>NC_080110.1:28304588-30704588 GCF_950005125.1 Chionomys nivalis | reverse complement strand
GGTTCTTCTTTATGATCTCTAATCTGGCTTTGTCTTCCTGTCAAATGAGTACTGTTCTGTCATCAGGAGCACAAGTAGCCGGTAGCTTTCTGCATAGTTGACCCTGACATCCTTGTCCAAACCTGCATCATGGATCACAAATTTGAAAACAGTACATCAGTATTTTCTATCATAATGCATGCTATCTTTGTTGCATCATGAGCAGTTATAGCTATGGAATCATTTCGATGTATAAACAATAATATTAATAAGTGTTTGGCTTTGCTCATGTAAACTATCAGCACTACCAACAGTGTGTTCAATTTCTGCCTTGGTTTGAATTTTAGAAGCCCAAGTTATCAACGTTTAACAAGTTCAGCATCACCGAAGATAACTCAACATGCAGATTAGGATGTCAAGGGCTTTTCATCGCTTTGAAGGCTTTATGTGCAATAACTTTCTGCAAACTCATTAGTATAGTCCTTGGCACAACAAAAATTTTATCCTTGTTCTGCAGACAGGATATTTGTGTAACAAATTCTTCACGGTGTTGGGGAGGTTCTTCATTTTTTGAAATCCTCTTTGGTTCTCATGTAGGGCGACAGGAGGTTCAGGGTGACAGTAGGCTCACCCCAGTTTCGCACATGCTCTGACTGTGATTGCATTCTATATACGCCAGGATCTAAAGTGCTGCTCATTAGTCGTGTTTAACTTTCCATTATGGCTGGAATCTGAAATGTGCTCCAGATGCTGATGTACTTGAACACCTGGTCCACAGCTGGTGGTTATGTTTCAGAAGGTCACGGTACCTGGTTGGTGAAGATGAGTCAACAGGGGCAAGCTTCGGAGAGTTGTAGTCTGACCCTGCTGTAGCCTTGCCCTCTGCTTCCTACTCTGGCCACCATATGTCAAACAGCAGCCAGAGTCCAGCACCGCAGAGCCTCCTCACTGTGATGGACTCCAACCACAGCCCAAGCAAGGTTATCCTTCCTGATTGTACCAGGTACTTAGAGTGATGAGGAACGACTGAGAAGTGAGGTTGATAATGTGATAAACCTGAGCCTGTAGCTCTTCCATCTCCAAACTGACTGGTGGGAGGATGATGGGAGAAGTTGAAGCAGGAGATTAGAGAAGCCCGAGAGTGTTGTCAAAGAGCTTAGTGAACCAATCTGGTGGAACCTCGGAAGATCAGAACACTGAGGGAAACTTGGACCATGCATTCTTGGTACATTCTGACAGAGAACCTGGCTGCCTTTCGCTCTGTTCATGACCTGAAAATTTGAGTGAACTTTACTTCAAAAATAACAGTCTAATTATTTTGACAGAGGGAATTTGAAGACAGGGATTCAGGATACTTTCAGTCAGTAGTATAGTGAAAATGAGGGCAAAAGATAAACTATAAAACAAACCTGCTCAGTTTGGCAAAGAAAGGAGTGTGCACAAATTTAAAGTTGGGGACAGCGTGGGTTTGGAGAGTGCAGTTTTGACTGTTGCAGAGTTAAGCTTGATCAGAACAGTACTGAATGCCTTGCACTAGGCAACAGAGAGGTACCCTGAAGACAAGACGAGATCCCTCCCATCAAAGGCCCCAGGGGAAATGAACTTGCGACTTGTCCTTTTCAAAGATGGGTCGGAGAACATAGCATCGCAGGGCTGTCTTTCTGTCTAGGGAGATGTTTTCTTCTCTTCAGGTGCACAGGTTGATGAAACCCAGTCTAACGGGGCTTGGAGACATCTCAGACTTATTTACATTCATGTGGCACTAGCTTTGCCAGCACGCAGGACACAAGGCATTGTGTTCTTCTGAAGACTTGCCCCAAGGTTCTAGAAGAAAGCCTGTGAGATCAGGCTATGGGTGAAAAGTTTAGACTCCCTGCCAGAATGCCCTGAGAGGCCGATGTCTACAGCTTAAAGAGTGAATCCCAAATTGCAACAGAGACCTGAAGATGCTCAAGATGCCAGGAATGTCGGACATCCTCCAGACGGAAACAGCAAGCAGTCTGCCTGAGAGGAAGCCCCATGCATGCTTCAGATGGCAAGGCCTTGAAGCCTGCTGAAGCCAAGGTGACATCAGGGGTGTCAGACATGTGGCTACAAGCTGTATTTACCCTGCTGGCTTTGGAGTTCACTTTGGTTTAACTTTAGAGCAACTTTCTTTGCTACGTCTCAATTTATCTCCTACAAAATGGGCACGTTTGCCCTGTGCCTTTTATGTAACTGTGCTTACAGTTAAGTTTGCCTTAAGTCCTGGAAGGAACTTAGGGGTTTTGTACAGTGTTAAGGTCACCAAGACCATGAAACTCTTGAATTTGGACTGGTGCCTTTGCATTATGAGATGGCCTTGAACCTATGGTAATTACGGTCAAAATATTATGGCTCAAATCTAAAATGTCCCCTATAGGCTATTATGGTTCAATATCTGGTTTCTAGCTACTGACACTGTTTGGGGAGTTTATAGAGCCTGGCTGGCTGGTAGCGGTGGGTCACTGGTGGGAGGCCTCTGAGAGTTAAAATCTAGTCATGTTTCTGTTTCTGTCCTCTCTGCTTCTGACACTCCACGATGCAAGAGGCCTCTGCCACAAGCTCCCACAGTAAGCTCAGCCTCGCTGTCTGCACTATGACGACCAAAACCACGAGCCAAAATAAATCCCTCCTGCCTGACCACATCAGGTGTTTTGCCACAAGAAAGGAGGCTCATGCGCAGTCCGCGTATTTTCTCCGAAACTTTGCTCAATGGTTTCAGTACTTGAGCTTTTTTTTATTAAATTGCAATGCTTTCTATTTTCTGACTGTAGCCACTTAATTTTTAATACCACATACTACTTTTGCATTTTATTACTTTGCATAGCTTTAAATACGTCCAGGTAATATGTATGAGAAATTAATTTTGTGTTAAAACCAATAGATCTTTTTGTAGCTATCATTTAACTTATAGATCCTCCTCCCATATTCATCTCTAACTTAGTGCATGCATGACTTTAAAGATTATTAATTGCATGTGGATACTGATCACGACATAGTGCTTTATAAATTCAGGTGTATGCAAGCGTCTGCATTTGTGTTATGTGTGTGTCTGTATTTGTGTATGACACATGTGTGCCGATTCCGTAGAGGCGCATTGGATTTCTAGAGTTGGAGTTACAGGCAACTCTGAGCTGCCCAACATATGTGCTAACTGAATTTGAGTACTCTGAAAGAGCAGCAAGCACTCATATGGCTGAGACATCTCTCCAGCCCTGCACAGCCATTTATAGTAGAGTTAAATAGTTGTATATACAAATCCAGAACTCACCAATACCGGGTGCAGTAAATGAATGGCAGAGGAAATAAATCAAAATATAAAATCTCAGATCTAATCATGGCCTAATGTTAATAAGAAACTCGGATTTTAGGTAGATATTCAATGGGCATATCATCTGCCAAAAATAGCTTCTTCCATAGAGGCATTGTGTATTTTAGATATGGCTAGCTTGTCTCGTAGACGATTAGAATCCTGTCACAGCGGCAATCAACACCAATCATCACACATGGCAGGTGTCCATGTGTCTGACATTGTTCTTCATTCGCCTCAGTGATCATAAAGTCGCTATTATGTATGCATCTTTCCAATGTAGCATTCTACAACTATCAGAAAATTACCAATCTAAATAGATAGCTCAACTTTGAAGCCATAATTATCATAAAAAATGGTGATGCTGTCACATAAGAATGGAGACATTTGTGGGAAATAATCTGGTGTGATGCTTTTTTATGGAAACAACCTGAACATGATGGTCCTATGGATTCGTATTGAAGACTTAATTTAAATTGATTAATGGAATTGTTGGGCATGCATTTTAAACAGCATATCCATGACTCTGAACAAATCAGACAGAAACTCAAATGTACAACACATCATTATGTATAATTAGTGTATGCTAATAAAATGTTGAGAGCGTAAAACAAGTAGAAAAATAGATTTTCAGAGGGTGAAAAACAGGAAGGGTGTTGATGTCACCCAGGGCTAAGGTCAAGCTCACACCACAGGCATGGCTATGTCTCTTGGTCCCATAACCAACCTTCTAATGGCTGATAGTGAGGTACATGGAAAGACAGGAAGATACATACATGCACACACACACATGTACATATAGGTACCATGCACAAGACATACATAAAAACTCCAGAAACACACACACAATGCACCTAAGCATACTACACACATGAACACACACATCACATACACAAAGTACACAAACACACCACACACAAAGCACACACATGCCACACACAGCACATACATACCACACGCAGCATACATACACAATACACACACACCACGTACATATGCATACCACAAATAGCACACACATACACACAATACACACAGAACACACATACACACACAACACACAATACACACTGACACATCATTTCATTTGATTGCTCATAACTAAGAAACACTGCTGGCCACAATCTTTTCTCAGCAGACAAAATTATAGAGAATCTTAATTTTTCTGACTTTCCCCCGAATACATGAGTACTGATACTTTTGCTATGTTTTCTTATTGTTGCTTAGTTGGGTAGTTTTATGAGATGTGTTGTTGTTGCTAGACAGTGGTGCCTTAGTCTGTAGCACTGACTGGCCTTGAACTCACCATCCTCAGTAACCCTGGGATAGAGGCATATGCTACCACGCCTTGCTAGAGCAGCGACTCTTAATTAGGATGTAAAGCCACTTGAAGTACAAACTGCTGTGTGATCCAACCAAAGCAACCTGCCTTAAATGTGTTCCCCACTAAAATGCCGGGCCAGGTGGGGGCCTAATCAAGCTTAGGGACAAAACACACACAAAAGGAATCAGAGTGGGTTGGCTCCTTTCCTGAGGTCTCATATAACTGCAAATTTCCTGGCCAACTTTGCTGGTGTCTGGAGACAGAGCTGAGCTCTTCGGAGGGAAGTGGAAGCCCAGTGGCAGAGAAGGTATTTCTTTAAGGAGAGAGTCAGACTTATTCATGCATGCAGGAATAGAGAAAGTCTAGAATTGAAAAGTAAGAGGCATATCTTTGCTGCTACCGCAAGAAGTTCGTGTAAGCCAAGATTCCGATCCATTTCTCTTTTGGACTAAGTTACTTACAGTAACCTTCATTAGCCGAGGCGGCAGAAGTCTCCATTAGCATAGAAAAGCTGTATCTAGGGTACACTAAACCAGTTCGGGTTGCCTTTTCTGTCAGAGAATTCTACCACCAACTGTGAATACTTTGCAGGTCTGTAAACGGAGTCTTACATGCAGCAATGTACTAATGAACTATGAAAATGTAAAGTCCTGAGCTCCCTATTACCTACGTTCCTCCTTTGAACATGAGCGCCAACTGGAACATCTCCTGTGAGCAGCCAGAAATGATCTCTGCTCCAGCAACGTCTCTGGCTGTAAAATGAGCGCGCAGCAACACCTTGACTGGAAGGTTGCTGTTTAAAATCTACTCCTCTATTTATTCAATGATTTCCCAATAAATCAACAACCTTCCCCAGGCAAGAAAGGAATTCTGTTAAGTACCAGGTCGATTGCCTAAGCATCGCTATTTTGTTGTTCTCTGTAAAATGTTACAGTGAGTAAAATTATATCTTTATGGTTACGCCTTCTAAAAAACACTGAAGGAGTTGCTCTGATTTACTAACCTAATTTACACGTGTATGAACTGCTGCTTTCAGCCACATTTATCTTCTCCCTTAGCCATTTCTGTCATCTCTAAATACCACAGCCATAGCTTCCTGCAAAACCATTATTTTTCTTTAATCTTGAAGGGGACCCAGACAGCTTCACAAATAAGTTTTTGTGGTTATATATCTGGAGAGTTGTGAGCTGTGAGCAGCGCAGTCTGCACAGGGTCTCGAGGCTCTTCAGGGCCCTGTGCTTGTGTCTAGGCGACTAGAGGGTGTCTTCACCACACTGCTTCCCACACTCAAACGGCTTGTGCGTATTTTAAATTTCAAACATGAGATCCATCCTTTGTGGATCTCCCTGTGGAAAACAAACCTTTGGGACGGTCACTGCGAATAAGTTTGATATTTGTCTAAGCAGAGGATAGAATGACATTTATCTTGCTGCTTTAGTCCTCTTGCAAGAAGAATGGACCCTTCGCACACTGACATAAAATAGTAGAGGCCCTGGTTATGGGCTCGATAATATCTTGGCAAGTTGTGCTAAAATAAGGAAGTGTTTCTGGGTAAAGATACTCAAGGTGTATTTTTCTAGCATCCTGACGCCACCTATTGGTGGGAGAGTCTCTGCCAAGAGCAATTAAAGGAACAAAACAGAGCAAAGTCACACAAAGAATAAGTTCTCTCTCTCTCTCTCTCTCTTTTTTTTTTTTTCATACCAGATCACAAAACTTGCAGGTCAGGAATGTTTCTTCCACCTGATGTCTTATCTTCAGCTTTTGGGAGAGTGGTTGACACACAGAAGGTGTTTGATAACTATCTATCCCGTAAATAAATGTGAACATTTCCTTGCTTCTCCATTTATGTATTCAACACATATTCATAACGGACCCACTACGTAGTGATCTCTTTCACCCAACTACCAATCCCCAAGATGTCATCCAGTAACAGGTAAATTAACGATCATTCTTACAGCAAGAAACATCTTAAGGGAGGGACAATTTATTTGGGTTCAAGGTCTGAGGGAATACAGACCATCATGGTGAGGCAGTCACGGCCTTGTTGAGTATAATTTAATTTACAAGTGTACACTACCATCTTCCTATTGATCTCTTTAATATGGAAAATCAAGAGCAGGAAAAAAACGTACAAGATCACGGAAATGGCAACCAGGTGAATGTTGAAAAGATGAGCACAAAATCAGAATTCTTTCATCCTAACCAAGTGCAGTGTTGCATGCAAATAAATGTGGTCCTGAGAAGCAGTCAGCAGCCTTCATAGCCTGGCACTGCATCTACTAAAGACAGCCTGTTATCCACAGCCATGGTTGAAGAACTATTAGACATAGCTGTTTTTATGAAAGCCTGCCAACTCCTTCCTTCCCCCTTCCTTCCTTCCTTCCTCCCCTCACTCCTCAATTTCTCTCTTTTGTTTTCCGTAATAGGTCTCTTGTAGCCTGTGCTGGCCTCAAATTTGCTACAAAGCTGAGGATGACCATGAAACTCTACCCCTCTTACCCCAGAGGACAGATAGCAGGTGCCTGGCATCATGCCCACTTTATTTGGTGCTGTGGATTGACCCCAGAGCTTCTTGTCTACCAGCTGAGTTACACCCTCATCCTTGTATGTTTTATGTTCATCGTGTTTCATGCAAGCATAACACATACAGAATCATTTAGTAAATGGTGGGATACTCAGAGACACTCGGTTGTAAACACAACAATGTGTCAAAGACGAAGGCACCATCCTTTGAAGCTTAGACTTGGAAAATCGCTTTTCCACTTCGCCCCTTGAAATGTGGCAGCCTGTGGGGATTTGGACCAGAAAAGGTCAGTTCACACGGACTCCAGAGCAAGAAGAGATCGCATTACCTTCTTTCCTGCTCTACAGACTGGGTTTTGTGGGAACAGAGGCTTTCTAGAAAGCACACTAGATTCATGCAAAAGTATTTTGCTCCTTCAAAAGGTTCTGCTCTTAGAGAGTCTCTCAGGGAAATCCCAGGGCAAAGAGCGGCAGGAGGTTAGTTCCAAGGATTGCTCTCCCTCCGCTGTCATGCTGCCTGCTGGAGGAAACTGAACAAGTGACTGAGGGAGGCTAGGGGCAAGTTCCAGGGAGCCACTCCTCATCGTCCCTCATCCCTGCCCTGGAGTGCCCACAGGGCAGAGCAGCAAGCTACTGTCTCCATCACTCATGGGGCAGCCCTCGTTTGTATCTGGACCCCTTCCCTATATACTTTCAACTAGGAATTGTGTGATAATGAGAGGCTACGCTGCATTTTAGACACCATAATTCTGCCCACACATCCAACTAGCAATTTGCTTGCCGCAAATGTGTTTGGCCCACATATTCCATCAGTAAATTCTCTTCTATTCTTTAGAATTAAGAAATTAATGCAAGCCTACAGGTAGTGGTAGGCCTTTTCTTGAGAGACATCTGTCCTAAAGCCATGTGTGATGAGGAAACAAACCCCCTTCTAGTGGGATGGGCATCCCGGGGTGAGCAGGGCCCTGGGTGTAATTGTTTGGTTTCTCTGATCCTCCCTCTCTACACACTAAATCTTGTGCTGCGGTTACATGTGGAAGCCCACTGACTGCAGGGCTTTCAACACCATAAGAAGAGTATATTTCCACACTGCTTCAAGAAAGTAAAATAGGAACAAAATAAAGTAAAAGTCAGAGTCTAACTATTATTATATTATCATAATATAAATATCATTTCATATTGCACTTGGCTAAGATACCAATTGTTACCTGAAAACATTCATTGTTTTTGTCTTTTTGATAAGAATATGGAGCTTAAAATTAAAATAACCGGTTTTATGTTAGCCTTATTAATGAAGTTGGTTAATGAGATTATGCCAGCAATGATACACATTTTATTCTGATCCATAGTAGCCAAAGGGTACTGAAAGCATTCCATCTAGTGAAAAGCTTGGGAAGCAGAGTTGGCAGTGGGATTTGGATACTCTTCAATGCACTTGTTTACTGTGCTGAGTATCTCATCTGGCTTCTAGACTACACTGGGAAGTTTAGAGTACTGTTGAGTTACCTGCATAGATCTTTAGATTACTGTTGAGTTACCTGCATGGATCTTTAGATTACTGTTGAGTTACCTGCATGGATCTTTAGATTACTGTTGAGTTACCTGTACAAATCTTTAGATTACTGTTGAGTTGCCTGCATGTATCTTTAGACTATTGTTGAGTTACCTGCATGGATCTTTAGATTACTGTTGAGTTACCTGCATGGATCTTTAGATTACTGTTGAGTTACCTGCATGGATCTTTAGATTACTGTCGAGTTACCTGCACGGATCTTTTTGTCCATCCACTTGCTCATCCTCTCTATCAGCTAACTTCCTTTGGTTTCAGCTTGCAGAAATCAATCTTGGAAGAGTACTCGGAGATTAATTAATTAATAATGATCATTACTACCATAGTATATTAATATAATAAGTAATATAATTTTTAGTTATTAACTAATTAAATAATTGAATACTGAGTAGCATAGGAAAGGTGATAAGCCATTGCTTATTAATTCTTTCCTTTAAATCAAAACTGGAGGTTCTGACATGATCTAGAAAGAAGCAGAATTTTGAATATTCTCCGTAAGGTTGCACTGTATGTACGGCTACATGGGCGAGGGCTGGGGGAAAGTGAGTGCACTTGCAAGCAAGCCCACCACTACTTCTTAGTCATGTATGCAAGTGCTCCTTAAAGCTAGTTCCAGTGAAGGAAAGAAGTCCTTCAAAGCAAACTGGGATGCAACTGACAAGAGAATAGAGGGTTGATGCGGCATGAGTTAAAGCATCAAGTGACAATTACAGTCACATCTTTTGGGGTAACTGCTGAGCCCCATCATTCCTCCCATAATCTGAAGATGAACAGGGGCTATATAATTGCCATCCCTACTTTCTAGACGCTCCCAGGCAGACAGAACAGCTGGCTGCATTTTCACAATCTCTAGAACACCTCACTGTGTACGTCCCCTCATGCTGCTGTGGGCCAGGCTGTGGCAAACTGACAACACACGCCAGCATTGCTTCCAGTAACTCTTTACTGTGCTTACATCTTTGTTTTGACTGACCTATAATAACAGTTTATGCTCATAGGGTCCAGTGTGATATTTTGATTTATATTGCCCTTGTTCAATGATTAAGTGCGCTTAGCAATCCAACACCATAAGCTTGCATTACTTCTCTAAAT
The DNA here is from genome assembly GCF_950005125.1 of Chionomys nivalis. Taxonomy (NCBI): domain Eukaryota; kingdom Metazoa; phylum Chordata; class Mammalia; order Rodentia; family Cricetidae; genus Chionomys; species Chionomys nivalis. The sequence continues at coordinate 30,694,766 of NC_080110.1, read as the reverse complement.
GAACATATTCAGGTTCATCCCTTCACTCCCTGAAACATGAAGTAGATTAGCATCAGCCATACCCACCCAGAGGGATAAAGAACATGAACCTTTGTTTGACAGAGTACCATCAGCCAATCTCTCCCTAGAATTTGCCTTCATTGTCCCATCTTCTGCTAACTACTATTCTGCTCTCAACTTCTTCTAGTTCTTTAGACTCCACGTATGAGTTAGGCCATGTGACGCTTAACCCATTTTGCCTGGCTTATTTTGCTGAACATACATCTTCCAGGTCCGCCCATGTTGCTGCTGGTTACAAGTTTATACCCTCTCCATGGCTGAGTAGTATTTAATTCAGCAAATGTACTACATTTTCTTATCTGTTCATCTATTGATACACATTCTCAGTAACTTGTTATATGGAGTATTCTTTAGTCAAAGGATCCTCAGTTTTTACATCATAAATATATGTGTGAAAATATAAAAAAATATCCAGAGGGATCTAAAACATGAACAACAGCCACATCAGGGTATTTCTATTTGTGAAAATGACTCTTATTAAAATAATGCTGGAGACATATTTGAGAAAGACTGTTGCTTCTCTACCAGGAATCTCACATTTTCCTCTCAAAGAGAAATTTTGAAGTGGCCTGGTGATTCCTTAAAATCATGAAAAAATGCATTATGGTAGTAGACACAAAGAAAGGTTTTGAAAATACTTTAAAAATCTACACACTGCCTTCCTCTAGCTCCCCTAAATGTAACATTGTAAGTTGTTTCTTCGTCCTCCATGTATTTGTCAACATCTTTTTCTTTTACCACCTGAAGAGTCAAGGTAAACATGCCCCTGCCTCAGCAATAGCTCTTTCTTTAGTCCCACTCCTACCACCAAGGAAGACACAAGCTCGTCTCTCATGCTCGCTCTTTCTAACCTGTCTGCTAGGTCTGCCCTGCTTTCCTAAGAGAGCCCAGTGACACAAACAGCGAATCTTTCCCTATGCTCCTTGCATGGATGACATCATCAATCTCAACATCAGAACAGGATTCTGGGTAATGATTCATCCTACACCAGCAAAGTAGTCCCAACATGTCCCAATAGACTTTCATAATCTCAGTGTAATTATCAAAACCAACAGATGAACAGTACATGGACATTACCTAATTAATCTGCATACCTTATCCGATGTCTCCAGCAAGTCCCCAAAAACATGAGAAAAAAAGCCAAGGACATAGGCTGTGGTTCTCAGCTAGACAACCTGTAGTCTTAGCATGTTATCTGGAACAGTCCCAGCATCTGCCCTTGGCTTTCCTGACACCAGCATTCTGGAAGAGCTCTGTTGGTTATCACATAGATTCTATCTCCATCCAGGCTTCTTTGTTCTTGGTGATGAACTTCAGGTTGTGTTCTATCAGGCACTACCTCGGTTCCTCTCCTTGGCTCAATGCACTTCTTCTCCTAACCAAAGAGCTTTTGATATTTCTACTTCTTTCCTCTCCAAGGGGTAAGTTCCAATACAAACCTAGACCTGACTCTAGATCCCACAAGACTGAGGCAAGATCATGGCACATTTCTGTTGTCCATGACACAGATTGGGAGGGGTGGACATTTGACACATAGGAAGCAATGCACAAAACTTTGCTGGGTTTGTGTTTTGGAAACTGGGAAGTCCTCTCTGGAGTCAGGCTTGCTTGGGATCTTGCATAAGAGATACCAAGTTCACATCTCCCCTTGGACAGATCTGTTTCTGCCTCTTGGTTAAGCCACGTCATGGCCTCAAATGCTTGTCAAAAGCTATAACTACAAATGTGGTTTCTACTGGTACTGACATCATCACAAGAGGTTAAACCAATAAATGGCTTTCCTGTTGCCATGGAAACCATTGGGTTTTTTTTTTTTTAAAGTAAACATATACTCCTTCCATGATCGTAAAATAAGCAGAATAAAGTTATATCCAATGAAAGACTGTGACTGATCGGTCTTGACACTGACATTCATACAGGTTTTCTTGTACTCTTTTTCACAGTGCTGGGGATACACATGAGAACTTGGGCATGCTAGGTAACTGCTCTGTCCCTCAGATCCCCCCATAGTCTGAAGCTAGAGTCTCAAAAGTGTGAAAGACACACGCTGTCCTTCTCTCCCATGCGGGTCTGTCATAACTGTGGTGCCATTTCTCCATCCCTCTCTCCTTCCTCTGGCATCTGATTGAGCACAGTCCTTATTTAAATGCGTAGTATACAGTAATAAACATAGCCCTTCCTTGGGCTTGATGGCTAACACCCATCTAGGCTCTGTTCATCCTTTGTGCCAGTGTTTAGCTGAGTCCAGTCTCTGTGGTTCCCATGTTCCTTCCTAGCTGTGCTAGGCTATTGGTCACACTGGGGATCAAGTGGGGGAAAACGCCAATAACAATAAGCCTCCTCCATCTTCCTGCCTTCAGTTTTAAATTTATTAAGAACTTGGTCAACACTGGTTTTGTTTTTATATTCATAATTAAGTAGGTTAATAACAATTTTTTAAATGTGTTTGTACAAAGTTGATTTAAAATGAAGCAAAACACTTTTCAGTGCTTCAGTGAGATGGTTCAGTGGGTAAAAGCTTTTGCCAGGCAAGTTAGACACCTGAGCTCAATCCCTGGAAGTCATGAAAAGTGGAAGGAAAGAACTGATTCCGCAAAGTCGCTCTCTGACTTCAACATGTGCATCATTACATACTCACACATGCCTTCATAACACACATACACGCATACACACACACATACTGCCTTTGATGTCCAAGCCATGATTTAGCTTTATTATGTTTGTAAATTTACTGTAGCACACACATACAGCATCACTCTGTGTGGAAGTCAGAGGACAGCTGGGAGTAGTTGGTTCTTTCCTCCCACCACGTGGGTCCAATGAATCGAACTCACATCATCAGGTGGGCACAGGTGCCTTTATCTGGGGAACCATATTTCCCACCCCTAAAACAATTCCTTTGAGATTTGGGGCTGCATATGATGACTCATGTCTGTAATCCCAATACTCAGGAGGCACATGTTGGAGGATTTGGGTTCAAGAGCAGCCTAGGAACTACAATATGACCCTTCAAATCCTTCTTAGGCCTTGTGAGAAGTTTCTCGCTGGTTCATAAAGAAATTATTTTATACATTTTAGAATGTCCGGTGCTAGCTGCTGCTTCCAAATTCCCTCGTATAGCATCCCACCACATCCGTTCCAAGCTCCAGTTACTTTTGGTAGGCTATTCAAAGTTCTCTTTCTTCACATTATTGGAAAAACAGTTGGAGAAGAACATTGTAAGGTTTGTATTTCTTTTATTTGATTCTTGATTTACTGTAGGGTCCCTTGTGAAGGTCCTGGCATCCCAACATTACCCTCAGGATTTCCACTTACAGCAATGTACCATTCTCTTCCATCGTATCCCTGCCTTGTTTCTCTCACAGGACTCATCTTTCTGTGTAAATCCCACATGCTGACATTTTCCTTACCACCAACCCACTCTTATAAGCAAGCTGATCTGGGGTGTAAACATGGCATCTCCCTACGCATGGCTCAGTCTCCTGAAAATCATGCGTCCGTGAGCTTCTTTGTAAACTTCAAGCTTCCAACACAATAAGGCAGGAAGAAAAGCTCCCACCCTCAGAGCAGAGCAGTGTGACGGCTGCACTCCCGAGAATACCATCTCCTCGTAGATAATTGGCCATCTCAAGGGTGGCTTTCACATTTCCCAGTTAAAGCATCCCAGGGCACATGCATGCCTTCTTCCCTGGGAAAGTCTCTCCGAGTGCACCTTGGCTCTGCAGCACTTGCCAGCCAGCTCATGAGACAAGAGACAATAACTCGGGGTCTGCTGTCAGAATGGTTTCAGCATAAATTCACAGAGTCTTTGGTTATTCATAACCCTCAGAAAGAAACCCAAACAAACTGCTTAATGTTTCTCTGAATACATGCAAACCCCAACTACAGTTAAATTATTATTCCTTCAATATTGAGCATAATTAACATTGTTTTAGAAATGCAGATGTTTATAAGCACTGAAAATACCAAGGCTACAAACAGCACGTTTACACTGTGGAAAATGAGAAGCAAGGATGCATCAAGTCAGGGTGGGCCTCTGTTTTAAAAGATGAGGGAGGGAGGGAGGGAGGGAGAGGGAGGGAGGGAGGGAGGGAGGGAGGGAGGGAGGGAGGGAGGGAGGGAAGGAGGGAGGGAGGGAGGGGAGGAAGATGTGGGAGAGAGCAGGAAAGATGGAAAATGAGATGTACAATGCAGATCAGTGATATTTTCGTGTATTCTGGTGTGGCTGCCTGGCTGGCACAGAATCCATATGATTTGAGAACTAATTTGGTTAAGAAATGAAATGAACCTCTTCATATTAAAGATGAACTTTTCTGTAATTTAATAAGAAGAGAAAAAAACAGCAAGGGGGTGGAGGAGGCAGACAGGGGACAAGGCCTCACAGCTTCCCGCATCTGTGCCAAATGACCAACTTTCTTAAAAAAGAAAAAGGGCAAGTTGAGAAGTTGATTTATTCAAAATAAAAAAAAATTGCTTCATTTGGGCTGCAGACCGTTTGCAAATAATTAGGCGGACGCGAGACAGCTAGCTTTACGAACACCTTTCAGATAAGGAGATGAAGTCCTCACGTCCCAGGGCTGACTCCATCTGAGCATTTTCCTACAGAGACACGGGGGAGGGATCAGCAGGATCTGAACTTGAAGAACTGCCGGTCGAGTCCACCATGGGCAGAGGACTCCAGAGGAAGGCGAGCAGACACTTCGCACTGCTCTTTGTCTAAACACATCCATGGTTTGGGTTGCACAAAACTTTTCCTTCTGTGGTCACACAGAGGATATATCATGGACAAACAAAGGGAATTCTTAGAGTTTCTGCAATTACTGTCAAATTGCAAGCAGACTAGATGGAACATTTTGCTAAAATTAAACATGTTCTCCCATCTGAAGAAAATTAATTTTATATTTCTTGCTAAATCATCTTTTGGACAACTTCATCAGTGATAAAAATAATAATGATGCTTTAAAAAACAGTGTTTTAATTACTTGATAATTGAGCTAACGTAGGATTGGACTGTTGAGTTTCACTGCCAAGGATCAGAGAGTTTTTAAATTAGTTTTCTTTATTCTTAAGAATTTCATACTTGTTTACAATGAAATCTAATTTTATCCCAATTTTCCCACTCCAGTCCCCCCCCAAGACTCTTCCACATACCCCCCATGTTAATCTCATACATTATTTTTAGGGGGTGTTACTCACTAAGTCCAATCAATGTTGCTCATATGTGTATGGGCGGGGCTCCCACTGCAGCCCAGAAAATCTTCCAGTGGCCACACATTTCCATAAAGGAAGAATGATCTTCAGTCCTAACAGCTATCAAGTGCCAGCAGCTCCTCGGAAAGATATGGGGCTGGGAGGCACCATCCCCTTCTATGCCTGAATCTTGTCTGGACAGATAGTGTGCAAGTGGCCACAGCTCCTGTGAGTTCATGAGCACTGTAGCCATGACAAACCCAGAAATATGCCCTTCCCAGATTTCCTCTGAAAGATCAGCGGTCCAGCCCAGAATCCCCTTTATGGCCACCCTTAGGGATCAAAGGGAACCCCATCTCTCATGTTCCTCTCAGTCTGTCTTTCCTACAGTGAAGATGACAGTCAGATAAAATTTCCATGAGAAACTGTATGGTCCTCTTCACACTGTATGGTCCTCTTCACACTGTATGGTGCTCTTCACACTGTATGGTGTTCTTCACACTGTATGGTCCTCTTCACACTGTATGGTGTTCTTCACACTGTATGGTCCTCTTCACACTGTATGGTCCTCTTCACACTGTATGGTGCTCTTCACACTGTATGGTGCTCTTCACACTGTATGGTGCTCTTCACACTGTATGGTCCTCTTTACACTGTATGGTGCTCTTCACACTGTATGGTCCTCTTCACACTGTATGGTGCTCTTCACACTGTATGGTGTTCTTCACACTGTATGGTCCTCTTCACACTGTATGATGCTCTTCACACTGAGGTCTTTTCACACCCGCTCACGCTACACACTGGGAAGAGCACCTGCTTAGGAACTATTCCATATTTACTTCAGAGGATGGGGCACAGCTCAGTGGGATTCTCCGGGGAGTCACTTCCTTGGGTTTATCTGTAGGAAGGGATTCTCTGGGTAGAGCTAGTCTGCTAAGAAACACATCTTCCTTCCAGAAGACCCAGGGCCATTGACATAGCACCTTCAGGTCCAGTTAATGAGGGCTGCTGACCTGTCTTATTTCCTTGTACCCCAGTTTCTTTCCAACCCCTATTAAAGGGTCAGCTGCTCTGACCAGCTTTTGGGGTTTCTCCTCTCATTTCACTCCATTTCCCAGACAATGAGAAAATGAACAAAAACAAAAAGTGTAGGTCCTACAGGAGGTGAAAAAATAAAATAAAAGGGTCTACTGGGCTTCCCTTCCATTCCTGGAAAGACTCCCAACAAATGAATGCCCAAGACAGTAGACAGTGACGGATGGGAAAAGGACAGAATTGGCCGAGATTCATTAAAACCCCAATTTGCTATAAACACCAGCTATTCTGATGCTATTTATGTTAACAGTCTTCAAATGTCTCAATTCAAACTGTTTCTGCGAAACACCTTCATCAGAAAACTCATTAAACTTTTCTGTTATTTACTGAAAATGTTTTAGACTTTTTCTTCTCAAAAAAGTAATCATAGACAGTGAGTCAAAGCCTACTGACACTATTTGGTTCATCGTCTTAGAACAAATAGCTGTAACAGTTGGAGTAGACATTAAAATGTTTATTTTTTGTATTTTTGTGAACTTTAGTAGCTTGCTGTTTCTTGGCCATGTGAGGATCTGAGTCTGCAATGTTTTAAAAATTCAGAATTCCCACAAAATATTTTAAAAATTCAGATTTCTGCTGGGTTCTTGCAGACCACTAGAGAGTTTGCCAAGTTTCTACTAAACAAAAGCCACAAGTTTATTCAAAGGTCTTTGTATTCATCCCCAAGTCTGTGCTGAGATTTTTTTTTTTAAATTATAAAATAAAATAAAATAAAACAAAACTAACACATCACCATTGGGTAAGACAAACCAACAGAAGGAACAGAGCCAAGAGAAGTCACAACAATCAAAGACCCACTCTTTTGCACCCAGGACTCCGATAAAAACGCTAAGCTGGAAGCCATGATCCATGTGCAGAGGGCCTGGTGAAAACCCACGCAGGCCCTGTGCATGCTGGCTCAGTCTCTGTGAGTGTATGTGATCTTTGATCATGGTGACTGAGAGAGCCTTGTTCTCCTGGTGTCTTCCATCCTCTTTGGCTCATATGCTGTTTCCACCTCTTCTGCTGCAGAGTTCCCTGAACCGCTCACTCGCGCACTCTCTCTCTCTCTCTCTCTCTCTCTCTCTCCCTCCCTCTCTTCCTCCCTCCCTCTCTCTCTCTCCCTCTCTCTCTCACTTGTTCTCACGTGCTGCAGGAGGATGTTTCTCCGGTGTTAGCTGAGCCAGGCACCCATCTATGAGTATAGTAGAATGTCACTGTACTGAGATTTTTTTTTTATTACTTTCTAATACTTCTGACTAGCTAAGATATAATAAGATAGCTTAGTTAGAAATTACCGGTAATGTTCTTGCCATCAGAATAGTGTTTCCCTGAGGGCTGGACTGATGCCTCAAGAGGTTCAGAGCCTGTATTGCTCTTGCATGGTACCTGGGTTTGGTTCAAGAGGCTCACTCCAGCTCCAAAGGATCCAATGCCACCTTCTGGCCTCTGTAGGCACAGGTGGCATACACTCACACTTATGTATACACATAAATAAAGAAAACAATAAAGGCAAATCTTTTTTAAAAAAATAATGTTTAGCTAGGTGGTGGTGACATACACATTTAATCCTAGTACTTGGGAGGCAGAGGCAGGTGGATCTTTTTGAGTTTGAGGCCAGCCTGGTCTACAGAACAAGTTCTTGGACAGCCAGGGATGTTACACAGAGAAAAACTGTTTCAAAAAGCAAAGGAAAAAAGATTTATTTGGAAGACACACAACTTTTGTGTAAGCAGCATTTGGCTTACAGTGCATCTCAATGGCCATCAGAATGTTAGTCTAGTTCCTGGTGACAGGTGTCTCTACCTAGCACGTAACATGTAGGCATCACAAGGAACCCCATATCCCTACATGCCAATACGTACTTTCTAAAATGCTTGCCAAAACACACATCCCTCTGCCTCATCAAATGTTATTAATATGGCTCAGCATCCTTAGTCACATCAATGGTCTCTACCTCAGCTGGCTCTTCAAGTCCACACCCTGTAAAAAGCCCGTTGTGTTTCAACAGATGCTCTTAGGTATCACCTTCTAAATAACAAAAATATTTTACCTTTACTGTGGTAACATCTGAATGGAAAGACAGATTGATAAACCATAAATCTTGGCAGATGTCAACCTAGAGAAGCTGTAGGAAAGGGCAGGCAAGTACCTATCAGAAATTTGACTGGAAAGTTGAGGAGTGTATCGGGAAAATCATTCTAGCCTCAAAATTAAAGATTGAAAGGTCAGTTAACAATCTCTGTTTGAGTCTTTTTTTTCCTCCTTTCCTTCTTTCTTTCTTTCTTTCTTTCTTTCTTTCCTTCCTTCCTTCCTTCCTTCCTTCCTTCCTTCCTTCCTTTCTTTCTTTCTTTCTTTCTTTCTTTCTTTCTTTCTTTCTTTCTTTCTTTCTATAAAATGGAAGTAGGAGGAGGTTAAAAATGGCCGACTGGCAGAAATAACTGTCACATGCTGTGAGTGGTCGATTCTGCCTTGATTATTCACAGATGCAGAAAATGGGATCCTTGCTTACTTGTTTTTATTTACCAGACTATAGTAGTGAACAGATTCTATTAAAAAAGAAAGAACTTGCGATACTTCAGAAAATAAGACTTAAAGCAAACATTTCTGAATTACGTGGCCACCCCCAATAAACCTCACCCACAGTGAACAAAGTAGAAGCTACATTTGTGTACATCCTAAGCAAAATCTATCTATATCCATCCTTTGTTTCTTTTAGATTCAGTGAGAGCCACTAAACGGCAGAGAAATAATTGTAAACTGGTAACTAAGAAAAGCCAAAAACAATAACCCTTAAAACTGGCACCCGAGTGACCCAGCCCAGCTTGGTTCCTCTGACGAGAGTGCAAGGAGAGACTCTGGTTTATTGGGCACTGGATGTAAAACAGGACAACAAGCTGCTTTAAAGGAATATGGTGGCCATGAGAATGACTGCTGTTTCTTTCCCGTGGTTCTGACCCTTCCCCCAGTTCTCTGCGCAGTATTTTAAGGGCTGCAGCACAAACAGACCCTGTTGTGGACCCTTGCAGGGTACCTGTGTCGATACGTTCCTCGCGGACTGAGAGTGCCTGTTGATCCTGCCACGCTCCTGTCATCCCTGCCTGACAGTAATGAGCAGGAGGAGCCAGCAGAGCGGGAGAGCAGGCGAGTTCAGAGGTCGGCTAACAGTGCTTTCAGAGACGGTAACTTTGGAGCTTGGGGACCTTCTGACACTTTGTTACCATAGCATAAGAGTTCCTTGAAGGAAGGCCCTGGGCTGCTTCAGCTTTTGAGTTTATAGGTCCCTTGGCACCAGGCTTAGCTGAGTTGAGTAGATGTAACAGGGCACAAGAGACAGACATCAATGAATGATGGATACGACTTAGCCATAGAGCTGACATCCCAATGTGCGGAGCTTCATTCTCATACTCAATTCCCACACCCTGGGAGTATAAATTATATAACGTCTAGACTGTGGTAGCCAAGTCCTGGCACGGAGCAAGGATTCTAGAAAGGAGGAAGACTATAATTATAATTTATTTCCTTCCCTCTCTCCGTTCTTCCTTCCATCCTCCCTCCCTTCCTCTCTCCTTTCCTTCCTCCCTTCCTCCCTCTGTCCCTCCCTCCCTTTTTTCCTCCCTCACTCCCTCCCTCACTTTTCCCTTCCTTTCTTCCTCCCTCCCTTCCTCTCTTCCTGCCTCACTCTCTCCCTCTGTCCCTCCTTATGGAAGGAAAGTGTTCTAACTACTAACTTAGTCATTAGTCATTCTTCATTGACACCAAAAATGTCAGTTTTTGAATTTCTAATTTTCCAGGTAAGACAGTACAAACAGGAGAGAAATGCAGAGGCATTTAGTAATATTTGAAGACCACAAACAGTAAACAGACACATCTGCAAAACCACCCCATGGCACAGCATGAGAAGCAGCCTGGGACAGACCAATACAATGTCTGTGGCTGTGTGTGGTGATGGCAGCCATGTTGCTCTGGAGTGGAGTCATCCCAGGCTGCCCCATGGCTGCTCTTTTCACTTCTAAACTTGAGCCCAAAGTCTTGGGGATGTTTCAAGTAACCAGGTTACTCTCAAAGGGAAGAAGTAGTAAGCAGTGGATGGATATGGGGTGGGTCAGGATGAAGAGACATAGGCACCACAGGGAGTAACAGTCTGGCTTAAACGTTTCTAAATAATCGTTAGTATTCTGTCTGTTTCTTATTTTTCAATCCCTCTTTCTCTCCCGCTCAAGTTGAAGCAACCAGGCAAACTGAGTGATGAAACAAGAAACCCCAAAGCCCATGGAATTTTACCTCATTTTCTCTGTAATACGATATGGGTCTGCAAGCAGGAATCACCAGCTGGTTGAGTCAAGATCACACATAAAGGAATCATTTCGAACATCTTAGAAAATGCACGACAGACTAAAGGAACAATGAGATTCATGACTGACTCACTCACAATGTGAACATCTTACCGCTGTCTGACATGTAAAACCTCCACACTGTTACACCCCTTTATGTTAATAACAAATTCATTTGTTTCCTTCCCAAACTCCTGAAATGCAATGGGAATGTAAGATGTCGTTTCCATACTATAAAAAAACCACACAGAGAAGTAATGAATCCCGACAAAGACGTATTTAGAGGTCTAGAAAGTCCTATTTTATTTAGCCCTCGATGATTTACTGAAACTACCAAAGACTATGAAAGTATCAGGACAAAAGATGTGTGTGTGGGGGGGGGGGGTTAATCCGCACTCTGGATTTGGACAGACTCCCTGGTGTGTTCACCAAAATTCCAAGGGCAGTCTGCATGTCCTTCATTTCAAGCAAGTTGTTGCAAACGGAGCTGAGAGTCTTGCTGTGTTTTCTTGCAGCTGTGCAGACTAAGAGGAACAGATGTGGCTTTCGTCAGCTCTCTGATTGTCTGAGTTCTTTCTAACACCTGTGTTGGAGAACACAGGCACATGGCCGTTACAGGCATGAGATCACCTTAGTGTTTTCTGACTGTACCCGGATACAGGGCCAGCCAACCCTGGGTGGGAACTGACCTCAAGATTTCGTCATTTTTTCTGTGGCCACCTGCATTTGGACTAATTCGTCTCTATCAAGTTTACTATGCGGAGGGAAGGGGGAGTCGGTTAAAGGAACTAAAAGTTTTTGTCTTCTAAATCGAGCTTGTTAAGAAAACAGAGAGGTCCTGAAACGCGTATGTGCACGCTCACCATAGACGCAAGGTTTGGCACAGCATAAAAAAATAATGAGGGTGGAAATGTTTCTCTTCAGATTCTGGTGCTTATTAAACATTTCAAATAAATCTAATGAGATGGTTCAGGTGTGACTTGGTGACTAAGAGCCGAGGACTGTTCTTAAGTTTAAGACATGAAATATTGCAAGACATTTTTCATTATGCGTTTAGTCTCTGGAAAGCGAGGAATGGGCAAAGAATTATCCAAACAGGATGGATTCTGCTTTTGAAAAACATCTGTATTTATTTTTAATTTGCTGACAGTGAAATTCACTCTTTGGGTATACATCCAGTGTTTGGAAAAGGAGTAGAGTCGTTGCCACAAGCAAGATGCTGATGGTTCGACTCAGATCCTCACATGGTTCTCTGCTGTCCACCCGTTCCTTCCCTATCCAGAGCCACTGATTAACACCACAATTCCATCTTTGTCATAAAAGCATGAAACATCCTTAGGGGAATTACTAAGTGGGAGATCATAGAGTCATATTTTTTAACTTGATATAAAAAGCAAGCTTGCCAAATGACATTCTTACGTGGCCCCAACATTTGTGTTCCCCTCGTCATTTTCTACCACTTGGCGATGCCATAGACTTTATGGCATAGAAGGTAAAGATTTCCAAATGTCCTGATGACTTTGGTTTCATAATTTTGGATAAAAGTGTTCATGGTTAAATAATGTATTTCTTATTCTGCTTTTCAGCTTTGATTTTTTTTTTTTTTAAGATTTAGTTTAAAAAATTGGCCTGCATGCATGTCTATGCACCACGTGTGTGCAGTGCTCAAAGAGGCCAGAAGAGGGCATCAGATCCTCTGGAACTGGGGAACTGAACCCAGATCCTCTGCAAACACAGATGCTCTTAACTGCTGAGCCGTCTCTCTAGACTCATCTGCTTCAATTCCTATTTTTGTCTGGTCCCCATCAGCATGAGCTGCCACATCTTTAGGTCCCTGTGGCCAATCGAGAGGACAGAAGTTGGGAGCTCTATAGTCTCTGAAGCTCACAGATGGAATCTCATGATGTTGGGGAGTAAACTGAACTTACTAGGCCTCAGTTTTCTCATCTTTAGAAAGGGTACAATATTGTCTACCACAGGGGACCCTCCTAATGATTAGACTGGATGCCGAATACTCAATGTCTAGCACGTTGCCTGTCACATAGCAAGTATTTAGTGACAAGCTTCTGCATGTTTTTTTGAAACATGGATAATTTGTATCACCTAATTTTGGAATGCATGCCACTCAGCTAAGACACTCAGGCTAACAGCTAGAAAAATCCCTACCAGTCAAGTATATTTGGGGTAAATTACATTTGGATTACACGGCCAATTGACAAATGCACAATAGCGCATAATTTATTAGTACAATTCTATTTACAGAAAATAGGGGCTGTTTACAGACAGCAAGAGAGAAATTAAAGTGCTGGCTACCTATCAGAGGGAGGGAGAGAGTGGGCTGGGAAAGACATACATGGAATAGCCAAGGTGTACAGAACCAGAGCCACACACAGTTCAGCCCAGGAGGAACTGGGGCTAAGAGGCAAAGATGTAGGTGACTCCCAGGAAACATCTGGAAACAGCAGGACAGCTACACATATGAGCCCACAGCACTCATGAAAGCATGCAAAAACCCATGTAAGCCCAAGCAGCAATGGAGAATGGAAATGGGCTTGCAGTACCCCTCCCCCTACCCCACCCCCACACACCCATGAGGCAGAGGGCAGTTGTTTGCTGTTGGAGAAGGCAGTGCCATTTTTCTCTAAGAGTGTATCTTCTGGTGAATCAACCACACTCTGGTGGAAGAGCACACATCCAAGAATATTTGGGACAGTACGAATTATTCTTGATGATTTTTTTGTGTTCTTTTAGGGACAAGTAAGAAAGGGAAGAGTGGGTAGATCTGGGTAGAGTGGTGGAGGTGAATATGATCCAACCATGTTGTACAAAAACAGAAACTCTCAAAGATCTAGTAAAAGAAGATCTTAAAGGAAATGCACAGAAAAGGGCCTGGGCTTGTAGAGAAGAAGCTCAACTTGCTTTACCTTTTGGCTGATAATATCTAGATAGCACAGATACAGATTTAATCTTGTTCCTGTGAAATCTGGGTTTGGAGGCAGAAACCATGTTCATCAACCATGTTCTAGATGAATCTGTGCTGAAACAATAGGGCCACTCTTTTTCGCTCCAAATGATAAAGACAGGCTTTATTTTGAGATCTATCCCTAGACAAGTGTGCCTTAGCTGTCCTTCATCAAAACCCATGGAAACTTTCTGTTCCTAGCCTCCGTCCCCTTGGATCCAATCAACACAATTCCTGGCCCATGAATCAAATGAGAAAAGGAAACGCTGAAGTTGAATTTGATTTGGTGACTCTGCAGCTGTCTGTCAGTGGAACTGTGCAGAGGCACATTGACCTCGGAAGGTTTTAAATCTGATAAGGACACACACGGGTACTCTGAATTGGAGGTGACAGCCTGCCTTGACCACTCACTTCTTCAGTCACAGCTGCTCTCCCCTAGTTCACCCTACATGCAAAGTGATCCTCCCAAAGCAAATCTGCTGCACGCACCAAGGGTTGCGTTTAATAAGGATTGAAAATAAATTCTAAAGAGGTATCGACACCCAGTTTAAAACTCTGACTGTTGAGATGGGACCGGTGGAAACCGAGGAGCATTCTAATTTCCACACTCATCTAATTCCCTCATCTGTGCTGAGGCTTTCGTTTGTATCGTGGCAGAAGTGCTTGTGGGAAGACATGAGCAATGGTCTAGCACGGAGGTTTTTTGTCTGTGCTTTTGGAAAACAGAAAGGACATGTTATTTATTACATGATCCCTTCATCAGCAAGGGAGGGTTATTCAATGCCAGATATGTTTCAGGTTTGTATTATGTCAAAGATTCCATGATAATATAATTTATCTGCCACAGAGGACAGTGGGAAACCAAGTAAAAATTCTGGTGTATCTGGCAGACTGGCAAATTTCTAGACTCCATCCAGAGTCTACTGAGTCAGAAACTGTGGTGGGTGTCCTGGGAAGTGCGCCACGTAAACTTTTGTGGGTTACAAGTTGTGCCCTGCTGTCGTTTTTATTCCCAGTGCTAAGCACAAATCTCGGGACAGAGCAGACACTCAATACCGAACTGCTAAATTCAATCATTCCACAAATATTTGAGTGCCTTCTATGGGCCAGATGTTGTTCCAGGCACTTGTATCCAAGAATAAAATGGTCGAAAATTCTGATTTTCAGAACGTTTGGAAGGGGAAGGGGAAATTAAACTAGAACAATTGCAAACTATACCGCTAAGAGCTGAGCAGCTGCAGGATACAGACGCTGCGAGGAGCGAAAAAGATGAGGAGGATGCGGAAGTGGGAGAGGACTCTTGGCGGCACTAATTCAGGTATCAAGGCAGGGTGCCCTGAGAAGGTGGCATTGAGAGGCCAGGAATATAGCCTGCAGGATATCTAGTGACGAACTCTAGGAAGACAGCTGCTCGGGCAAAAGAGAGCCAACTGCGCCAGGTGTATTGGTCTGTGCAAAGGAACCAGCTCGGATTCGTGCCTGAGAGGCAGTGGATACTGTAGAGCTCTGTCCTCTGAGAGGGAGGCCGCAGCTATGCTCCTCTGGAAATCTGTGTGCATGGGATCACTTGCACAAACCCTCACAAGGTAGGCGCCATTGGCGTTCCCTCCCGGAAGGGGAGGAGGAAGCTCTCCAAACCCTCAACGACCAGTCCAGGCACTTCCTCCCTCCTGCCCTCCTCTTCCTGGCTGCAAGCAAGCCTGCCCAAGCTGTGTATGATCTTGAGGACACCTAGGGTGTAGGAGTTTGACTGGGGTGGGAGCTCTATGGACACAGCTTTAGCAGGTCATCGCCCATGCTGGGGTGGGCTTTTTGAGTATGCCTGTTACTAACTTACCCACGCTCCTGTATGTAGTCTCAAGAGTCTCGCTGATCCATCAAGCTGTACTCAACGCAGGTATTTTCTTTGGTCCATTGTGTGAATCAGTGTTTGGGTGAACAGATGTCTGTTCCTGTCTCCCCAGGAAAAGAAAAGAAAACAGGATTAAAGGCTCGAGGTCTGCTCTTCACATCAAGAATTCCTTTCTTTATTTTACAGCATGTCAAGCTCCAGAGAACATCAGACAATTAGGCTCTGTGAATCCCAGACCCTGAAACAACTGTAGTCCCAGCCAGATGCCCTCCCTTTCACCCCCTCCACCAGAAAAACCCAGTTTTAAAAGGGCTTCCGTCATGCACGGAGTTCCGCATGTCAGTATTTCCCACACTCCAGCACAAATTCTTCCTCCCGGATGAGCTACTATGCTACAGGAGACACAGCCGTGCGGGTGAATTGCTCGGTTTGATCAGATTATCTAAATTCCTCGGCTGTAGAAAAGCTAGTGCCAAACAATCAAATAAGACAGAATGCTAGATGAATGGAAGCAAAGCCACATACAAAAATATAAAATAAAATAAAAAACTACAAAGAGATTTTGAGAACATGGTAATAGGCAGACAGGAAGTAAATATGGATAATGCTTCTCAGCTTGATTTTTTTTAATATTTATTTATTTATTATGTATACAATATTCTGTCTGTGTGTTTATGCCTGAAGGCCAGAAGAGGGCACCAGATCTCATTACAGATGGTTGTGAGCCACCATGTGGTTTCTGGGAATTGAACTCAGGACCTTTGGAAGAGCAGACAATGCTCTTAACCGCTGAGCCATCTCTCCAGCCCCCTCAGCTTGATTTTTATCCCCATGAAATCATCAAAACTATTTCGGAACCTATACATATTTTCCAGCCATGTCCAGTTGCGGATTATTATGGTTTGTGGCACTGTAATCGCACCAGGATTATTGAGGGTAGGCCTGCGCTGGAGTGTATTCATAAGAATCACCTTTCAATATTTGGCAGGACTTCATTGAAGGAGTTTAGCTACATTGCAAAGGTTTGTTTGAGCTTCAAGTTTTGATGATACTGTTCAAAAGCTAGTTTGGACTATTTCGTAAACATAATCGCTTGTGTTTATTTCACTTAAATCAGTCACACCATGGTCTTCACTTTGTTCTCTGTCCGTGTGTGGCATCCTCCTTCAAATATTTACACAGCCTTCATCCTCATAAGGTAAATTCTTGATCACACTGGGCCAAGGAAGCATGCCAATCTGGTCAACTCTAAAAGTATCTCTATCAGTAGAGTATGTGCAAAACAATCAAAAACATGTATCAGTGAAGACTGTCACCCATGTAGTCATAAATCATCAATGTTAACCTATTAGATATACAGTATATTAAATATTATATAACAAAAACGTATATACTACTCATGTGTTTGGAATTTATGTTCTTCTGGAGAGCAATTCTGGAAAAATGGACCACAGAAACTCCATATTATCAGTGAGAACAAAGTTGTTTCTTTTGTGTTTTGGATTTTGGTCACCAACGTTGAGAACTTTTTGAGTAAACTCAGGCAGAAAGAGCAGACACAGTGAGTCTTCACTGACTGCGTCCGCTCAGGTCTGTGTGTCCACAATTGCATGCGTGTGCTTATTTCAGCAGCTGGGCCTTGGGAAGCCCCCGTGTGGTACCCCAGCTTTGAACTTTGCAGTGTCTATAAAGACAGTATGTGTCCAGAGAAGGCTGTTGATAAAAAAATCTTAACAGTGATGTTTAAACTGCTATTTTAAAAAGTGACCTTTTAACTGAAACTAGTGTCTTTATCTCCAGTAGACTTACGTCTCATTGATCTCACGGAGAACAAAAGCTTTGAAGACACAGACTGGAGGCTGAAACTGATGGGCAGTGGGGTTGGGGAGGTTGCTTGCTAGGGAGCGGGAGTAATTGTCTTTGTGGGTGTAGTCATTGTTACAAGGTACTCCAGTAAAGAACCCATGAACTCATGCGTGTTCATGAAAGCAACCCTAATTAAATTCAGTAGATCACAAACAAACAGAACAAACATGAAAATTGGAGTGGGGACTTGACAAGAAGAAAAATGGATGAGAAAGGGCAATGGGGGTAAATGGACTAAAACATCATGTACACATAGGAGATTCTCAAAAAATAATACATTTTAAAAATAATGACAACAATTCTAGGAGATAACATTTTTTTTTCCTTAAGGTCTGCCCTTCCCGTCCTTCCAGGAACTCTTACTTTCTTTCTCTCCTTCCTTCCCACCGGACACTCATTGCCCTTCTCCCTCCTTGTTTCCTTTGTGGTTTTTTTTCCTCCTCCTCTCTTTCCCCTGCCCACTTGTCCCTGCATAACAGCTTTATGCTCTCTCCCTTAACTGACCATCCTGCCCTCTCGCGCTTCCATTTGGTTATATGAAAATACCTCTTGGCAAAGTCTCTCCTTCAGATACACGGGGTCCTTGCACAAAACGCCTGGAAAATTAATTCCATGTACATTTTAGGAAATCTTGCTCACAGCTGAATTTTTCCATTAGAAACGCTTTCAAAGGCTACGGAAAGAAACCACAGCCAAATGAGGCAAAGTTTAAGCGAGAAAACATGTGTGGTACATTAAGCCCAGTGACAGGAATGGGGTTACGTTTTCAGAGCAGCCGCGAAGCTCTACAAACGCCCTTCAACTAAAACAAGGGTATTTTCTTTTATAACTCAAGAAAGAATCAGCCTGCCAAGGCAAAATTCACAAAAATAAAATCCACATCTAGTTTGAAGAATAATTAAAGCTCACCATCATAAATGGTTAGTAATCAGGAGCCACATGTGTGAAAACAAGTTGAAGCACGTGTGATAACCATGAGAGTGTGCAACCATAGCTTACCCTTGACTGTGATGTTTCTTTCAACTAAATGACTTCTTTCCCTGTTCTGGCAACAACCATTTTCTACTGAATTTTTTATATGGCTTCTATACAAATTTGGCATAAGTAATAGAGGATTAATAGCAATGAACCACTGAAAAAATTACCTAATCTTCTACTACATAAAATAATACTACGTAGATATAATTTTAAAAAATAGCTATTTTCACGGCACTGCCAATTTCAGAAGAATCTGTATACAGAGCCTTGTTTCGCAAGGTAGTAGCTCCATATTTCTTTGAGAGAAATAAAAGGGTGTGCCCTGTTGCTAAAATAGCTCAGAAAGAAAGAGGGACATTGACAGGACTTGGCAGCTGCTGTGATACCATGAGTGGCCATTTTGGTTTTGCGAGGCCAAATGCCCACTGTAATCATGGGTTTTCTCAATCAAGCAAGACGGAACTGATGTGAAATAGTAATGTGATCTCCAACGATTTCTGCTAATGAAAAGACCCTCAAGAGGAGGGAGTAACGGGGAAAGCTGCAGACATAGCTTATCCTATGGCCATCTTGCCTCTCTGCTACCCTACAACGGTCAGTGGTGAAACACAACTTCCTTTAGAACAACCTTCATTTCCACTTCCCAGCCAATCGACTGACGCACACGGCAGAGATGCCTCCTCAGCCCAGACTTCCGGTGAGAGTTCCTTTCGAACCATGTTCCGAAATGTCACAGGGGCTGGAGATGTTGAGACAGGTTCCAGTAGCAATAAATAAAAATAAACAAGTAAGTAGGGAAGTAAATAAATGTTGCTGGAGCGGAGCTAAAAAGCTTCTTTGCGAAAGCCAGAACACCTTTGAGAACGCACAGGCTGTGGAGGGGAGGAATATAGTTCTCAAACATAGAGTACTGCTACTACATAAGACCACACACAAAATAGATGCGGGATAAGTGTCTACTAATAGCTATCATTTCTGTTTTTGATAAGACACTGGGTAGTCATGACAATCTTTGTGCTATTTCACTTTTTCTATTTTAAATTTTTTATCAAAGTAGTATGTTTTTAAAAATCAAATAATATTTTGAATCCCCAAACCTAAGACAAACAAACATTCCATGACATTCTGACCTTTTCTGTCACCAGGGGCAGTCCTTTAAAACTCATTTAATGGGTCGTATTTTTCTTATAAAAATATTTCAATCCTAGTTTTTTAAGCTTGATATTGGTGTATGAGGTCCTTCTTTCTATGTGTTGCTTGTATTGGTTAATGAATAAAGAGACTGCTTTGGGCCTGATGATAGGGCAGAACTTAGGTAGGCGAGGTAAACTAAATGGCATGCTGGGAGAAAGAAGGGCAGAGAAGAGGAACGTCATGGAGCCGCCAGAGACAGACATGCTAAATCTTTCCTGGTAAGCCACTGCCACGTGGCAATGCACAAATCAATGGAGATGGGTTAAATTAAGATGTAAGAATTAGTCAATAGGAAACTAGAACTAATGGGCCAAGCAGTGATTTAATTAATGCAGTTTCTGTGTGGTTATTTCAGAGCTAATCTAGCCGGGCAGCTGGGATGAACAAGCAGCCCTCTTCTTGCAACATGATATTACTTATTGCTTTTAATTAGGGCATCTGAGAATTCTGATCATTCCTCCTCTACTCTTCAGATGCAATTTCATCACAGTTTTTGACTAAGTTAAAATTCTAGTCTCTCTCAGAGACTTTGTATATTAACTAACGTATTCATAATGTATTTTTAAGACTCAGTCAGAATTTGGCTGGACTTACTGAAAGCAGAGTGACTTCTAGGATGATGTATGTCCCTCAGTTTGATGTTAGTAGTCACTGACGACCTGTGATATAGGTATATCACAGAAGTTTGCAGAGTAGTGATATACTTCTACAATGTTTAACTCAAATATATTCACTAAATAAACTTGCCCCCATTAATTACTATTTTTCTAGAGTAAAGTTTAAATAAAAACTCATAATTTCTTATTTATACAATTAAACAATAATTGCGCTCTGTTGTATAATTATTCTAAGGCATGTACTCAGTTTTCTTGTTATAATTGCTAATTAATTCCCCATGATTATAACTTTCAATTTAATGTGTTAGCTTGTTTTTCCACACATAATCAATAAAATACCCTTGGTAACATTTTCAGCACAGTGCTAAATATATTTGTGAATTTGAATAATGTTCCATAATGCCATGGAGTACAAGGACAAAATTCAACTCAGGAATTTGACGGGAAAAAAATAATCTTCTGTCTTATATAAAAATATGTTCAAATAAATAAAAAGAATACAAAAGAAATTTAGAGGAGACTTACAGAATTAAGAAAAATAGGTGGATGATTGCATTGCAGTGGATGGTTATTGTTTAAAATCTAACTTTTAAAAATGTAAAAAGCAAAAATCATATAGGGAGAATGGAACTAATGAGTTAAGAAATTATCGTTGAGGCTGAAGGTGTAGGAGAGGGCTTGGCTGGCATACCCAAGGAACTAGGTTCAAACTCAGCACTACCAAGGAAAAAATGAGATGGGGGAGAGATGGGAGAGAGGAGAGAAGAGGAGAGGAGAAGAGAGGAGGGAAGGGGAGAGGATGGGAGGGGAAAGGAGAGGAGAGGAGGGGAGGGGAGGAGGGGAGGGAAGGGAAGGAGAATGGAGAGGGGAATGGAAAAAGAAGGGGAGAAAGAAAGAGAATTTTGAACTTGAGGACAAGAATGATAAAAACGTGGGTTTTCCACCCTATGAAATGACCATTTTTAAAGGGTTGATAGTGACTGAAGGTGGGCCATTTTATATATAATATTTTTCTAATTTTACATATGTTTGACATTGTCCTTAATAAAGATCTTAAAATTATATTGTGATTATTTTTTAATTATAGCTGTACATTTTCTCCTAAAATATCTTTATTCTGTGTTCATATCAGACTGAGAGTTATGCTAAACATAACTTTCTAGATTGGAAATTGTTTCCTCCTAACCGAATTGCAGTCTGGTACAGGCAGGCTTGGAATGTTCTTTCCTTTGACCTCTCCCTCCTGAGTGGTGAGAAAACAGGCATATATGCAGCCACATCTTGAAGCTATTCTTATTCTCACCCTTTAGATGTTTTCCTACTTTTGTATTTGTGGGTGGGAAGGGCACATGCCTACATACCATAGAGTGCAAATAGACGTCAGAGGATGTGCATAGTTAGACTCTTCATGGCTCCTAATATGGAAATTGGCAGCAATTAATTGTAGGAGGAGTTTTTCTTTGGGACTGCCAGTCAGTTCCCAAATAGCCACATAGAGACTTAATATTAATTATAAATGCTTGGCCGATATCTTAGGCTTGTTATTATCTAGATCTTATAACTTAAATTAACCTATACTTTTTACCTACCCTCTGCCACATGGCAGTACCTTCTTTCAGCATGGCATGTTTATCTCCTGCTTCATCTGCCGCCCTTGGGAGACTCCACCCCTCTACTTCCATCTGCACACTTTCTTCTTATCTGCAAGTCAGTCCCAGCTAACCGCTATCTAGCCAGCGACTGGCCATCAGCTCTCTATGAAGCAATGAGTGTGATACATATTTACAATGTGCAAAGACTGCATCACAGCAATGATTGCACTTGTTGCACAGTTATTGTCAAACCTTTACTCAACTTTCAGTACACTGATTTTGAAAACGTGGTTGCATTCCGCACATACAACTTAAACACATCCTGTGAGTTTATTCCCACTTCTTTTCCCTGTATCAGTGCCTTTCCTCAGACACCAGTGACCTCTGGTTGTCATTCTTTTCTGCTGTAACAAAGCTGATTGGGAAACTGTCTGCGGGAAGATGGAACTGTCAGTTCTCAGCCCAGGCCAATCAAGGAGCTGGCCGGCGGTCTCGCTGGTGAGATTGAGATATAGGCATTGGCTCACTGGTGAGATTGAGATACAGGCATCAGCCAGGCATCTCTTTAAGAAAGTTCAGTTCTTCAGAGAAAGCACCTGTCTCTTGCTGGGGGCAGACACAAGGCTCATTACATCATTCTGGTGATGAACACGATCAGGCTGGTCTTCCTGCTCAATATGCAAATGTCTACTTACTTTCTCCTCACTGCCCATCCAGTATCTCACTCATAAAACAATTTGGTGCTCTTCCTTTCTTCCCATCACATTTGGCTAGATCGTTGGTAGTGGTAAATTTTGAATCCCTGATTAATGGGAATCCACTGCCGCAGATGTAATAAGCCAATCAAACCAAATAATTAAATACAGGTTTGATGAAGAGAGAGCAAAGTACTCTTGTGTGACTCTCAGGAGGGCAGGAAGAATCAGACGGCAAATATGGCTACCAGATCTTAAGTAGCCCATAGGTGTAATCTTGAGCAAGACCCAAGGAGGGACTGACTTTTAGTGGGCTTTCTCAGGGGCAGGATATGAAGAGGACAGTTCCAGGGGAGGGGCCATTGCTTGGAACACTGAGGGAGGAGTGGGACCTGTGCATCGAATCGACCTCCAAGCTGGAGATCCGAAACAGGCACCGACTGACCACTCGGTGCCTAGGGGTAGGTCTAACGCTCACCTTACTTGTGTCCTTCATCCCAAGACTCAGACACTTGATCACTTGGTTCCCAGATGGTGGCGTTGTTTGGAGGACATTGGGATTTTTGAATAAAGACCCATATAGCACACTGACAGCCAAGACATGGAACTTGGAGGTTACAGGCTGACTCCAGTTCCAGCTCAACTCCTCAGCTTCTTGGCCAGCTGGGAGGCAAGGGGCAGTGGTACAATTAAGGTCCAGGCGCAAGGAAGAGAGTATGGGAGGGTGATGCCTTCCGCACCATGCTGGGATGCATTCCTAGAACAAATGATATCTTTGGCTCCTTCACATTGTCTCAGCCACAGGAAAAAAAAATCCCCAAGGCATCATCATCCTGTCTAGGTTCTCAAACTGCAATCGTGATGTACCCCAGAAAGAATAACTATTTCTTCCCACGACAATATTCAGATACTAATCTGCTAAGTGGTGAGAAATAGCATAAAGCTTGGGAGTTTAAAGGATTTCCTGTAGGTGTTTTATCGTGAAGTTGATCAATGAATTCCAATAATATTCACCTTTGCAGTGGGCAATGATAGTATTTGATAGATTAAGACATTCTAATGTATTTTTAATAATAAAGCCTCAGTATAAGAGCAAGAGCAGCACAGCATTGCTTTCTGAACACTCAAGCCAACATAGCTCACTCTCAATAGAAGCAGCACCCCCCCCCCTCCTCACCGGTATTGCAACCCTGTATATGCCTATCTAGCTCGCGTGAAGACGGAGCCCGTGGGAGCCTGGGTGACGGAGAACTTGGCTTTCCAGCCACTGAACGTCACCAAGACACAAGAGGAGGACGGTAACTGGGGTTGAGTGCTCTAAGCCCTACTTGGCTTGTAAAAAAAATGTGCGAACAGAGGAGGGGTGGTTTCTAAGGCTGTACACAGCCTGGGAGTAGTGAAGGGCGGGGCATGGAGAGGGCACAGCTGGCACTCAGGTGAGAACTGGAAAGGAGAGTGTGAGAGACCATGGAGTCCTCCCTGCTTCTCGAGACCTGCACATATTTGTTCCTTCTCTGTGTGATCTCGCTGTAACAAGAACACGGGCTAATTTTAAACAACCCTTTCCATAAGACATGCATCATTTTTTTTACCACCATTTTTAAGGCATTAAAGTGGGAAAACAGGACAAAAGTACTATTTAAAATGTTATTTTGCTGTGGTTTATATGGATGCGGCATCTGACATGCCGTCTTTGGATCCCAGTAGATGCTAATTGAAGTGAATCTCCATATGCATCGATGTGTTTAGCAAAAGCCATGAATGCATCCACCCATGAGATACTTTTTCCATTGCTAATAACAATCCTCATTATTTTCTTCTGTGAATTCATCTGAAAACTGGCTGGATTTCCGACTGGGAATGTCAAGAATCAATCCAAGTGTCACTGTGTGGACCAGCGACCCAATGACTGGCACATTCCGTTCGTTCCCAGCAGACTTCAATATGATTCCAGTCCTTCACAGGGCACTGAACTATAGACAAGACAATTGCGGCTGTAAAATGTTGTGTTTTTCTTTGCTCTAAATAATACCGGGGTTTAGTATAAAAGTTGAGGTCACTCTAAGAGTACATAATCCATTCCATATCTCTGAAAGAAAAAAAAAATCTAGGAACCGAATGAAGAATCAAAAAGAACTACTATTTATCAGAGGTTTGTTTATTTTATCAAAATAATATACATTATTGTATTCTTTAAAAAATATTTTATGTGTATGCCTGTATGTACACATGTGCATGAGGTTCATGACTGGTGCTTGTGGAGCTGAGAAAAGGGTGCCAGACCCCTTGAGAGCAGGGTTAAAGACAGTTGTCAGCTACCGCTTGGGTGCTAAGGGACCAAACTGAAGCTCTCTGTAAGAACAGCAAAAACAGAAACACTGACCTCTCTCTCCCACCTCCAAACTGCTGTGTTCTAACCTCCCATTTAACTCTGTATTCATGCCAAGGAATCTGGACATACTCAACCTTTTTTAATCTTAAAAATATCAAACGGATGCTTGGTATATGCCAACAAACACCGCTGCATATAAAAATGAGTAAGGTCACCAAGGTCATTGCTCTTGAGGAAGTCACACTTCAGTGAATGCACAGACAAAAGGATGAAGACATAAACATGTGAGAATAGCATGCTACAGTGAAAACAAATCTTTAGTGCAGCCCCTGGCAGGTAAGCAAGATTTAAAGAGGAAAATCTCAGAGTGGGAGGCTGATTATGTCTGAAGTACAGAGGGCATGAGGCAGAGTGGCAATGTGAGAGGAAGCCCGGCAGGGGTGCTTGGGTTCAGTAAAAGGCAGAAGAGGAGTGTGGAGAAGGCTGCCATCGGTGGGCACTGGCTGGATGTGGACTGGACGCCTGCAGGAGTGACAGCAGACAGGGCAGGCTCAGGGGTGATGTGGAGGTAGCCGGGCAGGTAGAGATTCTCAGCAGCAAGGGTGAAAAGCAGCTAGTAGCGATTGTACTATGACAGAGCTGTCAGGGATGTAAGAAGAAATGTTTAAAAAGTTTAGGCGTTCTTACATATACATGTATGTGCATATAATATCTATTAAAGAGAAGGAAAATGATAAAATTATATTAAAATCTCAAAAACAAAAGAAATAACTTAAGAAGTTTAAGTATGAGATTCTTGTGATTTTACAGGACAGGGGATGAGAGAGGATGGGGCTAATGGCAAGGTTTCTGGTTTTAGCTGGAAAACGGAATGGGAAGCACTCATCCTGTCTACCTCAGACTAGGAAGAGAAGCAGAATTCCAGGAGAGGGATGTTGGTGCTAAGCACTGGTAATTGGGGTGCTGGCTACAAGGATCTGGGTGCTGATGCTCAGAATCACCTTGCTTTCCATCTTAATCAGTCTGGAAGGAAGGGCAAGGAGGACAGGACAATGAGACCGCCTGACTACCTGGGGACAGGAAAGAGAGAGTGCCTAAGGAACGCATACACTAACTGACCAGAGAAATAGAAAGCAAGCCAAAGAAAAGAGTTCAGAGCTTCCGGAGGGGTGGAGACTGATGGGAAAGCACTGGGGTTTAGAGCCAGTGGCTAGGAATGTTGGGAGGGGTGAGTGTTAAATGCTACTGAGTGAGAAAGCCCAGTAACACCAGGAAACAGCTCCAGGGGCTCCACAGGGCAGGGCAGGAAAACATAGAGGTGAGAAAAGGAAGTGAGTGCAGACACCAGGCTGAACTCCGAGACTAGCCTGTAAGGCCATAGTGGTGGGGCTAGCCCAAAAGGTCTACTCCTTCTGTTTGTTTCCTTGTGAGAAGCCTGGTTGATTTTTAATGCTAGAAGAGGAAAACCAAGAGAGCAGACACAGAAACACGGGGAGCATAAATAAAAATAAGTGAGGCAAGCAAGAAAGGAGCCAGTGAACAGGGAAGATGCACTTGTCTGGGGGCCACTGTGGCATCAAAGCAGAAGAAACTTATCCTGTATTTATTTGGTTCTGAAGGAACATGGAAGGAGAAAAAATTGGGAAGGGGGTCGTAATAAAATTAGCTTTGTGGGGAAAAAAAAGGTGTAAAACAGTTACTGAAGCTGGGCATAATCAAAACGGGGTTCATTATCAAATTAAAGAAAGGGAAGACCTCCAATTTCATATACGTGTCTAACTTAATCACCTCGTAAAGTTTCCATAAAGTCATTTTGTGTCTTTCTCACCAGCGCCTGCTAAGTCTGAGCCGCAAGGAAGCCTGGTGTTTTCTCAGTTTTCTGTTCTAGAGGGCAGCCGGATTCTCTGGAGGCAGAGCTTGTTGCTGAGCCAGATTGGCCTTTCAAACATCCTCAGAAAAATGACCCAGTGAGCTAGCTCATTTCCAATCACCAAATGCTGCTGCCAAAGAAAGTACCAAAGCCAAGAACACAAAGGAGAGGGAGCCACACTTCCTGCCCCTCCTCCCCCACACTCCTGCTTTCCTTCATTGATATGCTCTGAATTTATCAGTTGCTGCCATAGAGGCTGATACCGAGAAAAAGGGAGCATGCCCTTGTACAAAGCAGGAAGCACACAGAGTTTTGAATGCTGAGGAGAAAGAACTTGGGCGAAGAGGATGTGTGCATCTACTGGGGAGGAAGACAGTGTGGTCCAGCTCCTGTGCATCTACTGGGGAGGAAGACGATGTGGTCCAACTCATGTGCATCTACTGGGGAGGAAGATGGTGTAATCCAGCTCCTGTGCGTCTACTGGCGAGGAAGATGGTGTGGTCCAGCTCCTGTGCATTGACTGGGGAGGAAGATGGTATGATTCAGCTCATGTGCATCTACTGTTCAGGTCTGCATTCCAACGAATCAGACTGACAGTTTCATGAAGGGTTCTGATTTAACTGCTTATTTATAGAAACACTTAAAGGGGGATGATGAGGGATACTGAAGGGGCAAACGTTTCATTCAGGGTTGTATTAATTTATCTTCGAACAAAGAAGAACCATACCTATACACAAGGTAGTCACAAATCTTTATATAAAGATTGTGTCAAAAAAGGTTGCCCACAATTCCCAATCAGTTGTTGACCAACTATGAAGGATGTCTCTCAAGTTGCTCTAGCTGGAATGGGTGCAGTGGCTCCTAAGCCCAGTGCAGACTTCATTCTGTGAGGTCTAAGGAGAGGAATCAAGCAATGAGAGTAAGTTAGTACCTTGCTCAGTTCACCAAGCAGATAGAAAACATCTCCAAGGATATAGAAGTCTGAAGCAGAGAGGAACAAGGGACACTCAAAGGTTTCCTGGTGACAGCCAATGGTTTCAAGTCCAGTTAGCAAATGCACTGGATTTGAGATGAGAATCCTTGTGTGGTTTCCAATGAGGTAAGAGTTTGCCCTTGAGACTGTAAACATGCCATTTAAGTTTTCTACATTAAAATAGAGTCAGTATCTCAAGAATAAATTGTAGACTGGTGAGGGCTTCAAACAAGATACCAAATCCTAAGGCGCTGTGTGAGCTTGAAAATGTTTAAGAAGATAGATTCTGCCGGCGATGGTGGCGCACACCTTCAATCCCAGCACTTGGGAGGCAGAGGCAGGTGAATCTCTGTGAGTTCAAGATCAGCCTGGTCTATAAGAGCTAGTTCCAGAACAGGCTCCAAAGCCACAGAGAAACCCTGTCTCGAAAAACAAAACAAAAAAAAAGATAGATTTTATTTAAAGTGATTCTTATGACACTTAAACATACGACATCATATTAGAACCTTAGCAAACAGTATTTTTGAAAGAAAAAAAGACAATGATTGAAATATCACCACTGTGGCTGAAAGGTAACGGGCACAAACCCAAAGAGACTGAGCAAAAACCAAACTTAAAGAAAACCTTGCTAAAAATGTGGAGGCTAACATTGTGACATGTTCTAAAGACCAAGTAGAAAGGGTAGGACAGAAAAGAACAAAGCCAAGTCCCAGCTCCAGATTTGATCACTGCCTAGTTCATAAGGCCTTTAGACAAAAGCTGTAGTACAAACTGTTAATGTCTCCTGGGCTTACCTTCAGGTTCTGTCTCAAGGGTGGGGTGGTATGTTGTCCTCAGCTATCATCCCTACTGTATTCAGTCCAAGGACACCCTTCACCCCACTTACTTAGTATCTCCATCATAAATTAGCACATTAAATTTTACTCATAACAAGGATTAAGCACACAAACACTATATCATTTCTACCTCCCTCACCACCAAAAATGGAAATTTCAAGGAACATGTTGTGTTCACAGAGAGAAGTATTTGGGCTTCTCAGAATACGTGTGCACACAGAAATGGCCAGCCTTCAGTGTACACAGCTCATCAATGGCTCTCAGATGCCAGCTCAGCAACTCTATGCACTCCAGCACTGGGGATCTAGCCTTGGTGTACATGTATGTGCTGATGCAAGGGCCTTTTCAGAAAGCCCTGGTCATTATAGAAAATACAGGTTGGAAAAATGAATGATAGAATATTATCAATACAGCGAAAATATAACTATATCACATGAGAATGAAGATTTTGATGTGTTGCTATAGGAAAATCTTGAAGATGTGGCATGAAGTGACAATATTAGCGTGTGTGTGTGTGTGTGTGTATCTGACACCTGTGAAAGGGAGCTGAGAAGTTAATGTGTAGCTGTGGGGGAGCCCCGGGGAGGACTGAAGATGGAGGAGAGCTTCCTGTGGGGAAGGAGGGCAGAAAACTTCCTCCTTTTGAGCTGTCACACCATGTATTTCCACAGTGAAGAAGCCAGTGTTTAAGAAACTGTTTCCTCAGAGGGGCGGTGATGGCGCAGGTCTTTAATCCCAGCACTCGGGAGGCAGAGGCAGGTGCATCTCTGTGAGTTCGAGGCCAGCTATGGTCTACAGAAAGAGCTCCAGGACAGGCTCCAAAGTTACAGAGTAAACTCTCTCTCAAAAAGAAGAAGAAAAAGAAGGAGGAGGAGGAGGAGAAGGAGGAGGAGGAGGAGGAGGAGGAGGAGGAGGAGGAGGAGGGAGGGAGGGAGGGAGGGAGGGACAGAGAGAGAGAGAGAGAGAGAGAGAGAGAGAGAAAGAAAAAAGAAAGAAAGAAAGAAAGAAAGAAAGAAAGAAAGAAAGAAAGAAAGAAAGAAAGAAAGAAAGAAAGAAAGAGAAACCGTTTCCTCGTTTCCTCGGAAGTCTACTTTCACCATCAGGTGCGGACTGTGTTGCGATCTTATCCACAGCTTTAGCGCCAATTCCGGAGCAGAGCATGGAGCGCTGGCTCCACAGAGCAACGGACTCCCGTGCATTGAGCTTGCTTGACAGCAGGGCAAACGCCCTGCCTTGGTGCTTAGGCAGAGTTCTTTGCGCGATAAGAGGCAGTGCCGGTTTGGAAAAAGGACATGACAGAAGGGAAAAATAAAATGAGAAGGCAAGGAGATGGGAGCTGAGGCAAATGCAGGTCTAGACAGGAAAACTGAACGCTAGAGGGCACTCATTTTTTAGAGCGTTCTAGAGCTGGCTAAGGTTAGGTAGACAGACTGAAGACAGTGAGGGGAAGACAGAAGGAGAAAGAGGTGTGGAATGTGGATTTCAAGTAGAACCGGTTGCTTTCCCATCAAAATACAAAGATATTTAAGATTTATTTGGTTTTAAGTGAGCCGTTTTGTTTTATGGTCTTTTTAAAACTGGTTGCAGATTTAAAGTCTTTATTTCTTGATTTCTTTAAAATATTTATTTGGCACTGTTTTCATCTAAGGTTCAAAGTAGCCAGCCCATTTAGACTCACTTGAAATAGAAGCGGTTTACAGTTGTTACCTCCCATGGCTTAGAGATCTGGCTTGGCTGTGAAAAGGGTCTCTGGGGATCTGTGAAACTCATATGGCACTGGGGACCCTCTCGAGCAGTGCCCCATCTAACTGACCCACAGAGTGGTGTGGGCACCAATCTTTTAAAATCGCCTCCCCTCCCCCCCGTATGGCCAAGCTGTAACAAAGTTTGGGGGAATTTTTCTTCTCTTAAATCACATTTTCTAGGCTTCGTGTGAAGCGGCTATTTTCAAAATGGAATGAGTGAAGACTATGTTTGAACAGCTTTCTAGTGCAGACTGTAGAAACCAAAGGTCGCATCTGCTTGTTTTGCCTCCGGAGGGTGGCCCACAGCGCATTCTCTCCACTCGTGCTATGAGAAGTCCCTCCTGGCTGTGTATTCATGCACAGGTACAGAAGACACAGACGGAAGACATCAAGACAGGGTAGTATGTGGCTGGAGTCCAAGTCGCCCCACTGTTCAGGAAGACGTTTAGGCTGTTCACTTTGTTTGCTCCACAATAGTTATCAGGAAATTAGAAATAATTCACACAATGAAGCACAGCACAATGGAGAATCTCTTTAGGTACCAGAGACAGGCATGGTGCCTTTGCTTCCTCACACACTAGCAATGGCAATAATTAACTGTAGCCATGTGCAGCAATGTGGTCTGGCCTTCGTAACATAGCATCAAATGCAAATAGAAGGTCTCAGAAGAACTACACAGCTTAATGCTTTTTAAACATTTTTTCCCAAACAAAGCTGCATAATATTTTATTTACACACACACACACACACACCATGAAACTGTGGCTGAAAGCAAAAGAAAGCTACTCATGAAATTCAAGATGGCCATTTCCTCTAGAAAAGGTGTGAGGAGAGGGGAAATTGGTGGCACATGGGTAGTGGAAGGGAGTCTTTATGTCCCAGCCCTGTATCTGGGGCACACGATATTTTTGGCATTCATCATAGTAATAAAATCAAAGCATTTGAAACTAAACCAGAGATGGGGATATCAACCAAAATAAAATACGAATGAGAATTACATAAGAATATATATCACTTTGTATGTTAATTAAAGAAAGAATCCTAAATATCCATACTGATGTCCGTGTCCCAAACACAAATAAAATGGGACTGGGATTGTATAATGGAAGTGTTTAGGGCACACTTGATAAGAAATGCTGAGGACTTCTGTGGGTGCTTCCTTGATGAGCAAACATATGCATATTTAAAAAGACTTTTAGAAAAGCTTTTCTATGGGTGGTGGAGTTTGGTTTCCAGCTAATATCGTGCATGCGACTGAAGCTGCAATTGTATTGGTACAGAAACACCTCAGCTTTCAACCTGACAAGGCTTTGATTCTTGAAATAGCTTTGGTACTGATCGTTTCTGTGATGTATGTTTGTAAATTCAAGTCTCCAGAGCAGTCATGAGTGAAGGACTCTCCTGGAGACCATCCCCTGACCTCACCCACCACCCAATGACTCTCCCAATGCAAACAGTACAACCTGTAACCATTTGCTCCTGAGGGAGCCTCTCACTCTGTAAGAAGAGCTTACTGTGTCTCCTGTCTACCTCAACAACACTCTGAAGAATGTACGACAACCATAAATGATTCTAAACAGATGAAAACGTGGTTCCAACATGTGGCATGCATATAAGAATGTGCTCAAAGTATATGCAGATTGTTTAATATTAATTTGCATGCATAACTCTTGATATTTGCATACTGCTTTTAATTTGTACCAATATTTGCTGATAGTTATGACAAAGATTGTTGACAGAGATTTCTGTCCCTCCTGGTCCTGCAGCTTGTCCCAAAGAAATACACAGAGGTCTATATTAATTATAAACTGGTTGGCCTATTAGCTCAGGCTTCTTATTAATTAATTAATTAATTCTTACATCCTACATTAGCCCATTATTCTCGTCCACGTTAGCCATGTGACTTGATACCTTTTTCAGTGAGGCATTCTCATCTTGCTTCCTCTGCATCTGGATAACAACTGTCGACTGAGCTTTCCTCTTCCCAGAATTCTCCTATTCTCATTGTCCCACCTGTATTTCCTCCTGGTCGCTCTGCCTCTACTTCCTGCATGATTGCCCTGCCTATGCTTCCTGCCTGGCTACGGACCAATCAGCATTTTATTAAAATACAAGTGACAAATATAGGGTCAAAGGGACAACTGGAGCAGGAAACTGACCAATCACTGAGCACCCTGACTCTGAACCCAGAGTCAGAGAAAGAAACACACCCTGTATTTGAGTCCTGGGCCAGGGAGAGAAACGTCTTTATCCCTGAATCCAGGACTAAAGACATGTGCCCTGGCTCTGAAACTAGTGTCAACGGAACACACTTTGTCCCTAGAATTAGAGTCAGTGAAAGAAATATGCCCTGGTCCTAAGATTACAGTCAAAAAGCTAAAAAGAACCAGTGAAAGAAACACAGTTTGACCATGAAGTCAGAGCCATCTCTGCCCCTGCCCAACTGCCCAGCTGACCAACTGAACCAAGAAATCCCAGAGCAGGAAACCAACCAATCACTGAGCACCCTGACTCTGAACCCAGAGCCAGTGGAAGAAACACACCCTGTATTTGAGGCCTGAACCAGGAAAAAAACATCTTTACCCATGAATTCAGAACTAAAGACATATGCCCTGATTCTAAGATTCGAGTCTAAATCTCTACCCCTGACCAGCTAAACTGACCAATCCCTGAGCAGGGAAAAACTAACCAATCCCCTGTCTCCCTGGGAAAACTCTGCCCCTAAGAAGCCCTATATAAACCTCTCCACAGCTTCAGTAAAGAGCTGTCATTAATCCCTTCCTGGCAGAGGCAGCCACCCTCCCGGATTCCTCTTCCCCAAATAAATCTCTTCCTCAAAAGAGTCTTGGATGAAGACCTTCATTCACCAGTGCAAAGCAGAAGAACCTGGCTGGGAGGTCCCAGAGGGGACTGAGCTGAAAAACCTTGCTGAGACTCTACCTAGGGGCCTCAGCAATGCAGAGCAGAACAGAAGAACTTTGCTGGGACACTCCTTAAGGGAGTTGAGCTAGGCCAGAGGAGGAAAAGTAACAACTTCTTGCAGAAGCTGCAGCCGGAGGAGATTGCTACATTTCTGCAGGGGGTTTCTTTCAGCAGATTGTTAGCAAAAGAAACATCCTGAGCCAGAGAAGAAGCAGATAGATCTGCTAGGATGCTCCAGTAGCGGAACAGAGCACTCAGCTGTAGCGGCTCTCCAGGAGAAGAGCAGGATCCCTATATCCTGCCAGGAGACCATCCCCTACCACACCCCAGCTTCAGGTAGCCTGATTCCCAACCTTGCCCTCCAGGGCTGAGCTGTCCCATTGCAGCTCCAGACTCCAGAGCTGTCCTATTGCGGCTCTAAGTATATCCTGGCTTCCCAATAAGTCAGGATATCCCAATACCACTACTGGACCACATTCCCCTACAACAAATCTTTACAAAGTACAAGACCATTGTCCTACAGCAAAGGAGCCTCTAACTCCATAAGAAGAGCTTACTTGTGTCTCCTGTCTACTTTCGCAACTCTCTGAAGAATGTATGACAACCATTGATGATTCTAAAAGGATGAAAATGTGGTTCCAACATGTGCCATGCATATAAGAATGTGCTCAAAGTATATGCAGATTGTTTAATATTAATTCTCATGCATAACTCTTAATATTTGCATACTGCCTTTAATTTGTACCAATATGTGCTGATAGTTATGACAAACATTGCTTTTTGTTTTAGAGTATTGGCATAGATTGCCTTCTAAAATAACTTTTTAAAAATTGAATGCAGCTTTAAAAATTCAAAAATAGTCCTAAGCACAGGTGTGAACATAAAGCAGTCAAGGATTGTGAAGGGAATGTGTGAATAGCTCAATGTAGAAAGAACTCATTCCAGCACACAGATTTGAGACGATCTCATTAACTCCCACCACCCCGGAAAAAGGACCATGGATGTGTGTAAGAGTCACCTACAGCCAAATGAGCTTGATAGTCCTCTTACTGAGAAATAATTACCAGTTCTTCTGTCTTCCATCTTGAGAAATAATCATGAAAAGAACATTCTAGGTCATCATGGGAGTTACAGTTGAAGGACCACTCAAGCAAGGTGAGCATGTCAATTGGACGCTAGCACAACCACGATGAGAAGGTGCCCCACTGTTCCATTGACCTGGAGCCTGAAGGAGGGATGCGCCTGGAGGAGGGTGTGGCTATCTGTAAAGGAAAAAGCACAAGTATTTAGTGAGCTCCATGTAGATAGGGCAGGGCTAAGCACAAAGAATTGGAAGCAGCAAGAAATGAGATTGAAAAGAAAAATAACAGATAATGAAAAGGCTTGCCACTGCAGCTCAAACTCCCTGCCGGCAGAAAATGGACACAGAGTGACATAAAAATAAAAAGAGGTTTTAAAAGACTCCTGAAGAGAGGCATTACATGGCATGCCACCAGCGCACACACAGTAGGCTTCCCAACAAAAGATGGAGGCTGATGCATGGTCCTTAATGAGACCACAGATAAAAGCGTTATAAATAATTACACACCATCATCCAGATTTCATTCTATAGGCAACCAGGAGACGTGAAAGATAACGTGATGCTCATATTTGATTATAGGTGGAGATGCTTCCAGGACATCGGGCAGCTAAGTACCTGTAGAAGAGATTAGACCTGCCTCCATGACAGACTGTGGAGACAGCAACAGCGAAGAGGAAGAAAACACTGGGGAAGCATGGCTCTGAGAGCCAGGATTCCATGCGATGATGTCAGAGCCCGGGTCTCTCCTGACCTCTGGAGCAGCTGGCCTAGTTTCTGAACTTGCTGAAAACCCGTGGAGTCCATGGCCGAGCTTCAGGAAGGGAGAGAATCCCAGATGCTAGTCCGTTTGGGGAACGGTAGATTGGCTGCTACCTCCTGCATAGTTCTATGTGGTCCCAGGATCTACAAAATGGAACTGCTCACCCATGCCCATGTTCAGCAAGAGGCATACCATTTGTTTCATTTTCAAATACTTCCTGTTTGGCCATGACACGTAACCTTGACTATCCCCATAATAGGATGTAAATTTACTAACACCTTCTAGTTAGTTGCCTGCAACTACACGTCTTGGCTGCCTCCCAAGCCTTTCACTCGTGTCCATTCATTTCGTGCTGTTTGTTGCTGTTCTTTAAAAGCTTCATGCAGCCCTTGAGTATTTGAATGACTATCTGTTTCTCTCTCATCCACTCTTTCATTAAAATTGACTTCTGAATGAGGCAAAGAATTTTAGACAGATACCGGAACCTGGGTTAGCAGAGGTAGTGATGGGGATAGCCCTGATCTGAGTAATGTTATTCTAATTGCAGTTTGCAGCCAAAAGGCAGAGAGTTAGCAAGGAGCTGTGTGCATTACAGTTGTTCCATGCATGAAATGAACCATTGCACACTGGAGAAGAGAAAAGCTTTCCAGATAGGCTTTGTTATAACAAACAGAACGAGTTCCAACAAGCTGTTTCCAGCCCCATAGCCAAAAGACGCATTCTGTCGACATTTAGGATCTTTCTTTCTTTCAGATGTGGCATTCTATTTTGAAATGTTATTTCGTGTTGTGCTCTCTTTCTAGAACATCTTTGCACTGAATAATGAGAGGAATGACCAGCTGGTCTCTAGCAATTACACAGCTCTTTATAAAATGCAGCAGGATGCTGACAGATGGCAGCTTTAGGCGGAGGTCTTACTAAGAATAGATTCGTGGCACCTTGTTTGTGTAAATACACAACCTTCAGTCTCGGAGACGCAGGGTATGGTGGCTTAGTAAGATACTGATTTGTGTTTTGATCTCAGTGTATTTTTGTATTCCTTAATTAAAATAGGAAAATATTTTGACTTCAAAGCCCAAGACCAAGATAGAGGTGCCCAATGATAGCTTGCTTCCCTCCTTTCCTTTTGATTTTGGAATTCTGAATTAAGAATATTCTAGGATGATGAAAGGAAGGGAAGGAAAAAGAAGGTCTTTGGGAGCTGGAGAACAGGAAGAATAGTTCTACATCATAAAAGAATCGAATTACATTTATCTATCTATTGGTGTAATGGCTAACGCTCTGGACTCTGAATCCAGTGATCTGAGTTTGAATCTCAGTGGAACCTGTT
Organism: Chionomys nivalis; assembly: GCF_950005125.1. Taxonomy (NCBI): domain Eukaryota; kingdom Metazoa; phylum Chordata; class Mammalia; order Rodentia; family Cricetidae; genus Chionomys; species Chionomys nivalis. Next base: position 30,658,503 of record NC_080110.1, on the reverse strand, counting down.
CCTTGAGGAAGAGACCTCATCAATCATCCTCTTTAACTCAGACCATGAAACCAAATATAAGCGGGCTGTCCATGCATGCTTCAGCATTGCTGGGGGCGTGTTTCAATTTCACTTCACTTCATCTATCCATCTGTCTATCTCTGTGTCTATCTATCTATCATCTATCTATCATCTGTCTATTATCTATTTATCATCTATCTGTCTGTCTGTCTATCATTTATCTATCTATCTATCTATCTATCATTTATTGATGTATTTATCTATCTATTATCTATCTATCTACCTATCTACCTACGTGTGTGTGTGTGTGTGTGCATGTCACAGAGCATCTGTGGAGGTCAGAGGATAAATCGTAAGCATCAGTTCTCTTCTTCCACTGTGTTGATCCTGGAGACTAAATTCAGGTCAGCAGGCTTAGAGACAAGTGCCTTTAGCCACTGAGCCATCTTGCCAGCCCAGAATCATTTTAAAAAGCAGGAGTTGGAGTCATACAAGCCTGGGAAAGAAAAGTGGTGTGTGGTAGAACAACAGAACTGACCCTGAGTCCTTTGTAAGTCCCATGATGCTTTAGGCCAGACTCCTATTTCTGTTTCCTGATATAAGTGGCTTCAAACCACCTAGACTTCAAGGGGGTGTAGAAAAGAGTTCTCTGTTGCGAGCTTGCATACTGAACGATTTCCTTTTCTGTTCTCATCACACTGGTGACAAGAAATTCTAAAAATTTTCAAAACAAATAGACCTCTATTGCCATGTGGGCCTTGGAAGGTTTGTGTCTATACAGCTCCAAAATCAGTCTCACACTTTGCAATGATCACAGTTTCTCACGGCCCTGATAATTAGCTATTTGAAATCTGGTTCAAAATGATTTGAAATGCATCATGCTATTTATTGCTCTGAGGGTAACGGAGTCAAATCCAAACCCCTCACAACTTTTAATTAAGGAAGGAAAACATAAAATGGTGGGCCCTGAAGAGATGATGCTACTCTGCCCTTGTCTTCCCAACAATGAGAAAATGGAGACAGTAGAGAAATAGGGAGGGTGGAGGGGTGGGAGGAGCAGGTCCCGTCCTCACTGTGCCGCAGGACTCTGGGGAATCTTCACATGGAGGCAGATGTGGGCCTCGGCTGTCCGCAGCCCAGTAGGTCTCACAGTTTCTGCTAGCTTCATCTCGAAGGGGCTCCTTTGAATGCTGTTGCTCTTATTTTTGCCCTTCCTCTTTAAAAGAATGTTTTGTACTCCTCCGGTCCCTGGGTCAGAGATCATGGCGGCTTCAGGGTCACAGTCAGAGGGCAATTCTAAAGACAAGACCTCTCAGGAGCTACACAAGTAGCTAGAGCTGGGTCATGTCCAGGTCCTGCCCCTTGCCTGCAAAGGTCTGTCTCTTGGCCACTATATGCCCCACTGCCCTCATCTGCAGTAAACACGGTAGCTATTTTCTGTATCTTCTGATATGAAGGCTTGAGCAGTAGTCAACTTCAAATTACTACAATGGAGTGCTTGAGGCATCTAACTTGCAGTTGTCTAACTTTGGACTAAAACTCCCAGAACACTGAAGTAAATAGACAGTGCCATTGCTTCAGGCCTTTGTTGAGGACAGAATGGCAGTTGGTTTTGTGTGTGTGTGCATGTGTGTGTGTATTTCGTATGTGTAGTATCAGTCCACTAAACTTAAGCATCATTAAACAGAGATGCAGGACCACTGGGGACATTCAATGCTATGCTCCAAAGGCCTTCAGATCTCCCCTAAGGCCTTACCTACCTCCTAATACTACCATCATGGGGAACAAAGCCTTAACTCATAGATCTTTAGGGGATATTTAAAGATACTAATCCCCATAAAAGATATTTAACCCCTTAAGATGGAAAATCTTTCATATGCAAACCAAGAAACCCCATGTACACGCCCATCCCCCTCTCTTATGACTCATACCATGCCAGGAGTTGCCCTGATATCAGGAAGACAGGCAACTGTAGACCATAGCTCACTGTCCACTCCACCATGCCCTGTTTATCCTACAAAATCCGGACAAGGATCTGGCTGAGGCTTCCCCCATCACTCTCATTTCTACTTACCCCCATCTATTGGCAGAGAGACACAAGCCTACCTCCAGCTCTTGGCAAACATAAGCAAGCAAGTTCTTCTTCCAATCACACTGATCCATTGAGTCTATCCATTCATCCACCCAATTGTCATTTCCGTAAATTCTGCACATACGAATAAGACAACATTGAAAATTCAAGATGAGAGGAAAGCTGGGTTCCCAGAGGATTAAAAGCCCGGACCCACATGCATGTACCCCACGAACTGCACTGTGTGTGCAGTAGTGGCTTTGCTATGCTGCTGTTCTCAGCCATGGTAACAACTGTTGAGAACAGCTGTCTTCCCCTTCTCTAGCACCACCAGTTAAACACACGCTAAGTGTGCGCCCACAGTAGATAATGCCCTGCTGATGAATGCTGTCTTTAAATAAACTAAACGGACCAAGTTCATAATCAGCATTGCTTCCAAAAATTCTAACACCGGTTTCCTAACAACCTGAAAATTTTTCTGTTAGGTTTAGCTTTTTGATCTAGTGATCATGCCCATGGATAGTTTTTGAAGTGACTGTCTGTAGTTATTTTCGTATTCTGTAATGTTTAGGCTGTGTGGCATCTCCAGGGCACTCTCCTATTGCTAAACCCCAGTCTGCTGTCTCTGGAAAGGAAAAAGGTAGGGGGGGAGGCTGAAAAACAAGCGGCCATTCTTTTTCCTGTTTTCTCAAGCTCAGTGTGAACTCCAAACTCTGGCCTATCATCTTACAGCAGTTTCTGGGGAAGCCTGAGCCCTCCTTCAGGCCTGAGTCCTGTGAGGCTTCTCAAAGGACTCATAATCACCAGTTGAAAGTGACAAAATGCATGAGGGAGGCAGTAAGACATAAGAGGGCTCACAGACGGTCTTAGCTTCTCTGCTAAGATAGTACTGACTCCACTCTTCAACTTTTCATCTTACCCGTGTCTGACTGTTTCTTTGTCCTACAGCTGTTAAAGAAGGAATCAAGGGGCTAGAAGAACAAGCCTCCCCTCTATCCCATTGAAAGTTGGGGGAAAGCTCCCAACAACTAAATGGAAAAAGAAAGATAATCAGTCGTTGTAAAAGTTGAAATGGTGGACACATTATAAACGTGTGATAAAGATGTTACAGCTTTTTACCATAAAATAAGTATGATGAATTGATGAACAACTAAGAATCTGCCTAAAAAAAAAAACACAGAAAGCCTCAGCAGTGATGACGACAATGATGATGATGATGATGACAATAATGGAAGACGTAAAGAGGAAACACATAGACATTTTAGAACAGAAAAAATAACAAATAAGGAAACATAATGCATGGGATCTATAGTGAAATAAGAAGAATAAGAAAAAAATCAGTGAACAACAATACAAAACGACAGCCTACAGAATGGGAAAAGATCTTCATCAACCCCACATCAGACAGAGGACTGATCTCCAAAATATACAGAGAATTCAAGAAACTTGATATCAAAAGAACAAATAATCCAAAAAAAAAAAAATGGACGCAGACCAAAACAGAGAACTCTCAATAGACAAACCTCAAATGGCCAAATGACACTTAAGGAAATGCTCAACATCCTAAGTCATCAGAGAAATGCAAATCAAAACAACTCTGAGCTTCTATCTTACACCTATAAGGATGACCAAGATCAAAAACACTCATGGAAGCTTATGCTGGAGAGGGTGTGGGGTAGAGGGAACACTCCTCCATTGCTGATGGGACTGTAAATTGGTAGAGCTGCTTTGGAAATCAGTATGGAGATTTCTCAGAAAATTAGGAAACAACCTACCCCAAAGCCCAGTAATACCACTTTTGGGTACATACCCAAATGATGCTCAATCATACCACAAGGACGTGTGATCAACTATGTTCATAGCAGCATTATTTGTAATAGCCAGAACCTGGAAACAACCTAGATGCCCCTCAACTGAAGAACAAATAAAGAAAATGTGCTACATTTACGCAAAGAAGTATTACACAGTGATACAAAAAAAAAATGACATCTGGAAATTTGCAGACAAATGGATGGATCTAGACCATATTGAGTGAGGTAACCCAGACCCAGAAAGACAAATATATCTACTACCTCTTAAGTGGCTTTTAGACATGAAACAAAGAAAAACCAGCCTACAGTCCACAATCCCAGAGAACCTAAACAACAATGAGGACCCTAAGAGAGACATACATGGATCTAAATAGGAAGGAGAAAAGGACACAATCTCCTGAGTAAATTAGGAGCATGGGGGTCACAAGAGGGTAGAAAAGGAGAGAGGAAAGGGGGAGGAGAGCAGAGAAAAATGTATAGCACAATAAAAACACTAAAAAATTAAAACATAAAAATAAAAAATTCTGTCTGTATGCATATCCCACAAAAAAAATCAGTGAATTGGAAGACAGAATAATAAAAACAAATTAGTCTGAATAGACAGAGATCTTTTTTTATTATTTTTATTCTTATTTAATTAAAATTTCCACCTGTCCCCGTTCCCCATTTCCCTCCCCCTCCTCCCAAATATTGCCCCTCCCCTCACTCCCCTTTCCCTATCCCCACTCCTCTTCTCCTCCCCCCACTCCATTCCCCCTCCCTCTCGATACTGAAGAGCAGTCCAAATTCCCTGCCCTGCAGGAAGACCAAGATCCTCCCACTTCTATCTAGGTCCAGGAAGGTGAGCATCCAAACAGGCTAAGCTCCCACAAAGCCAGTTCATGTATTAGGATCGAAACCTAGTGCCATTGTCCTTGGCTTCTCATCAGCCTTCATTGTCCGCCATGCTCAGAGAGTCCAGTTTCAACCCATGCTTATTCAGTCCCAGTCCAGCTGGCCTTGGTGGGCTCCCAATAAATCAGTTCCAATGTCACAGTGGGTGGGTGCATCCCTCGTGGTCCTGACTTCCTTGCTAGACAGAGATCTTAAAGGAGAACCCAATCAACCATCAGAAATCCCAGAACACCAAGCACCATGGAACAGAAGTGAAAGGTCCATGGTTTCTGTCATTAGAGTCCTTGGGGAGAAGAGAATTACACTTGAAGAGATAATCAGACACTTCCTCAATTTGGGAAGAATTCAAAATAAGACAAAAAAAAACACAAAACAATCCATGTAGAGGCATGCCGTTATCTTTTAAAACGAAAGATAAATTCTATATAGCAGCCAGGGGAAATGACATCTCCTATGGGGACAAGCAATTCGGTGACTGCAGGTTTTCTCATCACAGGCCATGGACACCAGCAGGAAGCACCACAATGCTTGTCAAACTTTTTAAAGTCAGTCTAGAATCCTAATCCAAGAAAAAATATAGGTTCTCTTCCAGAAAAATTCAGGAATGGAGGAATCAAGACATCTCACATGGAGGAAATTTAAAAGAATTTGTTCCAGCTGACCTGCAGAGAACAGCTAAAGTGTGCCCTCTAAGAAAGAAAAAAAGGTAATTAAAAAAATATTTTTGGTACATCCAAGAAAGTAAACAGAGAAGAAGTTAAGTGGAAATAGAAGCAAACATATAACCTTTCTTTCCATCTAAAATTTCAATTCTAAATCCTGTCGGGCACTTGAAGCAGAGATTATAACACTCCACATTATAGACGCAACTGCGGATGTGGGAGCCAAAGAGGAAAGAAAAAGTTCTCTAGTCTTCACTCAAAATGCTAAAATGACGAGTTATGCCCATGTGGCCAGCATAGAAAACAATGCACTCTGGGAAACAGTTCCGAAATTCCTTTAACGATTAAAACCACAACTGTAATACAATATCTATCTCAGAAACGGAGACTCAGGCCGGGTGTAGAGGCAACAGCTGCCGCATCAGCACTCAGGAAGCTGAGAAGGTCTGTGCTGCCTTAGAGGCAAGCCTAGTGTCTGAGTCAGGGTTTCTATTGCTGTGATGAAACACCATAACCAAAAAGCAAGGTGGGGAGGAAAGGGTTAATTTGGCTTACACTTCCACATTCCTGTTCACCAATGAAGGAAGTCAGGTCAGGAATTCAAACAGGGCAGGGACCTGGAGGAGGGAGCCCATGAGAGGCCATGGATGAGTGCTGCTTACTGGCTTATTTCCGCTGACTTCCTCTGTCTGCTCTCTTTTGGAACCCAGGACCAGCAGCCCAGGGATGGAGCACCACCCACCATGGTCTAGGCCCTTCCCCACTGGTCACTAATTGAGAAAATGCTTCACTGCAGGAACTCCTGGAGCATCTCCTCAGCTGAGGCTCTTCCCTCACAGAACCAGCCGGTACACCTGGACTCGAGAATCAAACCCCACAGTTGGAGAAAGAACGGGAGTGTGTTAGACAAGGCTGTGGCATACATGAACTCACAGGGCTGTGACTACATAGGCACAAGTCATGAAAGATCAAGCCCTCAAAATCTCAGTATGGATCGGGGAGGGGCTCGTGAAGTCGCAACCCTGGTTGAGAGCTATTGGCAGGCAACTGATGGAGGAGGGAGAGTTGGTCTCCAAGTATGAGGGCACCGTGGAGCTACCCAGGCTCTAGTCCTAATGTACATGGCGGCAGCAGTAAGTGGATCCAGTGGGTTTCCAACGAAGAGTACACGATGTTGAGAGGGAAAAGGGAAAAGTAGAGAAGGGGAGGTGAACCAGGGGAAGAAGAAATTGTGGTGATTCCATCCAGGTACATTATTTGTATGTTTGAAATTCTCGAATGATAGCCAATTGAAACTATAGAAAGTATGTGGGGCCAGGGAGTGGGCGTGGCTAGGAAGCACAGTGTGTAAAGGATGTGGGGCCAGGGAGTGGGCGTGGCTAAGAAGCATAGTGTGTAAAGGGCGTGGGACCAGGGAATGGGCGTGCTCATCGCCCCGCCCCCTAGGTAAGGTACACACAGAGATGTCTTGTGCTGGAGAGCAGTGTACCGCTAAGTGTGGGGAACTCAGGAGAGAGAACAAGGAAAGCAGGCAGCACCAAGCATGGGGTGCCAGACTCTCCCAGGAGGCAGGCAGCCGTTGTGACGTCCAGACAGGACTTCCCCTTCAGTACCCCTCCTAGCCACTTGCTGTGGGGTCCCTCCTCAGACTCAGGCATGGCCCCGGATCTGCTGCCCGTGGTGTGCTTAAATCCTCACAGTCTTCACCATAGCTACCCTTATTGTCTTATTTTGTGTCCGAGGAGCCCAGGGTTCAGAGAGGTGAGCTGATGAATGTCATCCACCTTATGAGCAAAAGGGAATTCTGGGTCTGTCATCTGGCTACCCTCAACTTACAGATTCCCCTGAGAATCACAGTACCACCTGGACTCCTCGGTGCAGTGCATGAGATGAGAACTGGTACAAGCAAAGGAACTTTTGTACAAGCAAAAGCAGGGCAAAGGTGCATTCGACTCGGCGGCCGATTCACAGGAAGGGGCCATGAGTGGCGCTCAAGCATAGCAAGATCCGGAAGTGCTCTCGGAGCTTGTAAGAAAGTAGGCGTAGGCAGGGTGGCGGGGTGGAGCAGAGGCAAGGAGAGAGGGTGTAGTGACTTGCTTTAAAACAAGATGGAGATTTCCAGTTGTGAAGTAAAATGGAGCTGCATAAAAATCTGTTTAGGAAGCCACTCATGCCTGAATAGACAAGACGACACGCTTCCTAGCAGACAGAAATGACCAGAATCATGTAAAACCACGGGATCTCAAAGAAACAAATGTTCAGACTTGCTCGTTTCCAGTTAAGACATTTGCTTCCCGGGAACATATGCCCTATAAATAATCTAACACCCAATATAAAACCTGGCGGGAAATGGAGCCCGTTAAACTTCTCCCATTGTGCTTTCTTTATCTGTCATATGGCTAAATGTGGTTTTATTAACTGTGATAATTGCTCCTCTAACTGCTAATGATAGCAGGATCCTGGTAACAACCGCTTTGCAAGGCACCATTTCCCACCTCCCGCAGCAACTGCACCCAGACTGTATGTGTAGGATCCTTGAATTCATGTACTCGGTTTAGTCTGATCGCTTGTCCAGATAGTAAAGTAAGGACTTTGCTGAACTCTTCGTACTTCACATTCTACTCTTTTATTAATCCCCACAATGGCTGAGGGGGTCCAGTGTAATAATCGATGTTCCTTGTCTGCTCTTCCGTCTGCAGCTCTGAGACTAACCAGTAGTGGGCAGTGCTGGTGCTGTCTCCTATGGTACTTTGTTAGGCATGAGAATTTGGTTTCCATGGTTACATTGACCTTGCTTCCCAAGGCTTCTCTGGCATTGTTGGGGGTGGGACACTAATGCTTGTTCAAACTGAAGAGAAGGTGGTTGTTTACTGATCCTAGATCTCCCTGCTGACTTATCTTACTAGGTCTGTGCTTAACAAACAGCCTTCAGATTGTGGTTCACCCCTTCCCCCAAGGAGAGATTGAGCTGACTTCCTTCTGCCTCAAGTTCTTAGCAGTTTTTTACAAAAGGGGGAAGAACTCAATCTCTCTTCTTTCCTTTCCCCTCTTTCCCTCCCTCCTCCTCTCCCTCCCTCTTCCTCCTCCTCCCTCCCTCCTTCTCTTACTCCCCTTCTCATCCTCAATGGATTCTCAATTATGTAGAGAAAAGATGGACATTAAGGGGATTTCTCCAATAAGCAACCACCAAAATAATATGAAACAAAACAGTCCCAGCATTCAAGAATGGCTAAAATAGGATTATGTGTTTGAATTCAGCCTATGCTACATGGTGAGGTCAAGGCCAGTCTGGGATATATAGCCAGAACTTGTTCCATCAAACCAACCAAAAAGATAAATTTAAATCTACATTTTCTGTTTCATTCTTATGAAAGCATCTTTAAAAACAATCTTAAGAAATCAAGGAAGACAACAGATTAGAAGCGGCCTACATGTGGAATGATCGTTGAAAAAGTCAGAATAGAAACAGTAGAGTAGTCTCAAGAAGAAGAGAAGAGCATTGGAAATGCATAGAGTAGAGTCGAATGGATGGAGACTGGAGCGAACAGACAGGTGCGAAAGAGAAAAAGAGCAGGTGGTATAAAGCTCCTTTGGGAACAGAAGCCTCGTTCTCAACCTGTAGGTTGCGACCCCTTTGGGAAACCTGTCTTCAAAAATATTTACATTGCAATTCATAACAGTAGCAAAATTACAATTATGAAGTAGAAATGAAAACAGTTTTATGGTTGGGGGTCACCACAACGTAAGGAACTGTATTAAAAGGTCGCAGCGTTGGAAGGTTGAGAACCGCTGATCTAAGTGCTAAGCTGAGCATCCCAGGTTAAAGGGGTCTAGCGGTCCCACCAAATGCAACAGCAATACTCTGTATGTTTGGGGGAGTCTCTTCGACAGCTCTGGCAAACAGCTCAAGAGGGGTTCTTGCGTCTGTTATTGGGATTCTAGCTTGGTAGTCTTTTATTCTTGGAGGGAATGCCATCGGGTCAGTTAGATTGTGTGTGTGTGTGTGTGTGTGTGTGTGTGTGTGTTGTTCCCATACATATGGGGGCAATTTGGTATATAAACTCTGATGTGGGATTTCCCCTCTGTATGCTATGATTACCATTGTATTTCCAAAATAGGGTCCTAGTCTAGGCTGGTCTTAAATTTGAGGTCTGCTGCCTTTAGCTTTGAACTGTTGGAAATATAGGCATGATCCACACCTGATCTGCATTCTGAATGGCTGCTTTCTTCTCTTCCTCTTTCTCTTCTTAATGTAGTAAAATAACATACAACAAAATCATCTTACCTATTTTTCAGCATATAGCTCAGTGGTATTAAATACATTTAAACAGTCAGGTGGAATCACCACCAAAACCTCCATTAAGTCTTCATCTTATGAATCCTAGCCCTTTGTAAAGACATGTGACTCCTCTTGTAACCATTGTTTTTGTTGACAGTACAAGTTTGATAACTAGATTTTTCATGTAACTTGCTTATCATGTGGTATTTACCATTATATGACTGACTTACTTGACATAATGCTCTCTATATAGCATGGGTGAAAATTTCCCCATTTTTTAGGGCTAAATAATGTTCCATTATATGGATAGGCCACATTTTGCTTATCCTTCCATCTGTCAGTGAATATTTGGACTACCTTTACATTTTAACGATTATGAATAGTGGCACTATGAACATAGATCTACAAAATATCTCTAAGATCCCGCTTCCAATACTTTTGATCATAAACCAAAAGTAGAACAGTTTTTACACTCAATATTAAGTGCATATAATTAAATATTAGCTAGTGTAGAATATTTTTTATTAAGAATATGGCAGGATATTTTGACTTGCCTTTGAATTTTATATTATACCCTGCATTTCTGAAATATAAATGAGATACTAGACTGGATATAAAACACAGAATTCAAGTTAGAAACGAGCATGTGTTGTGACCACAGGCGCTGAGGAGATGGCTTCAGTAAGTTGCTTCTATGCAAGCATGAATTTGGATCCTCAGTTAAAAGGGTACTGCATACTTGTAATCCCAGCACTGGGAAGGTAGAGACGGTGACTTGCTGGCTAACCAGTCTACCCAGATGGGTAAGCTCCAGGTTCACTGAGAAACCTTGTCTCAAAAATAGAGAGCAACTAAAGAAGATACTAGTCATTGACCTCTGGGCTTCACATAAATGCTCATAAACATGCATGCACCTACTCTACACACACACACACACACACACACACACACACACAATATGACTGCAAATATCTGATCTGGTTCTGCCCCTCCAGGTGGCCAATTGATGTTCCTTATGATGACAGTGAAATTCTTCACTTCACCTGCTGAGCAGTTGATCTGTTTTTAGAGAGGCTAGGTAAACCCACTCAAGGGAAGACAGAGCAGGAAATTTATTTTTAGTTGTTCTTGATTATATAGATTATTTGTCTTTTATTGAAAAATTTGGAATATGTTTTTCATGATACAGAAAAATTATTTTGCGTTTATGGTATATTTTGTCTGTGTGTGGTGCATGCATGAGTGTGCAGGCATCCTTTCCTATGCATGCTCAAGTAGAAGCAGAGGCAGGATTTCTCAGTGAATTAGAAGCTCACAGTTTTGGTTTAGCTAGTTGGCAAATGAGATTGCAAGACCTATCTCTACCCATCCCTGACCCTGGTGCTGGGGTTTATAGGCCTGTGCAACCATGTGTGGATTTTTATATGTGTTCTAGGGGTTTTGAATTCAGTCCTCATGCTTGCAAAACAAGCACTCTTAGCCACTGAGCTATCTCCCCAGCCCCAGTGCACCTTACTTTTTGAGACAGGGTTCATACTGAACCCAACGATTACCTTTTTGGCTAGCTAGACTAGTTGGTCAGCAAACTTCTGGTACCCACTTCATCCCAACCCCCAGCGCTGGGGTGATAGATGCACGCTGTTACACCTGGTTTTACTTAGGTGATAGGGATCTGAACTCAGGTCTTCATGCTTGCACAATGAACACTTTGCCCACTGAGCCATATCCCCAGCAGCAGTTGCTCAGTCTTCAGGTAAATCACACAGAAGTGTCAAGTAGACAAGAAACATTTTGCAATATGGAATTGTTGACCCAGAAATACAGCTCTCATCTCAAAGGGGATAAGAGTAAGTTTATTCTGAAGCCAAATATTAGTGACTGTGGCCCAAGAACACAGATTCAGGTTACTCTGGTTTCTGTGTTCCTGTGTGGTGACAGTTTAGTGAAGTTTTCATAATAATAGAAAAAAGAAATCCATAAATGAAGATAGTCTTCAAATACAGTAGTAGTTAGACAGGTTGAAGTGAAGTGGGAAGATTTCAGTAAGTGGAAACTAGGGTTCTATTTGTACATAGTTAAGGATTTCTTAAGGGTTAAAAGGTGTTAGTTCAGTTGGGAGTGGTGGCCCACACCTTTAATCTCGGTACTTGTAAGGAGGCAGTCGTACCGCGTTCAGTGTCACTCTGGTCCACAAAGCAAGTTCTAGGATAGCTAGGGTTATACAGAAAAATCCTTTTTTCTTGAAAAACAACAACAAAAGAAGAAAAGAAAAGATGTTAGGTCACAAACAGAAAAAGATAATAAATGACTATCAGTGGCTGAAGATGCCGAAAGATATTTTGGCTCTAGGCTATAGTGCCCTCTTTTCTCCACATTCTTGAATTCTCATTGGTTCCACCTTGCTGTTTTTCCCAGGAATTTTTTCCACAGAATCTGCTCCAGGTTCATGACTGGGCAATATGAAATATTTATAAATTTAGTGGAGATAACCTGTTGTTATATTCTTATCTAAAAGCCTTGTCTTTGTTTTTAACTTATTGTAAAATTTGTTTATGAAGACAAAAAATTTTTTTAAAATATTTTTCTTTGAGAATTCCATATATGTATTTTGGTAATGTTTATCTCTCACCTTTCATGCCCTTTTAAAAAAAAAACTTTTTAATCACAAAGAAGTTTACAGAGTAAAAATTCTTTAGAATTTCTAGAGCTATAACAGTTTGTTGAGTGACCTTTCCCTGGGGAGATAAATAAATGTCTGTATCCCAGATAGGACACCAATGACAGACCAAAGTAATGATCCCATCTAAGTCTATTTTAGCAATCAGTTAGTTTAATTGGAGCTGCTTATAGGAGCATAAGCCAAGGGCTGCGTACCAGAGTTGGGGCAGCTTATAAACATCAGTACCATTGAAGAATGAATATGTTTATCCCTGCCATCATTAACCACTTATGTATCCTCAGGGAGGAGCAAGGTGCCACAAACCTGCCCCCACAGTGTTAATTGCCTATCTTGTGCAGGCCTGATGTAGGTAATCATAGATGCTTAGAGTTCAAGAGCACAGCAGCTGTGTCATGCCCAGATAACATTCCAGAGCAAAGGTTTTCTTAGCAGTGAAGAGCTCGTTTTGTTTTTACACATGCATTTACCTATGGGCATTGAATAAGTAATTGCCCTTTGGGTTTTGTATGTGCCTCTTGTATGATCTTTGAATTCTGCTTGCATAAAATGCTGGGCTCTGCTGAGCCTACCCAGAGAATTTGAGTGTGGGAGATCTGGTCCCACCCCTCATCTGCCATAAGGTAGCATGAGTGAGGGAGGTATGCTCCCACCGCCCATACTCTGCCCTGTGGGAAGTCCAAGGTCCTCCTCCCTCCATCCAGGTCTAGGAAGGGGTGCATCCAAACAGAGTAGTCTCCCAGAAGGCCAGTCCATGCAGTAGAATCAAAACTCAGTGTCATTGTCCTTGGCTTCTCAGTCAGCCCTCATTGTCAGCCACATTCATAGAGTTCAATTTGATCACACGCTCCATCAGTCCCAATCCAGTTGGCCTTGGTGAGCTCCTATTAGATCATTCCCATTGTCTCAGTGAGTGGTCGCACCTGTGGCGGTCCTGACATTCTTGCTCATGTTCTCCGTCCTTTTGCTCCTCATTTGGACCTTGGGAGCTCAGTCCAATGCTTCAGTGTGGGTCTCTGTCTCTATCTCCATTCATCGCTGGATGAAGGTTCTATGGTGATATCAAGCAGTGTTTTAAATAATATAGTTTCTCTGTGATTATTTTGGGGCTAAGCGTCCGGGAACTAATAAGAGGCCTCCCCTCCTACAACAAAATTCCCTCTAACAAATGTATAAAGAAAGTACCAGCCTTTACTGGAAAATGACCAAGTTGACAGAAGAATTCCAACGCTGTTTCCCTCATCTTCCTGTTCAGCTACTCAAGGCTTCAGCCCACCCACTTTCGTTCCTATTCCCCACTACTTCTGGCCTTCTTAGTTCAGACAGTAAGTTAGCTTAAGACTAAGGTGCAGAGTTCAGAACCAGACTGTGAAGTGCAATTCTCCATGTCCTATAATCTTATTAAGCTTCGGAAGAGTCTGAATTCTATAACCAATGCTCCTGCCCCTCTACTGCCATTGCTGCTGTTTGTCCATCCCCACTTTCATTTTGGCTGCAGTCTAAAGGTTACCTGGGACCAGCAGTCTCTGCCTGGTGCCAGACGTGAACTTCTGCTGGGATTTCACACCAAGTCAGAAACTTCAGCCTCACATAAAGCTACCCATCTCGGGGTTTTTCAGAGGACGCATTTCCCAACAGCTGAAGCTTATCTGAGCAGGGTTGATGAAGTAATTTGTCTTTCTTCTTTCCAGAGAGTCCCATGGTAATCATACCACTGGCTTCCTTCAACCAAGATGTATCCAATCTAAGTCTCTGCTACTTCTTTTGTTCGTATGTCAAGTCCATAATCAAATTGCAGGATATCAGGGGCCCTGTGTGCATCCCAAAGAACACATCAAATGTCAGGATGAACTCTAGGGGTGAAGTTACCTCAACATTTGTTCTGCTTTATCCAAGATCACATGACCTAAACCTGTCCCTTTAACCCTTTTGGATTTTCCTTCCCTTGCCTCTAAAATTCAGTCTTTATGAAGCTGTACAGCCTTTGACCCACTAAGGCATGCTCGGGAAGAATCCATTGGAGCAGGGTCAACTTTAGCTTGATCAAACTTTCTGAACTATCCAATCCCTGGCTTTTGTTTTATTATGAGTCATCTCCGTTAAGGGGCCTTCACATCAAGGAGGTTCGAAAAATCATAAAGCAAACAGCTTGTATATATTTTCTTAGATCTGGATCAACTATCTCTCACAAAGAAAAGAAATCAACTTCTCTCGGCAATAGTTCCTGCACTTGAGGATGTGTTTATCATAAGCTCCTCAGCACCTGGTGGAGGAAATATATGTGACAGGAGACTGGAGAAGTTTAAACATCCTAATTACTCCATATCTTCTAAGAAATGACTTCAATATGAGAGGCAAAACATCTAGAGACCAAATCTGAGAGCAAAGGTTAAAGGCTTTTCATTCATAAGAAATGGGCAAAAGCTACCATCGTGGTTCGAGAAACAAAAACAGGAAAATGTAAACAAATGTTAGAATTTCAAGTATGCAAAATAAAAATTTTTAAATTATTCCTGAGGCATCCTGAAGGATTTTCTTTTTAATGATATTTCAATTAATTAGAATTAAAAATACTGAAGTTTGATTTGTTAGAAAGCATCCCTTTAGTACTGCCCCTGAATAAGGAGGGGACATGTTAAGCTGTGCTGTGAGAAGACCTCCGTGGCGCACCCATGGGCAATGCTGAAGAGGAACCCTGGAAGTTATGTTCTGCAGATGCAATTTCAAAGGCCTGATTAAAGTCTCTGTTTAAACGCATGTGACATGAAGAAGGAAATCACATTCTAAATTAGTATTTTTGCCAATGTACAAATATTCTTTCATTTGGAATCTGCATGTTGTGTGTGTGTTCAAGGACATGGTAGAAATATCAGGAAAAGAGATGAAGAATGACAGGAGATACCTTGCCAGAAAGGGAGACACAGTATAGTGCTGGGTTTTCCACTCAGACCTCATGAAAGGTGATGTCCCAGTTAAGGATGTTGTACCCCGAAGTTCTGAGGCTACAGAAAGCATTACTGTTAAGTTTCTACTGTCTTCAGCCTTCTGGGTTTGATAGTATATTCACAAATCTGAAATGTCTAAAAATGCATTTTAAGGGGCTAAAAATATACAGCTCAAGATGATATCAAAACTCCCCAAACAGTACCAAAATAATTTTGATAG
Organism: Chionomys nivalis; assembly: GCF_950005125.1. Taxonomy (NCBI): domain Eukaryota; kingdom Metazoa; phylum Chordata; class Mammalia; order Rodentia; family Cricetidae; genus Chionomys; species Chionomys nivalis. Next base: position 30,642,944 of record NC_080110.1, on the reverse strand, counting down.
GAGAGCAATCACATCTTCCATGAAGAAATCTCTAGTCACCATGCTGCTGGCTCAGCAACGACCTGCACTGATGGCCTATGGAGGCAAAATTGTTGCTTTGGTCTTGCTTGTACATGCTTTGGAGGCTGCCTTCTCTGAAAGTGTTCTAATAATCAAGCTTTTTCTGTTTCGGCCTCAGCAGAACACAACCATACCACTTCTCCCTTGATGCACACTGTTGTTGTGTACCCTCTTAAAACCTCCACAAATCTGCCATTCTCACCGACAAACATCTCTGTGTCAATGTGTATATGCTCTTGTAGCAAAAGTAACTTTAAACCTTGATCAAAATTAACTGGTGTAAAGGCTTCTCAGTAAATCAAAGTGCCAATAAATCTATTCTGATAGGTAACTACTGAATAGTTTCCTGTTTGTTGGTTTGTTTGTTGTCTTGTTTTTAAATCTCTTTATTTGGTAGATTTGAGCATTAACAACTGGATGTTCTCAAGGGCTGGTTTTCACAACAGATTATAAATGTGACATGCACAGATATCTTTTCTAGACCCACTAAGATTCAAGCCATATTTGAAAGGATAGTGTTCAAATACTTACTTTCTGTATTCATGGTCCATGCATGGCTAGTTTAGCTACATTGTGCTACTGCCATATCTGTGATTATCTTCCCTTTCAGAATGTTTAAAGTGATTTTATGTTCATCTCGGAAATTCTATATTTTACTTTCTTGGACACCACTGTCTATAGAAAAAAAAAACACTGCTTTGCACGTATCAGGGTGCTTGTATCATGGAGGGCAGCATGGAAGACCATCAATGAACTGAGTAAGTTATATGGTACAGTAATTGTAATGTTCATTCATGTCTATCTAGTAGAAGCTTAAATGTCACACAACTTGGGCTGTCAACACTGCGGCTCAGTATCAGAGTGACAGTAAGCTATTCCTAGAAGAGCATGTGCCTGCCAAACACATCGGGGATTTGCAATTTTGACCTTATTTCATGTAGTCCCTCTGGCATCGGAGCCTGGCAAAGAAGATGGAACTTCCAGCTGGTACTCCAGGTTCACTGGGATACCAGAGATAATGAATGCATTTGACATTTAGAGTTTGGTCCAAATGTACAAGTGTAGCAAAATAGCTGGAGTTGGACAAAGGAGTGGCTAGTGTGCAGAGAGGCAGGCCATCTCAACAGAGACCTTCCTGGAGTTCTGAAGCCAACAAAGACAAACAAAACACAACTGGAAGCTCAGAATGGCATATGGATTATGTGTGCTCACCACGGGCTGTCCTCAGGAGGGCCAATAGTGCCAGGAAGCTGAGGCAGAACTGAGAGTGTCTGTGTGTGCTAGGGGACACGGCTTTTATCCCTAACAGGCACGGCCAGCTTAAGATGAAACTTGAAGAGATGTGCCAAGCAAGCTTAACACAGAACTCTCACGGTTATCTTTAGAGCCAAACACCCCTTCATTTGACTGGCCACTGAATAAGCATGGCAGAGTTGTGATGATCAGTATTCTACAGCTATGAATGTAATTACACTTTGCTTATTGCTTTTCTACCTAAAAGAAAAGGCCAAGAGAAAGTGGTTTTTTAGAGCGTTTTGTTATTATAAATGAGGTTCTTTGTGTGTGTGTGTTGCTAAAGCATGTATTGTGTTTTAAAAAAAATAAAAATGGAAAAAATTAATACAAACATACCTGCTGTGCTCACCATCTGAGGTAAACCCCATCAGTGTTTTGGATTAATATCTTTCCACACTTGTTTCAGTATAGGCAAATATTATTAACTCAGAAATATGTAACATGAAATATGAAGAATAAAAGTATCCTTTGTGTAGCCCAGTTTTAATTCTGCTCACCTAAATGTGGTGGTCATCTTCGCATCAGGTTTCTTCCTGAGTGTCATTCTTAACATTCTTAACATTGCAATGAGAATCCTTGGGATTCGTGTAACAGCCTCATATTGCTGAAGCATGTCCATCCCGATGCTAGGAAGAGCGCATAATGATCATCGCCATGAGGTGTTTCTTGAAATCAGTTCCAACTAATATTTCCCAGTGTCCTGTCTGTTGATCCTTCCATTAGAAATTAATAATGCACCTGTTTACTTGGGGGCATCTAGTTTTTATCTTTATCTAGAACTTACAGATATTCCACTTTCAAGTGACATTTGTAAACAATGAAATAGGCATTTTTAGGATACATGAGTCCCTGCTCTCAGTGTTCAAGTTGGGGCTGGACAGATAGATATCTGTCGAAGCTATTATAGGAAGGATTGTTATTTTGCATTAAGTAAATTAGACTAGTTTTCATGAAGCTATCAATTTCTATGTTTGCTTTAAAGTAGTTTTTTTCTATGAATTTGTGGACCCAAACACAGTGCGTTTAATTAGCATCAGTGAGATTTAACACATTCATATTTTTGACATGTATTGTGAAATTGTTCAATTAGAACATTTGAAAAGTTTAAAATTTTCAAATGTTCAAAATTAGGGATCCAGTCATATTTAGGGACAGTAATATCTTTAATAAATGTAACTTTTATGATCTTTTAAGAGGATTTTGTAAGCAAGCTTGATGGAATGGTGCTGCATTTGCCATAGTGATGCACAGGATATGGGTGTGGTGGGAGTTGATCAGGGAGTCGGTCAGCTGTTCTCACCTGTGGGGTGTGAAGACCCTTTCATAGGGACCACCTAAGATCATCAGAGAAACACAGATATTTACATTATGATTTATAAGGGGTTAGGAAGGTTGAGAACCACAGGTCTGTGTGGAGCATTGTCCTTCATATTGAGACAGTGAAATTAGAATGAAGGGCACATTCTGTTTTGGTTCTTAGATAATGAGTTAAGAGTAACAGGGGGAAAAGAGGGGATAGATGAGGCTAGACAACAGGGATCAAATGCCTCGAGTAACAGCCAATAAAATCCAGTTCATCAGTGTTCATGACAAGTAAGGCCACAGGAAAAATGAAAATATTGGTTATATGGAAAATTTGTTCATAGCAAAAAAAAAATCTTTACCATAATCTCAAAGAGTGGATCAAGCTGAGATCAAAATTAGAGGCTAAGAAAATGCTCTGGTTTTGGAGTTTTGATGGCCTGAATACGCAAAAACAGAAAGAAGAAGACATCTTTGGCACTCATAGCTTGTGGCTAGGCAGCTTCATAGACAAGCGTTTATGCTTACAAACAGCATCAGTTCATCTGAAAATTCTTCCAGAGGTTTTCTAGGTTTTTGTAGGTAGAGGCTGTTTGTTCATTCTTGGATGCCCAGACCCAAAATAATCACACAGAATCTATATTAATCAAAACACTGCTTGGCCTACTAGCTTAGGCTTCTTATTAACTAACTCTTACATCTTAAATTATCCCATTTCTATTATTCTGTGTATCACCACAAGGCTGTGGCTTACCCAGTAAAGTTCCAGCATCTGTCTTCTTTGGTGGCTACATGGTATCTCCCTGACTTCGCCTACTCTCTCTGTATATCTCTGTTAAAATTTTCCACTTGGTTATATTTTGCCTTGCTAAAGGTACAAAGCAACTTCTTTACTAGCCAATGGCAATAAAACATATTCACAGTATACAGAAGGGAATTATCTCCTCTTTTCTGTCTAAATAAAAAGGAAGATTTAAACTTTAATATAGTAAAATTACATGTAACAAAACAGGTGTCAAGCAAGAATTACAGATACAATATTTATATCTATTTTATCTTTTATCATAACACTACGGAAAAATATAGTTATAACTATCTATTCTTCAACTCCATCAAAGACCTCAGAAGGCTATACTATTGCCTAAGTTAACAGGAAGTGCACGGTAAGCAACTTCCAAAACTTTAGAATTGACAATGACATCTTGATTCCCGGAGAGTCACCCAAAGTTCTTCTGTAACATTGGGTCATCCATCTTCAGCCTACAGGTACAAAGTATCTGGCAGACTTTTTTGCCTGTATTGGCAGTTTGTCAGTCACTTTCTTTTGTATTCTGCAGAATGTCTGGCAGACTCTTGCATGAAGCAAGAACTTTAAAGGACTTCTCACCTTTAGGCAACTTCAGCAGTCATTTTTCTGTGGGCCCTGCATGTCCAGTTCATACAGCATACCATCAAGCAGTCCAGGCAAGAGTAGTTTCTTGCCCAAATGGCTAACAAACTCCATAAGGAGCATCTTAGATGCCCATCATCCTCCTGAAGTACACTGGTGCTGCTGGGAGCAGATGTGTCTCATTGTAATAAGAAGTCTAAGTTCTTAAAACATTGTAAATGCCATGTTCTGTAGGTCTTTGAAAGATCTGAAGAATACCTATCCGTCTGAAATATTTATCTGTACATCTGGAAAACCTAACAACCATGACAAGTTTGATGACTGTAAATGACTATCTATTAATCTGTATTTCTTAACTATACATTACATTTTTAAATGAGCTACACAAACACAATACCTTAAACAAGAGCAAAAATACATATAACAAAACTGATCTTAAATTTGTATCAATAAACCAGTACAAAGTATTCATCTCTATAGCATATCCACCTTTAAATGTAAATAAATATTTATAAACAATTATTTACAGAATTTGGGCATTGTTCTCTGGACTACTTCCTGCTGATTGGGGGCACTGTTAATCGGGTCCTTTATGGGGTATCCTGTGTGGTAGGTCCATCTCAGCCAGTAGCCTGTAGCTGTTATAGATGTTGGACCATCTGGGCCATTGCTTCAGGGGGTCTTGTTTGATTAAACTATATTAGCCAGCAAAGAATCTACAGTCTTTTATCCTCTGTGAAAACAAAAGCAGAATGTCTTTTCCAAAGCAACATATCCTTAGATCCAAATTTTGAAGTCAAGATACCTTTAAAATATATATATATATATATATTGGTTTTGATTAGCAGCCTGTACAATAAAATGTCTCTCTGTACTTAGCTCATTCACAGTCAAAAAATTAAAAAAAAAAACACAATAATATATATAATCCAGACTCTTTATGTATTTTCCATCTTTATTTGGTTTATTTTTCTTCACTTCTTTAATCTATAACTGTCTATACTCTTTATATTACTTTTACTGTCTCTTTAAATTCTTTTTATGACTGTCTATACTCTTTATTCCTCTCTCTCCCAGGCTTACATACATTTTAAAACATACTGTGTTTTGTTTAAAGGTCTTTATTTTTGTCTGAATCTGTCTTATTATATGTCTGTAGTCATTTTCTGACCAGGAGCATTTTTAAAATGGTAAGCACTGCAGCTGTGGCAGTCCTGGATGCTGGCTTACACCTCTCTTGGCCTTTCAGTATGGCAGAGGTACGTTTACTGCCAGCTCTGGGGCTGCTGGGTGGGAGTCGTGCTCACACCTCAACTCTGGGAAGCACTGTGCAGCACATAAACCCTTTTCATCTGAGTAAAACCTAAATCTGCCATGCTGCACAGCCAGAAAATGTCTCCATGTGCAGTGGTGGGAATCTGTCATGCTTTCCTGCCTGTGCACACCTAGCAGACCCGATCCAGCTGCTTTCCCAAGTGGGGGTGCTGAGCAGCAGGCATGTTCTCAACTACTTTCCTCCTAATCCTGAGCAGGCATACAAGCACCCATACCTGAAATATGTGGCTGGCCATGCAGGTTAGCCCCAAATGTATGGGTGCCATTTTGTAAGAAGAGGCTGCTCAGATCAGAATAATGTTCTGCTCAGAACATCTAATAAGAACTTCAGAAAAAAAAAAAAACCTATCAACTACTCAGAAACTGTTTGCAATTATACCAGACAGTAATCTTGAAACTTAACCATTATTTTACTTTTACAGGAGCCCATAGAAAGAACATAGCCACCATGACAGCTGGAAGTAATTCTAGAAGACAGTTCCCCTTCTCCCAACAAAGTTTGTCCTCAGAATTAGGGACATCAATTAGGGTTTGGGGTGGAAATTATGTAGGCTCAGAGATATCTTTTTAAAAAAGGAAATTGGATGGGATAATAGGTAGATTAGTGTGAGCTTACTCAAAATAATAATAGTGAATAATAGCATAAATATTTGAGAGCTATTTTTATAGACAATTTACATTGGTATGGATTCTTGTATATTGATACAAATTCAAATTATATTTTTATATTGAATATGCTCTTATTTCTGTTTACAATATTTATACACCTATGCAAAGTTATTTTGTCATATTGTATATATGCATGTTTCTACCTCTGATTAAGACATTTTTGTATATTGATACAATTTTAGGATATATTTACCATATTGTACTATACATTTCTACCTCTGATCAAGATACTTATACATTGTTTACATTTTGAGGTCGTTATCCTTATTTGCTGCACAGTTGTTTAAAGATTGTTTAATATTCTAATATAAAGTCTTAGTCTTTAAGCTATATAGGTATTAAAAAATTATAGGTCAATAGTCACCCATGTTTGTCATGCTTATAGTTAGACTAATCAGATTCTTTAGATACATACAGACTGTATTCTGCATAGATAGGTAAACTTCAACCACTTCAAAGAACTGTAGAATATGGCATTTAAATAACTTAGGGCTCTGTTGATGTGAGACATGATTGCTCCTGGCAACTCTGATCTATTCCCAGGAGAATGTTGGACACCAAAGGTACTCCACTTGGAGCTTGTTTTCTAATTGGCAAAACTGGCCTTTGGGCAAGGAACTGCCCATGCTCAACCACTGACAAAATGCATGATGTCTGGACTAGGCTAAAAGAATACAAGAAAAAAGACTGCCAAACCTTGCCTAGAAGGGTAAGATGGTTTTGGAAATTTTCCTGTGTCTGAAAATGGTCTGTCAGTTACTCTAGACCTTAGCCAAAGTTGGTTGTTCCAACGTTGCAAATGAGACTTTGGGTAATTGCCCAGGTAGCCAATTGTCTCTGTCATTTATTGTACATTTTAGAAGTTGCTTGATTGCACTTCCTGTTTACTCAAGTAATATTATTTCCCTTCTCAAGTCTTTGATGGGGTTGAAGACTAAATAGTCATAGTTGTCTTCCTCTCATAATGTGGCCAAGCTATTTCTAATACAGGTCTTAGACTCCTTAAGATAGGATAGCTATTAAAACATTTCACATATGTTTCTTGCTTGATATTGTTTATGCTGGTTGTAATTCTAATTTTTATACTTGATATTTGTTCCTATTGTATATAGTTTTGTATGAGGCTTAGAACTTTCTTATTTAGACAAAAAGGGTAGGTGCTGTGGGAACTCCTTCAGCCAATAGCATTTAAGATACTGACACACTCTGGACATGGCCACATGTACTATATAAACAGATGAAGAAACATGCGCAGCCCTCTTGGCTGCTGGATTTGGTTCCTGTTCTCTGCTCATCCAGAGGACTGTTGATCTGTGAGTTATTATACTCCATTCTGAGCTAGTGTGGGACTGCTTTATTGTAATCATCTACACTCGGCTCCGCGCACATGGTCTCAGTGGGAGAAGAGACTCCAGTTTGGTGAGCAGAAACTTGGGGGACTAGCTTCTTTCAGGCTGATCTTGGAAAGGGTAAACTTAGCTCATTTTATGTGTTTCCAGGGCAAAACAGAAACAATGTCTGCATAACAAGAACAAGACAACTAAGAAGGCTCAGCTGTCTTTGAGTACATGCGTGAGCTTCAACAGATCACATATTCATCTATATAAGTAGGATCCATAAAAATCACTTCAGGTGAAATCCCTGCCATCATCTATGCATGCATTCATTGTTTATATATCCTTTTTATATTTTATTTTACTTAAATAGTATTTTTTTAATTTATTTTACACACAGACCATAGTTTTCCCTCCCTCTTCTCCTCCCGCTCCCCCCCTCCAGGGCTTCCCATTTAACCCCTCCCTTTCCACTCCTCCTCTGTCTTCATCTAGACACTTACAGGAGCTCTGGTTAGCTCATCAAAAAACAAAGTTGAGAGAGAGGACACTCTCTCAGACATTTGTAAAAACTCTATAAACTCTAAAAACCTTTTCGGTTCGATTGAAAACATTCAAGAAAACTAAACAAATCTTCCTTTATAACGCTTACTAATTAACTCTTGTGTCTGTCTCTAGCTGCTCTTTTGCTGCCCCATCTTTTTAATAGATAAGGAGCCTCAGATTCAGCAGTCTGCATTTCTCTCGACAGCAAGGAAAAAGCACATTGTTCCTTGCTTTTAAATTTAAATCTTACAGTCTTCATTTTTCACTCTAAAAGACTCTCCTCCTAACCCTAGGGATATTTCTTCAGATGTCTAATTGTCTTCGTATTAAACCATCCACCTTACAAGTATAGAAAAAGATACAGCCACAAAATATCTGATCGTTTAAACTTGTTTTTAAAATCTAAACTCACACGTTCTGTTATCCTGTTATTCTCATAACAGTTTAAAGTACAATTTATCACCTTTTCCTCATCCATAAAGGAGTTGTTTTGACCTCTTTACTGTGCCTAATTTATCTCATGATACATTATAAAGGATTCATATTGCCAATTTTCTCATATATAATATTTATGGGTAATAACTTTTGTTTCCATATTAAAATAACTTCATTATTACTTTTTAGACTAAATTTAACAGGGCTAAAACATAAAGTTCCAAATTGATAAGTCAATTAGCTTATAAACTATTAATAATAACCTTACTTAAAACATAAACTATTAAAAATAAGAGATACTGCCTAATAATTAATTATTTAATCTATTATTTGGATAATTTAATTATTATAATATAGTCATTTAATATAATATATACTATATAAAAATATATATGGTATATATAATTACAGTATATTATTAATAAACTTTAAAATTTTTACTTTAATTATAAACTACACAACTTATTAATAAAATTTTTTACTTGATTTATATGCTAATAATTTTTATTTAATTTTAAGTCATTATTAGTTAAAGAAATACAAATTATTGACTAAAGTAAAAATTATTGGAACATGTTTAAGCAATATTTTAATATATTCTTATATATAAAAATATGTTTATAATTATATAATTATAATATAATTATAAACATATTTTTGTTTATATAAATAACTCCTTATAAGCAAAACTATACCTTGTTCTAGTTTTTGAAAAAGCTTTATTTTAACTATATATATATATACTTTGGAGTCAATTTCCCTCCTTATCTATTAAAAAAATAGGGTAAGTTCCCCAAATTACTCCTTCCCAAAATAATTTCAAAAATTCAACATCTATAATCATTGCCTTGTATAAAGTTATGGCTACAAGATTAATATTCTATCTTCCCTTTGAATATTTTTTAAATGTAAAACTAAATATTCTCCTTATCTTAATGGAGACATCTCTTTAATTTATATACACATAGCCTTCTAAACAAGAAAGGGGATACTACTGCTTTTAGGTTTCCAAAAACTTCTATTTTGACTCAAAAATGAGTCTCGTTGCTTCTTCTACAATATGGAGCCCACAAGACTTACAGCAAATGTACAGCTGACATATTTATAAAGTATTTAGTGTAGCAATAGGAAGAAAAGCTATTGAGAAGCCATCATTGTAGTCTTTTATAGCAGCGGCAATAAGTTTCTTTGCAGAGCCTAATTTGTAGGGCAAAGAGGGATGCATGGATTTCCCTAGGAAGGGGAAATCGAAGAGCTCTCCTGGGTAAACTGAGGGTGAAAGAGAGGGGTTGGAGGGATGGGAACTTGAGGGAGCAGGTTGGGTGGGCTGGGTGCAGGAAGAGGGTTGAGGACAGGACAGAGAAGAGAAGAACAACCAAAGAGATGTCTTGATTCCAGGGTTAGAGAGAAATCTAATACTTATAGATCATTATTTAGCATGTATTTTCCTTTGATTTGAAGAAAATGGATCTAATTCTCAGAGTGACCATTTATTAATTAGATATTTGTTAACCTCCACTGTACTAAATGCCATGAAGCCCATGGCTGAATGTTTCATATGCTTAACAAAATTACAGAAACATGCAATATAGACTCAGAAGCAGAAGTTGCATGCTGTGTGATTTTTCTGCTTGCTTCCTTAAATGTCATCTCACTGGTTCAGCAATATAGCAGAGACTAACTTCTAAAATAGACTCAGATACCCCAACAAGTACACAGTGACCTGGGTAAGATCCAAGGAGATTATAAACTGTTTGGACAATCAGTATCAACCCAAATCTCCCTCCAGAGAAACATTCCTTTTATAGGTCTCATGGATTCTTAGGTCTCATGGATTCTTCTAATACAAATATTTATATCAATAACCCCTCTTTCTTCTAATATGTATTTTAACTTCTCATTGTTCAGTTCAAGTCTCAATTCATTTATTGGAGGAGAGGTATAGGCTTGGGGAATGAACCAGTATGTCCTTGTGCATAAAGGCCTCACAGTCTACCTTTAGCTAAATTCCCCAGTCCCCGGCTTTATTTTCAAATTGCTTAAACGTCTTCCAATACTTGAGGTTGTCTTAATATAAATCATACACTTATAAAGAACAATTGCTTTTAACTTCACGAAGCCGCACATATTTTACAGGAGGATAAAAGTGTTTCTGTTCAGTGAAAGAATAAATTCAGACTTTCATTTTATGAGTATTATTTGATATCTCATTTTGTCTTCAAAACAGCGTCTCCTAAAAGTACTTGGGCCTTGCTTATTAATATTAAATAAATTTATCCCTAAAATCATCGTGCGCCTCAAACCCAATTTTTATAATAGTTATTAAAATTTAATGAAATTGGTCATTTTTAACTAAAAGCCAACTTATTCTCCGTTTAAATTTATTCTTAGTGATTGACTGTTATTTTTACTTCATATTTTCCAATATCCCAGAATATATGTATCATAGATGTTAAATATTCTTTTGTTTTTGTCAACAAAAAGGAAAAATTACCTTTTCGTCAAAAATACTAACAAGCCTTTAAATGACTATCTCTTTTCACCATTCAGACACGGCTGAACTTGGCATTGAAAAGGTTCTTAATTCAGCCCATCTGTTCGGTGACCACGACTTTATTTTTAATGCCACAATTTAAGACAGCCTGAAATATTTCATGGTAAGATTTATCGTGGAACACGATATTCTCGATATAATAAACACCTATATGTTCACCAACACGGCTTTTTTTCTAAAACGGTCACATTTTAACTCATTCCTCTTTAATACCAAACACACTGTTTGAAAGACATTTTGAAAGTTTTGCGAGAAGTTTAACCACCGCTCTTGTGGCTTCTTCGATGTGACATTTGAGTTGAAGTCTGTAAATCGAGAGTGTAAACTGAATACAGCATCAAGAATGTACACTTGATTTGAAAACAATTGCTAGCAAGAAAATTGTAGATGGATGAACACTTAGAGCACTAAAACTATGAAGGTAGCAAAAACCAAAGCCACCTTTGTGTAGTGTCTGGCAGTCCTGCATTTTTAGCTGCGGAGTAAAAAGCCCCAAGTTCAGCTTGAGTTACTGTCTGGTTTAGTCCCGAGGACGTCCGCAGTCCTGGAGTGATGGATTGCTCCAGTGACTGCAGAGCGACCCACAAGAGACAGAGGAAGGACAGGGACCATCCACGTGGTTTGCACCCAGATTCTCTCTGTGGAGCCCCTTCTTCGAAAAGCAGCATGGGAGTTTCTCAGAAAGACCTGATTATGCTGTCTTGGATGATAACTTCAGTCTCCGTACAGTTTGGAGCCAGAGTTGGGAATTCTGGGTAATTATTTTTAAAGCCACATTTCAGAGTCTTCTATACTCTAAAATCTTTTATTTTGCATGAGCTTTTACATCAAAGATCCATGACCAAGGAAATTCTTTGTGTGGGAGTGCTGTGACTTTGTGTTAGCTTCTGGGATAACATGTTTTATGCGGGTTTTTTTGTTTGGTTTGTTTTTTAAGTCCTTTCATCAATAATAAAAGCCCAAAAACACTGGTTAGGATGTAGAGTAAAAACTTCCTCACACCACGTGCACACTTTGCTTTTTTAGTTTAAACCATCATTTAGAAGCAACGTAGCATAGTAGGGGGTAGCTGCGGTCTTCAGAGATCCCAGCACCCTCAGCGGGCTTCTGTTTCTATCTCTTCTGCGCGAAGGAGAAAGGCAACCTTGAATGTCAGAGCTCGTGGTGGCGACTGGCAAATCTGACATTCAGGGTACTAAATTCATGCCACCGCCCTTCAGTCCCACTGCAAGGAGAGGGAACAAGAGGACACAGAGTTAGCGTTCCTCCTTCGATGTGACCTCCCTAAATCTCAGTTTCCCAATAATGTAGAAGTGACCGGATGGTTTCTAAGTTCCCTTCTTCTAAGAAATTAAAAAAACACTTATTTGGGAAAAAAAATACGAAGTTGTGTGTTTTGACTTCTAACCCTTCTGAGTGGTTGGTGCAATTAGTAGATAAGGGGATAGTGAGTCGATAAGATAGTGCGTAGGAAGGACACAGAAGGTATGGCTCAGTGAGTGGAGGCTTTTGATGCCCTCGCTTCTATTGAGAATGCAGGTTTGGTTTCATCCTTTTGCTAAAATGAGATTCAAGTGACTGCTGCCTTAGAACTTGGGCTCATTTCTCAGCTCAACCCTGCTCGTACACTCCTTTCTCTGGCCCAAAATGTCGTGGCAGGAGTAGCTTGAAGGAAAGAGGCAGAGCTATAGAGGGGTTCAGTGGAGAACATTCCAAGATGTTCTTCCCACAGAAGTATTTGCATACACAGAAATCACAGAAATAAAGGCCAAATTTGAAAAAAAAAGTATCTAAAATGGAACCTTTAAACAGTTTACTGACCTACAATAAAGGTGGCCAGATTAGTTTCTGGGGATGTCTTGTTGACTACGAATCATCCAAAGTGTAGCAAATATTAAATATTCAATTAGCATTAGCCGTGAATACCAAAGAATGTGGCTGGCTACAACTGGGAGGGTTCATTGAGCATTATCAGGCCATGCTCCAAGTCCTGGGGCTGCTGAATGCCGCTCCCTGCCCACTTCAGAGACTACATCATATCTGCCTACGAGCACCTCTGCGCAGCTCACCATGGGCTGAGCCTTTTCAATTCCTAGCTGTTTTCTCTTTAAGGCTGGAACACTATGTGCCTTATAGACCAATTTCTCTAACTAGTCACCCCAAGCTTTTCCAATAAGCTGAATTCAAAATGAGCTTTGCTTCGGGCTCCCACTTTGAAATAAGCACCCCCACATCATTCCCCCAGCTGGGAGCAGCTGGCAAAGGCCAGGAAAGGGGACAATGGGAAATGTCTACTTTCTAGTCAGCCCTATCCATGGCCAAGTTTCCAGCCATGAGGGCATCTCGGAGAGATCAGAAGCGTAGCTCAGCTGAACTGTGCCTTGGCCTCCTCAAGGAATAATTTGCCTTCAAAGAGGAAGTCATCACACCTGCGGGACAGGTCATAGGCCCCAGCACCAAGGCTAATGTATGGTTTCAGGGATCCATGAAATTGATTCTGAGCTCCAAGGGGAAGAAGGAGAAGCAAGGGACCAATCTTGGTGACCGCATTTGCTTTCTCTTATGGTAATTCTGAGCTCTGTCTCACTCAGGCCTTCAGGATCAGTTTTCTCCTTAAGGAACAGCCTTGCTAATGGTCCCAGCGGCCCTCTGGGAGCTACTCTGAAGTTTGAGTCTTGAGTTGCAAACCAGTCTGCAGCAAGCTGCCCCTTTACACTTTCAACTTCCTTATCCATGACATGGGGATAAGCATATTTGTTCTTCACCTCAGAGTGGACCTGGCGATTAAGTAATCAAGGCCTGTGAAGTTTATCGAAACCAGAAAGAACCACACAGTGCTGAAAAGTATTGTTATCATCACAAGCCCCAGTTTCTTTGTCTGGTGAATTTCCTGGCATGGCAGGAGAAATGGAACTGGATTTGCCAGGAAGCATGACTGCGACACTGTGGACCTGTTGTGCCACGACTGTGCAACTTTACTCACAGACACACAAGTGTGAGTGTTTCTCCAAAGACGAGAACGTCTCAACTAAGTGACATTCTCCAGTCCGTGGCTACGGGAAAGAGTTGCTGTTCTTTGTAAGTCCCATATTTAACAGCATCCTCCTTTACAGGGTCGGTGAGAATTCTCATAGTGCAGGTGTACTGTCGAAGACAAGACCTCTGCTTCATGCAAGGACTTTGTGTTATTGTACCACATCCCCAGATGGCCACAGTGTCCAAATGGAAACGGCCTGCTCTGTGGGAGTCATTCTAGTTCAGGAAACAGACCAAAACATGGGCAGTAAGGCTGAAAAAACTGTGTGCATGTTACCACCAAGGTTCAAGGTCCCCTAACAGTGGGCTGTAAACGCAAACATGTTACTCCCATTTAAAACTCCAGGAAGTACAACACCTTAGTAAAGTATTTTAAGTGGAGATAACAAAGTTGCTTCGATTAGATTTTTTTTTTTGACCTGGCTCTTGAGCGGCTTCTAACAACACCCACCTTTTCTCTCCTCACTCTCTGCAGCCTGGTGTCTGAACCATTGGGTTCAGATCCACAGGGCTATGTAGCACCCACCATCTTCAGAGCTTTGTACATGATACAAGGGAAGTGTTATAGCCACGGCCCCACCTGTATTACGCTCTGTTCATTCTCTAGCTCAGTATCAATGTTCAGTTTGCCCAGCCTCCTGGAAGCTTTCCTGATGCCTTGAGTCCCTTCTATGTGACTCTTTGTCACATTGTATCCCCTATACCATAACTCTTCCTGCTTAGTGCTATGATTGCCTGGTCCCTTGCATCTTTCTGGAGGCTGCTCGTTCAGGGGCAGAAGCACATATTGCTGTCACAGCATCAGCACAGCAGGTGTGTAAGAGTGAGAACGTAAAGGAATATATGCGTGTGCATTCTAGGGGTAGACCTACCAGGTGATAAAGTACAAAGCTTAGTCAAGAGTATGAAACCTAGGCTGGATCAGTAGCTAGCAGCACTTACTGTCCTAGAAAAGGATCTGGCTTCCAATCCCAGAACCCATGTTGGACAATTCACAACCTGTAACCGTAGTTCCAGAGGAGGATCTGGCTCCCTCTTCTGGCCCTGGTGGGCACTGCATGTACATGGTACATAAATTCACACACACACCTATAAAGGAAATGAATAAATCTTTTAAAAGGATATAAATTTACCCTCTGAACAAATTTATGCCTAAAGCTAAAGTGTACATCGAAGATCATTTTCTCAAACTGTCCCTCCTCACCAGGTGTGCTGTTTGTGTTATAATGGTCTCTAGATTTTATAAAACCCTGGTGTAACATAGTGCCATTCTTATGTGACATAAAAATTTTAGGGCATTCTTAATTATAACTTTATATTGAGTTCTGCAATCTATTTCATTCACAAACAGGGAGAATAGAGATTTATCAGCATGTTTGACCACAATATCCAAAGCAAATATGTGTTGTTCAAAAATTTTAATGTACATTGACAGTTTGAATTTCTCCTGAAAAGTCTATTTTGCCACTGATTCAAAGCCACTCTGTAAGAGTGCCATTTTGCTGCTTGTAACTACATATTTCCTGTCCCTCCCCAGCGGCTCACTAGTCATTTCAACAATAGTGCTTCTTTTGCACTCGCAGGGCGGGCACTGGGGCAATAGACACCAAGGAGAAGCGTGGTTAGTGTTAGCTGAGGTCGCAGGCAGCATGCACTCTGGTCTGAGACACATAAAAATAAAATCATAACATTACAGTTGGATAAATCCCCATCCACAAACACGGATGTGTGGAATGTTTTTCTTTACTGTCTTAATACTCAGTGCATGTCCTAAGGGTCTGCAGAAACAGCCCCAAAGGAACATTTATTAAAACTGCAGATTCCCCAGCCTGGGGTCGATACTTCCAAACCAGGCTCTCCGGGTAAGCTAGGGTTTAGGAATATTGCTCTGGTAGAATATTTTTCAAAGCTGCTGACAGATCACCTTCACTGGTCACCCAAAGATACGATAAAAGGGTAAATGGAGCTGAGACTTAGAAAATAATTTCTGAGGACCAAAGCCCAGAGTACGCAGGGCGTGGCCTCCATCCCACTGAGCAGGGCAGCAGAAGCTCCCGATATGCTGAGAACCTTTCCCCATACTGTGAACCAGGTTCACACAGCTGGCAATGGCACTTAATTCACAGTGAGAAACTTGCAAACACATATGAGAGCTGAATAACGCACCCCAACATTGGAGAAGAAAAGAAAACAAGGTTCCAAATTGGACTGATTACAGGAGAGGTTTCGAAAAGATTTTAGAATTATAATCTAGTACAGTCCAATGAAAATTTATTTGACATTTTCTTTGTGTAATAAATTGTACTTTTGCTGTGATGATTTATTAACAGAAAGTACATATATTAATTTTCTATTATATCAGAAACTGCATTGAGACCACACCTATATCATAAGATGTAAACTCATTTTTAAAGGAGAGCCAGTTAAAGGAGATTTGGGGATTTTTTTTTCCAGAGATTTGCATATAAGTTTTCCTCAAAAAGGTGAAGAATGGACAGTTACTTAATGGGAATATCTGGAAGAATGTGACATTATTCACAGCTCACTTTAGACTGGTGGCTCTCAACTTTCCTAACTCTGTGACCCTTTAATACACTTCCTTATGCTGTGGTAACCTCCAACCATAAAATTGTTTCTATTGTTACTTCACAACTATAATTTTGCTACTTTTTAAAATCGTAATATAAATATCTGTGTTTTCCTATGATCTTAGGTGACCCCCGTGAAGGGGTCTTTTGACCACCCAACCCCAGGGCCTTGACCCAAGAATTGCTGCTTCAGATGAAGTAAATATATTGAGTTGTTACATTTCAAATGTGTTCTGAATATATCAATTGGATATAATTCTATATTTATAATTGAGACTAAAAATATCTTAGGTCATTAATTGGTAGCCTTTGCCCTATAGTTGCAACAAGAAAAAAATATGCTATTATTTTTAAGTTATAATCTCACCCATCATAGCCCTTTAAAAACCTTTAAAATTATTACCATAGATACATGAACAAACACCCAGAAAGCCCCATAGCTTGAAAACAAGAAAGATTTTATTGTGTGTGGGATATTGGACCTTGTCCCTAGTAGTCACTGGGATTCTAGCTCTTGACACAGGCCCTCACAATTAGAAAATTTGTGGAAAAAAGTATTCAACACTATACTCTGTAGCTACAAAGCCTCTTCTTGAAACAGATTTGTGTCAGTGGTACACACAGTTTATTGAGAAATACGAGATGTGGTTGCCTAAACTAAAAAGAATTAGAATGATAAACCGTCTGCATGAAGAGACACCGAACTTCAGAGTCTACTGCAGAGAGCACATAAAGTAGCTGGTTATAGAACGAGCAAGCCAGGGAATCTTTTTTTTTTTTTTTTTTTTTTTTTTTGACAGAGTCAAAACAGCTTCTTTATTAACCAATGGTATTCACAGCATACAGAGGGGAATCTCACATTACCTCCTTTTTCTGTTTAAATAAAAAGGAAGGTTTTAACTTTAACATAGTAAAACTACATATAACAAAAGAGGTATCAAACAAGAATTATAGTAGTACTTTATCTTTTATCAAAACTAAGGAAAACTATAACTATATATTCTTCAACTAATCAAAGACTCCAGAAGGATATAATATTACCTAAATAAACAGGAAGTTCATTGTAAGAAACTTCCAAAACTCTAGAATTGACAGAGACATCTTGCTGCCTGGACAGTCACCCAAAGTTCTCCTGGACCATTAGGGCATCCACCTTCAGCCTACTGGCCCATAGCATCTGACAGACTTTTCCACATAGCAGGAAATTTCAAAGACAGTTCTACCTGTAGTGGCAGTTTGTCAGTCACTTTCTTCTGTGTCCTGCAGAATGTCTGGCAGACTCTTTTATGAAGCAGGAACCCTGAAGGACAGTCAAAATGTTTTCAGAAGTTAAGACTTTTCATGACAATGAGACACATTTGCTCCTGGCAATACCAACAACTTCAAGAGAAAGATGGGCACCAAAGAGGCTCCTTACGGAGTTTGTTAGCCATTGGGCAAGAAACTACTCTTGCCTGGACTGCTTGATGAACTGAACATGCAGGACCCACAGAAAAAGCCAGGGAATCTTAACCCCAAGGATCTACTACAAAGAGAAGGCTACAGTTAATGAGGAACAAAGATGTAGAGGAAAAAAATAACAGCAATGCCACAGTTGAGTGATGCAGTTACTGTGGGCACATTAAATTTAGACAGTAAATTCATGGAGGCTCAGTTTAATTCTTCTAACTTTCCAGTTCAAGCAAGTATCCAAAGGACTGTGCTCAGACATCCTTACATCACCATCCAGAGGTGTCCTGAGCTACTTTTCCCATAGCCAGTCATGTCAATTCCAGATGGAAACGACTGTGCCTTCAAAGCATCCTCACTAGTCTGCTATGCGTCCCTATAACAAAATACCAGCCACAGGGCCACAGACCTCTTATGGAGGAAAGAGTTTATTGTAGCTCATACTTCTGGAGGTTTGAATCAAGGAATAGATAACCATATTGGATAGACCCATGTTGAGCAACATGATGGGTGTGCACAGTGGAAGGAGAGCTCATATCTCAATCCAGAAAGGGGGTGGAGATGAAATGAGAGAAGGGAAAAGAGGAAGATAGGACGGTGGGTTACACCATCCATTACACTGTGGCCTTCCAAACTCCACACCTTAAATGTCCATAATGCCCCCCAATAGCTCCACCCTGGGGATCAGGTCACTAACACATGAGTGTCTGGGAGATAGCAAACTACAGTGGCCTTCAGCCTGACATCAGTAATGGGAGTGCTGGCCATTGAAAAATGGGTATGATTTTCTTCTCCTTTGTATATTGATCTGAGGAAAGAAATCCTCTCCTCTGTATCTAAGTGCTTACTATTATAAATTCTCAAGGTCAACAGAGAAAGCCCAGTGGTTACGAGTGCACGCTGCTCCTGCAGAGGAACTGAGTTCAGTTCCCAGCATCCATGCCATGAAGCTCGCAACCAGCTGTCATTCCAGCTCCAGAGAACCCAACACCCTTGTATGGCCCCACAAGGATCCCCACAAATGTGTGTGTGCATGCATTCACATGTGTGCATGTGTGCACACATGCATGTGCACACACACAAAATAAACTTTCGAAAAGAATAGAAAACTTGGACTCCCCAAATCAAAGATATTTGGAGGATGTCTTATAATATATTCCCCACAATTCTAGTTTTTTCTCAATGAAAAGAGATATTTTCTATCTATCATCAACAAGAATTGCAACACATTTAGCAAGACTGTGATTAGAAATGTGAGCATTAGGGAAAGGGGAGGGGGGCCATGGAACACACAGCTCTGGAAGGGATGTCTCCATCAAATCTTCCCCTCAGAGCTCAGCCAACTACATAAAAGAGAACATAGCAAGCTTTCTTTTGGGCCACCAAGCAGTTCCCAACTCATGGCATGGAGATTTATTATTAATTATGAATGTTTGGTCTTCGTTTCAGTTTTTCTAGCTCTTATAACCTATTTGAACCTTTTCTCTTCATCTACATTTTGCCTCACGGCTTTTTACCTTTCTTTAATTGTGTATGTTCTACTTTTTCTGCTTCTTTCGTGTTTGGCTGGTGGCTGCCTGGCTAGGTGGTCCTGGGTGTCTCCTTCTTTCCTTCTCTTTCTCCCTCCTTCTCTTCTCTAGGTTTCCCTGTAGCCTAGATTACTCCTCCTACTTTTTCTCCCTGCCTGGCAGCCCTGCCTATCCCTCTCTACTGCCTAGCTATTGACCCATCAGCTTTTTATTAGGGTAATCAGGTGCCCTAGGCAGGCAAAGCAACACATCTTTACACCATTAAACAAATGCAGCGTAAACAAGTGTAGCACGCCTTTACATAGTTAACGTAATATTCCTCAACATAAACAAACGTAACGCATCTTTAATATTCCACAAGAGGAGGCAGACAGAGTTGAAGAGCCAGGAGGAATGGAGGACACCAACAGCCCCATATGAGCTCACCAAGACCGAAGGAATATGAATAGGGCCTACAAGGGTCTGGCCCAAGGCTTCTGCATATATATTATGGTTTCCAGTTTAGGGTTTTATGGGATTCCTGAATGAAAGAAAGAGTGGGTCTTTTATATATATATATATATATATATATATATATATATATATATATATATTTGTGTGTGTGTGCCTTCTCTTGAACTCTTTTCCTTCTGTTGATTTGTCCTGTCCAACTTCAATATGATGCGTTTTGCTTTATCTTATTGTGTTTTATTTTGTCATGTTTTGTTGTTACCTCTTCGAAGCCTGTTTTTGTCTAATGAGAGATGGAAAGAGAGTGGATCTGTATGAAAGGGGAGTTGGTGAGAAACTTGGAGGAGTAGACAGAGGGGAAACAGTAAACTATTATGCGAGAACAGAATCTATTTTCAATAAAAGGAAAATGTGTAAACATAATACAAAAAAACTGTACAATATCTAGTTCTTATTTTCAATTATCTCAGTCTTCTATTGGATAAATATATGCAAAGATGGAATATTCTCTCTTCAGAATACAGCCACCTAGTACTAAATAGAAGGAACAGAACAAATAGAATAGAATAGATAGATAGGATACAACCCAAAGATCCAGACTGTAGTACTTAATAGGTAGATGTGTGTCCCACCAGTGGGAGAATGTCAGTTGGTGGTAGTTCTTACATTCAACAGGGTGGAACAATTTGAGTCAAATGGATGGAATGAGACAGGAAGACAGCACATTAGGTTAGACCCGAAGGTAGAGCAGATACATTTATTTGAATTTAGAAGAATTTAGAAACATGTTGGGTAATAAATGGTAGAAAATATTAGAAGGATCAAGAGCTATTTGGACACCAATAATAATCTCTCCATCTAAGAATTCTTCAACTGTTCAGAAACTTCTCATTGAGAAACAATAAATGCCAAAATCGAGGGAACCCAACTTCAATATTAAGATACCGAGTAAACAGTACTTTAGCTTTTCCTCAAAGCTTTTCTTAACAAGAATAATTACAATGAGATTGTGGGCATCAGACACCACCAGCAGAGAATGCGGGTTATAAAGATCTCTCAGACCCCCTTATAACCTGCCTGTGTTTCTGAGATTCTCCTTTGGAATGTTCTTGACCTGTGAAAATGCATCCTTCTTTGGGGCCACTCCCACTGGTCTTACTTGCCAAGGGAAATTTCATTCCTGCTTATGCTACTTATCCTTCTTTATCTTGTCAGTATCAATTGGGATTTTGCTTCTGAAACTGTTTATGTAAGAGACAGTATAGTGTTATGTTTTGAATCTCAGATACCCCACCACACACACACACACACACACACACACACACAGGTTCGCGTTTTCCCTGCTAGGTCCCCAGCTTGTGCTATTTTGAAGACTGTAGAGCCCGTAGGCAGTGAGGCATTAGGCCAATAGGGATGGGTCTTTGAGTTCTACCTGCTCTCTCTGTTCCTAATTCACCTTGATGTGAACAGTCACATTCCTACACTATAGTGACCTACACTATCTCTCCCCACTCTTCCCCGCCACGATGGGCTGAATTCCTTCTGAAACTGGGAGTTAAATAAACCTTTCCTGCCTTATGCTTCTGCTGTATTTGGTCACAGAGATGTAAAGTAGCTGATACATCATTTACACTCGGTTGAGTTATGAGTTCCTCTGAGACCAGGAACTCCCAGGGCTGGAGCTATGTTGTCCATTTGGTTCCCCATTGTCAACGACATGAAGAACGTGGAATGAATCACTGAAAGAAGAAGGCACATATTGTCCCTTTCCCCAAAAGCCCCCAGCTAAGTGACATTCACACCGTCCTTTCTTTTGGGGAGAGGGTATGTCTCACAGAGGATAACAGTGGCTTAGAAAATAATACAAGAAGAAGAGATGGAATTGTGCCTTTACCAAAATGGCACTTGCATTTTCTCAGAATAGTGAATGTGGTGTATGTGGTGGTCTGAAGACAGTTGACATGACTGAGGAAGGGTCTGTTGTGGACTTGTGAGAAATTAATGTCTTGGTGCTTCTAATTTCACCCGGACATCAATCAACAGACAAATGAAGAAAGCGTGAAAGAGTCCTACATTGTGAGTGAGTCGGAGGGACGTTGATGATAGCCGTGTGGAGAAGGACACCCATGGAAGTATCCATGGCTGAATTCACGTACTCACCAGAAGGGGTGAGGATTATTGACTTCCAATCTCCCTGTTTCCATCTAGGGACACTACACCTGAGCTTTGATTTCCCACTGACTAGCATCCAATTCTGAGGTCAACTTCAACGTGAACTCACCCAGTAAATATGCCCATCTGTATAGGGTTCCATCTACACTAACATTATTTTATATGTTTCCCTCTTAACTACCCTTCATCAAGAACAACAAAAGAGTCTAAAGTGGGGAATCTAAAGTTAATTAGCATGTGGAGTTTTGTATGCTGCTCAAAGAAGGTAAAAGCTGGTGGACTGGAGAGACGGCTCTGAGGTTAAGATGCTTTGAAATCTTGCTGCTCCTCCACAGACCTGGGTTCAGTTCCCGGCACCCACATAGGGTGGTTCACAACCCTCATTTTAACTCAGTACCAGGGAGTCTGACACCCTCTTCTGGCCTCTTCTGGCAGTTAGCACATGTGGTACACATACACTCAAGAGCACACACACATGTGAAATAAATAATAAACAAATATATATTTAAAGATAATAAGTTATCAATCTCTTCTACTGCTACTTACAATCCTAATAGAGATCTCCACTGTTCTTTGTCATGAGGGGACAGGAAGGGAGATTCTACCATGAGATTTTTTTTTTTTGAAACTTTAACTCAGGGTCAACAGTTGCCTATCTCCACTCCCATATTCACTTTTCAAATTACAGATCTTCTGGGAGAAAACTATTCCTCATACTGAATTCCTGGCATATGTACACTTAATTGATCAAGGCTAATTTTCTGATAATCTTGGGTAATAAAGAAGCTAGAGGCCTCTTTGTTGATCCACTTTAAACAATAATCTTTTGAATATGAATAAACCATACTTTATCCAAGCCCACTAGCATTTGTTCTTGAATTTAACCTGTTTCTTAGAACTTGTAGGATTTCAAACATGAAGTAAACTGCTCTCCAGACTAATATCCAAACTAAGCCTTCACCAATGAGGTATATTCTATTTATTAGACATGTAGACCATCAAAGGTTTTAACCACCTCTGTATCAGGCAAGAATTGGCAAGTTTCCAGCTTATAATATACCATCTGATCACTCACAGTGATGGAGGCAGTAATTCAACTCATCTGGACTGACACACTGAGAACAGATTGGCCTTTCTGTAACAAATGGATTTACAATGAGGTCATTAAGACACGGCCACCCGCTGTCCCCTTTCTCCCATCTCTGTCAGAAATGAGGCCAAATAAGCCTGCTTGTGTCCATTGTCTCGCTCCTAATGCCTTTGGTATTTGGTGGGGGGAAGCCTATAAAGCCCCCCCCAGCACTTTTTATCTTTGCCTGTTATTCTCCTCCACCCTGCATAGGTCATTTAAATAAATGTTTTCCACTTGCCTCCATTTGTCCTGGTGGCAGTGATAAATGCACCTGTTTGGCTGGATTTTTTTTTTATGCATTCTGTATCCCCCGTTGTGCATTTCAGTACCAAATAAATGCGAAGACACATGATCAGTTAGCATTGTTTCCATAATGCAAAATTCTATACACACTATTTTAAATTTAATTTTCCTACAAAAATATAACGCTCTAGGGCTGGAGAAATGACTTAGTATTTTACAGAGATTACTGCTCCCTCAGAGGGGCCAGGTTTAGTCCCCAGCACTCACCAGTTGGCTCACAACCACCCTTAACTCCAGTTCCAGGGGATCTGACACCCTCTTCTGACCTCCGCAGGCACCAGGCATGCATGCGATACGTATACATGCATGCAGGCAAAACACTCACGGAATAAAAAGAATAAATCTAAGACATTTTTAAAAAGAAAACAAAGTTCCTTACCTTTCGTCGCCCATAGCTCTGTTTTCTCTCTAATGCATGTGGCATGGTAGACAATGAAGGAAAAAAGTTTGGATTTTATGATTGACCTTACTCGTTTTATACCAAGTGGCTTCAATTTAGATCTTTTGTTGGCAAAACATTGGAAGTGCTTCTTAGAAACACACTCCTGGAGAATATCTGCACTTGTCTTAAAGGGCGTTGGGGTAGACTTTAGAATGTAAGTTTGTAAACACATTTTAATTGACTTTTATAAATTAGGTTTTATTAATGTTGAAATCTTATTTTGATTTTAGATAAAGATTAGCCTTTTCTTTTACTTGCTTCTAAGGATATTTTAGTACCAAAACTATCAATTCAAATTCTGGCCTACCCAATCAAAATTCTTAATATCTCTTATTTTTCTCTGATATTTGGCAAATAGATCCATCTGCAGGGAAGGCATGCACTGTGCCAGTACCGCCTGCTGCTTTCGTCTCTATCACCATGGATGCAAAAACCACCATTGGATTCAATTGTTCCATCATAGTCTCAAGATTTCTGCTTTCCTTCCTTTATACACTGAAGTTAATATTTGCTTCTGAGTATTTATCCTTGCAGTTCTAACCTGGTGTCATTAAAGTACCTTATGAGCAAGAAGCACACATGTATACACACACGTATGTGTATACACACATATGTTCATACACACACACACACACAGTGCTGGTTTGCTATATTCGTTGGAGAGGAGGGAGCTACAGAAAATAGAATGTGTCTGTAAGACAGGACTATAGGCAAGCCTGTAGAGCATTTTCTTAATTAGTGATTGATGGGGGAGGGCCCAGCCCACTGTGAGTGGTGCCATCCCTGGGTTGGTGGCCCTGGGTACTACAAGAAAGCAGACTGAGCAAGCCACGAGAAGCAAGCCAGTAAGCAGCACCAGCTTCCACCTCCAGATTCCTGCCTTGTTTGTGTTCCTGTCTCAGTTTCCCTTCATGGGTTGTGATAAGGCAAATAAACCCTTTCCTCTCCAACTTTCTTTTGGTCATGGTGTTTCATCACAACAATAGTAACCACACAAGCAGAGATAAAATTAAAGACGCTGATTGAATGATATATTTTTCAAAACCGGTTTGTTCAATGACTATCTTTAAAAACCCCCAAATTATTTAATGATCCTATAAAATCCTACAAACAGTTTCCAAATTATAAAATGTATTTTAAACTAACTAGAAAATTATAATGAAAAAAGCCACAAGGCCATTCAAATTAGCTGCATGGCCCCATGTTTTGTCAACAAGAGTCCATTAGCTAGTTAACAAAGACAGCTCAACCGACTTTTGTGCCAACCCCAGAAATAAATGTTCATCTGTCACATCTGCATGTACCTCGCTTCTCCCAAATGCGCCCTTGATATTGTAGCTCTGAGTGTCTGACTTGTGTGATGCTAAAACCCAGACTTGAATATGTATATAGTTCCCATTAACATGTTCTGTGTATATGAAATATTTTAGTGCATTAACATAAGCTGTTGTCATAATATACTATAAGAATTGGCAACAACAATCTAATTTATTTTAAAAGTTGACTTTTGTTGAACACTTACTATGCTTTCTGTAATACTAAGTTCTCTGTAATATCTATCCCATTTGATTCTCACAAATACCTCAAACTAACACTATTGGAAAAAACTTTATTTTATTTAAAGATTTTAAAACTTCGCCTTTAACAAATAAATTAAGTATTTGGAAGACACAATGCGGTGCTTTATATATGCTTGCACTATGGCATGACCAGCTAATGGACATATCTGTCATCTCCCGGTTATTTTATGACACTTCAGCTCTTCCGGTGGTCTGTGGTACGTTGCTATTGGTGTTCTCTGCACAGGGTCTGTAAGACGCGATCTAAGTGTGTTCTGTACCCATAGTCAGGACCTTTGCTTTCCTAATGTGACCTTCCCACCCCACCTCTTAGCCGTCACTCTGTTCTCAGCTTCTCCAGTCCCGGCTCCTTTAGATTCCATGTATAAATGAGACAACATGGTATTTGTCCATGTATAAATGAGACAACATGGTATTTGTCCATGTATAAATGAGATAACATGGTATTTGTCCTTCCGTGCATAAGTTTTTTCATATACCAAAATCTCTGGGTTCATCTATGTTACAGCAAATGTCAAATTTTTCCTTTATAAAGGCTCATCATGGCCACTTTTACTCATCCTGCATTGGACACAATTGCTCTGTGTAGGCTGACATGCGTGAAGGTAAGGTGGACGTAGCTTGCAGACTCCTTCATATTCCAGTTTCTAATGTGCACCCAGAACTAAGATTGGTGGTCACAATTATTTTAAGTTTTCCATAGAGCCCCCTACTGTTTTCCGTGATAACCGAATCAGTTGGGATGCACCCTTTTCTTTTCAGCTTCTTCAATACTCTTAGGTCTTTTTGATGATAGTTATTTTGGCAGGTGCAAGGAGATGCCCTATCTTTATTCTAGCTTTCATTTATCAATAATTACCAAGTATTCTCAATATGTATCATCTATCTTTACGCTTCTCAAAGAGAAACGTGTGTTGGACTCCTCCCTTGCTGCTCACTTGGTTTCCTTAGACATTGTGCAGACGGTTTCTCTTCAGTCTGTTATTCTCTTTCGTAGGCAGCTTTCCATTTGGACGCAGCCTCCTTTGCCTGTTTTGTTGTTGTTGCCCATTCTGAGCCCATCTCCAAGAAGTCTTTACTCACACCATTAGCATCTGGTCCTCGTGTGTTTTCCTGTTACAATATTAGTTTCAAGTCTTACATTTTTTTTATCTTGAGCAGTAGTTTTTGAAAAAAAATTGATATAATTAGATATAATTAGAGTGTTCAAAGGAAGATACTGTGGTTTTTAAGACATTGCAAGAGAGAGGGAGCGAGCTCTGGGTCATCTCCCCCTGTCGTCTCATTATTTATCATTTCTTTCCGGTGAGAGCATTCAAAATCTATTTTCCTAGCTATCTGAAGTGTACAATACAATTTTGCTAATCACAGTCACCCTACTACAAAACAGAACAGCAGAATGAATTCCTCCTACATCACTGCAGCTTTGAACTTAGTGATCAAAACCTTCCCTCGCTAGCCCCTAGTAACCATTCTACCCTACTTCAGGAGAACAGCTCAGCATACGAGAGGGATCATTTGGTTTCTGTCTTTCTGTATCTTGCTTCATATAACATATATATTAGTTATCTGTCTCAATGCTCCAACAAGATGAAAGAGTTGATTTGGGTTCAAAGTCCCAGGAGCCCCTGACTTCCTGGTATTGCAGCAAAGGGAAGCCATCGCATTTCTGCAGCCAGGAAGCAGAGCACAATGAACGCTTGTGCTCAGTTTAGTTATTTCTTACCTTCAGTCTAGTCTAGGATCCCAGCCCGTGGGGTGGGACCACCCATGTTTAGGTTGAGTTCTCCCACCTTAGTTAAACCAGTCTGCATTATTCCGCACAGACATGCCCAGAGACTTGTTCCTAGGGTAATTACAAATCTCAGCAGGTTTAAAATCAAACATCACACACACTAGCTGTGTATTATGACAAGAGATGACAAGATTTCATCCTTTAAGTGGTCATTTTAAGTCCATCCATCCACTAGTGGGAACTTGGGTTGGAGCGCAGACTCTGAATGGCAGGCACTGACCCCGTTATTCATGCTCACCTATGTGCATGCGTGTACTAGTTCATTGGTGGATCACAAGGGGATTCTACTTGTAATTTTTGAAACTATTTTTATTTTTTCTACATCCTATTAAAGTTCTTTCTCCACAGTAATCCTGGCATGTGTTACATTTTTGTCTTTTTGATGATAGCCATTTTAATTACAATAAGAATGTTTAATGTCTCTAATAATTAGTAATTTTAAGTGTTTTTACATATTCTCCTTGGCTATGTGAATGCCTTTTCTCACTTCGATTTTTTAATTTTTCTTCTTGGAAAAGAATCTGAAAAAATCTGGCTGCGTATGTCAGTAAGCCCTCAAGTTCACTATAGAATTCGGACTGACCTCAAATGCAAAATCGTTTTGCCTTGGCCCCCCAGCAGCTGGGATGACCACCACACACCACCATATCTGACTGGTATGTCTTCTTTTGAGAAACATCTATTCATTTTCTTTGCCCATTTTAAAATCACATTGTTTGCTTTTTATGGTGCTGTTTGGGTTCCTTAAGTGTCCTGGCCATCAGCCACTGGCCAAGCGTATCACTTGTCCGTCTTCTCTCTTCCTTTATGAGTGCTCCGCTGTCCGGGTTATTCGTTCAGCGGTGTGGGAGCTGGGGAGTTTAATACAGCTCCATCTGCCTACTTTGGCTTTTCCTGTCTATACTTTGGGGTCTTATTTGGAAAGACCTTGTCCAGAGCAATGCCATGAAATATATTTCCCTTATGTTTTCTTCTAATATTTTAAAAATCATTTTAGGTCTCAAATTTAATCATTTAATCCATTTTGAGCTGACTTTTAAAGTGTGATATGAGATAACTTTCCAATTCCATTCTCTGGCCTGTGGGTATACAGTTTCCCCAACATCATTTATTAAAGAGACGGCCCTTCCTCTTTCTCCATTGTGCATTCTGGGCAACTTTCACAAAACTCAATTGACCGCAGATACGGGAGCTTATTTTGAGATCTGTCCTGATCAATGGTCAGTGTATTTGGGTTGCTGGGTTTTTTTTTTTTTAATACCAGTATCATACAATTTTTTATTGCTATGGTTTCATAATGGGCTTTGAAATCACTTACTGAGACACTTCTGGAAGCTTTTTCCTTTTTGTTCAGATCGTCTTAGCTAATTAAATTCTTTTGTAGGCCCATAACGATTTTAAGATTTCAGAAATGTGCTTGTGAGAAAGATTGCTTCGGGATGTGTCCTGGCTAGTTTTATGTCAGCTTGACCCCAGCTAGAATCATGCTGGAAGAGGAAACCTCGCGTAAGAAAATGCTCTCACGAAAGTGTCCTGTGGGAAAGCCTAGCTGAAGATGTAGAGGGGCCCAGAACACTGTGGGCGGTGGCACGGCTCAGCAGGTGGTCCCAGGTACTATAAGAAAGCAGGATGAGTAAGCCATGAGAACCAGCAAGGACCCTCCATGGCCTCTGCTCTAATCCTGCCTGAGTTCCTGCTCTGGCTTCCTTCAATGCTGGACTGAGAGCTGCAAGCGGCAGTGCACCCTGTCCTCCTGAAGCTGCCTTTGTTCATGGTGCTTTGTCATAGCAACAAAAACGTGTGTGCATGCGTGCGTGTGTATGCACGCGTGCATATGCATATGCCCACATATGTGTCGATACACATGTACATGTGTTCACATGCCTGTGAAGGCAGGAGATCAACCTTATTGATGTGTTTATTGCTCAGGAGCCATGAACCTTGATTGTTGGTTAGTCTGTTACTATAACCTGGGGTTTGGCAATCAGGATGGAATAGCAGGCAAGTGAGACTCAGGGTTCTGCCTCTTCCTCGTTGACAGGGCTGGGACTACAAGCAGGCAACACCATAGGCAGCTTTTTATGTGGGCACTGAAGATCAAACCCAGACATTCAGGCTGGTGCAGCAAGTACTACCCAACTAAGTCATCTCCCCAGCAACCAAACTCCCCAGCTAAAAAAGTTTGACAGCAATAATATTTTATCTGATAGATTGCTTTGAGCAGCTTGCCCATTTTAGTAATGCCTGTCTTTCTTACATACAAATACAATATACTTTTCCACTTCTGTCCTCTTCAGGGTTTGTTTATTTTTTTAATCATGGCCCTCTAGTCTTCTGTGTAGAGCACATATCTTTCACTTCTTTTATTAAGTTTAATCCTAAGATTTTTTCTGTTGCCATTGCAACTATCATTGATTTCATTTCTTTTCCAGTTGTCGGTGCAATAAAGCATTATGGAAGAGTATGGTGCAAACACACTTCTAACACTGAGGCAGGAGATTTGGTTGCGCTGTACAAAGAGACCCATATGTCAAAGAGAGAGAGGTGTGGAGAGAAGGGAAGAGAGGAGAGAGAGAGAGAGAGAGAGAGAGAGAGAGAGAGAGAGAGAAATGGAGGGAAGAAGATTTTTGTGTGCTGGTTTTATATCCTGAAGTTTTTCTGTATTTACCTGCTCTAACAGACTTTTATATGGTATCTCCACAGTTTCCCATAGAGAAGGTCATGTTGTCAGCGAACAGGGACAACTGTTCTCTTCCTTTTTTTTCTGGAGTCCTTTTATTTTTTTTTCCTCTCAGTTAATTACTCTAGCCATAATCTTCAATGCTGTTGTGCTTGTTTATTTTAACTGTCAACTTGACACAACCTCAAGTTACCTAGAAGGAATGTCTTAGATGAGGAATTGTCTACCTCAGGATGGCACGGGAGGGTTGTCTTGACAGCTAATGGATGTAGGTAGACCCAGCCCATCGTGGGTGGCATCATTCCCTAGGCAGGGGTTCTTGTTCAGTATAGAAGAAGGAAGTTAGCCAAGAGTAAGACAACCGCAAGGATCTCTGTGTTTGTTTTTTCTCTGATTTTAGCTGTGACTCTGGCGCTTTAAGCACCTGACTGTCCTCCCTGCAATAACTTGGGATTGGAAATCTTTTCTTCCCTAAATTGTTTTTGTCATATTACAAAGAAGTGAAACTAGGGCAGCACTGAATGAAGTGGCGACAGTAGGAGCCCTGCTCTGGACCGTATAAGAGAGACTTAGAGTTTTTTTCTTTTATCTCCATTGAATATGTTGGTTACGTATTTATTGTGTATGGCCTTAATAGTATTGAAGTTTATTCCTCGAGACCAAATTTATTGAGGACTTTAAAATTGCATTTTTCCATTTTTTATTAAATCTAACAAGATATTCATATTTTCTTCATCTGTTGATATGATCATCACATTTGTTCACATATCATAAAGCCGCCCTGAGTCTAAAAAATATATGCACTCGGTCGTTGTGAATGATCTTTTCCCAGTCTTCTTTTTTATATTTTTAATTTCATTTTTACTGTAAATGCTTTTTATACACTATATTGTCTTCACAATTTCTCCTCCCTCGTCTCCTTCCAGATTCTTCCCACTCGCCACCCACAACTTCTTTTGTCTTTGTTTCTCATTTTATTTTTCTTTTCTCCATTTATCTGTTTGTTTTTGCTTTATTCTGATTTGTTTATTTGCCTGCTTGTTTTCAAAAGAAAGGGACAATGAACAGTATTTTTCATGTGATGTTGGATGTAGTTTGACACTATGATGAGGATTTTAAATTTTACTTTTATCAAACTTGTTTTGTTTTCTCGTTGTTCTGTAGCCTTGTTTAGCATAAGGCAGATGCTGACCTTGTGCCCTGCATTCATAGCGTTCTCTTTCAGGGTTTTTAGAAGAGTGTGAGGAGTGTCACTGCTTCTGTAAATGTTTAGTGGTTTGTTTTTTGTTTTTTTGTTTTTTTTTTTTAACAGTAGGGTCATCTGTTCCTAGGATTTTCATTGATGTAAAAATTTCTATAATTGATTCAACTCCCTTGCTCATAACTGATCTACTTGGATTTCTCCTCTTGATTTGGTCTTGATGGATTACATGTTTCCAAGAATGGTTCTGCTTCCTCCAGGTTGTGCAATGTGCAGCCTCGCAATCTTTCATAGTTGTCTCTGTGGTCCTTTAAATTTTCCTGGCATCAGTTGTAAGATCTCCCCCTTCTATTTTCGATTTCACTTTTACTGTTCTAGGTGGAATGTGTTGGTTTGTCTGATCTTTATAAAGAATGGGCACTGAGCTCTGGAGATCTTCCGTTGCCTTGTTCATCTCTATTCCATTGACTTCTACTGCAGTCTTCATTATCCCCTTCCTTTCGGCCTCAGCCTATCATTTCCTTTCAGCTCCCAGGTGTAGTGCTGCTTAGCAGAGAGAGCCCTTCCTTCCCGATAGAATAATTTATAGCTATGAACTTCCCTCTTCCCACTGACTCTACTGGAGCCCATCAGTCTTGGTATATTGTGTTTCCATGTTCATTTATCTTCAGATGTTTTAGGAAATTCTTTGCAAATTCCCTATTTGATGCACTACTTACTCAATAGAATATTCTTTAATTTCCAACTATTTATGACTTTTCCAAATTCCTCCTAATTGATTTCTAATTTTGTTCCATTATCATTGTTTCTATAATCTATATTATTTGCATATCTATTATTCTATTTATCTAAAAATTATATATAGCACATATTAAAATTTTCTGTATATGCTATTTGTTCCAACATTGGACTCACATGTAGTTAAAATTGTACACTCTTAGTAAATTCACATCTTCATCGTTATATTATACAGTGGTGTTATCTATCTTTATATAACAATCTTATAGGCATCTCTATAGTATGCTGACTTAGCCATTCAAATGTATGCCCAGGACTGGCACGGCGATGTCATATGGTGATTTTACTTTTTTAGGAATCTCCATACTGGCTTCCATAGTGGCGACATCTGTTAAGACCCCACCAGCAATAAGCATGGTTTCCCCCCTCGTGTTATTTCTAGTATTGGTTGTCATTCATTCTCCTCGTGACAGCCATTCTGAATGGGATGACGTGGAACCTCAAAGGCTTTTCATTTGCATTTCCCTGATGACTAAGAATGTTGAATAAATTTTCAACCATTTACGGAAATATGACCTATCGATCAAACTCGGGTTCTCATTCGTGTATGACAGGTGCATTATGAACTGAGCTGTGTCTCTGGCCCCAGTCTCACCTGCTAGTACAATTTTACACAATAGTTCCCCACACATGATGAGGTGATGTGGGTCCAGATGGAATGAGCCTGCAGGGATGCTAAGGGGGACTCCTTTCTCTCTCTAAGAGGGCAGAAGGAATTACTCTCAGCCAAGAGACTGGAGAGCCAGAGAGGGATATTTGAGGCTCTAATATGGAAGGAGGTGTGCTAATGAGTAATGAGCCTCCTCACAGGCAGAATTCTCCCAGACCAGAGCAGGGAAACTATGTGTGAAGCCAAGACTTGGGGCTATTTCAGGATCTGTGATGAGGTGAGACTTACACAGAAAACCTGACATACCGATGTCAGCGTGTAGGACTCCCAGAAGGTCACTGCACAGGTGAATTTGGGTCCTTTCACAGCTGATGTCCTGTGATGTTGGGCCATGCACTGAGATCCAAGGACTGCAGGGTCCTCTGTGGAGCAGAAGCTGGAAGTTTCCGAGTGTGGTTTCCGGCACTGCCCTGGACAGATGTGACGGCTCCGGAACTTCAGCACAGAGGTGACTAGGTCAGTCAGTGAAATTACTAGGTTTGCCTCAGGGGTGGGTTTGTTCCTACATCAGCAGACCCCCCCCCCAAAAAAAGCAAAACAACCGTTGCATTTTGCCTCTTTAAAATGTACCTGCTAGCCTTGTCACAATCTGTCGTGTGTTGCCACCTTCTCCGGATGCTGCTTCTGTGCCCTGGGGCTTTCTTGCCTCCAGAAGCATGGGCTGAATGAGCCTCTTTTCTTTATAGGCATATGTTAAACATTGTCAGGCCTTATATTACGGCCAAAACAAACGGACAAAGACAATGGGAATCTCCCAGTAATCACTAGTGTGAGCCTAGTGCTCAGGATGTAAGGGAATCAGGAGAGCAGCACTGCTGGAAAACGAACTTAGAGAATGAAGGTCGGCATCCGTGCCTTGCAATCCTATGCAAGCGCCTTGAGCATTGATGTAGAAGGAATGAGAAGTCCTCGCAGATCCCTTATCAAAGAAATAACCCAAGATGCTTGTGCGGTCTGCTTTAATTGAAAGCAAAGAATGGGTGAAGAAAGCTATGGCCGTGATCCTGAGGGGACGTGAGAAAGCCTGGGGTACAGAGATGCTGGTTCCAGTGGGAACTGGAAAGGCCTATTTAGAAAGAGGTGTCTTGTGGAGGAAAGTTAAGGTTCCCTGGTTATGAAAGATTACGTAGGATCGATACCCACTTAGGCAAGAAGATACCAGTCTATGTAAGACAATAATGATGCCAGCACCTAAAAATCTCTAGAAATGCGAAATGAACAGAATCCTGCCCACATGTTATTAGCTAGTAAACTTGTTGTCTTAATTTGTAATCAAGTTTCTTTGGCTAATGTAAATTGGAAAACACTGCAACCCCTACTTCATACTAAGGATTGTGGTAAACTCCGGCCTCGTGGACACCTCGACATATTAACTCCTGAGCTCTTCCCTCTGCCGCCCACTTGGCAGCTCTCTTTGGTTAATATGTCAAATAGTCAAAGGGAGTTTCACCACAGAGAACTCTCCAGTGTTGCTGACTGCCATGTCTGCTGTATTTCATTACATACCCTTTCCTTTGACTTCCGTGGTCAAGTGACACACGGTCAAGTGACACACGATTGTCTATTCAACAACTGTTTATTACTGTTCACTATCTGAGCACAGGAGGTGCTATGGTAGAAAGGGTTCCAGTTGCCACAGAATTCCTATGCTATACTGCAGTTGTACAATGCAGCTAGAAAAAAAAGAAAAAAAGAAAAGAAAAACAAAACAAAACTAAAACAAAACCAGGAACTGGTCTATTTCTCAACTTTTTTTCACTATAATGAAAGTTGAGATAATCAGCTTTTGGAAAAGGAAGGTTTATTAGGGCATATAGCTTTAAATTATTCCCCCCCCCATGTTGATCCTGCTGCCTTCAGGCCTGTGACAGACAGTAGACCGCAAGGAGGAGACCGTGGTAGTGGAAGATGCTCACCTCGTGACAACCTGGAAGCGGGAGCAGAAAGGAGATCTGGATCCCTGAAGCTCCTTCAAGGGAGCACTTCCAGTGATCCTGTTTTCCTCCTTGTCTCTTAAATGTTTTACTCCATCCTAGTAGTACTGTGGACTGAGGACCAAGCCTTCAATGTAGACATTTGAAATCAATACAAGGACTCATGAGATAGCTCAGTGGCTAAAGGCATTTTTGTCTCACAAGTGTGAGACAAAATCTGAGTTCAGTCCCTGGAACCAAATAGGTAGATGGAAAGAATCAATGCCACAAATTTGCCCCACCAACACACCATAATAATAATAATAATAAAATGAAAAACACTTGATTTTGAGGTGCATGTCCCATGTTCCTTTTTATGTTTGTCTTCCCTTGAAACGCTATTCAATCTTTTCTTGGGTCTTTCTTCTTTAGCCATCTTTCTAACCTCTGTATATTTCTTCTATCTTCTCGTGTCTTTTAAGGCTATGCACTTTGGAAATTGAGCCTGTGATTCGCTAATCAGGAAAGTCATATTTTGCATGAGTATTGAATAAAGAATAATTCATGTTAGCTCAATGCAGTGAGGGACACATAGCTATACATCTTGGCTAGTCTGTGAATGACGAGAACAATAGGGCAATGGCTGTGGGGTTGGCATTATGGCTACTAACACTCTTGGATTACAGTCCCATGTACTTTTTCTGACAGGGACAAAGAGTAAATATTTTGGGTTTTGAAGTGAGTATAGGATCTGAACATTTCTGTACTATTCAACTGAGTTGTAATTAGAAAACAACCACAAACACTATGCCAATGAACGGCTTAGCTCTATTCTGATAAAGTTTTATTTGTAAAAACAATTCGTAGTTCAAATTTAGCCTGTGGGTTCTAGTTTGTCAATCCCTCAACTGAATCATAAGATTCCCAAATTCATCAGATTATCTGAACAAATTCAGTCAACCCAGATTATCCACTGCCCTTTGATCAAAAGCTTTGAGCTGACATTCAAAAGAAGCTATTTTACTTTAGGGGATTTAAATCCAAATAAAGAAAAACATGAGGCTATGAATTAAACCAAGAAGACAATGCAGAATAAGCCCTTGTATACTTTAAATATGGCTTGAGGGTTGAAGGTGTTATTCATAGCCAAGCATTGCCTAGCTTGAGCATGAGTGAGGCTCTGGATTCACTCACTGTAGCCTCACAAGGAAGGCCAGGACTGAAGGAGAGAGAAGGGAAGGAGAGAGAGGGGAAAAGAAGGAAGAAAGAAAGGAAAAGGAGAGGAAGGGAGGGAGGGAGGCAGGAAGACAGGGAGGGAAAGGAAAAGGCATGAAATTATGGCATAAATCCTAAGAGTACTAAAGAGGTAACAATCAAGAGCACAGGTATTTAAAAAGCCACGCTCTCATGAAGCTGTGTCAACTGCTGATGACAAATGTGATTTAGATGAAATTCTTGATTTTGAACATGAATGTTCAGATTCATACTTTTTGATATTTGGAACCAAAGTATTGTATACAAGTATGAATAGATGTGCAAGATGGATTTTGATGGGTAAACATACTAAATCACTTGTATTTTCGTAAATGATTCTATAATTTGTATTGCCCTCTTGCTCTAAGAACTAAGATTTGCACCATTCTTTTTGCAGGCAGCTTAAAACATTTTTTTTTGAAATTAGAGCTCAATTTAAGAATAGTCATGTATATTCAAAATCTTTTTAGACGTAAAACGTTATTTTGGCAAGCATGGCTCAGTAACTTATAGGGTGAATCGAATAATGAAGTAAGAATATTTTCCAAGTTTTGATAGAATATTGTATGAGGATAGCAATTATATTATCAGATCTGGTATTCATCAAGCTACACAGAGAATATGCCTTTGATTTTCCAGGTATTGGAATAACAAAAACATGATGTTAACATGATTAATTCCAAAATCTTCAGCAGAATATTTATTGTAGGTAT
Source organism: Chionomys nivalis (assembly GCF_950005125.1). NCBI lineage: Eukaryota > Metazoa > Chordata > Mammalia > Rodentia > Cricetidae > Chionomys > Chionomys nivalis. Next base: position 30,606,318 of record NC_080110.1, on the reverse strand, counting down.
GCTATGGATCTAGGCTCATAACAAGGATTTAAAATGGGTTGTCATGACAATCTGTTGAAGAAAATTTACTATTCAATGTAGAAACCAAGAATAAGTAAATCAAAAAAGGTTACAGGGATAGTAAGTGGTAGATCTGAATTTTAATCTAGGATTGATTGATAGTTCTTAATGTCATGATATTAAGCACTGCCCAGACTAGTGACAAGAAAGAAACACATAAAAACTCATCATAGTCATTCTGGGTAGTAGTATCAGCTATCTTGAACTTGACCTCCCTATGGGTTATTTGATAAGCCTATAAATCCAGGACTCAATAGAAAATCCAATTACACCAACCAGATGTCCCACTAAGATGTGTAATTTTGAATTTAACTACACTGATTTTGATAATGCTCTTAAAGGATAAATACACACAAATAGTACGAGTACAGATCCTAGAACCAAAGTACCCAGTATTATACCCTAGTTTCCCTGCATCCCATCTTTGTGACCTGGGAGAAGTTACTTTAGCCTGAATTTATTCGTTTATAAAATGTGGGTTCATGGGGCCAAACAGATGACTCCATGCTGTACAAGTCTGAAGAGCTGAGTTCATCTCTCCAGAACACATGTAAGAAGCTGCGGTGGCTAGAAAACATCACATTGAGTGAGGTAACCCAGATCCGGAAAGACAATTATCACATGTCCTCACTCATAAGTGGTTTTTAAACATAAAGCAAAGAAAACCAACCCACAAATCACAATCCCAGAGAACCTAGACAACAATGAGGACCCTAAAAGAGACATACATAGATCTAATCTACATGGGAAGCAGAAAAAGACAAGATCTTCTGAGTAAATTGGGAGCATGGGGACCTTGGGAGATGGTTGATGGGGGAGGGGAGAGGCAGGGAGGGGAGCAGAGAAAAATATAGAGCTCAATAAAAATAATAATAGAAGAAGAAGAAGAAGAAGAAGAAGAAGAAGAAGAAGAAGAAGAAGAAGAAGAAGAAGGAAGAAGAAGAAGAAGAAGAAGAAGAAGAAGAAGAAGAAGAAGAAGAAGAAGAAGAAGAAGAAGAAGAAGAAGAAGAAGAAGAAGTGGCTGTAGTATCCATCCATAATCCCATCACTCCTGTGTCAAGACTGTAGAACGAAAGAGGAGAATGGCCCAGAAGCTCAGGGGCTAGCCAGCCTGGAATACAAGGTCAAATGCAGAAACAGCAAAGGCCCGGCTTCAAAACAGGGCAGCAGGAGAGAACTGACTCCTGAAAATTATCTTTCCACCTCCACATGCTCACCGTACTTACATACACTATAACACACACACACACACACAGAGACTCACACACACATATACACATACACTTAATAATAAACTGTAATTAGTATTCTGCTTGAGATCTGCTCCATAGATTCACAGAGAGGATTAGAGGCGACAGCCTCGGTTACACACTTCACATAGTGCCCAGAACAAAATTAATGAATGATAAAAGCATCTTTAAAAATACGATTCGTGTAGTTAAACGGCAGTGTTCTGGACAATGTTTTCATGGTACTTCTCTGCCAAAATGATTGGTTTTGAATTGCATAATGCCCGCAGCGAGTACACAACAGAGTAGAGGCTCTCATGTTGAAATTGTCTCTTATTTTCCCCTTGATCTGTTCAGTCCAGTTTGAATAAGACAGTGAAATCCAAACCATTCTAAGTGGCATTTCAAATTGGACATCAAAAGGCTACATTTCGATGAGCCAGCCAGCTTCTGTCTGCTGAGCAAGGGGCAGAGAGTCACTCAGGGCTCACTAGGGAGCCTCAGGACTACTCACGGGGGCAAGGGCTCTCCTTCAGGATAACTTGCTTAGCCATGAAAACAGGGACTGACTCACTAAACCTACACCAGAGGAACTCTACATAAATTACGTATCATTCGGGAATGTGTGACCCTCTGAGGCTTCCATCAACACTAGTGTGCCTTCATTTGGTCAGATGGGCTTGTGTCAAAGCCAACCACATGACCTCTGTGCCAGCATTGCAACTGAAGATGAGCTTGGAAAATCTTAATAAAATAGCCTGTGTTTAAGAGCCTTGAGATTTGAAGGTGAGTCTTCTAGATAAATAAGAAACTAACTAAGAGATAAGAAATAAGTGAATATCAATGGCTTTTCTGAACCTGGTCTTTATATTCAACCTTCAGTGTTTTCCCAACACTCTTCCCAGTGGGCTTAGTTACAGGAAATAAGTCCTGGTGTGGGTCATTTTCCCTTCCATTTTTTTTTTCCCGAATGTAGAGCATACTCTGAGTTTTAGAAAGGCAAGTTTACAAAGTTATTTGGGAAATGAGCAAACTTGAAGAAATAACACCCATGGGTCATTTTACGGTATCAAATCTTCTATATTTTAAATTATAGTTTAAAATTATTCCCCAAGTAGAACACAAAACAAAGATCCTTATATTCAAATATTGGATGATCAAATAACTGCTTACCCCAAAATAAAGTTTCAAACCACTAAGGATTTTATTTTCTATGGAAAACATTGATTAGCAAATAATAATGTGTGTGCAACAAAATTTGGCTTTCAAAGACGGCTGTGAATTTGAATAGTTGGAGAGGTAAAGGAGAAAGTTTGGAGGGAGGGGAGGGAAGAGACTATGTAGTCAAATTATAATCTCAAGAAAAAAAAAACGTAAGAAGATATTTAGGCAAATTATCTTCCCTACATTTCAATTCATTTTCACTGCATTTTAGGTTTTCCCTTTTCTTTCTTTTTATTCATTGTAGATATTTTCTGGCATATCAATTACAAGTAATTAGGATATATTATGTATCGTAGTAGGCATTAACAAATCAGTTGCTGCTTTGGGTACTTTCGAGTCTCCTGCGAGCGCTTTCATGAATAATATTATTTTTTTTTATTTTTTATTTTTATTTTTTTTCATGAATTGGTGGGTAGTAAAACGTCACTCATCCATTTGGGACTAATTTAAATCCACCTTCCATAAAAATATCACTCAGCCTCAAAGACAACTCTTTTATCTACTTTCTTAGTGTATAGATATCCTGCCCTGCACTTGTCTTCATTTCCTCTCTGCACTAGGAACTCAATTATCTGATAATTTCTGTGTTTCCTCATCTATTTACTCATTCATTTTTTAATAAATAATATCCCATATGTCGATTGCTGTGATCAAATCTAGAGATGTATAAAACAATTATTCTTTAGTTTCAAAGAGGATACATTTTAGTAGTTTAAAAAAAAAAACTTGCTTAAGCCAGGTGATGGTGGTGCACGCCTTTAATCCCAGCACTCGGGAGGCAGAGGCAGGTGAATCTCTGCAAAGTTGAGGCCAGCCTGGTCTACAGAACAAGTTCTAGAATAGTCGATACTACACTGAGAAACTCTGCCTTGGAAAAACAAAACAAGCAAAATATTTGGTTACTATTAAATCATACGTGTAAACAGATTGCCTTATAATAAGGATGTCAAATAGCACAGGGCAGAAGGATTGGTGCCGACGATGGGATGGAGGGAAGACTCTGGGAGGAAAGCTGCTGGTCTAGGTCCTAAGGAATGAGTGGGCCAGCGGTTTCATAGAAGAAAGACGTGTGTTCTGCAAAGAGTCTAGGCAGTCACAGTGTGGCATGGTGTTCTCACCCTCCCTGGCAGCTCATCGACCTATGTTGTCTGCCTACTACAACGCGTTTCTCATTCACATGATAACCACAGCACACAAGGAGGCTGAGCTGTTGGGGCATAACGCACTACCCTTCACCGGCATTCTGCTTGGCAAGTTCTGGATGTATCTATGACAAGTTGGCATCTGTAAGTAGTGGTTTCTAAAGATGCCCTGTCCAAGTCAGTTAGCACACTTCTATCATGAATTATGGTTGAGTCTTCTGTGTCATTTCTTTTTTGAGCACCTTCTAGACTCAAAACTTACTAGGGTGCATTGGGCTGCTCAGTCATTATGTGAAGAAAGAAATTATGCTTCTGTGTGAAGTGGACAGGTGTGTATTGGCTTGATTTCTCATTGGGGGACGGAGCTCTAAGTAATTTGCATGCACGGATGCTCCATAATAACTTTCAAGAGCCTCTGTCTCCTTGACGCTGATGAAACAAGACTATGCCCGCAGGCGGTGACTCAAGGTCGCACTCTGCATTTCCTTCCACTTTGATTCCGCTCCACTCCATCCCTGCACATGTATATTGGTAAAATGAGCCCGTTTTGTAGTGAGTGACCTATCTTAATGAATACTGATGCTGTGTAACTTCCCATCCTCAGAGACACATGCATGACAGTCTCTGGTGGGCGGAGAGGGTTGGAGTGTAAAGATTCTGTGATTTCCTCTCTGTTCATGAAGCTAAGTATTTCTAACAGCCTCCCTACTTCAAAGCGGGGAAATGCCATGTTCTGATGGAATTTCACGCCTCAGACCTTTTCCTTCTGTTACATGCTCAAAGCCATTGCCCCTTATATTCCTATTACATGGAAATGCAGCATACATGTGATGTTCTCTGTAAATATAAAGTATTTATTACCACAAACATCAAGGAGGGCATCCAAATACAACAAAAATTATTTGTACTTGTGAAACTTTTAAATTAAAGAAAACTGCTGGTTTGAATATTAATCAAAATGTATCAGTATGCACACTGAACAAACTAAAATCATACCCACACTTATGCTGTAATAGAAAACACCAGTTTTCTGTGCATTTATCAGTATTATAGAATTTATGTATAAATACACATTTATATGCATTGTGTGGTTTCTAGCTTCCAAACAAATTGTACATACATTGCAAATGTCTTATTATTGAAGCATATATCATCTACAATATTTCACCCTAGTCTATAATACCTATCCTTTCAAAAGCTTTGTAATCCCCAGCTCCTGGGAAAAGTGGGGGGAAGGAAGGTGAACTTGATCAAAATCATTGTATGAAACTCTCAAGAAACTAATAAACAAAAAGCTTCATACTACTCCAGAATATAAAGGAACCATAACTGTTTAAAGTCATTTCTTCATTAGTGGCCATTAATATCAACCATGCATGATCAGTCTAACTATTCGTGATCCAAACACCTTCTAAGCTTTCTAGATCAAGTGCTAAAGACATTTAATTGTTTCAGGTTATTGCTAAATAATTCCTTCCACACTAGACAAAATCTGCCCCTTCTAATAGTGTCAGAAAATTCCCTTCCTCCTTTAGTATTAATATTTAGTGTTAGTATTTATTATTTGTGTTCACACTTTCCTATTGTGATTGGAATTCATGAATTACCTATTTTTATTCTTTGCCCTTTAAGAAAATGTGGTCATTTGTAGTCTTCGGTTTGATGTGTAATACATTAAGAATACAATTCGGAGGAGTATATATTATACATATTTTGGTTAGTTCTTTTGCCTGTAATGTCTATTACCATTATAAAGCTCACATTCTTCTTTCAACACTTTTAAATATTTGTTTATTATTATTTAATCTTATGCACATTATGCATTTCTTTGACTTTATAGTGTGCATACATGTGCGTGCATACATGTGTGTATACATGTGTGTGCGTACATGTGTGTGCATGCGTATGAATGCTTGTGTGCGTTAGTGTGTTTGTGTGTGTGCATACATGTGTGCGCATATGTGTGTGCATATGTGTGTGCGTGCGCATGAATGCTTGTGTGCGTTAGTGTGTGTGTGTGTGTGTGTGTGCCCATGCCCTTGGGAACCAAAAAATGGTATCAGATCTCATGGAATGGGAGTTAGGGACAATTGTGAGCTGCCCCACACAGGTGCTAGGAACTTAACCTGCTCTGCAGAGCAGCAAGTGTTCTTAACCCTCTGAGCTCTCTCTCCAGCCCCATTTTCAAAGTATTTTAAGGTTAATTTTGATCCTGAGATTCTCTTAATGCTCTATTCAATTTACTTAGCTTTTATTTAAAATGGTTTTCATCCAATATATTTTGATCATATTCTTTCCTTTTTTTTTGTTAAGATTTTTTTTTTTTTTATTTTTTGGTTTTTAGAGACAGAGTTTCTCTGTGTTGCATTCCTGGCTGTCCTGGAATAGATTTTACAGTTTGATTTTTCAGGATGCTATATTTTATTTGATGTCATGCTAACTTTAATGTAAAACGTGAAGACAAACAATATCTTCCTCCTTATAACTGGATGACGACTTTTGCTGACTTGGCCCCAAATTATTCACTGAGTGCCCCACCATCTTTCCCTCAACTTAAATTGTCACTTCTATTATACATAATCTTTTTAAAGATTTATTTTTATGTCTTTGTAAATGTGAGTGTTTAACTCAATGGATGGAACTTGTGTGCACAGCCTTGGGGGCCTGAAGAGAGGCCAGGTTTCCGGAGCTGGAGTTACAGGTGGATATAAGCTGCCACTGAACTCAGGTCCTCTACAAGATCAGGAAACACTAGACCTCTGAACCATTCTCTAGCCAGTGATGGCTTTGTAGTGTATTTCCATTTACTGACTCGTAAAATAGATTTTTCATTTTCAAGCTAAAACATAATTGCATCCTTTCTCCTTTCCACATCCTCTCTCCAACCACTCCTATGTTCCCTGTTGGGACTAATGAGTCCTGGCCTTCAGCTGCTCTTCCCTCCTAGAACCTTCTAACTGAAGTTACTAGAAGCTGTGCCTAGCTTAGAGGATCAGAGGATGGGATTTTCACCTGTTGGCCATTGACTGCAGTGTATTTAAGCCTCCATGGTGCTAAAAAAGAGGGGCTTTGGTACCAGTGTTTGAAGGTCTGTGTGTCCGTCTGTCTCTGCGTGTGTATTTTCAACCTCCAGCCCCTTGCCCGAAGCTGGCGAACTGGGGTCTAGCGCATAGAGCGCAGACCGGGGCCACAGTGCTCGGCAGTTCCCCACCTTACTCCCTCTTGGTATCTTTTTTGCTGAGTATTACTGTTATTTACATATATTACATATATATATTCATAAATATGTAAGCTGCTAAGTCCATTTAGTGTTGCTTGTACATAAATGATCTCTAGGCTGATCAACTGGTATAGAATAACTAATTAGGAGTTCTGCCCTGGGAAACACTAATGCTTTCTCTCTTGGCACCTTTAGTTGAATTCAGTTCTTTGTCTAAGATTGAGGCTCCATGAGATGTTTCCCATTCAACGTCAGCATGTCTATTGATATTGTCATTGTTCAGGTCTTGTTTAGGCAGTCATACTGTTGGGGGATCATGAGTGTAAGTTCCTACCATTTCTAAGAGACACTGTCTCACAGAGACTTCCTGTCCCTTTGTCTGTTAGACTCTTGCTGACTCCCCTTCTGTGATTTTTCCTGGGCCTTAAGTGTAGGCTGTGCTGTATATAGATATATCCATTGATCCTGGCATCTTATGATCAGTTGTTCTCTGTATTTTGACCAGTTGTGACTTTCTGGAATGTTCCCCATCTGCTGCAAAGAGAAGTGTCTTTGATGAGGGGTGAGGACTGTACTTATCTGTGTGTATGTGGGTAATTTGAAGGATGCGTAATTAGGAATAATGCAGGATTAGTAAAATAGTGGTAGAAGATTCTCCTCATAGATCCATGACCTCGCTAGTCCCAAACAGATTCTCCTCATAGATCCAAGGCCTCGTTAGTCCCAAACATATTCTCCTCATAGATCCATGACCTCACTAGTCCCAAACAGCCGACCAGTTCCCTGTACCAGGAATGGTGTTTGTCCACTGAGCATGCTGACAGTTATCAACAACATATAAGCCCCACTACTGCACCCCTGGGACATCTTGTCATGCTGCTTGCTGTTGTTGTGCGTAGGTGTCACAGCTGGGTAGGCCCACTGACTGGCTTCCTCTTTGGAGGCTTGTGTAGCACCTTCTGTTTCTAGGAAACCTCGTCCTCAGAGAGAGAGAGAAAGAGAAGGTTCTCAAGTCATCCACCATGAATCTTCCAAGTCCTGTGTCTGAAGTACACATTGTCTTCAGCCATGGTGACTTTCACCTCAGGGAACCCACCAAGGCAACTGTAATAGTCTATATTGTTTAGGAGGAGTCTTCAGCTTTCTTGACCAACAATTCATTCGTGATGCTGTGGGTTTTGTTAAATATATGACTGTTGGGAGAAGCATTGTCAGCCACCAAGCTATAGGCATAGTTACAGATATAGCTATAGATGTATGTATATGCACATGCTTTATGTATTACATACAATTTTAGTTAAATATTAAACAATATGACTCCTTAAGAAATTTTCAAACCTCTTTAGTGTTAGCTGTCCCCCGCTGCTCCCCTTCCTTTACAGCTTGTAAAGAAAAGCTTCAGGCATCTTGACACAAACCTAGAGTCACCCCAGGAAGAAAGAGCTTCAGCTAAAGAATTGTCTCCACCAGAATGGTCTGTGGCCATGTGTATGAAGTGTTTTTTTTTTGTTTTGTTTTGTTTTGTTTTTTGTTTTTGTTTTTTTTTTCACTAATAGCCCAGTTCACCACAGGCAGTTCAAATAAACATATGACATAAGACCAGTCCCCAGAGGCTTCCCCAGAGCTTGTGAGGGAAACTCTTTCTAGCCTGGCAACATGCCCCAGAAGCATACGAGTCTGAGGTGACTGGCTTCCACCTTCATACCCTCCCATCCATCCCTTGAAGAGCTACGATCTTCTCCTTGAGGGTATGTGTGCATGTGTTCAGCTGTTCAAGGGGATCAGAAGAGCAAACAATAGCCTGGAACTGGAGTGACAGGCAGTTAGAAACCTCCCACCTGGGTGCTGGGGAATCAGCTCTAGTCTCCTGCAGAGGCATCACTGGATAAACAGCTGAGTCATCACCCCATCCCCCAAATCTGTGTTTCTAGTTCCAATCCCAGCTCTTCTGTTTCTTAACTGTGTGATTTGGGGAACACGAAGCAAGATTTTTGTGTCCCACTGACATCATTACATATTTAATTTATATTAAAATGCAAATACAGTCATAGAAGTGCCTGACTCCTGGGTTAGGTATTAAGGTGCACATACTGATTAATCTTTTAGAGCAATATAACGTAGTTGGTCACCAATTTGCATTTAGATTCCAGTGTTCTACCGCAGGTCACTCGGGACTTGTCTGAGTGTGTGATTGCTATCCATTGTCCCTGAACCACAGTGACCCCCTGAAATGCAGTCGGTGGCACAAGTAACTATGTATGTAAAGTATTCAGCAACGTGACTGGTCCTTAGGAGTCACCACAGTATGGCATCACTGTGACTGTCGTCATTGCTGTTTATAACGCCACGTCACACAGCTCTCCACATACCCAGGCATCATTCCTTCTACCATCATACACTGGTCAGGCTTTGTTTTTCAAAACTAAACTCCTTGGCCAACAGTGCCAAAATAAATCCTGGCTCCTTTAAATGATATAAAATGAAATAAAAAATGTAAAATCTCAAGTATGACCCTCCACCAATTTAAGTGCCCCCCCAGGGTAGACTTAAACATACTGCTTAGACTAGTATTTGAACAGTTAATAAATCTTGGAAGCCTTTGCTTTTTCTAGTCGTAGTTCATGTTTCTTTTATTATGTGTAGAAAATTATGCTGTGACTTCAGAATAGCAAGCAGTGTTGTGAATTCTGCAGTGCTTCAATTGCTCTGAAAGTAAGGTTAAAACGTTTTTGTGTTGTGATTATTTCAGGCTTCTCTTGTTAGGAAGAAATCAGCAGTTACAAAGCCCTCACCACCACCTCTATTGATGCTTTGCCCAAGTACATGTGAATTATCACACAGAATCTCCACTCAAGTGTCATACACAAGTGAGTGATCTGAAAGGGTGAATGCATGATTGGTGCATCCAACCCCTCACTGGGAAGCCCCTCCCTGGCACGTGGAGACAGGGATGATGATGTGTTAACCCTGCCTCACACCTCTGCTCTTCCTGACCCTGCTCCTATTGCTGGAGACCCCTTAGTTAACTCTCCACATGAGGATTCTTTCTTTGAATTCTGACTCAAGAGTTTTCACTATTCCTCTGCTATGGTCCTTAGTTGTAGTATGAGCGGCGGGCTACGTTCCTGCCACCCCGGCTCCCAGCTGCCTGGCTAGCTTATGCCCAGAAATAATTACACAGAAACTGTATTCTTTCAAACACTGCCTGGCCCGTTATCTGTAGCCTCTTACTGGCTAACTCTCACATCTTGACTAATCCATTTCTAATAATGTGTGTAGCACCACAAGGTGATGGCTTACCAGGGGAGATCTTAACCTGTGTCTGACTCAGAGAGGAGAGGCATGGCATCTGGCTCACTGCCTTCTTCCTCCCAGAATTCTGTTCTGTCTACTCCGCCTATCTAAGCTGCTGTCCTATCAAAGGCCAAGCAGTTTCTTTATTAATCAACCAATGAAAGCAACAGATAGATAGTAGACCCACCTACATCACTTAGTAGAGTCTGACCCAGTCCTTTCTCTCTCTCCTTCCCTACTTTTCTCTCTTTTCTTCTCCATACTTCTCTCCTCTACCTTTGCACACAGATAACTCACTTACCATCCCACCCTCAGTCCTGGTCTCTACACCGCTCCTCCCCAAACACTGCTCCTGGAATTTTATAAACAGTGGAATTGGCTGTTACCAATTTGTAAGAGTTTGCTATAAATTCAGATAATAGATATTTGGATTCTTTAGACCTTGGGTAGAACATAGACATCTTGACGTGTTTTTACATATGGAAGTTGCATTCAATATAAAATTAGCCAATCAGTTTTCCTAAGTCATGGTTTATAAAATATCAAGATGCTTCTAACAACAATGTTTAATTACTCATATCTTCTAGAATAAACATTGTTTACTAATGTGAAATTCTTTGTTTAAATTCCATTTCTTTAAATTATATTTTTGATTAGTTTACATATTAGGGAGGTTTCATAGGGTGTCTTCATATATTCTTAGTTGTGGGTAATCTACCCGCATACATCTTTCCTGCACTCCTGTCCCCATCCCCACTTTTATAACCCAGTATTCTCTCCCTGTTACTTCCTGCCACAAACGTTCTATCCCCTATTGCAACATTATTTCCCTTGGGTTACACTGTCATATGTAACAAGTACTTCTTCACATATGTTTTGTTTTGTTTAAGCTTTTCCCTGCTCTTTCTGCGCCCACCCATCATCACCCCCACTTTCTGCTTGAACCCTCTGTCACCAGGCTCTTTCAGTTCACGTATACTCTATTATCTTCTCCCCCTAAATGCACCCTGAAGCCAGTGTCCTACCACACACCATGTGTGCCCATGTTAAACACACGAGGCAAAAGCTACCATCTCTTGTATAAGAGGGGGTGTGACATTTGTCTTTTTGAGTCTGGATGGCCTCATCCGGTATATTTGTTTTCCAGTTCCATCCTTTCACCTGAAACCTAGACTGAGCGATTATATGAAAATCTCAGTACCAGTCGTGGCTTTCCTCCCTTTGAGCTATTGGTAGAGAGGAAGCCAAGATCCCAAAACCAATAGAGACTATTGCCATTGCTCTTAGTTTCCCATCATTGCTAGATGAAAAAGTCCTCTTACTAAAGACACCATAAACTTGGTTTCTGAACACAGAGAACACACTCTTGAATGGTACAGGAAACTCTCCCTCCTGCAAGCTTTCACAGTGCTGGGAGAGAAAAAACATCAGTATCAATAGTTGTCTTACCCAGTGCTGGGCACTGTATGCTTGATCTGCCTGCAAATTGTACCACTCATGCAATAGTGGCAAGACTGTTTATGGAGGTAACCAACTACTCACTTGATTAGACCCAAAGCCTGTTCCACAGGAGGGATTTATGTCTGGTGCTGAAAACATATTCAAAACTCCATGGCTAGAGAAGCCATAGGCCCCAAGGGAGAACCTATCCATTCTGTTCTTCCCTACACAGTCATGTTGTCTTACAGAGATCTATGTTCCGACCTATAGAGTTGTGCTTCTCAAACCATGATCAGAGAAGTTTCTTATTGTGATGGGTGATGGTTAATGAAGAGACGTATTACTGTTCAAAGTGCTGAAAACAAGTGACCTTGAGTGCTCAGCCACAGACTGGTCATTTACCTCAACCATGCCACCACCCTTCAAGGTTCAAGGAACACTGTGGAAGAGGGTGCTGAAAATGGAAGGTCCAGAGGATGGGGTGAGATGCTGTGAAACTCGACCGTTTCACACGTGTACTCATAGCCGTGGTTACCTGTATAACCATGTAGATCACAAAGTCAAAAGTTAGATAGGGAAGGGACTCCTATGGCCCCACCTTAACTGAGGAGCTATTGGCAGGTGATAGCTGCTTTAGGAGGGAGTGTGGTGGCCACTTGTAGGTTGCCCATGCCCTAGTGGTTCATCCCATACCCATGCACATATGGGCAGCATGGATTTGACCCAGTGAGTAAAACTGAATGCATTAATAAAATTATGTAACAAGGAAATGAAGTTGGAAAAGAGATAAGAGATCCTGGAGGGAATGGGGGGAAGGGAGGTACAATCAGGATACATTGTATATGTATGAAAATCTAAAAGATTAAATAAAAACCCAAAGTTCAAAAAGGAGACAGAAAAATAATATTTTGGTGTTCCTCTAGCGGCTAACATGAATTCAGATTTCCAACTTGGTATGCAGAGTCACCATAATTTGTTTCCAACAAGTATTACTTTCATGACACTTGGTTATCACATGCACACACACACACACACACACATCACTCACATCCTGCTAAGGACATTCCACAGACTTTTCAGGTCCCATCACTTACCAAGTACTGTGTCTGCTGCCCAGATCACCCTCCTACTACCTGTACCAGCTCTTGGTAAAACCACATTATCTCTTAACTATAGTCAACTCAGACTGTACATCGTCTAACCTTGATCCTTCACCGTTATCCCCAAATGAAACAGTCAAACAGTCAATCAGGAAATACCTACTAAGAAATAGTAACCCCTGGTGGTGAGGAAGGCTGTTAGTGATGCAGTGTATTATAAAAATGGGCCTTGCCATTTAGCAGATGCATGCCTTTAGAACCGTGATGATCTGGGTTCGTGCCTTTCTTATGACCCTGACTTTGTACAGCGGTCAATTGTGTGCACGTTCTCTGTCCTCCGGTAGGCAGTAAGCTCATCCATAGATGCCTGCAGCAACTGCCTGGGGATTGTACCCATGACTGTTGCTCATCAAAGAGGATTGGACTGAATTGATTCCTCCACCAGGGTGAACACAAAGTAGATGCTCACCTTTGATTGACGTTAGGCACCTCGACAGCTGCAGATTATTCTCTGTAACAGGAGGTCTGCTTTATGGATACCAGAGCAGAGCAAAGCAAGCAAAAGGTGGTTGGATTTCTAGGGCTAAATTTTGTTTTCTTCCAAGTGCCCTCAATATTAGGGTCCAAAAGTAGAGTACTTTGAATTACCCTCAGAGGAGGCCCCTGAAGTGATGGTGAACCTGTGTGTGACTTACCAGTCACGTTGGTGAGCCGAGCTAAGAGGATGCACAAGGCACACCGTGTCAGCTGGATTTTCAGAAATAAAGCTCACAGCCTCCTTTCTCGAAACTCACAGGTAGGCAGGCCCAAAAAGAAATAATAGTAATAAAAAAGCCTTGGAGGGATGTGACTGGCCTCTAAATTCTGCAATAAATGTGCTTTGTTGGACATTAGCGTCAGCTTGTCACAGCGTCAGCTCCTGTGATGTGGCAGAACTCCAGTCAGTCTTCCTAAAATGTCAAAATATGAGCTAGAGTTCTTTTTCTCCCCTGTGGAGAAAACAGGAAATACTAATAAACTTCTCTACTGTACACAGGCTGCTGAACAGGTCAGTTTCTCGGCTCCCAGCCTTAAAGTATGTTCTAAACTTTCATGAAAATGGACTTACGTCACCATGTATAATAAACGCAGTAAAATATATTGTCAAATAAGGAGAATTAAGATGGAAGGCTCAGAATGATTCCCTGAGGGCTGGCACGCCATGCTTGGCAATGTTCAGTCACACAGATTTCTGAGAGCAGCTGTCTCTAACAGCCCCAGTCCTCTCTCTCCCCAGCACTGTTAGCAAAAATGCAAGGCCAGCGTTCATTCCTAAAGAGCACTGTGCTGGACACTTGTCCCACGCCAAATCTTCAAAGTGTGCAACTGCTGTGAACCCGTATGTCAGGTCATCTACTAACAAGATGACACACAGAGAATAAACATCACTCTGGGGTTGGTCAGAACCTAAGGGTAGCGCACGGCTCAATGCAAACAGCAAGCCTTGTTTTCCATCCAGCAGCACGTTCAACACCTGGACTCAAGGATCTCCTGAAACTTCTGTGGGCGAATGGGCAGGGAAATGCCTGAAAACAGCACCCTCTAAACATAAGGCGGGGTCCTCTTCCCACTAGAGGAATGCCGGAGTATATCACTTGCTCACTCAGCAAACACCGGTTGACAGCTGAGCTTCCTTTGGGGGCTCCTAGTCTCATTAATAAAAGAATTCAGATATGGACTCAAAGGGAACCTCGGGGCCAATTTTATTCGAGTTTAAGAGGAAACAGAATACAAGCTAAGTGAAACTCCCCAAAGCCTCCAGAAAAAAAAAAAATAAATTTAAAAAAAAGGAAAATATCATAGCTTTTAAGTTAGGCATGAGGCATGAAGCAGATATCAAATTAAGAAAGGAAAAAGACTTCTAAGACAAGCAGAGGTCTAGCGGGATGATAAAAACAGCAAGAACGTGTCCACCCACGTGTTGTGTGGTCCTTTGCGACCTGCCTGTCTTCCGTTTTACACTCATGCTCTGTTCCTTAGACAGTGACTCCATCGTCCAAGTAAAGGCTCCAGTCTCGCTATAAACGGGCACCTTTCACCTGTTAATCTACTAACAGTCTTTGTTCCGGCTCTCCTACCACACCACGTAACGGGCAGTGTTCTAGTTGCTGGTCTCCAGAAGACAAGGGAACGAAACCATGAAACCTCAAAGCAAAACTCCACCTCCTAAAGGTGCCATAACCGCTACCCGCCTCCCCCAGCCCCAAAACAGTGCCACCAACTAGGAGCCAGGTGTTCAAACACATGAGCTTACATCTCAAGTTCAAACCACAGTAGGATCACTTTTAGATTCTTTACACTCCCTGAGTACCCGGCACTGCGTTGAATGTGAGTATGGGTAACAGAACCATTTGTTGCTTGACCCATAACAGTGCGCATGTGTGGAGCATTTACTAATTAGCAGGCGGCTGTGACGTAGAAGCTAACTGATGCCTGTGTTCAAGACGTCAGCATGGCTGGCTCCTGTGAGGGCCGTGAGGAAAAACGTGTTCTCGCTTTCCTTTAGTTCCCAGTGTCTTCCTTGGCAGTTTGGCAATCCCCGGGTGATAAACATCATCCAATTTCTCCCTTTAAGGACAGCAGTCCCACAGGACAAGAAGCTCACAGCACTCCAGGATGACCTCATCTTGTCTAATTCTTTCTGAGATGCTGCTCTGCGTTCCTTAAAAGGTCATTTCCGAATGGGAGGGGGAACGGACAGACTAGGATTTCCTAAGCCTGAGGGCAACCAATTAAGCCATTAACACAGTCACTTTGTACCATTCTGGATGTGTTTGCACATGAAAGACCTCGACTTTCTCTCCTTTGTGTTCCATTTTGCTGCCAGTGTTTAGGAAGCAGGCAGAAGTCAACCACCATAGCTTTGTGTATTCTCAGCACTGTTGACATCCCTTTCCAATTCATGCCTTGAGCCTAGCAAAGCAAGGAGATAGGTCACCTTCAGGACAGCCTGGGTATCTAAAAAGGAACCGTTTGTTTTAAGGATCCTTTGATGACCACTCATCGTGTCCCCTGACTCCCCGTTTGCCCACCTCCAGCTGAGGGTCCCCAAAGCAGGCCATGCATTGCAATGACCCCGTAGATACTGCAGCCCATGTTTATTCTGTGGCCATCTCCACACCTGTCCCTCCTCCCATTTCTATTTTCAACATATGGTTGGAACTCTTTAATGTTGTGTGAATGTTTTCTCCTGTATTTAATTATTTAAAGATTTAATAGCAAACCACGGTGAATCAATTGCGCTCCAGGGAGCCATTTCTTTGAATTCTTGCCCCCTCCCCTGCTTGCTTTTGTGTAAGAGTTCATTTCAGCCTCTGTAAACTGAAGCGCAAAACTAAAAGAAAAAAAAAGAAAAGAAAACCGCCTACAGGCATTCAGGAAAGGATATCTGTAGGTGAAATCAAACCCTCCGAGGACCAGATCCTATCTCTGATATCAGCAGTAGGCAAGGGAGATAAGCAAGAACACCAAAATGAGAAACTTTAATTCCATTTTGTATCTAAAAACATAAGGCCAACAACTTACATTAAAAAAAGCTCTTCTTATTTTTTTTTCTTTTTTTTTTTTAAACAATAAATTCCCTCAGGAATTGGTTGTGTGTGTTCAAGGGCAACAAAAGGGAAACATATTATTCTGATCCCAGTGGCAGAAAAGAGCTGCTTTTCAAAACACCACTTTCAAATTTGTAACCAGTTTGTTTTTGTAACTTAATATTTTAGGGTCTCCTTTCTGTGTCCCTGTTGTCCTGATAAGCTTGCCCTCCTCTCGCTGTCACATGTCACAGCCACCATAAGGAGGCAATGATTAGCTAACATATTTAATTGCTCAAGTTTTCTTCTTCTTCTTCTTCTTCTTCTTCTTCTTCTTCTTCTTCTTCTTCTTCTTCTTCTTCTTCTTCTTCTTGTTCTTCTTGTTCTTCTTCTTCTTCTTCTTCTTCTTCTTCTTCTTCTTCTTCTTCTTCTTCTTCTTTTTTCTTTTTTATCATGAACTGTGGTAGATTGTGTGCCAGGCACCAGTATCTGTCCAGAAACAATACCACTGATTTCTGCCTTCATAGCCTTTGGGGACATCTATCCTTGGGGACAAAGTTAAAAACAGAATAACAAAATCTCAGGTGCTCTGATGCGGGAAGTGGGGGGAAGCCCAGAGGAAAAGCTCCTAGCCAGATCCCAGAAAGCAGGAAATGTTGACTGAGGTTTCTGTCCTGCCCAGTTCCCACAGTCATTAAGTCCCAAAGAAATCACACAGAGGTCTACATTGATTATAAACTGATTGGCCTAGTATCTCAGGCTTCTTATTAACTCTTATAACTTATATTAGCCCATAGTTCTTGTCTGTGTTAGCCACATGGCTTGGTACATTTTTCGGTGAGGCAGTCACATCTTGCATCCTCTGCGTCTGGGTCACGACTCCAGACTGAAACTTCCCTCTTCCCAGAATTCTCGTTGCTCCGCCTATACTTTCTGCCTGGTCTTCAAAGCCCACCTCCTCAGTGACACACTTCCTCTAACAAGACCACACCTACTCCAATAAGGCCACACCTCCTAATAGTGCCACTTCCTATGAGATTATGGGGGCCAATTACAATCAAACTGCCACATCCCTGCCTTGCTGTGGACATTTCTAGCTATAGATGAAACGCGATTGTCTTCCTAAACCTGTTGATTTCCCCATCACTTTCTGTACATGGACATTGTCAGTTCGCAAAGGGATCTAATCTATACTGGACTTTTTACCCGAACCTGAAATACACACAGAAGTACCACAGGCCATATCTTGTCAATTGACCTCAATTTTGCCATTTTCTGATTCTGGTAATGCCTCGCTTATCTTGAAAAAATAAATCTAGATGACTCAAGCTCATTTGCAATCTTGTCCATTTCTTCCCTGGGTAACTTGTTCCATGCTTATTACTCCCTTTATCCCTATCACTCCTGTCCTGAGTGACAATTCTGCCTGCATCTGCCACTTAGCACTGACTTTCTGAAATGCTAAAATACTGCCTTTCCCAAGCCGATTGTGTTCATTTCATCAAAGCCTCTCCACCAAGAAGAAGCATCAACAAGATCTTCATTACCAGGCAGCAAGCAGTATGTGTCAATGCAGAGTCAATGTGTCCAGGGATGCAAGGCAGGATCACCTACCAAAAGAGCACAACCAATAAGAAAGGTCATGCCAAAGGTCTCCTCATAGGAACAAGATGCCCGATGAAGCATTGTATTGTCATTCTCTGAGACTAGAGCATCAGGAAAATTATGATAGAAAGGGGTCTCATGGTTGAAAGGGGGGCTAAATTAAAACATGTGGTTTCTTTGTGGCAAATTATATGCCTGGTTCCATGGGGCCTTCATATAAAAATTTATAGGCATCTTCTATACTAAAACTTTCTGTGTCTATACCCTAAAACTCTTTAGTCTATTTTGGTTTTATTTGCTCCATATATTTCTGAAACAGACATGGGTGAAGTCCACCAGCTTATCACTATTTTCCTTTTATTTCCAAAAGACTTTGCTTTTCAAGTTTCATTACTATTTATTATATGCATTAAAGCTCAGAATCATAGCTGCTTCGTGAACCTGGATCTCTTCTCCTTAAAAGTAGAATACTTGGCTTGCTTAATGCTCTCTGCTTGGAAGTCCATCTCATGTGATGTTAATATTATGTATTTGCTCTGTCTCCTACTTTCACTTCCTCTGTCAGTTTGAGTCTTGCATTTGTAAACCCCATCTGCAAGCATTTATTTTTCATTATTAGTCTATATATCCATACTACAAAATCATGGCTTTTATTGTGACACCTTCTTACAATGCATTTCATACATTTTCTTCACCCAGCACTCTCTCTTGTTATCCTTTCCCCTACTCTCCCTAGTTCCCTTTCTTGTGCTAAATGGTCTCATTTCTAGTTGAATTATGTGTGTATGTATTTACTTGTGCACATGCATACATGATATATTTGAATTATATAAAATATGTATATATTTCAAATTACATACATACAATGGTAATGCATATTCTCCGTGTATTAGTTTCCTTCTTCTTGCTGTAACAAACCAGGCTGGGCAAAGGCATCTTAGTAAAAGATTGAGTTTACCTCAATTGAGAGGCCACAAGGAAGTCAGGGCAGACTCAAGTAAAAACTCAAGCAGAAGTCATAGTGCAACACCACCTACTGATTCATGGCTTACTCATGCTTAGCTAGAGCTCTTGTATAGCTGAGAACCACCTACTTATGGATGGTGCTGCCCACAGTAGACTGGGTCTTCCTATATCAAAGAACAATCAAGACACTCCCCCACTGACTTGCTCACAGGCCAATCTAATTTGGATATTCCCTCATTGCGAGTCCCTTGTCAGGTAACACTTGGCTATGTCAAACTGATAGCCAAAGTTTCACATTTTACTATGAACTTATTCTCATTTTGATATCTCCCTATTACTTCAGTGAGATTAGGGAAGGATAAAAAAATGAGTTTTCTTAGTCAGATGTCTTGAGCTTCAAAAGATTTGAATTATGCCTGTTTGATCATTTACCTCTCTTTCTGTTCCCATTCAATTACAAAACCCTCAATGCCAAGATATTTGCATTCCTTCATTTTTATATACATGGGTCTGACCCTGAGAAAATGCAAAATAGAGGTTTGCATGATGAATAATTGATGACATGAGGCAGCTTCTCTATAAACAGATATCTTATGATACTTTGTGTTAGTAAGTAATAGCAAATAATCTCTCTTGATCTTGACAGAGAATGACAGGGGCTTAAGCCTTTACCCCTGCCCCTTTGTGGCTCCTACAGAGAGAAGAGCCTTACAAGGAGAGTTACATTGTATAGGTTTTGAAAAACTGCAAAGGAAGAACTAATAATAATTGATTCTCTTTTGATCACATATACTTTAAAAAAACTTTAGCAGGATGCATTTAGTGCTCAAAGTTAAGAGTTTCAGGACATTTTCACTCAAGTGTATGGCATATAATGACAGTATTCAATTCTCATTACCATCTCTTGTGTTCCTGCTTCCTCTCACTAGTCCACCTTCGGCTTCCTTGCTATATCATAAACACAATAATCTAGGTTTTACACACAGAAGAAAATCTGTGATGCTTGTATTTATGAATCAAGCTTATTAGAGCCTTGCATTTTTCTTCAAATGACATAATTTTATTCTTTCTTTTTATTTTAAGTTTATGGGTCTAGCTGTTTTACATGCACACACACCACTTGCACGTCTGGTGTCTACAGAGGACAGAATTGGAGACTGGATTTTTTGGAACTGGAGTTACTGATGGTTATGAGCCTCCATGTAGATGCTGAGAATTGAACCAGATCCTCTGAAGAGCAGCCAGAGCTCTTAACCACTGAGCCAACTATCCATTCCCAAAGTTTGTTCTTTTTATGTCTGAATAAATCTCCATTTCATATATATATATATATATATATATATATATATATATATATATCCTGCATTTTTTTTAACTTCTCCACTAATAGGCATTTGGACTGACTTCATACCTGGCTATTATGAATGGTACTACAGTAAACATGGATAGCCAAGTATTTCTGCAAAGCTAACAGATTCTTTTGGGTATATTCCAAAGAGTGATACTCCTGGGTCACAGGGCTGTTCTATTTTCACTTATCTGAGAAACCACTGTGCTAACTACATTACTGCCAACAGCATCTTTCTTTCCCATGTATTATCACTAGGATTCAATTTATTGTGAGAATTTCATGCCTGAGTTCCCTATTTACATAATTTCCCCCCGTTTGCAGTTTCTCCCAGGTTCCCCTGCTTCTTCTCAAAACTTGTGACCTCTTTTTTAATTATTCCTACACAATACATAGTTATATACATTGTGTATATAAATACAACTTGATAATTCTATTTAGTGTTCACTGTTTGTATTTAGGACTGACCATTTGAGACAGGATAACCTATAAGGGAGAAGACCAGTTGTCCCTCTCTCAGTAGCCATTAACTGCCCATAGCTCTTCACCTTGGGTGTGGTCTTGTAGTATTTCCTCATCCATGTTAGGATGACTTCTGGTGTTATCATTGTTCAGGTCTTGTTTAGACAACCATTTGTTGTACTTTCAAGAGTACTTTCCCATCATAGGCAGAAGGCCCAGTCTCACAGAAGACATCCTCGTCGTCTGACTTCTATAATCTTTCTGCCTCTCCCCTCTGCAATCTCCCCAAGCCTTTGGTGTAGGAATGGTGCTGTAAATGTATCAGTTGGTGTGGGACAACCACTGTCAGTTGTTCTCTGCATTTTCGACCATTTGTGGATTTCTCTATTGGCCTCCAAATGCTAGACAAAGGAACTCCTTTGATAAGAGGTAAGAGCTTCATGTATTTGTGGGTATAAGGAGAAGTATTTAGAAATCTATAGTTAGAAATTATACTGCTTTTAGGAAAGGGACAGTAGTCTAGGTTCCACAAGCTCACCGTCCATAAGTGATTGACTAGGTTTACAGTAGCTAGAATGAATTTCCTCCTATTGGGTGGGCCTTAAGTCCAATTAGACAGCTCTTGGTTGCCCCCAAGGTAGAACTGCCACTATTGCTCCCTTGGGGACTCTTTCCATGCTTTGTTGTGACCATAAGCGATACAGCGGGGTAGGAACACTCGTTCTTCTCTCTTGGCAACATGTTGTTTGTTATCTTAACGATAGCCACTCTGACTCTGAGAGATGACATATTCTCATGTAGTCTTGATTAGCATTTCCCTGACAGCCAAAAATTTGATTATTTTTATGTATTTGTTAGTCATTTGTGCATCTCTTCTGAAGACTGATCATTTTTATTTCCCAGGTGTTTGCTGGATTATTTATCTTTTTATTCTTTTAATGATTGTGTTTATACACTCTAGATAATAGTCAACTATCAGAATACATATTTCTTTTTTCAAGATTTATTTGTGTGTGCATATATGTGTGTGTGCCATGTGTGTGTGCATATATGTGTGTGTGCATATATGTGTGTGTGCATATATGTGTGTGCCATGTGTGTGTGCATATGTGTGTGTGCATATATGTGTGTGCATATATGTGTGTGTGTGCCGTGTGTGCATATGTGTGTGTGCATATATGTGTGTGTGCCATGTGTATTGTGTGTACACTTTCATGCAGAGGTCAGGAGAAGTGATTGGATTTCTTGGAGCTGGGGTGACAGGCAGTTGTGAGTTGCCTGACATGGGTAGTGAGACCATATCCTCTGGGGAAGCAGCAGTTGCTCTTAACACTATCTCTGTAGCCCCAGAATAGTCAATTATAATTACCCGGATTAGTTTGAATTCAAAAGCAATTCCAGTCTTGTCATTTCTCCTCTTCTCTGCACCCTGTGCTTAGCTTCATTTATCCTGTCTGTATCTGGTTTCCTCCACAGAAACCTGACTTAGGTCCCTCAGTCAAATACATCCTATCTCAGTCCAATCCTCAGAGTCCAGTCTTTGTCACTCCCATTTGTAACCCACGTCACAACCATACACATCCCAGTCAAGTGAAAGAGCCAAAAAAATTCTGTGCATATTTTTGCCCAAATTTTGTTTGTCTCCTATTCAAATACAGTAAGAGCCCCTCCCCCTCATTTCAGTGCTAATAGTGAGTTTATATTATCATCATGTATTTTCAGAGCCTTCATGAAATATAACCAATGCCCAATATACAAGATCCATGGCAACCAAGAGCAAAGAAGGCAGAGTAAACAAAAGTCAAAGCACTGAGTTTTCTCTAGCTACCAATCCCTTGTCTTACACCATCCCCAATTGAAGTGAGCAACCAGCAAAGGACCACACCAAAATAAATGAGTCTGGCTCTTTAAATTCCATATAAGAATAGACCAAGGAAGATTACTGTATCACCGCCACCAGGCAAAGAATTCATGACTGAATACATTTACACATCTCATTGTTCATCACTCCAGCAGCCAGTGGAGCCAAGCATTTCCCTATCTGAAGGAGAGGTGCTGCTGCAGGTTATTTTGCGGTACTGAGTTTAATGAACTGGAAAGAGTATGCTGTGAATTTGTACTCAAGGCAGAAAGTTCACACTGAAGTATTACATTTGTAATTCAGCACGGGCTCTTGATCTATCCTTTACATTTGTGAAAATGGGCCAGTGAGTGGGGACAAGTGGAATGTGTGGAATTAACTAGAGAGAGGGAAAACAAGTGGGAAGATATGAGCACTCAAGTGGGAGGCCATGAGCGCTGGAGAGGACGTCGCTCAGGGCGTGTTTCATCATCCACACATTCTCCTGCCTTCATGAGACTGGAGATTTTTTCAGATATAAAAAAGAGCAAGTCTAGAGAAGCAGACTCTGGCAGGATTGGACAGGCTTTCGGGAAAACTTCTCATCACGCTCCAGGACCATAGTGAGATGACATTTTTCCAGGCACCTTTGCAAAGAGACACTGCCTCTTGGCTCGGCTACACACACATCACCTCTTTCATTTTAAGCCCACTAAATCTGCCTCTGTGGGGGTCTTTCCTTTTCTTTCAGATCCTCTCACTTGGTGTAGAGAATTCTGGCATCTAGAGAATGAGACCAGAAGATGGAAAGGTTCTGTGTCTCAAATGTCACCTGCCAGAGCTGGCGGGATGTCTGAGTCTGTAAAATGCTTCCCCCACACACGTGAGCATCTGGGTTTGGATCCTCAGCATTCAGGTTTTAAAAAGTCAGGCATCCCAGGACAGTGGATGCTTGGACCTTGTTAAACAGTCAGTGGAGCAGACTCTGTGGGCTCCGAGTCCAGAAAAGGGTTGGAGAAGACATCTAATGTTGATTTTTGGCCTTTATCTGCATGCACACACATGTACAGGAACACACACATGAACATATACACACATACAACACACACATGGGCATTACACAATACAACACACACAGAGACACAATCATCTGCTAACAGAGAACACTTGTACCGAGTTGCTATGTATACAAGAAATACATTTCTAATATATCAAGTCCTTGATTTTTAGCTGCTGGTTGGTTGGTTTTGTGGAAGAGCATAAGCCTAACTGATGTTACACCACCTAAGTTCTTGGCTAGCCTTTTGGAATGAGTAATGTCACTGTGAAGAAACAGTTTCAACTAATCTTAATAATCACGGTACTAAGGACAGAGGTTTCTAAATGTCAGGTGATAAGTGAGTAGCACACCTAGGAAGGGAAGTGTTTATAATGTGCCACTGATAGACATAAGCATATTAAGTCTTCTGTCTCACAGGGGAAAGAGCATTACTGCCTTTCCCTAGTGGTACCCATGCCTCGCATCTGCCCTGTCTACATTTCTCCTGTCTCTGTGGGCTTATTACTCATAACTTCAAGTTATCCTGACCCATCATTCATTTGTCTTCTACCAACCTGTATCTTGAATGCCAGCCCTATAAAAATGACCTTCGATGGCCCTGCCACTTCTTGATATTCAGCTACTTGAATGCTGAGTCGACATTAGACCCTGGGTAACTCTTGTTGAGTTAATGAATGAACTACGATGTATATGACTAGAAGAGATTCTCAAAACTTATTAAAAGCCTTCTCCAGCTAACAAATATTGATGTGGCTAAAACAAACATAATACATTAGTCAATGCTGTCAAGGAGTCTGTGGTCTAGGTGGAGAAATATAGGATATGAGGAAGTACTACGCATGGCAAATGTTGCATGCTAAATCTAGTTCTGGCAGTAGAATCCACATGTTTATAAGGCATTAGAGCCAACCAAGATTCAGAATTTAACTGGCAAAGTATTGATTTTAATATTAAAGAATAAGTAGAAACTGATAGCCCAGTGATATATTCAAGTGTTAATGAGCAAAGTGAAGAGCACATGACATTTATTGCAGGCGTAGAAGAAACGATTAGAACTTTCATTTTTAAGCTTTAAAGAATCATAATTTGCCATTTTATTATATGGATACAACTTCTATATATAATATAAGATGAATGTGAGTATAATACAGAAGCAAGCCCCCATCAAAAACTTTGCAGGTTGCTTATATAGGGAGAGCATATTAATAAAGGGATATGAGCAGAGCTTGAGCGTGGGAGTGGGCAAAGGGCTGGCACCAAGAGGCGGATAGGAATGACGTATCCATAAAAGTTAGGCTAGAGGATGGCAAAGAAATCACACGCTCATTTGATGACGTGTCCCCAGAGGTCCTGTTTACTCCTCCACAGTTGTTCACCTAACAGCCGACTCTAGCAGCCTCTGGACAACACAGCTCCTTCCTCCGTTCATCTCCACAGTGCACTGTAATGCGCTCTCCACAGTGGCCATTGTGATTTTCTAAAGCTTCGATGGGTTTGATGCACGGCCTGTGCACTGCCTCCACATGGAATTCAATTACGCTTGGAATAAAATGAAACACCTCCAATTTCTCTCTCGTCTGACCCCTGCTTATCTTAGAATGTCATCATATGACTCTCCCTGGCCTTGCTCCCTGCACTTAACACCCTTTGTTGTATCCTGCTTACATCTTGACATGTGTTTCCTTACACAGTCCTACTGCACTGGCATGCACTCTACTTGAGGTATCCTTCCGTGCATGTGTGGTCGAACTTGTCATCCAGGCCTCAGATTGCTAGGTCCATTCATATAAATGCAGCATTAATGATATTCTCCCAGAGCACAACAAGACAGGCACAGTGAGAAAGTGTCCAGAAATCTGAAACACATGTAGAGACATATGCAGATATATAGATACTGACCATTTTACAAAGGATTTAAAGATGAGCCTGTTTGATCCTCGTCCCGTTTTTATTAAGTGGAAGACTTACCAAGAAAAAAAATTGGATTTGAAAGATTTTAGATCATTTCACTAAAGTCACACACAGATTTGGGGCTGGGTCAAGTATAGCTCACATAATATCTGGCACATAGCTCATATAAAAATGGACAAACTGCTTTGTCCATTTGAATGCACATCCTAAAATGGTTTTCAGGAAGTGAGGTGAACAGGGAGCATCTCTCAGAAAATCAGCAAACAAAAATTCATCGGCTGAGAGGTCCTGGGTGGCTCCTGATAAGACAGGAGATCAAACAAATCACCTGTTGGATGAAACCATTCATTAAACCCCTACTGTATGCAAACCTACTGTGTGCGAAGCACCATCCCAGACTATAAGCAACTTAAAGAGTACTTCCCATTTATAAGAGAGCACTTGCAAGGCACAACAGCAGAAGTGAAATTCAATGAAAGCAAGATATAAATGTTCCCGAGGTAAAGAAGGACACATGCCAGTCAGTCCTGTAAGAATCTGGCTGTGGGAGGAGGAGATACCATCTCATCTGCAAGAAGCAGTGGTGGGTCAAGTGAAGGTTGTGTTCCAAAGCAAAGTCAACAAGCCATTTGGTAGACCTCAGCGTATCTTAATAAATCTGCACCCTCTCTTTGAACTCTGGGTACCAACATCTCTGCAGCGTCATCAAATTTATTTTCCCTCAAAGCCTCATGTGGGGACAAGTGTCAATAACAAAAGCTCTTCATCCAGAAAGACTCAGGGATGACTCAAAGAAAATGCTTGTCCCACAAAAGAAGTTCTTTCCTTGTAGCAAGTTTGCAGAGTGACACATTGATCCAGAGTCTCCCAGCCCCCAGCTGATGCCGAGAAGGCAGCATGTTTGCAGAGTGGTACATTGATCCTGAGTCTCCCAGACACCAGCTGATGCCAAGGAGGAAAATGCCCATGCTTTGGAAAGCTTTGTGAATGACTTCCCAGGGGTCGAGACTTGGGGTAGATGCTCAGTGTTAGGTTGGGAGCATAGGCCCAGTCCCTCGGATATATCCCAGCTTCCCAGGCCTGGTCTGGACTTCAAATCCCAGCAGGCTAGGTCCTGACCTCTCCCTGGGGGTGGGGTCAGGACCACTCCCCAGGGTTCTTAAGTGAGCCCCCAAAAGAAGAACACATGGTCTCCCTTTCTTCCTGCCGGGGGTCGCGTTTTCTGTGGCTTCCCGGTTTCCCCCTTGGGGTCACCCGAGAGCACAGATCTCCCATTAAACCTGGATATTTCTTAATTTGGCTTGTTTTGATTTGGCTTGATTGGGAATTTTTGCGTCGTCAGAGAGTTCGCTTGGGAAATATTCCTAACGTTCACTGCTATCTCTAACTTAAACTGGGGGAGCAACTTCTGAAAGTCAACTGGCTTGCTTTGAATGGAGACAGATTCTTGAATTTAACCCAGAGCATTTGACTATTGGCTTGAAATCCTTCCATAAAGAATCTTCCGTTCATGTTGTCTGAAGTTATTGACACCATCCCAGTTGCTGAGGTCTGCTTAGACAGATGTAATAGTTGTGTTTCTCCCTGGTTTTACAAAGTACCTGGCACAACACAATTTGACAGAGGCAAAATTTACTTTGTTCATTTTTGTAGAGGATTCGGTCTTTGGTTACTTGGACCCCAGTCCTAAGTAAAATATTGTGATAGTGGCAACAGGGAGGGGTTGTTCTTGACTTCTCATGGTCAGGAAGCATAATAAAGAAGAAGCAGGAAGAACCAAGGACATACTACAGACTTCAAGGATGAAGCCCCAGAGATCTACTTTCTCCAAATAGTCCCTACATTCTACCACCTCCTAACGATGTCGCTGCCTCATGAGTTGATAAAGGGATTAATCTCTCAGAACCTTCTCGATCTAATCATCTCTGGAGATGCCTTACAGATGTATACAAGCCACGTTTTACCAGTAACCTGGGTATTTCATAATCTAATGAAGTTGATGATCAAGTTAGCAATTGCACGGGACATTCCTGGAAATTTTCAGTATTTGAGACTGACTGAAGTATATCATTGATCAATGCAGTAAGTTAAAGTATTTTTCTATAAAATTCCCAGGGGAAAAAAAGAAATTATGACAAGAAAGGTTTATCATTCAATTTTCCACTACCATGATGAAATACTTAAGCTATTAGCTTATTAAAAGAAAGCCCTGGTTTTCCACTCACAAGAAAGGCAAACGGGCATCCCACAATCCCCTTTGCAGGTATGCTCCCAGTGGCCTAGAAATTACCCACTAAGACCCATCTATCAGAGATTCTACCACCTTCTTTAGCATCATAATACCGACCAACCCTTGAGCACACAGACCTTTGGGTATCACTCAACAGGCAAACAGGGCATAAGGGATGATGTCAGGATAAGTCAGCCAGTGAGGGATGTGGCCAATAGTTAGATTGAAGGGATGAAGCCAGAAATGCAGTCATCAATAGAAACTCTCTTTACAGCATAAGAGAAATAGCAAGCATTCTTCATGTGCTAAGCGTGAGCATGGGATTTCCAGGGAAGCTCAGCATTTAGCTAGCGTTTCTTTCTGTGAGTCTTGCCCTGATAGCCTTGGTAATAGCTGCAGTTTCTTGATTCTGGTCCAAAGATTTCCTGCAACCTAGCTGTTTGAAAGTCCTCTAAAAATAGATTTCAGATCTTTTTTTGACCAAACACGGAAGCTGAATCTTGAATGCGCCATAATCTTTGCGTTCAGGTGGCTTTAGAAGGTTTTCCATCTCTGAGGAAAACGGGTAAAAAGGCTTATGACACACAGCTGTCCTCAACTTATGAGATTACATGGCAATAAATCTGTCCTAAACTGGAAATACCATAAGTTGAAAGTGCGTCCAATATACTAAACCCACTGAACACCATAGTTCAGCAAGACAGGACACTGGAGTACCAGTTGTTTACCATCATGACGCTGTGGCTGATGGGAACTGTCCACTTGCTGCCACTATTGGACTGCATACAGATGCAGAGAGAAAGAGTTGCAAATCAGAACTAAAAATGTGGTTTCTACGGATTGCATGTCTCTTTCACATCATAAAGTTAGAAAAAGCATAAGAAAAACCAGTTACACAGGGATTCCATTACAATAGAATATTTTTCCAGGTGTAGTTTGTCCATAGTACTGACTTCCTACAACTATCAATTGTTCCCCTGATGCTGTGCCTTTTATGGATCCCTTATTTGTCTCACAGGACACACACACACTGAATCCTTTGAGAAATTTTAGAAGTGTAGTAGTGAAAAGACTGACGAGCTAGTGCTACTCCAGATGACAAGGAACTTGACAGTTCTCTTGGTTGTTAAGATCCATTGAAAACCAACCATATTTTAAAATATAGCTGTCATTCTTTCTCCCAACAGTATATACCTCGGCAAGATGAACATTTTATCACATTGGCTGCTGAAATGGGCACATATGGATAATACACT
Source organism: Chionomys nivalis (assembly GCF_950005125.1). NCBI lineage: Eukaryota > Metazoa > Chordata > Mammalia > Rodentia > Cricetidae > Chionomys > Chionomys nivalis. The sequence continues at coordinate 30,577,362 of NC_080110.1, read as the reverse complement.
AAGAAGTGGGCTTCCATGCTTCATGCCAAGAACACTGGTGTGGCCTGTGAAATGTCAGTAATCTGTGCCCCGTTCCACACAAATTAAATCATAGTATCTGAAGACAATGTATCTGGAGCCTAGAGTTACTAGGCTGTACCCTTGCATGGCAGGTTAAAAACAACTGATACCATATTCTGAGGCAGGGGCTCCCAACCTTCCTCATGCTGTGGTCCTTTAATACAGTTCTTCATGGTATGGTGACGCCAACCATAAGACTATTTTCATTGCTATTTCTGAACTGTAATTTTGCTACTGTTATGAATTGTAATGGAAATACCTGAAATGCAGGCTATTTGATATGGGACCCTGTGAAAGAATCACTCCACCCTAGCTGGGTCATGACCCGCAGGTTGGGAACCACTGCTCTGAAGTATGAACCCGAGGGCTGGCTGCTATTCCTTGTTCCCTGTTATGTCACCCCTTGGGCCTTAGTTTGCTCAACAAAGATGCCTTCGGTCAAATGGCTGCACAAGTCTGAGAATGGTGACCAGTGTAGACCAGCTATAATGCATACATATCTGCAAATCTCTATGAGATTTTTTTTCTTCACATTTTTTAAACTTTTGTAACTTGACTCTGCAGTTCTCTCATGTGTGAGCTTTACAAATGATCACATGGTGTCATCTAAGGGTTGGATTGCTCGTGTTGTGGCATCTCAGATCCTAGAAATAGCTCAGGATCCATAGAGACATGTTGACTCTTTTCAGGATGATGGAGAGATTATCTTGGGGGAAAGACACAGGAAATAGCCAATGGATAGCCAGGAACTTAACCCAAACAACAGACCTGAGAGAAAGAATCAAGCTTGTGAAATGCCAAGCCCCCATGGACTTACAAAGTAGCAAGAACACTGCCTGGTTCGTTGATAAAGGATTACATTCCTGCAGTCATGGTGAGACTGTATTAACACTGCCAATTCCTTCATTAAACTCTGAATAAGAAAAATGAACTCGGCATTAATCATCTCACACAGACACACCTACATCTTCACACAGACTATTCATATATAGTTTTAAAATACATGCTGTATGTTTGTTGAACTTAGATAAACACATGTGATATTCTGGATCCAGGTTTTCACTGAGTAAAGAATAACTATGCCCTTTTATATGTGCTGTGGGTGTGGTGTACATTAAGTGTCAAGAGCTTCTCCTTTGGGAAGTTCACACTGCTGTGGGAGACACAGGCCACTAGCAAGTAAAGCGTGTGCTCATGGACACTCAGTGGAAAATATACTTCCGAAAAGCTAAATTAGGAGGGATGGGAAAGGGCTTAATATGAAGTCAGGGGAAAATGATCTCTTTTATATTATCATCACTTAATTCCAAATAAACATCTTTGAAGCCTAGCTTATTGCGAGAAATAAGTGAATATCTGTATAAATTATTTTAATGTATTTATTTTATTTGTGTGGTATTTGACCTGCATGTACATCTGTGAGCTACCTGTACATCGGGTGCCCACAGAGATCAAATGAGAGTCCCAGATCCTGGAATTGGATTTACAGATGGTTGTGAGCTGTTTTGTGGTTGCTGGGAATCAAATCTGGGTTCTCTGTAAGAGCAGCCAGTCAGTGTTCTTAACCACTAAGTCATCTCTCCAGCCACTGTATAAATTCCTGGTAAGGTGACTGGGGAGTACAAAGCCTCAATCAGAAGAAAAATAAGAAGAAACAGTTGGCATCGGGTGTATAGTCCACCAATACCGTACTACCTGTCTACCATGGGACAGTTCACAAGTCAGGCAAGAGGCTGGAGATTGAAACACACACACACACACACACACACACACACACACACACGGGGGGGGGGGTCATCCTTGAAACAAGAATGCCAACTTTACTATGTTCCAGGGCAGCTTTTATAGTGCTTTTCCTGACCAATGGCCACGCTGTAGCTCTTGGGATTTTTCATCTGCAAGAGCACCAGAAACCACTCCCCTGCCATCAGGAACTCATGAGGGTCTCATGCTCAGAGCAGCTGCGAGCACAGGGAAACAAGTTATTTACTATGGCAAGTAAGAGGTCATAGAAAATTCAGGGTCTTGCAGGGCGGTGGTGGCGCACGCCTTTAATCCCAGCACTCGGGAGGCAGAGGCAGGCGGATCTCTGTGAGTTCGAGACCAGCCTGGTCTACAAGAGCTAGTTCCAGAACGGGCACCAAAAACTTCAGAGAAACCCTGTCTCGAAAAATCAAAAAAAAAAAAAAAAAAAAAAAAGAAAATTCAGGGTCTGAGCGTCTGCAGTCCCCAACAATCAGGTAACTTGCGGTTGAAAGCAGGAGATGGATTTTAGGTGTAGAACTTGAACTTGGAACTTCAGACTTCATGGTGAGTGCCTGCTCCTTCCTATCACAATGCTGCACGACTGTTTCTGAAGCCAACCGAGCTCAGCTAGCCTCCATCATCGCTTTGTGTTAGGTTCCCTTTGCATCCTGCTCCTCGTTCAGGACAAACATCTCTGAAGCCCAGCCCAGTTCCTGTTCTACCGGATGATAATTTTCCCGTAAGAGTTAGAAATTTCAAAAACCATGCCACTTGTATATCTCCCATTTTCCCTTCAGTTAAGGCTGCAAACCGATTCTTTTTAATCATCCCTTTTCCCATCGACCTTGAAGACCCAACCACCCTCCAGTTCCTCAGGCTGAGATCCTGAGAGCAGGGTCACACTGCTAAGCCAGGGCACCTCCCAGAGGAATCTCTTCTTTCTGCAATGAGAACCCCAGGCCTCAGCTCTGCCTGACATCTCAGCTTCAGGGCTGAGAACTAATTCCTGTGCCAGAGAACATTATGTGCTTACTTAGCACCAAGGGGAATGTTTTCTAAATAATTAATTGGGAGCTCGGAATCCTCCTGGACTGTGCTCATTCCTGAAATCCACCCTGAAGGATGCTTTGTGGATCCATCCGTAATTGTCACTGGAGACAGGAGCTGTATCTCTGCTTCCTATGCTCTTGAGTTTACTTTATTCTTCTCTAAGTAAAATGTGTGTGTGTGTTCTGTGTGTGTGTGTGTGGTGTGTATATGGTGTGTGTATGTGTGGTATGTGTGGTGTGTTGTGTAGTGTGTGTATGTGTGTGGTGGGGTGTATGTGTGTGTGTGTGGTGTGTGTGTGTGGTGTGTGTATGGTGTGTGTATGTGTGGTATGTGTGTATGTGTGGTGTGGTGTGTAGTGTGTGTATGTGTGTGGTGTGGTGTATGTGTGTGTGTGGTGTGTGTGGTGTGTGTGTGTATGTGTGCATGTGTGCATATACAAACACGATGAAATTTCCAAAGATTTATTTTTGATGAGATAAAAATGAAGCAGGTTTTCTCTGGCTGTCCAGTCCCCCAGATGCTCCTCCCACTGGAATCTGTCCTTGGCCCCACTGTTGCTTATACCCCACCTCCAGCCTTTGTCTGAGCAGGCTTTGCCTCTCGGTTTTTGCTTAGGAGCTTAGTATATCAGACTACCAGCGGCGCAGGATCTGAACAAAGCAGGCCCGTATCAAAGCACGCCTGAGTAAACAGTGAGAAAAAATATTTTCCCACACCCTTCTAAATTCATTTTGGTCAAGTTCAACTTACAAACCTCCACCAGACAACAGCTCGGGATTAGCCTTGTGATCAATAAACACTCTGCATCAGCTGTGAAGTTTATGACTTTTGTTTTCAGTCTTATGTTGTGGCAATAGAAGATGTTGTAGGGACTTGTAAGAAGTAGTCATATGTAAACAAAGGCTTACCGTCATAGAAAACACAAAGGAGACCAGGTGATGCTTAGCCACCCAGAAAGAGACAGCATCTACTTCTAGAGCAGGGAGCATTCTGACCAAACCTTTAAGAAGATGAAGCTTGGGAAGGTAAAGGAATTTTCCCAGCCCAGGTCTCCCTGAATTGGATAAGAGACTTAGAAGGGCTTTAAGCTGTAATATTGTCAAACCGCATCTGATATTGAGCAAAAGAAGGGTCCTGCTGAAGTCTGTTCAATGCATCAGAAAATAAGGGTTTTAAGGGAAAAAAGTCAAAAGAAATACTATTAGCTTTGAATGAAATATCTTATTTAGAGGGAAGGTGGGATAAGAAAGATATGAAATCAAATCAAGGAGATTTCAAACTTGTAATCATGAATTAAAATCAGTGAGAAATAAGTATACAGCTGAATGGACTCTGTCTTCTTTACTCTTAAATACTTCTTTCCTCTTTCTTACATCCTCTCTACTTCCCTCTCTTTCATGAAGCATCTAAAATCAGCCAGTAGCTTTAGAATTAAATGGTGAGTTACTGAAAACAGCTCTGCCATTTACTTTTAATTTATCAAATAGCAACTATAAAGACAAGGTTGGAGCCATCCTCTGGGGACATTTGTTAGAAGTGTACTTCCAGGGTTCTGAAGATGTCCGCACAGATGGAAACCTTCCTGTCCCCATTTGACTCACTTCCATTGCATGAGAACAGAGGCTGATTTGGGTGACAATGATGGAGTTGTCAAAGTTCAGAGAATCTGATCTCCAAGGAGTTCGCTGAGCTGTAGAAAATGGAAGTCCATCAAACCACTCCACGCATCCTCCACAGTGGCCCAGCATGGTTTTTTCTCGTCGCCAAACTTCACCGTCTATATCCCGAAATTTTTTTAAAAAGTACCCTATGAAATGACAACAGAGTTTGTATTTTGTGGGGTTTTTTTTTTGTTTGTCTGTTTTAAGATGAATGTTTTAGAGTTGCTCTTGCTATGAAGAGACACCATGGCCGTAGCAACTTTTATAAAAGAAAATATTTAATTGGGACTAGCTTATACAGGGTTGAGTACATTGTCATCTTGGTGGGAAGCATGGCGGCATGCAGGCAGACAGGGTGTCAGAGAAGAAACTGAGAGTTCTGCATCCTGATCCAGAGGCAGGAGGAAGAGAGAGTGATACTGGGCCTGGTGTGAACATCTGAAACCCCAAAGTCCACCCCTAGTAACACACTTCCTCCAGCAAGGTCACATCCACTCCAACAAGGGCATACCTCCTAAAGTGCCACTCCCTATGAGCCCATGCAGGGCATCTTCATTTAAACCACCACCATAAACAACTTTTGAGTTCTGCCCTAGAATGAGATCTGTGTGAAGATACTTTCTCTTGCCATTCCCTTAACAGGACCCAAATTTTAGTTTAGTTTCTTATATTAGTCAACCTTACATCTTCAAGGCAAAAATACCTAAGCCAAGCAATTGAAACTGAGAAAGGGTAAATTCTGGCTCACGGTCACAGACCCTCGTGTCTCTAGTGGTGATGGAGCATCATGGCATGTGGTAGAGAAAGCTGCCCCTGTTGTAATGGCTGAGGGAGACAGATTTCCATAGCAACCTACTTTCCTCAATCAAGACCCACCTTCCTTTGTTTTTAACATATCTCAATGACCCAGTCAACAACCATAAACCCATCAGTGGGTTAATCTACTGATTAGGTTAACATTCTCATGATTCAACTACTTCCTCCTTCCCACCTCTGACCACCATTGCGTTGGGGACTCAGTTTTCAATACACAAGCTTTTGTGGGAGACACAAACCATGATAGCTTTCATTTTATGTCTCTTATCTGCTCCGGCTGAGGTGTTCTTTAGCATCCGAGACATGTGTCCTAATGACTTTATAAACGTGGTTGAAATTCAGTGTCTGGTAAATGAGAGTCCTTGACATGTGTGTTGGGACAAAGAACTAACAGACTCATATTTCTGCCACTTCCTTGTAGCAACGTTCCTTTATTTTTCTCTTCCTGATAGCTTGGGACAGTGACTTCACCTCTGCTCACTTTCACAAAATTTTACACCCATCTATTGACTGTCTACTCGGTCACCAAGCTGTATCTGGATGCTGAGTTTTCCTGGTTCTATCTTTTGATTGCTAAAACAACTGGGGGCCTCTCTGCTGAGTACACCATTAGAGGGACTTCTCAGTGGCTAAGCAAACTGTCGCATATACTTCAGGACTGTCAAGTAAAGCTCTCCAACAGGGCTCAGCACTCAACCCTCTTTATTTATTAACATAAGATATTTAGATGCTTCACTGTGCACTTGTGACTGTTCAAGAGAAGAACCACAAGTAGCAAGTCAATGAGGGATTCGCAGACTTTCTCTACAAAATGTGGAACTCTTGACATTGAAAGTAGGTTTCTGGAGCTTAAGAGGCTTCTAGAACAGTACAATTTTTTTCCCATGCAGCAACTGGGACTGTTAGAACGAGAATTAAAGACATGACTGTGGTAGTTTGAATGTAATTGCCCGCTCCCCATAAGCTCATAGAAAGTGTCTTATTAGGAAGTCTGACTTTGTTGGAGTATGTATGGCCTTGTTGGAGGAAGGCTCTCACTATGAAGATGGGCTTTGAGGTCAAATATATGCTCAACTCACACCCAATGACTCAATTCACTTCCTGTTGCCTGAGAGACCAAGATGTAGCCCCTTCTCCAGCACCATGTCTGCCTGCATGCCGCTATAACCCAACGAGCTACCCGAATTAAATACTTTGCTTTAAAAGAGTTGCCATGATCATGGTGTCTCTTCCAGCAATAGAAACCCTAACTATTTCTGTTTCTGGGTGGCAAATAATGTTCCCTTCTATGCCTGGAAGCTCTCAGGTCCTTGAGGAAACATTCTGTAGATTCCAATAGTTTAGCATATTTGGCTTCCAACTCTGAGCCAAAGCAAGAAGGATTATTTCAATTCTGAGAACTTAATCAAGAGGTGGAATTTTTTTTCAATAATCATTTTAACCCATCTTTTACCAGAATTATTCTATAACCAAGTAATTAATTGCTGGGTTTTGTCATGCCAAGTAGTCTAGACACTAGCAGCAGATATGCTTCCTGTTAGCCCAAGGCTAAGTTATTCAATCTATATATTAAATCAGGACTAAAGAAACCTCAGAAGTATATGTCCCCTTGATGTAGGTATCTGAAAAGCTAATCAGGATTCAATCAGAATTCTCATTTTCAAATATACAATTAACATAATAGATTAAGCTATCGGTTTCAAAAATAAAGTGGAAAACCCCCATTAATAGCCAGAGAACAACCCTGAAGAGTGGACTAGAAGAACGTAAAACAGGGAAAAGCTCTTTGAAAGGCTGGCTTGTGGGTATGACCCAGCCAGTGCAACATGGTTTCACAGCAGCAGCGGCTGCCCGCTCTGGGCCTCCACAGAGTGAGCCTCTGGAACTGGAAACTTTTCCATGTAATCGGTGTTTTTCGTCAGGACAGTTAGTCTTCCAATAATGACAGTGAGACTTATTATTAATTATGGAAGCTCAGCCAATAGCTTAGGCTTGTTTCTAATTAACTCTTATAACTTAACCCATTCCTATTAATTTATTTTTTGCCTCATGGCTTTATTACCTCATCTACTTGCTATGCATCTCCCAGAGTCTTTGCCTTCTTCTTTGCAGTGTCCTCTCTGCCCAGAAATCCTGCCTTGCTATTGGTTGTTCAGCTTTTTATTAAACCAATCAGAGTGACACATCTTCACATTGTACAAAAAGATTATTCAGCAATGTTTCCCAAAGGTTTTAACTTTAACATAACAAAACTATACACAATATGTGCTCGGTCTTCTTTACCCTGTGTTCCCTATCCTGCTTCTTCTCCATCTGGCTGGCGACTCTGTCTTCCCTCCTCCCAGAGCTCTTTCTGTCCAGAAGTCCACCTATATCTCCTGCCTAGCTATTGGTCATTTAACATTTTATTAAATCAGTCACAGTGACATAGATTCACACAGTGTAAAGGAATATTCTACAGTATCTCCAGAATCCTGTATGCCACAGGGAAATCATTCCATCAGCCAAAAGACTGTTCCATGGGCTTCCTGAATCATCCTTCCCCAATTTTTAGCTTCTGAGTTTCCTCATGAATTATCAATCTAATATAATTTTTGGACATTCTGATCTTTTGAACACATTAGCATGAGGTGGTCCTGGCACGACTTTGGCTTCTTCTAAGAGCATCCTTTCCTAGAAGGAAGTCTTCTAAGTTGAGCATCATTTGTGGTATGGACAGGCTAAGAACTCCTCACTCTTAGTAGGGAGCTCTTTGCTCCTTCAGGTCCTTCATTCTCCTTCAATTCTTTCATTTCCCCTTCAATTCTTTCATCTTTACTCATTGCAAGCAACAATCAAAAGTGTTCACATGTTGCCACCACCAGCAGCAACAGGCTGTGCCTTCAACACCTCAATAAAGTGTTGAATGAAAATATCGAAGCTGGTTTTGATTTTATATGTTTTATTTATACCCAACAAAGGACAATTCAGGTTAATTTTCTGCCAAGATGAAACAATCCCTTTCCTCGCATTTGCTTCCATCTGAACCTTCTCCCGACAGAGTCTTTCAAGCCCCATACTTCCTCAGCAGCTGTAGGTGAGAGTTAAGATTCTCCGCAGTGGTTTAAGATTCTCCCCTGTGCTGTTTCTTTCTTTCTGAGTCTTCGTCTGAGTAGTTAACTTCTACACTTCTTCCTTCACTGATTGGAAACATTCTATGCTTTTAACATGTTCCACAAACTATCTTCTCATTCCCCATTCAAAGTCACCTTCGTGGTCTCCGAGGAGCCACAGATTTAGGCACTAAAGCAAGCATGTGTTTCCCTTCTACCACTGCATAAGTTAGAGCAGCATTTAGTAGCTTTGAGCATGAAATTATTATCTTACAGTTTCAGGAGATGGAGTTGGATATCGTTTTCCCTAGGCTCAAGCCAAGGTGTTGGGAAGGTCATATTTTAACGGTTAGTATGTTCTAACTGCAAATCTTGTTTGTTTGTTTAATTTTCTTGCATCTGCCTTGTACCCCGTCATGTACTTGTCTTCTATCATCTTTAAAGTTGGCAATGTCCAGTACAGTCTTTCTCACATTATAATGCTTTAATTTGATTTTTCTGCCTCCTTCTCCTTCCCATAAAGTCCCCTGTGGTTACCTGGGATCTACCTAGATCACCTAGGACAACCTTATCTCAAAGTCAACTTTATAGCAACTTCAGCTCTCTCTTACAAAAAAAAAAATGTACTCACAGGTCCCGGGGACATGAATATCTTTGGGAGTCATGATTCTCCCTACATCATTGTCTAAACTCAGTCTATCCTCACAGTTCTGTGAAGATGAACTTTTACCTTTAAATTACTGGTCAGAAAGGCTGAGAGAAACTGAGTGACCTACCTAATGCTAGCATATGTATAATCGATCCATTTCTACAGCATCTATGTTCATAACTGCTCCTTTATGTAAAGTCAAGATACACCCCAACATTGTGTTTCAGACACCTCCAAAGCACTTTTCCTTGATAAGATCAGTCATGGGCTTTATCAGAGTTTCTGCTTGTGCTTGGTGAAGAAATGTAAGCTGTATCCATCCACACCTCTGGGGTTTATCCAGAGCTAAGCAATGCAGAGATGGGAGCCTGCCCAGCTATAGGAAGATTCTCCCGGCAGAGATGACAGATGCATAGACATCCTGGATATTCATCAATCAAAAGATGCACTCGCCAAAGCAGCCACTGGATTGAAAGTGAGTGTTCAGAGTCACTGTCTTAATGGCTACCCTAGGTACACTGTAGATGGTATGGAGACCTTTTGTGTGTTATGTAAGAAATGGCCCAGGTTTTCATAATTTTTTTTCCTTTTAAAAACATTTTTCATTATTTGGTGTACATTCTGACCCATTTATCATAAAAACAAATAAATACGTTGGCAGAAAACTAATTGCCCATCAGAAAAATCAATTCCCATGCCCCATGACACCATTCACTAAGCACAGGTATAGTATAAAATGCCAACTATAAAATACCAAATATAAAATACCAACTTTGTTTCCACCAATTTTCAAAATTTGAAAACACTAGCAATTAAATGAAATAGGTAAAATGTTTGGGAAACAGAACTTAAAAGAAACAGTTTTAAAGTAAATTTTCCTTTTGATTTTTTGAAAAGTGTGTTTCTCTTGGTTTGTTATGTGAAAATAGTTATTACTCACAAAATGTACTAAAACACAAAGTCTTAATGGAAGCTTGATGTCTCAGAAAGGATAAATGCTTTACTCTGTGCCTTTTTATTAATATCGCAATAGTCACACACTTTGTGGGTTGCATTATCTTCTGCCACAAATATCATGTATTAAATTAATATAGGGAAATATGAATAGCACCTATAATTCCTTTTCTGGGAATTCAAAACTGACCTAAAACTAAAAACTGTTTTAAAAAATCAGAAATACAAACAGAAGAAAATATATTTCCATAATACTGGACGGCCAAGATATTGTCTGCATGCAAACCATTTACAGACCTTCTCTGTCCTGAATGGTTTCTCATCACAGCAACAAGAAAGAAAATGACCTCAAAATATGAGCTTAAAATATTTGTTTTTGACATATAATTTCTGCCCATTGTTGTATGAATTATTTTCCACAACAAAATTGTTTTGACTAAATCATTTAAATGAGTCTGGCTAGTGATTAAGCTCATTGGCCATTCATTTTATTATGTTTTTTCTTTTATATAACTGCTCTCGCTCTCTCTCTCTCTCTCTCTCTCTCTCTCTCTGTGTGTGTGTGTGTGTGTGTGTGTGTGTGTGTGTGTGTGTGTAGGGGTGCACCCACATTCATAAACTTGCATGTGGAAGCCAGAAGCCAGAGAAGGTTATTAGGCATCTTATTCCAATTCTGTTCTTCTTACGCCCTTAGGACAGGGTCTTGCACTGAACTCAGAGCTAGGGGTTACAGGCTGACCCTTAACCACACCCGATCTTTTACATGGGTTCTTCAGTTTTGAACTCAGTTCCTCAAGCTTATACATTAAATGCTCTTACCTGCATTGCTGCAGTACAGTAACACTAATAATAGTGCATGGATATGTGCCTTTGATGAGCAGGAAAAGAACTTTTTGCTCCATGAGCTAGAAAAGCCAAGAGCTGAGGGTGTGGCCTGGAGAAACTGCAAAGAGAACGCCATGAGAACTCACTGTCCGATGCCGCACTTTTCTGAAAATGCCAAGGTCCTCTTTATTTGAAATGTGAAAATGATGTTGGCGGTCACCCTTGGGGCTTGTCATATATACTTAAGCAAGGCATCCATACCGAACCTATGTTGGCTGTAAATGCTTGTGGGGATAATACTGCCTTCAATCCAAATTACTGATTGATCTGCATGAGCCATCTGTCCTAAACAGACACTACGGCAGCTCTATAAAATCCTCTGGACTGCAGAGTTACAGGAAAAATGCAGTCTGCCTCAGCTGTAATTGTGAATTGAAATGGGTCTAAGTTGACCACTGGCTGCCTTTCTTGACCCAGTAGTTACTTTGGTTAATATTCACCTAATAACTTAATGCCCACTTTTGCTTTGTCAGAAATACAGAAACTCTACGAAGGGGACTCTACATTTGGCAAGCGTTTTGAAAAGTAAATAAATTTCTCTAAATGTAAACAATAAAGTTCCCTCAGAACAGCACATATAATGTTTCTCTGTGTGTGCTAAAACAGAAGCTACCTACAAAAATTGGATATATTCCAATTGAGTGTCTGGCAGAATTAGATGTGGCGTGTACACATTTCATTGGTTAATTGTAAAGAAACTTTTTCCTGACAAATGCCCTTAGCCCAGCTCGTGAGCTAGGGTTCCACTCATTCTTAACAGGTCATTATGAAGTGCTAGGCGTGGGGGCTGTGAAGAACAGGAGAAAGAAAACCTTGCATATGGGATAGTGTGTCTGGACCATAGGGGAGTGTCTGGCATGGAAAACACAATTAGTAATACATTAGTAGAATGGAGGGAAGAAAAGGGGGAGTGGGCAAAGATGGACTGAGGGGTAAGGGTTCTTGCCTTGATAACTCAAAGCTTTGCAAGCAGATGTGGAGGCAAGATGTCAACGTCGGCCCCACATGCCCAGAATCTGGGAAAGTTGCCGCTCTTTCCTGGCCCTTAATTCCCTCTGTGACAAAATACAGAAATTGCACCGAGCTTCAGTGTAAAGTTCTAGGCTGCTAAAACAGCACCTCAGTCAGAGGAGTGGCTATTTATTTTTCCAGCTGCCTTCAGTGCACACACAGCCGCCCTGAGGCAGGAGCACAGCTCTCCAGCTCCTCCAAGCGTGCACTCTTAGAAGGATGGGTACTTCCTGGGGATGCTACCTGCTTCTCCCAGCTGTCCTTTGAGTCCTCACAGCAAATGTGCGACCCATGTCCTGACCTAGCAGACAGGTCAGCTGGGCCAGGATAAAGAACACAGCTGCTGAAGCTGAAAGCCAGGGTGTGAGTGGAGATACATCATCCTCCGGAAGATGACCATCAATAGCTCTGGGTCCACAGGAACCTATTTCTGGTGTCATCCCCTCAAAATGCTAAGTAGGTCTAGGGAACTAGATTTGGAACTGAGGACACAGACAAAGAAAACAAGAGACTCTGGCTTATCTTGCTGAGTGGCAGGGACTGAGATAGCTAAGGTGGTTTTCTGTCTGAGATATGATTCAGCCTTCTGGACTGCCATCAAAAATATCTTCAAAAACAACATTCTGAGAGCAGGAGAAATGATCTTCACCAAGGAAGAAGACAAGTCCTGGAAATAGACATAAAAGTTAACACTATACAGACTGAACAGGTTATTTAGAAATGTGTGTGTGTACATATATATACGTAGAAACACATACACACATATATATAAATATATATAATTTTATTTTATTAAGGGCCAGGAAAGAGAGTCAACTCTCCCAGATTTTGGACATTTGAAGCAGGCATCATTGTGTGTGTGTGTGTGTGTGTGTGTGTGTAATGTGGAATTCCCCTCTGTATGCTGTGAATATGTTTTATTACCATTGGTTAATAAAGAAGATGCTTTGGCCTATGAAAGGGCAGAATATAGGCCAGTGGGAAATCAGAACAGAGATAGAGAGTAGGCAGAGTCAAACAGATACCATCTCGTTGCCTAAGGAGAAAAGACACAAGAACCTTACTAGTAGACTATAGCCTCATGGTGATACACAGATGAATCAGAATGGGTTAATTTAAGATGTAAGAGCTGGTTAAGAATATGCCTAAGCTATTGGCCAAACAGTGTTGTAATTAATATAGCTTCTGTTTGACTATTCATGTCTAGATGGCTGGGAAATGAAGATATAGTCTTAGGTTGTGTGTGTGTGTGTGATAATTTATATTTATGTACATATATTATACATATATACAAAATAACAATTAATGAGAAAAGAGGCCATAAATTTGAAAGAACAAGGAAGAGTATTTGGATGGGGAAAATGATGTAATAATATTATAATCTCAAAAATAAAAGAAATAATAAAGAAGACATGACATTAGGAGGGAGATGTGGTAGGGATCTGGAGTGTTGGAGGGAAAATAGGTGATATGTATGTTTTTTAAAGATATGTACATGTATGGCATTTTCAAAGAATAAAAAATAAAACCTTCATGTATGACAATTGTTACCTTTTCCCTTTTCAAACTGTCCCAGAACCTATTGATACAACATACTACATCTTGCAAGGTTTCAAACTCTCTTTTAAATATTGTGTTAATTGTTTAGATGTTAAACATGTTGATTAATATTGTGTTAATTGTTTAAATGTTAGGCATGCTGATGGTTTACCTCTTGGCTCCTTTTAAGCCTTTGCTCATTGTTTCAGAAAAGCCAAACCATCTCTTCACGGTGGATCTAGTTAGAACACATGAGACATCAGCGAAGGGACACACATGGATATTACTTGATTATTTGGATGTTCAGTTCTTCAAAGTGAACAGCCTGAAATTAAACTGTAGATCTTTCCTTTAGGACAGTCTTAAGTGAATCATTTTAATAATCTAACTCCCAGTCCCTGAACTCAGTGGTTCCCGGTCTTCTTAATGCTGTGATCCTTTAATACAGTCCCTCATGTTGTGGTGACCCCCAACCATAAAATTATTTCATTGCTACCTCATAACTGTAAAATGCAACTGTTATGGAATCATAATGTAAATAAATATCAGATATGCAGGATATCTGATATGCTACCCCCAAAAGGGTCATGAACCACAGGTTGAAAACCACTTCTAACTTACACATAAGTGTGCCTAGTCTTAAATACTATAAATGGGAACTCTGACAGCTATGGGGATCATTTACTCTGGTCAGTAGGAGTGACTAAGTCCAGCAGGGGAGACCCTGTCTCCAAATTAAATAGAAATAGTGATGAAGAAAGCCACCATCGACCTCTCTCCTCTCCGCACGTGTGTAGGCATGCATGAACACACAATAGTCAAGTTTAAAAAGTTATGATGTGAACATTCACATTAATATGTATTATTAAGCAGTAGCTTTCTTAATTTATTATGACTCTGAACTATACTTTCAAACTGGAAGATACTTAAAAGTCACAAGTGGTGATAACACATACCTTTAATCCCAGCACTCAGGAGGGAGGTGTAGTGATGAGGCGAGCAGGCCTGCTTTTCATCCCGCCCATCTCCTGCACGGCTAGCTTTACACCCAAAATAACAACACACAAATTATATTCATTTAGACACTGCCTGGCCCATTAGTTTCAGCCTCTTATTGGCTAATTCTCACATCTTAATTAACCCATTTCTAATAATCTGACAAAGTGGTGGCTTACCGGGAAAGATTCAGCATGTCTGACCTGGCAGCTGGCTCCATAGCATCTGCCTCACTGCCTTCTACCCAGGATCCTGTTCTGTTTACTCTGCCTGCCTAATTTTCTGTCCTATCAAAGGGCCAAGGCAGTTTCTTTATTAACCAATGAAAGTAACACATAGACAGATGACCCTCCTCCATCAGGGAGGAAGGCAGATCTCTGAATTAAGGGCCAACCTGGTCTACAGAGTGAGTTCAAGGGTAGCCAGCACTACACAGAGAAAACCTATTTCAATATTAAATAAAGTTACATGTGCTAAAAGTCTCTAGTAAAATTCTCTAAAACTGTTGAAACCTGTGCTGGCTTGTCTTTTGTCAACTTGACAGAAGCTAAAGTTATCTTAGAAACAGAAACCTCAATTGAGAAAATGTCTCCATAAGATTGGGCGGTAGGCAAGCTTGGAGAGCATTTTATTAATGAAGGAGGGCCCAGACCATGGTGAGTGGTGTCATCCCCGGGTTGGTGGTCCTGGATTCTGTAAAGCAAACCGAACAAGCCACAAGAAGCAAGCCAGTAAGCAGCACCTCTCCATGGCCTCCGCATCAGCTCCTGCCTCCAGGTTCCTGCCCTGTTTGAGTTCCTGTTCTGACTTCCTTTAATGGTGAGCAGTGATGTGGAAGTGTAAGCTGAATAAACTCTTTCCTCACCACCTTGCTTTCTGACCTGGTGTTTCCTCACAGCAATGGTGACCCTGACTAAGACAGGGCCCATTATGAGTAGATGCCTTAAAGCTGTTAAGTTACTCAAGTTTCCATACCTGGTCTCAGATTAGCTTTAGATTCGATAATCCTACGAGCCTCTAACAATGTATTTCTGATTCAAAACGCCAACTGCAATCTCCCTACATGAAACGAACAGGTTAATAATGGCAGAGAATGGCATCTCTCACTCTAAAGAGAATAGTGACTGCTGGAAAGGAAGAAACAACCCTCGATAACATTGATAAAACCAAAGCTTAAAACGCAAATTAAACAAACATGGGCTTAGGAAGTGTGCTTACCAATGCACTGAGAACCAGTGAGGACACTGTGCCTAGCCCTGGCCACAGCAGGAGCCAAGGAAGAAAGGAAATAGAAGAAGATACAGCAATTAAACTGAATGGGAGAAAGCAGCTTACTTAAGGGGAACTTACTCATAACCAGGGTTTTCTAGCAAAATAGAACTAATAGAAAGGGAATGTAGAAAGAGGAAAGAATCATGCATGTACATATACATATACATACATATAAACATACACATATAAATAATAGAGAAAGTGAGACAGAAAGAGAGAGACAGATTTAAATGAATGGGTATGTGTAACTGTAGAAGCTATCAAGCCCCACATCTAATGGGCTAACCAGGAGACTAACAACCCAGGGAAGAGCTGATGATTTATTTACTTATAATAAATTTATTTATTTATTTGCTTGGTTTTTTTTTTTACTGCTGTTTGACTTCACAATGTTTGAGATATCTATTCCTTTCTCCATGGATATTTGAGCTGTTCACAATTTATTGCTATCAAAAAAATACTACTTACAAATGCACACATACATTCTTCTTATTATTTTACTATCTGATCGAGTTTCCATAATAAAATCCTATGTGGTTCCAATAATTCCTCTCGGATATATACTTAGGAGTAGAATTGCTACTATATTCATGTGTGTTTTCAACTTGGCTATCAAAATAGTTATCCAACTGTTCCCCAGAGCACAGTAAGGCAGAGGCTAGACAGATAATCCATAAGGGAAAAAGTTAGTGAGTTAGACATATTTTCTCTTTTGGTAGTTTTGTGTATATATGGACCTATTTGTAGGTATGTGCACATATGTGTGCTGAGGCCAGAGGTGCCAGATTGCTTTGGATCTGGAGTTATAGGAGGCTGGGGTTGCTGGAAAAGGTGCTGAAACCCAAACTCAGATCCTGTACAAGAGCAGTACATATTTTCACCATCAAGTCGCCTCTCCAGTCCACGTGCATGGTGATATTTTGTTTGTGATCTAACAAGTAAAGCTTGCCTGAGCATCAGAGTGCAGAGGTAAGCTGTTAGTTAGTCATAGAGATCAGGTGATGTTGGGGACACACCTTTAATCCCAGTACTTGGGAGGGAGGCAGAGACAGATGGATCTTTGTTAGCTCAAGATCACCCTGGGTTACACAGGATTGATCCAGTCTCAAAGAGAAACAGAGCTGGACATTGATGGCTTCCACCATTCATTCCACTACTTGGGAGAAACTCACCTTTAATCCCAGAACTAAGGAATATGTACATCTGGGCGGAGAGAGGAATGTAAGGTGGGAGGAGATAGGAGCTCATTGTATTTACTCTGTGTTCAATCTAAGGATTTGTAGAGACAGGTCTGAGGTAGAGTTAAGAAATAGTGGCTGGATGCTCTGCTTCTCTGATCTTGCAGCTTTCAACCCTGAGAGCTGATTCTGGGTTTTTATTATTAAGATCAATTAGAATTGGTGCTACACACTTACTTAGACTCTTTAATTGCTGTGACAGTCTCTCAGGCATAAACAACTGAAGACAGAATAGATCCAGTCTGGTTCATACTTTCAATCCATAACCCTCATCTTGTTCATTCTTAATCTGTGGGGAGGCAGGATGAACATGGGAGCTTGAGGCAGAGGTCACTCACATGGTAGAAACAGAAAAAAGAAATACAGGAAGAGTCCAGGACAGACACACTGACTGCCTCATCACTTCCTCCTGAGCACCACATTCTACTCTACCGCACTTCCCAATAAGTCCATCCTATGATGAATCCATCGATGGACTAAGGCATAGTCTTTCTAATTGCTTCTCTAGCAGCGTTCATCAACCACACCACCATACACGAGCATGGGGAAAGCATTTTGTATTCAGCTCATAACATTTAGTAAATGCACTAATTTATTAACTGGTTGTTGCTAAGAATGAGTTAATGCCAAGACTCAAAGGTCAGCTTGGCACTGTACACCCAATGTTAAGATGCGTGCACTGCTGTGCCGTCAGGGCTCCCGGGTCATGCTTATCCTTGGGCTTCACAGACACCATGGCTGGTAGCATCCCTCCTTCGCAAGCTTGCCCAACACCTTCTGGCTCTGTGAATGCTAGTCTTCAGAGAAAAAAGCTTTCAGATTGGAACAACGTTGAGATTTCATCAGATGAAATCAGTCAGAACAGAATAGTCAGAGCACATCAGTAAAACAACAGACAACAGATGCTGGATGTTGGGGCTCAAACTGGTCCAGCCACCCTGGATGTCAGTGTGGAGAATCCTCCAAAAGCAAAATAAATAAATAAATAAATAAATAAATAAATAAATAAATAAATCAATCAATCTGCCTGCTGTATGGCCCAGCTGTTCTAGTCTTTGGCATTTGCCCAAAGGTCTCAATCCTACACCAGAGACATTTGCACAGCCTTATTCCTTGTTTCTCTGTTCGCAATTGCTGGGAAGCGGAAACAGCCTAAAAACCTTTCAGCTGACAAACAGATAATGAGAAGAGGAACATACATACCATAGAATACTATTTCAGGTGTAAAGAAAACTGAAATCAAACGTTTCAGGTGTGGTTTGAATGAGAATGGCCCCCATAGGTCCAGATGTCTGAATGCTTAGTCTACAGTTAGTGAAACTGTTTGGGAAGGATTAGGAATAGGACACACCTTGTTGGAGGAAGTGTGTCACTGGGGATGGGAGTTTGAGAAGCCCATGCCAAGCCCAGCCTTACTATCTCTGCCTGCAAATTGTAGAACAGATATGAGCTTTTAGTTCCAACTGCCTGCCACCATGCTCTCCACCATGATGGTCATGGACTAACCCCCTGAAGCTATAAACAAGTCCCCCAATTAAAAGTTTTCTTTTTGTAAAGTTGCCTTGGTCATGGTGTTTCGTCACAGCAATAGTAATCCTAACTAGGAGAGCAAATAAATGTTTGGAATTAGAAAAGATCATATTGAGCAAGGTAACTTAGGCCCAGAAATAATAATAATTAAAAAAAAAATGTTCTCTTTAATGTGAGATTCCTAGCTCCAAATCTTCACATGTGAATATATGACCTGACGTCAGGATAGTAGAAAGAGGCCATTTGAGGGCTGGGAAGCAGTAGAAATGGGCATAGCAGGTTTGAATGATATGAAGGGGAAAGTGGGGGAAACGGCAAATGGCTTTAGTTGTCAGGGAGATGGATAAATATACCATGGGAGAAGGTAAAATAATGGTAAGGATCCATAAAAAAGTCACTAGGAGTCATAATTGTTTATTTAACTAAAATTGTACATAATCCACACAAGTCTGTATATACATAAACACAGACAGTTTAAACAATGTTTCCATCAAGTGCCAAAAATGACCTAACAAAAAACCAACACATCGCCTTTTGAGTTGTTGATCCCCAAACACAGGCTGTTGTTCTTGGTAGCTCCCTGGCCCCACTCTCCTGCACCAAGTGGATGGTAAATCCCTATTATTGAATCCACCACTCGCTTTGAACACAGGACCCAGAGGACCTGAGCTGGAAATACATATTTTTTTATGTGGCATCTTAAAAACAGAAAGCGAATCAAATGCTGAGAAAAAGAAGAGACCATGTGAAAACGGTATGCTGAGAAAACACAGCTGTTCTAGGGTGGTCCCAGACATCGGTCAAGAGGTAAGGCCATTTCTAGCTCATGAGACAGTGAAGAAGCATACGAATAACATAACCTAATCCCAAGCCCTTTCCGAGGGGGAGACGAGTCTCAGGTGTGCCTCCATTGCCTGTGTTTGTTTCTTTGGGAAATCCTCAGGTAGTCTGTCAGCCTTAAACTTTGGATCCTTCTGCTTCCACCTGCCATTGCCGGGATAGAGGCCTGCTCCAGCATGCTCAGCTGTGAGCTCCAGCATGCTCAGCTTTGAGCCTCTCTTCCTTTAAACCAAAATAATTCCAAAATGACATGACAGTTAACAGTGGAAAACGGATGCTCAAGGGTACGGATGAACTCTCGACTCACAGTGAACATGGTTTTACTTTATTTTCCTTCTTCTTGTGTGTGATATGTGACCTCTACCCTTGGGATAATTTATTTTCGGGGGGAAATTTGGTAGGATTCCCCTTATTCTAAGATCAAGCTATGTATTCTAAGCTAGCCCAACCTGCAATAACAAAACATCTTTAGTTTCCTCACAGCATAAGATATTAAGATTTCCACGTGGAAATATCTAAACATTTGCATCACTTCCCTGATACTTACGTATATAATTTTGGGACAAACACAGAATTGTAGCTAGTCCTAGAATCACATACACCAAAATAAATGTGGCCGTATGAGCAGTGATATTAATGATTCCCAGTGTCCTTAATATGCAAGGAAATAAAAGACTTCTAAGTGAGTGTTTCAGTGCATGACTGTGGATGTTGATACCACTGGATGTCACCTGTGTGTGCCCTTTCCACAATCACTTCTCTGGGGATAGTTTTTGGAAGCTAAGACACAGTCAAGTGTCTCACACTTAACTTCTCAAATTTATGTCCCTAGACAAAAACATAAATGGTGAGCCCTGCTGTTGGATGATGGGTAGATGTTGATAGCTTGCTGAGCTCTGCCTGGCTGGGCCATCTTTGTGGCTCAAAAGTCTGTTACTGTTTTCACAAGTGTGGTACCTATTTGGGAAAAAAGTGCCATTAACTGTGATTGTCATATGGTGTGATTTCTCATTGAAAAGTTCCTTGATTTAGAAGAAAAAAACAGTATCGAAGTTTGTTTGTGTTCTACTGTTTTGAACTAAAATTACCTAGTAAACTTGTGATTAAGGTTTTATAAAAAGACAGTCAACGTTGGCTTGAAGTATTTATTTTATAATAGCTTTGAAATATATTGCATTTGTGAGTGGCAGCCAATTGAATTTTAATAATCAAGAAATTGTTACTTTTATGCCATATTAATCATTAAATTGAGCCGGGGAATAACAAGATTGGTAGAGATAAAAATATTAAATCTTTAGCAGAAGACTAGTTAGAATTATTTGAACATTTGGCAATGACAAAACCTGGGAATTAATTCATTGTGAAAGCTAACAAATTTATCAGCCATCTTCTAAAATCCAATGAAATGTTTTGCCTCTGTAGCCATGAATTTGCCATTACTCCCTCCTCCTCACTATTAACTTTATCACACACTGACACAATTGGAGAATAAACTACAACCATCTACAGATGGCAAAAGCACAAATTCTGTGTTACAGACATCATGACAAGGCCACACTCTTAAATGTCACCTGCTTCATTTCACTTCTCCAACCTGGACTCAATGACATGAAGCAACGGATTCCCCAAAATCCTGGTCTCACTTCAGCCCACCCTTGGTGTTCTGGGTTTCAGGGGCTCACCCTACGGATAATCGCATTGCTCTGTTGCCAAGGGATACATACACATTGACTTCCTCACAAAATGAGCTACTTAAGGTCACAGACAGCATCTAATTATTTATGTGGTGATGAAGCAGAAATATTATTTAAAGACCAAGCTGGCTGTACCATCTTTCACCTAGTTAGAAAAGTAATACTACCGTACTATTAAGCAAAACAGATTTCAATGTCCTCCCTTCTCGCTACAGTGATCTCACAAGGATAGAAAAGACCAGCATTGCAAACCTTCCTCTGGTATTTCCATGTAGCTGCGCTGTAACAGTCAGAACACACACCCTGCTATTTAGCAGAAGACCTAATGTATTGAGGTCTTCCGCACCTCAGGCCAATTCAGAGAAGAACCACGGAGAACAATGAGCACAGTACATGACAGTCTGGAGGCTGAATTTTCTAAGTTTGCACGTGGGATGAGGTTCCAAGCAAACTGAAAACCTGGAAGTCTTCACAATGATCATAAAGACGAAATGATCTCAAAATACCTATGAGAAAGGGTCACATTTTGTTGTTTGGTGTTTTGTTTGGGGAGGTGTTGTTTGATTTCTAATCATCAGTGGTCAGTTCTAAGTAGCCTCCTTGGATGCTCTCCTGAGGGTCCCTTACACACAACAGCCTGGGCTAGGGAATCAACTGGCTCAGGCCCTTGACATCTTCACTCATTTAAAAGAAAAACAAACATTTAAAGGGCCACTTGCAGTAAAGGCTTAGCATGAATATCAACGGTGTGATGCTCTGATTGTGCTTTATTCGTGCCCTAGTTCTGAGGAAGAGGTGGGCATCCCATCTGTCTTGTACTGGTGGGGATATTAAATTGTGTGAGTGCACAACCCTCTACACCCATATGCTAACAGAAGTTTACTTGGTGGTTGGAATGTAAATGCTCTGTGAGAAGATTGTGTTGGTACCCGCTGGGGGTGCAGAGTCAAAAAGTAAAGAATGAGAAAGGTTGGCATCTTGACCAATGAAGAACAGGAGCAAGGAAAGTTTAACGAGATCAAGAATTTGAGGCCAGAACATCCTGCAGAATATAATCTCTTTTGATGCTGTTCTGCCAAGACATCAATAAAGCAAAGCCATGTCGACTGCTCGCTGCAGCAGGAAAATGACCATACGGGAGTCTTGGGAACATCTCAAAAGAGAGTACAAAAGAAAGACAAAGATCTGGATTAAAGCATGAGTCTCTTAATGCGGAAGGCTGTTTAGAACCGGGTGCGATGTGTCATTTGATAGTTCAGAACTGGCAAACAGAGGGGAGAAAGGGTTTTGAAGGCAGCTTTGGAAAAGTAAATGGTCCTTAAATAAACTCTGCTTAATAGTTTATTGTTCTGGGAAGGCAGTTGTTTACCTTGATGTGGTCTGGTTGTACAGTCTACTGTCAGAATAAGTAAATTTCAGAAAGTTCATGGCATACACAACCTCCACGTAAGAAGGCTCTGAAAAAAAACCAGACAAGTCAATGCAGTTTTGAGCATGAAGTGTATACAAGTAGACAGTGCTATAGACTTCTCCAACAGTGATATGTAAGTGGAGGCTGCTTGTTGGTCAAGAAGAAAAAGGAAAGGAAAAGAAAGAAGGGGAAGAGAAGAAACTGATCACACTGAGCTTCAAACAGGGGTACAAAAGCATACCAGAAGACCCAGGCCCCCTGAAATATTACATAACCAACCTGGATGCATCTGCCCTGGGATCCCGGAAGAGACCAGTCATCAAGAGGGTGCATTTATTCCAGGTGAGGCAAGCAAAGTCCTGGGCCTAGATTCTTATCTAGCTGATATGTGTTTTTGTTTTGCTCCCTCCAGTTCCTCTTCAGAAGGGCCCACTGGCTTCCTGACTAACCATCAGGATTTCTGTCACCAGGTGTATAATAAACGCAGCTCTGACTTTACCTTGGTTTCTCAGTATTTGTATCTTAATGTTTGACCATTTTCAGTAAAATAAAACTCTGAAGAAATAACAGATAAAGAAACCTCAAGCCCATTGCAAATGAGATTCAGAAACTTGATGTTGTTTCTGCAAAAATATTTACAACTGGGCAATTTTGTCATATGTTTGTTTGTATGCTTTCTTTTTGTGTGAAACTAGGTCTCATGTACCCCAGGCTGCCCTTCAACTCACTACATAGCCAAGGATGAACATCTGATCTCCAGTTAGAATTGTAGGTGTGCACCATCGTGCCTGGTTTACACAGAGAAGGGACTGAACTCAAGCCTTTGTGCACACTAGGAAAGCTCTCTACCAACTGAACTACATCCCCCATTCATATTAGAGTAATTTTAAACCAAATTTTTAAAGCTATGACATATAGGCCTTTGGACAATCTTTGGACATTCTGTGGACATAGGCATGACCTATTTGAAATCATAATTGTCCCCTGGGAAATCTAGGCTGTCTGGACATAATTCTAGAAATACTTCTAGTCACAGTGCTCAAATTTTGCCTCCTAATATCCCCTGACATTTCATTACACATTTTCTTGAAACCACAGTATTTTAACTCCTCCAAAAGGCATGAGCCATCATTTCCACTAATATGAACTCAGTCAAATAAAATCATATGATTTGAGTAGTTCATGGGCATCCGAGAAAAGCAAGAATCTGCATCTACTGCCTCATGGAGCTGTGTAGGACAGAAAGTCCCGTGAGCAGTCAAGCCCAGAGGGTGACGACCAGAGAAAGGAGCACTTCACCCAAACTGAACCAGAAGGAGGTCTGGGCTTGTCTGCCTGAGAGTCAAGAGCAGCTGTCACAGTTTTAGATCATTTTGAAATGCAATGCAGAAGGCCATGTTAGTTTGGTTTGCAATTCCAGCTAAATTTGGATCGCCTGATGATCTGTGTTGAAAATATTCTGTTGGCATATTCAGTTCATTTATTTTTAATTAAATTTTTATTAAGATTATAAAACTTGTGCGAAGATTAAAAGCAGATAGTTCAAATTACATATATAATATGGCAACATTAAAAACTCACCCACTCAGATAATTTGGGTAACTTCAGGCTGAATAGCAAAAAAATTAGTGGTGGCTTCCAACTTTGTTCCAATTTCATCCTCCTACTAACTGCCACTAAGCACTTCTGTCCAAGGCAAATGTTTCTTTCTGGG
Source organism: Chionomys nivalis (assembly GCF_950005125.1). Lineage (NCBI taxonomy): Eukaryota > Metazoa > Chordata > Mammalia > Rodentia > Cricetidae > Chionomys > Chionomys nivalis. Next base: position 30,553,204 of record NC_080110.1, on the reverse strand, counting down.
TTGCTAGACTGCTTCTAATTGAGTCCCACAAATAAACAACACCTCATCAGTCCACCACGCAGAACAATAAGGATGCAAAGTGGACTATAAGTTACTTGTGATCATTTCAAACAATGCAAAGCAGTGCCTTGGTCAATGGAGCCCCTGGAACTCGAATAATAAGGATCCCTTGATGAAGAATGTGAGGGCCAACCAGGATAATCTAAGTCTTTACTTCCTCCAACCATTATCACCTGGGACTCTGGCCATCTATGAATTTCAACAAAGGTTGGAGTCTCAATTGCTAACCTGAGACGAAGCTGGGCTGCAGGAGAAACCACAAACTGAGATCACCTGACCCCTACCCAAGAACAGACCATTCAAAGGAAATTCCTGGCATTCCAAGCCCTGTAGATAGAAACACCTGCCAGTGCACAGTCACCAGGAAACCCTAGACGAATATCAGCCAACCAGGGGTCTTAAAACCTCAGAAACCCCTCATCCCAACCTTTACTACTATAAAACCCTATTCTAATTGAGCTCGGGGGCTCTCCGGTTATTCCAAAACATTGGACATGCTGGGAGACCGAGTTTGCAAACCTGATTAAAATAAAGGCTCTTTGCTTTTATACACGGGACTCTTGGTTTCCTTCTCGGCTTGCAGGAATTGCGGATTTGGGCATAACAAAGAACTCAGTGCACAGTAAGATGTCCACAGAAGTTTCAGGCCTACAAGACCAATAAATGCAAGAGTCTGTAAATGTGGATGAGAAAACATTTGGAGCAACGGGATAGAATTATCTAAAGCAATTTTTCTAATAAATTAAAAACAATTTACTCCAGGTTTTTTTTTTTTTTAACTAACAGAAGTAATCTTTGATGGTGTAAATATCTTTAGTCATCAGAATCGATATCTTTGGTCATTTTTAAGGACAAACTTAAATATTGCTTCTCAAGTCTTAGTACCGAGTTTTGGTATATGCTCTGGAACCTAGGTGCCCTGAAATCCAATGGGAGAGCCCCCTGGAGTGGCCAAAAAATCAGTTTGTCTTTATATCTAACTTTCCGGCCCCCCTAGGATTTTGGTTCGTTCCCTGGGTTTCATGACCACATCCCTTTTACTGCATTGTGTGTAAACTTTTCTACCTTATTCTTTGAATGTCTGCAAAGAGAATTGGTCGGGACAAGCAAATAATTCTTCAGTGACAAGCTCCTGAGAGAGCAGACCCAGAGATCAAAGAGGGAATAGGAGAAAGAGAAAGTAAAGTTTGGGACTGGGAAGTCTTGCCCAAGCTATGCCTTATGTCTAGCAACTTTATTAAGAAGTACAGCATCTTATATACAGTTCTATGAAAGGAGAAATGAGGTGTCAGCAAAAGAAGACAATGATACAATAAGACGAAGTCAATGGGAGACCAAATCAAACAATATTGCACAAGGAGAACATAAGATATCTCAAGGACGTCAGAGACTGAGAACACAGTGGCTTAGGAACTGATAGTTATAGTCCCTTAGGAGGGAAAACATTGGGTTCTCAGGATCCAAAACCACAGCTCCCTCAAGACCCTGGCTCCAGGCCCTTACTGGCTCTGACAAGTATGTTTCCATCACTGGAGAAGAAACTGTGTCCCCTGCTATACATGAGGACCTCAGGGAAAGCCTGTCAAGAGTGCTCTCCACCAAGAAACACAAATACGGTAGCCGAAGCGATAGACATTGCTAACGCAAACATCTTGGCATGGCAGCCCCTTCATCGAGATCCTTCAGAGCTCCTCTCACTGCTTTCTACTCCTTGGCGCTCTGCAAAGCTAGCTTGCTCTTCTCCTGTCAGGAGCCACACACCCAATTATCTGTTAACAGAGAGCTACCTGTTAGCGGAACCCGCCTCACATTCCAACTATCTAGAGAACTAGGTATGTCAACTTGTGACTTCCTGACCAATAGTAACCTCCTGGCCAACGACCTCGTGACCAGCTTGGACCATTGCTGCAAGAGCCCTTCCTGCCTCTGCCCCCATCCCAACCCAAATTCCTCATCCAGGGGCTATATAAGCCACAACCATGACGTTAATAAATGGAGGCTTTGACAAGATCTCTGCTTGGCCTCCTTCCTCTCTCTTGCCCATGTCTTTTCAGATAGTGCCTCTCCTGGACCCTGGAGTAACTGACCAGCCAGGCGGGTTACAATCCCTAGACTAACTGACCCGCCAAGGTGGTCTACATTCTCCCTCTTCTCTGCTTGTCAGTCACACCTCACCAGCCTACTGATCTCTTTCCCTCCGAGGTGGACATGCCCAGCTCCTTCCCATCTCAGGACCTTGCTTGCTCTTCCTTCAACCTCACACCTTTGCCTCCCTCCCCACACTGAGAGCTTGAGGAGATATCACAGTCTCATAGAGTGTTTTCCTGACTGCCTTCTGTCCTCCCTCTCATGCTGCCCCATTCGCCTGCTCCTTAGTTCCCACACATCCCAGTGATTATTCTGTGTATTTATCTGTGCAGGTTTTCTGTGCCCCCAAATGGACAGCAAACTGCTCAAGGGCAGTGAGTCTCTTATCTCCAGCCATTCCAACAGCACCACGAATATGGAAGGTTGTCCATGAATCCTTACTGAATGACTCCCCAATATCTTTGGGCACCTTTATCGAGTTTTAAAGAATGAATTCTTAATTAGGCAACTTGGCAGATGTAAAAACTGCAAGAAGAAAAGGAAGAGTTGCCTCTATCCCATATCCAAGGATAAATACTATTAACATTATTATCTACTTTCTTCATACATTTTTCTATATAACAGAAAATCTTTATGCATAATTGTGATTATTTCCCGCTGTATCTCTTTCGACTGAAGTTACTACAAACTCAAAGACTTCAAACAACAGATGCTCTCACCCTATGGAATGGAGAAAATTATTTGCAAGCATTACATCTTCTAAGAGATCAGGATTTACGATATGGAAGGAATTCTTGTAACTTAGGAGCAGCCAAGCCCAAATAGCCCAGTGCAAGTGAGCAATGTTTTGACTACTTTGATAACAAACAAACAGATAACACAAAGATATTCAACATCACTAGTCTTCAGAGAAATGAAAATTAAACCTAGTATGTGGCTTCTGCTATAATGCAGTGATGTTTGGCTTTGGCTGTCAACTTGACACAGCTTAGAATCACCAAATAATGAGGAACGACCTCGCTTTGGTTGGTCTCTGGGCATGGCTGTGAGATATTGCTTTCAGCTGGGCTAATTGAACTGGGAAGACCACTTTGCATGTGGGTAGCATCATTTCCTGGACTAGTGAGCCCACTAAGCCCTTTCTCTCTCTTAGAGCTAATTTTTTTTTTTTTTTTGTCGAGTATCCTATCACAAAAACAGAAGTAAAACTAGGACAGGTGCCATTATCACAAATCAGAAACTAAGTGTTGGCAAGTGTGCAAAGAATATGGCACCCTTAAAAGAGTATAGCCACTGAGAAACAGGATAGAGTTTTCTTACAATATAAATAACAGAACTACCATACATTTATAAATCTTACTTTTGGAATTCTTGCCTAAAAGAATTGATATTAAATCTGAAAGAGGTTTGCGCTTATTCAATACAAAGGGAAGTTGAGGTTAAGACTGAGCAGGTTATACATATATGTGTACACACACACACCTTCACACTCACAGAATACACACACACAAATGATAATCATACATAAAAATGCTGCTTTCAAATTGTGGGAAGTATAGACTATGTTAAGTGGGGTTTTTTTAAATCACAACTTTGTTCATCCACAATTCAAGAGATCAGAATTCAAAGCAAAGGAGAGGTAAGGACCACACTCTCTTTAGACTTCAAGGAGGTTCACACTGGCACCTTCTTAGTGTCTGATGTTTGCTTACTCTTCCTGGTGACCCTCATCCCTCACTCCAGTCTTTACCTCTGTCCCCACATGACTTTTACTTGTGTGTCTTCCTCCCTACAGGTTTGTACATCCTCCGTAAAGATGGCCCTGGGACGCACCCCAATCTAGTACAGCTCTTATTTACAGCTTCACAGACCCTAATTCCAAATATATTCTGGAGATCTCAGTATCGCTTAAATCCCTTTTAGGCTTTATGCTAAGGTCTAAGGCAAGTCTAGAACACAGCTCTGCAGCAACCCTGGCCACTCAGTCCTGCTGTCCCCATTCTCTGGGGGAGGCACACTTCTTCTGGCTCCAAGGACTGGCAGGTCCTTTGCCATCACATTGCCTTATTACAGAGTCTCCCTCCCTTCATCACTAATGGTGATTTCTGGCTCTGCTCAGGGAAGCTAGCATCTGGACATCAACCCATTTATCTACCAGCTTTATTTATTTGAGGCAAGTGCACAGGAAACCTAAGATCATTCCATTCTTCCTAAGAGGTTCAGCATCCTCACATCCTGATCTAGGACAGAACATGGACTGGCTCTCTACGGAGACTCTTAGTGCAGATCTTCCCCCAACTAGTTTATCAACTACTGGTGTTTTGGAAATACATGAAATATTGTTCGTGGCCTTGAATTTCTGAGATTCTACCTCATCAGAGGAATAGAAAAAGCTAGAATATTCCAAGTTGACATCTGTCAAGAGAGCATCCTTGGCTTATTTGTATTATAGCAATTCTCCTGGGAAGCACCATGCAAATGGTCTCAAAATGCCTCTGTTGCAGTTTTCAAAAATTATAAACCGAGGGAAGACTGAAGAGGAGGAGACAGTCGAGGCCTCTACTCAGTTTGCTGCTCTAACTTGGGCAGCTTTCCCACAGACAAAGGAAATGAATCAGTGAGTTGGTTTCAACAGATATAGACTCCTAAAAAGTGCTCTCTGTCTGAAAAAAGATGGAACAGCGTGCCACAAGGGAATGTAACAGCGTGGAGCTTTGATGTTAACACATTAGCTAAACATCATGAAAAATATCAAATCTCCAGGTGCCTCATGACAGGAGAATGCCACTTTAGACAGCAGGCTTTTAAACTCCTACATATCCCCATGGAATGAAGAATCTACAAAGGAGGGTAAACTACTTTGCTTAGCAATATCAAACATTTATGCAAATTGAAAGTGCTTCGGATTCTAAATAAAAGCTCGCGTTGCACAAGATGGTTGTTCTTATGCACACATCAACTCATCGTAGTTATGACAGCGTGCACAAGACCTTTGCAAGATCAAACTAGCCAAAGTCCCAGCGTGGGCTGGGCATGATGACAGGCATCATTAATCTCAACACTCAGAAGGCAGAATCTGGTGGATCTCTGTGAGTTCAAGGTCAGCCTGGTCTACACAGAGAGTTCCAGATCAGCCAGAACTAAGTAGTGAGACGCTGTCTCAAAGCAAAGAACAAACAAAAATCCCATCAAGGGAGAGGGAGGTGATCCTCCAGTCCCACCCCTCACTGAAGCTATGGGTGCTAAGAGAGGGGGAGACGGCATTCTTCAAGGATGCCACCCTGAGAGTTTGCACACACTCCAGCAGATGGCTCCACTCGTAAGCAGATGGGTTCTGCGGGTTAAAGAAAAATATGAAATTGATAGGGAACAGTGAGGGAGAATTAGAGGGGGTAAGCTGGGTGGGTTGTTCGAACACATTATATGCATATATTAAATTCTCAAACAACAAAAATCAAATAAATAAATAAATAAATAAATAAATAAGAGTTCATACAAGAAGTCAATAATTAGTTTAGGGTCAGTTTTTCTTTTTTTTAGTATTTGCACTTTGATCCCATTGTTTTGATCAATGTACTTTGATTCAGTTGTACTATTCAAATGAGAGAGAGAGTTTTAAGTCATTTTCCCTTAGCATTCTAAAGAGAAGGAAATGCTGAAAAAAAAAAAATGTCTGTGTACTTCCCAGGGCACAACAAACACAACATGCTCCCTTTTGTTGTTTTGTCCGCCCGTGGAAATGTGATTCGGTTTACAAAGCTCTGACCTTCCTTTGTGTGATGTTGTGCTGTTTGTCATTAGGACACCGCTGATTAAAGGTTTATTGACTATAGATACTCTCTATTATACATTGCTGTTCTAAAAGAGCAGAGCCAACTCATTAGTTAGAACCCAGCAAAGCGTGCAAGCGCTCTGTGCAGCTGAGAGTGAGAGAGACCAGTGGGAAGTCACGGCTCCAAAGCATTATCCCCCGAAGATACTCCCTGAGCGGACGATTTTTGACATTTCCCGTGTTCTTTCAGAAAACATTTGTGTAAGAATCAGACCTTCCACCATACCGTAGAACCTCAGATTGCTTTCTGTGTGAGGTTTCAAACTCTGGAAATGGAACTGCAAGCGGAATGAGCTAAGAGTCTGTGAGTCACAGCCCAGAACCAACGACCTGCCCTTTCTTCACCTCCACCCCCACCACTTCCACCAAGGCTGTGCCTTGTGCAATAAACCTTATGTAACCCACATTTCCAAAGCCGTGAGGAAAAAAATCCAAGGCGAAAAAAAAAATCAAGGATATGACTAACACCAATAAAACACACTACCAGAAATAGGCTTTTTCTGGCTGGGAGGGCTGAGCTGGATAGACCCTCTTCCCAAGGCGGATGGTACACTCAAATTTCTCTCTTTGCTTAGCATTCATTCGTGAGAGTCTATCACTCAGACTTGCTACCGCAGTCCTGAGTCTGAGCTGCCCAAGTGAAAACTAACACCATCCAATGTGTTCCTTCTTCAGCTGACGCTACTCCAGACGACCTCAAGACTAATGCTGCTGTTGGCAGTCAGCTTGGCATCCCATCATCTCTCCCACCGCAGCCCTACTTCCTCACTGCGTAAAATGCCTCCCTGGCATCCTGGACCCAATGTCTCTTCAGACCATAGGCTTTCTTTTTCTGACTATGACCATGGGGTCTTGCCAAGCAACTGCGGAGGGCTTTTAACTGTTTATCCGGTTGCTCCAGGATACTGCAAACATGACTTAAAATGAGAAACCCATTTTCCAGGAACTACGGATCTGAAGGAGAAGACATATGGCTTTCCAGAGGGACTGCTGAGACAAACACCTTAAACGTGATCCTCCATGAGAAGGGGACAACTGCTTATACCTCCAAATGATGGCCGTTGTATGGCATTGTGTTCTAACAGGTGGAATATATTGGTACATGGAACAAGGAAGAAATGGCCCTTTTGCTGTTGTTCTCAGAGACTCAACTTACCTGTGCCTCCCCACCCTGCCTTTTTAGGCTCAACATCTGGAAATTCTGTTTCCCAGAAAGAAGATGTCTCTGTCTCGGGATGTGCTGCCATGTAGTCTCTTTACATCCTTTGTGTCAAAAGACCAACAGGAGAGGAAAACAGTCCTTGAATTGACAAGATTAACTGATCTTGACGATAAGGCTGTTCTTATATGTTGAGGGGAGGGAAGAATATGGCAGGCACCCAGATTTCCCATTGGGTATCTCTTGCTACTGCTCAGCACAGTTTGGATGGAAAGTAGAGAACAGTAGTGTGGCTTGAAAACAGTGTGATGGCCTGGGGCTCACAGAATCCTCCGAGATGAAAAGTTACATCACCTTGCCAGGTAGGCCACAGATCCAGCAGAGGCATGAGCCAAGGGGACAAAAACTCTAAAGTGAGGAGCAGTGAAGAAGGTAAGTACCAGAGGCTTTTCCAGACAGCTCTGGTAGCAGGAGCACTGGTGACTGCCTAGGAGACTCCCAAGCTTGTCCCCAGCATTCCTTGGAATGGTAAAAGAAGGAATGTCTGTGGAAGACAGAAGAATGGGCTGCATAGAAAAGGATGGGATGGGAACTACCCTGATACTGGGAGTCACTGAATGGACTCTGGCTCGGGTATCTCATAGGGCACCCGGGTCCTCGTCTTTCCCGTATGTCCTGCTTGGAAGTCCAACCTGGTACCTTCCTATGGTTCTCCTGCTGGTTCTCCGGACCAGGTCTTCCCAGACATCTCATGGATCCCACTTTCTCTCTCCTTGCCCCTTATGTTTATACCACTCTCCCTCATTTAAACAGGAACTTGGGGATTGGCTCTTGACCTCAAAAAGATAAATGTCCAGTTGCCAGAAGCACTCAGTTCCTAATGAGGAAGCCACGAACTTGTCTTTGAAAGGAAGTAAAGTAGGGAGAACCTTGGTTCCTTCTCACTGTGCCTCAGCTAAGAGGGACAGAACAACGCACCCCTCTATCAGTGCTGCAGGAGCTCCTTCCACTCCTTCAGCCAATAGCCGTTAAGATACCAGCCCACTGGGGCGTGGTCTCTTTCTCTTTAAAAAGCAGAGGAAGCCCTGTAGAACGGTGTTCTGTAAGTTTCTTTTTTTCCTCAAATAAATAACCCTTTGAATCCAAACTGGTGTGGGATTGTTTCGCGCTTTATATCAGCTGTTCTTTGCAGTGGCCTTTCTCTGTGAAGGACAGGATGACAGGACAATATGAACTGTCTGGCTGCTTAGGAACAAGGTAAGCTGGCCACTCAACAACAACAAAATGTTCACAGCTTTCTGTTAACATTCCTCACCTCACCATGTCTAACCTTCTGTATCATTTGCTCACCAGTGTAACCTCCTCAGTGTCTCCAGAGGGCCCTCCAACCTGGAACCACAACACGCCTTCCTTTCCATTCTCAGCGGTTTCATTCCTTGACTACAGGGCTTCCTATAGCTCTAGCCTCTTTACACTTTGGCCTTCATTCTTATTTAGGCTTTCCCTCTTTCTCTACGCTCCCCTCCCTACCACATGACTGCTGTTCACAACATAGGCAACCCTCACACCAGCTTGACCCAAACCAGCTTTCTCCTTGTAGCCTCCGTTCTCCTCCTGTAGGAAGTTTTTGAGATTTATAGCTTACCCACGCTGGGATTTTTCCTTTTAAACACTAATAAGTTTGTCCTCAACCTTCCATTGAAGTCCATCCTTGATTTTATTTTTATTAATGGGACTCAACAGGAGACCTGATTTCCCTCATAACACAGTATTTCTGGCGGGACTCCTCCAAATTTCTGTTAACAATGTTAAACTTCCCTTGGGTGAAGGAGGAAGAGGTCCTGGGCAGAGGGATGCAAACATTTAAAGCAAAACAGAATCTTGTGTTGTAGATAAGAGCTATTTGTCAATACCTATTGATATTGATAGATTTCTTCCTCTTTTGACTCTCTATCCTCCCTGGGACCACTAATTTCTCAGTTGTGCCCAGGGGAACCCAAACTGTGGTTACTGCTCTCTACCCTTGACTGGCTGGGCAGCCTGGATAGCCCAGTCCTGTCAAATCAGGTTCCTTGTCTCTCCTCCTAGCCCAACAGTAACTCTTACTTTAAAATGACCCTATCATTTGTCTTTTTCAATTTCTACAAAAGCAGCCCCACGCATTTTCGAATGTAGAAGGCACTGGTCCTCCTTCTGAAAGGGAGCCTGTCTGTGAGATGCTGCAGCTACTTCCGTGGAGAGGCTACAGATGGAAACAAATCATTATAATCATCTTCAACGCTATGCCTGCAATTCAGCAAGCCGGGTTATAAGACATAGGTCAATTGTCTCGTTTATCAGAGAAAGATACGGTAAATCCCTAAACAAATCCAACTGTGCTTCTCTCTCTGACCTTTCCCTGAAGGATGGCAGTTGTCACTTTGGCTAGCAGAGTGACATTAAAAAGGATGAAAATGTTGCTTTCTTAGCACTCATTCGTATTGATGCAGCTTTTTTATTTTTTCAGGCTAAGACACGTTAGCCCCGGGACACAGAAAAGGAAAAGGCTGCCTTTATTTCTATTGGCCATTATCTTTGCTAGTAGCAAGGGCAGTTATTGTTGGCCACTCAGTGCGAAGTGGGGGCCCACAGGTTATCCAGTAGTGAAGAACCTAACTGGGTTATAGAGTGTGGGGGTCAGACACTTGCTTTAAACTCCCACAGCACTTGGCACACTTCCGGGCACACTGGTAGGCTCAGCAATCCTCCCTTGATTGCACGGTTTCCATATTAATATTCTGTATTCAACTTCTGTTTTCCCACATGTCAAGAATCTGCTAATTTTGTCCTGGTTCTGTGTCAACAGCAACATTTATTTTCCCTGAGTTTTGTAAATACGGTGGGAAAACCTTAATAACTCTGGTTAATGGGTTATTATCTTGAGCTTTTCCTGTACACATAATCAAACTGAAGGTGATAAGGCCTTTAGCACGCTCAAATCCTTGTAGTATTCCCCATTATAATAGCGGGTTCTATTTTGGCACAGTTAACGGCAAGAACTAATGTTGATGGAGTACAATGTGGCTCAGCTTGGTGATTAATGCCTTAAATATGCTTGACCAGCCAGAATTCACTAAATAATTTCCAAGTCTCCTTTGTTTTCCATACTCTGCAGGCTAGAGTTGAGCATATTACTCGCAAAGGGGAAAAAAAAAACCCACTTAGCCTTATTGCTTGTAAAAGGAAAATCATAACACACACCCCAACCTCCCCGATTTGTTGCAAGGGTCAAATGAGACAATGCATAAGAAATGGTTGGTAAACTGCAAGGCTTTGCACAAATTCAAGCTATTAGCCTGATTTGCATTGCGCATAGGTCAAAGCCTCACCGGGCAGAGATTCATTTTTTGCCTTTAGCGTGAACATTTTAACTATTTATAAATCTGCAGCATGAAATGTGAACTGTTTCCTTTTATGTCTCAGATCAATGGTAATACTGCCTCGTCACTTATTCCATCTGACAAGGACCTAAATAACAATAATTAAAAGCTGATCTGCACAGCGCATATCCCCCATTGCCACAGAGCGCCTCACAAGCTAGTCGCAGATCAATTAATCAATGTTTTCCTCAATTATGGCCTGTAGCAGCTAAGCCTGCTCGCTAGGCGACTTGGGAGCTTTGCAGGCCAGCAGTGGTGCAGGCTGGAGTTTTGCAGCCGCTAGGCTATTTGTCTTGGAAGGGAAGGGTGAGGTAGGTATGATTGCATCTTTTCTGCAAGTAAGATTTCTAACTTAGGAAAGGGTTTGTTGACAGAGTCACAGCAAGTCACTTGAAATCTGTACACGGGGTTTGTGATAGACAGGGCCCTGGCATAGGAGAACTGAGATGCAGAGCGATTTGTGCTGTTTTTCTCCCAACATAGCAGAGAAATTACCCCACCAGAAGATTGCTCTGTTGGTAAGAAAGAGAACGAGATCCCACTTCTGGACTAACTCATGTTGCTGCTCCTCTAAGACTTGAGGTTCCAAAGGGAACACTCGGCAGGTTCATGTGCTATTTGTTCCAACACATGGATGGATACAGCTATTTTCTTTAAACATGGAAGTTTTCTTGTCTTTAAAGGAAAACTGTTTTCAACACCACCCTGGTCTACAGAGTGAGTTCCTGGACAGGCTCCAAAGCTACAGAGAAACTCTGTCTCGAAAAATAAAAACAAAAAACCAAAAACTTTTGGGGGAAGGTAAAATGGAATCTTTTGTTCTCCTGAGAAAATTTTCTAATGCATTTCATTGACTCCCACCCCATTTGGCTTTTTGTTCTCTTCTATGATAAGGAAAGAAGCAAGGAGGTCTGGCTGCTCAAATCCATCTGGCCTTCAAGGAGCTTGGACTCCTCAGTGTCTGGAGCTCTTGAGACATATTTCATGTCAGCAATATGAAAATCTTAAGGCACAATCCTTCCCTTAGTAAACAAGACCTAGTTCCCAATTTAATGAGTGGTGGGTAACAGGGTGCTGATATACATTCATGAGACCCCAAAGGAGCGGCCATTGCCAGTCCTCTTCCTGCTTCTCTCAGGCCAGACTATCTGATGGGTAATTTAATCCTGGTGTAATTTACAACTGATTACAGTTCTATCAGTGATTATCTTACACGCTGGAAAATTATCAATATGTTAGTCCCATCCCTAGGTATGTAGCTGCTGCAGGCTGGGACATTAGACATAGGAAGATATAAGACATAAACAACTCTGAGACTTCCCTAGGAACTTCAGCATGTGGTCAAGGTTAGGAATTACAGACGTATCTAGTCTGCAGCCCATAGGCCACATGCATCTCACAGCTTGTATGAGTAAAGCCCAACATGCTTAGAGATGAAGGTATCTTATCAAAAACTTAGATATCCCTGCTGATGTGTAATGGATAATTAGTCTTTGGGGGGAATGTTATCATTTATGGAACTACGGATTATAGTATAACCCACTGCATGGTCGCATGTCTTTAAGAAATGTTCTCCAGTTCCCCACTACCGCAGGTATGCACCTTTCAAGGACACAGTCCTGTGTATCCTGTTATGTTCACGAGACTCTGGAAAACTGCAAGAACTGGAGAAAAGCTGATCCATTTATGACTCAGACAGAAGTTCATATATTCTAAGGGATGCCACAGGCAGCAGCTGCCAATGGGGAGAACTACGTTGTATCAGGCTACCTCAGTATTCTGCCTGATACTGAGGAAGAAGGCACAGGAGAAGAAGAGGGGAGAGAAAAGGGAAGAGGAATGGGGAGGGGAAGGAAAGGGACATTATTTCATGTAGACCTCTAGTCTAATGTCTTTAAGAGAACAAGAGGAAGGAGATTTGTTGTGGGGCGAAGGTTGATATCGCCAAAAAATAGGATAATGTTGACAATTCTGTAATTGTGCCACAAGCGGCTAGAAGTGCGCCTCTGGCTACATAATGAAGATGGAATCTTGTCCAAATGTAGATCAAATTAAGGTGTTTTTCTGACACACTATGGAAGTTTCCGAAGAAAATAAGCAACTGGGATTTATCAAATCCCTTGGGAATATGAACTGCTCCATACTTGGTGTGAATAGATGCATAGAAGCAATGAATAACACTAGAGGGGTTTTCTAAAGGCACACACAAAACACAGCATGACAGTCTTGTCCTTGTATTTTCCTTTAGGCAAGACAGAAGACTCTCGTGTCTGTCACTGGACTAAGTAAGGTCTTGTGGGAGGAACTGAAATTCAACTAAATGCTAGGCCTACTGGAATGATGTCAGAGTCACTCACTCTCCTAAATTTCATGTATTGTCTCCACTACTAAGGCCATGATGCTCACGGGGCTATCCTACATACTGTGTCAGTTCTAGCCCCAAATATGTATAGACTGCAATTTTCATCAGCCTGCAACAGCCTGTATTTTCTTCTGTGGTCTCCACCAAGACACAAAATGTTGTCTCAGAAAGAAAAACAAAGGAAGACCAATATACTTGGTGAGCTCCAAGTGAAAAACGAAGGCCCAGGGTCATTGGACACTGGTTTCTAGAATATGATTCATCCCGATTCTTGCTTTTCAAAAACCCACTTTGATTTTCCTTGGCCATACATTAATAGAAGGGCAAACGCAATATGTTGAATGTTTTGTTTGCACCTTTGCTTTCACAAACCCATATTTAATTTACTTAATTTGTCAGCATCCACCTCCGAGTAGAATAAAAGCAAATCTTTCTCATGGTACCGCAGATGAAATTACAAATGAATGAGAACATTAACAAACAAGAACATTGCAGTTATTTCACTATAATGAGATTCTATTTCTCTCTCCAAATGTTTGGTTTATAACCCAGCTCTTTGGGGAAAGGGCACCGAGGCCATTTAGACATGTTCAGCTGCATAGACCTTCATTTGATATGGGCAAAAGGGAAATACTCAAGACCCCAAATGACAAACAAATAGAAGACGTAATTCCTAAGCAGGTCCTTGGTGAGATAGCGCCGGGTTCACAGGCACTGCCGATGCAGGTCCTGGAGTTCCAAGAACTGTGAAATGCCCCAAAACATCCCCTATGTGTTAAGGTGGCAAGTTAGTTTGCCACGGTTTTGTAGACTCTGGCAGAAAATGTGGGATTTCTGAGTCAGGGACAAAGGACTTTCTAACTCACAGCGCAGCAGGCTGCTGAAGCTTCCGGGTTGCAAGTGCCAAGACCATTCCTCACTTCCTGGTGAGTGGACCACAGAGAGACTGGCAGCCACTGAGATAACACACCGCAAGGACCAGCTCCTGAAGACACACATACTCCAGCAAGGCGCACTTCCCACAATGGCGCCGCCAGCTGGAGACCAGGGATTTAAAACATGATGGTGATACAAGCAGGTTCACGTCACACGTAGCTAAGGAATCCCATTCACAATTTGAGATTTTTAAGATAGCCTGCCAGCAAACCAACCCAACTCTTTCCGCAGAAAGTCTATCAGCATCACAAAGCTGCCCCCCTGCTCCACAGGGGATGCTATCCCCATCTTCCAAGGCCGTACTCTAAAACTAATAAGACAGGCAGAGAGATCTGTAGACAGTCGTCCCCCAACAAGGAGGTGAGCAAGAATCACTTCATTCAAGTCTTCCCGTTTACACACCAGTGAGTAACCACACATAGCCACCTTTCCCTAATCATCAGTGCCCTGCCCAGGAAACTGTAAACTTCCAGAAGAAAGCTGTTCATCTTCATGCCTAGGGTGTAACCTGGAACCCTGCACCTAATAAGTAGATAGTAGTTATTTAATAAATAAAAAGATTATTGGAGCTGCACAGCAAAATTAATTTTATGATCTGTGTATAGATGCAAAACATGTCTCATGTGGGAGAGATTAATTTTAATGTTCATGTGTTATTACATTCACAAATAAGCTGATTCTTGATAGGGGAACCCATGGGTGCTAAAGACTCTAGATAAAAATTTTCACTCAGATTTGCTTAAAAGGTATTTTATGGTTATGTCTTAGAATAGGGAATTTCGCCAGGCAAAGATAGCTAGTTGGTATGCAGTGAAAGTTGCCGAAATAGTTCATTGGTCTAAGTCGCCTTTCAGTATTTATAGGCTCCTCTTAACAGTGGGTAGTTAAATTGTGTAACTTTTATATGGCTTGGAGAAACTACTCAAAGTGATTACTCAGAAATACTGAGCTGAAGAAGAAACCAGAAATCTCCAGCGAGCCCCGAGATTTGACCCTCGCCTCCAATCAGGCTTGAATGTCTCCATATTGAGTTTCCGCTCTTGGTGATCCTCCTAAGGACAGATGGAAGATGATCATCTCATGTTTGTATACTGTTGCTATCGACACACAATAACAAAAGTGGCCTAGCAGGTCCCATATGGTCTTCAAGTGGTAAGAAAATGAGTGAAGTAATGCAAGACTCTTAGGCAGAAATTGAAAATGACTCAAATCACGGGTCCAAGGAAAAAGCCTAGGTCATCTAAGACTATTCGTGGATGCCAGACTTGATTACTATGGTTCCCAAGATGGACATGGATACTAAACAGGAGTAAGAGGGTGGGGACACCAAATCAGCACAGACTGGCCTGAAATACCAGCAAATCATTCAAGCTGACAGTGGGCAAGAATCCCATATGGAAATACCACACTGAATTAAAGTAGGTCCGTGGTCAAGGTCCCCCAACTTTGCCTGCCTGTGTGAGCTTTGGGTTGTTCACACAAGCTGTCTGTAGTTATCGGCACATCGTGACTTCCCAAGACTGTTTTCAGATTTTAAATGATTCCCCTACTTGAGAGGCCTGCACGGAGGACTAGGTGAATGCTGAATGCATTCATTTCTAGCGGACATACATGACCTGAGAGCAGTTTGCTTTAGCTAATGGGATAAGAAGGTATCAGATATCCCTCTTCCAATACGGTGATGGTCATGAAATGCCTGAGAATTAGCTTCAGTGTTAGAGCCGGGTTATGTTCAGGTTGCATAATGCATTGGCTTCCAAAGCTGTGATGGAATTAGCATCTGAGCAAACATGAGCTTCTAACAGTCCATTGTTCTGTTAATGGACTAACAATCCAATTCCCCTGGGGGGACTTCTCTTTACTAGTGAGTTTCTATTTCCTTACTTCTTGCTGCCATTGAACCCTTGGGGGACAAAAGGATGAGAGAGCCCAAGGCTTTATGCTCTAAATGCAAACACATGTTCTATTTCTATTACATAAGTGGAAAAACTTGTGTGCATATGTTCAATAATGATTGCCATTTCTTAAATGTGTTGAAAAAAAACCCAGTATTTGGCGGGTTGGAAATACATTATTTGAACGCTCTTTTAAAAAATTCTCCACTTTTTGGTATTTGGCAGAGCTTGTAAATTTTTCTTAGGTGCTTAACAAAGTACTTAGCATGTGGAGTGTAATTAACAAAGTGCTTAGGGCACACTGTGTGCTCAATAACACTGAGCAGAAAGAAGAACAAAGATAGAAAGGAGATAACTAAAGGAAGGGAGAAAAAGAGGGAGAGAAAACAAAAAAGGGGAGAAGAAAAAGGGAAAGAGACAAAGATGGTAAAAGAAAATTTGTATCATATAAAATAATGAGGGAATCCAACCTGAACTCATTGATCTTATAGCTAAAAGTCAAGTATAAAATACCCGGGTCCATATTAATACAGAACCAAAGCAAGACATTCAGATACAGTCCTGAGTGGGTCCTTTTCCACATCTCTGTGAATGCAATAAGCCTTTCTTGTCCCTTCTCCATCCCTATGCTTCAACCAGTTCCGTTCTCTCACCCTATTCCCTGCTCTCTGGTTTTCTATCTTGCACCCCTCCTTCTCTGGGTCCTACTCACCTAATGCGTAAAGCTCCTCCAGTTCTCAAGGCTCACCTCATCTCCGATCCGCAGGTAAATACTGAGTTAGGATGTCCATTGAGTCCACCATTTAGAAGTTCAAATATTTTAAAGTTGGGGGAGGGGTGGTATATGTGTCCTTCTTCAAGATGGCAGCACCAAGATGACTAAGTCCTAGGATCATGCATGTACTTGGAAAGGCTCTTGCTGTCTAGTGGTTAATGTTTCCCTCACTAACGTCAAACACGAGAACTAATGCTATCTTGCATGGTGGTTTGAATGAAGGCCTTACATTTTTAGCCAACTTCCTCTTGATCAATAGCAGGTCTACAGACTATTAATTTTATCAGGTCTTTGACTCATACTTCAATAAATATGAACCGCTGAGAGTAGATTTTTTTTGTTTTTTATTATCATACTACATTTCTTAATACGTTTCTCGTTGTAGTGTTTCCTCTTATGAGACCCTGCTCCATATAACTGCCCCTTTATCTCCAATGCCTCAGAAAAAGCGAGAGTGTTGGCTTTGTTGTGAAGATCTCTGAGATGCCTTCCTCACATCTCTCATCCCCTTCTCTCCTCAGCCTGTTTGTCAACCCTGTAATTGTATCCAGTCTGCCGACATTTCCAGAGTCCCCAATCTTTCTTTGACCACTCCCATTGGCACCAGCCATCCGCCCTGCTAATCTTCCCTGATGGGTAATGACAGACCCCTCCTTCATAGTCCCAGAATCTTTGATTTGATCAAGCCCTCTTCCAATTATTAGAGGCATAAGCCCCATGCCATTAGTTGCTCCCCCCTTCTACCTATTTCAGCACCCAGATGTCAAAATTTATCTTTCTTAAATACTTCTGATACATTCTTGAACTGTTTAGACCATTGTCTTTTCTTCTCTGTTTCTTTAAGCTTGAATTTTACTTTCAATTTAGCTCTTACTTAGTCAACAAAATCCTTTGACTATCTGTTTTCTGCTGGACCTTGCTTGTAAATTTTAGTACAAAGTATGTCAACAGTGGAGCCCCACAGATTATTCTAGATGGATCTGTGCATAGAATATGTACAGGTTACAGGAGGAGAACTCTTCTCGCGTTTACAGTAGGTGTTCTAGCCCACAGGAACACAGTCCTGGAGACATGCATCGGGGTGACACTGATGGCCAGTGTGGACTCCCATGATAAATCAGGTCTGTGACGGTCCCTGTTCCCAAAGCAGGCTCGGGGACTAAGCTAATAACTGCTTTCACTCTTCAAGAGAAGCAGTTAACACAGACCCCCAGATAACACTGAAATTTAAAAAAAAAAAAAAAAGGCATTTAAAAACAAACAAAAGAAAAAACAAAAAACAGAAACCAGCTTCACCAGAAGGATGTTTTTTTTCGGGTGTGAAAGGAGCAGTTTGTACTTCTGCTGAGTTCGGGAAAGATTCATTTAGAGGGCGGCTGTGAAATCGAGCAGGGAACCGGTGACTTAGTTAAATGGCTGGCTGCAGGGCAAAGCCTTCTCTCCCTGCAACCTCCTCCTCCGCTCCCACCCGGACCGCGGACGATGGGTTGCGGCAGTGCGGTACTGCCACCTACAGGAGCTGCCGCAGCCGAACCTATCCTGGGTCAGGCCCCAGCGCCCTCTCACAACTTGCTGTGTGTGCTTTCTTCACAGCAAGACTGTAGTTAATTTTTCATCAAGAGTAATTACTGTGTGAAAAGTCTAGGTCAGTGTTTAATTAACTCCAACGATAAACGAACTAAATAACCTTAAGGGGTTCCTTTCCTTGCTGTAGGAAAATTGGTTTAAATACCCCCCCAAAGGTTCCTTTTAAAAAATGAATTAATAAATACCTAAATCATTAAATTGTGTGCTTTACTGTTCATTGCTTTCAATGCACAATTATACGAGAGACACTTGTCTAAGAGGAGAAAGGTTCCCTTGATGTTAGTTTCTAAAACCGTTTCCAAATAGTTAATGTCCTTCCAAGAACACGCAGAGCTGTGTAAATAGAATTCCCTTAACATGGAAAAAAAAGTACAGTTGTATATCTCACGGTTGAAATATGATTAGAGGTTCCTATTGCCACAGAACGGGTTATTACAAAGTGTTTTGCATAGAGCTGATTCCCAAATGATGTCTTTGTTCACTAGGTGGTGTTCCCCCAAGCAGAGAGCATTTAGGGAAGACTGTCTTACAAAGGCATTCTCCGCGTGTACCCACGTTGTTTCTCGGGATATATTCCTCAGATCAGACCAAAGATGTCCGGCCAACCCCAGGATGCTCTCTGTCAAATCATATGGCAACTCCAATGTTGGCTGGCGGCATTGTCCCAGGCCTGCACACAGGGTTTGATAGCTCCAACACGACCGTATGTGGACCATTTCACATGCTCTCCTTTTCTTTCCCAAAGACGAGGATTTCAAAACACTGCAAAGGATGCAGAGGGCACAGAAAAACTCAGGCTTGCGTATCCGGCTTCCCAGTTCAACTGAAGCAGCAATGCTGACTTATTGAAAATGATGTGAAATTTGGAGAGATAATTAGAGCTCATTTCGACTTGGAGCAACAGACTGAAATTTCCATTAAATTCACCCAAATTAGAGAAAAATTCAGATTTGGCATTATCTCATTCTGAAATGCCTGGCTCGTGCACCAGAGAGGGTTGGGGAGCAGAGATCTGTCTTCTCCGCTTGGAATGAGAAGGCCATGGTGGTGTCACGTCGGTTTATTGCTGGTGTTTCCTGCCATGATTTGTCCCTCCCCCTTGTTTCGTCTTTCGTATTTCTTAATTTATTTCCCCTTCTTCTACTGTATGCTTCCACGAATGGAACTCTAAATCCTCCTCAGGATGAAGTGAACATAAAAATAAATAGGTATATAAATTTAACTCTTGTGCTTTATGGGTTTTCTTTATACTTTTTATTCTTAATCTCTCTCTGGAATCCTACCAGCTTATCTGAAGAGAGGAACCCAAGCCCCATCAATGCGAGTGATTGGCGCTGCCTGCCTCTTCCTTGCTTGGGAGAATATTGGCACCATCACCTGCTCGGCACGGCCCCTTGGCCCCTGCATGGGAAGCCTCAGCAAAACCCCCAGAGCCGGGCTCCTTCAAGTGCATTGCCTTCCCTGATACCCTACCCAGTTAATGCGGAAATGTATCCGTCAAAACTTAATTTACTCCGTCAAGGTTCTAGAGGCCAGCAGTCAAAATGGAAATCAGTGCATTTCCAGAGTCCAAGTCACTAAAGTGAACAGGAAGGGCTCCTTCCTTGCCTCTTCAGGCTTCTGCCCGCAGCCCTGGGCTGGACGGCCTCATTCCTAATCTTGTACATGCGCCAGCCCAACCTGCCTCCACCTTCCAGGCGCTTTCTCTCTGCTGTCTCAATTTCATCCTCCTTGCTGTCTCTGAGTCCAAATTTCCATCTTCTTCATTGGATCAGGGTCCAGATCAGCGCAGTGCGGCCTCGTCGGAAACTTAGCACCTCGGCAAGAGACCCCAATTAGTTTGCAGGGATCACGTTAGAAGTACCAGAGCATTCCGGATTTCAGGAGAACACCGCCTACTTCAGAGACCTGCTGTGATGGACACACAGAGCATGGGTTTAATAACTATTCTTACTAAAACAAACAGTGGGGTCCTCAGCCCTGTTCCCAGTGCACACACAAGATAGCTTGCAACTGCTAGTGACTACAGTTTCAGGGGATCCGCACACACACACAGACACACACACACACACACACACACATACAGCACTTACGTACACAAATAATACAGTTTCTACAAACAAATTATGCTTAATTCAAAGTGTCCTTTTTTGTTGCTTGGTTTAACATTTTTTATCTTAATGAATACTTCCTGGTGTATTTTGGATATTCCCCCTCCTTTTTTTCTTTTCCAAAAGTTAAAAAAAAAGAATCAAGATAAGATGCATACAAACCTTGAGCAGATTACTTCTCAAAGGAAGATGAGGCTCTTCACTTGGCATTTGTGGCGGAACAATGGTGAGCGACAGAAGGGTGGGTGACTAGAGGCTTGCTAAAGCTAAAGCATCTGTCTCAAGACCCAGCAGCTCATGTCTGTGCCCTGAGCACGCAGCATTCTGCTCTCGCCTTCTATCTGGACACTAGACATTCCCACTGAAAAGCCCAGAGAAAGTGTGAAAGCTGAACACACGAGCTGTGGCAAGGCTATCATGAAAGCCATGTCACAAACAACCGAGGGCAATGCCAAGTAACCATGACACAGCAGTGGCCTCCACTGAGAGAAAAACCAGGGATTGTTCTCTGGTAACCTCAAGAGCTTTGCACCGTTGCTCACGATCCTGGTAAATGTAAAGCCTGGTGACTCTTGGTGCCTCTCTCTGGGTTTACGAAGCTTTGGTAACAGTTGAAGTTGGAAGACAATTTACAGCACGTGTTTCCTGTATCAGGGGCTCATGCCACAGGAGGCACTTGGCCAGCGTCAGTCTCCATCACACAAGTGTCTGTCTGTTCTCCTGAGCCATTTAAGACCACACGGATGACACTGTGTGGGGTACATGTTCTCAGTGTCTAGGGTGTACAAGCCATTTGGGGAATATCTGTAAACACAGTCTTCTCTCTCTCTCTCTCTCTCTCTCTCTCTCTCTCTCTCTCTCTCTCTCTGTTTTCTGAACTAAAGGCACATGTGTTAGAGAAAAGGCAAAACATTGCTTTTTGAGAGTTAAATTTGGAAGCACAGGTTTGATTTTCCCAACTGTATGGTGGGGGGAAAGTCATTTAAAGTTAAACTTCTTGCATTCTATCTATTCCTATATCAGGAAAGAGCAGGATAACCCTGGAAGATAGAAGCCGGGCAGTGGTGGCACATTCCTTAATCCCAGCACTCGGGAGGCAGAAGCAGGTGGATCTTTGTGAGTTTGAGGCCAGCCTGGTCTACAAGATTTAGTTCCAGGACAGGCTCCAAAGCTACAGAGAAACCCTCAAAAAAAAAAAAAAAAAAAAAAAAAAAAAAAAAGTCCCTAGCTAGGAGTAATCCTGCCTCGATTGAGAAGTATTGACTTGTAAATAAAACACACCGAGCCCATCCCTTGGCACCAGCTAACGAGAACAGAGTGAGTACAGAACACTTGCCCTGAAGTTATGGAAGCCTTGGCCTTCAGTCCTAGCATCTGCCTGGGGACAGACTATGCTAACTGATGAAGAAAAGCCAAGAAGCTGGTAAGCAAGCAGTCCTAATAAATTTCTTACAAAGATTGAATGCTAGATCCCCCAAGACCAGTCATTGGGAATATTTTCTTATTTAATAATTCATTTAGTTTTTAATTTAAAACTTCCATCTTATTTGTCTAAAAAGAAAAAAAGAGGAAGCTTAAAATTGCACATGCTGCATGCCCCACCAACGTTAGGTATGCCGTTGGCTTTCACTCCCCAGTTAAAAGCCCCAGCCTCCTTTCTGGCAGCAGTGCTGGAGGCCGGAGGGCAGAGTGGAGTGTGGGGCTTTCCTCTGCCGCCAGGTGTGATAGTTCACGCAGTGGCAAGGGTGTAGAGAATAATCTAAAAGATGCTAAGTAGAAAGAAGGCTGTAAGTGCGAGGAGAAGATGGTCAGTCGCATGCTCTTCTTTCAAAGCCTATATACTGTGGTCCTCTCCTTGCATGGAACAAGAATAAAGCAAGAGTCTGTTTCCAGTGATAATTGTTCTTCATTAGGAATCTGTAAACTTTCCACCACTTAATAGGAGCCCTAGAAAGGGCAGAAGCTGCTCGTGAGCTAATGGGGGACTTTGGTGCCTTGGGGCCAAGGAGACATGAATGAAGGAATGTTGGATTCCTAGAAAGATTTTGTTTTGCTTGTCATAACAAGATTGCTCATGGATCTTGTAGAAAAAAAAAAAAAATCCCCAGGAAGGAGAAACAAACAGTAAGAACTAATTCCTGTTGCCCATCCTTCTAAACATTAACAATACACATGTCTTTTGAGATTTAAGATTCCTGTTGCCCATCCTTCTAAACATTAACAATACACATGTCTTTTGAGATTTAAGACAGGGGCCAGCCACACGCGCACAGCTCACGTCTGTGACAGGAGGGTGTACTGTGTTGGTTTCACACCCAGGAAAACAGGACTGTACAGGACACCTGAATAACAACCCAAGCGATAGTGAGAATGAAATGTTCTGGGAAACGAAATGTACATGCTCTGCCTCTAAAGATGTCTATAGACAATGGGACTGCCTCTTGCAATTCTAATTGTTCATGTAATTCTATGATACCTAGGACCTGAACACAGAGGTATAGGCTCCATTAAAAGCTCAAATGCTTCCCTAGGAAAAGCAAAGGCTATGTTGTTTAAAGCCTTCACATTTTCCAAGTGCACAAAGGCTTGAGTTGACTCTAAAAATCCATGAAGGAAAAAGAAAGGAGAGACCAGAGCCAGCCTCAGCGAGCCTGTGGGTAGATGGATGGACTGATAGCTCCAATCTATTATTAGAGTCTCGATGGCAACAGCCTCAGTGTGTATGTGTTGCTCTGTTCAAACCTTATACAATGCTCCACACAGAGTAGAACTTTAATGGGTGTTTGTTAAATGAACAAATGAGGTATAACAAGTTAGCTTTAATTATACAATGGCAGGAACCAATGAATTAGGCCAGTGGTTCTTAGAGTCATTTGAAGGACATTCTGAAAATGTGATGCCCAAATCAATTAAGCCGTCTATGTCCTGGGTTGGAATACAGATAAAACTATTTTTTAAAAAAATTTTCCACATGATTCCAAGTGTCAAAAGCAGTGAGAAATACTGAGTTAAATGGCATGTTCAGGTTCTTTCCAAGACCAAGATTGTGCAGTCTTTAAAATAGACTCCAACTCTATGATGTATCTGTACCAAATAACTAAGTTCTTTGATTTAACCAGATCTACTACAGAAAATCTGTGGGGTTCAGTGAAGTGAAAATCACAGGGTTCATTCATAAGAAATTATTGAAATATTCAAGATAGTAACAGCAGAGTTGAGTTGTGTGTGGTGTCCTTGTAAGCTCAGAGCCTTGTATGGCGCTGGTCAGACACCAACAAAAACGATTTCTTTCAATTGTCTCAGAGACCATGGAAATTAAAGGAATCACCCACGACTAAGAAAGAGTGACTCAGATTTCCCCATGCCTCATTTTCTTTCATCAGTAAAGAGATGCCACTGTGTCCTGTTGCTATGACAATTGACTAAGCATACAACTTGACCTTGCTCTTCTCCCATGGTCCACTGTGGTTTCTCTGAGCTAATTTTAGGGCCACATCTTACACATTCTTGTTTCAAAAAAAAAAGTAGTCAAAGCCACAGCTCACTAATAAATAAATCTCTACTTTTGTAGAAGCTATAGACAGAGATCAATAGGTGGGTTTCCCATCATCAACTCCATAGTCCTGTAGGCAACAGACATGGTATTGAGTTCTTCACTAAGTTCTCCCGTCCTTCCTTTGGA
Source organism: Chionomys nivalis (assembly GCF_950005125.1). Classification (NCBI taxonomy): domain Eukaryota; kingdom Metazoa; phylum Chordata; class Mammalia; order Rodentia; family Cricetidae; genus Chionomys; species Chionomys nivalis. Next base: position 30,529,298 of record NC_080110.1, on the reverse strand, counting down.
ATTTCTCTACCCTGGCAGCTATGTGATCTTGCATGGCATTCTTCCCTAAATCAGTCTCCTCAAAAGTTGTTCTCAAATTGCCTCCAATGTCCTGAAATACCAATCTCTCTCCTTGGTTTGAAAGCAGAGTCCAGGCCGGGCAATGATGGCACACACCTTTAATTCCAGCACACAGAAGGCAGAGGCAGGTAGATCTCTGTGAGTTAGAGGTCAGCCTCCTCTACAGAGCAAGTTCCACGACAGGCTCCAAAGCTACAGAGAGACACCCTGTCTCAAAAAACCAAAAAAAAGAGAAAGGAAGGAAGGAAGGAAGGAAGGAAGGAAGGAAGGAAGGAAGGAAGGAAGGAAGGAAGGAAAGAAGGAAGGAAGGAAGGAAGGAAATGGAGTTCAGCAAAATAAATGCACCCCAACCAGTTGATTCCTGTCTACTGTCCTCCCAATGTGTCTTGTGAACACCTCAACACTACTCCAGCTATTTCTCAAAATAGCTTCTTCTCACCTAGAAAGATGGTAAAGGCTTGGGAAACCATTGCCATGAAAACACCACATAATTCCGTAGGTCAAGTGACCATTTAAGAATGGATGTTAATTCCTGGTTTCCTTTCACGCAGTACAGTTTCTATCTGAGCACTGGAAGTGAGAATGTGAACCAGCTCTGTTCTCAGCAGCTCTATTGACTGCAAAGCTCTGCTTCCTGTCAGCTGGGAATCAAATTGCCCGCTTCTATCTGAGGTTTAGCACTCTCTGCAGGACACATTAAGACAAGTGTCATTCTGTTTTCAAGATGGCAGCTTCTTCTTTCAGGGATTCTCCCTGGTTCATTCTAAGTTCTTACCATGACTGGCTTTCCAAAATCTGATCCATGCAGGTTAAGTCTCCAAATCCCCTTTGCAGTAAACTGAATGCAGTCTCCACAGGTGTTTTTTGATGTTGAGTCAACTGTCCATAGCCCTGTTGTGTACTATTCTGAAAGTGGTCTCCTTGTGGGAGTGCCCACTTGTCCATAAAGAGACATCTCAAGGCTCCCAGCGGATCCCTGACATAGAATAGTACTTAACACTGTGTATTGCTTTTCTCTGTAATGGCCATACACCATAGCCTACTTTTATAGGTAGAGGTGCTATAACAAAACCAGTACAAATTTCTTTTCCCTCCTTTACAGTGGCACAGATAGAGCAGATAGATGACCCATTCTTAACACAGAGCTCAATAACCTTTATATATCATTTTTTTTTCTTTTCTCATCAAGTTTAGAACTTTCATTGTTCAGTTGAAGGAAATACTCTGTGGCTTTTCTTTTGGGCATCTGTATTCTCTGCAGCATTACTCTCATACAGTAAGGCCATTAGTAAGCCTAATAAGGGCCCTTAAATGCAAGTGTTGTGGTACTAAATCAGTCATGACGGATGCTGCTAATAACCAACTAAAGGGGGGCGATATGTATGGCATAGATACGGTATCCAAGGGAACGAGTCACATCCCACCAGGATGCATGTATGGCATGACATTTCACTGTGTCACTCAGAATAATACGCTGTTTAATATCTTTCACTCCTTGAATTCTTCATTTCTGAATAATATTTCATTATTAGTTACTAAGACTGCAGATAAAGGAAGAATACTATTTGTATCTTCTGTCCTTCATGGAAAACTCAATTCAAAGTGATCTAAGAGCTTAGGGGAACTCAGAACTGTTGGGGAAACCAGCTAAACCGCATCAAGGTCCAGGCATAGGCAAGGGCTTTCCGATAGGGTATCTAGCAGAGCTAAGAATATTCCAAACTTGATGAGCGGAATCTATAAAATTTACATGTTTCTGTATCACAAAGAATATCCCAAATTTGATGAGCAGGATCTATGAAATTTACATTTCTGTATCACAAAAGAAACAATAGTGAAAAACACAGATGAAAAATGGGAAAAATCTTTACCAACTAGACAGCAGATGAGGAATTAATATCCATAATACACAAATAGCTGAAATAAGTAAATACCTAAAAATCATTCATCCGATCAATAAACAGACTAATGGCCTGAACAGATGATTCTCTAAAGAAGAAATAAAATGTTTAATAGGTACATTTTAAAGTGCTCAATGCTCTTACCCAGTAGGGGAAATTCAAATTAAAAGTGCTTTGAGAGTCCTTCTCAGCCTAGTTAGAATTTTTACCACCAAGAAAACAAATACTAACAAATATTGGCAAGGACCTGGGGAAAGAGAAACCCTTCTGTGCTGCTGGCAGGACTGTGAGCTGGTGCAGCCTCCATTGGGGTCAGTATAGAATCTTTTGGAAAACTAGAAATAGAACTACCATATGAAACGGGTATACCATTCCTAAGAGGGTCAAACAGTGACAACTCGATGCCCATATTCATTGCTGCCCAGGTCACAACAGCCAGGAAATACAATTGACTTAGATGCCTATCAACATCTAGGTGACTGGGTAAAAGAAAATAAGATAGATAGATAGATAGATAGATAGATAGATAGATAGATAGATAGATAATAAATAGATATAGATAGATAGATGGTACATAGATAGATAGATAGATAGATACACAATGGAATTAAAATATTTCACAAACTTTATTATTAAAAATCTTGTGAATAAATAAAACCCACACACACCAAAATGAACAAGATCCAAAGTCTAAAGAACTCAATAAAATTAGAACTGACCTTTGAAATGTAAGCTGTAAGAATGTTGCAGCATTTTCTGGAAAATGGATGGGACCAGAAATCATTGTTGAGGGAAAAACTCTTACTCAGAGACAAATATTTCTCATATATTGAGTCTGGATTTAAAATTACGTGTGTGTGAGAGAGAGAGAGAGAGAGAGAGAGAGAGAGAGAGAGAGAGAGACAGAGAGACAGAGAGAGAGAGAGAGAGACAGAGAGAGAGAGAGAGAGAGAGAGAGAGAGAGAGAGAGAAAGCAGAGAGACAGAGATAAAGCCTGAAAGAGGATCATGGGGGGACCTTGAGGCCAAGTACTGAAACACATGTTAGTGCAGAAGGGGCGCAAGGAGAGAACTAGACAGGAAGGGGCCTTGAGGGTAATGGGGAAAGAGAATGAATTAAAACAAAGTATAATTACACACACACACATGAACACCATAATAAAAACCTTTACTTGCTATGTATGGTGATTTGAACAAGTATGACCCCTATAGATTCATGTATTTGAATGCTTGGCCCATAAGGAGTGGCAATATTAGTAGGTGTGGCCTTGTTGGAGGAAGTGTGTCATAGTGAGGTCAGCTTTGAGGTCTTATATATGCTCAAGCTACACCCAGTGTAGGGCAGTTCGCTTCCTGTTTCCTGCAGATCAAGATGTAGACCTCTATCTGCTTCTCCAGCACCATGTCTGCTTGCATGCTGCCATGCTTTCCACCACGATGATAATGGACTAAACCTCTGATATTGTAAACCAGCCTCAAATGCTTTCCTTTATAAAAGTTGCCATAATCATGGTGTCTCTTCACAGCAAAAGAAATCCTAACTAAGACAGTATGCTAGCTTAATAAATTTAAAATGGAAAAAATAAATTTAGAAGAAAATAATTATGCCCAAGCTGACAGCCACTGACCATGGTAAAGAAGGTCACAAAAATCTCCAGCAATCAAGGATAGAATGGATAGACTTTAGGCAAGGCAGTATTTGCATTAACTGAAATAGTAGGGCCCCAAGTGATAGATTCCTTATTCTAAGAAAATCCAGAGAACAAGCATTATACTCCAAACCAGCCTGCCTGCTCCTGTGCCTCCAGCAATTCAAAACTTGAACAGCTGGTATGACCCAGGGTGCTTGCTGACATGGTCCCATACTTAAGCATCTTGGAGTCTGATAATGCTCTACAATTCACTGAAGAGATACGTGTTAGAATTAGGATAAAAACTATGGAGGAAAATAATAATAAAGTGTTCTTAAGAATCGGGATAAATTGAGGTAGTTACTGAAAATGTGGAATAATCAGAGCTTCCAGGAAGATTGCAAAAGAAAAGACTAGCCAGACCAAGAACAGGTGGTCACTACAGCAAAGGCTTCATGCATGGTTGAGGTGAGGGTTAGAGGTCACTGAAGCAAAGGCTTCATGCATAGTTGAGGTGAGGGTTAGAGGTCATTGCACCTAAGGTTTCTTGCATGGTTGAGGTAAGGGTTAGAGGTCACTGCAGCAAAGGTTTCATGCATGGTTAAGGTGGGGATTAGAGGTCACTGAAGCAAAGGCTTCATGCATAGTTGAGGTGAGGGTTAGAGGTCACTGCAGCTAAGGTTTCATGCATGGTTGGGTGGGGGATAGAATTGCCAAGCAAGGAAATGTCTGTGCTTGACAGAGATGAAAGGTTGACTGCAGTTCAGTGAACCTGAGGGAGACAGTCTAGAGTACAGGGAGAATGTGAGAATGCAAAAATGGGCAGGGACCAGATCACAAGAGTGTCAGAGAGCCAGGTTGCTAAGACTGGGTGTTATGGAGTGCCTGCCTCAAAATAAGCAGATAGATAGATGATAGATAGATAGATAGATAGATAGATAGATAGATAGATAGATAGATGATAGATAGATAATAGATAGATAGATAGATAGATAGATAGATAGATAGATAGATGATAGATAGATAGATGATAGATAGATAGATAGATAGATAGATAGATAGATGATAGATAGATAGATAGATAGATAGATAGATGATAGATAGATAGATAGATGATAGATAGATAGATAGATAGATAGATAGATAGATAGATAGATAGATGATAGATAGATAGATAGATAGATAGATAGATAGATGATGATACATAGATAGATAGATAGATAGATAGATAGATAGATAGATAGATAGATAGATAGATGATACATAGATAGATGATAGATAGATAGATAGATAGATAGATAGATAGATGATACATAGATAGATAGATAGATAGATAGATAGATAGATAGATAGATAGATAGATAGATAGATAAGCTTTAACCTGGAGAATAAGGCAATCTGATTTAGCCTTTTGAAGATAACTTTGCTTGTTTTGTGCATCATAGTGTGGAGGGAAACGAGATAAAAAAATTGGGCATCTATGGACAATACAGACTGCTATATTTCAGCTGAGAGGGTGGTTTGAATACCTGCATTAACAATGATGGTAGAAAGGTAGATGACCACCTACTTACCAGCATCCTAACTGAAATAGAATTCCTCTGATCCAGACACCATGGGTAACTATACATATCCAGCAGTTCCCAAAATATGGTCTCCAAAAAAGTCAACACCAGAGCATGACAATCTTCAACCCAATATTGCAGACTTTCATAAACCCTCCATGTGATTTCTGATGTCTGATGGAAAGCCATCAACTGAGGAATGAAGTCATTTGGGGCTTTCTAAACATCATAGAGATGTAAAGAGTATTACTGAGTCTGTCCTACAGGAGTAAAACACTTTTACTATATAGTTAATAAAACCTGGTTCCTTTAACAACAGACTGAGAATGTTAGAACTTTAAAATTAAATTTTCAATGCTATATTTTGGGAACTTGTATGAAAACTTAGCCACTATGATCAAAGGAATCCTCTTTGAGTTCTGCCAGGTCATTATTTCATCTGTACGCTTCTCCTGTTCTGTTTTGTTTAATTTATTTCTTGTTATTCGTTTATGACATTTTGTGTAGAATAGTTGCATTTCTATTTTCAACATAAGTTTTCGTTAATTTGTTTTGGTATGATTTTATTATTATTATTAGTAGTAGTAGTAGTATTGATGATTATGATGATGAGATAGTCTTGCCATAATGACCAAGATGGCCTCAAACTTCTGCATCAGCCTCTCGAGTCCTGAGATTATCGACATGTGCCATCATGTATGACTCCAGTCTCATTTTCTGATATCTATTTGTAAGTTTGTTCAGATATGTAGGCTTCATTTCTTGATTCCATAAATATTTGTCCTCCTAATGTGCTCTAAGGGCCTTTTCCCCTTTTGCTAATCTTGGGGATACACTTTCTGGTGCTCTCTGACTTTCGAAAGAAATAGAAGTTTGACTTGCACCATTTGATGGAAAAGCAATGACCCAAGGAGTGTAATCTAAAGTGACTGTTCCCCCAAAGAAATATGGCAAACATTCCTTTTGGATGACATAAATATCCCTTTTGGATGTGCTAGCTTAAGGGTCTCATTATCTTAGTATATGACCCTGTTTAATGCTGGATGCTATAGTGATTAGCATAGATTATTAGTATTTATGTATTTATAGCATTACTGAAAAGAAAATAGTTTGAATTACAAGTTCAAAGTTTGAGCTTTGAAAGGGAAAAGCTATTGTTCATTCTGGAAGACAAGTGTCAAAGGGAAGTACTGTGAGACAATGGTCTTGTTCCCTGTAAAGATTTATCACTTGTATTGGTTTAATAAAATGCTGATTGGCCAGTAACCAGACAGAAAGTATAGGTGGGGCAACCAGAACAGGAGAATTCTGGGAAGAGGAAAGTTTCAGTCTGCAGTTGTTATCCTGATACAGAAGAAGCAAGATGAGAATGCCTCACTGATAAAAGGTACCAAGCCACGTGGCTAATACAGACAGGAATTATGGGTTAAGATGTAAGAGTTAGTTAATAAGAAGCCTGAGCTACTAGGCCAACCAGTTGATAATTAATGTAGACCTCTGTGTGGGTCTTTGGGACTTAGCGACTGTGGGACCAGGTGCGACGGAAACATTTGTCAACAGGAAAAATGACCCATCTCCCAGAATGTGGAGATCACCATGGAGATACAAGCACAAACGCTTCCCATTGAGAACTTCCTGTCTCCAGGTTGTATACAGCATCAGAGACAGGACCATCAGTTGTTCATCCAACCTTAAAAACCGAATGGCCTTTGGGCACATGCTACAATACGGATGTGGCCATGCTAGGCATGTTCAGATAGGATGAAGTAGAATGGAAGTTACTGGATGGGAGAGCGCAAGGAAACTGAGCTTGACTTAGGAAATTCTGAGTTTGTATGGGGAAAGACAAAGTGTTCTAGAAGTGATGGTAACGGTGGTACACACCACGGTGTGATTAACACTTCAAATAGTAATAGACCTTATGCTACATGTATTATAGCCCAGTAGACATCATTTTAAAGACAATATACCAAACAAAGCAATGGCTGAACATGGTTCACTGTGCAGGGCATTTTAACAGGACTCAGGGACCGACTGCAAATGTTATCTCAACAAGCACTGCATATTCTGAACTTATTCTTACCTTCCACACCAGCAGACACACTTGCAGTGAGAACACAAGATATCTGCCATTCAAGGGAGGGCTTGTGAACCGCGGGTTTATACTGTTATTCCCCTGTCCGTGCAGCTCCTTTGCCCCATGCCTTCACCTTCGGCCGCTCACACAAACTGCATGTCAGCAATTAAGTGTGCGGGCTTCACTGATCTGCCTCAGACCATATGTTCTTCTTCATCTATCAGGGTTAAGAAAAAAAAAAAGCTGTCTTAGAAATCTCTTCACTTTGTTCATACTCAATAAGATGCCAATGAAATGTAAAAGCTAAGCAGATTCTAATTTTGGTTTACACATTTCTGCAAACTTCAAAAGCTTACCAGAGGAGGATTTTATGCCCAGTCAAAACCTACATAGTTTTCTCAGAAGGGGTTTCGTGTTGAAAGATATTCATCCACCTAGAAAACAAATTCAATGTATGCTCTGTCACTGTCCGCACACTCTCCTGTCCCTTCTCTAATGAAACAAAATTATAAAGGAAGGACAATTTTCAAATCTCCTGCGCTCAGCTGATTTGTGCTTTGGGGATGTTCCAGACGCTCTGTCTGAAGCCTTCAGACTGTGCATATGAGGAGACATTCAGGAAAGGATTGTGACATACCTCTAATCTTCTAAATAAACAATGAAAAAAAAAACGAGGCAAAGGTCAAGGTTCTGAAGCACGGCTTCTAAAGCACATACCACACTGAGTAAAATACCATGAAATCATCTGTCATGTGCCTTTCTTTTGGAGGGCACAGTCCAGGAGCATAAAAAGAGCCCAAGCAGCTTTGGACCGTTTCTTCAGGTACCGATGCACCTGAATCATATTCGCGGGGCTGTGCTTTTCATCACAGCAGGAACTGACAGTTCTGTGACAATTCTGGAAAATGCCTTCCGACGGCCCCTTCTATGAATTATGAATGTTCCACAAGGCTCTCTCTAAGTACAACAGCCTTGTTTTGCACAAATGCAGGCCTGATTAACAGGTAGAATTCCTTTGTCTCTGTGCATTGAAATTTAACGCTGTGTGCAAACAGAGGGAATAAATTTGAATGAAGAGAAGTAGACTCTAGTTAACTATAAATGATTATTTTCTCTCGCAGAAATCATGTGCCACACAATGACTTTTTGATCAATCACAGACTGCACACTTGACAATGGCCCAATACGGTTATATCACTCAGTGACATCATAGGTGTCATTAGACAATGTGTGACTCTATCTGTTCATTTTATCCAGTAGGGACAATTGTATACATACCAATTTTCTTCCCAGAATGCACTTACTGTGTTTGGGAACGGCCTTACAAATCGCTTATTTGAGGTCCTGGCACAAAAAGTCAATTCTCATTACTCATTCTTGTCATCTCTATAAAGTCACCAAAAACACTGAACTCGCAAATACTAAACTATTACTCCCACGGGAGAGGCGGGGCTGGGATCCTGCAAATGTTGCTCATGCTTTTAATCAACCTTATTTTAGGTCTGCCTCTGCTTAAAGACACCTTATTCAATAGATATTGTTAGCTCATTAGTATCGCGCTCACAGCCTGCAGCACTCAAACACACAATGTTTTCCCTGGGAAACACATTATAGCTTGCCTTATTGCAGTTAAGAGCAATAGACAGCCCCTTGGCATTGCATTTGTGAACACCTTAAACCTAACCTCACTAACAACCAAGCACGCATGGGAAAACAAGTGCACTGAGTAGGCTGCGCAAGCGACACCGCTTCGTGGCATGAGGCCTCAAGCAAGACGACAGAGCAGTCTCTTGTTTGCAGAAGAAGAGAGAACACCACCCTGTCTGAAGTCCATCAGGTGACTCGAACACTCACTGCCCTGTGCCTGTCCACACAGGACCACGAAAGCACTGAAGCGAGGAGGAACTCACAACGCAGATCATGCAGCCATGAGAATCAGCTGTATGCGTACTCAGGGAGCCATCTCATGCCCTGGAGTCATTTCCCACTCATGAAGAGCGGTTAGGACACAGGGAGAAGTTCTTCCTGTTTGCGGGAGACTCAAGCCTTTCCTCAAAAGTCACCTCCTTGGAGAGAACCTCTCAGCCATTCTCCCTAAAATAGCGCCTGGGTCACCTGTAATGTAATCGGTTTTGCTGTCTTCTCAGCGGCACTGTTGTCTACAGCTTTCTCCTCTACCTGTCGCCTCTCTTTCTCCAGAATGGAGGATTTGAGGAAGCGTGGACATTGTCCTATGCTGTGAGCCCCAAAGCTATAATGTCCTTGCTTAGTAAGCACCTGTTAAACACCTGTAGAATGAGTGAATAGATAACAAAAAAAAATCTCAAGATGAGATAAATTTAAACCAGACCCCCCCAAAAAATGAAGATGAACAAGAACGAATTGGATAGAATCTGATTTGAAGCTACCCCTACCTAATTGGAGTGTTAGAATTTTATAAATGAATCTCTATTAATTTTCCATAAGCACAATTAAGAACATCTTACAATTGTTTCTAGATGATAAGCTAAGGAAAGCAAAGCCTTGTGTTCATCTCTTTGTGGACTCTCTCTCCATTGCCAAGGCAGTGCCAAGTTTATTTGCCTGCAGAGGAATCACCTCAGTGCAATGCCCCGACAGCTTACTAGCCATCGATCCGATCCTAATTCACAGAAAAGATAATTGCCCCTGGACAAAGTATAGACACCGCATGTGACAGTTATATTTCTTGGTGATGTTTTCATGAAATAAACCAATACTTTAAGCAATCTGTTTTAAAAAAAAAAAACACAGCCTGGGGTAGATAAGGGGGCTCATGAATGAATTAAAATTTATGGAAAGAAGATGTCTGTCCTTCCATGGATTTCCTGTTTCTTTCTCCCTTCATGCAGTCGCAATCTTGGAAGCTCAATAAAGCTGGAAATAAATTAGAGAGGGGGTGACGGGAGGAAACTTTGGGGGACGAAGAAGATGAATCCAAATGAGAACACACGCATAAGGAGGAAATCTGAGTCAGGAAATCTGCTTTAAGTGTGCACCCTGCCGATGACCTATAGCAAGGAAACCAATCCACAGAGGGCTTGCATGGAGTTCTTACAAACTGTAGATCACATACATGGGAGAGCTGACTATCCTGTGTACACAAATTCCTTAAATAAGCCACAAGATATGTTTAAACCATTCATTTTATAAGTATGTTAATTATCAATTATGAAAATTTCTAAACAGCAGAATTTTAACTTATATTAATAAGAACTAATTATGTTTCAGCCAATGTTTAGGACTATTGTTCACTTATGCAAATTTATCTGTATTTCATCTTCAATTGAATTTAGTAATATTTAACAAGCATTTAATGTATATATTAATTTTTATACATATACTATATTAATACATATGTGCTGAGAAATTAATATTGACAACTACAGATATAAGGCTTTTTTGTTTTCAAAAAATGCATGTTAAAGCAGAAACAAATGCACAAATAAATAAGTGTACGTAACAATTTATGTGTGTACGTGTACTTGCATGTCGGCATGCGAAAACAGGTACCTGTGGGGTCCAGAAGGGGACATAGGGACCCCTGGGGCTTTGTTTTTTTTTTTTTTAAGACAGGGTTTCTCTGTAGCTTTTGGTTCCTGCCCTGGAACTAGCTCTTGTAGACCAGGCTGGCCTCAAACTCACAGAGATCCACCTGCCTCTGCCTCCCGAGTGCTGGGATTAAAGGCGTACGCCACCACCACCTGGTTCCCTCGGGCTTTGTTAAGAACATCTGTGAGCTGCACAGTGTGGGTGCTGGGAACTGAACTAAGGTCCTCTGCGAAAGCAGTCTTGTTCTTCCCCAATGAGCTACTTCTCCAGGCCCGAGTTAAGAGTTCCACAGTTGAAGAGCTGAGGAGAGGAATGTCCATGGTTGCACTGGAACAATTCCAGAGAAGTAGCAGGCTTTGGAATGTCCATACACACCAGATGGACAATGATGAAGGGGCAGTCCAGGAGGAGAAGGAGTCAGAGTCACATATAGGAGGTGAAGAAATAAAGTGAATTGGAATTCTGGGGTGGGTGGGCAGAATAAAGAGACCTGAGCTTAGAATTATGAGAAATGACAACGTCTCTCTGACTTTGAACCAAGTACAAAAAACCCCTGTGTGGGTATGATGGCTCAGTGGGTGAAAGGGCTTGCTGCTAAGCCTGATAACCCATGTTCAATCACCAGGACCTATTCAGCAGAAGGAGAGAACCAACTTCTACACACACACACACACACACACTGAATAAATAAGTATCCCTCTTGAAATGAAGCTGGCTTGTTATTGGCTGGTGGCTCATGGAAGAAAACATGGTGCTCCAAATCAAACCTTGATCCACAAACTCACATTGTTCAATGTTTGCCCACTGGTCATCAAAGCCCATGGCTGTTTGAAATGACATCAAAGGTGCCACATGTTCATTAATTTATGTCTCTGAATGTTTCATTGAAGCAAAGCCTCTCATCTACCTATGTCAGTTTGTGAATGAAGGTTCGTATGTCACAGGCTTAGTCCCTAGCTAGTAGAACCAATCATTAAGAAGTGATTGAATTATAGGGATACTGAATTTATTCATGAATTTACTTTCTCCTTTCTGATCACCATGAACCAACCAATCAATCCTCCCATACCCTTCTACCTTGAGTTACCCAACCATGAATTGAACCCTTAAGCCAAAATAAATTTGTGTCCTTTCAAATTACTTCTCCTAGGTTTCTATCACAGCTACAAAAAATTCTTCCAACACACACCACACATACATACACACACATACACACATACCTCCAATAAATTAATACACAATAAAAATGTACTTACGGTGTAAGTCACTGTGATCCATTCAAGTTACCCTTACGTGATAAACTTAGAAAATGATAATTTAAGTTGTCGTATAGTGTTGATGCGTATATATTTGCAGAATCATTCAAATAGCTATGGTACCAAGAAAGAATCACCCATGACCTTTGGGATAGTTGAATGATGGGGCTGCAGAAGTCCCTGTTGCTCTCTCTGCTGCATTTTCAGAGCAGGTGGCTTGCCGAATTGTCTGGAAGCGGCTATAAATACCCATGTGCTGACAAAAGTTCCTTCATGCAGCTGTCTCCACAGATGAGAGGCTTCTTCCTTCTGTCTTTCAAATCTTGGGTAATGTTTTCTCTTTGGCAGAACCCTGCTGGATGAGGAATTCTGAGAATTTAATTTTCTTTCTTTTACTAAGTGATGCAGGACACACTTTGGAAGGGGATGAAAATAACAATGACTAGACACCAATCTGCTCCCAAAGGGTGGAGGGAGGAAGAAGAGGAGGAAAGGGGGGTAAACGGCCCTTCCTAAGGGGAAGGGTTTCAGAAGGATGATGCTGACAGTGCAGAGAGGCTGTGGAATAATCCTGCATACTGTGAGAATGTATTGCTCTCATTGTTAATAAAAAGCTGACTGACCAATAGTTAGGCAGGATTTCTGGGGCAAAGGGAATGCTGGGAAGAAAAAGGGTAGAGTATGGTAAATTGAAAGCCAAATGCAGATTAAGCAACATGGAAGTTCTCAGATGAGGTGAATGAGCCTTGGGGCAGCACCTAGATTAATAGAGATGGGTTAGTTTAAGTTGTATAAACAGGTTGAAGATAAGTCTAAGCTATTGGCTGAGCATTTGTAATTAATTCTAAGTCTCTGTGGATATTTGGGAGCCACTGCCAGGACCCAGAAAAACCCACCTACACAGAGAGGCTGTATGGGAGCAGCACATGCAGCAGGGCATTGGACTCATCAAAATGGTCACAAGCCACCAGTAAGATAAGGGAAGAAGCCCCTGATGTAGTTGAAAACAAAGTCAAGATATTTGGATCAGGCCGGGCGGTGGTGGCGCATGCCTTTAATCCCAGCACTCGGGAGGCAGAGGCAGGCGGATCTCTGTGAGTTCGAGACCACCCTGGTCTACAAGAGCTAGTTCCAGGACAGGCTCCAAAACCACAGAGAAACCCTGTCTCGAAAAAAAAAAAAAAAAGATATTTGGATCAAAAATACAGGAGAAAGAATAAATTTGAAGATGCCAAATTATGCCAATGTACAGATGGATAGAAACTGAGGAAGATGGGAGATGGTTCTGTGCCTCTGTGGAAGTCTTACAAATTCAGTAGACAGTTACATGGATCATGGAAAGACAGTGGTTGGGGAACACTGCCCAGGAACTCTCAGCTCTTTCTCCAGAATAATGTCTGCCTGAGTGCCACCGTGGTCCTAGCCCTGACAGCAATGGACTAAACCTATGCAACTGGAAGCAAATCCCAACTGAATGATTTCCATTGCTATGGTCAAGGTGTTTCTTCACAGCAACAGAACACTGACCATAACGTCACGTAAAAATGTTGGACCCTGCTGCACTTGCCCATAACTCCAGAGTTGGGGTCAGAAGCAGGCAGTTCTCAGGACATAGCTGGACAGCCAGCCTAGCCCAGACAGAATGCCAGCTTCAAGTTCAGTGAGAGACTCCGTCTCAAGGGAATGGGGTGGACAGGGATAGAGAAGGCAGCCAGTGTCCTCCTAGGCCCTTCATGTGCTCTCTCTCTCTCTCTCTCTCTCTCTCTCTCTATATATATATATATATATATATATATATATATATATATATATATTTGCAAAAGCAATGCTAGATAATAATATAAATTTTTCTTAAACTTTAGTTGCCTTAAAAAAAAAAAAAGAGCCGGGCGGTGGTGGCGCATGCCTTTAATCCCAGCACTCGGGAGGCAGAGGCAGGCGGATCTCTGTGAGTTCGAGACCAGCCTGGTCTACAAGAGCTAGTTCCAGGATAGGCTCCAAAACCACAGAGAAACCCTGTCTCGAAAAACCAAAAAAAAAAAAAAAAAAAAAAAGACATCCCTGTGCAGCCAGCCTAAAGTTGTACTTACACGTAGCTGAGGTTGACCTTGAACTTCTAATGCTGCTTCTTCCACCTCCTAAGGGTACCACCATGTACAGTTTATATAGTTCTGGGGATCAAGCTGAGCTCTATCCCAGCCGTTACCTAGCTGTAAGCTTGTTTGGTTTTATATTAATTAAAATTAAGGATTATCTCATTTATGTTCTTGTCTTACTTGCTTTTAATTTATAATGCCACGGCTTTCAAAAAATTCAAACAAATAAAATGTCAACAATGAGATTTTATTCTTATAAATAAAAATGGAATTCCGAAATTATCAGGGAAATGGATGGGTGTGGAAAACCATTGTATGGAGTGAGGTATCGCAGACTCAGAAAGACAAATAGCACACGTTCTCTCTCACATAGGAATCTTACCTTTTAATTTTTAATATATGTCTTTTTATGTGAGAATAAATGTGGGTTTAGGCCATAAAACTAGAATATGAATGTGAGAGAGGAAAGAGTTTTAAAGGAAAGAGCGTGTGGAGACTGACAGGAGAAGCCAGACATGAAAGTGAACAGGGAGGGAGCAGAGGAGGATTAGCTAAACCCAGTGTGTAGGAAGATGTCATAATGAAATCTGCTACTTTGTATGCCAATTAAAATATTTTTTAAAAGATAATGAATAATTTAAATGAAAGCACCAGAGACTAATATGCAGACCGTCAGCCTAGTAGAATAGCAACTCGGTGAAGGAAAAAAGCAACGCAATCGTTAATGAGAAGCCTCCTTTCCCAGGCGTCCAGGGCCAAGTGAGCCATTGGCAAAACAATTTGTCCAGTGGCTGTCTTTGCAAAGCGTCCAGTCACATGGCTGTCGAATGATACAGCATGTCCTGAGCCCACCGTGATGACACGGTTGCAGAAGGAACCTGAACTTGGGCGGATGAACACCGTTCACATGTCAAGTGCTGGTAACGGGGAAGGACAGCTAAACATCCAACACCATCCCTAGCCGTGCATTTCTGACTTCGAACCACTTTAAAGCCATGAGATTCTTACTTAGAATTTCATATTTTGGAAACATTTTCCTTCTTATTTAGGACTATGACGCATTTTGGCTGACCTCTGTTTCCTGAAGTAAATTAGAGGAGACATTATTTACTCCTGATCAGCATCTTAGAAATGGCATTTATTTTGCTTTGCAGCACCCAGGAGCTCTAACTTTAAGAGGGAGTGGGATGCACTTCTAGCACGCCAATTAACACCAGTTTCTGCCCTGTGGATGAATGTAGATGCACACCGTGGTCCATGAACTCGGGATCAGTTTTCCAAACTGAAGCACATCCTTTAATCTCTCCCTTGACAGCTACAGGAATCGGTTAAGGGGACACAATCGCTAATAAAATTTCATACCCGTAAACATAGTTCAAACAGCTGCCAAACAAACCCCCTTGACTGGTTCAGACATTCGTTCACAGGAACGCATGCTAGCAAGCACATGTGGGAAGGGACGCTTTACTATGCCAAAAGCGTGTTTTCATGCTGTTAAATTTATGCATTTCCTGCTGCTTGTCTGACTGTTTGGGCACAGAGAGTATCTGTGAAAATGCTCTTCTCCTGCGTGTGTCAAAAGGTCTGACCTACACTCGGGGCCCCAGGCAGAGCTCATTTGAAGACTGCCTTAGGTAATATTAACCACAAAAATCAGAAAAGAATACTAGGTTAATTTGGGGGGTGGGGGGCTCAAGAGAGAAAGCTCTAAAAGGCATTTCAGGGAGAAAAAGAAGAAAGGTCTTAAAGCAGGAAGCAAAGCAGGCATCTGGGGAAGAAAAATGCAACGCCCCCTTCACCCTCAGGAAATGAAATGTTTCTGACAGGGTCGGAGACTCTGCTTGGCAAACCTTCCTAAATTAATTACCTTCTTGACATTTTAAAGGAAGGTTTCAGATTGTAAATTTAACCCAGACAAAGCATTCTTTTTAATCTTGTCAGTATGCAAACGACTTTGCACTGCAGCCTGTGAATTCTTTATCAGAGGTACGACCCCAAAGGGCGGAAGGAAAAGGCAGGCATATTTGATCTGAGATTCTGCGGCTAGATGTAGTTCTTTACCTTAGATCTGTACCTGCTGGTGCTACTTAACTTTTTCCGCTTTTGATGTTTTTAATTCTCTGAGCATTCCTTGACTCAAGGAAGAGGAGACCCAGTGCCATTTTAGAATGTGCTTGCTTGTGGTTCTGCAGGTTCTGTGGCAGCCGCAGTCGGGCGGGTGAGAGAAAAACGGCTTCCTTACACCATACTTCCACATTACATATGCCAGCCAGGCAGCGTCTTAGCCTCCTCTTGTGACCACATGAGACAGATGAGCTACCAAGACAATGCTAAGGAAATTAACTCTTTCAAGTATCGATAAACCGGTATGCATGATATAAAAAAAAAAAAAAACATTAACAGACTACTTCGGAGCTTAAAGGAAACAGAAATCCACAATGCCTGCAAGTTAGAAAGCACATCTGTAGCTTTAGCGCTCCTGCTAAGGGCGCTCTGGTTAGGACTTGGGGTGAGGAGCACCCCTTTCTACAGAACCTGCTCTCTCCTTGTCTGCTGATGTGCAAGTGCACAAGAGCCGTGGGTTTCACCTGAGCCACGAGGATAAAGCAGCGAAGAACTAGGAGCATGCTTCGTCTCCAACGATAGAGCTTGCAGACCACAAGACACAGCTTAGCAGAAGAGCCCGAAGGCTCAGTCCTACCAGAGAGAACCACGCACCTCTCAGCTCTCCTCCCCTCCCCCCAGCCTTCATCTTCTTGGGGCTCTCTGGAGCTTCCCTCAGGAGGAAAGAAAGGGACATGGCTCTACTTCCCCTTCTGTCATATAATGTAGTTTGGTTTTTGCAGACATTCCCCTGTCAAGTCAAAAGATAGGAAGTTCTTAGCAGTCTTAAGTTCCTATTACAGCAGATGCACTATGTATCTGCATGGGCATCTCCTACTGAAATCAGGGCAATGTATTTACTAAAATAGAGCCATAGAGCAAACAAAAGTAGAACAATAAAGTAGACATAACTCTCTTTTGAAACCTTAAGATGATCTGGGGTCTGTTCGTTCTTTTTGAAAATGTTGGCTTGCCGTCACGATGGTGACCGTTCATGGAGTAAATCCTTCTAGCTACCACCTACGGTGGAGTTATATTGTTTCCTCTATCCTCTTGTCCTAAATAGCTGAGGATACCAAAGCTTGAAAGGGCCCTGGGTCTACAGCCCCGTGTCCTGCAGCTAATAAAGCCGGGATCCACAGCCAGGTCTCCGTGACCCCCAGCTCCGTGTGCCATGTGTCGCCAGGCGTGGGCTGCAATCTTGATTTCATTTGGTTGCTTGTAATTCTCCACTTCACAGGCGCGCGAGTCTGGTGGAAGCGTGATAGATCTGACACGGCTCGGTGAACAGAGAACTGCCGTTTATAAGGCGTTCTTTTTAAAGAAGATTTTTTTTGTTATGCTACAGATATTTTTCAACCTCTTGTGCACATCTTAACCATCTTTGCTCTGGAGAAGCCATGGTATTGTGTGTAGTTTATCCAAGCCAAACAAATGAAAGAGAACGGATACATTTGAGCTCCAGTGCATACATTTCCTAGATGAATTAGTGAGCACCCAACAAGGGTAGAACCTGTGCGGATTTACAAGTTTAACAGGTCGTTAAGAGCAGCATAGCTGAGCGGGGACGGAAGAAACATGCACTCTGGGGTTTAGCAACTCGGGAGGTTCCTACACACTCTAATTCCAGGTCCGTCAGTGTCCAGGTCTGTTGTTTGAGAACGTTTACAATCTTGAGTGAACATCAAATGTGGATCCCCTGGACTGAAGTCATTATCACCTGGGTACCAGTCCGCAGGAGATAGACTGTTCCAGAGAGGGGGTTACAAATCCCGGCAAATTTCCCTCCAGAACTGAAAGGAAATGGGGTTCTTTTAACCCAAATCTTTTACGTTCAGGAAGTGAGCTGTCAAGGTCAGTGTGGGCTGTCATATTACAGACAAGGTGACTTAAACAGAAATTTGTTTCGCAATTCTAGAGGCGCCAGAGATGAGGCCAGCGGTAAAGCCTCCCTTCCAGGTTCACGGGTGATCACCTCCTCCTGCACTCCAGTGTGGTAAAGAGTAAGGATGGCAGGGGAGTGGGAGAGGAGCGGGGAGGATCACGCCACCACCTCTTCTTAGAGGAGAACCAGTCCTTTTGTTATCTAGATACCTTCCAAGGCCTCACGAGCTCCGAGTGGCAGCCCCATGGTGGGTAGACTTCACAGTAGACTATTAGAGGGAAGGGAAGTGATGTTCACTTCCCAGCAGGAAGAGACAGGTGGAAATATTTGTCTTGTGAGAATCAGAGCAAAGACTTCAGCACAAATGTCCTGAAACTCAGCATGGTGGGAACTGAGATACAATTTTACCCCTATGATATTACTTGTATTAGGCAAGGTTCTCCAGGGAACAAATGTAAGTATTTGTGTGTTTACATGCACCCATACACATGCACACACATGCATACATGCGTACACACGAACACACACACATGCACCAATGCATACAAGCATACACTATGGAAAAAGACAAGGCATTTTATTATAAGGACTTCTCAATACAGAGCTGTGAGTTTGTGGGATCTCTGGAGGGGATGTGGGAAGCAGTGGTGGGGTTTCAGGGACTTGGTGACAGCGTCCCATTCCAATAGCCAGAAGAGTCAAGAACCAGGAAGGGCATATTTTCAGCTAGACTGAAAAAGCAGGAAAAAGTCAGTATTCTGATCCAAGGAATGTTGCCCAGAAAAGCATTCTTCTTTACGTAAGTCAGTCACTCTCATTATGTTGCTCAGGACTCGAGAGGATTGGATGAGGTCCACCTACGTCAGGGTAGACACTCTCTTTTGCTCAGTTTAAAGTTTCAAGGTTGATAGTTTCTAGAAATTTCCCTGAAGACATTTGAAATAATGCTTAAGCCAATATGTGAGCATCCTGTGGTCCAATCAAATTGACACATAGATTAAGTATCGTGTTTCCTAAACCGGGGAGTGTAGGGTACCACTTTCCACATTTGGCAGTAACTGATTTAAAAGCTGAAAGAAAGCCATGAGTGTTTTTCAGAGTACTATAAAGCTTACTAAAGCACAAAAGAAGCTGATAAGCCTTGGTTCCTCTATTAAAAGTTAGTAGGTTCAGTGAAGCTGATTTACATTTGGCGAATGTAATACGGGGATATTTACTGGCTCTGTACATTGTTTTGAATTGGATTTTTAAATTCTTCTTTCTTAGTTTCTAAAATATAAGTGCCCATGGACCTAGTTGGGTACATCTCTCTGAACCCCTGGGAACCCTTCTAGAGTCAAGGCTCTTGCCAACCCTAAAATGGCTCCCTTAATTAAGATATATACTTCCCTGCTCTCATATCCATCCTTCCATTATCCCAACCATCCCATTCCCCCGTTCTCCCTATCCTCCCCTTCTCACTTTTCTCTCCCCATCTCCCCTTTTCCCCATCCCACCCCACCCCCCAGTTCCCAAATTTTTGCCCAGCAATCTTGACTACTTCCAATATCCAGGGGAATAACTATACGTTTTTCTTTGGGTTCACCTTCTTATTTAGCTTCTCTAGGATTGCGAATTATAGGCTCACTGTCCTATATTTATGGCTAAAAACCAATCATGAGTGAGTGCATCCCATGTTCATCTTTTTGGGTCTGGGTTACCTCACTCAGGATAGTGTTTTCTATTTCCATCCATTTGCATGCAAAATTCAAGAAGTCATTGTTTTTTACCGCTGAGTAGTACTCTAATGTGTATATATTCCAAGCTTTCTTCATCCATTCTTCTGTGGAAGGGCATCTAGGTTGTTTCCAGGTTCTGGCTATTTGGGCAGCTGAGGAGAGAGAGCCTGAAATGGCCCGATCCTATAGCCATACTAACGAATATCTTGCATATCACCATAGAACCTTCGTCTGGCGATGGATGGAGATAGAGACAGAGATCCACATTGGAGCAATGGACTGAGCTCCCAAGGTCCAAATGAGGAACAGAAGGGGGGAGAACATGAGCAAGGAAGTCAAGACCGCAAGGGGGGGCACCCACCCACTGAGACGGTGGGCTGATCTATTAGGAGATCACCAAGGCCAGCTGGACTGGGACTGAAAATGCATGGAATAAAACCGGACTCACTGAATATGGTGGACAATGAGGGCTGCTGAGAAGCCAAGGACAATGGCACTGAGTTTTGATCCTACTGCATGTACTGGCTTTGTGGGAGCCTAGCTGGTTTGGATGCTCGCCTTCCTAGACCTGGATGGAGGGGGGAGGACCTTGGACTGCCCACAGGGCAGGGAACCCTGACTGCTCTTTGGACTGGAGAGGGAGGGGTAGGGGAGGGGGCGTGGGGAGTGTGGGGAGGGGGAGGGAAAAGGGAGGCGGGGAGGAGGCAGAAATTTTTAATTAAAAAAAATTAATAAAAATTTAAAAAAAAGTTTTCGGGGGCTGGAGAAATGGCTCAGTGGTTAAGAGCACTGACTGATCTTCCAGAGGTCCTGAGTTCAATTCCCAGCAACCACATGGTGGCTCACAGCCATCTATAATGAGACCCAGTGCCCCCTTCTGGCCTGCAGGCACACATGGAAGGAATGCTGTACACATAAATAAATAAATCTTTAAAAATAAAATAAAATATAAGTGCAAAACTTGCTGACTAGAAATAGTATAGCTAATGTTAAAATATAAGTTTGATATGTATTTTTGCCTTGAAGTCACTTAACTCGAAATGTAGTGACATCTAGGGTGTATCATTATCACCGAGTGGATATAACGAGGCTCTGGAAGCCTTCTTAGAGTCGTACAAATGAATAGATATATTTTCTAGTACTCCTAAGTGTTTAATTCAGAAAGAAAGCTTGTCATTTGGATCTTAAGTGAATTCATTCAGATTGATATAGTATGCACAAGAGTCTTTGGGATGGCCTCCTGCAAGATGTAATTCCTCCCGATCTGGACTGCAAACTGGAGCGACTCCCTTGCTACAGATTATGTAGCAGAATTGATGGTGTGGAATTTCTGAGATTTTATCACAAAGGCCTGTGTGGGTGTCTTCCCTTTCTCTCTCTGTAGGAAACCAGCAGTGTGCCCTGAGAACACAAAGAAGCTCTACAGAGAGGATCCACTGTGAAGAACACCCCACATCTAGCAAGTGCTGGGGCCTCTTCCCGACAGCCCTGGCAGTAAGAACCGCAACCCTAGCAGGTCTTCGGCCTCAGTGGAGATCTCAGACAACTACAGCTAAGGCCGAGGTTCCTGATAACTGATGCTATCCTCAAAGACCCAGAGTCAGAATCCTCTAGCCAAGCCTCTCCCACGTTAGCAATTCAGAGAAACCTTAACATTATAAATAGCTGTTGATTTCTCCCGCTGTTGGAAGTAATTTACTCAGACATATAAAGTCCACATTGCCATCATCATCAATTTTTTGTTCATGATTTTTTTTTCACATTTACAGGATGCAATAGTGAGTAATAGCCATAATTTGTAGCTCGTGTACCTTTTAAATCAAGATGGATTTATGTGTGTATCTCTAGGGATAATTGTTTTAGCGTATTAAAACATTATTTTTTTCTCACATGACTATCACCTTAGGCATAAATGACATGCTGTCTCCAGGGTTCTGATGACAGAGAATGCACCAAGCTGTAGGAAACGAGAGAAGTTATGTAAAGGCTTCAAATCAGCAGAAACTTGAAGGTTTCTTTGACTCCACGTTAATCCTAGTCTGTACTTTTTCAGTTAGGATGTTCCGTGAGAACATCCTAGAAGGACCGGCTAAGACTTTCATTCCTGTTTACAATGCCCAAGTACAAGCTAAATGTGCAATTGAGTCTTCTAAATAAATTCAAGAGAAGAAAATGAAATAGTCATCATAATTGAGTCCATAAGATAAAAAAAAAATGTTCTTCCTTTTATGTCAACTCACGTTTTGGTTTTTTAATTCACTGACTCATTCATGCTTTCTGTGTTGAAATTTATTTAATGACACTTTTACTGTTATTTTAGGGTTCCTTTTGCTATGAAGAGTCACGGCAACTATTATAAAAATATTTCATTTGGGGTGGTTCACTTATAGTTCAGAGGTTCAGTCAATTATTAATATGATGGGACATGGTGGCATGCAGGTAGATATGGTGCTGAAGAGGGAGCTGGAATTCTGTCTTGTAGGCAGCAGGAAGCGAACTCACTCACTGGGCATGGTTCACACATGTATGAGACCTCAAAGCCTGTCTCCACAGTGACAGACATCCTCCAACAAGACCACACCTACTCCAACAAGGCAACACTTCCTAAGGGTGCCATTCCCTTTGGGGGACATTTTCTTTCAAATCAACACATTGCAATTCCACATTTTCTTTAAACCACATTTCATTTGAACTGTCCCTTGGCTTCCTCTCTGTTCCGAGGTTTTTATTTTCCCCTTCTAGCTAACTCTAGCTCACCCCTTCTCTACAACCAAAGAACACTTACACTGTAGCTCATGAATATGTATAACGACATTGTTTATCTGACTCCCAATTCTTTTCATCATGTTACAGTGTCTACCATCAGTTTTTTACCTTTTGCTTGTGTTTGAACCCTAGTGCCCTCATTGGTACATGGGAACTCCAAAGTAAAATCACAGTGCTTCATGTCTAGTCCCTTCTCTCAGTAATACCTCAGGGGATCTTACCTTCTGCTTTTTGGTAGATCCTAAAGAACAAGTCTTGGTTTTCCGGATGAGGAGAAAATGGAAGGGAATTCAGTGAATGGGAAGACATGGTATCATGGTGGGGGCAGGACCTGGCTCATTCAGAGAAAGATGAACAAAATGACACAGCTTCTGAGAATGAGGTGAGGGGTGGGGCTGGGGAAAGACATGGTCATTTTAGCCTGTGAAAGACTCCAAACTCAAGCAAGTCATTCTAAAACATAAATACCTCTAGATGGCGGCCCACGTGTGTTCTGTACTAAATGAATAAAAAGTCTTGGGCCCAGGGTAAGGAAGCTTAGGGTCCCTGCATAGTATGAAAGGAAGGGTGGATGTGATCCTCTGTGAAGGGTTTGCTACGTTTCATTGGATCATAACTCTGATTTTACTGTATATGTTACTGGACCACAACTTTATTAGATCATAACTCTGAGACCAGTTAGAGGCTGTGGCAATGGTAAACAAGATATTTCCAAAGGATTTGGAAAGGACAGAGGTGGGAGGTAAAAGATACATTTAGATTTGGACTAAGGGGGTACATTTTTGAAAAAGAATTAACAGAACTTCCTGCTAAACATAGGTTACCTGTGAAATAAATAGGGGAAAGCACAGAGAAACCCCAAAGTATCCAGTGTAGATGGCAGTGACTGGCAGCCACAGAGAAAGGAGGAGGGCAGGTGGCTTGGGCAGCTAAGGAGTTGGCTTCTGACTCCATGAGGCTTGGCAAGAGCCCCACAAACAGGGTTTGAACTGTTCTAACCCTTATAGCTTTTTCCCCTACACCCCGTCTAACTGCTCCCCTTTACTTTCCTTGACTGAAGACCTCTGGGAAAGTGGGAAAGAGGGCAGACTGGGGACACACAACCAGGATGGATGGAAGGAATACGTAAGCCCTTGTCCTCGAAACCTGACTGTCAAAGGTGGAAAACGCTATGACCTCTCTTGCCGGATCTGCGGGGTGTGGAACAGTGGGATTCTTTTGATTGTCACGGCTGCTTGGATCTATTAATTGGCTAAGCAAAGGGTGCCATGCATCATATGTTCATCAGCCATCTTATTCGTTAGCCACAGAAGCTGGGCAATCGTATAGATGAACATTTTCTTGGACAGAAAGGGAATCTGCCCCAAATACCTTCTCTACCTTTAGAAATCCCAATCCATGTGGACCCATTATTTTCCAAACAGCTGCACATTGCAATCGTGCCACCGTGCCAGCGTGGTGATAATGAAGATGACAAGCATTCATGTTTAATGTCTTTACGTTTGCTCTTTCTTGCCTTAAATATTATGCCCAAGTGGCTTGCCTTATATTGGAAGATCAGATGAAATATTATTTGCCCTACTCACAGTTCCTTAACTTCCCCTATTTATTCCCCGCCCCAACAATATGTACAATCCCATACACAAACTTCTTTGAGTTTCTCTTTCCCTCTATTTCTCCCTCCCTAAGTTCAGTTATCTCATATATGTTCTGTTGTAGCAAATACCATGCTGCATTGTATGAGGTCTGGGGAGGGGTCTCTTTTCACCTCCTGCAGAATTAACTCGAAGAGGATGGAGAGGAAAGTCAGTTACACTTGGTTGCTGATGCTGCAGGAACTGAACAACAGAGTAGATAAATGTTTATGGTTGAATGATAAGCAGCCTACACCTTTGAATGCATGATTCCCTTGGCTCAGCCAAGATAATAAGATCAGGATAGAAAACAGACTTGGCATTCTAAACTCCAGGAGATTACTCATACACCCTGGAGCTTTGGTGGAGAAGGAGGCCATGCTCCTATCGGACTCCAATGGGAAAGATCTTCAGGATCTGTTAGAGATTTCTGCCACAGCATAAGAACTGGCCATGGTTGCACCCCTCGCGGTCCTGAGTTCCTTGCTCATGCTCTCTCTCCTTCTGCTCCTGATTTGGACCTTGAGATTTCAGTCTGGTGCTCCAGTGTGGGTCTCTGTCTCTGTCTCCTTTCATCGCCTGATGAAGGTTAATATTCAGGAGGATGCCTATATGTTTTTCTTTGGGTTCACCTTCTTATTTAGCTTCTCTAGGATCACGAATGTCCTTTATTTATGGCTAGAAACTAAATATGAGTGAGTACATCCCATGTTCCTCTTTTTGGGTCTGGCTTACCTCACTCAGGATAGTGTTTTCTATTTCCGAGGGGTGCACCCACACACTGAGACAATGGGGATGTTCTACCAGGAACTCACCAAGGCCAGCTGGCCTGGGTCTGAAAAAGCATGGGATAAAACTGGACTCACTGAACATAGCGGACAATGAGGACTACTGGAACTCAAGAACAATGGCAATGGGTTTTTGATCCTACTGCACGTACTGGCTTTGTGGGAGCCTAGGCAGTTTGGATGCTCACCTTACTAGACCTGGATGGAGGTGGGAGATCCTTGGACTTCCCAGGGCAGGGAACCCTGATTGCTCTTAGGGCTGACGAGGGAGGGGGACTTGATTGGGGGAGCGGGAGGGAAATGGGAGGTGGTGGCGGGGATGAGGCAGAAATCTTTAATAAATAAATTAATTAATTATAAAAAAAGAACTGGCCATGGTAGCTCATCCATTTCCTATCCTTGAACTGGTCTGTGTTCTCCACAGGTAATCATTTACTCATTCAACAGATACTCATCATATGACTGGCTCTGTTGCTAAGCACCAAAACGTCCGTGAAGCCCCTGCCCATGGGGATTTTGTAGCTCTATAGTGGGAATGATGTGGTGTAACCTGTGATTTACACAGTTGGATGAGAGCCGTTGCATAATGACAGTTCATAGGATATGACGTAATGATGACTGTATGTTTGTAAAAAGCATTTCTATCAGCTGTCTCCTTGACTGCTCAGGCTGGAGAACACGTTCAAGAGAATTCTGGTCCCCGGGAAAGGGACTGTATCACAATGTTCCTGTCTGATAAAAGTGCTCATTTGACAAGCGTTTGTGGCCCTGCTGCAGTCCAGGCTCCATGTTCGACACTGAAGAGATAATACTGGGCAAACTAATCTAAAAGCAAACTGTGAAATTTAAACAAATAACCACACAATCAAGCGGGGAGCTAAATTATGATGAGTGCGCATCCCAATCATTTTGCTTAAATTCCATACCCAGCAATCTTCTAAATGTATTTTTCTCCCATGTGTTGACTTCTTTAATGAGGTGGAAATACATTAACATTGGCATGAGTCTTACATTCTGATTTTCTCACTTCGTTAATGAACGAGCTTACCAATGCCAGTTAGCCTTGAGTTGGGTGCTATGCGCCAGTCTTCAGAGCAACCTGTAAGTTAAACCAGTCATCACAGTTTTTAACAGAAAAGCTGAGTTTAACAGAAAAACAGTTTTGGTCTTAGCCATCAGTCATACTTAGAAATTAAATTCCATTAATATCAGAAAATATTCTTTCCACCATCAAATCCTGATGGCCTTGAAAACTCACTAAATTGCATACTTAGCACTAACATGATTTTGATTCCATTTGGTAGAAATGCCATTTCCACATGCCTTTTAGTTTACATTATTTTTAGTTATGTTTTATTCTTTTTCAAAATTGTGTTGAATTAGCTCTAATTTGGGGGCAGTGGATTCTGCGTGGTACCTGCACATGACTGCTTTATCTAAAATATACCCAATAGGGTGGGGATTCTGTGTGGCGCCCGCATATGACTGCTTTACTTAGAGTATAACCTGTAATCAATCAGTGGTCTCATTGGCCTCCCATCTTCTTTTTTTTTTTTTTTATTTACTTATTATGTATACAATGTTCTGTCTGTGTGTATTCCTGAAGGCCAGAAGAGGGCACCAGACCTTATTACAGATGGTTGTGAGCCACCATGTGGTTGCTGGGAATTGAACTCAGGACCTTTGGAAGAGCAGGCAATGCTCTTAACTACTGAGCCATCTCTCCAGCCCCATCTTCAAACAGTGCTCTGCATGCTCTCACTTTATTGGGATGGGTGGTATATAAAAAGAACACTTCCACAAACGCACTGAAGATCACAGAATCTGAGCGGTGCTTGCTTCTGTCAGAGAGCTTCCCTCCTGGTAGAGAAGGGGCCTCCATCACATCCTCATGCCCTCTAGACAGCCCTCCTGTGCAACTGCTCACAGGAGGGCAGTTTCCTTTTGTGATTGTCTCGTTGGCTTGTGATGGGGGCTGGAAAGATGGTTCAGCGGTTAAGAGCACTGACTGATCTTCTAGAGGACCCGGGTTCGATTCCGGGCACCCATATGGCAGCTCACAACTGTCTATAACTCCGGGATCCAGCACCCTCACACATTTATACATATAGGCTAAAATACCAATAAAATAAATAATTGAAAAAAAAAAAACGTGCCTCATAAGCTAATCTACCAATGTAATTGTGGACTGTAAAAACATCCAGAGTAACCGGGGACAAAGAATAGACTCTGTCCCCAAGCACTCCGAATCCTATGTCTCCAGTGACTTCAAGTATCCTTGGGTGAGGAATTTCATTATCTTCAGTTTCTATCTCACTTTTACTATCAGGTTTATAGTGATTTACTTGGGCAAAAAATATAAGAAATATATAATTATATAGATAATATATAGAGATACAGTAAGTCTTGGGTTTGTCCTTTATTTTTGTGGGGTTTTTTTGTTGTTGTTGTTTGTTTGTTTTTGTTTTTTGAGACAGGGTTTCACTGTTTAGCTCTGGCTGTCCTGGAACTCTCTTTGTAGACCAGACTGGCCTCGAACTCACAGAGATCTGTCACCTCTGCCTATTTTTGCTGTTTTATAATGCCTGTAGACGTATAGATGATATGAGATCCTATGACTTTCCCATCACTTTTCCACCAAATGAGTCCTCTCCCTCAGATTGTGCCCTTCAGGCATCCTCCCATCAAGACCCCTAGGTCCTTCACTGTCCACACAACTGTCTCTAGCTTTCTTACCCTTACCAGAGTCACCAAGGCTGCCTTGCAACCTGCAGTGGAAGGGTTTTTGTTTTGGCTTTCGTAGTAATTACTCCTGCCACATCTGTGTTTACTTTGGACCCTATGGCCAAGGTAATTAGCTGGCAGCTGGTGAAGCTTGAAATAATAATGTACCTGACATTGGAGGTATCCCTTTCCTAGAAATCATTTTTTTTCATCTTCATTTTACTTACATAGTCAACAGCAACTGGCAAATTGTCCCTCAGTGGAACATAATTAGGATTCATTTGCATCTGAAAGATTTGCTTTTTAAAATGTGGTTGGGTTAAAAATTGACTGCTTTTATCCTAAAGTAATACTTTTTTTTTTTTTAATCGCAGAGGGTCTTTCCTTGTTCCCCAAACGAGTGTGGAAGGCGTGCTACGCAGGACCCTGGACATAGGTGCTAGGAACACTGCAAAAAGTGTAAAATCCTACTTCTCCTTGGAGCCTCTGAAGCTTGAAGGACAATGGCATCAGGCAAGCAGATGTCTAAGGAGGCCCTCAGGGGACACCCGTGAGCATGAAAGGAAGTGCTGTGTACGTCCCTACTGGGTATGTTCAGGATCTAGGTGAGGACTTCTCTAGACCAAGGGATAAGCAAAGCGTGAAGGTTTCAGAATTTCAGTGAAATATATATACTTTGTTGGCAATTAAAAGCTAAGACTTAGGTGAAGTGAGTCAGGCATCAAAGCCACAACATTTAAGGGGCAGCTGCAAGTGCAGGTGTGGCCAGAGACCATCATGACAGTACCCACTGGGCAGCCTAGGATACATCCCCACCTCAGAACCCATCCTAGTCCTGATGAAAGGGGTCTAGGTACGTCCACGGGGCCATACAGTCACGGAGGAATCCTACAGCCTCCGTTCACCTATTTTATTTTAAAGTTGAAGTGATAAAGTCCCCCACTAAGGAAAATCTTTATTGCTAATTTGCCTGGATTGTTGATTTGACATCACGAGGAGGTACGTCTCTGAGCAGGTATGTGAGAGTGTTTTCAAAGAGGCTTAATTCAGTGATAGGAAGTTCCCTGAGTGTAGGCGGGAAGACCTCATGGACTAGAATCCCAGTTAATGAAAAGGGGGGTGGCGGAGGGCGGTGGAACACCAGCATTAATCTCTCTCTGCTTCCTGACTTCAGACACACTGTGGCCAAGCGCTTCAGAGTTCCACCACATCTTCTGTGCCAAAAGTAAACAAGTCTTCCCTGAGTTGCTTCCTCAGTTATTTCGTTGTAACCTAAAGAAAAGTAACCCAGAAAATTGGCACCGGGAGCAGGACCATTGCTGTAATGAGGCCCTCGGAAGGGGTTTGCTGGAGTGAGACAGAACGGTCTGGAGCTTCAGGGGTAGAATGGAGACCTAGCATGCCGAAGGCAGAACTTAATGGGCCATTTAGTTGGGAGTTTGGAAGATCAGAGCACCGAGAGAAGCATACACAGCAGATCTGGCTAAGGAAGTTTCCAGGGAAACAGGGACTGGCAAAGAACCTGATTGCATCCTGCCCTTGAACTGAGAATTTAACTGACACAGAATGAAGAAGTAGCGAAGTTGTTTGGTGGAGGAAATTTCAAGACAGGTTAATATCCAGGCTATGGTATAATGGCTGCTGCTCGTTTCCATGGTCAGATCTATAGCGAAAGTACACAGAAAGAGAGGGAAAACATGTATGTGGTGAGGACGTGCAGGGGAGTAAGCGTCAAGATACAGACAAGGCAGACATTGAGGAAGCAGCTGCACCTGCCTAGCCTCAAAGTCTCAGATATTATTATCATTAAAGAGAAACTTGATGTTTCTCAGTAGAACAATAGGAAAGATATTCTGAATGCAAAACACACGTCAAAGATTTCAACTTGTGAAAAATGCAAATTTATTTGAGAGTTGAGAATGCCTGGACTAGGAATGCTACTAAAGATGTTCCTTGTTTGAAACCAATCTTTTTTTTTCTTTTTCTTTTTTTTTGGGGGGGGGTTCTCTGTGTAGATTTGGAGCCTGTGCTGGAACTCGTTTTGTAGACCAGGTTCCTCGAACTCACAGAGATCCGCCTGCCTCTGCCTCCTGAGTGCTAGGATTAAAGGCGTGTGCCACCACTGCCCAGCTGAAACTAATCTTTTAGAGAAGTATTTTCCAAGATTCAGCCATCAGGATTCACAAAAGCAGCAATGGCCAAAGGTAGAAAGAGCATACTACAGACAGTGCTAATTCACAGTGTCATCTTTGTGGATACTCAGGAATGTGTAATGAAAAGTTTCTAGGGTCATCAAGGCTCCAGAAAATCGCAGGGGATAAGGATTCCCTGTAAGGAGGCCGTGTGAAGCAATTGCGTTGACCTACAGGAGGCGAAACCCAGGTTACCACAGAAGCTTCAAGACGCTGGAAACTCTTTGACTGGATGCACACTGTGGAAAGCTGCAGGCTTAGAATAGGATTGTCTCAAGAGAAATGCCAAATGTACCACAGGCAGGTGGATCTGGAGGGGTAGGGCTGCCCAAGCCCATTTGGGTCCATATAAGGCCAGCATTAGCTGGACATGCTGCTGAAGGATTTCATGTTTGTCCTGTGAAGTTTTGTATTCCTTGGGTCTGGTCTTCTTGCCAGGCTCCTATCTTTTCTTGTGGACCAGGTAGAAATGTTTACTCTGTACCATTATATGCTGGAAGTAGGTAAGTTGTGTTTTGATTTTACAGAAGCTCATAGTTAATAGACTGCCTTGAATACTAGAAGAGACTGGACTTTTGATCAATGTCAAAACTGCTAAGATTTGGGCCACTGTTAGAAATGAACTCAAGGCATTTTGCCTATGAGATGCTGTGAGTTGTTGACTACATAGGGTGTAAAAAATGATAAATTTATGTGTCGAGGTGACAGTGGGTGGACTTACACCATCTAATCTTCATTGTCAAGTTGGCTACATTTTAAACTAATTAGGAGACATGCCTCTGAGCATGCCTCCATGGTGTTTCCTGGGAGGTGTAAAATGTGTGGAAGACTCATGCATCATTCCATGTGTGAGAAGAGGAACCCAGTTGGAGTGGTCAATTTTCACTGTCAACTTGACTCGATTTAGAACCATTTTGGAAATACCTCTGGATGTGTTTACGAATGTGTTTCCAGGAAGATTTAACTATAGCGGGAAGACACACCCTGAATGTGAGCTACATGCTCCCACGGTCAATACAAAGGAGAAAGTGAGCGAGCCTGCCCTTCTCTCTCTTGCTCTGGTTTTTGACTATGGGTGCAGTATGATCAGCTGCCTCACGCCTCTATGTCTTCCATGCCTCGATGGTCTGCTTTCCTTATTAAATGGTGAACCAAAGCAATCCCTTCTTTCCTCACATTGCTTTAGTCAAGTACTCCGTCACATAAATGACAAAGGTCACTGGTGCATCTCCCAATCCTTAGCTTCTTTACTTCTCGAATCTTGTGCCTAACCTTGCCTACACCAGTGAGAGGAACCCAGAGCAGGAGAAGAAGATTTAAGCAAATTAAACTTTTAAATTCTCATTACACCAGTCACAACAGCATTGCCATCCAATATTGTCTTTGTATCTAAAAAGATATTTATACCTAGGTGTTCTAAATTAAGTCTCCGTGAAAAGACAGTAATTTTGTGCTAAGATCTAGAACACAAAACAGGTAATAAAGCCCTTTATTCTCGTGACTAAAAAATATAGATTTCGGTAGAAGCAAGTGGGGAAGGATGTATCTGTGGAGCAGCTCCACAAAAGGAGAGGCGAGAGGTGATGGCGGGGCTGCTGTTACACAAGCCATATACCGAAACATAACAATTATCTCAATGGTTGAGGCAGGGTAAATGCTCACGATAAAATCTTAATAAGATAAGATTACTGAAGGAGTAGAAATCACACAGTTTAGATAATTGCAGAGTAAACCTAAATGATGGTAATAGCAGATGGGCCATGCTATAGGAAAACGTCTGTGCCACCTGATGGGATAACAAATAGAATATGTCATTTCTGTTCTCCAGCTAATCCTGGGCCGTCATTGCTAATGATAATCACGTGAGAAGTCCATAAGTTTCACAATTCACTCCACTGAGCATCCGTGAGTTGTTAAGTGGAGCAATTATTCAAAGTTGACACTATTTAAAATTTGTCACTTAACAGTTTAAGAATTCATTATCATATTGAAATATATATGTGTGTGTGTGATTTTTGCAGAAACTTTAAATAGCTTTGGGACTACATCTGACTTCCTACTATAGAGTTTACCAGTGTGGGTAACACTGTCCACCTACTCCCTCCCACCCCTACCCCATATCTTCTCACCTTCTCAAAGTCATCATAGCTCTAGGCTCCTTGTCTCACACCTTCAGGAATCTGCATTCCTGTCATGAATCAGATCTTACCCAGGGAGCAGGCATTGGTCTAGCTGGCCAAGACGCCCCAGTACATAGCCATATGGCTGATACATAGGAAATACTTAGTATGGATCTGCTAAACAGACTACAACTGTGATTATGTATCAGGGTGCTGGGTCTGTTAACAGCCAAAGGGAGCCTTGAAGCACACATGGGATCCTGTTCCCTCTGATCACATGTCTCCACAAGTGTCACCTCTCACTCAAGTAACCAGTACTCCAGCTGTTTCTGTAGAGGCCCATGCCCCATGGAGCCCAGCGGCTGGGACCCATCTGTTCCATGTCCTAATATCTGCTCTCCTCTGAGAGTGGGTTATATTTATATGTATATATAAGCATGTAACTCATGTATGCATATGACAGCAAGTAATGAATAATGAGGCTGTGAATCCAGGCAAGAGCAAGGAAGGATGCGTGGGAGCCTTGAAGGGAGGAAGAGAAGGCAGAAATGATGCAATTGTATTATAATCCTCAAAAACAAAAGAACAAATCTGAAGTGGTTTCTGTTTCTGTTCTGAGCCTAAACGGTAAAACTCTGGCTCACATTACATAAACTAGCTCTTCCTTCCTCTGCCTTTAGTCATCTCATGGGAAACTGCTTCCTGGGAGCCTACAGAGACCAGGCTCTGGACGACACCCAAAGCTATGTGCAGGTGTATAACTGTACAAAGAGGGGGATCTCCAAATCCACACCATCTGAAGAACATGGGGTCTCTCATAATTCAGGGGATCTCAAGGTTACATCTCATCTCATTCCAGAAGTCCTTTTCCCGTCGGTAGCTTTCTCCTCCCAGTGACCCTACCGCTCTCAATGCAGGCCAAAACTAGAGAAAACATGAGATGGTGCTCTGACACCTGCAGTTGTCCCTAGAAGTGGCTTCTCCATTCTGCTTCTCACTCCACTGCACTGCAAACCACAAAGACATTCTCAGGAAAAAAAAATCTTGTCAAAGCAGCCAAGAGTCAGGGAAGCATCCACCAACTGAAGCCAGAGCAATCTTAAAAGGTGTATTTAAGAGGTGTATGTACAAGTGCCAGTGACATCCTAAGAGATTTATTTACCAGTGCAAACTTCAGTTCACCCGGGAAGAAGGCAGAATCAAAACCTACATTCTGCAGGGAGGTTCTGAGGATTAAATGAGATGTAACGGCACAGTCATCAGGGCTGATTGACAGAACACTATAGTGGCTTCAGGGCCATGCGTTTGCTTCTCACAATTCTGTAGGCTGGAAAGTCCAAGAAAGTGCAGGAGAACTGATAGGGGGCCGGTTCTTGTTTGGCAGATACTCGTCTTCTCATCGCATGGCAGTGACCAGTGAAAAGGAACAAACTCTCTGCCCCTTCATATAAGACCACTCATGCCATGAGGACTCCACTGTCTCCACACACATGACCCAGAGCCCTACCTCCTCATATCTGGTGCTGGGATTGCAATGAATACATTTAAGCACAACACATTAAGTCTGTAGCATGTGGGTAAAGTGTTTGCTAAACTGGATGCAGCTAATAACCAGAACTAACATTTAAATATTTACTATGAACCAAGTTTGCCAAATATCGATAAAACTTTAATTATGATCAAACCACTTAGTAAAGTAGTATAATTAATAGCTACTATTAATAAACACTAGTAATTCACTAATGGTTTATTTTTTGTCATTGTTTCCCTATACCTTCACATGTCCCAGAAATCCACATACAACTTTCAGCTTTCTATAATGGTCTTGTCCTCAGAACTTTCAGGAAAGAGGTGACTGGACCTAAGTCTAGTCACACAGCCCTGGGAGTATTTGAAGCAGTCTTCCCACTGTCCTTGTCCCCCTTTCCTGGACGTAGGCAGAATGGAATTTCCTGTGAGCTGTGGTCTGTCTCTTATCCTCTGAATGTGTCAGATAGCTCTGCACTCATGGCAGTAAACACACTGGGTGTTTTGTCTGCAAGTATGTCGGTAAACCACATACACACCATGTCCACGGAGCCAGAAGAGGGCTCTGGAGTCCCTGGAATTGGAGTCACAGACTGTTGTGAGCCACCATGTGGGTGGTAGGAGTCAAATCTGGGTCCTCTGGAAGAGCAGCCAGTGCTCTCAACCACTAAGCCATCTCTACACCCTGGTTACAATTTCCTAATACCAAACACCAACAACTTTCTTCCAGGTGGTTGAGTATCACATGGTGCCAATCTCAGGAAGCCTATAATCTCAGTATGAAGTTTTTTTTTTTTAAAGTTAAGTTTAAAATAATAACCATTTAAGAGGTTGTTTAGGACATCACTAACAATATCGAGCATGCAGACTCTAGGTTTCCTTATATATCTTTCCTCTACTGTGTTCCAGTACCATGTAATAGGCGATAGAAGCTCACTTTGTCTCATGGTCTTAACCAAAGAGTCCTGTATCTATGATGGCTAAGAGAAACGGCTGCAAAGGGTTGCAGGTGTGACCCTCAGTGATGCAAACAGGAGCACATAGGAACTTCCTACAGAGTGAGGCAGACCGTGCTCGTGACTGTCCACAGATGAGTGGTGAAGGAAATTGCCACAGCTTTTCTCCTTACATGTTTGTATCATACTAAAGGACACGTGATGTACACTGCACCCTTGAGTGGCTTGCTTGGCTGCTAATAGCAAGACGCCTCATACATAGAGAAATACTAAATTTACACATGTTTGACACTGATCAATTAATGCCTTGAATAAGTGCATTTATTTTTGTGTTGAACATAACCTAAATCAGTTTTTCCTTATTGTTCTTTCTTATAACCCTACTGTGTTCCAGATGAATAAATGTCTGTTGAACATAGTCACCCCATTTGTAATTACATTTCAATATGTTTGTTCTGTTATATGAATTTTAATTACTTATTCCAAACTTAGCTACTATAATTAGCACATCATAGTTTTAAATTTTTATCAGTTTTTCTTCCTTTGCACAGACATGTGAGGAAGATAAGCTACTAATGATTCCTGCCTGTGAAGCTCAGAATTAAATACTGGCAGAGTAGAGAGGATGGCAGTTGAAAGGGTAATTGCCTCCAGCACAGGCTGGTCCACCTGCTCCTGAGTAAAAACAGCTCACTGCTGGGCATTTCGGGGACCTAGGTTGGGAGACTGGAACACCAGGTCTGATACCAGGGCACCAGGATTTTTAAAATGCAGGAGAAATTAGTGAGCAAAATTTAATAAACATCAGTGTTAGGAGGTACATGAAAGAGCTCCAAGACGTTTTCAGGAATTCCTCTGCATCCTCCTTGCCATTCAGACATGGTTTCTTGTTGGGCAGAAGCATCCCCTTCTCCCTCATCCTTGACGTTCAGACAGCAAACCCTGTTATTATTGCTCTGCATTCTCTCTTTCTAATATCTCTACAGTTTTTATCCAAAGTCAAGTTCTCAGTACTTTCTGCCTGAGTTACGTCTAATAAACTCCCACTGGTTTTCCTACCTATGATTTCTGTCCCTCCTAATCATCTAGACACGGGCACATTATCACCAAATTAACTACTATAACACAGCTGATCAAAATCGCCAAGTAAGGCCAGGCATAGTGACACACCTGCAATCCTAAATCTCAGGAGGCTGAGGCAGGAGGATCATGTGTGTGAAGCTAGCCTGGGCTACATAATGAGATCCTATCTCAGAACAGAAGAAGAGACAAAACAAAAATCGCCAGGAATTCTTCAGAACCTGCAACTTTAAGTAGGTCCTTCAACTTGATAGAGTAAATTAATAAATCTCTATGCATACCCATGTTTATTTATAAGCAGGTTCTGGTAATAGCCCCACTCATTTTTCCCTTTAAGCATTATGCAGCTACTGTAACTTTTGCAGATCTTCTGCTCTCTTTAATTGAATAAAAACAATGCATATCAGGATTGGAGAGAGGGCTCAGCAGTTAAGAGCACTGACTGCTCTTGCAGGGGCATGGGTTCAGTTTTCAGCACCCACATGCTAACACACAGACCTCTCTATCTCCAGTTCCAGGTGATCCAGAGTCCTCTTCTGGCCTCCGTGGACACCAGGCATGCACATGCTACACATACATACATCTAGGCAAAATACCCATAAACAGATAATAGAAATAGAAATCTTTTTAAAAGAAAAATCCACATCCTAAAAATAGCATATACACAAAGAAAGCCCCAAGAACCAATGATTTTTCTAACTATTCATGGAAAACTCAGATCAATTTTCAATAATTTTCCATACCATAAGACAAGGAAATATTTCACAACTCCTATTTTTAACCAGTGTTCTGATTAAAATGGCATTTCCTTCTTGCATATTACAACAACCCAGGGTCTATGATGTCTAGAAGATCTCTGATATCAAAAGCAAAGATAAACATACAAACAATCAAGAAGCCTTGGTCTCTTAACAAAGATATGTACAACCTTGAGCAGATATCAGCAGAGAAACACTAGTAATAGTACTGCCTCGTATTATCTACATGCTGTGGGCAAACCTGTCCTCTGTCAGTAGGCTCTGTGCATATACAAACCAAAAAGAGTTACTGACTTTAACCCTTCCAATATACCCTCAAGTTCACATAAGTTTTTGATACCACCAGTACAGGAGCAAATATAATATATTTCATTCAGGTTGGGCTACCACAGAAAAATGACATAAATCATATTAATTAAACAACAGACCTTTGTTTCTTAAAGTTCTGAAGGCTGGTAAGTCGAGACCTGGGTGCCAGGACATTGGATAACTGATAAAGACCCTTTGATTAGAGAGGACCTCACATTCATGGTGACCTCAAAGGGCCTCTCCTTGACATATCAGAGAAATGGAGATTTGGTGTCATTCCCTCTTTTTATAGGGCACTATTCCTATTGTAACTTATGACATTAACCCTAACTACCTCTCAAGAGCCCCACCTTCAAATACAACTATACATGAGGACCTGAAAAATTGAATGTGGAAAGAGAGAAACACAGCACATCTAGCCCATAGCACAGCCCTTTTAAGACAGTTGGTTTACACACAGTGGACTAACATAAGTAAATAGGTATTGCTTCCACTGGGAAGGAACCCACCATATGAATGTTTACCTAAAATCTTGGTTTCTATGTATTTTATATAGACATCTCCATGCTGCCTTTGCTAAATGAAGTTACAGGAATTGAACAGGCTAAATAGTTTACGTAATCAAAATTTCAATGTTAATCAAAAGAGCCTTCCCCCCTCCCCAACTCACTTCTGCAAAGAGGGAGGCAGAGTCATGTTCCTAGTGCCTTGGAACACAAAGGAAAGAAGAGCCGGCACATCAACGACGACAGGACTTAATTTCACTTGGAACAGAGATGGTCACTTGTCAACAGCAATCTAAAAGGAGTGGTTTCAGACAAAATGTCAATCAACATCATCTATATGTTAAAACAGAGCAGGAAGGATGAAGGGATGCAAAGAATCAAGGCCATGTTGTTAGGTAAAGCCTCTGATGTAAAATTAACGTTATATGCTTCATTAAAGATGCTATGAATTTTTAATTAGATCAGAAAAGTCCCAGATCTGGTGTCAGTAATAATCCTACCATGGCTTTTCGCTGGAAATAAACAGTGTGACAGGGAACTCTTGGAGGGTAGATTGAATATTCAACTGTGGGTCTACAAGGAACACCTGCCCTCCTGTCTCCTGAAGATACAGCTCTCATTACTAACTTCCTCTCCGTGAAGCTAGCCTGTCAAACCTCTACATGAACAAATTAGTCTCCACATTGCTTCTGAGCACACAAGCCCCTACATTTTTTTTCAGAATAAATCTATATTTATGAGACTTTGACAAAGCCACATAGCAATGACAAGTGGCAACACTTAGCATCAGAAATTTCAATTTCCTGTATCTCAACCTATTTCTACACAATTTCAAAGCTCTCTAACTCAATGTTTTTAAAAAAATTATTGCATGCATATATGTCTGTGTACCATGTGAATACCTGGTATGCATGGGTGTCAGATCCCTGGAACTGGAGTTGCAGATGGTTGTGAGCCACCATGAGGGTTCTGGAAATCACAGTCTGATCCTCAGAAGAATTAAAAGTGTTTTTAACTTCTGGGCCATTTCTTAAGCCCCCAAATCTTCATGATTTCAAGGTGATATGCTTTTATTATAACTTTTCCTTTAATTTATGAACTCTCCTATTTTCTGGTATGGATTAAATTCTAGTCCACTATGACTTGTTCTTGAGACTCAATAGCAAATAGGATGAAATCTAAGTAAGGAGCTCTGGGACTGCAGAGATTCTCAGTGGTTAAGAGCACCAGCTGCTCTTACAGAGGTCCCAGGTTTGATTCCCATCGCCCACATGGCAGCTCGCAACCATCTGTCACCCAAGTCCCTGGAGACTGGGTGACCTCCTTTGGTCTCTACAAACACCATGCATGCATGTGGTGTACATATATACATGCAGAGAATAAAACACATCAAAATAAACTTAAAATAAAAGAGTAAAAATATTGTTAGAAGATAAAAGGGAAATCAAACAGTATGGTAAAGGCTGAGTCACTCAGCGCAGGACACTTACATTGTGAGAAGTGGGATACAAATCACAGAGCTTGGTCTGCTTATGGCAAATGCAAGATTATCAGTGTCCACAATAAAAAAATATGAGGCTCACAGGGAACACAATTATTGATCTTAATACCAGAAAAGAATTATTCACTTGTATCCACACGAAAACTATCCATGAGAAAATGAACTTCTGTCACAGCCTGGAGGTAAATAGAATTCAATTCACCCTGTGGATTCTTTAACATCCTCAACCTAGACAGAAGGAATGCATGGGGGTCCTGAGGAATAAGAGCTTAGGACATTCCTTCACTTTCTACAAGCACAAACTGCTGGCGTTGTCTTCCCTGCTCACTCAGAGAATATTACTTGTCAAAAAAGACCTGGGACTGAAGACATTGCCTGACTAAGACTGTCAGCCAGGCTGGCCCCGAAGCAACCACTTCTTATTATCAGTCATGTTTTTCCTTCCCTCGGCTTGTCAGAAACAAAGAGGGTCAACTCATGGTCACCTCTGCCAAAATTGTTTTCTCTGCCAGTCAGAGATATGAAAGTCTGAGACTGGAAGTATAGGCAGACATGGTTTGGTTTGTTTTTAAATTCAATTCTCTTAAAGGGAAATACTATTAACTAAGCAAGAGGGGTGGGGGAGAGAAACAGAGCTAGGAGGATCATTTAATAGTATCTCAGGCACTTTCACCACGAAGAAGCCCAAGCCAGATAACATACCACAGTCTCATGTGTTACGATAATTGCTAGAAATAGCCACCGAGAGGTGGGAGCCACTTGGCAATCAAAGTGCCAGCTTATTTGTGTACTAGTCAAAATAGAAGAAAATAAAAACCTAACCATTTTAAAGCACTGAATGGTTTTATAAGAATATAATCAATGTGGTTCTGGTTACATAAACCACATGTGAATCACTCTAGGAGCTGGAGAGATGGCTCAAGGGTTAAGAGCACTGGTTGTTCTTACAGAGGACCCGGGTTCAATTCCCTGCACCCTCATGGAAGCTCATAAACTTTATAACTCCATTTCCAGAGAAACCCAGTATCCTCTTCTTACCTCAGCAGGAGCCAGGGATCCATGTAGTACACAAACATGCATGCAAGCACACAAAACACCCATACACACAAAATAAAATAACAATAAAGCTTTTTTTGATAAAGAATTGTAGTTCTGGTGGGAGGGTAAGTTTGAGGTCTTCTAAAAAGAAACTTTACACATCTGACCTTAACGAGTGCAGGAAAAATATTAAAAGGTACCCAGGCGGGAATCCGTGAGGGAGATCTGGTTCCCCCTGATTCTTTACAACTTGAATATCAGATTTACTGAAGGAACAAAGTCAATTGGAATGTGTTTTTTAAATGTTCTAGAAAGACCCATGTAAGACAAGGTTATATTTCAAGTATGCTCACAATGGCTCCGGGAATCAGTTGTGAAGATGACCTAATTGTTCTTTGTTTCTCACTGGGGAGGAGAGACAGAAAAAGACTCATAATAACAAAATCTGCACTTTTTCTCTGCTACTGCAGTCACGTGCTAACACTGAATTCAAGTATGAAGTTCATGATAACAATTAAAGACAAATGAAGTAGAAGCCATAATTGCGGAGTGGGAAACCATGCTCCTGAGCCCTTTCTTCTCTCACTTTTCTCATAGGGACTCAGCAAATTGTTAATGACCATCCATCCCATCATGTCCAAAGTGGTCAGAAATACCAGAAGGACCCTGAGAAGACAGGCACAGTGGCAGGGAACTAGCCAGAACTGGACGTTTTCTTACTGACAGCTCCATGGAACAGTTACCACAGAAAGTAAAAAGGATCAAAGTGATTTAGTTGGTAGTGGCCTGAATTTCAAGATCCTGAGTTAGAAAAAAATGGAAATTAGAGTTGGTGTAATTAATTTTAACTTTTAGGGCAAATTGGAGCCTTGTAAAAATATCTCTTGTGAAAAGATCTCCACAAGGTGAAATGAAAGGCAGATATAAGGATGCCAGACCTTAGAACACCAATCAGCGATGCAGATCCACTCACCTGAGAAGAGGGTTCTGCCTCTCAGCAGAGCAGGTGATACCCAGGAAAGAGCCTTGGTTTCTCGGGATCTTGTGAGGTGGCATAGAGACGCAATCGTGTGTGGGTAGAATTAGCGAGACTGTGTCCTCACGTTTACACTGCAAGTGGTGAAAAGGCCAGAAATTCTTAACTTACATTTGGTGTACAAGTCGGAAGGGTTTGTTCACCCATTCTCCTCTGAAGTAGCTCTAACTTCTAAATGTCTGAATGGTAAAAATTGTCAGGATTCTTCTGTGCGATGGGGAGTTAACCTTTGTCCTGATTTGTGTGGCATTCTATGTCACTCAGGGGAGGGAACAGCACTGCCTATAGCAGACATGGTGAGACATCCTGCCTGTCGTTAACCCAACCAGTGTTTCTCCATGGTGATGCCTGTGTTCATGGCTACAGGAGAGAGCAATCACAGCTTGTCTAAGTACCGCTTCCAGTTGTTGTAATGAAATGCTCTGACAGAAACAGTTTAAGAGATAAAGCATTTATTTTAGCTTGTGGTTCAAGGCGCGGTCCATCCCCACAGGGAAATGAAGGCAGTAGGAGTTTGGTGTAACAACCCACAGCACAGCCAGAACAGCACACGGAACAGATATGTGCTCCTGCTCACTTCCTCCTCTCTGCTGATGCAGCCCAGGA
The DNA here is from genome assembly GCF_950005125.1 of Chionomys nivalis. NCBI lineage: Eukaryota > Metazoa > Chordata > Mammalia > Rodentia > Cricetidae > Chionomys > Chionomys nivalis. Next base: position 30,487,896 of record NC_080110.1, on the reverse strand, counting down.
TCCCAGTCAGAGAAAGGTTTCCCACTGTGGGAAAGTTGTCACCCCCCCACACCCCGCAGAGTTCCCAGAGGCCTGTCTTCCAGGTGGTTCTAGATTCTGTCCAGTTGACAGCAACTGTGCAGCTGACGTAAATGCACAAAACTACCAACACAATCCAAAGTTTTCTGGTGCAAGGTGATGTCCCTCATCAGAGAGAAGGAGGCAAAACACCAGAGCAGCAAATGCAGCCAGATAGGTGAGACCTGTTCACTGCACATATTGTTTATAAAAGAGTTTTTATTACTTCTTTTGGAGTTTATGTGACATGCATATGTGACCATATTCACAGCTATGACCCTCACCTCCAACCAACGAGGAGGCCAAGGTAAAGCCATGACGCTCACTGCCAACTAGGAAGTCCAGGTTTAAGTCATAAACTCACCTACAGTTAGAAAGTCGAGGTTTAGGCCATGACACTCACCTCCAACTAAGAAGTCGAGGAACGTGAACCTGTTCCATCCCCTTGGTACCCTTTTCTGCTGTAAATCTTTGATGGCAAGAGAAAAATGAGAGAATAGGGAAAATGAAGGACTTAATATTTGAGTCTCAGAGTCAATAATATTCTGAGAATGGTTTTGAGAATACACAGTTTATGACTTCAGGCAGGCTACTTACCTGCACTGTTTCCTCATCTGTGAATGTAATGATGAAAACGATAGTGTACATCATGTCCAGTAATGATGACCTGTCGAGATGAGGTAAGAACCTCCAATGAGCCAGGCCCCAGCACACAGCACCTCTTCAGCAAAGATGTTCTGCTACTCGTGTAAGACTGCAGAATCTAGGCAAATAATACAATAATGTTCAGTGAGGATCCTGGGCGGGGTCCTTTTACTCCTCTAACGGTTGCTGGCATTCAGGGCTTGGGCTTAGGAAATGAAAGTGATTCTGAGTTCTAGATATAAGGAGGCTAATCAGAGGTTTCAGTCCCTGTGAGTTTTCTGAGTTCATGGCCCCTAAGAAGCCTCTCCCAGCTCTCTTTCTCTACTTGTTTATCCTGTGCACACATCAAGTCAGAATGGGCTAGCCCAGCTCAGACACGAGTAAAAGAAATCTGGGCATGGTCTTTGTGCTAATCATGTGCCATGTTGGTTTAGCAGAACACCTTTCAAAGTGAGGACACGGCTGGCAACTGGCCAGGCTTGCTTGCTCTGCCAGCATCCTTCAGAAACTTGGCCAGGGAGATCAGAGTGGAGAGGGAAATGTCAAGATCAACACTGGGAAAGTACCACATGTCCTGGGTCTGGAGGTGCTGCCGGAATGGGATGATCAACCCTACACTGTTATGGGATAATCTTTTCGTATACTGTGAAGATAGGCCTCTGCCTAAGGCATCTTCTGATCGGTTTAATAAAGAACTGAATGGCTTAGAGCTGGGCAGGAGAGGATAGGTGGGACTTCCAGAAAGAGAGGGGAACTTAGCAAGAATCTGAGGCATGTAGAATTTGCCAGCCAGACATGGAGGAGTCAGATGTACAGTACAGGGGAGAGGTAATGAGCCATGTATCAGAACATAGATTAATATAAGCAGGTTAATTTAAGTCAAAAGAGCTACTTGGGAACAAGCCTAATCTAAGGCCAAGCTTTTGTAATTAATAAGGAGCGTCAGTGCCATTATTCAGGAACTGGCAGTCCAAATGAATTCTGACTATACTGCATCCAGGAAGACAACTGATAGAACAAACTAAGAGCCACATCAGCTCCAAGCTAGCATATTGCCTCCTCCATCCTAACCATACGTGCCCCTGCCCCGATTTATGTAAGTCTTCTCTCTTCCACCTCCCTTGGGCTATACTTCCTCCTGGCCATCATAAAAGCAAATCAAAAATTGATAAAAATTCATTAAACATATAGAAGTAAAAAACACTATTTTTCTATATATTAAAATATTTAGAGTCAATAAAAATATAAAGGAAGAAAAAATGCAAAACATACAAACCACAGTTCAAAGATTGTAGCGAGCTGTGTGAAGCCACATCTGATAATCAGCTCCTAATTATGGCTAAGACCCGACTTATGCTGTGATCACGCAATGATTGTCAGCTGCTTGCATATGCGTGGACCTATGGGCAGTGCCCACCTGGCAATCCGGGGTTGGTTGCCCATGCCTACTTAAGGGCTAGGAGGTTTTGCCAGAGGAGAGAGGAAAAGGGAGAGAGGGAGGGAGGGAGGGAGGGAGGGAGGGAGGGAGGGAGGGAGGGAGAGATTTTACATTTGTTAACAAGGTCCTGAATAAACTGCTTAGCAAGAAGAGCTCCGGTGTTGCGTGTCCTTCTTGCTGGCCGAGGGGGACCGCGACAAAAGATCAAAGATTTTTTTATGTTAAACAGATGAGACTTCAAATTAAAGGTAAAAACTTTACTAAGCTCAAAAGGTAACTTCTCGAATAGTGTTACTGCATGTATTGTTCAATATTAGCAAACGTTTTACTTTGGTCTGAAGAAGTCTGTAAGGGCCTTCATCCCCCACAGAGAAGTACTGTGTTATTTTCATTGTCTTTTGGATCTAACATGAAAAAATAAAATAAAAAAAAAACAAGCGAACAAATAAGAGCAAACACATCAAGTGTAAGCAAATCAAGGAAATTTCCAGAAGTTGAGTTCGCTATTTCTCCTGCCATACAAAAGCCCTGTCTGACTCATTAGTGTGAACACTCAATGTCAACCTAAGGAAGACACAGATCTTACTTTTGCTTCAATAGAATTATCTTTCGGAATATGAATATAAATATGAGAGCTAGATGGATGGATGATTTTTAGATGGTGGGCTACTTTAATAAATAGTTAAAATAAGAAAAGATACATCTCTATTGTAATTTCTGGTATTCTGAGCTTTTTCTTTATTTTTCTGTAAACACTTACTTATGTAATTTTATTTACATTGGTGGACTCAGGCTGTAAGCATTCTTTAAAAGCACAGAAATAAACTATCACATTCTGTGCTGGTATTGCATGTCAAATTTCCTCTTTCCTTCAATGATATTTCCCAAGTATCCATTTTGTATGCTGGCATTTGCAGGTGACTGCTTTATACTTCAATGTACTGAATCATTTTGTTCCATGTCTCTCATCCTATTACCTTGATTTTGCTCTCAGCATTTTCTTTCTGCAGAGATCTGGTTTAATCGCTGCTATTTCTGGCAAGGTCATCTACTCCTGAAAGTTCACATGAGCATAAGCAAGTTGGAGACTTTCATCTTGACTCCTGAATGAACACACTTTTTCCTTTTCCCACTTACATCTCCAACCAGCCTGGGCTGCTTTTTCCTTTCCTTTTTTATTTTTTTTAAAGCATTTTGTTTTGTTTTGCTCTTAGTCTTACTGCTAGAGAAATCCCCGTGTCTCTCCTAAGCCTTCCAGTAAATGTCTCAAACTCATTTCTTCTTCCTGCCCCCTCCACATCGCCTTGTGCTCATTTCAGCTCACAACCATGTCCCGCCATTTATTTTTCCTTTTGTCGCTAAATGACCAGTAATGACAGGCAGAGTTTATAAGACCTTGTGTTTCAAATCTCACATGAGTTCCTCCTGATTCGGGTTTATTTCCATTCTTTGGGACATTAACTTCCCTGCTTACAATGGCATTAAGTGTATTTTAGATAATGCTTTCGCTCAAGCCAAAAATAGTAGAAATCCATTTTCAAAATAAAAACAAAAGAAGTATTCCAGTGTCCTAACTCTCATCTATGTCCTTAGCAATATTTTGAGGCTATAAATGGCATTGAACGCATCTCTAAACACCCCCATGCCAGTCTCAAATCATCCATGTTTAGTATCAGTTCATTAGATTTTACAGTCAATACCCCATTACAGGCTTGATTAAATGAACTCCACTGGATTCTATAATGCTTGCTATAGCCACACAACTCCTGCAGCCTTCAGAGAACATCCATTATGTATGACTCCACCCAAAGAAGAAGAAAATGCTCACTATTGACCTGATGTCTTTTTAGAGGGGCTCTGTAGAGTTATTGATACATCTGAGAAACATATCTAACAGTATCAAACCCCTAGGAGCCACTTCACACCTCGAAGATGAGGCTAGCAGAAATGGGTATTCTAACATCAGTGAGCCCAATCCTACATCAGTTCCGCTAATACCATACCAAGTCGGGTTCACCTGAATGAATAATTATGAAGTGATTACTCTGCTTATTTTGTGATATAAAGCATACAAAGATAATGTTCCAAACTCTAAAGCTTTTGTAGGCTGTGATGTCAACTGTACAAAATCTGTCATTTATGATGCATTTTGATAAAGCAAATCAGTATAGATTTAAGAATAAAAAGCTCTCAAAGTGCAATATCGCCTTTTGGCTCTTTTCCCACATAGGAACAGTTTGGGTTCCCACCCACAACTGATGAGTTATGGGGCAAACAGCATGCCATCCAGGCTACTTGACCTCCATAGTAATGACCCTTCACAAAATTAGCTAACTCCTCCCAGATCTGTGTTTGTCTACTAATAGAAACATTCTTAACAGAGGAGAGGTCAGAAGAAGAAAATTAGTTGAGGAGATAGAAAACAAATATGAACAAGAGAAATATGTAGTTAGAAAAGTATTTATTTCCAGGCGGTGGTAGCGCACACCTTTAATCCCAGCACTCAGGAGGCAGAGGCAGGCGGATTTCTGTGAGTTCGAGGCCAGCCTGGGCTACAAGAGCTAGTTCCAGGACAGGAAACAAAAGCTACGGAGAAACCCTGTCTCGAAAATTAAAAAAAAAAAAAAAGTATTTATTGAAACATATTTGTGTTCATGTTCAAATAATTATTTATACGTAAGTTGTATAGGCTCCCTTCCTGGATCACTTGACATCGTGTCCTCACTATAGATTAGCAATTACCTCTGCCAAACACACCTGGAATAGACTTGACCTTGGCTTGAGGTCTTCCTATCTTTGTGTGGGTTGAGGTCTTCCTATCTTTGTGTGGGTTGAGGTCTTCCTATCTTCGTGCAGGTCATCCTCTTCATTCCTGTCCAAAGTGCCTACTTCTAGACTCAGCGGACTCTTTTTGTTGGTTGTTTCCTATAAATCTCTTTTCCAAATATAATGACAAAACTTTACCCTAAGTGGAGATAATTTTGTTTCCTTTGGAAGAAGAACACATCTTTGTCTTCTTCATGTAGAAGAGGCCAAATTAAGCTGACATGAGATTTACAAATATTGTGTCTCTGGGTTGTTGGTTTGTTCTAATAAAATGCCGTGATGTAATCTGTGACCATAAGAATGACCATGACAGTGAGCACGCTAAGCTTTATCTCTCGACTTCAGGCCAGGAAAGAAAAACTGTAACCCTTTCCTGTTCAACATAAAACACAGTAACTTGTAGATTAGATTCTTTTCCTGATCCTGTGATTTTTAAAAACTGAAAAAAAAATATTTAAGGGAAAATGTGATATTGATTTCAGCTCACTATTTAAGAGTATAGCCTATCGTGACCTGAGAGTCTTGCAGGAACTTGAGACAACTGGTCACACCGCAACCACAACCGGGAACAGAGAGCAGTGAAGGCATGCTGGGTGATCAGTTCCCTGTCTCTATTTATACAGAGAGCAGCAAACACATGCTTGGTGTTCGGTTCCGCGTCTCTATTCATACAGTCCAGGATCCTAGGCTTGGAATGGTCTTGCTCACATTTAAGATGGTTCTCCACATATCAGTGAACACAATCAAGGTGATCCCCAATAAGCATGTTCAGAACCATACCCCAGATAAGCCCAGACTTCGTCAGGTAGACAGTTAACATTGACTCCACACCTGAGCAACTTGTCACTAAGACACAGAATTCTTAAGCCATAATCTCCCTCTCTTTGTCCCATAGACTCATGACCATGCTATACTAGAAAGTGCGTTCAAAACAACTGTAAAAGTAAAAGTCCTTATCATCTTCAACAATTCCGGCACTTTAGAAACCCAAAGGCTATTGGTTACATAGTCCCAGGATATAGTAGCGCTAATCAAACATTCTTATTTATTTATTTATTTATTTATTTATTTATTTATTTTTATCTATTTTTTTTTGTTTTTCGAGACAGGGTTTCTCTGTAGCTTTGGAGCCTGTCCTGGAACTCCCTTTGTAGACCAGGCTGGCCTTGAATTCACAGAGAGACGCCTGCCTCTGCCTCCCAAGTGCTGGGATTAAAGGCGTGCGCCACCACCGCCCGGCAAACATTCCTATTTAAAATGAAGAACTGGAACGTAGGAAGAAAAGACCAGACCAAAGTAAAACCATACTCCAGCAGGGAAAACACCACATCCCTCTCTTCCATGTCTGGCATCTGGAGCTTTTAATGTAATCAATGAGACTTGGCAAGGCTTGGGATGCTCTTGGGTCTGCAGTGCACCATTTCTATTGTAAGCTGCTTTAACTCCACACCCCATAAGCCTCTTTGGAAAATGTCCCATGATCCTAGCATCCCTAATTTCCTGGGGCCTCTACTGAAACTGAGACTTGCCATCACTATGTTACAAAAAAATGGCCTCAAAGGGCTGCCTTGCTTGGATTCCAGCCCTGCTATTGTCTGACTCAGTTGTTCTCCATTTTGTATGCTTCCTATGTGCAAAACCAGTATCCCATGAATGACATAGCAACTCCATGGCCAGACTGCAATATAGTCTGACCCACTTTGGCTGTCAAGGCACAGAATTCTGTGTACTGACCTTGGGAAAATGCTTCTTTGGGAAGTTGTTTATAAGAGCAGGGAACCTCTTCAGGCTAGAATTTCCTCCTTCAAGAGAACTTGAGTCTACAGAAGATGGAGTTTCTAAGGGATAAGATTTTGCCTCCGGCCACTGTCCTCTGTCTTAGAGCAACATGGGAGATTTCAGCAGTGCTAGTATCTTTGACAGTTGTAGCTGCTTTCCTAGTAATAGACTGAAAGCCCCCCTGAAACATTATCTGGCAAATAAAGCTAATCTATTATGTTTAAGTTCAATTTCATTCAGTGTCTCAGAGCAGCAGCAGAATGAAGGCAGATACTGGGCCAAAACAATAATGCCAGATGTCCCCTACCCTTACATTTCAGATAGAGTCCTTATTATGCTCATAAATGCCATGAGTCCTAGAAGGAAGAGAACGAAGCCGTAAACCAGTGACACAAGACCCGGAAAGTAGAGCTAAGTCAAAATAGGGGCCTTGGTTACAGAAGGCCGATGGGACCCACTGTTTCCGTCTCCACTGAACACGACTGAGCTGGTATTTGCTGCAGTCTACAGACTAGAAACAGTGCTGAAAACAAACGGAAATTCATGGGGAAAATCCATCCTGGATGTTGATTCCAGGGAAGGAAGCAGAGTAGGAAATGGACAAGCACTCCGAGGCTTCAAGAACAAGCTCTCTCAGAACCCAGACCCCTACCTTCAAGGAAGTACTCGTAGATAAAAAGAAAAAGCTATTTCTTCTTTATGGTATGTGACTAAAGACAAACATCATCACCGTTTAACTTTCCTTTTTGTTGCTATGACAAAACATTAACCAAAACCAAGTTGGAGGAGGAGAGTGTTCATTTCAGCTTTAAAATTACCATCCATGAGTGAAGTTCCTCCTAGATCTATGAAAATCAGGAGACTGTCCTACAGATGTGCCAACAAGCCAATCTGAAGGCAGCAATTCCTCAACTTGGGTTTTGTCTTCCCAGGTGTATCAAGTTGACAACCATGACTAACCAATATGTCTCCACAAGATACAAATACACCACTGCTAAACTATAATGTTTACTTTCCTCTTTGTCCCCAAGATCTCGCATCAATATCACAATGTAAAACAAAATACAACTTTAAAAGTCCTTCGGGATTTAAAAATTCTATCACTTAAAATTTTAGTGTCTGTTTAAAGTAACCCAAAATCTCTTAGTGTGGGTTCCTCTTTTTTAAAAAGTTAGTATTTCTTGTTCCAAAATGGAAGATTAGGTATAAAAAAAAAAATCACACTTAAGCAAAACCTAAGTCCAACACTGTAACTTCATATCTAATTGCTTAATCTTTGCTCACTCATTATTCTTTGGACTCCAAAGGACTTGGCTAAGCTGCCTCTCTCCTCAGCCATCCATAGCACACACACCTTGTGTCATAGACTTGGGTCAGCTCTGCTCCATACATGTCAGGGTGACCATTCTATGGTTCTGGCATATCCTGGTAAAAGACCCTCGGAGAGGACCTTCCCTCAGGAGGTGACCCCGAGACCCAAGGAACAGTCCCAGACCACTGGCTGCAAATAGCAAGAGGTTTATTGGGTATACACAGGTACCTGCGGGTGGCAAAGTCTTTTCGGAGGACTTGCGCGCCTGCAGTCTGGGAGAAGGTCTTTTTATAGGAAAAGGGCGGCAGAAGCAGGCATACAGAAGCAGATGCATGGTTACAGGGATCTCATTGGTCGGTTGGAATGAGGCGAGGGGCATATGTGGTTTTTCCTTTCCCAGCATAGATGTATGGCCACAGATGTCCTGTTTTGCAGACATCCTATTTTACAGATATCCTGTTTTGCAGCTAGGGGCCCTGACCTCAGACATCCTCTCCCAGCACAGATGTATGGCCACAGATATCCTGTTCTCCTAGGCAAACGGGATGTTCTCATGAGAGCAGGCTAGCTGCAGATCCTGAGGGGGTCCTGAGGGTCTCAAAACAGGCTGTTCCCATGGGAACAGCCGACTGCAGATCCTGAAAATCTTTCAAACAAACAGGATGTTCTCACAGGAGCAGGCCAGCTGTGGGTTCTGAGGGGGGGGGGGCAGGGTCCAGAGGGTTTTTCACTAGGATCTCCAATACAACCAGAGCTGCACCTTGGCCAGTGGCTGTCCTGGACCCTCACAGTGACAAGCCTCAGCTGCTGGCCATAATCCCTTCACTCTTACAAAGCCAGTGTCATCTGGGAGACTGCTCCATGGTAAAGTCCAAGTTCCGCTGCAGTTTTATTTGCACCCATTTGGTCCCCTCTGGACCTCAGCTGCTTCGCATTGACCCCGTTGAAACATGTCTAAGAATTTTCCACCTTAACAAGGCTGATCTCTTAGTAATCACAGTTCATTTATGGTTTACAGTCCATTATTGAAGGAAGTCAGGACAGGAACCCAATTCAAGGACTTAGAGCCAGAGGTCATGGAGGAACACTGCTTACTGCCTTGCTTCAAGCTCACATTCAGCTAACTTTCTTACATAGCTCAGACTCACTTGCCTAAGGATGATATTATCCACAACTCCTACATCAATTAACAGTCAATAAAATGCCCCCACCGACATGCCCACAGGCCAATCCGATGGAGGCTATTCCCCAAGTGAAGCTCATTCTTCCCAGGTGCATCAGCTTGAAAACCAAGACCAGCCATAACAATCAGTATTTACACTCATTTTGGGGTCAGTTAGATAAACTACAAAGGAAGATTTCAAACATATTCTATTCCCGTCCCTCCTATGAGCATATTGTACTTCCCATACACTCACTATGGGGTCAGTTAGATAAACTACAAAGGAAGATTTCAAACATATTCTAGTCCCGTCCCTCCTATGAGCATATTGTACTTCCCAGGTGATGTTTGTCCCCGAGAGTTTCCTTACACATTCAGTACAGAATTATGTTCAGGCAATGTGGTAGGACAGTCTCTCCCAGAAGGAACACGGGCTTAGTCTGCATTTCCCCCAGTTTCAAAGGCAGATTCACTGCAATGAGCTCTTTAGAAATATGCCTTCTAGAATGAATGTTCAATGTGTCACCATCAGTATCTCAACATATGTCACCTTCTCAGGAGCACTCGTCAATGGGGAGTTTTCAAGTGACCATCTCAGAGTCACTGTGTTGCAGTGGCCACAGTCACTTCTCAAGTAAATCTGCCTAGGGTCTGAAATACAGGAGCCAGAAGTGACATCACCTTCAGGGCCACTCCCCAGCAACTCATTTCTGCCAGCTATGCTTCAGTCTCAAAAGTTCCACAACCGCTCAAAACACCACCACCAGTCGAAAACAAAATTTTCCAACATATGAGCCTGTGGGGGCTATTTTAAAATAAAACAATAATATAGGTATTAATTTTGAAGGTATTTTACGGGTAAAATTAGCAAGAGCATGAAGGTTGGCTCTGCTTAACATAAGTATTTCCAAAAGGATCTTCCCAATGATGAGAGATTGGCTTCCCCTGGATCTGCTCAGGAGGAAGCAAGACATCACACGTACTGTTGGAAAGGCATGTCTATGTCAGGCGGAGCCACAACCTACTTAGCCTCTTCCAACATATAGTACCACCATTAGCTAATTTTTGAGTGAATTCCATGCTAATATGATCTATCTCTCTCTCTCTCTCTCTCCCTCTCCCCTCTCTCCTTTCCCTACTCTCGCCCTCTTTCTCTCCCCCCCTCCATTTCTCTCTTCATCAAATCTGTACTAATATATACTCATGCATACGGATTGTGTTCAAATAATGCAAATTTTCCCTTGCTCTGACTGAGGCACAGTTGAGTGGGAAATGAAAAAATTTTCCTTACATATGTAACAACAGTTACAGAATTCTATTAGAATTTGCCTGTTGTTTTTTATCTCTCTAATCAACTACAACTTTCTTTAAAGCGAGGCCTTCTATTTACTTCAGTATCTCCTATGTTCGTTATGTTGCCAGGTACACAGAGATTCTTAACAAATTAATGAACCAGTCTCTTGGTAATAAATGTTTCAAGCTGTGGCCTTGGTAATGCATTCGCTACAAAGAAAGATAACAGAGGCCAAGGCAATGATATTGACAGAAACATTCGCTTCCTCTCTCCATAGCCCAGTGTTCATTTTTCTCTCAATTATGATTTAAAGGATAACACTTTCCCTCACTGAAGTCTCAAGTTTCTGATCCGAACCCTGCCCTGCAATCACTTATTATTCTTGTTGCTAGCTTTCTAAGTGGCCTTTTTTCCTTTGATAATGCTTGCAATCTGTCAGGTGCAGGGAAATTACTAGGCCAGTTAAGTGTATGTATCTCTGAGTGACTATATGCTGGGTGTGCATAAAAGCTTCAAGCACCTTTCCCTGTGGCCTGGATAATTTCTCTGAGGGATGCTTGGCTCTCTTCATGTGGCGATGCTATCTGATATTTGAATGACTAGGTCATTTACACTTTCTTATCGGGCTTGTTTGCTTGCATATTCCGCAAGCTTAGCTAGCAGCAAACTCCATGTCAAGTCCTTTTAATAATTTAGAATTTCAATTTGCTTCTAGCTTACTATCTGTGTGGGAGTTTCGTGGTTTCTTTCCTCATAATCACATGATATAGTTTGTATAGGTATTAAATAACCTCAGACCTCATTTACATCTCTGCAATCACCTGTCTTATTAGGATCCTCATTATCCATAAACAAGAGGAATTATAACAGTGGGTTTTCTACCCTCATTGCCTTTCCTGTCTTGCATGGTTATAGAGTTTCCTATTCTACCTTTAAAAACTGACATTTTATCTTGAAAGCTTTAAAAAATTTATATTACATTTATTGATAGATTGATGTGTTCTTTCCTCTGTGTGTGTGTGTGTATGTGTGTATGTGTGCTTGTGCATGCATGTATACACATGCATGTGGGTGCATTTGTGTTTCTAGATGCAAGACGACAGCTTCCAGGAGTCAGTTTTTGCCTTTCACCATCCAAGTTTTCAAGATTGAACTCTGGTCGCAAGGCTTGGCTGCAAGCCATTTTATCAGCTGAACCCTTTCTGAGGCCCATTCTTCTTGGAAACTTCATTAGCCACCTACATATCTATGTGTTATTGATAGCATTAGGTTTTTCTCTAGGTGCTAACCGTGGCACTGAGTAATGGAATGATAAATTGCAGTAGCTATAATTTGATGCCCCTAGAACACTAAGCGATTTCCACAACAGCACATGTGTCTCCTCTCTGTGCATCGGCCATAACCTCCCAAGTTTATAAACAGGGTTTGCAGAAGGTGGCAGGCAGAGCCAGCTGAAGAAAAGCAGAGACTCTCATAAGAATATGTCATAGCAAGGCCATTCATTTAGATAGAACACTGATCACAAAATGATGAAGCAATAAAATCTCTAGATCACCCTTGCTAGAGGGAAGGCTAGGAGAACCTTGATGGAGCTCATGATCAAACCAGATGAAGTGTCACTCCGTGAGACAAGTTTTTATAGTGGAGTAAAAATGATAACTACACATAGAGTCAACAGGACATCATTCTCGTCAAGAAGCACTGTGCCTTTGCTTATTTCACAGCCTTGCTTTTGTAACACAGATGTCTTCCTGTGTCACAAATGCTAAATTTAACATAAGGTATTATTTTATCTACTGTGCAAAGTTTTCGAGGAAGATAATTGTTCATATCGTACATATGAAGAAAGGGAGGAGTGGAGGGCTGAAATAATTCATCCAAGATCTGCACATCAGGAAGGAATGGGTCTAGTTTTCAAATCTTGATTTCTTGAAAACCCACACTTTCCACTACTGTACTCAGGATGAGTAACGCAGCAGTTGCCCTTCTCCGCAGAGTATTAGAGAGGACCACCTCACTAGTGCCCACATCAGCACTGGGGTCAACTTTGATCTCATAAGATTTGATGAATAATAACGTAGTGATTATAAAATGGACCATAAGGCAGAGACGTAGCCCTGAGCAGCACAAGGCTGAATTGTCTCATGCCAATCAAGGGTCCCATGTCCAGAAGAGCAAATTCCAGATGGCACTGTCCTAGCAAAGTGGATGCCTTCCTGAGAGGCAGATGTCACGGCAAGGCAATCACATTGCATACAAAGTGTCCACTTCTGGGACCCCAGAGCTGAGCAGCTTTTTCTGCCACTCACTGGGCCCTGTGGAGAACTTGCATTACTACATAGGCTTTGACTTCCAGTTAGCTTTATGACAGGCCCTTTTAACCTGAGGTTTCTAACTCTGAGCACTTTAACCTTAGGAGAATTTTCTACTCCAGAACAAATTCCCGTTCCTTTTAGTACTCTTCCTCCAAGACGTGTAGAAATTTGATTTAAACAATCATACCTTAGTAATTACAGGTGCCTATAAAAACTATATTTTGTCTATTGTGTAAAAATTAATATTATTTAAAACACATGTGGAATATATTTTAGCACACAGTGCCTATAAAACGAAAGTTGCACACAAACAAGTGTGTAGAATTTAATTATCCTTTCACAGAGCATCAGCTTTGTATGATTTACGGTGTCTGTATCTGTGTGATGAGTCCCACTTCATTCTTGTCCCCAGACTGTATTCTGTGCTCCCTCCCTTGCCTTCTCCAGTCCCTGTGACTCCTCATAAGGACTATGGGGTACATGAGAGCCACCGGCTAACCTTGCAGCAGAGACCCTGGCAAGCCTAAGGTCTAAGCTAAGGTCCTAGTTCGTGTTCACGGCAACTCATATAAAGGAAAGCATTTAATTGGGACTTGCTTACAGTCAGAGGCTCAGCCCATTGTCATCGTGGCAGAAGACAGCAGCAGGCATGACAGACATGGCATTGAGCGGTAGCTGAGAGCTCTACCTCTTGATCTACAGGCAGCAGGAGGAGAAGAAACTCTGGCTTGGAGTGAGCTTTGGGAAACCTCAAAGACAGCCTATAACAAGGCGATCACCCCTTAATTACCCCCTAATCACCCCCTGACCACGTATTCAGATCTATGAGCTCTTCTTATTCAAACCACTATAGCTAAGCTCTACCTAACGGCTACTACTGATTCATCTATCTTTATGGCAGAAGCCCCAAATATGAGCCAATACCCCTACCTAAAACACAACAGTTTTCATAACAGCATCAACATCTCTGTTCTCTGATTCACCTACAAAATGTTTATCCAACAACATGTATTCACTATCATGGGAAGAGACTCCTGTGGTGTTGACAATGGTAGAACCCTAAACTGAGCCACAGTCCCCAAAGAGCATGCATTCCATTAAAGGAGTTAAGGGACAAATGAACACTATGTCACATCTGATGATATACATCATGATAAACAACCATCGAATATGTAAGAATATGGGCAGCAGGAGAGGAAGGTGCTGATTTAAGAGCCATCAAGAGAAACTTAGCAGACATTTGATGGGAGATGGGAAGAGAGTCCATAAAACCGCTCATGCTATGGGGGCGGAGGACCCTGGAGACAGGGGTGTCCCCAGTGACATAAAAGAGTAGCTGCAAGACCAGTAGAACCAAAATACACGGGGAGTGGCAGCAGCACAGGAGACCCCGGAAGGCGTGGGGCTCTCCAATACTCCATGACCTTATACATCTTTTCAAAGGACAGCAGGATTTTTGCTGACTTCTACATAGACTACAAATTGTTGAGTATGATAATTAAATTTTGATGACCAAGGAGGAAAAACTCTCCATGTCTGGGAGTAAAGTGGTAAAAAGAATCAGGTGGTGTGTTTGTTTGAAAGAAAACAAGTCAGAAATAACCAGGTCAACAGTCCTTAATTAGTTAAACAGCCACTTTGCAATGTGTTCTTTGCCAATAACTAAAAAAGGTCCTTTCTGTAACACATTACCTTTGTATAAGGCTTGGATAGGTCTTCCCTTGCTAGATATGGTGCCACATACCTATAATCCTAGCACTTGTGAGGCAGGGGCATTGCTATTTCCAGGCCAGTCTGGGACACATAGCCAGACACTGTCTCAAAAGCCAAAACAAAAAGAAATTTCTACCTAATAAATAAATAAATAATATTTCATGTGACTAGTACACTTTGGCTGAAAGGAGATAACGTTTAAAATGGCTTATAGCATGGGGACCGTGGGAGAGGATTGAAGGGAAGGGAAGAGGGAGGAAAGAGAGCAGAGAAAAATGTATAGCTCAATAAAATCAATTAAAAAGAAGAAAAACATAGAGATCCCCTGTGAAGGGGCAATAAAAAAAAGCATAAAATGGCTTATATGCTGTAATGAGAGAAAAGGAGGTGTATAAAAAATACCCAGTGGTTGACAGATACATACGGGGCTCTTGGTACTGCAGTAATTTTATTAATTTTTAAAGAATGAATGGGGCTTGGGAGATGGCTCAATGGTTAAGAGCACTAGTTGCTCTTCTAGAGGACCTGGGTTCAGTTCCTAGCACCCACATGGCAGCTTACAACTGTCTGTAACTTCAGTTCCAGGGAATTTGACACCCTCATACAGACATATATGCAGGCAAAAACAAATGAATATGAAATAAAAATAAATAATTAAAAAAAGATTTTTTTAAAAAGAATGAAGCGTGTTTTTCTTTCCATTTTTTACCTGCCAGTGTAAATCAGAGTTACCATGCGCAAAGGCTTTTCCAACCACCTCTTCCCAGCTTACAAACGATCTCAGGTGTCCATCTACAGCTGCCAAAGAAACCAGCTAAGAGCAGAGCTGCGCTGGTCAGCGTTTATCACCTCAGCACAACTACAGTCACCCAAGAAGAGGGGACCTCAACTGAGGGATTGCCTCTATCAGATGGGCCTGTGGGCATGACTGTGAGGCAGTTTTTAATTGTTTGGTATGGGCAGGGCCAGCTCACTTTGAGTGGGGTCACCAGGGCTAATGGTCCTGGACTGTATAGGAGAACAGGGTCGCAACAGCACTGACTTTGGTCTCTGCTCAGGTCCTGCTTCTAGGTTCCTGCCCTGAGTTCCTGCTTCCAGCTTCCTGCCCTGAGTTCATGCCTTGACTTCTGAGAGGTTTAAACACCCTCATCCCCTCACCCCCTGCTTTATAATAAGATCTAGGTTTCAGTTTCTTAAATGTAAAACATTTAAAACTAGCAGTTGATTTTTAAAATTAAATTCAATAATTTGCCTTTTTATTTTATATTTATATCTCTTCTTTTGTCTTTTCAGAGTAGATTCAGTAATCTATCCTTTTATCCCATGATATCTGTATCTCCAGTTTTCCTTTTCAAAACAAGTACCTTGAATCTAATTTCCTTTCTTTAGTTTTTTTCCTGACCATTACCAATAATAACTTATAACCAACCCCCCTGAACAATGACAAATATCCATAACCCATTGAACAACCAAAACCCATCCATCCCACCTCTTTGGAATGTGGGCATCATATTCTTAAATTTACTTCCTGCTGTCTGGGGACAACAGCATCTTTAGGAAATCCTGGAAAGAAAAATTTGGACTAATTGTCAAGTCCTGGGAGAAGTAGCTTTATAATTTGTTCTCTCTGTGTAATGAGAAAGTGCAGGGCTTGTCTTAAGTCCTGGCTAGAGTAGTCTCTGAGACTGGACCATCTCTGCTAGCCACATTGAAACTGTTCTGAGTAGTTTGTAGATCAAAGCTAATTAGGTGCTGTCTTTCAGCTTGGTGGTGTTATCATAGTCCAGGAGGAATCATCATTGTGGGGCCCCATCCTCCTTTTGGAGATTCATGAAATTTTATCATGTTGGAAATATGATATACTAATAGGCGATTTATTCTTTTTCTTGAGACACTCTTTGGATTATTTGTCCTTTTTCTTCAGATGCCTTATTTATCCAGTGGTCTTCAAATTCCTTAGCTGGATATCTTTATTCTCATGGAAAGACAGAAACAAAACCCACACCAACCCTAATTTTGAGGAAATTCTCTTTTGGTAAGTTATATCTGATCAAACAAAAAATCATTTTGTTAGTTTTATAGGTTAGTTTAGATTAAAAAGTCGTGCTGTTTGATGAACCATCATCTCTTCTAATTAAGAGGTGTCTCTTGTTCAAATCAAATCTTCATCAATTTTGATTGTATCCATATATTTTCTTCTTCTGTGGAAACAAAAGCAGAAACCCTTCCCCAGTGTAACATATGCCCTGGTTTCTGTTCTGAGGTCAGCACA
This sequence comes from Chionomys nivalis, assembly GCF_950005125.1. NCBI lineage: Eukaryota > Metazoa > Chordata > Mammalia > Rodentia > Cricetidae > Chionomys > Chionomys nivalis. The sequence goes on along the minus strand of NC_080110.1, from coordinate 30,471,083 downwards.
TCTTTAAAGTATATCAGCTGATTTAGTTCTGTAGTTTTTCCTACTATCCAACATCTCTATGCAGCTGTTGTTCTGTTTTCATTAGCATTTAGAAAATTCAAAGTTAATAAAGCATTATTCTATCTATTTCTTGGGATCTTTATCATCCCTTTCTGTATACTTAACATATTCTTTAGAGTTTGATTTGATCTTTCTATAATAGCTTGCCCTGTAGGATTGTGTAGCATGCTTGTAATATTCTTTATAATAAACAAAAATTGTTTAATTTTCTTAGAGACATATGCTGAAACACTGTCTGTATTTGTGCAGGTGTAATGATGACGGCCATAACTTCTAGCAAATATGTGAGTACCAAATCATCCTTTTCCAAAATAGGACACATCCATCTGGCAAATCTCATTCCTTTGAGTACCCGTACCCTTTGAGTTACTTCCTGTTATACTTGGTTGTATAAAGTACAAGTAGGGCATCTCCTTATAATCTCCTTGACTTGTTTCCATGTAATGGAAGAGTTCCTTTTTAAATATTTGCTATTGACATGCTGTTTTTATGAAATTCTGAGGTCTTCAGCATATTTTCAAACAAAAACTGATAGATTTCTTCATTACCTTGTACAAGAGGATCTGGCAGACATGTATGGGATTGGATATGTGTTGTGTACATGGAATGATGTCTATTCCTGATTGTATGTTGTACCTGAATAAATAATAAAGTAAATTCTGTTTTATCTGGTATAAATTCAGCAGTTTCAATATGAAAAACAACTCTTTCTGCATATTGCAATTCAGTAACTATGTGGAAAAGTTCTTTAAAATCCCATAGTACCGTGAGAAAAGCATAGAATTCAGACTTTTGGACAAAATCATAAGGGCTTTGTTCCACTTTACTTAAATTTTCTGATTTGTGACCTGCCTTTCCTGATTTATTTGCATTGGTATAGGATATAGAGGCTCCAGTTATTGGTGTTTCCTGTACAATGCAAGGAAGGATTCAGTTAGTTCTCTTTATAAGTTGAATTTTCTTGCTTTTGGGATAGTTGTTGCTAATCTCTCCCCCAAGAATTACTACAAGCTTTTTGCCAGGGTTCACTTTATTCCCATAATTTGTCAATTTCATTGTTATTAAAAGGTACTATAATTTCTGCGGGGTCTATTTCTGCTAAATGACAAAGTCTCAATTTTACTTTTAGAATTAACTCAGAGACCTTTTCAACATGTGTTTAATTTTCTACTTGGTTTATGTGATAAAAGGATCCTTTCTAAGATATTATCTTCCCTCTGCATTAAAATTCCTGTAGGTCAATATTTGGAGGGTAATAGGACCAGAATGCAGTTACGATTGGATTCACATGATCCACATTTGCCTTCTGTAATTTTTCTTCCATCGAAGCCTTCTCTTTCAGCTTCAGCTGATAATTTCCTAGGACTATGTAAGTGCTTTTCACCTCTAGGGTTTTGTTTAAATTAATCAGGTCATCAGGTTTTATCAAAATAGTGGGCCATAAATTGGAAATGTCTCCTGGCAATCTTTGAAAGTCATTAAGCATCTGCAATTGATCTCTCCTAATCAGCACCTTTTGGGGTCTAATTTTTTTTTAATATTTATTCACTTATTATGTATACAATATTCTGTCTGTGTGTATGCCTGCAGGCCAGAAGTGGGCACCAGACCTCATTACAGATGGTTGTGTACCACCATGTGGTTGCTGGGAATTGAACTCAGGACCTTTGGAAGAGCAGGCAATGCTCTTAACCTCTGAGCCATCTCTCCAGCCCATGGGGTCTAATTTTTTGTAAACCTATTTTATAGCCTAAATAATTAATAGAATCTCCTCTCTGTAATTTTTGTGGGCAATTTGTAATCCCCAACAAGGCAAAATACTCTTTATTTCTTTAAACATTTTTTTCTAAAGTATCTATATTTGAATCAGCTAATAAGATGTTTCCTGTGTAATGGTAATCAACAGATTCCAGAAATTGACTATGTATCATTTCCCATGGCTGCCATACAAAATATTGGTACAGCATAAGACAATTTAACATTCCCTGTGGGAGAATCTTACATTGATATCTCTTAGCAGGATGAGAATTATAGATAGGCACTGGGAAGACAAACTTTTCTGTCTTTTTCTTGTAGAGATATAGTGATGAAACAATCTTTTAAATCAATACCTATAAGAGGCCATCCTTTAGGTAATACAGAAGGCAAAGAAATGCCAGACTATAGAAAACCCATTGGCTGAATCATCTTATTAACATTTCTTAGCTCTGTTACCATTCTTCATTTTCCATATTTCTTTTTAACAAAAATACAGGAGAATACCAAGAGCTGTTTTATTCTTCAAGATGCTGAGCATTTAGTTGCTCTTGTACAGCTATTCTAAAGTCTGCAGTTTCTCTGCTGTTAAAGTACATTGCATGACCCATACAGGCTTGTCGATCAACAATTTCAAAGGTAGGGCTGTTGCTGTCTTTAGAAGATCAGCAGCTGTTGTGCAGTTCTTGTACAACCTGGATGATTGGTGATTGTTCTTTATAATAACTTCTAATATTTCCCCCAGAAATATGTATTAATTGACAGTTTGTTTCTAAGATTAAGGAAATGTTAATCTGAGTATTCCATTGCTGTAATAAATCATGTCCCCACAAATTCATTGCTATGTTAGCCACATATGGCTTTAATTTTACTCCCCGTCCTTCTCTTCCTATATATTTGACACATCTCATGCCCTGCTTTACCTGAGATAAAGACCCAATCCCTAAAAACTAAACACTTACATCCTGAAGGGGCCAATTGGGTGCCAAGATCTTGGTGAAATTATTGTTATATCCTCACCTGTGTCTACCACACATTCAGTGACAATGTCATTTATTCATATTTTTTAATTTTGGTCTTTTTTCACTTTATAGAAGTTTGCCAAAATACTAGCTTTATGGTTTATTCTGAATATTTTTGTTCTCTCTTTATAGTTGTTCTATTGTTGGAAAAGTGAGCCACTTGTTGATTCTAGCTGCTTAGTTCCAAAATAATCACACAGAAACTGTATTAATTAAATCACTGCTTGGCCCATTAGCTCTAGCATCTTATTGGCTTACTCTATGATGGCAGGAAACAACTGAACTGGATTTGGCATATGTGCCTGTGAGAGGCCCCTCAAGGGATTTTCTGATGGCAAACTGTTGCCTTGAATATCTCTTGCTGATCTACATTTATTAGTTCAATGCCTGCTTTTGCCGCAACTTCTGCATAATCCAGAAGGAAAGGATATTCTGTTTGGTTTATGCTTATAAAAAAACATTGTTCCTAGGAAGGCTTGCTTACAATCCCTCTTAAGGTGGCCTTATTTGCCACAATTATAACACTTGACATTTTAATTTTTCCTCAAACCTCTGGAAATTACCTCTCCTAACTATACATCAACATGATCATGAGATTCAATATTGATTGTATCTCAGATCTATTCCTCCAAGGGTGCTAACCTTGCCTTTCAAGGCCTAATTATCATTTTGCATTGAGAATTGATATTTTCAAAAAACAGAGATCCCATTGTTATTTGTCAGAAAATTATTATTTTCTAAATTTTGTATCATTTTATTTACTCCTGAAGTCAATCTTTGTAAGAAAAACAAAGGAAAAAAACCTTTGAGACCTGTATAACTTTAGTAAATGACTCAATTTTCTTTCAATTCTGTCCCAAGCATTCAAAGATGCTGCACAGCATAAAGTCAGGGCATGGTCATCACACAAAGACTGGCTTTCTATAGTAGCATAATCTCCTTCTCCCCGAAGTTGATCTTGAGAGATTTCCATGCCTTTCTTTTTTTGGTTATTCAACTGTCTTAGCCTCTTCTCTGAACCAGGTACTAAATTGTAATTCTGGACCCAGCTCTAAAACAATGTTAACCAGCCTATCCACTAGTCATTAGGGATAATAATCGCAATAAATATCACAAACTGACCACAAGGTTTAACATTTGCTTCACAAAAGGTGAATGCATGCCATATGAGACTATCACTTCCTTGGATCTTCTTAAATCTAACAATGGCACAGGAGTCCAATTAGCTCTTACAGAGCGATCACTTGGAAATTCCTGTAAGATTATTGGATATGTTAAAGTTGGTTGTTTGAAAACCTCAGTCTGTTCTTCTCTAATCTTATAATACAATGCTGAAATTGGTTCTTCATTAAATTCCTCTGTCTGTATCTGACTATCTCAATCACCTGTTTTATTAAGATTTTCTAAGGCCTGTATCTTAGCAGTCAAAACAAACAGCTTTTTAAGAGATAAATTAAGAATCATCAAACTGACAGCAAGGATTACTAAAATGATAATTAACAGTATGTCAATCTTGATTAAGTTGATTACCCCTTCATTTAGTTGCTCCATTTTTAAATTATGCATTACATAATAATGCAGAGACATAGCTTTCTTTATGGTAATTGGTTTCCAATTTTTGTTGTTATTGCTGTTGTTTTGTTTTTGAGACAGGGTTTTCCTGTGTTACAGTCCTAGCTGTCCTGGAACTAGCTCTTGTAGACCAGGTTGGGATCAAACTCACAAAGATCTCCCTGCCTCTGCCTCCTGAGTGCTGGGATTAAAGACATGCACTACCAGTGTGTTTCCCATTTTTTTTAACATGGGAGAAAAACTCTCCATTTCAACTAATTCCTCCCTTAAGAATTCCCAATTTTCTCATCAAACCTACTACCAATGATGAAGATGTGAGGCTTATTTCTGCTGTGTAGAACAGCAAAAGCCTGACTGGATTTCAAGGCAGCTACCTAGTTTGGCAGCAGCCTGAGAAGAGGGTTCAAGGAAAACCCACCAGGAGAGAAGAGAGGAAAACCTAGCCAGTAGGAGTTCCAGCCTATGCTGCAAAGCCACAAGCAAATGGCTTTTTCATGAATTCATATCCCAAACATTGGGTATAGATGTGTCATGAATAAAAATCCAGAGACAGATATTGGGGTTCAAGTTGAAGATCAGAAAAGCAAAGCAGTCAAACCACTAGAGAACTCTTACCTCTAAGAAATCTTAAGACTAATAAGAAAGCAAGTTCCTGTATCATCCTGCCTTATATTCTTCTCTAGTGCTGGTATTAAAGGAATGAACCACTACTGTCTGGCCTTTATGGATAACTAGTGTGGCTGCTGGGATTAAACGTGTGTGCCATCACTTCCTGGCCTATACGACTGACTAATGTGGCTAGTTTTGCATTGTGATCTTCAGGTAAGCTTTATTAAAACACAAATAAAATATTACTATACAGCATCCCTCTCATGGATTTCTGCTGACCCCAAAATCCCTAAATCCAGTTTTCATGCAAAGAGAGAAGGTTTAAGTTCTATTTCATGACATAAGAAACTGAATGAGCAAAGATGGACAGAATCAGGATGACCATCTCTCTCACAGCATGGCTCTCCCTCTAGTTGTTGTGAACCTCTATGAAAATTCTGGCTGTGCAGGACCCTTACAGCTTTGTCCAGCCTCATTGCATCACTTTCCATGGAGCTGCTAGAAAGGAATAACAATAATCGCTATGCAAAACTTACTGTAAATCTGAAGATACAAACATTTTTAAGTGACCTTGGCCAAAAGCTTTAGTCTCCAGAGGCAAGTGACTATTTATCAGTTCACTTAATTTTTGTTATCCACTGACATCAGGAAAACAACATTCCTGGTGTGTTTGATATCAGAGTTGAACAGTTTACATGAGACACGTGCAGAAAGTAAAGAGACTATGACCTGAGAACTTCAAAAACCAATTCTACCATCCTCACCATTAAATCTCTGTCTTCTGGCACACAGCCTTGGAGTGTTATATTTTTCCTTGGTGGTAATGAACCAACTAACATTTATTAAACATTTCCATGTCAGGCACAACAATAAGCACTCTAAGCCTGTGATTCATGTGACTCCCGCAGCCACATCATAGCCAATTCCTACTTTGTAATAAGAACAGCTGCATTCATACATGGACTTGGCCATCATAGGCTAGGCAGTCTGGATTAGGAATCTGTACTTTCAGCTCACTTTGTCTAAATGTTTTTGAAAAATATTTTTTCAACCTCAAAAATAAATTTCTATCTTCCAAATTCATTACAAAACTGATGTTGAAGATAAATGAGGACAGAGTAATGAATGAGTCCATGGGCAAAGCCTTTAGTATGCGTGAGTTTGGGTTCCAAGAACCTACACAAGGCCCTCCTGTATTCTTAGTGCTCAAAAGACACTGGTAGGGGATCCACCAGAAATTCTGTCTAACTAACCTCACCCAATCTATGAGCTCTGGGTTCAGCAAAACTCCCTGTCTTAGTAAATAAACTGGAAAATGATTGAGACAAATGCCAACTTCTGGCCTCCACACACACGTTAACACACGTGCATGCACACACATGCAAAGCATATATGAATCCACTCTTGATTCTCTTTGTTTCCAACTTGTGCCATCTTTTTTTAAGAAAACTTACTGAAATTCTGACCTTTTCATGAAAATCCCAAATTGGCTTGATTCTCAGGTAGGCAATATATCTGTTCTGTTTCATGGCCACATATATTCTTGATCCCAAATAGCTAGTCTTCACCTATTTGTGTTATTATTCTTATCAGTCTTCAGCAACTTGGAGGCCCATTCATTCATATAAACATACAAACATGTTATCAACATGTCTCAGAGTCTTTATTCAAGTCTAGGGTCTATGATTACATCCCATAGAGACAAGGTCTTAGGAACTCTCAGTGACCGGTCACATCTTTGCATAGTGACATGTAGAATTTCCTTCTATGCAGTGACTACCTTCTCCCACAATAGTAGAAAGAGCCATATTTAAAATTGTGGAGTACACTGCATATTTTCTAGCCCTACTTATGGGAGTGATGTTTGTTTGTTTGTTTGTTTGTTTGTTTGTGTGGTTCTGGGAATCAAACTGGAGGCCTTGCTCATGTTAGGCAAATGTCCAGTGCTGAACATCCCTAGGCCTCCAAATACTGTTTTCTATTAGGTTGTGACTATAGGTTATAAATGTGTTTGTAGCCAAAGGAAAATAACTGAGAAAACATCTCGGCTTTGCATTGCAGCCCGGGGAAGTTTTCTCTTTCTTGTTGTTGCCTTAAAGATAAAGACAGAATTGAGCTGACAGTCCAAAGCTCTTGGTCAGGACTCCATCGCTAATGCCGGTAACCTTGCCCAGGCCACTCTCCAGTTTCTTCCTCTCCGGTGTAGTCCCACTTGGTTTCAGAGTCTGCATTTAAACTGGTGATGATCATAGAATTTGGAGATAAGAATGAGAAGGCACACTATTTCCTGCGTAATTTTCAGGCTTGTGAACACAGCTGACATGAGGTAAAATGAATGGATATTAGTGCTATCACGTGAAGTCTTTCATATTTCCTAGGAGCTGAGAGGGGAGGAGGGGAGCCGAATCAAAGCATCTTCTAACCTGTCACTTTCAAAGGCTGTGAATTTATTTTTAAAATAAAAAGAAGAAAGATGTGGGACGATGCATTCTGAAACAAGTAGCTGGGCCAATTCTTAGCTTAGAATGTTTGGGCTTTCAAGACAAACATTCCTAATAAGTAAGATATTCTTAAAGGAGACGAGATTGTACTGCTAAGTAGCTGATTTAGAACGAGGCTGTGGATGAAGTTCTGCAGTTTGTCTGCATGCAAATGAAGAGTCATTTCCTAAGTCACTTCGCTCTCAGTGTTATTATTCATGACAGGTGCACAGGATGATGTGCGGTAGAGTGAGCAGGCCCAGCATCTGCCTCCCAGGGCGCCAATGCCAGTTTCTCCTGAGTTCCCCTTGCATCCTGCTGACATATCTCAATCTCCCTTCCATTCTCCCTTAGGGTTACAAAATCAATTTGTTGCTGATATCCTTGAAAATCTCGCCCCACTTCTTAACTTTTGGAATTACAATTGTATCATTTTCCTGACCGAGAATCCTTGCCTCCAGGTGGCCCTTTTATTTTGTGTTTTCTCTAGCTCCTGAACATCGCTTCTTTGGGTGTTGCCTGGAAATAATACAATTATAAACGATCTCAAAATTCCCCCTATTCTAATTACATAACACAAGTTAAGCAACATGATAAGTTCTATTGAGGACAACTCATGGGGCTCAGCGGAGAAAGTGCTTGCTGTGCAGGCATGAGAACCTATGTCCAAATAGCTGGGTCCCACATAAGTGCAGACAAGCATGCAGCCCTCCTGCAATCCAGCACTCAAGAAACAGAGACAAAGGATCCCTGGCGTAAAACGACTAGCTAGGAGAGCCAAACAGGCAAGTTCTGCGGCATCCCAAATTTATGCCTCAATATGCATAAACGTGGGGAGCAATAGAGGAGCATACCCAGCATCAATCTCCAGCCCAAGCTCACAGTGCACAAATGTGTTCTCCATGGACCCACATATGATGACATACACATAGACAGACATCACATACAGGTGCAAAATAATCATATATATATATATAATTATATGTATATATGCACATATGTTTTTACTTGTATCTATGTTTGTTGTTGACACATGTTTGACAATCATAAAAATCCTTGGCCTGAAATAAGAAGCATTAATCAGGGTACTAACTGAAAGTCTAAAATCAACTCCACACGCCCTGCGTACACAGTAATCATTACCCTCCCAACAGTCAAAAATAAACACAAGTGTTTCGGTTTTTTGATGGAACATGAAGGGATGAAAAGAACTGTTACTCAGACTTAAAAATAAAAGCTAGCCACAGGGTGACAAATCTTCTGCCACTTGAATAGAATTTAAACCCTATATTTCATTTCCAAGTTGTCATTTATCTGGCATATATCTCGTCTCCCCACCAAGGAAACAAAAATGTCATCACGTTTAGCATCTTGTCAAACTTAGAACGTCTAAATCAACTTTGTCCAGATAGAAACTTAGCAAATATTGACAACCAGGAAATAAGAACTCTGTCTCACACAAGTACACTGGAAGGTAAGACTTTCCTCCATGGTGAGCTGTCCAGTCATCGATTTGACACTCTCTCCACCCTGTGTCCTGTAATAGCTGTTTTTTCAGCTAGTGTGATAGCAGAAGATACAAAATAATCCCACACTAGTACAGAATTACGTATAATAAAGGGCTATTTATTTAGGGGAGGCTTACAGATCACTGTCCTAGATCACAATCCTCTGCATGAATGGGGAACAGGAACAGAGTCTAGCAGCTGGAAGTGAGAGCCAGAAGCAGGAGCAGAAACAGGCTTTATAGCTGCATTTATAGTATAAGAGGCCATGCCCAAGTGGGCTGGTATCTTAAAGGCTATTGGCTGGAAGAGCGGAAGGAGCTCCCACAGCACTGTATCTTCAAGGCTGTTGGCAGGAGCAGAAGGAGCTCCCACAGCACTGGTGACTAAATAGATTATCATTTTGCTAAAGTTCTGTATGTCTATACTGTATGTCTACAGTTCTTCACAGGGGCTCTTTCTTAGGAAAACTGCATACAAATATTGTGCTACCCTCGTTGTAAGAAATCTTCACCACGTATGGCGACATAGGCTCTACCGCCAGCTCTCAGAAGGCCAGGGCTGGCAAATCTCAAGCTGAATGCCCTTATGACCTACATAGTAAGTTTCTGGCCCCCCTGAACTAACTAAATAGTGCCCCAACAAGGAACAAGGAAAGGGTCTCAATAAAAAGGGATTACCTATGTGGTTTTACCTGCTGTAAAATATCTCTTTAAGGTTCCACTCAGGACGTTGGAAGTCATTTGTCTCTACGGTGACAGTGTTGTATGAGGTGACTGGGTGGGAAGAAGTGAGGAAGGGAGGGTGAGAACAGCGGTCGTGTGGGTTCTGCAGCCACACAAAATGGGTCACAGGAATTGTGTAAGGCACAGCCAGAGCCAAGAATGAGAGCACCTCATAAATAAAACAGATATCCAATCACCGACTGGAGAAGGTGGAGCGAGACCTCCCAATGGGCCAGTGAGTAAGAGCTGGTAAAAATGAAGGGATATTAGAAAAATCAGTATCCCTCAGCTCCCTTCAGTAGACAATGCACGTGACCGCTACTCTTTTATTCCCTTGGAGACACAGAGTCCTTTGCAGGTATCAAACTGATTTTTTTTATAATATCAGAATGGAGCATTGCAGGGGCATGATATTTTCCTCTGGGTTTTGACTGACCTCTTCTGATAGGCAGATTTCTTTAGGAGAGAACAGACATTCTGAATGCAAAGCAGTAAGTAATGAATTATGCGTCTCTTTAAGCAATGAATAAATTTTATAAATGTTAAGCAAACAGATAGGATGATACTTTTCAACAGGCAACTCTCTCTCTAAGAAAAAACAAACCCAGCTCCCTCTCCTTTTGTTTATTTGACAAGGAGCCTGCAGTGTCTTTGTGTAAGCAGTTTCGGGGTTTGAGACTTAAAACAAAATAGAACTTGCTTGCAAGTGCTCTTGTCCTTTCAAGGATAGAACCGTAACTCAAACATCCATCCGAGAAGTCTCAAGAGCACACGAGGGCCCTTTCAGTTCTCTGTGAGAACATGGACCTAAACCGCCTGCCTACCTTCTCCTAATAACACAGGCTCCGGGAACACATGGACCTACATGTCCTGCTGACCTTCTCCTGATAATTCAGGCTCGGTGAGCAATTTCTCTGATGTCTAATTTATCAGAAAAGATTTCACCATCAGGAGAACGACGTTCCAAAGCTGTCTCTACTCACTGCAATTAGGCAACTTGAGATTTCTGAATCAAAGCTAAGGAATTTGTGAAATATGAATCGATGCCCTGACCTCTCCTTGCCCAGAAATAGACAAAACAAGTTTGATGGATAAATTAGGAAGAGCTCGCTGCTTTATGCGTTGACTTTTTAAAATTGCCACTAAAATAACATCTCTTAATTTAAATCCTCAGTCATATAACTTGCCAGGATAGTTGGCTAACATACCCAAATGTCACTCTCAGAGAAAGAGGCTTGTCTGAATCCGTTCCTGTAGCAACCATTCAGTGAGTCCAACCCGACCAGCTGACTTTTTTCATATATTTCTTAAGATTATTTTTTAATCAATCAACAACCTAGCTTCACCTTAAACTTCTTCTTAACTTCACATATTTTGTATGTGTGTATGGTATGTAATCTCACTTGCAAGGATTTTATTTTTGTGAAAACACCAATCCAAGCATTTATTTACTGTTTCAGACTAGAATTTTGCATAATCGTTCCGAAGCACAAAACAGATGGGGAACTGTAGCAAGCACCTTTTTTTCATACTCAAGAGTACTAGGATAGACCTAACTTAAGAAAACCTAGTGGTCAGAATTCGAGCTCAAGTCACTTAGAAACAATTGCAGGCCCCGCACAGGTCGTGGGTGATGCCAAAGAAATGATCAGAAGGTGATTTCTGAATCTCTAGGATTTGAGTGAGAGGCACAAGAGATCGGCTGACTTAACACTTTAAGTGTCCTAACACAATCCCACCAAGAGGCCACCCATTATCATCTTGGACCTTAAAGCAAACGTTACCCCAAAACCAAAGGAGGCAAAATAAAACTCCCTGAGAACCAGGACCAGGAGTAGGAAGCATACCTATAAATGATAAGAGAGTAGAGCCAGATCTAAAGAGAGAAAAGTAAACAGGCAAGCAAACAGCCCAGATATGCAGCAAGCGAATCCCCAGCTAATCAAATTCCAGGGAAAACAATATTGCACCCACTACGGGAAGGAAATGAAACTCATGAGTCCCTGAAAAGATTCAGTGCCAGCTGTTGAAAATCTTCAGGTACTGCTCAAATAGGTCACTGTAACTAACAAGCATGTAGACTTGCTGTGGCCCAGAAGCTGTGATATTTTCACCTGTACATCCTTCATAATACATATAGATATCTATAGGAGACAATCAATATAGGTATAATTATTTTCAGGAAAATTAATCGTATAAATGACACTTTCCCAAGTGCATGCTATTATTTTAATTATTAAGTTTCAATATACCTTTTTTTTTAAAAAAAAAATCAAATTGGTGTGTATAAAATAAAAACAGAAGGCTGGAGCAAAAGCTCTGCCAGTAAGTCCTTGCTGCACAAGCATGAGAAAGTAAGTCTGAATCTCTGGCACCCATTCAAAGCCAGGCATAGAGGCGTGTTTTCCTGGAATCCCAGCACTGGGGAGATACAGCATCCTACTTAGGTTCCTATTGCTGTGATAAAGGGCATGATCAAAAGCAGCTTAGGAAATAGAGGGTTCATTTGGCCCATGTGTCTCAATCACAGTGCATCACTGAAGAAAGCTGTGGTGGGAACACAGACAAGGCAGGAATCTAGAAGCAGGAGCTAAAGCAGAGACCATGGAGGAGTGCTGCTTACTGGCTTGCTCTATGGCCTGCTCAGCCTGTCTTTTTAATACACTCTAGGATCACCCAACTGCTCAGGGGCACTTCTACACACAATGGGCTGGGCTCTTCCAAATCGATCTTTAATCAAGAAAATGAGCCAACAAACTTTCCCCAGGCCTATTAGATGGAGGTATTTTCTCAATTAAGGTTTTCTCTTCCCAGGTGACCCCGTTGACAAAATAAATAATAAATAGATAAAATGAAACAGAAAACAGAGTCAGAAGGATTCCTAGTACACACTGGACAACCAGCCTACCCTAATGGGCACATTCTAGTTTACTGAAAGACCTTTTCTCAAAATCTAAGGCAGAGAGTAATAAAGAGAATACCTGGCATCAAGCTCTGGCTTTCATACGCACATACGCACAGATATATTCACATCATATAAGCGAGTGGAGCAATAAATGAGAAATAAGAGCAAAGTTAAGCATGAGGAGGCACGTCTGCAATCCCAGCACTTCTGGCAGGAGGACCATGAGTAAAAGGCTGACTCAACAAACAGGAATAAACAAACAAAACTTTTCGAAGTGTCAGGCACCATCTGCCAGGTGTCAAGTGTCCGGGCCCTTGTCATCACCATTTCAGTGAGTACTAACTCATAATCGTCTCATGGATGCAATATGCCCTGTTCTGGTTCATGAGAATTATTTATGTGTACATGTGTGTCTGTGCACATGGCACATGTGTCTAGGTGCATGGGGAAGCCCAAAGAAGACAGGAGATCCCCTGAAGCTGGGCCATTGTGAGCTGACCAGCATGAGTGCTGACCTAATTCGAGTCATCAGCAAGGGAAGCATGTGTTCTTCACTGCTGTGCAGTCTCCCCAGTCCTGGTGATTTTTAATTGTGTTTATGTGTTGCTCTCCACATCATAGTAATATTTTTACTGCACTTTGATATTCTAGGAACTAGTTACAAAGCAAAGAAATTGGTTTTATCTACACTCAAGAGGGTCAACTCTTTTTGGGCATATGTTTTTCAGCTCACAGACCACAGCAACATGGAAGAAGTTGGTTCCTTATGTGTGTGAAATTATAGTACACACAGAGACACACTCTTCCTTATAAAGAGAAACACCACTCTACACGTCTATCAATCACAAGAAAGGGGCATTTTACTTCGAAATATGGAACAGCTGTATTAGTTGCAATATTAGTTAACATGATGTGGAATCAACTGATGAGCTGAAGGTCCCTAAGGGTTATAAGGAACATTATAGTTCATGCATAATTCATGAAGAGAAAATTGTAGGTCTCTGAGAATGAATAATCTCAGGACTCAGAGAGTCTGCTCGGAAACTTCAGTCTCTACCTCTGGAGAATTCCAGTGCCACTGGAAGCTGAGAAGAAGGCAGAACATTACATGACTGCCCACTTCTGCTTCGAATTTCCCAAAGAGGTTATGAATGGAAATTAACGTAGGTTGTGCTATCAGAATCTCTTCTCAGAGAAGTCTCCCCTTTTCTCTTGGCTAAACACCAGCAGTCTTTTTGGAGCAATGACTAGTCATGTGGATTTTCTTCATAACCAGCATCTTAATGCTGCTGCTGCCTGCTTTGGCTTTGAGCTTTTCACAAATGTACTGACACAAAAAGTTATTAGAAGTCTTCTTCAGAAGATAAAGATGTGTCATACAAACAAAACATGGAGGGAACTGCCTAAATTCAATATTAATAAAAAATTGCTAATCCTTCTAAAACACATATTTATGTGACTTTCATGATTCCATTCATCAAGAATGTTAAAGAAAACTCCACCATGAGATGATCTGGTTTCAAATCTCAAAGGCCCACAGTATGTATTTTTAGAGCAGGGAGACCATGTGCAACCTTGAAAGAACTTAGAAATCGAACATGAGAGGATCTGGGAATTCTATAAAGGAGAGCCTCTGGCAGCGATCTGGCGGCCTGAGGCGCTAGACACTGTTTAATGATACACTCCACAGCAAGCACATTGTTCTCTCCTTCAGCAGCATGTTTAGAGGACAGAGACGTAAGGACTGAAGACAGTTGTAGGAAATTCAAACTCCCTTCCCTAGGTGCCTCCAAGGACCACTGAGCATCCTCCTCTCCAAACTTTTGCCAGTTCACCAGCCTTCTCACTTCATACGTAAGCTTGGGGAATGTCTGAGCCTTCACACACACTGCATGGGGGGGCACAGAGTTGAAACAAAGTCTAACACCAGGTGGCTTGATTCAAATTGTGACTCCAGGGCCTGCTGCCTGCATGATGTTGCATGTTTTCTCAGTTCTAGCAATTTCCTACAGCAAAGCCATGGGAGGTGTAGCTGAATTGCAACATACAGAATAAGCAGTGACCATCTTTATCACAGTTTTCTCATGAGTAGAAGAGAAACTTACATTATTCTCATTAAACTGTTGTGAGGATTAAGTAGATGCTTGATAAATAAAGACAATATAAAAGTCAATGTTTCTGTATGCAGTGGAGGAAATGTAAGCTCCTGCTCCCAGCAAATAGCCTCATGCAGCTCAGGATGGCACATCGGAAGGATTGTATTGTGACCTAATAGTTCTTCAGGTCAACAACTTCAAAGAGTCTAAACAAACACCCACTAAGGAACTCCATATAAGTCAGAAGGTAAAATCCCATGTCTGGTCTACAATGCTCAGAGGACAAATGGGGCAGAACTCCTCCACTCCCATTAAGTTAATATGCAATGAAGTTGCTCTCCTAAGATGAAGTAGACAAGAACAACAGACTTAGTTTTAGCTTATTTCTGTGTCCTGCACACTCCCACATGCACAAACAGGACATGGCCAGACAATGTAACATCCATAGGTAAAACGCAGGCTCTTCCATTGAAAGTCACATTTCAAACAAAGAGACTCGAAGAGAATACCACATCTGTGACTATAGGAAGAAGGAGAAGTGGAAGAGAAGCTGTTGGGTATAAATCCAAGACCTGACATAATGGCCAGATGTGTGAATAGATGAGGCTCCCTTTTTGAACAGGTAACCAGTTAAAGTTTAAACACAGAGGGAAAGGAGCCAAGCAGAGGCCGAGGCCAAGTGGTATTGACTGATGTTTGGGGATGACTCATGGCTGCATGGTCTAAGTTTCTAAGAATTTTTTTTCAGATATGGATGATCCCTAGAAGGGGTAGACGTGGAAGAGAAAAGATAGATAGATAGATCAGAATACTCCACAGGCTTCACATAGAAGATGTGTATGTTTGTACCCTGGCACATGCATGCCCAAACATCTCGCTAACAAGCAAAACAACTCTTGTGGGTTAATGACTAGAAATAGCTTTTAATCTTTCCTATTGCACCTGGAAACAATTTTCAAAATGTCTCTACTCTCAAACATTGTGCTTTTCTTTATTCTAAATTATACCTTTCGGTTTTTTTCTTTTTGTTTCAGCAAACATGTGAGCTTAATTTTTCCTTTGTTTTGATTTTTGTCTTAGATTGATTTATATTTATCGAAACTGGTAAAGAAAAGAGTTGAGAATTGTTACTTTGATAGCTCTGGCAATTTTCCACAACCAAAGCATCTGAGCTATGACTGAATGGCAGTACACAGGGAGAGCCATAGTCTAATCTACACAATCGGTGCATGCCGTCCCTGAGATCTATTATCAGTTGAGCAGTATTGCCCATTGTTTATTAAACACTGACTACACAGAGCTATAAAACCAAATCAAAATGTCAAAGTTCTGACTTTCGGTTTCTCAAATCTACTCTCAAAAAAGTAAGCCATCAGACAAAGTGAGACACACAAAGTAACCCATCAGGCTCCATCATGAGTTCTCACTTCACACAGACACACAAATTTACCATCTCTCTAATGTGGGATTCTCTTTATATGCTGTGAATACCATCAGTTAATAAAGAAGCTGTTTTGGGCCTGTGATAGGGTAGAACTTCGGTAGGTGGGAAAAACTAAACTGAATGCTGGGAGAAAGGAGGCAGAGTCAGAGAGAAGTCATGAAGTTCTGCTGGACACAGACGCCAGAACTTTACCAAGTAAGCCACAGCTACATGGCAATACACAGATTACTAAAAATGGGTTAAATTAATATGTAAGAGCTAGCCAACAAGAATCTAGAGCTAATGGACCAAGCAGTGATTTAATTAATACAGTTTCTGTGTATGTATTTTGGGTCTGAGCTGCAGGACGGCCGGGAAATGAACAAGAAGTCTTCCCTACAACAAATTGGCTCCAACGTGGTTGACTAAATCCATGTAAAACCTGAGACATCTTTTTTTTTCTTTTTTTTTATTATTTTTTACTTAAAATTTCCAACTGCTCCCCGTTTCCCATTTCCCTCCCCCTCCTCCCACATATTGCCCCCTCCCCCCGCTCCCCTCCCCCTATCCCCACTCCACTTCTCCTCCCCCTAGTCCACTCCCCCTCCCTCTCGATACTGAAGAGCAGTCCAAATTCCCTGCTCTACAGGAAGACCAAGGTCCTCCCACTTCTATCTAGGTCCAGGAAGGTGAGCATCCAAACAGGCTACGCTCCCACAAAGGCAGTTCATGTAATAGGATCGAAACCTAGTGCCATTGTCCTTGGCTTCTCATCAGCCTTCATTGTCCGCCTTGTTCAGAGAGTCCAGTTTCAACCCATGCTTATTCAGTCCCAGTCCAGCTGGCCTTGGAGAGCTCCCAATAAATCAGTTCCACTGTCACAGTGGGTGGGTGCACGCCTCGTGGTCCTGATTTCCTTGCTCATGTTCTCCCTCCTTCTGCTCCTCATTTGGACCTTAAGAGCTCAGACGGTTGATCCAAATTGGGTCTCTGTCTCTCTCTCGATCCATCGCCAGATGAAAGTTCTGTGCCATTCTCCTTGGCCTCTCGTCAGCTCTCATTGTCCACCACATTCAGAGAGTCCGGTTTTATCCCATGTTTTTTCAGTAGCAGTCCAGCTGGCCTTGGTGAGCTCCCAATAGATGGGCCCCCCATCTCAGTGGTTGGGTGCACCCCTCATGGTCCTGACTTCCTTGTTCATGTTCTCTCTCCTTCTGCTCCTCATTATAACCTTGGGAGCTCAGTCCAGTGCTCCAGTGTGGGTCTCTGTCTCTATCTCCATCCATCGCTAGATGAAGGTTCTATGGCGATATGCAAGATATTCATCAGTATGATTATAGGATAGGTTCATTTCAGGTTCCCTATCCTCAAAACCTGAGACATCTTAAAAAGGAATCCTAGACACACACACACACACACACACACACCAAGAAAAAAAAATCAAACAGAGTTAAGCATGGTTTGGTTAGCTGGTCTCTGTTTGCTAAAAGCAAGCACAGACAGGGCTCCTTTAAGAGAGGTTTTCCTGATTCAGCAGTAGCAAAAAAAAAGCCACACAATTTTGAAATGCCAGCTTTCTGGGCCATGCTGCCAATGCGACCTCTGCCTCTTTCAGAAGGCTGAGCATTTAAAATGGGGTTTGTGAACAGAGTGCTATAACTTGTTTAATGGCAATATAGACTGGCTGTGTGCCTAAAAATGGGGCTGTAAGCATGGTTCTCAGGGGCAGCAAATAGCTCCACCATGCTGGGCTGGGAGGGGCAAGCAGTCAGTGTCATATTTCCCCTAGCAATGGCACCAGTTAAGTTCATAAGAAGGGCTTAGCATTTTAAGAAGCACTTCTGATCAGAAAATAATTACAGATATACAATAAAGACAAATTCAGATGAAAAATACCCTAAATGAGATACAGTGTGTTTTTTAAAATGTACATAGGCTTGGGAGAGAGAAGAAAAAGAGTATAGAGTTATAAAAGAAGCAAATGGTTTATAAAACATGAAATGAAGTCTTTAAAGAGACAGAGTACAGATAGTCATAGATTAAAGGAGTAAAGATAATAAAATAAATATTAAAAAGTAATAGATTTAAAACAAATAAGTCATGTAAAGATGGAGAATACACAGAGAGTCTGGATTATGTATATTATTGTGTTTTCTTTGAATTATTTGACTGTGAAGAAGCTAAGTAACCAACATGTATACTTTAAAGATATCTTGATTTCAAAATATGGAACTAAGGATATGTTGCTTTGGGGGAAAAAAGGTTGTTCTTTTGTTTCCACAGAAGATGAGAACCTGTGGATTAATTCCAAACTAATATGGTTTGATGGACCAAGACCCCCTGAAAGGTCATCTTGAACACCCCTCAAAAAATTACTTCATCCAATAAACAGCAGGAATAAGTTTGGAGAGAACTATGTCCATATTCACAAATATTATTTATAAATTTTTTTATATTTAAAGGGGGATATGGTATAGAGATTTGCATTGGTATGGATCTTGCTTTATTGATACAAATTTAAGGTCAATTTTGTTATACTGTGAATATATATTTCTGCTCTTGATTAAAGTATTGTGACTGTGCAGCTCATTTAAATATATATATATATATAAAATGTAAATAGAGAGTCAGAGAGAAGAGAGCCAAAGAGAATCCATGTAACCCTGCCAGACACAAATGCTGGAACTTTACCTGGTAATCCATGGCCACATGGCAATACACAGATTACTAGAAATGGGTTAAATTAATATGTAAGAGCTAGCCAATAAGAATCTAGAGTTAATGGGCCAAGCAGTGATTTAATTAATACAGTTTCTGAGTGATTATTTCAGGTTGAGTTGCCAGGCGGCAGGAAACGAACAAGCATCCTTCCTTACAACATCTCTCTGCTTTGGAGAATTTGTGTCCTGTTATTTACACAATCTCATACAGGTAGCTCAGTTCTTTTTCTTCATTATCCCCAAGGAAAGTCAAGAAGGCATACTCTTACTAGGAAAACAGGAGGCTGGAGAGACGACTTGGCAGTTAAGAGTGCGTGAAGCTCTTTCAGAGGACTGGAGTTCTGTTCCCAGCACCCAAGTGGAGCGATTCACAACTGCCTGTAACTCCAGTTCCAAGCGATCTGACAAACCCCTCTGGCCTTTGTAGGCATTGGCGTGCACACGCACCTGCACACACTCACATGCTCACTCACACACACACACACACACACACAGAGTCAAAGAAAAAAAAATGGAGGTGTATAGGCCAGTAATGTGGGTATCTGCCTATGCATTCTGCTCAAGCAAATATCTGGAGCAGGAACTTCTGCCTAGCAACCCACACCAATCACTCAAGTCCAGGCTCATGCTCACCTGACCCACACACTTGACTGACTATAAT
The DNA here is from genome assembly GCF_950005125.1 of Chionomys nivalis. Taxonomy (NCBI): domain Eukaryota; kingdom Metazoa; phylum Chordata; class Mammalia; order Rodentia; family Cricetidae; genus Chionomys; species Chionomys nivalis. The sequence goes on along the minus strand of NC_080110.1, from coordinate 30,451,550 downwards.
ATGTGCAAAGTGTTCCTTACAGTTCTTCGGAGGGAGCAAGGCTCTGGAGTATTCCAATCTTCAATCTGCCAATATGCAAATAAAACAGAAATATAGGAGCAACCCAGAGAACATGAGACCTGTTCCCTGCAACAGACGGCGGCTTGGTAAGATGCACTTGCGGGAATCAGGAAGCAAAAGAGAACACAGGTAGAAGAGCAAAGCCAAATGCGTCAACGGAAACCAGTGAGGTTTTCCATACGAGTACTCTCAGATACATGGATCCCATTTTATCAGCATATTAACTGTACAGTGGGAGGGCCTTCATTAAGATATTTCCAATAGATGAATGTACTGAACTATGAATCTTATTTAATCTTTACAACACTGAACGAGAAGTAAATAAGGGCTTTAAAAAAAAAAACTCCCCATAGTACCATGATTTTGAAGCATGAGAGTGTCCACAGTGTTTACTTTCAACTAGATTGTGTTAAATTGTTGAAATTGTCATGCAGTATCATCTTAGGAAAGCTTCACTTATTAAAAAGATGTTACTTTCAGAGCAATTTTAGGCTCATGAGAAAACTCTGCATAAAGAATAAAAACTCCTGCTTCCCCACACACCTTTTCCTGCTGTGACAGTCGTGTGCATCTATTAAAGTGAGTCCAGCGATTTGTGTTCACACTCATTCTTCCTCCCCATTCCGTGTACCTTCGAGTCCCCCCATCGTGTCGTCGTGTGCTGTCCGTCCGTAAAAATCATACTGTAGCATTGTGTCCTTCAGGGTGGGCCTGTCTGGAACAAGGCTGCTTGGTTTTCAATTCCAGCTCTGCCTACAGCTGCTATGGGGGGGCCTGGGTCTAGTTGTCTGGCTAACCCCCTACTAAAGGAGGGGGGAAATGCTACCCAGTTCGTGGGGTATTCAGCACCCAGTGCACAGTAAACGCAATAGGCATCATTTTAATCAGATTTTGATCATCTTTACTTACTATTACTTTCTTACCCACTTTTCAGTTGCTCACCCCACCTCCTAGACACCAAGCTCCAGTGACAGAGAAACAGTAAAACCCACAAACAGCAATGGCTGAGAATTCAGGCCAGGCTGAACTTGAATGTTCGGGTAAGCCTGGATGCACGGCCATGCGCAGCAGCAGCCCACACACATACAGTGGGCAGAGCAGTCGCCAGTCCTGTCACACTCCACTCCAAACTTCGTTCCTTTGCCTTTCCTTCCTCGTAACTGGGACTTGGGCATCTTCTGAAAACAGAAATGAGCTCGTCCAGGGTCCTGGTGTGAATGAACACCCGTCGGCGATGTCTGAAGATTGGGAGATGAAGACACTGTTAAGACAGAGTTTCAAACACTGGCATGACCTCACATCCCACTCCAACTGAAGAAATCCGAACTGTTCTCTAGAGCAGTATGAAGCCAGAGACCTGCATCATGACCAGCTGGTACTCAGGCTTGCAGCAAGGAGAAAGCAGAAAGGTAGCTATGAAGCAGCGTGCGCCATCTACCGGTGATTTGTAGAATTGGCTAATAGATGCGTTGGAATTTCTCTACTGTCTCCCGGTTCTTTACCCTTGAACGTGTTCATTCATTTAAGCCAAATATTCTTGTCTTGTCTCATGGGCTAATGAGAAGCTAGGGTGAGGTTCTCCTTATGTTTTGCCCATGCCTGACTCTTGGTCACCAGGACAGTTCCCCACGGGGTAAATAGTGTTGACTGAACGCATGCTAGTCAGGTACTCGAGGTCAGAAATGGTCGATAAATAGACTAAAGAAGAGAGATATAAAATATGTGTGCCAGCAAACATGGGTGGGCAAACAGCGGGGAAGCCTCAGCGCAGCCGCAGAAGCTTCGTGAGGGCAGGCTCTGTGCTGACCATGGTTTGTTTCTGCTCCCGACTGCGCACATGCGTAACCAACCCCAGGAGAGAAATTCACGAGTCAGGCTCCCGCTTACAAGGCCCAGAGAAGACTGGAATTCAGAGCTGGCTCAGCTCCCAGTCCTATATTTTGTTCATTAGACTGTCCTTCCTCTATTGAACACTGGCCGAGCCCTCTTATTGATCTCCTCCTGCATCCCTCCCGGCCTCGTTTGGAGATGAGATGCATGACTCCGAGACAGGAGACGCGGCTAGCCAGTGAGTTTTCAGTATTGATTCAAATCTGAAAACTGCGAGAGAAAATGGATCTACCTTAGGGCATGTGTGAAAAAGCTGCCAACAAAAGTAACTCGTTGAACATTTGTGGATGTTTTTAAACACAAGGGGAATTAAAATACGAGCACCTGTTTGCGCTAACCTGAGTTTACTACAGATGTGTGATTTGTTGGTTTGTTCTTGTGTGCTTTGGGACCAGGGTGGATCCTGGAAGTCTAATTTATACCTCAGCTCTTTTATACTGAAAATGGTAATAATGCGTCTTTCTCCATAAAAGTTAGTAAAAAAAAAAATCTCATGGCAATAGTTCAATAATAAGAGCATTGGTTTCTAGCTAAAAATACAAATAAGAGGCTTCAGATATTAACAATATTAAGAAGAGAAAAAAGGCTGGAGGTTTTACCTATGCATGTCAGTGCATGCGTGTGCAGCTGTATAAGTGGAGGCCAGAGACATTGTCTCAGACGCTGCCCTTTCTAGTTGAGACAGTATCTCTCCCTGGCCCAGAGCTCACCAGGCTAACCTGACAATCCAGGCAGCCCCTGGGATCTGCCTGTTCCTGCCTCTCTGATGTTGGAATCGCAACCATGGCACCACAGCTAGCCCTGTTTGTAAAAAATGCATTCTAGGGAGTAAGGTGGCTTATTGTGCTTGCAAGGGGAGTATTATTCAGTCTCAGCTTTCTCCCAGCTCCTGAGAGCTTGCTTTATTCATGTGAGTGGTTTCTAATAGCTCTGATTGAGCGCATTATAAAGGCTGAGACAAAACGTACCCATCTTAGTAAAGCAGCAACACCTTGACGAGCACCTCGAGGGAGGAAGTTTATTGGGGCTCACACCCTTGGGTACACACCACAATGCTGGGAGGCCACAGCTTCAGGAGTTTGAGGTAGCTGGTTACATAGTGTCGACTGTCAGGAAAGATGCCTTTAGTTCTCAGCTGGCTTTCTCCTCTTTGTTCATCCAGGACCCCAGGCCATGGAAGGAGACCACCAACAATTACAGAGGGTTTTCCCCTTCAGTTAACAAACTGGAAAATCCCTCACTGGCAGACCCGAAGTCTAACCTAAAATCTGGATAATTTATCACCCGTCTGTCCTTGGGTTCATCTATCAAGCTGACGAACTATATCAACAGCCACAGAACTTTATTATTTTACAGTAAAAATTAAACTCGTAAAGACACCTCTAACAAAATATGCACCCCCAAAAAAGACGAACCACGGGGGCAGCAAACGTTTTATTTTGATAGCTGTTCTGACAGCCTGCTCATTTGAAACAAAAGAAAACCCAAAGAGTTGTGTTGTTTACCACATCCACCACCGAAAAACATCGCTTTGCCAATGTTGTCCATCTGTGCCTAGGTACCTCAGAACGTGGTGGAGCCCGGGTCCAGCTGCAGGCACAGCACAGACTCCTTCTGTCCGGCCTGTGGCACTCCACGCTCCAGCTGCAGCTGCCCTGCTTCACTGGGCATCTCTCTGCGGACGCACTGGTCAGCCATTGGATCAGAGGCCCACTTAACCCAGTGATTTCACTTGGTTGGGTGTGGAGACTCTCCACTTGGATAAGGTCGATTTCTGATCTAACCCATGCCACCAGGATAGGTGTCACTTATACCAACTATGACCCAATTTGGAACTTAGCACTTAGGGAACCAATCTACATTTTCTCCTAGCTAACTGAAGTTATCAGCCAACAAAGAAGATAGATGCAAACCACTGTGGAAACCTCTGCTGGGCAGTTTTTTTCTCATGTGTTTGCAATAAAGATAAGAAAAACAAAGGCACTCAGAGGAGGCCAATGGAGAACAGTACGTGGGTGTTTCAGTTCTTATGCCCCTGTGCAAGAGCGCTCTTCTGTGCCAGGTAGCCCGGTGCCAGCAGCCCCAGCATTCTATAACACAGCATTTCTTCAGGAAGCCATCTTGGCTTCAGTGAGAAAGCTCGTTCACACGCAAGCCACGAGCAAACCGCGGTCTCCCCTTGGCTCTACAGGAACTCAGAGTTATTTGCAGTAAGGCAGAAGCCTGGGGCCATTAGAAGAGGTTCATGCCCGACTCTGGAAATGGTGTTTGTTGTCTGACATAAAACCGTTGGGAGAAAAAAATCTCTCCATCTCTTGTATTATTGTCAAAAAAATCACTTTAATAAAGCTCAACCCCAGAGGCATAAAATGCAAAACCAAACATAGGAATTTCGTTTTATAAAAATTAAAGATCTTGTCGGACAAAAGATGTCATAGGAAGTGTTAACAGAGACGTTGGTGACAGATGTGGGAAAGACACTTGCAGCGCCTGAAAATGGCAGGAGGCTCACACAGTTAACAAGGAAAAGACAGAGGCCCCGATACGAACAGGCAAGGAAAATGGTCAGTTTAAAAAGAAGTCTTAACCAAAACAAATGAATTTAAAATGTGTAAATTATAGCAATAATAGGATATCATCATATAGGCCATCTCTGTGGGAGGAGCACAGGGACACAGGCTCGCTCATCACTGCTGGCGGGACTGTACTGGGTAGCCTGCTAAAGTACTGCCTAATGTTGCCTAAGGTAAACATACGATTTTCGTTCTTCTGCCTTACAAATGTAACTCCTAGGCATGTCTGTTCCACTAAATCAGTGGTTCTCAGCCTTCCTAATGCCGCTACCCTTTAATATCTCATGTTGTGACAAAACCCAACCATAAAATTATTTTTGTTTCTTCTTCATAACTGTATAATTTTGCTACTGTTATGAACTGTAATATAAATATCTGTGTTTTCTGGTGGTCTTAGGTGACCCCTGTGAGAGGGTCACTGCCTCCCCCAAAAGGGGTTGCGACCCACAGGCTGAGAACGGCTGCACTAAATGGTGATGTTTGTCTTTAAGGAGACAAACACCAAGACGTTCTCCAATCAGTTTGGGAACAGAATACCAAAGATAATCTAGGTGTTGGCCACTGTGGATTAAGTAGATCAATTGCCTTTCTCCACAGTTAATCCATTCCAAGGTCCCCATGGAAGCCTGAGAACATGGTGTGTGGAGGTCCGTCCTGGTTGTCAGCTCTGGTTGTTCAGAATCAAACTAGGAGACAGAATTTGGGACGGAGGGATAACTGCTTCTGAAGGACCCACTCTAAATGTGTGGGTGACATCCCATGCCCTGGGGTCCTAAGCTAAATGAAAATGAGGTGAGTGGAGACCAGCATTCATCTCTCTGTGCTTCTTGACTGAGGACAACGCGCCATGTCGATCTCACCACTCTACCTTCCTTGCCATGATGCATGCTCAAATAATGAGCCCAAACACGCTTCCTTCCTGACGCTGTTTTTGTGGGACAATTATGAGAAAAATAATCAACACACGTGGAAAGTAGCAAGTAATTTATCCCAGTGCTTTGGACTATCGAAATAAACAAGCGAAAGGTCGTTTCCGAACCAACACTGCGGTGCCGTTATGATTGGCTAGGGAGACGGCTAATTAAGTAAGGGGTGGGTCGGTACACAGCACAGGCACACTGAACAAACGAACGCTTAGCATCCAAGCAAAGACAATATGGGATGGTGTGAGGCTTCATCCTGCTACGACGCCCACCTTGAAATGTTTACTTATCAAGAAAATTTTCTACCTAATGTTTTCAGATTACAGCTACCTGAAGCCATTACAAAGCAAAACCAGAAACGTAAGGAGATTACTGTGTAGTCTATGATAGACTAGGCAGCAATTAAAAGTAATTGGATTGGATATTTGCTCGGCTATACAATGGATCACTGTGTTCAGCGTGAAAGTTACAATAAATAAGAGGGAGAAGATTTGTAGCATTGTGCAATAGAATTAAAAATAAAGGCATGGTTAATAACACACATTTTATAAAACACAGAGGGAAAAGAATTATATCAAACATAAACATGATTCTCTATGGAATGGTGGGGAAAGGGTTAGGGATGCCAGGAACATTTAAAATGTTTCTTATTCTGGCCGGGTGGTGGTGGCACATGCCTTTAATTCCAGCACTTGGAAAGCACAGGCAGGTGGATTTCTGTGAGCCTGGTCTACAAAGTGAATTCCAAGACAGCCAGGGATATACAGAGAAACCCTATCTCAAAAAAACAAAATAAATAAAAGTTCCTTATTCGAATAGAAGGCGTATAGAAAACTTTGTGTTTGGAAGCTAGGAAAACTTCTTTACTTATTGAAATTTTCATCCAGATTTTAGTTTGGTTTGGTATTTTGTTTGTTTGTTCGAGACAGGGTCTCAGCAGACAGTGCTGGCTGGCCTGAAACTCATAGAGACCAAGCTGGGGTCACGTGCACTGAGATCCAGGGTGCCTCTGCCTCTGCTTCCAAGGTGTCAGGATAACAGGTGTGAACCCCCACATGCAATTGTAAACTAGGAATTTACATAAGGGTCAGAAGAAGAAGAAGAAAAAGAAGAAGAAGAAGAAAAAAAGAAGAAGAAGAAGAAGAAGAAGAAGAAGAAGAGGAGGAGGAGGAGGAGGAGGAGGAGGAGGAGGAGGAGGAGGAGGAGGAGGAGGAGGAGGAGGGAGAAGAAGAAGAAGAAGAAGAAGAAGAAGAAGAAGAAGAAGAAGAAGAAGAAGAAGAAGAAGAAGAAGAAGAAGAAGAAGAAGAAGAAGAAGAAAAAGAGCAATTATGTTCCTTTGGATTCTGTCACTCAGATTGTTGACTGTAAGGGCTCTGCTAAGCTTTGACCTCCTTTATAAAGTAAAACAATCCATTTCCTCTCAACTATTCATTTGCTTATTCATTTCTGGGCATCTGTTATGTGTGCAGCACTATTTAGGATATTGGGTGGGACACTCCATTGCTTTGAGGAGCTTGTACACAGATAAATACAAATGTTGCCTGACCCCCCTCATCTACTGGAAAGATAGCAAGCAGCCTGGGTCCTGAATGAAGCCTGTGCTCAAAGTAGCCCTGCTATTTATGTCAAGGACGAAGCTACCTGAAAAAGCTTCCTTTCTCCTTGGTCCTTCTGAGAGGAGATTAGCATTTTATATCTCCTAAGGGTCTCTGAGAAATACCCCATTTCTTGAACCGTCAGGATACTCCTACCCACAGTGCTGGGAAAGCAAGAACAAGGACCCAAGAGGATGTGAAAAGCACCCAACTCTTCTATCTACTCTGAAACTCATTGAGAACAACACAGTTTGGAGAAGAGGTGTGTGTGTGTGTGTGTGTGTGTGTGTGTGTGTGTGTGTGTAGCTGGAGAGCGGTGCCTTCTCCCTTTCCTGGTATCCAGGGATCCCCTCGTCATGGGAACTGCGATAGAGGAACGGAGCAATGACAGAGTAGTGCCACCTCAAGACTGCCAAGTCTGTGGATAAACCTCTGCCTACTTAACAGTTTGCTCGAGTTCTCACTCGGGAAGCAAATTTGATTTATGTGTAAATCCAGCGGCGCTCTACTCAGTCGGTCTATCTAATGGAGCCCATTGCCTGTTGTTCAGGTCTACGTAGGATTCCTCCTTTCATCAAGGAACAGAAATTGAATGCAGTAATTAGAATTGAGAGCTAAGCTAATAAATGTAGATGAAGGCTCAAAGTAAAATATTTTATTGTGCTGGTCAGTGCTACATGAATTATTCAAGAAGCAAAAATGAGTATCATGTAAGATACCAAAAAAACTATATATAAGATTAATTTCAGGAATGAATACTTTAAGCCAAATTCAAAACTTTTCCTAACTTCTTCAGTAGAAAATTAGTTCTCTGTAAGAATCCTATCCTTTATAAATTATGTCTTGTGTGTGTCCCAAGATTCCAAATTCTATGTATTTTATGGTCTTAGGGAGAAAATTAAAGGATTTAGGCGTAGATGCAGCTCCCCTGTCTTCTTCTAGTTTCAACTTAGACTCTGGAAGAAAGTGGCATCCTGAAAACGAGGAGCTGACCTTGAAAGGGGGTCAAAGATGAGAATTTGACCTTCTGTGCTTGACCAAGGAGATTGAAAGTCTCAAGATCAGAATCTTCAGCAATCTCCATTCTGAGAGGGCAAAAGAGAGAGTGGAGACACGGAAAGCAAGCCCAAGAGCTGGGCAAGGAGGGCTGGAAGAGTGTGTCATGCCCAGTGTCAAGGCATGCCAATGACTGAGAGACCAGAGGCTACGGAGAGACATCCAGGAATGAAAAGTGAGAAAACATTACAAAATTCAACAGCTTGGGCATCGCTTCTTCAAGAGATCCACCTCTGCAAAGTGCAAGGACTAACGGGGCAGAGGTGGTGGTGGATAAAGAAGCTGGTCATTTGAGACTCTTGATGCTGTCACTTCTACTCTTGCTAGGAAGGAAGAGATGATGGTGACAACTGGGGGTACCATGAGAACCACATTAATCCCTTCTGAGGGCGCTGCCTCTGTGACCTGATCACCTCTTCCAGGCCCCACCATTAAAAAATAAGTTCCACCATTTTAATATCACTGCAGTAAGAAGCATTTCTAACAACTCAGCCTTTGGGGGACACATCCAACTCATACCCAAACCATAGCAGGAAGGTGGTGGCTTTAATATTATAAAAGGACAAAGGCAAATTCATAATCAGTTTCCTGATACAAAAAGGTATTAAAATATTCACATGTATTACAAAAATACTAAATTCAATGTTTTCATTTGTTTGGTTAGGCTTTTTTTTGTCATTGTTTGGGAGTTTTATTTTCTTTTTTGAGATGGGGGTCTCACTATATAGCCAAGGCTGGTCTTGAACTTGCTATGTTATCTAGGCGATTCTCAAATTTGTGACACTCCTCCACTTCGGTCTCCCTAATACTAGAACTGTGGTCATTCACCACCATGCTTGCCTACTTTTCAAAGGTTAGAAAACTGATAGGGAAAGTTACTTTGCAATGGAGACTCGGTCATTCACTAGGACGTGATGGCACACAGCACAGAGGTGGACAGGAAAGGGAGTCCACCTAAGGAGCCTGCAATCCACAGGAGGCAACAAGGGAGACTACAGCTACAGCAGTACGGAAGATCAAAGGAGTGGGATGGGCTTGGGGATTTCTCCAATGAGGGGGATGATTGAGTTCTTGGTAGAGGGACGCATGGCAGAAGCTGGGTGGCCCTGTGTGCATGCATGCGTGGTACATGTAAGAGCAAAATCTTCCCTGACTAGCATGAGCCCCACCCACCTGACACTCACCATCAGCCATCACCACAGTTGCCCAGGGCTGTTCTGCGGATACCAGCCTGACACCAAGGAAATCTGCTGTTGTTTGCCAGCATTAATTGTGGGTCTTTCATTATGAGACTCTCGAGGCAAAAAAATTCCATGTGATAGTGTCACTCAATGGAACAGAAACGCCCTAAGCATGAGCTAAAAGAATTTAGGCAGACCATAAGTGGAGGAGAACAGAACCTGAGCTGAGAATATAACTTTTTTAAACATCTACATAGGAAAAGAAACAGTAAATTTGAGTTTCTATGTTAAGCACAATGTGGACCAATAAGGAGGCTAAGTGCATGTCAATAAAGGGTCAAGGGACGGGAGAGAAAGAAGGCACCTGGAGACAAGAAGAGCAACAGGGAAGGGAAGAGACCCCAGGCCTCAAAAGACTTACAGCATGCAGGAATACCACCATCAGCGTCCAACCTTGGGAAGGTCAACTCTCCAGATAATATCTGTACTGATTAACTGGTGGAATCCCACCAAATTGGTCTGTTTTGAATTGTGCGTTCGCGTGCCTTTAAGTCCAGCCGTTCCCTCCCTTCTGGTACAAATCAAAATCAAATTTTTATTGTATTAAAGGCAGAATCCTACAATTACAACTGCAGATATTTTGAGGCTGTCAGAATTATGCTGGCCTAAGCACAGACTCACGATGAATAGCAATGAGGAAGGATGTTTAAAATGAAAACTTAGAATGTTCCGCTCTGACACAAAGCGGTTTTGTCTTGTCTTATTCACAGTGGCCTTGGCAAGGGTACAGGAAAGGCAAGTTAGCTTTTTCTCACACAGATTCCTCCAGATGACAGTCACTTGTAGGTCTACCTTCTGGCTAAAGGCCAGTCTCCAGGTGAAGGTCTCAAAGTTGCTTTGAATTAACCAAGAGCTTTGCATTTTGTGAGTTCAATAAAATCGAGGGACGAGCCCCACAAGAGACATTTATATTTCTAGGACACTGTGCTTTTCCATAAAATGAAAGAGTACATTCCTAGTTCAGCCATAACATAGCGTCCCAACTCAGTCTCACTATGACTTGAAAATTCAGTTATCACAGAGTTTGATAGGGGTCTGGGTCAGCCCTGTCCTTACAGCTGGATCTAAAGTTCTGGAACATTCTGCAAATAAACTCTGGTGATTCTCAATGTAGTGTTAAAGCTTCATTTCTTACTCTAACACTTTAAAAAGTGTCTGTCTTTTTTGACTGCCAGAGGATGGGAAAAGAGGTCAAAGGCTATGGGCATTTTAAAAAGGCTTAAAAGACTATGATGACCTCTGCCCTGAGGTCCATCCGTTCTCTTCTTCAGATACACAGTGCCAAAATATGCTACACTCTTTTACTTTCCAAAGGAATCATTCTCAATTAGCTAAATACAATCCAAATGTTGGTGGGGTGTATTCATCCTTAAAACCACCCATTGTTTACCTAAACCCAAACTGAAATACAGATCCAAGAACCTCACATGTAACATGACTGGAAGGAATGGTTCCCTTTCTTATGACCCCTCCCTGCCTTCTAGAAACCCCTAGATTTCACAGTACTACCACAGAGATGTAGACATTCGAACAAGTGAGTCTGGGTTATACATCTATAATCTAGACTAGTTTGCAGAGAGATGGCAGGGCTTTCTGAGCTGCCTTGGTGTTCAGTCCACATGCACACACTCACACACAGGCACACACACACTCACATACAGGCGCACACACACTCACACAGGCACACACACTCACACAGGCACACACACAGGCACATACACAGGCACACACACTCACACACAGGCATATACACACTCACACACAGGCACACACTCACACACAGGCACACACTCACACACAAGCACACACACATGCACAGGCACTCACACACAGGCACACACACACCGTATGCTCTCTCGTCTTCCTCTCCATGAGGATCCATGAGGTTGCACCACCATTGGCTTCTTTTATTGGGTGGACCATGGTGCCATAGCACCTATAATTAGGACCTAGATTCTGAAATTTAAAAAGGAAATGATTTGTGGTACTGGAAGATGACAGACCCCATTCTTGCTAAAATTTTTCTCAGATTAGTGAGAGATCATGCGCAAGGCACACTGATCTTTACCCCACCCACCTAGAAGGACCCAGCTACCTGCTTAGGTCCATGCCTTTAGTCATCACTACTACGTGCTACATTCTTGTAGCAGCGAGCATCAGAAGGCATTAGAACTCTTTTATTCCCATCCCTACATCTTCCATACAGAACTCATGAAAAACAGTGTGTTTCTGGGACATGGTTAGTGGTCATTGCCAGAGAAGGCCCAGGTCACCCAACCAACCCTATGGGCCTCCCTCAGCAATGCATCTTATCACTTAGACTTACAGCAACTTACTGACTTACAGCAATGACCATGTCAAACCCTACCAAAGTGGATTCCTTATTTCTTCATAAGGCAGGCTAATATTACTCTTTTCTAGGAAGAAATCAGCTCACTTGTGAACTAAAAAGCACCTCTTAATGAGGTAAGGAATTAGCGGGAAAAAAAATTTCAGGAAGGTGACAGATGGTTAATGTTTTAGTTTACGCAGGCTAACCCATCTCTGTGGGTCCATTCTCAACACAGTATCCTGGAAACCCCAGTTATAAGCCAAGTTATTTAGTCAACATCTAGTTAAGACTTGCTGTGTGGTCACCCTGCAAGGGAACCTGCTAGAAAGATTACCCCAGCTGCCCACTAAAGGAAGAGTGTGCACCAACACCATCTTTAAAGGACTGTTCTCAGCCAATAACTGAGCACAGTGGGAATATTGGAGAGACTATTCCTGCCTTACACTGATGCCCTACATTGAAATAGCCTAAAGAAAGGCCAGTGAACTGTTTCCTGCAAAGATCCAGATAATAAATATTTATAGACTTTTCTAGCCATATTCGGGTACGTCAGTTCTACTAATTCATCATGAGAGCAGCCACACAGACTTAGGCAGCCTGTGAGTGAATGGGTCTGACTGCCTCACCAGGGAACATTATTTGCAATAGCAGGTGTCATCCTGCATCTGTCCTGTGGGCCTTAGTTCAACAAGCTCTGTTCTATAAGGCTTAAGGATGCTGGACTTAGCCTAAGGTCTCCCACTAGTGGGGCTGAAAGTTTCTCAGATTACGCTACGGGTGTTCTTGCTCTTCTTCTTCTCCCTCTTCCTCCCCAACCCTCCCTGTCAAGCTCTCCATCCCTACCCTTTCTTATCTTTCTCTTCTCAATGTGTCAGTACTGTATTTCCTGTTTTCTCTCTCCCTGACACTTCTCTCCCCTCAGTCCCCATGGCTACTTCACCCAACAAAATCTTAGCTATCTCATTCCAAGCTGGTATCCAATACCATGAGGCAAGACTAGTAATGTTTGGTTTATTTCAGGTGTCTTGGCTACCAATGAACTCTATGCAAATGGTGAGCAAATGAGATCAATGAAAGATCAGTTACTATACTGGCCCTGATTAAGAGAAAAGGGTTAGCTAATAATGAAGACTTACACAGGACAAACGTAATGTACCAGAGGAAAGAAGTATGATGCGCCAGCCGTGGGAAAGCTGAGAAGGGCTCTTACCTTGTCATTGTCTAGCTCCATGACGTCAGGTTCTTTACCCACATCTCTTAGAGGTTCATCCTACACTGTCTCCTACAAATGATTCTATACAGAAAACAAATACTATCACTTAGGACACTGCCTGTATTTGGTACAACATCCCTAATAAAGTCTGTTAAAAATTTTACTAGAGACTCAAATTTCTATTTTATAGTAAATATAAGATTGTTCTATCTAAAGGGCTGAAAATACCATGTATAGCACATTCCTAGTCAGTTTTCCTGCCTGGCCCCGTTTAGGTGGAATATAGTCTTCATGCAGCCAACACTGCGAGGCTGATCTCTTCGATAACCAGTTTACTTTGAACTGAGCACAAATAAGGCATCCCTTTGCAGTGTCAACAGCTCTGCTTCTAATGGGAACAGACAAACTGTCACTATTACAGGAATCAATGCAGAATTCATATATTGTTTAAACTAAGGAGTTCTACACTAATCTAAAACACAGAACTTCCCCCTTCCCGGCCCACCACTCCCAGGCTCAGAACAGGCTTCTTAATAGTTCTCCAGACTCAAGTGAATTGACGTGAATTACCCTAAACATGAAAGCAGGAAAGAGAAATAACTAAAAGTCTATTCGCTTGGTTTTTGGAGCAGAGAGGCACCGAAGGATACAAACATCATAGTTCTCTACCTATGTGGATTTGTGAAGTCAACACTGGCAAATTGGTTCAAGCCACAATAAAATAACTCTTCTGTTATGAGAATGGACTGAAAATTACAGACTTGAGGATTGAAAAATGAAAAGAAATCACATGAAAAGTGAAAGAAAGAGACACTGACAATGCTTGCTGAATTGTGAGGAAGAGTATAAAGCCAGGAAAAAGTCACTAAGTTTACTAATATGATTATTGAAAAATATGTATTCTCTAACTCTACCAGACACTGTCCGAGGTACAGATATTTCGGGATGACCAACAAAGATGTTTGACTACTCTTTACTGTAGGAAGACAACCTAAAAGTTAATGTTTAGTTATTGAGTTCAGAGGTGACAATAGCTACGAAGAAAGAAGGGCTGATGAGATGGCTCAGTGGATAAACGCCTTGCCACCAGTTCCCAAGTTTGATCCCTGGAACCCACAGTGTAAAAAGAAAGACTGACTCCTGCATATTGTCTAATGAGCTACACACATACACACACAGACACACACACACAATGAATACATCAATTGATGATAGGTATAGATAGATAGATAGATAGATAGATAGATAGATACATACATACATACATACATACATACATAGATGGATGGATGGACAGACAGGCAGATAGATAAACAGATAGATGATAGATTAGACAGATGATGATGATGAAGATAGACAGACACATAGATGCATAGGTAGATATATAGACAGATAGATGGATTCCAGAATAAGGTGGGCAGAAGTTTGGATATGTGGTTAAGGAAGTCCTTTTAGAAGAAACCGTGTATAAAACTAGAATAAATTATCGAAGGAGCTGGCCACAAAATGAGGCCTGAGAGAGGGGTCCATGTACAGCAGTGGAAACAGTAAATAGCACAGACCCTGAGGCACATAGAAGTTGGGACCATGCAAGGATGTCTGGAGTTCAGTGGGTCAGGGGCGGAGGAGAACAAAATGAGGTCCGAGGAGAATGCGGATGAAAGGTGTTGAGTGCGTGATACACATCTGGGACAGCTCCAGCGACATGGGAAGTCATTGGAGGCTCTTGGCACCAGATGATACAGAGAGCCAAGTGCATCAGCTGCCATGACTCCTCAATGATTACAGGGTGTCATGTTGACCGCAGACCCCTGACGCTTGGCCAGTGTTAATCAGACCATGTTCTCATTCATGAGCATACACTGAGCTGGGAGAAGCAACTGGTGGCCATACGGCATTCCTCCTCTCGGTCCTGAGTGTAAGAATTATTCACTTTTCATATACATTTGTGAATACTTGGACAATCCAGGTCCTGCGATGAGAATAGAAGAAGCCTAGCTGCTGTAGAACAAACTCCATCCTGGGGAGAAATTCTCCTAGCATCCACTCCAGCTGCGACCCAGTTCAGAGAATGAAGGGAAGCTGTTGTTCATAATTGTTGCAACACCTTGGACAACCATGGACACTGTACACATACAGCCATGTCCCAGTCACCACCAGTGTTACCCACTGCTCCTGAGCCCAATATGTGTCGAGAACTTTCTCATGGACACCGTTTGCTGCTTGCTTTGTTTATAAACCAAGCTATAAAAACCAAACAAGAAAAAGTCTGGATCTTTCTTGACTTAGACATTAGCATGAGACTTACACAAACCTGTCCTTTGAGAAACCAGCAAGGAGCTGCTCGATTTTTTCTTCCCAGCATTATAGCCTGTTGATATAGTGACCAAGCCCAAAGCCAAGACTCAAAATTACAGCATCCTGATCTATAGGAAGTTTTTATTTCGGGTTTATTACCAGCCTTTGAGACCATGCTGCAATGTGATAGTTGAGAATTTTCTCCTTTTAAAATAAACCTGTGACCCATCATTTTTGACAACATGATGTTTGTGGCTTGTTTATTTTCCCTCTGACAAAGGCAGTGGTATAATATTGCACTTCACTATACTCTGCTTTCAGACATGAGTGATTTTTCCTGCAGTTTTGTCAGCTGTGGGAATGAGAAAATAAATTCGGCCTAAACACGTTTTCTAATAGAGTGATCCTGGTAGGCTGGATCCATGAGATCATAGTCAGCTGTGTAAGCTTCTCGCTTGCATTACCAAGAAGCCTTGGCTTGTCAGAGCAGAGCTTGGACAGAAAGGAAGGTAGTAAAAGGAAGGTAGGAAAGAGAAAATGAGAGGGTCGAAACTTCCTCTTTGAGTGCAGTTTCCTCTCCGTTACTCTGAAGAATTGGCATGGATGAAAGCTCAGCCTGAAGAATGAGGAAGCGAGAACGTGCTTACTTGCTGTGGACAGGTGAGGGCTTGCTACACATAGCTCCTCTGTTGCAAGTTCAGTTCCACAGGGTAATGTGACTGTCCAGGAATCTGGGGTCCTAAAGGTGCTTGGGAAAGTCATAGCTCTCCTCCAGTTACGTACAGGAAGAGATCCTTACTATGTTCTGCCTTGGTCCTGTGAGAATGGAAGCCAACCACTTCTTAGAAGTAGCACCATCCTTTCCCCCTGCCTGCCACAATCAATCCTGTCTGGGGGCGTTTGCATGGCTGATGACATGGCCACTTAAAACACTGACCCCCCAGCTCTTTACAAGGTTGACTCCATCCCCTCATACAAGTCAGATGTCATCCCCATGAGCCAGCCTTTCCAGGCGCTGGACTAATCCACTTACTATCCCATTTCTCCATTGGGTAACATGTGCTTCTATATTCCCATCTGTCTATGCATTTGCCATGGGGTCTCTACACCTTGCCCAGGGCATTCACATTCTATCAACTCTGAAAGCAAAAACCATGTCTGGCTCCATGGAGGTCAAATGTCCCCCATAGGCTCTGGTGTTTGAATGCTTGGTCTCCAATTGATGGCACTGTTTGAAGAGAATTAAGGGGTGTGTCCTTGTTGGAGGAAGTACATCTCTGAAGGTAAGCTTTGAGAGTTTACAGGCTCTACACAGGGCGTTTCTAGTTCTCTCTCTGTGTTTTGTGTTGAGGTTCAAAATGCAAACTACTTTCCTTCCTACAGGGTGTTGTGTAAGCCCAAGATATTTCTCATTTATCTTTGTAAGTCCTGCATTCAACAGCAGAACAATCAGGTTAGAAATGTCAATTATTTTATGTTTATTAACAAACATGCATTCCGTGTGATCAATATCAACATTTTTCAAAAGAAATATTCATCACTTTCAAAATAATCCATTGCCATCTAACTGGGAAAGTCAAGGGAGGTACAATGCAATATTGACAAAGAAAAAATATATTGTCATTGAGAAGCTCTAAAGTTAAATGTAAGTTTAGTATAAGTGTTAATTATTGCCTTATTAACTTTGTGTGCGTGTGTGTGTGTGTGTGTGTGTGCCTACTCATCTGTATGTGCACCATGCAGGACATAAAAGGGTATCAGACACAACTGGAACTAAAGTCACAGATGATTATGTCCTCATGGGAATGTTGGAAACAGAATCCTGGTCCTCTGTAAGATCAGCAAATGCTCTTAACCTCTGAGCCATCTCTCCAGTCCCAATAAAATTGTTCTTTAATGATATCCATTTACTGAAGGATTTGACTAACATCCTTTATTCTCTGACTAGTTCTAAGAGCAAGCAAGTTGACAGGTTCTCTCCTAGATGGCCTTGAAGTTTTTTCTCTCTAACGGAATGAGGCAGTTACCAACTTGGTAGAATGAATTCATTCTCAAATCTATGTTGCCAGTTGTTTGTTGTTACAATTGTACAAATTGATTAAACATTTGGTAAATTTATAAAATATAAATAATAAATAAAAACTTTTTATGCAAACAAGTAGAAAGTTGAGAGAGACCCAAAAGATATACCTTAAAAATCCAGTTCTATTAAATCAAGTAAGATAAATGCAAATGATGAGGGAAAGTTTTTGAAAATCTGGAGTCTATTCACAGCTGTCTCATAAATGCCTTACACTTTCCCACTTCATGAAATCAGAATGAGAAGTCACAAGAAATAGATTTGGGGTGTGATTACTCTGAAGAGAAACTACGCTTAAATAAGTGGTTAAAAAAAGACCAGCAAGTGAGCATTTACTTCTAACTATGATGGTCAAATAAAAAGATACACATATTCTCTATCATTAACAGACTCTTGATTGCCCAAGTAACATGTGATCTAATTTTGGTTGCATCAAGAATGTTTCAGAGGTGTGTAGCGGGGGTCAATTCTGACCACTGAAGCCCTCAAAAGGATTTGATTAGAAGACCAAAATAAACATCACCAAATCACAGGAGGATCTTAACAACCAGGTTTATAAATGGCAGGAATCAGAAAACTTTCATAGATCTAAGGAGTAAGAACCCAGAGGGGTGTAATCAAGGAGATATTCTGATTATTCAGTACAAACCAGATGATTTTTATTTTTTATAATTCCATATATATATGTATATATATATATATATCACATATATACACACAATGAAATATGATCATTGGTATGTACATTCCTCCTCCAACTACTTCCACATCCCCACAACATGCTTTCCTTCCAATTTTTCTTTTTCTTCTTTAAAGTAGGTGCTAAGTCAGTCAGTGGTGTGCATATGTGCACGGGTGTGTAACTATCAACTGAAGCACGTTGGGTAGGGCAACCCAACAGTAGCCACACCTTACCAGAGAACCTTTCACCCTCTCATCTAGACACAAATTCTAAGACAAGAGACACTATCTGTGCCCTAGAAAGAAGGCAAGACATATTAAGAGTCCAACTAATATTGCCTGTGATAGACAAAACTACTACTTCAAAGGTAATGGGGACTCAGAAGGAGAAATAAATATTAGAAGAAAAAAGAGGCATAACAGCCCAAACAAATAAATAATAAGTAATGGCAAGCAGTAAGAGAGACAACTTTCAATACTGTTTATTTGATAAAGTTTTGCTTCATTCCACAAGCATTTCCCAAGTACCAGGACTATGTGCCAGGCATGCTAGGTACATGGGGCTAAACTGAAGACACTGTCCCTGTCTTCCAGGTGCTCACAAGCCCTTGAAGGAAGTGTCCTGGGTCAGCTGAAAATACAGTCACTGGATTCTTAGCCTTTCCACTGAGAAGCAGCCATCACTGGACTAGACAGACCACAGCCTTTAGGCTACTCTAATAAATCCTATTTATGTTACATATGATATATGTGTGTTCATTCTATCAGTTCTAGTTCTCAGAGGAACTCTAATTAAACACATTCTTCTATACTCACAGAAACCATATGGTAGGATCTCTGCCCTAATTCTACAGCTGCTTCTATGAGGAAGAGAACCTAGGAGAAGGTTCTCCACTTGGATCAGAGTTTCAGATATTTGTTCCTCACTTTCCTGAACTCACAGACATGGTCCTAACCACATCTGCAGATGACCAAGAAGGAGCAAGCTTCTTCCTGCTGCCTCCAGCCTTGCCTTTTACCCTGACCTCATGGGACCAGGAAAAGCCCTTACCTGTAGAGATGGACAGCTTTACAAAGCAGGCAGCTATATTGGCATGGTAAGGAAGGAACCATGATGTGACAACTTCCTAGTTCACCTTCACTGACTTATACACCAAGCCCTGCCACAGCACTTTGGGTCTGTGCCATGTGGAGGACTCTTATCTTCAACTCTTTTTTCCCCTTCAAACCCTGCACACTCCTCATGCCCTTCCGATCTCATTCTTAACTTCTCAACTTTTTCAAGAATATTTCCAATGTAGAGGTAACCACCTCTTGGTCTTCCAGCCCCTTGTTGAAGTCTGTGTATTATACAACTTACTTTAAGCATCAATGGTCTTTCTGCTCTGCCTCGTCATTCTAATTCTGTGATGGAAAAGGAGAATTCCGGTCTTGAAGAAGGAGAGGAAAATATGAAGACATCCTTTGTGTCATTTGTGGGTATTTCAACTGTTATTCTTTGGGGAGTTCACATCAAAAAAATATCATCCAGTTTATTTTTCTTTGAGAAATTCTTCAATCTGAGAACCCAGACTTGAAGTTAAATATGCCACTAAATCTCTGAAATAATAAAAAAAAAACTTTTAAAATATACTAAAAGTCTGTAGAAATATACTAAAATTTAGAAGTCAAAGAGAGAAAAGAGCAGAATATAGAAAGTATGTATAAACAATTCATTCTTACAGCTAACTAAAGGCCAGTGGTTACTAAAGTATACCTGTGAGCTTCCACAGCTGCTGCGAGCAATCCCAAGTTTTCTGGAGCCTGAGTTAGTTTCCCAATATCCACATAAAATGGTTCACAGTTGCCTGTAACTCCAGCTCCAGGGGAGGCAACGTATTCTTCACACTTCTATAGATACTTACACACAAGTAATATACACTCACAAATATACACATAAATAAAACTAATGAAAAGAAATCTTAGTAAAGAGAAAACTGGGGCTAGAGAGATGGTTCAGCAATTAAGAGTACATACTGCTCTTCCAGAGGACCTGGGTTCTGTTCCCAGCATCACAGGACAGATCCAACACCCTCTTCTGGCTTCCACAATCACCCAAATTGCACATAGTGCACAGACATAAATGCAAGCAAAACATTCATATGCATAAAATAATACAAAGAGTTTTTTAAATTTTTTGGAGAGCATATACACCAGACAAATGAATATATACATATATATGTATATATATATATGCATCAACAAAGCAAAACTTGGTACAAAATAAGGACAATATATCTTTTTATTTCCAATTAGAAAAGATAAATCTATTCAATTTTTATTTTCATTATGTTTTTATAAAGGGCCATGTTATGAAGCCTATACTAACTTCAAACTCACTATGTGGCCTAAGCAGCCTTTAAATTTGCAATCTGTCACGGACCAGCCTCAACAAAAATACCACCTGCCAGGGTAGGGCTGTGAGGATATAGAAATATTAGTAAAGAAGATGAAGATGCAAATAAAAATAATACAACAGGCTTCTTCCTTCTACCCCCTTTCTTCTTTGGGCACATAACACCATCCAGCTCAGTCTGTCTGGCGCTGGGGGCAAATCCTCAGGGCAAGTAGGCAGGCGAGACTTCCTTTGTTTCACTGGCCTGCCTGCATCAAGCAAGGTAGGAGCTTTGTTTACGAACTACCCAACCTGCACAGAGATCTGATCTCGGCACCAGGAGAGACAGCAGTGGGGTGAGTTTGTGACCGGCGGCGGCAGAAGCAGCCCTGGACAGGGAACTCTGAAGTTCCTCATCCCCCACCCTATACTCCCTGGGCTCCCTGCAGGGGCTCTACACCCCGCATACTGCCTCTCTCTTCTTGTCCCACCCAGCTTGCATCCAGAACCCTTCTCCCTTCTGCCCCCTTTCCTCTTTGGGCACATAACACCATCCAGCTCAGTCTGTCTGGCGCTGGGGGCAAATCCTCAGGGCAAGTAGGCAGGCGAGACTTCCTTTGTTTCACTGGCCTGCCTGCATCAAGCAAGGTAGGCGCTTTGTTTACGAACTACCCAACCTGCACGGAGATTTGATCTTGGCACCAGGAGAGCCATCAGTGGGAGAGCTAATCTGGGTACCAGGAGAGCCGTCTTTGGGCACGGAGATCTGATATTGGTACCAGGAGAGACATCACTGGAGCACCAGGAGAGCTATTACTGCAGAGTGCCATCACTGGGAAGGTACATCAGTAGGCAAGGAGACCTGATACGGTAAAAGAAGATCCATAGGGGAGCATTCGGAGAAAGAGATGGGCAGGCGCCAATGCAAGAATTCACCTAACAATCTGAAAAACTATATGAAACCACCAGAACCCAACGACCTCACAACAGGAGGACATGAACACCTTAATCATGAAGAAGTAGATAAAATTGACTTTATGAAAGTGATTGACGCCCTTAAACAGCATGTAAAAAATGCCCTTATAGAAATGGATGAGAAGTATAACAGAAAGTTTGAAGAATTGAGCAAATCAGTGAATGATACCCTAGGAAACCAAGGAAAAACAATCAAACAGATAATGGAAACAGTTCAAGACTTAAAAACTGAAATGGAGGCAAAGAAGAAAACACAAACAGAAGGCCAGCTGGACAGGGAAAATCTAGGTAAATGAATAGAGACTACAGAAGCAAGCATAACCAACAGAATACAAGAGATAGAAGAAAGAATCTCAGATTCTGAAGATACCATAGAGAAAATAAACACGCTGATCAAAGAAAACAGCAAGGCCAACAAATTCTCATCACAAAACATTCAGGAAATATGGGACACAATAAAAAGACCAAACCTAAGAATAATAGGAATAGAAGAAGGAGAAGAAGTGCAGCTCAACGGTCCAGAAAATATATTTAATAAAATTATAGAAGAAAACTTTCCCAACCTAAAGAAAGATATACCTATGAAGGTTCAAGAAGCATACAGAACACCGAATAGGCTGGATCAAAAAAAGACATCCTCTTGCCATATAATAATCAAAACACAAAGCATACAGAATAAAGAAAGAATACTAAGAGCAGCAAAGGAAAAAGGCCAAGTTACTTATAAAGGTAAACCTATCAGACTTACACCTGACTTCTCTATGGAAACCATGAAAGCCAGAAGGTCCTGGATAGATGTACTGCAGAAACTAAGAGACCATGGATGCAAGCCCAGACTACTATACCCAGCCAAGCTTTCGTTCACTATAAATGGAGAAAACAAAATTTTTCAGGATAAAAACAAATGTAAACAATACGTAGCCACAAATCCAGCTTTACAGAAAGTAATAGAAGGAAAATCACTAATCAAGGAGTCCAACAATGACCACAATAACTCAGACATCTAGAGACCCTTTACCAGCGCAACTCAAAGAAGGGAAACACACAAAATCTACTACTAAAAAAGTGACCGGAGTTAACAACCACTGGTCATTAATATCACTTAATGTCAATGGACTCAACTCACCTATAAAAAGGCACAGACTAAGAGATTGGATACGAAAACAGGATCCAACATTCTGCTGTTTACAAGAAACACACCTCAACCACAAAGACAGGCACCTACTCAGAGTAAAGGGTTGGGATAAGGCTTATCAAGTAAATGGACCTAAGAAACAAGCAGGTATGGCCATACTAATTTCTAACAAAGTTGACTTCAAACTTAAATCAATCAGAAGAGATGGAGAGGGACATTTTCTACTCATAACAGGAACAATTCATCAGGATGAAGTCTCAATCCTGAATATCTATGCCCCTAATATAAAAGCACCCACGTACGTAAAAGAAACATTGTTAAAACTCAAGGCAGCCATCAAACCACACACATTAATAGTAGGAGACTTTAATACTCCTCTCTCACCAATGGACAGGTCAATTAGACAGAAACCTAACAGAGAAATAAGAGAATTAATGGAGGTAATGAATCAAATGGACTTAACAGACATCTATAGAATATTCCACCCAAATAGGAAAGAATATACCTTCTTCTCTGCAGCTCATGGAACCTTCTCAAAAATTGACCACATACTCGGTAACAAAGCAAACATCCACAGTTACAAAAAAATATTAATAACCACCTGTATCTTATCAGATCACCATGGATTACAGCTAGAATTCAGCAACAATGCTACCCCCAGAAAGCCTACAAACTCATGGAAACTGAATAGTCAACTACTGAACCATACCTGGATTAAGGAAGAAATAAAGAAAGAAATTAAAGTCTTCCTTGAAGACAATGAAAATAAAGAAACAACATACTCAAACCTATGGGACACTATGAAAGCAGTCCTGAGAGGAAAGTTCATAGCACTAACTGCCCACTTAAAGAAAACAGAGAAAGCACACATTGGAAACTTAACAGCCCACCTGAAAGCTCTAGAAAAAAAAAGAAGCAGACTCACCTAGAAGGGGTAGAAGACTGGAAATAATCAAACTGAGGGCTGAAATCAACAAAATAGAAACACAGAAAACAATTGAAAGAATCAATGAATCAAAAAGCTGGTTCCTGGAGAAAATCAACAAGATTGATAAACCCCTATCCAAACTAATCAAACGGCAGAGAGAGAATTTGCAAATTAATAAGATCAGAAATGAAAAGGGGGACATAACCACAGACACAGAGGAAATTCAGAGAATCATTAGATCTTACTACAAAAGCCTGTATGCCACAAAACTGGAAAATGTAAAAGAAATGGACACTTTTTTAGATAAATACCATATACCAAAGTTAAACCAGGACCAGGTGAACAACCTAAATAGACCTGTTAGTCGTGAAGAATTAGAAGCTGTTATCAAAAACCTCCCTTCCAGAAAAAGTCCAGGACCAGATGGTTTCAATGCGGAATTCTACCAGAACTTCCAAGAAGACCTAATACCTATACTCCTTAATGTATTTCACAATATAGAAACAGAAGAGTCATTGCCAAATTCCTTTTATGAAGCTACGGTAACTCTGATACCAAAACCAAACAAAGACCCAACCAAGAAAGAGAATTACAGGCCAATCTCACTCATGAACATCGACGCAAAAATCCTCAACAAAATTCTGGCAAACCGAATCCAAGAACACATTAGAAAAATTATCCATTATGATCAAGTAGGCTTCATACCAGAGATGCAGGGCTGGTTTAACATACGCAAATCTATCAATGTAATCCATCATATAAATAAACTGAAAGAAAAAAACCATATGATCGTTTCATTAGATGCTGAAAAAGCATTTGACAAAATTCAACATCCCTTTATGATAAAAGTCTTGGAGAGATTAGGGATACAAGGGTCATACCTAAATTTAATTAAAGCTATATACAGCAAGCCGACAGCTAATATCAAATTAAATGGAGAGAAACTTAAAGCCATCCCACTAAAATCAGGAACACGCCAAGGCTGTCCACTCTCTCCATACCTCTTCAATATAGTTCTCAAAGTTTTAGCAATAGCAATAAGACAACATAAGGGGATAAAGGGGATTCAAATTGGAAAGGAAGAAGTTAAACTTGCATTATTTGCAGATGATATGATAGTGTACATGAGTGACCCCAAAAACTCCACCAAAGAACTCCTACAGCTGATAAACGCCTTTAGTAATGTGGCAGGATACAAGATCAACTCCAAAAAATCAGTCGCCCTCTTATACACAAAGGATATGGAAGCAGAGAGGGAAATAAGAGAATCATCACCTTTCACGATAGCCACAAAAAGCATAAAATATCTTGGGGTAACTCTAACCAAGGAAGTGAAAGATCTATTTGACAAGAACTTTAAGGCATTGAAGAAAGAAATTGAAGAGGATACCAGAAAATGGAAGAATCTTCCTTGCTCTTGGATTGGGAGGATCAACATAGTAAAAATGGCAATTCTACCAAGGGCAATTTATAGATTCAATGCAATCCCCATTAAAATCCCATCAAAATTCTTCACAGATCTTGAAAGGACAATAATCAACTTTATATGGAGAAACAAAAATCCCAGGATAGCCAAAACAATCTTATACAATAAAGGAACTTCTGGAGGCATTACCATCCCTGACTTCAAACTCTATTACAGAGCTACAGTAATGAAAACAGCGTGGTACTGGCATAAAAACAGAGAAGTCGACCAATGGAATCGTATAGAAGACCCGGATTTTAACCCACAAACCTATGAACAACTGATTTTCGATAAAGGAGCTAAAAGTATACAATGGAAGAAAGAAAGCATCTTCAACAAATGGTGCTGGCACAATTGGATGTCAACCTGTAGAAGAATGAAAATAGACCCATATCTATCACCATGCACAAAACTCAAGTCCAAATGGATCAAAGACCTCAATATCAATCTGAACACACTGAACCTGATAGAAGAGAAAATGGGAAGTACCCTACAACATATGGGCACAGGAGATCGCTTCCTATGTATAACCCCAGCAGCACAGACATTAAGGGCAACATTGAATAAATGGGACCTCCTGAAACTGAGAAGCTTCTGTAAAGCAAAGGACACTGTCATTAAGACAAAAAGGCAGCCTACTGACTGGGAGAAGATCTTCACGAACCCCGCAACAGACAAAGGTCTGATCTCCAAAATACATAAAGAACTCAAGAAACTAGACTTTAAAAGGATAATTAACCCAATTAAAAAATGGGGCACTGAACTGAACAGAGAATTCTCAACAGAAGAAGTTAAAATGGCCAAAAGATACTTAAGGTCATGCTCAACCTCCTTAGCGATCAGAGAAATGCAAATCAAAACAACTTTGAGATATCATCTTACACCTGTCAGAATGGCTAAAATCAAAAACACCAAGGATAGCCTTTGCTGGAGAGGTTGTGGAGAAAGGGGTACCCTCATCCATTGCTGGTGGGAATGCAAACTTGTGCAACCACTTTGGAAATCAGTGTGGCGGTTTCTCAGAAAAATTGGGATCAACCTACCCCTGGACCCAGCAATAGCACTCTTGGGAATATACCCAAGAGATGCCCTATCATATGACAAAAGCATTTGTCCAACTATGTTCATAGCAGCATTATTTGTAATAGCCAGAACCTGGAAGCAACCCAGATGCCCTTCAATGGAAGAATGGATGAAGAAAGTGTGGAATATATACACATTAGAGTACTACTCTGCGGTAAAAAACAATGACTTCTCAAATTTTGCATGCAAATGGATGGAAATAGAAAATACGATCCTGAGTGAGGTAACCCAGACCCAAAAAGAAGATCATGGGATGTACTCACTCATAATTGGTTTCTAGCCATGGATAGGGGCCACTGAGTCTATAATTTGTGATCCTAAAGAAGCTAAACAAGAGGGTAAACCCAAGGAAAAACATATAGATATCCTCCCAGCTATGGGAAATAGACAAGATTGATGGGCAAAAAATTGGGGGTGGGGTGGGATGGGGATGAGGGGTGATGGGGAGAGAAAAGTGTAAAGGAGAGGATGAGGGGAACTGGGGGAATCGGGGTGATTGGGGATAAAGGAAGGTGGGATAGGGGAGCAGGGAAACTCATACCTTAGTTAAGGGAGCCACCTAAGGGTTGGCAAGAGACTTGAACTTGGAATGGCTACCAGATGCCCAGGGCAATGTCCCAGTTAGTTCATTGGGGCACCTGAGGATAGGGAACCTGAAATGAACCTATCCTATAATCATACTGATGAATATCTTGCATATCGCCATAGAACCTTCATCTAGCGATGGATGGAGATAGAGACAGAGACCCACACTGGAGCACCGGACTGAGCTCCCAAGGTTATAATGAGGAGCAGAAGGAGAGAGAACATGAACAAGGAAGTCAGGACCATGAGGGGTGCACCCAACCACTGAGACAGTGGGGCCGATCTATTGGGATCTCACCAAGGCCAGCTGGACTGCTACTGAAAAAACATGGGGTAAAACCGGACTCTCTGAATGTGGCGGACAATGAGAGCTGACGAGAGGCCAAGGAGAATGGCACGGGAACTTTCATCTGGCGATGGATCGAGAGAGAGACGGAGACCCAATTTGGAGCAACGGTCTGAGCTCTTAAGGTCCAAATGAGGAGCAGAAGGAGGGAGAACATGAGCAAGGAAATCAGGACCACGAGGCGTGCACCCACCCACTGTGACAGTGGAACTGATCTATTGGGAGCTCTCCAAGGCCAGCTGGACTGGGACTGAATAAGCATGGGTTGAAACTGGACTCTCTGAACATGGCGGACAATGAAGGCTGATGAGAAGCCAAGGACAATGGCACTAGGTTTCGATCCTAATACATGAACTGGCTTTGTGGGAGCTTAGCCTGTTTGGATGCTCACCTTCCTGGACCTAGATAGAAGTGGGAGGACCTTGGTCTTCCTGTAGGGCAGGGAATTTGGACTGCTCTTCAGTATCAAGAGGGAGGGGGAATGGACTGGGGGGAGGAGAAGAGGAGTGGGTATAGGGGGAGGGGAGTGGGGGGAGGGGGCAATATGTGGGAGGAGGGGGAGGGAAATGGGAAACGGGGAGCAGTTGGAAATTTTAATTAAAAAAGAATTAAAAAATGAAAAAAAATAATACAACAGATATATATATACATATATATATATATATATATATATATATATATATATATATTTCCAATTGCTTAAAATGCCACTGACCCCAAAAGGTAGGAGTAAGACAAAAGACTGCATTAACATGATACAAGGAAATTAATAGACCAGCTGAAGGTCGTAGGCTACATCCATAGTTAAGCATTCTGGTGCCAGAACAAAACAAATCATGCTCACACCATAGACCAAACATTCTGTAAGCAAATCACTCCCTGAGTAGAATCCCTAGTTATCTCCTTAAGGGAATAAGAACTTAGTTGGATCCTTAGACTTTTGTTTGTGGTAGAAACAGATCTACTTCTCTATTCCTGAAATACAAGGTCTGGATATTAGCCACATCTGTTGACAATAACATTGGGAGAGCAGAGCTCTCTGATCTAAATCTAGGTGGAACCTTTGAGGCAGAAACACAATAATTTTGAAGAAGTAGAGGTATGTTCCAACTCTCTGACCTTTGGTCAAGGAGGAAAGAGGCTCACATTTTTGGGCCTCCATAGCACTCTCTCCTGCCTCTGCCTCCTGGGTGCTGGGATTCATTACAGGTATGCACCATCACATCTGTCTTACTCTATGGTTTGTGTACCATGACTTGATGACTGTTTATTGACAAGACTGTAATATTCTGCATTTTATGCACTTCATACTTGTTTGATGCAAAAGTAATTGTAGTTTTTGCACTGTTGGAGGTTGCTGTTTACTATAAGAATACATTCTTAATAAATGTGGCTATGTTACATGTTTTGATGAACATTTCTGGCTTTATGTTCTTTTGTTAGTGACATTACTTTCTGCTTATTTTATATTTATTTTCTACTCTGGAAATGATGATAGACCAAAAAAAAAATTCAAGAGATTTTCTTATTGAGTTCTTATTGAACTCTCTGTTCAAAAGTGGCATGGACAATGCACAGACTCAAAGATAATTTTGGCCCAGAATTGCTGAGAACATGCAATATGATAGTGACGCAAGGAGTCCTTCAGAAGAGATGAGAGCATTGAAGAAGAGCATAGTGGCTAGAGATCAGAAGTTGATGATGCTCAATTGAAAGACAGTCTATTCGAAGAGGGAGAAAATATTCTGTCTGATCAAACAGCCCTGAGGCTCAGTGGCACAACAAGCCACTCTTCAATGAACAGAGATAGACTAATCAATTGTTTATACACACAAAAAAAAATTATAGTTCCAAATTATATTGTAATAGCCATACCTAAACTCATCGTGGTTTGGGTTTTTTATTTGTTTCTTTTGTTTTATTTTTGCAACTTGACACAAGCTAGAGTCGTCTAAGAAGAGAGACTCACAGCCGGGGGTGGTGGCGCACGCCTTTAATCCCAGCACTCGGGAGGCAGAGGCAGGCGGATCTCTGTGAGTTCGAGACCAGCCTGGTCTACAAGAGCTAGTTCCAGGACAGGCTCCAAAAGCCACAAAGAAACCCTGTCTCGAAAAACCAAAAAAAAAAAAAAAAAAAAAAGAGAGAGACTCACAGTTAAGAAAACAAATCCATGATTGGCCTGTAGGTCATTGTCTTGATTAACGATTGGCATGGAAGCGTACAGACTATTGTGTGGTGCTACCCTTGGGTAGGTGGTCCCCAATGTGTTGGGGTAACCTTGCATGGACGTTTCTTGGGAAAGAGGGGGAGAGGGCACAGAGTCAACAGTACAGACTTCCAGAGTCAAGTGAGGAGCAAAAGCCAACTTGTTAATTGAGGGTATGGACTAGCCTCTTATATCCCCTCCTAAGTGTAACCCGCCCAGCAGGTCCAGTTACTCCAGGGTCTGAAGGGGCACTACCTGAAAGAACATGGACGAGAAAGAGGAAGAAGACCAAGCAAGCCAAACAGGATTCTGTTCTCAATTTGTCAAGGTCTTCGTTTACTGAAGCAAGCTTTTTGTCTTACATACTCCTCAGTGAGGAACTCGGGCAGGGGGAACTGGGGAAGGGGGAAGGGATGGAGGGACTAGCCAGCTGGACAGCTAAGCGAGTAGTTGCAAGGTCGTGGCTAGAACACCTGCTGTTAGTGATAAGCAAGGAATAACGAGGGCACTCTGTGGTGCTTTCCGGACCTTGAGTCTCTAAGATTAGGACACACCATTTCAGTTAACTTTAGGTTTTCTGTCTCAAGGTTTTTACTTCAAGGCCCTGTGAGAAAGGAGAAGCCTGAAATGGCTCCTGACACCTGAGGACCTATTGACTCACATGACCAACTCTGCTGCACTGTTCTTTCCTCCTTGGCATCTCAAGCCAGGCGTCTCTGCATCAGCAGTCTCTGGGTGTGGCGCAGGCCTTACGTTTGCTCAGGGAGGAAGTACCTGCCACATATTCTCATGATAGCTCATTTGGGCAGGGCAACCGCAGCCTGGGTGTCTGACCAACAGCTTCTCCTACATGTAGGGCAGTCATCAATGATGGGCAAGGACGTGTGAGGCAGGGTAAACTAAGACAGATGCGGTCTATCATGCTGTATGCTCTGTAAGGAGGGGACAATGAGGCCAAAGCAATGGAACTCCCACTCCCACTGAGCTCCCAAAATAAAATAAAATAAAATAAAATAAATAAAGGGATGGATATGATGCACAATTAATAAAAACTCTTACCTCTACCTCAGTTCAAAATGGGGATCATGCCTCCAGGAATCTCAGAATGAGACTGTTGACTGAAAACTGTATCTTCCTATTTTAGAATCCTCTCTAGTTCTGGGGTTAAGGGCATGCACCACTACCGCCTGGTTTCTATGGCAAACTAGTGTGCCTACTGGGATTAAACGTGTGTGTCATTGTTGCCTGGTCTGTAAAGCTGACCAGCGTGGCTGTTTTAGTTTTCTGATCCTCGGGGAAGCTTTATTTATTAAGATACAAATGACACGCCACTACACGGATACATGGATATGTAGGAGGAGGCCAACAGCCACCTAAAACTGACTGGGACTGCCTGAGAGGAAACCCCCTCGGGGACAGTCAACCATGCCCATTGGTGACTTCCCTTTGAGACAACTGGGAGCCTGCCACAGAGCCCAGAGACAGATGACACCAGACATCAGATGGCCTGGGCCAATGAAGGCTAGACAACACGGTGCTCCAAATGACACCGTCACTGGGTCCTGGGAGGGGTGTAAAGGTCTGCCTAATGCCCTCAGTAAATGAGTCTGCTCTGCCATGTGCCTGACTCTCAGAGTTTGCAATGTTGACTCCGGGTGTGGTAGTGGGAGGCAAGCGACATCAATGGTCTAAGAAAGCAGACTGAGCAAGTCATGCTGAGCAAATCAGTAAGCAGCACCCTGCATGATCTCTGCATCAGCTCCTGCCTCCAGCTTCCTGTCCTGCTTATGTTCCTGCCCTGACTTCCTTCAGTGATGAACAATGGTGCTGAAGTGTAAGCCACATAAGCCCTTTCCTCCCCAAGATGCTTTGGTCATGGTGTTCATCACAGCAGTGATAACTAGGGCAGAAGTAAAGGAGAATGAATAATTGAACTGAAATTAATTCTAGAATGGAAAACAACACCAATAATGAAAACCTGATGCAACAGAGTTACAATATGTTGGTTGAAAAAAAGTAAAAGCAAATCTGAGAAGTGGAAACTGAGCATGTGACGTCATAACTAACAAAGCTCAAATAATATAGTCATACATATATATATATATAATCAGAATATTTTATAGTAAGAGAAATCCTAACTTTGAAGTACAAAATAGCAGTTTACCCCTAGTAGTAGCTGGTATGCAGAATAGTAAACACAAGTGGATAAATGTAACATAAAGTAATTTATTTAGAATATGCTAGCTCATCAGTAGAATAGCAATTGCAAAAGTGTTCCAAATTTTATTAAGCATTTTGCTTTATAGACATATTAAATATTTACATACATTAAATATAAAAAAATCAATATAATGTTTAAATACTATGAGGTCTCTTCAACCAGTGGCACCAAAGCAAATAAATATGCTCATGCAATTTATTTGAAATCGAGCTTACACCTCATGCCACAATCTATGAGCTAAAACTGCAAACCCGTGGAGCAGTGGTTCTCAACCTGTGAGCGATAGCCTGTGTATCATATATTCACATTACGATTCGTAACAGTCACAAAAATATGAGGTATCAATAAAAATAATTCTAAGGTTGGGGGTCAAGAAACTGTATTAAAGGGTCTCAGTATTAGGAAGGTCCAGAACCACTGTCTTAGAAGAAAACAGACATAAGACTTCGTGGCCTTAGAGTTAGCAACAGCTTTTTAGATGTAAGACCAAAGCCACAAGCAACAGGAGCAATAGATAAAACAGTTCTTACCATCATTAAATCTCTGTGTATCAACCGATATTATCAAAAGGGCCAATGAGATGTCTCAGCAGGTAAAGGGGCCTGTTGCCAAGGCTGAGGACCCGAGTTCTATCCCTAGAACCCACTTGGGGAATGGAAAAAACAGCTCTTTAAGATTGTCTTCTGACCTCCACATGCACCCTGTGGCATGAGTGACCATGTGTATGTGTGCGCGCACACATACACACACACACGATGAGAAATTTTTTAAAAGATTTTGTTACAAAATTAAAATATTCATGGCACTTTTAAGATATTTGATTAAGATATTTGCATTTCAGATTATGTTTTCTCATAGATTTCTGTGCTTTTTTTGTTTCCAATACACAAATGGATGTGTGCTTTGCCCCTGTGTTTTTTTATGTATGACTATTTGTATATTTCCTTTGAAATATATCTAATCAAAACCTTCGCCATCTTTAATAGGGTTGTTCATCTTTTTGTGTTAAAATTTAAAAATACTTTAAATACCCTCAGCAATAGAACCTAATCCTATTGCTGTAACAAAGATGGCTTTAGATGTGAAGCCTTTAACTTAAATATATCCCATCTTCCTCCCATTGTTTGAAGATTCCCAGCCTTTACTGGGAGTCCTGGATGACCCACTCTAGGAACGGCTTCTCAGGAAACTGTCTTACAAGACATCCTTTCTCTGAGCTGACAACAGGGAGAGACTTGGGAACCACATACCTCAAGGAATACTTCCAAATTTCCCCCTTTAGAAAACCATGGTTGCAATGACATTTTCCAGCAAGTAGAAATGACAGGTGATTACCAGGGTTAAAACGTTTAGACTCTTGCTTTCCCAAATGCAATTTTACTTCCTGCTTTTCCCCAAAGCAATGGAAATATGAGGTGAACTAGCCTTTATACAAACTAGAAAATACAATCCCAATTTTAATATTAAGCTGTATTGAAGACTAAACTATAAGTAGGTCTTCCTTTTCCAATTTTTACATTTATTAAATGAACCAGAGTAGCAATCTTTAGCTCATGAGAAGTAACGTAATTATAATCGAAGAAGTTGTCTGAGAAACTACATTAGATTATGAACTATGCAAATTCAAAGCAATCCTGAGTCCTCAAATGTTCTGGGTCATCAAAGTGTGTCTCTAAACAACTGAAATTTCAAATATCTTCAAATTCATTAGTGTTGGAGGCTCAGAAAATATTAACCCAAAGTGGGCACTTGGATATGTCAGGCCCTTTGAATGAAAGAATCCAGATCTCACCAGGCAGTGATGGCGCATGCCTTTAATGGCAGCATTTGCACTCAGGAGGCAGAAACAGGCTGATCTCTGTGAGTACAAGGCCAGCATAGTCTACAAGAGCTAGTTCCAGCAGACCCAAGCCAGAGACCTCCATGGGACCAGGGCCAAGTCAGGGACCTCTGTGGGAACAGGTCCAAGTCAGAGACCTCTGTGGGAGCAAGCCTGAGCCGAGGACCTCCAAGGGAACAGGTCTGAGCTAGCAACCTCCACTGAAGCAGGCCTGAAGCAGCGACCTCCACAGAAGCAGGTACAAGGGAGCAACTGCTGAGGGAATAGGCCCTAGCCAAGACCTCCACAGGACCAGGCCCAAGTCAGGAACCTCCAAGGGAGCAGGCCCAAGCCAGCAACCTCTACCCAAGCAGGCCCTTGCAAGTGACCTCCTCAGGAGCAGATATGAGGGAGCAACTGCCAATGGAGCAGGTCCAAACCAGAGACCCCTGTGGGACCAGGCAAAAGCCAGGGACCTCTACGGAAGTAGGCCCAAGCCAGCAATCTCCACAGGAGTAGGTACAAGGGAGCAATTGCTGAGGGAGCAGGCCTGAGTCAGAGACCTCTGTGGGAACCAGCCCAAATGAGAGACCTCTGCAGGAGTAGGTCCAAGCCAGGGACATCTGCAGAAATAGGCCCAAATCAGCAACTTCCACCAGAGAAGGCCTGAGGCAGCAACCTCTACAAGAGCAGGTACAAGGGAGTGATCACTGAGGGAGCAGGCCCAAGCCAGGGACCTCTGCAGGAGCAGACCCCAACCAAGGACATCCATGGGCACATGCCCTAGCCAGCAACCTCCACCAAAAAAGGCCTGAGCCAGTTACCTCTGCTGAGTCTTCAAACTAAAATCAATCCAAAGAGACAACGAAGGACATCTCATATTAGTCACAGGGAAGAAAAAAAAAACATCAAGAAGAAATCTCAAAAAAAAAAAGAAGAAATCTCAATACTGAATGTCTATGCCCCAAACACAAGGGCAACCTCATATGTAAAAGAAACACTTCTAAAGCTTAAATCATACATTAAACCACACACACATTAGTGGGAGACTTCAACACCCCACCCTCACCACTGGACAGCTCTTCCAGACTGAAAATTAACAGAGAAATAATCAAACTAACAGATGTTATGACTCAAATGGACTTAACAGACATCTATAGAACACTCCATCCAAACAAATAAGAATATACCTTCTTCTCAGCACCTCATGGAACCTTCTCAAAAACTGACCACTATTAGGTAACAAAACAAACCTCAACAAATACGAAAAATTGGAACAATCCCATATATCTTATCAGATCACCATGGCTTAAAATTAGAATTCAACAGCAACACTAATTTCAGAAACACATGAAAATTAAACAATGCTTGCCTGAATCATCAATGGGTCAATGAAAAAATTAAAGACTTCCTAAAATTCAATGAAAATGACCACACAACATACCCAAATTTATAGGACACAGTGTTAAGAGGAAACTTCATAGCATTAAATGCCTACCTAAAGAACCTAAAAAAGTCCCACACTAGTGAGTTAACAGAACACCTGAAAACTCTAGAACAAAAAGAAACAAATTCACCCAGGAGGACTAGACAGCAGGAAATAATCAAGAGAGAGCTGAAATCAACAAAATAGAAACAAAGAAAACAATACAAAGAATCAACAAGACAAAGGGTTAGTTCTTTGAGAAAATCAACAAAACAGACAAACTTTTATCCAAACTAACCAAAAGACAGAAAGAAAATATCCAAATTAACAAAATCAGAAATGAAAAGGGGGACATAACAACAGACACAGGGGAGTGGAATCATCAGGTCATATTTTGAAAATCTGTGTGCACAATTTTCTGGATAAATATCACTTACCAATTAAATCAAGACCAGATAAGCAAATTAAATAGGCCTGTAACTGCTAAAGAAATAGAAGCAGTCATTAAAAGTCTCCCAACCAAAAAGAGCCCAGGACCAGATGGTTTCAGCTCAGAATTCTACAAGATTTACAAAGAAGAATTAATACCAATACTACTCAAATTATTCCACACAGTAGAAACAGAAGGAACATTGCCAAATGATTCATATGAGTCTACAATTACCCTGATACCCAAATCACACAAAGTTATTACTAAGAAATAAAATTACAGACCAATCTCACTCATGAACATTGATGTAAAACTACTTAATAAAATACTGGCAAACCGAAACCAAGAATAAACACATCAGAACCATCATCCACCATGATCAAGTCGGCTTCATCCCAGAGATGAAGGGATGGTTCAACATACAAAAATCTGTCAATGTAATCCATATAAACAAACAAACAAACAAAAAACCTACATGATCATCTCATTAGATGCTGGAAAAGTCTTTGACAAAATATGGCATCCCTTCATGATAAAGGTCTTATAGAGAGCAGGGATACAAGAAACATACATAAACATAATAAAAGCATTATATAGCAAGCCAACAGTCAACATCAAACTAAATGGAGAGAAACTCAAAGCAAATCCACTAAAATTAGGAACAAGATAAGGTTGTCCACTCTCTCCATATCTATTCAATAAAGTTCTTGAGTTTCTAGCTAGAGCAATAAGAGATCAAGAGAATACAAATAAGAAAAGAAGTCAAACTCTCATTATTTGTCCATGATATGATAGTTTACATAAAGGACCCCAAAAATTTTACCAAGGAACTTCTATAACTCATAAACACCTTCAGCAGGATACAAGATTAACTCGAAAAAATCAGTAGCCCTCCTTTACACAGATGATAAATGGGCTGAGAAAAAAATCAGAGAAACATCACTCTTTACAATAGCCACAAATAACATAAAATATCTTGGAGTAACTCTAACCAAACAAGTAGAAGAAATGTATGACAAGAACTTTAAATCTTTGAAGAAAGAAACTGAAGAAGACACCAGAAAATAGAAAGATCTCTCATGCTCTTGGGTGGGTAGATTTAACATAGTAAAAATGGCAATCTTACCAAAAGCAATCTATAGATTAAATCTAATGCCCATCGAAATCCCAGAAAAATTCTTCATGGACTTCAAAAGAACAATACTCAGCTTCATATGAAAAAGCAAAAAATTCAAGATAACCAAAATAATCCTGTACAACAAAGGAACTTCTCGAGGCAACACAATCTCTGACTTCAAACTCTATTACAGAGCTACATTACTGAAAATAGCCTGATATTGGCATAAAAACAAACAGGAGGACCAATGGAACCGAATTGAAGATCCAGATATCAATCTACACATCTATGAACACCTGATTTTTGACAAAGAAGCAAAAAACATAAAATGGAAAAAAGAAAACATATTTAATAAATGGTGCTGGCATAACTGGATATCACCATGTAAGAAGAATGAAAATAGACCCATATCTATTGCCATGCACAAAACTCAAGTGCAAATGGATCAAAGACCTCAATATAAAAACAACCACACTGAACCCCACAGAAGAGAAAGTGGGAAGTACACTTGAATGTATTGGCACAGGAGACCACTTCCTAAATATAACCCCAGTAACACAGACACTGAGAGAAACAATTAATAAATGAGATCTCCTGAAACTAAAAAGCTTCTGTAAAGCAAAGCACATGGTCCACAAGACAAAATAGCAACCTACAGAATGGGAAAAGATCTTCACCAACCCCACATAGGACAGAAGGCTGATCTCCAAAATATACAAAGAACTCAAGAAATTGGTCATTAAAAGAACAAAAAATCCAATAAAAAATGGAGTACAGACCTAAACAGAAAACTCTCAACAGACAAATCTAAAATGGCTGAAAGACACATAAGGAAACGTTCAATATCCTTAGCCATCAGAGAAATGCAAATCAAAACAACTCTGAGATTCCATCTTACACCTCTAAGAATGACCAAGATCAAAAACACTAATGACAACTTATGCTGGAGAGGATATGGGGTAATGGGAACACTCCTGCATTGCTGGTGGGAGTGCAAACTGGTACAGCTGCTTTGGATATTAGTATGGTGATGTCTCAAAAAAATTAAGAAACAACCTTCCTCAAGACCCAGCAATACCACTTTTGGGTATATGCACAAATGATACTCAATCATACCACAAGGACATGTGCTCAACTACATTCATAGCAGCATTGTTTGTCATAGCCAGAACCTGGAAACAACCTAAATGCCCCTCGACTGAAGAATGGACAAGGAAAATGTGGTATATTTACACAATGGAGTACTACACAGCAGAAAAAAGGTAATGACATCTTGAAATTTGCAGGCAAATGGATGGATCTAGAAAACATCATTTTCAGTGAGGTAACCCAGACCCAGAAAGACAAATACCATATGTCCTAACTCATCAGTGACTTTCAGACATAAAGCAAAGAAAAACCAGTCTACACTTCACAATCCCCAAGAACCTAGACAACAAAAAGGACCCTAAGAGAGACTTACATTGACCTAATCTGTAGGGAAGTAGAAAAAGACAAAATCTCCTGAGTAAATTGGGAGCATAGGGATCATGGGAGAGGGTAGAAGGGGAGGGGAGAGCAAGCGAGGGAAGCAGAGAAAAATATATAGCACACAAAAAAAAAAAATCAAGAAAAAAAAAAAGAGTTAGTTCCAGGATAGCTAGGACTGTTACACAGAGAAATCCTGTCTCGAAACAGAAGGGGAAAGAATTCAGATCTCTAAGCTTCATTTATTCTACTGGAGGTCCAGGAAGGGGCTTTTCTCTAAAGTTGTTACCCACCTAAACCCATAAGAAGACTACGACTATCTTTAGTGTTCTCTGTGGGTCTGTGTTAACTAGGAAAAGTCATATGTTAATGGTGACAGAGTGTTTTATTTTATAACAGTGAGTTCTTTTTTTTTTTTTTTTTTTTTTTTTTGCTCCCCGATTGTGTGAAGCTTCAATATTCATGCCTACTTGCTTTTCAGCTTTCACCAAACGAGAATACAGCAATAATATTTACCAGGTTCTAGTACTTAATGTTGATCTCCAGTCCCCAGAGCCATGGAAAGTAAGTTTCTGTTCTTTCTCAACTTAGAAAGTCCTACTCTGGAAAAATAAAAAATAAAAACTCGGTACGGTGATCACACTCTGACATCCTTTCTCAAAAGTTACCTTGTCTCCTCTTGGTCCACTTGACTTCCAACAATAATCATTTACTAACTAACCATTGCCTGTCCCCTGAAACTCATTCACTCAAAACTACCAATGTTTTTCCCTTTTGGTACAGAGAAAAGTATACAAGTTTCTGAACCTCTCTGGGTGATCAGGGAAGTCCCCCCAGATGATGTCCCTGACCACTGACAAATGGCCAAGCCTTTTCTCCTAGCTCTCTCTATTGTCAGT
This sequence comes from Chionomys nivalis, assembly GCF_950005125.1. Classification (NCBI taxonomy): domain Eukaryota; kingdom Metazoa; phylum Chordata; class Mammalia; order Rodentia; family Cricetidae; genus Chionomys; species Chionomys nivalis. The sequence continues at coordinate 30,413,132 of NC_080110.1, read as the reverse complement.
GAACCCAGGGGACACAGAGCAAAATGTATCTTTCCCTCTACATTACCCCCAACTCAATAAATGAGACTAACTAAAATGTCAATATAGAGATGTGTATATGCTAACAGCTCACATCCCTGGTTAAAGTGTAAACACAGGAAAGATGAGTGAATTCATGAAACACGCAACCTGAAGCATGATGAATGAAAGTCAAGATACCTGGTCCTCACTGAGCAGAAAGATATGAAACCCACCCCACTCTGTGACTACTTGCAGGGCTCTTTCCAGAAGAAAACAAAAACTGTGTGCTTTCCCACAATTCCTCCTGATGGAATCAGACCTCTGCCAATAAGTGGATACAGGAAAACTGCAAAGTAAAGGATTTCCCTCTCCACTCCTACTCTATTAGTATAAACAGGCTGATAAAAGAAAAATTCAGGGTGTCCAAAATCTAATTACAAGGACCAGAAAATGGAAGAGAAGGCAGATGGGGAGGCTATTCAGTCAACTCCTGGAGCCTAGTCCTCATTCCAGGTTGTACGCTGCATTTTTGACGTATAATTCCAGGTAGTCAATTAGGAGGTGTCAACTTATAAACAGCCTTTCCTGGCTGTTAACTCACACCAATTCTGAAGCAACCCAAAACATTCTCGTGATGGATTGTCCATGTAGCTCAGAACTGTCCCTGCCTTGTATAATTCCACCTCTCCCATCTACACTCAGTGTAAATGATTTCTCTTCCTCTACCCCACGTGATCATCATGAAAATGCTCCTAAATCTCTAAGTTCAGCAGCAAAATTTCCAACTCCTCTCTACAGTTCATGATTAGAATGGAGGAACCTGTCCCAGGACCTGGTTCTCTCCTGGTTAGCATTCATAACAGCCTGATTCTGGCCTTATAAGTCTTGAATAACTTGTTGGTTATCCTTTGAGAAGTTACTCAACTCTGCTTCACAAACCTTACTATGTGCTGTGCTCTTCCTGCTGTAGGAAAGCCTCCTCCTCTCCATATGACATCAGCAATTGTCACAAACCTGATGGGAAATCACAGTCTGAGGTTTACTGATTTTCACAGGGCATCTCCTATGTGTACATGAGGTGTGCATATTAATGAAATTCTGCTTATATTTTGCTTACTAATCAATCTTATCTCCTGAGGGTCCATTCCGTTAGGTTTGAGGGAAAAGAGAAAGAAAGATTCTAGAGAAAGGCGTTTTGTTGGTTAGAAACCCAAAAGAAGACCCTTTGGCCCCGATAACACAAGGTATCCATTCTTAAAGATTCCCAAGGTGGCGGTCCTATCCCTCAAGGAAACAGGCTCAATTAATATGTAAACTAGCCTGTATGAGAGACGGACATAGGACACAGACATAGGACACACGTGACTTAAACCACACTGGATAGGAAAGGGGACGCTGGCGAAGGTGTGGTAACAAGCAAGCTGCCTGGGATAATGGGCGGTAATGGGGCTGGTTGCGCTCCCTCCCCAGCCCACAGCCCTGCTTAGGACCTGGCATTCTGTGTGGCTGGGTTTTCTAACAGTCTGAATAAAACGGGGAGAGGGAGAGAACTGTCATCTTCTACACTTTGAACTGGTAACATTTGACTAAAAATATTCCCTTTTTTTTTTCTTTTTCTAACTTGACTTTGAGTTTCTGTTCAGAGAATTTATTTATACAGTGGGAAGAACACTGGGCCAAGGCAGGGAAAAAACATGAAACTTTGCAGTACACAACGGTAGGTTCATTTGTTAATAAGCTTTTTAGATTTATTGTCAAAATCTGAACTTCCATGACGTTTCAGTTGGGCTATTTTTTTTAAAATCTAAGACATTTTGTATCAAAGACTATAGACTCTCTGCAACCTATTTCTGATAAATCTAATAAATACTTGAATGTGCACATATCAGCTGCCTCTGCGATTCTAACTGGCCTACAAACCACTCATTTTGAGTCATTTTTCAGATAATTCGAGAAAGCAATAGGGATTTTCTGGGACCATACAAACGACCAAACAGAACCATAGTTCTGTTTTCTATTACCATATTTTCTATTACCATAGTATTCCTCTGGAACTCAGTGTAATGAGACTGCACCCTTTGTCAACAGTTAAAAGTATTTCAGACTTGGGAAAGCAATCTAGTGCTAATGCCTTTGAGTTGACTTTATAATTGAGTCAACATGAGCCCTACTGAACACTGGTGTTATGACAGGAAGCTAATCTAAAGGAACAGAATACACCGGACGTGTTCTTCAACCAGTTTCAACTTGGTCTGTCAGGTCTAGCAGTAAACTTAGAGACTGCTGAATATTTTATTGTTGTATAACGCCAAGGATATTGTGCAGACAGGTAAGATATTTTAATTTTCTCCCCTCTGGTGACGATGGGACCTGTCAATGTCAGGAGTGGCACAGGGCCACTGTAAAGTACATTTTCCTTTGCATTCCAATAGTGACACCATCTCTGGCTGCATTTCAGTTCTGCAGGATCACAGTTGCGTGTTCTTGCAAAGGACAAACACGAGGGCTTGAATGGTCTTTGAGAGTCATCTCATCTGGATGTGAGTGAAAGCTAAATTATATATCTTCGCATGCTTGGAAGAAAGAAAGTGGATTACAGAAGGAAGACAACTGTTTGAAATGCACGACGCCTTTCCTGGGAATTGAAGGAAGTGCATTCGGAGGAGATGGAACCGCAGCCTGGTAAATCCTTTCTTTGTTTACGAAAATGAATCACGGCACTTGTGAAAGGAAAGAAAGAAACAGTGCCCCGGGTTTGCAAAGGCTATTAATCCTCCAGCTGAAGCCACTTGCAGTTCTGTGGGCTGTTGGTACAGATGAGTCATGTTCTCAAAGATGCCATGGCACAGTTTCAGAGAGAGAGAGAGAGGCGGGCAGAGTTAAGTAAACTGATGAGGATGCTTCAGGAGAACCAGCCTGCTGCCCCATGCCCAGAGTCAGGTCATTGATTTATTACTCGGGGTCAAATGGCAAACGTATTCTTGTAGGAGAAGGTCAATCTCCATGGCAACATGTCCAGCTCACCACCGAAGAAAAAGCTGGAAAACGTTTTGTACCTTTCTCATTGGTTTAAGAATGTGGGCAGAACTTGGAAAGTTGCCCAGACTGTTTTGCCATGAGTGGCAGAGAGGGCCCCACCTCCCCAGTCAGGGTTTCTCAGCACAGCTTGAAGATTAACTCTTCATTGAAACACCACCTTGAAAGATTAAAAAGTCTATAACAGTACATTCCCATCTCCTTAAGCAGACATTGCTTTTCATCAGGTTCTTAAAACACTCAGTTTAGAGAAAATGACAGTGTCAGTACAACAATATGAAAGACTTTGCTCTAGAATCTATTTAGATGCTAAGGACGCAAGACCCCAACCTTTAATCGTGAGGTGAATTTCCTAAGAAATGTATTTTAGCCAATAAGTTCTTGGAAATGACTAAAAGGCAAGAATAATTTCTTTTGCCAAGATACTAATATCAAGATGGGTTGGTTTGTATGTCTTTAATAACAAAAGAAAATTACCTAAAATACTTCCCAGAAACCCATGACATTTCAAAACAGTCAAGCATTGTTCTTCCATAACCCTATAATCCCGAGTGAGTTATCTAAGCAAGATATTCCTAGTGTTTGTAAGGCTTAAGTGTATGTGTGTATGTGGTGTGTGTGTGTGTGTGTGTGTGTGTGTGTGTGTGTCACTTGGATGTAGAAGGAGATGAATCAGTGATTAAGAGCACTAGCTGCTCTTCCAGAGGAACCAGGGTTGATTCCCAGAACCCAGATGGCAACTCACAGCCATCTGAAACTTTAGGTTCCAAGGATCTGACACCCTCTTCTGACTTCCAAGGGTACTGTGCTTACATGGTACAGAGATATTCATGCAGACAAAATACCCACACATACATAAGTTCTTAAAAGACAATAATAATTAACGAATAATTTTTTTAAAAAAGAACATATACATTTCTAAGACTCATCCCAGACTCACAGTGCCAAAATCTCAGAGGCAGTGACCACAAACCTTAATGTTCTAAAGTGTTCCTTTTGATGATTGGGCCTCTGGTCGCAGGATTTAGGTTTGGTTGTAAAGCAGATGGGCCTCTAAAGATTGAAATTATCCCCTGAAATGTGCCCTTTATGTCCAAAGCATTCCATTATCAAAATTTAACCTCTGCACTTATTAAAAGTCTTTGTATCGTTCTAGTTATGATTTAAAAAGGGAATATGAAGGTTCCTAAAATCGTCGTGTAATATAATTAATGACACAATTTAAAGGTTTACACGTGTCAGTAGTTTCATTACAACTTCGAAATTTGAGTAATTAGAGCTTTGAACCCCATTTAGCCTAAGAGTGCTAATTTGGCCCCATGTCTTGCTGAGCTTCATTAATTAACTTGTCACCATGTATTTAATAAGTTCACAATTTATCTAAAGTGGTAGGAAAATAAATAAGCGACGGCAACCTCACTGGTGACAGCGTGCACTGCTGCCTCTGCTGCGCCCTGCATCCTAGGAGTTACTCGGAAGACGGGAAACCCAGGCTTCCCTTACATGCCGGTTGGTGTGGATGAAGAACAGCGATGCCTCCTTCTGCAGACAAAGGAGACCGCGATAGCCTTCAGTAAAACCCTGGTAATGGCGCTACCCATCAGCCCTGGCCTCCAGCCCACCCCTGCCGCAACACAAAAGATAGAGGCCTGTCTTCTTGAAGCCACTGTTATTTTGTTTCTGTTGTAGTCAAGTCAACACCGGAAGCTCAACCCCTGTGGTCATTTTGTGCATTCTTAAGAATGTCCTAAATCCCTGCCTAGGATCCACATGCCTGGTGTTCTGAGTGGCCTAAAAATCAGCGCACACAGAATGTCCACTTCATGAGCGAGCGAAGTCCCTGCTGATGCAATCAATGTCCGTGCTGACTGAGTACGCTCACAGAAGAAGCTGGGTGGTAAGCCATAAATGAATCTTGGATTTGGGGCTTTTTGTTACTGAAAGGGATATTTGGACCTTCAATAACCAATCCCAAGTAACTTCTGAGGGAAGAGGAAAGAGAATGTTAAATAACTAGAAGTCGGTATCTTTTCTGTCGTTACAAAGGCATTTGCAGTCAGGACAAACTCTGTCACAGGATCCAAGGCCTCTTTGCCACAATCGTGCTTGTGCTTAGCAGACATTTTGCTGGACAGTTTTCCTTAGTGGGAATGGCTATGACAACCTTGAACACACTCCCAGGAATCAGGCGTGAGGCATTTCCCTGTGGAAATGAGGGAACTAGAGCATACTCTGCCCTGAGGAACATTCAGGAGACTAATGGGAATCCTTGCTGAGAGATTGGCTTTGGGAGAAAGATCTCCTGCCTGAAAATCATTATTCACACAAATGAATGCCCTGTGCTTTTGGAGATAAACTTTAACATGTGAGGGAGGGGCACTTAGGAAAGGAAATAATTTTTTTTGTACATGAATTTTTCTTCCGTTATCTTAGACCCTGACTGAAGGGGTGTCTTTAAAAAACTTCTATTTAATTATATGATTGTTTTCTTCTTTTTTTCTTTTTTTTTCTTTTTGTTGTTGTTTGTGATGATGATGATTTTTGTCACTAATTTCCTGCATTGTGTATTGGAATTTCACTTGTATTTTAAAAAATTAAACTTGCCTAAGGATCAGAAAAGTAAAACAGCCACACTGGTCAGCCTTATAGACCAGACAGCAATGACACACATCTTGCCACACTAGCTTGCCAAAGAAACCAGGCTCAGTTTCATTCTGAGGTTTCCTGGAGGCAGGATTACCATTTTTGGACTGAGGTCGAGGTAAGAGCCAGTGTCTGACTGCTTTGCTTTTTGGATCTTCAGGTTGAATCCCAATTTCTGTCTCAAGCTTTTATTAATCGTGGTTCACAATGTGATTTCTAATGCTTTTGAGACATGATTATTATTTCCCATTCAACTTAGTCATAAAGCAACACCCGATTGACTGTTGTCTGGAAGAGAGCACGTGGTCTTTCTGTTTTCCTGTTGAGCGCTCCTTTGTATGATCATGCCTGCTGCAAACAAATTCCATGAACAAAATGGTGGGTAGGGGAAATATTCTTAAATAAAACATCTTAATATTTCATTCTGGTAGTAAAGGGCTCCCCTCCCTATTACTTAACTCCTAATTGCAGTTCTTCTCAGGGTACCATTATTTCCTATATATGTATCAGGCTTTTTAAAAATTTTATCATTTTCATTTATTTATTTATTTGACGTGTGTGTGTGTGTGTGTGTGTGTGTGCCTGTGTGTCTGCACATGTTGTGGTATGTGTGTAGAGGTCAGAGGATAACTTATGGAAGTCAATTCTCTTCCACCACATGGATTCTTTGAACTGAACTCAAGTTACCAGACTTGGCTTCAAAAGTGTGTATCTGAGCTATCATACAGGCCGTCTTTTCTTGTTCAAGTAATTCCTCATGTCTATACTGCACTGAAAGGAGGTGCACAACCCATAAGCTAGCCCAGTTTATCAAGCGCCATGTTTTCAATGAGACCCCATCTCAAGCACAACTTGCTGCTTTAATTCCAGGGGAAAAATCTGTTTGCCCTTAGATAGATTTTTAATTTCCAAGTTTAGAGTTTCAGAAGCGCATTTAAGAATTTAAAGTATGATTTAAGATACCATAGAACATAAAGTGAGCCCAGCAGAAGAAGAGACTCCTGAAACAACTGGAGCCATTTCCCACTGCTGAAAAAGCTGGGCAAACTCTTTCAGCCAGCATTTTAATAAACAATGTTCATGGCCTCCATCAAAAGCTGTGGCTAACCAGATATTTCAAATGGAAGCTGAAGATGCAAATGCCCTTCCTGGTGCTCAATCAGTCAGGGAAAAGTAGAAACAGTGATGCCTGCAGCCACTGAAGCTTCCTACATCTGTCCCAAGGTTCCCTTCCAGCCGAAGTCGGGTGTTTTAAGTTACAGATGGGAGGAGACTATTCCTTATTCCTCAAGCACACTTTCTCTCTCTAAGCCATTCTCCTCACCTCATGCAAACACTTCTACCTACATTTTTTACTCATTTTTTGCTGCATTTTCATCATCCCCTCTTCCATATGATCTTTCTTAATCTGATCAACTGGTTCAAAAAATTTCTCTTCCACTGAACTGACCCAACGCATAACTGTTTTTCTTAAAAAACTGACTTTTTATGTTTTATTTAGAATTTTATACAAACATACAAAATTGTGTTTCGATCAAATCCACCTCCCATCCCCTCCACTCCATGTTCTCCCCTATCCCTCCCATCACTTTTCCCTCCCAACCCATGTACTCTCTCCTTTTAAACCCACTGAGTCTACTAAGCATTGCTTGTATATGCATGAGTATAGGACAACCTACAGAACATGAGTAAACCTCGGGGGCCGAAACTCTGAGAAAACAGACTCTCTTGCCCCAAGAAGCCAACATTTGCCAACAGCTCCTCAGCTAGGGGTAGGGTTTCATGAACCTTTCCTTCAGTCATACTGGGACTTTGGTTGGCTTGATCTTGTGCAGATCTTCTGCAAGCAATTACAGGGATGTGAGTTATGTGTGCCAGAGTTCTGCCATACTCAACAAGTAGTATTTCACTACAGGCTACATTTTGTTCTTACAATCTTTCTAACCCTTTCTTCCATGATAACCCTTGGAATTTGAACATGTTGCCTTTATTGAAATGTCTTGTTTTTGTTCTCCCACATCAAAAGGAAAATAGGAGTACCAGTGGCTTGAACATTGTAGGTCACTGATTTAGTATTTAGTGAGCATATCTGCTCCTCTCTCTTCCAGTGGAGCAAAGGCCACAAGCCTGAAATTAGTTTCACTGAGTTAAAGTCAAGGTGTTGGCAGGGCTGTACACGATGGACCCTCCTTGCCTTTTCCAGTGTGTTTCTGGAGCTGTGTTCTGTCTTCAGTGTTAACGAGGAACATCTTCAGATCTCTTTCTGCTCTGCCCCCCTACCCCAAATCTCCCCCTGCCTCTCCCTTGGGACATGTGGTTACACTTAGGATCCATGGAGATAGCCAGGACACTCTTAGAATCCTTAATCTAATCACTTTTTTGCATCTAAGGTAGTATTTCACTTCATCTGACAATATTCCTCAGTTCTGAAGCTTGGGATATGAATATGTGAAGCATTATTTAATGTAGTAGCCTTCGTGGGTGTTGTTGATTGTTTTTATCACAAGATGGATGGTGCTAACAAGCTCCTGGCTGTGTCTCTCACCTCTCTGCACACAAAACTGTCACTGACTGTGGTTTTTCCTCTAACTGGAATACTTGGCCCCACCCTTGACTTAATCTACTTCGTTTTGCTATTTAAAAAAAAAAAAAAACCTGAGTTTATAGAGAATGGAGGCTCATTTAGCTCACAGTTGTAAAGGCTAAGAAGTTCAAGAGATATATGGCAACATTCGCTAGGGTCTGTGGTTAGTGTCATTACATGGTTCAACAAAGAGTCAGTGTGGTAGCTGAAGTCTCTCTCTCCTTTAAAATTGCTAATATCATCATGATGTCACAGTCCCACGTCATCTAATCTTAAGATTATTTGGAGGTAGGAACTATCCTCCCACCTCCAAATGACCCTTAGCATATAGCTTTGCATATTTAAGTTTCCAATATATGAACTTCAGGGTAGCAGATCTAGACCATAGCACTTCACCTTTACCAAATGCCCACTCTCCCTTTGAGTGTTACCCCCATCGAACCTGATTCAAAGACTTTCCCACAGGACCTCCACCCAATAGAGCCTTGGCATAAAGACTTCCTCACATAACCTTCCCAATAGGGCCCTGACGTGAAGACTCCCACATGACCTTCCCAGTAGGTTCCTGATGTGAAGACTTCCCCACATGACTTTCCCAATAGTGCCCTGGTGTAAAGATTTTCCCACATGACCTCCACCCAATAGAGTCCTGATGTGAAATAAAGCCCTGGTCCTTGTCTTTTGTTGGTCTGCAAATACCTAACAGAAATCAGTTCATGGGAAGAAGATTCCTTTGAACTGTGGTTCAGAACTGCACAGTGCCTCATGGTGGGACAGGCATAACATCCGGAGCAGCCAGGAAGCTGACAAATGGAAATGCGGGCTTTCAGCTGGCTCTTCCGTTTTCCCTTTTTATTTAGTTTGGGGTCAAAGTTGATGGGCTGGTGCTGCTCAAATTCAGGGTGGGTCTTCTCTTCCTGGTTAGACCCACCTGCAAAGGTCTTTGCACGCATGCCCAGAATTACACTTCTGAGGTGATTTCATATCCAGCCCAGTTGACAAAAGATTAACCATCACGTTCCTTACCCAGCAAGGCTGTCTGCCAGCTCTTTAGACTGCACTGCCCACAACTTTTCTCAGTTACAATTACTCTTCCCACTTCACATTCTCCCACAGCTCATCTCTTACTCTGGTGATATGCATCTTACAAGCAACTTGGGGGGAAAGATGCAATTTCATTCATCTCTGATTCTCTTACCCAAAGCCCGGAACATAGCTTGTGCTTAGTAAATGCATGATGCATTCAATAAAACCTTCTGAGAAGCCTTTCTTTAGAAAACTTCTACACAAACTATTAGCATGTTGTAAGAAAACAATATATCCACACAGATTCAAACTGCAACTTTTATCCCAATGAACACTGATGTACCACAAACCTCCCAGAACAACATAGGCTAGAACTAACTAACCTTGAATATAAAAGAACATGAACACAAGAAGTAGATGGATGCTTTAAAGTTTTTCAAATTACTTAACATTTTACTTCTGAGAGAAGTAAACGTCTAAGTATTTAAATAGTATCGAGTCTGCATTTTTCAAGACTTAAGAAAAATGGAAGATTATATTTTAAGCAGTTTTAAGTAGAAACCAAGAACATGAAAGTACATTTTGAAATAGCTCATAAGAACTTCCTGTGTCCTTGAAATATTTGTGTATGCTTTAATGCTATGAGGATTTGGTCTGAATTACATCTAAAATGTCTGTATCATTAAGAAGGCATTGAAAAGGGATAGCAAAGACTTAAACTAAAAAGGAAGTCTGAGGAAAGATGTGATTTAATTTGTTAAATTATACAAGAATTAGAGGAAGTGTTATTGAAAGAATAAAAATGAGAAATAGAAAGCCATTATCTCAAAACATCTGGAGATAAATGATAACCACATCTGAATAGGATGGAAACCTGCGAGAATAAGATCTCAGTGATCATCTACAGAAAGGGAGGGGAGCCGGGAGGTTGTTCTTTGTCACCTATGGAGGCTCCTGGTAAAACAGGAGATGGATGGCAAACTTGAAGATGCAGCAGTCTGTTTCCTAACACTCTGTGGTGACTCTGTGGGAGAAAGAAAACCATGGCTGATTTTTCAACTTGAATTTTTAAAGGTTTAGAGGGATTTGTAAAAAGTCTTCCTCATGTTCAAAGGACCACAGGCAATGTATAATCACTCTTTCTCTTCCAAATACTCCATTTGGAGTAACACAGCTGCTTTTTTCAAGGATGACTCCTATCACCAAAACATCATGGCAAATGGGCTCTCTTCTGGAGAGGCTAAGAGCAAATATCCTTGCTCCTGATCAACCAATCACAAAACAGATAAAGATATGCTTCTACCTAAGTGGTTGGTTGCATCTTTGGATTCTGCTGTGCTGCCCATGCTAAATAGACAAGGTCTACTCGATCATTCCCCACCTGGGGTGAGGCTGCAGGTATGACCTTCGTCAAGAACAGTGAAATGCTCTCAGAAGAAAACTGTTTCCAAGAGGGTGTTTATGGCAGTCATCGAGCTTGTAAATTTAAGTCATTAGCCGCATGATGCCCCCACCACAGTAAGGAAAACACCTTCTAGATTTCTTTTTTGAAAAGGCTTCTGAAGACTCCAACAAAGTCTCTTCCTGCATAAAAGAAAAGCCAGAGGGCTCAAGCTCAAATTACCTTAAAGTTTAAATATGTTCTAGAAAGGACACAGAAAATAAGAGCCTTTGAGATAATATAAAGAATGTGTGGGCCATATTTGTTTTTGGAAAGAGCACCAGAAGCAGGAGACCAAGTTCCACGAAGGTATGGAATAGAACTCTCAGACATGATGCTGTTTGGGTAAGACTTCCCTGCTGTTCAGCATCAGACAGCCCAAGTTCTATCTTGTGTGACTGCACTGGTTAGCTTATGCCAACTTGACACAAGCTAGAGTTATCTGAAAGGACAGAACCTCAGTTGAGAAAATGCCTCTGCTAGATGCACCTGTAAGGCATTTTCTTAATTATGATTGATGTGGGAGGGCACAGTCAATTGTGGGTGGTGCCATCCCTGGGCTGTTAATCCTGGGTTCTGTAAGGAAGGCTGAGCAAGTCATTAGGAACAAGCCATAAGCAGCACTCCTCCGTGGCCTCTGCATCAACTCCTCCCTCTGGGATCCAGCTCTGTGTGAGTTCCTGTCCTGACTTTCTTTGATGATGAACAGTGATGTGGTAGCGTAAGTCAAATAAACCCTTTCCTCCCCAACTTGCTTTTGGTCATGGTGTTTTGTCTCAGCAACATAAACCATAAGACAGTGACCCTGTCTCATCCCATTTTGATTCTCAAGCCTGGGATATTTGGAAACATATAAATTTTGCTAGGCATCTGTTATTTCTTGGAATCTGTTATTTGTTTGACATCTGTGTAATAAAAGTGTTCTTGCTTTGACCTTATCTAAAACCTAGGTTTTGCTTATTTTGGGTGACTTTTTCTAGAGACATCTAAACAAACACTTATTCTTCTCAGATAGTGCATCAGTCATAGACTAAAGAACGGATTCCATCCAAGTCTAGCCTGGTGAATCAATGGGCTGCTGGGAATTATCTTCATGAACCAAACTGTATCCATGAAGCTCTCCACCAAGAAACTCCACCAAAGAAGGTCTCCTTGCCCTAAGCATTTGCTCATTGCTTACACAACCTTGAGACCAGGTATCTTAGTCACTGTTCCATTGCTGTGAAGAGACGCCATGACTAACACAACTCTTAGAAGAGAAAGAATTTAACTGGGGACTTACTTACAATTTCAGAGGGCTAATCCATTATCATCATGGCAGGGAGCATAGCCACACACAAGCAGGTGTAGCTGAGAGCTACATCCGGATCCACAGGCAAAGAGAGAGATTGGGCCTGCCTGGCATGGGCTTTTGAAATCTCAAAGTCCACCCTTAGTGATACACTTCCTCCAACAAGGCCACACCTCCTAATCCTTCTAATCCCTTCAAATGGTTCTACTCCATGGTGGCTAGCATTCAAATATATGAGCCTATGGGGCCATCTCAGTCAAAACACCATGGCAGGTCTTGTGAATCTTGGGATTATGTGCACTTCTTGAGCCTCATTAAGTTCTCTTGGCTTCTTGAGTATTATGAGCCTCTCTCTAACCTCCAAGAGGGAACATTTTCACTTGTAGGAAATAGCTGCCCAGACTGTCACATCTTCAATTGTTCCCCCTGACCCTGGTCTGCCAGCTCATATTTGTTGCAAGAACTAATGAAAGTCACAAAAAAGCAGTGGCTTTTGCTGTTAATAGCCCAAGCTAACAGCAAGAATATACCCAGTCTATGTCTGGCAACACATCAATCACACCATACTCAGCACACCTCCATCTCTGCTGTGACTTGAATAGAGCATGCATCTTAATAATTCTATCTCTTCCTTCCTGGTACCTACTATCCAATGGAGCATATTTCAATCTCCCTCCCCTTTAGTGTCCATTTCCACCTCGATTCCTATCACTCACTGTGCCAGTATTGGAGTCTGTGAGTTTACATATTCCCTTACAGAAACATAACCAACAGGGGCTTTCGGGTTGGATAGAACTATAACCTAGAAGTCAGGTAGAAAACCTTCTGGAAATTATAGTACTCAGAAAGCCTCTCATATTTTTTTACTTCTAAATGGAGTTAATAAGGCTGGTGGTGGTGGCAAATGCCTTCAGGAGGCGGAGGCAGGGGAATCTCTGAGTTCAAGGCAAGCCTGGTGTACAAAGTGAGTTCCACAATAGACAGAACTACACAGAAAAAAAACCTGTCTCAAAAAAAAAAAAGAAAAGAAAAAGAAAGAGAAAAAAGAAAGAACGAAGGAAGAAAGGAAGAAAGAAAGAAAGAAAGAAAGAAAGAAAGAAAGAAAGAAAGAAAGAAAAATGTTGGTAACATACAATGACATAGATGTGTATGAAGTTTATATATAATGAGGTTTACAATCATCTAAAAGAATTTCTGACTTGTAAGCATTTAATAAGCTAAATAATATGGTCCCGAGTCTAAACCATAAGACAAAGATAATATCACCATTATCTCTCAAAATCCGAGCCTAGCCCCAGTATATAGTGGGCACTATGAATAATCATCTGATTGATTAACTGAGCAACGAGAGGCATTGGTGAATCCATCCCCTTCACATTACACCCCAGGCTTGATCCTTTATAACAAGAGAAAAGAAAGATCAAGTTATACGAGACATATTACCACTGTCTCATAGGCTTCCAGTGCTCAAACTGAACCAAAACTAGGATTAAGTCAGAATGAAGTAGAGACATTAGCAATGCCCAGGCTGTGTCTTGGTCATGTAGAGAGAGCATGACACTTGGTATGTGTGATGCGGTCTCACTAATCCAAAACTCTCTGAGTGCAGGCTTCCATCACGCGTGGACAGAGTTCTGCAGTGTTAGGTCCTGAAAGAATGTTCTGGATGCCATTCCAAAAATGATTCTCCATGGCTGTTTCCTTCATCTGTGGAAGCATCTCTGTCTGGAAAGAAATGGGTCTGTCTGCAATTAATAGTGAAGTATCTTTGCTGTGATTTGTACAGGTGAGCATTGGCTGTCATCAGCTAAGACGAAGTCTGAGGGTTGCCGTTGCTATCACTGGCCCGGCAGCCCCAAGATTTCAGGTCCAACATCCCTGTGATTTCCTTAGGCCTTTCCTAACTGCCTCTAGTGTCCAACTGCCACGTCCAGGTTTCCAGCAGAAAGAAGGAAAGAAGAGCATGGAAAAGTTAGGAAGAACAGTCTGCATTACACTGTGAATTCTGTTTATTGGCCAAATTCATATCAAGTCCCAGTACAAGAGATTTAGAAATGAACAGACTTTTCATTTCAGCTAGCTATATCTTCATCCTGAGAAAAAAGCCAGTGAGTAATGAGAAAGGAAAATGGAAAAGGGACATGGAGTAAGCGAGCCACATACTCTGCCTAGAGCCATGTGCATTGTGAGCCTGAAAAGAATGCACTTTTGACCAAACTTTTCCTCTTTAGCCATTCTCCTACAATGCTCTCACAAAAATATAATCTTTCTGTCACTAGCTAAAGGTCAGTAGTCCTTCAGCCTCATGATTACAGTGACAGTTATTAACATTGTGGAAAGATGTGGGGTTTGTCACCCTAGCCAGGAAAAGCCACTTCCCTCATCCCCAAAGAAGATGTCTCCAGATGAATAACAGAGGCTGGGCCAATATCCTTGTCACTGTCTTATGGGGCAGGATAGTATTGTCCTTCTGCACAAAGGAGTCCATAGGAGAAAGCTTCACCACACCCGTGGTGCTTCCCACAAGTGAACAATATTAGTACTCTCAGCTGTGGACACCTCTTTCTTTCTCTCTCTCTCTCTCTCTCTCTCTCTCTCTCTCTCTCTCTCTCTCTCACACACACACACACACACACACACACACACCATACCTAGCACTATGAAAATGTTAATAACTTGCAGAGCATCAGTATCCTCGGGTCACCTGGGAAATATTCCTAGAGAGAACATTGGTTCCTAAGAACCAAACAGGCAGAACATGGTCCTCCTCAAGAAACCTCTTACAATAAGGAGCCAAAGTATAGCCTCCCTCCATCTCTCTAAGTCTCTGAAGTTAGGAAGCAATTAATTCTCAGTGAAAACATCCAAAACCATAACCTCATGGCGTTTGAGCCCCCAAAGCAAAACCACTTCTCTCTGTGTATTCGATCAGACATAAAAAAGAACCCTCAGGTTATACACCCACTCATTTCAAATTGCAAGCTGACCCTTGAGGCCCATAGAGATGAACATCCTATATACTAAAGGAGCCTGGAGTTGGAGCCTTGCCCCAGCTGTGTCTCTGGAAGAGGCGGAGGAGAGGCATCAATGACTAGAAAAGGGTCCTTCTGGACATGGTACCAATTCCCTCCCAGCCCCACCTCCCCGTTCTCTCACTCAGTACCTCTCCTTCCACTGTGCACTTGGAGATGCCCTCTCTCATTGCCTGCCTGCTGCTCCTCAGCCTGGAACACTCTCCGCCTGCCTCTGCCCTCTGCCTGGCTAACACCTTCTTCTCCCTAAGCCAACACTTGCATATGACTTCTAAATGGCATGGTCTCGATCCCACTTCCCTCATCAGACACTTGCTGCCGACACCACTGGAACCAGTCTCCCCGATTGGTACCACCAATCCCACCCCATCCCCACAGGGGAGTCTCTGAAGGTGTTAGCTGTCTGCAGTGTTCACCGGTGCTATGTCAGTTCCGGGTCCATACCCCTTGGACCTGAAATTGGCATCGCAAATAACAGGAGCTCCCTGAAATTTTTCTGAATGGAGAGGTGAGGTACCTAAAAGAAGGTCTAAACCCTGCTCTCTCTCAGAAATGGCTGGCCAGATATTCCTTGAGCTCTAATACCTGGGCTCATCTTGCTACCAAGAATGCAAAGATGATGGAAACAGAATGTGGAAATTATTAATGGCGTGACATTATAACCAAGGAGACAACCCATTGCCAGGCCAGGGGGGAGGGGAAGGTCAGAGACAACATACTGTCTGTAGCTGATTGATGTATCTACGGGAGTTTGTTTAAGGGATGGGAAAAGATTGCTTTGTCTTACATTGTGTTGTTTGCAAGTTTTCCTATTTAATTTTCTTCTTCTATTCAGTGATGTCTGGTTGTCCGAGGCACTTTCAAACATCTTGTACAAATCCAACCACCACCATGACTTTAAAGAGGAACAAGCACACTGAACTGAGCGTGCTCCCCAGACAAATGATCGCAGGCTTTTGTCATTAAAACTGAAGTAGACACTGTAATGTTGAGAGAACCCCACAAGCCATGGGGAGAAGAAATGAGGAAAAACATGAAATAAGCTATTTTTCTTTAGATAAGTGGTTGTTTCCCCACAGGCAGAACAAGTCTGGCTGAGTCAAGAACTATGCTTCTCTGTGTTAGCTGTCTCATCCCAGGCAGATGGTAGGTAAGGCGACAGACAGCTTCCTCTTCAAACAGAATGATGAGCAGCACTGGGCAGTGTTTGTCTCTGCCTTCCAAAGTCTGCCTTTGCACCAAGTCTAAAGCTCTTCCAAAGCAGTTTCCACACTCTACTCTACACGAAAGATGTCGGTATCTGAAACTGGGAAGATGGCTCAGTTAATCAATTGCTGTGCAAGCAAGAAGCCTAGAGTCTTGTCCCCAAAACCTGTGAAAGAAAGAAGGAAAGCAGGCATGGTGGGATACACTTAAAACCCCAGCACACACATGGTGGGGTAGAAGGAGAGGGAGAGAGAGAGAGAGAGAGAGAGAGAGAGAGAGAGAGAGAGAGAGAGAGAGAGAGAGAGAGAGAGCCCCCAACCAGCAATGCATTGCATCTATGCATCTCTGAATCTACATGAGGAGGGAGTGGCAGGGAAAGTGAGGCAGCAGAGAACTGAGATGTGGAGCATCTAACAAGAGGACTCTAGCTATTGTTTATTGTTTAGTCTATGTGCAGTTCCATGATATAAGCCTCACTGGATTCTAATTTTGCATTTGATCATCCTCCCCGCAAAATCTTAGGCCTATTCTGCCACTGTATAATTCAATGATTTTTAGATAATTATGGAATTGCTGCGAATCTTCACTAGCTTTTACTTTTTACCTAGCATGTTTATTCTTTTAATCCATGAAATTTTGACTAATGGAAATTGATCTTTCTCCTCCATGTCGCTTTCTGGCCACAGCTAAACCCACATCCTTTGTCACTGAGCTCAGAGGTTTTTGATGCAGTCATTTGGGGCATTAAATTTGTAAATGATGCCTTTATTTCTGATATTTCAAAAATATTGTGTTGTTATCTTTGTGGCCATATTTCATCTATGTTTTCTTCCAGTACTGGAATAAGTTTCACTTTGTTTTTCTTTCGAGCTGAAATCTTAGTCAGATAATCACTCATTCCACAAACACTGTAAGAACCCTTGTGCACGGGTCTTTGGTGGCACTGCTGTCATTACCATTTAGTCACCAAGCTAGGAAATATTCCCACGTGGAGGAAGCGTGGCAGGAGCCTATGGGAAGCCATGTGCCCAATCATGACTGTCTTTGGACACTCCAGCACATTATTAACAAGCTGTACAGCCTTAGGCAAATCACCAGATCTCTTCAAGTTTGTTTCCCCCACCTGTCCTGAATCACACAGCTCTTAAAAGATTTTTATAAAAATAAAAACACTTTACAGCTTGGGAGATGTGCCTACTGCAAAACAAGGAGTCGCGCAGAGGCTCAGTCTCTCTTGGTCATCTGTCAGGAGAACCTGCACTTCCTGGTTCAATTCCATATTCCCTAAGGATCTTCCTGCCAGAGTGGCTAATGATACACTGCCACGGCCTTGTTAATGAGGAACCTGCAAGGCCTCGAAACGTAAAGCTCAAAGAACATGAAGTTGAGGCAACAACAGAGCCATCATTGGGGAGAATTCGAAGGCAATGGTAGCCTCTGGTCCCATAAAGCCACATTGCTTTGGCGGATGGCTTCTGTCTTCCTCCAATCATGTCACATATTGTTTTCAGAGCTCATTCTTACAACCAGGCAACAAGAGAACAAGACGTTGAGTTTTTAGGATATCTGAGGTTAGGTGAGTTATTTAGAAAAGTGGTTCAATTTCCTCCTGAAATATGACCACAAATGACTCTAAAAAAAAAAAAAAACAGCTATTTTTTTTTTAAATCTTCAAAAATCAAGTACACTTAATGTGTCTCTGAAGCAGATTTCTTTCTCCCTCTCAAACGCCATTCTCTGTGAAGTTCTGTGGTGACTTAGCATGACAATCATCAGCCAAATCAAGCAATCGATAAGGTCAGGCACACCCTACAGCTTTCAAACTCTCCTCTAAGGAGAATTCTCTTTGAGGGTTTCAAATTTTCTTTACTTTTATTAGGTATCAATTCTGCTGTTCAGCAATAATTAAACTGAAAGAAAAAATGTCAAGAATGATAAATTACTATTACAAGGTTTTTGTTGTTGTTGTTCCAGAAACCAGTCAGCTCTATATCATGAGATTTAAAAACATCGGCCATGTAAGTTTAAATAGTCCATGATTTAAATATAACCCACTGTGCTCTGAATGTCCGTGTTCATTCAGATCATTTAGAGTGTCTTGATCCTGTACATGTAGGTTACCATGGTGAAATGAGAACAGGTACTTCAATTTGTCATGTGACTAAGGTGATAACTTTATGGCAATATAGGAAATAAAGTGAGGGTTTGTAAATACTTTTTCCTGAATCAAGACTATCATTATCAAAAAAAAAAATTAAAAGACTAACTCCCAAGTTCCTTGTATCCCTACTGAATTAAAATAGAGCCTAAATGTTCATGAGAAAAAGCATTAGAAGCCAATTACTTTCTGAGAGTCATATTCCAGACTCTAAGTCTCAGTATTTGAGATAATCAAATTTTCAGCTTATTTCTCAAACAAAGAGAAGCTATAAAAATAATCTGGATAGAAGCATGGACAAATTTAAGCACCCCAACAATTGCTTACACAGTTGTAATGGGGAAATGTTTAAAATCTAAAAACATAATCTTTAAAGCACTTAGAGCAGGTCCTTGTTGGTCTTTCTCAGACAAGTGTTGTATTGTTTGAATGTAATTAAACTCATCATTACCTCACTCCAAGCCCAAACTATCTTCCAACATCTGGTTAGAGAACAATCCTTGTAAAGCAACTTAAGAGAAAAAAATCAAAACAAAACAAACAACAGCAAAAAAAAAATAGGCAGGAGAACATGATTCTTGGAGATTAGAAGCACAGCTTTGCACATGTAAGTTGAGGTAGTTCAGTTAACCTAAAACAAGGCAAACTTGTTTTTTAAAAGCTAATCACAGTCACAGCATAAAACCAGAGTACGTTATTATTAAGGACCTTCAAATCCCTGTCCTTTGCTTTACAAAAGCTTCTCAGTTTCAGGAGGTCTCATTTATTTATTATTGCTCTCAGTGTCTGTGCTACTGGGATTATATTTAGGAACTGGTCTCCTGTGCCCATGCACTGAAGACTACTTCCCACTTTCTCTTCTATCAAGTTCAGTGTGGTTTGATTTGTATTGAGGTCCATTTGTACTTGATTCTTGTGCATGCAGATAGATATGGGTCTATTTTCATTCTTCAATATGTTGATATCCAGTTATGCTAGCATCATTTGTTGAAGATACTTTCTTTTTCTATTGTGTAATTTTAGCTTCTTTGTCAAAACTCAGGTGTTCATAGGTGTGTGGATTAATATCCGGGTCTTCAGTTCAATCCCATTGCTCAACGTCTCTGTTTTTATGCCAGTACCAAGCTATTTTCATTACTGTTTCTATTATGTGGAACACTTTGAGGAGTATAGGTATTAGCTCTTCTTGGAAGTTCTGGTAGAATTCTGCACTAAAATCATCTGGCCCTGGGCTCTTTTGGTTGGGAGGTTTTTGATGACAGATTCTATTTCCTTACAGTTTATAGGTCTATTTAAATTGTTCACCTGGTCTTGATTTATTTTGGTATAAAGTATCTATCTAGAAAATTGTCCATTTTGTTTACATTTTCCAATTTTGTGAAGTACAGGTTTTTGTAGTATGACCTAATGATTCTCTGAATTTCCTCAGTGTCTGTTGTTTTGTCCCCCTTTTCATTTCTAATTTTGTTAATTTGGATATTCTGTCTCTGCCTTTTGATTAGTTTGGATAAAGGTTTGTCTATCTTGTTGATTTTCTCAAAGAGCCAGCTCTTTGTTTTATTGATTCTTTGTATTGTTTTCTTTGTTTCTATTTTGTTGATTTCAGCCCACAATTTGGTTATTTCCTGTCTTCTACTCCTCCTGGGTGAGTCTGCTTTTTTTGTTCTAGAGCTTTCAGGTGTGCTGTTGAGTCTCTAACGTGAGTTTTCTCCATTTTTCTAATGTGGGCAATTAGTGCACTGCTTTCTTAGTGTCCCATAGGTTTGGATATGTTGTGCCTTCATTTTTGTTGAATTTTAGGAAGTCTTTAATTTCTTTCTTTATTTCTTCCTTGACCCAGGGGTGGTTCAGTAGTTCACTGTTCAATTTCCGTGAATTTTTACGCTTTCGGAAAGTAGTATTGTTATTAAATTCTAACTTTAATCCATGGTGATCCAATAAGACACACAGAGGTTACTCCAATTTTTTTATATCTGTGAAGGTTTGCTTTGTTACCAAGTATGTGATCAATTTTAGAGAAGGTTCCATGAGGTGCTGAGAAGTATATTCCTTTGTGTTTGAG
The DNA here is from genome assembly GCF_950005125.1 of Chionomys nivalis. Classification (NCBI taxonomy): domain Eukaryota; kingdom Metazoa; phylum Chordata; class Mammalia; order Rodentia; family Cricetidae; genus Chionomys; species Chionomys nivalis. The sequence continues at coordinate 30,392,653 of NC_080110.1, read as the reverse complement.
TGGAATGTTCTATATATGTCTGTTAAATCCATTTGATTCATGACATCTGTTAGTTCTCTTATTTCTCTGTTAAGTTTCCTTTTGGTTGACCTGTCCATTGGCAAGAATGGAATGTTGAAGTCTCCTACTTATTAGTGTGTGGGGTTTGATGTGCGATTTAAGTTTCAGTAATGTTTCTTACATATGTGGGTGCTCTTGTATTATTGGCATAGATGTTCAGGATTGAGACTACATCTTGATGGATTGTTCCTGTTATGAGGTATAAAGTGTCCTTGTTCATCTCTTCTGATTGATTTTAGTTTGAAATCTATTTTGTTAGATATTAGGATGCTAAACCCACTTGTTTCTTAGGTCCATTTAATTAGAAAATCTTTTCCCAACCCTTTACTCTGAAGTAGTGTCTGTCTTTAAAGTTGAGGTGTGTTTCTTATATACAGAAAAAGGCTGGATCCTGTTTTTGTATCCATTCTCTTAGCCTGTGTCTTTTTATAGGTGAATTGAATCCATTGCTACTAAGAGATATTAATGACCAGTGGTTGATAATTCCAATTATTTTTTTGGTAGTAGTGTTTGTGTGTTTCCCTTCTTTGGGTTATGCTGGTGGGGGGGTTATTAGTTGCCTGTGTTTTTGTGGGTGCAGTTAGCTTTTTTGCGTTGGGAGTTTGCCTTCTAGTAATTTCTGTAGGGTTGGGTTTATGAATATATATTGTTTAAATTTGTTTTTGTCATGGAATATCGTGTTTTCTCCATGGATGGCCCTTTAATACAGTTCCTCATGTTGTGGTGACCCCAACCATAAGATTATTTTCATTGCTACTTCATAACTATAATTTTGCTACTGTTATGAATCATAATACAAATATGTGTTTTCCAATGATCTTAGGTGATCCTGTAGAAGGATCAGTGGACCCCAAGGGGTCACAACTCACAGGTTGAGAATCACAACTCAGGAAGTAATGCATTTCTATCATCCCCTTGGTTTTGACTTCTAACCTCTGTTAGAAGAATGTATTTTGTGTCATTTTAAGTCGCCACACTGTGGCTATTTGTCCTGGCTATTCCATGTATACATTTTCCCCTCAGTGGGCTCTTTAACTTACTAGAACTTTCTCGGCTACCGAGTTTAAAAACTCCTTTTGGCCTCATACCTTAAGCAAACCTGGATGCAAGCAGCTGTGCTTGGAATATGTCCCAGATGCCAGGCTGCCTTGGCCACTCTTCAGAAACTGCCCTGATGTGACAGACAAAGATGACAGATGCTGCTTCTCTCTGTGAGGAAAAGGGAAGTTTGTGAGCAATTCTGCAAAGGGTGTCTGAGTCAGGATTCCACCTTTGTTGTAACTTCCATGTGGGGGTGGGGAATCCATTGTCCAGAACAGTCTGGAGAGTGTACTGAAGGACTGGGGAGACCGGTTAAAGCTGTAGATGAGTGGTTAGATGGATGATGAAAACTTACAAGACTTACAAGACAGTAATACATTGCTGAAAGTTCACTCTGCCGATGAAAGTATTAGGGATATCCTGGAAATGTGGGTGGTGGGGAGGAAGACAGATTTGCTAAGCATACTCTTGACAAGAGCTTCTATATGGCCAACCAACTTGTATCTATCATCACTTCCATTTAAATGCTCTAGGAAAAGTCTTCCCAAAGTCAACGTTAGTTTGCAAAGCCAAACTGAGCCTTTATGGATTCCAGGTTACCTGAGAGGATTAAAGGGAAGATGGTGGTGCTGGTGGCAATAGTAATGGTGATGGCGGTGCTGGTGGAAGCGGTGGTGGTGGTGATGCTGACAATGATGGTGATGGTGATAATAGTGGCGGTGATGATAATGGTGATGATAATGCTGATGCCGATAGTGATGGTGAGGGTGGTGGTGTTGTTGATGTTGATGGTGGTAGGTAGCAATGATGATGGTGGTGCTGATGGTGATTATGGCAGTGGTAGGGACAGAGGTAGAGTGGTATTGGGGAGGCAAAATAGGTCCTAGATCACATTATATGCCTCGCATATAAGAATTTACTTATTCTCACATCATTTCTATGAGACTGAGACTGGAACTATGATCACATTTTTTAAATGAAGATTTTTCTTTCTATTTGAAGAAAGAAAAACAAAACAGAAGCGTATAAACAAAAAATAACATTATCCAAAACACGCAAGTAGTAAAAACCAGGGTGTCAGAATTCAAATCCCAGCACCTCAGCTTCTGTCTGTGCTGAATATGATGCACAGCAGAAGCTAAAGCACCCAACATGTACGAAGGGCAGCTAGCGTGCTAGAAAGTCTTGAGGATACAGCTACATTTCATGGAAACTGGGATGACTAGTGAGATGGAACAGAGGGATTCCTCGGTCCCCTGTCCTCATTGTAGGCCTTTTAATAGAAGTGGGGTTGCTTCCGTGAGACTCTGGAGGGCAGGCATCTATGCCAGGCTTTTCATGTGGGAGTTATAAACTGGTGCCCATAAAACACTGCTCCTTCTGATGTGTGCAGAAATTACAGGTGAGATACGTATGTTCAAACTGGAAACACACAAAGCTAAGCAGAGCCAAAATTGTTCTCTTTGCAGAATCTGCAGGCATTTAGCACCCCTGTCTCTAGCTGTCTAGGCATGGTAAATCATCAAAGGTGTGAGAGAAGAGAAATTGGTTATATTATTTCACATAGCTATGAAGAACCCCTAAAGCAATAGCTCAAGGAACAAATTTTGGAAAATGATGAACTAAATCTGATGTGCTCTTGAATACACCACTCAATTATTTACAAAGAAAGGAAACTTCTCAGCATTTCTCTTGATTATCAGCCCCCTCAAATCTGTCGCCACTGTCCCAGCTCTCTGGACATGGCGTTATAACCAGTTCTCCCAACCGCTTCTATGGCCCCATATCTTCCTCATGCTTCCTGTCCTCCACCCACTGTTCTCCCAGGCTTCTGGTCCACCTGCTTCCCCTTCAGTCACCAGTGTTTTCTGCCTGGATTCCTTACTGTCCCAGGAGCCTTTGTTATGTCTTTAGCCAATACCCTCTTCTCCCCTGAGCAACTGTTGGAAATCAGCTAGGTTTAAAGCAGGAGTTACTCAGGCATCTATGTTAAATCTCGTGGCTGATGAGGAACGAGGTGGGAGGGTAGAGTTAGTGGCAGGCACCCTGCTGTGACAATCTATGAGTCTGTGATCCGTACTTCTCAGAAAGAGTTCAGCAGCATCCCCAGGTAGCTGGACCTGGGGAAATTGACACGCTCCCTGCTGTGACCCTGCCATGAGGAAGAGCTGGGTCTTTCTTCCCTCCACCCCACTCCCTCCAACTATGAAACCTAAAAGAGTGGAGCCCCATTCTGTCTCACAGCCCTGAACTCTCTTCAGGACCTTTGTCTGCAGCATTAAGAGTGTCCTAATAAATTTCTTACTAAAAGGGATAATCCACCTCAGTGTCCCTCTTGAATTCCCAATCTAAGACCTTCCATTTTCTGTTACCTTGTCTTCAAGCTTCCTGCCCAACCCTCCACAAACCAGGACAATCTGTTTTCTCTCAAATAACTTCCCATTCCAGACTTGTGTGAATTTCCACATTTACCCCAACCCTTCACACTGCTCCATTTAAGGCTGAGCCGCTCTTCCTTTGACCCCTCAAGTGAAGCCTTCTCCAAGATTTTAAAGACCAACTTCTTCCTTTGAGCTTTAGTTCCACCCTGTTTGATTTTAGCTCCAATGTACTTTTGTCATTTCCCCCCAGCCCCACCCCAGCCCTCTCTTTCTGTCATTCCTGCATCTCTTTGAGTCATGCTTCTAAACCATCCTGAATTCCTCTACTTCTTGGTTCCCCCTCCCCAATTCTCCCTAATCCAGCATCTGCCCAAAATACAGACCGAGATGATTCCAGCAACTACAAAGGATGCCCAAGATGATTCCAGCAACTACAAGAGATGCCAGAGATGATTCCAGCAACTACAAGGGATGCCCGAGATGATTCCAGCGACTACAAGGGATGCCAGAGATGATTCCAGCGACTACAAGGGATGCCCGGGATGATTCCAACAACTACAAGGGATGCCCGAGATGATTCCAGCAACTACAAGGGATGGATGCCTTCCATGTTGCTAACTCCAACTGCAGCGCTTCAATGCTGTTTGACTTTTGTCCATTAAGGCTTGTGATTAGAACGTGAAAGCAAAAAAGCTAGTTTAACCATACACAAACTTTATCCAGGGATGACAGAGGCAACTCTGCAAAGACCAAGCATCACGCTTCAGGAAAGACTAGAAACAGAGCAACCTTGACGACCGGAAGTGCTTTCTCCCTGCCTTTGCCCTGCTCCCTTAGTCTCTGTGGGTGGTTGGCTGTCTTCTGTTCATGTAATGCTCCAATAGGTCACCACCAGGCTTCTAGTCTTCAAAGCCCTGGGAAAAATCTTGATCCTGCTGAGCTGTCCATCACGTCTTAAGTCTGTCTGAGGAATGGATATTGTTTAGGCTTAACCACTCTGCCTCTGTCCATGCCAAATAAGTCATACTCTACTTCAGAGAACACAAAGAGTAAATTTAATCTACGTTTACATACATCACTCCTGCAGACACTTCAAGACAATTATCATGTCTCATTAAAGCATTCTCTAAGCAAACATCCTCTGGTTCTGGCCTTCTCAAGGCCCGCCGTCACACTAAATTGGTGATTATCAAATGCAGTCTCCCAAATTAATTGCATCAGCATCACCAGGGGAAGCTTGCTAGAAATGCAAATTCTTGAAACCAATTTCAGATTGTTGAAATCAACTGAACCAAGAACTCTGGTGCTTAGACCCCAGCGCTCTGGGTTTTAGCAAGTCCCCCACGTGCACCTCGTGTGTGTGCTGAACTTTAAGAACCACTGCGTTGAAGTTTGATCTGTCTTCTGAGTTTCCCAAAGCTTGTCTCACCCTCAGCTAAGCACCATATCACAGAGGTGGGATTGGCAAGAGACATAAAAACTAGTATGATCTCTGTGGTTTTCATTATCCTTATCGACTCTGTATTAGTCACCCTAATGTTGCTGTAACAAAATCGTTGAGTTAACATGCAAAGAGAATATGTTTGCTTTGACCCAGAGCTCTAGGGATGCCAGGCCAAGATCAATTAGTTTCAGTGCTTTGGTCTCCGGTGGCAATGTGGAGTGGGTTGTTCATGAACCAGAAAGCAAAGAGAAAGAAGGCCAGTGGTCCACAATCTCATTCAATGGCTTGCTTCCCAGAAATCTAAGAACCTCCCATAATCCTCTACTTCACAGAGATCCACAATACCTCCTGATAGCATTAGTCTAAGCTTCAAACATTAAGCACATGGATCTTTGGATAATAGTCACCAGCGCCAACACCATAATAAAAAGGAATCTTGTACAACTGTCCATTGTTCTTTCCTTTAAATCCCTGACTTACTCCACCTTCTATTATTTTATTCTGTAGAATGTCTCATTCATGGTAGACTCAATAAATAATCATTGTATAAGTTAACAAATGAATGAATAAAAACTATACACATATAAGTTATAATTAAACCATAGCATTGTTTGTCCAACTAAAATACCCAGGACCTTTTTCTTCTACCTGATATTGCCCATCATTGTGTATGCCAGGCTAGCTGGCCCAGGGGCTCCTGGGCACCCTGCTTTCTCTGTCTCGTATCTGTCACATGAGAGTGCTGTGATTACAGGCACACACCACTGTTTAAGTGTCTTCTAGAGATCCTAACTCAGATCCTGGTTAGGCAAACACTTAACCCACTAAGCTATCTCCCCAGCGCCCAAATCTAAGCTTTTTACATTTGGTCTATCATTTCTGATTTTTAAAACTCTTAGCCTTTTTAAATATTATGATTCTATCATTCAAAATAACATTCTGCCTCTTCTGTACATTACTCTTAAATTTTACCATGACTAGATATCCTTCAAGTCCCTGTTCAAACATTTTCAAACACTCATCTAGTGAGTCATGACAAATACAGAAAAGATCCAGTTTCCATGTGACAGGAGCCAGAGCTGTGAACTCAGAGCGACTAGAAACCAAATTCTTCCACATTATCAGAGACTCCCAGAATCCAGTTTGCAAAGAGAGCAGATCTAAGCATACAAAGATACCATTCTTATGAGCCCCGTCTGTTTCATGTTGCTGGACTCTAGTCCGCAGAAAGCTGGGTGCTTTCTACTCCCTTGTTTTCTAAGATAATTATTCTCAGCTGATATTTGAACTTCCCTAATAAATCAATTTAATCCTGGGCAGGGCTGCCCAGCTCCTCTAAAGACAATGATTGAGAACAGATTGGAATCCCCCAGAGATTCTGCGAAATCACACATTGATGGGATTGCTCCCCCAGAGACTCTGATTCAGGAGGTCTCCTGTGAGAAACAAAGGCAGCAGTTTCCAATTCTCTACCTGATGCTGGCACTTCTGGTCCAGGGACCAAAGTTAAGAGAATCCTGCCTCCTCAGTGCACCTGGGCCTTCCCTGGAAGTAGGCCTCTCATATCCCAGCACTGTATCTTTATAATCCCATTCCACTTACAATTCATTTGCACTCCACTTCCAAACAGATAAAGATTAAAGAATAGTAAACCAAACATAATTTGACCCAAAGAGGCCTCCAGATTCAACCCTCATTCCGTCTATAGTAAACTGCCTCCTAAGTTAGCATGTAAACTAACCAAGGACCTAATCTCAGAGATTGTTTTCATAACCAAAAGCTGTCTCACTCAATTACAGTTGAACTTCTTCCCATTATGAATAGCCGACTGATTCAAGTAAGGCAAAATGCTGAACTGAAACCATTTATATGTCTCTGGACCTCACTTACACTTGTTCAGAAATGCCACCTGACCACAAGGCAGACACGAGTTCTAAGGTCTGCCAGACTTGTGGATGGTTCTCTGCTTGATTCATTGAACATGTCTAAGGCTTGGCTTTTGACAGAGAATGCAGGAGGTTTGCATGACCACAATAGACAGTTTCTGAAGCTCTCAGAAAAGAGCCATGCATCAGTGGCTTGCTTCATGGCTTTGCATCTCCCCGCAATAATTACCATTCCTGTTCTCTATACAGTAGGCTGTGCTATCTGGAATATACAGTTTACACAGCCGTACAATGCTGAACAAGGCTCTTAGAATTCTGCGAAAATCACCCCCTGGATGCCATTCGTTGGGTGACTTCATTCAGGTGGACTTCTTGCTAAAGCTGAGCTTGGAATTCAGTAGTTTAGGTGCTGGCTGTGAGGCCTGTGAGACAGCTGGAAGGTTTGGGCTATGATCTGCAGGTGGAATACTGAAGTTCAGAGACTGCGTTGCACGTGTGGAACTTCTAGTCCACCCCCTTACAAAATTACACTTGAGTGAAGGGACCAGTAACACTACGTACTGGAAGAGAGACACACCAACCTCTGAGATGGGAAAAGATGAACCCAAACTGAAGAGACTTTGTAAGGGCCAGCTTCAGAGTCCACGTGTGTCACAAATGACCCCCTTCAATTTCCTGCGAATGCAGCAGTGGGTGTAGCTTGTAGTTAGCAAGTAGGGGCAGACATTGGCCTTGACACATTTACCAATCATTTGCATTGGCTGAAGAGGTTCCGGAGAGTGGGAACTGGGGAAGCGTAGGTGTGGCGAGGGTGGAGTCCAGGAGGGTGTGCAGACACAATCTAGAGATTGATTTTCTTCAGCAGTGTGGATCAGCACCGTAAAGGACCACAGAGGCTGACTGTGGCCAGGGTCCAAATCTCCAAGCACGAAAGAAACTGCAGAAACCTCATCTAAGCAGTAACCTAGGCAACCCTGTTAAACAGGACTGGCAGCCACGCCCACAGGACAAGCCTCTGCTCTGCTAGCCTCGGAAATTGTAGATGACAAATGTGTGTTGTTTAAAGCCTCCAGGCTTATAGTTAATTTGTAGAGAACACTACTTCCTTTGAAATCCTCAGCCTACTTCACAGCAAACCCTCCCATGCTTTTACCTCTGATTCTGAGCGACCAGGCATCTCAGAATTGTCCAGACCCTGACTTGTCTTTCTGTCTATGTACTTACTTCCTCTAGGTATCTAACTGTCCCTATGTAAATCAAGAGGATTGGTCCATAGCCTCACTCAAATTCTTGCTTATATTTGCAACAACCTATTACTCCACAGCAAATACATGATGAGTTCTTTAACTTGAATAAGACCAACATTTTCCCTCTCCATTCTCCCCTGTGGCCCTTAAAAAAAGTCATTCAAACACACAAATTAGTGATATTAAGATTTCACTAGTGTGGAAATGTTTGTCTTATTGAAAGCAACCAAAAGGCATGCATATTTTGCAAAGATTATTTTAAAAGCAGCAGAAAATACTGGGGTGTAAATTGAAGTGATAATCCTCCCCCACTGGAGGAGCACTAAAAGCTGTTGTCTTGAGATGAAGATGCCTGAGGTGATTTCTCATCTACTTTACAGGCCTACAAATAATCATCCTGCCATTCCCAGTGTGCCTGGCTCAGGGAGAAAGGAAGTAAGGCTTCCAAGATCCTCTGAGTCACGTCATGACATCACTCACGTTTCAGAAACATCTCTAGCCCCCATGCTACTTGAAGATGAGAGCTATAATACTCTGGTTTTCTAATTTGTGTTGATTTGAGGTCTTTTAGATTGCAATGCCAATGGCTCTTGAGGGAATAATGAAAACTTTTCACGGTTGGCAGTCCTTGAGGGTATGAGTGATGCAGCTAATGTCAGGTATCGGTTGGCAGTCCTTGAGGGTATGAGTGATGCAGCTAATGTCAGGTATCGGTTGGCAGTCCTTGAGGGTATGAGTGATGCAGCTAATGTCAGGTATGTATTCGATGCCCCTTTGTTGCAGAATTCTTCAAAATTTCTGATGTCTGTTACCCCACAGATGCTCCTACAAACACCTCTCCTGCTTTTTGACTTTTTTTCTAGGTGTAGAGGAGGGAAAGGCAGACAATACTGCAAAGTTAAATTAAATTTTAAGATACTTGGTTTAAGCTGGAAAAAGCGGTGGATGTTTATCAATCCCGTCACTCGGGAGGCCAAGACAGAAGGCTCCAAGTTCAAGTCAGACTGGGCTTCACAGCAAGACGCTGTCTCAAAACCAATGAAGAAAGAAAGAAATAGTTCTTGTCTTACAATACTCATTTAACTGCTAGGTAAAGACAATTGCATCAAATGATTTATCTTATATGTATAAGACAGCTCTACCCTCTGAACATTAGCCTTTAGTCACAAGACCATATATTCCTTTTCAAATGTATATTTTGATAACATATTTTATTAATTCTTTGAGAATTTATACAATGTATTTTGGTCATAGTCTCTCCTCACTCCTTCCCTAACCCCTCCCAGACTGTCTCATCTCCCCACCCCCTCCCAACATCATGGCCACTTTTGTTTAATTCGGATTTTTTGTTGCGGTTAATAACCTACCCAGTCTTATTTGTGCTACCCATATACTCATTGGTGTGAGGCCATTTACTGGAGTGTGATCAGCTACAAGGGACAAAGCCTTAAACTCCCTCCCCCAGAAGCCATCATGGTCAATGGGTCCTCAGTTAGAGGGAGGGGTTCACAAGTCCCACCCCCTCCTTGATAGACTGGCAAGTGTCTTGATCTTGGGTGGCTCTTAGCTAGGCAAGTGAGCTCATGCGTGTGGTGGTCCTGTCCTGTCTGGAAGTCTTGTTCCAGTCCTCCCTGACCTCTGGCATTTATGGTCTTTTTGCCCCTTCTTCTGAGATGGTCCCAAGCTTTGAGGGCTGAAAAAGGGGATAATAGAGATATTTGTGACACTTAATTCTCTGTGCTTTGAGGAACTGTGAGTTTCCAGCTCCAGTATTAACCACCATCCGCTGCATTAATCTATGGGCACAGAGATACAAATTTAAAGGACAAATTGATACCTTGTCCATTTAGCAAAATAATAGTAGAAGGTTGGCCTGTGGAGTTCGAGAGCTTCCTAACCATAGGTTTGGGGCCAGATTTACAGAACAAGATGTGTTTGTGCCTCAGGAGTGGGCCTTATATCCAATCAGAAAACAGCTGGTTACCCCTATACATGCATGACATTATTGCATGGGTGTATCTTGCCGTGCCAGTCATTAACGTACCTCACACAGATCTGGGTACTACTGTTAGAAATGGCTTTTTTCCCATGGCAGCCTACATAGCACCTTCCAGGACTATGGAAGCTAGCCAGCAGTAAGAAAACTCCCTTTAGGACCAACTTAATTTCTCCATGCTGTGACCAAAGTGTATCGTGCCATCAGCAATGGAATCTTACCATCAAGTTCGGGTGGACAGCTGAAACAATGGCATAGGCTGCATTGTTTGGTCAGGGGCAGGGATCTCCAGAACACCCTGACCAGCAATGCAAGGGGAGGTATCCACACTTGGCACTGGGCTTTTTATTTAGCAACCTGTGGCTACTAGATGGAACCATATCCCCTGTACAGGGTTAAAAATGGGAGATATAATGGGGAAATGGGGAATAATGGGGAGGGAGGTGGGGAGAGGGTTGGGGGGTAGGACGTAAGAAGGGGTGGTAAAAGGACAATTAACATTAAAGAGGTTTAAAAAGACCATATAGAAATCTACTGTTTTATAAATAAATATATGCCTATATATGCAATATGTATTCATATACTCATATAAAAAAGGCATAGAGTCATAAAATACAAAATACTCTTTTGTTCTGTTTGTGTAAGTTTGGCACTGAATTTTCTATCTAATTTCTTAGTTCCTTAAAGTAAAATATCGCCTCTCCTATCTCTAGTATCCCCTCTTGTTCCTTTATCTCTTTTTCTAACAGTCTCACAAAGATATCCCGAGGATATCTAAATCTAAATCTAAAAGGTAACTTTAATTCTCTTTTTTCATAAGAATTGTGTTTAGTAGATAATAGACCACCAAATAATGTTTTTAAACATTTAAGTAATGTTTAAAAATGAATACTGTGTTCACTTATTCATTACTCCTTCCAGGGCTAGTTTTATGCAAGCTATGAATTCACTTGGGTTATGTCCCTGCAAGAGTCTAAGGAGTAAAATTACTCAATTTTCTTTTATTCCCACTGAGCCAGAGAAGCAGCATTTCTCACTGTGCGCTCGCCCCTTCTCCAGCTTCCCTCTGTGATGGGGCTTCGCCTGTGTTGGTGCCCTTGACTCCTGTTCATCAGTGAAGTTGATCAAAACTCCCGGGAAGCGGCCACTCTTGGCTGAGCATAATGCAGCGTCCAGAATACTCAGACCGCTCCCCCACTGCCTGCATCACACTGGTGATACCTACCCGCTCTCTTGGTTTTTACCCTCATCAGACTGGAAGGCCATTGGCCTTCCCTGATGCCCAGGGGACTTGACCACTTGCCTTCTTCTGATGCCTGGACTTGGCCACTGGGATTCCCTGATGACTAGGGGCCTTGACCACCGGGATTCCCTGATGCCAGGACTTGACTACTGGGATTACCTGATGCCTAGCAATGGATCTAGCATGTTGATGGTGTTGAATAAATACAGAGTCAGAGAACAGAGACCACTATAGTGCCGTAAGAACTGAATACACACACTATTAATTTTCCAAAGATTATGAAGTATTATAAAAGGTTTAGTAGATTGTGAACAGCTCAGTGGAATAACACTAATTTGGGGGGAAAAGACATTTCAAACAAAAGAATAACAGAGTCATTAATAAATGACATAGGCTTTGTGAGAATGAACGGTACAGTGTAGTTGGAAGCAGAACACTAAGGATGGTATACTGCTCTGATGTAAAATAGACAAGTATATGTCAAAACATCGGATCAAAACCAAAACTAAATGAACCTTATTCTGAACCCAAAGCTTCCATCTGAGCTGTCTGCAGTCCATACGTTCTCTCCACATTTCTGCTCCAACTGTTTTTTAACCCGATCTCTCGGTCAGGAAAAACCTAGCATTCGCATGCTGAAATCCCAACTAGGCACCAAAATCTGCTTCATTGCCATCCCCTAGGCGATGCTGATGACTGTGGCAATGGTGGTGATGATCACCTCTGATTACCAAGCAGCGCCCATGTGCCAAGGAACCATTTTATGCTCACTAAACATTTCCAGCAATCTTGCCAACTCATAAATATAGGCTTTGCAATATTCGATTTTTTACAAAGGGGAAAACAGACCCAGAACTCTCAAGATTAATGTGAAGCAAGGCCAGTATTCAAACCCTCCACTTTCTTCCACATGCCCTACTTTCTCGACACTTCCGAAGCCCCACAGATGCCTCCCCTGTCTCAACCACAGCCACTGCCGTGTCTTCCTTGATTCGTACAAGGCCGATCTATCCTTCTTCCTGCCTGTGAATATCCTATGTGCTCAGAAATCACCAAGCACTGTAGACATTAGCCAGTCTGTGAACAATGGGCATTTTTTTTTTACAAGAACCCAAATTAAACTAGTTCAATGACACGCATGATATCAACTTGCTTGAGGTGCTAAATATATCTACAGCTTGGTCCTTCCAAACTGTTTCTGTTGCTCTTACAGAACAACAACAAAGGAAATCCTATTATGGGAATGAGCTGTGTTATCTTTGGTCACACAGGCTTAGGAAGAAATCCTCTTTTATTCTATTCTTATTCATAGAGACATATCCAATACCTCTTTTCAAAAGGTTTCGGCTTTCATCACAAACCTCCTCTGTAGTTTTTGTTTTTTGTTTTTTGTTTTTTGTTTTTTTTTTTGAAAGAAAGAAACCACCACCAGTAACCAGCACACTGATTTCATAAATCTGCACCAGGTATAACTGATGATTCTTCCACCTATATAAGCAAGAAGAAGTAAACTCCTACCCACTAATATAAATCCTCATGAGTGACCTGCATGCTTAAGTTTTCCTCTCTGGAAATTTAACTAGGGCAATGGATCTTAACTAAATTGACTTCATAGCTCAGCTTAAGATTCATTCATCACACAGAAATTAAAGTCAATTTCGTCCCCGTGGCTGGACGTTGGCTGCATGTGTCATCAGAAATAACTCTGCCTACGTTGGTGAATTCAGAGTGCAGTCATTTTGGCATTTGTTTTTATATAACTTATTTCCCTTTGGATTATATAAACTAGATGAAATGTATAAAATGAGAATTCAGAGGGAAAAAAATGACAGCTCAGATATAGAGAGAAATGTATCTCACTGATACACAGCCTTATTATAGTGGTAGTGGTATGGAGTGTGTGTGTGTGCGCATACGCGCACACTCATGTACATGCTCTTGCTCCTTGTTTCCCGTGGAGCGGATCTGAGCAAGGTGTCAGCTTTGAAATGAAACGTGCATGAGAAACAGAGGTGGAAGGAGGCAGCAACACTGCCCTTGGTTATTAAAGATCCAGTCAGAAGCGTGTTCACATTCTTCTTGGTCTTTTTTTCTAATATTTTTCAGGAATATATATTCATAGTATTGACCTTATTGTAAAAAAATTAATTGCCCAGTTTATAACTTTAATCTAATCTCCACCTCATCATGCTCAGATCCTATATATCCAGTCACAAAGAAAGGACAAATTAAAGAAATTGAAGCTTATTTCTTCCTTTGGTCTCAATAATCTGTGTCGTTGTTTCTGTCATAATTTCCCTTTGCTAGCAGAGGGGGACTGCTCTAAAGCTGCCCTTGCTGCTCCAGCAAGATGCGTGTGAGCACATAGGAAAGACCTTGTCGCTCCCGTGACTAGAGGCTGTGGATTTTTCATCGGCAGTGAGATAAGAATAGAAATCTCCATCCCAGAAGATAGAGGTGATTTCCAGCACTTACAATAAGGAGAAACTTTAATATCTCAGAGAAGCTATTGGAGCATGGTACACTATCATCATGGATGAATCCCAAAGGGTCATTTTCTATAAATCCCATAAGGGTCTTTCTAATAAAAATTATACCAGGAGGAAGGAAATCCGTCTTAATAAAGTCAGTTTATTATGTTGCGTGAGTGAGCAAAGTCAAAGTGTGAATATAGAATCCATGAGATTTATTCACTCTGCCATGCCAGCTTTAAGTAGATGAAGAACTTGCTCTATCCCAGTTGAAAAGTTACCTGAAGTGAAAGAAGCAACTACTTCTTAACCATCTTGATGCAGGCTGAGACCCTCCCCATCCTTGCAGAACAAAGGAGCGAATTTCAATAACAACAAAGACATAACCAAACGAACTCATCTATAACGAGTCAAAGGAAACAGAATTTACAAGACACACACAGGAACCAAGGACAAGATGCTGTTGTGTGAGGAAAGGCAGAGGGAGCTGAATGATAGGTGAGCTTGCTGGAAAACAGGAGGCCCATTGAGAATGACAGAGCCAAGCAGCAGGAAAATGGGGAAGCTCTATCCCAGTCCTCAGCCAGGGAAATGAGTGTTTCCTCATTTCTCAAACTTGGGAAAGGCAGCTTCCAAGTTTCTGGAACTATATTGTCCTGGATAGCTGCATGAAGCCTCCCTGGATGTCAACCAGAGTATTATATGAATTTAGCCTGGGAGAGGGATGGATGTCCCCTCTCTGCCTGGAGGTAGGACTGGGATGCGGGAACTGACTACCCCTCACCCATTCTGCCCCAAGAGCACTTCCAGCCTCCAGAGCCTTTCATCCATCCGAATTCCACATTTGAAATACTAATGACAATAATATCATGAGGGCTTCATGAAGAGTGGTCAGGAAGCAAGACCTTTATAAAAAAAATTCTAGATTGTCTTGAAGCTAGGGAGCTAAGGGGGAACTTTTCCCATCTCTGAGAGGTTTCAAAACTACATCCCACTCTTCATTTGGACTAGAAAGATCTGCATCCTCCATTCATTCTCTCCATCCACTCAAAAATCGAAAATTCCCGTAACACGGTGTGTGTCGGTGTCTCCTTGCCCTGTCGTCTCCACTCTGGCCTGTGGGTCTTCACTAAACCTTGCACCAAGTGTCCATCTGAATCTCTTCAGTCAGAACAAGGAGTGAGGCCATTGGTGGGCATTGGGATCAACGAGAAGACACTTCTGTTAGTAATGATTCCAGTGTAATTCATCATCTAAGGATAAATCTATATTGATAGAAACTAATTATCTCTACTGTCACAGAGTATAATGTTTGTAGGAAAGTTTAAAGAAACAAAATAACCAAACTACACATCGTATGCTTAGCATATTAATATAAATTGATTTTAATTACTGTGGCACTTAATCCAATCTTGCTTTGTCTTTTCTGAAGGACAAAGACCTCAGTCTCCTGCTTGCATCAATATGGGATGTTTCTATGTTAGTCCTACCACTGTGCAGACATCCTGGGGCTCTTCTCTCAAGCCAACAGGGAAGAGGGGGGTGAGTTCATTGATTTCTAGGAAATTTGGAAGAGTACTCTGGCCCTGCATGACCTTGGACAATTAGGCAACTTCCAAGAACCTTGTTTTGATTTTCTTCTGTTCTTGCTTCTACCTATTCCAATGACAGCAGTCTCTTCTCAATAGAAACCTTGAAATTCTTTCCTCTTAACTCCAGGATCCCTTGGGTCCTATCAGACCATGAAGACCCGAATCACTAAGACACTGAGGTACATGACTTCACCTCTTCTAATGAACTACGTTCTAGCTGGTAGTGGAATAACTTACAAGTGCTTAATGCTGATCGGAGTAGGACAGAGTCACATAATGGGTGTTGAGCGCATTTTCCCTGGAGCACCCCGTTCCTCCACATCACATATCTAAGCCTCCTGCACCAACCAGGAAAGGGGTGGGTGGTTCCCAACAACCGGCAGAAGCCACACGGCAGCTCTCCACGGTTCTGTCTGAAATAAACTCCAATCTTCTGTTTTGCCATTTCCTGTCTCTTCCTTTCCCAAACCTTCCAAATTCAATTCTTGAACTCTATCAACTATAGTGTCCTTTGTGGTCTCTGTTAGTATTTGTGCCTGTAGCAGTGACTCATAGTTGAAAAACGTCTAAAGCACAGCATCTATTCTAAGTAGTTTCCTCCGTGTGGAGATTGGCATAGGGTTGCCGGCAAAAAGTTGTTCAGTTGATGGTTTTCGGTCATAATAAGAATTGTGCTGTCTGCACAAGGCAAGAATTTAGCCTCTCAAACCTAACACACCTGGAATACTCAGCAACTGTGAATCTTGTGCCTTAAAATTCCCTACTCTATAGATGTGTTCAGAGTTAGAGCATCCAAAGCCATGCAAGATCTTCCGTATCCTGAACAAAACCGGATTCTACTTACTAAACCAATCAACATTGTGTATCTGTCAAAGCAAAAGGAGCTATTTTTAAGTCCCTCATATAAAAATTAAATGTTTCTCCTTCAGGAGTATTTAATTGATTGATGTGTTACTCTGTAAGTGATTTGAGAATTGTCTTCCTTTTGTTTAATCCATGTACTCCTTCCCCTTCCTCGGGATAGTCAGAGTCACCTGAATTAGGAAAAGAGTTTGTTTTTGTTTTTGTTTTTTGAGTTTTTGTTTTATTTTTTGTTTTGTTTTGTTTTTCAAGATAGGGCTTCTCTATAACTTTGGAGCCTGTCCTAGAACTAGCTCTTGTAGACCAGGCTGTCCTCGAACTCACAGAAATACACCTGCCTCTGCCTCCCAAGTGCTGGGATTAAAGGTGTGCAGCACCACCGCCTGGATTTTTTTTTTGAGTTTCTATATTTTTAAGCAAATAGTTAGCAAATAAATGAATTCTGTTTTGGAGAAATTTATGCTGGAGTCAGAGAACTAAAAACTCTCAAAAGGTTTTTATTTTATTTTATTTTTCTAGGCCAGGGAGATAGCTCCATTGGCAAGGTATTTTCAATCTACCATAGCCATGTAATTAGCCATGTGTAGTGGCCATATCTGTAATCCCAGAGCTGGGGAGGCAGAGACAGGCAGTGCTCACTGGGCAGCCGTTCCAGCCTACGTGGTGAGCTCCAGGCCATGAGAGAGACCTTGTCCCTATAAACAACATGCGTGTCTTCTAAGTAATGACATTCTAAATTGACCTCAGCCCTCCACACTCACAAGCACACCCATGCCCACATGTTCTCATATGCACACACATAAATGCACATACAAAAATAAACAATAAATACAGCTTTCTTTTCCCAAGGATGAGTTAACTCTGAATCTGATATAATTTCCTTTCAGGGTGTGTTTTATACAATGATTGCCCCACATGTCATGGCATCTCCACAGAGCCTCAGATAAGTGTTCAACCCAAATTCTATCTAATGCTGAATGCCAGCCTAAATCAGAGGCAGTGCCAACATGGACAGAAGCCTTAAATCATAAAATAATGTGAATGACAAGCTGCTGGTTGGTGGCACTATAACATATGTAATATGTGCAGCTGCTATATTTTCTAACACATATTATCAACCAATGAGCCTCATTTCATAAACCACATTCAACCTCCAGACACATCAATTTATATGCACAGCTTGCATATGCCATTAGGGAAAGACAGAATTTATCGAAACCTTCAATTAATTAAGCCTTTTCTACATTCTATTTTTATGAGCTAAGCCAAGCACGAGAAAACCCATAGAGAAGACACTTTAAAATCCATCAAATCCTGGAGCTCCCTGAACATTAAGGCCAAACCTCTACACAGGTGGCCTTTTATTAAACCTTCTTTTTAAAGTAATTATGCTAGTTACTTTTGGGTAGCTATAACTAAAATGCCTAAGAGAAAAACTTGAAGGATAAACTATTCTTCTTGGCTCACAGTTTCAGAGTTCCTTCCATCGTTGCTTGTCCCATATGCTTGGAGAAAACATCATGACTGTGGGAGTAGGAGCGTATTTGCTTCATATCAAATAGGAAGGAGCCAAGAAGGGAATAGGATAAGGCAGTACCTTCAAAGATACCTGGTGTGGGAAGTCCTTCTGTATATGTGTTGCTTATATTGGGTAATGAATAAAGCTGTTTCAGCCAGTGGCTTAGCAGAATAGAGCTAGGCAGGAAAACTAAACTGAATGCTGAGAGAGAAAAAAAAAACAGAGTAAATGGGATGCCATATAACCGCTGTAGGAGACAGATGCACTGGAACCTTGCTGGCAAGCCAAAGCCATGTGGTAATACACAGATTAATAGAAATGGGTTCATTTAAGATATAAGAGCTAGCTAGAAATACACTTAACCTATTGGCCAAAGAGTATTGCAAATAACATAGTTTCTGTGTGATTATTTTTGGGTCTGAGTGGCTGGCAATGAACTAGCAGCCTCCACCAACAAAAATGGTATTGGAAGTTCTCCTATATATGTGTTGCTTTTATTGGTTAATGAACAAAGAACCTGCTTTTGGCCAATGTCTTAACAGAATATAGCCAGGCTGGAAGAGATATATGGAGAGAGTAGGTGTAATAAATGGGATGCAATGTAGCCTCCACAGGAGACAGACATACAGGAACCTTGCCAGTAAGCCAATACATAAATTAATAAAAATGGGTTGATTTAAGATATAAGAGCTAGCTAACAAGAAGCTAGAGCTAATAGGTCAAACAGTGATTTAATTAATACAGTTTCTGTGTGGTTATTTTGAGTCTGGGAAGCTGGGAATGTGTGAACAGCCTCTGCCAACAGATTGGCACACCAAAGTAGGGCTGAGTACATCAACATAAAACCTGAGAAAGCTCGGAAAGGAATTCTAGACACAAAAGAACAGAGTTAAGCACAGCTTCTTGGTAACCAGCATTTTTTTCTCAGATAGTCTCTGTTTGCTGTCAGTTAGCAGAGGTATGGCTCCTCTAAGAGAAGGCTTTCTGACTCAGTGGTAGCAGTGTGGCTATTTTAAGACAGCTTCCTAGTTCATAATAGTTGCATGTATAGCTCTGCCTCCCTTAGGAGGCCAAGCACTTAAATGGGGTCTCTGAGCAGCATGTTACAAATTGCTTAATGGTGACACAGACACACTGTGACCCTGGATTGGGGGCAGAGAGAATGGCTCTAAGAGGCAGTGAATATGCCTCTGCCATGTTGGACTTGGCAGAGCAAGTAGGCAGGACCATGGAGTTACTCCTAGCCATGCACACTTAGCATTCTTTAAAAGAAAAAGTGTCCCTGGTCAGAAAATAATTAGAGATACACACACAATAAAGACAAATTCAGATGAAAAAGCCTCTAAATGTATGTAGGCTTGAAAGAGAGAAGAAAAAGAGTATAGACAGTTATAATATAAAAGAGTACATACAGTCATAAATTAAAGGAGTAAAGATAAGAAAATAAATATTAAACCTGTAGAAAAAGTAATAGAGTAAGAAAAATAAGCCACATAAAGATGAAATATACACAGAGAGTCTGGATTATGTATATTATTGTGTTCTCTTTGAATTTTTTGACTGTGAATAAGCTAAATACAGAGAAACATTTCATTGTTTGGGATGCTTAGCTAAACCAATATGAAGTCAAAGGTAGCTTGACTTCAAAATTTGGGTCTAAGGATATGTTGCTTTGGAAAAGAGGTTCTGTTTTTGTTTCCACAGGTGGTGAGAACCTGTGGATTCCTTCCAGACTAATGTGGTTTGATGGACCAAGACACCCTAGAAGGTCACTGTGAACACCTTCAAAAGAAAATACTTCACCTAACAAAAAGCAGAAAGCAGTTTGGAAAGAACTACACACAAATTCCCTGAATGATTGTTTATAAAGTTTATAAATGTTTGTTTACATTTAAAGGAGACTATGTTATAGAGATTTGCATTTGATCTTGGATTATTTATATAAATTTAAGCTCAATTTTGTTATATGTATTTCTGCTCCTGATTAAGATATTGTGTTTGTGCAGCTCATTTAAAAATGTAATGTATAATTAAAAATACAAGTTGATAATAGACATCTATAATAGTCAAACTTGTAGTCATGTTAGATTTTCAAGATATACAGAGATATATTTCAGATGGATGGTTATTTTTAAAACCTTTCAAAGATTGCAGAATATGGCATTTAAAATGTTTAAAGAACCTAAGACTTTTCATTACAATGAGACACATTTGCTCCTAGGAGCACCAGCTACTTTAAGAGGAAGATGGGCATCAAAGAGGTTCCTTACAGAGTTTGTTTGCTCTTGCCTGAACTGCTTGATAGTATGCTGTGTGAACTGGACATGCAGGACCCACTAAAAATGACTGCTAAACTTGCCTAAAGGTAAGACAGTCCTTCGTGGTTCCTGCTTCATGAAAGAGACTGCCAGACATTTTGGAGGACACAGAAGAAAGCAAATGATGAACTTCACCAATACAAGGCATAAGAGATATTCAAATTTCCTACTTCATAGAAAAGTTTGTCAGGAACGATGGGCCTGTAGGCTGAAGATGGATGCCCCAATGGTGCAGAGGAATTTGGGTGACTTTCCAGGCAGCGAGATGTCTCTGTCAATTTTAGAGTTGTGAAAGTTGCTTATAGCCGGGCGGTGGTGGCGCACGCCTTTAATCCCAGCACCCGGGAGGCAGAGGCAGGTGGATCTCTGTGAGTTCGAGGCCAGCCTGGTCTACGAGAGCTAGTTCCAGGACAGGCTCCAAAACCACAGAGAAACCCTGTCTCGAAAAACCAAAAAAAAAAAAAAAAAAAAAGTTGCTTATAATACGCTTTTTTACTTAGGTAATATTATATCTTTCTGGAGTCTTTGATGGAGTTGAAGAATAGGCATAGTGTTTTCCTTAGTTATGATAAAAGATAAAGTAGATATAAATATTGTAACTATAATTCTTACTTGATAATTGTTTTGTTATACATAATTTTACTGTGTTAAATTTAAAATCTTCCTTTTTATTTGAACAGAAAAGGGGAAATGGTGTAAGAAGTCCTTCTGTCACTTTTATTGGTTACTAAATAAGGAAGCTGTTTTCAGCCAATGGTTTCATAGAATATGCCCAGTCTGGAAAAGATACATATAGAGAGTAGGCAGAGTCAGTGAGGTGCCATGTAATCTCTGCAGCAGACAGACATGCCAGAACTTTGCCAGTAAGCTATAGCCATGTGGTGATACACAGATTAATAGAAATGGGTTAATTTAAGATATAAGAGCTAGCCAATAAAAATCTAGAGCTAATAGGCCAAACAGTGATTTAATTAATTCAGTTTCTGTGTGGTTCTTTTGAGTTGGGGCAGCCGGGAACAAATGAGCAACCTCCACCAAGAGATACCCTTAAGGTGGGCAAGACTGCTCAGCAGAGGCTCCGGCATATAGGTCTGGTTACCTGTGTTAACCCCTCAGTGTCACAAAGTGGCTGAAGAGAACGCCCACGCATGCTGAACAGTAATGGTGGCCACACAGACAATCAAAATAAAAGGTACATCTGTGATGTACTTCCTTCCAAGGTAATCCTCACCTCCCCAAGTTTCTACCACCTTCCAAGTATATCACCGTAACCTGAGGAGCTGAGAATTCAACACACAAGCCTGCCGCTGGCATTTCAGAGTCAGCTATAACAGCAAGAGACAAAAGAGTTCTCTGAAAGTAAAACAGAAAGGGGAAATTATGCCAGGTAAGGGAAAGATGAGGAGAAGAAGTCAATTCTAAAGCTTCTTCCCGCTGGGTCACTAGGGAAGGCCAGAATGCTCTGTGGAATCAGGCTACATCTCAGTGGCCTAATACAATAAACACTCCCAAGTTGCAGTGGCTCCCCTGCCACACGCACCTACGCAGTCACAGATGAAGACAGACACACACACACACACACAGCATGCTGGACAGAAAAGAGTGAAATAGACACTCAACCTCGGGAATCAGTTTCTACCCAGAGGGATTGCCTTCGCTTGGCCCTATTTTCTCGGTGCCTCCCAATCTTAAGGTAGCTGAAGGTATAAACGGTTCCATGTGTCCCCTAGGTGAGCGGGACAAAGATGCAGGGATGACGCCTTACACCCGACAAGAAGCAATGTCCAAACTTGAGCACAGCTCAAACTTGCTGCCCCTGGGTCTTTGCCTGCATTGCTGAAGAGGACGTAGCAAACATAAAATGTAAGCATAAAATGGAGCTCGGCGGCATAAACATTATCTTCTTCCATTAAATTTTTAGGAAACTTGTTAAACTTATTGGGATAAACAAACTCAAGCAATTTAAAAGCAAACAAACAAATAAAACCCTCTTAACAAACAGAAAAATTTTCAGAATACCTATCTGGTTAAAAAAAAAATCAACTAACCAGACTACAATTTGTACTCTCATTCATAGCAGCCTGCTTGACTTTTTAAATGAGGTTTTAGTTTTAGCTATTACAAGTACAGAAAGACTAAAATCCATCAATAAAAACAGCTGTGATTGCCACCCAGGCAAGCACAGTTACTCCTGGCGTTTGGTGACTTGGATTTACAGCTGTGTGTAGAGGGGAGCTGGGGCTGGTGTAGCCAACAGCCTTCCTGATGCTCTTCCCTTCCTGTAATGCTGCAGATAGACAATAGGAGGCAACAAGAATGACCGAAAACCACCCACGTGAAGCAGCAGGAGGAGACAGCTAACTACTGAAGGAGACAGAGGGGAAACTGTCTAGAAAAACATTTCTATTAGTGAGGGGCAAAGGCTGCACTTGATCATCTGCCGGGTGACTTACCAATTAACATTGCTAATGTTGACCCTAAGACATAAATAAAGTATCTGTCTCTCAAACTGTGACTGTCTGATCTCTGGGGCCTCATTTGGACTTACTAGTGTTTAATTTTATTTTAGAAGGAAGGGGTGGGAAGCACTGCTCTGTAAGGGTCCTAAAAATGCATAATCACTAACAAATATGGGCTAGAAACTTGGCTTCTTTTTAAAAAAAAAATTAAACTAAGGAGGATAAGGAATTAGGCAAGGACAAAAATCAATAAAACAGATTGCCAAAATGTCAATATAATCAAACGCTCTGAATGTATAGTGCAGATTTGGGTTGGGAAAAAATTACAAATCAGTTCAAGAAACAAAGCAATGTGTTGATATCTGTTGCTGGAAATTCTAATAGTAGTGTGGACTAGCAGCACAGAAATGTTTACCTGGAAACCCAAAGGCTGCATCCCTGCTGTCCCAAGGTTCACCTCAACCTAAGGCTATAGTTGTCTGAATGCAAGAGTCCTGGCAACCAATGCCACATGCTATTGATGACCGATGTGGACAAAAAGGGCATGATTGCTCTCGCCTTTCAAAGAAGCATCATCATGCATGAGATTTCCTGGAATTGGTAGAAAGTGGATTCCCTCCTTCATTCCTTAACCAAACACTATACCCAGGTCATGCTAGGTGCTGCTAACCCAAGCCAAGGAAGACCCACAGAATCCAAGAGTAAGTGCACCTTCTCAGATGCACATAGGCCACCAGAGGAAGCAGGACGACAGCAAGAAGAGGAAAATGATGGCTGGAACATAATCAGCAAGTGTCCATACCAGAGAAAGCAAGCCAGGAAAGGGAGGCTCTAGCAAGTTGTTTAATTTATTGAGCAAATAATTTATCAGCTAGTATGCTAGACACTGATAGAATGATAGAGAAATAAGCAATGCACAGTTCTTGGTAAACAGGGAAGGCCGAGGCCTTAAAGAGCGACTGCCATGGGAATCAATCAGACACATGGCTGTAGAGACGCAGGGGGAGTGCTGAGAGTGCCCCTCTGCACACTGAAGTTCCAAAAAACAAAGCCCCATCAGGCCCATCCAGGAACCTGGGGCACTAATCTCAAAATCACCCCTCCTTCTCCAAACACAGATTTCCAAGAACTAAAACAAAAACTGTTTTAAAAAGCTAAGTTATCATTTCAGCATCGACGTGTGATTGCTTTCACTTTGTTGTTCAGCCTTTCAGTCAAAAATTATCATGTAATGTCTTAAATTATATGATCCTTGTCTTCTGTTAAATTAACCTAGAGTGGCCAGGTGCTGGTGGCGCACACCTTTAATCCCAGCACTCGGGAGGCAGGTGGATCTCAGTGAGTCAAAGGCCATCCTGGTCTACAAACAATAAAACAAACAAAAAAGGCCAAGAATGTTTTTCCATCATCAACTTTCTGCACCAACAAGTCCCATGGCAGTAAGTATCTTTTATCTTTAAATGAATTAAATTAAAATGGCTTTATATTGTTTGGAGGTTTGTTTTTTTCAACATTGGAAATAGAACATACAAATGAAAGCAATTAAACTATTCAAGGTATTCCAATTTGGGAACACTAAATAGATGAAACAATAATAAATGCAGTCAGAAATATAATTTAACTTCTTATTTTATGAATTTGGAAACATATTAAGTGTTAAATCATGGCCCTTGAAATACAGCTCATAGAGTAAAATCCTAACATAACCCAATTATCTTTTGGGTTTTGCTTGTCTGCCCCAGCCCTGTGATGGGGTCAAATCTCACAGATGGGCCTGGCTAGCCAAGGAAAAATGAGATAGAATGGATGCAAGGAAATATCTCGACAATGAGGTCTCCCGTGTTAGAAAATTTCCTCTGAAATGGAATTGTGACAAGTATCAGCTCCTGGGGACATAGAAAATTAGTTTGCTCAAAATTCCAAAAGGCATGCTCCAGAAAGGCAAAGGAAAGGAGATGGGCTCAATAACCCGCCAGGCCTCTTCCCTTCTCGACGGCTCTGAACGTGACAAAGGCACATTAAGAAAACATTTATGTGTGGCTCACCTTGCACGCCAAGGTACACAATGCATCTCCCGCAGCCCAAATGGGATCTTTCATTTTCTGGTTTACAAAGAATAAAATAAAAGTAGAACCTGTCAGCTCTAGGGGGAAGAAAACAGACTCAAGTCATGCAGGACCCTGAACTGTTCCTTCTTCAGTGGGGAGTAATGACACAAGGCTGCTCTCAGACACACGGGGTAAGGCCTTTCATGCACAATAAGAGAGGCTGAGAATTGCCCAGAGACCCTGAAACTTCCTGTCTCCTGATCCTGGGCAAGTCCCTGGTCCCACTTCATAGTCCATGGATGTCAACCTGCATCTCTCCCATCCCTGGCCATAGCCCTGGGTCATACACAACTTCACCAACTCAGATCCAAAATTGTGGGCATCTCAGAAAGTTATTTGACCTGAAGCTTGCCCTGTCTATAAAGGTTTTTTTTTTAAGATATTCATATTGTAAACAAAACTGTTGCAAAAATAAACCGATAGCCAAGTATATCTATGTTCTATGGGTTGACTCAATCTTGATATTACTTCTTCCAGATTTTGAGAGACTGGTCCTTTTTCTTAGAACATTCACCTTAAAAGCCTTACGCTTGCATATGCCCTTTCCTACACTCTGAGATGCCAATCTTGAGCCCAGGAATGCATTTCTCAAGGACCTGGGAGCCATCCTAGTGATGAAACTGGGAGATTCTACAATATAGGCTCTATGGAAGTATAGGTGCTTGTCATAGATGGTCACATATGGTCACAGAGAGACTGGTCACAGCAATCAACCAGTCTCCCTCCTAAGGTCATCCAAAGATTTCCATCAGCATAACCATATTTGAGAGCCCTCTAATGTGCTGCAGCAGAGTCAAGATCCTTCTCTTCCTCTTGTAGGAATAATCCTGAATAAAATTTCTTTGTTGAACTGGTCTAGTGCAGTTGTGATTTCATATACAGTGAGTAGCCTACCCACTCCCTACTTCATCCCAGCCCTTAGAGCCCAATTGATTGAAGGTAGCAATGTTCCCAACCTAAAGACAACACAATCCAACCTTCCCTACCATTGGGAGAAGTCTTCCCAACCCCAAACCTAATGGGAAGCTCTGTGCTAGGAATGATTAAAGAGGAATAGCTGAGCAAGGGATCGTAGCTAACTCAAGGCACTACCACCGAACCTCAGCAGCTTACCTCCCTGCTTCCTTTGTCTGAGAGACAGAGACACACATCTCTCTTCAAACTCAAGGCAGTGTCTTAAGCAAAGGGAACACACAAATGTTGCATCAACTTTCAAGCATCCTCTGAAACCTTAAAACTATTCATTTCACAAATATCCTTTAAATCGGACTTTAAAAGAATCCCTACCCTCCTTTTGTCATTGTTTCTTGAGAGCAGATCTTACCTAGTTCATGCTAGCCTGGGGCTGCTAGTACCCCTTCCTCTAGATCCGGAGTGCTGTTACTATAGGCATTCACCCAGCACCCATATATTTTGCAAAAGAGAAGACTCTGGAGTCACAATGGCTTAATGAGCTTATGTAAAACACTTCACATGAACCAAAAGACAAAACACAAGCCATCATTTTTCCCAGGGCCCACCACGCTGCCTGCAAACACTGGATATGTGATTGGTGAGGAAAGGCATGTGACAGGGTAACCACAAGTCAGACAGCTGACTTCCGATCCTCTAAATCACACTTCTCATTTATAAGAATTGAGGATTTTTTTCTTATTTATCCCAGTAGCTCTGTCATGGAACAGAGTCTGCCATAAATATCCTACGGGCCCAATGCTCACTGGGTATAAACAGCCTTATCTGAGTCTCGACACCATTCCTTCAGGGATCTGTTGCTCAAGGTCTGTGTAAATTTATAGCAGTGAAATGAAAAATTTCAAAGCTCTCCATTGGATTAGTTCTGATGTTGCATGGAAATCCACCCTAAACATGCCTAGATTTTCAATCTTATTGTTAAATATATTTATATACTTTCATGCTTGAAGTCAAAACTCATTTATACATTTTGATTGTTGTGGGTTTCTTTTTTTAACTGAAACACAACTAACGTTAAATTGGTCACCTGGGGTGTTCTTTTCCACTGTTTTGGGGGTATTACTGTGAGGAGACAGGAGAGTACCCCCCAGTTTGTGTTACTTTGCAATGTGGGCTGTTCTGTGCCTATAAAGATACTGTCTGATGAGACAGGCTCCAAGTGTCTCAAGTCCCAGTTGTCTCTGATTATCTAGAGCATCATATTTAACCTCTAAAGCAGTGGTTCTCAACATACGGGTTATAGTCCCTTGAGGGTCAAATGACCCTCTCCCAGGGGCAGCAGATCGGATATTTACAATTTGATTCATGACAGTAGCAAAATTACAGTTTTGAAGTAGCAAAGAAATGATTTTATGGCTGGAGGTCATCTATGATATTGGTATTGTATTATAGGGTTGCAGCATTAGGAAGGCTGAGAAGCACTGCTCCCGAGTATGTGATATGGAGATTTGTTATGTCCTCTTCACCCTTCTCTCCTCCTAGAGAGATGGGAGAGACTTATCTGGTAACAAGTACATAAGCACCTGAAATCCATAGGTTCCTGTCCCCAAAGGTGAGTTCACAGTATCAAAGTGCTCAACACGTCATCTATAGTATCTATCTAATGGGGGAGGAGAGGGGAAGAGAGAAATGTCACAACAGCAGCAGAAGGTATAAGCGACATTCAGGTCCATCTGCGGACATCACTCTCAAATCTGTAGGCACTGCTGTAGATTTTCATTGTGGAACCAAATTAAAAATGGTTTTGTTCCAGAGTGTCAAAGGATAGCACATTTCAAAATCCACAGCCGCGCATTCAGAATTGGCCTCTGCTGAGACCACAGCTAATTTCCCCTCCCCCATCGCAATTTTGAGTTCATAAGCCACGGAACTGCTGAGTGGCTGCTTCTCCCAGAAGCCGCTCGTGGCAACTGAGCTGTCTCCCCGTGCCTCAGTGGACATCCAACAAAGGCTGAGCCTGCAAGTTGCCAAGAAAAACAAAAAATCATCTTTTCTAGCCGTGAGATCATTTTCACATTTTTGCTAGTAGATTAACCAACAAGGGGAAGATTTTTGTCATGAAAGTTTCCGCCGGCAGATTCGTTTCCCGTCCTTTACCTCCACACAAGTAAAACCAGAGAGAAATATGTCCTCCTAGTTGTATGAAAGTGTGCTCTGGAGAGAGGAAGACGAGTTGCCTAGGATTAAAGAAAGTAATCTTATTTGGAAAATAAGCCTCCTGCCTTGCAAAGAGACAGCTGATAAATTAAAACAAACTAGGAAATAAGCGAAAGAAGCCACAGACGTTGATGCCACCCAAAGGCAACGTCCCATTGAAAGCAAACAAATCATCCCGTTTTCAACATGATTTTTCCTGTATTAAAAATAAATTACTAATAATTTTTTTAAAGATGAGCTTTTTAATAAGACCACATGACGAGGATAGATAAATAAACCTATTTTTTTTTCCATTTTGCTTTCCAACCCAATCCCAAGCTATAGCAATTAGCAGCTGCCCAGTGATCAATACTCAAAATTGATTTGCTTGGACACTTGTGAAAGCAGATTTTGACAGCAGGAGATTAGTGGCCAGCAATGTGCTGGTGAGGGATCACAAAGAAAGGGAACTCAGAGGAGAGGGCGAATCGATGGTCTCACCATGTGTGAACTCTGCTTGGTTTGCAGACTGTCCTGGCAGCTGCAGATGGCCAAAGACAGAGTATTCGAAGTAGCCTGACTTGGCGAGCCTGCACAAAACATATTCCCCATGGGCTTGCAAACCCTCAACATATCAAGACTGCGATCCTCTAGGTGGGTCCGATCACAAAAGGCATACTCTGTTTCTACATAAGCTTCTGCTTATTGGTGCAATTTATCTCAGAGGCCCCAGGCTAATTTCCTCCGAAGGTTGGTATTAGTAAATGGACATTAAATTCTTACAATAACATTGGCATCCTCATGAAATGGTTCTTTCCGATTTATTTTTACCCCTATAGCCCTAAAGTCACAATACTTCTAACCATAACTCCCCAACAGCGATCTTTCAGAAATGACTTAGAAGCAGGGCGGTGGTGGCATACGCCTTTAATCCCAGCACTCGAGAGGCAGAGGCAGGTGGATCTCTGTGAGTTTGAGGCCAGTAGCATCTACAGAGCGAGTTTCAGCAGAGAAACCTTGTCTCAAAAATACAAGAAAAGGGGGGGGTGGACTTACAAAGAAGAAAAGGAGGAACCCGAACTATTTATTTTCTACTTGGAAAGTGGGGAGAAAGGGCTGGAGGGCTGGGTCTCATAGAGACGTGGTGTGACGTGACTTACAAATGCCACAGGGTTTTCCATTCCATGTGTCAATCAATATCAGAGGCTAAACCTTCTGGTGCCACGTATTAGGGAGCATAAAATGTGGGTACCAAGCAGCCCAGGCAGTTTCCTTTCACAGAAGGCCTCCCAGAGGACATCCCCTTCCACATCACTGAAAAGACCCATGTCAAATCTGCATACCCAGTCATCCTCCCAGCTCCTGCCCTTGGGTACACATCCGCTGCAGATGCTCCATCAGGCCCCCTATGACCCATACCCACTTCACAGTGAAGATAAAGGGTGAGATCAAAGGAATGTGTATCTGGTTCCAATCCGTGTCATCTCTGGGCCAATCAGGGGGAAAAAGAAATCAACCTACAGTGTGTAACTCCTACGGCTTTAACTTGAGCAATAGTAATTGGTTATGCTAAGTAGCATCCTGCAACTGGAAGACAGATTTTTTTAAACACAAATAATAACTTTCCTGTTCCTGTTTTCTATCCTCTAACTATGACTGAAATCATGGGGAAGCTTATTAAAGCAACTACAGCACAATCTCCTTGTATTTATAACTGTGATTCCTCTAGCTTCGTAGTCAAGTTTACAGCACACCCAGCATCAGCATCAAGCAGTTAACTTGTGTCCAGTTTCTATCCTCTTATCTGACTCCCTATCCTCCTGGCCCAATAACCGACTACACACTACTCATTCTCAGCCCCAGCCCCTGCCATGTGGACCAGATGCTTCTCTATGCTGTTAGTCTAGAAAAAGGTGATGGGATGTTGGTGACCTGAACACATCAGCATCAACTGCTGGGATTTTCCATCCCTCTGTTCCACCTGCCTCTGTGCAGAATCATCAGTCGCTAGAGCTTAAGGCAGACTTTCTGCTGCAGCCTCATCCTTTGAGTCATGTTTGGATGGATAAAGTTAAATGCCAGGCAGCACTAACAGCTAAACAGATAGCCTCCCCCAGCTTCTACCCCATGCTTGTCAGCAGGACATTCCTCTGTCTAGTCTATGCCCTCCTCTGCTCCTCCTCTAAGCCAGCTCCTCTGGTTAGTCTGCCAGAATCTTAACACAGCTAGCAGGCCATTCCCACAACTCTCTCTATAAAATCAGCAGCTTTTAAGTAATATCATTTGGGGGCATTGTCAATAAGTTGAACATATTCTTTAAGGTTTATTTTGTTTTTGTTTATATATACATATGTGTGTATACATGAGTGTGCTGGTGTCTGTGGAGACCAGAAGAGTGTGCCTGATCTCCCAAAGCTAGAGCGTCACATGCTGGGAACCGAACCTTGTTCTCCGGAGGAGAGCAGCAAACCCTCTCAACCACTGAGCCATCTCCTCAGACCCTGGATGCTGACCATCTCCCCCCTCCCCCATATCTACCAGTGGGGTTCTGCTCTTCCTTTTAAAGCGGCTCTCTAGCACATCAAGCACATGCATATTCATAAGTTGCTATCTATATTAGATTACCCATGCCTCTGCCTTCTCCCATTAACATAGTTAATCAGGAGCATTAAGACACAGAACTGAGCTGGGAACTGAATTCCGGAGCAAAACAAGAGTGTGCAGAGCTAGCAAATATTCTTAGAATTTTGCTGAAGGTGCAAAGGGAACCAAAAAGCTTCAAATATTCCAAAATATTTGAAATGGTTTAGGAGGAATTTTATTTGCCCAAAGGCCCTCTCTAAAGGATTACATTTTAAACTGTTATATCACATATATATTTTTATTGCCATTTCTGTTCGCTCAGTCATCCAAATACTAATGCTAGGGCATTGGACCATTGGACGCAAGGACTGAATTCCAAGAAGATTAGGGAACCAAGGGAGTGCAGAGTGGGTTTAATGACTCGTGGGTGAAGTATTAGTCATTGGTCATAAACCAATGAGGAACCAGAGACACAGGAATGAATTCAGAAAGGGGAGCAACAGGCTTTTCTGTGCAGTTCCACCCGACAGCTCAGCCAGCTGACTCAACACTTCTTCCGAGTTCTCAGAGCAAAAGCCCTAGTGGGTTCCTCTATTTTACTTTCAATTTCACCTTTTTACAATCAAGGTCTCTCTTAACACATTAAATGCAAAAATAGTGATGTATGAGAAAACAGGACTCTCTAGAGAGAGAATGGTAACATAAAACGCTCCAATACACGCACATGCAAAAGGCTGAAGTAAGAAGTTTGCCTTAAACGAATGTACTGAAATATATAACATTAACAAAAGGGAATGTCCGGTGGTTTCATGGTTGATTAAGAACTAGGAATTCTGGCTTTACTTAAGTCTGACTATAATTCAAAATGTAAGGATCTAAGGGGATCTCCTGTAGGCTCTGTCTCTCAACTCTGAACTCATGGAGAAGAATGTGCATCATTCCAGGACCCTTTGTAAGTCTCGCCGAAGGCTCTCTGACCAGTCAGCATAAAGGACATTTCACACATCTGGTTCGTTTCTCCACCCCACAGCCATTTCTCTCTATGAACACTCCCATATGTAATATTGGTTTACCAGCTGGAGCAATGCTTACCCTCTACTCAACCTTTTCTGCATTATTCAGAGGCATCAACCATGTAGGCCTGGTTAGGTTTAGGCATGGCAAACCAACATAAGTAGGGATCTAACTGAGTAAGGCATCTCAAAACTAAAAAAGGCAGAATGATGTTGGAGTAACCAGAAGTGTACTTCTTGGTGTCTCGGAAATTCTTATCTCAATAGTCATATTTAATTAAACAACCAGTGAAAGAGATAAGACAGTGGGTTTTAGATCATACAGACTTGGATACAAATTCAAACTATGCCAAATATACTTCAATTCCTTCACTTAGGAAATACACACCATCTGTCTACTGTGTTCCAGTTGTGAGTCCTGGGATAACAGTGAACAGCAGTAAACAGCATGTTTTAAAACGAAAGAACTCCATAAAGGGGGGAGGTGGGGAGGGGAAGGGAGGAATAGATGATACGAATAATACCAGGGTTGTTTGAAAAAGCCATAAAGAATGTTATTATTTTATATTTACTTAAAATTACATGTGTACCAGGACATGGTAGCACACACCTTTAATCCCAGCATTCGGGAGGGCGAGGCAGGTGCATCTCCATGAGTTCAAGGCCAGCATGGTCTACAAGAGCTAGTTCCAGGACAGGCTCCAAAGTTACAGAGAAACCCTGTCTCAGAAAAAGAAATTACATATGTGTGTGCATATATATATATATATACACACATTATATATATGTATATATGTATATGCATATATTACATGAAGTTACACCACTTGGAGTGACAATGCTCCCCACAAAAGCCATCTAGCAAACCCCAGTGTCAGGAATGGAAAACCCCCTTTCAAGCTGCTGGCCAGAGAAGTGCCTCAAAACAGTAGAGGTGATTACCACTGCCCTTGGTGGCCTCGTAGAAACCCTGCTGCTGAAGATACCACACACTTCAGACACAAAACTTGGAAGAATCAAGCTGGAACTGACCTGGAAGTTCAGTCCTCTCTGAGGACACTAAGATCTCCTCGTACCAGAAGGAACTCTCTAAACTGCCCAGGGAAGAAAGCAATCAATTTTCCTGCCCAGCCATGATGCCTACAAACCACAACAGTGACCAGAATGGCAAGAGTGCTGCTTACTTCATGGGATAACCAGCATCCGTCTAATTGAAGGTAAGGCCATGTGCTGGGGGAGAATTCATAATTGACAGCATAAACCTGTTCCCTGTGGCTGGTAAGGCCAAGAATCCTAAAGGAAAACCTATGTCTGCCATTTCCTTAAACCAGTATAATGTCTAACTACACTCTAAATAGTTTATCTTTATACCCACAAATAAAGTAGCACTCATTCCTCATCAAAGAAGCGGATGGGGGCCATTACAGAAATCCAGGACTGATAAAAATGCAGCCCCCGTTGATCCACAACACAACCACCAGACTGATGACTTGGGGGATCACTGAAGAGGACGGGTCTGAAGGACGGAATACCGAACATATGCCGCAAAATGGTGTCTTCCGTATGCTACGGATGCTGTACCAGGAAATATCAGCAATACAGTCTCCTAAACAAGACCTGAAAGAACAAATGACGGCACGAAATGAAGTGCCCGTGTGATGGGGGGGGCTCACCACTAGTTGAGGAGATGCAGACAATTGCTGGTTGCAGAGCGAGGTAGAATTAATTGTTTTCTCCAGGGATAAGTCTCCTGACACTTTTCCAACCCCAGGCAGTCAGCCCTAAATAAATATACTTATGAGCAGCCCTAAATGAACTCGGTAGATGGTGTTGATAAATTTATAAGCTTATACATAGGAGTAGCAATAATAATTAAAGAATAAGAGGCCATCAATATTAGAAAGAGTTGGACGCAAGGGAGGTTGAAGGAGGAAGAGAGAATTATGTAAATATAATATTCATATATGAAATTCTCAAAAACCAAAATTTTAAAAACCTGACCAAAAGCAAAACAAAAAATAAATCTGTTATTCATAAATTTAAAAAAATTAAAGAACTGTGAGCCTGGAAGAAATTGTAAGGACATTATAAGAAATGATTTTAACCATCTTATTTTTCAAATTAAGCGAAAGAAATCACAGAAAATTAATGCAGTTCTTTTATAATGTCAGTGACTGGGAGGCAGAAACAAGGTATCCCCAGGGTAAGCTGACTGGGTAGACAAATAGGTATATGAGAGCTCTGTGTTCAGTGAATGAAGAGGAGAGCAATCAAGGAAGACCCTTGTTGTCAACTTCAGGCCTTCACACATGCATTGACATTCATGAATGAGTACCAGAACCCCTGAAACCCCACATATTATATTTAAGAAAACTGCTCTTGCATTAGGCACATCTCCCACATTCCTGTGGTAAGGCATCATGACCAGGACAACTTAGAAAAGAAAGTGTTTAATTTGGATTTACAGTTGCAGAGAATTAGAACCCATAATGATAGAGTGTAGATTAATGCTATAAAGTACTCCAACACTAAATCAGAACTGAATATAATAAAGGGTTTTTTTTTATTTATGCAGCAGAGCAAGGACATTTCTGCAGGAACAGCTGAGAGCTTCCATCTTGATCTACAAGTAGGAAGCAGAATGACTGTAATTGGTATGAGTCTTCTGAAACCTCAAAGCCCCTCTGGACAGGCTAGGATAACTAACAATGGTTGTATTCTTTACCACAAGGTCATTTATCTATCTGATTTTGGCCCAACGTAAGCAATGAAAATGTAAAGTTTAGAATTATTTAGCCCTGTGTTCAAATTCTAGCTCAGCTCTTTTGGGCAGAGCCAAAAGGCAAAGCAGCCTTAGTCCTAGGCAGGCTGCAGCTTAGCATTTTAAGAAGCACTCCTGGAAGAAAAAGATTACAGATACACAATAGGACAGATTCAGACATAAAAGAACTCTAAACAAGTCACTGTATGTTTTAAAAAAATGTATGTAGGCTTGGGAGAGAGAAGGAAAAGAGTAAATGTAATATAAAAGAGTACAGACAGTCATAGATTAAAGGAGTAAGGATAAGAAAATAAATATTAAACTTGTAGAAAAAGCAATAGAGTAAGAAAAATAAGCCACATAAAGATGGAATATACACAGAGAGTCTGAATTATGTATACTATTGTGTTTTCTTTGAATTTTTTGACTGTGAAGGAGCTAAGTACAGAGAGACATTTCATTGTATGAGCTGCTAAACTAAACCATCCTATATATTTTAAAGGTATCTTGATTCCAAAATTTGGGTCTAAGGATTTGTTGTTTTGGAAAAGAGGGTCTGCTTTTGTTTGCACAGAAGATGAGAATCTGTGGATTCCTTTCAGACTAATGTGGTTTGATGGTCCCAGACCCCCCAAAAGGCTACCATGAAGACCCCCCAAAATTACTTTGCCCAACAAAATGCAGGAAGCAGTTTGGAGAGAACTACATCCAAATTTCCAAATATTGTTTATAAATGTTTGTTTACTTTAGAGGAGAATATGCTATAGAGATTTGCTTTGGTATGAATCTTAGTTAATTAATTCAAATTTAAGGTCAGCTTTGTTTTATATATTGTTCTGCTCTTGATTAAGGTATTGTGTTTGCATAGTTCATTTAAAAATGTAACATATAATCAAGAAATAGGGGTTAATAGATAATTATCTATAATAATCAAACTTGTAGTCACATTAGTTACGTTTTCTAGATATATAGAGATATATTTCAGTTAGATATTCTTCAAATCTTTCAGAGACCTTCAGGATATGGCATTTAAATGTTTTAATAACTTAGGACTTTTCATGACAGTGAGACACATCTGTTCCTGGCAGCACCAAGCTACTTCAAGAGGATGATGAGCACCGAAAAGGCTCCTTATGGTGTTGGTTAGCCATTTGGATAAGAAACTGCTCTTGTTTAGACTGCTTGATGTTTTATGCTGTATGAACTGAACATGCAGGGCCCATAGAGATATGACTGCTAAACTTGTCTAAGGGTGAGATGGTCCTTTGGGGTTCCTGCTACATGGAAGAGTCTCCCAGACATTCTGTAGGACATGGAAGAAAGCAACTGATGGACTTAGCCATTACAAGGCAAAAACAGATCTTCAAATTTCCTGCTTCGTGGAAAAGTCTGCTGGATACTATGGGCCTGTAGGCTGAAGAGGGATGCTCCAATGATACAGAAGAACTTTGGATAACTGTCCAGTGAGATATCTCTGTCAATTCTAGAGTTTTGGAAGTTGCTTACAATGTACTTCCTATCTACTTAGGTAATATTATATCCTTCTGGAGTCTTTGATAGAATTGAAGAATAGATAGTTATAATTTGTCTTAGTTATGATAAAAGATAAAGTAGATACAAATATTGTAACTGTAATTCTTGCTTGCTACCTGTCTTATTATATGCAATTATACTATGTTAAAGTTAAAACCCTTTTTTTATTTAAATAGAAAAGGAAAAATGGTGTGGGAAGTCCTTCTGTATACGTGTTACTTTAATGAAGAAACTGCTTTGAGCCTATAGCAGGACAGAACAGAGCTAGGTGGGGAAAACTAAACTGAATGCTGGGAAAAAGAAGGCAGAGTCAGGAGTAGCCATGTAGCCCTACAGGAGACAGATGCCAGGCAGAATCTTGCCAGTAAGCCACGGCCACATGGCGATACACAGAATAATAGAAATGGGTTAACCAAAGATATAAGAGCTAGCTAGCAATATGCTTAAACGAATAGGCCAAGCAGTGACTTAATTAATACAGTTTCTATGTGCTTATTTCAGGGATGAGCAGCTGGGAACAAGCAAGCGGTCTCTTACAACACTCCAAAATGTTCTTTTAGCACAATCTGCTAGATGAAGCAAAATCTCACTTCCTTTCACTTTCTATGCCAAATTGTTTCCAATGAGAAAGAAATGATTTCAGTTAGATGTTATTTTAAGACCAGGTGTGGACGAACCATGTGCACTTATGCATCACGTTTGAGCCTCACCATATGAGTCAAGGTTCTAACTTCTGAGAATTTAGTTCAAATGCATTTTAATGTAAATACAAGTCAAGGTAAACCACTGATCCAGACAGAATCATCACTGATAATCAACCTGGGAAAATGGAGCAATTGCTCTCACTTTGTCTACCTCTTGCCTTTCCCCATCCACTCACTGGCCCCTGAAAAGATGCAAGGGAAGCCCTGGGGATCCTAAATGGGCAAGGAAGAGAGTCTACCACTCAGCCTTTGTCTGAGTTATACTTTTTCCCTAGAAGTAAATTTTATGGGGAGTTAAATTATAATAATAATATTTCATAAAATTATACTCCACACATAATTAATATATGTTTTGCATGTTTAATGACATTAGGCTAAGGTAGCCTGTGAAAATCTATCTCCCAGTTGTAGGTGGTCCTGCAAAGTCAGAAGCCCTCAAAGTGTACAGACAAAGGCTTCTCTGCACCTGGAGGGTTCTTGGACATTGGCCAACATTAACTCTAAATTTCTGGGTTCACTGCTGCTGCTGCTGCTGCTGCTGCTGCTGCTGCTGCTGCTGCTGGGCAACTGTGGTTCTGAATGACAAGTTCTTCCTTCAGATATGTTAATATAGTTAATCAGTTAGTCCAGGTTTGCTGACTCCACTCCAAAACAATCTCAAAAGGGACCTTCATGTCTTTGTCCCAGCCTGGTAGGTGCAGAGGGCACTTTTATTCACCTGGTTTCCAAATTCAGGAGCTCACTGTCCTGCCACCCCACTGTGGAGACTTTCTGATGTTCAAATGCTTGTCCTTGCCACAAGTCACTCCTGGTGCCAGACTTGACGAGGACAGGACCTCATGCATTATGCACTAACCTGCTTTTCAGTGAAGTGAACTTGCAAGCGCTTAAAACTCGGTTTACTTAAGATATCATGAAGGCCTTTATGTCCTTTACTGATTAAATTTTAAAATCACTTGGATGCAGGAGACAGAAATTACCCTGCAACTTGTAGGCCGCTTCCTATTGACAGGACCTGAACTAATCATTTTACAAACATCTTTTAAAGCCTCTAAATTCTCCATAATGAAAGCAACATTATTCTTTGCATGTATGTGAGGAAACAGGTACTCAGGAAAGTGCCTGACCCAACGTCCGTAAGATCACAGAGCTCAAAGCATGTTCTCCCAAATATTGTCATATATAAACCACCTCCCTGAATCCTGAGCATGGACGATGAATTGCATCGGCTGCCCTGGGATTTTCCATGTTCACCTTTCTACTCGACTCATTCAGAAACCAAAACTTAAGTGCATTGTATTTGGTAGTAGTTTATGTCGTCCCTAAGTTTGAGTTTGGATCCACTCTCTGGCAGAAGCACAGCCATGTGTCACCTATGTTTTAGTCAAAGACAGATGACATAGATGATTGTGGTCCCTAAGATCACATGTGTCATCTAGAGATGTCATAGCCATTGTAGTTTGTATAAGCACATCCCATGGTGTTCGCTCATGACATTAGCTAAGGAGGCATTTCCCCAAAAGCTCCCCCCCTCCACCAGGAAGCAACCTGTGGCTCATCCCTCAGGTATCCACATCTTCGGCACTGGCAGTTGCTTGGTATGCCCCAGCACCGTCACAGGTGAACGACTGCCCAGTTTACCTGGCTGGGATCTAGCTTCCCTCTATGCCTCCAGCCACAAGTCAAAATGAGGCAACTAATCTCCAACATCTGCAGTCTACATGGTCACGTGGGTTCTCATGCGTCCCATCTTCGGCCTTATTTGCCTTCAAAATACTCACTTGCCCTTCCTCCTAGGCAAAGACAAATTTGCCCTGGTGGGTGAGAATTGACATATGGTCTTTTTCTGAGCACCGTCCTCCTAACTGGGCTGATCAGATAATTTGGTAATCATATACCTCATGGAGCCTATGGGAATCGCCAAATCTCAAAAGGTCCAGGGCCAGTTTGAGCGCTTACCTAGGTTTAAGAAGCCCAGCACAGATCATGTGTGTTGGTGTGGGGCTAAGCCTAAGTTTTTGTCTGTCAGAGTGTGATCTGAACAAGTTATCTGGGCAGCCCTGTTCTCTTAAACAAAAAAGGCTGTCTGATGCATCTTAGCATGAAAAGAAAAGTTAGGTGAAAAAATACTGATTAATAATAATCTCCATTTAATATTAACATGCTTCAGTAGGTGAGACTTAAAAGTCAGACTAGGATGTGGCCTGACTGCAGATTTGTTTTCTCTGATTAATATATTTGTCTCACCAAATTCATCCCTGAATTCAATAATTCTAAATTCATACCAAATACAGCCATAACTATCCCTTATAAAAGCAAACATAAGCATTCTGCTTAAGAAGAAGCCGAGACTCTTTAGGAAGGTATTTCGGTCCTCCAGCTATTAATTTGTCTTTCTTTGGGAAGGGGCGGTTCACATTTCTTGCTATCAACCCTTCTTTAATACGGAGCTCATGAATTCCAGCTGTTGGCCACATAATTTCTTCCCGCATTTGATTTCTAGGCTTCTCCCTGGTCCCTAAATCCTTCCCATATGTCAGTCAGGAGGCCTGGGCCTCCTGGGGCGCAGACGCCCAGTGCTGCCCCGTGTCCAAGGGCTAAAGTGATGCAAGAACCGCTTGACCGTCCGTCCCAAAGCACCCAGATGAGGAGATGCTGTCTGTCTTTCTGCCAGGCCTTCTGCCCTGCAGGCTGCAGCCACCACCTGCTCCTCATTTTTCTCAAGTATTCTTCAATTCGCCATGTTTAAAAGAAAACAGTCATTTTTTTTCCAGCTGAAACCACTTCTGGGCTGCCTGCATTTTGGCTTTTGTTTACAAAAGCTCTGCAGTATCCTTGCCAAGGGAAAGAAAAGGAAAAGCACTCTGCTTCATCTCCAGTTTAACCTTTTACAGGCAAGGTCTCTTTGCGCATGTGCGGAAGCACGACCCGTGATGCACAGGGGAAAGCTAGGGTTCCCAAGAGACAGAGCAGCGGCTTAAAAATACTCAAACGCATGCATTGTAATTTTGAAACAAGGAATATTTGTCTAAACTGAAATGCATTAAATGCAGCTTCTAATGAAAGGAGCGTCTACTGGTTTCGCGGAGGACCTGATGTCAGAAACACAAGGACTGGTAAATTTTGCAGCCAGATTGTGTTCCCAGCACACTTCACGGGCATTGTTGGGCTGTGTCTTCCATCTCCCCAAAGCAAGAGAACCCGTGTTAAGAAAGATACTTCATCCTTCAGAATTCTCCCTACCTTCTCAGGCCTAACATAAAGTCTGTCAAATTCTGGGGGCTTGTGGTTCAAGTTCCCTTAGTGACAACGTTTGGAAAATAGAGTCCTGGGGTCAGTATTTATGTCACTAAAAATATTAACTCGGCTTAACCCAGCTGTCTCTCCTCTCATCCTGTCTGAGAAACTTCCCTGGACAGAGGAGCAGATTTCACATCCCAAGGACCAGCTCTTGAGAGGAGTGTTGGGGGACTGGAGCACATGAGCAGATGCCTGGAGAACCCTGTGTTTCTTCCTCACTCTCCTGGGCCCTCCTGTCTCTTAGCCCAGATGTGACCCCAGAACAGATGCATTTCTCTCAGCTCCCACCCTGGTCTTGCTCCCAGGCACCACTGAGAAGGAGCAAAGCTGTGAGCCCCAGCCCCTCACACATCCATATCCCCCTCCCCCACCCCCTTCAGATACTTACAATCTGGGAATGGAAAGGCAATCCCTCACTGGGAAAACCACGGATCAGAGGGAAGGAGTGTTGCAGAATATTCCTTGGCACTATGTGAAGATATGTCACTGTGATTGGTTTAATAAAGAGCTGAATGGCCATCAGCTAGGCAGAAAGAGGTTAGGCAGGGCTTCTGGGGACAGAGAGGCAGAGTCGCAGCCGCCCAGGGAGCCAGACATACAGGACGAGAGGTAAAAGCCTTACACCTCATGGCAGCACGTAGATGAATAGAAATTGATTAATAAGTTATAAGAGCTATTTAGAAATAAGCCTAAGCTACAGGCCAAGCTTTCATAATTAAAAGTAAGTTGCTGTGTCATAATTTTGGGACTGATGGTCCAAAACAGCCTTCTATAAAGGAGTCATTGGATAAATGCTTCTCTCAGACACACAATCATATGGCTCCCCTCCCCCTACATGAAAGATGAATGGATGTTGTCACCCAAGTGGAGGCTGGCTTGAAAATGGAACTTCTGTTACCTCCTTTCCTACATACCTCTCACCTCTCTCAGTCTCTCTGTCTGTCTCTCATCTGTCTGTCTCTCTGTCACTGTCTCTCTCTCTCTCCCTCTCTCTCTCCCTCTCCCTCTCTCCCTCCAGCTAAACTGTCGCCCTGAGAAACTATTTGCACCTACATTTTGATTCTGGTTCTTCTTTGTAAGGAACCAAATATTCAAGGCACAGTAGGCATCAGGAGGATCAGCATGAGGAACAGCACAAATGGTGTGACCTGGTGCATGAAGAGCCAGGGCAAGACTGTCTTTGAGAATCTGCAACTTGTTTTCATGGAAAACGAAGTAGATTTGCTCTGTGCTGCTCCAGTCGAGTTCATCTCAATCCATATATGAAAGTCACACTGTAGACTTCCATCAATGCAGAGTCAGGAGAATATCAAACAATTACCTTTAATCTCCCTGCCTGTGACCCAGCTGCTGAAACTGCTCCTCTGAGACCCACTCTACATAGGACTCCTATAACCAGCATTCCCTGCGTTATCCCTTGTTCCCACACCTCCGATATCTTCTTCATAACTTAAGGACAAAGTTCAGCTTACATTGGCATGGTTTACAGAGTAGAGCTCCATCCAAGAAAGCCTTTGCCCTATGTCCAGTTAGCCTGCTGGTAAAACTGATATAAGCAAGATTCCCGCCAGAGGTCTTCAAGGGTTCCTTCCAGGTCTAAGACCTGTGACTCAATCATCTCCATTAAAAGTGCATTTCCTCCAAGAGCCTCACAAATTCCCACAAAGCCCATGACTCACAGATCTTAGCGTCCTTCACTGACTGTCCATAACTGAGCTCCTTTTTCCCACCCACCTGCCAGATCCCTCCCTCAAGACATCTCTGCATCACTGGTACTTCCCAATCTGAGATAGAATTCATGCCCTCCCCAATTCCACCCACCTATTTTCTCACCTCTTTGTGTCTGAAGTGATACTTTCCAACCTCCTGTTCAATCCCTAACCGTGGGCAAGACCTTGTTCAAAAGCTGCGTCTATCTCAGCCCTTCCCAATTCATCTCTATCAATGTGTGTGTGTGTGTGTGCCCCGCATCACCACCCTGCACACATGATTGTCAATACCACAGACAGAAAAAGGTGTCTGTACTCTTTGAGGAAGGAGACTGTCTCCTTTTTTTTTTTTAAATGTAGTCCCAGTACCTACACACAAACACTGATAATGCTCTTGTTAAGTAAATCACTGAAATAAAATGATGTTAAATGGCATGACTCTTCAAATTTCCACAGCGTGAATCATCAGAACCACCATTGCCCCTTCACTCATCCCCATATTCGACCACCAGTTTAGTCTTGCCTCTTCCTTGTTCCAAGGCTCTCTTGCTTTCTGCCTTATACCAATCCAGTCTGCTCCTTGAATCCCACCCACTAACTCTCCACCTCCAGGTGATTTTAACTTTTGATAACCATTCAGTGTAGATGTAAAGGCGGAGTATCCTTTCTAAAGCTCCCACTAATGGCTTCCATATTCCCATAGGCTGCAGTCCAGCTGTGCTGTCCAGGAGCTCAGCGGTCTTCTAGTCCCGTCTCTCCCTATGTCTATAGTCTACAATCCAGCTGTGCTGTCCAGGAACTCAGTGGTCTTCTAGTCCCATCTCCCCCTATGTCTATAGTCTACAATCCAGCTGTGCTGTCCAGGAACTCAGTGGTCTTCTAGTCCCGTCTCCCCCTATGTCTATAGTCTACAATCCAGCTGTGCTGTCCAGGAACTCAGCGGTCTTCTAGTCCCGTCTCCCCCTATGTCTATAGTCTACAATCCAGCTGTGCTGTCCAGGAACTCAGCGGTCTTCTAGTCCCATCTCCCCCTATGTCTATAGTCTACAATCCAGCTGTGCTGTCCAGGAACTCAGTGGTCTTCTAGTCCTGTCTTTCCTTATGTCCACAGTCTACAATCCAGCTCTGTTGTTCATGAACTCGGTGGTCTTCTAATCCTGTCTTTCCCATCTTCACAGCCCACACTGCTCAGCCTACTCTCTATATACCAAACAACACCACCCTCTTCTGTCATCCTGACCTTGATTGGACCCTATCACATTTCAAGCACAAGTTCAAGTCTTCTCTCACCTCTCTGAAGACTTTCCTACTATTCCACTCCCAGGTGCTCATTCCATCCTCTCAAGTTTAATGTCCTTCTTGTCTAGAATCATGCATTTATCTTCCAAAGGCAGCTCCAAGGAACAGTCATCTAAGATTACTGAGGGAGGGGAGGAATGAGGAGAGGAGGGAAGGAGGGAGGGAGAGAGGGGTCTGTGAAATCAGAGAAACATGGGTAATGCATCTGATGTCAAACACACTGAGGGCACATGCCAGCTGTTAACTTCTAGTTACTCTGCAAGCCACACAACAACCCTCAGAGCTGTGAGCCATATCTTCATCAACAGACCAGAGTGAGGTATTTGACCTTC
Organism: Chionomys nivalis; assembly: GCF_950005125.1. NCBI lineage: Eukaryota > Metazoa > Chordata > Mammalia > Rodentia > Cricetidae > Chionomys > Chionomys nivalis. The sequence continues at coordinate 30,349,685 of NC_080110.1, read as the reverse complement.
ACCATAAACTAGGACTCAAATACGGACACCAACTCCAGAGCTTGTGGTATACGCCCCCTTGAATGTGCCCTGTCACTCAAACTCCTGCTGTATAATATGCAAGCGTTTGCCTCTGACAATATTACTCTTGTTCCCCAGCTTGTCTGAAAACTTCCTGAGGGCAAACACCAGTCTCGTTCCCTTTGTCTCTTCCACACCGCAGGGCACAGAGCCAGTGTAAATGCCCATCCTGCCAATACAGAGGGAATCGTTTCCTATTAATGAACCATTTTAAATGCATAAAAGCAATATATTACAACTTTTCGTGGTATCACCTCATCTGTTAAATCATCGTTTTAGTGGCAATGCCCAGGTAGGCTAATTTTTCAGTGCTTTTGTACATAAGAAAAACGAGAAACAGTGAAGATCTGGTGATCTGCCTCTCATCTCACCTCTGCAAGTGCACTGCTCCCCAGCCTGACACCATCATCTGCCTGGGAACATCCCTGGAAAAGACTGGAGGGAGGCCCATTCAGAGTGAGGCTGCTCTTTCTCACCAGTCAACACCAGACTATCAACCTCAGAGATGCATTCAAATCTATTTTTATAAGGAAGAAGAAGAAGAAGAAGAAGAAGAAGAAGAAGAAGAAGAAGAAGAAGAAGAAGAAGAAGAAGAAGAAGAAGAGAAAGAAAGATAGATAGATAGATATTTAGATAGATAGATAGATAGATAGATAGATAGATAGATAGATAGATAGATATCTTCCTGGGGCCTCTACCTTGAAAGATTACTGGAGCAGCACCAGACAGAGCATCCCCGGATGGAGCAGCAATCAACTGAGCACTAAACCAAGCCCTCCTTCCTTGGTCACCCCTTTGCAGGTCATATTTCCTGTTTGTGTTCTGTTCCTGAGCACTATAATCCAAATGTCAAACCGCACAGATCTATCTTCTTATGTCACCTTGTGGACATATGTAAGGAAACAGCTCACATGAGCTGCTGTTGCCTTCACTTGGCAAGGCTGTCTTCTCACCTCAAGAAGACACATGGTCTGACTTAGACCAAGTAGGGGACCCTCCCATTTCTCCTAGCAGCCATGTACTCCCCCTCAGAATCTCCCGCTGGTCTGCAGGGAAGGTTGTTTCCGATGGATTTTTCTATTCTCTCCCTCCCTCTCTTCCTGTTCCTGATCAATGCTTTAGCTTAACAACTTGATTTTCAAATTACTTTGTAATTACAAAATTTAGCTAATTTTAGATTAATTCCAGAAAGTGGCTTCTATGGGTGCCAATTCCTGCCTGTTCTTTCCCTTGCCAAGACCATAGCTAGATGTGAAGCTAATTGTGCCCTGATTTTAACCATGCTACCTGAACAGGCTAGCTGCTTTTTGAGAAAGCATCAATTAAAACGGAGGGCAGGGGGAGAAAAGGCATTCAAGATGATGGATTAAAGAATGAGGCTCTCTTAGCCTGGAAGCATGCAGAGGGGTTACGATAATGGCCTCTAAGTACATAGGAGATAATGCCTAGCTGTCGGCAGCTGCGTGGAGACTAGAACAAAAGAGAATGGTTTTAAAGAGGAAACATGGAGATTCAGAATGGAGATAAGGAATCAAACAAAGTCTAAAGACAGAGCTGGAGAAGTGTAGAGGGGCACAAATCCCTGGAACACGAAGGGAGGCAAAAGGGGGTTGGGAGCAGAGCTCCATTAATTGTATCCCCAGAACCAGGATAAAAAAGAAGAAACAAGAACCATAGGAATCAGTCCCGTTCTCTCTCCCTCTTGGATCTGCAAGCGTTTTGGTCGGATCCACCACTTGATTTGCAGGCCCCATACGAAATGTATGTGCAGGGCCCCTTGGATGAGGATTTCAAGATGACAACCGTCAGCATCATAGGTCCGTCTCAACACAGAACTTAGACAGCCTCGCAGGCACCCATCCATGGAGCTAAGGACCATGCTCACTTGGCTGGACCAGATGTGGAAAGTAGAGTTACCACTAAGATACCATAAAAAAAAAAAAAAAAAAAAAAACTGTCCAGCTGGCATGAGTAAAACTAACTTGCCAAACAGGCCTGTGCCTTGAGTTTGATGTCCGGAACCTGTTGTGGGAGGAGAGAACTAACGCCTGAAAGTTGCCTTCTGGTTGCCATACGCCCAGCCGTGATATACAATGCACACACACACCTACCGCCACCGCCATCACCACCACCACCACTAATAATAATAATAATAATAATAATAATAATAATAATAATAATAATAATAAATTTTAAAAGAAAAATCCACCCAAGGACTTAGATCGAGTGCCTACTTATGTAGCAACCAGCTTCATGGTGGGAAGGATGATCTGCGATGCTGGAGCAGGGTGTGGTTAAAATGAGTAGCTGTAATGGATGCGAGGCCAAATGGCAAAGCAGAACTTAGGACCTGGATTCTCCTGGTCGATGCCTCTTTCCCCGTACTCCAAAATGGTGCCCAGTCTCCAGAAGCTATTGTCTCTCCAAGGGACTAGAATTTATGCTCCATGTCAACCTGGCCCCATGCACCCTCCACGGGAACCCACTCTGTGCCTTTCTTTCCTGTTCTGCTGCTCAGACTGACACTTAACACAGGCTGGGGTGTTAAGGGTTAATAACAGCTTGACACTTAGACCCTGTTATTTCTAAAATAGTTCACTTGAGAGGGGAAAAATGTCTACGCCCCTCAGGGCCAGGAGAACTGTGCAAAATGGAATGGAGTCCAGTTTAATTTAAGATTTTGGTTTATTTGGAAACTTTAAACATGCATATGAACCCTACTTTCCTCGTCTGCAATACAGTTGTTTCCATCTTCATATTGTTAAGAAACTTTAATGTGTCAAATTGCTTCTCTCTGGAACAAAATAAGTTGTCTACATTTTCCTCCAGGCATAAACAAAATATTTGATCCTTGCAATTCAGACAAAACGCCGCACTGAAAGCCAGCGGGTTTTCATTTTAGGTCGACTAATTAGAAGTTAAAAAGTACCTGTTCATAAGGTGACAAAACTTATTTTTCCAAGATTAACTGAGGCAGTTAGAGCCCCAGCCCTGGGAAGTTTTCGGCAACCTTTGGTACCCAAGAAATTAGCATCTGTCTTCCTAAAATAGATTGCCAACTTCATTGTCACTTAGCCAATCCCCCAGCCGCCCAAAAAGTTTCTTGATAAGACAAAAGGAATAACTTTCCCCACCATGCACTCTTTGAGTTCTTAAAAAAAGATGATGTTGGCCAATACAGAAAATGTAGATTTACTGAATTTTCTTGTACATTCTGACACTAGAATACTTACTATAGTGGAAATTCACATTTCACCAGGGTCCTGTCTACTCCTATCTGCACACATACGGTTGACACACCACAGTTACTCTGTAACTTCATTGTTCCAGAAGGGCCAAACATCGTTACCCTGCCTTAAGTAAGACCAGCCTGTTAATTACTGGTTGGCTTTTTAAAAATCTCAGCAAGGAAATGATTGTCGGCATTTGTTTCACTAGTCCTTATGAGGATTAGACTAGCTAATCATAATCTCTAAAGTTAGCCAGTATTTGCTGATTTACATGTGTTATTACTCAATACCATTAATAATCTTCCTCTTAATAAATTAAAAAGAGCAGAGTAGAAAACAACAGCTTGGATTTTACCCAGTTCACAGAGGAAATCTTATGCTTCTTTCCTTTCTGATCCTAACTGGGTCCTGGTTGGTCGATGACATTTTTCCCAAGGAGAGCCTCCTCGTCATCCGCTGCCTGAAACTGTCTCTGGTGCCCATGAGAGGCGCCCTCTTTCCCTCACTCTCCTGGTTATATTTTACCTAGCATTTGGTATTTATCCCTCCACCTGCCCCGCGTGTGTAACACACCCTGGTACAAAGGAATGTGCCAGGGTGCGCCAGACCCTCAAAAGAAGGCTGGTGCCAGTTTCTGGAGAGGTGACAGTTAGAAGGACGTCGTGAGCGCCCCTGAGGACGGGACAGTAAGCACCGTGGGAGAGGCTCAGGCAATGGGCCTCCAGCCTTCAGAGCTGGGAGTCCTCTCCAGTGTGAGAGTGAGGAAAAGCCTCAGGAAGGTGTGTGTCAGAGCGTGAGTCTGAAGCGTCCCATTACAAGGTGGTGGTACGACCTGGTGAGGTTGTGGAATCTAAGGAGGTAGGGCTTAGCCAATAGCTCAGTGGAGGTGGCATCCAAAGGTCACACCTGGTCCTGGCATCTGAAGGTCACACCTGGTCCTGACTTCTGAAGGTCACACCTGGTCCTGGCTTCTGCTGCCTCCCATGCTCTCCTGACATGATGCGGACAGCCTCTGCCACAGATTCTCACTGCCAAGAACTGAGTTGCATCCTCATGACAAGCTACAACATCTACAAGTCAAAGCCAATCTTTCCTCCCTTACCCTGTATGTGCAAAGGAGTGTGGTCACGGTGGCAGCAGAGATCTAATACGATTCCACATCAGGTGGGTCCGGAACAACCGGTGAGTCTGAAGGGTAGGATTTTCCAGCACAGAGAATGATGCCAGCAAATGTTTAAGAGCAAAGTAAACCTCATGGCTTAGTTACAAAACGAGATGTGGTTCCGTGAAACTGAAGGAATAGTTACGGTTGGGAAGCCAATGACAGACATATAGACACTTCCAGGAAAAGGCTTCAGAAGCTAGTCACCTGGTAAAGAGAAGCTGTTAGGAGGTGGCCGACATGGGCTTGAACCTTCTTCCCAGCAGAGCTAACATACATGCTAACACACAATGTGTGGAACGGATGGGAACAGGAGTGAGAATCCAGGTGGCAAGCCTACAACTCCTACCCAGCTGACAATGAGGCAAAGGGGACCTGGAGAAAAGAAACAGAGAAGGGGGAGACTCCAGGGTAACTTTGGGGAATGTTTTTAAGGCTTGGTAGAACTTGAGGAACGTCAAGCAAAGAGAGTTGGGTAGGGGAAGGAAGGAAAGGTAGGCTGCGGGAGGGAGGAGAAGGGAAGGGAGTGGAGGAGAAAGAGAATTCCAAGGTTACCCCACACTAGATGAACACAAGCACCATGACTCCAGCATGGCCCTCACTGGAGCAGAAGGCATGGAGTCCCCTCAGAATTCAGGGTGCTTTGGGTGCAGCACCTACAAAACTCCTCTCCTCTTTTTGATCATTTCAAGAGAACCTCTCCTATTTTTTGTCTTAAAGGTAAATCTCCACACACTCACTAAGGCTGACAAGGCGCTATTGGCCAAAACCTTGCCAGCAGCTGCCGCGCACCGCACCCCCGTGTCTGCGCTCTGTGCGCTGGCACCCAGTTACCGAGCTTCGGGCAAGGGGCTGGAGGTTAAAATACACAGACACACACAGACAGAGAGACCGCGACACGGGTCATCCTTGAATTCCCCAAGAATGCCCCTTTGTTGTGTTCAGAGGCAGATTTTATAGAGATAGCCACGCCCCAGCCAAACCCACCAGAAACCACTCTCCTGCCATCAGGAACTCCTGAAGGTCTCCTGCTCAGAGCAGCTGTAGGCACTCAGATCAGGGGATTACAAGAAATTCAGGATCTGGGGTCTCACTGCTCCCAACAAGGAGCCTGCTCCTTCAACATCACAAATCGTTCCTCCAGGGTGGGGGGCTTTGCTCTCTCTTCCATGTCGGTCCATCATCCCTCGTCTTTGGATAATTTCAGTCTTTCATCAGATTTTCTTAAATGTCATTTCCTCACAGACTTTTCCTGACCACATGCCAGCCACGGGCTAAGCTACGCTTCCTCTGTAGTACTTCTCACTCTCTGAGGGAAAGGGATAAATTCTCCCGCTCTCCCCACACTAGAAGGTAAGCACCATGATAACACGGATGCCTTCCTGCAGACCAGAGCCCATCCACGACCCAGAATGCTATCTGCTGTCAAAGAACGTCCCTGTGCACTGCGACTGTCTTCACAAGATGGCTCTGTTCAGGAGACACTGCTTTAACCACAGTCCTTTGCTGCAGTGGCATGGCAGTCACGTGATCAGACACCATTGTTATTACTGTTATTCTAACCACAAGCCAAGTGCTTATCGTCTGCTATGCACAGTGTGTTCAGTATATTGCATCAGCTCAGAAGCATCCTCATTTTAATAATCTCAAAATTAATTTAATTAGGACCAAGGAAGTCACTTGCTAGTTAGTGTTAGAACAAGGACTAGAATTCCAGTTTCACCAATTCCAGAACTACCATGACATACCGTCCTCTTGCCAAAAGTTGCCATTTTTGAACATTAAACTGTGGAAACAGTAGACTTAATGAGAGATAAACCTCAAGGGACAGTCCCAAGGCAATATTTTTAATCACTTCTGATGATTTGGAATTCCAGAGTAAATGTTGAATGCATCCTTTAAAAGGAAAAAAAAAAGTTTTTTTAAAATCCAGTTGCGAAAGTGTGCGCCCCCACCCCTCCACCACACACACACACACACACACAGCCCACACCCCGTCACGCCCACCAAGCAAGAATGGAGATAGATTTCTCAGGGAATGTCACTAACAGAGAGAGTCACGACCAGGCCTTGGCAGAACTCATGCAGATTGTCAAAGAGTTTTGCAGACTGTGGGAGGGGTTCGTGGAGGTCTGGGTTCCAGCGCCTGCCCCTTCCCTCTGATCCTGCTGTGAGGTCTATGGCAAATAGCAGAGAATTGATTTTTGAAGTTCATGGAGAGACAGTTGGCATGGGAGAAATGTCTATAAGTGTGGCCATAATGCTCCAGGAAGAATATGCCAGCAACCAAACGGCCCTGGGCTGTGAGATATAAACACGATCTTGTGAGGTGACCGGGACACCATTTTTCAAGGCTGCGAGTAGTAAAAAGAGGATGAGAGAAAAAGATGAGATTTTCAAAGCAATATAATATTTAAGGCTTCTTGGCTCCTAGTGAAATGAAGTTAAAGCTCCAGGAGGGAAAATAAGAACCTTGATTATCAGACCGCTTGGGCGCCTGGATGTTAGACTCAGCGTGCATCTCCTTAATACCGGGAGGCTATATTTCCACTTTCTTAATATTTGATCTTTTTTTTTCAAGCAAAAACATAGTCTATATCCCTGCTGAATTTACCAGGAGGGAAATTCTTTTAAAGATGCAGCAATGTCAGAGTTTGTTGGATCTCCTACACTGACCTTAGAAATGGTCCTTATGCCTGCATATCTCATGTGTCATTAATTAATTTTAATACTTCATTATTAATGAACTTTCCCAGAAGCTGTATTTCTGTACTGCTGGGAAGCCACCTTCTGGAGAGAAAAAAAAAAGAAAAGATAGAAGAAAAAGGGCACTGATGGAGAGGGAGAGTCTGTTATTATCACACTGTGGAAGCCATGGCTGCAATTCTGTCCTAATGACAGAATAAATGGAATGGTGATAATGCTTCACACTAATAAATTAAATTTGAGTCATCAGTGTAAGATAGAAATGTTTCTGATAGTTACAGCCAAGGATGCAGAAGCTGGAAAAAGCACAGTTGTTCTGGAAAATGTTCTTTGTATTTAAAAAAGGAGGTTATCGTTTGAATATTTCCCCTAACTTTGCTAAAAATAATAACCGTGACAGAATGCTCTCCCCCTTCCAACAGGAATACCAAATTTAAAAAAAAAAAAAAAAAAAAACTAAAATAAATAAATAAAAACTTTAAAATACCAAAGAGCCACAGTGACCCCTACTGGAAACAAGTGGAATTGAACTCGCTCTTCTTATCACAGAGCTTTTCCAAACAAAAACATTTCTCTCCTCAAAAAAAAAAAAAAGGAAAATCAGAAATAATGTTAACTCCGAAAAAACAATTCATATTCATGCCTATACCTGATTTTCTTATCCCCTAGATAGTTCATAGATATTTTCCTAGCTATAGTTTTTGTACTTGTAATCATGCTGTACACATCAATAAACAGCAACAGTCATTTCCCTGAGGTATTAAATTTTCATAAGTGTCCTTCTTGATGTAGTACAATCTATTCAACAATTTCGTTTTGCTGTGGAACTCCAGGAGAGGTTTTTTTTTTTTTTAATATTTTGAAAGAAAGGGAAATTTCGTAAAGAGATCTGAATTGGATTGGCGAGGCATTGCAAGGTGAGGAAGATTCTTGGACAGCTGTATCAACAGGCTCAGAGGCTCTGTAATTAAAGTGTCAATCGCTAAGTGGACACCAACTGTATTTAAAATGCTAATGTTAAATAAACACTGTGGTGAAGCCTGAGGAGGAAGAGACCGGAGGGACTTGACCAAAGAAGGTTAGAGGTGTGTGCACAAAAGCCATGCCCTGCAAGGCACCGATCACTAAGGGCTTTCTTGGAAGACCAAATTGGGAGAGCAGTCAGCCTTCCAGAAAAGCATCTGGGAAACTGTCTTCGCGGTGAAGCTGAGAAGGAACGGGCAGGTACACCAGAGATGGAATGGATAACAGACACCAAATCACAGAGCCCGGAGCTCGGGGTAGTCCCGGAGCTCGGGGTAGTCCCCATTGGATGGTGAGTGGATGGTTCCAGAGCAGGCTTAGGAGAGATCACGTGTTAGAAACCCAGAGTGTGGCAGGGGCGGCTCTGAACCGGCAGCTTTGCCCCACCCACTGTGCCAGGAGGTTGTGCCCCTGCGAATTTGGCAATTACAGAAACGACAGACCCCCATTTTCAGATGAAGAAGCTGGGAGGCTCAAACAGGATAGATAAATCTTAGGCAAGCTGAACACACAAGATTTCATCTCCCCAGCTGTCTGGTGTGGATTGAGCTTCCTAAAGTAAGAGGCCGTTCACCTGCTTGGGAAATCAAACCCTTTCATTATTCAAAACGCACTAATGAACTCCTGTCGCACTCCTGTCTCGGTTATCACAAAAATGCAAGTATGCTCTGAATTCAACACTATAGCAAGCGCTTCCCAGCCTGTGAGTTGCGACCCCTTTGGTTGTCAAATGACCCTTTGACAGAGGACTTACATCAGATATCCTGCATGCCAGATATTTACACTACAATTCATAGCACAGCAAAATTAGTCATGAAGTAGCAACAAAAATAATGTTATGGTTGGAAGTCACCACAACAATGAGGAACTGTATTAAAGGGTCACAGCATTAGGAAGGCTGAGAACCACGGCTGTAGAAGATTGAATGAGATGTCCGCCTAAGTCTGTGACATTTGAATACTCGGTTCGCAGTCAGTTTGGAGAGGACTAGGGGGCGTGGCCTTGCTGGAGGAAGTGTATCACTGGGAGGAGCAGGCTTTGAGGTTTCAAAAGGCTCCTTCCATTTTGAGTTCTCTCTACTTCCTGTCTGTGGTTCTCAGCTGTCAGTCCAGGCCGCTGCAGCCTGCTACCTCCACTTGGCCATCAGGATTCTAACCGTCTAGAACCATAACCCCTGGAAAAAAAAAAAAAAAAAAACCTTCTTCTGGAAGTTGCGTTGGTCAAGTTGTGATGTTTTATCACAGCGATAGAAAAGACACTAATACAAACATAATTTCTCTAACACTTGGACACAAATCAGTTTCCTCTCCAACTTGGAATGTATAAAGCCACCAAGCCAGGTTTTGTAATGTGATGTGGAGGGTCACCACCCCCCATTTCCAAACAGAAAGATGCATGAGTGGGAGGCAAGCTAGCACAAGGCATGCCGGGTATGGCATGTGGTTGTGCTGTGCTTCCGTGCCTGTGCCCATGACATCATACGTAAACTAACCATGCCAACTGTTATTGTCTCCCCACAAATATCACCCATTTAATGCCCAGAGCCACTGAGGACTGAAAAGCTGTTCTATCCAATCGTAGGCTCATAGGGCTCTCACTTAAGACCAATCTAACCATCACAAAGCCGGTCAAAACTGGCTCAAGTTCTTTACAGCAATTCCCACACATTCTGAAAGAAATGTGTAGGTCATGGCCTCACACTCCTGGAAACCCATACTCTCCCGTCTGCTCTCTTTGCCAAACTATGCTGGTACCTCTCCTATGTCAAAAGTTATTCACGGGATCAAAATCCATTTATTTTCAAACTCAAAACTTCCAATGGTGTTATCAAATGAAGAGAAGCCACAGACCAAATAAAGTCTATCCACTAAGAGAAAGTGTTTGAAAAACACGTGTCTGATAAAAGACTGGTGTCTGTGATCTACACAGAGCTATCAAAAACAATGAGGAGACAAGAACCAGCTTTTTAAAAGAGCAAAGACCGTAACTCAGTGGTAGATCACATTTGACTAGTGTGTGGTCACGGGGCAAAAGACAACTTGCCAAAGAGGTTACATACAAAGAGATGTAAATATATTATATGTTATTAGGGAGCTGCAAATTAAAACAGCCATGAGATTGTTATACTAGCCCAAATCAAAACGGGGACAATATTAGTTGCTGCTGAGGATGTGAAGAAGTGGGGACCCTCGTTCCTCCTTGGCGAGAATGTCAAACAAGGTATGTGCTCTCCTGTGCAAGATGCTTCAGGATTTTCCTACAGCCCTGAACATGCACTAATACAATCCACCCACTGCATCCCATGGAGCTGAAAGCCGATAAGTCGAAAACTTACGCTGTTCAAGCTGAAAACCCATGCCCATAAAATGACACCCGACCCACAGCTATTTGTAGCGGCTTTATTCGTGATTGCCAGGGGGAAATAAAAGAAGACAGCCAGGTTCATCTCCCATCGGCTACCGTATAAAGAAACTGAGGCACATCAGAACAAATGAACGCCATTCGAAGACGAAAAGTTTCTCTGTGGAGTCCCAAAAGGACACAGAGGAAATTTTCTCCAGCCTGCCTTAGAAATGCCTTTTAGGAGACGTCTACTTTCAGAATCCCCCAAACAGTCCACATTCAGGTACTCTGGATTTAAGCACTTAAAACAATCACTCAACAGGCTCCTCCAAGGAGCCCATGAGGACAGTCTCAGGCTATTATAACAAAGGATGCTCACTCACCCCAAGTTGGTACAAATAGATCAATTTCTCACAGAGGAAAAAATAAAAAAGCTCATCTCTTCAAGGAGGGAAAACTCCATTTTGGTTTTCAGCTGTTAAATCTGCAAACACCTCGCCAGCGCAGCGCCTGTGCTTTCAAGGGTTAATTTTTTCCCCGGGCTCTCAGCACCTTTGCGTCCTCATCTAATAGCTGTCAGTCTGCCAAATAACTCGGGGAAATGTTTGCGATGTGGCGCATATGTTTTTAGTTTATCATTTTTGCCATCTGTTCAAGGAAGTTGGCAACGCCGGCCCGTGCGTATGCAGCATGGGCCGCTGTCCGCACCTAAGACGTAAGCCGAGGCTGGCAAGGGCTTTCCGCCCTGCCCGAGTGACCTTTCCGCTGAGAAGCACCAAATGTTGCCTCCACAGGCAGAGCACACTAGGTCAGAGAGACGCAACATCGGTGGGCACAGTACACAGAGCAAATACCTTCTCAGGTACCATTAAAATTAAAATGCACACTGCAAAGCTAAAATGTAAGGAGACATCTTCTCTGGAAAAAAAATACGGCCATGGCAGTCTTTTCGAGGAACCTCTACTGACTTAGAGTAGCTAACACACACACACTCCCTTCATCAGCTTCAAATTGCTACTTTGGAGCCTTTCTTTACTTTTACCCGAAAGGAGGGGACTGGATTTACTTCATGTCTCTTAAATGCCTGTTTTAAGGTTATTGCTCATTATAGCCTCCTTGTAAACATATGGAGAATTTTATAATCCCCTTAAAATATGGCAACTGCATCAGAGAGTATTCTGTGATAACCCCAATTTAAATTCAAATTTCTCTAGGTTTTGATCTTCCATATTATTAAAAATTCATCCTTCTCGTTACAGGTTCAATTTAAATTTCAGCTGAACTTTTCTAAATTCAAAGCAAAAACCTGATCTAAGTAGGATTGAGCAGGCTGCCTTTGTGGGATTACTGGGTTGGCCAATCCAAAAAAAAAAAAACTGAAAAGAGCTGGTCACTTCTAGGTTGGCTGAATCTTAACTAAACTTGACCAAGGTATTCCCTTCAAATTTTCAGCAATAACAAATGGACCAACTGACTTGACAGCAAGAAGGCTTCCCTTAGTTGCCCCATTATGCCTTTCAAAGACATTCCATTTTGGTTACCATGGATACTAAGAAAGAAGTATAGGTGCATCCTCACAAATCCGTAATCACTAATCACTTGTGGAAAAATCAACCAGAACTTCAGGCCCTCCCGAAAACACTCTGTGACATCGTTTTGAATAGAAGCAAATTCAGCTTTCTCCTATCTTGAAACACAAATCATAAAAGTTCGAGTTCAAAGTCACATTCAAGGCTCTACCTCATCTACCAACATGTGTTTATGTGTGTGAATGAAGATAATTCCAATCAATATCATAACTAGCTTTGCCTTCAATTCTGAATTCAACTGAAAGAAAATTATTATATGCCATGCGTTATTCCCTAGGGTACCACATGCTACCATGCTTCGAGCTACAGAGACCAGAAGTAAAATTAAAACACCAGGAGAGTCTCTTCATAATCAAGGAGACAAAAAGTCTACCCCAAAAGTGTATGGGGTAAAGACAAGAGCAGATGATTCCTATGGAGGCATCGTTTGCAGAAATCTGAGCATCCCTAAGCTCATACATGGCTTTAAGCTCTCCCGTAAGCAAGCACTGAGGTTATTAAATAAAATATTCAAAATCTGTCACCATCAAAAACTCCTACTTGGTGACTGAAAATTAGGCATGAATATCCAAGAAACCAGAAGCGGCACGAGACCGTGTTCAGTGTGTTCTGGAAAAGAAGGCACAGCCAAGCCCTGTGATGTTCAAACGGCACAAAGAGCTTTGGGCTTGGAGTAGTCAAAAAGGACTTTCTGGAAAGGGGAAGCCTTGAGCAAGATTTGATCTGCCTCGGAGGTGAACAGAAGGATGGACATTTGGCCCAGGATGCTGCTGCTTCTTATTAAGATGCTGAAGGGGGCGTCTCCAAGGAGACATCTAAACTGGGACCTGAATTACCAGAGGAGTCAACCTGCAGGCATCAAGTAGAGAGAGCGGCAAGAGCATATGTCCTGAGGGCACAGTGGTATAATATAATGCTTCTCATTCTCAGACAGGAAGGCAGCCAGTGAAGGAGACACACAGGGAGACGTGAGAGTGGAGAAGGTGAAATCAGAAGAGATCACAAAGACAGGCTAAGGCAGTCTTTCAATTACAATAAAAAGTCACTAAATTCTACTAGCTCAAGTTCTAGTAAACTAGGCAAGTGATGTCGTCTACGTTTTTTAAAGATCACCATGTTGTTGAGAAAGGAGCAAAGACAGAAACAGGAAAACGATTTGAAAGTAGTCACTGAGAAAAACAACAGAGGTGAGGATTAGGGAGGCAGGAGCGAGATGAAAGAGGCAGAATCCAGGGATGGGCTTGCTGCTTGATGAAGCTGAAACAGGAGGAAGGAGAAGGAGGCTGGAAGGGTATCAATGAGGCTTTGACTTCAAGCTGGGAAGACATCTTACTAAAACGGAGAAGACTTGAAGCAAAAGGACTTATTTGAGGAAGGGCAGAGAGTTCCTTAGCAGATATTCTTGGTGGTGTTGGTTTATTTGTATGTATTTTACTTTGCCTGTTTTATACCTGTTTCTCTCATGGATGGCTACTACCTGCAGAAATGTGGTAGGAAGGACCTAAGCGACAAGGAATAATAGCAAAGATGACGAGAAAAGGATAAACAGCTCGGAGTTGAAAGAGCTTCTAGAGGAGGCTTGCTTTCCCACTTAAGCGCCAAAAAGAAATGGTTGCCATCTTTATGATCACCCCATATTTACGTGTGTCCCATCTCCAACTTCCTGTGCAGGTTTCAGAAGGAAACAAATGGAAGCAAGATGAAGACAGGTCCTTGTCAAGAAATTCCAGACAATTTCAGCTGGCATTCCCTACAGCTGCAAAGGAAACCCAACCCTGAGAAATACAGTTGTTCTTAGCTATATGCATTGCTACCCCAAATATTACCCTGATATTAGTTTATAGGGGGAAATGCCATTGAGAAGGCAGCCTGCTGATTAATATATAACATCCAAAGAGATATTGAAAGGACTTAGTTGGTTTAAGGAATCTGGAATCTGGGAAAATTATTAGAGATATACAAAATAGTGGAATCATCTCTAGAGAGGATATCTAAAGCCACAAGACTGAGTAAAAACAAATTGTGATTGTTGTTATTGTTGATGCTACTGTTGTTGTGTTAAGAAAGAGAAAAGGACTATAGACTCAGCTTGGAAACACTTCAACATTTTAAGTCCCGTCCGAAGAGACAGCAAAGAATGTTGAGTATGGTGGTTAGAGGCAGAGGAAAGACCGGGATGCACAAAGCACTGGTAAGGGGTCAGATGTCAGCGGAGTGGCCACTGGGCTGGTAGCCATGGACATAGGAGTTCCCATAGCATGAGAAGGGTCAGGAGCAGAAGGTGAAATCTGGAGACAGACTGTGAGTGCCTTCCTCAGATGCCTTGCTACAAACAAAACAGATAAAGCAATGATGAAGAAAACACGACCCCAAAAGCAGTCTTTGTTGGCAAGTTTGCTGGTTTATCGCTTGCTCTGCAAGAGGAAGACACTAGAATGTGTTTCTCTGCTGGCAGAAGACCTTGAATTCCAAGCTGAGAGGCCGAGACTTAATTTGAGAGACACTTTAAGTTTTAAAAGCATGAAAGAGATGTGGCGGAGGTAGAGTTTCAGAAAGACCCACCTGAAAAGAGCCCCCCATAAATTGTGTGGAATTGGAAAAGTGTACACATTTGTGGAAAGTGCTGGATGCCACCCAAAGGGAGCAGACTAATGCAGCAGAAAAATGGCCTTAAAGAGACCCCTGGGGTAAGTCAGCTGTGAGCCACGCAACGGCTGAAGAATGAGCCCCAGAAGGGGCTCTCAGAATTGATGCTCTTGAAAACACAAAATTTCAACTCAAAGTCTGTCTCTGAGAAACCAACATAAAAACTCCAAACTTCATAAAATACCTGTGGGTAAAATATTGAAGGCACCACTACAATCTGCTAAATATTAAATGGATGAACGTGTTGGATCAGCACTTATTTTTATTCTTATAATTCATAGAGCTGAGTGAATGTATATAGAACATAAAGCTTCGAAGACAAACTCACCCCGTGAAGTTTACAGCCTCGTCCAGACACGAACTAAAACACTGAGTGATGACCTCTAAAATAGTTTTTTTTTTTTTCACCCAAAGTGATTGGAGAAGCCTTTAGTGCGGGCTAGTGTTTATCTGCCTCTCACCCCGATAGAAAACCCTGTCAAGATGAAAGATCAAGCCAACTTCCAAGCTTTTAAATCCGTGTTGCATGTATATTCTAAAGGACTTATAATAGAAAAAACATGTTTATTTTTGACTCCCCTTTGATTCTTCTCTAATAACAGCTAGGATTTGTTTTGTTTTAATCTCAAATTAAGGGTTGGAGAGATGGATCAGTGGTTAAGAGTGCTCCCTGCTCTTCCAGGTCTCAGTCAATCACTGCAAACTCCAGTCCCAAGAGTGCCCTCTTCTGGTCTCTGCAAGCACACACACTCACACACACACACCAGGTGTGTCACATAAATATGAATAAATCTTTAACAACAAAAAAAAAGACTCAAATCAAGTATGTCAGACTTTCAGAAGGTACAGCAATGGTCACCCCCATCATTTCTCAAATGCAGCTGACACCCAAACCTGCTGACTTGATTCACCCAAGGTCACTGCTCCAATTCATGCCAAAGAAGTCAATTGTGACAATTCAGACCTGCATTCTAGTCTTAGATCTCCTTGTCTCTTTCAGAAACCAACACTCTAATACAAGTTCTATTTGTTCATTGCTTACAGACCCATGAACATCACATGGCTTTTTGACGTCGTTTTGTTGGAAGTGCTTCAGCATTAGGCTATAGTATATCAAAAAATCATCAATGAAGGAGGGCAGCTTTGAACCAGTGAAGGAGGATGGGTTTGAACCAGTGAAAAAGAGTGACTTTCTAAGACCCAGATGCTGTGATCTGGTAGCCCAGGGTCAAAGACTGGCTGTATTTAACATGCATCTGCATCTGACTCATGTCTTTTTAAAACAGAGTCTTGTTATGCATCCCAGGCTGGCCTTGAACTTGGGATCTTCCTCCATCTCCTATGATTAGAGAGCTGTTTCATCACCTTTGGCTGGGATGCAGTTTTCTTCCCTACACACTAGGCTCCTACTCTCTGGAGGCTACATTTACATCATCCTAAAGAGGTAGAAAACATTCACAGTTTATGAGATGTGGATACCTAAAATGACAGCTTCCAAAAAAAAAAAAAAAAAAGAAGAAGCCCATAAAATGCATAGTAAATTAATTGACTGTGAAATTACAATTTAAGCAACAAAGCTTTCTTTTAAGTGTAAGGAATGTGATGAATCTTGTAAACAAACGGAGTTTCATTATTCGTGGAAGTAAACGTTGCCTTTTCCCTCTTGCCTTTCTCCATCCTCTCTCTTACAACTGCCTTATATGCTCTGGCCTCAGTTCCTCTGACAGGGCTTCCCGCCACCAGTCCCTGGAAAGCGACTGGGCCAGGTGCTGAATGGTTCCTAGCTAATGAGTTCAGCAATGTGTTCTGTGGATGTTAAAAAAATGAGTAATGCATGATACAACTGAAAGATATTATGTTATGATGTGAAGAGAAAGGTGAGTAGTCAGAATCTTCCAGCCACTTACTAACAGCCTGGTGCTTTACAATGCCAGAGGACAGTGGAGAAAGTCAATCCGGCCCACTCATTCCAACAAGAAGGAAACAGAGAGGGAAGAAGAGCAAAGTGGTTTGACCGGGATCCCACAATTAGGGGGGCAGCTGGATACAGGCTCCCCTCTGACTGCTGTGTCCTGAAAGAAGGGATCCTGTATTCTAATCCAAGGTTTCTTACCTACCACAAAGCTACACTTTCAAACATCTCAGGCTTTTCCCAACTGTATATAATTATAGTTACAGATTTACTAAAGGAGTCAGGCTCTGTATGCACAAGAACACCCGCCCAAAGGATCAGAAGTCATTGATGTGTGACTTCTAACACCAGTCAGTACACGTTAATTCAGAGGGGCGAAAACTCATGAAGCTCAGGAGAAAAACCTTGGAGTGCTCCAGGACAGAAGAGGTGGGGAATCGAGTGTGGTCCCTTTCCTCTGCAAGCAAGGAACGGCATAAACGACCAACCACACATGTATCCTTCTACTTACATAAATTTCCACACTCTGAGATATGCCATCTCCATCGCAGAGGCATTTTCTGTCTCATTCTAGCCCTTAACAAGCTTCTTAGGGACAGCATTATCCTGACAACGCTCTCAGAGAAAGCCCTACCTGTCTGAAGAGGTCTCACCCTAAGAAGGGGCTGCGATTGATTTCCTTAGGACAACAGTGTATTCTTTCTTAACAGAATGTATAAATGAAGGCGAGGATGCCCATGGTGGCAAAAGGTTTCTGGTGTCAAAGTGAACTCTTCAAACCCAGAGCAAAGACTAAGGATGACGGAGCCCAACCTAAGAACCATCCAACCACAGACGTGAGCCTTATGTTCATCTATGCAGTTTCCCAGTAAGTGTTTATTGTCTACTCTGAGCCAGGAACTGTCCTTGGTTCTTGGGATTTTGCAGAGAATAAACAAATCAAGAAAGTAAGTTAAAAAGGTAAATATTATAAAGCAAAATAAAATGATGTGACAGAAAGAGATGGAGAGTTGGGGTGATGCCCAAGGGTAGTCTTGCTGGAAAAGGTGACTGTGATCATATTTTGTTTGTGCTTTAACAAATAAAGCTTGCCTGAAGATCAGAGTGCAGAGCTAAGCCACTCGAGGCCAGGCAGTGGTGGTTCACACCTTTAATCTCAGCACTCAGGAGGCAGAGGCAGATGGATCTCTGTGAGTTCAAGGCCACCCTGGGGTACATGAGATTGAATCTGTTTTTAAGAGAAAAAGAGCTCACACAAAGGTGATTCCAGCACTTGGGATCCCATCCCTAGGGAAGTGGAGATGGGAATGATATGGCTGGGTGGAGAGGAGAATATAAGGTGGGAGGAGACAAGAGCTCAGTGCAGTCTGAGGATGCAGTCTGAGAACAGGCTCTCCCTTTTGGTCTGAGGACTGGGGAGAGGTAAAAGGTCTCTCTAGTGGCTGACTGCGCTGCTTCTCTGATCTCTCAGCTTTCACCCCCTAATATCTGGCTCTGGGTTTTTATTATTAAGACTTATTAGAATCCATGCTACAGATGCCATTTGAGTAAAGCTGATAGCAGATGAGATCAGGCAACCCCCAGTACAATAAATGGCAGAAGTACGAGCAAGTTCAAAGGCACTGCGGCAGGAACGTAACTGGCACATTATAGGAATAAACCACGTTGACTGCAGCAGAGATGATGGAGGGAGAATAGGAGAGAATGAGGATGAAGAGAAAATGTGTTGAGTCTTGTTCATCATTGGACGGTCTTTTGTATTGACTGGTCTTGGAGAACCATTGGAGAATCTTGAACAAAGAATGATGTGCCTGACTTATTAAGAATAATAATTCTGGCCATTGGGTTGAAGACGGACTGAGTCCAGGACTGGTGTGTGATAAGTGGATGGAAGAAGAGGCCAGTTAGGAAGCCATTAGAGATGACAATGGCTCAAGGCAGGGAAGCAGCAACGGAATGATGAGGAGCCTCTGTTATGGGAATATTTGTGGATAAGACAAACAAGATTGGCAGATGATAGAGTGAAGGGTAGAAAAAGGGGGACTCAGAATCTTCAAACAAGGATGATTAAAAGACTAAAGCCAAGGTAAGTCTGCTATGAAGACTCTAAACTCTGTTGGACACTGTTAGACTTAACTGTTCCTCAGATGCCTGAATGGAGATGCTGGCCCTGAGGGTCCGAATACCTAAGTGTGTAGTCGAGGGGAGGGATCTAGGCTTCTGATGTGAAGGTCAGAGAGTAACACAGAGCTTCTCTACTTGCTGACCCTGGATCTGTGGTGACTCTCTATGGTCAGACCTTGGTTGTCCTTCATGCCTGTAGCTCTGCAGATGAACATCTTGTTTCGTTCCAGAGCTCATTTCCATATGCTGAAAACAGAAGAGTATAGTGCCCATGAAAGCCAGAAGAGGAGTCGGATCTCAGGGAGCTGGAGTTACGTGTGGTTATGCACCACCATGTGGGTGCTGGGAACTAAACTCTGCACCTTTGCAAGGGCAGTCAGTGTTCTTAATAGCTGAGTCATCTCTCCAGCCCCCCCAGTCTCTCTCTGTACCCTGCCTCTCTGCCAAAAAGTTTCCTTGAACTCACTGCAACTAAATTGTAAAGACAGTCTCACCACAGGAGTCTAAATTGACCCAATAAACCAATAGTGGAAGTCAGAAGCATCGTCTGCTAGTTTTCCTGAAACTCAGATTACACCGTGTTGTGCTGAGTGTATGAAGTACATCACACAGCTCAGGTGACAGATGTCCTGTATTAAAGCAAGAATCATCTCCTGGACCAGGATTCAGGTGTCTATTCAGGCCACAAAACGCTTGGTTTGTGACAATTTCAGTGGTATATTGCCATGTTAATTGGTTCTTCAACTCTTAATAAAGAAAAACAGATCCATCCTTGTTAGCAAAGCAACAAAGGTTTCTACATGACGAAGACCAAAGAACTCCTTTCTGTCGGCCTACTCCTCAACTACCAAATTAACATCCTGGACCTCTTTCTAGATGCCCATCCTTGGTTAATCAATAACATAAACAGGGGCATCCAGTCTCATCTCCTACCAAGTTCACCCTCCAAACACCTCAACATACAGAAAAAGTATGTTTTTCTAACTCAAGCAGGGGTTCGTAAACTTCTTCTATAAAGGGATAGTAGGAAAGACTTGAGGGTTTATAAGCCACAAGATCTGTCACCACTAGCATACTCTGCCATTGTATCACAAAATTTTCACAGTTAAAATAAATATGAAAAAATTATTGGGTAGGTGACAGAATGGATTTGGCCTTCAGCCATAGTTCATCTAATGCTCAGGCCTAAACCTATCTTGCTCCCCACCTCCTTACCAAGTAAAAAACACAAACTCTACATCTTTAGAATACATATACTGAATTCGAACATTACTACAAATTCTGGATAAATAAAAATTCCATAGTTATGTAATATATATGTGTGTGTTATGTTTATATTAATATATTATAAATATACATATATAATACATATGCATACACATATATATTACATGAGTTTTATGTGTGTGTGTGTATATATATATATATATCAATTTCTCTTGCATTCTCGATCTTTAACACATTCATATATAGGTGTGTGTGTGTGTGTCTGTGTGTGTGTGTCTGTGTACAAATAATGTCCTTACCCAGAAAAGGGCTCATTCTGAGGAGGCCTGTGTCTGTGGGATTACCCAACGGACCAACAAAGGACAATTGTTACCATTCAAACTTATTTCCAAGCTTTGGGAATTTATCCTCATGCTGTAACTTCTACTTTTGTTCAGTTACAAAAATACTATTAGCTTATAAATAAGGATGTAAGAAATGATATTTGGAGATTATACACATATAATTGTATCTCACTGAGACTCTGGTAATGAACTGAAGTCTCACCAAGTACTTCAGTTACTGATTTAACATTCCTGGAGCCAGAACTTGTCCCAAAGATTGTCTGCCAGTCTGCAACTCTCGAAAGAGGTAACTCTTCCCATTCATAATAATGCTAACCTATTGCGGGTTATATAAGGTAGAGCTTAGTCTCCAAGGTGACTTCTAATGGGCCTCTTTCCCACAATGTGCTAGAGGGGTTCTGAGTAACCAATAAAATAAATCGTGAGTGATGTCATACTTTCCAAAATGCAATTATGAAATACACACACACACACACACACACCCAGGGGAAGCCTTGCTGAAAAGGTAATAGCTAAATAAACCCTGGAGGATGTTTGAGAATAAAACAGACTGCTTCCATCTTGGTTGCTTTATCCATCTCTCACTCCCTGAACCATTTGCTCAGCATGGCCAACTTCCAAGCCATGACCTCTACCAGAAGGGGCCCACACAGTGAGGCATTGAGGCTTCCTGCCAACATCCACACAGATGAAATTGGACATGAATCTTTTGACCCATCCGAAAGCCCAGCCTGGTGAACAGGTTGATTGTGACCTCACGAGAGACCAAGAGCCAGAACCACCCAGCTGCTCCTGCTTTCCTGACCCTTAAACTATGAGAGATGATAATATGTTAAATAGTGCAGCGATTAGTATAGCAACGGGCAATTAGAGATGAACAAATCTAATATGCAAATAGGTTGACATAAAAACAGATTATAATCCATTTGCAATCATCTTACAAAAGACAGATAATGTCTAAAAACAGACAATAAAATCTCTTCAGCTAGAACCTGAAATGTGCCTCACAGGGGTGAGCTCCGGTTGTCTGCAAATGCAGGTTCAAGTCATGTAAATTTGAAGCAGTTCTTCCTATATGGTCCATGCCTTGGCCCCCAAATTCCACCTTTCCGCCTTCTACCTGGGCCAACATGTAAGATCAACATTCAATTTCTTCCCCAAACCTTTCTGGATGTCCAAGCGACATCCTCTCTCTGTCTCTCTCTCTGTCTCTCTCTCTGTCTCTCTCTCTGTCTCTCTCTCTGTCTCTCTCTCTGTCTCTCTCTCTCTCCTTTCTTGGCATCTGTTTGCTCTCTGTATCTTGAAAACAAAAGTTTTTACCGTCTGAGTTTCCTAGCTTTCCCTCTCTCTTACCCTTGTCACGTGATATTACTCTTTCACCAGTATTAGGACCCAACCTCGTCACCCTTGGGGTAATTCCATGGCATGATGTATTCTGGAGAATGCACATGCCATTTATCAACAATTCCCAGCCTCTTCTAACGCTTCCTCTGGATTCTAAATCGGAGACTGGAAATGGTGTCTTGCCCCCCGTCTTGCAGCTATGACACAACCTGAGTTCTGCTAATGAAGATGCAGCCTTGTGAGACTGAAGGGTGGAAAAGAAATGAAGTCACTGAGTTTTCAACTGTGACTGGGGAGAAATGGGCTCCTCTGTGCATCTACGACGGCCTAACAGCTGTGAAGCTGGAAGAAGGTGACAAGCATAGCAATGGTGGCAGCACCTGCAGTTTCTAAGTCTAGGTCACAGTTTAGTCCTGTCACTTTTAATAAAAAAAATCTCAGATGTAAGCCCCTGTCCTCCATCCCCATACCTTCCAAAGCTTCTGTAAATATCTACCTCCTGTAGATCAATTTTGTATCAATTTCTACTGCCTGGATTGAGTTCTAAATAATCTAGGTACCACTTAGCTTTGGGTTGTTTTGTTGTTACTGCTGTTTGTTTTTAAAGCCTATACCAATGACTTAAGTTTGTATTACATTTATTCATGCCCTCAAAATGTGATGGACGTTTCCAAATAAATTGATAGAAAGAAAGGAGGCTATCAAGGAGGAAGAGAGCCAGGCTGAGGAAACAGTTCTGGGAAAGCATTTGCAACACATGTATGAGGACTTGAGTTCAAATCCCTGGGACCCACTTAAAGACAGACACGGTAGCACATATCTGTAATCCCAGCATTCCTGTGGTGACCTGGGAGGGAAAGCCAAAGAACTCCGAGAAACTTATGTGCCAACTAGCCTGGCATGCACAGCAACAAACATAAAGACCTTGTCTCAATCAAGGTAAGGTGAAAGGTATGGTTGACCCAGAGGTGAAAGCCGGGTGTGGTGGTACATGCCTCTAATTCCAGCGCTCTGAGTGGTCAACCTCATCAACAGAACAAGCTCCAGGACAACCAGGGCCACACAGAGAAATCCTGTCTCTGACAAAAACAAAAGAAAACCTGAGTCGCCCTGTGATATCCATATACACACAATGACATATCTATATGCACACTCTCTCCCACACACACATGTGATACACATGCATCATACAAGGATACATATATACACATCATACACACAAATATTTTTTAAAGAAAGAAATTGAACTCGTCTTGTGCAATAGACAGAAGGGTTTTCAGGTAGAAATCACAACAGTGGAACTAAGGTAACCCCTCGCCCCCGTGCGGTGGGAAGGGAGTTAACTGACTTCCCCAGTGCTTTGCACTTGGATTAGCTGCAGCTGAATGACCAAAAAAATCATCAACATTGCAGCCGCCACCACGGTATTATGAAGCCACTTAAGGAAGTGGAACTGTTTTCAAATGTCTCTGCTTGCTACAGCAAAATTCAGAAACTAGAAAAGGAAGGCATTAGCAGAAGTGCTTCAAACGGGGATTATGAGAATCTGGGCCTTCAAAATAATTGCAGCAAAACCCTTCACAACTCTAGAAGGCATGGAAAATTATTGCCAATTAAGTGTTTAATGTTAATCAAAGCTGGCATATCGGTTTTTAATCAAAGTTACGATAGAATGGAATTACATTTTTAAGTGTTATGTGTACATGATACAACACTAAAACTTCAACTACAGCCAACTATATAGTACATTTATACTCATTTTATAGCATTTGGGTCACCATTTTACTATTTTAAATGGCCATAAATGTTTACAGTGGCTGTATCTTTATCATATGGCTAATGATGCTTCTAAGACTGTGGTGCCTGGAACCAAACATAAAGCACATATACAATTGCAGCATGCTTTCTCATGAGTGTGAGCTGACTTATAGCCTGGGATGCCCTGCAATCACACCTAGGCACTGCCTCTACTTTGGAGGGATAGCTCACCCAGAATTTGCTACAGTACTGGGCACAAAAAAGAAAAAAAAAAAAGACTTTGTGTTGCTTGTGAAATGCTTCCAAATATCAGTAACAATAAAATGTTTTGTATCTTAAAAACTATCCTTATACATTAAGATAGCATTAAACAGACTAAGCATATTGTGTTTATGCATTTAGGGATAGACAAACAGATAAATTTGAAAAAGAGCTAGGGTGCAGGGGAGGGGCTTGAGGGAGAAAAGGGAAGAGGAAATGCTATAATTTTAAACAATAAGATACTATAAATAAAAGTAAAGAAAAATAAAAGTACAGGTCCCTTGTCTTGTTTTCTTTTGCTTCATCCTTGTCTTCTACAACACAGGGCATTTCCTGGCCTCAAAGGTAGCCCGTGATGAACTGTAGAATATTAAATCATCCACACCATGGTAGAGATACCAAAGTGGCTGGGTGTGGAAAGTCTCCAGTTGGACCCAACTGTCTCTATTATAACCAAAGCTTCAGCAACTGCTGTCTGAGCCCATATGCTAGCCCACAGTGACAGCTCCCTGCACCTCCTGGCTACCTTCCTTGAAACCCCGGGTCATTCATCCGGTCACCAGGCAAGCCAGATCCACCACAGAGTGCTGGGAGGCTTCCTGGAAGGTGCTTAAGTGGTAAAACTCCCGATCCAGACTGCGTGAAGGTTCGGATCCCAGTTCTGCCCGTACTGGCTGTGCGGCCTTGAATAAAACATTAACGCTCCTGTTTTTCTGTTCCATCACTGATACAATAGACATTAAGAACTGTCAAACTGTACTAAAAAAGCCTTTTAGGGGAAAATCTGGCAAACTAGCTTTAAGGATACAAAACTGAGAATAATCCTGCTCTCGTGGAAATTATAGTCAAATAAGGGAAGCAGTCATTCGGTCCATTCGTCATTCCTGGTATCAGGATTCCAAATTCCAAATGCAAGCACAAACAAGAGGTTTGAATCAGACTGACTCCTGGTGCAAGCGAAGACACTGCACGCGGGGCCAGATGTTCTGAGAGGGCTGGAGGCTGCAGCTGGAAAGGGCTGAGATCAAGGGCGGTGGGGTGGGGGGTTGAGAGCAGCTGGAAGAACTCGGGTGAGCGGGCCTGCGGGGCAGATGCTGACAGGCCTCATCTGGATGCCTGCCTTTGGAATGGGGGCTCAGCAATAAAATCAGAGGGGCTGTTGGGAAATCAAAGTTCAAAAGCTCTTCATAGCCTCGGGGTAGAAAATAAAGATGTGTCGGGAGGATCAGAAGTTCAACGTCGCGGGGATGGATGGACAGGAAACCAGGCAGCTCTTCGGCATCGCCGGCTGTCATCCCACTCCATAGCTGTCAGGGGTCTGCCCTGTGCCCTCTCATCTCCCACCTTCGCCCTCAACGAACTGGAGTCAAAACAATAAAACTAAAATTAGACGTGAATCCTGTATTTCATTATAGAAGTTATCGTCAAAGGAAGCTTTGAACCTTCTAAATTCGAACAGCTCCCTACCAAATTAATAATGAGACAGCCTCCATTGTTCTGGGAAATTTCCATTCATTCGTGAGATGGATCTGCCCAAAGATACAGATGAGGGTCGTAACTCTATCTTTAACTGTCTATTCTTCCCGAGTGAAAACAGGTTAATTATATTTCAGAAGTAACCTTTTCTTACCTTTAGATCAGTAATGGTGTCAAATAATTTCATAATGGATAATAAAACTCCCATTAGTATTATGAATTATATTAGTATGAATCTTTCCTAAAGTCTTAAAATGTTTCAGCTGATATTTTAACTGTCCTAAAATTATGTTATAATGTACCTTTTGAAGATTCTTTCATGGCTTATTCCCAGCTCACCCCAAAGTCAGCCATCTTGCCCACTCTGCTGTTTTAGGTCAGTGAGTCAAGCTCTCCTCTTCCGTGCAAAGCATCTTCATGGTTCTTTACCTAGATAACAGTCATACCACATCTGTTCATGTTTATTCTTAAACAGGTCTTTCTATTGTCCAAGCAAGACCACATTGTTCAAGAATGGTACCTGTGCCTCCAAACACTGTGGACATCTTAGAGGTGATGGATATGAGCTAGAGGAAATAAATATTGCTGCCAGACCAAGGGACAATAGCTACTTTTATTACTCTCTCTCTCTGTGCGTGTGTGTGTGCACACGTGTGTGTCTGTGTGTGTGTGTATATACGTACACATGTGTGTACTGCAGCACATGGGCAGAGGTCAAAGTAGCATCATTCCTCCTTTTGCGGTGTGACTCATAGGAATCTGTCTCAAGTCACTGGGCTTAGCGGCAACCATCTTTACCCACTTAGCTGTCTCACCAGCTCATGAGATGCTGTTTAGATTCCCTTTACCTGTAGTGTTTCTGATCTCCAATTTCCAATCGGTATTCATCCCTGAACGATGTACTTTCTCAAGCCTGTCTGCTTGCTGACTCCATGCTGTCCGTGTCTACCATGTACTCTGTAAATAATTATTTTAATTACTCTGAAATACCTCTTTGATATTCAAATAAGTAGCCTTGGACTTTGGTTACAGGAATGTGAAAATTTATCTGAGAAGTAGAATGTTTAGTTGTTCTCTTGGGACTGTTCATCCTTCCAGGTCAAGTGATGGATGTATTAGACACTTTGCTCCCATCACAGCCTTACTATGATGTAAACTGACAAAGGTTCATTGCTTGATCTCACTTTAGTCAGGACCCTGAACCTTCTCCTAGGCTCATCCTTGTGTCTCTTCTAAATTTAGCATTAACA
Organism: Chionomys nivalis; assembly: GCF_950005125.1. Taxonomy (NCBI): domain Eukaryota; kingdom Metazoa; phylum Chordata; class Mammalia; order Rodentia; family Cricetidae; genus Chionomys; species Chionomys nivalis. The sequence continues at coordinate 30,323,230 of NC_080110.1, read as the reverse complement.
AGAATACTGCTAAATTGCGAGGATCTGCCCCCACCAGCCAACCATTTATATCTGGACTGGTTCCTCCGGCAAACACCCTGTTAGATTGGTTTAACCTCTCACACACCTGCTGGTCCCTCTTAGTAGTCCATCAGCCCTTGCCCTGTCCCCTGGCTGTGAATTCCCACTTCTTCATGCTGTTTTCAAAACAATCCAGGCTCCCCACCCAACTACAGAACTCCCTGGTTGTGCTCTCTCTGCTTATGGTACTGGCTCTCAGAACACAATCTCCCTGTCAAGCTTCTCCTTGATAATTTTCACAGCCACTGAATAATTTTCTTCGTTTCTTTTAATATTTCTTTATTTGTGTATGAGCATGGGGAGGTACACATGTGGTGCTTGTGTGGAGGCCAGAGGTCAACCTCAGTTTTTTTTTAAATCGTGTCTCTTACTGGGACCTCAGACTTGCAGATGAAGCTATACTGGCTGGCCAGCAAATCCCAGGGATCCACCTGTCAATGTCTACAGGCACACAAGACTACAAGCATACACCAGCACAGTCTACTATTCACGGGAGAACTGGCCATCAGACTCGCAAGCAACTCACCAACTGAGCTATCTCCCAATCCTGAATCATTTTTCTTTAATAAGAAAACAAAATCTTGATGAGCAAAAGGTTATGCTAGTTTTTCTTGCTAAATATCAAAGTGCCACAAACTTGGCATTTTAAAACACACATTTATAGAGTTGGAGAGATGGCTCAGTGGTTAGCTAGCTGCTCTTCCAAAGGACCTGGGTTCAATTCCCAGCACCTATATGGTGGCACACAACTGTATATAACCCCTGTATTCAGGGGACTTTCTTCTGCCTTCTTTGAGCACCAGACAAATACATGGTACACAGACATATAAGCAGGCAAGACACTTGTACACATAAAAATAAAGTTTTTAAAAATACAGTTATTAGTTCATATTTTCATGGCTCGGGAGTTGGGACAAAGCTTAAGTGGTCGTCTACTCGGGATCTAACAAGGCTGTAATCAGGCCACCAGCCAAGCTGTGTGTCCGTCTGAGGACTCACCTGTGAAAGAATTTACTGCTAAGCTCATTAGCTTGCTGACAGAAATCATTTCTCTATCTTGCTATGAGTAAAGACCTTGATTTCTCACTGGCTGGCAGGACCATCAGTCCAGCCACAGCTTTCCCACTTCAGCCGCAGTCTACAACTTAGCATGTGCTCCCTCCAGACCAGCAGGAGAGTCTCTCATCTCTAGACTGTTAGCAGGGCATGGTGCACATCTGTAAATCCAGCACCCCAGAGGCAACGCTGTGAACCCTCCACAAAGCCTGGTGGATATAGTGAGTTCCAGACCAGCTTAATTAAGAGAAAAGGGGATGAGAGGGAGGGAGAGAGGGAGGGAGGGAGGGAGGGAGGGAGGGAGGGAGGGAGGGAGGGAGGGAGGGAGGGAGGGAGGGAAGAAAGGAAAAATAACTGTGCGCTACATAACAAAAGAAAATCTCAGGATGATTCTTTATCACCCTTAACAGATTCTACGAGTGTAACATGAAGGTCTGCTAGTTGGGGTTTCTGTCCTGCCCAGTTCTCACAGCCAGTAAGCCCCAAAGAAATTCACACAGAGAGTCTGCATTAAATATAAACTGATTGGCCCATTAGTTCAGGCTTCTTATTATGTCTTGTAACTTATATTAACCCATTGATCTTATCTATGTCAGCCACATGGCTCAGTACCTTTTTCAGCGGGTCGGTCACATCCTGCTTCTTGGGTGATCTGGGCAGGACTGAAGAAGAGCTTTCTTGTTCGAAGAGTACCCCTGTTCTCATTACTCCACCTCTACTTCCTGTCTGGTTTTCCCACCTATACTTCCTGCCTGGCTACCAGCCAATCAGCATTTATTTAAAACATGATTGACAGAATACAGACAATTCTCCTGCACCATATGAGTGAGAAGAAAGCCATAGACTCTACTCACACTCACTCTACTCATACTAGGGATAGACCCTAAGAGAGGGTGCTGCAGATCTTACCTCAGAGTGCAGTAAGTCCAGCACTTAGGGACGACGTCATTACTCCCCAATCCTCTGGTGGATGGCATCCAACCTTCTCATTCGATGGGGTAGAGAGGTCAAGAAACCCTACTGCAACTTTGTTCATTGTTTTGAGACTTACTATGGCAAAGTTATTAACACAGCACTTGAAATAACATCACTTTAAAATAAAAAGAATCTTTCCAATTAGTATGCTTCCCTCTGTGTTTTGAGACACACAACTGAGGCTTTTGAAAAATTAGTAGTCTCGTCATTTTGGAATCTTTTCAGAAGAGCAAACAGGATTTTAAGGGTAAAAGAGTAGCTACCAGGCCACCCCCATATCTTATTAAAGGCAGACTCATAGCAATTAGCTCCGTAACTCGCTGGTACTATTGAGAGTGTCTTGCCTTTCTACCTCATTTGCATAGCTCTGTTTTCTGCATAAATCTACTCTGAAATAGTCTCCAAGGGGCTGGGGCTGGAATATGGGGGTGGGGAGGAAAGTTCTTTATCAGGAAAACCATGACAAGATTCTTTTAGTAAAATTCAACTGTTGTCTACTACAGGGGGGAAAATGAATTTGTTCTTCATATTCCCAGCATAAGAAACATGCATATTTTCAGGAGCATTTGGCAGTGAGCAACTGCATGCTTGGCAGTCTCGTCTCTGGGATGTACCATGACTGGAATGTTCAAGAACTTTTCAGATCAGAACTAAAGCCGAGGGTGATTGAAAGCAAGATACCACAAGGAATCATATATTGCACCTCTAGAACAGGCTCAAACAATTAACGCTTCAGACGGGTTACACACAGCAAACTCTGCATTCTTTCGTTTGCCCCACCAGGCCCAGCATTACAACCCTCTCTGTGACCTAGAGCAGCAATTCTCAACCTTCCTAATGCTGCGACCCCTTAATTCAATTCTTCATGTTGTGGTGACCCCCAACAATAAAATTGTTTTTGTTGCTACTTTATAATTGCAATTTTGTTGCTGTTATTAACAGCAATGTAAATATCTGGTATTTGCAATGGTCTTAGGAGACCCCTGTAAAGGTATCATTTGATCCAAAAGTTCGTGACCTGCAGGTTGAGAACCTGTTACCTGGATGACTAAATACCCAGAATTATCTGAGATGTCTCCACAAGACTTGAGGCACACATTCCCAAAGTAATGCTTTCGTTCTCAAATACTAGGGAGCTAAAACAATTTTTGCTTATATACTATAGATACTGAAGAATTGGAGGAGAAACACTAATATATGTTTCTAAATGACTATCTCAAACATGTCTAATTAAAAAAGAAAACTGAGCCAGGGCTTGAAAGTTGAGCACTCAGCTTCCTTCCTCCCTCCACTCACTCAACATCAATAAGCCTGCAAAGTAAGCTCTCTGCTTTAGCGACTACAGTGGTGGTTACATGGGGTCCTAGCCTCATGTGTGTGTGAGGTGTGAGTTTTGAAATAAGCATTTAATTCATATATAATATATATATAATACATAATGTATATTAAATTAAATGGAAGGTGAACAAGGACTAAGGGTGTGGTACAATGATAGATGTCTAAGATGTACGGTACTCTGGCTTCAGGAAAGAGAGAAAGGGGGGAAGGAAGGGTGGGTGGGAGAGTTTTAAGGATGTGACTCAGTGAATTAAGTTTGTCACTCATGGAGGACCAAAGTTCAGATCCCTAGAACCCATGCAAAAACCAGACAGGTATGGCAGCCAACTGTTAGCCCAACACTCAGGAGTTGAGGACTGGAAACCCCAAAGCTAGCCAGGATCTGTGAGCACCAAGAGCAGCTACATACAGATCGGCCTAGACAAAGAAAGTGGGGAGCTATTGAGGAAGACAATGAACATTGACTTTGGGTTTTTACACATGGATATAGACGTGTTCACACACATATATACATGTGTACCTACATGCACGTGAATGTGCTTTCGTGCAAACAAGCACACTATGCACACATACATGTGTAACAAAAATAGAAGGGAGGAAGGAAAAGTGAACCAATGGGGTAGCCCTATTCAAATATGTACATAGGTATTTATACATGCATCATGGATGTTCATGAGAATGGGTGAAAATAGTTAAATGCCTATTTTATTCCTTTAATTTATTATTCCATTGGTGTTATTTGGGGGTTTAATAAAACCCTATTTTATAAGTTTGTTTATAAAAGTCCCAAACATGTTAGTTATACTCTTATGAGCAATAGGTTTAAAAACTATACTTAAAGACAAGCTTTCCTATTAGGATGATTGACTATTGGAAGGTTGTTCTCATTCTTAGTTTTACAAACTTATTCATCTAGGTTAAGATGAATTACACCCTTTTTTGCATCGCTGATAGCTTTCCTACTCTGCATTTTCCCCCAAGTCACAGCAACAAGGCAAACATGTTCCAAGCAAACCTCTCCACACAGCTTAAAGACCAAGAATAGCCATCTTAAAGAAGACTTTACTATTCAGCATTCAGTGGATATTAGTTTGGGCTAGTGGAATATATTTCAAAGTTATTTATATTTTTTCTTTTATTAAAGATAGATTTTTTTCCCACACAATATATTCTGATTATTGTTTCCCCCAGTTCCCCCAATTTGCCCCCCCTTCAGATCCACACCCTTTCTATCTCTCCTTAGAAAACAGACGTCTAAGGAAAAATAATAAAATAAGCTAAAACAAGAACAAACAAGTCAAAATAAGACAAAACAAACAGAGAAAAAGCACAAGAAACACATGAGACATACATGTTCACACACACGGGAATCCCATAAAAACACAAAACCAGAAACCATTAAATATACATAAAGAACCTATATTTTTTGGAAAAAAATGCCCTGATACAAGATTACAAAACAAAAAAAAAAAAAAAGAAAAAGAAAAAGGAAAAAGAAAAAAAAACTCCAAAGATGCCATTGAATTTATTTTGTGTAGGCCATCTATTTCTGAAGAGTGACTTGTTTCCCCGGTGAAATTCTCTTGAGGAAAACTAATTTTTTTTTTTAATCTGCACGTAGTTATCAAAGCTACCTTCTGGGTTAGGGATGGGGGCATGTGTCCACATTTCCTCTCAACTCTAGGACCCCACCTGGTACAGAACTCATGGGCCCTATGCATGCTGCACTATGATTTCAAAGACGTATAGATAAGCCTTGTTTTCTAGGTGTCCTTTCTCCCCTCTGGCTCTTGTACTCTTTCAGGCTCCTCCTCCACAGTTCCCCCAAGCCCCAAGGGAAGGAATTTAATAAAGACGTCCCATGTAGGGCTGAGAGTTCCAAAACTCTCTCTCTCTCTCTTTCTCTCTCTCTCTCTCTCTCTCTCTCTCTCTGTGTGTGTGTGTGTGTGTGTGTGTGTGTGTGTGTCTGCATGTTGACTGTGGGCCTCTGTTTGTTCCCATCATCTGTAGAAGGAAGCTTCTCTGGAGATGACTGAGCAACATCCTGATGTCTGAATATAGCAGACTACAGTTTGAGTCATTTTATTGCTGCATTCCTTTAACAGAACAGTATTTGGCTTTCCCCTAGGTCCATGGACTACCTAGTCTCTTAAACAACCAAGCAGTGTTACGGATTGGTCCCATCTCATGGAGTGGGCCTTAAATCAAATAAGATCTTGCTTGGTTGATCCCACAAACTTTGTGCTACTACTGTACCAGTGTGTCTTGCAGGCAGGTCACCATTGTAGATGTAAGAGCTTGTAACTGGACAGGTATTTACCTTAGGTAGCAAGCAGAGTACCTTCCAGTAACAGGAACACTACTCCGTAGGGTTGAACACTCTAGGTAGGCAATTACTCAATTTCTTTGTCTTCAGTGAGTTGTGAGGTGATGGGTTTACCAATTAAGCCTTACCATCAGTTTGTGGAAAACAACTAATAGACTTGGTAATAGCCTAGGTTATTTGGGGTTTCCAATAAAACCCCTTCAGCCAACAACTTGATTAACCCATTCCTGGTACTGGAAGCTTCATTTGAAGACAAAAGGCGTACAATTAGGGTTCTGTTTCCCCTATCATATGGTGATTTCATTTAGATCAACTTCATATATGTATATACTTTAAGAAGCTTCTACTGTGTTAGGTTTCTATAGAGTCCCTCAAACAACCCTTAATTTAAGTGTCCCTCCTCATATTCTTCCCCACACTCCCTCTTTCTCCCCATATTCTCTCCATTTGACCCTCTCGTTCTAGTCCACACACACACACACTCCATCCACCCATAACTATTTTATCTCCCCTTCCAAGGGAGATCCATCTCTCACCCTAGTCCCTTACTTGACACCGAGTCTCTGTGGTTATATGGATTATAGATTGTCTATCATTGATTTAACAAGTAACTTCCACATATAAGGAAATAGTACTATATTTGTCTTTCTGGGTCTGAGCTACCTCACCCAGGATAATTTTTCCCTACCTATATCTATTTACCTATGAATTTCATAATTTCACTTTTTAATGCTAATATTCCATTGTGTAAGTGTACCACATTTTCTTTATCCTTTCTTCTGTTGACAGACATCTAGGTTGTTTCCAATTTCTGGCTATTTTGAAAAGAGGAGCAATGAACATTGATTGACCAAGTATCTCTGTATATCCTTTGGATATATGTACTCTAAGAGGGTATATCTGGATCATGGAACAGCAATGAGCATTGGTTGACTAAGTACTAAATATATGTACCCTAAGAGGGTATATCTGGATCTTGAAGCAGACCAATTCCCATCTTCCTGAGGAACTGCCACACTGATTTCCACAGTGACTGTACAATCTTCCACTCCCAACAGCAAGTGATGAGTGTTCCCCCTCCTGTACATGCTTGTCAGCATGAGCTGTCATTTGTTTTATTGATCTTGGACATTCTGATAAGTGCACGATGAAATCTCAAAGTACTTCTGATTTGCATTTTTTGATGATGTCTTTTTATTGGAGAGTTGAGACCACTGATGTTTAGAGCTATCAGGGTTTGTTCACTCCTGTTATTTTGTTGTGGTGAAGTTGGGTTTTTTCCCCCTCTCTTTTGAGTTGCTGGCCTGGGATTATTTATCCTTTTGGGGTTTTCATCCTGGGGTGGTAGGGTAGAGTTAGCCTCTTCAGGTTGAAGCTTTCCTTCTAGTGCCTTCTATAGGCTGGATCTGCAGGTAAATACGGTTTGAATTTGATTTTATCATGTATAGTCTTTCTTCCTCCATCTACTGTGATTGAAAGTTTTACTTAGTATAGTAATCTGTGGTCTCTTAGAGTCTGTAGAACATCTGTCCATGCTCTTCTGGCATTTGGAGTGTCTATTGAAAACAAATGTTATTCTAATAGATCTGCTTTGTGTATTATTTGGTGTTTTCCCCCTTATAAATTCTAATAGTCTTTCTTATACATACATACATACATACATACTTAAACACACATACACGTGTGTGTGTGTGTGTGTGTGTGTGTGTGTGTGTGTGTAATTTACTGGGGTAAACAAGATGGCTCAACTGGTAACCTGAGTTTGATCCCTGAAGTCTATGTGGTAGGAGAAAACTGACTCCAGCAAGTTGTCCTCTGACCTCCATACACACACTGTGGTAAGTACACACCCATACACACATACCCAATAAATAAATAAATAGACGTTCTCTTCACTGATTGTTGTGGACATCTGGTGTGTAAGGAAACACACAAGCCCAGCATTTGGTACTCAGGAAATATCAAGTGTCCATGAGTGTTTGCCCACACAAATAAGAGTGCTTATTTTACTTCCTGAGCCATTATCCAGACTGAAAAAGAACTAAGCTCCTACTATGGGGAAGGCACAGAATACAAAGTCTAAGTTTGCCACACACCCTACAAACGGTATGGCTGACATATACCCAAATCTCTCCGCTGCTTTTCTCTTTGTTATGACAAAATTATCCACAAACCACTTAAGGAAGGTGAGCTAGTCTTGGTTCACAGCTCAGAAGTACGTCCATTATGTGGGGCGGCAGGACCTAGGGTCAGCTGATCTCACTGTGTGAGTCAGGAGGCAGAAAGAAATGAAGGCCGGGCTCAACTCATTTTCTCCTCTATTCAGCTGAGGAGCCTTGCCTGTGAAACGGTACCACCCATGTTTAGAGTCAATCCTCTCACCCCACTTAGCCCAGTAAAGAAGACATCATTACAGTCACGGCCAGAAATTTGTCTCCCGGGTCCTGTCAAGTCACCAGTCAATATCAACTCCCACAGATACTATCCACTAACCTGGAAAACAGCAAAGCGCCCTAGGCGGCTCCAAGACTGGGACCACCTGGTCTCTAGGTTGGCTCAGAGCATCTATCTCAGGACTCCATCGCTCTCCGCGAGAATCTGCCTCCCCTACCTACATCCTAGCCCCCCTCACACAGTCCTCTTCCCCTGAACCTTTCAGAACAACCCGGGTTTTAACGACACATGAGCATGTGTTTAAATCATGAGGCGTAAAGTTTACTTCCAGTTGAAGTTGACTTGAAATGTCTTCACTTTAAAAGCTCCAAAGTATGTAGCGCTCTCCCCCTCCATCAACAAACCTCCTCTCAAAGGCAAGATAAATTAGGCAGCTGATTGTTGTTGTCTGAATGAGACAGCCTCGCAGTCAAGCCTGTTGCTTAAAGACCTGTTCTGAATTAACTAATGATAAAAGGCTTGAAGGCCTCGTGGTTTCTGTGCAGAAAAACAAACAAACAAACAAAAAACGAACTCGTAGGGTGTTGCAGTTCCTCCTTGTTACACATAAGAGAATTTTTTGGTTATATTTTGTTTTAAACATTATCCAAACTTAAAAAAAAGTCCAGCATTCTCTGTGTGTATATTAAGGAATATATAGATTTAGCTATATGCTTCATAGGCCTAAAATGACAGTACCTGAAATCACACAGAAAGGCATTTCTCTCCAGTCACAGCCATGGAAAGCAAACAGGGCAACAGGGCTTTGCAAAGTCATCCGAAGATGGGTTCTTTCTTTCTTGTTGTTCCATCAGACCTAGACTTTATCCCTCAGTCATGGGATTCCCAGTTGCGCCCCTCATTCTACATTCAAAGTAGCAGATGAAAAAAATGGTAGGAAGGAGGAGCACAGGGTCCCTTTAAGAATGAGTCCCGATGTTCTGCACTCAGTGCTCCCCACTTGCCTAGATCATAGCTGACCCCCACAAACTGTGTTCTAGGAGCCCAGGAACAGCTGAAGAGCAGCCGCCATGCTGTCACAGCGGAAAAGGAAAAGAAGTGGATTACAGTTCTCGGTACATACTCATATATTTTTAAAAAGAAATCTAATAATGAAATCATCCTGCAAAAAAAAATGATTTCTAGAGATGAGACAAGGGAATCAAGTCTAGGAGAAAAGAATAAAGAATTGTCTGTGGATAGAGGCAAACTGATCAAATGAAAGAGAAGAGTAATATTTGAGCTTTATAAAACTGTCTTCAGTCTCTCTGCTCATAACACTGAATTTTATAAGTTTCTCTGCTTTGAAATATCAGTGGGGCACAAATTCTCCCAATTTTTGCATTCATGATTTAGACATTTTAGAATTTTAAATGCATATTTTCCTAGAATAGGATTGTTCAGGAAATGTAAAGAAGGCTTTTTGGGTTTTCCTAGAGGAAATATTTTTATTACATAGATTTCAATATTTATGCCATATACTATGTCTTCTTCACCTACAGCTCTGGGGTGCTTAACCTTGTTAAATATGACCAGCTCTTGAAGGAAGTGGACCAGGAAGCATGACCCCAGTGTCTAACCAGATGACAACTGGTAGAAAAAAAAAGCCCACTTTGTTAGGGACAACTCAGGCTTGTTTATGGGATTGGTGGCTTCCTAAAAAGAGGGAGAGAGACCTGAGCCTTCATGTCCTTGCGTGCTGGCCGTAGAGCGTGCCCTGATGCTCTCTGCCTGTGTTATGATGCTGCAGGAAGGCCTCCACACATGCCTGGGACATGCTCTAGAGCTCCCCAACATTTGAACTATAAGGAACAAATGGTTTTTCATAGTTATTCAGTATTAAGCATTCTGTTACAACAGCAGAAAACAGACCAAGGCATGGGCAGTCACTCTGCAATGGCTAATACCTTAACTGGCTATGGAAAGTACAAATGGACGTATTATATTCTCGGTGCTGGAGATTGTGGCTGTTGTTGTTTATGGATATTCCAGGGAACACAAGTATCTAAACCGAGAATGACATGTGTGTTGTCTTAAAAACAAATTCAATTAAAAAACTACAGATCTGACCCTGACATGACAGTCACAACACCAGCCTGACTTTAAACGTATTTGCACATAGCACTCTCTAGTCTTTGGAGCTATCCGCGAGCATCTCACAAAACCGGTTAACCCTCACCACAACCGGTTTTCCTGGTGGTTGAGAAAAGATCTCCAAAGCCATTTTCGAAGTTGGATTTCTTTAATGTGTCTCCTCTTTCTACAAGACATCTGAAAAGTACTAAAGCCGTGGCTTCTATTTCTAAAGTGCCTATTGTTCAAAGCTCTGTGTGTTCGAGCATAAAGCGGTAGTCCAGTAAACCCAGGAGAGTAGCCGGTCACTGAACAAGTGGGAAATAAAGAATCGACCAAGTTAATAGAAACAAAAGGAATGGCTTAAAATAACGTGTAGAACACTCACCCGGCTCTGAAAAGTGACAGCTCTGGGGTGAGACCATCATACGGAAGAAGCTCCATCTCCAGTGGAGCTTCACCATGAGGGGAAATGGCTGGGAGAAAGGGCAACCAGCTGGCCTGCAGGGAGGTCAGGGGAGTCCTCAGAAAAAGTCAGAAACGGTAGATGCAGCATGCAAGAAGAAGATGAGGGGTGGGTGTCAGAGGGAGAGCTCAAACTCACCGCTCTAGAGGAGCCAAGCTTCAGCTCCTACACCCACGTCAGACCTGTAACTCCAGCTCCACACGACCCGACACCATCTTCTGGCCTCTAAAGGTGCCTGTTCACACATGGCATAAACACGCAGACTCATATACCTACATGTAAATACAATAAAATCAATCTTTAAAAATAAGATTAGACTCTGGGCTCAAAAGATCAGAGGTAGTCGGGCGGTGGTGGCGCACGCCTTTAATCCCAGCACTCGGGAGGCAGAGGCAGGCGGATCTCTGTGAGTTCGAGGCCAGCCTGGTCTACAAGAGCTAGTTCCAGGACAGGAACCAAAAGCTACGGAGAAACCCTGTCTCGAAAAATCAAAAAAAAAAAAAAAAAAATCAGAGGTAGAATTATGGTTTTGTAACGTAAAAGCTGGGTGACAACAATTACCAATATTCTAATAAGGCTAATAATCCCATTCATAGCAAACTAGATATCTGTCTTTATGTTAGTGCTTCTATAATACCAACACTGAGAGCTTCTGCAAATGTACTTGAGATACGATTAGGGAGCAAGCCTGTGTCATTCCCCTTTATTTTGTAATTAATTATTAGAATTCGTGGGCCCTTGGGCACCTCTGACAAGGTATGAATGGCTCTGTTGGATGAGAATAACTAAGGCAGATAAACAGAAGTCTGAAGACATTTCAAAAATCCCACTTCAGATTTCTCCTGGTGACAAAGACCAACGGAAGAGCCGCTTTGACTACTGTGGGAAGTTTTAGGAGTGCACAAATACAAAACAGAATTGAAATGAATATCTACTTCCCTTACACTCCTACCCCTAGGGAGTGATGGAGATTTAAGACTGTCAACCAGGGTTTACACCAGGCCTTACACAAAGCCTGGGTGGTTCCGACGTGACGTCACCCTGTGACGGCTGGGTGCTTGGGGTTTCCTTTGCTGGTTTGTTTGTTGTTCCTGTTGTTTGTCTTGACAAAGTTAATTATCTCCAAGTGACCTCACGGACTGTGAGGCCAAATGGAACAGAGCTACCTTGTCTTTAAGGTTAATTCTCAAAGGCAAGAAATCACCCTCAAGCAGAAACCTCGCCCACATCAAGCAGAGCGAGGACATGCGTGGGAAATGATGCGGAGGCTCTCTGCAGTTACTCCGCCTGTCAGTTCTCATCCCCTGACCACTCTTCAGAAAGTCAGCCGGGTGAAAAAGCAGTAACTAAAGTCTCAGGAAGGAAACGGCACTTCAAAGTTTGTTTTGATTTGGATATGAAACCGTTTTCATGTTTTTCATTAATCTTATTTAATTTTTTCAATATAAAGGAATTATTATTTTACTCTCTTAAGCTTTTAACTCCTGAAGTTTTTAGTTCACCCATTTCAGTGTGTGGTAAAATTAACTCAACACTGAATAAACTTAGACATGAGTCACCATGGTCTCTTGCTCGGGATCGTCAAGATGAGTGAAGCTAACCTATACTCACTGTGAAAGCATTGCTTCCCACCCCAACCCCAGCTCTAAAAAGAAATCAGCTCAGCCCTTATGATGCTACCATTCCCCACCACATCCAACCCCACCCCTCCCAGACAGCATCAGGAAGGCAGAATGTTAGAATGCCCAGTTTTTAGCAACAAAAATACTATGTGGTATAAAGAAATTTCATTCTGTAGTATGACTCATCTTCAGAGCAAGCAAAAATACTATCAATTCAGCAACTGATTTATAAAAAACGGTATTTTTCAGTTTAGAAATGTTGGGCAAAAGCCCTCTAGAATTTTGCTTGCAAAACTTTTATAGGATGGCTGTAAAAATATTTTGGTCTTTGACTCTAAATATATGATAATGTTTTATGCGACAATTCAAGAAGAGAAAATAAAAAGTACATTGGTCAGTGTAACTTCAACAATTTACCCTATAGGTGGTGGGTGAGTGGAGAACTGATGGTGGAAGGTATTTGGGTGAAGGCTTCACCCCAGCCCCTGGCATCTATATATCCAGAGTCTGGAATGTTTGGGGGGAGGCTCCACCCAAGCCCCCTCCCCTGGGAGTTGCCTCAGTCCATACTCCGCCCCCTGAGAAAGCTCGCCCACCAAACAATGACCCTTCTCCAGAGATGCTCAAGACCACTCCCACAGAGTGTTTAAACTGCCCCCCAGAAAACAAACACGTGGTTTTTCCAGAAGACCCATCTCCTCTCTGGGGTGCTGGAAAGCCATTCAGGAGCATTGGTAATCATTAAACCTGGGCTTTTTCTAATTCGGTTTGATTTTGGTCTGATTTGGATTATTGCATCGGCGGAGCTTTTCAGAAAGAATAAGGTTAAAGAAGCAATGATGATTTCTTTTTAAAGGAAGGAGTTCTTTGGGATTTTCTTTGCCACAAATTGAAGGTTAGGAAACAAAAGATCACTCAGAGCAAACCAGTAGGTTATTTGGGGGATTCACAGCCTCACATTTTACAGTAGAGACTTTCCCACACAGGTGGAAATCTACAGAGAATGTGGCCTTCGGGGGCCATGTGTTGCCTAGTGTTTTGTCAACGTGACACAAACTAGAGTCATTTGGGAAGAAGGAACCTGAGTTGAGCAATGCCCCATCACAATGGCCATAGGCAAGTCTAGGGGAAGTTTCTTGATTAATGATCGATGTGGGAGGATCAAGCCCACTGTGGGCAGTACCACTCATAGGCAGGTCCAGAAGAAGCAGGCCAGGATGCAGTGTTCCTCCCTGGTCTCTGCTTTAGTTCCAGCCTTGAGTTTCTGTCTTGGCTCTAAATAAACAGCCTGCCTCCATCTTAGGCTTACAAGCCATTTTCTTATAGTAAAGACAAGTTAGGTTCATTCCTGTTTATCATTAAACATGTTTCTCAAGGATGGGGCTATAGCCATCCTTAACCACAAATGGCTCTGTACTGTCCGTTTCAGAAATGGCCATTGTGTCTCTGTTTCAGAAAGCTATTTATGACTATCTTGCACCCCTACCTTTGTTTCTAAAGGTTATATGGCCCCCCACAATTACCTTGACATACTACCTGTTGTGTTACCTTGTTCTGCTCCTGTAACCCCGCCTATCTCCCCCATTTGGAAACTCTCTACCCCTCAGCTACAAAAGCCTTGTCTTCCTCATATCCAGTGCTGACCTCATGAACCCTGCCTTAGGGGGAGACAGTCCATGTACCTGAATAAAAAAAAGCTCACTTTAATTATTTTAGCCACGATGGTTTGGGTCAGCGGTCTTTCTTCTCCTGTCTTAAGAATCATGGCTCCTCTCTATGATAGACTGTAGCCTGAAAGTGTCCATTTTGGTCAGAACATTTTGTTACAGCAACAGGAAGTTACTAGAACAAGCCATTGCACAGTCTTCCTTGAGTAATGTAAATCAGACAGTATCTCTAAAACATTCTGGAATTATGACAGACTCAGTGTTAGCACTTTATTTACTAACTATGTGGTCTGGGGTAAGGTAGTTGGCCTCTTTAAGGTTTCAATCTGCAAAGACAATGGCTTGTTCAGGGATTGTTGTGAAATTTCAAGTAACGAAGCCCTATAAAATGCCTAGTCTGTAATAAGTTCTGCACAAATATCCAGTCTCTTTCCTTCTCCACTAGCATTTTCTTTTAATGTTCTCATTTTTTCCTTTCAGTTGAGTTAGACTATTTCAATAGAATAGGATTAGCTTTCTTAGCAACCCCAATAAACATACTAAATAATTCCACAAATTAATTAAATATAAGGCCTATCTCCAACTCCACAACACTTTGTAAACCAGAGCTACAAGCTCTTAGAATTGCTAAGAGAATTGGTTTCTTCGGAGACAGACCATATGCCCACCTAGATATTTGACTCTTTTGTTCCGTCCCATTCAAGCCTCATTCTCATCATCTGTTCAATCAGAGTCTGCTCTCAAGAAGGAAAATTGATTAGATATTGCTTCTTAATAACCTACGAAGCTTCAATCTGCGTCACTAATTTGGATTTAAGAAGCAATTTTTGGCATAGCACTCCTATCCCATCCCGGGAGAAGAACGCCTCATCTAATAATCTGTGTCTTGAGATAAAAGAATGCATTAACATTCTTAGCACTTTTGATGGACTACAAATGGTCACAATGCAGGGCAATATTTGAGCAGTAATGATTTGTGCCTTCTTCTTAAGAGTAAGCTGATTGCAGCGGCTCTCACGCCGCACGAAGTAAATAGCTAAAGGGGTCATGAATCTTAATAGCTTCCAAATCAGAAAGATCTCCACCTTATATGCTCTGACTGGAGTGTGAATAGAATGTATAAATATTAATAGGCCTGCCTGAGCCTCCACAGACAAGCTGTCTACAATTTCACAGAGGGAAGATTGAAGTTACCGCGCGCGGAGCAGGCGTGAGGCCCCACCTGGAAATGAACTGTCAGCATGTGGGCAAATATGTTTTTTTCCTGAAGTGATATTTAATGCTCGGGCCTGCCCTGGTGCCCAGCAGCACTGTGAGTTGGTATTTAACTCCAGTTCATCAAGCCGCATTCTGCTCGGGAGCACCAGGTCCACCCTGGAAAGAATCAGACAGACCACACTCCTTCAAGAGTCTCAGAATGCTATTTTGACTTTGGAAACAGTCCAGGTTCCCCCCATGCTCTTCTGGGGTGCCATCATCTTATGACTTGTTGGCTACTGGGCACAATTCTGCTTGGTAACAGCCAAGACAGTGATTCTGTTCTCACTGGCAAGACATAGGCATTGGTTTTTCTAATGAAAATAAGAAGATTCCAGTTTTGTGTTATGAGTCATACAATGGACTGAAAACATTTTACCAATGTCATTATCATGGTTACTAAATGATATAAAGAAGAAAATTGTTTTTTTAAATGGAGACAGCCCAGATCGAAGGATGGTGGCTTTCTTTTCTAACCTGTGCCGTCCACTGAACCACTCACAGATGCAGTGGGAAGAGGGAAATGAAATATTTTGGGGAGCAACAAAGAGAATTGGGCCAAACTGGCATGGAGGCTTGCACCTGTAATCTCAGCACTTGAGAGACTGGGGCAGGAAGATTATGAGTTTGGGACCTGCTTGGACTCCAGAGTGAGTTCCAGACCAGTCTGTGGTAGCAGGAGGGTGTCAAGTTAGAAAAGCAGCTCGAACATTCTTGCACTGGCCCACTGCAAGGCTGGCACTGGGCCTGCACCAGGACCTCATCCATGCTGCATGGTCATGACTTACTCCTCACATCTTCTGCTGGGGTATTTGGGAGGGAATGGAAGAGCACAGAGATGCTTATTTTTGTATGGTTTTAAGGCTGTTTTTGTTTGTTCTACAAAGGGAATGAGATATTGATTTTACATTTCTCTAACTTCCTCTAGTCTCACACAAAGTCAAAAATTTCTCTACCAGTCACTCCAGTCCGACATCCTCCATATATATATATATACATATATATATATATGATATTAAACAACACTCATCAGCATTGCTCATCTTCAGATATGAAGGCTGTACATGAAGGAGTCATTAGGAAAAAGAGAGTAATGGTCAGATTAAAACATTGGTGCCTCTTACATAAGACCTGCACAGGTTCAAACTGGACAAAATCTCAGCACCAGCAAGAGTAGACACAAAGTCCCAGACTTAACCAAGAAGTTCTTTGCAATTGGAAAAGGGGAGAAACCAGTTTTTTTTTTTTTAATGGAGTGTCGTTGACCAAGGCAGCTCCCCCCACATGCCCAGGAGTAGTTGGCCAACGGAAAGTAGACTCCATGTTTTCTTTGTGTTCTTTCTGTTTTGTTTTGGCACTCTGGTTTTTTTTCCTCTCTTTCCTTCTTCATTTTGTTTTCTTCTTCTTCTTCTTCTTCTTCTTCTTCTTCTTCTTCTTCTCCTCCTCCTCCTCCTCCTCCTCCTCCTCCTCCTCTTCCTCCTCCTCCTTCTTCTTCCCCCTCCTTCTCCTCTTCCTCTTCCTTCTTCTTTGTCTTCTTCCTCCTCCTTCTTCCTTTTAGTTTGCCTGTTTGAGCTTTTATTTTTTATCTTTTAGTTTTTGTTGGATTGTTTTGTTTTGTTTTGTTTAGAGGGAAGAGAGAACATGAAGTTGGGTAAGTAGAGAGGTAGGAAGGATATGAGAGGAATTGGGAGGAAATAGGACCAAGATATATGAAAAGAATCAAATGATAATTATTTTAAAGATTTGTATTTATGAGTCCTGTTAGATATTTATCAAAATGTGCCATTACCAGTTTGGAACTATCAAGAAAAGTTACTTAATTTGTTAATTTTTTTTTGAACCAAAGGATATGTGGGCAAACAAATCAACAGAGCCACATTTGCCAACCATCACCCAAGGGCTTTCTAAAAGAGTTAACCGTTACCCCCAAAACAATTGCAACAAAATCTGACAATGGGGCTGCCTACCTTGGCCCTGGTCAATCAGGAAAAGCCATCCTGTGCCCAGGCACACAAATCATTGCTGCAGGTATCAGCTCCCAAGCTGCTCTTTTGGAAGATGGGCACACGACAAGCATGATCCTTGTCATAATTGCTTCGCTTTCATGCCCAGTAGATCACACTTCAGTTTCAGGTCCCTCTAACTTGACCCTAAGTCCACTTGTCTGTCTGAAAAAAATTACTGGAAAATCTAATCAACTTATTTGCTTCTTAGTTTAAGATGCTACACATCTGTGGAAACATTTAGCAGACACTAGAATTTAATTGGTGATTTCCAACATCCAGTTTCCCAAAAACATCCTAATTCTATTTTAAAAAGGTAAAATTTGTCACTTGGAAAACAGGTTGAAGCAGGCAAGCATAGAGACTGTCCAGCAACCAGGGCAGCTCCTGTCCTATGGGTGATATGTGGTCAGACACATCCTGGTGAAAGAATAGTTGGGGGCCAGATGTGATGGTACATACCTTTAACCACAGCACTCAGAAGGCTAAGGCAGGTAGATCCCTATGAGTTCAAGGCCAGTCCGTCTATATAGAGCACTCCAGGCTAGCCCAGGCTACATTGTAGGACCCTGCCTCAAAAGAAGTTGAATGGAAGAAGGAGGGTATAGAGGAGGTATTGGGAGGGAGAGGGGGCCTGGAAAAATGGCTCAGCAGTTAAGACCACTTACTGCTTTCCCAAAGAACCCCAGAGTTTCTAGCACCCATAGGTGGTGACTCACAACCACCTTTACCTCCAGTTCCAGGGCATCTGATGCCCTCTTCTGCCCTCCTTGGGCACCAGCTTTCACCTGGCACATACAGACAAGTTGGCACACACACATACACATGAATAAAAATTTTAAAAAATAAAACTCTTTTGAAGCCAGCTTAGTTAAGGCCAATCTGTCCTTGAAGTGACTGCCAGAAAACAAACAAGACATATTATTATTTCGTGTAAATACATGGTGGGATGAACATATGCTTAAAATTACGGGCTCTACCAGTGCAAGGACAGGTTGTCCAAAGTTATACACCAGCCTGAGGGTCCATTAGTTTAAGGATCCATTCCACTCCCATTGCTAGGGATTGGTTCTTCTTTCTATCTGCGTTCATTAGAAAAGAACTACAGAAAAGAAGCCTGGGCTCTCCCCAGCCACGTGCTCAGTGAGCCTGTTCCCACTCTCTGAGGCATGCTCTGTATTTTACTCTCACTTTTAGCAACACTTTTAAACTGTGTGCTGTTTAATTCCCTGTCTAGGATGCAAAACCAAGGACATGACATCATATAAGAGCCCAGAGAACCCTTCCGTGCCACAAAACTGGATCCTACATTTGGTAGTCAAAACCTTAGAGATTTTTGTACCTCAGTCACTTCCAATATTATAAACAAGTGAGTTTGGATCCAAATTCCCCGGATGTCAGCCTTCAAGGAGCAGGCTCCAGACAAAAGATCAATCTTCAGAAGTCACCATCAAGGTCTTACCCAACAAATCACTCCAAAAAAAAAACAAACAAGCTTCAGAAGCCAGGAGCATAAAGATAAGTGTTTAAAATGTAAAGGTCGACCAGAAAGCTGGAAGGATGCTATGATCCTGGTGGCTGCTATTAATATGTAAATAGACCTCTTGACTCAATGCATGTCAATTTCAACCTTATGTGTACCCTCTTTTAATGTAATGCAGCCCCCAAATGAAGATATTTACTCAATTATCTGTTCTATTTCATTTTTTTCTTATGATACCTTTATATGTGTCTATTGCATACATGTGTGTATGTGTGTGTGTGTATTCTTAGTCTTTGAGAATTTTCTGCATGTATATATTTTGATTAAATCCACTCCCTACTATTTTACGCTAGACCCTTCTTCTAATGTGTCTCCCTCCTAAGTTCCTCTCCTACCCCCCATTATAACCCCTATTAGTGCTAGCTGGATGCACATGGATGGGGGCCATCCACTGCAGTATGGACAACCTACTAGGGGGCCACACCCTTTAAGAAAACTGACTCTCCCCTAGCAGCCTTGTTAACCCCTCCTCCATCCTTGCTGGAATGTTGACTGGCTTGATCCTGCTCCAATCCTGTGCAAATAACACAGTCGCTGTGAGCTCATGGGTGAGACAGCCTTGTCCTGTCCAGGAGATTCAGTTTTACCCCAGCCCTCCCAGCTCACACAATCTCTCTGCCCCTCTTCGGAGATGTCCCCTGAGCCTAGGGCCAGGGAATGTGATGTAGATGCCATATCTGGAGTTGAGCATTCTGTCATCACTTGTTGTCTGCCCTTTGGCCAAATGTAAGGATGGTGGTTTGAATGTAATTGACCCCATAAGCTCATAGGGAGTGGAACTATTAGGGGGTATGGCTTTGTTGGAATAGGTGTGGCCTTGTTGAAGGAAGTGTGTCAGTGTGGAGGTGGGCTTTGAGGTTTTCCTATGCTCAAGATACAGCCAAGTGTCACAGACCATTTCCTGTTGCCTTTCGGTCAAGATGTAGCCAGAACAGTGTCTGACTACATGCTGCCATGCTCCCTGCTATGATGATAATGGACTGAACCTCTGAACTGTAATCCGCTACCTCAATTAAATGTTTCCCTTTATAAGAGTTGCTGTGGCCATGGCGTCTCTTCACATCATCAGAAACCCTAGCTAAGATAGTAAATCTATTTGAACCGCCATCCCCTGACAAAAGAGGCTGCTCTAAAGAAGGACAAGAATAGGCTCCACTTCTAAAAATTCACAAAACTATTATCACAGAGTTACACTCTTTATAATTAGGGTTTCAGATATGTGGAACCAAGCAAAGACTGTCTTGAATGGCTCATGTTCAAAGCCTGTGGAGAAACAGCCAGAGCACAAAGACGAACATCAATTACCAAGTAGCCGTTTCTGTAGGCACTTTTTACACCATGCAAAGCAGACAGGCTTATAGCTGAGGGGAGGTGCGGAGTGATGATTAACTGTGAGGACCACGAAAGCCTCTGAGCATCAGCAAGCCCGTGTTCAACATACAGCAACACAGAGCACTCAGCTAAGCCCAGTCTACAAGAGTCTGCGCATGTGATCAAAACTAATTAAGTTGCACTGCCTGACTCTCTGTCTAATATAAACTAGTCAGAACTCAGCTGATGTCTTCAGACAGCTGTCCCCACCCAAGAAACATGGGAGTTAGAATTTTAAATTGCACACACTATGTAGGGTCAGACAAGAATATATTTTCCTCATTCATCCTAAGAGTCATATGAACACCTTTATAATAATATCAAATTAACAAGAGAGAAGAACAACAAATTTTGATGATGTGAGAGCCTTCAGAAGTTCAAAAACACACGCACACACAGCACACACAGTAAATCAGTTTATCTATTTATTTAATTGTGTATGTTATAAGGTGTATAAGTTATGAGAGCACAGAAATAGCAAAACATTACTGAAGCAAAACATATCCTCATTTACCATCTCACATAGTTAGAAAAGGGGTGACAAAAACAGCTAAAATCTAATTTTTAAAAAAACTTTTCAATTGTAATGCAACTTTATTAACATTGGTCCTCATGCTATTCATTAACTCCCTAGGCTTTATTCTCCCGCCTCATTTGTACATCTCCGCATTCTTTCCACTACCCACATCTCTGGTACCCACTGTATCATTCTCTGTTTCTGTGCATTTACCTTGATAAAATTCCACACGTGAGATCATGAAATATTTTTCTTCCTATGTTTGGCTCATTTCATACAGCATAATATCTTCTATTCTCGTCATATTGTAACAAGTGGTGGCATCTCTCTTCTGGGGGCCAAATAACATTCTTCTTTATTCACCTGTCCTTCGATGAGCATGAAGGTTGCGCCATGTTGGTATTGTTAAAAATGCTGCAGTTACCTAGAGGTGCCAATAGCTTCAGAAGAAATAGGGTTCCTCTCCTTTGAGTCCATGCTCAGGTTGCTGTATCTCATGAAATTCTATCCTTGAACTCTTTAAGAACGACCACACTGTTTCCCTAAAGGCGTGCCCCGATCTACATGCTTAGGGTTTGCTTTTGTCAACACTCTCACCAATGTTTGTTTCAGCTCATCTTTCTTAGAGCAATGGTCCTGAACAGGAATGAGGGAACTTCCTTGCACATCCCTGATGATTTCAGAATTTGAGCATCTTGTCATAAACATGGTGGCCGTCTTTGTGTTTACTTTGAGAGGTGTCCCGTTCAGGTCATTGCCTATTTTTTACTGTGTTATTTACCTTTCTGCTGTTAAATTATAAGGGGTCTTCTTAGGTTCTAATATGATCTCCTTACCAGATATGTGACTTACATATATGTTTTGATGGCTTTTAGACCATTGTCTTTTCATCCTGTTGATTGTACTGCAGCTTGATGTACTTTGTCTTTTTTGTTTCTTTGTTTCATTTTTTTTTTTTTGGTGGCATGTCCAAAGAACTATTAAAGAGAACAGTGTCAAAGAAGTTGCCCCCAAGATTCCTTCTAGAATTTTCATGGTTTCAGGTCTTGTATTTAGGTCTTTACTTATGTTGTTTTTGTTTAATGGTTGACGAGGAATTGATAGTTATATAAAAGTCTTCATGGAGAGTATGATGCAATCGTCCTCTCTAGAGGGAAGTTGAAAGACTCATTTGTCCATATTTTCTTCATCTTCTGTGACTAACATCTCTAAATATTGGGCTCAACACCTATCACGTAATGGTATTCAGGTAGAGAAGTGGGGGAGACTTTCTCCTACTGTGGCTTCTCAATTTCTTTCAACCTAAAATACTCAACATGCCAAGATGTCATATTTGGGATCACATATCCTATACCCTAGCATTGGTGGGACCGTCATAATTCCCTCAAAGTAACCATGGAAATGTGCTACTGTTCTTATTCTAGCTACCAATTCTCCTACAAAACTTACAAAATGGTACAAAAGTAATTTTACTGAAAATTAATTATAATTATATACACCAATATGGACAGAACCTATTTCAAATGAAATCACTGAATATAGTCTTTGTATTTTGGAAAATATACATAATAAGTTATGTTTTATAGAACTCCTTTCTAGGACAGGATTGAGAGATCTACATCAGTTTCCTGAATACGCCATTCAGACAGCAGTTAAAGGTCTAAGTAATACTACAGAGCCTATATTTACATATAAATTAGGCGCAGCACATCAAACAAAAAATGTCATGACTTTTAGATGCCGCCATTAAATTCCACACAATGACTTAATATCTTCACTTTGACAATTACTATGTCTGAATCTGCATATTCCAATAAGGCATTTGAAAAATAATTTTACTTATCTTTACTTTTATTAAATACAGCCTATCATTCCAAGAACTTAAAGTCGTTTTACAACTCTAAGACACTTGAATTTGGGGCTGAAGAGTTGGCTCAGCAATTCAGAACACTGACTGCTCTTCCATAGCACTTGGGGCAGATTCCTGGCACACATCTGGCAAGTCACAACCATTTGAAACTCATTTCCAAGGGATCTCTATCCTGGCCTCTGCAGGCAGTAAACACAGACATTCATACAGGCAAAACTCTCATACACATAAAGTAAAAATAAAAGATACATTAGTTTCATTACATTATTATAGAAAATTAGGGATATTCGTATGTTTTATTGCTGAAATATTTAAGTTGTCCCCACACCTCTAGCAAAATTTGGCCAGAATTTAATTTGTAGACTTGTCCTTGGCTACCCAGCAGCAAACAAGAATAAGTAAGAGAAGACTCCGCTCTGCACTCTTGTACAAAGGGGGGCACTAGGGACCAGAGAGAAGGAAATGTTTCTGCAGTAACATGACTAGAAAGGCTAAGCTGAGCACCCTCTTGTTCAAAGGTTCATTCATTCTTTCTGTTTGTTGTTGTTTGTGGTTGTTTGAATGAAAATGACCCCCATAGGAAGTGGCAATATTAGGAGGAGTGACCTTGCTGGAGTAGATGTAGCCTTGTTGGAGGAAGTGTGTCGCTGGCCTTAGACTTTGAGATCTCAGAAGTTCAAGCCAGACCAGTGTTTCCCTCACTTTCTGCTCACTGAGGATCCAGAGGTAGAACTCTCAGGGTCTTCTCAGCACCTTGCCTGCCAGCATGCCGCCATGCTTCCCGCCATGATGATAAACCTCTGAACTGCAGGCTAGCACAAATTAAAAGTTTTCCTTTTAAAGTTTGTGGTCATGACATCGATTCACAGCACTGAAGCCCTAACTAAGACGTTGTTGTTTGTCTATTGTTTTGTTTTGCCTGGTGCCTTTTTTTCTAATCATTTAAATCCCTTCCTCAATTTAGTCAGGCAAAAATAGTCTAAAATAAAGGAACACAGTATGATAATTATTTTAAATATACTCGAGAATTCTGAACTTCATCAAAGTCAATTATATCAGACAGGAATAAAAAGCATTATATAAAATAATATCAAGGGAATAATTAGTATACTCTTGTAAGGTTTAACTATTCCTTTCTTACTAAGAACAACTTTTCAACTTCAGTCACATTCACAAAGTGATTAAAAATTAAAAAGTTTTCATCATCATTCTTAATCACACGAGGCTTCCCTCAAGGCAATACCTACCTCACCCAGTATTCGCAGTTGTGTGTGGAACATGATACAGTGAAGCAGCGAAAGTAGAAACTTTGGGCGCCAGTGAGTGATGCTGTCACACTCGCTGGCAATGTGAACCTGGAACAATGGAGCCCTAGAATGAGGCGGACTAAAGCCTCACGCAGTAGCCAGCTTTATTCAGAGCGTCAGACCTTTTGTACTCTGAGGGCATCCTGAGGGTTAGGCAAGGTCGTATGAGTTTAGGCTGTGTACAGTCACAAGGGAAACCCATGCTTGGAAACATCATCTAAGTAACAGTGAGTAATCTAAAGTGTACGCACTTCTCTACTCACTATCCCTGCTAGAGGCACAAAAGAACATTCCGAGAAGGAATCTGCGATGGAGGAGCAGAAGTTCTAAGATGTATGTGCCGGTACTACTACGTATCCTACGGTCCTGTAGCGCCTGTACTATGTGTTCTACGGTACTACACCTGTAACATACTGCCTACACTATGGGATAATTCGTGAGTCCCAGGTAAAGACCCAGAGATTTAAACACACAAAGATACACAGACAGAGACACGGGTCATCCTTTAAACAAGAATGCCCCCTTTATTGTGTTCCAGGGCAGCTTATATAGGAATCTTTAACTGATAGCCAGGCCCCAGCCAAACCCACCAGAAGCCACTCCCCTGCCATCAGGAACTCCTCAGGGTCTCGTGCTCAGAGCAGCTGCAAGCATAGGGAAAACAAGCTGTGTATTGAAAATTCAGGGTGGGGTCCAGAGTCCCCCAATAAGACTCTTGTCTTGTTTGCTTGGAGTTTTCTCACAAACACTCAGAAATCTTCTCACACAGCTTCATCCATGGACTGTGTTCTGACAGAGTGAAAATACCTAACTTATCTTAAGACAGGCCATTTAGTAAAACGTTCTAGGAGCCATCAAAATCTGCACCTCTTTAATTTAGCAGTATAACCTCTAAGTGTCTGTCCTCAATTAATAATCTTAATTTTAAGATGGAATATTTTGAGCACAGATAGGTTCACTGACATTTTATTCACAAGACTAGGCAGTGGAATTCAACCTGTGCAATCAAATGCAAAACAATTGCTGCATAAACTGATGTCTACCCAACACATCATATACTTAGCACAATGGTCAGCTAGCAGATCACATGACCACGTGGAAATGTGTGACTATGTACTGAGTTATGAGCATATATATGGGTATATATGAATGTGTGCATATATGTATATGCATACATATATAATGTGTATATTGTGTGCATACATAAATATAGTGTATGTGTATGCATATGTGCATGTATATACCTATGTGTGTATATATGTACATGTATGTGTATATGATGTATGTACATGGGCATATGTTTGTGTGTATAATGTATATTTATGTGTGTACAGGTATATGCATATAGAGAATAACAAGCAGATGATGCAGGGATGGAGAAGAGACAGAAGGAAATACAAAAAATAAAACTTTTGAGAAATTTCTTTCTCTTCCTGCCATTAGGCATCCACTTTTTTTCTGAAGTAAACATTATTATTTTGGAAATCATTTTTTTAGAATAACAAAACATATAATAAAACATAACAACAATAAAAAAAATCCATGCACTTTCCAATCTAGTCATGTATTAGGTTGTCTGAACTTATTTCTATGCCAAGGGCAGCAGAAAACAAGGATGAAGTGTTTCGGAAACATCTGCTTGAGGTTATCAGAGCCTTCACCACACACTGATAGCAGTTGAAGTTTGATCCCAAAAACCTGAAGAAAAGGCAGAGAAGTGAGTTTCTTATGATATGTGCTTTTCACTTAGATGGCAAATTCCAGAGGATGCTGATCCATGAAGTACTCAGACTTGGCACCTAGCAGATGCCACGTGGGACCCTGCTAAATGCAGAAAACTTAGTAAATCCCTAGTGTTTGGATTTAGGATCCCAAACCCTGCATCTTTGGTGAAATAAGGTAAAACTGGGGACTGGTGAATTGATTTAGAATTAAGAACATATGCTGCTGTTGCAGAAGACCTGGACTTGATTTCCAGCACCCAAGTTCATAACCACCTGTAACTCCAGCGGCAAGAGATCTGACGCCCTCTTCTGGCCTCCAGCACACCTGCACTCATGTGCACAGAAACAACTCAGAATTTTAAAAAATAAAATCTTTAAATAATGGAAAATTAGAAGTAACTCAGCGTTCACAGGCAATAAAACTCAGCTTTAAATCTTCTAGATAGCTCAAAAGAAAATGTCAATTCTTAACATTAAAGTACATCCAGAATTTCTGGTACCCACCCCCCAAGATTCCAGCAAAAACAGATCCTCTCCAGAGAGAAAACCTTCATCTTAGACTTTGAACTGTTTTTTGCACGCAATATTTTTAACTCAAAGTTCAGATCCAATCAAAGGGTATACAGAGAAATAAGACCACGGGAATAAAAGGCAGCAAAAACTCGATATACAGTTTATAGATACAAGTCTTTCCAGGCGTGGATGTGGGGGGTGGAGGTTGTATTGCTATGTGCAACAGGGTCTCATGCATTGCAAAGTGACCTTGAACTCACAGTATAGGCCAGATTGACCTCAAAGTCATGGCCCATTGCCTCAATCTCGCAGTGCTGTGCTAGGTGCATAGCATTATACTCAGCTGACGTGGGTTTTCAACAACCCTGCTGACTGCATTCAAGAAGGGAAAAGGCAACATTTTATTTCTAGCAGAAAGTCAGAAACTAAGGAACAGGTTAGCAGATTTCTACACGGTATCTGAGATTACAAACAGATTTCATAGACATGGCCAAATAAAATTAGACGAGACTGTAAATCGTTAAGAGATGTTAGCTGGGATGAAGCCCAATTGACAAAACAACAGAAAATATAGACGAGAATGTTGGAGACCTAGCAGTTGTATGTATCTAAAATACATTTGACTGTAGTCTCAGAGAGAAAGTAAATAAGACAAAGCGATATTTAACATGCAATAGTATATCTTCAAAAATGAAGAAAGGCATCAGTTTATAGATGTAAGGGCCCTTTAAAAACAGAGATTAAAAAAATCCAGGAATTTTTGTTGATTCACCTTCTACTAGTTATCTATACGAGCTTGAACATGGGTTTCAACTTCCTCGAGTGTCTGTCTTATCATCTACAAAGCCCGAGCAGTGGACGTTATGATTTCTAAGAATATATTAGGTCTGTGTCTAGACACAGCTGCCACTCTCAACAGCAGCCCTCCTGCCTTCGATTCATGTTCCTATGGAGAAATGTTTAGAATATAACACTTACATATTTCCCACTGCTCAAAAAAGCTTCCCCGTTAAGACTTCCACTGAAAAGATGGCTCAATGGCTAAGACCTCTGGTTGCTCTTCCAGAGGACCTCGGTTTGATTTCCAGCACCCACAGCATGGCTCACAACCTCCTGCTAATCCAAGTCCAGCAAACCGGATAACATGTTCTGGCCTCTGTGGGCACCAGGCATTTGAGTGGCGCAGAGACACACATGTAGGCAAATACTCACACACATAAAATAATTTTTTAAAAAAAAAAGAAAGAATGAATAATTAAAGCTACTACTATAGATGTCATTTCGATTATTCAATAAAAGCAGGATATTTTTCTCTAAAGGATGTCCATGTACCACCTGGCATGTGGCATGAAGGAGAAGTAATTCCTAGTCTTCCGTGAACTATATCAATTGGACTTTATAGCATCAATAAATTTGTTTATTATACTGTAATTAACAAACTTAATTAGCAAACTGTCGATTAACAAAGAATCATGAGAAAATGAACAGAATGAGTAAGTTCCAATGAAAGAAATCAGCAAAAGGATTTTTAAGCAATAATAATAATAATAGAATAATAGAAATATTAAAATCTCAATTTATCTAGGTTCTGGTAGCTAACCTTAACTGAATATAAAGTTATAATGGCTGTCCAAATGTCTCTTTGTTCATGACATCAAATTGTGAACACGGAAACAGAAATTCCCTTTAGAGGAAAAATATCTTATCATCAATTTATATAGATTTATTTACTTTTGTATGTGTGTGTGTTACCCACATGTATGTATGTGAACCCTGCAAATGTCTGGTGCCTATGGAGGCCAACTGGGGTCATGGATGGTTGTGAGCCACCACATGGGTACTGCAAACTGAATCTGGGGCCTCTGCGAGAGCAACTGATGCTCTTAATGGCTGAGCCATCTCTCCAGCCCCATTTTCACCAAATTATTTGGAACAATTTCTACAATCTTAAATTACCTTTCCTTAATGTAGGAAAAACAAAAATATTCTCCATGCAGGCTATAGGCAACATAGCTTTCTACGCGGTATCTCCAAGGAAAGGAAGGAAAGAAGGAAGGAAAGAAAGAAAGAAAAAAAGACCTCATAAATCCATCAAGTTCATGAGCTAAAAATAAAGTATATTTCTCTGCCATTAAGGAAAATTGAATAATTTGGCCACCAAACTAGTGGTAGCATTTATTAATCCTTTCCAATCACAATTCTTATAGTCCGTGTAAATAAGAAGCTGTGTCATATTATTAATCTGGAGAATATATGAAACTTCATCAAAGATGGTTTGGTAAGGTTTGTTTTTAATTATGAGTAAGACTGGTCCTCCTATCTGAGTTTTAGTAGTTAATGAAATGCAAATTGAATGCTTCTCCCTGTTAAACATCAGAAGGGTCAATGTATAAGTTCTTTTCAGATATTCAGATTCACGCTGCGAATTTTCAATGCTAATTCCGCAGTTCATTTCTCCCTCACCTCACTACTGACAGCATCTACCCAGCCCTTCCCTGGACTCCTTTTCTGTACTGATAAACGGATTAACACGTGGCTTTTCCCGGCTTTCTTGGAGCACTGCCTTCCCTATTTGCATTTGAGGTCTAGTAGATCTTACTAATCACACAAATTTGTAGGAAAATAAATTTAAAAAGCTGTGCAAATTATTTGGGGGTAATACCAAGAAAATTGGGTTATTTCAAGGTAATATTAATAGGAGGAAATGGAGAGAGATTAAAGAAGATAAACAGGACAAGGGTCATGTGAAGTCATTTATGCACAAAGTGGTTCACAAAGAAAAGTCACCTGTGAAAACCTAAACATAACCCTTCAAGTTCAACAGCACACACGGCCAACATTCGGCAGCGTGAAACCAGTGCGGCTGCCGTGCGGCCCTAATCACACGTTTCATGTTACAGTGCAAGAGAGGGCATGTGTTCAAGCGCGGCCCTTGAGGAAAAAGCATCCTAGAAATGGGTCCTCACAACTAAGATGGCTTCCACGGAAATGGGAAGAGCACACCAACTTGTTACCAAATGGTCAGCCGAGCAAACAAAGATGTTAGTAACTTTATACAGACTGAGCAGGTTGTACATGTATGTGTGGTGTGTGTGTGTGTGTGTGTGTGTGTGCACCTGCGTGTGTGTACACACACGCACATGCAATGACAATTAATGAGAAAAGAGGCCATGGAATTGAAAGAGAGCAAGAAGGGGTATGTATGTAAGAGGGCTTGGAGGGAGGAAGTGAACGGGGAAATGATGTAACTAATCAAGGGCTGAAAGAACTCTTTCCGTAAATGGGGGAGCACGAAGCGCTGAGCTGGTAAAGGGGGTTGCAGTGTAGACTGTGGCTCTAACCCCAGCCTTGTTATCTGTGGACGACTTTTCACCTTTTATTTATTTAACTTGGTAACAACTAACCTCCCATCTGCTTGGTTGGCTTCCTCAAACACCATTAAATTCAGAGCTATTTAGAAATATGATAACTGAATGCACTCTTAAAAACGCTTTTATCCAGGTTTTCAGTATTTCATCACCAGTGGGCAAGGCTTGGGGACATAAAGAAGAGCTGTGGTGGCATTAATGGAGAAGGCAAGCGCTTGATCACATGGAAGCTGCAGAGTTAGGGGAGCATGTGCAGAACTGCCTCTTTACCATAGCTGGTCCTTGAGAGGCATTCCCTTGTCTCGGCTCTCAGCATCCAAACAACATCTGTCTGGCACTGGTACCTCTGCTTCAGTCTCAGGCCCTGTGGTCTCTGCAGGGGTGGCACCCATTAGAAAGGCCTGTGCAATTCCATAGGATTCTACCCCCCCCCCAAAGCTAATCACTAGAAAGGACACCCCACCCAAGCCCCATCACCCCTGCATAGAGGCTTCTTGCAGTATGGTTTTTCTTTGTGCCTTCCAGGCCTGAGCCGCAGGATGTTAGGTTTGGATGAGTCCCACACAGTTGCAGAGCTGAGGGGCGAAGAGAAACCCCTGCTAAAGTTCTTTGAGCCGGAATCCAGATGTGTCTGATACCAGTCCTATCTCGAGACTTTGTCTCACATTAGAGGTAAATTCTCTTTACTTACAATGGTATGTGTTGGCTTTGTGTCGCATGCAACTAGCTAATCTACTAGGAAACTTAAGTGCCAACAGGAATGAAATAAAGCAGCAAGCCATGAGAATAATGTTTAAATCTCAAGACATACATCATAGCTACTGTTTTCACACTGGCTCTTCCATTTGATCACACACCTCTTGGTGACAGAGACCTCTTCATCCTTTAACCCACAGTGACAGCTGTCAATCTTGGCTGTCAACTTGACATGCCTGGGAAGAAGGAGTCTCAAATGGAGAATTACTTCCATCAGACTGGACTGCGCGCATCTGTAAGACATGTCCTTAACTGCTAAGTGATGTAGAAGGGACCAGCCCAATGAGGGCAGTGTCACCTGGGGCAGATGGGTCTGGGGTATAAAAACTGAGTGAGCAAGCCAGAGGAATCTAGCCAGTGAGGAGCATTCCTCCGTGATCCCTGCTTCTGTCCCTCCAGATCCTGCCTTGAGCTCCCCTAGCTTCCCTTGATGACAGACTCTAACCTGTAAGTCAGACAAACCCGTTCTTCCCCAAGTTGTTTTTCATCCCGGTGTTCACCACAGCAACAGGGAACAAACAGGGACGCCCACCTACAGGGTTCATGGAAACAGTAGACATTCAAAACACAACTGTTTGATTATAATTAAAAGGTTATAAAATGTAGTCCAGTGGGGCAGTGGGTGGCACACACCTTCAATCCCAGCACTAAGGAGGCAGAGGCAGGGGGATCTCTGTGAGTTCAGGGCCAGCCTGGTCTACAGAGTGAGTTCCAGGACAGCCAGGGCTACGAAGAGAAACCCTGTATTAAAAAGTAGATGAACAAAAATATGTATTCCAAAAAGTTACACTATTGAAAAATTAAACTCTAGTCATCTAGTCAATTTGTATTCTGATTTGATTGCTTAAAAAAACTAAAGATAAGCAACTCAAAACACAACAATAGAGTCTAAGTTCTTAGAATGTGCATTTGAATGCTAGCCTTCCTTCTTCACTGTTGCTAAATAAGATGGTCCTATATTTTAGAAAGCAAAAATGGGAAGAATTCATTTTTAAAAATTTATACAGGGCTTTGGAGGGGAATACATATCTAGCAGTAGCATACAAAATAACTCCTGCCAAACAATGAATGGATAGCGACGGGGTAGTTGGACTGTTTCATCTTTGAACTGTGTTTATGGGCTAAGCTTGGGTAAGTAAATTGTTTGCGGACAATAGAATGGCCAAATCCATTATCTAGAAGAAAGGCCCTGAATCTTAATTCCAGCCATCTCAAATATGCTTTCAAAAAGAGAAATTATTTCTCACTAAATAGGACTTTTACTTTCTTGGGTGAACTTTCCACCGTGAAAGACTAGTGGAAGAAGCATCTGTAAGCTGTTACCAGAAGCTGATTGCAAAGGTTTGGCTATGCACCCGTGAGTCATGCTCGCTTTAAAGCAGTAGATGTGTTCACTGAGCTGGCGGTGACAAAGCTGCAAATGGTGTCTGTCCTAAGGCTGAAGTCAAAAGACCCAGGGCACCAAACAAGAGGTTCCCCCTTTTCATCTTGTTTTGTTTGCCATTCCCATGTTGCCACACCAATTCTCCAGCCTTACAGAGCAGCAGATCACTTGAAAGGTCTCAGCTCCCTCCCCATGCTTCCTGTTGAACCCTCTCATCCTCAGGAAGTGATTTTGTCTGTCCCTTCACTGTGAAAACAAAGGCTTCTCTGCTTCCTCCCTTTCCTCCCATACTCCTCCTGGACAGAGCAAGGACTCTTGCTGACGGACCTGAGGGACCTCTGTCTTTGTATTTGTTGTGATCTAGTTGCCCTCACTCCCTGACCGACAGTTGAACTTTCTTGTGGTCTGTAATTGACAAGGATGTTTGTGTTCTTTCTGGTAGGTGGTTTTCCACAGAAGCAGTAGAGGTATAAAAGGCTTTAGCTGGGCAAAATAAAGGTTACTGTTCTTCCACCTGAAAAGAAGCCTCCGTGTCTCAATCCCGGCACCCCCACCCCAGTCTAGGTGTCCAGGCTGCATGCCAGCAGCATGGCAGGTTTTCATTCTGTATAGCCTTCCATGTTTTAATCAATGTGGACAACAGCTGTCAGATGGGATGGATGGGATGTCACTCTGTGACCAGGCCCATAGCATCTACCCTGGCCTTTTGTTCTCTTGTGCTGTTTTGAGTCACTTCTGTAGGTGAAAGCTGGTGGCAAATCATCCTGTGGGACTCTATGCCATGAGGGGCCTAAGTTTCTCGATGAGGGCTAAGAGCTCCAGCAAGTCCTCAAAGGCTATCACACAGCCAACAGTTTAGCCTTGCTAAAGATCTGCTACCCAAACTACTAAACCTAAGCCGCCCCAGACCAACTTTCAGAAACTGTGAGATAGTAACTGTTAGTAGGGGGAGCTAGGCGCTGAGAAACACACATTTATTTCTGAGCATTATGGTTGCTTTTTGTGAACTTGACACAAATATAGGGAGAGGAAACGTCTGTTGAGGAATTGCCTCCGTAAGACTGACCTATGGTTCTGGAACACACAGGGGCTCCATTCCATCCTAACTTAAGGTCAGAGAGTTCAAGCTTGTTCTTGCTCCTCAAGGCCAAATTACAGAATATTTGGCCAAAGGTGTGGTTCCTAGATGTTTTGCTTCTCAAAGTCAAATAACAGGATGTTTGTCCAAAGGCCTTGTTACTAGATGTTTTGAGAATTAAGGAGGTGACTATGCTTATTTATTCCTTGAACCATAGTAAGGAAGTCTTTTGCCCTCCCCTTTTTGCTTTGAATATAAAAGAATTATGAGAAATAAGTTCAGGGTTGGTGCAGTATTCACTGAGGGCCCTCCTGATTCTATCTTTTGTCTTTTGTCTCTTTCCTTCTCCATCCTCACTTCCCTATTCAGGTACTGCCCCCTGACGTATGGTGTCTTCTGTGGGTATTTTCTTGATGAATGATTGATGTGGAAGGGCTCAGCCCGCTGTGGGTGATGCTATTTTTTGGGCAGGTGGGCCAGACCTAGGCAAGTCAGGGAAAATAATCCAGTAAGTGCTGTACCATCCCCAGTCTCTGCTTCAGTTCCCACCTCCAAGTTCCTGCCTTGACTTCCCTCAACAATGGACTGAAACCTAATAGCTGAATAAAATCTTCTTCCCTGAGTTGCTTTGGTCAGAATATTTATCACAGATGCAGAAAAGTAAAAGATACAGAGTTTAAGAGCAAACAAATCAATCAATCAATCCCTTTTGCTGCTTTTATTGTTTTGGCCTTGATAGTGATAGTTTGTTTCAAGACAGTTTCATAGCTTTGTAGCTTGGACCAGCCTCTGGCCTTTCTGCCCCAACTTCCCAGCTTCTGGGACTTCGGGTATGGGTGGCTATGCCTGTGTCATTCATCTCTTCTCGCCCTGTCAATGATCTTCTTTTCCCAGATCACCTACTCTGTCTCCCTCCACGTGTGAGGAGACGCATCTCTACTCTCAAAAAAAAAAAAAGTAACACCTGTATGTACCGTATGGGAAGAACACATTAGAAAGAGAACTTCACAGACAAATAGACTATACACATAGAAATACCCATGAAAAGCAAAGTTCAAATTCCTATTTTCCCAGTCCCTTTTACTTTCTACTGGGGAAGTGCCTTAGAGTTTCTATGGCTGTGATGAAACACCATGGCTAAAAGCAACTGGAGGAGGATGGTTTATTTTGCTTGCATTTCCACATTGCAGTTCATCATCCAGGAAAGTCAGGGTAGGAACCTACACAGGGCAAGAACCTGGAGGCAGGAGCTGATGCAGAGACCATGGAGGGGTGCTGCTTACTGCCTTGCTCCTCATGGCTTGCATTTTTATAGATCTTAGGACCACCAGCCCAGGGACGGCACCACCCACAATGGGATGGGCCATCCCATGTCAATCACTAATTATGAAAATGCACTACAGACTTGCCCACAGTCCAATCTTATGGAGGTATTTTCTCAATTGAGGTTTTCCTCTCTCAGATGATTCTAGCTTGTGTCCAACAGACAAAA
Organism: Chionomys nivalis; assembly: GCF_950005125.1. Lineage (NCBI taxonomy): Eukaryota > Metazoa > Chordata > Mammalia > Rodentia > Cricetidae > Chionomys > Chionomys nivalis. The sequence goes on along the minus strand of NC_080110.1, from coordinate 30,289,031 downwards.
ACTAGTCAGCATAGGCAGAATTACTCAACAATCTGGTCCTGGGACAGCAGTTTAGCTGGGGGCTCTCAGGAATTCCCCTCAGCCTCAGTCCCTCGTGGTGCAATTTTCCTCTCCCCTTCATGCTGAACTTCTTGAAAGCCATGATTCCCTGTTTCTACCTGCAGCTCATTCCTGTGCCTTTCTCTTGATGCCTTCTCTAAAACAGCTGCCAGAGGTCCCAGTGAGCTCCATGTTGCCACAGCCAGCAGCCATGGCAGGGAGTTCAGATTTCCCTGAAGCATGGTGAGCAGAAGAGAGACAATGGTGTGTGGTTGTTAAGAGCACAGACATGGGCACGGGCACAGGCACATGTGTCAGACTCCTGGGAGTAAGACAAGTGGGAAGAAAGAGGGCCAAGACAGAGAGAAAATTGGTGAGGGAACTGGTGGGAAAAAGAGTTTGTTTTGGTTTTTGAGACCAAAGCAATAGAACTTTGCAGGTTTGTTTCTTATAAAAGGAAAAGGAACAGAGAAAATTGAAAATCCCTTCTAGGTCAGGGTTTGAAAACCTAATAACTAGTGGTGATGTTATTGAGACATAAGATCTGGACAGAACAGATTGGGGAAACAGGTCAAACGAAGGGGGCATAAGATAACCAATTGTTCCGCCCTTCTCTGAAGGCTACTTCTCCCGCCCTCAGAATCCCTTGGTTATCTGCAGTTCTTCATTTAGGGTTGAGGCTTTATAGTCTTTCCCCAGACCACTTCACATGTCTGCTGTTGTTGTCTTTGATGAGCTCATCTGTAGGCAGTCATGTTAATGAGACTTGATGGATGCTGCTTCTGACATTCCTAGGAGACAGTCTCACAGCAAACTCCCTGGTCCTCTGGCTCTTACAGTCTTCCTGCCCTCTTTTCCACAATAGTCCCTGGGCTGTAGGAACAACAGTGTTTTGTAGATGTATACCCTGGGACTGGGCTCCACAACTCTGTGTCTTGATTAGTTGTGGTTTTCTGTAATACTCTCCATCTGTTGCAAAGAGAGGTTTCCTTGATGAGGGTCGAGGACTACAACTCTTGGTGGGTATAAGGACAAACATTTAGGATGTAGTTAGGGATTATGCTAGTTTGGTAAACTTGTGGTTGTAGGTTCTCTTTTCAAGACCCATGACTTCACCAGCCCTGGGTAGTTGGCTAACTGTCTAGCACCACCCTCTTGTTGAGAAGGCCTTAAGTCCAATTAGAAAACTGTTGGTTACCACCAAAGTATGTGTGCCACTAATGCACCCTTAAGGTCATTATTCCATGTTGGTTCTTGTGGTGGCTCATAGGCATCATAGCTGCATAGGACTGTTGGTTACTTGACTACACACAAATAACATTATATAAGACTGAGCAGGTTATATTTAGAAATATATATATGTCTGTCTGTATGTATATGTATATTTATGTTGTGTGTGTGTGTGTAAAACAACAATCAATGAAAACAGAGGCCATGAATTTGAAAGACAGCAAGGAGAAATGTATGGGAGGACTTGAAGGGAGGAAAGAAAAGGAGATAGTAGAAACATACTATAATCTCAAAAATAAAATAATAAGTTTAAAAAACTAAGAGGATAATTTTAGCATTGTGTTTGTGATGTATATTAGACCACAAGTGAGGAAATCATAAAATAAAATAGAATGCATGAATACATTAACTGCTAATTGTTTGTGTCTATTTTAAAAGCACAATTATTCATTATTTCCATTTTCCCAGTATTATAAAGAAACAACTTTCCACAGTTCATCAGTTCTTGAAATGCTCATTTAAAGAATGTATTCATATTTCTAGAAATTAAGGCTCAACTGTAGTTTAATATTACATGAGCAATCAGACACAGGGTGGAGTTGTAAACCAGTTACTTGCAGAAGCAAAATCTGCAAGGAATGTAAGTCTCTGATTAGAATACCGTGGCAGTCCATAATACAGGGATAATGCAGGGTTAAGTTTATCTCACAGTCTAGTCCCATAACTTTTGGCCTGGAGGAGAAGCCAGGCCCAGAATACTAAGCAAGCATAGAGAGTCTGTGTGCCAAGATCCAATTTGAGCGTCTGTTTCTGCACCAGCTATCCTAACATTCATGCACACAATTTAAATTCTCCCTTTCACTACTAGGAAAGCAATCACAATAAAAAAAAAAATAGAAGAAACAAATTAATTTCTTGAATTCAAATGACTGAAATTATTTGACTTCCTGGGCCACAGATTAGTAATAGCAAATGATCAGGGGAGTGAGGGATAATATTCTAAAGGTTACACGTGGCCGATGACAGTCTGACAGGGACGAATTCAAAACAACCCAGTGAATAAAGCCACAGAAGCTCGAGGTCACTCAGGCGGAAGCAGGAGCTGACAGTCCTCATCACGAAGCCCTTCCTAGGTGATAGCAGTCGGTCATGGTAACAGTGCAGTATGTAGTCACTGAAAACCTCCCGTCTACTGGGTGCTGCGTCTCCACAGGAAAAAGAATAAGTGAAGCAGAAACGACAAAATGCATGTCTGGAAATTTTCTGTTAAAATTGATTTTTTTTTTAAAGAAAAAAGTCTTCTTTGCTCTTATCTGGATGATTACCTCAGTGGAATGCCTCATCCTCCGCAGAAATGCTTCACAAAGAGGTTCTCTTTCTGTTTCTATTTGAGATCATTTCATAAACTGTGGTTGATCTGAGTAGAGCACACTGGTGCTGATAAACCAAACAAAAGAGAGACTAAATTCCCCCAAGGCTAAGGTGAAAAAGATAGGTCCTGGGGGCTGGAGAGAGAGACGGCTCAGATGGTTAAGTGCTTGCCTGGAAGTATGAGCTTCTGAGTTGAGCCCCACAGCTCTACATTTTTAAAAAGCTAGGCCTGGTGGTCTGAGCTTGTAATCCCATGACTTGGGAGTCAGAGAAAGGAAGATCCCAGGGCCAGGCAGTCTGACCAAACCAGTGAGCCATGGGTCCCACTGAGAAGCTGCGTCTCCAAAACTAAGGTGGGCAACCATTGAGGGATGACATGTCTGGCCTTCACATACATGCACACACATGTAGGTATGCTTGCATGCACACATGCATGCACTCATACACATACACACACACTCTAGCTACGTGCTACCATTCATAACTGTGTGGTTGCGACAGGTGCCTTACACATTAGGAATCTTGTTTTTCTTGCCAGGGGAATTTGGATAATTCTATTCATCAAAGGAACATTAAATATTCAATGGGCAAAAACAAACTTTCAAACGCAGGCATAGCTCAAAAATACTGTGTTCCAAAACTCTAAGGTAAAGTTATATTGAAATAATTAAAAAAAAAAAACTTTCCAGAGTACACAAAAGTTGCAATTATATTGTAGTACAGTTTCAATAGAGTTAGGTCTAAAACCTAATAGAGTTATGTTAAAATACTTTATTTATGGAAAACAATCATTTTAGGTGTTAGAAGAAAAGTGATGCCAATAAGCCTATTCAATGCAGGGTTGCCACAAGCCTTCAATTTTCAAAAATTATGATGACTTTGAGGCACAATGGAATTAAGTATGATTGTTGGTCAGAAGTTGCATAGCAACTTAAAAGAGGAATGGATGATTTGGGTTCATCATTTCCAAGGATTTAGCCCTGGTTTCTTGGCTCTGTTGCTTTAGGCCTAGGGCCCTGCAGAAACATGGCAGAAATGCATGCGGGGAGAAAAGCTGCTCGCTCCGTGGCAGACAGGAAGCAAAGGCAGAGAGAAAAAGCCAGGGATACGGTGTACGTTTCAAGAGCACATCCCACTGCCCCCCTTCTTCAGCTACTCCCCACTTCCTTCCCAGTTCCCACCACTTTCCCAATAAAAGCCATCAAATGAACCCATCAGTGGATGAGTTCAGATTCCTCATGGTTCAATTATTTTCTAAAAGCTCATCTTCTCACATCCAAGCCTTTAATTCCAGACTCACCTCATTGTATTCAGCCCGGACCCTCAAAAACTCATATCTAGTTCACAAGCCTTTAGTTCATCCTAAGGATCTTAAAAGGGCTAGAATTTCTACAAAGTCCAAGTTCAAAGACTTCTCTGAGACTAAATCAATCACTTAGCTGTAAGTCCTGATGAAACTAAAAATGAACATAGATACTTCTAACAAACATGGTGAAACAGCCCACATCCTAATCCCAGTTGGGAGGACTAGAAAAACAGCAAGGAGGGCCAAGCAAGGCAGGGCTGAAGCCCTGTTTACAGTCCCATATAACTATGAGTCATTTTTAAACTTTAACTCCCACTTCGGCTGGTCAAGAATTAATTCCTGCCCTTTCCACTCCGTAGGAATTAGATACCATGTTGGGTGTGGCCATCATCACCACCAGCCTCTACCAGTAGCCAAAGCCCTCACCCTGCCACCGATATCTCTATATGCCACCATCGAAAGACAGTGACTTGGGGACAGATGTGAGGATTAAAACATGCAGAAAGGAAAGCTCTCGGTTGGAGATAACTTGCCTTGATATTTCAATTAGTGGGTATGACTAACCTTTATTAACATAATTAAGTAATATCCATATACATATTCAAACTATCATGACCTTATGCTAAAACTGTTTAAACTGAGATCTGAACCACAGCCATATTTTGATCAATTATGTCTTTTTCTGCTCTATGTTATTCTCTTTTTCTACTCCCTTGGAAGGAAATCATGATGACAGTGTTTTATTAAACCATTAACCACACACAGTGACACTGTATTATTTATCTGGGGATAATATTTACCCAGTTGTTCTGCTCTGGTATCTTGCCTATTACTCAACAGAAAATTCAGCATCCAAATTCTCCACCCAGACACATTTTACACATCCTTCTACAGCGTCTAGCCAGGAAAATCTGCTCGATCTTCCCCTCTATCCATCCTTCCCAACCTGCCAGACCTAGCCCAGGTCCCGCTTTGAGGGTCCATTTCTAGTCTGGAAACCCAGGCCTAGGCAGGAATCCTCTAGGATTCTGTCAGAATCCATCTGCCTACCCAACAACCCATCGGCCCCTCCCTCACCATATCCAACTTCTCCACCAAGCCAGATCTACCCCTACATTCCAGGTTCAGACTAGGACAAGCATCCTAATACACCAGTCCAATCTCCTTTTCTAAGTCAGTGGTTTTCCTTCCTAATGCTGCAACCCTTTAATATAGTTCTTCATGTTATGGTGACCCCCCAACCATAAAATTATTGCATTACTACTTCATAACTGTAATTTTATTACTGTTATGGATCATAATGTAAATGTCTGTGTTTTCTGATGGCCTAGGTGACTCCCATGAAAGGGTCACTGGACCTCCAAAAGGTCAAGACCCACAGACTGAGAACCTCTGACTCTGGGATCAATCGGCCTGCACATTCTCTCTTCTGTCCCAACCTATTCTGACCATATCCGACACAGAACTAACACAAGATGTCCACATGCCCAGATCTCATCACAAAAATACAAACAACATGAAAGATCAAGCCAGTATCCCATCTCCAAAATTCACCAATCCCACAGAAATGTTTGCCAATGAAAATTACCTAGATGAACCCAGGACACAGAATTTAGAAGAACAACCACAAACTTCAACAAAGAATCCAAGGAGTTTGAAGAAGATATAAAGAAATGGTTCAATGAAATTAAGGAGAATAAACACCTGAGTGATGCCCAAGAAAACAAAATAATCACAAAACTCTGTCCCCAATCAGTTTATCCTCAGAGAGTTTTAAAACAAAGATAATTATGCCTCTGCCTCCTTAAAACCTCTTTGATGCTTTCTACTTTTAAAGAACGTTCATGACTCCAAGGTACCCCACAACTGATACTGCCCGAAACTTACCCAAGCTCCCCACTCACGCTTGGTGTCAGGCCATAGCAAGCATCTCCCAGTTCTTTCCTCTTGGGGTGCTCCCCCCACCTCCAGATCTCTGTGTGTTCACACAAGTCCCACAACTCCAAGTTTCAGTGCTGTTTTTTTTCCAGGCATCTCTACCTGACTCCCCCCAAAACCTCTGCTGATTTAGATTCCAAGCACATCACCCTGCTTCAGTTAGAGCTCATGTTCTCTGTGTTGATGGTATCCTTACATGACTCCAGGGTCAGCAAGGGCAGGACTGTGGCTAACCTGGACCATGGTCTCCAACACAGAGCAAAGTCCTCACCCCAAGGTGGGTACAGAATGCTGCTCTTGAGTTTTCATCAATGTCTTGGTTCATTCAGGGTATTACCACAAACACACTGGGCAATTTATAGATAACAAAAAATGCCTTTCTCACAGTTCTGAAGTCTGTGAAGTGTAAGATAAAAGTCCTAGCAGAGCTGATGTCTGCTAAGGGCTGCCTCTTGTCTTCAGAAAGGTTTCAGCTTCTTGTGGTATCCTCAGTCATCTGGTAAAGCCTCTTGATATTACAGAAATGGGATTTGTCTTGCTCCTGAGTTTTGGAAGGATGCAAACATTCGAAATACACAGGCAGTGATCCAAACTCACCTGAAATAGGACCTCTCTGCAGAAATGACTGACGGTACGGACATATATATGACAAAGGTAGAAAATGGGACCTTGAAGAAGTATGGGCTCTCCAGAACATAATTATGATGATTCACATACATTAAAATTATATGACGATATGAACTTCTTAGGGGAACAACAAAGGGGACTCACAGGAGGGGAAAAGGAGAACAGCAAGAGATCTGGAGTGTGTGAGGGAACATGGTCAATGTGTTTTATATATGTTAGAAAAATGCCTGAACCCTGTCAGGTAATGACAGTTCAGACTAAAGCGATGATAAGGAAGTGGATGTTTTCCATAGCAACCGAGATCACAGAGGACTTTGTCTCAGGGTGAGGAGTGGAAAGAAAGAAGCTAGGGCATCGGGGTCAGGTGACTGTAGTACATGCCAGCCCCTCCTCTGAAGTGAGAAGAGGAGAAGGAAGAGCCAAATCCAGAAGTACCTTAGCCACTGGTTTATCATCTGACCACACAGATAGAAGTCAGGTGTGTTGACTCACATCTTCATCCCAGGACTCTGGAGGCAGGAGGACCAGGAGCTCAAGATCAGCCTAGATTACACAGCAAGACTTTGTCTCAACAACTAAAATATAAATGAATAGATTCAATTCTAAAGGCTGTAACATATAAGAGAAAAATAAATAGATAGATAGATAGACAGATGACAGATAGATAGATGATAGATAGATAGATAGATAGATAGATAGATAGATAGATAGATAGATAGATAGATAGATAGATGGCTTAAAAGAACCAGTGCCACAGGTCAAAGCTCCAACATTAATATACAGTGTGAATGCTGATGATATATTTCCATTGACTTATGGAGATGGTTTGAATGACAAATGACCTTAAAGTCAGGGCATTTAAACAGCTGGCCCCCAGCAGGTGGCACTATTTGGGGAGGTTTAGGTGACACAGGCTTGTTGGAGGAAGTATGTCACTGGGGGCAGGCTTTGAGATTAAAAGCCTCACACGACTTTCAGTTTGCTTTCTGCTTGGTGTTGATGGTTGAGATGTGAGCACTCAGCCTCTCACTCCTGTATCCATGCTGGCCACTTACTGCCGTGCCTCCCTGCCATGATACCCATATCCCTCTGGAACCATAAACCCAAATAAATCCTTCTCTATAAGTTGTTTTTGGATGTGGTGTTTTATCAAAGCAACATAAAAGCAAATAATACAAACCCCATGGCCCAGCACGCAGAGAAGACTTTTAAGTCTGGAAGAAAAATTAAATTATTAATAAATTTAGACTTGACAAAACTGCTTTGCCTGAAGATTAAAAGAGCCCTAACTATCATGAAGATTAAATATTAAAATAAGTTATTTTATTTCTTAAGTAGATAAAACATTATGTGGTCTCTAATTTTTCATTTTAAATTCAGCTAAGGTGAAACAGTGTTGGAACCTGGCTGGACTGATGCTTTGAATTCATTGGAGAAATTAACTCTCTGCTCCATGGCAGGTAAATATTTTTAGAATCTAACAAGTGGATATAGATGTTTCACCAGTACCAAGTTCATGCTCATTGCAATCACAATTTTTGTAGAGGCTCCTTTTCCAGAGGTGACTCTCTTGCATCTCTCCTTCTGTGTGCTGAATCTCAGCCTTCTGAGGCTCATGGAGAAGTGAGCCTATTCAGCAAGAATTTGTGATTCTTTTCGATCCTAAGCTAATATCCAAGCTAATTACTGTGATTTAATTGTGGCTTCTTCCCTTTTCCAGAATATGTATGAATAATTCTTTGTGTAATCCCAAGGTACGTTATTAATGCACATCAAAGAATGGTTTAGTTATAAATATTAATGACCTGCACAAAGTAATTCTGGGTGTGAAACTGTATAACAAACTCAGTTTTTGTCTTTAATTCCTCATATTGCTTGATCCTAGAGGGTTTCAATTAGGCATGATAATTATTTTATTCTTTTTGGAGGTGAAAGGTTAGAAATTGTAGTGCTACGACCATCAAATGTTTTAATAATAAAGAATGATGTAATCTTTAGCTGTTGTTAAAATTTCCATTCAGTTATTGTGCTGACTGGTTTTATGTCAACAATACAAAGCAAGCCTCTAGGACATTTTCTTAATCAGAGGTTGTGGATGGTGCTGTCCCTGGGTTGGTGGTCCTAGGTGCTATGAGAAAGCAAGCTAAGTGAGTCATGAGGAGCAGGCCAGTGAGCAGCACCCCTCAATGACTTCTACATCAGTTCCTGCCCCCAGGATCCTGTCCTGTTTGAGTTCCTGTCCTGGCTTCCTTCAGTGATGAGCAGCAAGGTGGACGTGTAAGCCAAATAAACCTTTTTCTCCCCCAGCTTGCTTTTGGTCACGGTGTTTCATATCACAGCAATAGAAAGCACAGCTCAGACAGTCATAAAAACATAGTTCCCTGCCATAGAGTGCACCATGAGAGTATGGACCAGCCAACAGTTGCTATATAACATTTACAAGAGTTAACTCACATTACTGAGAGGAAGTAAGACATTCTCAACATAATGTAATTAGAATATAGTGGCACCCATTTCTCTTAGTCTTGTGAGGACCAGTGTGCCCAATACCACATTTTTGTGCTTATTAAGACCAGTCATAGCTCTCCTTCCTAAGTGTTCAAGGATCGATGAACTTCCTAAGGTACTTCATTCTTGGGCTTCCAAGACCAATTATCGGGAAATCTGTTTATTGTAATTGTAGTAATTTATAACTATATTTCTGCTTTGTCCTTATTGTTTTGTGCAGCTCAACTCGAAATCATGCTGCAAATAAATGCTACTTATCGTTTCACCATTTAGAGAATTAAAATTTAATAAGGATGCCAGTAACAAGCTGGCGAGACAACTCAGCAGCACTGGCTGCTTGTCCAAAGGATCCAGGTTCAATTTCCAGCACCTCCATGGCAGCTCACAATCATCTGTAACCATACTCCAAGGGGATCTAACATCCCTTTCTGGCTCCTGGGGGCATTGCATGCAAACGGTACACAGACATACATGCAGACAAAACACCCATATACATAAAAATAAATAATTTTAATAAAATATGCCAGAGAGCTCCAAAAAGGCCAAAAATGGATCAAAATTTAAGGAGGGTTCAAATTGTGAATTAATTACCCCCCAGGTAATTAATCAATTCTTAGTCGTACTAACAAGTACTTGAAATTATGAGAAAATTGCAGACCATTTTCTCCAGAATGTAGCAAGAAAATAAAGCATTGAAGTTCATTGTAAATGGGGGTTGTGGTACATCGTGCCAGATTGAGGACTGTTACTACATCCACTTGAAGAGGCTAGGACTCTATATGGAAGTTTGCTGGAATACTCCAGAACTATCTCCAAAAGACCCATTGCTCTTCAATCACTCTTTTTGTCTCCGGGTAAGACAGAGAGATTGTTAAAGACAGAGGCAAGATGTTTTCATCATGCCCCTCCATTTTTCTGACCAGAATATGCCTCATGGTTGTTAATGTTAGAGAACAGGCTAAATGACCCCCCGAGGTCCCTTTCTATGTCAGTGTGACATTTGATCCTAATGTCATGAATGTTCTTGACTTCTGAAGTCCAAGTAGCAAAAGAATACTTTGTTACTATCACAAGGGCACAATGAGGAAAGAACAGCCATTTTCCTCCACTCCTTTGTTCTATTCTGTGCACCTGATGCTTAGAGTTTCCTATCTGGTCACTTTTTTTCGGCTATTTATAGTCTCCTTGATCAAGAGACTCCAAGTTCTAAAAGCAAATTCTGAGGAATGCCACCTTGTACGGAAATTAGCCACGGGAAGCAGTAAGATTTAACTGCCCTATGACTGCTTCTCTGTCTTAATAGAAAGTTTATTGGGTGTAAGAGTCAAAAGACTGGAATTGCCTAGCAACTTCTCAAGAACACCAACTCAAAGAAAAACCAGATCCCTCTGCATATATAAGAAAATCTTCTAGAAGCAGAAATCCAATCAATACAAGACACCCTGAACTCAGGGTGGCTCCAATAATGAGCCTCTTTACCCTGAGCCATAGCCTACATCTGCTTCCAACCACAGCACACAGGCAGGTTTGCATGATCAGCCCTGCAGCCCTCGAAGAGAGGAATCAAGTCTCCTTTTGGTCTCTGCTCCCTCCAATCCCCACTCCCTTAAACATTTCTCCATGAATATCTAGACCTGCTACACATTCTATCAACCTAATTCAATATGACGTAATAAAAGTGCTCCAAGTCCAGAACTGTTCAGAAGATACAGATGTCTTCTGAAGAGAGTGAGGTGCAGTAAAATAGAGGCAAGACCATCCTATAGTTAAGACGCCATGCTTCCATAGATTCATCTGAACATTATATTGGAGTTTGTGGTAGATAAATCACACAGGTTAGGTGCTGGGCTTACAAAGTACCTACTATGACTTTGTGATAATGACGTGGGATTCCCCTCTGTATGCTGTGAATACCATTGGTTAATAAAGAAACTGTCTTGGCCTGTCATAGAGCCAAAGAATAGAGGTAGTCAGGGAAAACTAAACTGAATGCTGCGAGGAGGGAGGCAGAGTTTGGAGAAGTCATGGAGCTGCCACCAGGGACTGATATGTCGAAACTACTGCTAAGCCACTGCCACATGGCAATACATAGATTAAAGGAGATGGGTTAAATTGATATGTAAGAGTTAACCAATAAGAAGCTAGAGCTAATGGGCCAAGCGGTGATTTAATTAATATAGTTTCTGTGTGATTATTTTGGGTCTGAGCTGCCGGGCATCCAAGAAACAAGTGGTCTCCCTACTACATGTTAAGGTATTTTACAATTGCTTTATTATGTATGTGGTATCAATCAATCACTAATCTAAGCATCTTCAGCCAGCTTTATAGCCAAAGCCTATACTCAAAATCCATCTTCTCCTTATTATGTCTCCAGAGTTAATCATGTCTTTGTGGAAGCCTAAAGGATAATGGCATATAGAACATTCGCTACATGCAGATTCTGTGTCAGTCACTTCCATAACTGATCTGCCCATGGCTGCACAGGACTCGGGTCATCACCTCTTCTCCATTTTTCAGTTGATGAGAGTAAAGCTTAGGGTCACCAAGCTAGCACACGACAGGGCCACCGACGCTCCTCTCACCTTGTTCTCTCTGTGCTGCATCCATCCTATCCACAGAGGTGTCCACTTTGCAACCTCACTCCCCTGCTAAGTCACAGTAGTCAGACTCTGGGTCCATTTAGAAGCAAGCCGGGCTCTTCCCCAGGCCTCTGGGAATCACCTGAGATTAGCAGAAAGCTAATTTGGGGAAAGCCAATACAGAGTGCACATCTCAAAGGTCTACTGCACAGTTAATCCACACAGAACTGAGCACACTCGATTATGAGCAGCACATAGAGGGTGCTAATGAAACTAGTGTCTATTTCTGAGGCCATGAAAATTCTTGCCTGGCTGTCTAATACGAAATATCTCCATGATGAAATAGTCTAGGGTCCCCCTGCCCCCAGGTCTTGGTGAACCTCTGTCATTTATCAGCCTTTATTGACACTCACAGCCTCGTATCTGGAACTTGGTCTTCTCTACCCAGGGTTATGAGCTCTGTAAGTGCACTTGTATGTACACCCTATTTATGAAGGTATTACTAAGGAAGGCTTCCATTTCATGCATGTATACTGTAATAGAGATGAGACACTGACTCATATTTGTGTGTGTGAATTTGGAGTATGGCTGTATATCTGCAGGAGGGAGTCTTCTATTCAGTAGCCTATGTTCTGTTTCGCCTTCTGGTTAAAAAAAAGGGGGGGGTAGATATATATAAACTCCTATTTATAGAGTTAGACAAAAAAAATATTCAAATAGAATAGCCTCAACTGTCAATTTGATCAAATTCAGAGCACCCTAGGACTGGTGAAAGGGGCCTGTGAACTGGAGACATTTCCAAACAGGATCAGTGTGTGTTGGGGGCATTTCCAAACAGGACTGGTATGTATCTGGGGGCATTTCCCGCCAGGAACGATGTGTGTCTGAGGGCATTTCCAGACAGGATTGGTGTGTGGTGGGTGGACTAAGAAGGAAAGACCAGTGGTTTTTTTCTGAGTTCATGCTGAAAGGGAGGGTGGAGATGAGAAGAATACGCAGTGAAAAGCTGGGGTCTGATGAGATGCGAGGGGTGATGACTCAAGCCAGCAAGTTTATCAGTGTCCCGGCTCCCGATTACCCCTCAAATGGGGAAATGGAAAAGAAGCAGTGAGGAGCATCAGACAGAGGAATGACCTCAGCGAGGTGCTCTTTCCTCTGGTTTCACAAGGTACAATCCGGTTCAAAGCACCCAAATAATCTCAGCCTGGTTCTCGTGGCGTCCACCATCTCCGTCCTCAAGCAGTGTCGCTCACATGGCATTGCATGGCCCTTTCCTGCCGCGGAAAGGAAATAGGAGCTGAACGCAATGTGTTCGTCAGCTTTACCATCCAGGCTAAATATCATGTGGTGCTTACCAGCTGTTTCTCTCTCTCTCTCTCTCTCTCTCTCTCTCTCTCTCTCTCTCTCTCTCTGTGTGTGTGTGTGTGTGTGAAGTTTGCCCACCACTTATGGTTCCTCCAGGAAGCAGCAACACCACCCTCGTTCTGTATTCTTGTTAGAGCCATCCACACTTCAATTCTGCACGTGCTATTAATCCATCCCCTTCCTCTTGAAAGAATGAGAGTAGCGTGGGGAAAAGAAGGAAAAGCTATAGTGTACTTCTTTGCAAGTAACGGGGCGATTAGCAAAAAGCCTTACCTGGACCATCAAGAGATAAGGAAGGGAAATAAAAAGACTATATTACCATCTGCTTATTTAATTCACTCTAGTCTAAAGCTATTCAACACGCCTAGGAAGGCCGGTTTGTTTGTTTGTTCCTTCACTATAGAGCTCAACACAAGTCTTTATAAACATCTTCCTGACTGTCTTAGCATGATCCATTTGTATCTACCTCACCACAAGTAAACATCCAGAGGCCCCGAAGTCCCTAAGACTTGAGAGAATGAGAATTTAGCCCACACTGCACACCTTATTTATGCAGGCCAGAACGTTTCTCCTCATTCAGTACTCTTCATCTCCGGAAGTAAAATGCCAAAGGCAGACACTGATTTTTATTAATGAATTGTGGTCTTGTGTTCATCTCCTCCCTCATACCTGAAACGCCTGCTGCTGCTTTACAAGGTCACTGCTACCATTGCAAACCCTTTGCCTTTGTAAATTCAAGAAGCCACACCTAGGATCCCATAAAATTACCCATTTTTCCTATTTTGATATTTTTCTGCCTTGCTTGTGTGAGTCTGGCAGCAACATAGCCTAAGGGTATTGCGGTGTAACAAGACCATGGCACTGGGGACCAGCAAGAGATACCAATGTGCAGCTTGGCTCCTTCCACTTCTAACACACTAGGCCGGAGCTGTAGAACGTGAACTGTGGCTTCCAGAGAGCCCCATAAACGTAAAGAATGGTGGCATCTGGAAAGAGCATCTCCAGAGCATCATCCCAAGTGGCGAATGGATGGGAGTCGGAGGAGAGAATGAGCGGTGGCAGCAGACAGAAGAAGGGAATTTGAAGAGAATTCTCATTTTACTTCTAAAATGAATGGTTTTAATATTGAAGGGGCTTGTGTTCATTACAAAGGAAATTAAAATGATATGCCTTCACATACCAAAAAGGAAGGAGGAAGGAATGGGGACGACTGAGGATGAAAAGGGACTAGGAGGAAAATCTGGCGAGACATATCACACAGGTTCCCACCAGCACAGTGTGAAACAGCCTGTGTCCTTGCTGCATAAACGTCCACAGAGATTGTGGGTATTCATGTGTCTTGTTTTTAACATCCCCAGCCTAAGAAACTTTCTACTTCAGAGAACTGGAGTGGAGTCTAAGGAAAGTCCAACCTGTTGGTTCCTTTCTCCAAGATAACACCTGAGTAGCTGAAGTTCGCAAGAACAACAAAAGACTCTTACCAAAGAAGAAATATTTAATAGACACCTGAACTGCTGGCCAAGATCCAGCCCCTTTCTTATCTAATGAAAACAAGAAACAATCGCATGTGGAATTACTGAGCGCATTCTGGTGAGGGCCAGCCCTTGGGGAACTGTCTTTCGGTCCTTCTCATTATTTTTAATGAGCGCTGTCTGCTCTACCCCGCTTCCCATCTAGATTCAGACTGTGGTTGCCTAACCGTTTTGTCTCTTTTCCAGAGTACATAACATTTATTTTACAAGTTACCAGCTAAGTATTGTCACAAGGATAACGCAATACTTGGCATCAATAATGGACCACGCGCTGAGAATCAATATGCTCATATTTTATAGCTTAGCTTCTTTTGACTATTTAGGAACCAAAAGCTGTCCTTAAAAAGTCATTTTAATGAGTCTGCATTTTATATTCCCTTCTCCTCTCAGTTGTTGCTTGATTTAAAATTCTGAGCTCCCAATTTAAAATTTTATTAGAATAAAAAGCATTTCCGGATTCAGTTTTGCTTAGTCGTGTACAAAACAACCTCCAAAGATTAGAAAATGCATAAAAACACGGTCACACGACTCTGGAGTTCAACAGAACTGGGGTCGAATTCAAGCTTAATCGTTTTCCACAGCTAGGAACGAAGCACTGAGCCTGCTCAAGCTTTATTCTCCTGTGACGTAAAACTAGACCAGGTGATGCTTTTACCACACGGTCCTGCAAGGGTAAAAGTGAAGCAGCGTGGTTACTGCTGCACCTGGCACCTAGCACTGATTAAACCCGGTCCTAGAGATGGCTGCTAGGGCACAACGAAGGAAAGGCAGAGTCTGTTGTCTCCCTGGCCCCGCTGCTGACTGAGAACGCCTCCTCAGTTTATCCATACACACAGGGAAAAGGCATGGGCTATGTGGTATCTAATGACCCTCCCTGCTTGGTCTTTTATAGATCACTAGTAAAGATTACTTACATGCTACTGTATTTCCCTGTGCCATCTCCTTTGCTTGTACCATTCATGGGACTAGTTCCCCCATCCTTTTGGGGAGTGGTCTCAGTTCCATGTCACCTCAGAAGACCCCTTTGTGTTAAAACAACCATAGCTTCCTCCTTATTAATGACCTCTCTTCACCGTCATCCGTGCTTGTCATAGTTCCCTGGCTATTCCCTTCACGATGCTTGTAAATCGGCCGTCTCTAACATTGTATAGCTTCATGAGAGCAGATACAGTTCAAGTTCATTTACCATTTTACTGTTAAACTTAAACAATGCAGGACACACACTAGTCACTTGGGTCTTGTTGGTCGAATAAACATCACATCTGTTTATAATCCTAAGGGAGATGCATGCACATAGCCCCAAAATTTCTACCACAAATGTTCTTAAGCATCTTTATTCAGAATAGCCAAAATATCAGAAACAGTCTAAATGTTCCTTAACAGAACAGAAAAATGATGAACTACCTGAATGTCCAAACATTAGAGCAACATTTAAATATTTCAAGCAAGCAGAGCATCGGAGTGCTTTAGCTGACAGATGTGGCGCACTTCATTGATTTCCTACGCCCTGTACATATGCTTTCACGGTATAATGTGCATGCAGATCACAGATTCACAAAATCCTGGTTCAGTCCCACCCTCCCATCAGCAACCCATGCCCGAGTTACACAGCTACTGCAGAATAAAGCCAAGCGCTGACTCATAGTCCAGCCCCCCTCTCTTGTGTGTACCCCCTGAATAGTGTATGAGCCAATACAACTCCACAGAAAGTTCTAGAATAACTCTACCAGTGCTGTGCAATGTCAACCTCGTGTTAGCACATGTCCCTTCTGTGCTGGTACCACCTCACAGAGCTCCTTTAGGGATAACGTCATCATACAAGAGTCAGGGGCATGGTTGCTACTCAGTGACTACTGGAGTCGTGACGGTAAGCACATGGGCCATATCCTTTATGATAAAGATCTGCCTGGTATGGAGGTGGTATGGACGCAGAGGTTGAGTCACAACAGGTTCTTTAAGGGCCTCTTCAAAAAGGCCAGAAAATTTCCTAATATTTTACTTGATGGTTAAATTATTTAAATATCAGTTTTTATTGTCTCTTTGCAAGAAAATTCCCCATATCCTAAAAACAAAATGAGCCAGGAAGTAACGGATTTTTAGATCCTAATGGAAGAAGTTACATGGAGGTTTAAATACACTGCAGTCAATGGCCAACAGGTGAAAATCCCATCCTCTGATCCTCTAAGTTAGGCACAGCTCCTAGTAACTTCAATTAGAAGGTTCTAGCAGGGAAGAGCAGCTGAAGGCCAGAACTCATTAGTCCCAACATGTTTCCAATCAAAAGGGTTTTTTGGCCATGATATATATTAAATTAGTGATGAGTAAAAAACACTTTGAAGAAGCCATGCAAAGAAAATCAATATAGATGCACAGAATCATATCAAACCAAAAGTGGGAGATGCCAGCAATGACCCTTCTCAAACAGAACATGCTTACCAACTCCTCATAGAGCCAAGGGTTCCAACTCTGGGCTTGTGTTTTGTTTCTAGTAAACAAACTCTATGCTAAACCTCGTAGAACATGGACCATTCTTTGATGCTACATCAGAAATGCTGTCATTTACTGTGTGGCCCTCTTGGAAGGGAGAAGGGGGTAGCCCAATATCCACGTATACTCGGAAGGCCTGCCAGACCCGGGTGGTCCTGGGAGGGATTTCATCAATGCATTAGCAACCCAGAGCTTTGCTCGTCAGAGGGCAGTTTGATGGCGGGGAAGGCTTTTTATTTCCCTCTGTTGTTTCTGAAAAGCAATAGGAAATGTACTATTTAGATGCTAAGGCAAGTAAAATAGAGGCGTTTGTAGCAGATGGGGATTTTATGAGCTGTTTGTCACCATATACCAGTCTTGTTAAGATGCGATCGCTCTCTGCTTCATTACACCAAGATAGCTCTGTTTAGGGTTTCACTCAGCTGTGAAATGACTTTAAAACTTCTATAAGCAATAGAGATAGGGTTTTTATATATAATAAAAGATTGTTGACAAAGAATGTACTAAAACATTTTTTAAAATGGTCAAGCGCACGATTTTTGTGTCAGGGAAATGGAGATATGCTCAATGTCTACTTATGCCTAATCTGCTCATTGACGCCAGTGGAGAAACCCACATAATATCTTATTTTCTTCGCCTAAGTAAGGTAAGAGTTCTTTTTATGTTTCCATGCAGTTTTTGTAACTTAAACCATGGAAATGGAAGGGCATGAATTCTTGAGTGAGGAGCAATTTCAGGTTAAAATAGGAGAAAGGAGACAAAGATTTGGTAAATGGAAGACACACACCAAGTTTTTAATCCCCTTGCTCACCTCCAAGAGCATCTACGTCTATTCTTTTCCTGTCTGGCTGTATTTTTAAAGAAGCAGCCTTGGATTCAGGCATTGCCACACTTATTGCTTTACAGATTATCTTGGGTTGAGGATGTAGTTCAGCAGTAATGGTTATGTAGCACAAAGCCTTGTTTTAAGCAGCATATGGACATATGGGCGTGCACACATGAGTGTATACATGTGTGTGTACATGCATATACATACAGGAAAAAAATCCAGGCATGGTGGTAATCACCTTTGGGTTAAGATAGGAAAACCATGAGTTCCAGACCAAACCTAGGTTACACAGCAAGACTTTGTCATATAAATACACTAATAAAACTGGTGTCCATTTTCTAGGCTGTGATTGAGATACGATGTAATTCAAGGGGATCAGGAGGCCTTGGTCACATCTCAGCATGGCCATTTACTTATCTGGCCTTAGATATGTTAACAAATCTTTTAAAGTCTTAACTTCAACTGCAAAAAGATGATTAAATATGTAAACTTAGTAGTTTTGAACCGCCAGCATTGCATAGCAAGTAACCATGCACCTTCGGGGCAGACAACCAACAATGACTTAGCTCATGAGTCAGTCAGCTTAACACATGGGGATCAGCATAGCTTCAATGTGCCTGCAACATGACTGCTCACGCATGTGAGTTGTCTCTGCTGGTCTGGCTTTCTGTTGACTGAAGTCAGATGGCCTCAGCTTGTACAGCTCAGAAAATTTTGTTCTGATTCACCTGATTCTATTCTACAGCTAGGTAGCTTGAGATCGTACAACAAAGATGTCAAAAGAGAACATTCTGCAGCTGGAGAGATGGCATACTAGCATACTACTCTTCCATAGGACTAGAGTTCAGTTCCCAGCATCTGGATTGGGTAAATCCAACACAGGAGATTCATCTCCCCCTACTGGTCATTTTAGGCACTGACATGCACTGATTCATATGCACATACACACACACATAAATAAAATGCTTATTTAATCTTATTTATTAAAAAGAGAACCTTCGCTTCTCAAGTCCTTGCTTGCATCATATGTGTTTACATTTGATTCACACAGCCCAGCAGTCATGTGGAAGAGTGCTACACTGTCACATGGTAAAGAGAGAACTATGGCGTGAATGTCTCCACCCTGCCTGCTTTCTGCCTGTTATAGCAACTGAGACATCTCACAAATATTTATAAAACTATAGAACAGCACTCGGCATCCAAAAGGCGCACTTGATCAGTCTCCTTTCCTGCCTCAGTACCCCCATCTCTTTAAGCCCTACCCCAATTAATCCATTATTATCTTTATTGGTTCAAAAGGCCAAATGAAAACAAACATGCTTACATTAAGGAACTTGTAGTTTTCCTTCCTCTTCGGTGTGACCCCAGGGAGACAAGGAACGACCTGAGGAACCCTCATTAACATTGTCTACAAAAACTGAAGGGTTGAATATCCTGAAACACCCACAGAGGTTGTGTTGGCCGCATTGTGCTCCATTGACAAAGGGTAGCATGTAAGACAGTCACTCTTCTGCTTGGGGAATGAGGGTCATTTGAGGAGAGATCTTAACAAAGATTGGCAGCTGAACCCCCACTTTTGAGTGTGTCCCACGGGGTGGACATTCCCTACATGTTCCCCGTTTCTAAAGCTTTCTCCCTAGCATTCAAGGCTTAAACCAATATAATAGGTTTGGAAACAAAGTCAGTATAGACAGAGGAAAAACATTCCCATATCTCTCTGGCACCAAGCTAAGAGGTATTCTAGATAGGATCCATTCAGAGGAAACAGAGAGTGGGGTCTTTCTGTCTTAGAGAACACTAGCAAGTTTGACAAAGGAAGGCTGAATTCCCTACTGCTAGGCCCTGCGGTGGAAGTGCTGGTGTCCCACAAGGAGCCAAAGAGACTGTCTGTACCCATTCCATCCTGTATATAAACTGATCCGTGACTGGGCAGCACCCCTCAACCTCAATTAAACAAGCAGACTCAGGACCAAAATAATCCATGGAGACAGAGTGAGGAGCCCAACCAAGCACTTTAAGAACTGGACAGAGCCCCAGCCTGCCTTCCCACTTTCCCCACCACCACTTGAGGCATTCTCTAATCATTACTGTACTTGGAAAGTCTACATTCTGCTGTAAATTGCTACTTTCAGTGGTGTTAATATCTTTCAATCCAGACTTTGAGAAAAAATGGATGTATCCAGAAAAAAAAAAGTTCAAAATCATCACTCTTCCCTGGGAGTCAGAGTAAACAGTGAGATGCCAAAGCCAGGTTGGAAGCATAAAGTCAACACAAGGAAAGCAAGGGGTAAAGGATTAAAAGATAAAAGCATAAGCTGACTAATTAGAAAACCTACAGACATCTAGATTTCTATACAAACCTAAAGCTTCTCACTGAGAGGAAGTGAAAGGCAGAGGGATCCTCCACAAGCACGCGGGAGGCGCAGTCCCTTACTGCAGGATCAGCTCGGAGCCCCACCCTGCACATAAAGATCAAAGCCGCACAGGCATCTGAGGAAAGAGGTTGCAGAGAAGAGAAGCATGGCCCAGGGAGTGGAAGAGCTTTGCTATAAGTGTTAATTATTATTCTAATTAGTATCCTCAGAGAGATTAGCATTCTCGGCAGATTATCAACAGAACAAGATGTAAAAGCACGGTTGCCAAAATTCAACATATAGAACACAGTCTCATTCTGTTAGTAGTGAAGAGTCATACTAAAGATTAAATTATGTGGCTGCTATAGATGCTCACATTTTTTGCCGTTCTCATCTACTCCACCTTCTTTCCAGGCATCTTCAGTAGAGAGCACCAAAGGGAAGAGATCACTTGATGTTACTCTTACTGAGATGTTTAGAGAAGAGTTTAAAATCCAGTGTAAACACTACTGCCTTTGTGTGTATCAGAGAGAGCAAGAGAGAGAATTCTATCCTAGCTTTGAGTGTTTTATGAGAACAGAAGTCCTACCTAGAGCTGGTGAGGGGCCCTAGCAGGTAAAGGCGCTTTCTGCCCAAAAGCTGGTAACCTCACTTCAATCCTCAGAACCAGTGTAAAACCTCAAGGGAATAATTGACTCCATAAAATGCTGCTCTGACCTCCACATGCATGTCATGTCACATGCCACACCCACATATAATACACACACAATAATAATAATAATAATAATGATAATAATAATTTTAAAGGAAATCTTAAGATTTCCTTTGAGAAATTTCCTTGAGAAACTGCAAGTTCTGAAACTGTCAATCAAACGGGGAAGGCAAAGCCGTCTGCAGATACGGTTTTTTCCTAATCATTATCACACAGAAGCAAGTTCACACTGGGCTTATATAAAGCACTAGAGATCCTCCGTACTGCATGTGACACAGTCTCAAAAGGATAGATGGCAGCAATTATGCAAATCTAGTACATTTGAAATGTGCTAGAGGCTGTCCCACAGTAAGGGCAAACATGGTGGCCTGCTCCCCACCCCATCTCACCTAGAGACTACCAAGTCTTTGTTGAAGATGGTCCCTCTGTGCCTTACCTGCTCAAAACCAAACCCTGTAGCAAGGAACCTAACTTCACTCTGCTGCTCAGAATCTTGCCTTCCTTTGTAAAAAGCAAATAAAAAAACAGAAATAAAAATGCCTCTTACCTCCTCTTAAATTTCTATTTTCAAATATTTTCAAAGGAAAAGTGAAGCCCTTTACCAAAGCCAAATCTCTTTCCATCGGGCAAGAAGGAAGGGGTTGTGGCTAGCTCTAGATTCAACTAGGCAAAACCACACATTTTTACATTGCCAGTCACTCTGAAGACTTGATTTTGGCACAGGCTAAATATACTGCATGTATGAGTATAATAATAGCCTTAAAAACGAGAAAAGCAAACAAGGGATTGCACACCACAGGGTCAAGGACAGCTCTCTGGTGGGCTAGAAATGCTATCTATACCAAGTGCCTCAGGACCACCACAGCAGGTATCCATGGTGTCTTTGGGTTCTACTGTGGGAGCAAATGTCACTAGAATTCTTTGTATTATATGTAGTGTAATTTTTAATGATATATATTACAGTTAGTTTTTACATGAAGCAAAAACTTTTTAACTCTGAATAAGATTGGCGTAGAAGCTCTATCTGGTACCATAAGGCAAATGATCCCTTTGTGAGCTGACCTTGATTTGGAATGTTGCCCTTAAAGAATTCATTATGGGAAAGAAAAGACCTGAAGGAATTCCTTCCAGAATATTAAATAGCTCTCACCAAGCCCAATTAGGTCATAACTAAATCAAGAGCAAAGCACCTCCGTCTATATAATACACCAAAATGTCAGGCCTCAAACGTGAGGTGCACCTCACTCTGGGAGGCTGGGCTCTGTGGGAACATGCAGACACTCAGGAGGTAGACTCCTCTCTCCCTGCACATCTCTGATGGGCACTTCAGGTGAAGAACAACGCGACTCAGGGTACTTTAAGACACACTTCATAGAGATCTAATTCCGAAGTAGGGCAGCATGCAGGGGACTACAAAGAGGGAATGAGTTGAGAGGTCTTAAGAGGGCCAAATGAATGCAAATTCTTGGCTCTCTGGGTATGGGAGGCAGGGATGATAAGTTTTAAAAGATCTAGGTTGAGTTAATAAAAGTGTAGGTGGGATCATGAACTACCATATACACAGCAAAGGAAAAGAACCTTCTGACTTAAGGAAGGAGATTAATTTCATGTCAGAAATGTTTAATTTGACAGAATTGTTTAGGACATACAGTAAGCAATAGAAAATGCAATTCATGCCAGGCAGTGGTGGCACACGCCTTTAACCCCAGCACTTGGAAGGCAGAGGCAAGAAGATCTCTGAGTTTGAGGCCACCCTGGTCTATAAGAGCTAGTTTCAGGACAGGCACCAAAACTACACAGCAAAACATTGTCTCAAGAAAAAGAAAGAAAAAGAAAAGAAGAAAGTGCAATTTATATTAGGTCTGAAGCTTTAAAGAGAGATAAGTTCTGAAGAATAAGGTGTTGGGAGTCAGACACAGAATGTGCTGATCAGTTGGCTGTTGTTTGTTGTTGTGGTTTTTGTTGGCACAAACTATAGTCACCTAGGAAGAAGACTATTAGCTGAGGAATTGCCTCCATCAGACTGGCCTTTAAGCTAACATGCATTTTCTTGATTAGCAACTGGTATAGGAGGGTCCTGTCCACTATGGGAGGTGCCACCCCTTAGCAGGCAGTCTGAGGTTGCAGAACACAGACCAATCAGACCAGAAAGTAGCATTCCTCTCTCCCCTCTGTTTCAGTTCCGGCCTTGAGTTCCTGAGTTGACGTCCCTTCACGACGACTAAGCTGTCAGCTGAAATAAATCCTTTCATCCCCGAGTTTCTTCTGGTCATTGTGTTATCATAGCAATAGAAGGCAACCGAGAAACAGAGACAATCCCTGGGGGGGGGGAGAGTCAGGAACAAGTACTTAGATCAGAGATCTGCAGATATCTAAAAGATGAACAAAAGGAGGAGTAACACATTTATTCATTCAACAAGCAACATGAGGTAGACTTCGCCTTCTGTAAAAATGGAAAAGGATGAAAAAGAAAGGAGCTTACCATCATCTGGACAAGAGTATAGCAAGTGATGAGTGGGCTGTGTTAGAGGTGTCTGGAAACAGTTGGCTGGAAACCACTTTTCAGGGCAAGTAAGAGTGAGATGATTCACAGCCTTCATCCCTCGCCATTGGTACTCTGCCCCTTCCCCTCACTCCTACCCCTCTGCTCTAGTTTCTCCTTCCAGGGGTAGTGTGATTGATGCTATGCGCCAAATTATCTAGGCATCCATAGCCTGGTATTTGCTCAAACACGTGTAGATGTCGCTTTAATCTTATCTTTAGATGCAACCAGCATTAAAATTAGCACACTGAACTAACTGTCCTCCGTGTGAGTGGGCTGAAAGTCCCAAGGAAAATACAGGTCAAAGGAGAGGGAATCCTGCCAGCAGTCTGGTTTCACACTCACATGGCACCAACAACACACCTACAGCGTCAGGCTGCCTATCTACCCTGCAAATATTGTGCATACTGCAGAACAAATTTTTCCAGGGAATCCTAACAAAGCTAGCAAGCCTCACACCAAAACCTCCAGTAGAATACAACAGTTAAATGTTACTACCACATGACCTTGTGCGGATTGTCACACCTGCTCGGATTTCAATGCAGTCACAACCCTGTCACTTCCTAGGAGTAATGTTCTATGACACAAACATGAGATATAGTGTATATTGACACCTGTGGATCCTACACAGATCTGCCAGCCACGTCTGTCGGGTGTGACATGGTTTTAATGTCGGCATAAATCTGGCATGAAAAATTCAGAGCTAAAAGAACTTTTAGGAGTATTAGAAGTGAGCAGGCTTCAGAGAGTCACATTACTCTGAGGACATCTGTAACCTCCTGGAGTCGAGTCTCCTTCTTATGAGCCAAAGTACAAATTGTCATCTTTGCCAACTGCTTAGGATTACCAGGTCAGAGCAACTACTTTAAGTAAACATTCATAACGTTTCCATTGCTTTCAGCTTGGAGAGCTATCCTAACTCGAATATACCCATGGTAGTTTCTCGGAGCACTGTTTTTATCATGATCGCACTGCGTTTTTGCTACGGAAGCTCATTGCTGCTGGTCTTTTGTCCTTGCCATCAAATTACTTGCTACATCTATCTAATCATGTTGCCCTCTGTATAATACTTCAATTTAGAAAGATGGACAACATATAGCCTCTGTGCTGAGGGTACTTTTATAGTGAAAGTCCACAGGGGCATAATCAATCACCTCATTACCTTATTACTGTGATTGGTGTATCTTAATTCAGTGGTTTCCAAGAAACAAGTCCTGAGAAAAACAAGTGAGGTCATCCACAGGGGATGCACATATAGGAGCTACTACAGCTTTGTGTTTTCGGTTTAAACACTGACCCATTTGTCCTTAGGATACGACTGTTGAAGCAAAATTATTCCACTTGCATTCTTGTTGATGGGAACAATAATTCTAGCCAGAAGCCCTCTGCAGTACAGAAGACTACACCTTCCACCAATCATTCACAAAGCTTGGAAATGTCTTATAGTCAAAATAAAACTTCCCTTGTAAGGTAATGGAGTGTGTGACCTTTTATGATCAACCATAATTTTGGGGTGCATGATAAAAAATTGATACATCATTTAGCATCTTCAGAGGTAAAACACAGATTAATCCAAGTACATTTTGCACTGTGTATTTCATAGAGTGTTGTCTTGTAAAAACATGCCTGTTTGTATTCTTGACTGTAATTTAAAAAGTTACAAACTTCTGCTACATCCAGGGAAGAATATTTTATCAATCCCTTTAGTCCTTCTAGCATAATGCTACCCAGAACTATTCATTACTACAAACCAAACCAAATAGGTGTACAAAAACAGTCCCATTCATTTCTATACCTCTTATTCCTCTATTTACTGTGCTTCTAAAAAGAAAATGCTGTAAGAGTGGGGCTAAGTAGAACAAGACACCTTTCAGGGGTTCTCCTGTTCAATCAGGCTATCCGATAAACCCAACAAACCTTTCTACTTGCCACATGGCCAAGAGGTGGGATCCTGAGCCCCAACTCCAAGCCCATCTACTGGTCTGACCCCATGGAGACACTTCCTTCAGCACCATGGACAGAACTCCTTCTCTTTGGGAAATTGATCAGTCTTACCTTGGGTTGAGACGACTTTGTGCCTTGGGTTTTCTTGCCCTTTGGCATAGGTCTGTATGACAGCCAACACACTCACTTTTAGTCTGAGTTCCACTGTAGTCCTACCCATCTTTCCAATGAGGAAAGGCGTAATCATAACAACAGTGCTCTTGCTTGAACCTTCAATGGTTCCCCCAATGGCTTGTGTCCAAAATGCTTGCTCCCCAATTAGTGACAGCACTCTGAGAAACTGGGCAGAATCTAGCCAAAAGCATCACTAGAAGCAGGTCTTAGGAGGTTCTAGCTTGGCTCTGGCCCTGGCCATTTTCTCTTCCTATTGACATACTCCACAATCCGAGAATCCTCCTTCGTGTGTTCCTACCACCATTGAGCTCCTCCATGATGGACTACAACCCTCTGAAGTAGTGGAGAGAAAAAGAAAAAGTTACCCCCCATAATTTGTGTCTGCCTGGTATTTGATCACAGTGGCATAAGGGTTAACTGATAAGATCGTCTTCTGTAAAAGAGAAATGAGCAGAAATAAAGAAGCTGGACATGTTAGTTCAGCCTTCTATCAGAGAAGATCAAGCTACCTACTTCCTCACATGACCACCCCCCCAACACACACCCTAACCAATCCTAGGCCTTCCCAGTCTCTGACACCCTATCAATGACCCACCTTGTCACCATTTACCTCTGTAACTGATCTGTAGACAAGAAAAGACAAATTGTGGAAAGAAAATAAAAATTAATAAGGGGGATGAAGGGAAAGAGAAAGAGGCAGACAGACGGGGGAAGTAGGAAGGAAGAGATGTTCAGAGAAATGTTTTTCCTGTTTATAATTCTTCCATTTCTCCAGTCAGATACTCCTCTTCACTTCACCTGACTCCAAGGACCTGATTATATTCTCCATATCCTCAACACCTCTCAGGTCAAGTAAAGAGCTAAGAGAATATTGACTGCCCACAACAGATGAGAGTGTGTAGTAGATCTTTTCCTGGACCTGCCCTAACATCTGAACTGTTTATAACTCTCAAGGATCAGTCCTTTCAAATACAGTCAAGCTGTTTTCCTCTGACGAAAATAAAAGGAAAGACAAAATTAAACAGGGAGGGAAAACTTTAAAATAAAAAGTAAAATATTGAAATCCCTAAGTACACTAATTTACCCAGAGTCCATGTGTTTATTAAATGTATACTTTAGATGAAGTCTTTTTCAGACCTTAAGCATTTCAAGAGTCATAGCCAGGTATGGTGGACCATACATTTAATGCCAGCACTTAGGAAGAAGAGACAGGTGGATCTCTGAGAGGGGACAGTCTGTCGTGTAGATAAGGCATAGAGTGGGAGTAGCTCACGTCTGTGCAGCTGAGAGTGTGTGAAGTGGGCGTGGCTCACACCTGTGCAGCTGAGAGTGTGTGAAGTGGGAGTAGCTCACATCTGTGCAGCTGAGAGTGTGTGGAGTGGGCATGGCTGACATCTGTGCAGCTGAGAGTGTGTGAAGTGGGCGTGGCTCACACCTGTGCAGCTGAGAGTGTGTGGAGTGGGCGTGGCTCACATCTGTGCAGCTGAGAGTGTGTGGAGTGGGCATGGCTCACGTCTGTGCATCTGAGAGTGTAGAGGTTGCCTATACCTATCAGCATTCAGGAAGCAAAGAGGTCTAATGGCTGCAGGACCAAACTATAAACCTCAAGCTTCGTCCCTCCATACTCCAGTGACCCACTCTCTCCACCTGGGCCCTTCCTCCTAAAGACCCCACAGCGTTCCCAAACAACACTATCTGCTGGAACTAGATGTTCAAGCACATGTTTCTATGGGGAGTGTTTTGAGTTAAAAACTAGAAAATAAAGATAAGCTTCACCAACTTCAGAGAGAGAGAGAGAGAGAGAGAGAGAGAGAGAGAGTCATCATACTTACTGCTCCTACAAGAAGAGACTGCCACTAGTCCACAGACATTGAGTCTGCTGTATACATTTGTTTTGCACTAGACAAACGCTACCTCACCACATAGAAAGCTATGAAAAAAATGCCAGGCAACAGAAAGTGCAAAAATATCTATGTTTAAAAATTGTTCTGGTTAGTTCTTATGTCAAAACTTAACACAGGGGCTGGAGAGATGGCTCAGTGGTTAAGAGCATTGCCTGCTCTTCCAAAGGTCCTGAGTTCAATTCCCAGCAACCACATGGTGGCTCACAACCATCTGTAATGAGGTCTGGTGCACTCTTCTGGCCTGCAGGCATACAAGCAGACAGAATATTGTATACATAATAAGTAAATAAATAAATATAAAAAAAACTTAACACAGGCTAGAATCATTTGAGAAGAAGGAACCTCAATTGAGAGTGTGCCCCCACCAGATTGACCTGTGGACAAATCTATGGTGTGTTCTCTTAATTAGTGATTGATGTGGGTAGATCAGGCTCAGCACAGATGGTGCCACCACTGGGCTGGTGGTCCTGGTTTCTCTAAGAAAGCAGACAGAGCAAACCAACCAGTAGGCAGTTCCTCTATGGTTCCTGCTTCAGCTCCTGCCTTCAGGTCCCTGTCCTGACTTCCCTCAGAGATGGACTGTTACTTGGAAATGTAAGACTGAAAAAGCCCTCCTCTCTCTGAGCTACTTTTGGTATGATCTTTATCACAACAAGAGAGACATAACTAAGATAAAAATCCTGACTGATGATGAAGAGAGAGTGGTTTGACAGCGAGACAAGGGCAGGCCTTCCGAGAAGCAAAGCAGAGGATATAAAGTCTCTGCATCTAAAGATGGAAAAGAAAAATAAAATCCATGCTGGCATGTGTCTAAATCATATTAACCTTGTGGAATAGTACTCAGTGCAGAGCTGACTTGGTTGATTTTCCCAGTGGAGCCTTGTCAACTCATAAAATTTTGTGAATGTATAAATATCTTAAAGGAGAAATTATACTTAAGAGTTTCTGAGAAGCTGGAGCTTCTGGGGATCCAATGTTTTCTTGTGGCCGCCTCAGGTACCAGTCGCACAAATGGTGAACAAACATACATGTAGGCAAAGAATCCACATGTGTGTATGTATGTATATATATATATATGTATGTATATATGTATGTATGTGTATATATATATATAGACAGAGAGAGAGAAGAGGAGAGAGAGAGAGAGAGAGTTTCTGAGGAACACTTCAGTCTATAAAATTTAAATCCCATCTTCAATAAAACCATGTGATATAAAAGTCTAACTCTGTTGTTCATGTCATGATGGGGAAGATGAGAATGAATGCAAAGATGTACCACATAGAAGACATACATGACAAACAGTCATGAAGAGCGCGTTTCATTCTTCTGGGAACAGCCACACCCTTACTAAGGCTGCCCCCTCTGTGTGACATTGAAAGCAGTGGAGAACTGGGCTGCCTGTATCTCTTAGCATGTGCTCATCATACTCTCTTCATCCGGCCCCCACCTGAGTCTCTTCACTTTCTTGCTTCCGCACGTCAATCTTCTGCCCTGTCTGCATACACATTCCTCTGTAGTCCTTTTTTAATATAGATCAATTTGGGCTGTCTGAATCTTTGATTCCTCCATTTTTCCCCATCATCCCTCAGCCCAATGGGACCAGTCCTAGGCCAAGAGAAAAGCAGATTCTCTTTCAGGAAAACAAGAGTAGTCAGGGCAAGAGCACTCACTGCTCTTCCAGAAGCCCCAGTACTCACAAGGTAGCTCACAAGCCTCTGAAACTCCAATCCCAAGGATATGACCCTCTCTCCTGGGCATTCTCCAAGGCTTCTGCACACATGTGCTACACGTACATACATACAGACAGACATACATACATACATGCAGGTAAACATTATTTCACATAAACCAACGCAATCTCAAGTGCTGTTACTTTGTGTAGTTTTTCTGGTGCAGCCGTTAATTTCCAGTGTGTTGTGCTAGCAATGAGTCAGAACCGGCTCTCTCATTTCTCAGATGTTAAAAAAAAGTCAGAATATGATAAAAATATTCACCCCAAGTGTCACATAGAAATAAAAAATATATGGTCTAGTTACTCATTTTATTTCTCTAGATAAAGGGCAGAGTATTTGGGACCAAAACTAATAAAAGTTTATTCTTTATTAGATTATTTCTTTCTTTTTTTTTTATTTTTTATTTTTTCGAGACAGGGTTTCTTTGTGGTTTTGGAGCCTGTCCTGGAACTAGCTCTTGTAGACCATGTTGGTCTCGAACTCACAGAGATCCGCCTGCCTCTCCCTCCCGAGTGCTGGGATTAAAGGCGTGTGCCACCACCACCGGGCCTATTAGATTATTTCTAAAGTAAAATAAAAATGAGTCTTATGGTTTCAAGCACAAATACAGAGTTGATACCCAGTACCAATTGTGTCTGAGACAGATACTCTAAGACTGGCTGGAAATGTTTGAGTTAATCTCTACTTTCCCTGTGGCTCTCACTGCCAGGCTCTTGGCCATTGCCATTTCACCTGTGGGAAGGTGAACAGGGAATAGAAAGGGAAGATTTGAGTCAGCCCATGATGTTTGTCAGACACTCTCTAGAAAGCTTCCATGAGATGCAGAAAAATGTTAAAATTAGGTATGCAGATTATAAGGGCATAATTACCTCTGCTCATCCTACCTCATTGCTTGCCATATACAAGAGTAAGCTTCATAGGCAAACATGTAATTTCATCTTCCAAATTCATGATGCCAGATGAATTCACTGGAAAATGTCTGGTGATAAACTAACATGTAGTGTAATAATCTCAGCATTGGAAATCAAAAGAATAAAAATATTTTTTGTGTTTTAATAGAGACACTCAAGATAATATACTACAATTATTCACTCATGTTTTTATATCAAGATTTTATTTCTTGAAGTCAAATCAAAAATCTTTGCTATCCACTGAAAATTCTGCAGTTGAGTTTGTGAAAATGCTTGCAAAATTCTTAAGCATATGCCTTATTGGACACAGTTATGTGCATAATAATGGGAGGAAAGTCTTGAGAAGTAAGGTTGGAAGATGCTAATAGATATTTGCATGCAAAAGGCTTGTATCCAAGCCACACAATAATGGGCACATTCCCTGTGGAGCCTACCAATATGTGCCAAATCATCTGTTTCATGTATGTATTTGTTTATTCAGCCAACAAGCATTCCTTTAGTTAACTCAATGACAGACACTGTTCTACACACTGAGGATACAGGTATGAAGAAAGTCTAGACCCCTGGATGAAGTTTGACCAAGCATAGACTGGCAGTAATGACTGCCTGGGAATTTGGAAAGAAATTCTAACTCTGCTGAATCTACTTAGCACCTAGTTTGTCCACTCCATGTGACTGTATTGGGCAGTCCAATTTTGCCAAGTGGCACAGAAATAAAACTGAAGTAGCACCTGCCTCATGGCACCTTTAGCCAGACATAGAGTTGGTAGAAACGGCGATCCTGTCCTCAGTCTTAAGTCAGTTGGTTCGGCTCTGAAGGTATGCTCTACCAACATTTGAACCTAGTCAATAAGAATTGCCAGATTCCTGTTGAACCTCCTTTCTTGCACAGTTGGGGCCAAAAATTAATAAGCTAAGAGAGAAGATGAAATTAATTGCTATTCCTTTTAACCTCAGAGAAAGCTAAGACGCCAAAACAAGAGAATAATCTAGAAACAGATCCAAATACACCATGAATCTATAAGCCAAAATATTCGGCCAAAAGATAGGTCACCAAAATAGAAAAGAATCCATATCGTATTGTCAGATGATTTGAGCTCAAAGTCAAGAGCTGCATCAACAGCCAAGTGGCAGAAGAAAGGAAGAATTTTAAGTCAGCCACGTTGGAATTCAGGGCCCACGCCTTGACTGGTTGGGTGGATTTGATCATATTTCTTCACCAGTTCCTCCATCTTTAAAATGAATGTAACCCATTCCTGTCACTTGGATTTTACATGGTGCCATAAGCCGTCTATATGGGATATAAAACCAATAATAGTGCTTCTCTCCTGCACCCATCGGAAAGACTAAGCAACTGAGAAAAGTAATATTGGCTGTCCACTTGATTGACAACTGCATTGGAGCTCAGCAATGCACACCTCTAAGTGTCAGGAGGGCATTTTGAGAGATGATCAAAGCCTGGGGATTCTGACCTAATCAATATTTAATCCACTGGCGCATTCAAACTCTGAACAGACTATTGGAATTGGTAGAACAGTGGGCCTGATTGGAGGGATTACTGAGATGGGGACATGTCCTCAGGGGCTCTCTTACTCTGTCCCCTTGCTGTTACTGATTTGTTCTGTTTCCAGCTCAACCAGAAAGTGAACAATGCTCTCCCCATGTTTTCACATCCAGAATGTTCTGTCTCCCCACAGGTCCAGAACCAATGGGGCCACAGACAATGGCCCATCTCTCCAACCATGGGCTTGAATAGATCTTCCTCTCTAAGTATTTCTCTCGGGTGTTTATTCATGGTGGGGGTTTCTCTGTTTTGTTTTGTTTGTTTGTTTAGTGTCTCTTACTGGGGCAGTGACTCGGTGAGGTCAGGTTGTGATGACACACTATGCAAGTCCTCAACAAAAGTTCTTCTAACTCAACTGCTCTGCTCAGAGAAATGTTCAGACACGGCTTCTTGAGAGCAATTTCAAGGAACTGACTCCTCTCCCTGGACCGCATGTGCCATCGTGGGAAATCATCAGGGTGAGCAGCTAGTCTGGCAAAGTGACACCCAGGGATCTTGAATAAGCTATAAACTACTGCTAATGTTCTTAGGAGGTACGTGAGGGGGGAAAGGCGAAAGAGACCCATGATCCAGGCACTTTTGTTTGTTCTGTAAAACTCTGGCTTTCTGTCTCTGATTCACTGATCCGCTTTCTTATGGATCAAGTTTTGTGGCCCATGAGTAAATTTTCTTCAATCTCAACAGGGCTACCTAAGGTTGAGATTTACCATGTTTTCCGCTGACGGAAAGCTGCAGTAATCGAGCAAAGAGGCCAGATGGGAAGAACAGAAATCAGAAGAGGAAGAAGTGTTTAGAGGTCAGTGCTTAGGTTTCTGCAGCTTGTCCTCCTCGCTGTGGCAGTTCTTAGCACTTTCCTGAGATAACAGGATAAAGTCTAACCTCGTACCTTAATTAGCATACAAACCAAATTAACTAGAAAATAAGGTGTGTTTCAACAGGCAGTTGAGATTCTGCCTCATTCACAATACCTATTTATATCATTTAAGGTGATTCCCTTCAGCTGTGGTTTGGCTATTAGTCATCTCCAGGAAAGCAACAATAACAAATCAGCATCTCTTTCTGGGATTATGAAAGAAAAAGCCTCTTTTAGACAACTACAATTGCACGTCAGAAAATCCAAACAAATGTATAGTTAAGAGTGACGGCTATACCTTGGAGGCTTTGTTTATACAAGACGGATTAACAAGATACCAGCCTCATTATGCGGGAAAGTCGTTTGTTTCTCTGTGAAGACAGCAGAGCCCGAGTTCTGGGTTTGCAATTCATAAAGCAAGAGAATGCGGACCCTGAGCACTGTTTGACATTCATCTTCATGAATATGGAAGGAAATGAGTTATTATCTTTCTCTTTATAAGCTAGAGAGAACTGTCGGAACAAATTTGGATCTCAGCGTGTGTTGGGATGTGAGCACTGAGGGACCCGAGAGAGTTAGTTTTAACTCTTTCTGCTGACAGAAAAGGAAGCAGAATACAATGTCTTCCGGGCCTCAGTCACCTTTGTCTGGCGACTGAATGTCAGAGATGACACAGACCTCCAGACTCACCATATCACTGACTGACAGGGGAGGTGAATTTCCCCCTAATTCAACTTTCTGTAAGTGGTCAAGAATCTTCTATGTGGGCACAATATCTTGGACACACTTAATCTGAACTCCTAAACTCAGTGTAGGTATCAAAACAGCCCATTTTTGCACATTTATTGCAAGCTGACCCATTTTTCGTATCTACTTTTATTTGATTGTGCCATATGAATTCTACCGTCAGCAGGTTCTCACTTCCCATGGCGTCATCAGTGGTCATAAGCCTGGGTGTTTTTGTAAGAGTTCACCACCACAGCTGTATGGGACACACCCAGTCTACCAGCTTCAGTTGGTCCCTCATAGAGTTAACACCAGTGTTTAAAATGTCCATGGACTGGGGCTGGAGAGATGGCTCAGCGATTAAGAGCATTGCCTGCTTTTCCAAAGGTCCTGAGTTCAATTCCCAGCAACCACATGGTGGCTCACAACCATCTGTAATGAG
Source organism: Chionomys nivalis (assembly GCF_950005125.1). Taxonomy (NCBI): domain Eukaryota; kingdom Metazoa; phylum Chordata; class Mammalia; order Rodentia; family Cricetidae; genus Chionomys; species Chionomys nivalis. The sequence goes on along the minus strand of NC_080110.1, from coordinate 30,255,361 downwards.
GTCTGGTGCCCTCTTCTGGCCTGCAGGCACACACGCAGACAGAATATTGTGTATGTAATAAATAAATATTTATAAAAAAAAGTCCATGGACTATCTATTGACAACCCACTAAGATTAAGAAATTACAACCTCTTTCAGACTCTTTAAGGCTCTTTTTAGAGATGCAAGATATCTTAAAAAGGAAACCGGGAGCATTTAAAAAGTAAAGCAAGCGGTCACTTTGACATGCCTTATGCTGAAATAACATTCTTTGTTAATGGAACTATTATTAATTAGAAGCATATGTTCTATTAATTCTTTCCATGTACATTAACTAGTTAAAAGGATATGTGAGTGGAAAAGCATTTGGAGGGTAGAATTGACATTAAAACGGACTTAAATTTTAAACGTCAATTTCCTTGCCAGGAAATAAAGTGAAGAGAAAATGATATAATGAGAATAACTCAGCCTAGCTCCCAGGTCCAACTTCCCCATCTACTGATCAGACAACCATTAGTCCCTATGTTCCGTCAGCTGCGCAAGTTAGATGTCTCTCTCCCCCATCCCCAAGATCTTGTCTTCTCATCTCTAATATTTGCTCCCTAATTCTATTTTCCTCTGTTTTTCCTCTTCCTGTCTTAATCTTCTGACTGGGATTATTTTGTTTGAATTTTTCTTTTAGCTATCTTTTTACCTGCGGAAGTTTTGCCTCAGCTTAGTTTAGAGGCCCAGGTTAAGTGTGTTCAAGAGAACATATGACTGCTCTCAGTTTTCTTCTCCCTGTTAAAATGGAAATTATTTCTGTCTCAAAAACATATGAAAACAATAAAATAAGCCTTGTTCATCAGCATCCACTGAAGAACCGCATTCACAGCTAGACCTTGGTAAAAGCTAGCCTGCTTCCTCCTTCCAAATCCTACCCTTGCGCTTGCAAACATCTCTACCTAGGTTCCCAATCTGAATAACCTCCATTATAAGAAAGTTTGAAAGATGAAGTCAAGGAAGATGAGCTGCCTATGATTCTAAGAGTGTCACAGTCACTGTAAAACACCCCTCATGAGCAAAACAGCTGAATAATCTCAGTCAACAGCATAGACAAAAGGAGGAGGCACAGGAAATAGAATTAGCAGGTAATTGTGCAAGACGAGACCATTTGAGAGTGAAGGAAGACAGAGACGTCTAGACCAGGCAACTGACTGAATCCAGGTGCCTTGGGATACGATGAGCTGAGGACATGAGGTTGAGTGACAGTGGTTTCATTTGGAAGCAAAAGGGTTGAGTTTCAGCTCTGTGCTCTCTAACAACAGCCTGCATTAGTAGCCATCTCTTAAAGAAATGCTTTGGGCAGCATTCCTTCAGAAGACTTCATCGTCAGCCTTTCAGCTGGCACTAGTGGCACATGACTCTTGGACTAGTGAAGGTAAAGGACCAAAGATCCGGAGTGTGAGACCAGCCTGGCCTACATGGCAGGAGCCTGCCAAAAGTAAGAAAAAAACCTCGTGTAAAGCAAAGGATAATTTACCAAGGCAGCTCCTTGTTTGCTTTGTGGATTTCCATTTCTACAGACTCAGTTTTCTCCCCAGGAGCACTCATCAGTGCATATGTTCATTAGGGTCATTAAGGAGAGATTTTCTAACTCATTGTTCAGGAAATGATGACTGTCAATCCTGAAATTTGTCTGAGCTGTCTGTCACAACTTCTGCTTAATTCCGTTGATCATTTCTGAGTTACATTGTAATCTATGTGCAGAGGAACAATTGCATCTTTAGAAGCACGTTTGGAAAGCACTTATTAGCATCCAAGAAGAGATCATATTGAACATTATAGCTTTGAACTTGGGCCACAGATTTTTAACAAGTTCCCACACATACAAAATCTCCTCTGTTCCCTGTCCTATATCCCATCCCTCCAACCCCTACACATACACACACACACACACACACACACACACACTTTAAAGATCTTCAGATGATCTGAAGCCTCAGACTTTGCAGGTACCATCTCCATGATAGACCAGCTATATTCAAAAGAACCATGCAATTACTCACAACTTAGTGGGTTGAGCTACAGTCGACTAATTGCTATAATGTTGTATTCTAAAGGCATTTAACTTCAATTTCCAGGGTAAGTGACTTTAGTTTCATTTGGAGGACAGCAAAGGGATATGATTTTTGAAACATTTTTGTGAACTCATGGAAAGGGCTTGCTCACTAACATGTCTGTAATAGCAGACAGATTAAAATACTCCCCTTGACAAACTCCGCTCCAAGAAGATGAGACATTAATACTTTATGAATGTTTCTGCTACTGTTTGACTCCCGCAATACAGAACTTTAACATCATTTTAAGAATTGCAAGCTTAATATGCTTTAAAAATATATCATGAATTTGTTTTCACGCAATAGTTGGCATGAAGCACCAACCATTTACGGATCATTAGCTAGCTTGTCCTGAATGTGGAGTGTCGCTTGCATGCTTGTTACAGAAGCAGCTGTGTACTCAAACACAATCAGAAGAAAACTCACCCTTGGACACCCATATATACACTTCAGCTCTGTTGTAAGACCTTATAGCAAACTCCTCAAGGCCTTGTAAATGATCCAACTGAGGTCCAAGACTGATCTTGGCCATCCATGGACTATGCTTGCATCCCCATAAGCATGATAGACATTAACAAGACAGGTGTTGACTCGAGCAAAATGTGATTGCTTTTGGTACTTTTTTTCACCAAAATGTCAAGTCTGCAGCGTCAGATATGCGTGTTTAGCTGGTTGCCTAGACAGCAATCAGTCACAAAAATGTACTGTAAATCTTTCTCTAGTAGTAACTATTTCAGATCTCCCCTGCTGGGTTTCTGCATGCTAGAAACACCAAGAGTGAGAAAGATCATCAGTTAATACTCCTATTTTTCCTTCTTCATTCTGCTAATCCAGGAAGCACTGGGTAAAAAGAGAACAGTGGAAAATATGTATCTTAGTTAGGGTCTCTATTGCTGTGCAGAGACATCATGACCTTGGCAACTTTTATAAAGGAAATATTTCCTTGGGGTTGGCTTACAGTTTCAGAGGTTTATCCATTATCATCATGGTAAGAAACATGGCAGTATGCAGGCAGACTTGGTGCTAGAGAAGAAGCTGAGAGTTCTACATCTCAGTCCACAGGAGACTATATACCACATTGGGTGGGGCTTGAGCACATGAAACCTCAAAGCCCGCCCCACAGTGAGTGACACACTTCCTCCAACAAGGCCACACCTCCCAATAGTGTCACTCCCTATGGATCAAGCATTCAAGCATGTGAATCTATGGGGGCCATTACTATTCAAAGCACCACAGCATGGGAATAGGACTTGAATTAAGATAGAAAAAAGAAAGGCCTCAGAGTTCTCTACAGGAACAGAACTGACAGAATATGCAGCTTAATAAGGTGACTTTTATGAGATGGTTGGAGTAGCCCAGCCATGGCTCTCCCACCCTGGAGAGGTTGAGAACCCAGCAGTCGCTCAGTCCATGAGACTGCGTATCTCAGCCCTTCCAATCTGACAGTCAATGCCTGTGGATTCCTGGAGCACTGCTGGTCTTCAGAACACACTGGAGACCTGAAGAAGGAGTGAAAGCTGGGTGCAAAAATAAAAAAAGAACAACAACAGAAAGCTTTTTCCTTTCACGTTATTTTCTCTGGGCACTACCAGAAGCAACTGCTCCCATTTTGGATGTATCTTCCCACGTCAATTAAGGCAATCAGGCGCACAGGCCAACTAGATACAAACAATCGCTCTTCCCAGGTGACTCTAGGTTGTGTCAAGGTGATGATTAAAAGTACCCATCACAGCCTCTGTAAACAACAATCCGACGATATTATCTGAATGCCCTCTTGCTTTAAGTAGAATAGCCTCTTCCTTGGGACCATGGATGAAAAGTAGGTCTTGTCACAGAAAACCCTTGAACAGTAAGCTTGTGTTAGTACCATATGTTTGTGTAAGATCTGCTTTTCACACTACCAGCAACAGTACTAGAGAGCTGCATTCCCCTTTAAAAGACCAAGGGGAAAAAATCACTTCACAACACAATAATTAAAATTTACTGAGGATGTTAATTATTTTAGTTCCTGTGCTGTCTTTTTGTAGTTCTAAAAGCTTGAGAGCATGCATGCTAAAGGACAGGACTGACTTTTAAACAAAGCTAATTACTTAGTTTGGCAAAAGATGTCATCAAAGGAACGGTCATCTTTATCTATGAATAGAAATTGCATATAACACAACATTAATAAATATATTGATTTCTCCCTTTATACTTCTGTGGTGTGCTTTTAAAGCTACCTTACATGTATTTTAAAAACACAAGTCTTGTGGTGCATTTGGGGAAACATACATATCAAGAAAACTATATTTCTCCAGATAGCAAGGTGTTTTGGTTCCCAGAAATCTATTTCACATTAGTCCAGCATCCGATCAACTGTGATGGCTAGACAGGGAAGAAGCTGAAGACAGAGAATCCAGCAATGACCACTCAATGAAAAAGACCACTTTCAGACCAGAAATAATTTTGAGTGATTTTCAATTAAAGGCATAAACTTGAAGCTGATCAAGAACATCAATGCTCACAGAACCGCCTTTCCCTCTGGACACAACCCCTCCCCATTCATATCATCAATGCTCACAGAAACACCTTTCCCTCTGGACACACTCCCTCCCCGTTCATATCAATGTTCACAGAAACACCTTTCCCTCTGGACACACCCCTCCCCGTTCATATCATCAATGCTCACAGAAACACCTTTCCCTCTGGACACACCCCTCCCCGTTCATATCATCAATGCTCACAGAAACACCTTTCCCTCTGGACACACCCCCTCCCCGTTCATATCAATGCTCACAGAACCGCCTTTCCCTCTGGACACACCCCCTCCCCGTTCATATCATTGACGCTTACGGAAGTGCCGTTCCCTCTCCTCTCTGCATCTGCTCCCTGGTCCATACTATCTGTACACTGCAAAATAATTGGCTTCGGCAGCCAAACTGGCAGGCCCTAAAACTGACATCTTCAATCTTCTTATCAAAACATAGATATAAAACTGGAAAAAAGAAGAAAGGAAAGGAAGGTCGCAAGATATGAAATGAGACTTTGCTAACTGTGGTTGCTCTGTGTTAAGTCACTCAGAGACCCCACACACCGTCTAACTTAATTTTGGGGGTGTCAAGGTCCTTGAGAGATGCTGGCAAGTTAAGGCGGCTTATCAATCTTGAATATGAGCACGTGTGGACTGGATTTAGGAGATGTTGCTTCTGGGAAGACCAAATGTCCCTGGTTCAGTGTCTGAGTCTCTGCTTTAGTCTTTGTGTGGACGCAAACACTTGGCTTTGTCTGCAGCCAAAGGACAAATGTGTATAGGAAGGTTGGTGCTAGTTGTCTTGTGACAGTGGCAAACCACGTGACTAAAAGCACCTAAGGACAGACAGAAAGATTGGTTTGGGGCTCACAGTTTGAGAGTATGGTCCATTCCATGGATGGCACAGCCACAGGAGCAAGATGGCCGGCCAGTCACACTGCCTCTGCAGTCAGAAGCAGAGAGAGACGAGTACTGGCTCTCCATTCGCTTTCTCCTTTTTTCAGTCCTGGTCCCCAGCCTCAGGAATGGGGGGTAAGTCCTCCTACCTAATCTACAAACTCCTTCACAGAATGTCAGAGTTGTCACCTAGGTGATTCTAGACCCTGTCAAGTTGACGCACAATAGTTAACATCACAGGTGGCGGCCTCCTCTGGATAACTCTCAATCAAAATGTGATCGAGCGAGCAAATATTTGGATTCATTTGAACAAGATAGAGGGCTGTGTTGGTATGACACGCTGAGGGCATGGGGGTCACACTTCCCCTACTAGATTACAAGAGATGCCTGTTTATATTGTTTTATAATCTATACCTAATTTTAGGTGTAAATTTTTCATCCAGCTCCTTCCTTGGCCCAGTACTAATACAATCCCTAGCAAAGTAGAAATCCTCAGTATGTTTTTGGTGAATTAATAAATACATAAAATATCCCAGAGGAATGTGATAGCTTTCTTGGGAAAGCATCACAAAAAAATTTTTTTCTTTGTAGGGTATGCACAGAGTGGAATAAATAATATAATCATGGAAACAATAAACAGTGAGCCCCGGGATCTCATTCGCCCCACTCAGAAGCAGCCAGCTCAAATAGGATTTTATGATAGCCACCCTGCCTGAAAGACAACAGACAGTTCTTAAGTGGGGAAATTGCTGTCAGCTGAAAATGACCAATGGCCCTCTTCCAGCACTCATGTAGAAAGTCAGGCATGGCTGCACACATGCCTGTAACCCCAGCACTGAGGAAAGTAGGGACAGGGGGATTGCTTTTGGCTGTCAGCCTCGCTTCAGGTTCAGTGAGAGACACTGCCTCGAGGGAATAAGGTAGAGGGTGACAGAACAGAACAGCTGACATCCTCCTCTGACCTCCATGTGTGAACCCAGGCACACTTGCACACACACGCATATGCACATATGGTACACACACACACACATAATTAGCTCAGTTGGTGTCTCCAAAACTTGCCACCAAGGTCCTTGACTTCATCAACATCCTGGCAATTAAGAGTCTAAGCTCCAGGCATGGTGTCAAAAGACTTACAAACCTCACAAGTCCTTTTGTGGAATTTCAAAATCATTTCTTTTCAAAATGACAAATTTCACTTTTTAGGAAGGGAAAGGAACTATCTCACAAACACAGTTTTTCAGTTTTCACGGGGAAATAGCTACCAATGCTCTTTCATTTAAAAGAAAGCAGAAACTTCGAGAGAAGCCAAGGCCATGGCTGTCTGTGCACAGCAGGTACCTTCCCCAGAGAGCGCTTTAGTGGGGGCAGCGAGATGGGAGGGGCACTCTTATTTGTCAGGTAGAGAGAAAGACAAAGAGCCACGGTGTCAGCTGGAGAAACAGATGATGCTTTTCAAATCCTTTCAAAAGTCCCCTGCCAGGGAAACCACACTCACCCAGTTGTGCCCGTCTCATTGTCTGGGCATCTGGGCATCACATCAGCCACCACCTCAGTCTGCCAAGACAAAGAGCTAGAAAACATCCATGTTCCAAAACTTCCAAACATCAACTAGGACTCCAACTCAAAATGCACTCTGCCTATCAATTACTTTCGGATATTTAAGGTGACAGGTGCCGTTCCAGGCTGTTTACCTACCTCCCACCAGCAGGCTCCAAGGAGTGCATGCTGCATGCTGAAGCCACAGAAGGCCAGACCCAGGCAGACTATCAGATTCACCTAAGGAATGAACAGCCACTCTGCTGTAACTGGGAGAAAAATGTGTCACCCACTGTGACCATGACTTCCTCCCAGGAGGAAGCCAAGCATTTTCCTGAAATGGGCAAAGATAATGGAGGCTGAGGGACAGGAAGCTGCCTCCCTGAGTGGCCTGCCACACATGAGCAGTTCTTTGAAATAGCCTTTCCATAACCAAACACCCAAGACACTGCATCGCTAATACGGACTATGCTGGAACAGCAAACCAGGCACTGAGCCTATCAAGGGGAGAAAGCAAACAAGGGCAGACCCGGGGTTGACTTATGACAATGTTCCTCCAAACATCTGGATCAGGAGTCTCAGGTAGAGAGTATTACACCTGGAGTCTGGAGGTGCACGGTTGGTAAAGCTGGAAACTTCTGCCTCTAACTCTACCCCAAAACACTTTGCATTTACAAAACCATGGCATATCTTCTCTAAATATATTTCCCAATGCCCATGCATTTTCTCATCTTTTTTACAGATGATTTTTATTTTATATGTATGAGTGTTTTATCTACTTGTAAGTATGTGTGCCCTGTGTGTGCCTGGTGCTCATGGAGGTCAGAAGAGGTCTCCTGGAACTGGAGTTACAGGTGATTGTGAGCTGCCACATGGAACTAACCCAGGCCCTCTATGAGCAGCAAGGGCTTTTAACCGAGCTGTCTCTCCAGCCCTGTGTTCTAATCTTTCTACCTTTGTTGATTCTGTTTCCTCTACGAGAAAAGCCCTCCAATCACAGTAACTGAAGAGTAGTCGCTCTACCATCCCAACTCCTCTGTGCCGATCCTCAAGAAGCGACCGCCTCCCTCCCAAAAAGCGAGACTAGCATCTACCAATCAATCACAGTGTATGTGTTAGAGGTGTGTGTGCACGCCTGTGTTAGCACATGGAAACTGCATACAATTCTCACTTTATCTAAGCAGGCTAGCCATGACCCAGAAAGTAGAAGGCATGTCCCGTCTCAGTCCCATGGTAACCCAAAGGAGAGCTAGCTCTCAGTACACACTAGCAGGGATCGTATGCCTGGCCAGTTGCCAGGTTTTCCACAATCTTAATATTCTACAGTTCTAAGCAAAAGTACTTTAAGCCTGGAATAAATGATTAAAATCTGTCTTTCCTGAATTAAAATGAGGTGAGAACATGTATCCTCCTTGCACAGTTTCCTCAATCATGCTGTTATCACTTAGTTCAGATGGCCAACTCCACTATTTTCCTGTAGTGTCATGACGGACCTTTAGAGGAAGCTAAGATAATGATTTTTCTATATTTTTATTTTTAAAAATGTTTCACATTAAAAATCTGTGTATTCGTCAACAAGAAAAGTTAGATATCATTTTTAAACGGCAAGATCATTTTTAATGGTTCTGACTTGAATTATAACAGGTGAATTTCTCACACACATTAACACTTTGGCTTATGTGGATGAGTGCTTTGTCTGCATTTAAGTCTGTGCATCACGTACGGGCCTGGCCTACAGAGACCAGAAGAAACTATCAGGTCCCCTGGAACTGGAGTTACAACAGTTGTGAGCCATCATGTGGGTGCTGGGAATTGAACCCAGGTCCTTGGGGAAAGCAGTCAAAGCTCTTAACCACTGAGCCATCTCTCCAGGTCTAATTTCTAATGTTTTGGATTAGAGATTAGTTCCAATTAGGAAGAAAGTAATTCACAAACAGTACTGTCTAGAGTTTGCTGGTAACTTTTAAGATATTGTGCAGTCATACAGCCACATGCAAGGACTTCATCTCTCTCCACTCTAGAAAGGCCCAGCATGATATTCTGACTTGGCTGAACTGGACCTGATATTTAGTCTGATACTAAAGACCACAACCATTTCACTAGTCAACTTACTAAGCTGAACCTCTTTTGCAACAACACCCAGGAAGGAGGCTCCAGGAGGAATCATGATACCTTTCCCAAACAACTTGCCCCCAAAATTCCTGAGAGGCCAGGCAATAAGAAAGCCATTGATAAAAGACAAGGTTTCTCTGTGTAGCCCTGCCGTCCTGGAACTCTCTTTGTAGACCAGACTAAACTTGAACTCACAGAGATACACCGGCCTCTGCCTAAAAGATTACATTCTTTTTCTCTTTTTCGTTTTTTTTTCCTCATATCAACCCATTTCCCCTCCCTCCTCTCCTCCCTGCCATCACCTTCCCTTTCCCATCTGCCCCCTCCCCATCTGCCCCTCCTCCTCTCCACTCAGAAAGGGGCAGACCTCCCATGGGCTTGCACAGCATGTAGAGCAAGTTGGGGCAGGACGGAGCTCCTCCCCTTAAGAGGTAATCCAGCATGGAGAATAGGTTACCAAAAGCCATCTAAATGCCAGGGAGAAGTCCTGCTTTCACTGTTAGAAATCTTACCAGGAGACCTAGCTACAGATTGTCACACACCTGCAGAGGGCCTAGATCGGTCCCATGCAGGTTTCTTAAGTGTTGGTCCAGCATCCTTGCAGGTTCCCTAACTGTTGGTCCAGCATCCTTGCAGGTTCCCTAACTGTTGGTCCAGCATCCATGCAGGTTCCCTGTTAGTCCAGCATCCATACAGGTTCCCTAACTGTTGGTCCAGCATCCATGCAGGTTCCCTAACTGTTGGTCCAGCATTCATGCAGGTTCCCTAACTGTTGGTCCAGCATCCATGCAGGTTCCCTAACTGTTGGTCCAGCATCCATGCAGGTTCCCTAACTGTTGGTCCAGCATCCATGACCTCCAGGAGCTCAGGTCAGCTGTATTTGCTCCCCCATCCTGACACCCCTGGCTCATGTAATCCCTCCTCCCTTCCTTCTGCAAGATTCTCAGAGCTCAATGTAATGCTTGCCTGTGGATCTCTGCCTCTGCTTCCATCAGTCACTGGATAGAGTATCTCTGACGGCAATTAGGGAAGTCACCAATCTGTTTACAGTAGATTGCCAGTTTAGGCACCCTCTCCACTATTGCTAAGAGTCTTAGTTGGGGTCATTCTTGTGGGTTCCTGGGGATTTCCCTGGCACCAGGCTTATCCCTAACCCTGAAATGCCTTCCCATCAAGACATCTCTTTTGTTACTCTCCCCCTCTATCCTGTCTCCAACCTGCCCAACCCATTCCCTCTAGTTCCTATCCCTCTACACCCGCAACTCCTACTCCCAGTGGATCTTTTCTACTTCCCCTTCCCAGTGTTCTCCTTGCTATCTAGGTTCTCTGGAACTGCCGATTCTCTGGTGTTATGTTCAGGAAATTGGTCATTCTATACTTTACTCCTAATAACTACCTATGAATAAGCACATACCATGTTCATCTTTCTTGGTCTGTGTTATCTCACTCAGAAGGATTTTTCTAGTTTCATCCATTTGCCTGCAAATTTTATGAGGTCATTGTTTTTAACAGCTAAGTACTACTCCATTGTGTAAATATACCACATTTTCCTTATCCATTCTCCAGTTGAGAGGCATCTAGGCTGTTTCCAGGTTTTGGCTATTACAAATAATGTTGCTATAAACATAGTCGAGCAAGTGTCCTTTTGGTATGATTGTGCATCCTCTGGGTATATGCCAAAGAGTGGTATTACTGAGTCTTAAGGTAGACTGATTCCCAATTTTCTGAGAAACTGCCATACTGATTTCCAAAGTGGTTGTACAAGGTTACCTTCCCACCAGCAATGGAGGAGTGTTCCTCTTACTCCACATTCTCTCCAGCATAAGCTATCATTGGTGTTTTTGATCTTAGTCGTTCTGACTTGTGTAAGATAGTTTCTCAGAGTCATTTTGATTTGCATTTTCCTGATGACTAAAGACATTGAACATATCTTTAAATATCTTTCAGTCATTTGAGATTCTTCTGTTGAGAATTCTCTATTTAGATCTGTACCCCATTTTTAATTGGATTATTTGGTATTTTAATGTCTAATTTCTTGAGTTTTTTTATATATTTTGGAAATCAGCCTTCTGTCAGATGTGGATAGTAAGGATCTTTACCCACTCTGTAGGCTGCTGTTTTGTCTTATTGACTGTATCCTTTGCCTTACAGAAGCTTTTCAGCTTCAGGAGATCCTATTTATTAACTGTAGATCTCTGGGTCTGAGCTACTGTGGTTATGTTCATGAAGTAGTCTCCTGTGTCAATGTATTCAAGGCTACTTCTATCTCTCTTCTATCAGGTTTAGTGTAACTGAATTTATGTTGAGGTCTTTAATCTACTTGGACTTGAGTTTGTGCATGATGACAGATATGGATCTATTTGAATTCTTCTACATGTCAGCATCCAGTTATGGCAGCAACATTTGTTGAAGATGCTTTCTTTTTTCCATTGTATAATTTTGGTTTCTTTATGAAAAATTAGTTTATAAGTGTGTGAATTTATATCAGGATCTTCAACTAGATTCCATTGATCCACATGTCTGTTTTTATGCTAATACCAGCTGTTTTATTACTATAGCTCTATAGTAGAGCTTGAAGTCAAGGGTGGTGATGCCTCCAGAAGTTACTTTATTGTACAGGATTGTTTCAGTTATCCTGGATTTTTTGGTTTTCCATATGAAGCTGAGTATTGTTCTTTCAAGAACTGTGAAGAATTGTGTTGGAATTTTGATAGTGATTGCATTGAATCTGTAGATTGCTTTTGGTAAGATTACCATTTTTGTTATGTTAATCCTACTTATCCAAGAGCATGAGAGATCTTTCCATTTTCTGATGTGTTCTTCAGTTTTTTTCTTCAGAGACTTATAGTTCTTGTCATACAGGTCTTTCACTTGTTTGATTAGAATTGCCTCAAGATATTTGATATTATTTGTGGATATTGTAAATGGTGATATTTTTCTTTCATCTCTTGTATTCTGTTAGTTATGCTTGCATCTGCAGTTCCTGTTCATTAACCCAGATTTTCCATTTCCATAAGTCCCTCAGTTTGTTTTCTTTATTGCCCCTATTTCAAACTTCAAATCTTGAACTGTTTCTGCCATTTGTTTGATTGTTTTTTTTAAAGGGATTTATTAATTTCTTCCAATTTTTGTTTGTCTTTTCCTCTATTTCTTTAAGAGAATTTCCCATTTACCTTTTAGGACCTCTATAATCTTCATAAAGCTATTTTTAAGGCCATTTTATTCTGATTTATATGTGTTAGGATGTTCAGGTCTTGTTGTTGTAGAATCACTAGGTTCTGGTCATACCATATTGTTCTTGATGTTGTTGGATGTCCTCTTGCACTGTTGTCTACCCATCTGGGTTTGGGATAATTATAGGCACAAGTGTTTATTCTTGTGAAGTCTTTGTAGGATGAGTCTTTTGTACCTTTATAATCTGTTTCCTTTCTTGTCATTTGGCCTTAATGACCAAGAACTCAGGTGATTGACTGGTTGTCAGGTCAAGTAGGGTAGTCTCAGCTGAGGTTTATGAGGGTTTGGATGTCTAGATCCTGCCTATGCCAACTGTTCTTCCAACTGGTGTGAGTTGTGTCTGTCCCTATGGAGTCTGTTCTCTCAACTGGTATAGGTTTTGCATGTGTCTGTTCTTCTCATTGGTGTGGGTGGCACTTGTGCCTATAAGGTCTGCTGATATTGCTGAAAAGGGCTCTTTCAGGGGATGCTGCTCTCATTCCAATTGGTGCAGGTAGTGCTTATACCTCTAGGGGCTGCTGATCTTGCAGAGGGGATGGTTGGCCAGAGGGAGGATGATGGGTTCAGTGGGTTTGGGTAGCTGAATGGGTCATGTAGTTTATGTTATCTAAGTGATGGAGATGGTGGAATAGCCTGCCAGCAGGACTCTTACCTGCTGGCTGGCTGCTGGAACTGAGCTCTGATTACATTCTTACCTCCAGTGATTAAGCCTCCCATTCTTTCCTTTCCTCTTGTCAGTGTTTGCCCCCCCATCCCTGCCCCCTATATCTAAAATTCCATCCAAGACTTAGAGAAGTTAGTTTCTTACTCCTCAACCTCTTGCAAGATTAAAAATCAGCAATACATCCAAAGTGGAATCAACAGAGCAATCAAGGGAGAAATTATAGTGCTAGAAGAAGTGCTGGGAGCAGAAGACCTGCTAATGGGGGTGATCAGTGAATACTGAAGATGGGGAGAAGTTTGCTCACCCAGCCATTCTGTGCCCCACCATGCGCTCCCCTGCAGAAGGTAAGGGCTAACTGGAAGGGAGGAAAACTACAGGCTTCCTGGGAACATGATATCCTCACAGACAGCGTGCACAGTAATGATTTAACAAGTTTCAAGTCGAACAGATGTCATTTAGAATATACAACCACAGGCACCCTCACCTTCCACTTCCAGATGATGTCACCATTTCCAGATGATGTCACCATTTCCAGATGATGTCAATACAACGACGCATCCAGCCACAGGAGAGGGCTGCTCGTTGTGTTATATTATAGAAAAGTGACCAGGGTAAATTATTCACATGGGCTCCCCTCTATTGGCCCATAGCCCAGTGACTTCAAGGATAGAGCTGAGCGGGGCAGCTATGGAAGATGATCAGATTAGTGACAGGTCACACTTGCTTTGCCAGACTGTGCCACCGACTCAGCCAGAGTCAGGTTTTACTTTCCATACTGTTTTTATGAGTCTATGGAATGGGAAAAAATCAATTATTAAAGCAAATAATTGATTTATCAATTGAACAAAAAATCAAAACTTGCTATAAGGACCTTGGCTCTTAAACAATAGAGCCTGTTAAAGCTGGACGCGGTCTCTGAACTCCTCTCATGCAGCCCTTGCACTTCCAGAAAGGATGGTGGGACTCAAAGTCACTTTTCTCCTCATGCATGCTCTTTTCGCTGCACCACAGAGACTTTAGACTGAAATTTGCTGAGTAAAATGTCATTCGCAGACTGTCCTTCCTGCTGGTTTACCCTGACGTATAGCGCACAGAAGCATAGCCATGCCTGAGTACTCAATCAACAAAACACCCCCTGTGACAATGCCTGGTGCCAGTCTTGCTGGTCATGGTTCCATGGAAACTTCATAAGCACTTGAGAGGAACGTTTATCCTTAACCTATTACATGCAAATATCAGTTGTATGAACACTGATTCCTGGATTGCTCCTATCCTTTATACCTCACTTCCTAATTTACCTGCTCTGTCCGTTCTGGAAGTAGAGGTAAAAAAGTGCTCCAGCACGAGCCTTCTTATAATCTCCTAGCTTGCCGGGCAGTGGTGGCGCACGCCTTTAATCCCAGCACTCGGGAGGCAGAGGCAGGTGGATCTCTGTGAGTTCGAGGCCAGCCTAGTCTACAAGAGCTAGTTCCAGGACAGGAACCAAAAGCTACGGAGAAACCCTGTCTCGAAAAATCAATAAAATAATAATAATAGTAATAATAATCTCCTAGCTTTTGCAACTATTCCTTGCATTCCTTTTATTTAAGTTTGTTCATAAAATGATGTGCTCTATGAAGGCCTTGGACACACCTTTAATGTTCCTGCTCTCGCTGAAAAGCAGAGAACTTTCACCTACACTCTCTGCCGGCAAGCACGTGGCCATATTTTCACGTACATCTGCAAGACCCCAGGAGAGCTAAGGATCCGAACAAGCATGGAAGGCAGGAAGTCGCGGTAACCAGAGTTCACTTGGTGTTGTTCCTGTCCCTCCATGACCTCTGTCCGTGTGGCTTGACACTCAGTGATTTTAAGACAATTGAATTTAAGTGAGACCATAACAAATGCATTTTATAGAACAGCATCACCTCGGACAAATAAGAAAGCGTCCCTTAATAAAAATACCAGTCAGCATGTGTCTGCACTTTCACGTTCACAGAAAAAAAAAAAAAAAAAAAAACTGGAAATGATGTATCCCAGACTTTTACTGTTTTCCCTGAAGCAAATCTTGCTGTTTGTGGTACTTGGTGTCCCCTTTTCCAAAGTATCCACACATCCTCTTTATAAATCAGTATATGAGACAATTAAAAGGTGATTGTTCGGCTAACAATCCCTTCTTCAAGCCAGGACAGTGTGCTGAGGAGAAAGTGCTGGCCTCTGACTGATGGCTCTGGATGTTTAAATACCATTGTTTCCTTCACACTGAGCTTTCTTATTTTGCTTTCCCAGACTGCACCTGTCCTTCATGCTTTGAAAGGCTAATCAAGTAATTCAAATAATATGGGAAGGAGGTCCACCTAAATCAACAAATGTATACCCTTACATTAGGTCTGAGAAAAACATCTCTGTCAACTCCAATTTGAAATATAGCTGTGGCTATTACCGTCCCCACTGGAACTTTGCTTGCTGGTAGAAAGGTTGTTTTGTCTCCAGAGAAAATGGAAGGCTGTCAAACAATTCCAATACACAGTGCGCCCATCCTTACCATCCTTACGGGCTGATTTCTTGCTCTGAATACTGTATTTAAGTTAGATGACAGGTTTTGCATTCTAAATTGATGGGGGAAAGGCTTGTGCAACCAGATGTCAATCTTGTTCCCAGCGCTGAGGGCTCAAGATGTAAATTCTACAACATATTTTGAATTCACTTTGAATAAAATATATTTAGATGCCAAGAAATGATTCTTAATAGGTCTCCTAGGGGGGATGTCAACCCCTCAAGTATTTTAAACCAAGGTAGGGCACCACATAAAATAAAATATATCAAACTTTTTCTTGCTTTGGTCAGAGGTAGGACATGGATCTCTCTGGAGGTCCTCTCATCTTTAGGGTTCATTTAAATCTAGCATGAATTTTGGATGCCCATAAATATATTACACACATGCATGCACATGTATACATGCATTCATGAATAGCACTGTGCTACTCAGGGCTCTACAGAGAGAGATATCTACTAGAGGAGACTGTAATATAGAAATCCATTCACACAGTTATCTAGGCCAGCAAGTCTTACAACACAACCGGTCCCAAGTTATAGCCCTATGAACTGGGCAATTGATAACATACACTCTCATATGAACTCAAAAGCCCATTAATGGTGTGTAGACCTGCTAAAGAATACAGATATCTTACTTCACACAGGAAGATATTCACAATGGACTCGTCTTTTTGTTTTATTAAGGCCTCCAACAATATCATTGCCATCCACCTACACTAGTGAGGTCAACTGCTTTACTCAGTGAGCTAATCTGGATGCCACCTCTCCCAGAGACACCCTCACAGCGGTGGTCATAGAGTCTTACTAGCTATGTGGGCATCCTAGCCACCAAGTCAGCTTACAAGAGTAACTCTCTTACGTGACTTCTAATATTTAAAATACAATAGATTTTGAGTAGAATGTGCCAGTTTTAGCCATCAGGGCTGTAGTATAAAATATAATTTAACATCTTGTGAGGCCTCTGACAACTTACCTGAAAGCTTCTAGCACAGTGCCCAGAACCTGGTAGGAGCCAGGGGTAATATTAAAATTTTACCAGTATAATATGGTCACCATCAGTCCAAACACACACACACACACACACACACACACACACACACTAGCTATAAATATTTAACAGGCTTATTCCAGAGCATAATGGCTAAATTATTCTTGCTAATAAAAGCTTAATAAATGTTTGAAAATTTTTATTTTAAAAAACAGGCACGAGAGCAGGAGAACTAGGTTTGTTGGCCGAGCGCTTCCCTAGCATGCATGAAGCCCTAGGTTTAGTCTCCAGCATACGTAAACCAGTATGGTGGCCCGTGCCTATAATCCCAGCACTCAGGAGGCAGAGACAAGAGGATCAGCCTTGGCTGCATATGCATAGTGAGTGTAAGGTTAGACTGGGCTACGTGATATTTCGTCTCTTAGGAGTATTTAAATAAAAGAGCGGTTGGCACAGAATTTGCTGCAACTGTAGCTGCTGACTAGCTGGTCAAAGGTGAGTAAACACTTATGCAATTGTGTAGGATATAAGCATGTTTCACATTTATACTTTTTACTTTAGTAAATGTGCACCCACACTTCTGTGGCGTGCGTGTGGAGGTCAGAGGGCAGCTTGGGAAGGTGAGTTCTCTCCTTCTACCACTGTGGATTCCAGAGACTGTGCATCGGGGCTTTTACCCCCTGAGACATCTAAATAAGTTTCTACAGAAACTTTTTAATTGAGTTCTATATATTTACACTTTACTCATCCATCTTATTGGTCCTGGACGACTACACTTTCTCACGAGAATTGGGAAATAAAATAAATAGGATCTCCCTGAGACATGAGCTCTGAAATGTATTTTTACTGGGCAGAGCCCCCTCTCCTAACAACTAGAGAGCCTCCACATGGCAAATAGCCGGTCGAATACCGCTCATCTGATAATACTATGTTAAGTTTGTGGCATATCTAAAGTCAGTGTGTGGGGGAGGTGTGAATCAGCAGAACCACCCATAAGGCAAGAGGGCAGAGCTGGCCTAGGCTGAGGAGCAACAGCCAGCGGGCTTACAGACTCACCACTGCTCCTGAGGCAGGAGCCTCTGGAAACACTGCTGCAGGCTTTTCTTCCCAAGATGAACTAAAAACTTCTTGGATTTTGACCAACTTTCCGATTTGATAAGGAACGAGGGCTTATTCCTGTGAAGTTATTTCTCACTACTAATTAGTAAGTTTACCTTCTAATATTCCAGCTGGTCTCACGTGCATTTCTAGTTACCCAGATTAGCCACTTGGGGTCTGATGGCCTTCTAATAATGATTAGAGAGGAGGTGGCAGGGCACAGTGCCAAAAGACAACCTAAGTCACAAATGCCTCTTCGGCCTGTCACAGGCCTGCAATTCTAAGAAAGGTTCCGATTTCCTAGATTTTCCTTTATACACTGGTAAAATATGTATAATAATTTCTCCCAAATATGGTGATTGGAAGAATGGGTGTGGGAAAGTTTGTGAAATGATGTCTTCATTGAGAATGTGCCTTTGGGTTTTCAGAGCAAGAAGACCCATCCCAACCCCTCCTCATCCTCAAGGACGCCCTTCCCTGCTACCTACAAAGTCTACACACACTCTGAGTTAAAACTACGCGAGGGTCTGAGTTCTTGTCTGTCTTTTGATGGCAAGTGTCCCTCTCACAATAGAATCATTTTCATTTTATTTGCTTAGGTTATTTTAAATCCCGGGAATACATTCACCGCGTATGAGTAATGAAGCTGCCACGCGTCGACAGAGGTTTCAGCACACACTTAATAATACAGCGATTGTCACACTGCAGTGCAGTGATAATTTAGAAGTGGAGAGACATTCACAATGACTGACAGCCGTACTATATGAAATTTCACTTGATTCCGTTCTCGGAGAAAATGGTGCTGTTTTGTTGTTATTGAACCTTCATTTTCTCATCTTAACAAAAAAAAAAAAAAAACCCTGATACTCATGAAAGTTAATTCCCTGAAAAAAGGGACGCACTTAAACATGGAAAAGAAACCTGAGAGTGCTCTTCCTGTGCTTCCAACAGCTTGGCACCACTATCCTCAACACACCTGCAGGAAACACGCGCGCACACCCACACCCGTGGGGACAGTGACAGATAATTTTGGTTTCCCTAACTGGAGCATTTATTGATCTCCTGAGTAGAACCAGGGATGTTGTCAACTAAACATCCCACTGCGTGCCTAAACACAGGACAGTCCCCACCCCCCACACTGTCTGACCCCAAGTGACATTAGTGCATTGGCTGGAGAGCCCCTGCTACAAAGCCCCTCCTGCAGCTCTCTGTAACTCATGCATCTGTACCTGTTGCATTTTGACACACAGCCTTGCTCACCATTCGATATTTGGGACATTAAAGAGACCCATGTGGTCAAGCAGAAACACATGTGGGTGGCCAAAAGGAAGCTTAAAGATTATTTTCCTAAATTAAAAATACTAAAACAAAGGGGTCTTGATAAAGAAAAAAGTTCTGAACCCATGAATATGCAGGTTGGGAAAATTTTTGTTTTTGTTTTTTGAGACACGGTTTCCCTGTAGCTTTAGAGCCTGTCCCGTACCTCACTCTGTAGACCAGGCTGATCTTGAACTCACGGAGCTCCGTCTGCCTCCCAAGCTGGGATTAAAGGCGGGCACCTCCACCACCCTGCTCTGTTTGGGAAATTTTTAAAGAGAGAACTTGAAATTTGTGGATAAAGATAAACATTTGGGACAGGCATGAAATCACTGTTTTAAGTACATAAATATAAGACAAATTATGTAAAAGTTATTTGCCTATTAAAATTTCATGTTTGAAATATTTAGATATGTTAAGAGACTAAGGAAAATATTCTCTCCCACACACACCAAGTTTCCCAAGCTTTTTTTTTTCTTTTATTAGCAAATAAACAAGGCATAGTGTCCATGCTCAGCAGTTTCGAGCCTGTACTGTGGTTTGTATGGGTCTCATCTTTCGGAGAATTAGATGCATCTTTCACATTAAGTCTTTTGAAGTGATCTCTCTTTGCTCATAGACAACCTTGGTTGAAAGAAGAATCTGACTGCTCTGGACATCAGTTCTCTAGCACATACATCTGGGACTTGCTGCCACAACGTCCCTAAGCCTCGCCTCTGTCACTGGTATAGAGCACAAGGGGCAGAGCTCACCAACTGGCAGATCTAGAATGCACAGTTGCCATCTTGTTTAATTTACCAGTGTTGGTGTTTAGGTTTGGTTGGTTGGGTTTTGTTTTGTTTGTTTTTTGTTTCTGTTTGTGTTTGTTTGTTTGTTTGTTTGTTTGTTTGTTCTGAGACAAGGTTTCTCTGTGGTGCCCTGGCTATCCTGGAACTCAGTCTGTAGACAGGTTGGGCTTAACCTCAGAGATCTGCCTGCCTCTGCCTCCTAGGTGCTGTGATTAAATGTGTGTGCCACCCCCACCTGACAAATTTTTTGTTTTTGTTTTTTGGGATTTGTTTTGTTTTGTTTTGTTTTGTCTTTGGATAACTGAACTTGACCTCTTGCTTAGAGTCCAAAACATTCATTGAAAATCCAGGAAAAGCCCGAGAGTAATGACACCTGGCGGTTCACATGAGGTCTCTAGCCTCCTGGGAAATGTAGCGCCTGCCACACTGAATTGCTGCTGACCCAAGGACTCTATATCAGAAGCCAATGGCCTCGAGTAGAAAGAACTTCTACATGGAAGAGAAAGACCAAGGAAAGGACGAACAATTTTGACAATGGATAAAGAAAACCGTGGATGGAAAAATAGCAAATTTAGGTCCAAACTAACTGCTTTTTTTTACATCCTTCTCTTGAAACGTTTGGAGCCCCCCACTACCCACCCCAAAAGAAGCTGTAATAGATAGAGAGCCTCAATTTCTCTTTAAAGTGTTACCAAATAAGACTCGGTAAAAAGGAAGATCCAGATGACGTAGTGTGTGGCTGAATATCAGACTCTCCACCAGATCAGTACAGGACTGTCAGGGATAAGAACAAGAGGAGACTTCAGGTGGAGAACAGGCTCACATTTAGATTGGCTATTTGGTCTCCACCTTAACTATTAACTGGAATTTCCATGATTTGGCTGAGCTGGCAACTCAGTGATCTCAGTGATCAGCAAGTCAAGTGATCTTTCTGCACAAGTGTGAGAATCTGAGTTCAATTTCTAGAACCCATAAAAGAACCAGGCGTGGTGGCTCCACCATACTTGAAACCCCAGTGCTGGGGTGGCAGAGACAGGCTGATAGCTGAGGCTCACTGCCAGTTAGCATAGCCTACTTGGTGAGCCCCAAGTCAGAGAGGAGACCGTGTCTTAGTAAACAAGGTGGACAGCAGCTGTGGCTGTTGCCATGAGAAATGACCCCACAGACTCACAGGTTTGATCCCCAGCTGGTGGCAATGTTTGGGAAGGTTGTAGAACCTTTAGGGGTGGAGCCTTGTTGAAAGAAGTCTATTAGTGGCCAGGTGATGGTGGCGCACGCCTTTAATCCCAGCACTCGGGAGGCAGAGGCAGGCAGATCTCTGTGAGTTCAAGGCCAGCCTAGTCTACAAGAGCTAGTTCCAGGACAGAAACCAAAAGCTACGGAGAAACCCTGTCTCGAAAATCAAGGAAAAAAAAAAAAGAAGTCTATTAGTGGGGCATGGGCTTTGAGAGAGGTAACCTTGCTTTACTTCGTTCTTTTTCTCTGCTCTGTGCTTGCCTTGGAGATGTGGTCTCTCAGCTTCCTGGTCTGGCTACCTGATGCCTTCCTGGCAATTATGGACTCTTCCTCTGGAACCATAAGCCAGAAAAAAAAAAAAAACTGTGTTTCCTCATGTTTTATCACAGCAATAAAACTTAACTAATATAGCCGGGTGATGGTGGCGCACGCCTTTAATCCCAGCACTTGGGAGGAAGAGGCAGGCAGATCTCTGTGAATTTGAGGCCAGCCTGGTCTACAGAGTGAGTTTGAGGACAGACTCCAAAGTACACAGAGAAACCCTGTCTCATCTTAACTAATACAATGACTGAAAAATTGTCCTCTGGCCCACACATACACACACACACACACAAAGAGTAGTGAAATCCTCAGCTATATTTTTTGTCATTTTTATCATAGAAGTAGCTTTTGAAAGTTAGCTTAGGACCCTTTCCAACTCTGGGAAGCCCCTTTTGCATTAGAAATGAAAATTGTGAAAAACTTATTTAGTGAGCCAGCATGCTAGGCCATCAGCTGGTCCTGTCCTCCAAGAGCAAATATTTTGAGAGTCACACATGGAAGAGCTCTAAAGACCTGATGAGGGAGTGCTTTAAGGAGTGCTTGAGAGGTACAGTGGCTCCGGCACAGCTGTGAAAGGGCAATGAGACTGGATTTGAAGGGCCCCACTTTCCCCACCATCTTTGCCACTGCACTAGGACATGGTTCCTGCACACTGGTCCAGGTGAAATCAGAGCAAGACAGAAACCCTGCTGTACGTGGAGGAGCTGAGGACACGAGGTACAAGGAATAGGTCCCCAGCAACTGCTTCTTCAGCTGCCCTGGCTGTGAGAGTCTCAGAAGAAGAGTTCCTGCCCAGGGTTGCAAGGGTGATGCTCTCGTTTGAAAAGTTGCTTTACATGTGAAGAAATGCCACACAATCAAGAAGTAGGAGATTCAGAGTACACGATAATGAAATAAAGGATGCAGTCGGACGGCTAAAAAAGGGTTCACGAGCTGCAGAACTCGGAGAGATCCCAGCAAGATGAAGGCGAGGCAAAGTCTTTGGAGTTTATGAACTATGGGTGAAGAAGCGTTTAGAGTGTAGACAGTGTTTTGAGGTGAGTTTCCTGTCAAGGACCAGAGGAGCTGTGACAGAGGCAGAGGTCCCCCACTATGGACGTTTTCCCAGGCCAGACTCACAATAAGTGACGAGGTGATAGATGAACTTGCCTGCCACGTCTCAGTCTTGGGGTGCTCCAGGTGAGGGGGTCACATATGGTGTGGCTGATAAGTTTGGAGCACTGGTGTTTCTCGTGTGGTTTGTATAATCATAGATCATTATTTATTGGCACACACTAATTGTTATCAGTGTGTGCCCGCTGGAGTGCTGGCAGCCAGCAGTTGCTCACATCTATAAACAAGATGCTGAGTCGTTTCCTCTTGGCTCTTATATTCAAAATGGAGTAATCTGAGTCAAACGTTTGCCTTATTAAATGGAGTAGTGTGGAGGTAGGAACAACCTAAGAGATACAACCATAGCTAGAGTGGCCCAGGCCAGGCCCAGCCTGTTCTTCAATGCCGGGGACAAGAGAACAACCTCACTTCTAGTAAACATGAAGCACGTCCAAAGCAGAAAAATAGTTCTCGTCTTACAAAACAGAACAAGAAAGGTTGGCACCCAACTTTCCAATGGTTACATTGTACAGAATATAATGAACAAGATCCTCGCATTATCTTCTACTATATTATAAAGTTAGAGCTTTCTCTGTATACAAGGACCATTTCATTTTAGAACATGCATAAATACAATTTGTAACATTCATGAATTAAAGGAGAAATACCTCATAACCATCTTAATAGATATGGGAAATTTCTGATCAATGGAACATTAATCTAATTTTAAAAACCTCTGATGAATTTGCAACCCATGACTACATTATTGTTAACCTAATAAGGAAGTCAAAAATGTAAATGGTTTCTTTTTTCTTTTCTCTCCTTTTCTTTACTTTTCTTTTTTTGTTTTTGCTTGTTTTTGTTTTTTCGAGACAGGGTTTCTCTGTGTAGCTTTGGCTGTCCTGAAAATCACCCTGTAGACCAGGCTGACCTCAAACTCACAGAGATACACATGCCTCTGCCTCTCTGTCTCTCTGCCTCTCTGCCTCTCTGCCTCTCTGCCTCTCTGCCTCTCTGCCTCTCTGCCTCTCTGCCCCTCTGCCTCTGCCTCTTCTTCTGCCTCTGCTGGGATTAAAGGTGTGGGCCATCATGCCCAGCTACATGATTTCTTAAGTGTGAAGCTTTTGTGGGTTGACAACATGATCTGTTAGGTCTCCTTCAGCACTAACAGACGTGGCTTCCTAGGAAGAATGGAAGGGTGGTTTTGGAGCATAGGCATGTTTGAGAAAAGGATTCATGGAGACCTGGAATGAGAAGCATTATACATAAGGGGATAGGGTGGGGCAACAAGGACCCCTTAAGGGCAAGATGAGGGATACAGTAGGGAATCCAGGAAAGCATCCACTTCAAAGTCACCCCACAGCTGAACTCTGCACCCTTCTTCCCTCCCCCTTTTCCAGAAGCCAATCCCAGTGTCTTTAAGTACCAGTAGATTCTACCTTCCCTCATATAAGTAACGAGCGATGGTTGGGAAAAGCCCGGAACCCAGCAGAGTCACAGCTAGGAACCAGAGACCATGGAGGAAATGGGGTGTGCACCAATGAACAGACACTCTAGAGTGCAGCTCCTCCACCCAGAATGCACCTGCTTTCATCTGAACAAGGGCTCTGCCACTAAACTCAATCCCTGGGGTCTCTGAAGAGACCTATAAGTGCCCACCTGGCCTTTCTCTTGTTATGATTTCATTACAATCCTGTAATCTAGAAAGTCCAGATGCGAAATGCAGACCTATAGGAAAGAAAGTGGAGGGTCTGGAATGCTTTGTGGCTCTTGGATGCTGTAAAACATTGATTCTTTCCCCAAGCAGCAGCTGGAGTCCAGTTGTTCCAAGGTTGTGAAGCATGCGGTGTAAAACAGGAGTGGGGACGGGAGCCTGTTCTGCGGCGTTTACAATCTGTGTGTGTTTAATTGTGAATTCATGCACCAGAACGTTCTTTGGTGCCTAAATCTCAGACAAATGTCTAGGGCCAGCTAAACTTTTTCTTCGGTCATTTTTCTTTCCACAGTTATGGGGCTTCCAGGACCAGCTAAAATACAGAACTATAAGCATTCACCATCTATATTATTAAATATCATATTTATTTTATGACATTTCCATTATCACGCCAGTATATATTAAGAGACTCTCTGAAGAGGCATGAGAAGTTGGCACCATGATGGTGCTCTGAGACTTTTATTTCTACAACTAAATGCTCTATATTTTGTATGATGGAGCTCTGGAAGAGAGTATCTGCTCCTGAAAGGGCGATGGTTGAGAGGGGATTTAGTAGTACTTCATATATTTGCATTGTTTTCTACAACCTTGAAAAATGGGATGGGAGTACTTTCCTCAGCTGGTAAAGTCCTGGCTGTGTAAACATAAGAACCTGATTTGGATTCCGAGCATCCACATGAACAGTTCACCACAGCAAAAAAAAAAAAAGAAGAAAAAAGAAAAAAGAAGACCTGTAATCCCAGCACAACGAAAGAGGAGACAGGAGAATCTCTGCAGCTCACAGTCCAGCAAATCTAGTCAAGTCTGTGAGCTCCAGATTCAATGAGAGACTGTGTGTCTTAAGGTAGAAAGAGATTAAGAAAGACACTAACGTTGACCTCTGGTCTTCACCTCATGTGCGTGCAAATATACACACACACACACACACAAGGCACTCATGCAAACATAAACACACAAAAAAAGTGTGGAGGTGCTGTTTAAACATAACTGTGCTTTCCCTAGATAGACCATGGGGGGCAGAATATTCTGGAGACGCCCTTGGAAGGCAGAGCCTCTTGAATACAGACACATAGCCCTGCATGCTCATGGACCAGTACGCTCTGTAGCACACTTGAGAAATGAGACTCCTGGAAAGGAATGGAGCCGGAGGAGTGAGGGAAGGAGCGGGGGCGAGGGGAGGGAACTTCATGCGTCCCACTGGAGGAGTGAGGGAAGGAGCCAGGGGGCCTCATGCGTCCCACTTTCAGGAACTCGCCTGAAGCCTGATCTCAGAAACAGAGAGCAAACATTATTACCTAAAACCGGAGGATCCAAGCGTAGCCTTCAGGAACATGTGGGTTCAATGTTCAAACAAAGCCATCAAGGCCTAAGGCTCAGGTCTTCTGCAGCCTTCTGCTGAGCTGTCTTTATTCCCGGACTCTAGGTGGAACTTACCAGAATCACAACTAAGACCCAGAGTAGAATAAAGCTGGCGAGGCCCTTGTCATCCTAAGTCTGAAATTTAAAGGACTGTCAAAAAGTCCTGAAATAAAAGTAACCTTGATGCAATGCTTCTAGACACAATTAATGCAAGTGATGCTGTGACAGACAAGGTTTAAAATCTTTAAATGAAGATAAGATCCACATCAGTAGTGTTTCCTTCTACTCCAGATTCAGGTTTGGCTCCAACTCTAGATACAGACAGAATCTATAACACCACAGCGGATGCCGGAGGTGCGAATGACTCATGGAGGAGAGGAGGCACAGTTCTGACGCTCACCACATCACGGTTAGAGGCTTGAACTTACCATAGACAATGAATAA
Organism: Chionomys nivalis; assembly: GCF_950005125.1. Taxonomy (NCBI): domain Eukaryota; kingdom Metazoa; phylum Chordata; class Mammalia; order Rodentia; family Cricetidae; genus Chionomys; species Chionomys nivalis. Next base: position 30,229,436 of record NC_080110.1, on the reverse strand, counting down.
CTATGGAAGCGGTTTAGGAAAGAGATAAGACAATAAATAAAACAAAAGGAAAGAAGTGATGAGGGGAGCAGAGGGGAAAGTGCGGGGTCAAAGGAGAAGACGTGGTCCGAGGAGACAGAAACACAGGTGTAAGTGAACACCCGCTGGGAAGGAGCGGTAAGAACCGAGAGGGAACTAGAAATGGAAACAGAACTCAGAGGAAGGAGAATAATGCTGTCCAGTTCTGGCAGCTGGCTTAGTAGTAGCCAAGATTATGATCACAAACAATCTGATGATTGTCCCAGGGAAGGCTGGAGGAGGGAAATGATGAGTTTTGGGACTGGGACATGTTTTGGCAGTAAACACAATATGAATCTGTGGGTATCACAGGGGCATCCTGGGCTAGAGAAAGTGACTTAGAAAGGTATTAGCATATACACAGAGTAGCTGAAGCCATGGAGATCACAGAGTTTCCCCAGGGATCAGGGACAGAGGAGAAAGGGGAGCAAACTGTCCTAGTCAGGGTTTCTATTGCTGTGAAGAAACACCACGACCAAAGCAACTTGGGGGCGACAGGGCTGATTTGGCTTATGTATCCGGGTCACAGTCCACTGAGGGAAGCCAAGGTAGGAACTCAAACTGAGCAAGAACTTGGAGGCAGGAGCTGATGAGGAGAGTTTGGATGGGTGCTGCTTACTGGCTTGCACCTCATGGCATGCTCAGTCTGCTTTCTTATAGAACCCGGTACCACCAGCTCAGGGATGGCACCTCTCATAATGGGCTGGGCCCTCCCCCATCAATCACTGATTAAGAAAGTGTTATAACCAGAACTGATTGAAGGAATTTTCTCAACTGAGGTTCAAATTAATGTCCCAGATGGCATTAGCTTATGTCAAGTTGGCAAGCACACAAACTGAGGGAAGAAATATTTTCATTTGAACTTGTCTCCAGGTGAAACTCTTCCGTATTCACCTTGAGACAGTGGCTAGAGTCTGTCCCTGTTCCACCCTTGGATTAAGTCACTGAGACATCTTGATAGGATAAAGACTCTAAGGTTAGATGGTAGGTGTGCTGAGCTGGGATTTTGGCTGAGAGCATCCACATAGAACGAGTCACAAAGGGAGGAGAAAGGAATGGGGATAAAACAGGCTACCTGCCTCTGTGATGAAATTCACTTCCCAGCTTGGGCTTGAGAATTAAAGGTTCTCTATTGTAGCACTGGGAAATTCCATTTGTGGGTAAGTCAGAACATTAAGAAACAAAAAATATTTACAGGGTGCTGGAGAGATGGCTCAGAGGTTAAGAGCATTGCCTGCTCTTCCAAAGGTCCTGAGTTCAATTCCCAGCAACCACGTGGTGGCTCACAACCATCTGTAATGAGGTCTGGTGCCCTCTTCTGGCCTGCAAGCATATACACAGACAGAATATTGTATACATAATAAATAAATATTAAAAAATTAAATAAAAATGCTTTAAAAAAACACACATAATGTTTAAAAAAAAGAAAAAAGAAATATTTACAACAGAGAAATGGGGCCCTCAGGGCCTGGAACTCAGAATTCATAGTTCATATTGTTCTTGCAGAGGTCCAAAATGAGTTCCCAGAATCCATGCCCAATGACTCACAACTGCAGTAACTCCAACTGCAGCTCCCTCTCCTGGCCTCCCTGGGCACTGCACTCACAGATACATAAACTCATAGTTAATATAAAAATATCTTTAAGAAAGAAAGAAAGAACTGTTTTCTCCATCCTTCCAAGCTAGGAGTGAAAATATCAGTCACTTTTGGGAGTGCCTTGACAGCATCAGCCATGGAGGGAAAGGCAGTCACCCCCTGTCCCTCCTTAGGAAGGAAACAAACTGCTTCCATCCCCCAGAGTTAAACAGGAAACACGCAAAACAGCTGTGATCCACGTGAGTCTTCCATCGGGAAATGCATGCATGCTTCATTACCAGTCTGCATGGCAACTTTTTTAAAAAGCGCAGGAAGCCATGCAGCAGGAGAAAGATGGTTTTCATTCGCAGCTCACACCAGAGCCATTTTTAATCGTGTGAGGATCGGTGGGTTTTTTTAAAAATCTCTTGTTATTCTAAAACTTTAGCCTGTTTTTAATTAAGGCACCCACATCAGTTGAAAAATGTAGCCTATTTGCATAGAAATAACTATTGCAAGCCAAAATCTTAATTTTAAGCCATTTTAATCACTTTCCTAGACACACTGGTAATTACTTTTGGTTGACACCAGAGAAAAGCTTTCTGGCAGCACTTGAATGCGTTTGCATCCATTGAAGTTGTCTCTGATGTGGGGAGATGAGATGCCCAAGATGACTCTGTGAGTGGGCAAGTCACAGTTTTCATCGGTGCCTAATAATTAGCAGAAATTCATTACCCCGTGTTTGTTTGAGCCTGAACAATATCAACTTGTAATTACCGGTAGCTTAGGGCAAGGTAAATATTTGATGTGATGCTGGTAAATCAGTTTTTAGTAACGCAGGAAGTTAGCTGAACGTGTATTTCTTTAGCTTTTAATAAGATTATAAGCATTAGCAACAAAGGTGAGGTTGAGCCCTCCCCATCCGCTGCCAACAAATAGCAGGAAGGACTTTGCCTCGGAACCATAAGTTAATGAACCCCTTGGGGACATGGTTGTCTGCTTGGGTTAAGAACAGGAAATTGGTTTTAGCAAATTGAATGCAGGAGAAATAGTTGCAATGACTTCATCACCAAGGTCTATCTGCAGCTCCAGAGCTGGGCTGTGGCCTAGTTTTGATTTGCATGTCTTTCTCCCTGTAAGGCTTTCCGGTGGCTTGATAGATATTTTTCAGTATGTGTGGGCCACAGCAATCCCTTCCATAGAAGCTAGAGTCAAGTATATGGGCCACTTAGCAGTGGAAACACTGATATATGTGTGTCCATCTCATTTGATCCCACTACAGCTCTTAAAGGTAGGGCTGGTGGGTTCACTCCCACAGGAAGAAGGGGAGAACTGTGTGTCAGGGGCTGAAGGCACTGACATGAGGCCATAATGGTGAACCAGACTGAGAACACAGCCATCTAATCCTAGTGTAGGGCTCTTTCTATGACCCTAAATTTACTTGATGGTCTGTGTCCAGAAGTAACGGCTTCAGTACCAGAGGCAACTGTTCCAGGGGACTGATCCGTTGCATGATACCAACAGGGGCCATGACAGCAACTGTCAGTAATTCTCCACACACCTAGTCTTAACCAACTTGCCTAGCCAAACAGAGCATCCAGTTTTCTGGTTAAACATTACTTTTTGTGGGTTAACACTGTAATCCACAGACTAGGCAAAGTAGATGACCAACCTCAGTGTGGTAGGCTGTCTTAGTTAGGGTTTCTATTGCTGTGAAGAGACACCATGACAACAGCAACTCTTCTGAAAGGAAACATTTAATTGGGGCGGCTTGCTTACAGGTCAAAGGTTCAGTCTATTACCATCACGACGGGACATGACAGTGTGCAGGCAGACATGGTGCTGGAGCTGGGAGTCCTTACATCTTGACTCTCAGGCAACAGGAAGTGGTCTGAGATACTAGGCAGGGCTTGACCATATGTGAGACCTCAAAGCCCACCTCCACAGCAGCACACTTCCTCCAACAAGGCCATAGCTACTCCAACAAAGTCACACCTCCCAATAATGTCACTCCCTTTGGGGGCCATTTTCTTTCAAATTACCACACAGGCCTCATCTAATTCACTGCGGGCGTAAAAGGGACAGAAAGCTGGGTCTCTCAAGCTGGGACCCTGGTTCACTGCCTCAGCCTCCTGGTTCTCAGGCCTGAAGGCCCAGACAACAGTTCACAGTGTCTGTCTCAGGTCCTCTAACTTCTTACTCCAATCTGTCTTGCTGGATGTCTACCCTGTAAACTAGACCGAGTCTTGGCATCTCTCAACCTCCGTTATCACGAGAGACAATACCTTACAATGAATCTTCCCCTAGTTACATGGATAAGATACACATATGGAGAGACGTACAGATCCTTCTCATTGGTGTGCTGGTTTGAATTAGAAATGTCCATCATAATCCCGGGCATTTGAACACTCGGCCCTCAGTTGGTAGCACTGTTTCGGGAGGTTCAGCTGGTGCAGCCTTGCTGGAGGGAATACGTTACTAGGTGTGAGCTTTGAGAGGGAAAAGCCTTGCTTACTTCCAGTTTTCTCTCTCTGCTTTGCTCTCGAGGTTCAAGACGTGAACCTTCACCCTCCTGCCTGGCCACCGTGCCTGCCACTTGCTTCCTTCATGGCCTCTGACTCCCTGAATCTGTAAGGCAAAACTGAACTTCTATTCCTGGCCTTGGCTACACTGTTTTATCACAGCCAACAGAAAAGTGTCTCACATGGTCAGTATTGTGTGTCATGTTCATGCAGTTAGTTAAGAGAAATAGGGAAAGCGGGGTAAAAAGAAAGAAGTAGGGTACACTATGCATCCTCAAACTGACATCAGATTCCTACTAAAAAAAAAATTTCAGGGGCTGGAGAGATGGCTCAGAGGTTAAGAGCATTGTCTGCTCTTCCAAAGGTCCTGAGTTCAATTCCCAGCAACCACATGATGGCTCACAACCATCTGTAATGGGGTCTGGTGCCCTCTTCTGGCCTGCAGGCATACACACAGACAGAATATTGTATACATAATAAATAAATATTTAAAAAAAAATTCAGTTCAACCTCCTCTATCCAAAAATAACCAGCGTTGCATGTTGCCCACCAACAGCCTGGTATCAGGGCCTTCATCTTACCCTTCCCTACTAGAACTCGGTCAGAGTGAATCGCTGTTCTCTTCAGAATGTGTCCTGGGTATTCTCACTTCTGTGCCGCTGTCTCTGGTCTGTCCTCTTGATATTTCCTCTGCCGTGGCAACCCTTTGCTCTGCGCAGCCTCGCCTGAAAAGCTGTCTCTCCACGGGAGTCTTCCTCCACCAGAGTAAGAATTCACTCCCCCTATACCCTCGTACATAGTCAGGCCTCTCTTATGACTATTCTCTTCCTGAGTCCTGAACAGATTAAGGTAGAAAAGGCTACCAAATTCCACAGGTTTTTTGTGTTTGAGAGCTTCTGGTGGACTAGAACTCTGTGTGTTTGTCCTGGACTACATCCTTTCTACAAACCTGGAAAAGAACGATTACGAGTTTTCAGTCAGTGAAAAAATATTACACATGTTCTCTCTCTCTCTCTCTCTCTCTCTCTCTCTCTCTCTCTCTCTCTCTCTCTCTCCTCACCCCTTCCTTCCTCCCCGCTTGTTAATGTGTACTGTATTGGAAAATCGTGAAGCACACTGGAAAGCTGGCTCTGGAACTGGGGTTGGTCCGGCCCCTACTCATTTTATACACAAGTATATTTGACTCAAAACGCCCTTCGAGGCCCTGTGTCTAGAGATGGGCTGCTCCCCATTAACTCTGACAGGAAGGGAAGAAAACAGTAAAATTGCCCGAGAGTAAAAATATCATGCTTTTGAGAGCAGTTAAAAGGTCAACTATTTCCAGTGGATGTTGCTATAGTTTATCCTGAGATAGAATCATGTCTACAGGAAGAAGAAGAGAGAAGAAGTTCAGCTATGGGAAGCTCGTACATGGTGGAAAAGCCCAGTAAGGAACTTCAATCAACTGTCTCAACTTCCCCAATTGATTTCTGCTGAATATTGTGAGTTCCTGACTTAATAACATTGTCTGTATCTGTTGCTATCTATTCTTTTATTTGGAAGCCCCTCTGAGGAGATACACTGCTCTAACAGAGACTCTTCTGTCTAGACCACAAAGCTGGCTGTTGACAGGGGGCTAGCTGTTAGGAATAGTTGGGTTTTTTCCCTGCTGACTTCTATGATGTTGCAAAGGGCGTGTGTCTTAACCAGCTCCTAATTAAGAAAAGCTTTTTTAAGTTTTTCATGGCCTTACACTTTCTTATCCAGTTCATGTCGCTCATTTGTTGAGTAAGGGAAGGAGAGTCACGTGGCACGTCATACTAGTCCCTCTCGGGGCCATCTGCTTCTAGACTGCCCCATAGCTCCACGGATTATCAGTAAGTTCCTGCAGACGTGTGGGAGATTCCATTAAGAGAAAAGACCAGAAAGAGATACAGAGAGCGGCACAGCAGCTTCACAGCCTCCAGGAAAAGGTCTCCCATCTGATCAAAAGGTCTGGCTCCTTGGTTCCACCTGGGTGGCCCTGGATCTGAGTTCCAATCGATAAGAGGAAATAAATAATGTAAAAACAGAACACTGAGATGAAACAGAGTGATTCTATCTTTTGTGAGAAAAATAACACCTTACCAAAACACACAAAGAACGGGACGTGGCAGGGAAAAATTATTCTAGAACAGACAGAATAAAACACTTTTGAAAACAATCGCCCAAACAGAGCGTGTCAAATTTGAGCTATTCCCATTCTATTTCTTCTGCTATCTATATGCGCCTTAAATTACTAAGTGCTTTGTTGCATATACTCCAAATGCGGAACTTTTCAAGTAGCAGAATATATGTATTCGACGTACAAGGACAAACGCTGCCCCCCCATCAGATTACAAGGAAATGAAAATGAGGTAAGATCATCATCAATATGTCATATGGGTTTACCAGAAAGCAAAAGCTTTCTGTACGTAACAAAAAACGCTTGGAACCGCCAAATCCACGGGGTAGGTCCATCTATACTCACAGCAGAGACAAATGAAATCAATGAGGCTGCTGCATCTGATCCAAGTCTAGGCCCTCCGAGCCCTCAGGAGACAGGCTGCAGCCGGTTCATCCAGTGTAGCTTTTGCAGCCACAGGGGTTGAATCCATTAGCAAAAACAATATAACAGAAATATTCTAGTAACCTGGAAATGCTATGTCATCTATTTTAACTGTCCAAGCGTGTTTTGTAGAGACTTGGGAGATGGCTCAGCAGTTAAGAGCATGTAAGGTTTTCTGGTTTGGATCCAAGCACCCGCATTAGGCTGCCTATCTCCAAAGTAACCAGAGCCCTCTGCAGGCTCCTGTACGCATCGTACCTGCCCCCATACATTCATGTAATTTAAAAAAATCAACTACTTCATAGAATTCCAATGCTTGAAAAGAAATCGCAGAGTAAGAACAGACTAAGAGTTGTATTTGGGGAACGCAGTAGAGTCTTTTCTGCGGGCAATCTCACCTGGCAGACAGGGAATAGGGGGACGGGGGTGTACGAACTCTGCCTGCTAATGAGTTCCCCTTTTTGCACATAGGGAGCGTCTCCCCAGTGTGAGGTTAGTATTCCACAAGTACATCAACTCTTAGTTGTAAAATACGCTCCGATTAGCGTCAAACGTTCTGCCGATACAGAACGTTTGCCTTCGGAGTGCTTGGAAGAAATGAGATAATCCTGATTGCCCGAATCCACAGGCTGGCCCGCTGCACTGGCTGCTACATCGTCAAAAGTCCTAGAACTCAGGAGCTACGAACCTTCCTGCATCCTTTCAAGACATGTGACAGATTAACCCCCAAGGAAGCAACAGAAAACTCATTTTTCAAAACCTATCCTTCCACTAGCCACTTCTCATCATGTCTTTTTAAAAAATGATTTCTTACCAAAAGTTCTTTCATAAAAATTATATACATTTCAATCTGCCTCATGATTGATAACAACAGCCAATCCTAATAAGCCTAAATGTGGATGATATGCCTTTCTTTTCCCCACAGAAATTCAGAGATTAGCTTTTCTTATAAATTCATAATAATGGCCATACTAATGGTTTAAATACATAAATTTAATTAAAGCTAAGATATACTACATATTTTTTTATTTCTTGCTAACCAGACTAATGTAAGCGTCCCCTCTGTGTGCTGTGATTATCATTAATGAATAAAGAAACTGCCTTGGCCTGTTGATAGGGCAGAACTTAGGTAGGCAGGGAAGATGGAACTGAATGCTGGGAGAAAGAATGGCAGAGTCAGAGAGATGCCGTAATCCACTACCAGGGATAGATGTGCTGAAATCTTGCTGGTAAACCACAACCTTGTGGTGAGACACAGATTAATTGAAATGGGTTAAATTAAGATGTAAGAGTTAGCCAATAAGAAACTAGAGCTAATGGGCCAAGCAGTGTTTTAATTAATACAGTTTATGTGTGATTATTTTGATTCTGGGCCGCCAGGACAAACAAGTGGCTCCCTCCTCCAACACCAAACATATGAAAAAATAAAAGCCAAAAATAAATAAATAGATTTTCAACACAGTTGTTTCTTTTTGGTTTTTCAAGACAGGGTTTCTTGGTATAGCTCTGGCTGTCCTGGAACGCCCACTTTTGGTAAGATTGCCATTTTTACTATGTTAATTCCATCTACCCAAGAGCATGGGAGATCTTTCCATTTTCTGATCTTCAATTTCTTTCTTCAAAGACTTAAAGTCTTTGTCAAATAGGTCTTTCCCTAGATTGGTTACTATTACCCCAAGATATTTTATGTTATTGTAGCTATTGTAAATGGTAATGTTTCTCTGATTTCTTTCTCAGCTTCTTTATCATTTGTAATTATGAAGGCTACTGATTTTTTTAGTTGACCTCATATTGTACCACATCACTGAAGGTGTTTATCAGCTATAGGAGTTCCCTGGTAGAATTCTTGGGGTCACTTATGTATACTATCATATCATCTGCAAATAGTGAAAGTTTGACTTCTTCCTTTCCAATTTGTATCCCCTTGATGTCCTTTTGTTATCTTATTGCTCTAGCTAGAACTTCAAGAACTATGTTGAATAGTTATGGAGAGAGTGGACAGCCTTGTCTCATTTCTGATTTTAGTAAAATCACTTTGAGTTTCTCTCCATTTGATTTGATATTGGTTGTCAGTTGGCTGTATATTGCTTTTATTATGTTTAGATACATTCCTTGTATCCCTGATCTCTCCGAGACCTTTATCATGAAGGGATGTTGGATTTTGTCAAAAGCTTTTTCAGCATCTAATGAGATGATCATATGATATTTTTCTTTCAGTTTGTTTATATGGTTGATTACATTAATAGACTTTCGTATGTTGAACCATCCCTGCATCTCTGGAATGAAACTGACTTGATCATGGTGGATGATTTTTTGATGTGTTTCTGGATTCAATTTGCCAGTATTTTATTGAGTATTTTTACATCAATGTTCATGAGAGAGAATGGTCTGTAATTCTCTTTCTTGGTTGAGTCTTTGTGTGGTTTGGGTATCAGGGTAACTGTAGTCTCACAGAAAGAGTTTGGCAATCTTCATTCTGTTTCTATTTTGTGGAACAATTTGAGGAGTGTAGGTATTATTTCTTCTTTAAAGTTCTGGTAAAAATCTGTCCTAAAACCATCAGGCCCAGCTTTTTTTTTTTTTTTTTTTTTTTTTTTTTTAGCTTTTGACAACAGCTTCTATTTGTTTGTAGGTTATAGGTCTATTTAAATTGTTCACCTGGTCTTGATTTATTTTTTTTATTTTATTTTTTTTTAATTTTTGGTTTTTCGAGACAGGGTTTCTCTGTGATTTTGGAGCCAGTCCTGGAACTAGCTCTTGTAGACCAGGCTGGTCTCGAACTCACAGAGAGCCTCCTGCCTCTGCCTCCCAAGTGCTGGGATTACAGGCGTGCGCCACCACTGCCCGGCTTGATTTAATTTTGGTATGTGGTATCTATCCATAAAATAGTCCATTTCTTTTACATTTTCCAATTTTGTGTACAGGTTTTTGTAGTATGACCTAATGATTCTCTGGATAGCCTCGGTGTCCGTTATTATGACCCCCTTTTCATTTCTTATTTTATTAATTTGGATATTCTCTCTTTGCCTTTTGATTAGTGTGGATAAGGGTTTGTCTGTCTTATTGGTTTTCTCGAAGAACCAGCTCTTTATTTTATTGATTCTTTGTATTGTTTTCCTTGTTTCTATTTTATTGATTTCATCCCTCAATTTGATTATTTCCTGTCATCTATTCCTCCTGGGTGATTCTGCTTCTTTTTGTTCTAGAGCTTTAAGGTGTGCTGTTAAGTCACTAGTGTATGATTTCTCCAAATCCCTTATGTAGCACTTAGTGCTATGAACTTTCTCTTAGCACAGCTTTCATTGTGTTGCACAGGCTTGGGTAGTTGTGGCTTCATTTTCATTGAATTCTAGGAAGTTTTTAATTTTTTTATTTCTTCCTTGACCCAGGGGTGATTTAATTGAGCATTGCTCAATTTCAATGAGTTTATAGGTTTTCTGCAATTAGTGTTGTTGAATTCTACCTTTAAGTCATGGTGATCTGATAAGCTGCAGGGAATTATTCCAATTTTTTTTTTAATCTGTTGAGGTTTGCTTTGAAAATGTGGTCAATTTTAGAAAAGGTTCCATGAGGTGCTGAGAAAAAAGTATATTCTTTGTGTTTGGGTGGAATGTTCTATAGAAGTCTGTTAAGTTCATTTGAGTCATGATATTTGTTATTTTCCTTATTTCTCTGTTAAGTTTCTGTCTAGTTGTCCTATCCATTGGTGCCTACCCAACTCTTCCTCCAATTGGTGCCGGCAGTGACTTTGCCTCTTGGTCCAATCCTTGCCGTTGCTGTCTGTGTCTCAAGGAGCCCCTGAGGTCTCTCTTGTGCAGTTGCAGCCTCTTGGTCCTCTGGGTGCAGCTTCAGCCTTGGTCCAGAGTTCCTCTGAGGTCGCAGAGGAAGAAAATCAGGAGGAGCTTGGGGACCCAAGTGTGCCTTGTAGCTCACAGGGTCTGGAGGGAGGAAAGGGTTGGAGTAGCCTACCTGCTTGAAGCTTACCTGCTAGCTGGCTAAAGAAGCTGTGGCAGGTGGGGGAGGGACCCAGGGTTTTGCCTGGGTACTGAGGTCCTAGAGAATGTGGTGTCCAAATGGCTGGCTGATCACTTACCTCTTGGTCTGCTGTGTGCAGCTGCAGCCTGTGGTTCAGGGTTCCTCTGAGGTCACAGAAGATGGGTGGGTTTGGGGGCGGAGTGGGCCTTATAGCTTACAGGGTCAGATGGATGAGGAGTGGGGTGCTGGAGCAGCCTACCTCCAGGAAGCTTGCCTGCTGGCTGGCTAGTGAAGTCGGGGCAGATGGGGGAGGGGCCTGGGGTTTTGCCTGAATACTGAGGGCCTAGAGAGTGGGGTGCCCAGTTGATTGGTCCTCTGTGTCCACACTTTTTTCTTAAAGACAGGCTAAAGCTAAGCAGGCTAAGTACACAGAACGATGGCAGACTTGGCTCCAGAGTCTGTCAAAGGTTCAAGGCAAGAGGTATTTTCAGAAAAACTATTACTACACAAGTAGATGAAAATAATGAAAATTTTAAAGCAATATATGAGAAATTAAGTTTGACAAAGAAATCGAAATAATTTTAAAAAATCAAATCTTAGAGTGTTGAAATAAGAGCAGTGGGCTAAGTTCCTAGGCACCCAGTCGCCCGCATGGCTAGCTTATGCCCCAAAATAACAACACATAAACTCTATTTTTTTAATTACTGCCTGGCCCATTCGTTTTAGCCTCTTACTGGCTAGCTTTTATATATTGATCTAACCCATTTTTAATATTTTGTGTAGTACCACGAGCTGGCTTACCAGGAAAGATCTTAACCTGTGTCTGTCTGGAGTGGGAGAATCATGGCGACTCACTGACTCGGCTTTTTTTTTCCAGCATTTTGTTCTGTCTACTCCATCCACCTAAGGGTTGGCCTATCAAATGGGCCTAAGCAGTTTTTTTATTAATTAACCAATGAAAGCAACAGATTAATACAAGACCCACCTCCATCATTAGAGATGAAGGACTGAAATGGAAAACACTAGAAAACTTCAACCATAAACTCTATCAGGATTTAGGGAGTGGAGGGGGTGGCAATGCGAAACAAAAATTACCCAATCGGAGAACAATGAGGAAGGCAGTCTATGGGAATCAGGCGACATCATCAAGAGACATAAAATATACACAAAAGGAATTCAAAGAAGCCAAACTCTTCTTGGACAGCAGAGGCAGGAGAATCACAAGTTTGAGAGTAGTCGGGGGCTTCATATGAAGGTTCAACAACAAGAAAAGGAAGGAAGGAAGGAAGGAAGGAAGGAAGGAAGGAAGGAAGGAAGGAAGGAAGGAAGGAAGGAAGGAAGGAAGGAAGGAAGGAAGGAAGGAAGGAAGGAAGGGAAAAAGAAGGAAGAAGCACTCCAGAAGGTATCTTTAAAAAAAACAGTAACTGGAAATTATCCAAACATGGGAAAATATTCAACCCTTGGGTCAGGAAATTAAGAAGTCTTCAACTGAATTCAACCTGAGAAGTAGCCACACCAATACAGGATTGCTAATGGGAATTCTCAGAGTGAAACCAGAGGTTTGGAGTTAGTAGCTTAAAAGCTACCAAAGCAGAAAGCTCAGAGGTCAAAATAGAACAATACTGTTGGTGCGTGAAGCAGGGGCTTTTATTTGCTTATTTTGTTTGTTTGTTTTTTGAGACAGTGTTTCCTTGTGTAGCCATGGCTGTCCTGGAACTGGCTCTATCCTCCTGCCCTCGCCTCCCAAATGCTGGGATTGAAGGCATGTGCCACCATCCATCCTGTGAAATGGCTCTTTCCTTAGGATGAGACTCAAAGGACAAAACTAATAAAAACAGGTAAGCTAAAATAAATTGTCAGAGGATATATATTGCAAAACAATATAAACTCTAGGATTAGAGAATTGGCCCAATAGGTAGAACTTTGTAAGCCTGCGGACTGGAGTTCTAATCCCTGGAACCCATGTACAAGCCAGAGGCAGCATGCACAATACAGGTGCTGCACGTGCCTGTAATCCGAGCACTCAGGAGGTAGGGAGGGTAAATCCTGGGACCAACTGGCTAGCTAAAACAGCCTAGGCGAGAATCAGCAAATTCTGGGTTCAGCAAGACACCTTGCCTCAAGAGTGGAGGGTCATCCAGGGCAACACCCACATAAACCTCGGTCCTCTGAACACATGTAACACACATTCACACACACCTGCACATATATGTGTGACCATGAAAGATCTGTAGAAAAGTTAGTCCCGACAGGAATGCTTAGAAAGGATTTCCTAGCCTCTTTCTTCCTCAGTGCTCATGCATCTCAAGAAGGACAAAGATTTGGTTTATTTTGTTGTTGTTTACTCATACTTCTTGTGTGTTGTTAATTAGTTGGTCTGTGGGGACCTACGAAGGGGGAGGAAGGGTACTCACACTTTATTGGTGGGTGTTTTTCTAAAATTAATCTTCACAAGGGCAAAAGAATCACACGCGAATGCTTACATTGGGCATTCGCTCACGGTACTGATTTCAGTGCTTAAACAGGGCCTTCTTTGGGATTCAGAAAAGACTACTGTATGATATTGGATCAAGACTGCATGTATTAGTCGGCACTTCCCTTAATCAGCCTGATAGTTACTATTGGTCTGACAAGTGCTTATGAATTATGGCATTGCTTTTGGCAAAACTATTTATCTGCGTGACACGACGTGTCACTTTTGAACTTCAACTTGACACCCATAAAATTACATTTTCATCAGGCTGAAAGATCAAGCCCTGTGCTGGCTCACTTGGGTCAACATTTGCAGAGGCCCAGATTTACCACTTGAACCAGAAACCCTCTGCGAATAATTCCGAGCACTGATGTTTGATAGCCTAGGGCACAGATCATCATTTCTGAGCAGAAGTGTCAACGCTGAGCGCATTTCCCTTCTGCATACAGGATGACTCACTCCGGAGCCTATTCTCAGTCACTCATTTTAAACTCAATGGATAAAAAAAAAGCTCACTTTGTGGTACTCTGGAAGAGAGCAGCTTCCCTTGAGCTCCCTCTATTTCTTCCGGGCAGGAAAGACACATTGCCTCCACTGCCAGAGGGTTTCCATGGGGGTAACACCTGCCACAATTGCGGGTGATTCAAATTCAACCTTGATTTTAGATTCTCTGAGGTTAAGTGGTGAAGTATAGAGTTCAGGATGGACAAGCGATCGAGAACTGAGTTAAGACTGATTAGTCCTCAAGTCATCTCAAAGTAACCTCACACAGCATTGATGTGTCCCACCCAGCCTTGACTTAGCCTCCTGGGAGTTGTTTTGGTTTTTTTATTTTGTTTTATTTTGTTTTTAGAGAAACAAGCAGATTTGGACATTTCACCCTAATAAGCAGATGTCAAGTTTAGCCCGCAAAGAAACGCCTGCTCAAGGAAATGACCCCATGTCCTGCTTAAGGCCTCTAAGCAGAAATGATGGGCTCCAGTTAGAACTACACTCTCCCATCTCAAAGACTGTTGACAAAGCTCAGCCCCCCATGCTGCTTTACTGGCTGTCTTTAAATGCTCTTCAACTCCGTCTGTGGACCACGTCTTTCAAGCAAGGATGGTAAATGCTGCTTGGTGCAGCAGAGTAATCTTCGTCATCTGGCCAGGGTGCATACCAGCTCTGAGGGTATTTGCATGAGGGCAATTTGTTAGTTCTAAAAATTTCCCAGGGAGAAGTGAAGGGAGCGCCGGGTCCTGTGGGTTCCTGGGACGAATGGAGAAGCTGTTATTAGCGGCGGAACTTGAAGGCAAACCTTTGGAAGGTGCACTGCCCTGGAAGGCACCTTCAATTAGAATGTTATTAGTGGTGTTGACTGATGTGACCATAAAGGTAAAAGTGAAAGTACCTGGGAGGTTAGCGATGTCTCCAAGGACCACTCGGATCTTACCAAGATGATATTAAATTCTTGGGAGAGGGTTGGACTTAGTGTCAAAAGATTGAGCACACACAAGCATCTGTCATTGACAGCGCTTGTTATAAAGCAGCTTGGGTCATATCGGTACAGATCTTGTAGGATGCCTAATGTTAAATAGCATAATGTTGACTTCGAAGTTAGGTGGCTGAGGGGGAAGATATTACGGATGATGCTTTGTTATGAGTAGCAGAAGATTTATTTGGTTTAACTTAATAGCGAAGTATAGCCCTTAGCCCATGTAACTGGAAAGTCCAGAGACCAAGAAGGGAGGAGTCCAGGCTTGGTGTGTAGTTTTCACTATGTCACAAAGCACATTATTTCTTTCCATCTGTCTTCTACCCTTCTCCCAGACTCAGTTTTATCCCAAACCCAGGTCTCTCATCCTAGTAACTTCTAACACTGCCTGCTTCCTAACTGAGGCTCAGGGGCCATGGATTTCCTCGACCATGCTAGATGACTAGATTTCAGGTCACTTTGGAGAACAGATCACCATAGAAAAGACTTTTCTTCATGAAGTTGTTGGATTTCTCTTTCTCTTCTAAGTTCCAGGCCCGCTTAGTGGTTCTTAATTAAACTTTGAAGAAGTAGTCAAAGTATGTCAGTACCCTTAAATTTTTTACACAATGTTCTGGTCTCTGTAGGCAAATGATCTAATCCACAGTTCAACCAATCAGCTGCCTCGCTAAAAGGAATAAGGAAAGATAATTTTCTGGACTCTGAGAGTAGGAGCCCATTCTGTCCACTCAGTTTCCCAAGTCGATCAATTCTGAATTTGGGGGTGTGATTATTTAAAGTATTACTATTACGGATGTGAACAGCAGAAAGGGCTCAGCGATTCTTAGTAGAAAGTGAACTGGAGCTAGTGGACAAGGTGCTGAGAAAGCACCAAGACCTGGGTTAGAATCCGCAGCCACCCCTCAAAAGCTGAGTGTGGCTGGGCATGTCTGTAACTCCAGATGGCAAGGGAGAGCAACGACCAAGGCGATTCCAGGACCACACCCACCAGCCATTGTTGCCAACACAGCAAGCAATTGAGGAAGACCCTAACCTCTAGTCTGTGGCCTCCACTTAAGCATGCACACACACACACACACACACACACACACACACACACACTTAAGGAAAATAAAAACTTTGAAGAAATTGTTGTAAATCTTCTGAGTATTCCTGAAATATGAGGTTATAAGATTAGACTTGGAAAATGGATACTAGTTGATTAGCATTGATTAGAATCAATTAACCTATTAATTAATTAATAGAATAATTATCATTAATTCTATCTCTTTAACAGAAGTTAAGTAATAGTAACTTAAATGAGATAAATCGTTTATTTCTCCTGTGGGAAGAAACAAGAGAAAGCTTGGACTGTTTTAACTGATTCCTTCTTCCTGTTGTTCCACCAAGATGCCTTCATCTTCTCACTGGCGCCACACTGACCCACGGAAAGGACAGAGAAAGTTGGGAGTGAATGTCTTCCTGTTAAAGATGTCACCTTAAAGTCGTCATCACTCAGGTCCCTCCCACCTGGCCAAATTTAGTGATGTGATATCTCTAGCTGCAAGTGAAGCCTAGACTCACACTTGGGAATGTGTGGGGACTAGTCCTCAAAAGGAGAATGGCTATTGAAGAATCTGGCAATCTTCCAAGGGAGCCAGGAAGCTCTGGGTGGCCAAGAGGCAGGGGAAATAGTAATTCTGAGGCTGAGCACTCTGCCAAAGACCCACCGTTGACTTGAGACTTTATTCCTGCTGACAGTGGTAACTTCTAGCTGCCCTTATCTTTTGGTTACCTGCTTGTAAGCCAGACTCCTGAGCCACAAGATCTGGTTATCCAAGCCTAAACCGTGTGCTCCTGGCCTGGCATCCACGAGTGTTGAGATGTAAATCCTGTTACCTATCAAAACTGCTGACGGAGGATTCCCCAAGGATGAGAAGGGAGACTGGAATGGATTAAAAAGATAGCTTAGACTACAGGTAAGGATACAGATAACAAGGTAAGATCCTTCTCATCTTGTTAATCTGTTTAAATTACATGAATCTTGGAGTTGTGGTGGTTCAGTTTTGTGGTCTGTTCACTACTAACTAGTAAGAGCCATGAAATCCGCTAACTTCCTTAAGAATTTTATAGAAATATTTGAGGAAAACATTGCATGAATCAAAGTTTTTGTATTCCTGTAACTACAGGGTTCATACATGGGTGAAAAAGATGTTTTTTTTCTGGGGTTTGTGTGTGTATGTGTGTGTGTGTGTGTGTGTGTGTGTGTGTGTGTGTGTGTACATGATATGTGGGTGCTTATGCCCCAGCACAAATGTAGAGGTCAGAGGACAGCTTTGTGGAACCAATTCTCTCTTTCCACTTCAAGTTTGTTCCTGGAATTGAACTCCAGTCTCTAGGCTTACACTGTAAGCACCTTTTACAAGCTGAGACATCTTGTCATGAAGAGAGCTTTCTATTTGTTTCAGAAAGGATCACTGTCTCTCATCTAAGGCCTCCAGATGCTCTTGACTAATAATTGATGCCATGAGAATCGGTGTACTACAGATCCAGTGCAAGTCTAGCAAAAGTCTAGTATCATTCTTCCCTGGGAAAAAAAAAATCCTAAATTCATTCAGGAAATAAAAAGACTCCAAACACACAAATCAGTCATAAATAGAAAGAGCAATGCAGAAGGCATCGTAATACCTGGTCTCAAACTATACTATAGAGCCACAGTAACAAAAATGGCATAATGCTAGCACAAACCCAGACACAGGAGAGAATAGAGGACCTGGGAATAAATCCGCATTACTACAGGCAATCTTTGAAAAAGGAGTCAAATGCATATGTGGGGGGTGGGGAACATCCTCTTCAACAAATTGTGGTGGGAAAATTGCATTCTCAGGTGTGGAAGAATGAGGACTGCGGCGGGGCAAATGTAGACAAAGCTTAATGATATAAATGTGTGAAAACACCACAAAGAAGGGGTGGGAACTGGGAAGTGTCTGGACACAATAACACCAGAAGTCACAATTTCTCACGGTCTCTGTACTTCCCTCCAGCCTAAATGTCAAAGCCTCGACCCTCAGGGCAAGCAACACTTCTGAAGTTGATCCAGATTTTGGAAAGAGGTTCGCAAGCAGGTGCGCAGAAATGCTGGGAGGTTCCGGGAAGTCTCGCACTGCCTCCTGAATCTCCTACACTTACAGTGGACAGGAACAGTCCGGCTGGTGGAACCCAGAGGAGACCGACAATCAGTTAGCAGCATGGAGGACCCTGGGATGACAATTACCTCAAAACAGACCAGCGCCTCACTAGTCACAATGCAGACAACAGGTCACAACCAATGGCCTCCCCACCCCTCCAAGTAGGTACTTCTGATAGAAATATATAGAAATATCCTTGGTAGCTGTTAGGAACTCTGTTAACATGGCAGACTTTGTGTGCCTCCTTCTGGTCAGTTTTTCATCTTCTTTTAGAAGACGGATTACTGATTTTTCAGAACTTAAGACATAAAAAATATCTTGCTAAAGAAACAGTTATCGGAAATAATAACCTCCCTCCTCCCCCCCAAAATGGAGTAGCTGCTGGACTTCTGTCTCAGATGTTTCTTTATTTCATGACGGCAGTGCTTACAGTTAGTATTTTCTTTGTTTGCTCTCTAAGAGTTCTATATTTAACACAGAAACAAAGCCTTTAAGATGAGAGAGAGAAAGATCGCGTCACAGCCAACCAATAGGTTTTATGAGTAGGGCAAACTCTACAGCAATTCCAAGTGTGCAGAACGGAAGACCATTGCTCTAGATCCCTTTGTACCAGCATTTCTAGAAGAAGACAGTCTTATCACTTAGGATAAGACAAGTTTCCACAGAAAAGGACAACCTCATGTGTGCTGCGATATTTAATTAATATTCCAGGCCTCCAGGCACTACAAGCCAATGGTACCTCATTGCAATACACATTATAGTCATCTGTTGTAAAAATAACAAAGATTGTCCCATATTTTTACCTGTCCCCTGAAGGAACAACTTTGCAATAAACAGTTTACAATCTAGCGGAGAAGCAGCTCCACAGTGGAGGAGCAATCGGCATAGTCTGGGAAGGACAGTGTCGGTCGGCAAACGGTGAATGAATGAGTGGACAAACCAGCGAAGATGGCTCTTAGCTGGACCTCGAAACACGGCCATAGACAGAGCCTGATAGAGGCTGGTGAGCAGACCTCCCGGGCCAGAGTGGATGTAAATATCATGTGCGGTTGGATTTTCTCACCCTGCTACCATGTGTGACTTTAGATATGGTAGCCGCTTCCCACAGCTGCCCGTTCTTAATCTCTGAAAGAGATTACACTGTAGAGGGCTTGTGGGATACGAGAAAACTTAACACGGGGTTTAATGCTATATACGGTTGACAAATAATAAATGATTAAGTGTTATTATTATTAACTCATTGCTACTCTATTTGTCGGAAGCATATTTACTTTATGATGAGAACAAAGTGGGCGAATGAGATGTGGAGAACAGCATGCACACAGGGAATTCAGGCATGGAAACGGCTGGAATGAAAGGCCAGTCCTCCCCAGCGCATGGTCTCAACACTTGTTTACAGCAGCAAGGGGCAAGGGACAGGGGGCTCATTGGGTAAGAGCACTGACTGGGACCTCAGTTAAAGTCCCAGCACTCAATGGCAGCTCACAATCACCTGCCACTCCAGCTCCAGGGATCCAGCACCCTCTTCTGGCCTCTGTGGGTACTACATGCATGTGGGGAACAGAGACGGGCAAGCAAAACATCGGTATGCATAAATAAATAAATCTTTAAAAAGGAAATTAAAGCAGCAGGTGACAATCAAGATTTCAGTACCCAGATCACATGTCACTCAAAGGCCTCACAACAAAACTTATGCCATGATATTGACGGTATTTACAAGTTACAGACGTAATTACAGATATTGTTCACATTTTGTTTAAATTAATATATTATAACCTGCTCATTTTTAAAATCTGTCTTATTTCTATAATTTTCATGAATTTTTGAAACAATTGAAAGCAAAATAAATACAGAAAACTGGAAATTCTTTAATAAATTCTTATCATGAGTTAACATTTATAAGCACCCTAATTTTGCCCTTAATGTCCGTCCCCAAATGACCAGCAATTCACAAGAAGCAGTGAGACTTACATGACAGCTTCCCTAAAAGATTATGTTCGTTCTGGGACAGAAGTAGTAGCGCCCCACTGCATGCTGGGTAGCCAGGGAAGCGAAGGGCAGAGGAGAAGGCCAGCGCTTCCTCTCCCACCCCCCACCCCGCGTCTGACAAAGCTCAATTCTTCACCATCACTTTTCATGTTATGTTCTATCAAAGAGATTTACCTCCCATGTTGGGTAATTATTTGAACTGGGTTAAAATAAAAAGCCACTCATTTATTTAAGACAGGTTTTTAAAGCATTACTTCAAATTCCTTTCTGAGTTTATCACGCTGCTCTGCATATAAAGCGCAATAAATACTGGTTGACGCGATCCATTATGCAAAGTACAGTGCTGGCTGCGGCTGCAGAGACGGTCTGTCCATGGAAGCATGCTCCTGCCTCGCAGGAGTTAGGAGCATACTGTACAAAACGAAGGATAAATTAGCAGCAACGGTCGTGGTTGGTTTAGATTTGGATCCAGTTTAACGTAGACCTTGACTATGAGTAAAACTGCAGAAAAACGACCGTTTTAAGAGTAAATTAATTATATCAAACAGGTGACTTAGAAGGGCATTATTTCAGCAATGAGTTTGCTTTGTTTTGATTTACTTTGCACTCAGAGGAGAATGTATAATGGGAGATAAATGAGCAGCTAACCCCTGTACTGGTCAGTTTGGTTAACACGACACAGATTGGAAAAGGGCACACAGCTGAGGAACCGCCTCCATCCCAGTGACCCCTGCACAACTCTGCGCGGTGTTTTCTTGATTAACACTTGAAGGGGAGGCCCCGCCCCGCCCATTGTGGGGCTGGGTTGTAGAAAGCAGGTTGATCAAACCACGGAAAGCAAGCTAGTAAGTGTCCTTCCTCAATGGTTCCACTCCTGTTCCTGCCTCCAGGTCCGTGCCCTGACTTCCCTTCAGGACAGACTATAAGCGGTTGGGTGAAAATAAGCCCTTCCCTCCCCGCGTTGCTTTTGGTCACTATGACAACACAGCAACAGAGAGGCAGACTAGGACAGCCCCCTTTTCTCGCTAAGTTTTTAGATGCTCTTCCTCCAAGACTTAGCTACAATAATAATTAAAAGCTACCTTCTCCTAAGCGCTCACGTCACACCCTGCGCAGTGCAATACCTTCTCCCTTCTTCCCCTCTTTAATCTCCCCATAATCCCTCTTATGTAACTAAACTCGGACTCAGAATAGTAAGTGGCCTACTCAAGGTCACACACAGTATAGGAATGTCTGGGCCAAGATCTAAGCCCCGAACTCTGTAGCCCACGGGAGTCCAGTGAGACCGCCTCTCACGTGAGGCAACCAGCAGCCCCAGCAGGTGAGCCACAGGCAGGTGTGTGGAAGAGCCGAGCATCATCTCCTCGTCTCAGACATCAGCACAGGCATCGTCAGGCACGGACCCTGACCTCCCCCTCCCCACCTCTCCTTTGTGTAAAGCAGTGGCTGAGGCTATGGGAAATAGTCTTTCTGCACAGTTCTTTGCAAACTATTTGGAAAGGCAAAGGAAAAAAGAAAGCAAATAAACCTGGATTCAACAAATAGTTACCAATTGTAGAGTTCTCTTCTCTTCTGTTGAAAACACTCTGAACTGTATTTTCCTTGGAAGGAAGCTGGGTGGTGAGAGAATCGTGGTAACTGGGGAAAGTGTTCCTTTAAATGCTTGCAGACTCGCAGGCCTGTCAGCCAGATCATAGCCACGCAAATGGCTCCGGGAAGGTGGGTAAGTGGAAAACAGCACATTCGAATTGCTGAAAATTGGTATTTAATTTGCTGTCTGTGGTACTTTAGCAGGTACAGGAAAAGGTGATTTTTATAAGAGTAAAATAAAGATAGTGTCATTCCCGTGATACTCAAGTGCAACCCGCTACCTCGAGGGCCAGATCTGCACAAGTTAGTCATCAGCTAATCCAATAATCTGACCACCTGCATTAACCTTTTCACATTTCCTATAACCACATAACCCTGGCTCCACAGAAAAGAAAGACTGTTAATCCTCTGTACACCAGCTCCCTCACGCAGAACAAAAGAAACTCTCAGTCTCCCGGTACAGAGAGGAAAGGAAGGGAGAGAAGCCATTGAACTGAATGCCCCCTCTCTCCTTATTTAATTTTACCACACTGAATTGACTAACAATACCAAAATGACAAGCCCATCCGATTATTAAGAACTGGCCATATCTGTTGCCCTTCACACACCACTGACTAAATTCACTTTGGAAAGCAATGCAGATCAGAGCAATTCAAATATTTAAGCAGATCTCCTCTCTGGGAGAGAAATGATCTTGTCATATGGTTGAAATCATCCTGCACAATGAGAAAGGACCAGCAGTAGTTGAAGCTGGGACCCAAGGAACCAAAAAGAGGCCTGGAAAAAACCCAAAGAAAGAAACAGAGCTGTTTTTCAGCGTGTGTGGTGACAAAAATGAAGGTGTCAAACATTCACCGAAGCAGCTGCTGATCATTAGGGACCTTATTCACAGCAGGACGGACACTGAGTTTATAGGAGTCTATGGTCAGGTTCTGTTGCCTCTCCTTGGGTGGTCTTTCTAATGTTATTTAATGGTAAAACTAAGGAGTTGACAATGTTCATCTGCCTGAATCACTGAGAAAAAAGAAATATCAGGCAGGTAGCAGACTGCAGCGAAGTTCCTGGATTTCTAGCTACATCCTTTGAGACCTGGAGGAAAGATATTCCCCAAACTCACTTAAGTGACCTGTCGGCACATAGGCGGTGACACATGCTACGGTGGGACGCGGCCGCATGGATGGCCAGGTGTGGTTTTCACCCCTAGTCCTTCAGAGAGCACGTGACGCATCCTTTGCGCTTTTCTGCCCCTTCCTCCTGCAAACCTTGGAAACGGGCTGCCATCTTGGCCACAAGGATGCCCTGTGTCTGTCAGTTATCTGTCACTGCAACAAAATACCTGAGATGAGGAACTAAAGAGAAAAATTTATTCTGGATCATAATTTCAAGGCTTTTGGCCACTTGGCCCCACTGTCTTGGACCTGTAGTAAGTCAGAAAATTGTGTTGGGAACACAGGTTGGAGAAAAGTTGTTCACATTATGGTAACCAGGAAAAAAAATCTTACTTCTATAATAGTCTCTCCCCCAATATCATACGAGAACAAACCCCAAACATAGTAATCTGCTCACGAGGCCGGAGCCTTCACAATGCAATAACCGTCCAAAGGCCCACATCTCTCTGAACACTTTGCATGAGAACCAAGCCTTCAACGTGTGAAACTCAAGGGCCATTTAAGCTCCAAGTCATAGTAAGTGGCCTCGTGTGGTTGAACAAAAAGAGGAAAGAACCCTGCATCCCTGACAAGCCACCTGGAGCTCAACAGAAAGTTTCTCTCTCGTTCAGATTTTGATCTCCTATAGTGTTGTTGCTGTTTGTGTCTTTTGCTATTTTGTTAAAAGCCCGTTCAAGCATAAATCCCACTGTATTGAAATAAAATAAAGGGAGAAATGAGAGGGGATTTAGAGTTGAAATAAAGAAATCAAACCAGGCCTGTGTCGGATGCGTGCTCAGGCAGACACATACACAGACTCACCCCCGTCTCTGTATGTCTCTCCGACTGCCTGGATCACAGCTCCAGAGTCTGGACGGTCTTTCCCCCGGTGCTGCTGCTCCACAGAATGTGAGCTCGGGGAAGAATCTCAGGCCACATCCACTCCCAGGGAAACCAGGGTTCCCAGAAGCTCCACCACAGGAGATGGAGCCATGAGTTGGGAAGAGTCATGGTCTGTAACCACATTAGTGTAGGACCCCAGGAACAGGTTTGTTATCTGAAAATAAAAGACACAAGCCAGACAAAAAAGAAGAGTCTGGTCCCCCAAAGCTAAGCCTGGCCTGCACTGATGCAATCTGGGACAATGAAAGCTGTCTGTTGCTGCTGCCATCCGCTGAGCCTCTGTTCAGATGCATCCAGTC
Source organism: Chionomys nivalis (assembly GCF_950005125.1). Taxonomy (NCBI): domain Eukaryota; kingdom Metazoa; phylum Chordata; class Mammalia; order Rodentia; family Cricetidae; genus Chionomys; species Chionomys nivalis. The sequence continues at coordinate 30,205,697 of NC_080110.1, read as the reverse complement.
CCTGCCTCCTTCAGAGCCACCAGACTCCAAATGACAGTCACTGTCTTTACCTTTGTCACTGTCAGTCCAGGGACACACACACCAGTCCCCGCTCTGCAGATCACACTGAGCAAATCACTCAGTTTCTTCAACTACCAAACCAGAGACTAGAAATTCTGTTACTGACCGACAAGTCCCAGTGCCCTCAGATCCCAGGCGGCACCTCAAGGAAGGAACAATGGCACTTGCTAGTCACCTCCCCAGGCTACAGAGGCTCTGAAGGTCTCACCAAAAGTTGAGATGTTACTTTGGAAACCAGTTTTCCATTTCTTCTCACTGCTAACCGAATCACTCGTCCTCTGGTAATGCTACACACTGGTGCATAATAAGAACATTATATGCTTTCTCCCACGTTTCCCCCTCTTTGGCACCTCTTCTGCCTGAGCCTCAGGACTCACATCTGTGTCTCAGTCAGGAGAGCAAAGGCAGAAGGTTTCACCCAGAGCCCTACCTGTTGAGCCCCTACGGGTCCTCAAGGTTCTACTTGCATCATCTCCTCTAGGAGACCTTGCCTTACACTCCAGGTGGCTGTAAACTCTCTCTGCAGCTTCTCGGGCATACGAGTACATCTGTTCATTGATGCTGGAACTGCTCACACGTCTGTCTCCTCATTTGGCTGCTCTGTTTTATAAAATCATGTCTCTTTTGCCACCAGCACTCCGGACATAGATACCTAGCACTGTCCATAAAGTGATAAATTCACTAACAATGAGGTAGTCTGCAAGTAACCAGCTATCTAGCTAAATGAATGTACTCCAGGAAACGAGGGATTCACAGCCAAGCTCTACAAAAATAAACTGGGTCCTGGATATCAAGATCATCCTGGCTCAAGATTTCATATGTAACCAGTAAAACAGTACATTTTTTAAACAATCTTTTGTGGGTTTTTTGTGATCAGGATACTTAGGACATTCATGCACTATGGTGTGGCCATCTCACTTCTTGGTTTATGCCGAAGCGAACTGGACACATATGTCTGCAAAAACATTTGTACATGAATATTCATAGCTCTTCTATTTATAACAGTCAAAGCTGGAAGCAATCCAAATGTCCGCCAACAGATCGGTGAATGGACAAACTGTGGAACATTCCCACAACAGCAAATGCTTTGTACCGAGCAACTAAAAGGAAAAGACAGACAATGGCATGGATAAATCTCAAAACAGAATGCTGGCCAGAGAAGAGCACATCCAAATGCAACTATCATATTATTTCATTTAAGGGATGTTGGAAAAGACGCAAGAAGAAAATCTTAAATAAAGTGGTTGTCTTATGTTGAGAGATTTGACTGCACACTTGGGAATAATAACAGTGTTGTGCATCTGACTGAATAATGATGCTATAGGTGCTGTGTTCATCAGACTCTCTGGCATTAAGATCTATGCATTTTAATCTATGTAAATTATTCCCAGGTATAGGAGAATTTTGAGTATTCCTATTTTGAAAGGGTCATTCACTCCAAGAAGTTCTGCTCTCAAGGTTTTCCTTGGGAGATGGGAGACCACAGGTACCAGCTCTGAGCCACCACCTCAAGGGAAGACGACAGCATTGCACCCAGCGCGGTGACAGCTCAAAATAGAAGGCCTTTTAGAAATGACAATCTGTAGGGCTCCTGAGAAACCTGAGAGGCAGAGCATTGCTTGAAAACCTTCATTAAAATTTCACTTTTGCTTGCCTGTCATAATAGATCTTAAATCAATTCTCTGATTATGAATTGCCTATTATAATATTGCTTATTATTTTTAGCTTCTTTTTTTATGAGAGTGGAGAAAAATATTTTAACTCAAGCAGGCAATCAGGGAAGTGTGATTGTAAGTAACACTGAACAAAGGCAGTTCATGGAGCCGGAGTGATTGCTAAGCACTGTGAGATGTATGCATTAAGAGCCAGGCAGCGTGCTCCCCCAGCTCCTCAATGAGAAAATGCTCCCATTTTTTTTTTCAGTTTGCACAAAAACTTTAATTGGCATCAGCAGTCAATAAGCTTATCTAAAATCCATATCTAATATCTGCTTTTATGACTCAAACCAACATTTCTCAGCTCTTTGCCATTGGGCTCCCTCATTAGCGTTTTGATTCAGAGAATGCTTGATTTGTGTGCGGCTGAGAATGCACGGGTACACACAGAAACACTCACACGCTCGTCTTCCATCTCTTGAGCGTGCTTCGGATGCAGGTCTCAGACTTACACTTCTTCGTCCTATGACCTTGAGGACGCCACTTAATTGTCAGCTAGCTTCACCATCAGAATTTACTCCAGGCTCGTCACATAATCATGCATTCCATATAGGTTGAAGCACAGAGTAAGGTCTGAGGAAATGTTAGGCAAAAGTCAACCTTTGCTGGCCGAAAAGACCTCAGCTTTGATCATCCATAGGAGAGGATGCTGATGCTTACAGGGAAACTGGTACCCTAAAAATCACACAGATACCGGATGGCAGAGCTGCTGCCAAATCACAAACCCTTCTGCCTCCGAGGCCAGACTCTTCCAACAACCCTGCTCTTTCCTCCTCTGCACCCAGCCTGTACTATGCCAAGTATCTGCAAATGAGAAGACACTGAGATGGGCAGAGTGAACTTCTGATTCTCTCTTCTGTAAAAGAAAGGAACTGGAACCACGTGGCTGTGGAGTCTGAGCAGCAATCACGCTCTAGAGGTCTGTAGGCAAATCTAAGTAAGCCCTGCACTGTGCCTGCAGGTGAGGAGTGGTCTAGGATAAATGACACTACCCTCATCCTTGTGTACGACTGCAAAACAGCTGTCCGGTATTGCACGCATCTTCATCTCCTCCACCAATTATCTTTAACGCAATATGTTTATGAATTCGTGAAGCGTTTTAGATCTGGTACCGCGGATTTTGTTCATATCCACCCCCAGCTTCTCCCCTAATTCTTTCAACTCCCTCCTGACTCTCTCTGGTCCTCATTCTCCACCCCTTGGAGTCCAGTTTGCACTGCCCCTATACTCATGGGCATGAGGCCACCATGGGAATGTCCTACCAGGTTTTTACCCTCTGTTGGATCAGTGTGAGCAAATGTACTGAACACACGAAGGAAAAGTAGATGTGGGGGGGGGGGAGTCATCTCTGCAGCAGACTGGGCAATGTGTCCTTCATGGCTGATTATTTCCCAAGGCATCTAAATCAAAGACCAAATAACATATTTTGCAGAAATAACCTATGGATAAAAGCTAAAGACTAATTTCAACTCTGTGACCAAAATGACAGCTATGTCCTTTCTGAACTATTAGAAGGTGCTGGTTTGTGGTGATACACTATGTAAACATGTTTTATAACAACTGTAGGCGATGCTAAGCACACATATGTTACTATAGGAGATGCTAAGCACACGTATGCTATAGGTTTGAAGAATAGAAACAAGATAGACAACTATGAAGAGATGAAACTCGAGACTCAACATTATCTCTGGTGACTTAAAGATAACACGGAACAGGACCAGAAATACAGAACTCCCAGAAACACAGTGGCAGGTGGAGAAGACAGTACAAAGAAGGGGAGAATGAGCCAGCAGGCTCATGTCTGCACTCCAGGGAGAAGCGAGAGCATGAGGCTGCTGCCCATTTTGTTGCTTGATCCCTTTCCTATAAATCTCACTTGCACCATTCCTGTGCAATGGTGGAAACACACGAGCATAAACAGCTGGTTGAAGGGATCCTCACTTCTAAAGTTCAACCAAAGGCTCTGGAGAGCCCTTCACTGCACCCAGAAAGGGACAGTGCAGGGGTCCCTCCTCACACTGTGAGCTGAGGAAGAGGCTAAGAGTGCTCAGCTGAAAGAAGAGCTCAGCCGGAAACCAAGAGGGAAGCTTCAAGCCTGAAGACAGGACCGCAACACTCACGGATTCAGCTGCTGCGGCTGCCTGCACCAGACCTGAAGAAAATCAAGGCAGGCAACGTTCTAGCATAGCCAGAGGAAGCCCCCACTCCTCCCTGGAATTTATGGACAGTTGATAGCTCTGGGGGAGAGGATGTCAGTTTTCTTGATGGGCGTGGCCGCTAGGAAGTCAGTCACACTCCAGTGGATGGCCCCACACTGAGTATATGGGCTGCACAAATTACACTCAGCAAGTTTTTTTTTTTTAAAGTCGAGATGGGTTTGATAAGATGCCACTTGGCACTCACAGCTCCTGCCATAATTGTCATTTAGCCTCATGAGAGACGCACACACAATGAGCTATCTAACACATGGTTTAAAACTGAAAGATGATAAACATTTCTTTTCTTTTTCTAACCCTCTGCAGAGGCAACAGGATAAATAACTTATTTCCAAGAAAAACATACCGGTGCTTATATTTGCCCCAAAATAAGCTACGTGCAGTGTAACAACTTGCCCGACGGGGGGAGACTGTGAGTCCATCCCACCTTGACTAAAGGTCACAGAATTTGAGCTCATTCTTGCTCTCTCAAAGTTGTTGACAACAGGTGTGGCTACAGACAAGAGATCCTGACCTAGGATGTGATTAATTAGTATTTTGAGTATGGAGGTGGATCTGCTGCACCTTGACCAAAGGTCGGAGAATTCAAGTCTATTCCTCCTCCTTCACGGAGATTGGCAGGAGGTTCCAGAGAGTGGCCACCTGCAGGAGACTTAGTCTAAGGGTGTGGTCGCTGCATGTCCTGTCCAGTGGCCACCTGCAGGAGACTTGGTCTAAGGGTGTGGTCGCTGCATGTCCTGTCCAGTGGCCACCTGCAGGAGACTTGGTCTAAGAGTGTGGTCGCTGCATGTCCTGTCCAGTGGCCACCTGCAGGATACTTGGTCTAAGGGTGTGGTCGCTGCATGTCCTGTCCAGTGGCCACCTGCAGGATACTTGGTCTAAGGGTGTGGTCGTTACATGTTTTGTCCAAACAACAGAGTGCCTGACTGAGGATGCTCGGTTTATTCCCTATATCACGTTATAAATGTGGACAATTTCAGTAGTCACTGAATTTCCCTCCCAGTGATGTTGTGTGTTTCTGTCTTTTATTTCTCTCATATCTCTGTTCCTTTTGTTTAATAATTCTAATCCTCACACTCCTACCCTGGAACATGTGAATCCTGTAGTCGAGGCTGGACCCCAACACTCCCTCTCTTGGCAACTTGGTAAAGAGTCAGTTGAATGAGCAGGTGAGCTGCTTAGCAGCATCCACACCAGTCCTGTGTGTGCACACACCTGCTCTCCCCTTAGCCTGTGAGAGGCAAGTTGTGGAGGTTGTATTACAAATCAAAAGAGTACGAACAGTTTCCATGTTACATCACAGAATGTAGCCTGTGAAACCCATATCAAAATAGTTTTGTCTTTTATAATGCGATGTTTTATTATTCAGTAATGATTTCATTTTGTAATAAACCCTGAGGCTGCAATGATCTTTTGAAAGTGCTTATTAATAAAATATTAAGTATTGAATTTCTATTTCTCAAAAACATTTAAGATTCCCCCTCCTCCATGAGGGCTCTGGTGAGAGCATTGGCCACACAGAAGCCTGAGCCTGCTCTCTGGAGAAGCACCTTCTTCAGAAGTCATTATTTGAAGAAGTCTGGATCCAAAGCTGAGGGTTCGTTTGTGCGGCTGTAGAGAGTGTGAGCCATCATTCTAGAAGGTGTAGTCTTTGACTTCCATCGGGTAGCTGTTCTCTCGGTGTGTTTCTCGTGCTTGTTATGTTGGAGTTCTCATGCGCATGCTCAAAGTGACGGGAGTTGTAGAGATTGACTCCATGGGCAAAATGTAAGGCTTCAAAAAAGTCGGTCTTACTCCATTGTCCTCACAGAAGTTTCCAGCAGAATGCTTCAGATATCTCTATCAGGGCTGGAAAGGTGGCTCAGCGGTTAAGGGAACTTGCTGCTCTGCTGTAAGAACCTGAGTGTGGCTCCCAGAACCCAGACCAGCTTGTAAATGCCGGTAACTCCAGCTCCTGTAAGAGGATCTGATATACTCTTCTGGGCTGCACAGGTAGCAACACATAATCATGCTCACATATATTCACACATATGTGTGTATACACACATACACACACACAATTATTCTAATAATCCGTTAAATTATTAGTGATTTATTGAGTTAATAATTTATAAACTTTCTAATTATTACATTAAATAAACTTTCTAAAAATATCATTCTCATAAAAAGCTCAATAGTGAAAATAAAAATGCCTGTGGTAAAGCCATCATTCATAAGGTTCAGTGGTCAGGTAAAATCAATACACTTATTGATACAAGCAACTCGCAGGAAGAGAAGTGAGACAGAAAACCTTGGTTTAAAGCCACATGTTCTGAGGCTGGAACGGTGCCTTAGTGGTTAAGATTGCTTGTTGCTCTTCCAGAGGACCCACGTGAAGTAGCTCACAATCCCATGTAACCCTGGCACCCTCTCCTGGCCACCTCAAGGATCCACACATGCTTGACATACGCTCACATAGACACACATGCATGAATAAAATAAGCCTTGGGGCTGGAGAGATGGCCCACTGGTGAAGAGAATTGGGAACTCTTCCAGAGGACCCATGTTCTATTCTTAGAATCCACGCAGCAACACACAACCGTCTGTAACTTCAGTTCTAGGAGATCCAACATCCTCTTCTGGTCTCTGTGGGTACCAGGAGCACACATTGTACACAGACATACACAGGCAAAACATCCATACCCATAAAATAAAAATAAATATTTTTAAATAAATAAAAACTGGAAATCTTTCACACTCTTTAAAAACGATGTTCTAATCTCGCTGCATCTGTGGCTATCCTGACATATTGAAAGCATTGCCTTACCAAGTGACAACAAACAAAAACAATCTCACAGGAATAAGTTATGAACGGAAATGTCCTGAAACAGGAGAATATATGACTCATAATTGTACCCAAGCAATCTGCCATAATTCTACAAATAAAAGGAGTGTGTCTAATGGTCAACTTTGGAAGCTTTTCATAGTTGCCTCTGCATATTGGGATGGCTAGTCTTAGGTCTCAACTGATCGCATCTGGAGTTAAGTAAAGAACAAGTTGCTGCTAGGCAGTCCTCTCACGGATTTCCTTCATCAGATGACTCGAAATGGGAGAATCCACCACCCTACATGTGAGCAGCTCCTTCTGGTAGCAGCTCTGATTGGGGAGACCACAGAAGGAAGCTTTTTGCTTTGGGCCTTGCTGGCTTGCACTCAACACCTGGCAAGTTCAAGTACTTGTCACTTGGTACTAGGTCTTAGCTCCTGGCTTGCAGTGTGGACTACCTGTGGCTCTCCTGAACTCCTCCACACTTTAAACATAGATTGGGATTTAAAAGGCATCCATCCATATGTACTGAGTAACTACCAGGTTCTCAGCCTCTCTGTATGGTTGAGCTATCCAGATTGCATCGTGTAAACCAATTTAATAAATCCCCTTTTGATATAAATGTATTCTATCTGTTCTGTTCCCATAGAGAACCCGATATCATAGGCAAGGCAATGAAATCTCTATTACTGGAAATGTCTGAGGATTACTGGTGAGTCAGGTATAATGGTGCATGTCTATGATCCCGACACATGGAAAGGTGAAAGCAGGGGCCAGCCTGGGCTACATTAGATCTTAGAGGGAAGAAAAAACAAAAAAAAAAAAATGAAAACACCTTTCCAGTGAAGAATCTGCCCAAGTTGAAGGAGAATCCATAATAGCTATAAAATTCCTCTGAATTCTGTGATTCATGGGTTCAACAAATAATTATCCCACACTCACTTGCTCTTGGATATCATCTCTGAAAGAGTCAGCTGGAATGTCATGGAACATGGCAGTCCCTGGCTCCTGATCCTCAGGAACCAGCTGGGATAGTAAATCTGTTGTTGTTGTTGCTGTTGTTGTTGTTGTTAGCATTGTTGTTGTTTGTTGTTGCTGTTGTTGTGAGTTGATTTAAAGAATGTGAGTGTCCCTCTCTGTCAGGCCCTGCCCTAATGCTAGGTACACAGTGCAGAACGGTGGTGAGCTGCCTATGGTATGATGACTACACAACGCTGAGACAGTCACCTGATATCTGCATCCAAGAATAAATAGGTAAAAACATCAGGAAAAATGAGGTATATGAAAACGCTTAGGAAACAGTCCAGGGCCACACAGGCGCCGCTCATGGGTCGTAGCCATTGAAATTCATATCTGCATCTTTAATGTGCCCTATGTGAGCTCATTAACAAATAGTTACACATGCAGCCGTCTCATCTACTCTCTGCTCTCCATCTGCAATCAGGGTTTCAGATCTGTGTAATTTCTGCCAGCTCGTACTGAGTGTTATGAGATTCCTTTCCATGGAAGCACAAACTAAAATAGCCTCCCTGAGCCTCAAAGGTAGGGTCCTATTTTGCATTTTCCTGTTACCTCCCACACTTAACATCAAGGCTAAGTTCTCAGGGGCTTCTCTGTTGACAAGAATCGCTGCCTGGAGATCTTTCCATCCATCTTTAATCAGAATAGAGTCCCTGGTCTTTACCACACTCTTAAAATAAAACACACGCTCTTTTCCATGAGCCTTCACTGTATCTTCCCATAAAATGAAATATTATGACTAGGATTCAACACAAATACAAGGCAGCTCAATCCATAAAACCCAAAAATCCTTCTCAATAGAACGTGGGCTTCAATCCATGGCTGTATCCAACAGTTGCTGATCACAAGACAGGCAAAGTTTGTGTAGTGTTCCCTTTGTTCCAATTCCTCCCAACTACACTTTCATCATCATAGTGGTGTTTCTTTGCACAGAGGACAAGGGTCTGCCTCCATTCTGTGTGCTCAGGAGCTGGTTTGATTCAGCACCCACAGAGCACACCATGAGCTTGCTGTGACTTCCTGGGAATGTGTTGAAGTTGAACATGAACCTTCCCGGGCAAATTTGTATTTTGTTTTCCTGGACCATTTCAGCCTTTCGAGTTCTGAAAACAAAGAATGTTAATAGTAACTTCTAAGACAAACACTGTTGATGTGGGATTTCCCTCTGTATGCTGTGATTATCATTGACAAATAAAGGAACTGCTTTGGGCCTATAGCAGAGCTATAGGGGAACAGAGCTAGGTGGGGAAAACTAAACTGAATGCTGGAAGAAAGAAGGAAGAGCCAGAGAGCAGCCATGGAGCCACTGGAGACAGATGCACTGAAACTTTGCTAGTAGGCCACGACTTTGTGGTGATGCAAAGATTAATGAAGATGGGTTAAATTGATATACAAGTTAGCCAATAAGAAGTTAGAGCTAATGGGCCAAGCAGTGTTTGAGACACTCTCTTGTAACAGTTACTGAAGAGGGATGTTGGACAAGTGCTGTTTAATGCTTATGATTTAAACATGAAAACCATGAACATCAAAACCAGAAACCTATGCCCCTGCCAGGGAAGCATCCACAGTATGTTGTAGGAAGACTACATGGTCTTTCTAGATGCTTGGCCCGAAATAATCACACAGAAACTATAGTGGCTTAGCTCTGTACTCTGATCTTCAGGCAAGCTATATTTGTTAGATCACAAATAAAATATCACCATAATCTTTCACGTGATTAGGGCTCCCTGTAACTGCCCAATCATTGTGGTATAAGGAAAACGGGAAATAAAATATCACCTCAGAAGAAAGAAGAGTGGTGTTGAAGACATCCCTACCCGACAAGAAGAGAAATGAATGTCTCCCTTCAGATCTCTGGGACATGGGGAAGAGAGGTTAAATCCAGGTGACTCATTTGTCCTCTCGGAAGTGGAACCCTGGGAAGGTGTGACAGAAATATCTAGATGTAGGAGCAGGAATGGCAGGAGGGTGTGAATGAGTGTTGACTGCTCATCACCTGGGAGCCCTCCTGGGTCACAGGAGGACCACAGTGGAGCCTCATCCTAGGTAATATGACAAGGAAAGTGTCACATCCAGATAGGACTCCTGACTTCCCAAGACCTCTGTGGGTCCTCCCTTTTCCTTAGTGTCCATGGGCCACTGGTCTGAGAGGACAAAGAGGTCAGAAGCAGCATGAAGGACTTTGTACGACCTGTGAGTATGATGGAAATGGCCTTCTGGGAGGCTTTCTCAGTGTTACAGCTCAGCTCCATTTCAGTGTAATGGGAATTTATAGGATGGGGGTGGCAGTTGGGGCATTACCTAATCTGCATTTGGGAGCAGCATGGTCCTACCTACAACTGGAACACAACACCTAATTATCACGTGAACAACAAGCGGACAACATTTGCAGGGAACTATGTCAAAGGCCACACTTAAGTCAGGCCTCCAGGCTCAGGGACAGCTTCCCTGTAAGCATCCAGGCCTAGAGACACTGTCCACAAGGGTTTGGAGGGAGTCCTGCTGCAGAGAGTCCGCTATATTATGCTGAGTACAGAGAACTATCTGGACATGGTGAAATGCAACCTCAAATGCAGAGCCCTAAAAGACCTGGACAAGGAAGGAGGAATGGTGGCTCCTGGGCTCTAGAGAAGGGACTCAGAGCAGGATGGGTTTAAGTAGGAGAGCCTGCAGAGGACCACAAGAAGATGCAGTAGGTACAGTATTCAAAGGTCTTGCAGTCCAGGGCAGTAACATGAACTCAGTGTTGGGTGTCTGATGGGCAGGGAAGACCATCTCCAACATCACCTTAGAGAATAGAGCAGCCACTGTAACGTGAGCATCAGTGAGGACCTAAATCTCTGTATCTCCCCTGCTGACATAAGATCACATGTGCTCCAAGCCCCAGTCTATGCTGGTACCACCTTAGAAGACAGGGACAAGAGAGTGGAAACTAGAAAACTGAGCATTTTCCCCAAGGAATTTGCCATCTGATAAACTATTTAAATCCCAATGTATCCAGGAAAGCATGAATTAACAAGTTTAAGGTTAGTTTGGAACTCGTTCCCATGTCTTGCTCCCCTTCCAGCAGTGTGGTCAGTAAGAAAGATCACATCAGTTTTGAGAAACAAAAAAATTGGGGGGAATTGGCAAGATAGTCAAGAGAAAAAGTGCTTGCTATGTAAGCCGGATAGCAACAGTCCAATGCCCAGAACCTAGGAAAGGTGGAGGAGAGAATCAACTCCACAAAGTTCTTGTCTGCCCTCCACACTTGTCCTGCAGTGCACATATGCACACACACACACACACACACACACACACTAATAATTAGTAAATAATTTTTTAAATTCCATTTCTTAGAACATCAGTATAAGAGATGTGGAGATACCATGCATGACTCTACCCACAGTGCTGTTTGCTTTTTCTGTCCTCCATTTCCAAGATATTTGATTCATTTAAAATACTTTTATTTAACAAGCATAAAATTTTCTTTCTTCTGCTGGGCCTCATCTTGACAGGGTATCCCTGAAAAAACACTGAGAGTGGGAAGAGAATGACTCCCAAAATTCCCATTGTACCCTTAAAAAGCCAATAACGAGAGTCCTGAACCTCAAGATGTGCTGAGCTAACAGAGAGGAAACACAACTACACAGTTCAGCATGCTAGGAAAGCAACTTCCACCTCCACAGCATGCACAACCACATGGGGACCCCAGCATCTGGCTGACAAAGACAATAGCTTCCCTGTAAATGCAACACAGCCTTCAAACCTGTGGCTGTAGACAGGCACTGCAGACTTACCGAGTAGTGAGAGATTGCAACTATAGCTGGGTGGTGGTTGTGCACACTTTTCATCCCAGCACTCAAGAGGCAGAGGCAGGTGGATCTCTGAGTTCGAGGCCAGCCTGATCTGTGGAGCAAGATCCAGGACACCCAGGGATATACAGAGAAATCTGTCCTGAAAACCTATTTTTTAAAAAAGAAAGAGAGATTGCAACTAACTACCCCCACACAAACACAGACATACACACAAACACAGAGACAAACACACATATACAGAGAGAGATCTTGTTTTCAACAGTTTCCTGTACCCACACCATCACCAATGCAATCAGGCAAACCCTCTTGGCTTGCTCCCACTTGAGCCCTAACATTGCCTTCCCTAAAGTTGTTTTCCTTCCTTCAAGCTCACCCTTGATGCTCCAGTAACCTTTCTGCAAAGAGGGAATAAGTGCATGAATTCATTTTATATTTATCAAAATCAAAACCATTCAAGTTAAGAAGAGAACACAGGATGTGTCTTCCTCAGGGCCAGTCACAGCTAAAGGGGGAAGAACCCGGTGATCTGCCTTCTTCATTCTTCAGACTGCCTGAGTCCCGGCCGACTCCCACTGGAGATCCTTTGCTTTCATCTACCCATGGAGCCGCTATTGTTTCTAATTTAGTCATTCTAGTCTGAGACTCCCTCCTCTATAGTGATGTCAAGGACCTTTACAGCTCTCTTCTAGTTCGCTTCCTCCTTGCCGCAGAAGCTACCATCCCTCTGCATTCTTTTCTGGGCAGGATGCCCAAGGTCAGAGAACACTTGCAGTTACATTCTGCTCATTATCTCTTCACTTCTGGCTTGGGGAAAAAAATGCCTTCTTTCTCTCAGAGCTTAGATAATGGCACCTTGGAGATTTGTTATTAAAAAATAAATAAACAAATGAATAAGTAAACAGGTATCTTCCTTCCAAGTAGTTTCCTTCCTCCTGAAAGCCCAGTTCTCACTGAATGAAAAGTCCAGGGCGTGGCACAGTGATTGTATTTCCAGAGTTGTTGCCTCCATCTTTTTTCCTTCTAGAAATAAAAAAAAACTATGCTCTATCAATATTTAATGATAACAATTATCTTTAACTGGCGAAAGTGCCTTCCATTACATAAGGTAGAAGGACAACATTTATCTAGCCCTCGCATAGAGATTCTTGCTCCATTATATCCACTTGGGAGGAAAATGTTATAAATAATTAACCCACATTGTTACCATGAATAATAACATGGTCAGCAAGAACTTCCATCACTATCGGAAATAGGTCTGGCGAGGATGCCACCGCCTAACGGTGCACACCCTTCACTCCTGACCACTCCAGATGGAGACCCCGAACTACTGAGTCCATGATGATAACATAGGTACTCAGGGTAAACCTAAGCATCAGGCCCGTCGCAATCACATAGGATAAACCCTAAGTACCAAGCAACCCTGATCATATGGGGTTCTTGAACTTTGCAGCACTGTTGAGAAATGAGACTGAAATCCCAACTGTGAGTAAAATGGGCCCTAAAGGGGAAAAAATGCAGCACAATCCGAGCCGTCGGGTCACTGCGTAACACTGATGTAGAGGAGTAGTGGAGATGCCAGCACTGTCACTCATGGGCTCTGTGAACTCAGACCCCTCCTCCCCAACCCGTAGAGCTAATTATGTCCAACCGACTTTACAGAGCTTTCATACGAGGCATTGATTATTTCATCTTGTTAAATTCTTTTAGTCCTCTAACCTAACAAAGATTATTAACTGGAAAATGACAAGTTCCACTCTTAGCATCCCGGGTGACTGGTTCTGCCTTCTCAGCTACAAGAATACTGAGTATCACTACTTTATCCCCTGCAGTGCTTCTGCCATCACCACGAAGCTCCCTATCTACCTGGAACCTTACTTGAAAAATAAAATGCCTCTACTCACAGAACTAAGTCTTGCACATCAACTTCTCTTCTCAGACATGGAGGATTTTATTTTTCATGGCATGTTCACCGGTTGTCACCAGTTTTGTCCCCTAGCTAGGGTACACCCACACGAGGTTCATGGTGTACTCTTTAATCAAGGATGTCTTTAGTACAACCTTAATAACCTCTTAACCGTAGCAACATCTTGTTGCTTGTCTTCACGGCTGAGAGAATACGGGTCTTCCCCAGACTTAGCTAACAGATTCCACCAACTAAATGAGTGAAGCAAGCTCCAAGCCAGCACTTTCAGGATTGTGTTAACTTGGAAAAGATAGCTTGTCTTGCTTCAGATGCCTACTCTCTGACAGCCATAAGAAAACACCGGTCATGGTGCTAAAGAACTCATACCCACACTGACTGTCCAGTAAGGGGCAAGTGAAGCAAAGGGCTCTGTGCCTCTAGAATCTAATGTTCAATATCATAACAAGGGGACAAAATCATATAGCCCTAGCTATTACTGATTTGGGTTACAAAATTCAGGTCAAGTGGCTGGAAAGATAGATGAAGGATTAAGAGCACTTGCTGCACAGTCATGAGGACTGGAGTCCAGATCATGGACCCCACTCGCACATCCCTGTAACCCAGGCTCCAGGGGAGCAGAGACAGTAGATTGCTGGGGTCTGCTGGCTTCCAGCCTAGCCAAGAAATACAAGTCTGGGTTTTAGGAGGGGCGTTGTCTCAAAGGAACAGACAGAGTGATAGAGGACATCTGGTATTTTCTTCTGGCCTACAGACACTCAGACACATATGAGTACATATGTTCACACAGACACAGGCATACATACATACATACATACATACATACATACATACATAGGAAGATCTTTTAAAAAATTTAGATTACCACCAAATCAATTTCCTTAGTTCACTTCTTTGCTGCCTCACAGTTCAATGCAGGATGGAGTATACCTGAATCCATCAATGTTAGTAAAATTTACAGCCTGTGACTGTCACTAATCCCAGCCGTGTTTTATGACATTGTGCAGTGATTAAAAATGGGCTTTTGAAGCACAGTTTAGTTTTATAAGAAGACAGTTTGACGGTAAGGCAGCCCATCTCTCTTTATATTGCACAGAAGAAAACAACCTAGGAAAGAGGATTCTCCTTTATGATAGAGATCAGAACATATAATCAAATTTTAATCTTTTTTTTTTCAGAAAGCTTTCATCTCAATTGATTAGTCAGCTTTTCCAAACCCTTTATTTGGTTTACTAGATCAAAAATCCAATTTAATAGCACACTGAAACTAATTGAAGACCCAATAGATTGTTTGTTAGTTTTCCCTTTAATTAAAAATGATTTTCTTCTTAAAGGAGACTCACGCTTCTGCCTTTGCATTTTATTTCTCCAAAAGGAGATTATGTTCACCCCTTAGACAACACACCCATTGGCAACAGCAATACACATGCATATTAGATAACAGCAAGTTGTAGCGCTCAGGTTCTAGACATATCTCAAAGTGTGTTCTCCATAAGAAACCGAGTGCTGGTTACTAAAGTGGGCCAGTCGGGGGAAGGTAGATTAAGAACACTTCTGCAGCAGTTCTTCCATACCGTCTTATATTGTAGTTATCTGCAAAACTGTGGGGCTAAAGACTACACTGTGCGATTGGGATTCAAAACCTGTCTTTATTTCTTCATCTGAAAAATAACCGTGGTAAGAGTATCTACCTTGGTGTTGTTAGAATTAAATGAAATAGTTCATATCTCAATTGGAAGGGTGCTTCACAAACAGAAATTCTTCAATAACTACTATTATCATCATATTGCTATTAATCTTGTCATTTCTTTCATAATGGTAGGAACTCTATCTCTCTCACCACTGTATTTAGGTAGAAAGTCAGGAAGGGACTTATTCAATTTTTCAAAATTTCCAAATCTTATTTACCTCACAGTAGAAGCAACTGGTATATCAGACCCCCACATCTGGTTTATCTACCCAGGTTTCAGCACAACTGTGTGGCACAGGCTTCTCTATGATCTATGATCTATGATCTATGATCTATGACCTGTACAAAAGCCTACTTCTATTTGTCTGCCCCCAAAGTAAATTTTGATATGTGATATCAATAGCTTCATATGCTGACCGGTCAGGGTATTTCATCCAATCTCCCATTTTAAAAATCTATGTTCTTTTTGGTCTGTGGACAACAGTCACATATTCACATTTGAGGTTCTCTACAGGCTCAGGACTTTCAGGGACTTTGGGATTAGGTAGCAATCGTTCAGAGGACCCAGAGGTAGCAGGTATATTTTCATTAATTACCAGACCTCTTCATAGTACAGACAATCCGCCGGGCAGTGGTGGCGCACGCCTTTAATCCCAGCACTCGGGAGGCAGAGGCAAGCGGATCTTGTGAGTCCGAGGCCAGCCTGGTCTACAAGAGCTAGTTCCAGGACAGGAACCAAAAAAAAAGCTACGGAGAAACCCTGTCTCGAAAATCAAAAAAAACAAAAAACAAAAAACAAAAAAACAAAAAACAAAGTACAGACAATCCTTGGCAGTGTAGCCAGAAGCCTTAGCCCCATGAACTGGTGCTCTGAGATAGTCTTGGGTTGTCCCATTTTGAATACAGAATCCACTTACGGGTTTTCCTCCACCAATGCTCACTTTAAATTGGATCTTTAGGAAATCAATCCATTTTTCCCTTGACTGCCATGATAAATCTAGGGTGTTTTTATGAACTTCCTAATAGAATTAAAGGCTTTGCCAGCCTGTGGCCATGACTACAATTTGCTGAATACTGATAAATGGAGCTATCTGTAGAGCACTTTCTGGAACCATTTGGCCTCAGTGACTCACTCAGAATTTGTTCCCTGAACCCTAGTTTTCTCCAGACTACCAGCATTTCTCTGGTGTCTGGCACTTGAAACCAGCATTCTTGCTATGTTAATCTGAATTTATTCGCTAAAATAGAAACATATTGAGGCTGTGGAAACAGCCATTAAAGCATTTTCCTTGAAAACATGAAGACCTGAGATTGATCCCCAGAACCCACATTTTTAAAATCTGGGGGTGGTGATGTGTGCTTGTCATTCCAATACTTGACAGCCTGGGCAACGGAAAGAACCCTTGAGCTTGCTGGCTAGCGAGAGCAGACTACTTGGCAAGTTCCATGGCAGTGAGAGACACGGTCCCAAATAAAAGGAGGCCAACACCTAAGGAAAGACAACTGAAGTTGTCCTCTAGCCTACACACACACACACACACACACGCACACGTGTGTGTATCCACATGCACATGTACATCTGAACACACATAAGCAAAAATATGAAAAGGACTGATGTATAATGGGCAGTTCCAACTAACAGACACAGAAACTGCTTATAGGCATTGGACAAGACAGACCATGAAGACATTCATGGCCCCATCTCAGCTAGGGGGAAACAGTTGGAGAAAATAAAACAAGGTGATAGGATAAAAAATGAAGCGGTGGGAAAAGGGGGCACACTCCAGAAAAGCAACTTCAATTCAAAGAAGCCTGAGGCAGAAGTAGCCTTGTCTGTTGTGTGGTATTTTATTTGTGTTCTGACAAATAAAGCTTGCTTGAAGTCAGAGGGCAGAGCTAGCCACTAGTTAACCACAGAGGTCTGGAGTTCTAAATAGAAAGGAGACAGGAAATGATAAGTCAGGGCAGAAAAAGGATCTAGGCACTTTGGGACAAAGGAATGGAAAAGATAAAAAAGGGACTGTGACTGCTCCTCTACTTCGCTGATCCATCAGGTTTTTATTGATAAGATTAGTTAGATTTACGTTTCATCTGGAGTCCCATGTTGGGTAACATATGTAAATAGATGTTTTCTGTCCTGACCACCTGTTCCCAAACACCAAATACCAAGCAGCTACTTCCCAAATTGCCACACAGAGGCTCATATTAATTATAAGTGCTTAATCAGTAGCTCAGGCTTATTAATAACTAGCTCTTACATTTTAAGTTAACCCATATTCCTTATTTTCTCTCTGCCACGTGGTGGTACCTATATTAGCATGACACACTCATCTCCTGCTCCCTTGTTGAAGCCCACAAGTATTATACAGTAAATGTACAGCTGACAGATCTATCAGACTAATTCAAGGGAAGTGTATACATACACATGCACATGGAGAACCCATTTCAGCAGAGCTGTGGGAACACTTGCCTTTTGGAAAAGTCACTGTCAAAACTGTAAAAACATTGTGAAGCCATGGTTCTTCCTTTCAAAATGGAATTAATTCCCCTAAAACCTCAGCAGTGTAACTTCTCCTACATGGGCAATGGAATGACATTTCCATTCCTCCACACCATGAGGCCTTAGAGTGATGGCATTCACTCTTTGTTCTAACAGTCAAATTTACATAGAGTCAGTACCCCAACATTACCTGCTAACAGACCACCTAGGAAGACACTGCCCTTACCAGACAGACAGGTCTGGGTGTGAGTGAGTCCAAGTTCAGGGACATTTAGTAACTTTATGTAATCATTTGGAATGTCAGGTATTTTCCCTGGAATGCTGGCTCTTTCCTGTGTGGGGTATCACCCCCTTCTCCTGGAGTGCTGCTTTGTCAGATTGTACCTGCCCTTTTTGTGATTTTGATATGCATATTATGATTGTTTTGCCTATGGAGTTTTTAAACCATGAGTAAAAACTAAAAACCTGGTGGATATCACCCCTTTTCCTTCTTCTTCTCTTCTTGCTATTTTTCCCCAAAAGGAATAAAGAACATATAGAGATAACATCGGTGAATTGATTTATTCCATTTACCCTCAGAACCAATTAGCCAAATTTTCACTTGCTATAGCAAATCTTAGCTGGACCCTTTGGGGGTGCTGAGGCAGGTACTCAAGGCCTCTGATACTCCCTCTGCATTTGACTGGCAACTCCTGACTCCGCCCTTCTTCCCATCATCCCTAATTTGGTCACCCCACCTATACTTCCTGCCTGGCTACTGCCCAATCGGTGTTTTATTCAACCAATTTGAGTGAAAAATCTTTACAGTGTACAAGAGGAATAACCCATAGCCCTAGCCTGTGAGGGGAAATAGGAGAAAGTGAGGTCCACTCAAAGCCAGATGATATGACAAGTCAACTGAGGCCAAACCATATGAGATCATATAAGAAAAATGTAAAGAATGTAAAAAAAAAAAAAATACCCAGCAAAATTCTTCACAGACCTTGAAAGAACAGTACTCAACTTCATATGGAAAAGCAAAAAAACCCAGGATAGTCAAAACAATCCTGTACAATAAAAGAACTTCTAGAGGTATCACCATCCATGACTTCAAACTCTACTACAGAGCTACAGTACGGAAAAAAGCCTGGTATTGGCATAAGAACAGACAGGAGGACAAATTGAACCTAATCAAAGACCCAGATATTAATTCACACGCCTATGAACACCTGATTTTTGACAAAGAAGCGAAAAATATCAAACGGAAAAAAGAAAGCATATTTAACAAATGGTGCTGGCATAACTGGATATCAACATGTAGAAGAATGAAAATAGATCCATATCTATTGCCATGCACAAAACTCAAGTCCAAATGGATCAAAGACCTCAACATAAAGCCAGCCACACTGAACCTCATAGAAGAGAAAGTGGGAAGTACATTTGAATGGATTGGCACAGGGAACCACTTCCTAAATATAACCCCAGCAGCACAGACACTGAGAGAAACAATTAATACATGGGACCTCCTTAAACTGAAAAGCTCCTGTAAAGCAAAGGACACAGTCAACAAGACAAAAAGACAGCCTACAGAATGGGAAAAGATCTTCACTAACCCCACATCAGGCAGAGATCTGATCTCCAAAATATACAAAGAACTCAAGAAATTGGTCATCAAAAGAACAAATAATCCAATAAAAAATGGAGAACAGACCTAAACAGAGAACTCTCAACAGAGGAATCTAAAATGGCTGAAAGACACTTAAGGAAATATTCAACATCCTTAGTCATCAGAGAAATGTAATTCAAAACAACTCTGAGATTCCATCTTACACCTGTCAGAATGGCCAAGATCAAAAATACTGATGACAACTTATGCTGGAGAGGTTGTGGAGAAAAGGGAACACTTCTGCATTGCTGGTGGGAATGCAAGCTGGTAAAACTCCTTTGGATGTTGGTGTGGCCATTTCTCAGAAAATTAGGAAACAACCTTCCTCAAGACCCAGCAATACCACTTTGGGGTATATATCCAAAGGATGCTCAATCATGCCACAAGGCCATGTGCTCAACTATGTTCATAGCAGCTTTGTTTGTCATAGCCGGAACCTGGAAACAACCTAAATGCCCCTCGACCAAAGAATGAATAAGGAAAATGTAGTACATTTACACAATGGAGTACTACACAGCAGAAAAAAAAAACAACATCTTATATTTTGCAGCAAAGTGAATGGCGCTAGAAAACATCCTTTTGAGTGAGGTAACCCACACACAGAAAGACAATTATCACATGTACTCACTCGTAGGTGGTTTTTAAAGATAAAGCAAAGAAAGACAGCCTACAAATCACAATCCCAGAGAATGTAAACAACAATGAGAACACTAAGAGAGACTTACATTGATCTAATCTAGATGGAAAGTAGAAAAAGACAAGATCTCCTGAGTAAATTGGGAGCGTAGGGACCTTAGAGGAGGGTTGAAGGGGGGAGGGGAGAGGCAGGGAGGGAAGCAAAGAAAAATATAGAACTTAATAATAATAAAAAAGAATGTAAAAAATGCAAAGAAAAAATCCTTTTAGCTCCAGAAGGTTGGGCTCTCTTTCCATACGAAGGGCCATGAAGGGTCCTGACTTACATCACTGTACTGTACTTCCCATTAATCAAGATAATCCCCACAGACATCCCCACCAGCAAGTCGAATCTAAGCAATCCCTCTTTGAGACTCCTTTCCCAGGTTCTAGATTGAGTCAAGTTGACATTTAAAACTAAGCCCCAACCTTCCACTCTCTTTGACAGGAGTTCTCACCACTTCGTCTTCAAGCTTCTCCATCGCATTTCATTCTCTCGAGTGACTCTCAGCTCCATCATCCTCCTGCAAGGGACTCTACACTGATCTTCTCAAAATCACCTTTGAGCTGCGGGATAATCCTCTCATACACTGTAAAGATTTGTCACTCAAATTGGTTTAATAAAACACTGATTGACCAATAGCAGGCAGGAAGTATAGGCAGGGTAACCAGACTAAAGATGAGGGAAAGGAGAAGGGTGCAGCTGGATGCAAAGGGAGCAGGAGATGAATGTGCCATGCAAATAAAGGTACCATCATGTGGCAGAGTGTAAATAAGGAATATGGGTTAACTTAAAATGTAAGCGCTAGTTAGTAATAATTCTGAGCTATTGGCCGAACATTTGTAAGTAATGTGAAGCCTCTGAGCAGTTATTGGGAGTTGGAGCATAGAAGAAAAATGTCTGACAACATCTTTGTTCTCCCATAATACATCCCAAGCAACTTGAGTGAATGAACCTCTATATCTACTGATTGAAGGACTGACTCATAATGGCAATGACTACTGAGTTCCATTTGCATGTTCCACATGGCACAAACTAGGTATTATAGTTCACGTAAGACAAATGGGCTGGCATTCCAGCCTTGAAGAGCTCTAAGGATACAAACAAGCGTGTAGTGAAAGCAGGTGTGAAGCACATGGATACTGGAAGTAACCAGGGAAGGAAGAGAACAATCCCCCAAAGGAGGCAGAGACCCAAAGTTTAAAATGTCTAAACTTTCAATTTTTTTAAAGATTGATTTATTTATTATGTATACAGTGTTCTGTCTGCATGTATGCCTGAATACCAGAAGAGAGCACCAGATCTCATTACAGATGGTTGCGAGCCACCATGTGGTTCTTGGGAATTGAACTCAGGACCTCTGGAAGAGCAGCAGTGCCGTTAACTGCCGAGTCATTTCTCTAGCTCCTAAACTTCCAGTTTTTATTTATGCCTTTTGTCAGTGAACTAACAGATTTCATAGTCTACTTGACACTTTGCATTGCCTAAGCAGAGAACTAATTATTGCGTTCTATGTATTAGACCAAAGCATAAATAAATAAAATGGAAATATGAATCACTTTCCTTTTCAAACCTAGGTCAGTCTGCTCATTTTCTTCCAGTGGTGTTGGAGTGCTGTCAAAGATGGTGCCCGGCCTCACTGCCCCTCAGTTGCCATGCGGAATAACTCAGGATGCTCAACCCTCACTTCCCCTTACACAACGACAATGAAAGTCTGAGATCATGGTGCCAGCATGATGGCTTCTGTTGAGGGCTCTTTTCCCTGTTTAGAGATGACTATCAGTGTGTGTTTGCTCCCATCTAGAGCCCACAGCCCAAACCTGGCCTGCCTCTGCTTTTGTGTATCAAGTTTTCTTGGTATGCACCTTGCATTCAGTTTTCTACGTATTATCTAAAGCTGCTTTGTAGCACAATAGTATAGTTGAATAGTTTCAGGTGATCTAATAGCCCACAGGTGCTCAAAATTTACTACCTAGCTCTTTATAGAAAACGAAAAGCATGAATGACCTGACAATCCCAAACCTACTCCAACATTCTAGAGTTCTATTCATGCTAGGGTCTCGTCTGCAAGTTCTGCAAGGTGCCCTCATAGATTAATAGTTATTTAAGTAAGGGATAGATGTTTACATTGATGGAGGTCTTCCCTTTCTCTCACACTGAAGCTAACCTCTCTGATGTTATTAAGGGTGCTTAAGGAGACAAAGGGCAAAGCCCTTCCACATAGTAAATGCATTTTATGTCTCTATAGCCAAATACATTCTCATTAAATCATTGTTTCAGAGGCTCCGTTGAGTGCCTAATGTAGCAAGAAAAATAATAGAGAGCTAAGGCGCCCCGGCCTCATTGGTTTCCCTCTCTGCACTTACACAGGCCCTCTAATTTGCGCCACGCAATTTGACACATGCTAAGGACCATTTTGAAGTGTTTGTTGGTTACATCATTTGTAATATCCTTTCATCCCAAACTAGGCAGTTATCACCTTGGGATCCTAAATTATGTTCTTAAAAAAAAAATCACAAAATTAAAGATCTATGAGATATTAGCAACAAAATCTAATCTTCTCATCTCACAGATGAATAAATTAAGACCCAGACCAAATAGATAACTTGTCTTTTCTTAAAGCGCCCCAGTATGCCAGTACCTTTGGAGGCAACAACAACAGGCATTGTTAAGGGAGTCAGCTCCTTGCATGGGACCCTGAGAAAAGACTCCAGCATGAACTCCACTCCCCATTCCTCTCCTCTTAGGAAACTAAGAACAGCTGGTGTGCACCTCACAGGCTCCACTCCTACCTCTGTCCTTATTGGGTCATGTCCTTCAGCCTCAGCAGGAACTCTTATTGTTACTATGCTAGGATGAAACCCCACGACAAAAGAAATGGGACTTATGCTTTCCACATCACGGTTCAACATCAAAGAAAGTCAGGACAGGAAATGAAGTAGGGCAGGGACCTGTAGGCAGGAGCTGATGCAGAAGAGCGGATGAGTACTGCTTCCTGGCTTGTTCTCCATGGCTTGCTCAGACTGTTTTCTTATAGAACTCAGGACCACCAGTCCACAGATAGCACCACCCACAATGGGAAGAACACTTCCCTATCAATCACTAATTAAGAAAATGTCCTACAACTGGGTCTTAGAGCAGCATTTTCTCATTTTAAGATCCCTCCTTTCAGGTAAGTCTAGCTTGTGGCAAGTTGCCACAAACCACCCAGCAGATCACTAGACTGCAACACGACCTCAGACTCTGTCCATGTCCCATGATTTCCCTGAGTGTGACCCCTGGACCCAGATGGCCTGGACCTCATCGCCACCACCTTCTTCTACCAGTCCAGTGAACTTAATTCTAAATAAAAGTCGCTCTGTAGTGATATTATTATACTTAATGATATAATATCACCAAGATATTATCTCGGTGACAGTAATAGTCAAATTAAAACATTCTAGATTCATGGCACTAGCTTACTAATTCTTATTAATCTTTTTATTAGTTATCATTTTATTGTTCAATGTTCATCATCATGGCTTCAAATGACCCTCATTTTCATCTTCATCTAAAGAATGCAAATTTGTGTCTTTGTCAGAAAAAAAAAACTTTTGTTATGTGTCCTTTAAAATCTGTACTCTAATCCATGAGTCCAAAAGTTGCTGACATATCCTAAAAACATTTATACTAAAAAAAGATGTTGGGCATTAGTGGTCAGCCTCATGTCACCAGACCGTGAAGATGAGACCTTCAGAAAGTCATTGACCTGCTCAGGGTAGCATGGGTACAAGTGGCAGAAGGGAGAGATAGAAACCAGCTCTCCTGTCCTACTTTGACACTTTATCTTTCTACTGATACCAACACCTCATGGTATAATATTTTATCTTCTCAGAGATAGATTGAATAATAAAATGTCAGAAAAATTGGGGACTTGATTAAACCAGTGGATAATTGTCTACTGTCTAACAAGAGGGAAACTCTTACAAAACTACAGTACATGGATTTTTTTTTACTCATTCATGTTAACGGAACAGAAACATTGATGTTTTCAACGAGAAAGAGAAAGAGAGAATATTTCTTTTTCTCAAAATAACTGTAAGAGCTTCTCAATTCAAAGTAGGTATCCATTCAACTGCTGCCCTGCTAAAGAGAAAATTGATCTAATTAAGGCCAGAAAATATCAGTGTGAGTTGAATGTCAAATCGCAACAATAACAAACTCAAGGACTACTACAGTGAAAGAAGAAAGGGTCTGTTCTGGAGCTACATGAAGCTTTGTCTTACATTTAATAATAATGTTGATAAAGCAAGCTGGTGTCTAAGACTGTCCTCAGAGACTCTCACTAATATTCATGGTTTGATGTTAGAAATCAGACTTATCTCATGACTTAAGTACATTTATTTATTTATCTGGGGGTGCACACATACCACAGGGAGCATGTGGAAGTCAGAGGACCACTCTCAGCAGTCAGTTCTCTGCCTTTCCTTTGGTCCCAAAAATCAAATTCATAACATCAGACTTAGTGGCCAGAACCCTTACCTACTGAGCCAACCCCTGGCTCTTCCCACTTAAACCACCAAAATGGACAAAGATGTTTTGCATTAGCCAGCTTTCCATCACTGTGGGGAAAACACTTGAGAAATTCCACTTCCAGGAGAAGCTCAAGCTTCCAGATATTTCCATTTGTTTTGATTTGCATTTCTCTGATGACTAAGGATGTTGAGCATTTCCTTAAGTGTCTTTCAGCCATTTTAGATTCCTCTGTTGAGAGTTCTCTGTTTCGGTCTGTACTCCATTTTTTTTATTGGATTATTTGTTCTTTTTGTGTCCAATTCTTGAGTTCTTTGTATATTTTGGAGATTAGACCTTTGCCTGATGTGGGGTTAGTGAAGATCTTTTCCCATTCTGTAAGCTGTCATTTTGTCTTGTTGACCATGTCCTTTACAGGAGCTTTTCAATTTCAGGAGGTCTCATTTATTAATTGTTTCTCTCAGTGTCTGTGCTGCTGGGGTTATACTTAGGAAGTGTTCCCTATGCCAATGCATTCAAGTGTACTTCCCACTTTCCCTTCTATAAGGTTCAGTGTGACTGGCTTTATGTTGAGGTCTTTGATCCATTTGGACTTGAGTTTTGTGCATGGTGATAGATATGGATCTATTTCCATTCTTCTACATGTTGATATCCAGTTATGCCAGTACCATTTGTTAAATATGTTTTCTTTTTTTCCATTTTATATTTTTTGCTTCTCTGTCAAAAATCAAGTGTTCATAGGTATGTGGATTAATATCTGGGTCTTTGATTTGGTTCCATTGGTCCTCCTGTCTGTAATATGCTAATACCAGGCTTTTCTCAGTACTGTAACTCTGTAGTAGAGTTTGAAGTAGGGAATGTGATACCTCCAGAAGTTCTTTTATTGTACAGGATTATTTTGATTATCCTGGGTTTTTTGCTTTTCCATATGAAGTTGAGTACCATTATTTCAAGATCTATGTAGAATTTTGAGGAGCACAAATTTTTAAGGCAGTTAGCTCTCCAGAAGAGCAAAGAGCTTTGTAGCATTTCATCCTGCCTTACTCTAATCCTGCTACCCCTTGCCACCACACTGACTGTGAAAACCAGGTGTAACTAGAGGTTCCTACCCCACCCACCAGTTCCCAAATAACCACTCTGAGGCTTAAAATTAATTACAAACAGTTTGGCCTATTAGCTCAGGCTTATTATTAACTAGCTTTTATAAACTCATTTTTATTATTCTATATTTTACCACAAGGCTCATGGCTTACTACCTCACATCTTGCTTCCCTGACAGCTGCTGATGTCTTTTTGACTCCACCCTTCTCCCTGTATCTCTGCTTGGATTTCCTGCCTGGCTCTATTCTGCCTGGCTTATTTATTAATCAGTAATAATAAAACATATTCACAGCATGCAGAGGAGTATCCCACATCAACCAGGCTCTTTGTAACCACTAGAGAGGACATAAGATGTTTGGGGTTGTCTGAAGCCCCATCTCACTCTTTGACCTATTTGCCAACTCCCCGAAAACCCTTACTCGGCTTCACTCAGTGCTCCTTCAGCCCTCTCTCCCACAGAGCACTGGTTGGAAACAGTCTGTGGGAACTGTTTAACATTCCAGCTGCCAGAGGTGGCAATAACAGCTGTGACAAATGAGAAGCTAACCGAAAGCTTAAAATGGAATTCTGGGGAAGTCCGCGGGGTACTTTTTAAAGTTCAGAACTATTCCTGGGTGTGTAAGAGGCCATGTGCAGGATTGTGTTTATTTCTTACCTGCTAGTGACCATAAGTCTTTGGAAAAGCAGGAAGTTACGGCTAATAGAGAGTTGTAAACTGTCTTCCAGAGCTCTAAAGACATCTCCCAATACACAGAGACACCCTCAGCCCTCAACAGAGGCTAAGCTGTGAGTGCATGGCTTGGAAATCTCTGTCGAAATGAGCCTTCCACTACGCTAACTGTAGAGAGACGTCAATGGCGGTGCAAATGGAAATCCCCATGACAAACAGCAGCAACAAGTCAGAAAAAAATGGGAGCAGAGACTGGATTTTCAGAACTGCTACACTGAGTGACCTTAAATGCCCACCTTTGACAAGACGTGATGAGATGCACAAATAAACAGGGAGACACAGGCAAAGAGCAAGCAGTACAAATTATTCCTGAGGAGGATCCAAGGTGGGACTTACAAAGGCTTTAAATTAACTATTACAAAGATACTGAAAGAACAACAAAAAAAAAATCCTAGGTCAAAAGAACCAAACAAAAAATGTTTTATCAAGTAGAGAACATAATAAGGAAACTATAAAAATAACAAAATGAGTCTTTAACCCCAATGCTTGGGAGGCAGAGACAGGGGGATCTCTGTGAGTTCAGGGCCAGTCTGGTCTACATAGAGAGTTCTAGGACAGCCAGAGCTCTACCTCAAAAACAAAGAAAACAAAACAAACAGACAAAAAGACATACTATAAATAACATAATGAAAATTTCTGTGTGGATTCATAGTAGACTCAAGATGGAAGAACAAAGAAGCCATGACCTTGAAGAAAGATCAATTGGACTTCTATAGTCTGAAGAAGAGAAATTGAAAAACTGGTGAAACCTCAGAGGGCAGTGAAACTCATCAAATGGCTAACGTAATAGAATCCTCGGAATGCAGGGATGAAGGAAGACCATTCAAAGAAACAGCAGCTCACACTCTCAAGGACTGGATGAAAATAAAGCAGCCATCTAGTTTTAAAAGTTGGTGGACTACAAGCAGAATAAACTCAAAGACATTCACAGCTAGAAACATCACAATCAAGATCTTAGGAGCCAAATCGTCCCACGCAGGACAGGAGCCGAGAGAGCTCTGAGAGAAGCGGAAGCTACAATTATAAATGTTGACTGGAATCAAGGTATGAGAATTGCCCCAACCTGAAGTAACTGTTACGTCTAGAGCGTAGCCCCAGGCCCTGGCATCCATCCCAGTCCCCGTAGCCTGGGAGTTGTATTGGTCTGGACTCCAAATCCTAGCGTGCCAGGGTCAGGACCAGTCCCACAAGGTATTTAAGTGGGATCCCAGAAGAGAAACACGTGGTTTCGGGTTTGCATATACTCCCTGATTTCCTGTCTCTCTGCCATGCGCTCAACCACCTGAGAAAACCGTACTTAATGAAACAATGGTCATTTTGATTTGGTTTGATCTAACCTAACTGGATTTCTTGCACCCACGAAGCTGCCCCTTCTTAGGATTGCTTCTTAAGAGTAACTAAGGCGCTCTCTGTTCCTCCCTGTTGTAGAGACAGCCGCTTCTTTTCGTGCAGTGCCAGCCTCGTTCCAGAGACACGATGGTGAAGGTCGGAGTGAACGGATTTGGCCATATTGGACGCCTGGTTACCAGGGCTGCCTTCACTTCTGGCAAAGTGGACGTTGTTGCCATCAATGACCCTTTCATCGACCTCAACTACATGGTCTACATGTTCCAGTATGACTCCACGCATGGCAAGTTCAAAGGCACAGTTAAGGTTGAGAATGGGAAGCTTGTCATCAACGGGAAGGCCATCACCATCTTCCAGGAAAGAGATCCCGCCAACATCAAATGGGGGGATGCCGGCGCCGAGTATGTTGTGGAGTCGACCGGTGTCTTCACCACCATGGAGAAGGTTGGGGCCCACTTGAAGAGTGGGGCCAAAAGGGTCATCATCTCCGCCCCTTCTGCCGATGCCCCCATGTTTGTGATGGGTGTGAACCATGACAAGTATGACAATCCCTCAAGATTGTCAGCAACGCTTCCTGCACCACCAACTGCTTAGCCCCCTTGGCCAAGGTCATCCATGACAACTTTGGCATCGTGGAAGGACTCATGACCACAGTTCATGCCATCACGGCCACCCAGAAGACTGTGGATGGCCCCTCTGGGAAGCTGTGGCAAGAAGGCCATGGCGCTGCCCAGAACATCATCCCTGCGTACACTGGCGCTGCCAAGGCTGTGGGCAAAGTCATCCCAGAGCTGAACGGGAAGCTCACGGGCATGGCCTTCCGTGTTCCTACCCCCAATGTGTCCGTCATCGATCTGACATGCCGCCTGAAGAAAGCTGCCAAGTATGATGACATCAAGAAGGTGGTGAGGGGGGACTGGAGAGATGGCTCAGTGGTTAAGAGCATTGCCTGCTCTTCCAAAGGTCCTGAGTTCAATTCCCAGCAACCACATGGTGGCTCACAACCATCTGTAAAGAGGTCTGGCGCCCTCTTCTGGCCTTCAGGCATACACACAGACAGAATATTGTATAATAAATAAATAAATAAATATTTAAAAAAGAAGAAGAAGGTGGTGAGGCAGGCATCCGAGGGCCCACTAAAGGGCATCCTGGGCTACACTGAGGACCAGGTTGTCTCCTGTGACTTTAACAGTGACTCCCACTCTTCCACCTTCGATGCTGGGGCTGGCATTGCTCTCAATGACAACTTTGTAAAGCTCATTTCCTGGTACGACAATGAATTTGGCTACAGCAACAGAGTGGTGGACCTCATGGCCTACATGGCCTCCAAGGAGTAAGAAGCCCACCCTGGACCACCCATCCCAGCAAGGACACAGCAAGAGAGAGGCCCTCGGCTGCTGAGCAGTCCCTGTCCTAACTTAACCCTTGACACTGAGCATCTCCCTCACAGTTTCCATCCCAGACCCCCAGAATAGCAGGAGGGGCTTAGGGAGCCCTACTCTCTTGAATACCATCAATGAAGTTCATTGTACCCCTTAAAAAAAAAAAAGAGTAACTAAGGCAAGAACTAAAATATCAACAAGGAAAATGGAAACGAGAATGAGAGAGAACCTATTAAAGTGTCTCACTAGGCCTGTAACCAATACCATAGGTGAGGTGAGCAAGAAAATAGTAACTCCAACAAAAACACAGAATTCACACACACACACACATACACAATGTTCACTATTAAAGAAAGGAGAATGGTGAAGAATCTTTCAGTTTATAGAAATTTTGACACCTAAAACACTCAATGAATGGAACCCACAAGGGATTGGAAATGTGGGGCTGAGGAAGACTGGGGAGGGATGCAGTCTTGGTTTGCTTCTGTGGTCTTGACATTTTCTCCTGCATAGACAAGAGTGTCTCAGTTTTAGCAATCAATGACATGGCTCCCTCATCACTGAAGGGATGAGGGAAGAAGAGCCCCAGGACCGGATATTGGGTAATGCTCACAGGTGAATAAAAGAGAGAGAATTTTGGTTGTGATGACAGGAAAAAAAACAGAAAAGCAGAGCAGGAATCCAGAACATGTGTGTTTGAAGGAACATGTGAGAAGCAGAAATAGAGACGGGAAAGAAGGCAGCTTTAGCATGATCTTCAGAGACCTCAGGAGAGCAGACTTCACCAAGTGGTACATTATTAGTGTAAAAGAAAATCTTGTTAGAATTTTTGGTGTTCCTTATGTACACTATCCTATCATTCACAAATATTGATACTTTGACTCTTCCCTTCTGATTTTTATCCCCTTGATCTCCTTTGGTTGTCTTATTGCTCTAACTAGAACTTCAAGTACTATATTGACTAGGTATGGAGAGAGTGGACAGCCTTGTCTTGTTCCTGGTTTTAGTGGAATTGCTTTGTGCTTCTCTCCATTTAATTTGATGTTAGCAGTTGGCTTGCTGTACCAAGGAACTCCTACAGCTGATAAACACTTTTGTCAAGTGGCTGGATACAAGATTAACCCAAAAAAAATCAGTTACCCTCCTATATACAAATAATAAAAGGACTGAGAAAGAAATCAGAAAAGCATTCTCATTTACAATAGCCACAAATAATATGAAATATCTTGGTGTAACTCTAACCAAGCAAGTGAAAGACCTGTATGACAAAAACTTCGAGTTTTTGAAGAAAGAAATTGAAGGTATCAGAAGATGAAAAAATCTTCCATGCTCACAAATCAGTAGGATTAACATAGTAAAAATGACTATCTTAATAAAAGTAATCTACAAACTCAGTGCAATCCCCATTAAAGTCCCAACCCAATTCTTTACAGACCTTGAAAGAACAATACTTACCGTCATATGGAAAAACAAAAAAACGCAGGATAGCTCTAACAATTCTGTACAATAAAAGAGCTTCCAGAGGTGTCACACCCCGATTTCAAAGTGTACTGCAGAGTAATAGTAGTAAAAACTGAACGGTATTGTCATAAAAACAGGCAAGTGGATCAATGGAATCGAATCAAAGGCCCAGGCATAAACACACACACCAATGGACACCTGATTTTCAACAGAGAAGCCAAAATTATACAAAAAAAAGAAATTATCTTCAACAATGCTGCTGTCATAGCTGGATGTCGGCATGTAGACAAATGCAATGGATCCATATCTTCCACCCTGCACAAAACTCAAGACCAAGTGGATACAAGACCTTAACATAAATTCAGATACACTGAACCTGATAGAAGAGAAAGTGAAAAACAGCCTTGAACACACTGGCATAGGAGACAGCTTCCTGAACAGAACACCAGTAGTGCAGATTCTAAGACAGTACTTAGTAAGTGAGACTTCATGAAACTGAAAAGCTTCTGTAAAGCAAAGGACTCTGTCAGTAGGACAAAAAGGCAGCCCACAGAATAGGAAAAGATCTTCACCAATCCCACATCAGACAGAGGGCCGATTTCCAAAATATATATATAAAAAAATCAAGAAACTAGACATCAAAATATCAAATAATACAATTTAAAAATGGGACAGAGAGCCGGGCGGTGGTGGCGCACGCCTTTAATCCCAGCACTTGGGAGGCAGAGGCAGGCGGATCTCTGTGAGTTCGAGACCAGCCTGGTCTACAAGAGCTAGTTCCAGGACAGGCTCCAAAACCACAGAGAAACCCTGTCTCGAAAAACCCAAAAAAAAAAAAAAAAAAGGGACAGAGATCTAAACAGAGAATTCCCCACAGAGGAATCTCAAATGGCTTAGAAATATTTAAAGTAATTTTCAACACCCTTAGCCATCAGGGAAATGCATATCAAAACAATTCTGAGACTCCATCTTATACCTGTCAGAATGGCTAAGATCAAAAACACAAGTGACAGCTTGTCCTGGAGAGGATGCAGAGTAAGGGGACCACTCCTCCATTGCTGATGGGAATGCAAACTGTACAGTCACTTTGAAAATCAATATGGCAGTTTCTCAGAGAATATGGAATGAATCTACCTCAAGACCTAGATATACTACTCTTGAGCATATACCCAAAGGATGCTCAATCATACCACAATGATATGTGCTCAATGTTCATAGTAGCTTTATTTGTAATAGCCAGAACCTGGAAACAACCTAGATGCCCCTCAACCGAGGAATGGATAAAGAAAATGTGGTATATTTACGCAATGTACTCAGCTGTCAAAAACAACGACATCACGAAATTTTAAGGGAAATGGATGGAACTAGAAAAATCATCCTGAATGAGATAACCAGACCAAGAAAGACAAGCATGGTATGTACTCACTCATAAGTGGGTATTAGCGGTAAAATAAAGGATAACTATACTACAATCCACAGACCCAGAGAGACTAGGTAACAAGGACAATTCAGGGGAGGGGACATCCGGATTTCCCTGAGAAGGGGAAACAGAACTGTGGGCAGGTGGAAATAGGAACATGAGAGATCATGTTGGTGGTCATGTTGGTGAGGGGTGCGTGGAGGGAGAGTACTGAAAGAGGAAAGGAGAGAGCAGAATGATCTAGGTGGTCCTTTAACTCATGAGACATTGTAAGTAGCTGTGGTATGTTTGGTTTGGTTTGTTTTTTTAATTGAGCCTCATTGTAGCCAGACTAGCCTTGAATTCCATATTTAGCCAAGGATGATATGAACTCCTGATCCTCTTCTCCCCACCCTCCAAAATGCTGGGATTACATGAAAATGTAAGCATCCCCATGGCACTCTCAAGAGGCAATAACTTCTTGATAACCCAGACACTCCCAAACCCCAGACTCCCACACTGCCGCCACACAGGACTGACAGCCATGCTGTTCCGCGTTGCGGAGAGTGGGGACAGCATTCACACTGTGTCCACGCTGGACCCTGCAGAGCCCACACAGCCCTACGTGGCTCTCCTGAGGGAGAGCGCCGGAATAAGTTCAACTGTCTCTCTCCTGCTCGCCCTTCACCTTTAATTACACGGGGAGCGTGGGGAAAGAATGTGGAAGCCAGCTTGAGCTACCAAAACTAACTGCATATTGCAAAAGGAATGATTTCGCTTGACTGAACATTTCCAAGCAAGTTTCAGCGCCTAAGCATTTTAGACACAGAGAACAGTATGAATAATGTATGTGTGTATCTATACATAGAGATGCTTTTACATCTATATGACTTTTAATGAATCATTGCGAGAAGCATTTGGAATGCTCAAATAGCAGGAATTTCCTCACTCCCGTTCGGCTTTCTAGGCACCAATGCCATCAATCACTAAACTTGACACCAGGCACTTCATTGTTTTCCAGATTTACGACATTTCTCAGTCCATTGTTTCTCAACTGTCACCCTTGGTGGGCAGCTGGCACAATTCTCAGCTCCCAGGGAGCTCATCACCCTAGGAGCGATGGGCTAGCGACATTTTCCATTGACTGATCTCCGGGACAGCAAATATTCTCTGCGTGCCTACTCTGGTGACACCATTAGCTTTGTCCTCGGCCCTTAGCTCAAACGGAAATAATTAGGACTGTGAGTTTTCATCCCAAACACTGCAGGCAAAATTTGACCACAGAACCAGTTGTTCTGCGCGCCCTCTCCGAGGACTGGAGATTCTCCCAGATAGCCCGATAGTTTTATGGCACTGCTACAGAAATGTCTCTAACAGGGAGGCGCCCCTCCAGTGTCTTGAGAAGACTATTGCGCATCTGAATTTTAGTGTAAAATAGGTTTGTTTGGGTCCTGCTGAACTGTCTCATCCTCCTCTCGGGAAATGCATTCACACCAGGATCTAAAAGTAACCATGTGAGGTCCACATGCACGGTGTCAGGCCTGCTCTCTGTCCTTGGTTCGACCCAAGTTTGAGTGTGGTAGGTTTGCACCTGAATAGAGGAGTTAGAAAACCGGGGCTGCAGATTCGTCCCAACCAAATGTGTGTCTTGCACGTGACTGACACACACCTAATCAGGTTCCTCCTCCACAAAAAGGATTTGGATAACGTCCACTCTGAACACTTACTTTGAATGGATGGATTCTCCTATTTCCTGTTCCTACAGAAGAACGTACTCATGTCTTTCAGCACGGATAGGATTTCCCATCTATATTTCCTTACACATAGATATTGTCGTAGGCGCCTATGAGTATACGCTTAGATAATGAAACAGGTCCGAAAAGATTGAAAAGTAACCAAGGGGGTTCATTCAGCAGACATTTATTGAGCACTTATAGTGTACAAGGCCCTAATTTAGGGCCCTAGGGAGATAGGATGAGAGAAGCTTACTACATTGGCGCCCCTAATTCTTTCCCAACAGAAAACAGGGAGTAAGAGACCAGGTCCCAGCCTCCAGCCAGAAAATACAGCCTAGTTAACAAATGTTTGTTTGGTGTGGTTTGGGTACTGCGACTAAACCCAGGACCTTGAGGCATGCTGAGAGAGCACTCTAGCTCAGAGCCACATCCCCAGCAAAAGTAGCAATTCCTGTGCTCCATAGATCGTTGAATTTAGCCACAAGAATAGACTAAAACCTTACACACACAAAAAAAAAATGGTATTTATTATAAAGATCTTCTAGTTCCTTCTAAATAGATGCAAAAGTAATTTACTCTCTGAGAATGTTGTTAAATTAGATGTTTAACAACATCTAAGGATGTTGTTAAATTGCCCAGCACGGTGTCTCTATTATAATCTTTCTCTTCTTAACCCTCCTTTCTTCCTTCTTCATCTCCTTTTCCAAAGTCTGACTTTTCTTTTTGTTCCCTCCTATCTCAAAGGTAATAAATAGATAAATAAATAAATAAATAAATAAATAAAATAATCTCTGCATCTTCTTGACTCAGTTTCCAACAATGAGGAAGGGATAGACGCCCTTCTTTGGTTCATTCCTAGCTCTCTCCTTAGTACCCGCTTAAGACAAAAACAAGCTAAACCACCAGTGGGTGAAGAAATCTGCACTGTCCACAAGTTGCCACAGCAATCATCTTAAAAAAAAAATGTCAGCCAGCTCATGTTAACCAGGGGGTCCAATTAGGCACAGGACAGGGAAGAAAATCCAGGTTCCGTGAGAGTCTCTGTCTCTAGAAAATAAGGTAAGTGATGAAGAGCATGGGCATCCTCCACCTCACCGGTACCTTCCACAGAGTCACTGTGACCAAGCTTTACACAGTAAAATATCCTCTGGCTTTGTGGCTGTTGTTAAGTAATGTAGAATGTAACTCTAATTCCTTGTGCCCATCTCCTACAGGAATCAGGTCTATCTGAATAAAACTCTTGTTTTTTCAAGTAAAATGAGAACTCATTAGGAGTGGATAAATCTTTAAGAAGGATTGCTTGTAAGACAGAGAAAAGAATCAAGTGGACTAGCTTTAAAACACAATGCTTGGGGGCTAGAGAGATGGCTCAGAGGTTAAGAGGTTAAGAGCAGGGTCCTGAGTTCAATTCCCAGCAACCACATGATGGCTCACTACCATCTATAATGGGGTATGGTGCCCTCTTCTGGCCTGCAGGCGTACATGCAGGCAGAACACCATATACACAGTAAATAAACAAAATCTTTTTTTTAATGTTTGGGCCACACTTAATGAGCTATAATCTAAAGGGAAAAAATCTGTAGATTAGTTATGAGTAACATTGGCATGTGTCTTGGCTGTGGTTTCTATTCCTGTGTCAAAACCCCATGATCAAAAAGCAACTTGGGGAGGAAAGGGTTTACTTGGCTTACACCTCCACATCACAATTCGTCATTGAAGGAAGTCAGGGCAGGAACCTGGAGGCAGGAACAGATGTAGAGACCATGGAGGGTGCTGCTTACAGGCTTGCTCCTCATGGCTTGCTCAGTCTGTTTTCTCATAGAACCCAGGACCACCAGCCCAGGGATGGCACCACCCACATTGAACTGGGCCCTCTCCCATTGATCACTAATTGGGAAAATGCTTTACAGCTGGGTCTCATGGAGGCATTTCCTCAACTGGGATTCCCTCCTTTCAGATCGTGCCAAGCCTGATGTCTGTGTTCAGTCCACACAGTCCAAGGACAGAACCAACTCCCAAAAGTTGTCTTCTACCCTCCACATGCATGTGCATGTAGAATAAATAAACCAAATGTAATAAAAGAATTTTAATGATATAAAGGTATGCTATTATTAAAAATTTATATTTTTCACTGCAGGTAAGAGACACGTGTATATAATCTTTTAAGAAAAGTTTTTAAAAATCTTATTAATTTTGAATTGGAAGTTTCAGAATCAGGAGGCTTGGGAACATTAACAGCCAGGTACTTAACATGCACTTCTACTGACCAGATTTGGTTTCGAATATGGCACGCCCACTGACAGGAACCAGAACTCCTTACAGATAAAGCTGATTTCACATCTGGGACAGGAAATTCACAAGATGGGCTTGGCATGTTTTGTTGCTCTGAAAAGCCTATCAAAGTTGAATGAGACTCTTCAAAAAATCCTAGAAAACAGCTAACGGGGCTCTCGCTGGCCGGAGATGCAGCCACGCAGCAATGCAAATGTCAAGGTCATGACTGTCATTGGTTACAATACAAAACATCTACTGAGAAACTGTCTCTCAGCAAAAGAAAAAACTTTGAGGAGACTAAATTTAGAATTCAACTCACCTTTCTTCAAAGCAATGCAACAGTAATAATAATAATTCAGGAGACCAAATAGCCCTAGCTGAGGGAAAGAAAATGACTGGATCCCAGCTAACAAATGGAGCAGGAACCAGCATTAGGAAATCACCATTTTGTGACCTGCGGTGGGACAACAGCTTAGGCAGCCAAGAGAAGAAACTACAAAGTGGAAAGAGAAGAAGAGGATGCTAGCGGGGACCAGAGCAATGCTTCCATGACTATTTGCTGGGCGTCGAGAGAAAATGTAGTTGTACAGAAGGAAGATGAGATGTTGCTCTTAGCATCCCTACCACAGAATGCTTCCTGCCACGGTGTCGTGTGGAGTACCAACTCTCCATTATGCAGTGTCTGCGCAAAGTGTTGAACTTGAACTTAATCAAGACTCGGGTGCTCACTCCCAGTATACAGGAAATAGAAGAGGAAGAATCAGCTAAATGTCATCATTTGGAAACAGATACATCAGAAATGCGAGGTGTTCTACATCACAAGCTGTCAGGAGTGTCGGGGGTAGAGGCACAGTTCCGCACTGCCACCTGCAGCCTGCGGAGTTCCCTTCATCTTCTGAAACTGGATCCTTAGATTCTCCACAGAAAAGAATCTCAGGATGAGCCAATGTGAAGTGGAGGCGAGGTTTATTAAATGACATTTTTAAGTAGGAAGAGAAAGAGAAGCACTGGGAAAGAGGGTGAGGCACCTGAGAACGTGGCATGGCTTTCCAAGGAAAGTCACGTTTCTTTGTCCTTACAGTGGTCATAGATGAGATGCTGGGAGTTCCTGAAGTCCTTATCTCTAAAGGGTTGCTGAGGAATTTCAGTGAGGCTCTTCAGAAACCCAAGAGATGTGCTGCTTGCTGGCTGCACTCTCAGGCCCATTCTCTGGAGCATGCTCAGTTAGCTATCTTATCAGTCCACCCACCTGTAGTGGGCGAAGCCCACCCACATTAGTCAGCAGTCAAGGCCATGCCTCCATAGGCATGCCCATGGCCAATCTGGCCTAGGCAATTTCTCAAATGACGGTCCTTCATCTCTGGTTGTATCCAGTTGACAAGAGAGGAGTGTTATCTTCGTGTCATCAGCCTTTGCAGCAAATTTGGGATTCCTGATTCTCATCTGGCAAGAGACTTCACTCAGATGCCAGAGAAAAGGGGGCTCTTTCTCTGTACCGTGTTTCCAAAAGTTGCCCTCTAGCCCCCAAAACCACATGAAATAAATCAATAAATATAAATAAAATGTTTTATAAAAGTTAAAGAGAATTCCTCAAATCTAATGAAAGGAAAGCCTCCTTGTGTCTTTGGACTGCATCGGGATAACAATTATTTGAGGTATTAGAAAATGACATTTGGCTTTCAAAATGAGTATTAAAAATGTCTTAATTTCAAAATAACCATTTTGGTTGTTTCCTGCTATTGGTTTTCTTCAACCGAGTTCTAGATGTCTTCTGAAGCACTCCCTCTCCTATCAGCTTCCACCTGTTCCACTAAGTCTGTTCAAGCCATCATTTAACAAGTAGCTGTTGGTTCTGGTGAGTGCGCAAGCAACAAGAGCATTCCTGATGCTGTGTGACCTGTCATCGACATGGTCAAGACAAGTAAAGAGAAGATCGTGCTACCTGAAGAAGTACGCTGGGATGCGGAGGCAGGCGGGTATCACAAGAGAGGGACCCAACCCAGACCAGAAGTAGTGGCTGTGAGCCAATCAGGAGCCCAAGTAAAGCCTCAATGCCGGGAATGTTATAAGCAAAGAAACCAAAGTAAGCAAGAGCAGAGTAAGTATGGCTTGTTTTGAGAAGTTGAAGCACTTCATTTGTGTGTCAGCTTGATTGGGTGTAGGGTATGCAGGCATTATTTGGAGAGGACGTGTCTGGATTAGATTAGTTGAACTGGCAGCCTAAGTGGTGGTGTGAATAAGAATGGCTCCCATAGGTGCCATAGATTCATAGATTTGAATGTTCAGCTCTAGCTGGCGGGACTGTTTGGGGAAAGATTAGGAGTGACCTTGTTGAAGCGGGTGTGTCATGGGCTTTGAGGTTCCAAAAGCCTCTCTCTCTCTCTCTCTCTCTGTGTGTGTGTGTGTGTGTGTGTGTGTGTGTGTGTGTGTGTGCGTGTTTCCCTGTGTCTCTCTGTTTCTGTGACTATCTGTCTCACTGTGTGTATGTGTGTGAGTGTGTGTTTCTCTGTGGCTCTCTTTGTGTGTGTCTGTGTATGTGTCTCTCTCTCTGCCTCCCACTTATGAATCAAATGTAAGCTCTCAGTCACTGCCCCAGCACCATACTTGCCTGCCTGCCTTCCTCCCTGTCATGATGATCAAGGACCCACTGTCTGAAACTGTAAGTAAGCCCCAACTCAAACAAATGCCTTTTTTTCATTTGATTTTTCAAGACAGTGTTTCTCCGTGTGACCCTGCCTGTCCTGGAACTCACTCTATAGACCAGACAGGCCTTGGAAATCGTAGATCTGCCTGCCTCTGCCTCCCAAGTGCTAAGAGTAAAGGCATGCTTTTTTTTTTAAGTTGCTCCAGTCATGGTGTCTCTTCACACAGCAACAGAACAGTGACTAAGACACTAAGTAAAGCAAAATTGCCTCCCTAATGGGAGTAGGTCTCAGCCAGTCAAGATCTGAGCAGGGAAAAAGCTGATTAAGAGAAAAAATCTTTTTGCTTTTAATATGTGTGTGAGAGAGAATAGGATTTGGAAGGAGGGCATGTGAGTGTGAGGGAGAGGTCGTGCATATGAGGGCTGGTGCCCATGGAAACCAAAGGAGGGCGTCAGATCCCCTGGAACTGCATTACAGCCTGCTGTGAGCCTCCCTTCCGGAATGCTGGGAACGGAATCTCAGCCCTCTGGAGGAGTAGGAAGAGTTCCTAGTTGTCGAACCATCTCTTCAGCTCACAGTCCAGTCTTACCAGACAGTAGATCTTTTCTTATAATACGCGATGGCCTGCAGAAAAGCGGGTGGTGTTATTTATATGTCGGGTGGCATTGTGATACCCATGTGTACAGAAGAGGCCTTTGGACCCTCACATGATGCGAAGGTCCTTTGGAGCCTTCGCTACCCACGTAGCTGAGTTATGTGTGAATGGGACCAGGGATGTTGGAAAGAAGAAAGGAGGGAGACTCAGAAGCTAGAGAGGAGGACAGGAGTATAGCAGCAGGCTCCTCTGCAGTTAGAGGGTACATTACAGGCTGGCTTCACTTTGCATTAATCTCCCTTGTGCCTGAGCTGCAACCCCAGTGCTTTTGAAAACCAATGATCAGCAGAATTTTGCAGCTTTAATAGAATGTATGAGCAACTGAAAGTTGCCGAGCCTTCCCTCCATCACCTCCCGACCTTCCCACACTCCTTGTAAAAAAATGCTTCTATGTTTTTTCCACATTAACGTTTTTGTGGGGGGGGTCCTCCCTTCTATGGCAGGAACTCACAGCGGGTGGATGTTTAATAGTTTGCACGTAGTTTTCAATGTCACATTTCTATAACAG
This sequence comes from Chionomys nivalis, assembly GCF_950005125.1. NCBI lineage: Eukaryota > Metazoa > Chordata > Mammalia > Rodentia > Cricetidae > Chionomys > Chionomys nivalis. The sequence goes on along the minus strand of NC_080110.1, from coordinate 30,165,901 downwards.
TGTTACGGAACAAAACTAATTGTCATCTGTATTGGAGGCAATTCTGTTCACAGCAAGATAAATTGGATTTCTAAACTGTGATTTCCATTGTATTACCTCTGTGTAGCGTGGAAGTTATCCTGATGTGCACAGCAGTCGGGCTACTTACAAATACAGTGAAGGCCAGTCGTGTGCTGAATCCGTCATCTCGCTCTTCCCCGGGGAGAACAGAAGCATAATTGTGCCCCACCGTCTAATGGAAGAGGTTAATGAGGGTACAGTGTTTTAAATATCAGTGTGAGCATTCAAAGACTATAAGGGAACAACCCACTACCTAAGAGGGCTAGGCATCTTTGTGAGCTATCCAATTTGTCACTGAGGACTTCTGGGTATGTGAGCCTTTTTATAAAGTTGCTTTACAGATATATACATATAGTTTTATATAAATACATATAGGTGTGTATGTGTATATATGTATGTATACACATATCACTATTTCAGAATATAAACCACTATTGATTTAAAACGATCCTAATCTAACAAATCATAAATTTTGACTCTATTAATCATAAATTTTAATAAACTGGATATGTTCTTGGATGGCATTTTTATAATTGGTGAAAAACAATTTTCTAAGTGAACTAATAGAGTAAACCTTGAGCATATGCCTCACTAGAATTAACAGACTAACCCAAAATCTGAACATAGTGGCACACGCCATTAATCCCAGCACTAAGGAGGCAAAGGCAGGCAGACCTTTGTGAGTTCAAGGCCAGTCTGGTCTACAGAATGAGTTCTAGACAACTAGTGCTGGGTAGAGAGACCCTGTCTCAGAAAGGGGTGGGGAAGCATTAAAGGTGATATAAACATGGAATCTGGAGCTGGTCCATGTCTGTATGACGCTTGCCTCCTCTGCTACTGTGATCCTGGACAAATTACTTAACTGTACTTCAGCTTTCTCATCCATAAGAGTGGGAACAGAAGAAGAAATCATCTATGTCTTTTCAGTTACTGGGAGGAGACACCATGACTGAGGCAACTTATAGAAGAAAGAGTTTATTCAAGGCTTACAGTTTCAGAGGGTGAGTCTACGACCACCATGGCAGGGAGCAGGGCAGTAAACAGGCAGACACGGCACTGGAGCAGGAACTGAAAGCCTCCTGAGGCAACAACCACAAGGCAAAGTGAAAATTATATGGGAATAGTGTGGGTTCTTGGAACCCCAAAGCCCACCCCAGTGACACACTTCCTCCAACAAACTCACACCTCCTGATCCATCCCAAACAGTTCCACTGAACTGTGAATCAAGCATTCAAATATACGAGTCTATGGGACCATTCTCATTCAAATATACGAGTCTATGGGACCATTCTCATTCAAATATACGAGTCTATGGGACCATTCTCATTCAAATATACGAGTCTATGGGACCATTCTCATTCAAATATACGAGTCTATGGGACCATTCTCATTCAACCACACCAAACGTTACTGAAGTCACGTTTTTGAGGCTAGATCAACAATGAACTCAGAAAGGCTCCCAAGACATTAAGCAGTGGCATGAGCGATCTGCATTAGCATAAGCTAGAAGTATCATTTTCTGACCAAGCAACAAAACTTATTCAGACACCCTGGTACATTTTCTCAGACTCTAACAGGCAGAAGTATGTTGCCTTATGCTTATGACAAGTATCTTTGAAAGCAAGAAAACAGAATCAAAAAGTAGAGAAAATGAAACAGCCCTGTTTTCCAATTATTTTATACCAGCATGGAAACGAGGACCAACCAGCAGTACCTGAGCCTTGTCCCTCTGTGTCCTGTCAAATGCTGATAGGATCTTGGAAAATTTTACACCAAGCACTAGCAACATTCCCACTGTGAGGACCCACGGTAAAGTTCCTTTGTTTGGGGGCATGGAGCATCTGCAGTTATGGAAATCAGGCTGACTGCTGACAGTCAAGGACTAAAGGGGGATTTAGAACTGGTCTGTTTTGAAATGAAGTAAAATAGGGGAATGTATTTAAGAGCAGTATTTCCTGATGCTCTCCAATCACGAGTCATAATTACATGAAGACGTGACCTTCACAGGCAGTCAAGGCTGGACAGCTCTGTCCACACTTGCGCCTCTGCAAACTGGACAGACTCACATTACAGTTTACATTCTAAACTGCTTTTCTTAGTTCTACAGAACACGCCTCCTTCATCCAGGTACTGTCTAGAAAACAATGAATACTTATCAGACAGAATAAACATGTACAGACAGCACAGTGGAAGGGGAGAGCGAACGGATGTGCTCCTTAAATTCACCCAATCCGTGACTCTACACATGCAATTCTATAGGGATTAATAAACTTAGAGAATTGATTTCACAGAGTTGTACTCTAACCTAGATGAGAGGGGGGAGAGAGAGAATATACTTAGATGTAAAAGACAAAACAAACTCATTGCCACATGTTGTCACGCACACCTTTAATCCCAGCACTCAGGAGGCAGAAGCAGGCAGACCACAGAGTCTGAGGCCATCCTGATCCACACAGTGAGTTCCATTATATAGAAAGCTACATGGTGAGACCCTGTCTCAAGCAAACAAACAATAACAACAAAATGGATAAAATCATGAAATGTTCATGTAACAATCTAGAAGATAGTTTCTGCGACATGGGCTGGGAAGTTTTTCTGTTCACCAAGATCCTGTTAAGAGGGTACAAGATTTCTTACAGCTAAAGCTGAGTCAGGAAGCCTCTCTTAAATGAGACACATTTGCCTCTAGCAAACAGAGCCCACCCAAAAAAACACTGCTACTAAGAAGCCATGTTTAACTCTGTTCTTTTGTATCTAGAATTACTTCCCAAGCTCTCTCAGGTTTTATGTGGATGTAGTTCTCCACGTTGGCACCATTTGTTGACAGAGGTTTCTTTCCTGCCAAGTCCCACAGTCATTCGATTCCAAAGAAACACACAGAGGTCTACATTAATTATAAACTGGTTGGCCTATTAGCTCAGGCTTTCTTATTAACTAATTCTTACATCTTACATTAATCCATAATATTTGTCTGTGTTGGCCACTTGGCTTGGTACCTTTATCAGTGAGGCATTCTCATCTTGCTTCTTCTGCATCTGACTGGTGACTGCAGACTGAGCCTTTCTTCTTCTTAGAATTCCCCTATTCTGGTCTCCCTGCCTATACTTCCTGAGTGGCTACTGGCCAATCAGTGTTTTATTAAACCAATACAAGTAACAAATCTTTATGGGGTACAAGACCATTGTCCCACAGCAGCAAAACCCACAGAGACATGTGACCTGGATGGGAGTCCATGAACTCTGGAAAGACATCTAGAGAGAGCTCGTGGAGCCCACCTAGGTAGGCCCTCTGCATGTGGATGACAGTTGTGTAGCTTGGTCTGTTCGTGGGGCCCTTAGCCGTGGGTTCAAAACTTGACTGTGGCACATGAGCTGGCTTTTTGGAACCTATTCTCCACTCAGGAATGCCTCACCCAGCCTTGATGCAGGGGAAGGAGCTTGGTCCTGCCTCAAATGATAGGACAATCTTTGTTGATTCCCATGGGAGGACTGCCCCTTTCTGAACAGAGAAAAAATGATGGGAGTAGATGGGACGTGTGCGAGGGAACAGGAAGAGAGGAGGGAGGGGAAACTGGTTGGTATGTAAAATAAGTGAAAAGATTTAATGACAAAAGATTGCGTGTAATTAGAAGTGCTTGTATTACAAAAGAAATAATAGAATTAAGAGACAAGCAGAGCAGAGGAAAATATTTGCAAGCTATTTACCTCACAAGCTCAATATTTGGGATACATAAGATTTGAGGGGAGAAAAGAAAGAAAATTAAAAATCAGAACATCAGAAAAGCAAGCAATTCAATTTTATAAACAGACTATAGAATGATTGTGGAGGCCCAAAAATGTGAACCTATTTCCACCTTGTCTAAAGGTCAGAGAGTTTTAGCTTATTCAAAATTGTTGACAAGTGTGTAGGGTGTGGTTACTTGGTCTTTTTGACATTAAGATGGTCCATACTGGTAGATCCACTCCACCCTGACCAATGGTCAGAATATTCAAACATACTTCTGCTCCTTCTTTTGAAATAGGGGATTTGACCTTGAGAGTGGCTGCCTTCAGGATACTTGGTCTAGAATGGGTTCACTGCCTAAGCAACAGAATGTTAATGACTTGATATCTCAAAGTATTGAAGCAAGTAACTGTTCTAGTTGTGCTTTGTATTGTGTTCAAGCAGTCTTTTGTCTTCTTCCCCTGATTACACTGGAGTATAAAAGAGGCAACATTAAATGAATTTCAGCACTCACTGGAACTCCCTCCCAGTACTATCCTATGTTTTGTTTTATTATTTTTACTTGCATCTTCCTTCTCTTATTTTCTAATCCCAATGCCCCTACCCTGGTAAGTGGTATTTTTGTTGAAGCTGATCTCCAACAAATGGTGCCCACAATGTGGGGTAACAGGTGAACCCCAAAACACACAAATGTGTGGCCAGTGACACAAGGGAGAAACATGGCAGACCCTACATGAGAAAATGAAACTGCAGGTGTAGAAGTGAGAAATGAGTGCCTGGAAATAAATAATCATTGATAATAAAAAGGAAAGAAAAAGGCAGGGCAAAAAAATGGAAGCAAAATCATTCACTGAACCCCCTGCCAGTAGACCCTATGTTTTCTGTTCTATTATTTACAGTGGTGTCTCTGTTCTCTGTGTTTATTTTCTAATCCCCATGCCCCTACCCTGGTAAGTGGTGTTTTTGTCAAAGCTGGTCTCTGACAAACGAGGTGGATATTTCTCCCCAAAAATAGGCAATAACTATGTGTGGGGAAATGCTATTTCACTGATTGCTAGAGAAATTTAAATAATAAAAAACAACACACTATCTTCTCACTCCAGTCAGAATAGCTGACATTAAAAGAATTGAAAAAGTTCACAAATACTGGTGAGGATTAGAAGAAAAGAAAATTCTCATATGCTGTTTGTTTGTGGGAATGCAGATTAATAGAGCCATTTATGGAAAAAAATATGGAAATTCCTCAAAAAACTAGAACTCGAACAGCCTGTGGCCCAGCAATTATACTCTAGGATACATAACAAAAGGAGACGAAATGCAAAATGATTTGCAGCAGCCAAAATGTGAATCAGCCCAGATTCCTCCATAGATAAGGGAAAGGTGCTGCACTGGGGAGTTGGTGGTGTGCATGCCTAGCACACACAGTCTAAGTTTGATCCCTAGCAAGGCATAGACTGGGCGTGGTAGTGCGGGTTTACAATGCTGGCATTCAGGAAGGAGAGGAAGGGGGAATCCTAAGTTCAAGCTCATCCTCAACCCATGAGGCCAGCCTGAGATACATGAAACCCTGTCTGGGGGAGGGCAGGGCAGGAAACTCTATATTTACATAAGGAAATGATCTTCAACCATTTTTTAAAAGAAAAATCCCATCATTTGCATCAACATGGATGGAACTGGAAGTCACCATGTTCAGAGAAGTAAGCCAGATGCAAAGACAGACACCACGTGTTCTCATCCATTGTGGAAACCAGTAAGGTGATGTGTAGAGTCAAATGGACTAGTGACCATTAGAGGATGGGAGGAGCCAGGGCAGTGGGGACAGGATAAAGGTCAATAAGGAACATCAAACAGAGTACACGAATAACTTCTGGTTCTTCAGCACAGCAAGGTAGTAATTAAAACAATTTCTGATATCTTTCGAAATGACTAGCAAAGACCACAAAATGATTAATGGCTAAAGAGATGGAAATACTTAATAAGCATTTTAACAATGCTGTCTTGATTATTACACTACTATTATTGATTGAATTGCCACCATGCACCCATCAAGACAAATAAACAGTACACTGGAGTAAGAAAAAGTAAGGTTTAATGAAGTAAGGTTTTATGATTTCACTTATATACAGTTAAAATCAAGCAATACTATATTGCCTGTGAACTTTTAAGCACTCATGTAAACTAAGAACAATCACACAAATTTCAGGGCTGTGACTACTGAGTGTGGAAAGAATGGATGAACTCATAAGGAGGCACAAACTCCTAATCCAGATCACAAATTCCTAGGAATTTGTTGCATTCTCATTCTTTGGAATTTGAATATCTTTCACTTATGTTCTTTCATATCTTTGTAATACTTAACAAAAATGTTATCTCTTAAGAAAATAAAGAGAAGGAGAGATGGCTCTGCGGCCAAGAGAAATTTTGCTCTTGCAGAGGACCCAGGTTTTGTTCTCAGCACCCAAGACTTTTAATCTCCTAAGGAGAGCTCCAGAGGATCCAGCCCTCTTTTCTGGGACTCCATACACTGGTCCACATACCCACACGCAGACACACACAGGCATGTGTAATTGGAAAAAAAAAAATTTTTAAAAGATAAATAAATAAGAAAAGAAATGACAGAAAAAAATATTTATTGTATATGTAACAAAAGAAAAAATAATTAAGAACATAAATAGGAAACCCCCACCAAATACTAAGAAAGAAAGGAAACAACACAGTAGAAATGATCAGAGACTATGACAGCACAGCTCCAACAGTAAGAGACCCAAGTAGCACATAGATGCACAAGGCATCCCTCCTCACTAAGAGACACATGTAGTGCAAAGATACACAAAGCATTCCTTCTCACTAAGCCCAGCAGTGCAAATGAAAATAACTTGTATTTCACTCCCTGGATATCAGAATCCCTAAGAACAGGAAAAATGAAATGACAAAGCCTTATATGGGACAATTTGATATTATCCATTAAAAACATAAATGTAAATGTTGTTCACCCAACAATTCTATTTCTGGGAATCTATCTGATAAAAATACCTATGTTTGTCAAATTTTCTATCGAATATTCATTTTGTATTATTTGTAGCAGTGAGAAACTGAACAGGAGGTGGTGGCACATGCCTTTAACCCCAGCACTCAGGAGGCAGAGATAGATGGATCACTGTGAGTTTAAAACCAGCCTGGTCTACAAGAGCTAGTTCCAGGACAGCCATGACTGCTTCACAGAGAAGGTCTCATCATGGAATCAAAATTATATCTAAACCAGATAAGGGCAACAACAGGTCATATGACAATGAAAATAAAAAGGAGACTAATGGGCATGGGAGTCACAAGGAGGGCAGAAGGGAAAGGAAGGGATACAGAACAAAACCAACAAAAAAAAATCTGTTTTAAAAATGCCATGATTAAACTTAATTCTCAGTAAGCAAATGTTTTTTTTCATGTATAAAAAATATATCATTACTACAGTAGAAAACTAAAGGTGTCTAAATAATGTCAATGAAATTTTAAAATTATATTCAAAAGCAGGAAATTAGGATTATGGGGAGGAAAGTCAAAAGTTGCAAATTTTTGTGATGACAATATTGCTTTTTCACTAATGATGTAGTTTCCCAAAACCTGTAGAGAGCTGCTGTGGGAGTATACAGCAGGTGACAATTAGTGTTCAGCAGGTAGACCCATCAGATGCATGATTCCCAGGTGGGGAGCCCCATCTAGCAAAGCCATGGGGCCACTGACCGGGGACCCTAGTTGTTCCTGTCTGTAATTTCTCTCATGAGTCCCTTCATTTCTCCCCTAAAAACAGCTTTGCTTATATTCCCACTGCTCTGTGTTATCACATGTATAAATTCTATCTATTGGGCACACATATAGCTGTGGATGATCTAGAGGATGATTCTGCTTAAGCTATATAATACTGATGAACAGAAATACTAGGATATTCTTCATAACTCAGGCTGACTTAGGAGAATTCTCAGCTGCAAAGACAGCCTTTTACACATTTAGCCAAAACATCAGCAGATTCAAAGCAGGCTGGTTGCCCCTAGCGACACATACACAAGGTCATTTCCCCAGGTGTCATTCACTGATGCAAAGTCAGAGTTAGAAGCAACTTTAGTCTTCACATACTCCTTACCACTCAAGGTCCAGCTAACTAACTTTTTGGGAAACCAGCCTCAACAAAAATATCACTTTCCAAAGTAGGGGCATGGGAATCTAAAAATATTAGTAAAGAGAATGAAGATGTGAATAAAAATAATAAAACAGAAAACATAGGATAGTACCAGGAGGGAGTTCCAGTGAATACTGAAATCGCCCATGTTAAATTTCCAATTGCTTAAAATACCCCTGACCACAAAAGATAGGAGTAAGACCAAAAAAAAAAAAAAAAAACAAAACAAAAAAAACCCTGCATTAACATGATACAAGGAAATGAATAGACCAGTTGAAAGTCATGGGCTACATCCACAGTTAAACATTCTGTTGCTAGGACAAAACAAGTCACACTCACACCCTAGACCAAAACATTCTGTAGGCAAACCACTCCCTGAGTGGAATCCAATGTTACCTTCTTAAGGGAACTGGAACTTAATTGAATCCTCAGACTTTTGTTTGAGGTAGAAACCTATCTGCTTCTCTATTCCTGAAATACAAGGTCTGGATATTTGCCACACCTGTTAACAATAACCTTGAGAGAGCAGAACTCTCTGATCTGAATCTGGGTGGGACCTTTGAGGTAGAAACACAATAACCTTGAAGGAATAGAGGTAAGTTCCAACTCCTCTCTGACCTTTGGTCAACGTGGAAATAGGCTCACATTTTTGAACCTCCACAATTCCTCCCTTTTTATTAATTTTTATAAAGCCTTGCTTCTGCAATAGGACAGTTTATTATGTCTGCCTTAGGTAAACACTTTCCCATTTCCCAGACTTACCCATCTTCCATACATGCATTCCAATCAAGTGTGTCCATGTCTTAGATGCCTGGGAAGAAAAAGGATCAAACTCATCTTTGATGCTGATCTCTGTAAGCAAAGGGTTAAGGGAGAAAGTACCTCTGGGCTCTGTGTCTCTGAGCCAAATTTCTGTCAAGAGAGTTCATCAGTGATTGGTTAATGGTAAGCAAGCAAATAGTACTTTGTGCTATACATGCTTCTTTGGCTCTAGTATCTCCAAATAAAAGGAGTGGATGTATCACCAGAGTTTAGAATGCCCCCTTTGGTTTGGTCTAGAGTATTTCTTAACAGTACTCAACCATATCAAAATCTAAATTTGTCTTATCAAACATGTCAAATTCAAGAATTCATTGGAAATGTCAAACTTTTCTTAAACAAGTTCTAATCTTTTTCTAATCATTAACATCTTATGGTGAACTAAAGCATAACAGGTCAATACCATAACACAATTCGTCAAATTATGATCCTCTTAAATCCATTCTAACCAAAAGACATGAAAGGGTTTCTGTGATGGGTGAGAGTCCAATTGCAATGCTACTTTAAAGCAATTGACCCAGTCTCAGAGCAGCAAAAACCCTTATGTTACCCTCCTCATCTCTGAAGAGGGGCTTCAGTTACTCCTTGTAACAAGTCTTTTTTTCCCCTAAGGGAAAAATTGATGTCTCAGTTCTCAGGTTCTTTCAAAATTTCAACAACAGGCTGAATTTCTCACTGGCAATCTGAGTTTTGTGTCTAAAAGTACAAAACAGTCAAACATTCCATCTGCATTTCTGGTCCGGCTCCAAAGTAAACAGGACTCACTAGGTTTGGAAGTTTGAGCAGCAAGTCTATCAAGAAACTGGGACTCACCAGTTGTCATTATGATTTTCTTTCCCATTTCAGACTGATGTTGTAATTCAGGAACACTGGTTCAGGTACCCCTTTCCTCGGCCTGCAGTATGGTGGTATGAGGAAGTCAGGATCATGGGTTCTCACTCTGACTCTTCAGTGCGGGTGTTATCAGTTATGATGTCATCAGGGCTGGCAATCATCTGGTGGACACATCAAACCAGATGTTCTGGAAGCTATATCACTTGATCCTCATCTTGAAAAAAAAACCACAGACATGCCATTAACCCCATATTAACACAGAATCAGATCATTTCCATAATCTAGTGCAAAGGTCTCTCCACCTTGCTTTAGCAAAGGTCACCTTGGTGTCATCATGCCAAAATCTGTCAGCAACAGATTGTTCATGGACATCCATATTCAAGAAGTTTAGCATTAAAAGGTGCATGACTCAAGGCATTATATGGTGTTTGAGGATATAATTCTCCTGCTTTTATCTTTTGAAATTGTGTTTTCAAGGAGTCATGGGCATATTCTATAATTCCTTGTCCTTAAGGATTATAAGAAATGTCTTATGTTCAACGTGCCATTGGGAAGAAAATTACTGAAACGCTTTACTAACATAACCGGACCCATTATCCATCTTTATGATTTTTGGGGTTCCCATGTATGAGAAGCACTTTAAGCAATGAGTTATTACATGTTTAGTGGCTTCCCCAATTTGTGCAGTGGCTTGAATATCTATCAATTGTCACATGCACATATCTTGATTTGAAACACTATTCACAACATACGCAGTTCTTCCATTGGAAGAATCATCTGTAAAATTTAGCATAATATCCTTTAAAGGATCTTTTGCTACAACTTTAGGGAAAAAAAAGGAATGTAATTGTGTGAATTGCAGCAATGGATCAGCTGGGAAAAGATTATTAATCTAGACTTCAAATTGAGCAAACGCAATTACCCAAGAATCACTATGCAAGAATCACTATTTTGAAATAACAAATCAATCTGTGGTTTAGTATAAGGAACATTGATTATAGCTGGATCTCTGCCAAAATATTTTCTAGATTTCATCCTGCTCTTTTGTGCTAAGCAAGCCAATGCTTCACAATAAGGGTTCAATACCTTAACTGGTGAAACAGGAAGATGCAGCCATAAAAGCAGACCATTTTCCCATAATACTGCTGTAGGAGTAAACTTTGCAGGTAATATACATACTTGCCAAGGCTGATCATAATTGATATAATGTAATTTCTATTTCTGTATAGCATACTCTACCTGCTTGAGTACCTGTCAGGCAGCTTCTGTAAGCTGTCTAGTAGAATTTGGATCACTGCCCCCTTTAAGAATTTCACTTAAGTGGCTCAAGATCTTCTGTAGGATATTTTAAATAACACACAAGCAGTTGGAATACATCCAAAGCTGTTATTGGGGAAGAAATGAAGTTCTTAGGGGAGAAAGAAAGTGACTCATGAAAGAAATTACAGACAGGAGCAACTAGGCTTCATGATCAGTGGCCCTACGGCTTTGCTACATGGGACTCTAGCCCCCACAGCATTTGTGGATTTTCTCACATACCCTGGTGTTGACTTCTGGGGACTGGAACCCCAAATCATCAGCAATAAGAATCCTCTCTGCCAACTTCCCATGGCATTTCATAGACTATGCCACTTAGTCTTTGTGGCCTTGAGATGTTGAGAAACAAATTCATTGCAGAGAAAAGTATGACTAGCTGCAAAGGGTGGCCTTTGTGGAGATAAGAACCATGGGTTTAAATACCTGCAAACTCCAAAGATTGCTGGGAGAACACAGATGTCTGTGCCGTCTACATATATGTCAGATAATAATGGGATTAAAAAAAAAAAGAGGTGACAAAGGAGATGGGGATCAACAACCTGTCCATTAAGAATGACAAATTTCAAAACAGCATATAAAATAGTCTTACTAAATTACAAAATAAGAACTATAGATTTGTGGGCTGCACATGGAGGTCAGTAAATGCACAAAGAGTGTGGGGCACAGGATACATGGAGGATACGGTTTAAAAGGACTTTACTCTACTTTTTCTTTATGAATCTGTTCATCTATGTTGTGAGGTTTCTAGACCTTTAATTCATGAGTTACAGTTTTTAATGTAAATAAAATGACAGCGAGGAGAAGTCACAGGCAGCTAAAGAGCAGCTAGTTGAGAGCTCACATATAGACACAAACAGGAAGCAAAGAGACCACACTCAAAAGGGCTGGAGTCTTTCCCCGCCACCCAGGGTCTGATCATATATTTGTTATTATCTTAGTTATGGTTTCTATTGCTGTTATGAAACATTATGACCAAAAAGAAAGTTGGGGGACAGGGTTGGTTCACACTTCCACACCAAAGAAAGTCGGGACAGGAACTCAAGCAGGGCATGGAACCTGGAGGCAGGAGCTGATGCAGAGGCCATAGAGGAGTGCTGCTTACTGGCTTGTTCCTCAAGGCTTCCTCAGCCTGGTTTTTTTTTTTTGTTTGTTTGTTTGTTTTTTGTTTTGTTTTTTTTGCCATTTTGGTTACATAGTGACAAAATTTCTCAGAAACACAATAACTAGTATCTGATTCCACCACACACACCCTGCACACTCTCGGTGATTGGGATCCATAGGAGATATTTACTCATCACCTGATGGTCTCTCATTCACTACTCACAATTATCTGTTCATTCCACAGAGAGAAAAAAAGGGAGGGCCAATCCCAGAGCCAAAAAAGCTTTTCAGTCTCCTTCCCAGCATCCCCATCTACCCTGTGCTACCTCGTTTGTAAGAGAATGGCAGGCTCTGGTTCTTAAAGTTACAAAGAGCACACTCTGCGCTGTCGTAAGCAGCTCATGCCTTTGTCTGTCTTGCTCACCCCTTCACTGGCCTGCAGAGACCTCTGCCCAAGATAAGGTATCTTAGCTTGAGGCCCTCAGTAGCCGACCACTGAATAAGCATATGCTGAAAATATATATAGTTCCCCCATCCCCTCCCCCACTCCCAGGAACTCAGGTGGTAAAAGACGGGTATTGGGTGGAGGTTAGGATAACTGCATATTAGGATAGCATAATCATGTGGCACCCCCACCCCCAACCTTAACCTCCCTTGGCTCCCCACTGCTCCACAGTCCTGAAACCCTTGGCTCCCAGCTAGGAGGGTACAGCCTGCCCAGTACCATTTTCTGGGACTCTTCTGACGGTCTGGAATTTTTGCGTTTTCTTGTAGGCAGGGCCCTGCCTGCTGGGCTTTGCCTCCTGAGGTCCAGTCTAGGGCCTGGCACTCAGGACCTCTCACCAGCCTGCTTTCTTATAGAACCCACCAGCCCAGGGATGGCACCAACCACAATGGGCTATGTCCTCCCCCTTGATCACTAATTGAGAAAATGCCTTGCAGCTGGATCTCACAGAGGCATTTCCTCTATTGAGACGCCTTCCTCTCTGATGACTCTAACTTGTGTCAAGTTGACACAAAACCAGCCAGTACAGTTGCTCTTTGTTGACTGGACTCAGCAGCAGCTTTCAACGAGGACAGCCTATGTCTCTCAACAATTTGTCCCCAATGTTCTTCTTGGCTTCTGCTTCATTGTCTCCTCCAGAAGTTTAGTGTATCCTGCAGCCTCTACCTTGGATTTTTGTTGTTGTTGGGATTTTTTTGCTGTTTGGTTGGTTTGGGGTTTTGTTTGTTTGTTTCGTTTTAACACATTGTTTCTTCAGAGAGTTCATGTCTGTGTTTGTGTTGTAGGACACACGGAGGAAGATGATACTGAATCTTGAGTGCTCTGGTCCAGTTCTTACCTTCATTTTAAGGATTTTCTGACAACATGTTGGTGGGCATCATCTTCCATCTTAGAAAGACTGAAGCACTATGGGGTTCACAACACAATCATAAACAGGCTTGTACTTCCTCTCTCCAGTTCTCCATGGTCTCCGTGTGCACTCACACAGATGTGAATGTCCACCCACACAAACACACAGAAAACAGGTTACATTAAATGAGTGCCCTTCCGCTGTGCTGTCCCATTCCACCAACCCTTCCAGCATCTCTAGACTCAACCTCCTCTCCTTCCCCCAACTAGCCTGCCTTCCCTATCCTAGCAACATCAAACCCTTTACCTCAGCCTAGAGATGGAGTTCAGTCTGCCAGCCATCTGCCCTCTCGTTTCAAATCACTTCTAAATGACTTCTATTTGCAAAGCATCTTTAGGATACAGCTCAGTATAATCCACCCCCTCATCCCCTGCCTTAGATATAATCCAATCATTGCTCACTTCCCTACAGTAACAATCTTTGTAATGTCCTGCTCCTGCATCACCTACTCCTGCATCAACTGCTCCTGCATCATCACCTGCTCCTGAACCACCTGCTTCCTGCATCACCTGCTCCTGCATCACCTGTTCCTGCATCATTACCTGCTCCCTCATCACCTGCTCCCACATCACCTGCTCCTGCATCATCCCTGCTCCCACATCACCTGCTCCCGCATCATTCCCTGCTCCTGCATCACCTGCTCCCACATTACCTGCTCCTACATCACCTGTTCCTGCATCATCACCTGCTCCCACATCACCTGCTCCCGCATCATCCCCTGCTCCCGCATCATCACCTGCTCCTGCATCCCCTGCTCCTGCATCACCTGCTCCTGCATCATCACCTGTTCCTGCATCACCAGCTTCTAGCGAGGCATCTTTCAAGGCCAAGTTATCTTTCTAAAACGGTAATTTGGCCTGGCTTTGTTATAATATGTTAGTTACATATAACTATATGCAATATATAAAATTCTTCAGGAGTTATCATCAGTCAGTACAAATTTCAAACTCTCTAACTAGTGTGTAAAGTCCCTGCCAAGCTGCAGAGTTTCCTCCAATGCCACCCTCCTGCCAGACCCTACACTTGAAACCACACTAAACATGCCTGTTCTGTGGCATTGATAGTAAGCCCTGGAGTAGACAGGAAGACATGCATAAAATTTAGGAGATAATTGGAATTTTTAACATTCATTGGTTATTTTATATTAAAGAATTATTAATGTGAGGGGTGGAGGATTATTTTGAAGTATGGTCTACCATACTGACCTGGTATTTGAAATCCTCCTGTCTCAGCCTCCCATATGTTGTGATTACCAACATGAGCCACCATGCTCAACTGAATTAGTAATTTTTAAAAGTAATAAAGATTAAAATGTGTATAATACTACAATGGTAGTCATGGGACACTATACATTTGCCCAAACCCGCAGCGTGAACACCGCCCATAGTGAACCCCCATATTAACTAAGGACTTGGCGGATAATGATGCCAGCCTATCTAGGTTAACCAGCAGTAACAAATATGCCACTCTGCTGGAGACATTAACAATGAGAGAGACTGTGCTTGTTCAGGGACCATGGGGGCACAAGAAATACCTGCTCAATCCTCTTAATTTTTCTGTGAACCTAAAACTAGCCCAAAATCATATTTTTAAGTCAAAAGCCCTGAATAATTATCAACATGCCCAACTTATTCATATATACACATGAAATATTGCTTTGAAGTGTATTAATGGAATGTTGTAAATTTTGGAGTGTTCATATGAAGGGTGCAGTTCCTGGACTATTGCAGCCAGACACAATAATGAGAAAAGCAGTGGCCATAGAAGAGGGCCAGTCACTGGGAGGAAAGGAGGTTGAGAACTGGACAGTGGTTTAATTGCACCGTCCTCTTCAAGCGTGATCCACGGCTCTTCGGCTGGGATATTAAGCAGTGCTCAGCAAAGCTAAGTGGCAGATCGATTCTGCTCATTGGCCTGGCTGGTTCCAGATGCAGGAGTGAAGAATGGCCAGCAAAGCTGCCTGCTCCATTAGCCTGAGATATGGTGGCGGAAAAGCTTCGATCGTTGCTCTCTTTCTTAAGTGTTTATTACGAGGACGAATTACAGCTCCCCATGGTTCTCGGCAGAGCAGAAAGTGTCTTGAGGGGAGCACTGACTAAATTTTCATTTTAGAAATCTTGATAGCTTAAGCGTGCTTTCCCCTTTGATGGGAAATTTTGACAAAACTTCCTGGAGATTACATCTTTCATAGATAGTTTTCCTGTTAGACATGGCAGGACACACATGTATTTACAACATTTGCAAGCCTGAGACCAGAGAATTTTGAGTTTGAGGATAGCCTATGCTACATAGCAAGTTCAAAGCTAGCCTGATCCATATAGGAAGACCCAGTCTAAAAATATAGTATATGTATATAATTTTATATATTATATATAATATATTTTTGTATGTTATTATTTTATATATTAGTATAAATACTAATATTGTATGTACATACTAATATATATTCCATATTATTTTCAATATATTTGAGAACATAGCTCAACATTTAAGAAACAGTTCTCAGAAAGTAACTAGGCACCGTGAACACATGAAACTTCCAACGGGTAGATAATGTCGGGGTGACTTCAAAACTCTTTGTTTCAAGGTATTTTCTAACTCTAGAAAAGAGCTGAAGATTCCCTGAGATGGTAGCAAGGCGGAGAGAGGAGGTCGCGCTGCGGCTGGTGGATTAAACTGCTAAGAATGGACTGGGTAAATGTATATGGAGTTCACTGGTTTTTCAGAAACCCAGCCACCAGCCTCCACCTGTCGTCCACCCACCATCCTACCAATGACCTCCAGTCATGATATTTTTTCTTCCATCATCTCCTTTATGGAATTCTGTGCATTCAAATGACTCACTCCCTGCAGACACAACCTGGAACCGTGGACCAGTGCCCTCTTCTATCTCAGCATAAACATCACCTGGTAGATGAATGGGAGCAGCCATATCATGAGTCTTTGATTTTGCTGAAAAGATTCTTTGCAACATCACAACATTAAGTAGACTTTGCTTAAAAGACCGTTAGCCACCCCCAGTTAAATGCATTCATACGAAAATATTTGTTGATTGTATATACATGGTGCATAGACTCTTCTGGGCTTGTAGGTTATGTTGATGGGACAAATAACAAGAACTGTGTCAGCTAACATAACCTGAAAGCTGTTTAAACAGGATTCAGATGGTCTAAAAAAAAAAAAAAAAAACAACTTGATAAACAAGAGCAGATGCCTATAGGCTGAGTAAGACAGGCAGGAGAGCAAGCTTGCTCTGCTCACTCTTCCAGTGGGAAGGGGCCCTAAGAGAGAGGGTGAACTGTCAGCCTCCAGATCAAGGCAAAAGAGACTCCTGGCTGCCAGCAACCCAGTACAGCAGGAGTTCCTAGAGCCAGGCTCCCCGGCCAAAGCAGGATTACGCTAAAAGTGATCTACCTGGTCTATCAAGCTGGCTCAGGGCAGTTTATGGATATTCCTGCCCAACCTTCCCGTCTTGCTGGACTCTCATGACAGGTAGCAGAGTTCATCCTGATCAGGCACCATTCCTGCCCACTCCTCTTCCCTCTGCCTTTGTTCGCAGGCAACTTGCCCAGTGACTCTCCCTCATGTCTATTTCCAGCCTGACTCCTGTTTCCCATCTGGCCTGAGCTGATACCCGGAACTTCCAAGGACAACTTCAGAACAATGCAGCAACATTTGCATGCCGAGAGTTGGGGAGCCAGGACTTCAAGTGGCTTCAAGGACCACACCACCTCTGGTGATACTGTCCAATGTTTTCTTTAAAAGGATTGCACTTAAAAGGACTTATTTTTTAAAGATTTTATTTATTTATTTATTTATTTATTTATTTATTTATTTATTTATTTATTATACAGTGTTCTGTCTGCATGTTCAGAAGAGGGTGCCAGATCTTATTACAGATGGTTGTGAGCCACTAAGTGGTTGTTGGGAATTGAACTCAGGACCTCTGGAAAAACAGCCAGTGCTCTTAACTGTTGAGTCAACTCTCCAGCCCTCATCACAGCGCAGCGTTCATGTCCTAATCCTTCTATAATTAGTGTGCTAAAGAATGGGAAGCAATTCACTTTTCCAAAAAGACAGTCAATTATCCAACCAGTTTCCACTGAGTAGTCTATCTTTTTTAACTACTGACCCAAACTATACCGTTTCTTTTCCAACGTTTTATTAATACATATTAAGTGTAGAATAGTAGTCTTCATTATGGCATTCACATATGTGTACATAATGTATTGCCATCTGTTGTCTCCCTCCCACACCCACTAACCTGCTTCCTCTTCCCAACTAGCTTGCCTTTCATTTTCCCACCTTTCTTTTGTGCATTGTTTACAGGTGTGTGATGGCAACTCTTGGCTGTCAGCTTGACTATCTCTGGAATGAACTACAGTCCAGAAATGAGGGGCATGCCTATGAGAGATTATTTTTGCTTGGGTGGGATCCACTTCCTGTCCAGACCTTTGAAGTAAGAAGACACGCTCCTTTGATACAGATCGCGAAGCAGGAGGACACTGTCTGTGATTCAGATCTTGAGACAGAAGGATACACCTTTAATCTGGGCCACACCTGTTGCAGGAAGTATACATAAAGCAGGGAAGAAGGAAGTTTTTGCTCTTTGCCTGCTTGCTCTCACCTGCCTAGCAAGTCCATTCTTTCACTAATGAAGCATCAGACCTACTTCTTCCAAGAGTCCAGTGTCTACAGAGGAGAAGCTGAGACATCCCGCCTTGTGGACTGAGCAACTTCTGGATTCTCGTCATAGCTTGTCATTGTTGGATTAGTTGAACTGCAGCCTATAAGTGACTCTAATAAATCCCGCAGATAGGAAAGAGGAGAGAGAGAGAGAAAGAAAGAGAGAGAGAGAGAGAGAGAGAGAGAGAGAGAGAGAGAGAGATTCATTCTAGAATTCTTCTACTCTAGAGAACCCTGACGTTGGTGACAATTTGCTCACAGAATATGATCACCTTACTGCTATGACATAACCCCTCTGTACACTGTGACTATGTATTACTCTCATTGGTTAATTAAAAAAAAAAGCAGATTGGCCTATAGCAAGGCATAATAAGGCAAGGTGCGAAAGCCAAACTAAAAATGCTGGGGGGAAGAAAGGCGAAGTTGGAGAGATGCAGCTGCCCAGAAAGCAAGGCATGCTAGCAGACAGGAAAAGCCACAAGCCAGGTGACAAAACATAGATTAATAAAAATGGGTTAATTTAAATGTAAGAACTAGTTAGTAACAAGCTGGAGCTATCAGCTGAGTGTAATATTAAGTATCTGTATGGTCATTTGGGAGCAGCTTCCAAGACAGGGAGCAGGTGGTGAGGACAGGAAAACTCCATTCACACCTCATCTCTGGTTCACCACTGAACAAAATGTCTCTCCCTCACCATAGATGGTTCTATGCTTACAAATCCTCAGGGAGAAACGGAGCCCAACCCTTCCATGGCAGGTGACAATGTGTTCCATCTTGTGGAGATCTTGCGTGGAGAATCCTTACTGCTGTGAGGACAGGAGAAACAACAACTATGTCTGTCAGGGACCAGCCTGGACAAAAAACATTTCTTGTATCAAAGTGGAAGTGTGGGAATAAATGAGGCACATGTCACATGACAGCAACAGGAGGGCATTTTCAGGGATCATTCATATTCCAAAATCACATACTGAAAATCCACCTGCGTTTATTTTCCAAACAGCTTTTATATCAAGGTTACCTGGGGGGGCAGGTAACACAAACTTCCTTAGTATTATTTTCTAGGTAGTGGGGAATGAGCAGTCACATCTACACCTATTGTCATGTCTATGCCTAGTTTGTCACATAGACTGAAAAGCACCTCTTCCCCAGGTGACCCCCTAATTTACAACAGGAGGAGCAGAATGACATAGCACAACCTGACCACTTTGTAGGCTGCTGTCAGGATGTTTTTCTATCAAAAGCCAGGTGACCACCTTCTGTGTGGCAGGTGCAAATTGCGCCTTATAGGTCAGGTCACTCAGAATTCTCTGACCTCCAGACAGTGTAGGAATATGGGCCTGCATAATTTGGCCCCACACATGTCAAAGCTGGAATCTGTTCCACACTCCTCCAGTCCTCTCTCCCTAGCTCCGAGAGCCCTTCCTCTTGCCCGGGCCCCTTTGCCTTAACTGTCTCAGGCTTCGCCTTTAGGGTACACTCAGCTGACTTTCCTTGGGAGAGTCTCTCTGGCTGTTCTAGAGAACATGAAGTCCCCTTGTTCCAGTTTCATATTGTTCTTCACCTATCAAAGCACTGATTGAACGGCCTGCTCCCAGCCATCCCCTGCCTAGAATGTAAACTTTGAAAACAATTTCCATTCCTAGCTTACTCATGTTTGTAACTTCAGCCCTTAGCAATAGGCCTCATAGGAACTTCATGTTTGCTAAAGGGTTTCATGAAATTGAGTTTAGTCAGAATCTACTGTATTCAGTTGAACTGTGTAAAAATGCCTTTTTAAAAAAAGTCCAAACTCCCTGGGCTGCAGAGATGGCTCAGAGGTAAAGGGCTCTGGCTGTTTCTGAGAGGACCAAGGTTCAATTCCCAGCATCCACACGGCAGCTCACAACCATCTGTTCCTTTAGTTGCAGGAACTCTGATGCCCTCTTCTGGTCTCTAAGGGCACTGTACACACATGGTGCACAAACACACATGCAGGCAAAACACCCATGCACATAAACATCTAAAGTTTTTATTAACTGTCAAGTATAGTTATCTACATGTATATAACATGAGAAGTCTTACCACTGAGGATAAGAAGGTGTCTTCAGATAAGAAATATAGGATGATTTTTGTTTATGTTTTAATGTAATCTTGATTTTCACTGAAATCCATTATCCTGGCCACACACGCAGTTTAAAAAAAAAAAAAACCATTAAATCAGAAAAAAACCTTCAAAAGAAAAACCACAGAAATCTACCAGCTCTTAGAAACACAGAAAGTGGATTTTTTTTTTTTTTTTTTTTTTACCTTGGCAAGTGTTGGGCTGCTAAGTGACTGTCTGGGTTTATTGTGTTAAAGCCAGGACCATAACCTGACCGTGTCCTCCAGAGTCCATCCTAGACCCTTCCTATCCTTTGGCTGTAACAGTGCCCATTATTAATGCTCCCCACCAGTGGACTGCTGCCTTCATTTAAACAGGCTGTTCCGAAAAAAGCAACCGAGGCAAATAAACGCATCTGTGCTTCCTCTGGAATCCATGCAAACTATCCAATAAACATGCTCAGTGGACCAGAAAGAGATACTGGGCTCCAGGACAAAAGGAAATCTGTCAAACAGATGTTGCTTTTCTGTGGTTGACTGTTTCTTAAAAGGACCAGGTAAAATTGCCAGCAGGCAGGGACCAAGGCAATAAGATTTTCTTGAGTATTTTCTCCACTTTTACACACAGCGGTATCTGCTTCAGTTTCTCAGAGCAATGTATTTCTCACAAATGCTCAATGTTATTATAAAAATTCTGTACTTATTTATTTATTCTTACCAAAATATGCTGACTTGCTAGTTCCGTTCATTATTGTTCTGGTTTACGGTGAACTTTATTACTTCTACTCACTGTGTTTACCAGCTTCCGGATAATCATGCTAAAACTCCATTCATTTTCTTCTCAACCACTTGTGATTTGAGTCAGAACTTAGAAAACCCCATTTGTATCATGCTCAGTAATACAGGCATGTAATTGATAACCTGAGTTAGGAGTTCTGCAAGTATTGAGTGAGATCAAGGCCAACCTGGACAACTTATTTCAAAATAAAAAGTCAATAGTGGTCTGGTATCCTACAGAGTAGGACTATAGGGAACATATCTCAACAGAACAAAAGCTATATATGAAAAACCCACATCCAACATCCTAAATGGAGAAAAACTTGAGTCTCACTGAAGTCGGGAATGAGACAGTGATGTCCACTATCCCCACTCCTTTTCAATATTGTGCTCAAAATACAAACTGGAACAATAAGATAAGAGAAGGAAATTAAAGATGAACAAATAGGAAAAGAAGTCAAACTCTCCCTGTTTGCAGATGATGTGATATTACAGCTAAAAGATCCCAACAGTTCTACCAGAAAATTTCTATAAATAAAAAAATTCAGTAATATGGAGGGTTACAGAATCAACTTGCATAAATCAATGTCTTTTCTATACACCACCAATAAACACACAGAGGAGGAGTTCCTGGGCACACTCCCATTCACAAAAGCCTCAAAGAAAATAAAATGCCAAGGAAGAAACAGCCTAACCAGGAAGTAAAAGGCTTTACAATGAAAGCTTTAAATCTCTGCAGAAGGAGATAGAGAACAACTCTAGAAAATAGAAAGACATCCCATGTTCATGGATGGGTAGAATCAACATCATGGAAGTGATCAATTCTACCAAAAGCAATTTAAAAATTCAATGCAGCCCCAATCAAAATATCTTCTCGTTCTTCACAGAAATTGAAAAAATCTTAAAAATTCTTATGAAAATAAAAAATATTATGAAAAGGCAAAATAATCCTGAGCAAGAAGAACCATGTTGGAGAAATTATGGTGCCAGATCTTGAGCTCTACTGCAAAGTCATTGTGATAAAAACAGTATAATACTGGCACAAAAACAGACACGGAGTCCAGTGGAATGAAATTGAAGACCCAAACATGAACACACTTAACTTCAGCCATGATATTTAATTGGGAAATGCAAACAAAACAATTTTGAGATTTCATCATTCCTCAGACAGAATAACAAAAATCAGTATAAAAACAGACAACAAATGCTGGGGGAATTCATTCATTGTTGGTTGGATTGCAAACTGGTCCATCCACTCTGGAAATCAGTGTAGAGAGACCTCAAAGAGCTAAATATAACTTACCATGTGACCCAGCTATACCACTCTTTGACATATGCCTAAAGAATTCAATATACTACTCCACAGATTCACTGCTGCCCTAGTCAAATAGCTAGGAAATGGAAAAAAACTAAATATCTTTCAACTAATAAACAGAATGAAAATGTGGTCCATATATACTATTAAATACTACTCAGCTATAAAGGAAAATGAAATTTTCAGGTAAATGAGTATAACTTAAAAAGATCACATTGAGTGAGAAAAATCCAGATCCAGAAAGACAAACTTTGCATACTCTCTCCCATTTGTCATTCCTGGCTCTAAATCTTTAGATGTGAGAATACAGCCTGGAGTAATTACATGCCTAAACCAGGAAAATAAAATGTGACTATTCAGGGAAGGGAGCAACATAGAGGGGAATAGCAAGACACACAAGATCTGAAGGCGGAGATGGGCCACTATGGTTGAGAAGGAGGAGGGAGATAAATACAGAAGAAGGAAAAGAGGAATAAAATAACAGGAAGGATATCTAAAAAATCCTAAAGAATCATATCATTATCTGTCTAATTAAAAATACCATTAATACATGTATGTCTGCAAATATATAGACACATGTAGTTTAAATGAAACTTCTCACCCAGGCTTACAATGCTCCCCACAAGATCCATAGGGGGAAAAAAGCTATCTTGAGTTGTTGGTCAGGGTTTTCCAAGAGATTACCAAAGCATTCTAAGATATTTCTGTTTTCCTTGGCTATCTCCCAGATATTGAAGGTTAAATCTATATTGCTGAAGGTACCACATGCTTTCAAGACAGGGCCCAGAGGATCTGACTTGGAGCTGACTTTAACGCCTCCTTCCCAAGGACTAACCATAATATTCCCTGCAAACTTTGAAAGGGGAGAAGCAAGCAACAGTCCTACCCAGCTATGAAATCTACCTATGAATCACAATGACCAGCATGGCATGGTAACCCAAAGGGTGCAATAGTGGCACACATATCGTGTGTGTGTGTGTGTGTGTGTATGTGTGTGTGTCACTCAACAATTGAACAAACATACTCCTGTGTCAATCTGACAGAAGCGATCCCTCCATTGAGACTCCTCCATGTAATTCTGGGCTGTGCCAGGTTGACAGCTGATGCTATCTGGGAGAACTAGGAAGCAAGGATGAAGTTGAGATTCACAAGGAAACCAGGCCATTTCTGAGAAATATTTTCTCTGTTTTTTAAAAAGACATGAATAGGAGATGATGTCTTCTCCCTTCAGTAAACACATCTCTGATGTTCAACTAATGCTGAAAATTGCAACCTTGAGGGACAGTGAGCTGATGATGTCAAAAAAAGAAAATCTGGAGTGTTGGTTTTGATATTGAACCATAGGGTTAACCGGTCATTTCTATTTGTTTGATTAGAAGTGAGACTCCAGTCCTCTTACACCCCTATATCCAAGGAGTCTGGGATGATTTGGAAGCATCACCCCAGTCTCTGGCATCCATCCTAAGCCTCCTCCCCTGGGATATTTGGTTCAAAGCATCACCCCAGCCCCTGGCCTGGGAGTTGCCTTGGACCCAACTCCACCTCTGGAAAAACCCACCAAGCGCTGACCCCTCCCCAGGGAGGGTTAGGACCACTCCCACTGGCTATTTAGGCTTGTGCTGGAAATAGGAAAATGTGGTCTTTGGGTTTTGCATGGTGTCACCCGCTCCCTCACCATGCTCCCGGCCACCTGGGAGGCTGCATTTATTAAACATGGGCATCTTTGATTTGGTCTAATCTGGACTGATTGAAATTATTTGCATCAGTGGAGTCTCCTCTTAAGATTATTCCTAACACTATTATTTGTCGTCAACCTGACTACATCTGAAATTAGCTAGAACCCAAGCTGCTGGAGCATTTGAAGTGAGAAGACACACTTGTAATCTGGATCTTTTGGGGTAGAAAGATCCACCTTTAATCTCGGCCACACCTTCTGCTGGCGGCCTGTATAAAGATCATAGAAGAAGGAGATTTACTCTTTGCCTAGTTGCTTTCAATCTCTGTTGCAAGTCCATTCCTTCACTGGCATTAGGGTCTACTTCTTCAGAATTCCAGCGTATACTGAAGACCAGCTACAACAGCCAGTCCTGAGGTCTGAACAACTACTGGATCCTTGAATCTTCCCTTGGTAGATAGCCACTGTTGGATTAGCTGGAGCCATTTTTATAAATCTTGTGTGTGTGTGTATGTGTGTGTGTGTGTCTACATATATAGAGAGAATATATTCTATAACTTATAGAACTATAAAATGTTATATATTCTATAACTTATAGAATATATATTCTACAAGTTTTGTTTCCATAGAGAACTCTGACTATCCCACCCTTGTAGTTCTTGCTGTCTATAATAATAAAGTACCTATGATGTGGCCAGCTGGAGCTAAGTTCTGGTTGTAAATAATCCAAATAAAACTCATTGATTCACAACGTTGGACTTTGGTGGCATCCATACTTTGATCACTGGTTTCCTATCTGGGGTGAGTAGACATTTGTAGATATCTCCCCAGGAAAAGTGGCACCCAACAGTGGCAGAAAAGATCTTGATCCCGTGAACTTTACTGTCTAGCATTATATCTGTGAACACACATGCGTTACATGGAAAAACAAATATTACAGGTAGAATTAGGGTTTCATACCTTAGAGCAGAGGTTTCCCTGGGCTGTCTCATCACATGAGCACTTAAAAACAGAAGGGAAAGACAGAAAAATTCAGGAAGGTAGAAGAATCAAAAAATGTTCAAAGCCCAAGAGGGATCCAACTGCCCTATAGTCACAATAGTACACACATACACACACACTACAGACACACACATACACTCACACACAGAGAGACACACATACACTCACATACAAACACATACACTCACACTCACGGGGACACTCTGTCTCTATGTGTGAGTGTGTGTGTGAGACAAACACACATACACTCACACACAGAGACACACATATACTCATACACTCACACTCACAGGGACACTCTGTCTCTCACACACACTCACACACACAGACAAACACACATATACTCACAGAGAGACATACACTCTCATACACACACTCACATACATAAACATACACTTACACAGAGAGAGACACACACATGCACTCATACACATACTCACAGAGATACACTCTCTTACACACACACACACACACCATTCAGGATACTGTGATGAAATGTTCTTTCTGCTAAACAAATATCCTCCCTGCAAGACACACCCCAAAACTAAAACTATTAACTTTTACAATAAAAATTAGTAAAAGAAACAAAAATAAAGCACTAAAAACTACTTTTTGGGGAGTTAGCATTCTTGATAATAAACACTCAATTAAATGTTGCTTCTTAGGGCTGCAAAGGTGGCTCAGGGGTTAAAAGCCCTGGCTGCTCTTCCAGAGGTTCAGGCACTGCAACTTACAAACACCTCCAACTCCAGTTCCAGGAAATTAAACGCCCTCTTCAGGCCTCCATGAGCCCTACATGCATGTGTCGCCCAGACATGCATACAGGCAAAATACCATACCACACACACAAAATAATTTTAAAAACCAGTTTTTAAAAAATTTTTCTTCTCCATAAGAAAACCAGAAAATGTTGTTTCCTGTGAAAATAGCCATGCATCTCTTTACAAACTTGGGGAGACATATTTGGTGTGCATGTGTGTATATGTATATATAAGCATATATGTGTACATATACACACAGTATGTTTATAATATATATGATATATATTTAGATATTAAGACTGTTACTTAGAATAAATGGGATACATTCTTGTACCCTATGAAGTTTTTCCAATTTTTGCCCAAGCTTCTCATTGTAAACAAAAAACAAAAAGGCCTGATTTCCCAACTGCCTCCCCACTTGCCTCGCCACCCATACAGTCACTTTGCTTACATTTGCTGTGTGTACACATATACGCATCCAGACATATATAGATGGTTGTGATATATAATACTTATGTTGTCATGCTGGTGTTAATACGCGATAGTGGACATCTAAGCTGTCTTTATAGTTATTGTCAGTAAGCATGCGCACTGCCTGTGTCTGGACGACCAACACTGGAAGATAAGCTGCCACCATTGCTCTGATATTCCTTCATTCACTGTTGTGAGCCCTGAAGCGTCCCTCTGTGACTGTTCCGTGTCTCAGGACCTCATCCTGCCCGTGGCCATGAGGTGGTGACTGCTGCTGAGACATAGGAGTCTCGTTAAGAGACTCAAAGCTGTTTTTGGTGTCCCATGTCCACCATGCTCCTCGAAGCCATGCAACCTGCAGGACAGTGGACTGAAGTCTTCTGGGCTACAGAGGCGGCAGATTCTGCTGCTGATGCTAACCCTGCAAAGCCTCCAAAACAGCAGCAGAGATCACTCTACACACCTGCAATGTTAGGACGTGGCTACTCTGGGCCAAGGCTCTCCAAGCTCCCCACAGCGATGTCCCTGGGTGTCCATGAATGCTAACTCCCATGGGACGATGAGGAAACTCTGAGCAACAAAAGAAACTGGACTCCAAGTGCATCTGCTTCTTCCACTTCTGGGAGGGCGTCATGGTCCTAACACTGCATGTGTGACTATCTGTTCCATCGGGTCTCATCCTTTCCCACGGAACTCTAATCTCTCCTGCAAATAGGGGCATTTATTAGTTGCCTCAACAAATACTGGTCACTGAGCTGACTCTGGAAATAAAGTAAGAAAGAAAGACAAGAGAGAGAGGTGGGGTGACGGGAAAAAGGAAAGACAAAGAACAAGAAAGTTCTGCTGCTGACTCAGCAGGGTCCCAGAAACGGCTGAGGTAAGAGGAAAACCCAGCTTCCAGCTGAGTCTAGAGAGGGAGAAAGGAAGGAAGGGAAAATGGAGAATATGTTCTGGATATGCTTGGGGTGCATGTGCATGAAGAGAGATGCACAGAACTCGCCATCTCCCTACGCTCAGGATACCGGGTTGGTTTGCGCCACAGGTGCATAAACACTACCCGAAGCAGTGTGGGGCACAGGTAGAGGGAGTTACAGACTATGAAGCAGATTAGCGCCCTATTAATTTCATATTATAATCTTATTAACAGACCGTATGACTGTGAGAAAATCCATTAACTCTTTGCCTCGCACACTACACAAATAATTGTTTGTAGACCAGTAAGTCAGCCACCCCCATGTACACTGCAGAATTTTACAAACGGGAGCTGAGAGGTGAATGAGACCACAGCTGGGCAGCAGCCTTCTCCCCCTTTCTGTTTATCAGGGTTCAGGATGAACCCCAGAGCTTTCAGCAATGCTAGACAAGTGCTCTGTCACCTGAGAACCCCAGCTGTTCACCTGAAATGCTAAATGGATTGGACTCTTTTGGATACTCAACTGTTATGACTTCCTGACCTCATATCCTTTGTGGCCAACATGCTTCTTCCCAAACGTCCTACATGGTGGGCGAGATAGCCTCCCAAGATGTGTGGTGTATTGCAATCATTGGAATCTGGGAACTTGTTACCTTACATGGCAAAGGAGACTCAGCACATACAATTAAGCATCTTGAGATAAGAAGGTTATCGTGATTATCCAAATAGGCCCAAAGCCATGTTTATAAGAGAGATGGGGCCCTGGAGAGATGGCGCAGTGGTTAAGAGCACTGGCTGCTCTTCCAGAGGACCTGAGTTCAATTCCCAGTACCCAAATGGCGGCTCATAATCACACACAACTCCATTTCCAGGAGATCCAATGCCCTCTTATGGCCTTTACAGAATAGAACATATACACAGTGCACACACCTACCTGCAGGCAAAACATCTGTGCATAATAAAAAAACAAAATAATTTTTTTAAAATTTCAAAGAGAGAGGTGGGAAAGTCAAAACATGATAACAAACGCATGAATTTGGAGATACACTTCTACTGGCTTTGAAGGCAAGCGGGCATCATCTCACGATGGCAACTGTCTTCTCATTTAATGGAGAGGGTGGAAAAGGTGTCCCATGTTTGGAAAACCAAAAGCTGTCTGTGACAACAGCCTCAAGGCTCATGGTGATCCAACCTAGATTTTTTTATCCTACCTCACTGAGTCATGTTTCATAGATCTCAACAGTCATCTCTGAAGTTCAGAAAACTCAAATTTGTAAACACGAATGTTAGATCTAGGAAAATGACATTGTTCTACACCAGCATTTTTGAAACATTTTAGCAAATACACTTTTATTTCATGAAATGATTTTGGAACTTAATGATTTGTCATTTACAAATGTTTCTCTAAACTTTTTATTTCACTTTGAGTGCGTGCGTGTCTGTGCGTGCATGCTTGTGCACGTGTGTGAGTGTGAGCTCACAGGAGTGTGCACATATGCTACAGCACACTTGTGCAGATCAGAGGACAACTGTGGAAGTCAGTTCTCTTCTTCTCACATGGATCACAGGGATCAAAATCAGTCGTCAGTCTTCGCCTCACGTGCCTTTACCTGCTGAGTCATGCCATTGGCTAACCCAAGAAGATTGTCAAACTGGAAGTGATGCCATTGGAAAGAGATGAGAGAAAATAGACTCCATCCAGCTCAAGTCACCTGGCAGTTGCCAAGGAAAAAAGTAAAAATCACAATAAAGAAAGAAGTATGACATTTCAATTCTATAAGATATATATATTCTTAGCTCTTACAACCTTTCCTGAGAAATAAAAGAATCTGGCATGGAGCTCCAAGACCCTTGTGACTTCCTAGGCCACAGGATCATCTTTTGTTCCTGGGAGCTCTTGGTGCACTTCTGTAGAGTTGCAGACTGGAGGCCAGTTGTCAGAGGAACCAGTCTGTAAGGTTGAAACAGCTCCACCCCATCCTCCACCTGGGGAAGACTGATTTTCCGTCTCACAGAAGCCACAAGCTATGTGTAACTCTTCTGGGGGTGGGCCCCCGTGAGAGTTCCCCCGTCTGCATTGGCCTGCCAAGAGCTCTGGTTGTTGTGCGGTTCTAGTTTAGGTGACCCTGTTTTTAAGGCTTCAGAGGTGCAGTTTTCCTGTCACAGACAGCAGACAGTCGATGTCCTGGTTCTCTGTACTGCACAGCCTTTCTTCTCTCTTCTCTACACTGTCCCCTGAGCTTTAGGGGTAGAGATTGTACTGTAGGTGTATCAACTGGAATTGGGCGCTACGCGGCCAGTTATTTACTGCGTTTTGACCAATTGTGGATTTCTCTAATGGTCTGCATCTCCTGCAAAAAGACACCTCTTTGATGAGGGGTGAGAGCAACACTTGCCTGTGGATACAAAGATGAGTATTTAGGATGGAGTTGGAGATTACACTTGGTTAGGAGAGTGCCAATAGCCGGGCAGTGGTGGCGCACGCCTTTAATCCCAGCACTTGGGAGACACAGGCAGGCAGATCTCTGAGTTTGAGGCCAGCCTGGTCTACAAAGTGAGTTCCAGAACAGGCTCCAAAGCTACACAGAGAAACCCTGTCTCAAAAAACCAAAAAGATAAAGGACAAAGTGGCAATAGTAGAATGGTAGGTTCTGCCCCAGGGCCAATAACCTTGCCCACCACAGGTAACCAGTTATGTTTACAATGCAGATATGACTCCCTGTCTACTGAGTGGATCTGAAGTCCAATCGGACAGCTGCCAATAACTCCCAACATCCAAGTGCCCTGCAGTATACCGTTGTGGTCCAGGCGCTTTGCAGCTGAGTGGGTCTATCAACCGCTTATCTCCATTGGTAACCTGCCTAGTGCCCTTAGATACTATGAGAGCAGTCTTCAGAGAGAAAGCTTCCAGATCAATTCCAGACCAATTCCCCCAAGACCTGTGTCCAAACTATATGGTGTCTTGGACAACTAGGGTCTTACTTCTATAAGGGAAGAGAAATTTCTTCTTACATGCCACTAGTTTCATGACTGACATTCTTGTTACAAAGACAAATAACAAGAGAAAACAATGTTCATGTATCTACTTCTTTATGTAATACAGGAGCCTTCAGAAATGAGAACCCAAAGAAAGCCACGTTTTTATACTCAGATGTGGTGAGAAGTAGACAGTCATAAGAAATTGTGGTTGGTTGGTTGACTTGTTTGTTTGTTTGTTTGTTTGTACACATGATCTCCCTAGGTAGCCCTGGCTATCTTAGAACTCACTCTGTAGACCAGGCTGGTCTAGACTCACAGAGATCCACCTGCCTCTACCTCCTGAGTGCTGGGATTAAAAGTGTGCTCCACCATGCCCAGAAGCTGTGATTAGCACGGAGTTATGGTAGTGTGGTCAGCCTAGGGTGAGCTTAGGAAGGACTGTCCGTTCAGGTTCTTCTTTTCATCACTGTGTCTTCAGGAACAAGGCTGTGACTTTCCTTCAGGCATAAGGAGGGGCCTCTCAAATTAGGGTCACGTCCCCTGCTTCAGAGGAAGAATGAGCAGAGGTTAGAAAAGTCATCCCACTCCATGGTTTCCTCAAATGCTAAGGTGCTGGGTTTAGGAATACTGCACTGTGAACCCATGCAGCATTTTCTTTCCAGAATCTTAATCCGCAGCTGAGTCTGACTGGTCCACGGCATTCGAGAGAGATAGATCGCCTTATCAATTACAGGTGCTAACTTTGGACCTTCACCATGAATATGAAAGGCATTACTTTGAAAAGATCTCTACCAGCTTCTCAGAAAATGCCCCTAAAAACAGGTCAGGGCTAACTTCAGGGTGCCCTTGTGTGAAACCGGCACAGATGTTGTTTGAATTCGCACGTAATTGGGATGCGCGAGTGTATCTACAGCAACAAGGTGTGCGGAACTTGTGGTTCCCCAGATTTAGACCACAGGAGAGTCGGATGTGACTGTTATGCTAATGATCTCATTAATACCATGAATACAATTAACAAATGAAGTCAATTAGCACCAGCAAGCATTCACTACGAAGAGCAAGTTGCTGTCCTTCATCCACGGGAGGAAGTACTCAGCTGGACTTTCTGAAGACTATCTCTCCATCTTTGCTCATTTATTACCACTAAATGGATAAATGCTTGGGAGTGCAGGCTCAGCTCATTACCTATATATATTACCTTTATTAGAATTTGACCTCATGCACATTCCAGTTAGACGAACCCTACAAAATATCACTTCTATTTATAACATAGCCTCATCTGCCAGGTCCACTGGAGAAAGCCTAATTGGAAAGAATAAAAGGTTACCTTTGCGTGTAAACTGCCCATCCATTTGCTCATCGATTTTATTTCATTCTAATTACCAGCAGTTGTGCATCTCCCGGTAGCCCAGATAGAGTTGTTTTTCCTCCCAATAACTCTCACAGAACGGAGCCCTAATGACCAGATCAGCATGGGGAAGCTGTGGCCTCCAGGGAAGGTTTATGGGTGCTGTCAAAAATTCTCAGAACTCAGATTTCAACTTCCATAAAACTGTAGTTCTGGGGTCAGAGGTGGCTGTCGGTGCCCTGAGACATGCATATTCTAGACTGAAGTAATTAATGCTCCTACCAGAACTCCAAAATCAAATGCATAAGGCATCTTATCATCTTATCACAAGACAGCTTTCTCACTTCCCATCCATCAGAAGCGAAATCCTAGAAGAAAAAGATGAAGTCGGTATCTGCCGGGAGACATGTCGGTTACAAGCGCTCACCCTCAGTGGCACACCTTGCTGGCCCTTCCAGCCCATCTCACCTCTTCTCCAGGCTACCGAGCCTCCCTTTGTACTCAGCCATTGTCTCAGGCTGCTCTAACATGGCTGTGTGGCTTAAACGACAGACACCTATGTTCTCACTCTGATGTTTTGATGACTTGTCATCTGCTGTAGTTTAGATCTGAAATACTCTCCCAAAGATTTATGTGTTATGTGACGTACTGGGGAGCAGTGGAACTTTTAGGGGTGACACCAGGTGGAAGGGAGTTGAACTATTGTAGGTAAGCCCTCTTGGGGGCTACTCCTGCCTCACTCTGTCTCCGTCTACAGATTAGGATGTAGCTCTCCACTGTGATGACAATGGACTAAACCTCTGAAGGGGCCAACCTCTGCTTAAATGCTTTCTCTTATAAGAGTTGCCGTGGTCATGGTGTCTCTTCACACCCAATAGAACAGTGGCTAAGATACTGCCTCAATGACCTGAGGCTGGGACAAAAATTTTACCATTAGACCTGTACCTCACTGGAATGAAAGAGGATCATAGACTAATAATAGAAAATAAACGCAGGGAGAAAAAAATAACAAATTTTGACATTTTTCCGTGAATGTTAAAACCTTAAGTCTTAGCAATATGCTCACTTTTAAAACTATGCCAAGCACGGTGTCTTACACAAATGTAGATACTCAACATACCTTGAATTACCCAAAGGATTTGGATTCCTTTCACGCACACACATGCTGAACAAAACCTGCTGAATTATTATTGTATACATCACTAAATATATACAGGGCCAGCACTAGAACACATTGGTACAATCTCAGAGCTTAGGAGGCTGAAGCAGGAAGATCAGGAATTCAGAGTCAGTCTGTGCTACACAGGGAGCCATTGTTTCAAATAAATAAATAAGACAGTCACTGAATACATTCAGCTCTTCCTAACCGTCTCCCACATTGCAAACATTTTATATAATAGAATACAAGATAGTCTGTGTTTAGCATGGCTATAGCCAGAAATTACTCTAGGGTTTCGTAAGAGCACAGCTAACATGACACATGGCACAGAGGTTTATTCTCTAGAACACCCACCATGCTTCCTAATAGCTAATATGTCAAACGGGAAAAATTTTTTGCTTTCGATGTGCAGTATTGAAAGTGTT
Source organism: Chionomys nivalis (assembly GCF_950005125.1). NCBI lineage: Eukaryota > Metazoa > Chordata > Mammalia > Rodentia > Cricetidae > Chionomys > Chionomys nivalis. The sequence goes on along the minus strand of NC_080110.1, from coordinate 30,132,874 downwards.
TCTATTTTGAAACTGCATCTCTTAACTAGAGAAGCTGACAGGAGGAATGGACAAGTTAGCTGGGTCAGTGCAAGGGCTTGCCCCAAAGGCACAGGCTCGAGTGTCTGCCCAGAGGAGAGATGAGGAGAGATGGAGAAGGTGGCCAGTCAAAGGGCAAGCAAGACCTAGCTAACTGTGCTCCATTTAGGTGTTCCTGTAGGCTTTCCTCTAAAGACCGCTGCTATGTTTCCTGATCTTCCCAACGTATATGTTGCTGCAAGGAAAAGATTCAAGTCCCCCCAAATCAGCCCACAAAGTGGGTTCTGTTCAAATGATGCACCCCAGGAACTGAAGAGATAACTCAGCAGTTTAGAGTACTGTTGTTCCTGCAGAGGACCTGGGTTCAATTCCCAGCACCTACATGGTGGCTCACAGCCTTCTGTAACCCCAGTTCCATGGAATCCGATGCCCGATCTGGCCGCTATGGGTACATACATACATGTAGATGGAAATTCATAAATATAAAATAATAAGTCTTTAAAATCTATATTAAGATCCGCCCCTTGTGGAATCTATGGAAGAATGGACTGGAATTGGAAGAAAAAGCAGAAAGTCAGAGGCGAGAAAGGCTTTGTGCGGATCCTTCTCTCTGCAGCATGGGTTCCTGATTGTTGTAAGAATTTCTCCACTAAGGTTTCTGGTCTCCTATTTCCTCTGTGTGACTTAGCCTCGCGCTAATCAGGGATTTGTCCCTGGGTCCATCGGCATTGCTATCACCTCAAAATTTGTTCAGAATGCAGGATCTTGAGGCCAGGATAGCCCTGTTAAATCAAGATTCGCAGCATGGATCTTTAGTAAGGTGTCAGATGAAGGGAGAGTGAGGGAGAGTGATGGAGGGAGATAGGATGTGAACAGCCTGCCTGGCTTGGCAGAAGCATCACTGCTGAGGCAGATGCCTCCTGACTGAATTCTGGTGAGGTGGATGGGCCGAAGGGGCTGGGTGTGAGAAGGTGGGTGAAGCAGCCAGGCCGGCAGCTCTGTGCATTTGAAAGGCGTTTCTCGGCTACATCAAGTCTGCACCTATTTAAGTGTTCAGCTCCCTGAGGGGCCTACACCGTGGGCTGATTCCTGTCACGTCTATGCTTGTCTCCTGGAATGAGACGTTCTCACCTCTCAGGTGACTGAAAACGTCAGCTGTCGTTAGCAGAGTGACTGCTTGGTCTTTTTGAGACTGCTGTCACACAGAACCGCCAAATGCACATGAAGCCAAGACTTAAGGGAACTCTAATTCTCACCGCTTCCGTGATCCAATAATGAGCTCCCACGGCCTTTCTTCTGAACCCGTGCGAGGCAGCAGCTCTGCTAATGCTTCCCCCCCGGGTGGGAGTCTCCACACCTGGCTGTACAACAGAGCTGGATGTCATTTTCTCCTCGGGGCTTAAATCAGACTTGAGAAGGCAGCCTGTGGGTAGCTAATTAATAGATTTTTTTCTTTTCTTTTTCTTTTCTTTTTTTTTTATGCAATTGTATGTACTTGCCATTTATTCTGACTAAATTTTCAAGCCAATTAAAAAAATAAGACCTGAATCTTAGCAAGCATTGTTTCCTGCCCACAAATTGCTGGCTAGGGAAGCCCCAAGCAAGTTCTTGAGTTGACATTTGCCTAAAAGAAAACAGGGGAAAGGTTTCCGGCTCAAGGAAAAGACACAAAATAGGTTCATATTTTCACTCTCCATTGCCCTATATGCTAACGTTCTCGCTCTCTCTCCCTTCCTTCCTCTTTCTCTCTCTCTCTTTTCTTCCTTCCCTCCCTCCCTCCTCCCCTCTCTCCCCTCCTGCTCCCCAGTTTTCAGCACACAGGAATTTCTGCTTCTCATCCACTGACAGAAACACAGAGACCCTCCAGCAGAGGGTTGGAGATTTCCATAGAAACCCATTCACTTCATGTCCTGTCAGCAAAAATGAATTCAGTGGGGCCTGCGTCCTGGGGCCACAAAGCCTGCATCCTTCTCCCAGCTGGTAAGGGCTCCAGCCCTCTGCGGCCCTCCTGGTTAATTCCTCCTGGCCATTCCTTTCATTTAAAATAGTTTTACATCCAATGAAGAGGGATGAGGACTGGGATCTCCATGATGTGTTGTTATAGAGACATAAATAAAACAGAGGGAAGGAGAATTTGAGCAAAATTAAAACTATTAAAACAGGAGCAGAGAACAGCATCTTCCCGTAGATTCTTCTCAGACCATGTGCACCCACCCAGTGGACATCCGGACGAGTAGAGAAACAGGGATTTGATCCAAGTAGGCCAATCGCAAAGCTTCCTTCGGTCTCTGTGACTGGTTCAAGGATAAACGAATGACTCAGATCTGGACAATTGGAACTCCAGCCTAGGTTTCCTTCCCGATTAAGCCAAGGGAGAAGAACCTTTCTCTGTGGGTTTGGGAGAAGGGGTAAGTATAGGATGCTGGAGCCGCGGCTGCTGTAACCAGAACAAAGCGGCTGGTCTAAGCAAACTCACAGATGCTCAGAGACGCCGGCACAAGCCGTTTGCAGTGCTGCAGCGTTGGATTTCTTGGTTCCAGCTATTCCTAATGCCAGGTCTACCCTGCCCTCCCTCCCCGTGATGCCTTAACCAGGAAGTCATACTCTGCTGTCCCTCATTCAGGTTCAGTTTCTTTCACTTACCACCGAGAAAGTCGTATTCAGTTCTCTCTACTACATCTGGGTCTTCCTCAGCAAGCCCCTTAATCAAGGAGCATGCCTAAGAGACAGGTAAAGCTGAAAGACGATAAAGATCTATACTAGTCCTAACACAACTGGAGTACTTCGAGGGATAAAAACGGAAAGGAAGTGGAGAGAAACAGCTGTGAAGTATTCTCCGCCAAGATCAGGCTGCCATTTTCCCACGGACCTTTGTTATTAATGGGATACTGTAAGCTGGAAGATAGAGGTGAGCAATGAAGCTGGCAGAAGCCGTCCTGAAAGACAGCCCACACACTCTTCCTGGCTGTGCACCTTGACAAAAGCATCTAAAAGCCCCGTCCCCAGCTTTCATAACAAAACCTCACATTTAAAAATGGCAGACTGTCTAAACCAACATTCAGCCATGACATCCACCAGGGAACCCTGGGCAGTTTCAAAAACTGAGGTAACCAAGGAAACCGCCACTGCATTGCAATAGCTGTCTATCTTGTGGGCGAAATACCTCTTCATGGGTAAGCATGCTGGAGGCTGCAGACAGGTTGTTCCTGCTGCAGCCAAAGCTAAGGAATGGGGGCTCTCTGCCATTCAGGTCTGTGTCCTCAAAGATCTGGGCTTCATTGTAATATCATTTACACTGGGATTTTGATCCCTTCTCTTGTGGGCTCTTCTGAGGGATCATGAGAAAGAAATACCTCAAAAGAGAGACCGTTTTCACCATAATTTGGGAGGGGAAAAGGCATTACTTTACCCAATAAACATACTACCTACCTCACATATGATCATAAAACTTGTTCAAACTCAGCACTGGAGAATCTCCTATACTATTCACTGCCCCTGAGGAGCAGCCCACTCCCAGCTCTCTTTGACATACATTTTGCTGCTGTGGGACAATGGTCTTGTACCCTATAAAGATTTGTCATTTATATTGGTTTCATAAAATGCTGATTGGCCAGTAGCCAGGCAGGAAATATAGGCAGGGTGACCAGAATAGGAGAATTCTTAGAAGAGGAAAGTCTCAGTCTGCAGTTGTCACCCAGACACAGACAGCAAGATGAGAATGCCTCTTTGATAAAAGGTACTAAGTCACATAGCCAACACAGACAAGAACTGTGGGCTAATGTAAGATGTAAGCATTAATAAGAATCCTGAGATAATAGACCAATTATAACTAATGTAGACCTCTGTGTGTTTCTTTGGGACTGAATGGCTGTGGGACCGGGTGGGACAAAAACTTCTGCCAACAAATGGCATCAGTGTGGACAACTACATCCACATAAAACCTGAGAAAGTTTGGGAAGGAATTCTAGACATAAAAGAACAGAGTTAAGCATGGCTTCTTGTAGCAGCCTTTTCTCAGGTGAGCCCTGTTTGCTAGAGGCAAGCACATCTCATTTAAGATAGGCTTCCTGACTCAGCTTTAGCTATAAAAACCTCAAAATTCTTTTAAGAGACTCCCCACCAAACACTCAAATGCTATTTATGAATAGCTGACAACATGCTTCTAGGTGGTGGCAGAGACCTTGAAACTCCATAGAGTTGTGGCAGTAAACATGGCTCCAGCTACTACCTCCACCATGAAGCTAGACTCTCAGAAAGCTAAGGAATGGGGTGGATCCAGCCGTCAATTCCACAGTTTTAATCCTAGGCATATTGCTTAGCAAATTAAAGATTCATGTGATCAAAAAAGAGAGATATACAGTAGAATAAGATTCAGATAAAAAAAAAAACCTTGAAACAGTGTACAGTGTGCTTAAAAATATATGTAGGTTTGAGAGAGAAAAGAAAAAGGATAAAGTCCTTTAAAAAAAGAGAGGAGTTGGGTGTGGTGGCATATACCTTTAATCCCAGCACTTGTGAGGCAGAGGCAGGTGGATCTCTATGAGTTCAAGGACAGCCTGATCTACAGAGTAAGTTCCAGGGCAGCCAAAGATAGACAGAGAAACTCTGTCTCAGAAAGAAAATTAAAGATAAAAAAATAAATAGAGTTTAAAATAAAGCCACATAAAGATGGAAAATACACAGAGAATCTGAATACTGTATATTATTGTGTTGACTTTGACTTGTTTGACTGCTGAGGAGCAACAACTGCTAAAAAGACATTTGATTGCAAATGCCACTGGATTAATCCAACATATATATTTTGAAAATGCCTTGACTTCAAAATTTAAGTCAAAAGATATGTTACTTTGGAGAAGAGGTTTTGCTTTTATTTCCATAGAAAATGAGAGGCTGTGGATTCATTCTGGGTTAAGAAAAATCAGGTTTGAATAAGGAAGACTCCCTGAAAAAAATCTTCTATAGGAGCAGATGGCCCAAATGATCCAGCATTTCAGAGAACCATTGTTGGGAGTTTCCTCTGAGTTCTACATCCAGAACAGTCTCAAGACTGCTGGCTGAGATGATCAAGCCTCACAGAATATTCCAGTCAGGATTTAACCATAACCCTAAATTTTCTTAAGGTCCTCATAAGATTATCAGTGTTCCCAATCAGTAGGAAATAGCCTAGAAAACTACACCCACATTCCCCCAAAAAAAATGGATTATGGATTTTTATCTTTGTTTAGAGTGTTGGTTACAAGTTGTTATTAATAATGGTCAGGAAAAAAACAAACAAAGGAAATTAGATTCGAGTTCTTGTTTTGAAAAAAGCGGTGTGCTGTGGGACAATAGTCTTGTACCCTATAAAGATTTGTCACTTGTATTGGTTTCAAAAATGCTGATTGGCCAGTAGCCAGGCAGGAAGTATAAGTGGGACAACCAAATAGGAGAATTCTGGGAAGAGGAAAGGCTCAGTCTATAGTCATCACCCAGACACAGAGGAAGCAAGATGAGAATGCCTCACTGATAAAAGATACCAAGCCACGTGGCTAACACAAACAAGAATTATGGGCTAATTTAAGATGTAAGAGTTAATAAGAAGCCTGAGCTAATAGACCAGCTAGTTTATAGTTAATGTAGACCTATGTGTGTTTCTTTTGAACTAAATGGTTGTGGGTCCAGGCAGGATAGAAACCTCTGTAAACATTTGCTTTGATTTTTCTTTGCTAAATAAATGTGCATTTATAATGTCTGTGTCTCTCAACTGAATTCTTTATTTCAAAAAGACAAGAACGGGGAGACTCCACTTGGTGGCTCTTGGCCAAGGGATCTCCATTTGGTAGTTCTCAGCCAATAGAAAATAAAGTGGACTAACATCAAAAACTAACCATAGAGCTCAGTCTTATCTCCTCTTGGAGAGGATTTTCTCTTTTTCACAAAGATGCTTTATAAGGGGGGAACAAGAAAAAGGGACACCCGGTATTCCCTAAACCCTTCAAAGGCTAACTTCATAATTACACACAAAATCTCCAAGTACATACCCTCCAACGTCTCCCATAAACCAGAAAAGAAGTTTAAAGAAAATTCTTGTCCTGCCCTTGGTGGATTTTCTGATGCAGAGGGGGAGATCACCACTGTCTCCCAAGGTCATTGCACGTTCCTCAGAAATTAAGCCTTCATCTACTGAAAGAGCTTCATCTTGGCCATCTTAACTGATCTTTGTATCTTTAGAACCTGATGCCAGATTACCTCGTGCCAAGTAAAAACTTTTCAAAGCTAATGGAGACCGTATTGTTGGGCAGGTGCTACTGTGACGGTCATCCTGGTCCTCCTGCTGAGCAATGGCTTCAGCGTTGTGAGTTTCCAACCTAGAATGGGTCTGGCACAGGCCTATCTGCCTCTAGCCAGACCCAGTCCCTGGGGGCAGGAGGCACTGGAGCCACAGAAGTGAATGTACTGGCTCCTTAGGGGTCCTCAGTATTGAGGGCACAGGAAAAGTGTCTGGCACTCCGGGACCACAGGGCCTCCCACTAGTGACTTTTCTTAGGACCCTTTAGAGAGGTTGGCATGTTAATACGGAGCATTCCAGGTGTCAGTTTCTGGGCAATGCACACAACAGTTTTACGTGGGCAGATGTGGCCCAGCTGCCTTGGTGAACAAGCAGAAGAGGGCTAGGCTCCCAAGACAGAGTCTAAAATTTTCCAAACGTCCATCCTAATTTATGCATGGCTTCTGCCATTAGCTCTTTCCTCTGACATCCTAAAATAAAAAGAAACAAATTCCAGAAAACTCAAAGGTTAATAAAGACACCAGATGCTCTACCAAAAACCCTGAAGTGGGAAATCCAAGAAAAAGATCTGGTAATACACAAGGAATCTTCAGAGTCCTGGTCTGCTCCCAGGGAGACAGAAGGCTTTCATGTCTGTCACAATGCTACCCAAAAGGCTAACATTTAAAAAGTGAATTTTTGCCCACTTTGGACAGTAAAACCATGTTTGTGGTTCTTTTATTCTGAGTTTTGTGTAGGCTTGGACTGATTCAATAAAAAAAAAAAGTTGAGGGAACAATTTTAAAATAAAAGACAGAAATAAATTTTCCTTCAGGTAAGGGTAGTTGGTAGAGTGCTTTACCTAGCACACACAGAGGCCTGGGTTTGATTTCTAGCACCACATAAACCAGGCGTGCCTGTAATCCCAGTACTTGGGAGGTGCAGGCAGGAGGATCAGAAATTCAAGGTCATTTTCTATGTCGTTAGAAAGTTCAAAGCCAGCCTAGGATACATATAAATACATGAGTAAATCATTGTTTTGAAGACAGCTTGCTGCCAATCTGCAGGCTGGATGTGAAGGCTACAAAAACTAAAACAAGGCCTGAAGCCAGGCATTGCGGCATACACCTGGCATCCCAGCAGTCAGAAAACAAAGGTCGCAGGATTGCTAGGAGTTTGAGGCCAGCCTAGGTTACATGGTGAGACCTAGTGATAAGAAAAGAAAGAAATGGTGGCAGCCCAGACTACATCTGTGGGAGTAAATGCAGAGGAAAAACTGAGAGAGAAATATCTGATTGAAAACAAAAGAAGATAGAAGGGTGGGAGAAGAGAAGGAAGACTTGTAATATTGAGTCAAGAAGGGGACCAAGAGAGTTGGATACAGTGATGAACACTTGTAATCCTAGCACTTGGGAGACTGGGGCATGACTACAAGTTCAGATTGCCTGAGCAACTCAGTAGGACCAGAGAGAGAGAGAGAGAGAGAGAGAGAGAGAGAGAGAGAGAGAGAGAGAGAGAGAGAGAGAGAGAAAAGACTCAATTTTGAGTTGGTCAACTTCTGGGCATGAGGCCTGCCCTGGTACAGTTGATCTACCCAGTGACACTCCATTGTAGAAAACAGATTTTCCCTTTCTCAGCGGTTACCATTTGAAAACGGCCTCTTGGGACATTGGTTCACCTCCCCTTCTCCGTGCTGAGCTGTCGTCTGGTTTGAACCTGAGCAGTTTTTGTCTGTTCTGGGGATGGTGGGAGAAGGATGAGAGTGAAGGTAGGGTTATGTGGACAGAGCTGGTTCAAAACATATGTATGAAAAATTGAAAAAAAGAAAATAAATGAATGAAAGGGGGAGGGAAGGAGGGAATGGGAGGAGGAAGGGGTAATAGGTCACACATAGTTCCTATTACCCTCCAGGCAGAGAGGCCAGAAGGCAGTCTGGCTGGTGAGTGAGAGACAGGTCCCACCTGGGAAGTCCTCAAGACCTGGAAGGAAGAAGGGAAGAGGAGTTGGGCTTGCCTGCTGGAGACAGCCAAGGGGAGAAGCGTCCACAGGGAAGACTTCCACGTTCGATCTGCATTGTCTACTGGTCTAAGCTAGTCTTGGATAAATTCCATCCCTCATGGGCATTTCTTCTCAGATCTCATTTCATTTTTATGTTGCTGGTGCAAACGCCAAGTCCTCCTCCTAACAAACAGCTCTCTTCAGCTCTTTTTATCACCCAAACAAATCCAAGGGCTCATAATTAGCGAGGTTTACATAACAGGTATAATTTCTTGATAATAAAGCAGGCCCGTTACAGTTGTTTTTCTTAATGGAGCGTTTTGTGCTTGAGACAAACAGCGGGCATTAACCAAAGATATCTGCTTGGCAATAATACTTAGCTGTGATGGTGAACAGCTTGCTACTCTCTTGAAGCTAATCATAATTCTAAAACAAAATAAAAACATTAGGAGATTAATAAAAGCCATTTTATCAGGCCAGGCTCATTCTTCTTTAGTGTCTTGTTTGTCACACAAGGGAAACCCACTTTATTACATGGGTAGCGGTGCATTTATGACAGGCACTTGAAAAATGAGTCTGCCGCTCCTTTGGAAATTCTGTTTCTTAGTCATAAGCCACGCCGTCATCAGAAACACACTTTACAAGGAAAGGGAAAAATGACCACATGCCATAAATGTCTTGTTCTTGCTAATATAAGCCCTGGTGGGTGCATCTGTTAGAATTCAGACTGTTGATATATGGCTTGTGTTAAATCATAAGTCAGCACTGTAGCCGTGTGAGATCTAAATAAGCAAATGAGTGGGGTTTTCAATCACTCAGCATTTTACTGAGTTGAGCATAGAGTTTCAAGAGAGGACAAGGCTACTTCTACTTCAGCTCCTCTGCTGTCAGTGATTAGACAATGATTGGGTAAATGATTGGCCTTGTTAATTGCTCATCCCCATCTCACTCTCCCAGGAAATTCACAACTCCAACATGCTGCAAGAATCTGCCCCACCCCAGCTTCACCCTAAACAAATATTTCAAGAGACGGTGGATACAGCAAAAACCGCCCATCAAAATCCTTTCTTTTACTCCAAGATCTAAAGATGGACCTGAGACCAGCTGCTCTCCCAGACAAGTCCATTTCCCACTGCTGAAGCAAGGGAGAGACAGGCAACCCCTCACCACGGGTGGGGAGCAGGAATAGCCGCTTTTGGATCGAGGCTTTTAAAAGACAGGCACGAGGTTGGGAAGGAAGCGCAACAGTAGAGTTTGCCTAGCATGGGTAAGACCCCGGATTCAATCCCCACCACTGCAAATAGGAAGGCAGAGGAGGAGGAGGTGGGGGACGACAGCAGCATCTCTCATCCACTAGCTGGATACAGATGATAACTGCGGAGTCCCAGTATGAAAGTCTCCTAGGCCCCTAAATCACTACACAGAGAATAAAGCAACCACTGACCCACGCAATAGATGTTCCTGCTGTGTTTGAAACTCTATGCTCAACTCAACAGGCCACCCTCTGTAATATTTCAGAGGCTGCCTCATGAATAATAAAGCAATACAAACTAACCAATCAGTCATTTGTCATCATGTCTTTCTGCTTCAACGGGAGGCACCCTAATATCTGCCATCTGCTGGACTTCCCCTTGGGTGGCCTCTGCCGTCACTTCTAAGATCATCAGGGATTGTTACCATGGTTGTGGATACCCCTGCCCCCACTGGCATTTCCACTGCGCCCAGGTCCTGACACCCCACCCTTCTGAATGCAGCTGCCTCTTCAACTGAATCCCTCAAAATCTCAAAATGGAGCTAGAGAGATGGTCAGCAGTAAAGAGAAATAGTTGTTCTTCCAGAGGACTGGGGTTCTAATCCCACCTACTAGTGTTTCAAACATCTGCAATTCTAGTTCCAAAGGATCTGCTGCCTCCTTCTGGCCTCTACAGGCACTGCACACACAGTGCAGATATACACAAAGGCAAAATAACTATGTACATAAAAAAAAGTTAATTGCTTTAGTCTTCAAATGCCTCCAAGTGTGTAGTGAAATTGACAAGCATTTTTTTCTCCATTTGATGCTACAATCATTTGACTTTTGCAATGAAAGTAAGACAAAACTCAATGATGGCCTAGGCAATAAAAACATTTCTTTTTCTCAATTTACCAAGTGTAACGTTCTAGGGAGATGGCTCAGCTAATAAAGTGCTCACCATAAAAGTATGAATACCTGAATTCAGATACCCAGTATCCACACATAAAGCCAGACATGGCAGCCTGTGCCTGCAACCCCAGAGTGGGGAAAGTGGAGATAGGCAGATCCTTAGAACTCAATGGCCAGACAGCTCTCAGTTCAGTGAGAGCTCTGACTCAAATAATAAAGTGAAAGCAATTAAGGAAAACATCTAGTGTTGACACTGTTGAGCTCGCACACACTCACACATAAGCAGCAGCATAGAACACAGTTCTCCAGGTGTGGTGTAGCAGCTCTATGTAGCACAATGTCTCTGTGTCTTCTCTGCCTTTCTTGTCTCTCAGCTTTACATTCTTGTCCATGCATCTTCATGTAACATCAAATATATATTTCCCAGAAGCCCACTCACACAGATTTCTCCAAACACAGTGTTGAGCAGAACCAGTTCATGGGGTCATCCTAGCTCTGAAGAATTCAGAAGAAGGAGACTATGTCAAAAGAAGGAGATGAAGGCTAATGACTTTAGTCCCGCAGTTGAGCATAGATAAGCCTACTAGGTGCACATAAATGTGTTTGCACAAGACAAGAGAATAGCTATTGAAAACAAGGTCAACTAATTGCATCTGCCACAGACCCACATTCCACCGCCACCTTTCACAGAGAGAAGACAGACTTCCATCTTCTACAAGAGACAGCAGGCATAAGGCGAAGGGCATCTGTACCCATGTTACACACACCCAGACACACATATGTACATACAACATGCACACTCTGTATGCACACACACATACACATGCATACATATACCACACACATATACACATGCACACACGCACACACGCACACACACCTATCCCACAATAGTCATTGCTTGGGCTCAAGTCACAACTTACTAGTCACGTCATTTCTCATTTTGTCTTGACAGAATCACATGACTAGATTTCAAATCAACAAATGTCATGTGGTACGTACACAAGACTGTGGGATTTGTTAGGAAAATTATTGTGCCAGAAATTACCTATATCCTGATGCCTTCCAGACAGAAAGTACTGTAAGTGTCCAAGCTGTATTAACAGTAACAATAATAAGGACAAACAGATTATCTATTCGATATTAACTGCATTTAAGCACAAAAAGTAGACTGCTCGTTGGAAATGGTGTGTTAATATTCTGAGTGGGAAAGTCTAAGACGTCCACAACTTCAAAGAAAAACATCTCCCAGGGTGAATTAACTTAATCATAAGAAGGAAAATGCCCACAGAGTTAAACACATTTTTTTTTAGACTCAGTATTTTCCCTTCTGCCTATTTCAATGAATTTCCAAAATGATGGACTCGGAGAACTGAGATGAGGCTTTCTGATTGTCCAAATTCCCTTCTTAGGGCAGTTCAGGGGCCTTGGTGATAAGAGGCAGTACAGGGCTGTGTTCCCGTGAGTGATTCCACAGCTCACCTCAATCAAGGAAGAGGTGAGGGAGATGTCTTTGGGGCTTCAGCTTAGGCTGGCAATTTCTACTCTACAGAATCGCCCCTGGAGCTGACGGGGAGCTAGTTAAATAGGTGATAACGAAGATGAGGAGAAACAAACGCACACAACGCAGCTCAGTGAATTTAGAGGGGTGTGCTTCTGCTCCGTGGTTACTGGGAAATTCAAATTTCTTCAAGCCTCCCTCCCTTGTGCCTTCCCTCCCTGCCCTCCCCGCTCCCGCCTCCAAACTCTCTCACAGGTCCCCAATAAAAGAGCTGCTGTGGCAGGTGGGAATAGGGGTTGGAGGTAAAGAAAACAGAGAAAGGAAGATGAAATGAACAGCTCTGCAAAGAAGAGCCAGGGTGTTCTCACACAGCCAGGAGTGGCCACTTCAACTAAGACAGTTGGTTGGGTCAAGAAAGAGAATGATTTGGGTGACTCGTTTTTAGGTTTTTCGTGTTATCATATACTTAATCCTATCCCTCCCCTGCTATCTTCTCTTGTGCCCCTCTCTCACCCAGGGAACCCCTTCTCAACAAGTCCCCCCAACTTCCATGACTTGTGTGCATTATTAGGGGTGTCCATGTGAGCGTGAGTTGGGGGCTATTGGCTACACCACAGAGGAATATGACTCCCTCTCTTAGTTAGGGTTTCTGTCACTGTGAAGAGACACCATGACCATGCAACTCTTAAAAAGGGAAAAAGTTCATTGGGTCTGGCTTACAGTTTAGAGGTTTAGTCCATTATGGTCATGGCAGGACATGGCAGCATGCATGCAGACATGGTGCTGGGGAAGGAGTTGAGAGTTCTACATCTTGATCCTCAGGCAGCAGCAAGAGACTGTGTGCCACACTGAGCTGGGCTTGAGCAGATGAGACCTCAAAACTCGCCCCCACAGTGACCCACATCTTCCAACAAGGCCACGCCTACTCCAATAAGGCCACACCTCCTAATAGTGCCACTCCCTATAGGCCAAGCATTCAAATGCGTGCAGTTGTAGGACTCATCCCTATTCAAACCACCACCAGGTCTCAGCATATAGGACAAGGTGAGCCCCACCTGCCTCAGCCTCACAAGCCCCGAGACTGCAGGCACGTGCAGGCTCCCACATAGCTCTTATCACCGATTTCTATCATCAGAGCTTGCGTGCTGGAGCGTGGCTGTGTCGGTTATTGTAGTTATTGTCCTCTAGAGCAGGACAGGCAACCATAGCAGAGCCAAATTCAGCTCAGCATCCGGTTTAGTATCACCTAAGAACAGTTTTGACATTGTTGATAACAATATTTTTGAACGTTATTTAAGTACTTACATTTGGCCTTTCAACTTTTTTCAGTCTACAGTAGAGAAAAAAAATATTTTTTCTTTATTTTTTTTAATTTTGTTTTTTTTTGTTGTTGTTGTTGTTTTGTTTTTGGTTTTTTTTTTGTTGTTTTTTTTTTTTTTTGAGACAGGGTTTCACTGTATCCTTGGCTGTCCTGGAACTCACTTTGTGAACCAGACTGGCCTTGAACTCACAGAGATCCACCTGCCTCTGCCTTCCAAGTGCTGAAATTAAAGACGTGAATCACTATTGCCTAGTGAGGAAATAAATTAAAAATGTTACCTCCCACTCTGGGTAAGTCCTCCAGGGGCAGCAGCATCTTTTGTAGTATAAACTCGAAGCTTTTGCCTTGGATCTAGCATCGCCTAATGGCTGGACCAACGGAAGCAAGTTCTGAGAGTGTTCTGAAACCAGGAACTGGGTTTCTTTTATTTATAAGCAAAGAGTCCAACCAGAACCCCCACGAAACATCCCATTGGTCAGGCACTGCCAGACTAGTTCAACCAGAGCCCCCACAAATCACTCCTTTCCCACACTCATCTTTTTTTTTTAAAGATTTATTTATTTATTATGTATACAACATTCTGCCTCGAACGCCAGAGGAGGGCGCCAGATCTCATTACAGATGGTTATGAGCCACCATGTGGTTGCTGGGAATTGAACTCAGGACCTCTGGAAGAGCAGCCTGTGCTCTTAACCTCTGAGCCATCTCTCCAGCCCTCCCACGCTCATCTTTAAATCAAATAGGCCCACATCTGTGTTTCGTTAGAATGTGGAGGCACTGGGTGTGGATTACACACTGATAAACTAATCTTACTCCTAAGGAGGGGTACAGGGTAAGTCATAATCCCCAGGTAGGTGGCCGTCCTGATACTGTGCTAACTATCTATGACAGCCTGAACCTGTTGGGTGAACCTGGAAAACATGGCCTCTCTGCTGTGAGAGTCAAGACTGCTTTGTAATGTGGTTGATGGTAAAACCGAGAGAAAACTACGCTGATGAAATGATCTTTTTCACTATGAATAGCATCAGAGAGACGAGAATTTGCTTGGCACATTTTCATGCCCATTTTGAACAACTTCAGAGGTGAAAGTTTCTCAGCCTTTGACAGAGAGACTCTGAGCTAATGCTTTTCATTGTCATCCGTGTCTGGAAGGCCATATCTCTGGGTCTCAAGGGTTTATTCCGCAGCCAGCACACAGGCTGGATTGAAACCTTTTAAATCATTTTCTAACCCAAACTGTATTATATTTTTTTGGCTCTTTTAACAGTTTAGGGATATAAAACCTTGACATGTAAACAAATATTGATGCCTCCTTTGAAACTTGGGAGAAAAAGTCAATAAATTAGATAGAGCTAAACATTTTGACTAGCTGGGCGTAATTAGCCTAATGCTATCGCACAGGTGAATTGTGGCCTTGTGTCCTGTAGACAGCGCGAGAGAGTAACTCTTCCTCCCTCCCTGTAGGGTGCTCTTTCAGATGTCTCTCTGCTCCAGTTAGTCCGGTGCTATTTATTCTTACTCTTGTTCATTAGTTTAGTTCTCGGGAGAAATGTTCATCGTTTAGCAACAATAAATTTTATTTCCCATGTGTAAGCCTGGTTACAAAGCTGATACAAATCCCTCCAAATCTTCCGGGCCACCTCATACGCGTTTATTATTTTCTTCATCATGTTGTCACCGGCCTACCGTTCCTCTGGTACGCAGTCAATTTCAAAGTAATCTTTGCAAATTGAGAATCACAGGTGTAGCATGAAGCCCTGGGAACAAACACCTCACCTGGTCCTCTCTGCCATGGGTGCTTTCTCTACCAAATCAGTCATGTAGCTACCCTTTTTAGACCTGGGCATTGGTTTCATTTAAGTGCTAACTTCAGAACACACTACCAAATCATGAGTAATCAACCAACAATTATTTATTTCTATTCATTTAATTCTTTCTTTGGGAGTTGCTATGGGGACAAACAAAATAAAACCAGAATGAATGGCAATAGATGGGGTAGGAGGGAAGCAGAGGCCCTGGCTAGTTTTCTTGTCAGCTTGGCACAAGCTAGAGTCATCTGGGAAGAAACACAATTGAGAAAAATACCTCCCAGAGTGCCTGTAAGCAAGTCTATAGTGCATTGTCTTGATTAATGATTGACACAGGAGGGCCCAGCCCACTCTGGGCAGTGCCACCACTGGCTGGTGGGTCTGGGTTACAAAGGAAAGCAGGCTGAGCAAGCCAGAGATTAAGCAGCATTTCTCCACGGCCTCTGCTTCCATTTGTGCCTCAGGTTCCTGCCTTGAGTTCCTGCCCTGACTTCCTTTATAGTGGACCGCAACTGTGAAGGGAAACAAACCCTTTCCTCCCCATGCTGCTTTTGATCACAGTGTTTGTCTCAGCAATAGGAAAGTAAACCAGGACACAGTTTAGGTGACTTTCTTTTTCAAAGAAATTCTCATAGCTTCAAAAGAGAGTGTCGTACACAGGGAAATAAAGTCACCATCAACCAAAACAGACTAAAGTCAAGTCACACCAAAATTTCTCAGAACTAAGGCAGCCAGCATTGTTTTATCATCAGGAGGTGCATGTTCATGTGCATGCATGTATATGGATGTGAGTACACACTGATGTGCGTCCACGGATGTGGAGGCCAAAGGTCAACCTTGGGTGTCATTCCTCAGAAGACATCCATCTTGTTTTTCCAGGCAGGAGAACTTTCTCACTGGCCTGGAGCTTGCTGTTTAAACTAGGTTAGCTGACCAGCAAGCCCAGTGACATGCAGGTATCAATCTCTCTCCCCTCCCCTCCCCATCCCTACCCTAAAATCCCAAGCCTACATTAGCATATCTGGCTCAAGGACTCAAACACTGCTTGTAAGACAACAAGCACTTTACCAACTAAGCTACTTCCCCAGCCCCTCAATTAAGAATTCTTTTTAAGTTCAACAACTTATAATTAGACAGGCCTGGTAGCAGATGCCTTTAGTCCTGGTACTCCAGAAGCAGAAGCAGGTGGATCTCTAAGTTCAAGGCCAGTCAGGCCTACATAATGAGTCCCCTGTCTCAAAATAATAATAAAATTAATATCATTTTCCCACTTCCTCCCCTCCCTTCAAAATTTCTGGTCTCCTTTTCTTTGATATTGTTGTTACATACATATATAAACCAATAAATATGTAACTGCAGCCTGCTGAGTCTATTCGGGGTTGCCTGGATACACAACCACTTGGTATTGGAGACACAATCCCTGAGGAGATTGTTTGTGTCTTTTCAGCTAAGAGTAAGACCCTGTGAGATTCCTCCATGTTGCAATGTCACTGGATTGGAGTTGTTCAGGTCTTGTTCAGACAGCCGTGTGTTGCAATCTCATGGGTGTGGTTTCCCTGTCATAGAAAGCACGTCTCACAAAAGATTCCCTGGTCCTCCAGTTCTTACAGTCTTCCTGTCCATCCATCCCTTTTCCTTCTTCAATGTTCACTTAGGCACAGACAAGAGTTATATTGCAGATACCTGAGAGCTATCGAGAAAGTCACGATTAACCCCGAGGAAGTTGTGATCACAGATCCCTACACATACACAGACATCAAGATCAACAAGAAAGCGAGTCCGGAGGAAAGGAGAGATCTGAGGAAAGGATTCCTCTCTGTGTGCTATGAATATGTTTTATTACCATTGGTTATATAAAGCTGTTTCAGTCAATGGCTTAGTAGAGTAAAGCCAGGCAAGGAATCCAAACCGAGATAGAGAAAGTAGGTGGAGTCAGGGAATGCCACGTAGCTGCCGAAGGAGAAAAACACCAACCTCCAATCAGAACCTCACCGGTAGACCACAATATTAATAGAAATGCGTTAAGTTAAGATGTAAGAGTTAGCTTAAAATATGCCTAAGCCATTGGTCAAACAGTGCTGTAATTAATATAGTTTTTGTGCCATTATTTGATGGAGGTGGGTCATCTTTTTATCTGTTGTTTTATTGGTTAAGTAATAAAGAAACTGCCTTGGCCCCTTTAATAGGACAAAAATTAGGTAGGCGGAGTAAACAGAACAGAATGCTGGGAGAAAGAAGCCGAGTCAGGAGTCGCCATGATTTTCCCACTCCAGACAGACGCAAGTTAAAATCCTCCCTGGTAAGTCAGCTCATGGGGCTACACAGAATATTAGAAATGGGTTAGATCAATATGTAAGGGCTAGTCAATAAGAGGCTGGAGCTAATGGGCCAAGCAATGTTTAAAAGAATACAGTTTCCGTGTAATTATTTCCTATAAAGCTAGCCGTGCGGGCGGCCAGGTGCCGGGGACGCAGCCCCGCAGCTCTTATTACAACAACCAGAATAGATATAAGGGTATTATGATTTCAGAATATGGGTCTAAGGATATGATGCTTTGGAGAGGGTCTTCTTTTGTTTTCACAGAGGATGAGACTCTGTGGATTGCGTCTATCCCGATATGGTATGATAGACCACGCCCTCCTGAAAGGTTGCTGTGAACACCTTCAGAAAATTACTTCACTCAACTGCCGACTGAGATGACCCTGACACACAGGTTACACCATGAAAGAGATCTGAATACAGCGCCCCCATTCAGCAGGAAGCAGTTTGGAGAAAAAAACTACGCCCATGTTCCCAAATATTGTTTATAAATGTTCTTTTACATTTAAAGGGGGATATGATATAGATATGAATAATTTGCATTGGTATAGATTTTAAGGTCAATTTTGTTATATGTATATGTATTTCTGATCTTGATTAAGGTATTGTGATTGTGTAGTTCATTTAAAAATGTAATGTATAATTAGAAAATATAGGTTGCTACTGGATAATCATAAATAATAGTCAAGCTTGTAGTCATGTTAGTTAGATTTTCTAGATGTGCATAGATATATTTCAATTAGGCATTCTTCATATCTTTCAAAGACTACAGAACATGGCATTTAATGTTTTAATAACTTAGGGCTTTTCATGACAATGAGACATATCTGCTCCTGGCAGCACCAATCTACTTCAAGAGGATGATGGGCATCAAAGAGGCTCCTTATGGAGTTTGATAGCCATTTGGACAAAAAACTGTTCTTGCCTGGACTGTTACATAAACTGGACACAAAGAACCTACAGAGAGAGGACTACTAAACTTGCCTAAAGGTGAGATGGTCTTTCGGGGTTCCTGACTCATAAAAGAGTCTGCGAGACATTCTGCAGGACTCAGCAAAAAGTGACTAAACTGTCTTTGGAATTTCCTGCTTGATGAAAAATGTCTGCTGGATACTATGGGCCTGTAGGCCAAAGATGGATGCCCCAACGGTACAAAAGAACTTTGGGTGACTGTCCAGGCAGCGAGATGTCTCTGTCATTTCTAAAGTTTGAAGTTTCTTATTTCTTGTTTACTTAGGTAATATTATATCCTTCTAGAGTCTTTGATGAAGTTAAAAAATGGATAGATAATTATAGTTTTCCTTAATTATGATAAAAAATAAAATAGATATAAATATTGTAACTGTAATTCTTGCTTGATAACTGTTATATGTAATTTTACTATGTCAAAGTAAATGCCTTTCTTTTTTGTTTAAACAGAAAAAGGGGAAATGATGGAGGTGGGTCATCTTTCTATCTGTTGTTTCATTGGTTAAGTAATAAAGAAACTGCCTTGGCCCCTTTAATAGGACAAAAATTAGGTAGGCAGAGTAAACAGAAGAGAATGCTGGGAGAAAGAAGCCGAGTCAGGAGTCGCCATGATTCTCCCACTCCAGACAGACGCAAGTTAAAATCCTCCCTGGTAAGCCAGCTCATGGGGCTACACAGAATATTAGAAATGGGTTAGATCAATATGTAAGAGCTAGTCAATAAGAGGCTGGAGCTAATGGGCCAAGCAATGTTTAAAAGAATACAGTTTCCGTGTAATTATTTCGGGACATAAGATAGCCATGTGGGCGGCTGGGTGCCGGGGACGCAGCCCCGCCGCTCCTATTACAACAATTATTCAGTTCTGGGTGGCAGGAGATGAATGAGCAGTCTCTGTCCCCTACAGAGGCCTATCTCTGGTCCCCTTTTCCATACATCAGGATGTTCTAAAGAGGCAATTATACCCTGAGCATTGGTTATAGATTATTGAAATAAGGTTCCTCCATATACCCCCCCATAAAAAATTGGCATTCCCCAAGAATGTCACGTTGGGAAGAGGAAACAGCTGAAACTAGCCAGAGGAGGAAAGAGACTCACCCCGTTCTGACAGCTCGTCGGCCACCTAGAGCAGGACCTTGACGAGGACCACTTCCTAATACACTCCTCTTGCCTCCATTCAAACTTAAACTTAGGACGAGAACCTAAGACAGACCTGGGGCATCAATGGACCCCTTTGTTTCTCTTCCCAGTGTGACTGCATTGAATAAATCTCCTTTCTCCACCTTCTGCTAATATGTGTCCAGGCTATTGAGGATGTGGGTCCAAGGCAACATTGTTAGGGCTGCCAGAACCCAATCTCTGACCGTAACAATTTGATAACAATGAAAGGATGAGTTATAATAAAAGATTAAGGCTGCTGACTCAAATGAGTCAAATACTACAAACAAGACCTTCATCAACACCAGTGGGTGCTTCTCAACCTTCCGAACGATGCAACCCTTTAATACAGTTCCTTATGTTGTGGTGACCCCAACCATAAATTACTTTCGTTGATACTTCATAACCACAATTCTGCTACTGTTATGAATAATATTGTAAATATCTGTATTTTCCAATGGTCACAGGTATCCCCTATAAAAAGGTTGTCTAACTCCCCCAGTGGTTCTTGACCTACAGGTGGAGAACACCTGATCAACACAAACAAAAATATAGTGAAAACTAAATAAAACCTTAAAATAAAGTATATTAAATTTCTATGCCAGAAGTCAATCTGTAGAAGAATGAAAATAGATCCATATCTATCACCATGCACAAAACTCAAGTCCAAATGGATTAAAGACCTCAATATCAGTCCAAACACACTGAACCTGATAGAAGAGAAAGTGGGAAGTACTCTACAACACATGGGCACAGGAGAACACTTCCTACTTATAACCCCAGCAGCACAAACACTAAGGACATCATTGAATAAATGGGACCTCCTGAGACTGAGAAGCTTCTGTAAAGCAAAGGACACTGTCACTAAGACAGAAAGGCAACCCACTGACTGGGAGAAGATCTTCACCAACCCCGCAACTGACAAAGGTCTGATATCCAAAATATACAAAGAACTCAAGAAATTAGACCGTAAAAGGTTAATCAATCCAATTATAAAATGGGGCACTGAGCTGAACAGAGACTTTTCAACAGAAGAAGTTCAAATGGCCAAAAGACACTTAAGATGGTGCTCAACTTCCTTAGCAATCAGGGAAATGCAAATCAAGACAACATTAAGATACCATCTTACACTGGTCAGAATGGCTAAAATCAAAAACACCAATGATAGCCTTTGCTGGAGAGGTTGTGGAGAAAGGGGCACTCTCATCCATTGCTGGTGGGAATGCAAACTTGTGCAACCACTTTGGAAAGCAGTGTGGCGGTTTCTCAGGAAAGTCGGGTTCAACCTACCTCTCGACCCAGCAATACCACTATTGGGAATATACCCAAGAGATGCCCAAACATACAACAAAAGCATATGCTCAACTATGTTCATAGCAGCATTGTTTGTAATAGCCAGAACCTGGAAACAACCTAGATGTCCTTCAATGGAAGAATGGATGAAGAAAGTATGGAATATATACATATTAGAGTACTACTCAGCAGTAAAAAACAATGACTTCTTGAATTTTGCATACAAATGGACGGAAATTGAAAACACTATCCTGAGTGAGGTAAGCCAGACCCAAAAAGAGGAACATGGGATGTACTCACTCATATTTGGTTTCTAGCCATAAATAAAGGACATTGAGACTATAATTCGTGATTCTAGAGAAGCTAAATAAGAAGGTGAACCCAAAGAAAAACATGTAAGCATCCCCCTGAATATTAACCTTCATCAGACGATGAAAGAAGACAGAGACAGAGACCAACATTGGAGCACTGGACTGAAGTCTCACGATCCAAAGGAGGAGCAGAAGGAGAGTGAGCACGAGCAAGGAACTCAGGACTGCGAGGGGTGCACCCACACACTGAGGCAATGGGGATGTTCTATCAGGAACTCACCAAGGCCAGCTGGCCGGGGACTGAAAAAGCATGGGACAAAACCGGTCTCGCTGAACATAAAATGGACAATGAGGACTACTGAGAACTGAAGAACAATGGCAATGGGTTCTTGATCCTATTGCACGTAATGACTTTGTGGGAGCCCAGGTAGTTTGGATGCTCACCTTAATAGACCTGGATGGAGGTGGGTGGTCCTTGGACCTCCCACAGGGCAGAGAAACCTGCTTGCTCTTTGGGCTGAGGAGGAAGGAAGACTTGATTGGGGGAGGGGGAGGGGATGGGAGGTGGTGGCGGGGAAGAGGCAGAAATCTTTAATAATTAAATAAATTAATTAATAAAAAAAAATGACTGATAAGAAAAAAAAATTTCTATGCCAAATTGACCAGGATATTCAAGTGTTTTATTACATTTAGTTATTGGTTTGGAGTTCTTTTTTTTGGGGGGGGGTTGGTTTTTTTGTTAGGCTTTTGTTGTTGTTGTTTTTCTTTTTTTTTTTAAATATTTATTTATTTATTTATTAAGTATACAGTATTCTGTCTGCGTGTATGCCCTGTAAGCCAGAAGAGGGCACCAGATCTCATTACAGATGGTTGTGAGCCACCATGTGGTTGCTGGGAATTGAACTCAGGACCTTTGGAAGAGCAGGCAGTGCTCTTAACCTCTGAGCCATCTCTCAGCCCTGTTGTTGTTTTTCAAGACAGAGTTTCTCTGTATAACAACCCTGGCTGTTCTAGAACTCATTCTGTAGACCAGGTGACCTCAGAGAGATCCATCTGCCTGTGTCTCCCAAGTGTTGGGATTAAAGGCACTGTGCCACCACTGCCTGGCCTTGGTTGGGTTTTTTGTTGTTGTTGTTGTTGTTGTTGTTATTTGTTTCTTTGTTTGTCTGGTTGGTTGGTTTTTTATCTACCAGAATTTTATCATGTCTTCAGGCAGAGAGAGAGAGAAAGAGAGAGAGAGGAAAGGAGGGAGGGAGGGAGGGAGGGAGGGAGGGAGGGAGGGAGGGAGGGAGGGAGGGAGGGAGGGAGAGGGTTTCCACTATAATTAGCCTGTTCTTTCTGGGCCTGATTTGCCATGTCTCTTTTCAATTATTCTAGATGCAGAACAAATAGTTCAGCCCTCATCAATAAACACATTCTGATTTTCTACATGGCTTTTCTGCCTCTTCAGGGTAGCTCAGGGGCAGCGCAGGAAGGATGCTTGCCATCTTACTTCAGATTCTCCAGTTCTGATGGGGTGAAGGAGGCCTGGACTCCCTGGGCTAGTTTGCATGTTAAAGGCACTCCTGGCAGGTCCCTGGGCTAAGATCTGAACAGTTCCTCTTTATTGTGAGAAGGGTGAACTCTCTTTGGTGACATGAATTGACAATAGGAAGCATATTCAACAAACTTCAATAGCCCTTTGAAATCTACTTTTTTTTAAGCCAGAAAACCTGTATTAGAGAAAGTTTGGTCCTAATGTATTTTTATTGTGTCCCTCTGCCCTAGCTTCCCCTGCTGCCCCTTGCCAACAGCATAAGACGTTTGTACATGTCACTGCTTCTTAGTTCTGTAACACAAAGGCAGAAATCTCTGTGCCTATTTTTAAATTATTTTATCAGTTCCTTTTCCATTTCTGATTTTGCTATTATATCACTCATTTATTTCCTATACAGAAAGGGCATTTTAAAGGGCCTTTTCAGATAAAGTACTTTATTATTATTAAGCATTGTAAAATTATTATTACACATCACTTTTATTATGTAGTTCACTTTAAATGGGCCAGAATATTTTAATCATCCAAGGAAAGCCAGAGTTTATAGCTCAAAATTGAAAATATAGCTACACATTTTTTCCATAAAATATGCATGCATGATTTTCAGCCCCATTTAACTAATGTGTTTTGGAAATATGTTATAATAGTAAATTCAACAAACCTCAGTCAAGGAAAAAAGTAATATAAAAAGTGTGATTAATAGCAATGTGATGGGCTTTTTTTCATTTTACAGGAGATATTATTTTGAAATATGAATCATTTTACATAGATGACCTCTATATTTCCATGTCGTTTGTCTAAACAGTAGTCCGTACAACTCTGGGTGCAGACTTGAAAATAGCGGAGACTCAGACTATCAAAACAACATAAATTACCCACAATGCACTTACAAAGAAAAAACTGCGACTGATAAAAGAGTCGCTAGTGTGTGCCGCCTGGGCACACAGGTCAGAAACGTAGCGGTATTTGTCGTTTTGCCGCTAGAAAATATGCCTGTATTGCGTCGGTGATCTGAAGACAGAAATTGTCAGGTCATTGAGCCATGTAGCTTTGCAATTACCTCTTGGGCAACACACAAAACATGTGGCTGTACATGAAAGGAACTGTCTCGTAATTTAGTCACTTTTCTCAGATGCACCGCCACATAAAGCTAAGTTTTGTTTTGTTGTTTCAGTGGTTCGGCGCTTTCATTGAAATCTGCCAATTGATTTAAAAAAAAAAAAAAGATTTCGATTCTAGTATAATCCCTTGGCTGGCAACAAATGCCAGGAGAAGCACCGTTGTTAAACCCTGCGTGACCGCTTGTTGGGATTCGCTTGGGCAGCTGGCGCACAGTGCAGGCAGAGACCAGGTTCTCAAGGGACTCCGGGGTGTGTAGGTGGGCACCAGGCTGCTGCCTCCAGTCTGCTGGAGCATGAACCACAGTGTGAGCTAGTTTCCAAACGGCCACAGACTTATTCCCAGAGCAGAGCTCACAGAGCAGAAAACAGCTGCGTTTTCCAACCGCTCCCTCTTCCAGCTGAAACACGGCCATGAGCGCCCACCTGTGGATGGGTTCAATCGACAGCCTCCTGCTTCTGGCCAGACTAAGAAATGTGTGGTGTCTACTTTTCCTTGGATGGCACACGGTCTGAAACTGAACCTCGTGTGTCTTGGGCCTGTTCTTCCAAATCAAAGTGAAGCCAGGTTCAGCAGATACTTGCAGCGGGGTTGTTTCCTAGCCTATTCCCCTAAGCGCTTGAAAAGCTTCTCCAGCATTCTTGATTGATAAATAATGTGTGCAATAAAGAATGGACAGGATCTTATGGTGTTCACGGAGCAACCTGTGCACCATGAGTCCGGAGTGGGGCAGGAAGGCTCTGCATAGATCACAATGTCATTCAGTGCCCATAATGCCTTCTAAGCACCCAACTCAAACCCAATGCATTGGTGGTTAAAGCTGTGGGAATTCATCAGCTTACAGAATGTCAGTTACATCCAAGTTGACATCTGGAGCATGGATCGTCTCTGAAAGGCCTTGACTGCTTTAACTCATACAAGAGCTTTAAAATATCCTGACTGGGTTGGAGGACTTGCAACAATGGATCAAATGTTTCCCGCATGTGGCCGGCAGTGGTGGAAGGGCTCCCCGCGTTCTGTGCACACTTGGGAGCCAAGTGTGGGTCCTCCAGACCAGGCTTTCACCTGATACAGCCTCAAGGTCAGAGAGAGTGGACAGGGACACAGAGACTGCCCAAGGTCACCTCTGTGCTTGGCCACCATCTCTCTCTAAGCTAGTTTGTGGAATGTGCACACCTCTGTAAGGCTAAATTGGTTTGTAGCTTTTGCTTTGTTTCTTCAAAGAGTGCTGGCTAGTTTTATGCCAACTTGACACAAGCTATAGTGATATGAAGGAGGGGACCTTGACTGAAAAAATTGCTTCCATGAGATTCAGGCTGTAGAGCATTTTCTTAATTAGTGATTGATGGGAAGACCCAGTCCATTGTGGGTGATGCCACCTCTGAGCTGATGGTCCTGGGTTCTATGAGAAAGCCACGGGGAGCAAGCCAGTAAGCAGCATCCTCCATGGCCTCAGCATCAGCTCCTGCCTTCAGGTTCCTGCTCTACTTGAGCTCCTTCCCCTCTCTGTTTTCAGTGATGAACTGTTCTATAGGGGTGTGAGTGAAATAAACCCTTTCCTCTCAAAGTTGCTTTTGGTCATGGTATTTCACCACAGCCATTGAAACCCTGACTAAGATGGGGGAGGCTGCTTGTTTGGGGTGTGTGATCTTGTTTGATTGACTTCATTCAGTACTGGACTAAATCTAGAGCCTCGCACATACTAACCAGGTGAGTGCTCTACCTTGGGCTACATTCTTACCCCACATTATGGCTTCCACTAGAGAAAGACAATTGTGCACAGAAGAGTGGGTCTAATGCCCTGCTTTGCATGGTGGGGTGGTAACTGGAGTTCTCAGCTCAACCACATGCATGAATACAATACAGTGAATTTGCATAGCTCTCTCTCTCAGTGGAATTGCAAGAGCTGCATCTCCTCAATGGGACACAGATTATCATTTTCAGGAACAAGAAGCTAGGAGATGTTACCATCTAAAACACCCTGAGGGAGCAGCATAGGGAGACTGGGTGACACACCTTCCACCAAACAGATTGGAAAGCAGTTTCCTGGGGAGTGCAGAGCTTTGAACGGTTAGCCAGATTCCAAAGCAGGGTATTTGCTTATCACCCGCAGGCACCTTGTTCTCACATGGTCTATCAGACAAACACGAAAGACATAAAGTTCCAGAACTGACCGAGTCCCAACCTGTACCTTTCCTATGGCCTTTGCCCAGCGCCACTTCCCACTCAGCCCACTACTGACCACCACTCAAATGATTGCACCTAACACCATCCCTTTCTTCAGTCCCTGTCACTCTGTTCTCCTTCCCAAGGGACAGTAAGAAAAAAAAGGAGAAAACAGTTCCAGTCCTCACACTTTGGTTTCCAAGGAGTGGGTTTTCTTCTCTGCATATTCTTTTGGATTAGC
Organism: Chionomys nivalis; assembly: GCF_950005125.1. Classification (NCBI taxonomy): domain Eukaryota; kingdom Metazoa; phylum Chordata; class Mammalia; order Rodentia; family Cricetidae; genus Chionomys; species Chionomys nivalis. The sequence goes on along the minus strand of NC_080110.1, from coordinate 30,106,731 downwards.
ATAGCTGATAACAAGACCCTCTCCCCACCTACTTCTGTGCCCAGTCTCCCTCCTGGCATCTACAATGTGGTGATGCTGATTATCTTTGAACCCATTCTGTAGCTTGATCCTCCCACAGTGTCTGCCCAGGACAAGTCCCAGACATTCCCTTCTCAAAGTCAAGTAGCTCCTACAGTGGGAACTTAATGTCACGCTGAGTGTGAGGCTAAGGAAGATGACCTCGGGCAACCATGAAACTATGTGGTCACAGTACACTACTAGCGAGTGGCCAGCAGTGTGGCTGAGCCCTAGTGTTCTTCCAAAGAGAAAAATGAGAGGAAAACCAGTCAGTGTCTGGATAAGCAGCCCCAGAATAAGCATCCCATGGAACACAGAACTGAACGCATCTTCCTCACAGAAGGGGATTGGATAATTGTAGTCTTCTTGCTCAAAGTTGATCACCATAGCTGCACTGCAAGCCTGAAGAGAAAGCCCCGTGTCAAGGACCGAAGACAGGGACTCAAACACAGACTTCCTACCCCTTGACTTTCCATTAAGAAATGATTCATCTATTTTAGTTAAGACATTGTGGCCAGCTCAAATTTTTTCACATTAAATGCTGACCAGAGTGGTGACTCTTAGTCAAAGCTCACAGATTTACCTGCAGACATCTTGGCTTTTTGATTTTTACCTGGAAACACCTCCCAACATTTGACCAACAAGACTGAAGCCCCTCCAGCCTTAGGATAAGGCATAATAATAGTGTATGAGAGCTAAAGCTATGTTTTAATTTTAAATCACTGTGCTTAAGAGAGCTATAAAACAAAATGCCTCTAACCTGTAAGCCCCACTTGCCCAAGGACAAATACTTCCTGGAATGATGGGGGCTATTCACGTAAGATAGCAAGACGTGCATTTTCACTTCCATAAACAAGGTTGGTTGTCCCAACTGCACCGAATGTGCTTGATTACACATAGGCAGGAAGTCAAGATGTATGCTTGCCTCCCGCCACAAATCCGACGAAGGTGGGAAGTATGTAGCCTTGTGTGTTTTGTCTTTATAAGTCCCTGTCTAATGTAATTCAATATTGCTGGGTCCTAACATCTTCATTGGATTAGGGAGGGGGTGAAAAGGCACAATGTCAACAAACACAGACACTAGGAGTCAGGTAGAAGGCTTACAACAGACTACATTTATTTAACAACAGGGAAAATTTTATATACCCTACCAGCACCCAGGTATTCGGATCTGTTAACAGTTGACATCTCATGCTAGTCTCTCATTGGCTAGGCACAATCAGGACCTCTGATAGCGCCTGTTGCTAGGCATTCAGGCAACACCACCTGGTTGCTCCTTATTGGCCAGGCAGGTTCAGGACCTCTGACAGCACCAGGCAGACTCCTTTTGGCCTGAAAAGCCTCATCTTTCTATATATCCACCCTTTTTTCTCTATTGCATAGGACGCTCAGCCGGAGCCAGAGTTCTTTGCTCAGGTCTTGTTGACCCCACCTCAGGAGTGCCTGTCTTAGGTTGGCCTGCAGAACAAGCTCTTACCCATCTTTGACTATCAGCCCTCAAAGAGCATTCATTCCTGAAAAACAGCTAGGGTTGGGAGACTAAGCAGTAGCCTTTTGAATTACAAATAACCAGGTAAGACTAATCTCCTGTGGAGAACTGCAAGAAGGATGCCTAAGAGCCATTAACACCTGAATAGTCACCTTAGTTGCTGTCCACTGATGTCAGATCTACTGCATGAGACATTTATGGAGAATAAGGATTATCAATACCACCCCACCAATTAAGGCAAATATTAGCACCCAGAAAAGATACAATAGCCTTTTTATAGTATGCTAAACTTTTTTTAAAAATGAGGAATCAAAGGTTATAAATTCTGCTCTTAATAAATCAATTTGTTAGGGTGTCAATGAGAACAAGAAAAGAGAGTATATACATTACCCCTCATGGGTTATTCCCTACTTGGTAGAAGCAGGCTGGTCCATGGCTGGGCATACACCTCTTACAGGGACCCACATTGGTATTGTGGCAGGCTGAGGAAAAATACAAACATACCCTCTCCTACAGGTTAGCAGGGGGTGGGGCTGGCAGCTGCCATTGGAGAGGGATAGGATCTCTCATTTCACCAGAAGTAGGGATGTGTTCCTTGGCAGGAATGCCCAGTGCTTATAAGTTGGGCTGAGTACCTTGTCATCAAAACTGAGAAAGTTCATATGGAAAAGGACTTCTGTTAAGGCCAAAAGAGGATCTCTCCTAGCCTCTGGTGAGATAGTCCTGGCCAACAGCCCCTTAAGAGCTGTGTTGGTCCTCCCCACAATGATTTATCCCTGTGAATTGCCAGTGGTATGGGAAATCTTCCAAGAGCCCAGAAAGTCATTGAATTGTTGAGAGGCATAGGCAGGGCCATTATCAGTCTTAAGTGCCCCCATAACTACCATGACCAACTTAAGGACCTTGATAACATTGGCAGCTTTATCTCCAGAAAGGGTGAGTATCACATAAACATATTTAAGATTGCCAAAGGGAAGATAGTAACATCCATCTTCCAGATGGCCTTAGGCAACAAGCCCTGGGGATTAACCCCTGCATGTTGAAGTGGTCCTAAGGGGACAAGAGGGGCCCAAGTGGCACATGCCTGGGACAAGTGTTTACACTGCAAAACTGCTAATTTTGGAAGAAGTCTATGCAAATTCTATGGAGGCAGATAGAGAAACTGCTGATGAAGAGCCCTGGCTTGCTCTAGGAGATCCATACTGGCTGTTAATATGATGGTGTCTGTGACCTAATTTCCTCAAGTCAATATTCCAGGTAATTTGAAATGAGGTCTAATATGTGACAGGTACCAGGGCTCAGTCCTATGATTTAAGACATCTTGGATGAGCAGCATAGGGCTGGTAATGTGAACAGCCTGTACAGTCTACTGGCTGTCAGAAAAAGATGTGAACAGGCTCAGTCTGGCACTCCACTACAACCTTGAGGAGAGCCAATAACTTACCCAATTAAACAGAACCAGGGTTAGGGATAACATACGTAACATCTTTGGAGCCAGGAAGCTGGATAAGAACATCATATCTGTTTTTATTGGAATCTGGAAAGGCCAGGGTGGCACAAGGGATGGGAGTGGAGGAGGAGACTGCATGGGGCTGTGTCTTTATTGGAAAGGTATGGAGCCCTGTGAAGAACTTGGTTTTTGGCAAGTGATTGTCCATAGTTCCTGTGAATCCTGCAACCATTTCCTGAAATGAGATAGGGTCTGCCCAGAGGGACTGGGAATTCTCTAAAGGAAAGGGGAAGACAAATTTATCTGGCTCTCATCCATATGTTCTTCGTGCCAGCATCCGTGTCTTAAAGGTCAAGTTGGAAGGATTGGTCAAATTTAGAGGTGATTTTGCACAGATCAGAATGTACTTGATGTATCTATAATAGGGCCAAATTGCCATAACACTCCCCCCAAAAAAAACCTGGGTGTCCAGAGAGTCATTGCCAATAAGGGCTTCTGAGGGTCATGGTGTTGCAGGCTGGAGGTAGCTAGAATGACCATGACCTTTTGTAGTAGATCTCTAGCCCCATGAGTAAGCCTAACTTTGACAGATGGGCAGGTGACCCTCCAACAATGGAAAGAGGTGTCTCATCTCTTGATTGGGAATGGGCAGAAAGGGCTTAAGCCAATTAACATAATTGTTGTAAGTCTGAGAATGGGTACTGTTCCTTCATTTCCAATTTAAAGAAAAGGGGAAAAACCTGCTTAGCAATGGAAAACCCTAAAAAGGCAAAGGAGGGTGCCATTTGAACTTTATCTGGCACCACCATCAAATGTAGTGATGCAAGATCTCTTAACTCTTTTTCAGTCATTTGTAGATAGACTGCATCTGGATGTGCCAGAAGGAGATCATGTTATGGATTAAGAAGATGTCCTTGGAAATATTCACCAAGGCCTGAGAAACATATAACTGGCATGTTGTAGGGCTATTTTTCGTTCCCTGAGGCAATACAGGTCACTGATATTTCATGGCTGGCTTATGCATATTAGGCTCCCATATTGTAAAGGCAAAGCAGTCTCTATCCTGTGGTGCTAGGGGAATTTGGAAGAAGCAATCCTTCATATCTAAAACTAAAATATAATAAGATGGAGCACTAGGGTGTGGGAGGCCTGGTTGTGTGGACCCCATTTTTTCCATGTGATCATTAACTCCATGGAAATCCTGCAGGTGGCAGTAGCATCCTGATCTCTTTGGAATAACAAATATAGGGGTATTGTGTTTACTTGTAGTTGGTTCTATGTGCCCCATCTTTAGCTTGTTCTGCAACTAATTCCTTTAGGATTGACAACTTTTGCTCAGTTATAAGCCACTGCTCCTCAGATGTCCTGATTTCAGAGTTATGTCATTGGAATGGGGCGAGGAGGCTCGACTGTGGTGGATTTCTGAGGGACAGTGGCCCTTAGAATTGGAGGTGTGACTTATGTGTAGGACTGTGATTTGCCAAACCTGTCTTTTCACGGTCCTGAAGGTTAACAAATAAAACTCTATTACCAGTAGCTATGACAGCACCCATATCCTCCAGGATGTCTCTGCCCCAGAGGTTTCTCGGTACTGTAGAAACATTAGGGAGAAAGGCTCCCTTGTTGCCATCAAGGTCTTTCCAATGGACTGGATGTGTTTTGAATCTTGTTGACCACCTAATTCACTAATGGGAGGTCCAGGTCTAAATTTCCAATGGGGGAAGCAGAGAGTCTCTGTTTCCGTTAATATGGTGACATCAGCACCCATGTCCACCAAGCCTCTGACAGCTTATCCATCAAGATAGACAGTTAGCATTGAGGAGTGTGAAACAAAGGGCAGTGTCCAATAGATTTTGTCCCCGTTCGGGTGCCAGGTGTTGCTGGGTCTTAACATCTTCTTTGAGGGAGGGAGTGAAAAGGCACAATGTCAACAAACAAACACTGGAGTCAGGTAGAAGGCTTGCAGCAGACTCCAATTATTTAAAAACAGGGAAAAACTTAAATACTCTCCCAGCACACAGGCATTCTGATCCATTGACAGTTGACATCTCATGCTCGTCTCTCATTGGCTAGGCACAATCAGGACCTCTGACAGGGCCTGTTGCTAGGCATTTAGTGCTCCTTATTGGCCAGGCAGGTTCAGGACCTCAGACAGCACCAGGGCAACTCCAGGTTGGCTCCTTTTGGCCTGGTAGACTTTACCTTCCTACAAGTCAGCACCATTCCCTGGAAACCCTGGGATGGACCTGGCCAGTGTCCATCTTCCTAGCCAGTACTTAATTAAGCTTGCTTCAAATTTGACTGAAAAAGACTATGGTAATGGTCTTATTCCTACACAGTGGAATTGGCAAAAGGAAATAATATTTAAGCATAAATGCCTCAAAGACCATCATCCTGAGATGGTCTTTAAACCAGAGAGACACAAGGGGGATGGTAAATAATTTCATTTTAGAAAAGCTGAATCCTGTCTTCATGAGGAAATATGACAAAAACCTACCTGGGTGTAGTTTCTTTTTAAAGTACACAGAATAATCTCTGCCTAAGAAAGTTAACATAAAATGAAAACACACACATACAAATTATTATTGTCAGTAGTAGCTGTTATTATTTGTCTGAATGTGTTTCCTATAATTTTGGTAATAGTCTCTGTTCGGGTTTCTGTAACAAAATACCATAAGCTAAGCTTATAAACAATACAGGTTTGTTTCTGAGGCAGATTCAGGGGCTGATAAGGGCCATTTTCTCCCTTTCCTCAGCTGGTCGTACAGTGCAGCTTTCTGAGATCCCTTTATAAAAGTACTAATACCACTCATGAAGGTTCTGTAACAGACCCCCAGACCTCAGTAGGCCCCGAGACTTTAGCACAACCTACTCCATGATGGAAGTGCCATTTTGGGCTGTAAAACCCAGTACACAGACAACACTACCTGCCAAAACTAAAGCAAAGAACTTCATCCATCAAAGTCCCTAAGTTTCTGGGAAAGTCTCTAAAAGTACTAGCTTTGATTTTTGCTTCTGTAGTTACACTTCGAGATAACTGTTCTTGTTAACTGAAGTATGTCAACCCAAGACATGTTTGTTGTTGTCATTGTTCTTAAAAGCTCTCCCTTAGAAAGGTGTAGGGCTACACTGGGCCCCTAAGCACCCAGTGTAGATGCTGGCTGGCCAAGCAGCTAATAAAGACTTTCTATTGGTTTAACCCCACATCTGAGGATCTACTCTGGTGAATACCCCACAACAGGCTCCACCTTCATGAGAAAATCACCTTTCAAAATCCCAATCCAATATTATTCTCTTGTTTTCACGCAAAAGATAGAAGGATAGTTGCTGTGGAATATTTCTATATACTGTGAATATGTATTACTCTCATTGGTTAATCAAGAGCTGATTGGCTGTGAGTCAGATAGGAAATATAGGCAAGAGAGCCAAACAGAATGCTGAGAGAAGGGTGGGGTCGGAGGAGTCACCAGGAGAGACAGAGGGAGCAAGAATGCTGGAGGACAGGTAAAGCCACAAGCCATGTGGCAATACATAGATTGATATGTGTTAATTTAAATTGCAAGAGTTAGTTAGTAATAAGACTGAGCTCTCAACTGAGCCTTTACAATTAATATTAAGTCCTCGTGTTGGTTATTTGGGAGCAGGTGGTAGGGATAAGCACCTTCTACCAACAGGTAGAGATTGACATTGATGTGGGAAGTTGATTCTAGTTGAAAGTAGACCCAAAGAAGCTCAAAGAAGGGCTCACATGTTTGGGGGCTGGCTCAGTGGAAAACCTGTGTGGTAATCTGAATGTAATTAGCCCCCATAATCTCACAGGAAGAGGAACTATTAGGAGGTGTGGCTTTGTTAGAGTGGGTGTGGCCTTGGAGGAAGTGTGTCACTTTGAGGTTCCCTGTGCTCATAATATTGCCCAGTATCTAGTCAACTTCCTGTTGCCCCGCAAGATATAGGACTCTCAGCTACTTTTCCAGCAAAACATCTGCCTGCACGCTGCTGCCATACTCCCCACCATGGTGACAATGGACTGAACCTCATAAGAGTTGCCATGGTCATGGTGTCTCTTCACATCAATAGAAACTCTGACTAAAACAGCCTCTCATGAGCAGAACACAAAATGACGGGTATCCTAGCACCTCGCATCAGACCTCCAGAACCACACAAAACCAGAAAATTGGAATTTTCTGGTGGATAGATGGTAAGTCAATAAAATGAGGTTTTTTTCACTTTATCTGTTATGAGTTTATCTATCCTTCCCTGCACCTTTCTTCAAGATCATGCTGGGATACATGACAGTGTCCTTTATCATTGTTTTTCCAAAGAGCACAGAATATGTAAACAGGACCTTGATTTCTCTTTCCTCCCTGCACCCCTTTTATTTCCCTACATGAGAACAATTGAACATAAATAACTAGAACTAGGAAGACATGGGAAGAATTTGAGATCAGAATCTCAGACACCCAGAGGAGAAATTCCTGACACAAGGTCTTGAGGACTTCCAGACGCTGTTGAAAAGCAGCACACGTTCGGAAGCAGCAACACAATAGCACACAACACTCAAGGTGTCATTGCCATTTCCATAACGTTAAGATGCTGCGATTTTAAAATTCATGTGTGGTCTGCAATATGCAGCCCCACGCTGATGAGGCCCACTGATGTTTCCTTGTAGTGTGGGCTTCTGTCAAGATTGGTAATTGTCACAGTTTTCATTCTGCCCGTGTTTCATGTGCATGTGGGTATTAACTTCCGTACCGGTTTCTCTGCATACCCACGACAACCTTGTTGATCATGGAACTTGACAGGGTTAACCTGGAGAATGTGGAAGTCAGACAGAAGCACTGGAGAAGCATGGTTGCAGTAACTGAGGGTTCCTGAGCCTTGGGACAAAAGGACAATCACAGTTCTGGTCACACTGCACAAGGGTGAGTCCACCACCCATTGCTTGGTCCTTATTCCCATGGCTCCTACCCCACAGCAGACCTACAGTGTCACATTTTATGTGGCTGTCAGTGTAAGTCACCATGTTGTGCAAGGGGAGGAAGATTGCTATCTGTTGGGCAGACGGTACGTTCTAATTTGTGCAACTACTTACACTCTCCAATATCTGTTTCCTAGCGGTGAACTAGAACACCTGTAACATATGGGCACTTTCTTGTGTTTCTGGATGTGAAAACAGAGGAGGCTAAATGGTGTGACTTCTCTTAAAGGCTCTTGGTGCTTTACAATGTCTAGAGCATTTGGCCAGCTTTGAAAAATCCATCCTCAGACATCTGAAACGGACCTGAGCCCTCCTTCATTTGCCAACCTGCATTCAGTAGCCTGCACTCAGCAGCCTGAACTCAGCAGTCTGCACTTGACAACGAACCTACACATACACACACACACACAGACACACACACACACAGACACACACACACACAAATAAAAATTAAATATATCTTTTAAAAGAATGGAGATTGAAGGGAAAATGAGATAAGGAGGACATGACTATTCCTAAAGCATGAAGAAGATTTGTGTTGTAGATATAAAAAAAGAAAGAGAGAAAAAGCAGGCAGAAGAAAGAGTCCAGTTTGAACCTGGTATGCATAATAAACCAGACTGTGAAAGGAGAGAAGGGGAGGGAAAGCAAGAGAGGAGCCACAGACCAAGAGAAGCAGCCTGGGCCAAGAGATCAAGAGACCAGTGTAGCCAAAATGGCTGTGTTATATAGGGATCAAGCACACTTGATCCTGTATCCTGTGCCATTGAGGCAATCACACTTGTTTACAGAAGTGAAAACACACGGCTTGAACAACAGCCCCCAGCATTCCAGGAGTTATCTGTCCCTGGGCAGGTGGGCCTTACAGGTTAGAGGCATTTTTACAGATTTCTTAAGCACAATCATTCAAACTTCAAACATAACATCCACCAGAAAAGACAGAAGGATGAAGAGCCGAGTTCTCATAATCCCAAACTTTAAAGGTTTAAGATCAGCAGAGGAAAAATAGAAGGAACCTAAGAAGAAGCATCCTGTGAGACAGGAGAGAGTCACATCTGAAGGGAGGGAAGGGAGGCCAAGAGCTGCCAAGAAGACAGCTTCAGTGTGCGAGTTCAGTGGGTCCAAGAACCATGGAGGTGAGAAGGGAGCGCAGGGATGAAAACAGAGGTTTTGTTTGACAGGGAAACCTTACAAGGCTGTCACTGGAGGATGAAGAGGTAACAGATTACTCAGAATGGTGACATACGGGACAGTGACCTATAGGCACCCTGAGGAACAGCCCCAAGTCTAGAGCACGCTAAGGAAAAGTTAAGATTGAGCTGAAGATACCCAAAGGCCAGAAGTTAGTTGTATCCTCTAAATGAGCTCAGAAATTAACCCAGGTGAATAGTCTCAGGTTCAACTGTTTGCCAACAGCCACGAAGATCCATGGCATGCAATGATGTATCATATTGAACACAGATTTGATTCTGCACACTACCAGGCAAGTGGGCAGGACTGAATTATTCAGGTAGTGAATGAGCTCGGCTGACTGTTCAGAGTTTGCTCTTGACGCTGTTTGTTCCCGAACACCTGAAAACAGTATTCAAAACACAAAAAGCGTTTCCAGAAGAAAATAATCGTTACCGTCATGGTTGTAACAGGAGGAAGACTCCAGAGAAGTGGAGATCTTAGAACATTGTGCCAGCTAGTTTTACATCCACTTGACACAAGCTAGAATCATTTTGAAGAGAAACCTCAACTGAGAAAATATCCCCGCCAGATTGGCCCATGAGCAAGTATGTGGTGCATTTTCTTGATTGATAATTGATGTGGGAAGGTCCAGTGAAAGTATAGGTAAAGGTATTCCTTCCCAAGGTGATCCTAGGAAGGTATAGGAAAGTAAGCCTTGAGGAACAAGCCAATGGTCAGCATTCCTCTGTGGCCTCTATTTCAGCCTCCAGATTCCTATCCTGATTGCCTGGATGATGAACAATAAGCTGTAAACTGGAATAAACCCTTTCTTCCCCAAGCTGCTTTTGTCTTGGTCTTAGGATTTGTATCATTGGGATGAAACACCACGACCAAAAAGCAAGTTAGAGAGGAAAGGGTTTATTTGGCTTAGTTCCTTATCCATAGCCTTTGCTGAAGGAAGTTATGAAAAGAACTCAAACAAGGCAGATAACCTGGAGGCAGGAGCTGATGCAGACACCACGGAGGGGTGCTGCTTACTGGCTTGTTCCCCATGGCTTTGTTCAGCCTGCTTTCTTGTAGAATCCAGAACCACCAGCCCACAATGGGTTGGGTCCTCCCACATTAATCACTAATTCAGAAAATGCCTTCCAACTAGATCCTATGGAGGCATTTTCTCAACTGAGGCTCCATCCTCTCAGATGACTCTAGCTTGTGTCAACTTAACAGAAGATTGACCAAAACAATTGTGAACTTGACACACAAGCATATCACTGTTAGGCCACAACCATTCTTTTCTTCTTCATCTCTGTTGGGGACTGCAGACCCCCAGACCCTGAATTTCTGTGACCCCCTACCTGCCGGAATAAACAACTTGTTTTCCTATGCTTGCAGCTGCTTTGAGCAAACAACTTGTTTTGCAGCTGCTCTGAGCACAAGACCCTCAGGAGTTCCTGATGGCAGGGGGGTGGTTTCTGGTGGGCTTGCAGCTGAGAGTTAGGGTGTGGCCATTAGTCAAAGAGACCCTATATAAGCTGCCCTGGAACACAATAAAGAGGGCATTCTTGGGGAATTCTTGGTGTTACCCATGTCTCTGTGTGTGTGTGTGTGTGTCTGTGTGTGTGTGTCTGTGCGTGTGTGTGTGGTATGTTTCAATCTCCAGCCCCTTGCCCGAAACACCAACCATACCATAGCATGTAGCATGTAGAGCAGGCATTGTGCTACAATCTCGAAGATCACACATTAAAATCCACATCACACCTTAAAAGATTTTGCTAACTTTAAAATCCCGCAGTCTTTATAAATTCAAACATTTTAAAATTCAGTCTCTTTAAAACTCCAAGTCTCTCTGAAAATCTAAAAATCTCTTTAAAATCTTAGTCTCTCAACTGTGGGTTCATACCAAATGAAAACCAAGTTAAATATTTTCTCACTTCAAGAGAGAAGAACCAGAGAATCAGCACAATTTCAACAACACAAAACCAAACCCCAAAAATGTAAATAACTCACCTTCCAGTGTCTGGGATCCACTCATGATGTGGGCTCCTTTGAAGGGCTTGGTCACCTCTCCAGCTCCACTCTCTGTAGCACGCACAGCTTCTAAGGGTGGGCAGGCTTCTCTCCACTACTGCTGCTGTTCTTGGTGGCCATCTCGTGGTACTGGCATCTCCAAACACTGGAATCTTCTGCTGCAACCGGGCTGCTCTTTCACTGATAGGTTCTCTCTGTGGTGCCAAGCCTCAACTTCTCATATGACCTGTTCAATCCTGGGCCTTCAGCTGCTACTGAGAAAACTTTAGCTTCTGTCAAACTGATATAAAACTATCCAACACACGGACAATGAGAGAATCGAGTCATCTTGCTTTTCAGTGACAGGACTTTCGAGCTGTGAGGAAGGTGAGAGAACGGAGTCTACAGATTGGAGAACAAACTTCGGAGTGTAAGTCATCTGCTGTAGGTGTGTGCTTCAACAAGACGCCTGCTTTTCCCACAGAATCTTTACAAAACAGCCCGCTTTCATGAGTGACCTGAAGTAAATAAAGATGGTGTTGTGGTTCATGTTTTGATTGATTCATGACATTTTTATAAAGGAAACAGATGCTAGAGTCAAGATGACAGTGGATTTGAACGTTCTGAAAGGCAGGAAGTTAGGCCAATAAGTAAGAGGGTGGAGTCCTTCCCTGAATAGAAAAACACTGTGTTGTGAAGGCTTTTCCAATACTCTGACTGTGTGGGAATTTCGAGTGATTGCTGCTGGAGAATTCCCTGAAAAGCCACAGTCTCCTCGATAGCTGTGGGCCTGGTGTCACTCTCAGGCCCTCAGGCCAGTGCTAAGACAATCTGGACATGAAGAAGATGGAACAATGAAAAGGAGAAATTCACAGGGACCCCCTGAAGCCCTTACAACCTCCATCCATGACAATACAGGTGACCTGCACAAAGAACTCGAATGTCTGTCACAGAGCCAGCATCCGTGTTGCAAGGAGGGCCTGTTTGTTTGTCCCAACCTCCCTGCTAGCTTAGCCCCAAAATAACCACACAGAAACTGTATTAATTAAATCACTGCTTGGCCCATTAGCTCTAACTTCTGATTGGATAACTCTTACATATTAGTTTAATCCATTTCTATTAATCTGTATATCACCACAATGTCATGGCTTACCAGCAAAGTCTCAGCACATCTATCTCCAGTGGTGGGTCCATGGCGTCTCTCTCACTCTGCTTTCTTCCTCCCAGCATTCTGTTTAATTTTCCCCACCTAACTAAGTTCTGCCCAATCAAAGGCCCAAAGCAGTTTCTTTATTAACCAATGAAATCAACACAAAGACAAAAGGATCTCCTACAACACATGGGGATATGGAGAAGCTAGAAAAGGAGATCCAGCAGCAGGTGGTGGAACTGTGGGCTTGGATGCTGCTTCACAGCCATGAGATACATGATAAACGTGCGTTAACTGTGAGAGAACCTGGAGTCTCATGCTGAACCTCCACACATGGCAACCCACTGTTGGTGTTGATAGAAAAAAATCTTCCAATCTTTATGATTCACCTGCATGCAGGGCTCCCACCTCTTTGAAAAATACTGACAGAGATTAGCCAATGATTTAATGCATACATCATATCCTGATAGACTTTATCTCAACTCTGACAGGTATAAGATACCTGTTGGGGACTGCAGACTACCAGATCCAGAATTTCTTGAGCACTCTGAGCACAAGACCCTGATGGTTGGGGAGTGGGTTCTGATGAGTCTGCTGCTGAAAGATCCTGAGAGCTGGGACGTGGCCAGAGTCTTATATAAGCTGCCCCTGAGCAAAATAAAGTGGGCATTCTTGGCATTCTTGTCTCAAGGATGGTCCCATGGCCCTGTCTGTCTGTCTCTGTCTGTATGTGTGTGTGTTTAAACTTTCAGCCTAGTTCCCATAATGCGTAGCGAATAGAGCATAAAACGGAACTGGTATAGTTTTACAGCTACCCAGGTGACATGGAAGATAAATCTGTGAAAGGCTCTGTTATCATTCCGTCAGGCCATCCACGTCAGGATGGTGGGGGGCACTGTTAAGATCAGTGAATTCCATGAGCTCGAGCTCACTTCACACTTAAATTGCTGTTAGATAAGCCCCTCGGTCAGAAGTCATTTGTGGTAATACCTTGACCTGCCTATGTGACATACGCTCAACAAATTGTAGCCTTGGCAAAAGCACCAAGGTCAAGAAAGATAAATCCATATCTAAAGCAATGATAAAGTATATCTCTTCCAGTGAAAACAAACTTTGTCTCTTCTGAGGTGGATGGGGTTCAATGCAACCATCAGCTCCTGAGGATTGATGCCATTTCTGCTATTGCCATGTAGGGTACTCAAGAGTGACCTCAGACAGAACAGCCTTCATGAATGGACGTCCACACTGCTGAATTTATGCATGACTTCCATCCTTGTACCATGGCCACTTGACATGTCTATCAGGCATGGGTGGGTGGGATGGCCTGGGAAAGAGCCTGAACAATACGAGATACACATGGTGACTCTCTAGAAGTCATCAAGAAAGATCTATGCATATATATCCTTGTCACCAATTTTCAATCTAGGTCCATCTTAAGGTGACACAAGCCCATCAAAATCCCAGCAAAATTCTTCACAGACCTCGAAAAAATGGTACTCAATTTCATATGGAAAAGCAAAAAACCAAGGATAGCCAAAACAATCCTATACAATAAAAGAACTTCTGGAGGCACCACAATCCCTGACTTCAAACTCCACTACAGAGCTACAGTACTGAAAACAGCCTGGTATTGGCATAAAAACAGACAGGAGGACCAATGGAACTGAATAGAAGACCCGGATATAAATCCACACATCTTCGAACACCTGATTTTTGACAAAGAAGCAAAAAATATCAAATGGGAAAAAGAAAGCATATTTAACAAATGGTGCTGGCATAACTGGATGTAGAAGAACGAAAATGGACCCATATCTATCACCATGCACAAAAGTCAAGTCCAAATGGATCAAAGACCTCAACATAAAGCCAGCCACACTGAACCTTATAGAAGAGAAAGTGGGAAATACACTTGAATGCATTGGCACAGGAGACCACTTCCTAAATATAACCCCAGAAGCACAGATACTGAGAGAAACAATTAATAAATGGGACCTCCTGAAAACTGAAAAGCTTCTGTAAAGCAAAAGACACGGTCAACAAGACAAAACGACAGCCTACAGAATGGGAAAAGATCTTCACTAACCCCACATCAGACAGAGGTCTGATCTCCAAAATATACAAAGAACTCAAGAAACTGGTCACCAAATGAACACATAATCCTGCCAGGTGGTGGTGGTGCATGCGTTTTAATACCAGCACTCGGGAGGCAGAGGCAGGTGGATCTCTGTGAGTTCAAGACCAGCCTGGGCTACAAGAGCTAGTTCCAGGACAGGCTCCAGAGCTACAGAGAAACTCTGTCTCAAAAAAAAAAAAAAGAAAAGAAAAGAAAAGAAAGAAAGAAAAGAAAAAGAAAAAACATACTCCAATAAAAAGAAAAATGGAGTACAGATCTAAACAGAGAACTCTCAACAGAGGAATCTAAAATGGCTGAAAGACACTTAAGAAAATGTTCAACATCCTTAGTCATCAGAGAAATGCAAATCAAAACAACTCTGAGATTCCATCTTACACCTGTCAGAATGGCCAAGATCAAAAACTGGAGTGGTTGTGGGGTAAAAGGAACACTTCTGCATTGCTGGTGGGAATGTAAGCTGGTACAACCCCTTTAGATGTCAGTGTGGTGATTTCTCAGAAAATTAGGAAACAACCTTCCTCAAGACCCAGTAATAAATACCACTTTTGGATATATATCCAAAGGATGCTCAATCATGCCACAAGGACATGTGCTCAACTATGTTCATAGCAGCATTGTTTGTTATAGCCAGAACCTGGAAACAACCTAAATGCTCCTCGACAGAAGAATGGATAAGGAAAATGTGGTACATTTACACAATGGAGTACTACACAGAATAAAAAAAAAAAATGACATCTTAAAATTTGCAGGAAAATGGATGGAGCTAGAAAACATTATTTTGAGTGAGGTAACCCAGACACGGAAAGACAATTATTACATGTACTCACTCATAGGTGGTTTTTAAACACAAAGCAAAGAAACTGGCCTACAAACTACAATCCCAGAGAACTTAGACAACAATGCGGACACTAAGAGAGACTTACATAGATCTAATCTACATGGGAAGTAGAAAAAGACAAGATCTTTTTGAGCAAATTGGGAGCAGGGGTATCTTGGGAGAGGGTTGAAAAAGGGAGAGGCAGGGAGGGGAGCAGAGAAAAATTTAAAGTTCAATAAAAATCAATAAAAGGGTGACACAAACATTCAGTCTATAAAACCATCTAAACAAACCTTGAGGCACTGTCTTTGGGTTATTACAGAACCACAGTGGAGGCTCTCTCTCTTCTAAAAAAAATAGTAATGCTTATTTTTGCAGTGGTAGGTATTGAACCCCACATGACTGAATCACGAGGCTACACCCAGTCATTCTTCCAGAAAAATTCAAAACTGGGTACACTTCTTGAAAGCCTACAAGATTTCCAACAGCAGGATTTCCCTCCACCCTTTTGTTGAAGAAAACATCCACAGTGGAGCGCTAGAAATTAGTTACATACTTTGTTCATGTGCCTACAAACCAGGGCTGAACTGTCTTCTCCAAGTATTAGAGAGTCTTCTCATGAGGTTGTATGCATGGGCTGATAGAGAGGATACACTGTAATTCCCCTGTAGATGTCTCCAATAGTGTCCCAATCCACATAACATGTCTTGAGCAATCAACTCTGCAAGGCAGATCAAAATATCTGGAACTGTTGCAAATCCTTCTGGTTCTCTGAGTGATGATCTGGCCCCTGTCTGTAATCACATAAATGTACACATGACAAACCATTGTATGTGCATTCCTTTCTATTAGTTTAGAGTGTATACTAGGGGAAAATACGTACCCTCTGACATGAGTCACAAGGGTTCTGGCTATTTTTCTGTAAGTATTTGAGGAAGGGTTAACCCCTAAGGCTGGAGGTCTCTGTGATACTCAGTGACTGCCATGTATAAGACAGAGCTGAAGATCAAGGAAGGAACAAGTATCAATGACCAAAGAAAGTTGACTCTAAAATAATTTACTGCAAAATGGAAAATCCAGTCAATCAACTCTTGGGGCTTTTTTTTCCATCGCACTAATCGCCCAGTTTGATGGATGGCCCAGTTCATTTTGGTCCCACAGCCTATAAATAACAATCCTAAGCTTCCCTGCAAAGCAGGGCCTTCGGTAAATGGAGAATTGTTTTAACTGTGTGAACATTTACAGCTTCAAACTCTTGGCTTCAAATCATATTTATTTTGTATTCTTTCAGGCCAAGCTGAACCCCCCCCCCAAAAAAAAAATGCTAATCTAACCCAGCTCAAAAAACAAAGAGGACAAAGATTTCACTTGAAATGGGGCCATTTTTATTCCTGTCGTCTCTGCCTTGGACATAGGCGTTTAATATTTAAATGTTATTCCCTGTGAGAGCTGGACTTTCAGTATTTTGTGCCTCTGACAGGATTCAAATTTCAGATTCTACCTTGTGTGAAAATATCATTTCAAAGCGTGTGCCCCAGGAGAATGATAATAAACCCAAATCTTGGCGTTTTTTTAAGATGAACTTTTTTCAGAGCGCTCTTAAAAACGTGGGTTCTTTTCCGATCCTTCGCAGACACTGGGAGTTAAGGAACAGTGCCTTTCACTTTGTCCCAGTTAAGTGCATTCTGGATCAGTTAGCAAATTATTTATTGTAAGCAAATAAGTAATTACTTAAAGTCGTGAGATAGTTGCATCTGCATTTAATATGTTAATTACAGTATTTTACAATTTGTTAACTGTGCCTTTTGCTTCTGTTTTGAGGTGTTATCATTGTCTCTAGTTAGAATCTGAATATTGAGAACTTTGTCTGTTGTTTTTCTTTGCTGTTAGGATGACCCTGGCAACACCTGCCCACCATATTCTAAGCACTAGGGGCTGCAGCGATTAATAGCGGTGAATCTCTGAAATCGCTTTTCATCCTCCAGCAGTCTGAACAAATTGGGTCATTAAAATATCTCAGCTTAAAGGCTACGTTGCTCTGGCATGTCTCACAAGGTTGCATAAATTCTGTCACTCTACATCCCATGATTTATATCACAAAAGAAATGCAGCATTCTGAGTTTAACCATATAGTGTCCACTTGTAACCATGGGCGTGGCTCTCACGAAGATGTATGAAGTGATAAACTGGGAAGATGAAGGTCTCAGGTTCCTTTGTTGTTTCCTTGTCTGTGTCCTCCCTGCTCTCTAAGGCCCTCCACTCAGGACAGCAGTCTCCCAGGGACTCCTGATGGGAGCCGACTTTAAGCAAACACATGCAGTTTGTTCTGTATTTTAGTATACGTCAGAATGAAAGCCTAATTTATGCTTTCACTAGAGTTAGTCCTTTTACTGGACTCTATTTTTGTAACAAAAGGCAGATAACAAAAAGGCAGAAAAGTTAAAGAGAAGCATGCTTACATATACCGGGCTTTTCTTTGGGGTCACCAACCAGCTCCCAAATCATGACAAGGAGACTTATCATTAGTTATGAACGCTCAGCCTTCTCTTAGCTCTTATTCTAATCTGTCTCTCTTTATCTATGTTTTGCCTCGGGGCTTTTTGCTTGTATTTTTGTCTATCTTTACTTTCCTGCTGCCTTTTTAGCTGGTTGGTGGCTGCCTGGCTTCTGGCCATGGATCTGTCTCTTTCTTTCTCCCTGGTTCTCATCTTTCGTTCTTTTCTTCTCTCATTCTAGATTTGTCCTCCTACTTATTCTCTCTGCATGTCAACCCTGCCTATCCCTTTCCTGCCTAGCTATTGGCTGTTCAGTTTTTTAGTAAACCAATCAGATGCTTTAGGCAGGCAAGTTGAAACAGATGAAACAAATCTTTGCATAAATTAAACACACATCCTTAAGTTGTTAAATGCAGCATAACCAAAAGTAACACATCTTTCCCCAGCGAAAGTAATATTCCACAGCATAAACAAATATAACACATCTTTGCTCAGTTAAAATAATATTACACAACACAAGCTTCTACCTAGTTTTTTTTTTAAAAAAAAATATCTCATTATTTTATGTTTGGGTGTTTTGTCTGCATGTGTGTCTATAGAGACCAGAAGAGGGCGTCAGATCCCCTAAGACTAGAGTAACAGACAGTTGTGAGACCCACATGGGTTCTTGGAATCAAATGGAGTCCTCTGGAAGAGCAGCTAGTGCTCTTAATGGCTGAGCCATCACTCCAGCCTCCCTACCATTTTGAGTCAAAGTTTGCTATGGTTCATCTTCAGGAATTAAGATTGACCATTAACAAATTAGAGAAGTGTGAATTTTACATCAGAGAGACTGTAAGTATTTTCTTTTCTTTTAATTAATTTTATTGAGCTCTACTTTTTTCTCTGCTTCCATCCCTGTCTCTACCCTCCCCTTCAACACCCTGCCATGATTCCCATGTTATCAATTTACTCAAGAGATCTTGTCTTTTTCTACTTCCCATGTAGATTAGATCCATGTATGTCTCTTCTAGGGTCTTCATTGATGTCTAGGTTCTCTGGGATTGTGATTTGTAGGCAGATAGATTTTTCCTTTGCCAATTATGAGTGAGTACATATGACAATTTTCTTTCTGGGTCTGGGTTACCTCACTCAATATGATGTTTTCTAGCTCCATCCATTTGCCTGCAAATTTTAATATGTCGTTATTTTTTCTGCTGTGTAGAACTCGATTGTGTAAATGTACCACATTTTCCCTATCAATTCTTCGGTCAAGGGGCATTTAGGTTGTTTCCAGGTTCTGGCTATAACAAACAATGCTGCTATGAACATAGTTGAGCACATGTCCTTGTGGCACAATTGAGCATCCTTTGGATATATATACCCAAAAGTGGTATTACTGGGTCTTGAGGAAGGTTGTTTCCTAATTTTCTGAGAAATTGTCATACTGACATCCAAAGGAGCTGTATCAGCTTGCATTTACACAGCAATGCAGAAGTGTTCCCTTTTCCCCACAACCTTTCCAATATAAGTTGTCATCAGTGTTTTTGATCTTAGCCATTCTTACAGGTGATAGATATGGGTCTATTTACATTCCTCTACATGTTGACATTCTGTTATGCCAGCACTATTTGCTAAATATGCTTTCTTTTTTCCATTTGATATTTTTTGCTTCTTTGTCAAAAATCATGTGTTTGAAGATGTGTGGATTTATATCCAGGTCTTCAATTTGGTTTCATTGGTCCTCCTGTCTGTTCTTATGTCAATGCCAGGTGTTTTCAGTACTGTAGCTCTGCAGTAGAGTTTGAAGTCAGAGACTGTGATGCCTCCAGTTCTTTTATTATACAGGATTGTTTTGGCTATCCTGGGTTTTTGCTTTTCATATGAAATTGATTACTGTTCTTTCGAGGTCTGTGAAGAATTTTGCCTGGATTTTGATGGGCATTGCCTTGAATCTGTAGATTGCTTTTGGTAAGACTGCCATTTTTACTATGTAAATTTTACCTACTCAAGAGCATAGGAGATCTTTCCACTTTCTGGTGTCTTCAATTTCTTTCTTTAAATATTTAAAGTTCTTGTTATACAAGTCTTTCATTGTTTGCTTAGAGTTATTCTGAGATATTTTATGCTATTTGTGGCTATTGTAAAGGATGTTGTTTCTCTGATTTCTCTCTCAGCCCTTTTATCATCTGTGTATAGGAGGGCTACTGATCTTTTTTAGTTAATCTTGTATCCTGCTACATTACTGAAAGCATTTATGAGTTGTAAAAGTTCCTTGGTAGAATTTTGGGGATCGCTTATTGTAAACTATCATATCATCAGCAAACAGTGAGAGTTCAACTTCTTCTTTTTCTGATTTGTATCCCCTTGGTCTCATTTTGGAGTCTTATTGCTCTAGCTAGAACCTCAATAACTATATTGAATAGATATGGAGAGAGTGGACAACCTTGTCTTGTTCCTGATTTCAGTGGAATCACTAGGAGTTTCTTTCCATTTAGCTTGATGTTGGCTGTTGGCATGCTGTATATTGCCTTGGTTATATATAGGTATGTTCCTTGTATCCCTGCTGTCTCAGAGATCTTTATCATGAAGGGATGTTGTATTGTGTCAAAAGCTTTTTCGGCATCTAATGAGATGATCATGCGGTTTTTTAATTTTCAGTTTGTTTATATGGTGGATTATGTTGACAAATTTTTATATATTGAACCATCCCTGCATCTCTGGGATGAAGCCGACTTGATCATGGTAAATGATGGTTCTGATGTGTTCTTGGATTTGATTTGCCAGTATTTTATTTAGTTCTTTTACATCAATGTTCATAAGTGAGATTGGTCTGTAATTCTCTTTCTTAGTAGTATCTTTCTGTGGTTTGGGTATCAGGGTAATTGTAGCCTCATAAAAAAAGTTTGGCAATGGTTCTTCTGTTCCTATTGTGTGGAATAATTTGAGGAGTATTGGTATTAGTTCTTCTTTGAAAGTCTTGTAAAGTTCTGAGCTGAAACCATCTGGTCCTGGGCTTTTTTTGGTTGGGAGACTTTTGATGACTGTTTCTATTTCTTCAGCAATTATAGGTCTGTTTAATTTGCTTATCTGGTCTTGGCTTAATTTTGGTAAGTAATATTTATCCAAAAAGTTGTCCATTTCCTTTAAGTTTTCAAATTTTGTGGAGCACAGGTTTTTGAAATATGACCTGATCATTCTCTGAATGTCCTATCTGTTATTATGTCCCCCTTTTCATTTCTGATTTTGTAAATTTGGATATTTTTCTCTCTACCTTTTGGTTAGTTTGGATAAGGATTTGTCATGCTTGTTGATTTTCACAAAGAACCAGTTCTTTGTTTCATTGATTCCTTGTATTGTCTGTGTTTTTGTTGGTGTAGCCAACTTCTTTGGGTTGGATTTTCCTTCTAATAGTTTTTGTAGGGCTGGGTTTGTAGCTAGGTATTGGTGAAATTTAGTTCTGTCATGGAATATCTTGTTTTGTCTTTCTATGGCGATTGAAAGTTTTGCTGGGTATAGTAGTCTGGGCTGGCATCCATGGTCTCTTAATATCTGCCTAATGCTTGACCACAACCTTCTGGCTTTCATTGTTTCCAGTGAGAAGTCAGATGTAATTCTAATAGGTCTACCTTTATATATTAATTGGCCTTTTTCCTTTGCAGCTCTTAATATTCTTTCTTTACTCTTATGTTTAGTGTTTTGATTATTATGTGGTGAGAGGACTTTTTTATTTGGATCCAGTCTGTTTGGTGTTCTATAAGCTTCTTGTGTCTTCATAGGCATATCTTTCTTTAGGTTGGGAAAGTTTTCTTCTATGATTTTGTTAAATATGGTGTCCTATATTTCCTGGATATTTTAGGGTAAGCTTTTGTTAGATTTAATATTTTCTTTAACTGATTAATTTATTTCCTCTATTGTATCTTCAGCACTTGAGATTCTCTCTTCCATCTCTTGTATTCTGCTGTTCATGCTTGTGTTTGTGGTTCCTGATCATTTTCTCATGATTTCTGTTTCTATAATTCTCTCAGCTTGTGTTTTCTTTATTGTCTCTATTTCAGCTTTCAAGTCCTGAATGTTTCCTTCATATGTTTGATTTCTTTTTCTTGATTTTCTTTAAGGGATTTGCTGATGTCTTCCAATTTTTTTGCTTGTCTTTTCCTCCATTTCTTTAAGGGAATTTCTCATTTCTTCTTTAAGAGTTTCAAACATCCCCCTGAAGTTATTTTTTAGGTCATTTTCTTCTGCTGTCTCAGGCCTACTTTGACCTAAGTTGCTGGCTTTGACCTGTTTCTATAAATCCTGTCTGGATCCCCTCCTGCAGAAGTCCCTGGCTTGGAGTTGGTCCTGCAAAGGTTTCTGGCTCTGGTCTACTGCCTCAGAGGTCCCAGGCTTGGGTTCGCCCAGAACCACAGAGGACCTGGCTCAGGCTTACTCCCTCGGAGGTCCCAGACTCACACTCAGACCCTCAGAGGTTCCAGGTTCCTTTGATGTCCAGACCAATACCCAGTTCTACAGAGGTCCTGGCTCAGGCCTACTCCCTCTGAGGTTCCAGACTCATGCCAGGCCCTGCAGACATCTCTGGTTCCTGCCTATTTCCTCAGAGGTCCCAGATTCACACCCAGACTGGCAGAGGTCCTGGCTCAGGCCTAGTTCCTCAGAGGTCCTAGACTCATGTCCAGACCCACAGGAGTCCTGGCTTAGGACTACTCTCTTGAAGGTCCCAGATTCCCATCCAGACCCTCAGCAGTCTCTGGCTTTGGCTCACTCGCTCAGCGGTTACTCCCCTGTACCTGTTCCAGTGGAGATCGCTGTCTCTGGACCAGGTCGCTGGCTCAATCCTGATATGCCAGTGTCCCAGGACTGGATTGGCTCCTAGCTTCTGCTCCTGTGAAGCTTGCTTCCTCAGGCCCACTCTGTTTTAGGTAGCTGGTTCAGTTCCACTCTTGTGAAATTTGTTGCCCAAGGTGGAGTTCCTTGCCTCAGGTCTACTTTGGGCTATGTTGAGGTATGTTTCTTGTATGCAGAAGGATGGATTCTGTTTTCATATCCAATCTGTTAGCCTGTGTCCTTTTATAAGTGAGTTGAGTCCATTTATTTTAAGGGATAATAATGACCACTGATTGCTATTTCCTGTTAAAATTATTTTCATTGGCCGGGCAGTGGTGGCGCACGCCTTTAATCCCAGCACTTGGGAGGCAGAGACAGGTGAATCTCTGTGAGTTCGAGACCAGCCTGGTCTACAAGAGCTAGGCTCCAAAGCCACAGAGAAACCCTGTCTCGAAAAAAAAAATTATTTTCATTGTTGGTGATGTTAATTTATATGTTTTTCCCTTCTATGGAATTTGCTGCTATGAGACCATCAATTGTCTGTGTGAAAACTCCTTGTGTTGGGGTTTTCCTTCTAGTACTTTGTGTAGAATTGGGTTTGTGGCTAGGTATTGGTTAAATCTGGTTCTGTCATGAAATATCTTGTTTTGTCCTTCTGTGGTGATTGAAAATTTTGATGGGTATAGTAGTCTGGGCTGGCATCCATGGTCTTTTAATGTCTGCATAATGCCACATAATAATCGAAACACTAAACATACAGAGTATGCCACTAACAGGAACATTAACCCTTGAAGGTAAGGCTAAATGTGGGACAACCAAAAAATTTATACTAAAATAATTAGAAGAGGTACAGCCATCCAGTGACAATCTGAAAGTAAGTAACTAAGATGTTCTAGCATGCTGAAATTATGGTAACAAGCCAGAAAAGAAAAGACAAATGCAGACAGAAGAAATAGGTGATCGCACATATGAGTTCAGCCAGCACTGCATATCAAGACCCTGCCTCAAAAACAAGCAAACAAGGCAAAAAATAGACCTGGAGAGCTGGTTCAGCAACCAAGAGTGCACACTGCGCTTGCAGAGGATCCCAGGTGGGAGCATTCCCAGCACCTATGACAGGCAACTCACTTGAACTCCAGCTCCAGGATATCTGACACCTTCCTCTAACTTCCACAGGCTGTGCACAAACCCACAACACAGACACACATATATGCACAGAATTTAAAATAAAAATAAATCTTTAAAAAAAGAATTTAGACGAGGTGGTATCTCTGCATGCCTTAATCCCAGCACTTGGAAAGCAGAGGCAGGCAAATCTCTGTGAGTTCGAGGCCATCATGGTCTACAGAGAAAGTGCAGGACAGCCAGGGCAGTTACACAGGGAAACTCTGTTTTGAAAAATCAATAGTTGGGGGGGGGGGTGCGATTCAGTGTGCAGGCCCTTTACCAAATAGATTCCTCTATAAGGAGGAGGTAGATACATCAACTTCACATAATTCGAAGACACAGACATTTAAAGTCACCCACCTGCCCCCTCGCTCCGGTTTTCTGCAGGTGACACCCTATGATGGAATTTGTCTGCTCAGGTGAGTCTTCATCAGAGTGATTATTGAACCACAAAGATAATCTTGACAGGCACTAATTGAGCAACTCGTGTCCCACGTACCCTGCCAAGCACTGGGCGATGTAGCCCTGTGGAGTGGGAAGTCTAGTCTCAGAGCAGACGTCAGACAAATCAAGATGCAAGGTCTGCATAATTAGTCTTATTAAACATGATGAAGGAAGTATAAGATATAATAACGAGGAGAACCTGATTGGGCCTGGATGATCACAGAGGCCGTGTTTATGGAAAAGGTGTTTAAGCTAATATTTGAAGTATTTTTCAGGGTGGGGAAGGACATCCCATTGGCACAGGGATCAGAAAGTCAGAGACTCCTGGAAGGGCTGAGAACAGATCAGCACTGCTAACGGAGAAGACGGGACAGGAAGAGGGCAGCTGTCCCTGAAATAAAATCAGAGAGGGAAGTGGGGCTCAGCCTCCCACAGGACCCTCCTGCTTAAAGCCTGGACTCCACTGTAAGACAGTGATCATTCAAAGATGGGTACCACAGGGCCACAACCCAAGTGCTGTTCGGTTGTGGGAGACAGGAATTATAGGAAGAGTGGAATCAGTTGGGAGTGACCTTGAAAGTCCAGGTGGGAGAGCAGGGTGCGGTAAGCAAAGGTGGAGAGAAATTACTATCAGATATAAATTACTAACCCTTCCATTTCTTGTCGGTCTCGCCAGAGTTTAGGCGCAGGGTTCCCATACCCAATTCTGACAGCAGTAATAAGACAAAGACTTTTGAACAGAGTGAGTCCAGGTTCGGTCCAGGTGACCAGCGGACTTCCTGGATGCCCTGCTTGTCTCCTCCAGCCCTCAGGTGGCATCCTGAACAGAACAGCCCTGGGAGCAAAGATGCCGGAGGATCCAAACTAGCAAGTTCACGTTTTATTCTTTCTGTGAACATCGGTCCTCTTTGTAGAGGTCACAAATCATTTAGGTCAAGGTTAGACCTCTGCTCTTCATGAGAGAGATGAAACTTTGTCCTGCCCTCTGTCCCCCAATCAGATATTTCCCAGCTTCACACCATAGCTCTTGAGTACTGACAAGTCCCGGACACCAACCTTCCCATTACAGACACTGCGCAGCCATAGGGCTCGTACTCAGCCCTGGACTCTATCTGCGTGGTCCTGTGGATTCAAGTTACGTCTCTCTGCTGACAGTCCCCACGTTCTTATAGTGTCTAACTCCTGAGTCCCAAACTGGTATTCAAATATCCCCTCAACATCTCTAACTCAGATGACTGATAAATAGCAACTTTTAAAATTTTTAACTTTTTAAAATTAACTATTGTTTATATTTCTGGGGGCATAACGTATTGTTTTGATATGTTTACACAATGAAGAATTATGAAGCCAAATTCATCAACTTATCACTTCACTCAACACCTTATCTTGCTGTGCTGCATCTCAGGTTTACTCCTAGCAATTTTGAAATATGTAATGCACTGTATTACCCAGTAAATCTCTTTTTTTTTTTTTTTTTTTTTTTTTTTTTTTTTTTTTTTTTTTTTGGTTTTTCGAGACAGGGTTTCTCTGTGGCTTTGGAGCCTGTCCTGGAACTAGCTCTGTAGACCAGGCTGGTCTCGAACTCACAGAGATCCGCCTGCCTCTGCCTCCCGAGTGCTGGGATTAAAGGCGTGCGCCACCATCGCCCGGCCCCCAGTAAATCTCAAAAAACACATTCCTTCTACCCAAACCTTTTTTTTTCTGAAATTTGGTTTCCAGATGTAGCCTGACTGGCTTGGAACTCACTATGTGGACAGCCAACTGGCAATTCTCCTTCCTCTGAAATTATATCACCTCTCATAACTGAAACTTTGTATCTTTTAACTGACACCCCTCCCTTTGCTGCACCAAACCCCATCCACCCGTTATTTACCACCATACTGTTTCTGAGAGTTCTTTCCGGATGCCACAAAGAAGAGAGATTATGCAATATTGGTCTTTCTGTGGCTCTCTTATGGTTAGCACAGGATCCTTAAGGCTCATCTATGCGATTGTAGACGTTAGGTGCTCCTGCCTATGGCTGAATAGTATTCCATTGTGTGGGTGCCACGTGTTCTTTACTTCTTCATCTACTGACAGGTGCTTAGCTTCATTTCATAGGGTGACGTTCCGTGAATAACACTGCAACATGCCGGGGAACCGGGGAACCGCTGGACTCTCCCTGGGGCTGAACGGGATGGTGAGTGTCGCCCGCCATTCAGCCCTCCCCCCTGGACACACAGTGGGGCAGAGAGTGCTCGAAAGGGGTTTGTAGGAGGATCTGGAGGTGAAGGAGGTGAAGGACCCCTTGAGAGCCAAGGGGCGCTGTAAAGGGGTTTAGGGGCAGGCACACTGAACTAGGTTCCAAAGTGGGATTTATTGGACTAGGTTCCAAAGAATTTTGTTTAGTAAAGAACTGTCCCATTTTTAATGGGGGTACACTCACCTGCAGACCGATTGCCTGTCAGTGATTCTTCCCGTTCCTCACACGGGATTCTTCCGTTCCTCACACGGGATTCTTCCGTTCCTCCGTTCCTCACACGGGATTCTTCCGTTCCTCACACGGGATTCTTCCGTTCCTCCGTTCCTCACACGGGATTCTTCCGTTCCTCACATGGGGTTCTTCCGTTCCTCACATGGGGTTCTTCCGTTCCTCACATGGGGTTCTTCCGTTCCTCCGTTCCTCACACGGGATTCTTCCGTTCCTCACATGGGGTTCTTCCGTTCCTCACACGGGATTCTTCCGTTCCTCACATGGGGTTCTTCCGTTCCTCACACGGGATTCTTCCGTTCCTCACATGGGGTTCTTCCGTTCCTCACACGGGATTCTTCCGTTCCTCACATGGGGTTCTTCCGTTCCTCACACGGGATTCTTCCGTTCCTCCGTTCCTCACACGGCGTTCTTCCGTTCCTCACACGGGATTCTTCCGTTCCTCCGTTCCTCCGTTCCTCCGTTCCTCATACGGGGTTCTGCCGTTCCTCACATGGCGTTCTTCCGGTCCTCACACGGGATTCTTCCGGTCCTCACATGGCGTTCTTCCGTTCCTCACATGGGATTCTTCCGTTCCTCACACGGGATTCTTCCGTTCCTCAGTTCCTCACACGGGATTCTTCCGCTCCTCACAAGGCATTCTTCCGTTCCTCACACGGGAATCTTCCGTTCCTCACATGGGTTCTCTGGCAAAAAGAGCTGGGACAGAGCCGGACCCACCGGACTCTCCCTGGGGCTGAACAGGATGGTCAGTGTCATGATGACTCAGCCCCCCCACACACCCTGGGCACTGGGGAGAAACACACCCACTGAGTCAGGAGTCAGTCAAAGCAGAATCTCATTTAATGGTATCAAGCAGGGACTTATATAGGGTTGTGATGGGGGTGGAGAAGCCTGGGATGGGTTGAGGCGGAGTAAGGAACAAGGGCCAATAATATTCTGCCACACTAGTGGTGACTGGGCAGAGGCCGGCCTAGGTTGGGTAGCCAGAGACAGGTCTCCAAAGTTACACCAGGCCTCACCAAAGTCAAGTTAGGCTTAGAAAGTTACACTGTGCCTCATGCCCAGGCCTCACGAGGACCAAAAGCAACAAACACGGAAAAATCCACCAGCATTTTGGTGACTGTCCCATGCATAGAGTCTACTTGCAGACAGGTACCTGTATAATTAGACCTTCGTGAAATGTTCTATGTGCTGCTTTTTTCTTTAATCATGGGCCATTTTTATGATGTCTCCCTATCCTTTCCCATGTTTACTTTGGAGTTTCCACTATAACTGGAAAACACCTTGAGGGCCAAACAAAACACATGCACCCCAAAGATCTCCAAGTCTTCATTTTTGCCCTCGCTCATTCTTTATAAGCTTTGCGTCTCTTGGTTTGAATTTTCTACAAGGAAAAAAAATCATATATTCCATTGATCACACAGCTGATGAGTCTCCTTCACACTACACTATAAAGGACATCAAAGCCTGGCTGGCCCCTAACCCCTGACCCTGAGCTGTGCTGGGAGCTGGAGAAGCCCTCCAAACAATTCTATATATTAAGTGGTTCCACACAGAGGTGTAGGGTGCTGAGCTTGACTGAGGAGGAAGCTTGAACCCACCACTTTGCTTTGTTATCTTGAGTTCGTCCATTAGGCTTTCTGGAGCTAATTTTCTTTGTTAGGAATCATCAATACAATGCCCATCAAAATCCCAGAAAAATTCCTCACAGACCTTGAAAGAATGGTACTCTACTTCATATGGAAAAGCAAAAAAAACCCAGGATAGTCAGAACAGTCCTGTACAATAAAAGAACTTCTGGAGGCATCACAATCCCTGACTTCAAACTCTACTACAAAGCTATGGTACTGAAAACATCCTGGTATTGGCATAAAAACAGACAGGAGGACCAATGGAACCGAAGCAAAGACTTGGATATTAATCCACACACCTTTGAACACTTGATTTTTGACAAAGAAGCAAAAAATATCAAATGGAAAAAAGAAAGCATATTTAACAAATGGTGCTGGCATACCTGGATATCAACATGTAGAAGAATGGAAATAGACCCATATCTATCACGATGCACAAAACTCAAGTCCAAATGGATCAAATACCTCAACATAAAGCCAGCCATACTGAACCTCATAGAAGAGGAAGTGGGAAGTACACTTGAATGCATCGGCACAGGAGACCACTTCCTAAGGAAAAGAAACTTCGATGTCAGGGCTGGTGAGATGCCTCAGCAGGGAAATGAT
Source organism: Chionomys nivalis (assembly GCF_950005125.1). Lineage (NCBI taxonomy): Eukaryota > Metazoa > Chordata > Mammalia > Rodentia > Cricetidae > Chionomys > Chionomys nivalis. Next base: position 30,077,854 of record NC_080110.1, on the reverse strand, counting down.
ACTTACCACATAAGCCTGGAGCCCTGAGTTCATTCCCTGGGATTCACATTAGAAGTGGAAGGGAAGAACTGACCTGGAGCTACCTTCCAACCTCCACAGACATGACCTCACATTTGTTCCATGATGGTGGTGGTTTTTTCATTTTTAATCCTTTCAATCGGGCTCATCCAATTCTTCTTCCAGCTTCCTATTCCTCCTTCTCTCCAACTCTACAGGTCCTCATGACACCAGATGGGATCTTACAGCAAGGAAAGACAGAAATGAAAGTAGGCCAGTGTCACAAACAAGAGGAACAAGGTTCCAGCTCACTCGCAGCCAAGGACCGGCACTGTCCAAGGAAGTGACCAGCTGCTCACTGGACCAAGGGAGTCAACGCTTTACTGTTCTGGACTGAGCTGGAGTTCACTTGTCTTTCATTGTCTATGGGCACAGCTTCAAAGAGGCGCTTCTTGTGCACAGACATGCTGATATCAATGTTTGCAGGGTTCGCAGGTCTATCTTGTCCGAGAACTTCCGAGTCCTTTCTGTTGTTGACATTGTCACCTCAAGTCAGTTTGCAGGCATCCTGGTTTGGTCTGGACCTGCTGACAAGGCTGAGGGACCTCTGGTTCCTGTTCTAGTGAGAAGCACAGGGCAGAGTGCAAGGAAGAGTGACCAGCTCCGTCAGGTGATAAGCCAAGTTCACCAGGACATTTTAAATTACCAGTGCACCTGCTGGAAGAGCTAAATAAAATGAGACGGTCGCAGTGTGAAGACAGGGTGCCAAGCCTTTCCCCCCCTTTAGTCACCCATCAGACATACCTGCAGGCCCAGCTGGAGAGTCAGTATTTTCCATAAAGCCACCTTTGAACTTCTGGGAAATAATCTATGCAATCATGATAACCCACACATTCCTACAGCAAAGCCAGCGGGAACCAACCAGTGTACTGCCCACTTGGGTGACAAGAATGACTTTTAAATCAGCTCAGGGCAGGTGCTGGGACTCGGCTGTGGTAAGTCATCTGGCATCTGAGCCGATTCTGGAGAGTTACAAGTTACAATTCATCAGGTGAGGTTTCTCTCCAGGAAAAGCCTCCCCACCCCCACCCCCCGTGTAAGTGTTTGGCCTCATGGCCTAATCCGGTGCTTTCTGACAAACTGATTGAAAGAACATAAGGATGGAGGCAAAAAAAAAAAAAAAAAAAAAAAAAAAACACGCCACACTATGACAGACAGCAGGTTGAGGGTCCGGAGCTCATTTGCCTTCTATTTCTTTGCTGTGGGCTCTGAGTCTCACGGCTCAGCCTATGGTTGCCTTTCCTTGGATGTTAGGAGTAATGCTATGTGACGTTAAGGCTCACAGCACAGGATTCCGGCCAAGAAGAACACACTCCCGAGCCTTCAGGTAGGCCTCAGTCACTAGCCAAACACCCCGTCAGTCAAGAGCTGGAAAGAAGCCAAGAACCGGCCGTGTCTAAGTCAGAGCTGGGCTCTCTTGCCTCACTGGGAAACACTATCTTTAGGTCAGTCTAGAGAGCGGCTTTGTAACGTTTACATTTCTTTTCGTGCTGAGTAAAAAGAAATTCTTTCTCACACACACACATGCATCTCACACACGTACACACATCATACACAAGCACACACATACATGCACAGACACATCACACACACACACTCTCACACATGTACACACACATCACACACAGACACACACATCTCACACGTGTACACATACATCACACACAGATATACACACATCTCACACACACATCACACATGTACACACACATCACACACAGAGACACACAGACACACACATCCCACACATGTACACACACATCACACACAGAGACACACAGACACACACAAACACATACATCACACACACACATCAACACACATCTCACACACACGCACACTGGTCTTGTCCACAGAAGGATATGTTCTCCTGATGTTTTGATACTCTGTGAACCACCACCTTAGACAAGTTCTTCTCTGTGACCCACACCAGACTATTAACATTTAAGTCCACGCTGATATAAAAAGCTGAGCCTTATCGAATCTCTTGAACTGGCGTACTCAGGAAGTCCCACCACCCCCTCTCACTTGGCAACAATACAGCACATTAGAGAGATGTGGCTATGACCCTTAATGTCCCAAAGATACAGATCTGAGCTGGTTCTGTTATTCACTAGCCAGTGCCTTAGATACTCAAGGTAATGACACTTACTTTGGAGAGGAGCTGTAATGATTAATATACTTTACAACACTTATAAATATGTAAGATTGTTGTTCCCAAAAGGGGCTCAATGGAGAACCCGTTATTGCTTTACTGCTTTTAATTGTGTTGAGTGAAGTCATCCCCTATTTCTCCTGGATGCTTTCCCGATAATCCAGGACAATATACATTCCCAGGCAAGCAGGCCCCTCCCTAGGGACCATTCTTCACATAGCGCAGAAGGCTGTTTCATGAGCAGTACAAAGACAGTCTCTGAAAGCAGTCAGCGTTATCCTTTATTGTGGAGGACAAAGCAAAAGGCAAGGGAGGATTTCCCTCACCCAGCTCCCCAGCTGCCTGGCACCCCACAAGCGGCTGCTTACCAAGCTCTTGGTGGTATCCATCTCATTAGGCCTCTTGTGCCATCCGGGATGAACACACATCACACACAATGGTAGGGACACAGTTGAGCTTCTGCTGTGGCTCCCTATCCGTCCGCTCTTGTCTTTACAGGCTAATGGTAAGGCCCACCCCCTTTCCTCTGCTCTGGTGTCTAACAAAAATCCATTTTACATGCCAGCATGGTGGCGCATGTCTTTAGTCCCAGCACTTGGGAGGCAGAAGCAGGAAGATGTCTGTGAGCTCGAGACGAGCCTGATTTACGTAGTGAGTTCCAGGTCAGCCAAAGCCACCAGAAGGCAATGACGACAACAAGGACATGATGATGATGAAAAAGAGGAAGGAGAAGGAGGAGGAGAAACCCATTTTGAACCTCGGTGAGCATTATAACTGCTGTGGCACACCTCAACAAAGACAGCATGGCGAAAGCAGGTGGCCAGGTGAGGACTGCACTGATGTTGAAGGCTGGCTGTAATGACTAGCTTTCCCTGTGCGCAAGCACATGTCACGTTCTATAACCCGCTGGAAAGGCCCTTTCTAACCAAGTGTGTTTTCTCACTTCAATAACCTGTGTTTAAAACGACAACGTGTTTTCAAAGTAGTTCATAACATTTCCTTATTCTAAATCGTCTTCCTGTACCACTTCAGGCATCAGAGATTAACCACGACCACCAAGCCATTATTAATTGGCTTTTAATAATGTGTGATTTATAATGTGTCTGCTAAAGTTTGTTTCCGTGTCTTCCTCCATGTAGCATCATTAACGCCATACTGTTATACACGCTTGCCAGCACACATAATCCCCTACAGTTCCGGGCTGTGACTTTGTAGAATAATTACATGGAAAGTAAATGAAATTAAAGATACTTAATACAAACGCTGCCCTCAAGGTACGCTGCCCATAGAAAAGCGTCTGTGGAGCCTGTGCTCATCTTGATGGGCTCCCGACAGATGGAGGGCTGCACTTCTCACGTTACTCTCGAATTTTAAAATGCGCCTGATGGGAATTCCGCTGTCGGCACCAGCTGCACGGATGACCTCCTCGCCTTCCACTCACCAGATTCGGAATAGATGAGGCAGTTCTTTACACGATTTTAAAACACAGCATATGCAAATATCATCTTGCTTGACATATTTACTCTGTCAGAAGAAATGTCCTTTCCACTTTAAACCCGGGATGTGCGGCTTTCCACCTTTGAAAGTCTTTCTGCAGAACCACACGGCCTGCCTTCCGCTTCAGAAGGTGTGAAGGTTTTCCTCTGCTCTTCACACCTAGGAGGTGGGACAAGGCTTTCTTTTACGGGATGAGGGTTTTCCAAGCCTCCTTATCTAATGAAGACTTAAGTGAGAGACACGTGGAAGCTGTCCTGATTGAGAAATGTCTGCTCTGACTCCTCGATGCTCTCCCAACCAATGGTGGACTATTCAGTGTTCAGCACCTGTATCCAGACACCATTCTATAAAACACGACGGGGATTGCAGGGTGGCTTCTGCTGCTTATGAACCCCTGCTCTTCTCTCCAACATGTAAAACTCCCCTGCAGACCACACCCCTCCCCCCTGCACACCACACACCTCCTCCCTGCACACCACACCCCTCCTCCCTGCACACCACACCCCCCTTCCCTGCAACCACACCCCTACTCCCTGCACACCACACCCCTCCTCCCTGCACACCACACCCCTCCTCCCTGCACACCACACCCCTACTCCTCCCTGTACACCACACCCCTCCTCCTCCCTGCACACCACACCCCTACTCCTCCCTGTACACCACACCCCTCCTCCCTGAACACCACACCCTTCCTCCCTGCAACCACACCCCTCCTCCCTGCACACCACACCCTTCCTCCCTGCAACCACACCCCTCCTCCCTGCACACCACACCACCCCTCCTCCCTGCACACCACACCCCTCCTCCCTGCAACCACACCACCCCTCCTCCCTGCAACCACACCCCTCCTCCCTGCACACCACACCACCCCTCCTCCCTGCACACCACACCCCTCTTCCCTGCAAGCACACCCCTCCTCCCTGCACACCACACCCCTCCTCCCTGAACACCACACCCCTCTTCCCTGCACACCACACCCCTCCTCCCTGCTCACCACACCCCTCCTCCCTGCACACCACACCCCTCCTCCCCAGGATACCACTAGAACCAGTTGTAGCATCCCACACTGTTTCCCACAAAGAAAAAGAATTCCTTGAATAAATGGATCATTCCAATCAGGGTCAGAAAATGCTTCAAGGTAAATCTAGGGTTTCTCTTTTGAACGACAATTTTCAATATTTACAAGCTCATGTCGAAGGGAAATAGGAGTCACTCAGAGAGGCTCCAACCGCAGTAACCGGCGAGACACATCCGTGAAAAGTACATGACAAGGCTTCCCAGGAGAAGCTGCTACTGACTAAAAAAGTTAACAGTTAGGCAATCAAATCCAGCGTTTGTTTGTATCCCATTCCAAATGAACTGACTATTATCGGAAGTTCATTGGGATGGTTTGGGTGGTGTTGGAGGGTAGTTAGTGACTAGGGCACTAGGGATGGTTTGGGTACTAGCTGGTGTAGGAGGGTAGTTAGTGACTAGGGCATTGGGGTGGTCTGGGTACTGCCTGGTGTTGGAGGATAGTTAGTGACTAGTGTTCACTTTGTTGAGAATGATGATGGCTTCATGGATACATCAGGGAAAATTTTTGAGAGGTACAAAAGGAAAAGCTTACAAGGGAGGTGGCCTGATTTCAGGAATGAACTTTAAAATATTTTGGCCAGAAAAAAAAAGTGAAATAAAGGAAAGAGAGGAGACAAAACTGGTCAAATCTGTATATTTATTAAACCTGGGTGACCTGTACATAGAGGTTCATTTTACTATATTTTTGTGTTTTTATTTAAAATTAACATATTTAACTTTTTAGTTTTCCTTATCCTTAAAATTAACTTGAACTTTATTAAATTCTATCTTAAATTTTTTCTTCCAATGACTAATGGATTTCTGCCTGTTGCTCTCTTTCTGTACAACACCAAAACAACAAATTCAAATGAAACGGGTCTTATAAAGTACCTAAGACCACTATTGGAGACACATTAGCTGAATGGAACATGTGACTCTGGCAGGACTTGCCCTTCTCCTCCAGTTCTTCTGCCTTGCTAAAAACCATTAGATTCCATTCCTGAAACTAGCCACCAAGGTCCATTCCCTTATTTGGCCACTTCCTCCTCCTGGGACTGAACACCAAAGCCCCCTTTGGCTCACCTAATTAACACGTGCAAGTAAAATCAACTACTCATCCTAACACGGGGCTTCCCCTTGTACCTTTATAAACCGCCATTTTTCTATGGGGCACGTCTGTCTCCTCTCTATCCAGAGGCAATCCTTTGTCCCTCTGGGACAAACACCCCTGCCCCCTTTCCCTTGTCCCCTTCTCCTTCTCCCTTATCCCCTATCTCCTTTGACACCACATTCTGGCCCATTCTAACACAGACCTCCCTTGTACACCTGCAAGGTCATTTGCTGCTCTTTTCTGCCTGAGTCAGAAAGCAGCTACCTTAATTTTTCTTCCACTCTTAATAAAGGATCTCTTTGTGAAAACAGGCATTTGGGTGTGATTTGTACCTAATCTTGGGTCTGAGGGGAAGCCCCCACTGTGTGGAGGACCCTGTTCAACTATCACTGACCCTAGTGCTCACTCTTCCGTAACCCTCTTTGTGCGTGGTTTCAGGGATGGTCTGGGGGTAAAAAAAGACAGTGGATAGCTAAGTGGGGCAGCTTCTAGTGCTAGGTAGATAATAAGAGTTTCCACCCCTCTGCTTTCTTAGGTCACTCACCAGGAAGGAAGCCAGCTGCCATATTGGGAACACCCTCAAACAATCTATGGAGAGATCTATGTGGCATGGAGCTAAGACCTCCTGCCAACAAAGAATGTTTGGGAAGCAGAACTTCCTGTCCCAGTCAAGCCTTTGATGACAGACGACAGTGCCACCAGCATCTTGATTATAACTTCACAGGAAGCCCAAAACCATAAGAGCCCAGCTAAGGTCTGTTTTCGCTACCAGAGAAGGACCAGTAGGCAGAATATATCATCAAGGAAGGCACAAGCAAAGCAGCTGCAACTCCAAGAACACAAGCCAAACTGCTATGACATCGGTCACTCTCCACAGCCAGATGGTAAGGCCCTGTTGCTAAGGACACAGCTCACTTATGTCGCTGAACACAGAGAAGCCCAGCTGGTGCCCAGCTAGAAGTCTCGCCCCTCGGGACGAGCATCCATTCTGTTGGATACTCGGCAGGTTACTGGAGAACAAAGTGATCTTCAGTCTCGTACAGCTACAAGCTCTGTGACCTACAACAGAAACCTGTCTATAACGTACACCGTGCAACAATGGCCCAGTGTCACAGGGGTAACCAGCACTTTTTGATTGGATTTAAGGCTAACCATGGCATGGAACCCATATATGACACTGTATAAAGTGGCCAAAAGGCTGGAACTAGACAGATCATGGGTCAAGAGAAAAGCCTACTACTCTTAGCCTGCTAAAGGAACATAGCAATGAGATGGCTGTTAATGACATACTTCTGTGCCATAGAATAATGCCTCACTCAACCCTCATCAGTAAATCTTCTTGCAGTAAATGGGAATTAGCACAAAAAAAAAAAAAAAAAAAAAAAAAAAAACCACAACTAGAAAATATGCAGAGAGTGAGAGACTTTGGTCCTAAATGGGATGTCTTCATTAAATCCCGCCTCTTGAGGCTAAGGAATCTATGCGGAAGGGGTGGGGGGGCAGGAAGTTCATAAAAGCCAGAGGTGGTTGGTGGCTGATTTTTTAAGGAAAGAACATTTTCCCAACACAAGACTGATGCACACATGGCCTCACAGAGCCCGTGACAACACACACAAGACCTGAACAGGGTTCAAACCAGACAGAACCCCAGCACTGAGAGGGGAAAGGGGACACAAAGTCCCATCCCTAACCCAGAAGCTGTTGGCAGTTGCTGTCTACAGGGAAAGGGAGAATCGGCTTTCTCCAATGGAGTGTCACTGGGTGTTATCACCCACACACCAGGGCAGGCCCATGCTCAAGAGTCATTTAGAAACACCAAATGGACTCCATGTTTCTTTGTATGTGGGGTTTTTGTTTCTGGCATTTTTTTGTCTTACTGGTTTCTTATTTGTTTTGATTTCCGTTTTTTTTTTTTTTGTTTTGGTTTGGTTTTGGTTTTTTTGAGGGTTGAGAAAGAAAGAAGATGAAATTGGGTGGGCAGGAATCTGGGAAGAGTTTGGGGGAAGGGAAAACATGACTAAAATATATTTTATGAAAAAAATTAATTTAAAAAGAAAGAAATGAGAATATGGATACACAATGTTCCCAACGCAACTACTATCTGCCAGGTTATAAACTCTTATTCTCACTAGCATAACCAGGGAATCTAGGGCACTGAGATGATAATTCACTCCATGGTCATACTAAGGAGGGGGCTAGACAACAATTCCTACCTCTAACCCTATGCTGCACATGTAACCTGCTCCTCAGCATGCTGGCTCTCTAATTAGAGAAGACAGAAACAAGATCTTCCATGGATCAGAAAATAATAATCAGAAAATGGTGGTTGACAGGCAGCAAGTGGAACCAGGAAACCTTTAAAGTTAGGAGCAAAATGTTCATTTGTCTGCAAACATATGTTTGCAGAAAACATTGTGCTCTCCGTGTCTTTTTAACTGGTATATAAACTAATCTTAATTATATTGTCTTCAAAATGAAGACCACTACCATGAGTATCTTGAAACTTTTGAGAGGGGTCAAGAAGAACTTTTGATTTTATAAAAGGAATAGGATCTAGTTCTGAGTATTTTTGCAGCTGACTCAGGGGCTGAGATTTGGTCAGCCAGCTGTTAACATATTCCCCGAGTCTTCTGCTAGAATCCATCCCATCCAAACAACCCGCATCACACCACAGGAAAGGTGGGCGGTCCGGGGTCATCTTATCCAGAAGTTTGATTCCTCTGATAGTCTGTGATTTGAGCCAATTCTTGTCGCCCCCCACTCGTTTGTCCACTTGCTTGCTATGGCGTGTTGTCTACAGAGACAGGGTCTCACTGTGTGGCCAGCACCTGCCTGGGCTCAAGATCTTCCTCATTAACCTCCCAAGTGCTGGAATCACAGACGTGTAGTGTAATGTTTTTGTTCTTACTCTTTGGCGTTTTGGACTTTTGGGGGACCATCACCCAGCTCCCATATAAATCATACATGGAGGTTTATTCTTAGTGACAAGTGCCAGCCTTAGCTTGGCTTGTTTTTGTCAGCTTTTCTTAAATTATCCCATCTATCTTATGGCCTTGGAAATTTTTTCTTCTCTGTTCCTGTATTCCTTTTCTTTCCTTCCTACTCCATGTCTAACTGAGTAGCTGAGTGCCTGGGTGGCTGGCCTCTGAAGTCCTCCTCCTTCCTTTCTCATTCCCAGATCCCCAAATCCTTTTCTCCTAGATTTCTCCTCAAATTTATCCTCTCTTCCTGCCAGCCCTGCCTATTCCTCCCTCCTACGTTGCTATTGGCCATTCGGCGCTTCATTAGACCATCAGGTGTTTTAGACAGACACAGTAACACAGCTTCACAGAGTTAAACAAATGCAACATAAACAAAAGCAACACACCTTTAAATAATATGCCCCAACACAGACATGTAGCGCCACCTACAAGAGAAGGACTGTTTTAATCTCCTTAGAAGTTCACCATTTCCAATAACAGTGGTTTTTTTTCTACTTGTTTTGTCCTATTTTGGTTTGTTTGGTTTTGTCTTTTGTTCTTTAGTTACCCATTTTCAAGTGAGACAGAGAAAGAGAAGGTGTGGACTTGGGTGGATAGGGGAAACAAGGAGAGTCTAGAAGGAGTAGGGGAGGGGGAAACCATGATCAGACTATAGTGCACGCAAAAAAAATCTATCAATGAAAATTAAAATTATATTAGAAAAGAAACACAAGCCTTCACTCCATCCCAGACCTATGGAATCAGCTTGCCATGTTTTGGTATTTGTTTTTTTGTTTTTTTTTTGTTTTTTTTTGTTTTTTTTGTTTTTTTTTTTTTTTTTGAAAAAAGGATGATTTGTTTTGGTTCACAAATTCAGAAGTTTCAGTTCATGGTCATCTTGCTTTGGGTCTCTGCCAACACAGTGCATCATGGTGGGAACTAGGGTAGGAGAAGCTTTCGTCTCCTGGTAGCTGAGAAGCAAAGTGTGATGACTTGAAGGTCAAGTCCCAGTATTCACAACAAAGGCATGTCCCGGGGACCTAACTTCTGTCTACCAGGCTCCACCTCTTCTTTATTAACATACAGAGCTGGAGAGATGACCCAGATGTTAAGAGAACTGGCTGCTCTTCCAGAGACCTGGACTCAATTCCCAGCCCCCATGTGGCATCTCACAACCATCCATAACTCCAAAGGACTCGAAACTTTCTTCTGACCTCCCCAGGCACCAGGAATGCGTGTGTTGCATGGGCATAGAAGCAGGCAAATCACCCATACATATAAAATAAAAATTAACACACGATAATTATATAAAATAATATTTTCATCATTATATTTTAATACATGCATGTAATGTATTCTGACCATATTCACCACCCAACACCCTCTCTTACCTCCCAGCTCCTCTTGATCCCTTTTCTCTTCCCTAAAGCCCCCTTCACTTCATGGTTTCTTTGCTTTAATCTGGATTCCATACATGAAAGAAAACATCTGGTACTTGTTTCTTTAAGCTGGCTTATTTCACTTAACACAGCAATCTCGGGTTCTTTCCATTTTCCTAAAAGCGACATGATTTTATTCTTTATGGCTGAATAAAATTCCATTCTGTGCATACTATAGTTTCTAAATCCCTCCACCCATGGATGGACACCTATCCATGCAAAATACTCAAGACTCTCTACAAGAATAAGTTTGCCAGTAAAAGCTCAATACTCTTGCTGTTTGTGGAACACTGAAGCCAATGACTTTTCTAGAAGCTTCTCTTCACAGATTGGTAGGGAGGATAGATGGAATGGTGACCTTGTTACTTGTGCTTGTGGTTTGTTTATGCTTAGTTTGCTATAGAATAAAACCTGGTGCATGGCCATATGGAGAAAAAGAAGAAAGCAAGGACAATGTGTAACACAGAGAGGAAAAACAAACATCAACTCAAAAGGCAAATGAGCTTTGCCCTGAAGACTAGTGACACCTCATCCTAGGGGGATGCCCTTCCAGAACCCAGAGACAAGCTGTAGTAACTGAGACAAGGAGAGCAGAGATGCCCCCAGAATCCTCCCAGCATCCAGCACTAACCTGACATCACAAGACCACTGGGTACCACTGGGTTTGAAGGCACAGCACATGGTAGCAATGTATGATATGCCAGCATTTTCGGGAAGGTGTCAACCACAGAGGTGATGATGACACTCCTTGTCAGTAGAAGCAGGATGAGAATTGTCTCTTGGCATAGGTCCTGGTGCACAGCAAACATGTGACAAGTGTCTACGGAACCGGCACCAAGGAACCTTCAGAAGTCACTGAAAGAAAAGAGTTGACAAGTCCCTGAGCAGAAATGGAGATGACGTAGAGAATCCTCAGAATAAGATGACCATATTCCATCTCATCTTTTTACCCACAGACAACACAATGTATCACTACATCTCAAAAAAAGGTCTCTTATTGTTCATTCTAAAGTCCAGAGAGTTTCCAGGTATTATATCCAGAGATTCCAGAAGTGGGTTGCCCCTTGCCTTCAATACTCACCAATTTATTCCCAGAACTCACTTTTTTAAAAACCCAATAAGGAAATACAATCAAACATTTATTCCGTCTTCACCTATCAACTACACCTAGGTAATGGCTGGGAGGATGTTCTCTAGAGAAAAATTCCAGCTAATCAGGAAGAATAATCAAACATCCTCAGCCTTCCTACTCCCAGTGAAGTAATGGGGTGGACAGAGGTTTCTCAGCCTTGCCTGCAGACCAGAATCACCTGAATCAAAGGGCACCTGGTTTGGTTCATCTGGAGGTGACCTGGTGAAGAAATATAGATAGGGCTAAATATACCCAGTAGAATAAACAACCACATTCAGCACATGGTTGATAATTAGTCTTATTTTATTAATACCACTCACTATCATCTTCCTCCTTCTGATAGAAGTTTCTGATACTAAAGTTTCTTCCATTATGTACTTCTACCCATGCTGTAGTTGGACTTTTCTTTCCCACCTACCAATTCCCAAATAACTGACACAGAGAATCAATATTAATTATAAATGCTTGGCCAATAGCTCAGACTTATTACTAACTAGCTCTTACAACTTAAATTAGCCCATTTTTATTAATCCACATTCTGTCACATGGCATTACCTCTCTTTTATCTTTCACCTCTCGTGTTTCCCCTCTGTGTCTTGCTGGTGACTCTCCTGACTCTGCCCTTCTACCCAATTTCCTTACACCTAACACTATCCTGTCCAGTTATAGGCCAGTTGGTTAAGCCAATCACAGTGGCATATTCACACAGTGTAAAGAAATATTTCATACCACACACTCTTTTGAATGTATCTGCCCAGTTGTTTGCTTGGGGAAATAACATAACTACCTTTGGTAAGATGAAGTCTGTCATGGCCTGGCACTCACCACTTCAGCGAGGATGCAGTCCTCAGTTTGTCCTATTGCCATGACAAGATTGCTGACAAAAGCTACTTAGGGGAGAAAGGGCTAATGTGGCTCACATTTCAAGTTACAGTCCATCGAGGCAAGAAAGTCACAGCCACAGGAGCATGAGAGAACTGGTCATATGGCATCCCACAGACAGGAGCAGAAAGCAACTCATTAATGCATGCGCACAGTGCTCAACTCTCTTCCTTTTCATTCAGCTGAGGACCCAGCCCCTGGAATGATTCCACCCATAGTCCACAAAGTGGATCTTCCACCTTGACCTAATCCAAACAGTTCATCCTTGAGACTCCCTTTCCAGGCAATTCTACACTGTTGCAAGTAAATAACTGAAACTAACCATCACAGACAGCTGGCCATAGATTGTAGGTAGTTTGCCATTGTTTCCCCGGCCTTCAAAGTGGATTCTAGTTGCTACAGAATGAATGTGCTCTCTGGGTTGCAAAGCAGCCCATTTCAGGTCATTTTGACACATAGGCTCAATAGATTCTCTTTGATAAATAAGCTCTTCTTAGCCAATCAGTCATTCCGAAACTACTGACAGGAAATCCAGAGGCAGCCTGCAAAGCATCATTTACTGCTCATAATATAATGCGAGCAAGGCTGGCATCCTTGCTGGTTTGTGATCTGATTTGCCCAAATACCTTTAATCTCTCGGGATCAGAATATGCTACCAAATGCTGGCATTTCTGGGTTAAATATTCAGTGTCTTTAAAAGTGTATTCCCTCATGATGACTGATTCTGTCATATTATAGGCAATCTATACAATAAGGTCCATATTCTCCTCCAGTGTAAGCGGGAGTTATTTTGCCAGTTAAAATTATTTCATTGCCAAGAGGAGGAGGAGGAGGCTGCCTGCCTAACTTGGTAGGCAATAATACTAAAAACACATAAGCAGTGCTAACTCACAAAATGGAACAAAATGTGGCATCAACAGGCTCAGAAAGGCAGGGACTGGGGTGACCCTCCCTTAGCAGAGGCAGGACCTGGAGAATGTCACTTGTCACTTCTAGGCATACTACAGAGACAGTAGTGTCAGCTACTTTGACTCGTGCGTGTGTGTGTGTGTATACACATGTGCCATGGCACACTTGTGGAAATCTGAGAACAACTTGCAAGGGTCATTTCTCTCCTTCTACCATATGGGTTCCAGGGACTGAACTCACAATGACAAGCCTGTAGGCAAGGGCCTTTAACTCACTGAGCCAGCTCCCCAGCCCTGTTTGGGTCTTTATATCACCCTGATAAACACTTTCCAGGCACATGGCTTGGGTTAGAGGTCATTAGGTCATGGACTGGAAAGTTCTCTGATCAGTGGCACATACCTTTAATCACAGAACCCAGCAGACGGAAGCAGGCAGATCTCTGAGTTTGAGGGCAGCCTGGTCTAGAGTTCCAGTCCAACCAGGACTACATGGTGAGACCATGTCTCAGAAAGACAAAATAAATAAGTAATTAAAAGATTACATGGATCAGAAATTTTCATTGCTCTGATATTGCTAGGGATTTTACTCAACTGTCCAGGGTGAAAACCTGATAGAATGTGATGGAGGAAGGTCATTGGTTAAAAAATAAAGAAACTGCTTGGCCCTCATAGGTTAGAACATAGGTGGGTGGAGTAAACAGAACAGAATGCTGGGAGGAAGAGGAAGTGAGCTCAGACTCAATAGCTCTCCTCTCTGGGGCAGATGCGATGAAGCTCCGACCCAGGATGGACGTAGGCTAAAATCTTCCCGGTAAGCACACCTTGGGGTGCTACACACATTATTAGAAATGGGCTAGTCCAGGTGTGAGAGTTAGCCGAGAAGAGGCTAGATATAATGGGCCAAGCAGTATTTAAAAGAATACAGTTTGTGTGTTGTTATTTTGGGGCATAAGCTAGCCAGGCGACCAGGAGCTGGGGCGGCAGGAACACAGTCTGCAGCTCCCTACTACAAGAATGTTCTACTAATTACCATAAAATTTCTAAGCACTGCTCCAGAGTTGCTTTAAAACGATAAAAAAAAATAGTAATGGACATGGTCATGAAAGGGTAACAGATTCTCAGAACACTAGTTCTCTGTGGCTGCCTCACAAAGACTTTATTATCCCCCAGAATGAGAGCTACTCCTCCTAAACCTGTCTCGTTGTAATAAGTAAGCTCATTCTCAACTTAGAACGTACAAATAGTGAGTTAAGGGACACGAACTCCCTTACACAGCAGGCAGTGGTTTTTGATGCCTCACTGAGTAGAGTGGGCTGACATGTTGAAGGGTTGCAAATAAAGCCCAAGCTTGGGATCCTAATGCTCCCATTGACACCTGAAGGAACAGCTCCCTACATTCTCATCCTACCTAACAAGTTGCTAGAACTTTTGTCTCCTCAAACTTAATCTCCATTTCCAAAAACCCCAGCAGATTTTCAGACCGTGTAATCTTTTGGCTTATTTTTTTTTTTTTACATTGCTAATGGGTTTCATCTTTAGACCAGACATGAGGCCAAAAAGTCTTTCTGGTTTTTAAAGTAAATGTTACCCAGAAAGAAACATAGTTCTTCCTTGACAAGAAGGTGCTGAAGTTCTCTCCTGACCAATCAAATTGCCAGCACAGAATCAGAAAAACGAGAGTAAACCGGAACCCAGGTGTTAGACTAATTCTTAATTTAGCCATGTGAAAAGAGGAGAAATATTAATCCTTGATGCAAGTCTTTGTGTTATTATGGGGAATATCTTAATGAAGGAATGATCCACCTTTGCTCACAGGTAAACTGTATAAATGGTGATATATTGGCCAAGTGTGTGTGTGTGTGTGTGTGTGTGTGTGTGTGTGTGTGTGTGTGTGTGGGGGCAGAGGTGAAGTGAGTGGCTACGGCAGGAGGATGTCATTGTGAAAGCTGGGTGATGACAATAGAAGTCTTGGGTAACGAAGGGGATTTACGTCCCATCTCCTCAGTCAAGGCACACAATCCTTCCAGCTCTGTTTACAGTAAACCGTGGGATTATTTGACAGCAAGGGGACATTTTGACTTTCTCATAGAAAACGTAAATACTCACTGACATCGTGACTTGCAGGTAGACCTAGCTGGTAGGTTGGGTTTTTGTAAACACACAAATGTGCATCTGTTTCTTGTTCGTGAATGTAGGAGTCCTTGCGTACAGTCCTTCGGGTGTTAATGCCTTGTCCTGTGCAAATTGATGCGGTCTGAAAGGTTTTAGTTACCCATTATTTAAATAAGAAGTTTCAAATTTTTAAATATAGGAGAACATGAAGGGCTAAAGTGGACACCTGTGATGGATCAAATCTTTACTGAATGCAGACACTGCTTCAAGGAACATTATTTGGGTTATATTCTACCTAGACCCATTTAAACGAAAAATTCCTATTATGAAGGGATTTTATTATAGTGTAAAATGTAATCTGCTGGAAATGTGTATGAATTTTTATGAGTCTCATTGTTGTATTTAAATTCACAGAGTTATCAGCTCTGTGCCACACTGGGTAATGTGAAAGGGAAAACCCCTTTGTGTAGCTTCTGGGCCACACAGAGGGCACGAGGGAGATGCTTGCCCTGAAGAGCGCATGTGTGCATGCGCATGCTCACAGACGCAAGAGAGATGCTTGCCCTGGAGAGCAAGTGTGTGCATGCGCATCCTCACAGACGCAAGGGAGATGCTTGCTCTGGAGAGCAAGTGTGTGCATGCGCATGCTCACAGACACAAGGGAGATGCTTGCCCTGGAGAGCACGTGTGTGCGTGCGCATGCTCGCACATTCATGTTTGTAGGCAGCTAACTCTCCACCCACGCTAACTTATATGCTGTCACTCAGACCCATCTCCTCTCTCCTCAAAGTGCGTTCAAGAGAAATCAGTAGAATTCAACATTAAGCCAAACAAAACAGGTTCATGGTGAAATCTAGAGTAAATTATTTGTTATACATCAGCAAACGAGTTTAAAACAATGCACCTAAGATTGTGGAACCCTTTTGAGGTTTATATGATATTTACAATACACCCAAACCATGTGAGACTGAACTGCAATAGTAAATATTATGAACCCATCATTAGTCCAGAGCTGGAAGGAACAAAGGACACTAACCTTTGGGTGGGACATTATCTGATTGTCACAGGCTATTAGAAAAGTTAACTCTCTGCAGAACCCATGGGTAGCACGCATATTATAGCTATGTCATGAGTTTATGATCAGCATTTAATAGGACGAAACAGAGGTCAGCAGACCATGGTTTATGAGCTGAATCTGGCCCAGCATTTATTTCTGTCCAGCCCACAAGGTGCACATAGTTTTTCACATTTTTAATGATTGGCAGAGGGGGAATCAAAAGGATTACATTTTATGACATGTGAAAATTACATGAACTTCAAGTTTCGGAGTTCATAAATCAAGTGACATTGAGACACAGCTGCACGCTGATGGTTGCAGAGCTGACTGGTCCCCACGGCAACCTTTCAAGCCACAAAAACTAAAACACCCATTGGTTCCTAAGAGAAAAAATAATGAAGATAATCATAAGAAATTAGCACACTGTGCAGTGGTGGTTCTATAAGTGATATTTATGCTCACAAACATAGCCTTGATATATTCGTATATGATTCATGAACTAAGCTTTTTATCCCCCAGGAGGTTTTTTATGATCTTAAAATGTAACACAGAAACTCACCTCACCAGAGCAGCCAGGCCACTCTGGGTAGGTTACTGACCAGAACAGATAGAATGCATATACATATATTAAAGAAGGATTTATTAACCGGGCAGTGGTGGTGCACACCTTTAATTCCAGCACATGAGAGGCAGAGGCAGGTGGATCTCTGAGTTTGAAGCCAGTCTGGTCTACAGAGTGAGTTCCAGGACAACCAGAGCTACACAGAGAAACCCTGAGTCTCAAACCTCCCCCCCCCCCAAAAAAAAGAAGAGGATTTCTTTTTTCTTTTTTTTTTTTTTCTGGTTTTTCGAGACAGGGTTTCTCCGTGGTTTTGGAGCCTGTCCTGGAACTAGCTCTTGTAGACCAGGCTGGTCTCGAACTCACAGAGATCCGCCTGCCTCTGCCTCCCAAGTGCTGGGATCAAAGGCGTGCGCCACCACCGCCCAGCAAGAAGAGGATTTCTTAAACTGTCGTGTAGTCCAGGTAATCCAATGATGACTATCTCACTATAGAAATTCAGTAACTGTCCAGTCCATGTGTCTGGATGTCTCTGCAGTCCCGACCTGGTGCTGCTGGCGTCCTGGAAGATTCTGAAGAGCTGCTGGTCTTTAATCTACCTTGGGGACTTGAAAAAGTTGTATTTTAATAGCAGCCACACAACAGGGTAGACAAACCTGTCAATCAGAGAGGGCAAGCGGGCACAAAGCAGGGCTCCTCCTTCTCATCCTTTCTCACGCCACCAGAAGGTGTGGCCCAGATTTAGGCTGGGTCTTCTTACTCGAGACAATCTGATAACCTCACTAGAGTTTTCAAATTCTTGGGTTCTAGTTGATTTTAGATGTAGTCAAGTTGACAACCAAGATTAGCCATCACAGCTACCTGATCACAAGAATAAATAAAGCTCTACCCAATGTGATAAAGGCTTAAAGATCAATGGAGTAAAAATGATTGTTTGGCCAGAAATGATCCCAGAAATATTCCACATGAGATTATTTTTATTTTTCTTCATTCTTGAGAATTTCAGATATATAAAATGAAGTATATCAACCCCCATTTCTCCCTTCCACATCCCTCCATGTCCCTCCAGCATCTCCCTCCAAACTTCAAACCTTGTTTGTTTGCTTGTTGCTTTTATAACCCACTAAGTCCAGTTAGTGCTGCCCACATGTCCATGGGTGTAGGGTCATACACCAGAACACGGAATCCTCCCAGCGACCACATCCTCAAAACAGAACAACTGTCGCTCCCCACCTGTCCCCAGTGCTATCAACTGTCAGCAGTTCTAGGGTGAGGAGTGGGGCTTGATGATCATCTACCCCAACTATGGCTAAAATCAAATTATTTTTAGCAAGGATACCAAAACTTCAATTGGAAAAGATTGTGTTCCAAACAAATGGTGCTGGGAAACTGTGTGTCCCCAGGCAAAAGAATGACCTGGGAGCTTAGTGGTATAACACACACTCAGTACACACAAGCCCAGGCCCCACATGCCACACCACACACACACACACACACACACACACCAAGGAAAAAGGAGATGCTGACATATGTTACTGCATGTATGAATGTGGGGGACACTGTGTTCAGTAAAATAAGCTAGAGACTAAATGGCAAATACTGTATCATACCACTGTGACATATTTAGTCAAAAATCATAAACAGAGTGAGTGGTGGCCACCATACGCTGGGGAGGAGAAGAAATGGGCATTGTGTATGATGGGTACAGAATTTTGATGTTGTAACATGAAAAGAGTTGTGGCGATGGGTGGGACAGCAGTCACTCAGCGTTGAGATGCATTGAACGCCAGTGTATGCTTAAAAATGGATAATTCACCAGGCATGGTGGCTCGCACCGTTAATCCCAACACCTGGGAGACAGAGAGGCAGATTTCTATGAGTGTGAAGCCAGCCTGGTCTACAGAGTGAGTTCCATGCCAACCTTGGCTACTCAATAAAATCCTGTTTCACCCCCCCAAAAAAGGAAAATATAGTATTTTTATTGTTTTTATTGAGCTATACGTTTTCCCCACTCTCCTTCCTCCCTCCCCCTACCCCTCATACTCCCAATATACTCAGAAGATCTTGTTTTTTTCTCCTTCCTAGCTGAGCACATGTATGTCTCTCTTAGGTGTTGTCTAGGTTCTCTGGGGTTGTGGACTGTAGGCTGGTTATCCTTTGCTTTATGTCTAATATCCACTTATGAGTGAGTACATATTATATTTGTCTTTCTAGGTCTGGGTTACCTCACTCAGTATGTTTTTTTTTCTAGTTACATCCATTTGCCTGCAAATTTTAAGATGTCATTGTTTTTAAAGGTGCCACATTTTTCTTATCCATTCTTCAGTTGAAGGGCATCTAGGTTGTTTCCAAGTTCTGGCTATTATGAATAATGCTGCTATGAACACAGTTGAGCAAACAGCCTTGTGGTATGATTGAGCATCCTTTGGGTATATGCCCAAAAGTGGTATCGCTGAGTCTTGAGGTAGATTGATTCCTAATTTTAATTGCCAAAGTGATTGTACAAGTTTGCACTCCCACCAGCAATGAAGGAGTGTTCCCCTTGCTCCATATCCTCTCCAGCATAAACTGTCATCAGTATATTTGATCTTGGCCATTCTGACAGGTGTAAGATGATATCTCAGAGTTGTTTTGATTTGCATTTCTCTGATGGCAAAGGAAGTTGAACATTTCCTTTAGTGTCTTTTGGCCATTTGAGATTCCTCTGTTGAGAGTTTTCTGTTTAGGTCTGTACCCCATTTTTTTTATTGGATTATTTGTTCTTTGATGTCTAGTTTCTCGAGTTCTTTGTATATTTTGGAGATCAGACCTCTGTCTGATGTGGGGTTAGTGAAGATTTTTTTTCCCCAATCTGTAGACTGCTGTTTTGTCTTGTTGTGTCCTTTACTTTACAGAAGCTTCTCAGTTTCAGGAGGTCCCATTTATTAATTGTTTCTCTCAGTGTCTGTGCTGCTGGGGTTATATTTAGGAAGTGGTTCCCTGTGCCAATGCGTTCAAGTGTACTTCCCACTTTCTCTTCTACGGGATTCAGTGTGGTTGGTTTTATTTATATTGAAGTCTTTGATCCATTTGGGCTTGAGCTTTGTGCATGGCAATGGGCATGGATCTAGTTGCCTTCTTCTTCATGTCGACATTCAGTTATGCCAGCACCATTTGTTAAAGATGCTTTCTTTTTGTCATTTTCTAATTTTAGATTCTCTGTCAAAAATCAGGTGCTCATAGATGAGTGAATTGATATCTGGGTCTACGATTCAATTCCATTGGTCCTCCTGTTTGTTCTTATGCCGATACCAAGCTGTTTTCATTGCTCGATAGTAGAGTTTGAAGTCAGGGATGGTGAGGCCTCCAGAAGTTCTTTTATTGTACAGGATTGTTTTAGCTCTCCTGGGTTTTTTTGTTTTTCCATATGAAGTTGAATATTGTTCTTTTGAGGTCTGAGAAGAATTTTGCTGGGATTTTGATGGGGATTACATTGACTCTGTAGATTGCTTTTGGTAAAACTGCCATTTTTACTATGTTAATTCTACCTATCCATAAGCATGGGAGTTCTTTCAATTTTCTGGTGTCTTCTTGAATTTCCTTATTCAAAGATTAAAAAATTTTGTCATACAGGTTCTTCACTTGTTTGGCTAGAGTTACCCCGAGATATTTTATGCTATTTGTGGCTATTGTAAAGGGTAATGCTTCTCTGATTTCCTTCTCAGCTCGTTTCTCATTTGTATATAGCAGGGCAACTTTTTTTTGAGTTAATTTTGTATCCTGCTACATTATTGAAGGTATTTATTAGTTGTAGGAGTTCCCTGGTAGGATTCTTGAAGTCACTTATGTGAGAATTTGACTTCTTCTTTTTCCAATTTGTATCCCCTTGATCTCTTTTTGTCATCTTATTGCTCTAGTTAGGACCTCAAGTACCATATTGAACAGATATGGAGAGAGTGGACAGCCTTGTCTTATTCCCGATTTCAGTGGGATAGCTTTGAGTTCATCTCCATTTAGCTTGATGCTGGTTGTTGGCTTGCTGAATATTGTCTTTATTGTGTTCAGGTCTGTTCCTTATATCCCTGATCTCTCCAAGACTTTTATTATGAAGGGGTGTTGAATTTGTTGAAGGTATTTTCAGCATCTAATGAGATGATCATGTGGTTTTTTTTTTTCTTTCAATTTGTTTATATGGTGGATTACATTGACAGATTTTCATGTTGAGCCATCCCTGCATCTCTGGGACGAAGCCTACTTGGTCATGGTGGATGATTTTTCTGATGTGTTCTTGAATTTGGTTTGCCAGTATTTCATTGAGTCTTTTTGCATCAATGTTCATGAGGAAGATTGGTCTGTAATTCTTTCTTAATTGTGTCTTTGTATGGTTTGGGTATCAGGGTAACTGTAGCCTCATAAAAATACTTTGGCAATGTTCCTTCTGTTTCTATTGTCTGGAACAATTTGAGGAGTATTGGTATTAGCTTTTCCTTGAATTCTGGTATAATTCTGCATTGAAACCATCTGGTCCTGAGCTTTTTTTGTTGGGAGACTTTTGATGACTATTTCTATTTCCTTAGCAGTTATAGGTCTATTTAATTTGCTTATCTGGTCTTGATTTAATTTTGGTATGTGGTACTTATCCAGAAAATTGTCCATTTCCTTTAAGTTTTCCAATTTTGTCGAGTACAGGTTTTCAAATTATAATGATCCTCTGTATTTCCTCCATGTCTGTTGTTATGTCCCCCTTTTCATTTCTGATTTTGTTAATTTGGATATTCTCTCTCTCTCTCTCTCCCTCTCTCTCTCTCTGCCTTTTGGTTAGTTTGGATAAAGGTGTCTATTTTGCTCATTTTCTTGAAGAACCAACTCTTTGTCTCATTGATTCTTTGTATTGTTTTCTTTGTTTCTATTTTGTTAATTACAGCTCTCAATTTGATTATTTCCTGCATCTAGTTCTCTTAGGTGAATTTGCTTCTTTTTATTCTAAAAGTTTTCAAATGTTCTGTTAACTCACTAGTGTGGGATTTTTCCAGCTTTTTTATGTAGGCATTTAGCACTATGAACTTTCCTCTTAACACTGCTTTCATTGTGTCCCATAAGTTTGAGTATGATGTGTGGTCATTTTCATTGAATTTTAGGAAGTCTTTCTTTGTTTCTTCCTTGACGCAGTGGTGATTCCGTTGAGCATTGTTCAATTTCCATGAGTTTGTAGGCTTTCTACAATTAGTATTTTTGTTAAATTCTAACTTTAAGCCATGATGATCTGATAAGACACAGGGGATTATTCCAATTTTTTATAACTGTTGAGATACATTTTGTTACTGAGAGTACATTTTATGTATTGCTCGTTTTTCTTTTTTTAAAGATTTATTTATTTAGGTATTTTATGTATATGAGTGCTCTGTCTTCATACACACCAGAAGAAGGCATCAGATCCTATTACACGTGGTTGTGAGCCACCATATAGTCGCTGGGAATTGAACTCAGGACCTCTAGAAGAGGAGTCAGTGCTCTTAACCCCTGAGCCATCTCTCTGGCCCGCTCTTTTCTCTTAAGTACAAAAGAATACATAAGTCATTATCAAATCATTATCCAAAAATCAGAAGCCAGAGTTGGGCGTGGTGATACACATTTCTAATCCCAGTATTCAAAAATCTGGGGCAGGAGGATCACAAGTTCAAAGCCAGCATGGGCCAAATAGTAAAATTCTATCTTAAAAATAATAATAAGCCGGGTGGTGGTGGCGCACGCCTTTAATCCCAGCACTCGGGAGGCAGAGGCAGGCGGATCTCTGGGAGTTCGAGGCCAGCCTGGTCTACAAGAGCTAGTTCCGGGACTGGCACCAAAGCTACAGAGAAACCCTGTCTCGAAAAACCAAAATAATAATAATAATAATAATAATAATAATAATAATAATAATAATAATAATAGCAGTATAATAAAATTTAAATGCCCACTATTACCACAAGTTAAAAAAAAAACAAACAAGAAAAAACAAGAAAAAAGCCTTGTAATCATTTAAAAGAGTGGTTCCCAACCTGTGGGTCACAACCCCTTTTACAAGGGTCACATAAGACTATTAGAAAACACAGATATTAACATTACAATTCATAACAGTAGCAAAATTACAGCTATGAAGTAGCACAAAACTAATTTTATGGCTGGGGGTCACCCCAGCATATGGAACTGTATTAAAGGGCCGGAGTGTTAGGGAGGGTGAGAACCACTAACTTAAAAGGATGGGCAATCTCCTAGAAAGGTGTTCAAGAGATGCCAGTGCCCATGTAAAATCCTAACCTCGGAGGAAAGTGGGGATTCCACCAGCATAGCCTTCCCAGATTTTCAGAGCTGAGTTCCATACTTTACTACCATCTACCAAATGGAGAATCCTCGAACGGTCAGTGTGAAATTCATCATCCTAAATGCCATTACACTGTGAACACATGAAGCCTGAGGGTACTGATGGTTTGAAAATTTGACCAAAAGGAGTATTAAAATATTATAAGAATTAGATTTAGTCACTAAATCATTCACTTCTATGAATAGATAATCACATTTCCCAGAAGATAAAAGTTCACATCCAAAACAAATCTTTACATCTAAAATAGCTGCAGTAATGTTCCAAACAATAATTTTCTATTACACAAAAATAAGGAGAGATATAACTGGTTTTTAGGATATTAAGAAAATTCTGATAATAACACATTATTGGAAAAAGAAACATTTGTGCTACCGTGGGCTTTGTTTTAGATCAATAATTTGATAAAAAATTCATGTGTCCCTCTCTGTTTATTTTAAAACAAGATAAAAATCTACTAGAGTAAAACGCCCCTGGGGCTATACATCCTGCCTCAGAAATAAAAACTCACAATCAAAGGATGATTTATTGTCTCCAGTTCACCCCAAAAAAACTCTTCCTGTTGTTTTTCCGAAAACCTCAATGCATTCTGGAGGACTTCCTTTGGGGAACCAGAGCAGGAGAAAGTCTAAGAGTAGGAACCAAAGATGAAGGCTTCTCAGTCAGGAGGTGGGTGTCCGGTTCCCGAAACTGGACGGACCGTCGTACAGCTATGCGCACACGCACAACCGGCGGCTCTCAAAGCCTGCTCCTGTGGGCCTGACTCCTCCCGCACCGTCCCAGTCAACCAGAAAGTGTGCCGATCTGCCACTCTACAGAGGCTCTTTGGCAAAACCTCAACTTAAAGAAATGTATGCATTTAGGAGAGAAGAATAATTTTTTTTAAATGAATGCAGCTCAGAAAAGAAAATATCAGATGAGTGAAGGCAGGGGAAGAATTTTTGACCAAGGCGCTTACTCCTCCCGTTACCCCCAAACACCAAGGACAACAACGTCTATCCCACACATCCTGAGGAGCAAGTGAAAGATACAGTTCAATCATAAAAATAAGGTTTTAGTTGTAAATTTCCAATTAATTCTAACTGCTTAATTAATCTCTGACCATTTTTTTGTCAATTCTATCTGAGGTCACATCTTGAACCACAAAATGTAAAGAAGGCAGGCTTGAGAGATGGCTCAGAAGTTAAGGGCACTTGCTGGTCTTGCAGGGTACCCAGGTTTGGTTCCCAGGACCCACAATCGGCAGCTCACAACCACTTATAGGCCTGTGGGTGCGCACAAGCAAGCATGAATACATACCAAAAATATGTGGTTTTTTAATCTTAAAAAGAAATCAATAAATTCACACACCAAATCTAACGTGGGGAGGAGCGGTGCTAGAGGAAGGTTGGTTAGGGCTTTCTCTGTTGGGAGCTGTGAACCCCCAGATCCTGAATTTCTAGTAAACAACTTGTTATGCTTGCAGCTGCTCTGAGTTCCTGATGGCAGGAAAGGGGTTTCTGGTGGGTTTGGCTGGGGCGTGGCTATCAGTTAAGGATCCCTATATGAGCCGCCCCTGGACACAATAAAGGGAGCAAGGATGACCTGTGTCGCTGTCTGTGTGTCTTTGTGTGTTTAAAATTTTCCAGGCCCTTGCCCGGCTCGGGAATGGTCCTGTAGTGCAGGCACCGCACAACAGGCGTAGTACCATAGTACAGACAGTACATTTCTCTCCTGATTTATGTAATCCTAAATTGCTGGACTTCTGTAAGAAGCATGCTTTTATCTGTAACTTCTGGGATTACACTCCAAGGTCATTTGAAATAACATTACCTGAGGTACATTAACCCATATGAAAAACTTGGTCAAGGGGAAACCCAGAAAACGGCGGTACCTCACGAACCAGGTATTTGCACCTGGCATTGTGTTTTCAGAAGCTTCATTTAGTTTGTTTCAAGATATGGAAATTTATTATTCAAAGTGTAAATATAGGAAAAAATAAAGATGCCAAGAAGCGAAGGGAAAGCGTTTCAGTTCAAGGGGACTGAGCCCCCTGCAGCCTCAGAGGCTAAGTGAGTCAAGGTGTTTCTGAGTCTTCATTTCATGCATCCACATGAACCCACACACCCACGCCAAGATACACACAACTTCCCCAGAGCCAGGCGTGGTGGCACATGCCTTTAATCCCAGCACTCAGAAGGCAGGGAAGACTGATCTCTGTGAGTTTGAGGCCAGCCTGGTCTACAAGAGCTAGTTCCAGAACAGGTTCCAAAACAGCTACAGAGAAACCCTGTCTCGAAAAACCAAAAAGGAAGGAAGGAAGGAAGGAAGGAAGGAAGGAAGGAAGGAAGGAAGGAAGGAAGGAAAAAAGGAAGGAAGGAAGGAAGGAAGGAAGGAAGGAAGGAAGGAAGGAAGGAAGGAAGGAAGGAAGGAAGGAAGGAAAAAAGGAAGGAAGGAAGGAAAAAAGGAAGGAAGGAAGGAAGGAAGGAAGGAAGGAAGGAAGGAAGGAAGGAAAAAAGGAAGGAAGGAAAAAAGGAAGGAAGGAAGGAAGGAAGGAAGGAAAAAAGGAAGGAAGGAAGGAAAAAAGGAAGGAAGGAAGGAAGAAAAAAAGGAAGGAAGGAAGGAGGGAGGGGGAGGAAGGGGGGAGGGAGGGAGGGAGGGAGGGAGGGAGGGAGGGAGGGAGGGAGGGAGGGAGGGAGGGAGGGAGGGAGGTTTCCTAGCATAGACTAGAAAGATAGCTCCAGCAAAGCACTTGTAGGATAGGACATGAGTTCAATCCCCAGAACACACACATGTACACACATACATAACACATGCACACACACACATTCGCACACATGCACACACATACACACTAGTACACACACACATTGTTTTAAGAAGAGGCTATAGCACACACTTAAATTCCAGAGTTCAGTAGGTAAAGTGGATTTCTGAGTCTTATCTGCCAGCTAGCCCAAGCCTCCTCAGTGAGTTCCAGGCCAGTAAGGGAGCTGGTCTCAAAAAAAAAAAAAAAAAAAAAAAAAAGGTGGATGGTGTCCCAACACCCAAGGGTTGCTGGGCAGTATAGTGGTGCACAGCTTTAATCTCAGCACTTGAGAAGGAAAGGCAAGCCCATCCCTGTGAGCTCAAAACCGACCTTGTCTACATAATCAATTCTAGGACAGTCAACTTTGATCTCCACATGAATGCATACACACACACACACATCTTGGTACCATAAATCCCCAGATGCTCCTAAAGCAGCTTGGCAGTTTAAATAAGAAGGCCAGAAACTGGAAGCTACCAAACTCAGTGTATAAACAGACAGGAAATTCAAACTTAATAGTCTTACAGAGAGTTGAGTCCCAGCCAAGTGGAAGCAGCTGAGCACCAGCTAGGCACAGGCTGCAACCCCTCAGACCTTACGCATGGAAAGCAAACCTGAGTTCCACATCCGGTGCCCAGTCCAGCTTCTGGTGCCCAGTCTGGCATCCGATGCCCAGTTTAGCTTCCCCGCACCCCACTCCCCCTGCTGTCCACACCCTGCAGTCCACTTAGAGGCTCTCCAAACCTCTCCTGCTTTGAGTACCGCCCATTGGTGAAGGTCTCTGCTTGATTTTGACTGTGAAAGGCTTTTCCTTTTCACTGACCAACGGCAACCGGCCACAGCCCATCCCTCGGGATGATCTTCTGTGTCTGGAAATGTTTGTGCAAATGTGAGCATGTGTCAGCTTGTGCTGGAAGGTCCAGGGTGAGAATTTAGACGACCTGACCTCTGGGTACCCTTGAAGCTAAAGATAATATTATTCCATGGAATAATTCTTGGTTTCCATGGTAACACAGGCGCTCCCCGAAGTTAAGTGTAGCCACAAAAGGAAGCTCTGCTTAGCACTGGTCTTGTTGCTGTGACAACATTGTACTTCTCTGACGACAAAAGCATTCTCTCGACACCTGAGTTATCCCAGACGGGGTCCTCGGTCTTCTCAAGGACACGCAAGCATCCTCAACAGCGGGCCTCTCTGTTGTCATCTTGCTTAACCTCTTGGCCATAGCCAACACTTCCTGTTCTCAAGTCTTTCCTTCGTTTCCATGGCGCCTCATTTCCTCTCCTCTTGCCCTGGCCATTCCTTCTTCATCTCTCTTGCTGGTTCCTTCATCTCTTGCCATTCTCTAAGTTGGGGCATGGTTTGGGACTACCTTCCCTGACATCTGTCTGTTGCCCCTGGATCAGCTGGTTCCGCTCATGTCCAAACAATGCTCATCTTTGTCATCAGCTCTAACTTACAAGGGATGGGTGTTTTCATATCCGATGGGCATCTGAAAGCAACCACACTCAAGCGGAACTCAGAACTTCTATTCTCTATAACTCCTTCTTCCCCCCATTTTGGTTAATTGCTCAGGATGGCTCTAGGGTGTGGCAGTTTACACCTGTAATCCCAACAGACTGAGGCAGGAGGATTGTACAAATTCAAGTACTGCCAGGGGCTGTAGTGAGTTTTGGGCTAACCTGGCCTCCAGAATCACATCCTGTCTCAAAGAAACAAAATCATGTTTACTCTGTCCCCATTTGTAACCCACCAGTAAACCCCTTTGTTTCCTCAAAAGGCATTTTACAATCAATAACTTCCCGTCTCCACTGTTTCTGCGTTAGTGCAGAGGCCCTGGACTTATGAGTCTCACCTGAAGTAGCCCAGGATGTCTCCATGCTTCCTGTCTTGTCCCTAGAGTTCTCCCAGCTTCTTTTTTTTTTTTTTTTAAATATTTTTTTTATTGTGTATACAACATTCTGCCTCCATGTATGCCCAAACGCCAGAGCTTCTAACCCCTCCTCAGGACCTCACGTCTCGGCAGAGCCAGTCCTTGCCTGCCTCTGCTCTGCTTCCTCCTCGCTCACCACAACAGCCCTCCTCTTGCTCCACTCCTGCCAAGCCGGCTCCTGCCTCAGGGCCTGTTTCCAGGATGCTGTCTCCCTCCAAGAAGGCTTTCCCACCCTGTGCCCTGCGCTCCCTATGGCATTATCACGTCCTAGTCCCCTCATAGGCTCTGTTTTCTTGTCCATTGACCTTATTTCCACTATAAGGTCGGCTCCAAGACAACCGTTCCTCAGAACCCCACGCTTTGGAGGGTGCCGCTCCTCAGTGAGTGTTTGTAGAAGCCGCTCCCTGTGTTTTCTGTCCGCTGACTCTGGCGATGACTTTCTGCCATAAGTGGAGCTGGAGGTGTTGCAGGCATCGGTCTCAAATTGCCCAAGTCACCCCACCAAGCCCCCACAGACCCTGTGCTTGTGAGTGGCCCTGGTGTCGTGGACCTACTTATGAGTTATTCTAAGGTTAAAAGAACCAAGAAATCACATCCTGACGTGCAACTACGCTTGTTGATCATTTGAGCAACCTCCGACTCTCTGACCATCATCAGGCAAGGCAGAAATGAGCCCACAATGGGCCTCCACACCCTGGACCAGTGTTGCCAGTAGCTTACGGGATCCATTCCTTTGCCTCGCTTTCCCAATGTTTTAATCTCACATTCCCAGTGTTTCAATGTGAGAAACAAAGATAAAGTGATGAGTTAACTGGTTTTGTCCAAGGCTGTGTGTCTTTATTTAAAATATAAGCCTGGCATGATGGCGCACACCTTTAATCCCAGCACTTGGGAGGCAGAGGCAGGCAGATCTCTGTCCTTTGGAAGCCAGCCTGGTCTACACAGTGATTTCCAAGTCAGTCAAAGCTACATAGTGAGACCCCGTGTAAAAAAGAAACCAAAACTAACTCAATAAACAACAGTGTGCTCATTTAAAAACACAAAGACACCAAGGCAGAACGGTGCTAACAATTAGGCCAGGCGCAATTTATTCCACTTATACAGTCAGATGCCTGTGGTATTCTCCTCAAATACAATCCAGAGTAATGTCATGACCCAGTTCCAATAGAAAAATCCCCATGTGGACACCCTCTGCAATTTCCAGCGAGTTTCTGCTTTCATAGCAAGTACGTTTTTAGAAATGTCCCCTATTTTTAGATATTAAAGCAAATCTCATAAGGAGGATTAAGGATTAGGTGTTATCAACATTGGCAAAGATAAAATAATAATTCTTAATGACAACGCATTACATGGGAAAATGACTTCCTTTCGTTGGATTTGGGGTTAAACCGTTATACTGGCTTGTGGAAAGTCCTAGGTAACTCAGCATTGTCATGAGCAGGAAAACGCAATTTGCCCTCGGTATCCTATTAGCTCTGGACTGTTCAGTTATTTATGACCTGAATAAATAAGGCTTGGTGGCTTCACGGGACAAGAATGCCTGCCATGACAGACAGACGCAAAGACGAGATGACCATGAGGAGGTGGTGATGTGTGGCATTCTTTCAGAGCCGGGGTGTTGACTGAGATTTCTGTCCTGCCTGGTTTCTGTCCTCCCACCAGGTCCCTCAGCCGTTTAGCCCCAAAGAAACCACACAGAGGTCTATATTAATGATAAGCTGATTGACCATTAGCTCAGGCTTCTTATTAACTCTTACAACTTATATTAACCCATTATTCTTATCTATGTTAGCCACATGGCTTGGTACCTTTTTCAGCGAGGACAATCACATCTTCCTTCTTTTGTGGTTGGGACAGGACTGGGGAGGAACGGGCTTCCACCTTCCCAGAATTCTCCTGTTCTCTTTGACCCACCTCTACTTCCTGTCTGGTTGTTCCGCCTATACTTCCTGCCTGGCTACTGGCCAATCAGCATTTATTTAAAACATTGACAGAATATAGACAATTGTCCCACATCAGCAGGGCTCTCTCCAGAGCCTCCTCACGCCAACCCTACTTCGAAGGGAGTGTGGGGCCGGCTTACGTAAGTTTGATCACAAGGGAAATCCTTTATGTTGTTGTTTACATCACATGAATACCTGGAGAAAACACATCTCAAGGCTGAGTCATCTAGAAGATTGCTCATTGCTTTCAACAAGTCCTTTTGCATATCCAATTGCCGCTGAATGTTTCATTTCTAACTTCTGTCAATGGTGTAACTACAAATTAATTTCACTTCCCCAGAGGACTGCTTGATAAGGCTTTTCAAAGATCCCTCACATCTGAAATCCTAGTACTGTACAGGAGGCCAGAAGACCACAAGTTCAAGAGCAGCCTGTAAGCTCTTGTCTCGGGGAAAAAAAAAAAATTTCTTGGAGAAAAAGGTAGGATGAATATCATCACAGCTCTGAAGGAGAAAGGTGTCTTAATTTGGGTTTCTACTGCTGTGGCCAAACACCATGACCAAAAAGCAAGTTAGGGAGGAAGGGGCTTATTTGACTTACATGTCCACATACATGACTGTTCATCATTTAGATGAACTTCCTTAGGGAAGTCAGGACAGGAACTCATGCAGGGCAGGAACCTGGAGGAAGGAGCTGACACAGAAGCCATAGAGGGTGTTGCTTACTGGCTTGCTCAGCCTGCTTTCTTATAGAACCCAGGACCACCAGGCCAGGGATGGCACCACCTGCTACGGGCTGCGCCCTCCCCCATGAGCCACTAATTAAGAAAATGTCTTACAGCTGAATATTATAGTAGCATTTCCTCAGCTGAGGTTTGCTTCTTTCAGATAACTCTAGTTTGTGTGTCAAGTTGACATAGGACCAGCCAGACCAAAAGGCTAGAGACTTCTGGCTGGTGGTAACTTGCAAGCCACCAATATTACTAGAAAAATGCCCACAATCGTCTGTTCTTTAAACTCAAAATCCTTTGACCAATCTTCTGACAAGAATGTGCATAGACTGGGCTGGCAAGACAGTTCAGCCAGTACTACACTCACCATGCAAGCCTAATGACCCAAGTTCAATCCCCAAAACCTACAGAAAGACGGACAACTCCACAAACCTCTCTTCTGACCTCTGCATAAATGTCCACACACAACAACAACAATAAACAAGAATTCTTTCTAAAAAATAAAAATAAATCCACAGCCCTTGTTTGTTTTATCTGGCAAGGGACTCGAGGATATGATGCACTGATAATGATGAAACTGTGCGTGTGTCACACACACCTGTGTAAAAAGGAGGAAATCTGGTCTCATAGGGTGTGATTCTCAGTGATTGCTCTACATTCACATCCAGTGTTTAAATCTCCTTTCTTCATAGCAGCTGAGCCATGCTGAATTAATGAAAGAAAACACTAACTGGCTCGCTAGGAGAGCAAGTCAGGTGCCATATTAAGAAATCAGTAGAAACTGCCATCTGTTACTGAAGGGACTCTAGCCATCCTAGGCCTGGCAAACATGGCAAAATCACAGGAAGTGAAGCCATGTTCCCATTCAAACCACAGCCATGTTCCCATTCAAATCACAGCTGTGCTCCCATTCAAACCACAGCTGTGCTCCCATTCAAACCACAGCCGTGCTCCCATTCAAACCACAGCCGTGCTCCCATTCAAACCACAGCCGTGCTCCCATTCAAATCACAGCCGTGTTCCCATTCAAATCACAGCCGTGTTCCCATTCAAATCACAGCCGTGCTCCCATTCAAACCACAGCCGTGCTCCCATTCAAACCACAGCCATGCTCCCATTCAAGCCAAAAGCAGTTTTGGCTCCTCCTCATTTGAACTGTAGACTCCTATCTCGGACACAGAACCTGTCTCACATCTCCACGTCCCATCCTAACACCTTCAATGGTTTGAATGCATGTTCTCTAGCCATGGTGATCTATATGATCTCCCCAAACTCCTACAGAGAACGCTAACCACATCTTTACTCATTAGACCCATGTTTCTCAACATGCATTCCACAGAAGGTATATGCTTTGCAATATTTATGGCTGTTCTGTTAAAAACGAAGGGAAGAAACACAACCAAAAGCTGAGCTGCTGTGGGACCCAGCTAGACGGCTGCTGGTGTCTTAGAGGGAAGATCCTAGAGGCTCCTGATGAGGGATTCCCCTCTGTATGCTGTGAATACCATTGGTTAATAAAGAAACTGTCTTGGCCTGTGATAGAGCAAAAGAGTGGAGCTAGGCGGGGAAAACTAAACTGAATGCTGGGAGAAGGAAAGCAGAGTTTAGAGACGCCATGTAGCCACCACTGGAATAAACATGCCAGAACCTTGCCAGTAAGCCACACCCACGTGGCAATATGCAGATTAATATAAATGGGTTAAATTAAGATGCAAGAGTTAGTCAGAAATATAATTAAGCCATTGACCAAACAGTATTGCAAATAATATAGTTTCTGTGTGATTAATTTGGGACTCTGGGTGACCAGGAAACAAACAAGCAGCCTCCCCAACAGGCTCCTCTTCCTCGGAGTCCAGAGGAATCTCAGTCAGTATATAGTAGGCAAACTTCTGCAGCCATTTGTATTGAGGTTCTGTTCACAAAAGCCAAGTTATGGAATCAACCTAGACATCCATCAACAGATGAATGAAGAAAATGCAATATAGACCCTCAAGTCTCCAAAAAGAAAACAAAAGCAAAGAAAGTAAAAAACAGGAAGATGATCCATTGCATTATAAAGAACTGAGAAAGTAATTGTTCTTAGATGCACAGATAAATGCAGCTCTCAGGCCTCAAAGAAACTTCTCTTCCCTGTTTGTGGTTTACGATGTGAGCCCTCTCTGTTTCTAGCCGCCACGCCTGCCTGTTGCCACACCCCACCATTGTGATGGCAATGGACTCCTATCCCTCTGGAACTGTGCTTCCCTGGTCCTGGTGTTCTATCACAGAAATAGGAATGTACCTAAGACAGGGATACAGCCATGGTGGCTGGGAGTCATGGCAACAGGAGTTCCAACAGATGGGAACCATTACCGAAAACTACAACCAATGAAGATGCAGAGACCAAAAGATTGTGTGGTGTCCTGTTCCAACTGATCTACAACACAATTCCTGTACCTGAGCCTCAGGGATCGTTGCAGAAGACAAGAGGGAAGAACAGTAAAAAGCCACAGGAACAGGCGTTTCCTGCAAGACTGTGTCTCCTAGAAATGTCAGGAAGTTTACACCCACAAAGACTCAACAACATGGCTGTCTAAACACGACCTGAACAAGGACAACAGCAATGGACACGCTAGCGAAAACTCAAAGGCCTCAACCCCAGGCAGAGAACCACTGGCAACTAGAGAATTCCGAGAGCTGAAGAAATAGATGGTCTTCCCCGAGGAAAATCCTCATTACTGGCTTTCCAGTGCCAAGTGATCAGCCCTGAGATCATATACATGCAGCATACAGATAACATTGTATGAACCGAGCAGATTGAATTATATATTTAAGAATTCACACAAACACACACGTGTATATATGTAACAATCAGAGAAAAGGTCCTGAGTTTGAGAGAGAGCAACGGGGTAGGTACATCCGAGGGGGTGTAGGGAGGGAAGGGAAGGGAAGAAATGACAAAACTATGCTGTAATTTCATAAATCACTATAAATTTTTAAACCCCATATCTGGTGTGCCTTTTCTGTATTTAGAAATGTTTTCATACACAAACACTATTGTGCTTCAACGGAGTACGGAATGAGCACGTAATAAGCGGCACAAGTTTGTGGCTTAGGAGCCACAACCCTGGGTGTGCGGAGGCTGTGTGTGCCGCAGGCGGCTCTGCGGAGGCTGTGTGAGTACACTCTGCTGTTTGCACAAAGACAAAAACACCCACAGATGCATTTCTAGGAATTTGCCCTCATTGTTCCCCGCCTCTCGGATGCCTGTAAAATGCCAAGGCTTGCTCTAAGAAAGGCAACCCGAAAGCCTCTCTGTCCATGAAAGCAACATCCGACACCTGGGGGAAAAGTTAAACCATCCCGACTCTCTCTGCTCTCAGACACTCTCCGAATGGCTGGCACCTGGAATCAGAATTGTCACGTTTGACTCCTGTTTGGGACTTTCGCTTCCTTACCTTGATAAAGCCCCACCCATTCCTGCCTCTCGCATACAACCCAATATCGGAGAAAGAAAAAAAAACCCGGGATTTAAGCATAATCCGGAAACACAGGATTGCCGGTTGCCAAAAAAACGAGCTGAACTTGGTTAGGCAGGGAGCTTAAGAAAGAGCAATATATCATTTAGGGAAATGCAGTCGCTGGAGAGTACACTAGACCTGCATTTAGTTTCTAATCTGTTTTTGCACCGCTGCATGCCAAAGTTGATTCAAATAAATATTTAAATAAAATCTGAACTGCACACAGAGTATTGCGAAAATGACCCCGTCGGGTGTGACTGGAAGCTCTTCGGTGGTGCACTGGCGCCCTCTGCTGCTCGACAGCGTTTCCAACAGCGCATTCTCCCTGCCTTCCGTTTCTGGTTTTTCCTTCTTCGGTGCTGCTGAGAGGGTTGCTGTTTGCACGTAACAAACGGCAATCAAAATACCATAAACATGTTTTGTGTTTCACCCTTATCTCAAAGAGACTTCTTGGTAAAAAGGGTTGTAGGAGCTACTTGTTTGTTTCTCGGCCGCACAGACTCTCGAAATAATCAGGCAGAAACCATATTATTTGCAATACTGTTTGGCCAATAGCTTAAGCGTATTTCTGGCTAACTCATATCTTAAATTAGCCCATATCCATTAATCTGTGTGTCACCACGAGGCTGTGGCTTACCGGGTAAGTTCCTGCCTCTGTCTCCAGCAGGGCTAAGTGGCTTCTCACTGACTCCACCTTCTTTCTCTCAGCATTGAGTTTAGTCCCCGCCCTCCCAGCTCTACTCTACCATATCAGGTCAAGCCAGTTTATTAATCAATGGTATTCACAGCATACAGAGGGGAAGCCTACATCAAAAAAGTACTCATAGATTTCTTCCTGGGCATGCCCTTGAGAGCATGGAGCATATACTGTTTAAATCATACAGTCATGGCTGGGTGGAGTGGCACACGCCTGCAATCCTAGCAACTTGGGAGACAGGCGGGACGGTACCTGGGATGTTTGTGAGTCTCAGGATGGCTGGGATCCTGACTCCTTAAAAAATAAATAAAACGTCTCCTAAGAGGTATTTTATGTAGGTATCATGATAGCGTATCACATAAGTTCAAATTTTATTCATAACATATAAATTTTAGTCTTCATTTTACATGGCTTATTTCTTGGCGTTGCCATATTTGACACTTATAAACATGTCCCCATGTGTTTTCATAGGCCCTACTTATAATAAATACAATTTATTATTAAAAATACAAAGTTGGGTCTGAAGAGATGGCTCAGCCATTTAAAGTGCGTGCTGCCCTTGTAGAAGACCCAGGCTCAATTCCTGGCACCTTCATGGAGGCTCACAGCTGTCTGTAACTCTAATTCCAGGGAGATCTGATGGCCTCTTCTGGCCTTTGAGGGCAATGCATGCATATGGTGAACATACATACATATGCTCAGGCAAACACACAACATAAAATAAATAAGTCTTTTAAAAAATACAAAATCGCCAGGCCTGGTGGCACATGCCCTTAATCCCAGCACTCAGGAGGCAGAGGGACATGGATCTCTGTGAATTCAAGACCAGCTTGGTCTACATAGCCAGTTCTAGAATAGTCAGGGCTACAAAGAGAGACCTGTCTAAAGAAAAAAAGTGAATCCAGGTTGAGTGGCAAATGTCCAGCTACTTGGGACTATGAGACAGGAGGATTCCAAGCTTGGGGGCAACCTGGGCTACACATTTATGGCCAGCCTGCATTAGAGTAAATCCTCTCAAACTAAAAAAAAAAAAAAAAAAAAAACAAAAAAAAAACAAAAAAACTACATTAGTGAATAAAAAGGGTATTAGTGAATAAAAAGGGTATTCGCTGTTTATCTAAATGCCAATTTTATTGGGTTTTTCTCTATTTTTGTCTTATAGGCTTACCTCTTCATGTATCTTCTGAATTTCATAATAAAAATTATCTTCTTTTATGATAATCAGACTACTTAGCACATCTTAATGAAGAACGAAAACAAAGCAGGCCTCCCTTTGTTTTCTATTTATCCCTTCTCGCTGTGTGAGATATCAAGTGGGCTTTAATGTATCAGATCTAAGGTAAAAGCTGAATTAAGAGGGTCAGCCAGCCATGAGATCAAGCACATTTGTTCTTATTTAATGGATGGGTTGAGAAGAATCCTGACTCTCTTTATACAACGGAAGTATTGAATAAACCATAGAAGTTTCCAGAGTGGACATATACCCCCAAGAAGCATTTCCCTTCAAGCCTGCACCCCTAAGTCACATGTGGGAGCCTTAAAACTCTAGGATGCCCAGCCCACCTGTTGACCAGTTACGTAAGATCCCTGTGCTCAAAGGTGAGCATGAGGGGGAATATGCGGCTGGGAAGGGAATCCGCTCTCTGGGGGCTGCCAAGGTCCTTCGAGGAGCTTCTCAGCATTGCTCTCTACGTGTGAACCAAAGCACACTGGTTTAGGAGGCCTCAAGCATTTCTATCTAACCAGCTGCTAGCTGATACTGACGCTGTTGGGCCAAGGAGTCCACTTGGTGATGTGGGAGTGATTTCTTTATAATCTGTTGCTTTTATTGGTTAATTAATAAAGCAACTGCCTAGGCCCATTTGATAGGCCAACCCTTAGGTGGGTGGAGTAGACAGAACAGAATGCTGGGAGAAAGAAGCCGAGTTAGTGAGTCGCCATGAAAGGTCATTTGTTGTAATATGTGTGGACATAAGATCTGTGTGGACTGAAAACGCCTATCACAACCACATTTCTGTCAGTCACACTGCAGCTGCTGTAGAAACAGAGGATGGAGACAGAAAGAACGGAAAACCTTGATAGTCCGGCAGTGGGTTCGTTGCTATCTTCAGTTGCTCTGGTGTTTCCAGACACTCTGTCTTCTACTAGCCAAAGAGAGTTAGTGCCTGCTCCCTGCCTGCTTCCTCGGAAACGGTGCCAGAATTGGCATGAGATATTTCTCTATCCCACATCTCAAAGATACAGCCATCTAAACCACATAAGCTTAAGTCACATTAGAAGTCGGCTCACAGATCATTTCCGCTCAGCATTTCTTAGCCATTTTGATCTGTCAGAGCTCCGAGTAGCAACCCGTGCAGACTGTGCAACCATGTGGGGCCGATCAAGCCAACCCTGGAAAGTGTAATTGGCGAATCTCCTCATGTGGTTTTGAGAAATTAATCAAGACAGGTCTGGTGAGCCTTTGCTAAGAGAGTCCCTTTGGGACAAATGACTCTGTTCCCGGGACACTGTCATAAAGGGAAACTCCAGCTGCAAATCCCAGGGTAGCCCGTTTATCCACTCAGCTGGAGAATAATGGCTTCTTAAGCACCGCAAATAATCCCACTGGTTTAAAACCAATTTGGTTAAAATACGATTAAATGAACTATTTGATCTTTTGGGTCCAAAACCCATCAATTTGACCTATGTGTTAACATTTTAGTAAGAATGTAAGCATCGTGAATCTTCCAAAAATGTTTCAGAGGAACGAGTTTCCAAAAGTGGTACATGTCTTCCCTCCAATCAGTCACAAGAACTGATGTGTAATATTCTTGCCTTAAGTACTCACTCATTGATCAATGATGGCAAGGGAGTTACTACCCTCCTGCTATGGAACAATCTTTGTACGTTATAAATATGTATTACTCTCACTGGTTATTAAAGAGCTGACTAGCCTATAGTTAGACAGGATTTTCAGGGCAGACAGAACACTAGGAAGAAGGGCAGAGTCT
The DNA here is from genome assembly GCF_950005125.1 of Chionomys nivalis. Taxonomy (NCBI): domain Eukaryota; kingdom Metazoa; phylum Chordata; class Mammalia; order Rodentia; family Cricetidae; genus Chionomys; species Chionomys nivalis. Next base: position 30,040,013 of record NC_080110.1, on the reverse strand, counting down.
CAGATGCAGAAGAAACAGGACATGTAGAAAATGAGGTAACAAGCCATGAATCATGTGGTAGAGCTTAGATTAAAAATATGGGTTAAGGGCTGGAGAGATGGCTCAGAGGTTAAGAGCACTGGCTGCTCTTCCAGAGGTCCTGAGTTCAATTCCCAGCGACCACATGGTGGCTCACAACCATCTGTGCTGAGATCTGGCGCCCTCCTCTGGCGTGCGGGCATACATCGAGGCAGAATGTTGTATACATAATAAATAAATAAATCTTTTTTAAAAAAAAAAGAAAGAAATATGGGTTAATTTAAGTTTTAAGAGCTAGTTAGTAATAAACCTAAGCTATTGGTTGAGCACTAATAATTAATATTAAGTCTGTGTCATGACTTGGGAACTGGCTGGTGGGACAGAAAAGTCTGCCTACAACCTCCAGAGTCACAAGGCATCGTTGGAGCTCACAAGCATGGTGTCAAAGGCCGATTTTCAGTGTCATCTGAACGAAGTAGCCAGTGATAATTAATGCTATTAATAAATTATCATCAACCATTCCTTCTCTTCTTGGAACTCTCTTATAGAATATCACTCATTTGGTGCCTCAATAACCATATTCTTTCTAATTCTTCCTTCCTAGACACAACCTGTCTTAATTAGGGTTTTATTGTTATGAAGAGACACCATGCATGGCAACTCCTATAAAAGCAAACATTTAATTGGGTCTGGCTTACGGTTCAGTGGTTCAGTCCATTATCATCATGATGAGAAGCACAGCAGCAAGCAGGCAGGCACAGTGCTGAAGAAGGAGCTGAATGTCCTATATCTTCATCTGCAGGCAGCAGGAGACTGTGTGCCATACTAGGCATAGCTTGAGCATATAAGACCTCAGAGCCCACCCTCAAAGTGACTTCCTACAATAAGGCCACACCTACTCCAAGGCCATACCTCCCAATAGTGCTACTTATGGGCAAAGCACTCAAACACACAAGTCTCTGAGAGCCATTCATTCCTATTCAAACTACCACAAAGCTTAGGATGCGGTTATGCCAGTATCTACCCCCTGACACTCTTCCTTTCCCATTCTCGTCATTGTCCCTTTGCTATTTTTTTTTAAAAATTATTTATTTATTATGTATACAACATTCTGCCTCCATGTATGCCCACTGAGCCATCTCTCCAGCCCCTGTCCTTTGCTCTTACATCTCACCTATTAGCCACAGTGATAGCTCCATCTGTAATTCCAAGACTTGCGCCAGATGCCCAGGATGACAACTGGCCCCATGTGGCTAATAGACATATATCAATTGAAGTGGGAAGACTTGCCCACATTGGGTGGATCCTGCACTGGATAACAAGAAAAACTGAGCAGAACAGTGGCATGCATTTACTCTCCTCCACTCCTGATGGTGGATGCAATGTGATCAGCTGATGATGACTTCACTTTCCTACCATGATGGATGCCTGGACTGTGAGCTAAAATCAGCCTGTTCTCTCTCTGATGCATGAGGTGTGTTTATACCACCAAATTACGAGGCCAAACCCAATATCTATAAACAGAAGTATGGATGAACAAGGGGTCATCTTTTTATATCACAGAATTCTCTGTGTGGGAAAAGGGAGTTCCTGGTACAAGCAATAAGATGAAAGTTCACAAACATTTTGAGCACAAGAAACCTGATATAAAAACAGTATACAGCCGGGCGATGGTGGCGCACGCCTTTAATCCCAGCACTCGGGAGGCAGAGGCAGGCGGATCTCTGTGAGTTCGAGACCAGCCTGGGCTACAAGAGCTAGTTCCAGGACAGGAAACAAAAGCTATGGAGAAACCCTGTCTCGAACATCAAAAAAATAAATAAAAAATAAAAACGATGTACACTCTGGAATGGAGGCTCATACCTTTAATCCTAGCACTCAGGAGGCAGTCAGGTGACTCATTTTAGATCCAGGCCAACCTGGGCTACATACATAGTAAGACCCTGTACAGAGAGAGAGAGAGAGAGAGAGAGAGAGAGAGAGAGAGAGAGAGAGTAATGATAATTCCAAGTGTATGAAACAAACCAGAACAAAGGGTCCCTACCGGGTGGAATAGAGGAAATAAGCTGAGAAACGGAGGATTGAAGGACTCTGAGATGAAAACGTCTTGTGTCTTTATTATGTTGGGGGTCAACCACTGACAACTCAGGCTGTATTTGCCCCATTTGTGTATGTGAGCATCACCTTAGAAGTAATTCAGCACATGCTGGTGAGTTATATAAGTCTCCACACCTGAGCAGCAAGTGGAAGGATGCTCTCTACACTGCTGTTTTCTGGATGCCTGAAATGTTCTACAGCCAAGCTTTTCTAACCGGTACAGTCACAGTCTGATGAAACCTCAACATTAAGCAATGAGGGAAGTGTCTTCTTCATTTCTGCCCTCGGGAGGACGGACAGAGTAAAGCATCACACGGTGCTTCTGGTGTGCGGCTCTCAGACCACACCATTTCTCCTCCAGCTTCCCTTTCTCTTGGGGATAGCAGTATTCGGCAAGATATTACCAAACCTAGCTATTTCTTCATTAAACTCACACTTCAGAGCAATACCGAGTGTATATAATTAATAAATGTTCATTTGTGTTGGTATAATGCCCTTGAATGTTTTAACCTTTCTAACTTATAGTATTTGAACAAGAGCAATGCATTCTATGATAATCTGCATCTTAATAGGTTTTTAATTTTTTTAATTTTATGTATATGAATGTTCTATTGCATGTATGTTTGTGTAACATATGAGTGCAGTGACCTCAGAAGCTAGATACATGCAGACAAAACATCCTTACACATAAAAATAAAAGATATCTTCATGCCTCTAACTACCTTCCTCATTATTCTACACTGCCAGTTTCCTGTCCTATGTTTAAAAAAAGAGATAATTCTAAAGTTCATCTGGAAATCCCATGAAGAGAAATAGCCTTCCCCCGCCCCAAAAAAAAGCCAAAGGTATTGTGAGAGATGTTTTCTCTAAGACATCAAAATGTTTTATTACGTATACAAATGTGTCATATTTTAAGATGCATGAAACTATAAAGACACAATAATAAAAGCATGATAGTTGTAGGAAAAAAGAAGAGAATGTATTTTAACTGCTAAAAGAAACAGTGAGCAGCCGGGCGGTGGTGGCGCACGCCTTTAATCCCAGCACTCGGGAGGCAGAGGCAGGCGGATCTCTGTGAGTTCGAGACCAGCCTGGTCTACAAGAGCTAGTTCCAGGACAGGCTCCAAAACCACAGAGAAACCCTGTCTCGAAAAAAAAAAAAAAAAAAGAAAAAAAAAGAAAGAAACAGTGAGCAGGGTGTGGTGGCGCACATCTTTAGCCCAGGCTCTCAGGAGGCAGGGGCAGGAGGGTCTCTGTGAGTTCAAGGTCAGTTTGATTTACACTGAGCTCCAGGTCAGTAAAAGCCACATAGTGAGAACCTGTCTCAAAAAAAAAACAGAGACAAGGGGAGGTAGAGGGAGATAAAATGTTCATAGATGTTTATTAGAAAAATCTGTGACATACATAAACACAACAAACTAAAAACAGAAGTTACTCCAGGGAACATGATCTATGAGGAGGGGAGGGCTCTGCAGTAGTGTGACTCAAAATGGCCTCATGGGCTCACAGATTTAAATGCTTGATCACTGGGAGTGTCACTATTTGAAAAGGATTAGGAGGTATGACTTTGCTGTAGGAAGTGTATTGGGGGTGGGGTCTGAGGTTTCAAAAGCCCAAGCCAGGCCCCGTGGCTCTCTCTTCCTGCTGCCCGAAGATTCAGAGGTAGAATTCTCAGTTACTTCTCCAGCACCATGTCTGTCTGCATGCTGCCATGCTCCCCGCCATAATGGCAATGGACTAAACCTCTGAGAAATAGAAGCAAGCCCCAATTAAGTGTCTTGCTTTATAAGAGTTGTGGTGGCCATGGTGTCTCTTCACAGCATCAGAACACTGATAGAATGGAAGTTGTGGCAGAGTTTTTGTGACAGGCTTGACCCTGATACCTGTCAGCAGAATGTGAACTTTGGGACTTTGGATTAGGAAAGCAGTGAACACGTTACGTGATTTAAATGGGTCATACTAGCAGAAGCATGGGAGATAGCACAGAAGGCAATTTGAACTATGGGGGCCCAGTGCAAGAAGTTTCAAAGAGGAAGAATATTAGTAAGCAGTCAAGAGACCACTCTTGTGACATTTTGGCAAAGAATGTGACTGCTTTAGGTCCTTGTTCAAAAAAAAAACTCTGCCTGAGGCTAAAGTGAAGAGTTCTCGATTAATGGTGTTGGCAGAGATTTCAAGACAGTCTAGTACTGTGTCGTGGTTATTGGCTGCCACTCTTATGCATATCTGCAAACAAAAAAGCAAGGAGGAGGAGGAGGTACGCGAGTCGGGAACTAAACTGGAGACTTAAAAACACACACACAGACAGAGACATGGGACACGGGTCATCCTTGATACAAGAATGCCCACTTTATTGTGCTCGGGGCAGCTTATATAGGGCTCTGGTCATGCCCCAGCTCTCAGGATCTTTCAGCTGCAGACCCACCAGCCTGCCACCAGGTCTCAACTGCAGGCTGCTCAGTGCAGAGGAAAACAAGTTGTTTACAAGAAATTCAGGGTCTGGTGGTCCACAGTCCCCAACACAGATCCCCTGGAACTAGAGTTACAGACAGTTGTGGGCTGCCATATGGGTACTGGGAATTAAATTGGATCCTCTGGAAGAGCAGTCTGCGCTCTAAACTACTCAGCCATCTTGCCAGCCCCCACAAATATAACTTTTAAGATATTAACACAAAAATATACAAATAATCCAACCAATAAGTGGGCAAATAAAACAGACACTTCCCAAAAACAAAATCCAGTTGGGCAACAGATATATACAAAAGAAGGTTCCGTGTCCCTGGCCATCAAGGAAACACAAGTCAGTACTGCTTTGAGATCCTATCTCACCCCAGTCAGAATAGCTATAAACAACATAGGCTGGAGAGCTGGGTCAGCAGTTAAGAGCACTGTTGCTCTTGCAGAAGACCTTGATTCAGCTCCCAGCACCCACGTGGGAGGTCACAACCACCTCTACCCCAGTTCCAGGAGATATGATGCCCTCTTCTGACTTCCATCAAAATAAAAACAAAAAAAGACATACATGTGATACACTTACATACATAAAGGAACATTCATATACAGAAAGGTTTTTTCATCTAAAAAAAAAATTCTTTTCATGAGCTGGAGACACGGTTCTGGCAGAGGACCCGAATTCAGTTTCAGCACCCATTCCAGGCAGCTCCCACCACCCGTAAAGCCCGCTCCAAGGGATCTGATTCCCTCTTGTGACCTCCATAGGCACCTGCACGCATGTGTACACAGACACACAGACATAACTTAAAATACATTTTTTTTTTTTTTTTTGGTTTTGGTTTTTCCAGACAGGGTTTCTCTGTAGCTTTGGAGCCTGTCCTGGAACTAGCTCTTGTAGACCAGGCTGGCCTCAAACTCACAGAGATCTGCCTGCCTCTGCCTCCCAAGTGCTGGGATTAAAGGATTGTGCTACCACCGCCCCGATAAAATTCATCTGTAGGAGGCTGGAAAGCATTGGCTGTTCTCCCAGAGGTCCTGGTTCAATTCCCAGCAACCACATGGTGTCTCATAACCCCTCTAGAATGAGATCTGGTGCCCTCTTCTGGTCTGCAGGCATACATGCAGGCAGAACACTGTACATATAATCAATGAATGAATGAATGAATCTTTACAAGAAATCCATCTTTAAAATAAAGTCAAATGCTGAAGAGTGTAAGATGGGGATCTTTTGGATGCTGGGTGACGTATGAACTAGTGCAGCCACTCTGAAAACCAGGATGAGGGTTCCTCAAAAACTAAAAGTAGCCAGGTGGTGGTGGTGCACGCTTTTAATCCCAGCACTTGGGAGGCAGAGGCAGGTGGATCTCTGTGAGTTCGAGACCAGCCTGGTCTACAGAACGAGTTCCAGGACAGTCAGGACTGTCACACAGAGAAACCCTGTCTTTAAAAAACTAAAAAAAAAAAAAAAAAGTAGAACTACCATAAAAGAAGAATGCTGCTCCTGGACTTACACACACCCAGCAGAGCTGAGCAGATCCTGGACATGCGCACACCCAGCAGGCTGAGCTGCTCCTGGACATACATATACACACCCAACAGAGCTGAGCCGCTCCTGGACATGTGCACACCCAACAGAGCTGAGCCGCTCCTGGACATGCGCACACCCAACAGAGCTGAGCCGCTCCTGGACATGCGCACACCCAACAGAGCTGAGCCGCTCCTGGACATGCGCACACCCAACAGAGCTGAGACGCCACACCACCTGCATGGCTGCTGCGGCGTCACTCACAACAGCCTGTAATGGAACAGTCCTGTCACCACAGGAAAGGGGTTAAAGAGTATGAGTTGTAGGTGCAGTGCAGACAATAGAGCCAAAAAGGATGAAATTCTATAGTTTGCCAGAAACTGGATAGATGCCAGAGAAGCATCAAATTAAACAAAATAAATCAGATTCATAAAGATACGTTTCTCTCACATGTGGAACCTAAAGAGACAGAGTGTGTGTGTTTGTGGGGAGGGGGTAGAACTAAGTAGGAAGAGAATGAATCCTAGGAACGAGACAGGAGAGAATTATGGGGGTGAATATGGTCAAAGTACATAATGCAACTGAATAAAAATGTCATTATGAAGCCTGTTACTCTGCACACACAAATATACACTAATAAAATATTTGACTGTATAGTTTCCATTTTAGTTGGGAAGATGCATTCTCTACTCATCCGCGTCCACGGATCCACAGACGCCTCAGAACTAATGAGTGGAAGTACAGCTGAGAGGACAGTCTCATGTAGCCCAGGCTAGTCCTGAACTCACTATACAGCCAACACTGGCCTCTTAGTCCTGATCCTCCTACCTCCTCCTCCCATATGCTAGGATTATAGGCGCACCACCATACTGATTAGAAACATGTTTTCTTTTTTTTGTTTGTTTGTTTTTGTTTTTGTTTGTTTGTTGTTTTTGTTTTTTTGCTTTTTTTATTTCTTAATTAATTTATTTATTAAAGATTTCTGCCTCCTCCCCGCCACCACATCCCATTTCCCTCCCCCTTCCCCAATCAAGTCCCCCTCCATCGTCAGCCCTAAGAGCAATCAGGGTTCCCTGCCCTGTGGGAAGTCCAAGGACCACCCACCTCCATCCAGGTCTAGTAAGGTGAGCATCCAACTGCCTAGGCTCCCACAAAGCCAGTACGTGCAGTAGGATCAAAAACCCATTGCCATTGTTCTTGAGTTCTCAGTAGTCCTCATGGTCCGCTATGTTCAGCAAGTCCGGTTTTATCCCATGCTTTTTCAGACCCAGGCCAGCTGGCCTTGGTGAGTTCCCGATAGAACATCCCCATTGTCTCAGTGTGTGGGTGCACCCCTCGCGGTCCTGAGTTTTAGAAACATGTTTTCTGTATCTAAAATTCAGATACGTAGACAAACAAAATATTTGAAAATTATTATATAAAAAAATTATAAATATATAAAATTAAACTAAATTGCATTATAGATTGAATATAGTATCTAATTAAAAAAAAGCCTAATAAGGGGGTCTGGAGAGATGGTTCAGCAGTTAAGAGTACTGGCTGCTCTCCCAAAGGACCTGAGTTTGATTCCCAGCACCCACACAATGGATCATAATCATCTATAAATTGAGTTCTAGGGGATCCAAGGCCTCCTTCTCGCCTCCTGAGGTGCCAGACAACCATGTAATACACAGACATACATATATAGACAAAATATCCCTATACACAAAATAAAAAATAAAATCTAAAAGAAAGCAAAGTATCTAATTATCAGACTGTCCCCAGGAAATTAAGTCCTAAGGTCCCCAGTACACACACCGTGAACAGAGAGAAAATGACACCTTGAATGAATTATTCTCAACTTTCACTCTTTGCACTTGATCCTGACAGCATCTCCCTGATGTCCGACAAGGCGACCATCTCACTGTATAAATACTAACTCTGATCTCCCACCACCATCACACGGGTACATGCTTCACAGATCTCATAATCAAAATTTAAAATAATCTCATAGAGAACAATTACAAAGCTAAAGCATTAAAAAAATAAGTATACTGTGGAAAATATAAAAATGTCGTTTATTCCCCTTATTTACTAAATGATTAACTATAAAGATCCAATTTTGCCTTGCAGTTTAAGGAGTTCCTTTTTTGCCATATTTACTTTTTATAGTCAAATGCTGAAGCCAGCTCCTTCTGCACTTTATTCCATACGATTGTAGGCTCTGTGCCTGAGGACATCTCCCTCGTGGTCCTGAGGCTCAGGGATACAGACGGCCACCATCTTCATATGTTCGAGTAATAGCGATCACGGTTCTGAAAGTCTCTGTGAGCGTATCTGGCATACGTCTTAGTATAGGGGATCCTGCCAAAAGGCTCACGGTCGTTGAAACAAGACTCAAAAACGTCATCCACAGCCTTCTGGGCCTCTTCTCTGCTGATGTTCCGCACAGCCAAGATTGAAAGAGCAGCTCTGTCCCGCACACAAGTCTACAGAAAGGGAGACTGAGTGTTGTCACTGGTGTGAAAATTCAATCATATGATACAACTACCTATTACCTACACTAAGATTCATTTCTCCAGGGCTGGAGAGATGGCTCAGCAGTTAAGAGCACTGGCTGCTCTTCCAGAGGATCCAGGTTCAATCCCAGCACCCACATGGCAGCTCACAACTGTCTGTACCTCTAGACCTAGGGGATCTGACACCTTCTCACAGACATACATGCAGGCAAAACACAAATGCACATAAAATAAAAATTTTAAAAATCATTTATTCTCCTGTTCTCTTATTAATTTCTGCCATTTTAAAAATTAAAATAGGGCTGGAGAGATGGCTCAGAGGTTAAGAGCACTGGTTGCTCTTCCAGAGGTCCTGAGTTCAATTCCCAGCAACCACATGGTGGCTCACAACCATCTGTACTGAGATCTGGCTCCCTCCTCTGGCGTGCGGGCATACATCAAGGTAGAATGTTGTATACATAATAAATAAATAAATCTTTTAAAAAAATAAAATAAAATAAAAAATAAATTAAATTAATAACTCTAACTCTCAAATCATGGAACATGTTAGTTCAATATAAACCCATTTAGACATAACTAAGACCTCCATTTCCTTATTTTGGGAGGAATATAACCAGATTTAATCCTCTGAACATCTTCTGCCAAACAATAATTCCCAATCGCAAAATCACAAAAAAAGTCTGTAGACAAAGTCCTGACTGATCTTGCTTAAGGGGCCTGGAGATGATGCTCTCGGTTAAGAGAGCTGCCTGCTGTTCCTAAGGACCTAAGTTCAGTTCCCAGCAGCCATGGTGGGAAACTCACAAACACCTGTAGCTCCAGCTCTGGGAACCTGATGCCCTTTTCTGGCTTCCTCAGGCACCTACACTCATGTGTGATAGCACCCAGGCTCTGTTTAAAGTCAGTGATTCTTCCTCTCCCCTACTCCCCAGACATGGTTTCTCTGTGTAGCTTTGGAGCCTGTGCCTGTCCTGGAACTTGCTCTGTAGACCCAGGCTGGTCTAGAACTCACAGAGATCCACCTGCCTCTGCCTCCGAGGTTCATTGCATACACCACCACCACCCAGCTAAAATCAGTGATTCTTATCTGAGTTCTCCCTGAAGGATTCCAGAACCTTTGCAAAACATATTCTCAAGTGGACCTGGCAAACCAGGAGGGAGAGAACCACTTAGGTAAATGGTTCCTTCAAAACACTCTAGATTAGAGGTTTGGGCATGCAGAAATTGACTTGATTAGAGGTATATAATTTGTGTAACAATAAAAGAAGCTTTTGCAAAGCCACCAGCAGTCAGCCCATGGAGACTGACCCCCCCTGGTGCTTTTGCTAAACTTAATTACATTCTGGAGTGACCCTCTTTCTTCAGCTGACCGTCAAAACACAGACCATGACAACACACACAAACTAAAAGGAAAACACATCTTTTAAAAAATAAACTGTTCTTCACCCCACACCCCTTTCCTCACCTTTCAGCTGACTGGTGACAGATTTGCTGTTTATCCCGAGGAAGCGGGAAACCACTCACAGACTACAAACTTGAAAGTGCCTTCATCCAGGCAGAAAGAAAATTCCAACACAGTCTCTGCATAGGCTCACTTTTGCTATGAGAATAGCAAAATAATAATGTACCTATTATCTTGAATTTGTCAATCCTGAAACTTAACATGTGTTAAGAAATGTAAGATCCTGCTGTTTCAATTCTCAGAGAGCTTTCAAAATATTTTTTTCTCTATTCTCCAAACTATATTTCAAAAGAATTGGTGAGTGTTCCCTCCGTAAAAGACAATCAGAAGCACGCATGGCAGCACATACCTGTAAAGTCAACACTCAGGAGACAAAGGCGTGAGGACCAAGAGTTCCAGGCCAGTTTAGACGCCTTATCACACATAAATTAAAGGCCAGGTGTGATGACACCCAGCGGCACTCCCAGCAGCGGGAGGCTGAGGCAGGAACAAAGCCAGCAACCCTCACTCAGGGAGCAATAAATAAAAAATAAATGGTGATTCTGATGACAGTCAGCAATAGCCTCTGTTTCCCCAGTGTGCATGATCAGTACATTCAAGCTGGAAATGCTTGTTCACCAAAGGACAGCCAGAGGTGCACAGTGAGACCCTGACCCAAAAACAACAAAAATATCCAGCTGTCAAAGGGTCAGAAGACCCAATGAGAGATGACAATTAAGATTTACTCCTGTGGGAAAATGAGAAAAACAGGGAAAGGAAAGGTGCTTTTAACTAGGGAGTGAAAGAGAAATGAATACAGGAAGGGGAAAAAGCAATAAAACTGTCTTTAGTAGCCGGGTGGTGGTGGTGCACACCTTTAATCCCAGCACTCGGGAGGCAGAAGCAAGCAGATCTCTGAGTTCAGGGCCAGCCTGGTCTATAGAGCTAGTTCCAGGACAGGCTCCAAAGCTACAGAGAAACCCTATCTCGAAAAATTTAAAAAAAAAAAAAAATCCTAAGGAATCATACTATCTATCTACCTAAAATTATCTCTAACATGTGTAAGTCTGTGTCTACATATATAATTTAAACAAAATTTTCCCATCTGGGCTGACAGTGCTCCTGCCCTCAAGAGCCAAAGACCATCTAGCACAAACCCAACACCAAGCATCCTTTGGAGCTGGCTAATTTTATATCAACTTGACACAGGCTAGAGTCACCTGAGAGGGAGCCCCAATTGAGAAAATGCCCCCATGATGCTGAGTTGCACCTAAGCCTGTAGAGCATTCTCCTAATTAGTGATTAAGTGGGAAAACCAAGCCCATCTTGAGAGGTGACAGACCTGGGTTGGTGGTCCCGGGTTCTATAGGAAAGCAGGCTGAGCAAGCAATGGGGAGCAAGCCAGTAAGCAGCACATCTCCATGGCCTCCGCATCAGCTCCTGCCTCCAGGTTCCTGCCCTGACTTCCTTCAGTGATGGACAGCAGTGTGACAGTGTAAGCCAAACCCTGTCCTCCTCATCTTGCTTTTGGTCATGGTGTTTCGTCACAGCAATAGAAACCCTGACTAGGACAAATCGGTACTGCAGGGTCAGACCTGACCATATTTGGGGAAGGACTGTTGAAGGGCTTTGGAACTTTAGCCTAGAAGAGCAACTGAGGTTGGGAGCACAGTGGGCAATTTTGTGAGACTTTAGAGGAGTGTTGAAAGCAACGCAGACAACGGAGGCCCAGCTAGTAAAGTTGCAGAGGGAGGCTAAGACTCTACCAGGCCATTTCTGCGAAGAACCTCTGGTCGGCTGGGGCTGTAGAGTCAGCTATGATTAAGAAGAGACCAGCAAGCCGGGCGGTGGTGGCGCACGCCTTTAATCCCAGCACTCGGGAGGCAGCGGCAGGCAGATCTCTGTGAGTTTGAGGCCAGCCTGGTCTACAAGAGCTAGTTCCAGGACAGGAACCAAAAAAAGCTACGGAGAAACCCTGTCTCGAAAAAATCAAAAAAAAAAAGAAGAGACCAGCATCACTGAGGTGAAATTTTCAGGGAAGTATTTCCTCAGAGCTAGCACATGCAAGCTGTGTGCAGAGGAGGCCAAGACCAGGGTTGTACTTGTGTTGGCAGCCAAACTTAGTTGTGTAAGGGTCACCCCGGAGGTAGTGGTTTTGAAGGCATGAAGGGGTCATAGAGAGCAGCTGAGCTTCGGCACTGTGAGAGGCCAGGAGAGCCCACGGGTGAGTGTGCAGACAGAGCAGCGGTGGAAACCCCAGGACTGGGGGCTTCGTGGATAAAAGCTGAGGCTTTGCTCCACGAAGACAATGCAAATGAAGTTATTGGTCAAAGTGCATCCCAGTTGCAGCAGAAGATGCCAGCCTTTTGGAGCCTGTGCCACGGGAGGACTAAGAACAGCAGCAGTGGGTGTACCAGTTCTGGATGAGCCTGAAGACAAGCTGTGTGCTGCAGAGGGCAGAGCTGGAGAAGCGAGCCAAGCCCTTGGAGCAGCCCAGAAGACTATAACTGGTTCCCAGACATCGGTCATGAGTTAATGACACTGTTGGGGTGTGCTCACTCCCAACCCAGAAGACTGTAACTGACCCAGACATCAGTCACGAGTTAATGACATTGTTGGGGTGTTCACTCCCAACCTAGAAGGCTGTAACTGGTTCCCAGACATCGGACACGAGTTAATGACACTGTTGGGGCGTTCACTCCCAACCCAGAAGACTGTAACTGGTTCCCAGACATCAGACACGAGTTAATGACATTGTTGGGGTGTTCACTCCCAACCCAGAAGGCTGTAACTGATTCTAGACAGCAGTCACGAGTTAATGACACTGTTGGGGTGTTCACTCCCAACCCAGAAGACTGTAACTGGTTCCCAGACATCGAACACAAGTTAATGACACTGTTGGGGTGTGTTCACTCCCAACTGTTGGGAGCTTTGTTCAGATTCTGACTGTGTCCTGGTTCTTTCTTCTTGAGGTAAGAAAGTAATTAACTTACTTTTTTATTTTATTGGAGCCCACAGTTGAGAAACTTTGCATTTTTAAAAGAAATTATAGATTTTAAAAGAGATTTTGAGTTTTTACAGACACTGAACTCTTGGTTTTGTTTTGGGTTTTTTTTTTTCATGACAGGGTTTTTCTATGTAGCCCTGGCTGTCCTGAAACTTGCTCTGTAGACCAGGTTGGCCTCGAACTCAGGGATCCATTTGCCTCTGCCTCCTGAGTGCTAGGATTAAAGATGTGTACCACCAATGTCTAGTCAAAAATTGAACTTTGAAAGTATTTTAACTGTGAAGACTGAGGCCTTTACACCTATAATGTGTTCCTTCTTGTGATGTTTATTAATCTGAGATCTTCACAATGAACCAAAAAAAAAAAGGAAGGTTATGTCTTAAAGTATATGTGTCAAGTTTTCAAGGGTCAATGATGTAGGTATATATACAACCAACTGCAGGGCCACTAGGATATAAGGAAGCAGGATAGGATTTCACTTACAGTCTCTTCCCATCCCCACTTGAAAGAATCCCAGAGTTGGAGCTGGGAGATGGCTCAGTAGCTAAGGGCACATGCCGTTCTTGTAGAGACCTGGGTCTGGTTCCCAGCGCTCACATGGCGGCTCATAACCGTCTGTGACCCCACTTTCCAGGAGATCCAATGCTTCCTCCTGACCTCCACAGGCACCATGCACACATATGGTGTGCTCACATACATGCAGGTAAAACTTATACACCTAAAATAAAATAAAGCCTTTGTCTTTTTTTAAATGCTGCAGAACTCTCTTCTCGGGCAGTCACATGGCTGACCCATGACTATGACACAGAACGAACATCCAGCAGCTTACACAGTGCGGTAGCTGCTTTGCTCTTCAGGTAGGCAGTTCTTGATACTAAGTGTATTTCCTTGCTTTTGATGTTCGTTGCTGTTTGCTTCCATGTGTGTCTGTGTGACGGTGTCAGAGCCCTGGAACAGGACTACAGACAGGTGTGAGCTGCCATGTGGGTGCTGGGAATTGAACCGTGTCCTGTGGAAAAACAGGCAGTGCGCTCAACCACTGAGCCATCTCCCCAGCCCTGTGTATTTCCTTTCTTTACTGACAGCTTCCACTCCTGGCCCTCATGGAGGTCAGTGAGTCCATGGTTGTATTTACCTGGTGGTGTCGTCTTAATCCAAAATGCAACCTGAAGATTTCATTCAGGAGTGAACAGTCTCCACTGAGGCTTGCAGCTCGAATCTGTCACAAACACAGACGGCAAGTGAGAGGCAAAGGCTCTCTGTCTATCCACAGCCAGCAAACGCTTAAAACTGGGAAAGAGCAGAAAATCAGGGGCTTCTCTGTCTATCCACAGCCAGCAAACGCTTAAAACTGAGAAAACAGAAAATCAGCATGTGTTTCTGAGACTCCAGCACATCTGAAACTTTCTTCTAAATCACTTCTTTTGTTTGTTTGGTTGGTTGGTTGGTTTTTGGAGACAAGGTTTCTCTGCGTAGCTTTAGAGCCTGTTCTGGAACTCGCTTTGTAGACCAGGTTGGCCTTGAACTCACAGAGATCCACCGGCCTCTGCCTCCCGAGTGCTGGGATTAAAGGTGTGTGCCACCACCACCCAGATCTAAATCATTTCTTTAAACACCTGCTGGAAAAGGCAGCATCCCAAGAGCGAGCTACACAAATCAGGGGCACTGTGGCAGGGGAGTTCAAAAGCTCACCAAAGGGAATTTTCTAGACATTACCTGGAGCCTCACAGTCAAACAGTTTCTTCTGGAAAAAGGAGTCAGAGAGGTGGACCTCACAGTTAAAGTTCATGATCTCTAGAAGGTACAAACACTTCTAGAAAACATTTTTCCAAAGAAGGTGACTAAAACTAGCATGTAATGCTGGCCACAGCCCAAACCTGAGACACTCTCGGACTGACTCCAGATCTGGGAGTCTCCTCCAGGCCCTTGGCTGTGTGTGAGATGTCACACAATACAAAACTGTAGTGATATTTCATTTGTATTTTAATAAATACAGTTTGCCGGAAGATCAGAGAGTAAAACAGCCCCACTGGTCAGCCCTACAGACCAGGCAGTGGTAACACACACCTTCAATCCCAGGAGTCACACTAGTTGCCATAGAAACCGGGTGGTGCAAGCCTTTAATCCCAGTGGTGCACGCCCTTAATCCCAGCCCTAACGAGGATTATAAAATGGGAGGAGACAGCTCTTAGACGCAGTCTCATTCTGAGATTCCTGAAGGCAGGATCGCCATTTCAGACTGAAGTCGAGGTAAAAAATCAGTGGCTAGCTGCTTTGCTTTTCTGACCTTCAGGTTGAACCCCAATTTCTCTCTGAATTTTTATTAATTGTGCATCACAAAACACAAAGAATAAAGAGCACCCTACTAGAGTTAGCACACAGTTTCTGATTTATGATGTTAACAGAAATTTTTTGATCTGTAAATTCCTTAATTTCTCACTAGAATGTGCTCTTCAAAGGCTGAAATTCAAGACTAAATACACGTCTCCCCAGGAGCACACTGACTTCTGAGCGCAGCCCAAGCCCACTCACACTGCACTGTTGAAGCCGATGCTCTCCTCCCGGGCAAACAATGGCTTTGCCTATGAAACACAGCAAGCTAGTTAAGAACCCAGGTGACCCCAGCTCCGCCACTAACTCTAGACTCCAAACAACTGTTTCACTTTGCACATACAGCAGACACGGATAGTAATTATCTCCCTCGATGAACTGCCGTGAAGGTTAAACGAGAATCTGGAAGGACTGAGCACGTGACGCTGCGGCAGACTGCTTACCTAGCATGCACTGGGCTCTGGGCTCTGCCCCAGCCTGTAAAAGTAAATCCAAGGCTGGGGACATAGTTCAGTTAACAGAATTTGACTAGCATGCAAGAGGCCCTGGACTCAAATCCCAGAACAATAAAAATTAACATTTTTTTAAATCCATACAATCATGACATTTAGCCCTCAGTGTACCCCAAGAAAAGTGGTTTATTAGGATTTATTATGATTTAAATCAATTGTTACTTTTAATAGGTCTTGAAGATAACATTTATAGAACTTCTAAGAAAAGACCATGTTAAAGTCACAACAGCAAGAAAAGGAATATGCTTAAAGAGTTGCATCTGAATAAAGAGCTCAGTGTTCTGGGGGAAAATAAATGTCTTCTACGATGAAACTCACCTCTGAGCATGCCAAATGTCTGACATCGGTAAACCAGTGGACGTGAGCCCGACAATGATCGAAGGCGTGAATGAGCTCGTGAGTTACGACTCTGCTCATGTGAGCCTGATTTCGGATATTATTCTGACACAAAACAATCTAGGGACACGAAAACAAGAGATGGTCATTCACTTCTGAAATCTGCTCCTTCTGCAGACCCCACTTTCTCTCTTGCACACCACCTACTGGAAGCCTCTGCTCAGGCTTCTCCCTCACAGCCCCTCAAGTCCCGGATCTAGTGACTAACCCCTCCCTCTCTCTCTAGGCCAGCACTCCAGTTAGGGATGTATTCAAATACTGCACCCCCTGAGCTGACCACACCAGTTCATCTCGGATGGCACAGCTCTGTGGGTCTAAGAATCAGCTGTGGGAAGAAGCAGGCATATTTAAATCACAGCTCCAGGCATTGAGCAAGCTGAGCAAATTTCTTCGTATATATTCTTTTTCAATTTTTTAGAGAGTAATATGAACATAAGCATGGGTGGCCCCAGAGACCAGAAAAGGACCTTATAGCCCCTAGAGCTGAGGTTACTGGTGACCTGAACTACCCAACAAGGGTGCTGAGATGTGAACTCTGAAAGAGCCCTAAGTGTTCTAGGCCATTCCTTCTGATCCCTGAGCAAGCTTCTTAGCCTCTCTGTGCCTCAATTTCCCCAAATGTAAAAAAGGAGAGGATTATTAGCAGAGAACTGGGAACATAACATATGTGAGAACACATGTAAAGTACTTCTTGGCTGAACAGTAGCTGACACCACTTCCACACAGCTAGAATGAGGAAAAATTCCCAGGAAAAACCCTCAGAAAGACTGTCAGAAAAGAGAACAAAAAGCCAGTGGCATGCTAAGTAGGACTCTGTAAGAATAAGGGAGATGCCGGGCAGAGCGGTGGTGACGCACACATTTAATCCCAATACTCGGGAGGCAGAGACAGGCAGATCTCTGTGAGTTCAAGGCCAGCCAGATCAGAGGGAGTTCTAGGAAAGGCTCCAAAACTACACAGAGAAACCCTGCCTCAAAAAAGAAAAGAAAAGAAAAGAAAAAGAGTAAGAAAGACACAAGAGTCCCACCCAATCATGACAGTCGCATTTACCACATTCTTGACATTCAGTAGGTACCAGATACTTTATATGCATGCATCCAACATAAACTTACTCAACTAATATCCATTAAGATCTAATAAGCAACATATAATCTACTAATGAAGACAGAAATTAATATTTACCAAAATGATTTTTAAAAATGGTCCTGAGCAAACACAATGAGGATGCCAGGTGCTGTGGAATATTAGTTGAAGATGTGTTACATTTGTTTCTGCTGTGGAAATTTGCTTAATAATACAAAGGTGTGTTACATTCTTTTATGTTGCATTTGTTTAACTCTGTGAAGCTGAAGGAGCAGAACAAACTCCATTTCGAGAAAGAACCCCATTTTAGGCAGGGCCTAACTGGGGGGTATCTGACTAACCACTATTTTGAAATTCTTGTCTGCCGACAGTTGCTGTTTTGAAATTCCCCTATACCCTAACCAACAAACTCAAAGGCTGTATACTTTTATCCAACCCTGAAATGCCAAGGTTTGAGCCACCCTGGTGGCAGTTTTCCTTTTAAAATCCCTTACCCTGAGGGCTTGCGGCCGTTTCCCCCTCCCCCCACGTACTGTGTGGGTGTGTTGGATTACAGTCTGAGCTAGCTTGTATTCAATAAACCCCAGTGTGTTTGCATAGGATACCAGCTTGTTTGGGCACAACACAGCTGTGCTACTTTGCCTGTCTAAAACACCTGATGTCTAATAAAGAGCTGAACGGCCAATAGCCAGGCAGGAGAAAGGATAGGTAGGGCTGGCAGACAGAATAAATAGAAGTCTGGGAAGAGGAGATGAAGGATCAAGAAAAGGAGGAGAGGAGGATTCAGGGGCAGCCACCCAGCTACACAGTCAGCCACGGAGGAAGAAGTAAAGAAAGGTATATAGAAATAGGGAAAAATAAAAGCCCAGAGGCAAAAGGTAGATGGGATAATTTAAGAAAAGCTGCAAGAAACAAGCCAAGCTAAATCCGGGTATTCCTCCGTGTAATTCACTTGGGAGCTGGGTGGCGGGCCCCCAAAGAGCAAAGAGTAAAAGAGTATTTTAAAAAAAACAGCAGCCAGGCCTGATTTGGAGAGCTGGGTTAGGCTTCTCTGTGGCAGCAATGTTTAAACTTAGACCTATGGTGTTGGGGATGTAACTCAGATGGTAGACTGCTTGCCTAGCACGCCCAGGCCCTGGGTTCTATCACCCAGCATTGCTCAAACCACGCATGGCAGACCAGGCGTGGCAGACCAGGCGTGGCAGACCAGGCGTGTCATCCCACCACTCGGGAGGTAGAAGCAGAAGGATCAGAAGTTCATAGTCATCCTCGACTATACATTGAGCTCAGGCCAGCCTGAGCTAGAGAGTGTCTGAAAAATAAACAAACAGACAAACAGGGCTGGAAAGATGGCTCAGTGGTTAAGAGCACTGGCTACTCTTCCACAGGACCCAAGTTTAATTCCCAGCACCCACATGGTAGCTCACAACCATCTGGAACCCCGTTTCCTTCAGGCTTAGGTGGGCACTAGTCACACATATGGGGTACAGACATATACACAGTCAAAACAGCCATGCAGATAAAATAAAAATGAGAACTTACACTTGAAAGAGAGCAGGGGAGGGGGTAAATGAGAGAGTTTGGAGGGAGGGAAGGGAATGGGGAAATGATGAAATTTTAATTCTAATCCCCCAAAAAAATTTTAATTGTTTAAATAAAAAATTTATTTTAAGAATTAATAAACACTTGACCTAATAAATGAGTGGGGTTTAAGTTTAAATAGAAGGGCTGAAAGGAAGGGGGCACCATACTCAAGGGGAGAAGAAGGGCTGGAAAAACAGAATGGACAGAAGCTGAAAGCAGGGCCAAAGCAGGGCCGAGCAAAGACGCAGAGAGGGGCCGCGGAACTGAACCAGGCTGGTGACGCAGGCCTGCCTTCTGGCAGCGGTGAGAAGCCTCTGAAGGGAGTGTTGAAACAGGGGCATGCTCTTGTGTTTACCCTCAAGACTCCAGCCAGAAAAGTGAGAGGTGACCACAGCTGGACTCAGAGAAACTTGGAGGCCATGAGGTACCCTAGGCCAGACACAGAAGGCGGGAGCTGAAAGATAATTTAGTGGGAAACTGAACAAAATCTAGTGATGAATTGAAGATGAGGAAGGAACCAGAAGTATCTAGAAATTTCTGACTTAAACGGTAGAAATAGCTACTGAGAGTGTAAAACCAAGCAGAGCATTGTGATCCAGAATATGAAAGATGCAGGCAGGAGGATGAGGAAGGAGCAGAGTCTCAGCAACATCGAAACCAGCCTGGGATACATCAAGTCCTGTCTAAAAATACAGTCCCAGCTACATGGAGACCAGCCTGGGCTACATCAGGCCCTGTCCAAAAAAAAAAAAAAAAAAAAAAAAGCAGAAGTGGTGGGGAAAGAAACCCAGGATAGGGCAAAGACAGGGGACAGTAAAATCACGAATCTGAACTTGGATATAACGAGCCCAAGACACTCCAAGCGGAAGTGCCAAGTGAGATCTGGATATATATATATTCAACACAGAACTCTGACCTAAAAGAGGAACACAACCCCTGGGCAGAGCACGGAGGAAGAGAAAGGGCTGAAGATCAACATTTAAGGGCTGGAAGGGACATCAGCGAAGAAAAGTACACAGGAGAATGTGCACGAAACTGCATGGCAGTGTTACCAGCCAGCATTCTGCAGACTCCATGCCCCGGCGGGTCTCCTCAGACACTTGCATCTTGAGAAGCTTGTAAATGTCACCAGCAGAGAAGGTGGAGAATATTTACATCAGCACCGCGCACAACTACAAGGCTGGAAGCAGTATCACTAGACAGGCTAAGCTCTAATGAGAACATCCAGTGGAGGAGCAGACAGCGGTGACGTCGGCGGAGAGGGCACACAGCAGCATGGAAACTCTCCCAATGGCGAGCCAAAGAAGGAACTCACAGGAGACTATCTACTGAGGAGCTCACAGTTCACAGAAGCACACGCCGAGTCCACAACACATTCCGTACAACTCAAGGTAGTCTATGCATGAAGCAACAGCAAGAATCTAAACAACGCAATATTGGACTGCATGTGTGGGCGGGAGAACTCAAAGACCAGGGGATAACGCCCACAGTCAGGATGAGTCAAGAGTATCTTGAAGTATCTGAAGTCCTGAGAACATTGTACTCCTCAGATCTGGGCATCAGTTGAACTGAAGCTTCCCTTACTGAAAACAAACACATGGGTTTTCTAATTTCCTGTATAAAAGACTTCATAATAAAAAGTCCAATTTAAGACAAGATGGAATAGTGAACGACTGTGTTTAACACTGCTGAGAGCTGAGAGTTTAAAATGTTCACTCTATTTTTTTTTTCCCTGAGACAACATCTCTAGTCCAACTGTCCTCAAGCTTTCTGTGTAGCCGAGGATGGCCTTGAACTTCTGGCCCTCTGCCTCCCCCTCCTGAGTGACAGAATTACAGGTGAGCACCACCAAGCACGGATTACACACTGTTAGGGATGAGCTTGGGGTCCACGTACGAAGGGCAAGGCCTTGACCAACTGAGCTACGGCCCCAACTCCCTAATGCTCATTCTGCTTAGACACCCAGGCAGTGGGCAAACTTATCAGGAGCCACTGAGAGCTGCCAGTATTGTGGTTGACAATTTACCAGAGAGGAAACTAAGAATAAGAAAATATTGTGTGGCTGAATCCCACAGCTAATGAGCGGAGGGACCAGGATTCCGACTCAAACTCTAAAGCCCACAGTGCTCACCCATGTTGCCGTAGACAGTTCTGAAAAACCAAATACACAGGAAATTCTCCAGGAGAAAGCGCTGAAGTGGAGGTAAACGTAGATTAGACACTCACATTGGAAAAGCTGCATGCAATACCTTCAATGACCTCCATCACGTCACCTAATCCACCTGCTGCCTCCAGTGCTCTGTGAAAACCCCCAGTGACTCACAACTCATAATAAGATCGAATGCTCAGCTAACTGAATTCTCAGCACCATTCTAAAAGACAGATGCGATTGCTATCTATAACACGAAAACTCCTCCTCCTCCATTCGCGCCTTAGGTCGTGTGGGAACCTCGGCATTCACCACTGCCCAGTGCACCGCACACATCTGCTTCTGGTTCTAGAGCCCTTCTTTCTCCAGCTCCGCCACACAGCAAGCCATTCCTCAACAGTGTCCTCTGCCTGTGCAGAGACTTCATGTTGTCTAGCTGAGTCTGTTAGCTTTCAACCAACACGTCACTTCCTTCCTGCCGTGGTGACCACCTGCCATAGTTTGGACCTTGACTCTCCTCCACAGGCCCAGGAATTTTTCATTTTCTTTTTTAAATGTCTCTATGTGTTTTGTCTGCACACATGTCTGTGCACCACCACATGCATGCCTGCAGGGGCCAGAAGAGGGTGTTGGGTCCCCTGGAACTAGAGTTACGACGGTTGTGAACTGCCAAGTGGGTTCTGGGCACTGAACCTTGTCCTGTCGAAAGCAGCCAGTGCTCTCAACCGCTCTCTTCTGCCTCAAAGGATTGGTTATCTTACGTACAACAAGTGGGGCCCAGTGAAGGAAATTAAGTCACTGGGTATGAGGGGGCTACGGCGACCTTGATGCCAGTGGATATAGCACCACCATGAAGTATTGACTTGACACACACCACAAAGACAGTGGGGTCAAGTGACCACAGGCTGACTCCATGAACCGAAATAATCCATTCCTCCGTATTAAGTTCAGTTTCTCAGCGTCTTGTTACAGAAACAGGAAGTTACCACACTGATCCTAACCTGCTTCAAATTTCCCGTTTAAGGAGTTCCTATATTATCTCCTTTGGAAGAGTACCACGTCCTGAGAGTTAAGACTATGACTGGTCTGGTTTTTTTTAAATCCTTGGCAAAGTCTACCAAACAGAAGGCTCAGCACATGAAATCAGCCAGTATCTGCTCGGAGGAGAGGGAAGAAGACAATTGGGCAAAGAGACCCACCTGAGACGCTGAGGCATCGAACCCTCCGCTGACGTTTCCGTCACAGTCTTCGCAGGAGAAGTGTCTCCCTTTGTTAACAGCGCTGGAATGAGAGATGTGAGCAGCATGTCTGAAGGAAGCAGCCCAGACCCACATGGCACAGCCCTCCCGGCACTAACGCCTGCAGAACCCTGGCAAACAGTCGGGTCTCAGCCTTCTCGCCTGTAGGCAAGGAGATGGTCTCTGCAGATTCCACCCTACTTCATGGTCTATAATGTCCATCAAGGAGTTGGTCACCTGACCAGGACCACACCGGAAATGAGCCAGGACAAAGACCAGCCTGGAGGACATGCAGCCTGCCACCGTGAACGGAGAAGGCTGTGTCCAAAGTGAGAAGTCCAAAGTGAGAAATCCCAAGGATGAGAGCTCTACAATGTCAGCTCTGGGAGCTCCAGAAGATACAGTGACATTTCTGAAAAGATTGACTTACCAACCTGAGTGTTTCATGGCATCAAGGAGAACTTTGACATACGGGTCTACAAAGACAGAAAGAAGTATGGCATTAGAAAATGCAGCACCAAAAAAACATCTAAATCTCAGACATCACACCAAAATGGCACCTACAGACGAGGCTGGCTTCATTTAAACGACTCAACACTGGATCACAGAGCGTACTGGAAGACCAGGGGAGTCTTGTGCCACAGTCAGAAAAACAAAACCAGCATAGCGCTGAGATTTGAGGACTTGTAGATTTTGTTCTCCGTGGCAACATCAGGCCCTACTCTGAGGACCACATCCCAAATGGGGCATTCCAAGAAAAGGACATGCCGACCAGTCTGGCACCTGGAAGAGTGTGAGTGTGTGGTTAATGGGGGGGGAACGGGGGTGTGCTGGTGATCAGCCCCAGGCAGATCCTCACCTAGCAAGTGCAAGGCCTTTGGTTCAGTCCTCACCTCTGGGGAGGGGGGAAGAGAAGAGAGGGAGGGAGGAAAAGAGAGAGGGGAGGGAGGGGTTAGGAGCACTTGCTGCTCTTGCAGAGGACCTGGGTTCAGTGGCTCACAGTCCTGAACACCAGGAACACAGGTGGTGCACAGACATACATGCAGGCAATCATACATATAAAACAATCATACATATAAAATAAACCTTAAAAAAATTTTTTAAAGAAAGAGTAAGGGACTGGAGAGAGGGCTCCGTGGTTAAGAGTACTGACTGCTCTTGCAGAGGGCCTGGGTTCAGTTCCTGGCACCCACACCTGTCTGTAACTCCACTTCCAAGGGACCCGACACCCATGGCAAAATACCAATGCACATGAAATAAAAATAAATTTTAAAACATTGTTTTAAAAGGAAGAGAGTAAAATCTTTGATCAGTTGACTATTAAATTATTAAATTATGACCAATTCTGCTATGAAACCTTATTTGGGACAAATACATTTAACTCTTATTTCCCTAAACCTGAAGTAGACAGGCAATCTATGCAGATGCAAAGGAGCAAGGCTCTAGAGCAGGGTCCCTGGGACTGGTGAGAATTTGCTGGGTTTGAACCAGCCTGCTAGACCCGTAGCAATGATTAACGTTTTAGAAGTCTTGGGTCTCTTTGAGAACACGATGAAGCTGGAAGCTTTCTCCCTAGTAAAACGCACTTAGGTGCATAAATAAACACGGGGTTTTTCAAGAGTTTCTACTCTAGCATTTCCCTCTGTCCCTACTGCAATGAAAGAAGCTTGAAGAATCCCCACCCCCCACACCAGGGAAGGGCGCACAGCCTAAAGTAAACCGCATATTAATGGAGTTCTTTCCAGCTCTCCTCGCCGTCACCCTACAGCCCTTGCCGCTGCGTAACTTACATAAGAAACTAGTGAGTGTGACCCAAAAGGGCGGACTCCTAGCGCGTGCGTTCACAAGCAAGAGTGGTGCGGGAGGCCCACACAGCTCTGGGGGCTGCAGTGGAGCCCCGGGCTCAGTGGGGTCTCCGCCCTTCCTCGCCCCGGGTTCGATGCCACCCCCGACCCCAGCGCCCAGGTCACCGCCCCTACTCGTCTCTAGCGTCTTCTGGAGCATGAGCGGGCAGCTCTCCCGGGTGAAGAAGCCGGAGAGGAAGCTCTCCTGGGGCTTCCCGTGGGCCGGCGGTTCGGGCGAGCCCTGGCCGGAGTCGCATCGCTGCAGCAGCGGCTCCCCCGCCGCTGGGCCTGGCCCGCCACCGCCCGGAGCCCCAGCCATGCGGCCCGCAGGCCTGGGCGCCTCCTCCTGGGACACTGGGACACTGCTTCCGGCCGCCGAGCGAGCCCTCAACCCTCCGGCACCGGAGAGTCTCGGCTAGCAGCTCGGGGCGGGGCTTCGGTGGGCGTGGTTTGGTGGGCGTGGTCCGGTGGGGGGGGCTCCTGGCCATCTTGTCATTGCCGCTGTCCCTTGGCGTGGTTGGCCTGTCTTCTCAGACCTCCTGCTGCCTTCTGGACTGCTAAGGTGGCCAGCCCGTCCTGCACATAGCCCTCCTCCCGCCAATGCAGGCCGCTAAGGTCCTTTCTGCTGCGCTCTCTCTCTCTGCCATCTTCCCTTCGCTGACCTCTGCTTCTCTCATTCCCACTACCTGCTCAGACCCAGTTTAAGGCTGTATTTTCAGAAACTCTTGGAAACAATAAAGACTGGTTGGTCACATCAAAATCTAGCTCATCGGGACCCATCCTTCAACCCCACTCTCTTGCCAGCACAAATAACTGATAAGATAAATAGTTTAATTCTACCTCCAAACCTCAATTCAGTCTCGGAGGTGTCAGTCTCGGAGGCTTTTTCCTCAGAACCCATTATCAGGGCCCAGATCAAGCCTATCTACTCCCCAGGGAATTGCCAGCACCATTACTCAAACTTAACGTTGTCTGGTCTGCAGTTCAAAGCGTTTTGTACAAGTTAGTGCATGATGACAGACTTCCGTGTTCAATGTGCGTATGTGTGTGTGCGCGCGCGCGCATGTGTGTGCTTGTGTGCCTGTGTGTGTGCACCTGTATGCGTGAGCATGTGTGTGCACGTGTGTGTGCGCGCGCCTGTGTGCGTGTGCCTCTGTGTGTGTGTGTGTGCCTGTGTTTCTTTCCCCACTAAATTATTCAGCTCGGCTCGCACATTTATTCAGCACCTGCTACCATGAGCCAGGCAGGATGATAGGGTCTGAGAAAACAAAGACGAATAAGAAAATCACTGAAGTTGAACCACAGCATATGTTTTATGTAGGAAAAATATCTAAGAAAAATCGGGGTACAAGGACTCATGAATTATGAATAGCACTTAGATGTCGCAGGTGTTTAGCGAACATGAGCTGAGGGGAAGCTGAGGGCATTCACTCATTTGCAATATTATACAACTATGAGCACCTGTACTTACAGACTAATAAAGCTATAAGTCAAAAATTAGATTGTTTTTATTGAGCTCCATTTATGTACATTATTTCCGATCCTCATTACAACCTTACAAAATATTATCAACCCTAATTTGCAGATAGAGGTGAGCTCGGCAAAGCTAAATAACTGATCCAGCTACAGAAGAAAGCTGAGGATGTAACTTAGTTGAGAGACGGCTTGTTGATATGTAGGAGTCCTGGATTCTGTCCCCTGCACTGCATAAGCAGACGTGGTGGCAAAATGTGCCTGTAATATCAGAAGGCAGAGACAGGAGGATCAAGAGTTCAATGTCATCCTCGGCTACCCAGCAAGGTGAAAGCCAGCCTAGGATATTTGAGACCACGTCTTAAGAAACACGCAAGTTAGAATAAGGCTGGAGAAATGGCTCAGCAGTTGAGAGCAATTGCTCTTGCAGAGGTCCTGGGTTCGGTTCCCAGTACCTACACAGTAGCTTATGTCCATGACTCCAGTTCCAGAGGATCCAACATCCTCATCTGACCTCTCTGGGAACAAGGCACACATGTGATACACATAGATGCATGGAGATAAAACACTCATACACATAAAGCATAAATCTAAACAGAATTTTGATTAGAAAAGGGAAGCAGACACCTGTGGAGACTGAGCCATTAAAATTGAGCGCAGTCAGCTTTAGAATGCTAGAAGAAAGCTAACAGACAAGGTAAGGTCTGGGGCAGACCACACACTGTGTCCCGGTTTGCTTCTCTAGTGTTGACGAAGAAACAACTTGGAAAGGAAAGGGCTTACTCTTCTCTCAGGTTATAGGAAGTGCGACGGGAACTGGAGGAAGGAACGGAAGCAGAGACGGTGAGGAGCCCTGCTTCCTGGTCTCCCCGTAGCCTCAGTCCGTCCAGCCGTCTTTCTTTGCTGTCATTTTGTTTTATTCTGTTCTATTTTGCGGCAGAGTCTCACTATGTCAACCAGGCTGGCCAAAAACTGGTTGACCAGGCTGGTCTCTAACTCAGAGATCCAACTGCCTTGGCCTCTCCCACCCCAGGTCTGGGATTAAAGGTGTGTGATATGGGTGTCCCCTCTGTGTGTTGCTTGTATTGGTTAATGAATAAAGAAACTGCGTTGACATGATAGGGCAGAACTTAGGTAGGCGGAGAAGACAGAACTAAATTCTGGGAGGAAGAAGAGTCAGAGAGAAGACATGAATCCGCAGCCAGGGTAAGACATGCTGCCGAAACTTAGCCGGTAAGCCACTGCCACGTGGCGATACACAGACTAATAGAAATGGGTTAAACTAAGATGTAACAGTTAGCCAATAAGAAGTTAGAGCTAATGGGCCAAGCAGTGTTTTAATTAATACAGTTTCTGTGTGGTTATTTTGGGGCTAAGCTAACCGGGCTACCGGAATGAACAAGCAGTCCCTCCTTGCAACAGGTGTGTGTCACAATACCCAGGCCTCAGGCTTTTTTCTTATCTAACTCAGGACCACCTGGCCAGGGGTGGGACCACCCATGGCAGACGGGCCCCTCTCACATCAATCATTGGCCACAGACTCGCCTGCAGGTCGATCTGATGGAGGCATTTCCTCAACTGGGTTCTTTCTTCTCAGATAAATTGAGTTGTGTCAGGTGGACAACAGAACTAGCCAGCATACCTAAAAAAATGTCTAACATATTACTCAGCTACATGAGTAATCAATGCAACATTATTCCAGAAAACATTTCTCAATGCTCATTTCTGAAAGAAGAGAAAATTAAAATCATACCAAAATATCAGTCTCATCTAAGTATTAGATTCCTCAATTTACATTCTCCTGAATTTTCTTCCTATGAATGGGTGGGGGTATGTGTGTGTGTGTGTATACACTTGAAAGTTTGAGTGCACATGTGGAGGTCCAAGGACAACCACAGGTGTCCACACTACCTCACCCAGCTTTAGATGGGCTCTGGGGATTCAAACTCAGGTCCTCCAGAGTTCTTTACCCACTGAGCCACACCCCCAGCCCCCGAACTTCCTTAATGTCCTACAATAAGCATGCACATTACCCTTATAATCCAAAGATTAACTTTCAGAGGTTGAGCAGGCTTTCAGTGTCACGTGTACAACTTCACATACAATGCCCGGCAGGGGAGAAGGGAAAAGCCATCCTGTGAGACCTGGGGGCATTTAGACAAGTTCTAAGGTGAAAATACCACAAAGAACAAGAGGGCAAGGTATGCCGTCAGATGGCACTCGCGGTTCAGACATGCACTCATGGTTCTCTGTGAGTGTAGACCTCTTGTCTGTTTGCTTTTTAAGACAGTGTTTCTCAGTGTAGCTTTGGCTGTCCTGGAACTCACTCTCTAGACCAGGCTGGCTTTGAACTCAGTAACGAAAGATGCCACATATAAATTTAAGTGTTTATAACTTTTTTCCTTCTTATTCATTGGAGTTTGAGGTAGTCGGATCCATTGGAACTTGAGTTTCAGACAGTTGTGAGCTGCCATGTGGGTGCCGGGAATCGAACCCTCTGGAAGAGCAGCCAGTCTTCTTAACCACTGAGCCATCTCTCCAGCCTTGCGTTTATAACTTTTTATGATTTATTTCCGTTTTATAATTGACAAGTAAAAATCATATTTATGGCATACAGCAATTATTTACACTGTAGAACACCGAGTCAAGTTACATATATTCTATTTTAGGGAGTCGGGTGTTTTGTCTGATTTTTATTCAGGACTTTTATTTTTTTTTATTTTAACCTGCGGGCTACAGAGATGGTTCAGTGGTTAGGAGCACTTGCTGCTCTTAGAGGACCCAGGTTCGATTCCCAGAATCCACAGTGGTTCACAACAGTCTGTAATCCCGCTGTCAGGGGAGTCTGACGCCCTCTTCTGGCCTCTTCGGACACTGCACTCACTACTGCGTATTCATACACATAAAGTAACCTTAAAAAAAAAAAACACCTGAGTATTGATCCCAGGCCTCCGCACGCTATGCAAGCGCTCTTCCATTGAGTTACCACTCCCTCCCTGTTTTTACGTTTTTTCGAGATGTCACACTGGTCTAGACGGGTTTCATACCACTGGGATCAGGGTATCACCATGCCACGCCCCTCGCAGTTGCTCAGTAGCTAACGTTTGATGCATTTATTCAGCGTCAACAAAAATTCGGCGAAAATGTAACATTTCCTTAGATCACTAATGTCTCCGGAGGTCGGGTACGAAACAATTGATGCCGAGCCGCGAAAGGATCCGCCACGCTCCGTCCCTTAAGCCGCGTACGAGGATTCACTTCCGGAAGAAGTCGGCCCACAGTCCCAGCACCGGAAGTAGGAAGGCGCGAGGCCTTCTGGGAAGAGCTGACCCGGTGCTTTGGCTGTTACCAGGGCAACCGGAGGCGAGGCGGAAAGGCTGAGAACTCTCCTTGGCTGGTGGCTTCTCACTGTCTTTAGTTTTCTGCCTTCTTTTTCAAAATATAAGTTGAGAATTTTAAAGTGACATAACAATGCGTTCTAATGTAAAGGTGAATTATTCTTTTTCCTATTGTGCAAATGAAAAAATAAAAAAACTCGTTATCAAGGTACCCAGAAGCAAATTAAGATTTTTCTCGTATTACCTATCAGGATTTTTTTCTGTAAAAACATTTTCGCATAGTAGGTTGATTTGGGGAAAACACTGCTTTCGTATGTATATGTGAATGATGTAATTCTGGTATTAAAATCTTCGAGACAAGAAGGTATGGAGGCCCTGGTGGAAACATGTTTGCCCCGAGTTTGGATGCAGAATGCGAGGATAATTCTCTCAAGACGTTTGCCACAAAGGGAAAAAGATGGTAGTAGCCGGAAAAGACCAGCAAGCTGGAATTTTTTTAGTTTATAGAGATGAGACACCGATGCGTAGTACAAAGCAAGAAAGGACCCGTAGAAAGAAGTAAAAAAGAAAAAGAAAAAAAAAAAGGTAGCTGAGGCTGGAGAGATGACTCAATGGTTAAGAGCATTGCTCTTGGAAAGGTCCTGAGTTCAATTCCCAGCAACCACAAGGTGGCTCACAACCATCTGTAATGAGGTCCTGATCTATACAGCAAGTTCCAGACCAGCGAGGGCTACACAGTGAGACTCTGTCTCCAAATAAACAGCCAGCAACAACTGGGACACTGGAGCGTCAGATGCTCCGCGTGCTCCACGGTTAAGAGCTCCAATTGCTCTCCAAGAGGACCGGAGCTGTAGAGGACCGGCAGTAGCATGTCAGCTACTGTCTTAGATACGGTTTCTATTGCTATGAAGAGACACCATGACCGCAGCAACTCTCATAAAGGAAAACCATTTAGTTGGGGTGGCTATCATTTTCATGGTGGTGTGCAGGCAGACACGGTGCTGAAGAGCTCTACACCTTACACAGCCAACAGGAAGTGATCTCAGACACTGGGTGTGGCTTGAGCATAGGTGAGCCCTCAAAGCCCGCCTCCACACCTGACACTCTTCCTCCAACAAAGCCATACCTACTCCCACAAGGCCACACCTCCTAGTGGCCCAGACCTGGCCGATGAGAACCTTTCATGGAACACGTGTGGAACCTTTTAGGAAGAGACACTGTTCTCTAATGGTTCAAGTGCTAAAGACCATAGGTCAATGGAGTGTCTCCAGCTAAAAAAACTAACCTGGAAGACAAGCGACCAAGTCCTGATGACAGAGTCTGGGCCTAGGAATCTACACACCCCCCAGAACTCTAGGTTTGCTACTGGTCTTCAAGTCAAGTGACCCAATAGAACTCTTTTATATTTAAATTTGGAATTTACCTGGATTTTGATCACTTGCTCACACACTAATACAGAACTTAGCATTATTTCATCAACTTTGCTTTCTTCTGTCTTAAATGTTGCACGGCTCTACAATGCACACTGTACCCTGCAGCTCTCATTGATGCACGTCTCTACAATGCACACTGTACCCTGCAGCTCCCATTGCTGCACGTCTCTACAATGCACACTGTACCCTGCAGCTCCCATTGCTGCACGTCTCTACAATGCACACTGTACCCTGCAGCTCCCATTGCTGCACGTCTCTACAATGCACACTGTACCGTGCAGCTCTCATTGCTGCATGACTCTCCAATGCACACTGTATCCTACAGCTCCCATTGCTGCGCGGCTCTACAATGCACACTGTACCCTGCAGCTCTCATTGCTGCATGACTACAATGCACACTGTACCCTGCAGCTCTCATTGCTGCATGACTCTTCAATGCACACTGTATTCTGCAGCTCTCATTGCTGCATGGCTCTACAATGCACACTGTACCCTGCAGCTCTCATTGCTGCATGACTACAATGCACACTGTATCCTGCAGCTCCCATTGCTGCGTGGCTCTACAATGCACACTGTACCCTGCAGCTCTCATTGCTGCACGTCTCTACAATGCACACTGTACCCTGCAGCTCTCATTGCTGCATGACTACAATGCACACTGTACCCTGCAGCTCTCATTGCTGCATGACTCTTCAATGCACACTGTATTCTGCAGCTCTCATTGCTGCATGGCTCTACAATGCACACTGTACCCTGCAGCTCTCATTGCTGCATGACTACAATGCACACTGTATCCTGCAGCTCCCATTGCTGCATGGCTCTACAATGCACACTGTACTGTGCAGCTCTCATTGCTGCACGGCTCTACAATTCACACTGCATTCTGCAGTTCTCATTAAACCCATGAATGCGGTGAATTGCCAATCTTTTTCTTTTTTTCTTTTATTTCTTCCTTTCTTCTTTCTTTCTTCCTCTCTTTATTCTTTTTTGTTGCCCTTGAGACAGGGCTTCTCTATGTAGTTCTGGCTGTCCTAAAACTCCCTCTGTAGACCAGGCTAGCCTCAAACTCAGAGCCCCACTTGCCTCTGATTCCTGAATACTGGGATTAAAGGCGTGCACCACCACCAACCGGTTTATTGGAGTTTTGTGTGTGTCCAATAGATCTTTTTATGAAAAGTAAACATTTTTATCCAAAAGGCAGCCTGCTTTGTTGTCCCCTTGACTTTTTGCTTTTATAAAAAGCATCACTCTATATAAGCTAGCTAGTACTCTATTATATGTATGAAATTCATGCTGTGTGATAATTAATCCACTCGTTAGCACTGAATTGAGAGATTAATGGGAATGTGTGCAAGGGCGTTTCCAGAGAGCCATCAAATAAAGAATCCAAGAAGCTGGCGGTTTTAATACACTGATGGACACAATCTAAATCAACTATTAGGTGGTGGTGGAGCTATGAAAAGCCGGCCCTGGTCGGGAGAAGGGGGGGGGGGTGTCCTTGCCTGGGGCCTCTCCCTTTGGCTACACTGTTTCCTGGGTGCCATGACATGACCTCCTCTGCCGAGTCATGCTCACCATGATGAACTGACATCCCTGAAACCATGAACACAGCTTTTTTCTCCATTAAGTCAGGTCAGCATGTGGCCAGAGCGTAAAGGAGCTAAGAAATCCATAACCTCCAAGCACACAAATGCTGCTGCCACACGTTATCATAGGCGTGTGTTCTTCCATATGGTTGGAGACTTTCTCCCTCTGGGGATCTAACACCAGGTCTACAGCATAGGAAGCCTGTGTTCTAGAAGTGAGGTGCACTCCCTATCCCCTAGAAATGTTTCTTGGGGCAAATCCCTGAAAGTAAGGTTATGAAGTTAAAGGGTAAACGGTGTGTAATTTTCTTAAACTTTGCCAAATTTCTTCTCCTGAAGGGGTTTGACCATTTCACACTCATACAAGAAAGAAACTGAAATGTCTGTATTTCCCACCGACTGAGTTCATGATGTCTGTGTGCTGTCAGAGTTGTTGTTATTGTTTTGTTTGATTGCTTGTTTTTGTTTTGTTTTGAGACAAAAATCTCATATGTAGGTCAGGCTGTCTTAAACTCAAAGTCCTGCCGGGCGGTGGTGGCGCACGCCTTTAATCCCAGCACTCGGGAGGCAGAGGCAGGCGGATCTCTGTGAGTTCGAGACCAGCCTGGACAGGCTGGTTCCAGGACAGGCTCCAAAACCACAGAGAAACCCTGTCTCGAAAAACAAAAAAAAAACTAAATAAATAAACTCAAAGTCCTCCTGCCTCAGTTCTCCAAGTCTTGAGTGCTGGCACAGACCACCATGCTCCATTTTCACAAGTTTTTCGACCATTTTAATGCTAAGAAATACATCCCCAACCATTATGCCAGACTATCCGTCCTAAAATGTATGCATTGCCCAAATTTTAGATGGAGTTCATGAATCTCAAGCACCTACTTGTGTTCATAAGTTTACATTAAGTGGATCTAGGCCCTTCAGATTTATGTGTATGTGTGTGTGCATATGTATATATGTATATAGTTATATATCTAAATATATAAAAATACTTATATAAATATATATCTATACACATTTTATATTTATAAACATTTATATATTATATACTCATATATAAATATATTTATATGTACATAGAAATGCATATATCTATGTATATTTATATATGCATAAATATACTTTTATACATCTATGCATATGTATAAACTTTGGAACAACATGGTTGAGGACCTAGAAGAAGGCAAACTCCAAGCCTAACTTTGCCTCAAAAGCAACAGACAGCAGAAACAGAACCCTCTAATTCTGCCCCAGCTGACACCATTGTTTCAGAATGAAACATCTTTATCTTCCCTGTGAAACGTGTTTGCTTACCCCCATATTTTCATCCTGTAAGAAATCACTTTTCCACTCTTCGAAACCGTGAAACCAGGAACCAAGGAAAAGGTAAACCAATGGGTGTGACACGAACGATAACTGGAAGACTACAGGCAGCGGGAGCCTCTGGGTCGCTATGACAACACCTCTGCCAAGCAACTCCATCACTGCAGGGAAGTCACAAGGGCAGGAGCCCAGGGTAGGGCTGCACCCCAGTCAGAACCTGAGAGCAAGGAGTTCATGCACTCAGCTTTCTCCCTCCATTCATTCAGCCCAGGACTGAATAAAACCGTCCTGTCCACGATTAATTAATGTGATCTCATAATCAACATAATCCAATTGCAAGCATGCCTGTGGTGGTCTGAACGACAATCGGCCCCTATAGGCCCATATATTTGAATATTTGGTCCCCAATTGGTGGAACTTTTTTTTTTTTTTTTTTTTTGGTTTTTCGAGACAGGGTTTCTCTGTGGTTTTGGAGCCTGTCCTGGAACTAGCTCTTGTAGACCAGGCTGGTCTCGAACTCACAGAGATCCGCCTGCCTCTGCCTCCCAAGTGCTGGGATTAAAGGCGTGCGCCACCACTGCCCGGCTTGGTGGAACTTTTTTTTTTTTTTTTTTTTTTTTTTTTTTTTTTTTTTTTTTTTTTTTTTTTTTGGTTTTTCGAGACAGGGTTTCTCTGTGGTTTTTTGGAGCCTGTCCTGGAACTAGCTCTTGTAGACCAGGCTGGTCTCGAACTCACAGAGATTCGCCTGCCTCTGCCTCCCAAGTGCTGGGATTAAAGGCATGCGCCACCACTGCCCGGCTTGGTGGAACTTTTTAAGGGAAGGATTGTGAGGTTTAGAAATTTCATGTCATTACCAATTAGCACTCTCTCTCCTCTCTCTCTGACTCACACTTGCTGTTTGTGGCTAATGATGTCCTTGCCAAGATGGTCATGGGCCCTCGCCCTCTGGAACCATAAACTCCAATAAACACTTTCTTCTATATGTTACCTTGGTCATGGTGTCTCTTCACTGAAATAGAAAAGTAATTAAGGCAATTCCCCAAAGTCTCCACACCCCAGAAGATTCTAGATTTTTGCCAAGTTGACAACAGCACTAACATACTTCTCTCTCTTAGACTGGTTCCATTCCCTGTTAGCTACTACTGTCCTTGGCAGGTTTCCCACAACTCTGGCATCTCCAACATCTTGGAGTCTCCAAGAAAATCCAGACTTCACCTTCCCAGCTTCACACAATGGCCTCTCTAGGCTTCCATTCAGGAATGCCCCTGACACATGCCTGGTCTCGGTGACTTTCCTCTGTTACAGAGGAAGATTCAATAACCCCTTTCTTCTAGCCTGGAACCTAAACCCAGAACCACATGGCCAAAGCTCCCAAATTCATATTATTTTGGGGGCTGGGCCCAATAATAAGCCCCCCTCATTCAAATACATTTCCACCAGTTTTCTGGGTTTTTTCTTTTGTTTGTTTGTGTTTTTTTGTTTGTTTGTTTTTGGGTTTTTTTGTTTTTGATTTTCGAGACAGGGTTTCTCCGTAGCTTTTTGGTTCCTGTCCTGGAACTAGCTCTTGTAGACCAGGTTGGCCTCGAACTCACAGAGATCCGCCTGCCTCTGCCTCCCGAGTGCTGGGATTAAAGGTGTGCGCCACCACCGCCCGGCCAGTTTTCTGTTTTGGATGATGTTTCCTTCACTGCCTAAGTTTGGCTCTCCTGGAACTCATTGTGTAGACCAGGAAAGCCTTGAACTCAGAGATCAGTCTGCCTCTACCTCCCAAGTGCTAAAATTAAAGGCAAGTTCCACCATACCCGACTCTAAACTCTTCTTTAATTCCTTTCCACAAGCTTATCTGGGTGGGGTCTTGCTCTGAGGCCACCACTCCCTCCATTTTATTTAGGTTCAGACTTTTCTTTAAACTTTTTATCTTCTTGAGCACTGGACTTAGCTAAAATATACTTCCTAGTGTTCCCTTTTCTCCCCAAACTATACATTTTGTATTTTTCCTTGCTCCCTTTCATTATAGGTCTGCATAAAACTGGCCACTGATAATGTCACTGTTTTAAAATCTCCTCTGCCAACACCGTTAATCCAAAAACTCTTCAGTTTAGCCTTAGGCTTTTTGGATAAGGGCAAAAGAGCAGCCACACTCGTCACCACCTACTAAATTCTTCTCCTCCAAAACCTCTTGAGCTGGGCCGTCATAGTCTGCTCGGCTCTCAGCACCACTGTCTTCCCTGCCCCTACCAGCATGGCTTAAAGTGTCCAACTGCTTTCCTAATGCAAAATTCCAAAGTCCACACTCTGACAAGAGGAACCATGGCCAGGCCTGTCACAGCCCGGAAGCAAGAAAGAAGGCTTGGAAAGGGGAAAGAGGGAAGAAAGGCGAAAGGGGGAGGGCAGAGTAAAACAAGTGTGGAATGAAGGTGGTGGGGGGCGGAACCCTTGGTGGGGACAGAGGTAGGGAGGAGGCAAATCAAAGACGGAGAGGAGGGTTTCCCATGACTAAGGATATATGAAAAAGCCGTATAGAAACCTGTTGCTCTGTGAGAGCCAGAGAGAGGTCATCCACCATTAAAATTGGTTGTCATGAGGCCTGATGACCTGAGCCTAATCCCTGGGACCCACATGATGGAAGGAGGAATTTCCACAGCTGTCCTCACACGTGATATGGCACTCTTGTCTACACAGACGGACAGAGAGAGAGAGAGAGAGAGAGAGAGAGAGAGAGAGAGAGAGAGAGAGAGAGAGACTGAAAAGAAACCTACTACTTTATATATTAGTTAGGGAAAAAGTGAATGTTTTTGAGACCACCTCACTATGTAGCCCTGGGTGTCCAGGATGACCTTGAACTCACAGACTTCTGCCTGCCTCTTGAACACAGGTATAAAGGCTAGTGCTACCCCATCCATGCGTGTTGAGTTTTCTTTTTCTTTCTAGAAACTAACTAAGATCACTAGAACTAACTAAGCAGCTGGCACATTCCTCTTGAAGATGCAATAAAAAGCCTTCATAATCTTTAGTGATCTCCAAAAGTGATCTCCACAACTCTTTGTAAAGTTCATTTAGTAAGAATAATTAGGTGGGGTTTTTTTTGTTTGTTTGTTTGTTTCATTCCTCTGCACACTCCGGTGCAAAAATCAATATCTACCCTGAGTAGTTTTAACTTTTCAGAGTGGCCCTCAAATCACTAGGTATCAGTGGCTATCTGATGGAGACTGACTGTCACTCCACAGAGTGGCTTCATTCCAGGGGCCTATCGATCACAGGTCCATCTGAAACAGTCTACGGGTCTAGGAGATTCATCTCATTAAAATTGAATTAGTTCCGCGTAGCCCAGCTAAGTGTTCTCCCGGGTCGTGTGACAGCCATGGTTGGGATAACAGAGCATTAACTAGGTCGTCTCATTTTACTCCTCCTGTCTCCTCTGGGCACAGCTCTTGGTCTTACTACCGACAAAGTTTTCTACTCTGGTGCATGGACTGGGCTCTCGTGGGCTTACAGCACTCTCCTGAGTGTATTCAAGTTGTGTGTCTGTGTATGTGTGAAATTTGCCCTTCCACTCATTTTTATGGTGCTGGAGGATCAATTATTTGAATTGTGCATATGCAGAGGGTACAGTGTGATAATTCAATACATGAATGCAGGATCTGATACCACAGGGCAAGCAAGCAACACTTCCCTTCCTTTATCCTCACTTTGGTTTGAAGCCTTCAAGTTCCTGTTTTCCATTTATTCATAAAATATATGAGCTTATTTGGAACCCTGTATGCTGCAGACAACTAGAACCTATTCCTTCCAGCATCCCTGGCCCTGGTACCCATTATCCCCTTACAGCATCCCTGGCCCTGGTACCCATTATCCCCTTCCAGCATCCCTGGTCCTGGTACCCATTATCCCCTTCCAGCATCCCTGGTCCTGGCACCCATTATCCCCTTCCAGCATCCCTGGCCCTGGTACCCATTATCCAGGCCCCTTCTGTCTCCTCTCCCCGGTATGTGAATCCTAGGGGAAGAAGTAAGGCTTCCATAGGGTTCTGAGCTGGTCTAAATTGAGCAGTGGCCAGCTCTCTGTATTTCTAATGCTATGGTAACCGAGTACCACAGCCTCACAAGGCTGGAGTCATGGTGTGGGTCAACAAAGTCAGCCTTCCTGAGGATTCTAGAGGAGGATTGGGTTGTCACTCTTTCAGATTGCTGACAGGACTTACATTCTCGAGGGACAGACGCCTCAGCTCCTCCCTAGCATCATCAGCTGCTCCCAGAAGCTGAGGAGGTCCATCCTTCTTCCTCAGAATCAAAGTTCAAGATGGTCAGAGAGATGGCTTCACAGTTAAGAGCACTGGTTGTACCAGGTATGATGGCTCACGCCTGTTTGAGACCAGCCTGGTCTACAGAGAGCGTTCCAGGACTGCCAGAGCTACATACACAGAGACTGTCTAAAATAAATAAATAAATAAAAATTAAAAGCTACACAATTAAATCTTAAAGTTAAAATAAATAAAATATATAAAAATTTTAAAAGCTAGAGTTCAAGACCAGCTCAAGCATGGGTGTCTCCTCCTCCTCCGATCTCAAGTCCTTAGCTCATCCTCTTACAGCCTTGTGTGATAACACAGGCCTCTCCGGATAATCCAGGATAAGCCCCCTGTTTTCAAGTTCACAGTCTTAATTCCTTCTACAAAGTCTGACCTAACGTGGTCTCAGTTCCTTAGGATTAAAATTAAAAGGGGGCTACTACTCTGTCACCCCTTCCTACCGACAGGTGTGCTGTGTGCTCTATTCCAAGGTAGGAGAAGGAGAGGCAGGTGGTTAACTCTCACGCATGCACAGCAACCATCAGGAAGAGGATTAAACAAATGCTTGTTCTCAGCAGCCATCTCAGCCTTTCCATCACTAGGTACTGAGGTCAGAAAGGCTCAGTGGTTAGGACCAGAGTTTGGTTCCCAGCACCTGTAGGACAGCTAATAACCGTCTGTAACAATATCCACAGGCTCCATCTCTGAAAGACTGTCATTCAGGATCAAAATTGTTTCTTTTGTCTTCGTCTTACCTTTTGACTTGCTTTCGCTTTTGTTTTGCGGTGTTTGTGGTCAGACGCAGGGTCTTGCAGGAGCCAAGCAGAGACTATGACTGAGCTACCTTCCAAGACTCCACTGCGCATTGAATATTCATATTTAGTATTATCTTAAGTCTCCCATGACCGGCAGGCAGAATCTGAAGATATCAGGCCTGCGGAGACACTGCCCGGCTCAGCTTTGAGCTCCGTCTGCTTTATGGACGTTAAGGAACTGCACTTCTTGTTCTCTGTCTGTGATTCTAAGAGCAAGGGATTCCCAGGATGTCTTCCCAGCTCTTGCCACGAGGGGGAAACAGAGAGGCCTTGTTTGTGTTAAGACTCTTGCGGCCACCAGGTGGACCCAAATACCAGCTTAAGAAAGACAGGCCCTCAACCCTGGTTCTAGACAGGGCTACGCTGATTTTCTTTTATTCTCTGCTCCCTTTGTGACTTGACACCTCTCCCACCGATGATCAAATGCCTCTAAGTTTCTGCTCTGCTCGGGAAGAGGAAAAAGGGGCAGCGTTAGGAACTGTTCAAACACTGGAGAAAAGGGATGGGAAATGAGCGCAGACTAAGGATTTGCCTAGGCCCGGAGAATCAATGTTCGCATTTTAGGTGTGTTCATGGTGTTTTGATTTTCAAAAAAACAAATACAAATATCTGAAAAGAGCCAGGTGTAGGGGTGCACACCTGTAATCTCAGCACTGGGAATGCAGAGGCAGCCACTCTAGAATTCTGGGTCAGCCTAAACTACAGAGCAGATTGGGGGAGGAAGAACCATGGCCAGTCTATTTTCTTCTACCCATAATGACACTTTCTCTTCTGATAGAAAGCCATTCACACAGGGGCTGATTACAGGAAGTATTTTAACCAAAAAAAAAAAAAAATAGGTAAGAGAACGTAGCTCAGTTAGTAGGGCACTTTTCTAATGTGCACAACAGCATATAAACATCTTCACACCTATCTGTAGCTCCGGCATTTGAGAGGCAGAGGCAGGAAGATGGGAAATGCAGTGGGGGCTGAAGAGCTCACTCTGTAGCTAACAGCACATAGTGTTCTTCCAGAGGACCTGAGTTCAGTTACCAAAACCTATGTCAGGTGGCTCACGACCACCTGTAACTCCAGAGCCAGGTGATCTGGTGCCCTCTTCTGGCTTCCTTGGGCACTGCACCCACACATGTGTGTACATACACACAGAGATAAGCATATTTACACATACTGACAATAATAAAATCTTTTTTAAAAGGAAGGAAGAAGAAATATGTTATCCTTGGTTATATCACAAGTTTGAGGACAAAGTGAGCTATATAAAACACTATCTCAAAAATTTTTTAAATAATTAAATGCTGGGCTGGAGAGGTGGTTCAGAGGTTAAGGTTATTCTCCTGAACTAAAGACTCCATGATGGCAGTCCATGGGTGGTTTATTCACCTCTCTCTCAGTTCTAAACAAAACACATACTTAGGAAGGTAGTTATCGAATGACTAGACAAGCAAAGAGAAAGTTTAATGTCACCCAGGTCTGCAAATGCAAGAGACGGGGAATGGAATTTTGCTTGGCTTCTATGCTGAGCATCCACACATAAGCAGAATTATTAAGACTATTTCTTTTTTTTTCAATAGAGCCCAATTCTAATTACTGCTCATTTACCTGTGTTCTCTAAGAAGGACCACTTATGCCAATTACTGACATTAAAACATAGAAATGAAAATTTTCACTGCTGAGATAGCAATCTGTTTAAATATGTCCTAATTGCATCTTGTTAGAAGACCTTCCTGATAAATCTTTATGAAAGCCAAACCCTCCCCTGATACAACTTAATTATCATAGATATACCATGTACTGGAATGAGCAGGGCTGGAGGGTGAGGAGTCTCTGCTTAACGGCTTAACCGCTTACACCCATAAGCCTCTACTTCCTGCTCTCCCAGCTCCTGCCTGGAAGGTGTGCGCCAGGTGCACACTGGACCCTCAGAACAGCACAGCTGTCCTCCTTCCAAGCTACCCAAGACACATGAGGTTTAACCAGATAACACAGCACTAAAAACGAGAATGAAGTCTGGCGGTGGTGACGCACGCCTTTAATCCCAGCACTCGGGGGGACAGAGGCAGGAGGATCTCTGTGAGTTCAAAGCCAGCCTGGTTTATGAAGCTAGTTCCAGGACAGCCAGAATCGTTACACAGAGAAACCCTGTCTGAGGCGGGGGGATTACATTCCCAGCACTCAAGTCTGAACTTTCCCTCCTGTCGGCACTTCTATAGTCTTTGGAGTGAGACTGATGTCCTCAGTGTACACGCTCTCCTTGACTTAGCTATTCCTACTATACAGAGCAACACTGCTTCTGTTCCTGCTGTGCCCGCAGTCTAGTTATAGCCTTTGTAGGGTAGCACATTGTTCAGTGTGGCCAAGAGCTCAATGGCCAGGAGTGTAAATGTGTTATGGTCCTCGAGGTTTTCCTAATCCTATCATGCATTCATAGGCTGCAGCTGAGGATCTGCGTACAGCATGACCATAATGGCAATATAATAATAATAATGTGATATACGTCTTTATGTCTTTTCTTTATTTTATTTGGGGATTGTGTGTGTTGTTGAGAGAAGATCTCACGGAACCCGCCTTAGCCTTGAACTCACTATGTATCAGAAGGTGAATTTGAACCCCTGAGTCTTCTGCTTCCACCTCCCACGTGCAGTCACAGGACACCAGGTCTGTTTTACTCGATACTGGGGGTGGCACCATGAGCTTCACCCACGCCCTACCAACTGAGCTACATTTTCAGCCCCAATACATTTTATTAATATTCAGGAAGCTTTTATAAATCAGGGAAATTAATTCTGAAATTAAGCTATCCAATAGGAAAATGAATGCTAGGAAAAGAAAAAGAAACGTAAAAGGCCAGTAGCCTGCAAAAGTATAATCAGGTTCAGTCGTGAAGACATAACAAAACAATGAGACACCATTTCATCTACCAGATTAACGAAAATCAAAATCGACAATGCCGAGGGTCGACAGGAGTGTGGAGAATCAACCACCCTTGTACACCACAGTCAGAAGGGTGATCTGAGCAATTCGCAGCATCAAAACTTTAAACACATGGCTGAGCTCAGGCAGCAGCTCGGTCGTCCACCAGTCTCAAAGGCCCAGGCAGGTTCCAGCCCTAGCACTGTATAGACTGGGTATGGCGGTACGGGCTGGTGCAGCTCAGGAGTCACAATAGAAAGAGCAGAAGCTCAACATCATCTCAGCTACAGTTTGAAGCTGGCCTGGCCCTCATAAGAACCCCGCCTGGAAAGAAAAAAGACACCAAGAGCCAGGAAGATGCTCAGATGGTAAAGGCACTGGCTGCCACCCTTGACCACCTGAGTTCAATATTGGGGACCCATATGATAGATGGAAAGAACCAACTGCTCCAAGTTGCCATCACACACGCAAATAAATAAATGTAAAAAAAGAAAAATTCAACTTCATTAAGTCAACCTCTATCAGCCAATACTGTCCATTTAAAGAGTGAAAAATCAGGCCTGGGAGCAAAGGCTTGTGATCCCCATTCAAGGCCTGCCTGGGCTATAGAGTGAATTCAAATCAGCCTGGGTGACTTAGAGAGACCGCGCCCCCAGTATTTTTGTAAAGCTTTTTTTTTATATTTGTTTATTTATTCATTATGTATACAATATTCTGTCTGTGTATATGCCTGCAGGCCAGAAGAGGGCACCAGACCCCATTACAGATGATTGTGAGCCACCATGTGGTTGCTGGGAATTGAACTCAGGACCTTTGGAAGAGCAGGCAATGCTCTTAACCTCTGAGCCATCTCTCCAGCCCGCCCCCAGTATTTTTAAAGTAAGAAGATAGCTAGGGGTATACTCAGTGACAGACTGCTGACTCCGTAGCATCTGTAAGTCCTGCGGTTCAATCCCTGGGAGAAAGAGAAGGAAGACATAGCTCCGTGTCAGAGTGCTTGTCTGGCTTGTGTGAGTCTCTTGGTTGGCTCCACAGCACCACACACACACACACACACACACACACACGCATGCACACACACACATGCACGTACCCATGCACCCACAGAGGAAAATAGAAGGAAGAG
Organism: Chionomys nivalis; assembly: GCF_950005125.1. Classification (NCBI taxonomy): domain Eukaryota; kingdom Metazoa; phylum Chordata; class Mammalia; order Rodentia; family Cricetidae; genus Chionomys; species Chionomys nivalis. Next base: position 29,997,550 of record NC_080110.1, on the reverse strand, counting down.
ATACCTGTGAAACACTAATTGTCCAATAAGTCATTCAGGAAAGAACAAACACTATTTCTTTCTAACAGTTGCCTTATTTTGATTCTTTGTTTCATTTTGTTGTTGTCTTTCTGTAATCCCTGACCACCCTGACCCAGCGAAGGACTGAACCTGGGACCTGGGACCTGGCACTTGCTAGCTGGACAAGTGCCTACCACTGAGCTAAGTCTCCAACCCCAAAGCATTCTAACAGGAGAAACGTGGATAAAAGCAATTCTCAGAAGAGATAAGAGAAACCTACATTCACCTGAGTCATCAGAGAAACAGAATCAAAACCACAAGAAAGCCCTTGCCGAAGTCACCAAGAGTGTGAGTTCTGACAGCATCTCTAGCTGTCACTGCGGGTAAGAGTGTCGACTTGAACAACCCCCCCCCCCCTTTTTTTGGTTTTGGTTTTGGTTTTTCAAGACAGTGTTTCTCTGTAGCTTTGGAGGTTGTCCTGGAACTCACTCTGTAGACCAGGTTGGCCTCAAACTCACAGAGATCCACCTGCCTCTGCCTTCTGAGTGCTGGGACTAACGGTGTGTGCCATCACCACCCAGCTGAGCAACCACTTTGAAGAATAATTCTAGAATCATGGGAGATTTCCAACTTCTATGAACCAGTAGTTCTGCCCCTGTTAGGAGATCCTAAAAGAACCTGCATGAGTATATCAAGAGATGTTTGACAGGCATTCCCAGTCTTTGCAAGGGGCGTGGGGGGAGGGGACTGGACCAACTTTAACGTGCAATGACCAGAAAATGGATACTTAAGTTGTGGTCTATTCAGATAATTTGCAGCGAGAGTCAGTTGGCTCTGCAAAACTATAAACACAGAGACTCTCAGAAATGTAAAGTGCAAGAAAAGATGCACATTTCAGAGAAACTCACACAGCAAAGACTTCTGAAACATTGCATCAGAAAGATAAACACCAAATTCAGGATACAGGCATCTAGGGGAGAGATGATCTGTTAGAGAGATGTTTAGGGTTAACAATGTGTCCTTTCAAGATGTTTTTATTCATTTTTTTTAAGTTTTTTTTTATTTATAGGTACACACGTATATCTGCAAGTTTGCACACATGTGTGGGTTCCTTCAAACTTCAGCGGGAAGAGGGTGTCAGATCCCCTAGAGCTGGAGTACAGGTGGCAGTAAGCCACCCTTCCTGGCTTCTGGGCCTCGAGAAGAGCAGCAAGCATTCATAACTGCTGAGCCCATGTCTTCATTCTCAGTCCTTCATGTGTCATGCGTGATGCAGAACAGCATCTATAGAAGCTAGACACCGTGATGTGTGGCTACTCTCGGCGGTTTGGGAAGCTGAGTCAGGTGGATCAAATACTTCCTGGAGTGCAGTTCAGAGCCCCCAGGCGGCAACACAGTGTGCTCCATTTCAGAAAGAAATGAGCCGGGTGCAGGGGCATATGTCTTTAATCCCAGCACTCGAGAGGCAGAGGCAAGCTGATCTCTGTAAGTTTGAGGCCAGCCTGGTCTACAAGAGCTAGTTCCAGGACAGGCTCCAAAGCTACAGAGAAACCCTGCCTCACAAAACCAATGTTTTGTTGTGTTTTGCTGTTTTTCTGAGACAGGGTTTCTCTGTGTGATCGTCCTGGTGTCCTAGAACTCTTTCTGAAAACCAGGCTGACCTTGAACTCACTGACCTTTAACCCTGAAGGGATTGATGGCGTGCACAACCACCACTACCACAACTAAGAAGTTCATTTTTTTTAACGAAATTTATTCAAACAGGAAATGGAGGCCCAAAACACATTCTCACGGAGTGGGCCAGCCAGGGTAGGTCCGGGGCTCCAGTGCTGCGGGGCCTGCTGTTCACTTTACCGAGCCGAGACTGGCCTCCCGCCTGTTGCTGCTGGCCCTGTTTGGCTGGTTCAGGGTCCACCCTACTGCAACCTAGGAGACGGAACTGCTGGCACCGCAGCAGCCACAGCGACGCTTGGCACACAGCACGGGCACAATAAGGAACCGTGGAAGCTTGGGAATCACAGTCAGCAAGTTGTGGCTGAAAGGCAAAGAAGAAAAGCTACGTTATGAGCCAAGGGCTCTCTGCGTACTAAATGACCCCAAGAGTCAAGCCCCATTTCTCCAGCTGGCCCCAGGCCAGGAGTAGAAGTAAGGACAAGTACTTGTGACCCAGATTGTACCACCCCACTGAAGCCAGAATGCATGGCTTATGACTACTACATAAAAGTTCCAAGAGTAAAGGCCGACAGGCATGACGTTCTTCGACACAATAGTAGGACTCTTGACAACATTCTCCCCTTTTATGTGGAACACCTGAAGACACCTGCTCTCCTGAACCTTGCAAGGCCGGAGGAGTGGAATGAAGCAACAATTATCTTCACAAGGAGGCCCTCAGGAAACAAGTTTATGGTTTCCTTCCTTTCTAACGGAGGGCATTTCCAGTTCAGATCTCAGACAGACCATCTTTGCATCTCTTCCAGAAGGAGGAGGGAAGGAGGAGGAAGAAGAGGAGAGAGAAAAAAGAAAATCAGCGTATGGTGCTGTTGTGGTTAAACCGAGGGTAGCTGAAGTCCAGAGGCTGTCGCTGAAGAGGAGGCTGCGGGCTGGAGAGAGGACTCCTCTGTCAGCGCCCCAATGGCTTTTCCAGAACGCCCTTCTCAGTTCGCACCCCCAGGGCAGCTCATCACCTCTGTAACTCTAGTTCTAAGGGTCTGAATACCTCTCCAGCCTCCCCTGGCATCATGGGTACACGATACACAGACACACAAGCAGGCAAAACACCCACAGCAATAAAATTAATTTTCTATTTTTTTTTTTTTAAGTAGAAGCTGCGGATGGATGATGGGACAGTGTGGAGGGGGAGGACACTTGTTCCCAGCCGGGCTGTGACAAGTAGGATGGAAGTCTGGGAGAGGAAATGATTGGCGTCAATCACTTCATCCAAGCCTCATTCTCCAGATGACGTCACTCCAGTTCAGAAAGAAGAAAGAACTTGGCAGACAGCAGCCGCTCGCCTCCTGGCCTACCTCCAAGAGCACAGGCCCTCACAGTCTTGCCATCCTGGGTGCTCCCCAGCCTCACTCTCTCTCCTCTGCTGCTGGCTCCCCAGAAGGTGTGCAGCACCTTCTCATTCTATGCACCCTACGGCATCTTTCTTCTATGCAGATTCTCTTCCCTGGCTTCCAGGCCCCCGGGTATTCCTGTTTGGGCCCAGCGTCCAGAAAAAAACACCATCTAAAGATGTGTTTCCCCCTCGCCCACACCCTCTCTGTAGTTATCCCTTCTCTCTCCACCTCCCACCAACAGTCAACATCACTTGGAGTGATTTCTCCACCCCCCCACCCTTACCCCCCCACTTTCACCCCCACCCCCCACCCCCGCCATCAAATACACAACCCCTCAATCACCTTCATTCTTCTAAACAGCACCCGCCCCTCATGGTTGGTTCTTTTTCTCCTAGCATCCCAGTACTGAGGACGGTGGCCTCCCATATACCATACACATTGCTGTGGGGTTGCCGGTCCTCAAAATGTGGTGACCTGCATTCCCACTTGGCTGGGCATGAGCCTGTTGCTCCCTCTGCCTCGTACTCAGCCCACACACTTGCAGCGTTTTGGAGTGGCCACCCGGCAGAGTTCCAGCCCTCAAATCGCACTTCCTAATTCCTCAACGTGACAAAAAGATACCCAACTCTATGAATCCCTCAACACCATGCTCCTCCACCCCCTCCCCACTGTGGCACCCCATCAACTGCACGCTGTCCCCCACCTGCCTTTTGCTTATGCCCACCTGCAGCCAAGGCCTCCGGAGATGCCCACCTCCCAAAGCCTGCCGCGCTCATTGTACAAACTATTCATCCCCAGTAACTACGCACTGCCAATGATTCTCTTCTGCTTAGCCCGGGACAGGCATTGAAACTGCCTAGGCCACTTGATCCAGCACCTGCCTCTGTCTGCACACCCCATCACAAAAACCCTAAAAGCACTTGTCTAATGACTGTTTCTCCCCCACGGTGCCTAGGAGGTAGACAGTAGAAGCTGGATATAAGCGAAGACGGGTTTCTCTTCCCACATGCGCTGGCCTCAAAACAGCCAGCGCTGACCAGAATAGTAAGCACCTGCTTTAGAGCCCTGACTTCCAGAATTCTCACACAGGCCTGTTTCCTCCTAGCGGTTCTCAGCTCAGGCTCCCAATCAGGCACCGGATTACTCTGGACACAGAGACTGCTGACCCACCTCTGAAAGGGAGCCCCAGTCCCTTGAGGGTTTCTGACTTGGTGATAATGTTTCCTTGCCTGTCTTTGGTCCTCAGCACAAGGAAATGACCCAACTATGGAGAAAGAGTGAAGCCTAAACCCTGAACCACGATGTGTCCTAGCTGAAGTCACTCCCGCCCAGCTGGTCCCTGGTCAAAGGCACCCAGGGGAGCTCGCTCCTGCCCTTGGGAGAGAAAGAAGACACTGCACCTTTAAGTCTGCAGCCAGCTCGGAAAAACAAGCTGTGATTTATATAAGCGGGAAAATCATGTGATTTGCAGGAACGTTGCCTCCTCCCTGGCCCCCGCCCCGTCGCCTGTGAGCCCGTCCCAGAGGGCTGGGGCGCGGCCGGAGCTGGGCTGCTGGGCGCGGGGTGCGGGCGGGGCACTGGGGGCCTCTCGGGCGGGCGGTGGCAGCCCCTAAGTGGGCCGTGGAGTTTGGTCTCCAGACAGCCTCAGGGCTGTTATGGTTTGGAAGTGCAGATCCCGGGCACTGCCCCTGCTTCCGCGACCCGCCACTGTGGTCGCACAAAGCTATCCAGGTCCGTACAGGTCCCCACCCCACCCCTGCCCCACCCCCAGCTCCAGCCAACTTGGCCTGGCCCCATCAGGCCAAACTGTGGCTTGAGACACCCAGGCTGTTCCCAACTTCTCCCAGAAAAAGGAAATCCCGGGCCCCACACACTGGCTTCTGTGTCCCAAAACACCCAGCAGGAAGGGAGAGCATTTGGGGAAATAATCTGTTTGGGAAAGGACTTGATGATGAAAGTCGGCCGTTCCCATCCACGCAGCTGAGAGGGGCAGTGTGCAGGTCACCAGCTTTCAGGGAGAAAACAGAACCCTGATGTGACCCTTTCAGACAGAGGACCGACAGCGGTGTTTTCAAAAGAGAGGTGGTGGCTCCGCCTACACCCACGCGCAAGTTCAGCAAGTTCGGTAAGGCATCACTCCTCCGAGGAAAGGGGTGGGCAAGGCCTCACTTGCAAGTGGGATAGAGAAGACACGCTCTTCCAAAACCAAGCCCAAGAGAAGTGAAGCGGGAGAGATGGGGGTCTCTGAGCACCTCATCCTTCCCAGAAACTACAAAGATGGACTCCCAGAAAGATTGTCCTGGTCTTCACAAAGTAACCAAGACCAGACAGGCACTTCAGCCTCTCAGAGAGGGCTTCAAGATCAGTGGTTCCTAACGCTGTGTCCCTTTAATACAGTTCCTCAGGTTGCGGTGACCCCCAACCATAAAGTTATTTCTGTTGCTACTTCATAACTGTATTTTTGCTACTGTTATGAATCATAATGTAAATATCTGTGTTTCCCAAGGTCTTTGGCGACCCCGTGAAAGAACCGCATGACCCCATAGGTCGCAACTCACAGCTCGAGAACCACTGGTCTAGATTCTATTTAATTTTCCACTTCAGGGGATAACTGAGGTGTAGGATGGGTGTCGTCTCCTGCAGGAAAAACTTGATGCTCGTGAACAAGTTGGTAACTTATCAACGAACCACGGAACCATGACCTCAGCCTAGGTCAGCAGAGCCACTCTCAGCGGCTAAGGGCCAGCTGGGCCATTCTCTGAGCCCCCTGGCTGTGTCCCATGAAAAGTCTTTGTCATGCTGAGCTCAGAGAGTCACCGGGGGTCCTGACACACCACAGAGAGAAGGCCCATCCTGGAGACCAAATGTTTTCCATTTCTCTTCAAACCCTAAAGAAAAACACTGTAGGTTAACACTATTCTAGAAAATTCTAGAGGTTCATACTGTGTTCACATACTAAGACCATTCATCCAGTTACTGGGGTATTTAGTGTGTGCTTGGCAAAGCGCTGGGGTAGTGGGGGCGCAAAGTAAGAACAGCCGCTCCCTGAGTCTGGATCCTGCCTCACCGGAAACGGCAAAGAAAGGCCTTTCTGTCCTCGCCAGCATGCCTGTCCCCTCCCAGACCACCCCCAGCAGGTGCTGCCCCCACCCCTGCCGTGATTGCCTCACGGTTTCTTGCCAAGAACCGCTTCTGGAAGGTTCTAACTCTCTAGGGTTTGGGCGGTGGCTATAAGAAGTAACCTAAAGATCTGTCCAAAAAGTGAGATCAAAGTTGGCAGCCTCCTGAGCCACTCCCCCGAAACGATAAAGCCAGCAAATTATAATTCAGTTCAGGCCCCACTTGGCTCTCCCCTACCTGCTGTGTTCTCTACCCAACCTAACCCCTTCTCCCCGACGCCACCCCTGCAACCCCCTCTTGGTACACCCATCCAGCTTGCAGGACTCCTCCAAAGCTTCTTAAGCCAAGGACTTGCCCAGATTGGAGTCCTCCTTGGGGAACCAGTGCCACCTAACTAAAACAGCTCGACTGTACCCCATCTCTAAGGTGCTGGCCCCCTTGGCACTGCACAGATACCTCCTGGATCACCTGCCTCTTCTGCTGCTTACTGAAGGGGCTCCACCATCCGCGGTGACTGTGAGTCTGTCCGCTGTATCTGCCAGTTCTCCTCTGCCTTGTTCAGATCTTTTTCCTATCTCAAGCTCCTCTCCTTCCCATTTCAGGCACAGCATGGTGGCACTCAGAGGAAGTCCTGTCTGTGAGCCTGCACCGAGCCAAGATTTTAAACGAACAAACAAATTAAGGCCCTGGACCGAGAACACCCTGGGAACGACAAACTGTTACCTTTGAAAGGAACCTCCGAGGCCTTTTCTCAAACGCACCAAGGAGGGTGTCAGCAAATGAGTGAGCCCGGCTCACCATGGACACTGTCTCTTTTAGGAAATGGAGCCTCAGCAGGCAGAAAAAGGCAGCCTAAGTCCTGCCAAACCCAACTGTTTTAAATTAGCCTTCCAGTAAAACGGGGGTGCTGTACTAACTGGTCTCCGGGGTCCCTAAAGCAGCAAAGCTCTGAGACTCTCTGCGTTTCCCCTAAACAACCTTTGAGAAAGCATTGATGTTCATAACAGAATGGAAAATGGATTGGGGCTCAGGCCTGGGGCTGTAGCTGAAGCTAAGAATCGGGCTTTCACAGTGTCTCAGGCCTGCTTCCCTGAAAGGGCCCCTGCTCTTTCCCAAGCTGCCTCTGAGTAGAAGAGAGCATGCAACTTCCCCAGAGCGGAGAGGCCCAGGAGAGGGGAAAGCTGGCCCAGGACCCAGTCCAGGCTCCCCTCTGACTCCATAGAGACATTCCTCCCTCCCAGCTGGTGTGTGTGTGTGTGTGTGTGTGTGTGTGTGTGTGTGTGTGTGTGTGTGTGTATGTGTGTGTGTGTGTGTATGTGTGTATGGGGGGGGTACTTTGGGACCTTCTGAACAGCACACCCTTCAGTCCGCCCGGGCCCCCAGCATCCTGAACCTCCATTTACAGTGTTTAGTGACAACTAGCACATTTGACAACCTCCCCAAGTATGAGCCCCACCAGACCTCTTTCCCAGGGTCTAATGGGTGATACTGGGACAAAAAGGCAGGGGGTGGGGAAAATCCAACCAGACAACCTCAGAGACTTGGATCTCAGGGCCAAGGCTAGAGAGGACCAGAAGGAAATCTCCCCAGTCCATCTCAGTATCATCCTCCCACCACAGGAGCAGAGCCGACCCAGAGATCCTAGGATGAACCAATAGTCCCAGGAAGGACTGCCCCCCCCAGCCCACACTTAGCCTAGGTCCTGACTAGGAATCAACAAGCATTCCCAAAAATTCAAGGCAGTCTCTTTCCAAGCCAGGCTCCTCTGAGATCTCCGGATGGATGCAGCCTGCCTGTATATCTCCAACCTTCCACATCTCCGAGTTCCGGTCATACCTGGGAAGTCCAAAAAGCAATGCCAAAGTTCACAGCCCCATAGCTAAGGAGGTATTAGATGTTTTAAAGACTATTATTCTGAACCTGGCGGTGGTGGTGGTGTACATCTTTTATCCCAGCACTATGGAGGCAGAAGCAGGCAAATCTCTGTGAATTCGAGGCCAGCCTGGTCTACAAAGCGAGTTCCAGGATAGCCAGGGTTGTTATACAGAGAAGAATATCTGTCTTGAAAAACAAAACAGAGAGAGAGAGAGAGAGAGAGAGAGAGAGAGAGAGAGAGAGAGAGAGAGTTCTGAATGCTCAGGGTACGTCATTCTGGGCTTGGCTTTGGCTCTTGTTTTATCTCTGTCTCCTAACCAGTACCTTTCCCTCTGTTTATAGAAAGTCTGGAGACAGGGAGCTCCACTGAGGGCCCCCCTAACCTGCCCATTCTGTGCCTGCTCCAGCTTTTGTCGGAGGGCCTCCAAGAAGAGATCTTCCAGCTACTGTGTGCCTGCCAAGAAACCCTTGAGTAAATGATTGGAGTCCCACCTTGCAGGAACTCCATCATCGTGTCTCCCCAACATTGCAGTCCCTTCCAAAACTTGCCCCCACAAATCCCCAAGATGCTCAGAGGGCTTAGGCTCCTACTGGCCTGCGGCTTGGATTTCCTGACTTTCTCCTCCCAACCTTCACGAGCACCTTCCCCCTCAGTGGCTGTCCTCTCCCTGCACCGCCTAGTCACCCTGGGCTCTGCCCTATTGGTGTGTTCTCCCAGCCACCCCCCAGTCTACACAGCAGCAGGCATTTCTCAAGGTGCAGTTACTGAGAAAAGGAGGATTTGCTAACAGGCGGTACTCTTCTGAAAATCTATCCATGCATGGTTCCATACCTCCAAAACTTCCCCGAGTTCCTAGTCTAATCTTCAGTTTTCTTTTATTTTTTAAATGTTATTATGTTAAGTGTATAGGTGATTTGCCTGCATGTCTGACTTGCCACTTGCACGCCTCCAAAGGCCGGAAGAGGGCATTGAATCCCTGGAACTGGAGATATGGATGGTATTGAGCCACCGTGTGGGTGCTGGGAATTGAACCTGTGAACCTTCAGTTTTCTTCCTCTTTCTTCTCAACTTCAGATCCAGGCAGACTCAACTTCCTATGGGTTTCTTCTGCAGAACATTTGTCTCGCCTTCAGCATGCCCAGATTCTCCTTGCTCTCACAATAACCCTTCCTCGAGGGGTTCTTCATAGCCCATTCCTCAAAAAGAGTCATCTTCTACTGGGGAGTGATAGCCTTCTCCCCTGGAATGGCAAAGTGTGGTATTTTATCTTCTTGATAGCACTGTGCTTCGCCCCACCCCAATCCTTACATCCGGTGCCTCTGATAGTCAAGCAATCTACCTCAAATTGCTCCTGGTGATTTGTTTTTAAATAAGTTAAACAAAAACAAAAGTACTGGCAGTGGTGGCATACTCCTTTAATCCCAGCACTCTGGAGACAGAGGTAAGCAGATCTCTGAGTTCAAGGCCAGTCTGGTTCCAGGACAGTCAAGGCTATGCAGAGAAACCTTGTCTCAAAATAAATGAAATATTTAAAAAAACAAAAACCCAACATTTATTTAGTCAGGGGTAAGAGGTGCACATATGTAGTCAGGGGTTAAGAGGTGCACACATGTAGTCAAGAGGAAGAGGTGCACACATGTAGTCAGGGGAAGAGGTGCACACATGTAGTCAGGGGAAGAGGTGCACATATGTATTCAGGGGTAAGAGAGGTGCACACATGTAGTCAGGAGTAAGAGGTGCACATATGTAGTCAAGGGTTAAGAGGTGCACACATGTAGTCAGGGGAAGAGGTGCACATATGTATGTAGTCAGGGGTAAGAGAGGTGCACACATGTAGTCAGGGGAAGAGGTGCACATATGTATGTAGTCAGGGGTAAGAGAGGTGCACACATGTAGTCAGGGGAAGAGGTGCACATATGTATGTAGTCAGGGGTAAGAGAGGTGCACACATGTAGTCAGGAGTAAGAGGTGCACATATGTAGTCAAGGGTTAAGAGGTGCACACATGTAGTCAGGGGAAGAGGTGCACATATGTATTCAGGGGTAAGAGAGGTGCACACATGTAGTCAGGGGAAGAGGTGCACATATGTATTCAGGGGTAAGAGAGGTGCACACATGTAGTCAGGAGTAAGAGGTGCACATATGTAGTCAAGGGTTAAGAGGTGCACACATGTAGTCAGGGGAAGAGGTGCACATATGTATGTAGTCAGGGGTAAGAGAGGTGCACATGTGTAGCCAGGGGTAAGAGGTGCACATATGTGCCACATCACACAGGTGGAGGTCAGAGGGCAACTTGTGGGTGTTAGTTCTCTCCTTCTGCCATATGGGGTACAACAATGGAACCCTGGTCATGAGACGGGGCGACAGGCACCCCACCAGCCCTTTGTTTCCTTTTCCTCCCCCCATCCCAAGAATGAATCCCCATGGCAGCTGAAGATGGCAGTGAAGGTGAGCTGGCATATGAGACACAAAGAACAATAAATGGCTCTAGTGTACCCCAGTTCTCAGGACAGGTGGGATGCAGGGGGCGGGGTCTGGAGTCTCAGTGCAGGGGGAAGAAGAAGGTGGGTGGTGGCCGTGGTCATACAGCAGCAGCGGTCACACAGCAGCAGGAGTGTGTCACTGAAGTTGGAACTTGAAACAGTAAATTTTATGTTACATATACTTGTAACTACAATTTAAAAGCTAACCCTGAGCATGGCCTCAGGAGGGACTTGGAGCTAAGCCGCCTGCAGCTTTCCCTCAGTCACACACAGCACAGCCCTGAGGACCCTGTGCAGGCTCCACCTGCTCTCAGACCCGGATGTCTGAGTCAACCTTGCTCTTATGGCTGCAGGACCCATCAGAACTGCAGAGCAGCGACAACCGTGGCATCAGCTGTTGGTTCTGCACCTACATCAGTCATTAAAATTAGCTGTGTGACTTCTGTCTACCTCAATATGCCTATAAAGGAAAGTAGGAAGATAGTAGCCAGTCCCCATCAAGATACTGGAGGTGAATGTGCTTTGAGAAGTGCGTACAAACTTGTCTTGCCGTCTCATTCCACCTTATCACACAAGAAATATCTCAACCATAAGAAGGAAGCGGTTACCTGAAAATAAAGAGGCAGCCTGCAACGTTCAGGCAATACAACTTCAGCTGAGTTCCTCCGGCCATCACCCTAGCAAAGACAGACGGAAACCCTCTCCGGGGTCTGCACCAGAATATCCTCATTTTGCCAAGACACTTACGTCTCCATGATGGAGTGTTTTGATTTTGGTGTTTTAAAACATATTTGAGGGGCTGGAGAGATGGCTCAGAGGTTAAGAGCATTGCCTGCTCTTCCAAAGGTCCTGAGTTCAATTCCCAGCAACCACATGGTGGTTCACAACCATCTATAATGAGATCTGGTGCCCTCTTCTGGCTATAGGCATACATGCAGGCAGAATATATATATATATATTTGATGATAATGATGAGTGTGGTTGCTTTGCCCTTGTAATACTTTGCATGCCACGTATGTGCCTGGCGTCTGTGGAAGCCAGAAGAGGATGTTGGATCCCCAGAAACTCGAATTACAGGTGGTTGTGAGCCACCCCGGGGGTGCTGGGCACTGAACATCTCTCAGGCCCACGACTGGCTTTTATTCTGAGCCACTGTCAGGTCTGCCGACAGGTTGCCCATCACAACATTCTGATCACACACCGAGAGGGGCCTCAGCAGAAGCATGGCTGGGAGTATGACAAACAGGTCAAGAGGAACTGCACCCCCAGAATACGTGTCCAGAAAGGCCACCTCCTGATGATGCCCAGAGCACACTAACATGCTGTCAGCAACTAGTGAGGAAAAAAATGCCAGCAATATCATGTGACTAGGCCGCAAAGCTCATGAAAAGGTGGTCTCAAGGTGGCTCCCGTTGGTAGTGCTGGCTGCCCTTCAGTCTGCCCACCGGCTGGCTTTACTGCCCTGGCTGTTTCCACAGGATGTAGGAGGCAGTTTTTCTCTTCAATAAAAGTTCTTCTTCCCTTCAGAGCCAAGAAACAAGTTCAGATCCCCACAACCCAAGCGAATGCCAAAACCTCATTCCTCTCCCCAGGCATCGCCGTGACTCTCTGGTCCTCTCTGTCGGAGAGAATGGTCAATATGGAACCTTCCAGAGAAAGGACTGGGCCTGGTTTCAGCAAACAATACTCAGGACTTGTCCCGCACCCCACGGGGCCCCAGCTCCACGCAGATGGAAGTCATCTGGTTGAGGCCCTGTGCTGACTTCACCAATAATTACGTTATCCTTGTCCACACCCATTACCACATCACTTCCTTCCGAGTCCCTTCTCACTCATCCGGACTGTGCCAAGAAGCAGAAACTCAGCAGGGGACCTAGAGACACAACATGGGCCAAAGACTTGGACCATGCACGACTCCAAGCCATACCTTGTCCAGCATGGTCTCCTGAACAAGTGCCACCTCACCTCTGAAGAAAAGGACACAGCCTCCGTAGCCAACCTGTCACTTTGACGGAGAAAGAGCTATGGAGAGATTCCATGGGAGCCTTCCTCACAGGAGTAAGCTTGTGGCCCTTCTCTCTGTTACCCCAAAACACTCCCGGTGGTCTATTCCTGCTGGTCTCCCAGTTACTGTTCACAATCATCTAGGAGCACCTACAGATCCCAGGTTCAAAGACTCCCAAGAAGCAGAGGGTAGTGGTGGGGCTCTGAGGACATCACTATAATCCCCAAATGCCCTCTTCCTCATTTTGTAAGATTTTTCACTTTTCTCAGCGTGCAGGCAGGGCAGATCAAGAGGACTTTGAACCCAGGGGGATCTGGCGAAATAAAAGGTTGTTGTAAGCCGGGCAATGGTGGCGGTGGCGCACACCTTTAATCCCAGCACTCGGGAGGCAGAGGCAGGCAGATCTCTGTGAGTTCGAGACCAGCCTGGTCTACAGAGCTAGTTCCAGGACAGGCTCCAAAGCTACAGAGAAACCCTGTCTCGAAAAACAAAAAAAAAAAAAAAAAAAAAAAAAAAGGTTGTTGTAAAATGGGGTCTCACCCCAGACTCCTCACCCTCTCTCTGGGGCGGCCTGTGTAAGGGCAAGCCAATGTTCACCCAACTTTACCACATTAGGAGCCAGGGAGAAGGCAGAGTGGGAGCCAGAATTAGGAGACCCTGGAACTTGAAGCTCTGTGGAAGGGGTGGGGGAATTCCAGAGCTCCCCACTCCTGGGAATGTCTGCTCAGGAGGAGCTACAAAGGGTCCACGGCAAGACACTAGCAGCCAGGAATGTGGGCGCAGCCACCTCTAGCACCAGCTACCCTCTCTGCTCCTCAGTGGAGCTGTGTCCCCTCTGAGGCCCTCAGAGGCCCTCAGGCCCTCGGCTGGCTGCCCGAGGCCCACCCTGCCTTCTCACAGGGAACTTTGAAGAGCTGCACCTCCAGCCTCTGCCCTCACAAAGGCCCCCTCTGTCACAGCCTTGCTGAGAACAGGCCCCCACAAGGCACCCCCACTCTCCCTCCACCCCCACCCCCACACATGTGCTTCCTACAGGAACAGATTCTAAGCAGAGTTAATGTCAGATACCGTCTCCCGACAGCGTGCCGGAACAAAGGCTGCTCATGACTAACTGTGCCGGGGTGCTCGCTTGTCAGGGCTTAGGCAACCATAATTACAGGGAGAGGCAAAGCCACTCTCAGCAGCCACACCTGGCCATACAGTAGACAGCACGTCTTCCTGTCAAGGTGGGGGAGCCGAGAGACAGGGAGGCGACAAACCACAATTTGAATCATTTGGGGAGAAGCTATAAATATAATAATGAGTCATTTGTAAAATATAATTTCATCCAAAAGCCTAGAAAAAAATAGGAAAAACGTCCCTGTGCTATTTCAGGCTAAATTGTTCAAGAGTGTTCTGCCAGAACCTGGGGAAGGGACCCAGATGCCCATCAAAAGCCAGGCTGGGACTCACATATGGGCATCCTCAAGCTCGCCCCCTGCCAGGGTGCTGCTGGGGACCATGCTTAGGCTCAGGCTGACGCTGCAAGGCTGGTACTGCGGAACGCACAACTTGGAGAACCAGTAAGAATCGTGGACAAGCCTGCCTGGCATCCGGGCCACGAAGCCGGACACGGGTCTAGAAGAGACACGCTGTTGTTTTGGCTAACTCTTCCCCAGCCGTAGGTCAGCCTCCGGTTCCTAATAGCCTTTCCCTTACAGAGTGATATTTTTTTAAGCTAGTGTGGCCCATTCCAATTGCTGGGGACAGTGCATATTAAAACTCTTCCCAGGGCAAGAGGTCAATGGGTTTGGCCAAGTCACCACTGTCATACCACACAGTTGTGAAAGAGCATGTGTGCAATTTACAGAAAGGAAGCCTAATAAATTTGTGTGATCTTAAATCACTTAGAGGGCTAGAGGTAGCTCAGCCAACTGAGAGCACTTGCTGATTTTGCAGAGGCCCAAGTTCGATTCCCAGCACCAACATCATGTGTATCACGACCGCCAGCTATCTCCAGGGGATCTGACACTTCTGTGAACACTTGCACTCACGTGCACACCCACATACAGGCATACACACCTATGTATAATCTAAAATGATAAAAATAAAATTTTAAAGACTGTTGATGTCGTCTGGCAGTGGTGGCGCACGCCTTCAATCCCAGCATTTAGGAAGCAGAGGCAGGCGGATCTCTGTAAGTTCGAAGCCAGCCTGGTCTACAAAACGAGTTCCAAGACAACAGGGCTACACAGAGAAAACCTGTTGCAAAAACCAAAACAAAACAAATATTAATTTCATAAAAGACCTTTATTGAAAGATCCTCTTGTGGTTTTGTTGTTGGTGTTGTTCTGTTTTGTTTTTTAATGGCTGAAGGTGTCAGCATAAGAAGTTTGGACACTTGATTGACAGCTGCCAGACTCTCCCTTACCCAGCAGCTGGGGCAGCTGCTACATCTGGGAAGAAATGGAGGCCAACTGGCCACAGTTACCCTCAAAGTTCCCAAGTCCCAAGAGACTGTGACTGATAATGCCGCCACCTTGAAAAATCCCTTGTGGTGATGGCAGCTGCAGCTCTTAACACCACCATTTTCACCGAGAGCAAGGGAATCTGCCAGTCAAGCAGCCGGTTCCTTGGGCTGTCGTGAGTGCTGAGGCGGTTTCAGTCGGCCCAGGACCGATCCCAGAGACTTGAATCTAGTCCTAGAGGCTGAAGAAGCTTCAAACCAGGAGTCACTGCAGCGGCCACGGCCACTACTCAGCGTCAGATTTTGCTTCAAGAAACTTTGCCCAGGACAGCTTCAAATGACACCATAGACCATCCCAGCTGCACCCGTTCAAATGACGCCACCCACGGCCCTTCCAGCCCTCCGCATAACAATCCTCAGTCTAGACAGGAAGGAACAGCCTCTCTGCCCCCATGGCGGCTATGCATACACGAATGGGTGTCTAAGCAGAGAACCTCACACTGGTCTCCCCGGGGCTAACACCCAAGCTTCAGTACAGGTTCACAGAGCTTCGTTGCTCATTGCCTGCTGTGGTCACCCCAAAAGAAGGCAACCCCCCAGACTACCAGCCCCAGGCATATCTAGCAGCAGCTAGAGGAGACTCAAGAGTCTCCAAGCCTGCCAGACGCAGACACTCTGCAGGTACAGGGCTGTGAAGGCAGAGCGGAAGCACTCAGGCCCCAGCTCCGGAGCCTTGCTTTGAGTTGTGCAGCCACTGGCACAGTTAGGGCTTCTATTGCTGTGATGATGAAACACCATGACCCAAAAGCAAGTTGGGGAGGGCAGGCCTTGTTTGGTTTACACTTCCACATCACTGTCCATCACTGAAGGAAGTCAGGCAGGAGCACAAACAGGGCAGGATCCTGGATGCAGGAGCTGATGCGGAGGCCAGGGAGGGGTGCTGCTTACTGGCTTGCTCAACCTGCTTTCTTACTGAACCCAGGACCACCACCCAGGGATGGCACCACCCACAGTGGGCTGGACCCTCCCCCACTGCTGATCCCACTAATTGAGAAAATGCCTTACAGCTGGATCTCATAGAGGCATTTCCTCAACTGAGGCTCCTTCTTCTCTGACGACCATGGCTTGTGTCAAGCAAACACAAAACCAGCCAGTACAGCCGCAAAGAGTCGCTAATGGTACTGTAGGCCTCTGGGTTGAAGGCCAGTGGTTAGCTTTCCACATACAAGCTCAGAGCTACTGATACGAAGGGTACACCTTACCTGGTTTTGGTTTCTATCCAGAACAAGCTAGAGAACCCTCAGTGGACAGGTGGCATTGGCACAGCAGAGCACCACAAAGGAAGGCACATAGCATATGTGGTCAGTACTGGGTGGGCATGGATAACCCAAAAGCCAAGTTCCCTGGCTTGGTCTATAACCCCTGAGCAAACTTCCCTTCCTCCCTCCTGCTTTGTCTATAGGCATGGGGCTGAGGGGGCAGTATTCCACCTGCTGCTCAGGAGGCCAAGTCAATCAGAACTTCTCATTATCTAGCCAGACCTGGGTGAAGCTGCATCCAGGCCTCCCGTACCCTGCTGTGGGCCTCCTGCTCTCTCAAGTGAGATAGCTTTATTTTCTCCAAGAAATATTTAATGTTATTAAATATCTATCCGTGTTGACGCTTTCTAAATGTCCCCAATTTCCCCCTTTTTAAATAGTTTGCTCTTATTATTTTTAATCTCTTGTATATGTGTGACTGCATGCAGGTCTGTGCACAGGAGTACAGCTGCCTACCGAGGGAGAGTTGGGAGATCTTCAGCCACGGAGCTGAAGTCACAAGTGGTTGTGAGCCGCTCACCGTGGGCACTGGGATCCAAACCCTGGTGCCCCGCAAAAGCGGTAAGGGATCTTCACCACTGTGGGAGCCATCTCTCCAGACCCGAATCTCCCCCATTTTTTATATGCTGCTCCAGGGCCAGATGTTCATATTTGGTTTCAGCTGGTGGTATGTGTACATGTACGCCTGTGTGTGTGCATGGAGTGTGTGTGTGTGTGTTTGTGTGTTGTGTAGTGTGGAGTATGGGGTATGTGTGTGCAGAGACGTGGACGTCCCTCTCCATCATTCCCTCCCTTATTCAATTGAGACAGGGTCTCTCACCCAACTTAGAGCTGGTAGCCGGCAACCCCTGTGACCCTCCCACATCTGATACATACACCTCCCCCACACAGATGTTACAGGGGTTACAGGTAGCACACCTCCTCCCCACACAGTTATTGGGGTTACAGGTGAGTGCAGACATAGCTGGGTTTGGTTTTTTGTTTTTTAGTTTTTTGGTTTTTTTTTTTTTTGTGTGTGTGTGTAAGTGTATTTTAGGGATTTGAACTCATGTCCTTAGACTTCTGCAGGAAACCCTCTTAAACACTGAGTCATCTCTCCAGCCCATCTTTTGGATTTTTGAGCCAGGAGCCAGGAGCCAGGATCTCCTGAACTCAGGAAGACCCTGAGCCCCTGATCCTCCTGCTTATACCTCCCAAGTGCTGGGATTGCTGGAGTTTATGTTTGAATTAAAAATCTAAACAAGATCTATACACTGGAACACTAAAGGAAAGACATCTCTTGTCTTTCTCCTCCCTTCCCCAAGTCTTCCTCTCTCAGGTGGCTCACACCTCTAACATCCTGGCACTCTGGTGACTGAGGCAGGAGGATCAAGGATTATCATGCGTTCCAGACTGGCCAGGGATACAAAGTGAGACCCTGCCAAAAAGCAAAGAAAAAGAGCAGAAGAAAACTCCTCCATCTCCCTCTTTCCCTTGCTCCCTCTCTCTATTTCTCCGTGCACTTTATTAGGAAAAACACCGCAGTTGTTGATCCTACCTACAGAGTTCCCCAAGTCTGGATTCGAACGTTTTAAACCATGGTTATTGAACAAGAGTCTGTTCTTTTGTGTCCTGTAGATTGATAGTTTGTGTGCTATTGGCAGACAGAGGACAGCTTGCAGGATCCAGCTCTCTCCTCCCACCATGTGGGGCATGGGATGGAACTCAGGTGCCCAGGCTCGTCAGCGAGTGTATTTAGCCCGCTGAGCCGTCTTGCCGGCTCTAGATTCAGATTTATTATTGGCGTCTCCTCATGATCTTTTTCTATTTTCTAATATTACTTTAAGTATGACATGTCTACATCGAGTAGATGATGTCCTTTTGTCTCTTTTGTCATATTATCAGTCATTATCTGCCCTAGATCTATCATGATAGTCCATCATTTCTTCTTTATAGATTAGATGGAATTCTCATAAATGTACTCTTGATTACTTAGTATAGATACAGATTTTTTTTTCTCCAGTGCTGGGGTTGAACCTAGGGCCTCACATCTGCTAAGCAAACAAGCATTCTACCAGAAGCCTATATCTCTAGCCCTTTTTACTTCTTTTTATTTTGACATAGGGGCTTGCTGAGGCTGGCCTAGAACTCAATCTGTAACCCAGGCAGGCCTTCCTTGCCTCAGCCTCCCGAGCAGCTGGAGATTACAGGTCTGAGCTACCAAGTTCCCAGCACCCTGGCTTCTGCGATTGCACGGTTTCCTTCCAGAAGTCTCCTGAGCAGTGCTGACAGTGCGGGTTTGCGAGCAACGAATTCCTTCATACTCTGTGTGTCTGGAAAAGATTTGCCCTGAGTCTGATTTCTTATTTGCTTTTCTTTAAGTAAAGAGTTCCCTTAGATTATCTTGGGCTGGCCATGAACATACAATCCTCCTGCCTCAGCCTCACAAATGTTGAGATTATAGGCACACGCCATCCTGCCAGGGCTGAAAATTCTTCGATTTTACCTTCTGTTTGTATTGAATATAGAATTCTAGGATGGTAGATTTTTCTTCTTGTACTTTAAGTACGCTGTTCCATTGTCTTCTGGCTTTTGTTATCTCAAAAAACAAATTCCTGTTACTCCTAAGGGGTTCTTTTTCCTCAGGCTCTATTTTAAGAGGCAAAATCTCTAACCCGGACCAAACCTAAACTCTCTCTCTCCCCTTCTCTCTCTTCTCTCTCTCCCCTTCTCTCCCTCCCTCCTCTCTCCCTCTCCCCACCTCTCTGGATGACCTTGACTTGAACTTCTTAGCCTCCTACCTCCTTTTCCTACCTCTGCTTCCCAAGTTCTGGAATCGCAGACCTGTGCTACCATCTCCAGCTCATCGGACTTCTTCCCGTCCCTGTGTGTCTGGTTTTCCAGCATTTAGGTCTATACTAAGGCCCTGGCCATGCAGAGCAAGCCTCCCACACTGAGCTACAGCCCCAGCCTTGTATTCCCTTTTGAGAAGTCTCTACGACTACAGCTTCAAGTTTATTCATTTATCCTTCTGCAGCGTATAATCTGCTATTCATCTCATCCGGTGGAATTTTTTAATTTCCTATTATGTTTTCATATCTAGAAACTTGATTGAGAACCTTCCTGTGTTCTTATGCGTTTTTTTAATATGTTTAACACTTTCCTGAGCAACTTTTAATGTCTTTGTCTATTAATATCTTTTTTCTGATCTCTATGTCATTCCTGGGTGTTTTTATTGATTGATTTCTTATTGTGGGTGATATTTTTCCCAGCTATTTGTATTACTAATAATTTTTTTTTGCGGGGGGTGGGGTTTGAGACAGGGTTTCTCTGTGTAGCCCAGGCTGTCCTGGAACTCGCAGAGATCCGCCTGCTTCTGCCTCCCGAGAGCTGGGATTAAAGACGTGTACCACCATGTCCGGCTCTTTTTAAATTTTTATGTGTATGGGTGTTTTTACTGAATACATTTGTGTATCACATGTGTGCCTGGTGCCCAGGGGAGCATTGGCTCTCCTGGAACTGGAGTAACAGAGGCTGTGTATGTCTATGTGGATGTTGGGAATCCAACTAGGGCCTTCTGGAAGAGCAGCAAGTGTTCTTAACTGCTGAGCCATCTCTCGAGCCCCCATCGAACTACTCTGGAATAAATTGTGCGCCAGAGTTCAGTTATCTGGAAATAGTTTGAACTTTTCAAACCTTTCTCTTATGCTTTGCTGTTTGGAATGATATCAACTGGTCTAAGGGTAATTTTGTCCTCAACTACACCCACTCAGGTATTCTGACACCGTGATTTATGAGGTAGGAACACACTCTATTCCTTGTCTGTGTAAGCACCAGGGATTGTGCCCTCTTCCTGACTGTGGTCTTTGGGTTCTCCTTTTCCCTCTCCATAGTTTCCCTGGAAGGCCACTGGCATCTATTAAACCTGGGCTTTTTCTATGATTTGGTCTGATTTGGACTATTGTGTCAGTGGAGAGGCTTATCGGGCCATAAAAACTTTTCAGTAGGTGCTGACCCAGGCATGGCAGTGCACACCTCTCATCTAGAACTCCAGAGGCACACCAAGCGACAGTGGTGCATGCCTTTAATCCCAACACTCAGGGTGCAGAGGCAGGTGGATCTCTGTGAGTTCAAGGCCAGCCTGGTCTACAGAATGAGATCCAGGACAGGCTCCAAAGCTACAGAGAAACCCTGTCTCAAAAAACCAAAAACAGGGCTGGAGAGATGGCTCAGAGGTTAAGAGCATTGCCTGCTCTTCCAAAGGTCCTGAGTTCAATTCCCAGCAACCACATGGTGGCTCACAACCATCTGTAAAGGGGTCTGGTGCCCTCTTCTGGCCTGCAGGCATACACACAAACAGAATATTGTATACATAATAAATAAATAAATATTTTTAAAAAAATCAGAGAGAGAATCAGAGTTCAAGACCATCCTCAGTTACATAGTTTTAAGCCAACCCAAACTGTGAGATACCCTATCTCAAAAATAAATGAGTAAATAAAGTATTGCTGTACTAAATTTCAGGAGAATAAATAAAGAGAAACAAGTGGTCAGTTAGACACCAGTAGCTAGAAACAAGGATAAAAGAAGTGTGGTGGTACACACCTGTAATCTCAGCATTCGGGGGAAGAATCAGGCAGATCTCTGGGAGCTTGAGGCCAGCCCCATAAAAACACGACTGTGTCATGTGCATGCTGTTGTACTTTACCGCTAACAGCGCTGGGACACTGACAGCCAACCTCCGGAGCACTTATCTCATCCTGATAGAAGGTGGCAGCACCCAGCACTCCCAAGAATGTGACTTTAAATACCCTGACCTTGACAGTCCCACAGGCTTTGATCCAAGGCCTGTGAAGCTGACTCGGGAGTCACCCAAGGTGCCCAGAAAGTAAACCTGCAACCTGCTTCCCTGAGGCTCTCAAAACGCTCTCTCGTCAAGTGTGGTGGAGAGAAGAAAATATACATGGAAAAGCCTGGAAATCATTCACACTCATGTATGTCTGCTAAAAACAAACAACACACACACTCACACACATCTAGAACTGTCTGCTTGCTCAAGGGACACCAAGTGATGACCCCAGACACACTTGTTCAGCTGTGGACCAGCAACCCCACTGGAATACAGTGGAATGGAAGGACGGAAGACAGAGACAGGGCAGGTGAGCCCTGGCATTGCCATCGCCATGCCTCCCAGCTCCCTGGGCTCGGGATCCATGTTTGTTTTACTTTGAGACCATGATATAACTATATCATTTCTCCCTTCCCATTCCTCCCTTCAAATGCTCCAATACACCCTCTTGACTCTTTCAAATCCATGTCTCATTTTTCCTTAATCGTTGTTACATGCATAGATGTATATGTTTATACATATATATATCCCTAAATACGACCCGTTCAGTCTAAATAATGTTACTTGTGTATATGTTCTCAGAGCTGACCAGTTGGGGTGCTCTTCTCTGGGGAACACTGTTTCTTCCACTCTCAGCATTCCTTAGCTGCGTGATTCTGGGTGTAGGGCTGAAGCCTGATACGCTTTCCCCCGCCCACTTCTGTCTATCGCTGTTGCCCTTGTTCAGCTCATGTTTGGGCTTTGGTGCAGGTGAGACCTGATGGGTGTGGCTTCTGACACTCCTAAGAGACACAATCTCACAGCAGACTCCCCGAGCCTCTGGATTGCACAGTCTCTCCACCCCTTCTTCTGGAATGTTCCCTGAACTATAGATTCGGGAGTTGGTTTGTGGACGTTCCACTTGGAACTGGACTCCACAACTCTGCATTCTGATGCTGCAGTTTTTCTGGTCTCTGTCTACAGCAAAGAGCAATTTTCTTGATGAGGGGCAACGCCTGCATTTGGGGGCTAATGAATACGGTTCTGCCAAACTTATTGAATATGCTCTACACAAGCGCAGATACTGTAAGAACAAAATGTTGATCTTTAATATGATTAAGGAGTGTGTAACTGTAGAAGGAGGGCCTGTTTGCTCGTCCTAGCTGCCCAGAACCGAAATAATCACGAAGAAACTGTATTAATTAAAATCACTACTTGGCCCATTAGCTCTAGCTTCTTATTGGCTAACTCTTACATCTTAATTTAACCAATGTTTTTAATCTATATATCACCACGAGGTTGTGGCCTATCAGTAAAGTTTCAGCATTTATCTCCAGTGGCTCCATGGCGTCTCCCTCACTCACCCTTCTTTCTCCCAACATTTAGTTCAGTTTTCTCCGCCTACCTAAGTTCTGCCCTATCAACAGGCCAAGGCAGTTTCTTTATTCATTAACCAATAAAAGCAACACATAGACAGAAGGACCTCCCACACCATGTAACAGCCCTAAATGTAACATTCTCAAGGTGGGTTTCCCTTGCCTGTCTGTGGAACATTATTGCAGAGCCCTGAGCTCAGTTCTACATGGAAGGTATCAAAATTTTGGAGATAAAACCCAAGAAGCTGTATTTGTGTGGGGGGGTGCATTTTGTATGTGGGTGCACATGTGTATGGAGATCAGAGGTCAAGAGGTTGTGTCTCAAGGACCATTCACTTTGGTTTTGACATAGCGTCTGTCAGCAATCTTCAGGGGTTAACTGTCTCGCCTTCCCAGCACTGGGAAGAACACCCACTTTTCTCCATGGTGCTGGGGATTGAGCATCAAGTCCTCAGGATTCAGCAAGCACTCTGTTGACTGGGCTATCACCCCAGCTGCAAGAAGCTGAATTTTAACGGACTTCCTGTGATCTGAAAGTATGAGAACCCAGCGCTTCAGTGGTTCGGCCTGGAGAAGACTGGCTCATACTGTTTGGGAAATGGAGAAACAGTTGGGAGCTGCAATGTCTTCTACCCAACGTCTCCATCTCAGCTGGGCATTTCTCCAGCAGTGTAACTCCCGGCATTGGCTTCACGACTCTGCTTCTGGATGATTCTAAGAGCTAGTATGTAAAACCAAACATCTAGATGAAACTAGTCTTTGAGTCTGGGTGGCACTGATGCTGACAGCTGTCTTCTGTGTACTCTGCTCAGGACCAGGAAAGTGCTGTTTGGTCCTCTAAGCAACCAGTCTTAGCAGTCTGCCCAAAGCCCCAGATTCAAGCACAACGTAGCACAGATTCTAATTGGTCTTATCAATAAAATCCAGAGTCAGATATTAGGGGATGAAAGCCGAAGTCTCAGAGAAGCAGTGTGGCCACTAGAGGACCTTTTACCTCTACCAACGCTCAGAACGAAGGGTCAATCCTGTCCTCAGACTGCATCCATCTCCACCAAACCTCAGACTGTATCTGAGCTCCTGTCTCCTCCTGCCTTATATTCCTCTCTCTGCTCAGCCATATTACTCCTATCTCACCTCCATAGTACTAGGATTGAAGCCATGGGGCTCTCAAGTACTGAGATTAAAGGCATGTGATCCTCAGTGGTGGGATCACCTTTGTGTGAGCTCTGTTTCTCTTTTAAACAGATTCAATCTTGTGTAGCTCAGGGTGGCCTTGAATTCACAGAGATCCCTCTGCTTCTGTTTCCTCAGTCCTGGGATTAAAGGTATGTGCCACCAGTGCCTGACCTCTAGTGGTTTAGCTGTTAAAACACATACAAAATATCTCCACATTTCCCCATTTTTGTCTAAAATAAAAAATTATAACTAATATAAGAAAAACTATATACAAGAATACAATAACTATATGCAATATATACAGGCAATAAGTCATCAACAATGTCTCATCCATTTGCATTTGACAAATTCAGAGAAAAATTATCTATCATATCTTGGTGAGTACAAAGTGTTGTTCTTAATTTTCTATCCTAATTTGCATTACCATCCAAAACTATCTTTTGCTAGCTTTCAGCCTTATATACTTTATACCCCTCTTATGAGTTTTTTTTCTGAGTCTGCTAAACAAGGAAAACTATAACTATCTAGTCTTCAACTCCCTCAGAGACCTAAGAAGGAAATAATACTAACTGAGTAAGTAGGAAGTATGAGCAAGCAACTTCCAAAAAATGTGAGAAATGACAGAAACAGCTGGCCACCTGGACAGTCACCCAACGTTCCTCTGCAACATTAGGGCGTTCTTCTTCAGCCTACAGGCCAAAATAGCTAACAGACTTTTCTCTTTTTTTGTTTGTTTGTTTTTTTGTTTTTTTGAGACAGGGTTTCTCTGTGGTTTTGGAGCCTGTCCTGGAACTAGCTCTTAGAAGCCAGGTTGGCCTTGAACTCACAGAGATCTGCCTGCCTCTGCCTCCTGAGTGCTGGGATTAAAGGTGTGCACCACCACCACCCGGCCTCCAACAGACTTTTCTGTGAAGCAGGACATTCTGAAGGACTGTCCCACCTTGTTTTGACAATAGTTAAAACAGTTACTTTCTTTGGTGTCCTGCTTGTCCAATTAGGACAGCATACTGTCAGCAGTTGAGGTAAGAGCAATTTTTTGCCCTGTGGTTTACTTTTGCCACAAAGAAAGTAAACTCCACGTGGAGTTTCTTCAATGCCCATTATCTTCTCTGAAGTAGATTGGTGCTGCCATAAGCAGACATGTCTCATTGTCATAAAAAATAACCTATGTTATTAAAACATATTAAATGTCATATTCTGTAGAGCTCTGAAGTGTTTGAAGATGACCTGTCTATTTGAAATCTATCTTTGATCTTGTAAGCATAACTAATATGATGACAAGTTCGATTGTAATAGGTGACTGACTGATTACTAACCTGCATTTCCTTATTATCCTAAAAATTGGTAGTAAGTATTTCAAGGACTAGAAATTTCCATTACATTGTTAAATGAGCTGTATAAGTACAATACCTTGAACAAAAGTAGAAATGTGTGTACAGTATGTTCTAAAAAAATTAATCTCAATTTGTATCAATATACAAAATTAATATACAAAGGACAAATTCATTGTAAAACATTTAAAACTAGTAGTTGCTTTTAAAAAGTAGGTTCAATAATCCACCTTTTTATCTTATCATATCTGTATCTTCCCTTTTTTCTTTTCAGAGTAGATTCAATAATCTACCCTTTTTATGTTATCATGCCTATACCCTTTTCTATTCCAAAACAAGAATCTTAAATCTAATTTCCTTTTTTTAGCTTTTTTTCCTGAACATTACCAATAACAACTTGCAATCAATCCCTCTGAACAATGACAAATATTCATAACCCAATGAAAGACCAAAAACCACCCACCCCACCTCTTGGGAATGTGGATGTTGTGTTCTTAAGTTTATTTCCTGCTGTCTGGGGGTGATGGCATCTTTAGAAGATCCTGAAAGGAAAACCTGGGTTAACTGTCAAGCCCTGGGAGAGGTAGCTGAATCATTTGTTGTCCAATCTCTGCATAATGGGAAAGTGCAAGGCTTGTCTCAAGTTCTGGCTAGAGTAGTCTGTGAGGTTGGATCATCTCAGCTAGCTACCTCAAAATCACTTTGAGCAGTTTGTAGTCCAAAGCCAATCTTTAGGTGGTGTTTTTCAGCTTAGTGGTGTTAGTTCTGGTGGAATCATTGTCGTGGGACCCCATCCTCCTTTTTTTTTTTCTTTTTAGATTTATTAATTATATATACAGAGTTTTGTATGCATGGTCGCCTTCACACCAGATGAGGGCACCAGATCTCATTACAGGTGGTTGTCAGCCACCATGTGGGCAATGGGAATTGAACTCAGGACCTCTGGAAGAGCAGCCTGTGCTCTTAACCACCGAGCCATCTCTCCAGCCCCCCATCCTCCTTTTGAAGACTTCAAAGGTCACTGTTAGGCATGCTCATAGTTCACTGTAGAGAACTCTACCAAAGTTCAGACCAAACATGTAATTCTATCCTCAGACTGTTTCCTCAGACTGCATCCTCAGATTGCAATCCAGACTGTATCCCTCTCTACCAAACCTCAGACTGCATCTGAGCTCCTGTTCCCTCCTGCCTTATATTTGTCTCTCTGCCCAGCCACATCCCCTCCTGTCTCCACCTCCCAAGTCCTCGGATTAAAGGTGTGTGCCACCACTGCTTGGTCTCTGCACTCTGATCTTCAGGCAAGCTTTATATGTTAAAACACATACAAAATATCACTACACATAGTCCTGAGTTAGAACAAATTGAAGGAACATGGAGGGAGGTGCTTAAATCTAGTCCTTGCTCTGTGACAGGAATGGTGGTCTTCTTGGTCTCGAGTTGTATTAGGAAAGAGATGGGGAGCAATCCCATCAACACCCCCGCCTGCCTCACACAGTGTATTCTCCTCTCTCTGCTTCCACAGTCTTGATAATGTGCCACATACCTTGAGTGCCTGCTCATTTACTAACAAGTTTATCTTGGATCCAAGTTTCTGTGCTTTTCCAAGCCTGCCAGGTTTTAGGATCTCAGCAATTTTGTTTTTGCTTTGTTTGTGTTTCTGAAACAGGTTCTTTCTTCACAGCCCTGGCTGTCCTGGAACTCACTCTGTAGTCCAGGCTGGCCTCAAACTCATAGAGATTCACCTACCTCTCTCTGCCTCCTGAGTGCTGGGATTAAAGGCATGAGCCATCACATCCAGCTCAGTTTGTTTGTTTGTTTGTTTGTTTGTTTGTTTAAGCAAGGCAGCCTCTTGTCAATGTTATATTTCCTCTCTTCTGTTTTTGAGCCAGATGGTTTGATGATACCTGTTTATAGCAGTCTACCAACAGTAACAAGAAACAGCCAATTCAATGCAATGGTCTTTGTGTTGCTATTGCTGCAGGCAGCAAGCACAGGAACTACACAGGAAGTAAGAGGAGCCTGGGAGCCTAAGTGACCAGTTATGCTAGACTACAGTCTCCCAGCTCCAGAGGTGAGGTCTCACAGTTCTGACTCTTCTAGCTGAGCCAGTTCCACTTTTAGGGCCGGAGCTCTGCTCATGAACTAGTTTCTGTAACAGTTGGAATATTTAGATTAGAATGAACCAAACTCCAACTCAGCTGACTTAAGCAATGCAAAATACTTATCACCGCATATGTCTGTGGGGTAGAAGGAAAGAGGTGGCTTGAAGCTTGATCCAAGAGTTCACACAGTGTCCCAAAAGACTCAGGTAACCCTACTCCCTCCCCACTCTGTGTTTCTTGATGACTTCATCATGTGTGGTGGTTTGAATAAGAATGGCCCCCATAGGCTCAGATATTTGAATGCTTAGTCATTAGGGAGTGGCCTTGTTGGAAGAACTGTGTCACTGGGGGTGGGCTTTGAGGTTTCAAAAGCCCAAGCCAGGCCCAGTGATTCTTCCTGCTGCCTGCAGATCCAGATGTAGAACTCTCGGTTACTTCTCCAGTAACGCAGATGCCTGTGTACTACCACACTCTCCAACATGATGATAATGGACTCTGAAACCGTAAACCAGCCCCAGTTAAATGCTTTCTTTCTTGAGAGCTGCCAGGGTCCTGGCATCTCTTCACAGGGACAGAATACTGACTAGGACACTATGTTTTAACAGCTCCAACTTCCCCCATGGCAGTCATAACTTCAAATGAGTAGGTGCCAAGCCTACTCATAGTCCCTCGTTGACTTGAAACCCCAGCCGCTGTGGCCACTGTGCTGATTGGTGTAGGCACAGGTGGGGATAGAGTTCCATCCCACTAGACTGTATGGCTGGGGCTGTGACGCCTCTGCTGGAGATCCATGTGCTACAGCAAGGTGCAGCCTAACACACACAAGTTGGCCAAGCACTGATGCTTCTCCAGTTATTTATCCAAATTGACCTTACTACAGCTCAGATTCCGTGCCATCACTGTCTTGATTTAAATCCTTGTGGCTTCCCAGTCCCGCTGGAACAAAGACAGTGTTTGCTGACCAGCCTCATGCGATGATGTCACTGCCCACCTCCATCTTCCTTTCCTTCCTCCCTCAGGCTTCAGGTAGCCTGGACTTTCGTGGTTCCTTAAATTCATCCCACCCTTCTTCCCAACCTCCATGACTGCTTCCCTCTGATTGAACCTCTCTCTTTGCAGCCCTCTGTCCAGCTAGTCACTACTCTGTCCTCACAGATTGGTGTGCATTTCCCTTCTTCCTGGATGCTTTTCCAGAACCTCAATATAGAATCCTTTGGATCTTCCACACCTTGAACTTCTACACATGGTTTGGTAACATATCTCGGGTGAAAACTTTCAGAACTTAATATCAGAGAAGGAGGCCATGTCGGGTGTCTTCCAGATAGGACAAGATAAGCTGAGACAGATGAGGGGAAGTACTTAGAATGAATCCCATGCCACTGGCTTGGACAATAGAGGGGAAGCCAGTGTCACACAGTAGGGAGTTTAGAGTCTAGTATACACATGGCAAGCCTTGTTGGTCGTGGTTGAGCCTATCTATAATCCCAGCACTTGAAAGACAGAGACAGGAGGATTGTTGCAAATCTGAAGCTAGCCTGGTCTGCAAACTGAGTTCCAGTTCAGCCAGGGGTCTATACATAGGGAGTCCCGGTCTCAAGCCTGCACCCCTTGTCTTCGCCCACCACAGAGTCATAGGGGATCTGGAAGACGACTCCCACGCCACCCCCACCATGCTGCAGCAGCCCTCATTAGTGGATACTACACAGCCACATCGCAACCTTAGTGGTGGCCTGGGAAACTCATCCAACCTGCACACAAGACAACCCAGGCATAACTGTGCTCTGCACAGTCCTGAAGAAAGGTATAGGAAAACATAGGCCAGGCTCCTGGGCCTCCTGCTGTTCAGAATTACCTGAGAGGCTTCCTCACCGTCCACCCAGCTAAGCCCCAGCTGCCCAGAACTTGGAGCTACAACCCTCACACTTTCCCCTTTGCCTGCTCGCTCTTACTCCTTACACTCATTCTGGCTTCCCAAGACCATGAAGCAGGCCGGGGGGAGCTTCCGTGGTCACCTCTTCTTATAACAAGGCACTGCAGCAATGTGGCATTGGCAGAGAAGTGGCCTTTTCTCAAACTGCAGAGCCTCTGGCTTTATTCGTCCCTGTTGACCCCTCTCCCTGAGGCGTCCTTTATTGACACAATACTTCCCTGGGTTTCCTCCCACACCCTGGCTGCTATTTTCAGTTTCCTTTGTAAAATACAGTGGGTGGTGTTGAAGCCGGGTGATGGGTGCATAGGAGGTTGGAGCTCTATCCTTCTGTGTGTTTTAGACTTTCCAAAATAGTTTTTAAGAATAGCTTATTCACCGAGTAGCTCCTCTCTTCTCCATCTACCTAGTTGTTCTCGGATGTACAGAGGCTTACATAAACACCATCTGGGAAGCTCACTAAACGGACACTCCCTCGCCCTGCTCGACCAGGTTCCTGCTATTTTTCTGACTTCATCTTCAACCCCTCTCCTTCGCTCTCACACCGCCTCAGCCACACTGGCCCTCTTTTTTCTTGCGTAAACAAACATGTTAGAAAGTTCTCTGCGCTTCTGTGGTTTCCATTCTTGCACAGTAATAACTGACACATGCCCCTACATGCTCTCTGTTCAAACGTCACCTGCTCGGGCAGCCCTTCCAATAACTTGCACGTATGCACACACCCTATTGCACTGACCTGCTTTTTGGCTTCATACACTTACCACCTTCTAAAAATATCTGCTTTATTTGTCTCCTTGGCTCTCGTCCCCTAGCTCCAAGTTGGCTGGTACTCACAGAAGGCAAACTCCTGTTTTCTCTAGCTCCAATCCTGGCATATTCCTCAATCAAGATATGTTCGATGGAGAGATTAATCAGTGGTAGGTAGTCAAACAGGTAGATAGATGATTGATAGATAGATAGATAGATAGATAGATAGATAGATAGATAGATAGATCGATGATAGATAGATGACAGATAGATAGTTGATAGATAGATGATAGATAGATAGATAGATAGATAGATAGATAGATAGATAGATAGATAGATAGATAGATAGATGATAGATAGATGACAGATAGATAGTTGATAGATAGTTGATAGATAGATAGATAGATAGATAGATAGATAGATAGATAGATAGATAGATAGATGATAGATAGATAGATAGATAGATAGATAGATAGATAGACAGATGATAGATAGATAGATAGATAGATAGATGACAGTTAGATATAGATGATAGATAGATGATAGATAGATAGATAGATAGATAGATAGATAGACGATAGATAATAGAGAAGAAGTAGACAGACAGACAGACAGACAGACAGACAGATAGGATGACAGCATACAGAACTCAGGAGAGAGCTAGGGCTGTGGATTGAGGCGTGGCAACAATTTCATGGCTGGAATGGTGTCCCTATGGAGCGCAGGGAGAGGTGAGGAAGACTAGAATAGAATCCAAGAGATCGTCACCTCGGGTGGAGGAAAGATGGGGAGACTGGGGAGGAAACTAGGAATGAGTGGCCAAAGAGAAGGACAAGCACGGGAGGAAGAAGTGGCAGAGAAGCCAGGAGAGATGACTGTGTGAAAGCAGGACGCCATGGCCAGGTCCAGCAAGGACAGAATTAGGCAGAGAAACACCCACTGGTTTCCTGTCACTAGGAAGTCACCAGCGAAGAACCAGCTTCAGCACATTGAGGTTTGGCAGGCAACCAGTGCAAGCTGTGGGATAAATGTTCCACCTTCTGCCATTTGGAGGGAAAATTCTGATGTCCCTGGGAGAAAATAACAAGACCCAAAATAATGGCTTTCCCTCTCTCCTACTTCATTCTTTCTTCTTTGTTTTGTTTTTCAAGAAAGGGTTTCTCTGTGTAGCCCTGGCTGTCCTGGAACTCACTCTGTAGATCCGGCTGAGCTCGAACTCACAGAGATCCACCTGCCTCTGCCTCCAGAGTGCTGGGACTAAAGGCGTGCGCCACTACCGCCTGGCTTACTTCATCTTTCTTATCCCCATTCCCTACTCAGTCTTCCTGCTTCCATGCAGAAGATAAGCACAATTCCTGTTCAGACTTGACTACCAGGAGCTAGAAACAAGATCAAAATATATTGTATGGGGGGAGAAAAAGTCAAATTTAAATATTGCATGGGGGGGGAGTTAAATTTAAAATAAAAAATGGCTGTGTTTCTTATCTCTTACTCTTTTGTACTAGTGGTAGGAAGGAAGGGGGAGCATTTAGGAAGCTTGCCCTTATACCCCGTTGCCCAGAATGAGCTGGTATAGCCAGGTCTAATTTGATTACAGTCATGCGGGGAAAAGGATCATGAATGTTTGGAGAGTCAGGTTTCACCCAGAGCAGGGTTGCCATCCACTGAAGAGAACATGCCAGGTGCCAACTCAGTCCTCAAGGCATCATAATCACCAGGACTAGTGAGTGTGGATGCTACTCACAAGAATGGAGCAGGTTTGGACTGAAGAGATGAGTCGGAATTTAAGAGCACTGACAGCCCTTGTCAAGGACCTGGGGGTGGTTCCCAGCACCCACATGGTAGCTCACAACCATCTGTTACTCCAGTTCCAGAGGATTTGGCGCCCTCTCCTGGCCTTGGCAGGCACTGCACCCACATGTACGTATCCACATACAGACAAGTACATCTACGCATAATTAAAAGTCATTTTTTTCTTTATTTTATTTTATTTATTTATTATGTATACAGTATTCTGTCTGTGTGTATGTCAGCAGCCAGAAGAGGGCACCAGACCCCATTACAGATGGTTGTGAGCCACCATGTGGTTGCTGGGAATTGAACTCAGGACCTTTGGAAGAGCAGGCAGTGCTCTTAACCACTGAGCCATCTCTCCAGACCTAAAAGTCATTTTTTAAAGCATATTTCAACCCCCATGTACTAACCAAGGCTATGGGCGCATACAGTTTGTACCTCCACTCTACCAGACACCACGAGAGGAGCTGGAGCCTGGGCACAGAATGAAGGAACACAAGATAGTCATCCTAACCCGAAGGAGGTGCCATCGAGACACAGTGTATGTGACAGAGAAGAGGCTAACTCCAAGGAAGACTTAGTTAAAATAGATTAGATTATGCTAGAGTAACAACTGCCCAGATTGATTTACCCCAAGCAACCCAGCCTGCACAGATGCCCAGGAGGTCCTACTGGCACCACGCTCACTCCAGAACCCAGGCAGATGGAACATCCTTATCTGCACATTGCCCTGCGCTGAGTCAGAGGGAAAGAGAACTCAGAAGCGAGTTTTGAATTAGCAATTGAATTCCTGGTCCAGAAGTGAAATGTCTGTCTTCCACTTAGAAACCCACTGGTTAGAACCGGCCAGATGGCTCCATCCAACAACAGAGGGCAGAAAGACAGATCCTGCCGCCTTATGTCCGAAAGCAAGGAAGCAGGGATATTTAGCTAAGGGCACAAAATCTTTGAGACCATCATGGGGAAGTGACCTTTGACAAATATTTTAGTCCTCAATGGATGAGGTTAAGAGGCAGAAGGAGGACCTACCAGACAGAATCATGTGAGGGAAGAGTCACCAAGGCTTTACAATACCTGGCAAACCAAACCTGACCAAAATTTCTTCACGAGGAGTTGGGGGCTGGTCTGGAGTTTAGAGTCGGACAGGAAAGCTGAGCTTAGACTGGGAAGGACTTTGAATGACAGAGGAAACATTTTTTACTCTAAATAGACTCTTGACAACAGGAGGCCACTGGAGGAACTTTAAGCAATAAAATAATATAATCTGACTTGTATTTTAGGGAGGTCATGTTGGCAGCACAATGGGAAGGCTGGAAGGAGAGGGCCCGCGGGCTGGGAGATAGCAGCTAGTCTAGGCAAGCAGTGAGGAAGAGGAAGCTGCAAACTCTCCTCGGAGGAGACAAACAGGAGGGCCCTTCCCACCTGAAGAGGACTGTTCCTCCGCTCGCCCTTCCTCTTCCGTGGAAATATGCAAACATGACCAAAAATAAGAGGTAGTTAAGCGAACCCCAATATCACGGCAGCCAGCCTTTAGCCGCGCGTGGCTAATATCGCTTCATCTATAATCCGCTGACACTGCCACCCCACTAAATCCTCGCAAAGCAGATTGTACCCCCAAACTGTAGTTTCTTCATCGTGTGTCCTAAAAGATAAAGTGTGTACTATTATCTCTCATAAAAACTAACACCAAGTCAGGCATATGCCTTTGATCCCAGCACTCAGGAGACAGAGGCAGACAAATCTCTGGGCGTTCAAGGCCAGCCAGAGTTATCAAAAGCATTCTATTAATATAAAGTTCCCTGTAGTCTTTTTAATGGTTACAGCTGGTTTGTTGAACTAGCATGTACATAAAGTTTTTACATTTCAGCCGGGCGGTGGTGGCGCACGCCTTTAATCCCAGCACTTGGGAGGCAGAGGCAGGTGGATCTCTGTGAGTTCAAGACCAGCCTGGTCTACAAGAGCTAGCTCCAGGACAGGAACCAAAACCACAGAGAAACCCTGTCTCGAAAAAAAAAAAAAAAAAAAAGTTTTTACATTTTTACATTTCACACCAAGCCCCAGGATTGGAGGTCATTTGCCCTACAGGATTCCCCAAATCCGAAATCTTACTTATTGACTCCCCTGGTATCCGTTAGCATGTTTTTCCTGTATTTTCTGTAAACTGGTGACAGGAACAAAAACTTTCCTCTTTAAAAAAAAAAAAATTACACTTATTTTGTGTGTGTGGAAGCCAGACAACAACCTTGCCTGTTGTTCCTCAGCATCTCTCACTTGCCTGGAATTTACCAAGCAGGCTGGGCTGACTGAGTGAGTCCCAGGGACTTCTTGTGTCTGCCTTCTCAGCTCTGGAATCATAAGTGCACGCATGTTACTGCCAGAGGTGCGCACGTACACACACACTCACACTTGCCACTGTCAGAGGTATGCACACATACATGCTACTGCCAGAGGTGTGCATACACATTCACACATGCCACTGTCAGAGGTGTGCACACAAACACTTCCACATGCTACTGTCAGAGGTGTGCACACACGCATGTCATGCGCATACCACTTTCAGAGGTATGCACACACACATGCCACTGTCAGAGGTATGCACACACATACATACACACACATGCCACCGTCAGAAGTGTGCACGTGTGCATGCTCACACACATACACACACACAGAGTGAAGACTGAGGTTCTCAAATTTTCCAGACAAGCACTTACCAACTGAACTACCCCCCTAGCCCCTCAGGGATAATTATTTATAAACATTAACTTTTAAATTTTTCATTTTTTTTATGTCTGAGTGTTTTGCCTGTGTGTGTATCTGTGTACCACACTTCCTATGCATGCCTGGTGCCTCCAGAGGCAGGAAGAGAGCATAGGATCCCTTGAACTGGAATTACAAAACCACCATGTGGATGCTTGGAATCAAACTCGGGCCCTGTGGAAGGGCAGCCAATGCTCTTAACCTCTGAGCCATCTCTCCATGGCTTCACTAAGACAGTGTCTCTCCACTAAACCTAGAACTTACTGACTCTGCTGGACTGGCTAACCAGAGTTTCGGGGATCCCCAGTCTCTTCCTCTGAGCAGTGGGATTGCAGGCACGCAGCAGGGTCCCCAGCTTTTCACATAGGTGCTGGAGACCTGAACTCACCTCCTCCCTTGCCCAGCCTTGCCCACTGAGCCCTCCCACGCAGCCCCTTGGTGGGTTTATAAACATCAAGGAGTTCCTCCCTAGGATCCTGCAAGGGGGTCTTTATTACAGCTGAAGAAAGTGAGGTTTGGCGATGTGAGAGAACCCACCCAATCTCACAAAACCAGGACTTAACAGAGCCTGAGTCCCTCCGTGGTCCAGAACAAGTGCCACAGGAAGGGCGCCCTAGCGCTCTTAAGTTCCCGGCTAACTTCAATTTTATTTTATTCTTCCTTTTTCTTTTCTTTTCTTCTTTTTTTCTGCTTTTTGTTTTGTTTTGTTTTGTTTTGTTTTTGTTTTTGTGGGCAGTTTTTTGGTTTTTCTTTTTCTTTTTTTTTCTTCTTCTTTTTTTTTTGAGACAGGGTGTGTCTTCTCTGTGTAGCTTTGGAGTTTGGAGACTGTCCTAGAATTCCAGAACTCACTCTGTAGACCAGGCTGGCCTCCGACTTCAATTCTCTAACAGACATTGTAATTTCATACACGGCAGGTGCCTCACACATCACAGCGACCTAAACAATGGGTTTGCTATTGCTCTTACTTTCAGGAGAGAACGCCAAGGTCCGGGGGCCCTGCAGCTGGTGACCTCACCCCCAGGTGGCTCTGACAGTGGAGCCTCCATGCTTTGCCCCACTGCCCTGCACAACTTTTTCTCATGAAGGGCACCGGCCTGCCAGCACCCATAGGTGGAGCGGCATAAGGAGATGGGAACCAGCAAGCCAGCTTTCCTCACTGATGTACAGGAGAGAGCTCTCAACAGGCCCAGGGCGCGCCCTACCCCTTTCTGCCATGCGGTCCAACCAAACTCAACTCCTGTCCCACACACACAGAGGCCATGAGGGGTAGCATGTTCTCTCAGGAAGCTCCTTTTCCTGCAACACTGTAGCAAGCATCCAGGCGTCCACTCGAAGGAGAGACAGAGGCAACACTCCCCATGAGCAGCGGTTCCTCCCTAGAGCCATGGGGGACAATTGGAGAGAAAAACGGGGACATTTTCCCCCACTGGGATATCTTGTGTATTCTGCACTGGCCGCGGCGTTCCCTTCATCTAAAGGCTCTAAAATTTCAAATAAAAGAGGTACAATGAAAGCAGCAGCGCAGGATAAATAGCCACAGTGATCCGCAGCGGCCCTGCGAGCTCTATTCATAGCTTTAGAACTCCGAAGGCTTCTAGTAGCAGCTGCAGGCACAAAGCTTCACACTTTAATTCTAAGGCTTCCAGAAATAGGTCTGTCAGGCCCAAAATATCTCTGCATTCCATTACTCTTAACTGTGCCTTACTAACATGCCTTCCTTACCAGTTGGGGGTGAGGGGATCCTCTAGACCCCACCCCAGGAGCAGGCAGGAGCTTGGGAAAGAGGACAGGGGGTTGAGACGGGGCTAGCATAGGAGGCCTGAGGGGCAGACTGCTCACAGCAAGGCCGTGAAAGCTGGAGGGTGTTGTCATTTGCAGCCGTGGAAAAGGCTGATGTCACCGAGAGTCGTGCTGAAGGCAAGAGGCATAGGAGGAAGAGACAGCACTGCTGGGGTGGGCCACGAGGGCAATTGCCACATGAAGAATGAGGCCTAAGGACTCGCGGGGGAAAGGGTGCCAAGGCCTAGTGCCTAGCAGAGAGTAGGATTCAATCCAAGGCAAACGAGGCCACAGAACCCCAGGAAATCACAGGGACAAAGCTGGAGGAGGTGCCCGCTCCTGGTGTGCAAGTTTGGAACCTGAAGCGATCTGCACCTGCGTGTTTATAACAAAACAACCGACACTGGGTCAGGTCCAAATAATTCAGTGGGCGCTGTGTTCTTCCCCTTACACCGCGCGTCCCTCCGGTACAAAGGGAAGGGGCTGGCTCATCCCAGGCCTGCGCCTGCTGCCTGGCTCTATGAAAGGGCGTGACAGATGGGCCGATGCTGGCCACCACCCAGTCACGCTTCGCAAGCTGATTGGTTTTCAAAGGAGGACAGGGTTTGTGAATGGGGCCAGCTTGTTGCTTGCCGCCTTCAAATGGATGCTTCTGGTCGTGTGGCCAGCCAGGCTCCCTTGTGAATGGATAGCAACGGTGGGTGGCAAGGAAACCAGAGGGGACTCTCCCTTCTCCTCCCCTCCCCATCAGGCTGAAGCTAAGGTGAGGCTGGGGCTGGAGTCCTGGTGGCCTTCCTCCTGGCTGGTGGCTGACCCTCCTCCTGGCTGGTGGCCATCATCAGTCCTTCCCTTGCTCTGCCTTGGCTCAGCATCTGCTAGGATTAAGTTCTGATGAGCGTACATTTTAAAACATAAAATAAGATGGAAGTTTCTTCTTCTGTCATAAGGTTGCCCGTACACAGCTAGTTCACTAGCTGTGAGCACCTAGGCTGCTTGCCGCTCTGCCGTTCCTAGTTCTCAGTGTTATCCCTCTCGATCAACAAGGCTGTTCAAGCCCTGACATCATATCCACACTCCAGGCATCCACACGAAAAGGACATGGGACAAAAGTGTCCAGGTTCCATACCAGCCACTGAGATTTCCCCAAAGCTTCCGTGTAAGGCAAGGCTAAAAGACGGTAGCCTGATTCCAGCGCCACACCCCGCTGAAGGAAGGTATGGAAATGCAATGTTAGATCCCTATGGGGGAGGAGATGATTTGCCATGGTTTTCTTCCACTCTTCCACCTCCTCCAAGGGTCTTTTGCTCCAGATGATCATTTCCAGGATCTAACAAGCATAGCTGAGGAGTACGCAAGGGGTGACCACATTGCCCCGCTATGAAATAAGCACCTGTCAATCATGAATGTTTTGGGTTCCCCTTATGAGGGTTCCCCTCCTGAAATAAAATCCTTCCTGTGCCCAAGCATCACTTGGTCCTTCAGCAAAGCCGTGGAGGCCCTGGGGACCTGGACCCCGACACCACTGCTCTTGCTTCTGCCACTGCAATGAGCAGTCTTCATTCCTCGCTCAGCAGGCGTGGCTTTTACCAGCAGCCATGATGCGGTGGGCTGGTTTGTTAGCCTGTATGTAGGGTATAGTCTCAGGCCCTTTGTAGCCCCCAATGGTATTGAGCAAAGAGCTGGACTTTCTGTGTGGGGGAGTTAGAAGACTTCCATTCTTGGTCTCCTCCTGGCTCCCACGCCACCCACACAGGTGCTTGCCAGTCCCGTACCAGAGAACAGCCCCTCCGAGTGAGATTTCAGCCACCTCTGGAGTTCTAGCAGGTCTAAAGATGGCATCCTGGACCTGCTCACCTCTGCAACCCTCAGAGTTCCCACAGAAATCCCATGATCTTCGCTGTTTACACCCAGGTGAGAGAAGGGTACTGAATTCTGCTCTGGCTTCTCCTGATTCCCCCAGACCAAACTGTGCCGCCTTCATCTTCAACCCCAGTGGCTCTCAGAGGACCTTCCCTCCATCCCACCCCCACCAGGATCTCAGGAACAACATGCTGGCAGTTCCCAGGCTGCGTCCCCTTCACCACCCTAGCACCAACCCCCATGAGAAGTGAAGGCAGAGAGTCCAGTCAGCCCAGTCACTCCACAGCTCACTTCCACACCCACTCAAGATGCTTTTCTGGGTGGTGGAGAAAGACAATGCCACACATACCTCTTCTCCTTTGGTCTCTTTTCTCTTCCAGGCAAGCAGAATTTTGGAACCACAAAACTCTTTCATGGCCCCTACCCCAATCCCTTCTCTGAGCACGACCCCCTACAGTTCCTGAGGTCTGTCCCCCATGCCCAGCCCCGCTGCTCTGGCCCAGGTCACACTGTTTCTCCCTTAGATTTTTATGCCGATGCCCACCAGCTGTCCCCAGTCCCCAGTCACAATCCTCAGGGCTTCCCAAAGGGCCAAGCTAAGAATTCCATGGCTTCTGGAAGCCGCTGACCATTGTTTTCTTGAAGGTATGACTGCCAATCTTCTCCCCGTGGTCCTGCTTCCCCCACGCTGCTCTCAAAGACCCTTTCACCTTGTACCTGCTGCTGATGCTGCCAGGGGTGCCTTTCTCTCCTCTCTCCAACATCCACCCTTCAAGTCCTAACGCCTGCATGACTTCATCTGAGAAGCTGTCCCTGTGGCCCCTCACTGTCCCAGCTTCAGGCTTTGTCTGTGAGCTGCCTGCCACACACATGCTTTTACTACACACACGTGTTCACTCCAATAGAGCCCGTCCCACAAGGCACACAATTATTCATTCTCGTCACTTGTCACTCTATGACAGGAGCCCTGGGGAGCAGGGACCCTAGCTGCGCCTCTTTGTGACTGACTGAACTGTCTTTCATTCATCTGTAGTCTGAAGGGCCTGGGGTCAGAAGACGCTGGCAGAACTGAGAAGAGGAGGGGTGGAGCTAAGAAGGGGTGCATGAGGGCTTGCCCCTCGTGAAGATCAAGGACTGAGAGTCAAATGACGGAGCACTGAGGACTAACCAGGTCCAGCGGCCATGCTGGTGAGCTCGCACAGTGGCTCTATCCTCCCAGGTGTGTATATATTTGGAGAGAAGGGACAGGGAGGCCTTGGGAATCTGGATCTGTACCAGGTGCTCTCAGAGCCAGTCACCCTTAATAGCACCGATAGGAAATCCTGGGCTCAAGGTGTTTCCTAGGCCTCGGGACAGGGAGCTCCGTCTGTGCCAAGGGCTCTGCTTCCTGCCGCATCCCTGGGGACAAGGCCCCCACACAAGGAGAGCGGATTACATTACACAGTGAAAGGCTTACCTCCCTGAAGCAATGGTATCTCTGAAGGGATCCTGACACACACAGGCACGGATGGGCAAATGTGAAATCCAAATAAAATCTGCAGTCTGGCTAGGAGTGTGGGAGCTATGTCAAGTCTCTCCATTTTGACAAATGTACCAGGGCTGGGTAGTGATGTTAACTTTGAGGAAACTGGCTTACAAGTTTGCATAAATTCCATATACTACCTCTGCTACAAAAATCTACATTTTGCTCATTAAAAGGAGAGGTTTGGATATAGTTTTGTTGACAGAGTTCTTGTTATCACATACAGAGTGTTTGGTTCTTAGCCCAGAGAAGTCCAGAGCGGCCTGTAATCCTAGCGCACAGACTGGAGGTGGTGGAGGTGGAGGATTGCCCTCACCTGCAGAGCAGGTTTGAGACCAAAGCATCTCAAAATAGCAATAACATAACTAATCAATCATCTTATAAAAAAGAAAAGAAAAGACTTCAGGGACTGGAGAGGGCTAAGAGCACTGGCTGTTCTTTCGGAGGACTCAGGTTTTGTTCCCAGCACCCACATGGAGGCTCACAGCTGTGGATTAGCACCAATTCCAGGGGATCTGATGCCCTCTTCCGATGTCCTAGGCACTGCATCACGTGGTGCATAGAGATGCACGCAAGCAAAACATTCAGACACGTGAAAATAAAAAAGTATCTAAAAGAGTCCTGACAAACCCATCAGTGGTGGCGTGTGTCTTTAATCCCAGCACTTGGGAGGCAGAGGCAGGGGGATCTCTGTGAGGCCAGCCTGGTCTACAGAGCAAGTTCCAGGGCCGCTAGAGCTGTTACACAGAGAAACCCTGTCTTGATAAAAAAAAATTAAAATAAATCAATAAATAAATAAACTAAACAAATAAAAGGTCACTGGGCAGTGGTGGCTCATATTTTTAACCCCAGCACTCAGGACACTGAGGCAGGCCAATCTTTAAGTTCAAGGCCAGCCTGGTCTCTAGAGTGAGTTCCAGGACAGCCAGCGCTTCACAGAGAAACCCTGTCTCAAAACACCAAAATAAATAAATAAACAAATAAATACATAAATAGAACAAAAAGATTATAGACCTAATTCTTTCCTTTTTAAAATATTTATTTTTATTTTATATGCCTGCATGTTTGCCTTCATGTATATATTTATACCACATGCAGGAGGCCAGGAGAGGGTGTCAGATTCCCTGGGACCAGACTTATCGATGATTGTGAACCACCACGCAGGTGCTGAGAACCAAATCCAGGTCCCCCGTAAGAGCAGCAAGCTCTCTTATCCTCAGAGCCATCTCTCCAGCCCCATGGATTGAATTCTTAGGAATCTGAAGATCACTTCATAATTCATCATTCATTCTCTCTTTAACTATTAGTTGAACCCCCACCAGGTACCAAGCATTGTTTAAGGAGCCTTGAATACTGTGGTGACCCAGCCAAATGGTACCAACCGTTAGCAGTTTACCTAACCCTTCTCCACCCTGCAGACTCCACAGCCCGGCTCCTGGAGCTGAAAGAGGGGCGGGAGGCTTGATGCGGCTCCAGAACTTGCATGGAGTGCGCCTCTGAGTTCCCAGGGGTCTGTGCGTCAGAGGGGGCTCCTTTATAAAGAAAGCCAAGCAACTAGAAACCGGCATTCTTCCAGACATAGGCTGACGTTCTGTGAGCGTGCTCAAAGGACAACAGGGTTGTAGTCATGTGACTGGAGCTAACTTTTAGATTCAGACCAAGGACTGGGCTGGCAGCCCCTTCTGGCGTCCCTACAAACCTTCCTCTGTTGACTGTCAAAGAGAACTGAAGGCAAAAACTGAGACAAATAAACAATCTGAGCTCACCCAGCACCCCAGTATGGGCTGACTTTAGCCTGATCGCCAACTTAGAACAACTCCACGGTCAAGGTCAGGGTCAGACCCACACACCAACTGGTCTGGGCAGCCACCCTGCCGAAGCCACAGGAAGAAGAAGATGTCGTCATCCGTCCCCACCCCCACCCCTACGGTCCCCTCCAAACACACAGATACTGTGTGTCGCAGCAGGCAGGTTTTGGCTGGGGAGAACTTGGCGCCCAAAACCAAGCATCCTGAGAGAGGCCCAGCACAAGGCTCCCCTGGCCTCCGCTTTGCGCCTTGGGAGGGAAAGTTGCTCAACCGTGAGGAATGCAGAGTCAAAGCTGAGACCAGAGGAAGCTGGGGAGGTGACAACTGGGCCTCGGAGGGGACTGCTCTGAGGAGCAGCGGGCTGCAGACCTCGTCAGCTAATGGCAGCTCTTTGGGGGGAGGGGAGACAGGGGCACCAGCAGCAGAAGATGGACACACAGCTTGTTGCTGCCACTAGAGCAGGACTTGGCTCCTGCCTCGACTCCCTCCCACTGACAAACAAGTCCAGTGCAGCCGAGATTGATTTTACCCATTTCTCTCTCGCACCTGGAGTGAGTGCTCCGAACACAGTAGGTGCACAATAAACCTTTCCTCGTGACCTGATGGGTCTCGGCCTTGGTTTCTTCCTGTGTACGGAAAGGGTTTGATCTCTGGGCTCCTAGCAACTCTGAAATTATGGGATGCTGCGATTAAATTCATGTGTAAGGCTGTGGTTTTGCTTTTAGTTTTTCAGGGACATTTTTAGTGCTACCCTTTATGATGTGCCAGGAGTGAATTTGACACCAGATGGCTTTGAAAAAAAAATAAGAAAGAAGACAAAGGGAGGAGAAGACTATTTTCCAACTGGCAGTGCTGATAGCATTTTGGAAGAAAATCCAGAGACGCAAAGAGGAGCCGTTCTAGCCTGGTTCTTCCTCTTCCTGCACGCTGCTTCCTTGGCCTCCACCAGAAAAAGGATGGCTCATGCTGGCACTTTATGGATGAGGCCCAGGGAACTCCACCCCAGCCA
The DNA here is from genome assembly GCF_950005125.1 of Chionomys nivalis. NCBI lineage: Eukaryota > Metazoa > Chordata > Mammalia > Rodentia > Cricetidae > Chionomys > Chionomys nivalis. The sequence continues at coordinate 29,955,242 of NC_080110.1, read as the reverse complement.
TGTCCTCTGTCAGAGGGTGGCCTCTGAGCGCAGGGTCACGGACTGCAGCTACAGGCAGGATTCTGGCTAAAGGCTGACTCTGCCGTTCACTGCAACAACCGACACCTGGCAAATTAAAGACTGGAGCTCTCCTTCTGGGGAACATTCAAGAAAACCAGCCAAGGCGGCGTATCTCTCCTGGAATTCCTCCCTCTCGTGGCGGGGAGCAGGGGTTGGTCCTTGCTCAATAGGGCCCCAAGCTCAGTAATTCATGTGTTGAAGCCCGGAGAGGGGAAATTCCTGGAATAAGCAATTTGGCAGTGCGCATGATGGATAGACAGGGGGTGGCAGCCGTCATTCTGCTCTGGTTCCATCAGATCCTGGCTCCACCACTTGCTAGTTTGTTTGAGGAAGGTAAGAGATTTTTGGCCTCTATGTGCCTGTCTTAGCTGGGGCTCCTGTCTCTGTGAGGAAGCAGGCTGAGAAGGAAAGGGTTGGTTTTGCTAACACTTCCACATCGCTTCGCTGAAGGACGACAGGGCAGGAACCTGGAAGCAAAGGCTGTGGATCTGCACGCTGACTTGTTTGCGGCTTCAGAGGGTTAGTCCATGGCTATCATGGGGAGCATGGTGACAGACAGGCAGGTAATGGCGCTGGAACAGCAGCTCAGAGCTCACAACCTGGCAGCAGAGAGACTGTGACTGGGCCTGGCAGGGGCTTTTGAAACCTCAAAGCCTAACCCGCAGTGAGGTACCTCCTCCAGCAAGGCCACGTTCTTCCTAAACATACAATCCACCACTGGGCACCAAACATTCAAACATATGAACCTATGGGGTCCATCCTCATCCAAGCCACCCAGTTCCTTAGCTGCCTCAGCTATAAACAGAAACAACTGAAAGATCCCACCACAGAAAACTGGTGCGTGAATTGAATGAGGGAGAACAAGTGTTGGCGGTCCACACCTGCAGTGGGCCCAGTGCAAGAGAAGCCTTCTTCCTGTGTGGTCAGCTACAGGAACATCCAAAAATCTGGACCTTGTACTGGGAAGATCCTCAAACTGTTTGACTCTGGTGAAGCCCACTGGGACACTATTACCTGTGAGAAAGAGTCCAGCCTAGTTGACTGTCCCTCCACGTCCCTAGGAGACTGGCGGGAAGACACAGGATGAGCAGAAATCACATGCCAGATCACCATGCCACCGAAGGGACCCGGCAGAAGAAAGGAGTTGTGGGTGAGGAAGGAAGGGCTGTTGGCAGCTGGCTAGAAGGTTGTAGCAACGCAGTAGACGGCAGACAAACACCAAACGCAGTGTGTGACTGCTACCCACAGTCTACAGCTCTGCGTAGGGTTTGTACGCCCCTCAGACATGAGTAGCTAGGATAACCTTGAACTGGTGACTCTTCTGCCTCCACCTCTTCAATGTTAGGGTTACAGATGTACCGCACCACACGGGGGTGACAAACAGTTTGCGGTTCGAGATGCGGTGTCATAGGATCTTGACTAGAAGGTTCATGCGTGTGTAGTGTGTGTGTGTGTGTGTGTGTTAGCATGTGGAAGCTAGAGGTCAACACTTGCAGAGGTCAGTCCTCTATCTCTACCATGTGGGTCATGGGGCTGGAACTATGGTCATCTGGCTTTGCAGAAGTCACCGTCACCCACGGAGCCATCACATAGACCCTAGAAAGCTCCTTGAACTGACTATTGGCTTTCTGTCATGGTGTCTGCACCACACAAACGCCAGAAGAAACAGCTCAGGAAGAAGCATTTCAGAAACACTATGAAGGTGGGGAGGACAGGCAGCAGCTGCGTGCTTGGGTCCCAGAGACAGAGGTCATTCGCGAACCCCAAGTATCGCCCCTTCAATACATAGGCTCCTCCCCCTCAGATTCCATTCAAACTTTTCCAGCCTCTAGAAAGTTACTGACACCTAGCTTGACCTGTCCAGGGGAGGTGATATTTATGTTAGACCTGGGAGCTGGAGTCTCCAGTTGCTATGACTCTTGGCCTGCAGGAGCCTCCATGACAGACTCTGCCCCTGCATCTCTTCCCTTCCTTGAATGACTGACAACTGGATTCCAACTACCCTAGGCAGGCCGGAGGCAGCTGCTCCTTCTTTGCGGCCTTTGTATGGTTCCTCGGGGGCTAGCTACTTCCATCTTATGGGTCTTCTTACAGGGGCTGTCCTGGCAACCATCTATCTAAGTTAAGCCTCCAGGGCTGGGGATAATAAATCCATTGCTAGAGTGTTTGCTTAGCCTTCATGAAGAGTAGGAGGAGAGCCCGCTTGTTCGACCTGGCCACCTGACTAGCTTAGCCCTGAAATAATCACACAGAAACCATATTCATTAAAACACTGCTTGGCCTATTAGCTCTAGCTTCTTACTGGCTAACTCTTATATTAATTTAACCCATTTCTAGTCATCTGTGTATCGCCACGTGGCAGTGGCTTACCAGGTAAAATTCCTAGCCGCTGTCTCTGGCAGCTGCATGGCATTCCCCTCTGACTCTGCCTCCTTTCTCCCAGCACGCCATTTAGTTTTCTCTGCCTATCTAAGTTCTGCCCTATCAACAGGCCAAGGCAGTTTCTTTATTCATTAACCAATGAAAGCAACACATAGACAGAAGGACTTCCCACACCAATGAAGCCCTGGGTTTGATCTCAAACACTGAATAAAACTAGATGTTGTGGTGTGTACCCATAATCCCAGCACTCAGCGAGCATAGGCGAAAGGAGCTAAGTCACCCTAAAATACATGGCAGGTTTGAGGCTACCCAAGGCTAGATGACAACCTGTTTCAAAAACAAGCTAGGGGTTGGAGAGATGGCTCAGAGGTTAAGAGCATTGCCTGCTCTTCCAAAGGTCCTGAGTTCAATTCCCAGCAACCATATGGTGGCTCACAACCATCTGTAATGGGATCTGGTGCCCTCTTCTGGCCTGCAGGCATACACACAGACAGAATATTGTATACATAATAAATAAATATTTAAAAAAAAAAAGCGCTAGCAAATCAATTATACTTTAAGATGTGGGAATCTGAATCAGGATGATATGTGTTCAAGACCAGCTTGGGCAACATAGCAAAACTCTATCTGAAATACAACAGAATGAGAAGGAAAGGAAAGAGAGAAGGAAGAAATAAATACAAGCCACCTCCTAAAGTTGCCTTCCGTTATCTTACCCTGTTAATTAATGGTGCGCTCACCGTTACACCCAGACCAAGAGTCCCTCCTCTGTCTGTTCATCACTGTATCCTAGCCTGTTTCAGGGTGTCCGCCTAGCAGGGTTTGCTTACTGAGTGACACTGCCTCCTCCCTGGGTTAGTCCCCTCCTCTCTGACATGTTCAGACCATTCTCTTCCGGGTGGGGTGAGGCTCAAACATGGGGACTTCCTGAAGATCTGTTTAGAGAGTAGTTAGAGCTTCAGGAAATCCAGTCACAGCCAGAATAATTAGGGGACCTCCTGTGTCCCTGTTCCCAGTCAACATTCATATGGGAGACACACGATCTGTTGGAGATGTGGAACCGGAGAAAAAGGAGTGGAACCGAAAACTGAAAACAAGCATCCTGAACCAGATCAGGTCCCAGGCACACACACAACCCTGTTGTTCACATCCCAGCTCTAGGACTCTGAGCAAGGGGGTGTGTGTGTGTGTGTGTGTGTGTGTTCGTGTGTGTGTGTGTGTGTGTGTGTGTGTTGGGATGAAACCCAGGGTCTTGAGCATGTTGGGTAGGGCTCCACCATCCATCCCTGAGCAGGTGGATGGCTTATAACTTGTAAGTAGGGGAAGGATACTGACAGGTCTTCTGGGAAAAGCAAACTACGCCAGAGAAAAATGGCTACTGACATGCTAATGGGGCTTTCCAGGGAGAGTCCCCAAGCATTGGGCTGCTGGGCTGTGAACCTGCATGGGTAGCTTCCACCTGGCTGGAGGTCTCCTCTCAGAGGTTAAGGAGCAGCAAAGAGGTAGCAGATTGCGGAGGAAAGTCATTTATGTGGTAGAAATCAGAGAAACAGGAAACATGAAATCAAAGGAAAGAGGGACAATGACCAAAGGGGAAAAATTTCAAAGTCATAGCTAGAGAGAGAGAGAGAGAGAGAGAGAGGAATGCATCCAAAGAACATGAAACCGTTTTTAAAAAAGAAGAAAGAAAAATCTAGCCAGTCTGAAAACACTCAGTAAGATTTAAAAGAAAAGAAAAACGGTTCTAACAATATACTGAGTCAACAGATTGGGGCGATACATAGAAAATGTGTCCCAGGGAGGAACAGGACAAAGACACAGTTAATAAAAGAGAAAAAGAAAATTAGAGAATCCATTTAAGAAAGCAGGATTCAAATAATAGAAGTTACAGAAAGAATGGGCAAAGCAGGGTACGGGGTCCCCATTCTCCAGCACTGAGGAGGTGGAGGCAGGATGTGTGATGCATGGAGTGCTCAGGAAACACACTCTCTCTCTCTCTCTCTCTCTCTCTCTCTCTCTCTCTCTCTGACAGGGTCTCTGTACATAGCCCTTGCTGTCCTAGAACTTGAAGAGATCCACCTGCCTCTGCCTTCTCAGTGCTGGAATTAAAGGTGGGTGCCACCATGTCCAACCTGAGACCCTGTTTCGAAAAAGAAAAGATCAGAGTGCCAATAAACACAGTTCCGAGAGAACGGGTATATGTTGTCAAGCCCAGAGACAATAAATTAAAAAAATGTAATTTAAAAGTAAAGGTATGAACAGAGAAAAACAGTAATGGGAGACATTTGAATAAATAAGAAGTTCTTTGGATTGAGGAGCAAAAACTGTAGCCTAGAGGGTCTTCCATGTCAGCGTGGGCCAGGAGGGAGTTGCTGTTCGGTAGGTGTGGGCTTTGGGCACACATTGGGGGAGGGGTTTGGAGAAGGAATACCGCAGGTCACATGTGAGGATCAGCGAATCTCCTGTGGCCACGTGGGTTCTAGGGATCAACATAGGTCATCAGACTTGGTAGTGAGTACTTCTACCTGATGAGCTGTCTCCGGGCCTAGAATCTGCATTTCTGGCATGTTCCCACGGGCCATCTTGATGCTCTGGGCCTGAAGAGCACGGTTTGAGCATGGTGTTAGATGGACAAGAGCCTCCAAATGTCAAGACAGGTGAATGAAAAACTGGGCTGTGTCAGCAGCCTTTCAATATAGTATAGCAGAAAGACAAACGTTCCAGCTGGGTACAGCAGTGCACACCTTTAGTCTCAGCACTCAGGAGGCAGAGGCAGGTGGAGCTCTGTGAGTTTGAGGCTAGTCTGATCTACAGAGCAAGTTCTAGGGATGCATAGAGAAATCCTGTCTCAAAAAAAAAAGGATCTTAAAAGAAAGGGGGAATAAAAGGAGGGGAACAAGTCAGGCGGTGGTGGCGCACACCTTTAATCCTAGCACTCAGGAGGCAGAGGCAGGCAGAACTCTGTGAGTTTGAGGCCAGCCTGGTCTACAGAGCAAGTTCCAAAACAGTCAGGGTGACATAGAGAAACTCTGTCTCAAAAAAACCAAAATAAATAACTAAGTAAAAGGAGGGGAATTGATGAATTCAAAGTCTCAAAACTAAGGAAATAACAAGAACTTCTCAACTGCTAGAAACTGAAACATAAAGGAACAATGTCTTCAAAATTCTGAAGGAAAGTAATTTTCAACTTAAAATTCCGTACCCAGCCAAAACTATCAATCAAGTACAAGAATGGAATTTTAAATATGCAAAAATAATATTTAAATATTTAAAATATGCAGCAGTCTTATTAAAAAATTTTACCTCTTAGGCGGTCTTTCTCAGGGAGCTACTGGAGGATATGCTTCATTAAGACAAGAGAGTAAAACAAGCAAGAAGAAAGCTCTGAGTTCAAGAAAGAGAGGAAGAGAGATGAGTTGGGGAGGGAGCTCGTGCAGAGAGCACCTGCCTAGTATGTGTGAGGCCTATGTTCCATTCACAGCAAGAGGGAAAGAGAGCCGGGCGGTTGTAGGAGGCTGCTTGCTTGTTCCCAGCTGCTCAGCTCCGAAATAACCACACAAAAACCATATTTGCAATAGTGGCTCATGCTTTTAATCCCAGCACTTGGGAGGTAGAGGTAGGCAGATCTCAGTGAGTTCCAGGCCAGCCTGGTCTACAAAGCTAGGGCTACACAGGAAAACCCTGTCTCAAAAAGCCTACAAGTGTACCATAGGCCTACTAAACATGTCTAGAATGAAATTGCCAGAATGGAGTATCCCAGGACACATGTCTGTGAGGGGAGGAAAAGATGGCAGAATTCTGACATATTTGACCATATGTGAAACTGACTGAGGGCACTCTTTGCAGAGCTGTTGAAGGGTGTGGGAAGACAGGACCAGAGAGTCAAAGAAACCAAGCAAGTACAAAATGAGACAGCTGACAAAAAAAAAAAATATATATATATATATATATTAAAATTAAAACAGTTGTAATAGAAAGGAGATGTAAACACAGCAGACAACAAAAAGTCACAATAGAAAAGGAAATGTAACCAGAAAACTTGCACGGGGAACCAGCAATATTTACAAAGTTGATGAAGTAATTATGGTCAAAAAGCCAGCAGAGAAGCAAAGCCCCTCTACCAAAACAAGGAGGGAACAGAAACAAGGAGGAGACAGCAGAAGAAAGGGCCAGGAAACGAAAGGGGTGGTCCCCAGGGACTCGGATCAGCGTTAGGAGAAAAGCCAGGGGGATTTCAGATCCTGTCGGAAGCCTTTTGGCACTGTTTGATTTTTAAGCCGTGAGCACGCTATTTTGATAAGATAAATATTAATTTTGTAAAGCTGCTACAGCGCTGAAATCACAGCCTCCCTGCCACATGCCTGCAGAACTCAGTGGAGCTGGGACGGCAGGGGTGTCCCTACATCCTCCGGGGTGGGCACAACTCCTCAGCTTAACTCCTCTTTCTCCAGTGCAATTTCCCCATCTCCTCCTGTTCCGGTGGTGGCCATCAGCTGGCGGCAAAACTGTTTAAGTTCCCATGACCCTGGGCTTCTTAACCTGTTTCTCTTATCTTCCCCAATCCACTCTCTCCAGCTGACAGATTCTGGCTTCTCTTTCACGCCTCAGGTAAAGTTCCTTCCTAACCATCGCCTTTTCCCGAGTCTCCTCTTCCTTCCCAGCCTCCAGCTGTAACCTTTACCACACAACACAGTAACCGATTTACACCTACCACAGGACTCTTAAGTAGGAAAGGGCCTAGTGCACGGTGGAGTCCCGGATGAACGCGCGTGTCATTTTTACTGAGGGCTCAATAAACATTCGAATGAGTGAATTAATGACTCACAAAGAAGTCACTCCTCTCTCATCACGAGAATCCTGATCTCCTCTCTGCGTTCCACCGTGTCCGTCCCTCCTTCCCACAAGATCACACTTCTGAGGCAGGTTGGAGGTAGGGTATGGTCAACTCCCCAAGCCATTCCTGTCTAGCCTCAACCCTGAGAGGAAGCCAGGACCCCTTCCTGTGATCAGGGTCAATTCCAGGGCAGGGTTTTTCTAAATTTACACTACATTCGAGTTACTTGCTTGGAAGTCTCTGCCCATTTTGGAAGGAAACCGATCAATCCTCTGAGTCCCTTGTCCCAAATGACAGCTTTCAGAAACTTCAACCAGACTTATCAGAGGGTACCCATTTAGACTTTGCTTGACAAGGATAGATCGTGGCCCTTGCCACGCGGCTGGTTTTATCCAATTTTCTCTTTTCCCTGTCCATTTTCAGGCTAGGGGCCTAGATTCCAGTCCCTCCGGTAGACGGACCCTCCTGATTCCCACCATGATCCTGGACTGGGAAAGGTAGGAAGACCCCGAAAACAGACAACAGGCTCAAGGAAGGTAAAAACCCAGTTTGCTCCCTTGACGCGCCAGAGGCCACCAAAGCTGACCCTGGAGGTCGGGGGGGTGGGGGGGGGAAGGGGTGTTAGGACGGGACCAGAAACTGCAACGCTGCCTGGCGTCAAGGCCGCCTGCCAGGTCAGGGGCGTCCTGCCTTCCCACCCCCATTGCACCACGTGACCTCAAAGAGCCGCTGGGGCTTTGGAATGCAGCGACCAGAGCTGTGTTCCCAGAGAGGCCAGCGAGCTGCAGGGAGGGAGAGAGGGAGGGAGAGGCGCGCCTGTTTGGAAGGGAGGGGCATGGGGCGCAGAAGGGGCCCCTTCTATTCTTTCCCCACTGGGCAAGCCGAGAGCAGCTAAGGAGAGAGAGGTTTGGTCTGGTCCCGGGAACCTGTAAATACTGGACTCCGGGAAACTTGATATGCATCTGTGGCTTCCTTATTTAGGACCAGGCTGGGTCCCCATTGCTGGGCGCCCAGCTCACGTGGGTCTCCCAGGACCTGGGAGGGGGAAGACGAGCCTTTGCTTCCAGATGGGTGCAGATCAGCGGAGGGGAGTTGGATTCGGACCCCCAAATAGTTCAGCATTTAGTTCACACTTACTCCCTCCGCCCCCATACTGAATGAGGTGTCAGGGTGGCCGGTCGGCCCTGCCCTGGCTTTTGTGGCCTATGTGCCTTTTCTGAAAGCTTGGGCGAAGCCTCAGCAGGCTTGAATCTAGATACAGAAATTCGATGTAGACTTGATTCTGGGGCTACTGGCATCTGCCTAGGTGGCCGGCAGGGTATTGGCATGCTCAGCTCTGAGGCGCTGAGTTTTTCTTGTCCTGGGTGGTGGGAAAGCAGCCTCCCTGCCAGTCTGAGAGGGGAGCATAGAAAACAAGACAGCCTTTGAGCTTAGGCCGCTGCAGGCCAGTACCTGACTCACACACCGACCTGGGAGGATTTGCAGAAGAGTAGGCACCTGAACCTCATCTACCGTAAAGCGGTACCACGAAGAGAGGAAGGCCTCCAGGCAGGCAGAAATTCCCTCCTAAAATATGGAGGCACAAGGTGTCCCAGTTGCTTCCTCACAGCAGCAGAGAATGTAAGAAAGGGAAGGGGTGAGGTAGGGAAACCACATGGGGTGGGGGTGGGGGGGCTTGTGTGCACAGCCCAGCCTTGGGCTTCATCCCGGAAGCCTCGGGTGAACTGCTGCGTCATTCCATGTAGACTGCATCAGACTCGCATCTGGGAGAGCAGGATGGATTTGGATTCCGGGCTTGAGAGTGAAAACGACCGATGAGGCACCTGCTGCCAGCCTCCCCTGACAGAACAGCAGTGTGAAGGGAAAGGGAGGAGTCTTCAGTGTTCAGGACTCACTGTTGGTGGATGTGAGGGGGAGGGCTTGCTGGGAACGGTGACAGGCTCTCTGGGCTGATGAACAGGTTGATGAAGGGGTTTTATTAGTGGCGTTTCAGGCCCCCACACCTCACCTTCCTTCCTTCCTTCCTTTTCTTTTTTGGTTTTTCGAGACAGGGTTTCTCTGTGGCTTTGGTTCCTGTCCTGGAACTCACTCTGTAGGCCAGGCTGGCCTCGAACTCACAGAGATCGGCCTGCCTCTGCCTCCCAAGTGCTGGAATTAAAGGCAGGCGCCACCACGGCCAAGCTTTCCCTGTTTTCTTTTTGAATCTTCACAACCAGCCATGAGGGAGTCTGTTATCTTTCCTGAAAGAGGAAGGAGTGGAAAGACCTGGTGTAGCTGGGTAACGGGCCTCCAGCACCATGCAGAAATATCCTTCAGAATCAGAAGGCCCTGGGCACTTCCCAGTCTGCACTGCAGGGAAGCTATGCTCCCTGCACCAGCTCCCCATCCCCCAGCTCAGTCACTGTCTCTGGTCTCCCTCCCACAGGACCACACGGGGCTGTGCACCCCTGGTGTTGGGAACAATCAGAGGACAACCAAACAAAGCAAAAACAACAGCAAACTCCGGACTGTGGACTGTTTCTGTTGCTAAAATAACAACAATGGTCAGTCCTGGTGAGGCACTAGGAGGCAGAAGCAGGTAAATCTTTGTGAATCTGAGGTCGGCCAGGGCTACACAGAGAGACCCTGTCTCCAAAAGGAACCAATCAATAAATAAGCAAAATAATAACGAAAAATGGTACTAAGGCATAGGCTAGTGGGTAAAGTGCTTGCCACGCGTGTACCCGTCCTGGGTGTGAGCCCCAGCGACACAGAAACTGCATGCTGGCATGTGAGCATCTAGGAACCCCAGGATCTGGAAGACAAAGATGAAGGATCAGGGTCCTCCATGGCCAGAGAGATAGTAATGGACCTACTGTGTGCGTATGAAGCCCTGAGCTCCTATTTCCAGCATTTGTGTAGACGTTAGAATGAGGTGGTACGCTGGCAGGTAGAAGGGGAGCAGAGGCAGAGGGGTCCACCCTGGAGCTCACCGGCTGCTACCTAGCCCAACTGATTTGCTCTATATTCAATACAAGGCCCCCATCTCAAAAAATATGACTGAGTGATTGAGAAAGAGGCCTGGGATCGGCTTTCTGGCCTCCACATGCACACATACAATGTGCATACGCTCACGGGAACACACATGCGCACACACATACACACACATGCTCGCATGCAAGAAGTTCAAGATCTTGAGCTATCCTTGTGAGTTAGAGGACAACCTGGGATACATAAGATCCTGTCTCAAGAAAAAATGTAATAATTTTTTAATATAACATTTCTGGGCTGGGCTAGACTCAGTGGTTAAGGGTATGGCTGCTCTTCCAGAGGTCCTGAGTTCAATTCCCAGCAATCACGTGGCAGCTCACCATCCAGTGCCCTCTTATGGTGTTCAGGCAATGGACAAAGCACTTGTATACATAAATAAATGTTTAAAATAAATAAGTAAAACAGTGACTGTTGAAGTATGAGCGGCGGGGCTGCGTCCCCGGCACCCGGCCGCCCGCATGGCTAACTTATGCCCCGAAATAATTACACGGAAACTGTATTCTTTTGAACACTGCCTAGCCCATTAGTTTTAGCCTCTTATTGGCTAGCTCTTACATATTGATCTAACCCATTTTTAATATTCTGTGTAGTACCACGAGCTGGCTTACCAGGAAAGATCTTAACCTGCGTCTGTCTGGAGTGGGAGAATCATGGCGACTCACTCACTCGGCTTCTTTCTCCCAGCATTCTGTCTGTTTACTCCACCCACCTAAGGGCTGGCCTATAAATGGGCCAAGGCAGTTTCTTTATTAAATGAAAGTAACTCCTCCATCAAGTGACTTCAGAGAGGGCCATGGGAGGTCTCTCTTGGCCTTCCTGCTTGCTTTTTATAGAAGGGCATCCTAAGCCTGCAGGTCCAGAGGAAGCTCTTCCAGCCCCATGCAGTTCTGCTTCCTTTGGTTCAGGCTTGGCCCAGGAGCACCCATAGGATGTCAATCACCGGAGGAGATAAGGCAGCTGCTCCACTTGAGTCCTGTCCGTCCTGTGTGTCGTCCCCCCCCATGCACACACACACACCTGCCCATCCCTCTGTCCCAGTATTGGGGGAAGTGCTGCAGTTTCCAATCGGCTTCTCAACAACTGCTGAGAGTCAGAGACAGCTACTGGAGCCAGCAGGTGACAGGGGAGAGTCAACAGGCCCCCTCTTGAGAGGGTACTTGGGCCTACAGAGCCCAAGTTTCACTTGGTACTTTGGGGGGGGGGGGTTGAGGTTTGCCTGCATGTATACCTCTACACCACTTGCATGCAGTGCTCTAGAGACCAGAAGAGACCATTGGAGGCCCTGGAACTGGAGTCACGGATGGTTATGAACCCTCACGTGTGCTAGGAATCAAACCCCGGTCCTCTGCAAGAGCAAGTGCTCTTATCACCAAGCCGTCTCTCCAGCCCCCACTTGAAGTTAAAGTTACATCCTGGGTATCTGGTCCAGGATTTGTAGGCAGGAGATGATTTGTAAAGCTGCTAGACCAAAGTTAAAAGAGCCACTTGCCTCCCGCCTCCCCGACCACGTTAACTGAGAAAAGGGCCTATTACCGAAACCCCGGAGGGATTTCTGGAATGGAAATCTATGAATAGAAGGGTGCCCCAAGTTTTTCTGTCCAGGTCTGGGGGTTCCAGTGATGCTAGCACAACCTTTCTAGACTCCATGGGCAGGAGTCCAGCCTCTCAGGGACCTGCCCCATCTACCTGCTCCCTTCCTGCTGTGTTCACACTGTCCCGGCCTTTCTTTGCAGTAGTTACACATGAACTTTCCTTGACTTCAGAGCAAGGAAAGCTTGGGGGCCCCCCTCCTCTGCATCTTTCCGAGAAACCCAGAGCTCAATACATAGAGGACATGGATTATGGTCTTAAAGATCACCACCTTCAAAGTGGAAATAGAAGACACGGATGAAGATGGAGAGGTACTTGTTTTTTGTTTTTTTGTTTTTTTTTTGGTTTTTCGAGACAGGGTTTCTCTGTGGCTTTGGAGCCTGTCCTGGAACTAGCTCTGTAGACCAGGCTGGTCTCGAACTCACAGAGATCCGCCTGCCTCTGCCTCCCGAGTGCTGGGATTAAAGGCGTGCGCCACCATCGCCCGGCTTAATTTTTTTTTTTTTTTTTTTGGTACTTGTTATCCCATGACTCAGGGGCCTGAGGCAGGATGATCCATGTAGATTCAAGGCTAACATGGGCTAACATGGCAACACCCTCCTTTAAGAAACAAAACCCACAGCAATGGAAGACAGCACATGCAATGGAAATATCAGACTGTACACATTCCAAGGATGAGGAGTCTCTCATGAAGCATTGATCACCATTGTCTCACAATATGAAATGTACTTCCAGCTGTGAGCCACTGTGCCCCTGGACACATGCAGTCAACATGCGTGGGGCAAACGTGCCTCTTGTTCTATCAGGCTATACACGAGACACCGACAGCTCCCAGTTTCAAGGGAGGCAGTTCCTACTTAAGGTGTGTGGAAGGACTTGAACTCATGATACCCCTGCCTCAGTTTCCCTGGTGCTGAGACTACTGGTGTATGCCACCCCACCCCCACTGCTGCTGCTGAATCAACCTTTCCAGACCATGTTTCTTCTTCTTCTTTTTTTTTTTTTTAAGATTTATTTATTTATTATGTATACAATGGTCTGCCTGCATGTATCCTTGCAGACAGAAGTTGGGCACCAGATCTTATTACCGGTGGTTGTGAGCCACATATGGTTGCTGGGAATTGAACTCAGGACCTCTGGAAGAGCAGTCAATGCTCTTAACCACTGAGCCATCTCTCCAGCCCCCCCATGTTTCTTCTTCTATACGATGAAGATATCCATTCTGCTAGCCTCGAAATGAAAGATTGAAGGAGCCAGACAATACCTATGAAGTACTTTGTAAATATACGAGGGGAAAGACCGTATCTATGGATGAGGAAATGAACATGGGAGGTTTCACCCAGCAGAAGAGGAAAGCAGGTCTCCTCGGTACTCAGCCCTGCCTGTACTGTTCGCTGCACTGAACTATCTCGTAAGAGGGCCTGGGCCAAAGTCTACCCCTTAGCAGCCCATTAAGATGAGCTTTACCGACCCTATTGTTTTCATGGTGGGAGGCAAATCTGTCAGAACTCCTCCGCCACCTTCTTTCCCGTTATGAATTAGGATCTGCCCGAACCCAGACGTTTAGAGTTACATAAGCATCATTCAGAGCTTCTCTAACAGCCGCTTTCATTTTGGAAAAAACAGCATTTTCATTAAAATGGTGTTATGTAAAAAAGTATTCTGTGTTGTGTGTGTGTGTGTGTGTATGTAGGAACAGGCAAGCATGTGCACTCTTTTTTTTTTTTTTTTTTTTTTTTTTGGTTTTTTTTTTTTTTTTTTGAGACAGGGTTTCTCTGTGGTTTTGGAGCCTGTCCTGGAACTAGGTCTTGTAGACCAGGCTGGTCTCGAACTCACAGAGATCCGCCTGTCTCTGCCTCCCGAGTGCTGGGATTAAAGGCGTGCGCCACCACCGCCCGGCCAAGCATGTGCACTCTTAAGGAACACGGGTATATACATATCATGACGATATCACCTTGTAGGTTTTGACCTACTTGGACAAGATTAGGAGAGACAAATGTCAAGCTATGAGAAGTAGAGTGGGGGAGCCACACCTGCTGCCCCCATCTCCCATGTAATAAGGTCTTGGCCTTCCTTAGCAGGGCGAGTTCCACGCAACTTCACTTTGAAGTCATCCACTACAGATTGACTGCTTTAACAGTCTCATCAGCACCAACCTGGGCAACTCCATTTCTTCCAAGGCAACTTATGGAGGACAGATTACCAAAAAACACTTGAAATGGGGCAACGAGACGGCTCAGACTGTAAGAGCGTTTCCCTTGAAAGTGTTCATGACCTGAGTTTGATCCCCAGAGTTTCGATCCTTCTAGAGTGGAAGGACAGAATAGACTCTGGAAAAATGTCCCCAGATCTCCTCCAGTGCAGTGGGGCGCGCACACACAACACACAATAATTTTTTTTTTTTTTTTTTTTTTTTTGGTTTTTCGAGACAGGGTTTCTCTGTGGTTTTGGAGCCTGTCCTGGAACTAGCTCTTGTAGACCAGGCTGGTCTCGAACTCACAGAGATCCGCCTACCTCTGCCTCCCGAGTGCTGGGATTAAAGGCGTGCGCCACCACCGCCCGGCTCACAATAATTTTTTAAATGACCTGACATGGAGTTGGAACCGCTCCTTTGGAGCTGCTACTCCTAGAAGACTAGTGGAACCCCTTCCCGTGAAACCTTGAGCAGTTGGAGAGTTCAAGTCCAGGCCTGGAGGCTTAAAGAATGAGGAAGGGCTGTCTGCGTTCACTAGGCAGGATGGAACTATGGGATGGTGGTGGGGAGCTGGGCTAGAAGAATGGGATGCCTGATTTGGGAGTGACTGGCACCTAAGGTGTCCTGGCACATAAGGGGTCATTTTAGTGTGGAGGTCACCCAGTCCAGAGGTCAATTCCATTTCTTATACTCTGGAGTCCTGGTTCCGTCCCCTACACACTCCTTTCCAGATTTATTAGCGATAGTCTTATATAAGGCGCTGGGTTCTAAGCAGGAAATGCCGTAATTGACTCGAACCCAGGTTTGGCTTCTCCATTTGCCCAGGTTTCGCAGGGCAGAACCATTGAGCCTTCGCAAGAAAGGTACAGAAACACAAACACCTGGGCCCCGAACAGGGACACGGAATCTTTGGAGAGGCATTTTAAGTAGTTGGGAAGGGGGTGTGGCCGAGAGGACTAGGAGGAGGCAGCCCAGCAAGCGGGGAGTGGCCCGGGGGCGTGGCCGTGGCGACTGGAATGTTGTTGGGTCCTTGCACCGCATAGTAAGGAGGGGCCACGCCCCCTTTCTGCGAAAGGACCAATCGGAGTACCGGAGCGGTTTCAAGTCTCCCCCGCCAGCCTTGCCCGCCCGCCACCCCACCCCCCTCGGGGATTCGCTTTTTCCGTAACAAAATACCAAACCCCTGCCAGGTCCGCAGCCCCTGCCGCTTGCTGGTGGAGGGTCCCGGGGCCTAGGACGCTGACCCGGAGCGGGACGCACCGGCTGGCCGTGGAGACGCCGGTTCAAGAGCGGGGAGGAGCGCGGGGGTGGGCGCTGCAGCCGCGGGTTGTTTATCTGGAGTACGGAGGGGAGGGGGGAGCCTGGAAACCGCCCCGTGTCCCATTTCCTCCTCTTGTTTTCGCTCCGGATTCTCCATGTTGGACCCAAACTGAGGAGCCCGGAGCTGCCACCGGGGGATCGGGGCTGGGGACACCGGGGAGCCGCTGCCTGGGCCGTCCGTCCTCTGTGCAGGCCTCCTCCCTTCCCGACCCGGGGAGGAAACGCCAGGGGAGGGGGATGTGAGCAGCTGTGGGAGTCGGAGTCTCGGGAGCCGGAGCCCGACGGGCCCCCGCCCAGGCCCCCCAGCCCGCCCGCGCGCCCGGCCGCCCGCCCGCGCATCCTCCCGCCCAGCCAGCCCGGGCCCGCGGGATTGTTAGATGGAACACGGCTCCATCATCACCCAGGCGCGGAGGGAAGACGCCCTGGTGCTCACCAAGCAAGGTAGGGGCGCAACTTCCCAAAACTTTGCGTCGCCCCCCGGGCGAGGAGGGGCGGGAGAATCCGGCGGGACCCGGGGTCGGTCAGCCCCGGCGCACCCGTCCGCACCCCGACCCCCGTGGAGGGGCTCGAGCGAGGCCCGGGCTGCCAGCGCCCAGCGGGAGGGTGTCATCGGCGCAGCTGTCACCCGTCGGGCCACCCCTCCCCCCCGGGGGCAGAGACTCCGGGGGCGCGCGGCGCGCCAGGCCACCCGCGCCGCCCCCACCCGAGCCGCGGCTCTGGAGTGGTCACTTTTCTCCCCCTCCCCACCGCGGTGCGCCCGTCCGTCCGGGGGGCCGCGGGGAGGGAACGGGGTGTGGGGGGGTCCCGAGCTGGAACGCCGCCGCCAGCCGAGTTCTCACGCAGGCCCGCGAGCCCGGGCTGCCGGGGCGGTCGGCCGTGGCGGCGCGCGGGGACTCGGGGCGAAGTTCACCGGCCCGAGGCGGGGGCGGCGGTGGGGGAGGGGTCGGGCCGCGGTCACCGCTGGGCGCGGGATTCGGGCGGTTCGGCGGAGCCCACGAGCCCGACCCGAGGCCCGGCCGGAGCCCCTCCCTGCCCGGTGCGCTCCCCCGGGGCCGCTGCTGCACGCACACACAGAGCCGCGTTTGTTTAGCCCGGGAGCGGTGTCCCTGGTTACATAATTCGCCGGATGGCATCGGACCCGGCGTTGTTTCTGAATCGCGCAGCGAAAAAGTGCGAGTTGTCTGTGGGCAGGGGCTCGCGACCCCCGCCTTTTGGGGGGCTGGAGGGTGGGAGGGTCGGATTGGAGAAGACAGGGGTTGTCGCAGGCCCTCTCTGGGGTGTGCTTGGGGATTGGAGCGAAGGCCTCGGCCTCCCGCGGGGGCGGGGAGGAGGTTGGGGCCGGGAAGACTGAATCGCAGGGTTTGATCACAGTGGGGTCCCCTGAAAGTCTTCCCCCTCCCCTCCGTTCATCTGGCTCTGAGAATTGTGTCCAAAATAGCTAGCTGGTAGAAATTTCCGCCGAGTGTAAGGACTAGCGTTGGTGCCTTTTTTTTTTTTTTTTTTTTTTTTTTTTATCCTAGGACACTTGGCTCCTTGGCTGAGTGGAGAGCACGTTCTTGGGACCAAATCCCAAGAGCTGCTACCCTTTCTCTCTACTCTAATGGGGCATAAAAGGCCCGTGCCACAGTTCAGTAGACTGAGGCCTAGACCCTGGAAGGCTGCCAGGTGTGGGGCCTGGATGTAGGACCTCATCCCCCTATTGATTAATATTAATCAGCAGGTCACTTTTCCTTGGGGTTCACTTTTCCAAGGAGTCTACCTAAGTTGCCTAGCCTAGGGGCAGAGCCGCTGCGATGGTATCCCAGCCTCTCTGGAATTCCTCAGTAGGATGGGGGAAGGGGAGCAGTTCGTCTAAAGCAGCGGCGAGTGCTGGGGAGAGGTGAAGCCCTGCTTGCTCAGATCTTACCCAGAAAGGCCCTCTCCTCCTTGCCAGGGTCCCTGTTCTTGACTGCATCGCTGACCCGGCTGTGTGATCCAGGCAGCAACTTTACCGCCTCTGCTGGCCTGTGTGTGGTGCTAAGGACTGCAAAGGGAGGCTGCCTGTGTTTATTTATAATTTACTGCCAGAGTCTTCAGTTCCTTTCACAACCTCGTCCCAGGAAAGGACCCAAGCTTCAGGCAGAGGTGAAGAAATCAGGAAAGGCAAGGACATAAGAGGAGGGGGCATAGTGGGAAACCGGGACCGCATGAGTGCGCTTCCTTCCCACCCACCACCCTCATCCCACCCGCAGGGTCTCCTGGCGGTGTCCTGAGGGTGGCAGGACCACAGCAGGGTAGATGGGGAATCTGTACCGTGCCATGGCAGCAGAGCCGAGCAGCTGAGTTCCTGACAGTGTCGGGTTGCTAGCTTGGTTGATTTTCTTGGAGTTGTGTTTTTGTTTTCTGTTTTTTCCTTTTTTGTGTATGTGGTTTGCCCTTCAAACTTCTTCCTGGAGGAAGCTTGCTTCTTGGTTGTGTCCCCCCCCCTTGTAAATTTGATTGCATGGGGGGGCATGCTTTCTTTTGGACTGCTTGGGCACCGACAACCAAGCCAACTAGCTCAGTTGCACATCGTTTCCAAACAGAACCTGCATCTTAAAACACACATCAGTGAGGGAGCAAATGCTCTCCTCTCCTTTAGGAGTTCCTGCCCCTCCCTTCTCTCATCACCTCCCCTCCCAGCCAACCCTCTTCTACCTTTGGAAGAGGAAGGGAGCACTGTGGAACAGTTTATTAATGAGTTGACTTCGGAAAGGAGCAAGCTGCCTCTGGCTCGAGTGGCCTCTCAGTGAAGTTGTTTACCACTGCCGGTTTTTTCCTTTTTCTCATTCTGTTCTTTGAGCTTAAAGACTGCCTGGTGTGCGCTGATGATTCAAAAGTAATTACAGTAGGGGAAGTGGAACAAAGTTGCTGAAGTCATTGATGATAAAAGCATCAAAATTGGATCATCTTTCCAAGCAGATGGGAGAAATGTCTCCCTGATACAGCAAGGAGCTGGTTGTGTATGACATCAAAAATATAACTATCCGTTTGGGAAGAATGGGCACTTCTACAGCATCATGTGAGGATGTCACCCAGATGCTGGGAGATTGTGCCCAGCTTTGGGCTTGGATGGAGGAAAGCAAAGGAAACAAGGCTCCACCCTGTGATAGGCCAGTGTGACACAGGGGAGGCCTCCTCAGCTCAGCAGCATACTGGGGGGGGGAGGCCTCCTCAGCTCAGCAGCATACTGGGGGGGGGAGGCCTCCTCAGCTCAGCAGCATACTGGGAGGGGGTCCAGAAACGACTTGTTAAGGGTTGGTCCTGTGCCCACTCTCAGAGAGTGACCCAAGCTTTGGATTGCTCTGCTCACATCTGGAACTGGGCGGGGTCTGGAAGCTAGTTACACTGAGGGTTCTTCTCCAAGACTATCCCTAAAAAGCAGAATGATGACAAGTTTTTCTTAAATATATTTTACATATATGAGTGTTTGGCCTGTGTGTATGTCTGTGTACCACATGGGTGCCTAGTGCCCACAAAGGTCAGAAGATGGCATCCCATCCCCTGAAGCTAGAGTTAGGTGGTTGTGAGCCACCGTGTGTGTATGTGCGTGTGTGCGCGCGCTGGGAATTGAATCCAGGTCCTCTGAAAGAGCAGCCAGTGCTTTAAACCTCTGAGCCATCTCTTCAGCCCCGTAGTGACAAGTTTTTCTTCGTGCTCTCCACAGAAGGGGGAAAGTCTTCCTTTTCCCATAAGAGCCTGCAGATGCAGCTAAGCCTTTACCAGGAAAAGCTTTAAAAGGAGTTTTGTCAACATCTGTATTGGGTAAGGCCTTCCTCAGCCAGCCTACAAGGGCTCCCTCCCAGTCGTGGAGGTGCTCCTCGATCTTTGGATTTCCACTGTCCTAGAATCTGGTTGAGGCCTTTTAAGCTAGTGTTTATTAGCATGCTAAGAGCCCAGGGTAGTGCTTCTCCTACACAACAGAGTTTGTAAATGTACCAGGCCTGCAGTTTGCCAGCTGACTTAGAGAGATTTAAACTAAGTAAGACTTCAGAGTCTGGGTGAGAAGTCCCTGGGGGAGCTGGAGAGATGGCTGAGAGGTTAAGAGCATGGGCTGTTCTTCTAGAGGACCTCAGTTCAATTCCCAGCAACCACAGGGTGGCTCACAACCATCTGTAATGAGATCTGGTGCCCTCTCCTGGTGTGCAAACAGAACACTATACATAGTAAATGAATCTTAGAAAAGAAAAAGGCCCTGAGGATAGAGAGGCAATGTGTGGGTGGGCCTGTGTCCTTCCTCCCAGCTAGAGAAGGTTGGGCAGTTAAAGGAGGTGGCAGCTGACTCTCTGGGAGGCCTTCCCAGTCAGTCCTTAGTGAATTTTATTGAAGGAAATGGTAGCTGGGTAGTGGGTGGCGCATGCCTTTAATCCCAGCACTTGGGAGGCAGAGACAGGGGGGCCTCTGTGAGTTTGAGGACAGCCAGGATTGTTACAAGGAGAAACCCTATCTTGAAGGAAAAAAAAAAGTGTTGGGGGGAGTGACTAGACAGATAAATTTCTAACAAGATTTGATGCCCCCAACCTTTCTGTGGAGACTTAATAGACATGTTTGTATGGGAAAGAGACAGCACGTGAAGTGGCTGTGTGCGTGTGCATCTGACAGCAGCTCCTCCTTCACTCTCTTCCCTTATTTCTGTCTTGGGATGTTTGATTCTTGGATTGGTGAGGCAGTGAGACCAAGGGTTGTGTAGGGAAGTAAGTGTTGGTTGTTATTGTTTCCTAAGCGCAGCTTGGCTGCTGTCTGCCCTCCTGCTTTACCCCCAAAGACGTACTGTATAAACAGTACCCAGTAGTGTGGGTTTTCTGCCCAAGACGGTGCCCCAGGGTCTGAGGGGACACTGGTGTGGAGGGCATTGGCCTCTTGGAAGGGTTAGCCTCTGAGCCTTCCACAGACTTCTTGTAGACTGCTTCTTTGCTGTGTGACTTGGTGGGCTGGGAGCTGGAATCTTGTGCCTCCTAAAGAGTCTCTAAACCTTAGAGATGGAACTACCATAGCTGCCACTGTCTTCACTTGCCTTGGAGTTAATGAGCTCAGCGAGATTCAGATTTCTTGTAGATACACTCATATAAATACACACACATAAATATATACATATATATATTTGTTTTATGTGCATTGGTGTGAGAGAGTCAGATCTATTGGAACTTAAATTACAGACAGTTGTCAGCTGCCATGTGGTTGCCGGGAATTGAACCTGGTCCTCTGAAAGAGCAGCCAGTGCTCTTAACCGCTGAGCCATCTTTTATGTACTCTTAATAACAATGAGAAAGATAGGTTTTGTCGAGAAATAGATAAAGGATCTCTCTCTGTAGCTGTGACTGTATTGGAACTTGCTTTGTAGGCCATGCTGGCCTTGAACTCAGAGATCCACCTACTTCTGCCTCCTGAGTGTTGGGATTAAAGGCGATTAAAGGCATAAGATAACACTGCCCGACAAGTAGATATTCTTAATCTTGGCCTTTATGACTTTTGTCTGAGCTTTTGGTTTGAGAGAGCATTAAACTGCTTTTATTGTGTCTAAAGCTGGCCGGCTCTGGGGTGCCTAGAAATGACTGAGAAAAGGTGTGGTTGGGTCTCTGATTGTTTCTCTCACATGTTCAGCACTGAAAGCTAGTTCCCAGCTGTGATGTAGATAAGCTTGCAACAGGCAGATGTTAGGAAGAAACCAGTAGACATCAAGGGGGAGACAGAGACAGGGAATCAGAGACTTAGTAGAACAGTTTCCTGTCTGAGTATCCAGCCCTTCAAGCCAGAGTGAGCCTTCATGAGACCTTCTGCAGCATGGCTCCTGTGGACACGACAGCCTCCCTCTGGGCAGGAGTGGGTGTTCTCTTTTTATTGGTTAGTTTTCCTACCAATTAGCCTTGAACCTGATCTGAGTGGACTTGACATTTCCTTTCCCTTCCAGTGGTTCTTCTCATATACACACACCACTTTGTTTTGTTGTAGTGTTGAGACAGAGCCCATGAGCTTCTCCTGCCTCCTGCCTATGCTGGGATCCACCTTGTCCGGCCTCTTAGAGACAGACTCTCTATCCTGTTGAATTTGCTCTTACCCACCTGCACTGTTGCCAGGGAGCAAACATGGCTCCAGCTCAGTGAGGAAAAGGCTGTGTGCCACAGGGAAGGGACTGTGCGTCCACCTCTTACTTGCTCAGCAGCGGAAGGAGTCCCTCCTCCCTAGTGACAGAGGGGACGAGGGGTACTGCGAACTCAGATCTCTTGACTGGGGTTTGGTTCGGTTTTGGAATAAAACAAGTGGCCTTAGAGGCAAACCAGATTCAAGTCCAACTCCTCCCGGGCCTGAGGGTCTGAACCCATCGGATCTGATGTGGAGAGGGCTGCTGGGGTTTTGGCTGAACTGCCTTCTAATCCTGGAAGGGGTTTAGAATTCTCTGGCGCTCAGCCAGGGACATGCACGTCAGAATCTCCTATGACACTTACTAAAAATACAGCCCCACCCCCACCCTCAACACACACACCTGGGACCCACTGACTCAGAGCACAGCAGGTGGGCCAGGCATGTGTGTTCCAAATGCTCCCCCTGATCTTGACAGGTGTCCTGGGAGAAGAGCCAGGAAGCTCAGCGAAGCCAACTGCCTGCTCAGCCCCGACCAGATTCCCCTCAGGGTCCAGATTCACTCAGGAAGCCTGCGGTTCTTCTGGGAACTGGAGGAGTTTTCTGTGTGAATGGGCAGAGCGATTGTCCTTGCTTACTCAGGAATAGCCACAGCCAGTATTTACAGAGCACTCACCGTGGGCCTGGTGCTCTGACTAGGGTTTTGTCTCAGCAACCTTAGGAGATAGAAGGAATTCCCACTTGCCAGATGGAGGAGGAGTCTGCTGAGGGCTGAACAGTCTTGCTTGGCCTGGCCTGCAAGGGCCCTCTTGCTTGTGCTGCCATTACACCGAGCTCTGAAGTCACTTCCCAGAGTGCTCTGCAGGGAGACTTTCCCTGTTGGCCTGCAGATGAACCCAGAGCTACAGAGAACTGCCCAGGAATACAAGAGTGTGTTCTTGTTGGCTGGGTCTCCTAGGGGAAGCAGGGGCAAGTAGGGAGGAACAGGGGTCCTGGAAGTGGGCAGAAAGCCACTGTGGAGGCCCGAACCTGAAGGAGGAACAGGTTGGCCAGCCTCTGAGGCAGAGACACACAGACAAATTAGTTTTGTGGAGTTCCAGGAAAGGCCATTTCCCAGGCCTCTCCCTGCCCCACTGGTTCTGCTGTGCAGCCTCTGAAATAAATCTCAGTGGTGTCGTACTGTGAACCTTCTGAGACTGAGGCCCAAGACTGGAAGTGCTCTGATCTTAATGTCTGGGGTTTTATGTCAGCGCATTCAGAAGCCCTTAAAATCCTCACTCTTTGATTAGTGGTCCTCTTGCCATTTTACAGATGGAAAAAACTGAGGCTCCTGGCCACATGCAGTACTTGTGCCAAAGCCAGAATTAACTTATTTTAATTTTTGCTGGTGGAGATTTAACCCATTGAGCGTCACCCTTGCCCTCAGAGCCAGTAGCACCTTAGGTAGCCATTCTCCTGCTCACTCCGTCCTGTGCCTGCTTGCTCTCCTGCTGTGTCTGACAACCTAAGGCAACAAAGGAAGCCTGAGAAGAGAATGGTTCTTCTTGGTTCTCCATAAAGACAGCACTGAACTGCCACCAAAGTAGTGTTTGTGTCCTGCTTGTCAGGTTTCTCTTAGCCCACCCGTGAGCCTACTCTGTCCCCCTCAGGAGTGGGAGAGCTAATGCGCTGCCTGCCGTCCAGTACCCAATAGTGCCCCCTGCTCTAGCTGGCACTGTGTGTGGCAAGGTAGGCGCTAGCCCTTGACAGTTTTTTGAATGTCATTTCAGGTTTGTCCCTGCTGGCCCAGAACCTGCTATTTTGCCCCCCCCAGCACACCTTTAAACTTTTTTTTTTTTAATATTGAAATCTGCCAATAATCCAATTAGAGGCACCTTCTGAAATCAAGGTGCCTGGGAATCCTTGTTTCTAAAACTAAGATCTTCCTTTAAAAAAAAAAAAAACTGAGATCTTCCTAAGGGAAGAAGGTCCCTGAAATTGAGACCAGAGACCCCGAGAGGTCTGAGGGTGACTAGACTGTGAGGCATGGGAGCGGAAGACTAACCCCCCCCCCCCCCCGACCGCTAGGCCCAGGCAGGCATTTGAAGATAACTTGAACTACCTGGGCTGCCTCAGATACATACACAGGAAAGAAAGAGGAGAGGCGACCTCTTGCCCAGGGATGAGGAACCAAGATGCTGTTGGATCGGACACTACCAGTGCCCAGCATAGGTCACGCTGGCCGTTGTGAGCCGAGTCCTGTGGTGCAAACTCCATGCGGTGAGAATCACATCTACTTTTTGCCCTGTCTGCCTTGTTAGCAGAACACATCTGTGGTTGGGCATTGTGGATTGGGAGTGTATCTTCCCGTTGTTTGCAGTCTTCTGGGCCCGTGGAGCTGTCTCGGCATCTCTTACCCTCTTTTGTCTCCTTGCCCACTTACCTGCTGGTCCAAGGGACCCTTCCATATATCTGGCACTTCAGAACAAGTCCTTAGCCAAGACACAGATGCCTCTTGCTGACAACCTGGGAGGACTCCTCTCCACAGGGATCCCCAGTCAGATGTGTCTTGGCTGCAGGGCCCAGGCAGCAGGCCAAGAAGGGCCGGAAATGCTCCAAATACTCTCCTTCCTCCAATAGCAAAGGGGAGGGAGGCCACTCAGAGAGGCCATTTTATAGTGGGAGCCAGCCCTGGCCTTTGCTGTGGGGGATGGGAGCTGGGGAGTCCTTGGGAGTGTTGGGGGGGGTGAGCCGTCCTTGTATGGGAATGGTCTTGTTAAAGTCCCATAGCTCAAAGAGTTGCCTTCTGCCCCGTCCAAGGCTGCGTGGATTTCCTGTGAGGCACTCCTAGGATCCAAAGCTGTGTTGTTGGCAACCGTGGTAGCTGGACCTGACCTTCAAAAGGTTAAAAATAATGTTATCCTGGCAAGGCCAGGGTTCATTTGTACATGTGCACACACACATGTGCAAACACATGCTTCTTACAGGCAGAGATTCTTACTGAGGCTGTGGGGGTGCACGGGGAGAGGGCAATGTTCACGGCAAGTGATGCTTGTCATGACAGGGTACCATCTACAGTTTACGAGTTCTTTGCTGGATTGGGGAATAGGTAGGGGGATTTCTCCCAGGCACTCTTCCCTCATCTGACCTTGAACTTCAACCATGTGGTGTGGGTAGGAGACCCTTAATGCCTTGTTGCTGGGCTTCTGGAATGAGACCCATGTCAACTCCGATTCATGTTGATGCCTGCAGTTGAGGCCCAGGCTGTTGGCAGTTAGTAGTGTTGCTTTTATTCAGTTTCAGAGGCTGTCCAGGACCTTACTCACATGTTTAGGCTGTCCTGAATGAGGTCTTGCTACTAACTCGGTTTATGGACAAGGAAACTAAGGTTGCATGGTTGAATCAGTAGCTGGCAGAGCCTGGACCCCAACCAGACAGCCCCATAGAGAGGCACCTCCCTAGCGGCCTCTCTCTATAGGCCGCCTCAGTAGGAAGCCATTAGTCTTGAGTTGGAGGCCTGGTGGTGAGCAGGTGCTGACCTAGCTCTTCTGCTCAGGGCTGGCTTCCCCATTGTGCCTTTGCTGGCCTTTTCAGGCATCCCAAGGTTTAGGGCAAGAAGAGCAGGTACTTACCAGGAGGCAGGATCATAGAGAGGATGGGGTGGGGAGGAGGCTGAGCAGCTTTCTAGGGGGACCCTACCTCCTTGTTGGGGACACTGTGCACTGTAAAATCCCTTCCTGTTCCTCTCCAGGGGAGGTGGACTGGCCTGACTCTCAGGGACACAGTGCAGAGTGTGAACTATAAGGAGCTATTGGAAGGCTCTGCCCAAGCCTGGCAGTAGTGCATGGACATGCACCAATGTCCCTTTCAGAGGCTGATGGGAAATGCCTGAGAGCCGTGGCTCTGGGTTCAAATTCTGATTCTGCTGTCATACCTCCGTGTGGCACCCCTACCCCCACAGACTGATGAACTGTCTCAGTTTCCTCCTGCAAATCGGGGACTGTGATGGCAGGGGTCTTAACACAAGTCTGTAAACTTGACTGTGGCCCAGAAAGCCTCCTGGCTTGGTTCAGTCACCCAGCTGCTTCAGTGCCTCCTTCCTCTCACGTGGAGGCTTTTCTGTTCCCAGTTCTGGGAAATGACAGAAGAATGCAGGCTTCTCCAGGGCTTAGCTAGAGGCCCTGTAGTCTCAGACAGTTGGTGAAATTATTAAACACCTGCCTGCCATGGGCCAAAGGCTGTGGAATATAACAGGCAAAGCCTTTGTTAGCCCTGAGGGGAAGCAGCCATGTTGGGGGAAGCTGAGTTCAGCCTTGATGACCCTTAAGAGTAGTGTTGGTAACATAAGGATGCTGTGCAGTGGGGCCTGTGAGAGACAGGGTCGGTAGACTAGCCTCCCGACACAGTTGTGGGGGTGGGGTGTTTGCTCTCAGAGCCTGCCCTCAAGGTCAGTGTGTGTGTTTGTGACCTCTTGAAATGCAGAGTTCAAGGTCCGTCCCCCTTAGGCCTGGGAAGCTGGTGCCTATTGGGCCTCTATGTGGCCCCAGCCAGCTGCCTGTTACTAAGGTATTGAGCACGTTCCTGATGTGGCCTCTTCAGGAAAGGCCTGGGTTGTGTGCCCTTTTAAGAAAGACTGTGCCTGGGTTAAGCCTTTAGTTGTGGTTGTGCCTGAAGAAACTACGGAGCAAGGGAAAAGGCTCAGATTCGATCTTGGAGCTCTGTGTTGGGCATCTGTCCTGAGTCCCTCTGGTTTCTGCAGAGATGACTAGGAAGTGTCTGGAGGATGCTCCAAGGGATAGACAGCTTCTTATCCCTCTGCTGTTAAGTACTGGGCCTAGCTTTGAATTTGGTCTTTGAGATTGCTTTGGCAGAAACACTTCATGACAAAATGCCCAAAGAAATCTTAGTTCCTCATATGTAGCCAAGAGGTTAGAAGTGATGCCAAAGCGGCCAGCAAGATGGTTCCAGCAGTCCTGCAGGCCTGACAGCCTGGAACCCACATACAGGTGGGAGGAAGTCATAAAAATTTGTCCTCTAACTTCATGGTTTTTAAAGTGATGCCCAGATTTCCAGGCAGTTTTCTGGGAAGGCTCAGTTGCTTTTGGAGAGATTCCCAGTGGCCATAACCCAGAAGGGGAGAGAACTCTGCATCCCCCATTGGGGGTTGACTCTTCTGATGTTGAGGGATCAAGAGATGTCCACGGGTGGCCTCCCCTAAGAACATAGGGACGTTCTAGGGGTTCACTCTGTTTTGATTTCCCTCACAGAGGCATTTCTGGCACTTCCTTGCCTGCACAGTTGGTCCTCTGCCTCACAGTGGACCAGCTTGTCTCACTTAGGCTCTGGAACACTCAGCCGCCCAGGAGGAACCTGTGACTGGGGACCATTCCATAATTGGATGTACAGCGCCACCTCCTGGCCACGATACTCTTTGCACCGGCTCCTTGTTTGTGTAACAGTTACCAGAGCAGTTTCTAGAGTCCAGCAACTTGAAAAGGACAATTTGAAACCCATTGCTGCTGGGCCTGTAATGCCCTTTGCTTTATATCAGTTTGGTCTTTCTGGAGCTGCATTGGGAAACTTCTTGTTAAAGTGTATTTATATTTCCAAAGCTCAGGTGACCAAGGTAGGGCAGAACAGCTTTAGTCTGCGAAGCAGACTGAAGGCTGCAGGATGTGCACGACCTGGGGCCGTAACCATCTGTTTTCCAACAGATTCCCTGGAATAGGAGAGGAGAATGGGTGGGCAGTGAAGTATTGGGAAAAAGTTAGAAATCATGAGAAAACTAACATGCCTCCTGTCTTGGAGCTGAGGCTTGGGGAGGGAATTGTTTTGTTTGTTAAATTTGTGTGTGTGCGCACGGGCAAGCAGCATTAGAACAACTTGCAGGTGTTGTTCTTCTCTCCCACCATATGGTGGCGCTCAGGTGGCAAGTATCTTTCCCCAGACATCTCAGCCAGCCCATTGTAAGGAACTTCTGAGATTTTAGGCAACTCACGCTCAGTTCTGTTGCCACTGATCAGGATTTAGGGAAGCTGAATCATGGGTGATCCCTTTCCTAGAACTGGGAGTCTTCCTAGAGACTGGGTAAGGAGAACTTGGGTCCTTACAGGTTCATTTGGATGGTAGTATACTGCCATAGAGCACGGAATACCCAGCCCACTGTGATACCCTCTCGAGACGCACCAGAGTATGAAAATCAGCCCTGTGCATCCCAGGTCTCCCATTCTCAGACCAGAGAGTGGAGATCACTACTGTTTCCTCACTGAAGGGAGCATGCTAGGAGATGCACATAGATTTTGTTGTTGGAGTGTGGCATTTCAGTGAGCAGTGTCCACTACTCCAGTAGAGCCCAAACTGGAGGGTGTATGTGCATTTGGTAGCTGCTGACAGAAACTAATATCCCTGTAGCTAATGGCCTTTGTCGTTCCTTGTTCTCTTAGGCCTAGTCTCCAAGTCTTCGCCTAAGAAGCCCCGTGGCCGGAACATCTTCAAGGCCCTCTTCTGCTGTTTCCATACCCAGCATGTTGGCCAGTCAAGCTCTTCAACCGAGCTCACATACAAGGAGGAGACAAACACCATCGCTAAGGTAGCAGGCTGGGACGAGCATTCTGACCTGGTCTGAGGATCCCTGGTCTTTTGGCCCTTCCTCTCTTCCCTTAGCCTGTCTCCTTTCTGATACTTCCCATCTGTGGGGTGGGCAGTTGAGATGGTGCAGATTCCAGGACCCCTGAAAGATCCCTTGCAGACATGAAAGCTCAGGTCCAGGGATGTAATAAGTGTACCCCGAATTAGCCCCTGATAGTGGTGGGATTGGAACTCAAATCTCTGGCTCTGAAGCCTGTGTTTATTATTGTCTAGTACTCAAAACTGCCTTCCAAGTGGATTTTTTGTACGAACCAAGGATTTAAAAAGGCCCATGCTCTTAATAACCCTGATAGCACTCAGGAGGCAGAGGTAGGTGGATCTGAGTTCAAAGCCAGCTTGAGCTACATAGTGAGTTTTTTTTGTTGTTTTTTTGTTTTTTTGTTTTTTTCAAGACAAAAGCAGCAACCAACAAGCAAACCCTGCAGCAGATTGCAGCTATGCCACCATGAGTCACTTGGAAATGTGTGGTTGTTTGTACCTCAGTGATAAAATACCTCCTCTAAACCCTAGTGTGACTCTGACACAGCCATGTCTAGCTGTGTTCACACAGCCAGGCTGTGCACAGGAACAGCCTGCAGAAGGAGCCCTTTTGTCCAGTGGGGGAACGGTTGAGTAAATACAACCCCACAGTATTACTAAGCAGTTAATTTTTATGGTGCATTCTTAGTAACATTAAGAAATACTTATCTGGGGCTGGAGAGATGGCTCAGAGGTTAAGAGCACTGACTGTTCTTCCAGAGTTCAATTCCCAGTAACCACATGGTGGCTCACAACCATCTGTAATGAGATCTTGTGCCCTCTGCTGGCATAAAGGCTTAATGCAGTCATAGTGCTCATACCTAAAAAAATAAAAATACATAAATAAATAAAATTAAAGAAGAACTTATTTGCACAGTTAAATCAAAATGTAAAATCATATATTACCATAGGGAAATGCTAGGCTGTCCTTGAAAGAAACATGGCCAAATGACAATCTTAGGTTTTTCTAAGTTCAGAATTCAGCTTTTTTTTTTTTTTTTTCTTTCAAGATTTACATTAGGAACACTTGGTACACTGTGTAACATTTGCAGTGCTGTCTTTGTGCTCTCTGTATTCAGTCTCCCTGCATATTCTGGGGCACCCCAGTAGTATTTTATGCTGGTGTGCTCAGTATTTCAGTACCTACACACAGGATGCCTGCCCCAAGGAGGCAAGAGGAAACATACATTATCAACAAGAAGCTAGGTTTAAGGGGCTAAGCAGAGGTTAACCACAGAGAGCAGTAGACTTGAGTCCCTAAGTCCTGCCTGCTCACTTTATGGAGAGGAGGCCTTCCTTGTTTCTACCCAGCTCCCCAGAAAATGGTCACTTTTGTCACTGTGAGGAGCTGCTAGGTGACTGGGTCTTGGAGAGGCAGAAGCAGTGGCTTGGTTAGGGCAGGCGGAGCTGACAGGTTGGCACTCAGCACCTCCTTTCTCTCCCACAGTCGGATCTCTTACAATGTCTCCAGTACCAGTTTTATCAGGTATGTCCATCTGGTTGACCCTCCGGGCACTAGCCGACCTGGCAGGTGGGGTGATCACCTGTACCCTGGGAAGCCATTTATGCTGAGTATTTGCCGAGGACCCCTCTTGTCTCTGCTATCTCTCCCACACCAGCCCTGACCAGCATCCAAAAGTCCCAGTGTTTTCAGCCTTCTACAGCTAACACCGACCTGCTGCCTCTTCCTCTGCCTTTAAGCAGGGTCTTCCTGGGTTGGTGACTCTCCATACAGCCTGACTCTGTAGCCTTCTGCTGAGGTGGGAGTGGGCGTGCTTCTTGGTGGGCACATCTCAGCATCCTGACTCTGATTTTAGATACCTGGGACCTGCCTGCTCCCAGAGGTGACAGAGCAAGACCAAGGACGGATCTGTGTGGTTATCGACCTGGATGAGACCCTTGTGCACAGTTCCTTTAAGGTAAGGCAGCACATGGCCCCTCCTTCCTCAGGACCTGTCTGAGCTCTACAGCAGGTGCTGGGACGTGCTCTGCAGGTAAAGACAAAAGTGATGGAGGGAAGGAGCCAGGCCACCCTGGAGTCACAGGTACCCAGAGGCCATACTGAAGAGTGTTAGGAACCTTCACACGCATGTGCACACACGCATCCATCATAAATCACTACCTATATGCTGTGTCTGTCTCCACTTAGCATGGAAATAGTAGTTAAATCTGCTTTGGCACTTGGGTTTTTCTTACCAGCATATTTCTTAACACAGAAAGCCTTAAATTGGGTGCGGAAGCACTTCCATAATCCCAGCACTTAGGAAACGAGGCAGGAAGATCATAAGTTCTAGGATGCCCTGAGCTGCACAGTAAGAGCCTGTCTTGAAAAAGCTAGACATCAAATGGTGCAAGTCTTTGACTGATGGGACCATGAATTAGAGGCTAGCCTGGGATGTGTAGCATCCCTGTCAAAGCCCTGGAATTCATCTCTGGTAGAATTCCTTAGGTAGGACAGATGAGGTGGAGGGGAGGAGGAGGAGGGAAAACCAGAACGGCATGAGGCTACTTATCCTGTGTTGTCCAAGAACTGCTTAGTGGACTGCCTCCAGGAGGATGGTGGGAGTTTCCTGTCCACTGCCATGCTGACGCCATTAACTTCTGCTTTCCAGCCAATCAACAATGCTGACTTCATAGTGCCTGTAGAGATTGAGGGAACCACTCACCAGGTGAGCTGTCTGCCAGACCATACCAGCCTCAAATGGGAAATAGGTCATTGTGACCTATTAACCATTCCTTTTCTTCAGCTTCTCCTATTTTATTAGTGATTCAACACTCCAACTCTCATCCATACCTCTCCTAGCCTGCCTACGTTCACAGTCTGACTGTGAGAACTGTCTCTCTTCTCTCTTTCTCGCTTTTTTTTTTTTTTTTTTTTTTTTTTGAGGCAGAGTTTCTTTATTTAATTCTGGCTGTGCCCTGGAACTTGCTGCAAAGACCAGGCTGGTTTTAAATAATAGTCATAGCCATCATTTCTTTCTTTAATGATTTTTTTTTTTTTTTGTAATATGCATTGGTGTTTTACCTTCTCATGTGTCTGTGTGAGGGAGTCAGATCCCCTAGAACTGTTGTGTGGGTGCTAGGAACTAAGCCCCGACCTGTGGAAGAGCAGCTGATGCTCTTAACTGCTGAGCCATTTCTGCAGCCCCTGTAACTGTATTTCTTAATCACCATCCCTGCCAAGTGAACAGGAGCCTCATTTTTTTACAGCACTGTTAGGATTTACTTCCTTTTTCCCCTTGGTAACAGTGTCTCTGCCTGTAAGAGGCAGGAAACAAAGAGCCTCTGTTCCCTGCCTGGAGGGCTCCTCCCCATGCCCACAGCCCAGACCTCTCCTATGCCCCCTTCCCTGACGTCCTGTCCTCTGGGTTTTTACACTGGGTTCTTTAAGTGCTCAGTAGACATTGGCCATGCATACCCAGCTCTATCTGGAACTGAAGGTCAGGGACCATTGCTGCAGATGTCATAGCAGGCATGATACCTGTTTTCCTGGGCTGGTTGGAGAGATATTCATGGGGAAAGTCTGGCTCGAGGCGTTGATGGGTTTGTCACAGTCCATCCCTTCACAGGCTCTCTACACCACAGCTTCCCTCAGTCTAGTCAGCCATGGGCAAATCTGTGCAGGGACTTCTGGTTACTAGAGGCTTGAATTAAAGACTAGTGGAATTGAAGAGGAGGAGGGCTGCCTGTGCAGTGTGGGTCTGAGAAGAGAATGGGTAGAGAGGTCATGTTGGCTGTAATGGTTGAGGAGGGGGCTTGTGTGTGACGTGGAGGAATAGCCTGAAGGGGTGCTGCTGCTAAACTGTGAGCGCTCTCCTGAGGAATTGGCGGCTAACTCAGGCTAGGAGGACATTGTAGCAGGCACACACTGTGGTAGGATTAGTGTAGACAGAGCTTTAAGAAATGGATGCAGGGCTGGAGAGATGGCTCAGCGGTTAAGAGCACTGGCAGTTCTTCCAGAGGTCCTGGGTTCCCAGCACCCACATGGCAGCTCACAACCGCCTGTAACTCTACCTCCAGGGGATCTGACACCCTCACAAAATACCAATGCACATAAAGTACAAGTAAATAAATCATTAAAAAAAAAGAAATGGGGGCTGGAGAGATGGCTCAGTGGTTAAGAGCATTGCGTGCTCTTCCAAAGGACCTGAGTTCGATTCCCAGCAACCACATGGTGGCTCACAACCATCTGTAATGAGGTCTGGTGTCCTCTTCTGGCCTACAGACATATATGCAAACAGAACAGTGTGTCCATAATAAATAAATAAATATTTTTTAAAAAAAAAAGAAAAAGAAATGGGCAGGAGGAGCACTTGTGCAGGCTGAAGGTGGAAAGCAGTAGATTGTAGACTGGGGGAGGGCATGAGCAACTGAAGAACCTGTAAGCAATGCAAGCAGAGTCCTCACAGGTGGTGTGCCCTGCTCTAGTGTTCACAGAGGCCCTGGGGGGCATGGGTCTGACGAGGTATTGAGGTCCTTGCCAGATGGGGGCCTACATAGGCTGTCCCACTGGGATCCAACACAGAAGCTGCTGTGGAGGCTGTGGCTGGATTCAAGTAATCCAGGATAGGCTATTTCCATCTGTGAGGCCTATTCTTGATTACTTGTTTCTGGAGGCAGCTAATGGTCCACCCCGGAATGAAGATGGCTTCTGGGACATGGTGTGCCTTCCTTCCTCGCAGTTTAGGATTGGGCCTGTGGAGCCAGCAGAAGCCTGGTTGGAGTCATCCTTGGTGGGGCAGAGGTTCCTAAGTCTTGGCATGAATACCTAGGCCTGATGGCTTCTCTGTGCTGGTGGGAAGGTAGACAGTGCTACCTCCTCATGGAGTATCTCCAACAGCCCTCTCTGCCTCTCCAGGTATATGTGCTCAAGAGGCCTTACGTTGATGAGTTCCTGAGACGAATGGGGGAGCTCTTTGAATGTGTTCTCTTCACTGCCAGCCTAGCCAAGGTACCTAAGAGAGGATGGGAGGAAAGAAGAGATGATGCAGCAGCCACAGGGGACCCAGCACAGCACCCAAGCTAAGGCCTCTCTTCTTCTTCCAGTATGCCGACCCTGTGACAGACCTCCTGGACCGGTGTGGGGTGTTCCGGGCCCGCCTGTTTCGGGAATCATGTGTGTTCCACCAGGGCTGCTATGTCAAGGACCTCAGCCGCCTGGGAAGAGACCTGAGAAAAACCCTCATCCTGGACAACTCGCCTGCATCTTACATCTTCCACCCAGAGAATGCAGTGAGTGCTCACACAGGCCCCACGGCCTCGGGCTGGGACGAGGAGCTTCACCAGAGTGCACCACCCCAGTGTGGCCCAGCAGCCTCCAGTGGTACTAGCAAGGAAAGGAAAAATCAGATTAACATCACCTTTTCCCACCCCAGGTGCCTGTGCAGTCCTGGTTTGATGACATGGCAGACACAGAGTTGCTGAACCTAATCCCAGTCTTTGAGGAGCTGAGTGGAGCGGATGATGTCTACACCAGCCTTGGGCAGCTGCGGGCCCCTTAGCCTTCTTGCTTCCAAGAAACGGCCATCCCAGTAGGGGACTTTGCTACACTGTGCCTTTCTGATCAGCCTGACTGATTCAGCCGAGCAGAAGCTGGAGCGCTTGCCCAGAGGGTCTGGAAGGAACTGGAAAGTGGTTAACTTTAGGGCAGGTTAGATGCAGAGCAGGCAAATCAGACCTATCCAGAGCTGTCTGCACCCTATATTTGGTTTCCAGGGGAGAAAGAGAGAGAGAGAGCGTGTGGTGTGTGTGTGTGTGTGTGTGTGTGTGTGTGTGTGTGTGTGTGTGTGTGTGTGTGCGCGCGTGCGCGCCCGCACCCATAAATAAACTATGGCCTAGGGGGTCCAGTGTTCCAGTAGGGGAGAAGCTGAAAGATCCAAGACTCAGTCCGAGTCATGTGTCTCCCTTCTGACCTGTGAGCTGTTGAGCTTTACAGTGATAGAAACTATTGCAGGCTCCCTTCCCAAACCGTGGCTTTTCCTCAGCTTTACAAGGCCTGTGCCAAGGAGAAAGGAGAGGCCAGAGGCTACCTTGATGCCCCAGGCACACACCTTTCTGAAAACATGAAATACTAGCCAGCAGCAGCAGACATACCAGGGAAGATGAGAGCATGCAGAGCCAGTACTCAAAGACATCTGGTCCTGTGGTCCCCAGGCTGCATCTGGCTCCAGCAGAGCGCCTGTCATGGGTCCTGCTGTGTCTCTGCAGGCTCCAGCACCAAACCAGCCTTCTCGTTCCCTAGCCATCGTCTTACTCCCATGGGGAAAGAGGTCTTCTGCCTGCCCTGGAAGAGGACAGAGAACCGATTTCTGTTCTTTTAACTCCTTAAAAGTCTTTCTAAACATGGAGTGGTGGGTCTGGTTTGTATCTGGCCGAGCTGCAGTCCTGGGCTTGAGATGCATATGGGAGGTGCTAGGGTACACGGGAAACAAATGTCCAAAGCAAAATGTGCGTCTCCTTGCTTGTAGATCCTGAAAGTGCTCTTCAGGGATTCTGTGCTGGTGCTGATGCAAGGACATTAGCTCCAAAGGATGGGAAGGGTTGCTAGGCTGCTGCAGCCCTCCTGTTGCCCGGGCAGGCTCTGTGCTGTGTCCCCTGGTGTCCTGTCCTAGTTGTCTCGTCTGATCTAGCTCTGTCCTTCCTGGCTGTTCTCTTCCTCTCCAGGGCCTTGGGAGAACTGCTTTCCCAGGACTGAGGGGTTGCAGGGCTTGCTGTCATTTGTTTGCCAAATGGGCAAATGCCTCCTGACTCTGGTGTAATAGGACCAAGCGGGGTCCTCACAGACCTGCACTCTGGGCTCTCTAGGTTCTCCATCTTAAATGCTTTAGATGAGTTGCAGAAAGGACGCTTCCGAGAGTTGAAAACGGAAGGGAGGTGCTGCTGTGTTCGAGCACAGGGGCCCCTGAGGTGCCTGCCCCACCTCAGCATCACTGCCTTAATTGAGTCCTGCCCCTCTCTCTGAGCTGGGTGGAGTTCCTAGCTGCATCTCTGCTCTCCCTGGAGGCAGGTGCCAGCATTTGTGAATTGTTTCAGGTGTGGTCACCGCCCACTCAGGAGCCATACAATAGTATTTTAGTTTCCACCCTCTAGGTCCTGCCTCAGGAACTAACCATTTTGAGAAATCCTGGTGGTGGAGCTGGGTGGTGTGAGTGGAAACTGACTGTCTGGCACCTTCTAGCGTTATGCAGTCTTCCTTAGTCCAAGACTGTGGCGCCTTCTCTTTTGCTTTGGTGATGCAGCGGAACAGACTCTCCAAGCTCAATTTGCTGGTGCCTGTGGGATCCTGCCAAGGTGATGGGGAGGACTCCAGGTGCTAGCCAGGAGCACGGGAGCTTGGTTGTGGCTTCAGATCCAGGGCCTGGTCTCACTGCCACCCTGACGCTACAGGAGGGGTTCTCTCACAAGGCCTGCTCTGGGGGCTAGTCCTGATTAAGCAATAAGACCCTCAGAGTTGAATATCAAGGTCCCTTTCTGCCCTCTTCTGTGTCTCCATGTTTTACCTTGGAGAGGAAGAAGAGCCTGCACTCCACCATTTCTGGGAGGCATATGCAAGGACTAGAGTCTGAGTCTTGACCGAAACCCAGTGCGGCTTCACAGAAGAGCCCTGCTGCTTCTACAAGGAGCCCCAGCCTTCTGGGCCTGTCTGTCATCAGAGCCCCTCCCACCTGTAGTCCGCTACCGCGAGGCCATCCCCTCTTTCCAAACCTAAAGACATGTCCTGTTTGCTAGTTCCATGTCTTAGGGGCAGGCAATGGTTGGGAGGTGCTGCTAAGAGAACTCAGGCAGGCACAGAGAAGGGCAAGGCTGGGGGGAGCCAGCTCATCCTGAAGTCTGTCGCCAGGCTCGCCACAGGCCTTCCCATTGCAAACTAGTCTTCAGGAGTCAGTAGACCACCTGGTCTGCTGTTAGCATCCACCCACTCGAGCCATGCCAGGAGTCCGCCCAGCTGTCAGGTTCAGCTCTTTAAGGTGCCTCTTCAGGGACACAGTGTGTCTCTCTGATTGGGCTTCTAAATCAAAAGCCTGATGTTCGTGTCCCTCTTATAGGGGGAGCTTTGGACACAGGACCAGTTTGTTAAAGGGCCATGTAAGGGTTTCCACTCTGCACATTGTAGAGGGGACGCTGTAGGCCCATGGGTCCCTAATTAAAGAGGTTGAGTGAATCTGCCTTCATTTAACCAGGGACCTGTTTCACTCCCTCCTGCCTCCCAAAGATTTCTATGTAAATTTGTAGCCCCCTCTGTTAACAGTGGCTCAGAAAAGTTTCGTACTAAAAGCATGGGGCTTTCAAGACAGCCATTCTCTGGGAAATAGATCCTCAGTGATTCTGTTCCAGAGGCCTCTTGGCAGTGCAGCCCGAGCGTCAGCCTGGCTAAATGTGAGAACGGTTAGCCTGTTTTCTCTTTGGGCTACTTAACTATGGCTACTTCTCTGTTCCTTTTTTTATATATATATACCTTAGCTTTGTTGTTTTTTGTTTTTCAGACAGGGTTTTATGAATCCAGGCAGGTGTTTGAACTCACTGTTTAGCCAGGGATGATCTTGAACTTTTGAGTGCTGGGATTCTAGGTGTGGCCACATACTGGCTCGTGTGGTGCTGGCTCAACCCAGGGCTGCATGCATGCTAGGCAGGCGCTACCAACTGAGCCACACCCTAGCTACCCTTTTGTCTCTTTAGAAAATAGAGGTGACAGGTCTGGCCAGCTGTCCCACCCCATACCTTCAGTGCAGGATCAGTTCCTGGGACAGCCCCTCTCAGACTGGTGATGTCCTTTGCCTGTAATTACCCCAGATTTGCCTATTTCTCCTTTCAGGATGCCATTTGGAGGGGAGGGGTCTGCTTCCCACTGTGACTGGGCTATGGGATCCTTGACCACCCTGCTTCATGATTTGATAAATTTGTTGTATTCAAAAACTTGAAATGTAGGATGCCATTAAGAGTCTGTTTATATTTTTGGAATATTTGTATTACTTACAATTAGTTAATAAAGGCTGGTTTAAAACCTGTGCAAGAATGGGAGCTGCCTTCCTTGCTGCTTTTGTCACTGTGGGCACTGTCCTTCCCATATGACCTCTGTCACTGTGGGCACTGTCCTTCCCATATGACCTCTTTGGTCATGAAGCTGTAGCCCCCAGCAGAACACGCACTGGGTTTCTGATCAAGGTTATAGGGGTTAGACTACATTAGCTCTTCTTCAGCCTGGTTTGGGGCCAACTCCTTCATCTCCGGGTGCTTAACAAGCATATGCTTGTGTCCTATTGACTGCAGGGTTTAAACTGGAGCCCTAGGGGATTTAATGCTCAATGCTCCTCTGTTCATTCTTGATGGTGCCAAACCAGAAGCCCTAAGATTCAGAGCCCTGGAGTTTCCTGGAGCATAGTAGGATGGCAAGTAAAGACGCCAAGAGATAAAGCCTTCCTGGCACCACAGAATCCCTGAAATATGGCCAGAGCCATCTCATAGAGCCCCGCCAGCCTGGAAATCCAAGCATGCAGTGTGACGCTGAAGAATCCCTGAAAAACACCCAGAACCATTTCTGATGGCAGCCCGCCATCCTGAATGTCCAGGCACACAGTGGGCGGCTCTAGCTGTCTTCTGTCATCAGCATAATGCATTCATATCTACAGTATGGCAGATTTCATATCCTCCCTTTCACTGAATTATTGATGGGCTGTGCACTTAAAAAAAAAATCAATAGACTAGGGCGTGGAGCTTGAAGGTCTGCTCCTCTTGTTTTCTCTGTTTTGAATAGGAGCAGAGAGATAAAGCTTTTCCTCTGGTTTGAATAAGTCAAGCCCAGGGCTAGCTTGGCTATGATTGGCCAGAGCTAGGAAAATGTGGTTATGATGCAAACACAAGCAAATATATCCCGGCGTCTGTGCAGCCATTGCTGAACTGAGGCAAGCAGGATCTGAAGCCGCCTGCTTTTGGGGGGTAGCTCATCAGTACTTCACCCGCTGCTTTTCCAGCAAACGGACCGAGAAGGCGAGGTAAGTCTGTTGTCTGTATACCTTCTGTACTCAGTCAGATGCTGAGTAGATATGGTAGAAAGTGGAGGATTGGTGGACCTTTGCTTTGCTTTTGTCTTCTGGAATGAAGCTGTTGAAAAGATTGAGCCAGGAGTTTGTGACCAGCTTTGTGAACTTTCTAGAGGAAGTACCTGTAGAGCCCACTGAGGAAGTTGATTGTGGAGGGGGGGTGAGAGGGGGAAGGAGAGAAAAGACCCTCCCCCCAATCTGTTCCTCTGTGGAGCAAGAAAAGTTTAAACCCCAGCAGATTACAAACCACTAGCTTTTATTTTGGAATCCCCAAACCACACCCTGTGCCCCTGATCTTCGCAGCCCCCTGAGGATCCTAAAGGGCTGATGACTGGGACTTGGGAAGAAAGGGATCCAGCTTTGGGGCACTTTGCTGTGGAGGGTGGATTTGATTGGCCTTCTGGGTGTGGCAGTACCTGGATCTTGTGTCCCTAGTCAGTCAGCTCCTGGATTTTGAAGTCAGTGGGAGACATGGGGCTGTACTGGGGGTTCTGAAACTCGCCATGCTAATGCCAGTTGGTTAGGCTTTACTGGATTAATCGGGAATATATTGGCTCTGGTTTCCTTTGCTGAGTGGGTCAAGCATTAGACTTAAAAATTTAGGACCTGAAGAAAACCGGAGTATTTCCTGGTGATTCTGAGCCGCGCAGGGTGGGGCAGCACAATTTATCAAATTAAAATCCTCAAACACTGGCAGTTCCGCATCACGGCTCTGCCTTAGTCTGCTGCCAGCTGTGCACAAAGGGACCTGGCTCTTTGGTGGTCATGGCACAATCCTCCCCAAACCTGGTTTTATCCATCAAGGATCACGAAAAGAATGGTCACTTTCCTTTAAGGGGTGGGGTGACACTCGGGATGACAAATGGTCCTACCGTCTGAACTACACCCCATCCCAGACAAGCTACACTTGACCAGCCCAGTATACCACCAGATAGCAAACATCCACACAGTCCCCCCGGCAGTTAATTCTGCTTATTAATCTCTCATAAATCCGCCCATCCCATCCCTACTTTGAGTCTCAGGAGAAAGCAGCCTAGCAGTCATTTGGCGAACTGTCAGCCCAGTCTCCCTGAGAGCAGGACTTGAGGGCCGCACGTACACAGGTCCAGGGTAACCCTGTGTGTGCTAACCAAGCCATATCTGACCGTAGAAAGGGTCTCCAAGATCTCCAGAGCACTTCCTCCCTCCCAGCCTTCCTCAGCCCTGCAGGTGCTGGGCACCTCCAGGCTCGCTGAGCACAGGTGGGAGAGAAGCTGGGGTAGGGGCAAGGAGGCCACACCCACCTTCCCCATTGGCACCCTGAGCCCTTCGTCCCTAGCTCTTATCCTACTTTCCCTATTTTCCTGCAAGACCAGCTAATGTGTTAGTCAGAATAAAGGATATAACAGTTGTAGACAGTTTACAAAATTAAAAGCCGAGAGCAGGTGGGGTTACAAGATCTCACCAGGAACCTGGGAAGAGGAGTTCATGGACCAGGAGGCCATGGCTTCCTTCAGAAACACTGTTTCTCACTGGAGCTCCTCTCTGTGAGCCACTGAACTTAGTTTGGGGGAAGGGGAGCAAGCGTGAAAAAATGTCTAAAATAGGCTTTCACAATCAGATATGAAGATATGAAAATAAACGGGATGGAGCTGGGACTAGAGGTAGAAGTCATAACTGAAGCAAGTCAGGAGGCCAAGGCAGATTCTGCGACCACCTGGGCTATGTGGAGAGACCCTATGGACAGAACAGATGTCATTCTAGTGTGTGCTCATAGACAAGTTAGTTCCTACCTATTTAGACCTCATTCGTGCTAGGACGTGACAGGGCCACCGCCTGGGCATGGTACAGTGTGTGCAAAGTGAATCAAGGCAGACTTGACATCACCCCCTGCCCCCAACAGAGAGCTGATGGGAGATGCTGCTCTTCCAGAGAGCCTGACTTTGATTCCCAGCACCTGCTTAGGTGGCTCACAACCACCTGTAGCTCCAGCTTCAGGGACTCTTTTAACACTTCTGCCTCCCAGGGGCACCCACAGCCCATGCACACACCCACCAACACACAGATCGCTATCAGCTAGAACGCTCCGCCAGGGAGCAGCAGGTGGAAACAAACCTCTGGACGCAGGGCTGGTCCAGCCGTATCATCACTATGATCTTGAACTGCTGTCTACCACGGTGAGATGGTATTGGGGGGGAGCGCAATGGTTGATGCGACAGAAGTCTTGGGAGAAGCAGCGGTTCCCTGTCCACTGTGAGGGGTGTCACCTCCGGCTTTGTGATATTTCAGTTCCAGGAAGACACACTATGTCCCTGAGCAGTGCTTTCAGGGCCGTGGGCAATGACCCTGGGATCATCACCTGGAGAATTGAGGTGAGCCGAATGGGAATCACACCCACCCTGACGACTGGGATTCGAGCCTGTGGCCTCTGAGGGCCAGCATCAAGGGCAGGTTTTCCCAGCCTTGTGCTCAGTGCAGGTCCCCAAACAGAACCAAGCTTGTCCTTCATCCAGCCATCTGCTTGGTGAGTCTGCACTTCCAGTAAACACCTCCGAAAGATGTTTACCTTCCCCAGAGATTCTTGGCGGCTGGTCAGAGAAACGGAACATAATCATCGTAGGAACACTGGTCCCTACCAGTTTGGGGGGGGGCACGCTGCACAGATGGCCATTTCTCATCCCTTTACCCTGTGGGTTTGGTCTCCGGGTGGCTCTGAGCTCTGGTCTGGGTCACCTACTGGATACAGGACACACCCACGTCTACCTAGTCAGTTGCAGCAGCTAGAACACCACAAGTAACACGTCCCTGCTCAGTTCCAAAGTGTGAGTCACTGCTTTCTGGCAAGCCTCCAAGAGGCTTGTGGGAAGCCCAGCCTACTTCCAGTGTTTAAGGCTCCCCATTTACTTCAAAATGAATAGGAAGGGCTCGCCAGGTGGCTCAGTGGATATAGGTATTGTGCAGCCAAGTCTGGACCTGAGTGTAAGCCCTGGGACTCACGTAGTGGAGGAAGAGAACGGACTCCCTCAAGTTTCTCTGCCCTCCACATATACAGTGTGGCTCTTGGGCACGCCCGAAAAATAAATGTAAAAGAGAGAGAGGGGGAATAGGCACTAAACTGGACTCGTCAAAAGTTATATATCTAGTCTTTTCACACTTAACATCCAGATTTTACACAGAACTTATACAAATATGGCTGCAGGCTTGCCTTACTTGGGAAGAAATTGTGTCGTTTTCATGTGAGGCTCTGTATATGGCCCTCCTAGAATGAGCAAATCAGGGAGGGCCCCAACTCGGGCTCTGAGTGCAAGATACTCAGCCTCAGTACCACCAGCTGCTGGCTCTCTCCCTGCTGTTAGCCTCCCCTTTGCTCAGCTTCCCAGACTTCTTTTGAGCAGCCTGGTGGCTCTAAGTCAGTGGGGGAGCTGAGGGTTGGCCAGAGGAGGGGCTTTTACTTGACAGTTATGCCCAGTTCTTCCCCTTCCATGGGCTTGCCTGGGGGGCGGGGGACTCACAGGCCTTTCCAGAGGACTAGGGATGAACAAGCAGGACACGGGAAGGACACGGGGAGGACACCACAGCAAATTCGGAGCCAGAGGGATTAGTGGCAAGCTCCCAGTCAGAGCAGCAGGCCTGTGCTGTGTTGGCCACCTGCCCCGCAAGACTGGCAACAGCTTTCCTCCATCCGTGCCCAGCGACAGAGAGGGAGGCTGCAGGGAGGGCGGGAGGCAGTATGGCTGCATACTCTTCTAATCCTTGTAGAAAATGGAGCTGGTGCTGGTGCCTCAGAGTGCTCATGGCAACTTCTAC
The DNA here is from genome assembly GCF_950005125.1 of Chionomys nivalis. Lineage (NCBI taxonomy): Eukaryota > Metazoa > Chordata > Mammalia > Rodentia > Cricetidae > Chionomys > Chionomys nivalis. Next base: position 29,913,268 of record NC_080110.1, on the reverse strand, counting down.
GAAGGAGACTGCTATGTCATCCTTTCGGTGAGCAACGTCTTCCACAGGCAACATTCCTTCCTCAGCAGGCAGTTCCCAGGCCGCAGAAACCCAACTGTGAGAAAAGCCGGCACCTGTGTTTGTCTAGATTCCCCTCCTGGCACGCAGAGCCTCAGGCTGACTGAGAATGGCCACCACCAAGCCTGAGGTTGTGGTTGTGCATTGGAGGGTAGGCACAAGCCCCTGCCCCCGACACACACACACACACACACACACACACACACACACACACACACACACACAGTGCCTCCCCCTTCCACAGTCAGCCACACACTGAAGTGTTCTGATTAAGGCTACACAAATACACAACCCTGTCTGTGGCCACAAAGTTCTCATTGTGAGCTAGACAGAGTTTCTGTTGCTGTGATAAATGTCCTGACCAAAAGCAGCTTGGGGAGGAAAGAGTTTTACTTCATACAGCGTGGCTTTTATTTTTCTATATCCCAGGGCCACCTGCCTGGGGTTGGCACCACCTATAATGGGCGGGGCCCTCCTCCTGTTGTGGGCGGGGCCCTCCCACGTCAATCACCAGTCAAGAAGAGCTAAGCAGGGCAAGTGATATAGGCCTATGATTGTAGCGCTTGGGAAGAGTGTAGGCAGGAGGATTAACTCCAAGGTTAGCCTGGGCTACCTAGTGAGTTCTTGACTAGCCCGAGATATACACAAAAACCGAAACAGTGGAGCATGGTGGCCCCTCCTACAATCCTAACACTTGTGTGTGGGGTGAAACCGGAAGATTGTGAATTTAGGGCCAGCCTCAGAGAGTTTGAGCTATCTTGGGCTACACAATAACGTTTTTAAAAGTGTTCATTCTGGTGGAGGAAACAACACCTCGCATGGGCAGTGCTAGCAGCTGTACGGTTGTTGAGTGTAGGGGACCTAAAGACTACGCCTGCAGTACAGTAACTGGGAAAAGAGTCCCCACTTTGGGAACAAGCTGCCACCTTCCGCCAATGTGGGCAAGCAGGCCTGTAGATGGGTCGGGCCGGCTCTAGTGCCCACGTACGGATAGCAGAGGGCTGCGTGCCGGGGAAGTCGGCAGAGCCGCAGACGGGAGTGTGGGCCTCACCCGCCTCTCCGGCTACCTCCTAGACCCGGAGAGTGGGCAGCCTCCTCTCCCAGGACATTCACTTTTGGATCGGGAAGGACTCTTCCCAGGATGAGCAGAGCTGCGCGGCCATCTACACCACACAGCTGGACGACTACCTGGGAGGCGGCCCCGTGCAGCACCGCGAGGTCCAGTACCACGAGTCGGACACCTTCCGGGGCTACTTCAAGCAGGGTGTCATGTGAGTCTATGCGCGGGAGAGACGGACACAGCTGTTTCCGAGAGCAGAAACTAAAGGGTTGTAGGCCTTGGAAGAGACCAAAGCAAAGAGCAAAGCAGAGCAGTCACCCGTGCCCATCAGGGTGGGGCGGGGCTCAGTGCTGGGCGGGCTGAGAGCCCGCATTGCATGCTGGAGCATAACTAGGGCTGCTGAGGCAAATTCATTTCTCAGAACTCTAAACCCCTCACACACCTAGGGCTCTGAGTGTGTGTGTGTGTGTGTGTGTGTTTGGTTTTTCGAGACAGGGTTTCTCTGTAGCTTTGGTGTTTTTTGAGACAGAATCTCTCTGTGTAACAACTCTGGATGTCCTGGAACTCGCTTCATAGACCAGGCTGGCCTTGAACGCATAGATTCCTCCCAGGTGCTGGGATTAAAGGCATTTGCCACCACCGCCTAGCTGTTCCAGAGCATTCTTTTTTTTTTTTTTTTTTTTTTTTTTTTTTGGTTTTTCGAGACAGGGTTTCTCTGTGGTTTTGGAGCCTGTCCTGGAACTAGCTCTTGTAGACCAGGCTGGTCTCGAACTCACAGTGATCCACCTGCCTCTGCTTCCCGAGTGCTGGGATTAAAGGCGTGCGCCACCACCGCCCGGCTTCCAGAGCATTCTTGACAGTGTGACAGTATATTGGTGGTGGGAGGAGGCTGTGGTCAATGTAGGTGTCCATCACAGGGAGATGTGTGCATAGGCAGCAGCAGATTAAATACACACCTAGCACACACACACACACAAAGACAATAGGCTGAGATGTACAACAGAGTGCCAACTTCTTTTTCTATAAAAAAAAAAAACAAACAATTGTGCACACAGGAAATAGGACACATTTCACTAAAATGAAGAAGGGACATTAATCTGCCAGAATATGAGAAGTATCAGGGAGAGGTCTGGGAGGTTGCACGTGGGTGTGGGGATACATAGACTTAACATGAGTGTGGCACACACACGTCTATAATCCAAACTTGCAAGGTTCCCTCTGCCCTTAGCACGGCCCGTCTGGTTCTTGGGACTTGGCATTATAATACCTCAGCTCAAATGTCCCCTCAGAAAGACAGCCCTGGCCTTAGACACCGAAGAGACCCTCGGGAGAGCAGGTGCAGGTCTGCATTTACTTTGCACATTTGCAAAATACCCCACGTGGGTAGAAACTCGTGCCTGCGTGTCATTACTGTATTTAATTCACAACAGTCTCCTAGAACCTAGCAAGGAGCAGGTGCCCAACAGTAACTGGATTGCTATCCCCTCAGTTATAAAAGGGGGGGCGTGGCCTCTGGGATGAAGCACGTGGAGACCAACACGTACGACGTGAAGCGGCTGCTACACGTGAAAGGGAAGAGGAACGTCAGGGCCACTGAGGTGAGTCCCACCCTGTGACTGTCCTGCCCTGACGCCTAGGACCAGCCCTCTAAACAGCCCTGACCTTCCCCACACAGGTGGAAATGAGCTGGGACAGTTTTAACCGAGGTGACGTCTTCTTGCTGGACCTTGGAATGGTCATCATCCAGTGGAATGGCCCGGAGAGCAACAGTGGGGAGCGACTCAAGGTCTCACTATCTCCCATCTCCTCCAGGCCTAGAGCTGGGCTCCTTGGGTGCCTTTGCCCTTTGCCTTCTATGCTGGCTGACCTTCCGAGGTTCCAGGAGGACTCCTGCCTTAGAGCAGACCCTGGCTTACAGCTAGACTGAGGGCAGGTCTCACCCTGGGGCTCCTTGGCGTCAGGGTAATTGGTCTGCAATCCTGGTGGCTCCCACTGAAGCCATCTGGAAGGAAGGGGTACTGGGTGAATTGAGTCTCCCGTGGGCTTCTTTGGCAGGCCATGCTTCTGGCAAAGGACATTCGGGACAGGGAGCGAGGGGGCCGTGCTGAAATCGGAGTGGTTGAGGGAGACAAAGAGGCAGCCAGCCCGGAGCTAATGACAATCCTGCAGGACACCCTTGGCCGGCGCTCCATTATCAAGCCTGCAGTTCCTGACGAGATCGTGGATCAGCAGCAGAAATCACATATCATGTTGTATCAGTGAGCGCTCAGTCCTGACTGTGGGCTGGAGGCTGGGGGCGGGGAGATGGCCCCTAGAAGACCAGGCACTCAGCTTGGGCAGAGGCATCTACTTTTGTGCTCTGGGGTTAGCCTTCTTAAATATATCTCCCACAAGCAGCTCAGAGACAGCCCCTCTCGAGGAGGTAGCTACCCTCTGTTCTTGTTAGAGTCTCCTGACCTCTGGGTGAGACTTCCTGTACTCTGGTATATCCACGCCAGCGGATGTGGACAGGATAGAGTTTGGAAGGGACACACTATCACCTCCAGAGAACAGAGTTTGTCTTCCTCTCTGTACTCGAGCTGTGCACTACAGCATGGCTTTAGCTATCTATCGGATGCTCTCCAGAGAGAAGGTACAGGTTAGTCTCCCTCCTTCACCAGTGTCTCGGATGCAGCTGGGCAGCTGGCAATCACAGAGGTGGCAACAAGGCCTCTGGTCCAGGACCTACTGAACCATGATGTGAGTAGACCTGGAGGGGACTTTGCTTGGGAAAGCCGGAGTAACTTCAAAGGCAGACCCTGGGCAGAGTCCTCCTTCCAGCTCATGTATCAGTAACCATACCTATTCCTGGCTGACTCAGGACTGCTACATCCTGGACCAAAGCGGAACCAAGATCTACGTGTGGAAAGGCAAAGGAGCCACGAAGGTTGAGAAACAGGCGGCCATGTCCAAAGCCCTGGTAGGAGCTGTAAATGTGTGATGCCACCCAAATACTCTGCCAGGGTCACTAGAGACATGCGCCCAGACACACCAGGCACCAAGCACAGAACAAGTAACAGAGCGAGTGGGATACAAAGGCAGGATTTACCTTTCCCAGCTGAGTGTTCTGAACAAGACCTCTGAGCTTCAGTTCCTGATATCTAACAGGGGTACCCCTGTCTCCCAGAACCATGGCGGGAGGTGGTGGCGCACGCCTTTAGTTCCAGCACTCAGAAGGCAGAGGCAGGTAGATCTCTGTAAGTCTGAGGCCAGCCTGGTCTACAGAGTGAGTTCCAGGATAGCCAGGGCAACACAGAGAAACCCTGTCTCGAAAAACAAAACAAACAGAAACAAAAAGTTGTAAAACACTCAGAACCATACAGGAACACGGAAGCTGCTTCTGGAAGGTGCTGCTGTTAGTGGGGGGGGGGGGTCGTCACGTGTCCACATTAAGGGACCAGTCTTCAAGGGGCATTTACTAAATTTTTCAGACCTAGCACATAACCCAGGTGTGATTCCTCAAAAGCAATAAATGCCTGTCTCAGAATTTCTTTTAAGAAAAAGCAATAACTGAAAAAAAAAGAAAAAAGAAAAAGAAAAAGCAATAACTGAACTATGATACAAAGTCGGTAGAGTTACATAGTAGGTCTTGCAAAATCAACCCATAATGGTCATAATCATGGCAGTCTAGTGGGGAGACCCAAAGTGTTTGCATCTTTTGGTGGCAGGTTACATGGGACCTTAGACAAAAAGTGAGGTACAAGTTGGCTATGATTCCCAAGGGCGGGGAAGGGAGGGTCCTACCACCTGACTTCAGAGGAATGAATTGCCAGATGAGCAAACACTCGGCATATGCCCTGACTGACATGCTTTTATATGGGGGTGCCATAGGATTTCATCAAGATGAAGGGTTACCCCAGCAGCACCAACGTGGAGACCGTCAATGATGGCGCCGAGTCGGCCATGTTCAAACAGTTGTTCCAGAAATGGTCCGTGAAGGACCAGACTACAGGCTTGGGCAAAATATTTAGCTTTGGCAAAATTGGTGAGTTTCCCCCTCGTGTGTGCTCGTGTTTGGAGCCCTAGGATGGGGCGTGCGTGTGTCTTGCTCACTCGGCCTTCTCCACCCCCTTCTCTGCAGCTAAAGTTTTCCAGGAGAAGTTCGACGTGAGTCTCCTACACACCAAGCCGGAAGTGGCTGCCCAGGAGAGGATGGTGGACGACGGCAATGGCAAAGTCGAGGTGCGCCTGGCAAGGGCAACACTAGCCCCTGGGACGGCCCTGCTGCAGAGGAGGGCAGCCTGCACTGCAGACACTCCACAATTCTGTGCTCTCTAAGAGGCTTGGAGTTGGCTGGTCCCCCACAACATTCAGGAATAGGAGAGACACATCCCCACAATGGCCATCACCTAGAAGACACATCTAAGCCATCACTCAGTCTACGAAGACCTAGGTTGTACTGGACCAGTGTGACCTGTGACCCCCACCCTCAGAATTCATATCATGCAATGTGATTGGCCTTCCAGGCATAAAAGACAGAGAGAGAGGGAGTACTTGGGATGGATGTTAGCACCATCCCCTCTTGGGTTCTCTGAAGAGGATGCCCCTCTCTGGGTAGCCTAGTGTCTCCTCTTGTGCCCAGGTCTGGAGAATTGAAAACCTGGAGCTGGTCCCTGTGGAGCATCAGTGGTATGGCTTCTTCTACGGGGGAGACTGCTATCTGGTGTTCTACACTTACGAAGTAAATGGGAAGCCCCACTACATCCTCTACATCTGGCAGGTAGGCCAACCAGCTCTCAGTGATGGATCCAGACGCCCCGGCCATGGGACCGAGGCCCACCACTCCTCTCTCACCGCTGCAGGGCCACCACGCCTCACAGGATGAGCTGGCAGCCTCGGCCTACCAGGCCGTGGAGGTGGACCAGCAGTTTGGTGGAGCCCCAGTGCAGGTTCGGGTGAGCATGGGGAAGGAGCCACGCCACTTCATGGCCATCTTTAAAGGAAAGCTGGTTATCTACGAGGTGAGGACCTGCAGACGAAACCACCTGTGCAGGGATGCTCGGGGCTCAGGAGTCCGTATAGAGCAGGACAGGCCAGGGTTTGGGTGAGGGGGTTGTGCATCAGGGGGTCGACACAGGGGACAATGACAGTGACAGTCAAGGGAATCTCTATGCCTAGGGCTCCGAGTCCAAGCCCCTGTCCAGTTGGTGCTCACGGTCTTTTGCGATCCGAGCCGTGTTACCGGTACAGGCGTAGCTGCCTCGGTTGCCCACCCTGCACCCTTCCAACACTGCTCTGCTCCTCCTCCCTCGCTGCCCAGATGTCTAAGGCCCACTTCTGTGGAGCTCTGGCAGAGCATGGGCAGGCAGCGCAGTGACATGTCAGTTGTCACATAGAGTCCCTTGCCATGTAGAAGCCAAGTTTCCCAATCTGCTTCCTCGTGGGCACAGTGGAATAACATCCGCTTCACAGAATTATACTGAGGTCGGTGAGTGGTGGCAGACACGGGCGTAGGGCGACATTCCCACTTGGATCCTTTCCAGGTAGCCTAGGAGACCCTGAGGGGTAAAGACGGGATCCAGGACATCTTGGTCCACAACAGCCACCTCACGTGGTCCTCCATGGATCTGGCCTCCACTTTTCTTCTCTCTAGGGCGGGACTTCCAGAAAGGGAAATGCAGAGCCTGACCCTCCGGTAAGACTCTTCCAGATCCAAGGAAATGACAAATCCAACACCAAAGCAGTGGAAGTCTCGGCCTTCGCTTCCTCACTCAACTCTAACGACGTCTTTCTGCTGCGAACTCAGACAGAACACTACCTGTGGTATGGCAAGGTAAGATGGCTGCTGGGTCCTAGCCCCTCAGAGCTTGCCACGCTTGCCCTGGCTCCATCCTCAGCCCCGCCAGCAAAGCGAAAGGTACTAAAGAGTAGGTTGGTGCCTCAAGTGGAGGGCCTGCCCCGAGTCTTCAGAGGTAGCATCCACATTCCACAGTCAGCCCCCCAGAGACATGGCGTGTGTTCCCATGCATGGACCCTGGGTCAGCGCTCGTCCCCTGTGGCAGGACAGGCTGACAAGGACAAAGCACAAGAGATGCCATCAGTCCAGGCTGCACGGAGCTTTAAAAGAGAACTCAGGCCCCAGTGTGGTGATGTGTGGCTTAACCAGCTCTTGGGAGGCTGAGGCAGGAGGATCGTGAGTCCGAGGCCAGATTATCTGGGCATAGTCAGAACCTATCTCAAAAAACCAAAAGAGTTTCTGGGGTGGGGTGAAGAGGGTGCCGGTGGGTTGGCTCAAGGGGTAAAGATGCTTGTCTTTGATCCCTGCATCCCACGGTGGAAAGAGGGATCTAACTCCCAAAAGTGGCCCTCTGACCTCCACACATGTACTCCAGCATGCGTGCCTCCATCATAAAAACACATACAAGAATTAATTAGTCAATTAACTAAGTTTTAAAATGAGAGAAAATTAATATGGTGGCACAAACCTGTATTTCTCACTACTTGGGAGGTTGGTGTGGAAATCTCAAACTCAAAGACAGTCTGGCACAGCAAGACCCTGTGCCAAAAAAAAAAAAGAAAAGAAACAAGCAAAAAATGGGGAACTGGCTAAGAAAAACGCCAGATATCACTGCTGGGGAGTGCCATAGTAAGGTGTCACTACACTCTTATCGGATGACGAAAACACAAATAATATAAAACATGCCGCAGGAACTTCCCGCACTGTTTGTAGGGCTGCAAAATGGGGCGTATTTTAGAAAAGAGCCTGACAGTTTCTAAAAAATTACACTCACATTTACCACACAATCCAGCAACACGACCCCTGCATATTTACAGCAGTAGACTAAACCACCGTCTTCAGGGGCTGGGGAGATGGCGCACCTGGTACGGGGCTTTGCTGTTACAGGGCTTTGCTGTTACAGCACAAGTACCACGAAAGGCTGAGAGTAACCGGTGCGCACACAGAGACATGCACATACATACATAGACATAGACATACACACACACACACATACACACATACAGAGGCATGCACATACATACATAGACATAATACATACACACACATATATACACACATACAGATATATACAGACATACACATATATGTACATACATACATAGACATTCATATATATACACATACACACATATATATGCACACACACATATATACACATACACATACAGAGGCATGCACGTAAATACATAGACATACATATATACACATATATATACACACAGACATACACACATATATGCACACACACACATATATATACACACATACACACATATGCACACACATACACATATATACACATACATACACGCAACATATATATACACACATATACACAGATATATACAGACATACACACTCTTTAGGGGTTGGAGAAACGGCTCAGCAGAGGTGCCTCTTGCACAGGACCTGGGTCTAATTCCCACATGTGGCTCACAGCCATCTGTGACCCTTGTTCCAGGAGATCCAGTGCTCTTTGACCTCCACAGGCACTGCACACATTAGTGCATACACACACGGACAAAACACTCATACACATAAAACAAATCTTAAAAAAAAATACCCAGCAAACAAAAACCCCTTACACAAAGAGTTGTCCACACTTGTGGAGAGCACATGTATTCACAATCCTCTCAGATCAGAAGAAATCTGAAGAACAGACAGACACAAGTGTTCCTACAATGGAGCACTCGGCCGTGAAGATGATAGTCATTCATGCACTCAGCGTGGAGGAGTCTTCAATTCATGCTAACTCAAAGTATCTGAACGCCGAAGCTGAATGTCACCTGCTTCCACTGAAGAGAGTCTAGAAACGGCGAGACGTTCTAACGGAGAACAGCCTAGCTTAGCAGCTGTCGAGTTCACAACTCAGGGCTCCCCTCCAAAGGGGTAGGGATGTCACGGTAATGGCACTGTGGCAACCGAGTTCTGTTTTTAAGCCCAACACAGTCAATTTTACTGTAATTTTAAAAAAACATTACAGCACAGAGACCAGGTGGTGGTGCACACCTTTAATCCCAGTGCTTGGGAGGCAGAGGCAGGTGAATCTCTGTAAGTTCAAGGCCAGCCTGGTCTACAGAGTGAATTCCAGGACAGCCAGGGCTGTTACACAGAGAAACTCTGTCTCAAAAACCCTTCCACTGAGAGAAAGAATGAAAAGTGCACGTTAGGCCTGGGGGATCTAGTGCTTACTCTAGAGACAAGGCATTTGCTATGCATGTGCACAACCCTAGGCTTAAATACCCCCATATTTACAATCAGGAAGCTCATGCGCTGGGATTCTAGATGAAGCTAAACCAGCAGTGACATCTGTCTGTGACCGCTGAGGGCTCTGGAACAGGCCTACCCTTTGCCTGCACGTCCTGCCTTCATCCCCTCCCCATCCTTAGGCAGTGCAGCTCAGAGCAGACCCCATCCAGTCTTGCGTCCCCTATCAAAGAGCCCCATGTTTCTAACACCTGTGCCTCCCTCACCCACTCAGGGGTCTAGTGGGGACGAGCGGGCAATGGCTAAGGAGCTGGTTGAGCTTTTCTGTGATGGCAACGCGGACACTGTGGCTGAGGGACAGGAGCCACCTGAGTTCTGGGGCCTTCTGGGAGGAAAAGCACCCTATGCTAATGACAAAAGGTACGTGAACACACCAGCCCTATATCCTGGCTCCTCTGGCCTATAGGCTTGTGGCCTGCACAGATCCTAAGATCCTTCACAGTGTTAAATATGATTTCTGGGCTGGGGACACAGCAAAGTCCTTGTGCAAGCATCGGGCCTGAGTTCCATCCCTCAGAATGTACAAGACAGACAGACAAAAAATAGCTACAGAAACGCAGGGTGCAATCCTGCCGCTGGGGGTGGTGGAGGTGGGGATGGAGACAAGAGGATCCCTTAGACTGCTGGTCAGCTAGTCTAGCCAAATTGACACACTCCAGGCTCTGTGAGAGACCCTGTCTCAAAAACAAGGGTGGAGCGCTACGAAGGAAGACGCCCAAAGCCACCTCTGCCCTCATGTACATGCACACACGTGCACACACACACGTGCACACACACACGTGCACACACACACGTGCACACACACAATGACCAGGATTCCTGTGCAGCTCTGCCCTTCCGCGTGACTGTCCTGCAGGTTACAGCAGGAAATCCTGGACGTCCAGGTCCGGCTCTTCGAATGTTCCAATAAGACTGGCCGGTTCCTTGTTACTGAGGTCACGGAATTCACCCAGGATGATCTAAACCCAGGTGATGTGATGCTCCTGGACACCTGGGACCAGGTAAGACACAGCCCCAGAGTTCAGGACAACTAGCAAAGATCCTAGTTTGGGCCGGTTTATGTGTGGCGTCCCTACCCAGGATGAAAGCAAGTGCTGGACCAACTAAGTAAAACATCTTCAGTGGTTGCTAGACTGCTTTATGCCACAGTCAGAACAGAACGGTGTTTAAAACTCTCCAGCTAAGCCGGTGTAGGGGCGCACGCCTTTAATCCCAGCCCTTGGGAGGCAGGGGCAGGCAGTCTCTGAGTTTGAGGCCAACCTGGTCTACAAGAGTGAGTTTCAGGACAACTACATGGAGAAACCCTGTCTCAAAACAACAACAATGAAACTCACCAACTATATTAGTTAGGGTTTCTATTGCTGTGATGACACCATGACCACAGCAACTCTTATAAATGAAAAGATGTATTGGGGTGACTCGCTTACAGTTCAGAAGTTTAATCCATTGTCACCATGGCGGGAAGCAAGGCAGCATGCAGGTGGACATGGCTCCGAGAGAAGGAACTGAGAGTTCTTACATCTTGACTCACAGGCAACAGGAAGTGGTCTGTCACGCTGGGCATGGCTTGAGCATATAAGAGACCTCAAAGCCCGCCTCCCCAGTGACACACTTCCTCCAACAAGACCACCCCTACTCCAACAAGGCCACACTTCCTGAGAGTGCCACTCACTTTGAGACCCATTTTCTTTCAAACCGCACCAGCCTTAAGCCACTATACTGCACATGCCTGGAATCCAGGCAGCTAGCAGGTAGAAGCAGGAGGATCAAAGTTTAAGGTCAGCCAGGGTCCCTGTCTCAAAAACCTAGAAAGTGGACCAGCAAGACGGCCCAGTGAGTAAGATGCTTGCCACCAAAGCTGATGACCAGAGTTCAATCCCCAAGACCCACGCAGTGGAAGGCGAGAACTGACTCCTGTAAGTTGCCCTCTGACCTCCACACCTACACTATGGCACACACGTGCCCACATGTGTTAAATAAACGGATACAATAGAAAATTTAAATGAAACAAATTCCTCTCCCCACCCTGGGAACTTTCTCACCTTACTTTGGAAAGCAAAGCATAGCATATGTCCCGCCCCTATTTGAGGATTGATGACACCGGACCCCAAAGCCTTCTAGGAAGTATGAGTGAGACGACTCCCTGAGTGTGTCGTTGCCTTCAGATCAGCTTAGCAAGCTTCCTCCATGCTAATGGCTGAGCTAAGCAATGTCACCGGGTGAAGAGCCCACCCGACGGTGTTTATAGGCTAGTGGGGAGGGCCAGGCAAAGAATCATCAGTGCTTTATGAGGTATAGAAGACATTCAATAGGGTTCAGGGCTCTGAGAGGAATCTCCTGGAGGAGACAGCTCCCGGATGAACAGCAAAGGATGAGTAGGGCCCGGGGCAAAGGAACAGGAACCTGGACAGCAACACATGAAATCCTACCAGAGAATAAATAAGCCTGACATGGTGGGTCACACTTGCAGTCCCGGCACTTGGGAGGCTGAGGCAGGAGAATTTCTGTGAGTTCAAGGTTAGCCTTGGCTACAGAGGGAAAGAGAAAGCTTGAGGCCAGCCTGGCCTATAGAGTGAGATACTGTCTCAAAACCAACCAGACAAACAAACAAAGACAGAGCTAAGATGCACCCTAGGGGTAGCATCTGAGAAGCAGCTGTGAACTGTGGACCTGGCCTATCAATCACTGGAGAGCAGGATGGGGGGCCCAGAAAGAGCTGCTGTTGGCTGCATGAAGGCAGTGACGGGAAGAGAAAGGTGGTGATAGGCCAGAGAGGTCTGCCTTCATCAAGCTGGCAAGTCCAGTGACTCACTGGATATAGACTATGGCCCTGACTGTCGTGACGTTCTGGCCTAGGGTGACTGTCTGGATGGCTCAGGCATACCAACAATGGACATTTCAGTAGGCACTTAGACAAGAAGGGCTACATTTGGCTCTGCTGAGGTTTGAGGAACACAGAGAAAACATGAGTGTTTTGTAGGCTGTTAATTCAGGAAGCTTAGGTTTGGGAATGAAGAGACACATGGTGATTAAAAAAAAATCACAAAATCAAGTTGCTTCTAGAACCTTCCTCTTGAGACCACACATGAAGCCAAGAGCATTTTCTGTGGCTCTGGCTGGGGGAAGGGGGCGGTGCGCACAGCAGCCCTTAGTCCTTGCCGTGACCACACTGACATTATAAAACTGGTGCCACAGGTGTTCCTGTGGATAGGAGCCGAGGCCAATGCCACAGAGAAGGAAGGGGCCCTCTCGACTGCCCAGGAGTACCTGGTAACTCACCCCAGCGGCCGAGACCGCGACACACCCATCCTGATCATCAAGCAGGGCTTTGAGCCTCCTACCTTCACAGGCTGGTTCCTGGCATGGGATCCACACATGTGGAGTGTAAGAAACTGGGGGTGCTGTTCTGACTGCCAGGAAGCTCAGAACCCAGGGCGGGGGTTGGGTACTGACTCAAGAGCCAAGTAAAACCAGGCCCTCACTCTCCCTTCCCTCTGAATTCCTTGCCTTGCTTTGCTTCTCTTGGGCTTCATTCCCATGGGAGAATGCTGAGCTCTGAGAGCCGGCCACCTGCTTCTTTTTGCCACCAAAGAACGTTGATCATGTGTAAGGCCCTTTGGACCCTATGTGAACCTCAAGCAACTGAAATCCTTTAAGATTCTACCACGTTTTGCTTTTCCTGAAAATACACACCGTCCCTCAGATGCCTCTTCCCTGTTATCAGCCAATACCTCATCCTGTTTTCTCTGTCTCTTCACAGGCGGGAAAATCATACGAGCAGTTAAAGAAAGAACTGGGAGACGCCGCTGCTATCGTGCGAATCACCGCCGTAAGTGGGGTCTACCCTCAGACAAGGCTGCCACTGCTCTCGTGTGAATCACGGCCGAGGGGAGGGAAGGGGCTGCTGTTCCCCTTAGACAAGGCTCTCCAGAACCACGGAGCGACAGCATGTGCCTTTAAGGACTCCTCCAGTTGTCTCCTTGGAGGCGAAGAGGTTTTTGTTTTGCTTGAGGTGCAGACTAGACTCTACTGTTGAATTACACCTATCCTCGGAGGTATTTTAAATCAGCAGAAAAGCAGGTCGCAAGCAAACATGGGAGAATCCTGAGGTCTAGTCAACCTAGTCTACACAGTAAGACCTTAGTCTCAAAAACAGTGGGGGGTGAAGGAGGGGGAGAAAAAGCAGGTCTCAGAGCCAAGCTCCTAATTTACCACCCAACAGAACACGGGGAGGGCAGGGGTAGAGAGCTGGCTTAGTTGGGGGCCGAGGGAATGGGGGTGGAGAGCTGGCTCGGCAGAGAGAGCATGCGCTGTTCCTCCAGATTGCCGGCACCGGTGTCGAGTGGCTCACAGGAGACGGTAACTACATCCCCAGAAGTATATATTCCTCTGGCTCCAAGAGCGTCTGTACTTGTGTGCACATAGACACCCCCACAGACATAATGTACAAAATCAACTCGAGTTTAAGGTCATCCTTGGTGACATATTGAGTGGAGGGCCAGCCTGGGATACATGAGACCCTGTGTCAAAAACCAAACCAAATAAGAAAGAATAAGAATAAAACCTACCTATTATTCAGCTTTTCCGCCTCTCAGGAGAGATTAAGGTTACTGGCAGTATTTCTCAGAGACAAGCTTCTAACCCAAATACTACTTTACTAGTTTCCGACAATGAAATCCGCAGCAGCTCGAGCTGCTGACCCCTATTTCAACAGCTAAAAGAGTGGAGCTTGCAGCCAGCAGTCCTGGAGCGTCAGGACAGGATGCAAGGCACAGGGTGTTCCATCCAACACTGTGCTCTACGAAGTCAGATCCCAAAGCAAATGGGAGGTAGTTAGTGTGTTTAAACTGGACGTAAGCGTGCCTTCAGTCTCAAGGCGTTTAGCCACTGGAAACATGGGACCTAAATAAAAATGCCAAGAAAAGGGATCTAATCAGAGTGTTCAGGGAAGACTTGCGGCTGGAGGCAGGAGTCAGTGGTAGAGCACCTGCCTAGCCCACGAGCTCTGGGTTCAAATCTCAGCACTACATAAATACAGTAAAGACCTAAGTATGCAATACATGAATAAATACAGTACTACATAATAAATACAGTAAAGACCTAAGTGTGGTGTGTATGCCGCCCTGGCTCTAAGCATTCACATTTAGCTCTCCTGAATCAACTTTCCAAGGTTATTCTGACATGCATCCAAGTTTGGGGACCACCGTCCTGAAAGATGATCACAAAGAGTAAAGCAGCAGAAGCCAAAATGTAAACCTTACACACACAGAACTGACATGTGAGACACCAGTCCCTGCCCACGTCTGTACTCTTCCCTTACCTAGGATATGAAGAACGCAACCCTCTCCCTGAATTCTAATGAGAGTGAGCCAAAGTATCACCCTATCGAAGTCCTACGGAAAAGTCAGAACGAGGGGCTGCCCGAGGACGTGAACCCTGCCAAAAAGGAGGTATGCAGCTGTGGGCTGAAGGTGGGGGGTGGACTCACCACAGGTTAAAGCACCAAGCTCGAGAAATGGCTCAGGAGGTTGGACACATGGTGGGCACTCTAGGGAGCATCTGCGCTACTGACTCAATTGGAGGCTTCTCCTTGACGTCCTTCCTACCCCCAAAGGAATCCATCTGGTAGCCTCTCTGCTGCTGGTCCAGTCCAGCCATCGTGCGCTACTGTGAACTAACCTGTTTGCTCACCATGCCTCAAATTCTTCCCTGGCATAATTGTAATTAACAGCCAGGGATGGTTCAAAAGCAGCTGATGCCGCTCTATCTAAAATAAACACCTCCCGGCTGGCAAGGCCACTCAGAGGGTAAAGGCATCTGCCATCCAACTTAATGACCTGAGTTCGGCACCCGGGACCCACATGGTGTGAGATGATGATCCCACAAGTTGTCCCCTGATCTCTAAATGCATGCCCCTCACAAATGTAATAGAAAACTTTAAACCATCTCCAATGGCTTTCCACTGAAAAGACCCCAAAGCCCTCCAGTCTGGCCCTGTCCTTGGGGTCTCAACACCCTCCTAGCCCTGCTTTTCTATCCCTTGAACATGCTCACCCCAGCCATGGTGTCGATACGCTAGCCCCAGGGAGAGTTCTCTGTCCCTAAAACACCTCAGAGCCAGCCCCTTGCTGTTTAGAGTCCAGCTCTGGTTGGCCTTCCCTGACCGCCAGTTTCCCATGTCCCGACCTCCCCCTCCCTGCAGCACACACGCCCCTTGGACTGTCAAGTTTTAGGTTTTAGTTAAATGAATGAATACATTCAGGCTGAATGGACAGATGAGTGAATGGGTTTTTCCCCTTGAAAGAGTTGATTAAGAGAGTCTGGATATTCTGTAACATCTTAAGATGTTATGACCCAGTCTTAAGCATCTAGACTATACTGTTCTTAGATGCAGAGGCCACAGGTCAGTTGGGCTTGGGGGCCCTTGACAGTAATCCGGGCACTAGGGTGACTAAGGCAAGGGAGTCACTATAGGTCCAAGCCAGCATGGCCTTGCCATGAGTTCCATGACAGCCTGGGCTATGGTGAGTTGCTGTTTCAGAAAATAGTAAATAAAGGTTGTAGTTTAAACTGACCTCAACATGGGCACTGGATTGGTGTGAGCTACTCAACCTTGCATTTTAAGAATTCTGGGGTTTCGGGGTACAGTGCAGGGGTAGAGCACATTCTCAGGCTCCTCAGACAGTAGTCCAGGGGCCACTCTCTAGCACCAAATAAGTGTTCAATAAGAATGGTAGTTAAGGGCACAAAGCAAACAACACTCCATTCGATTCTCCATCCTTCCAAAATCAAATGTTTATAATCCATCCAGAACATAAAAAAAAAAAAAACCATGCCAGGCGGTGGTGGCGCACGCCTTTAATCCCAGCACTCGGGAGGCAGAGGCAGGCGGATCTCTGGGAGTTCGAGGCCAGCCTGGTCTACAAAGGGAGTTCCAGGACAGGCTCCAAAGCTACGGAGAAACCCTGTCTCGAAAAATCAAAAGAAAAAAACAACAACAACAACAAAAAAAAAACCTATTCACTGCCTATGGGGCAAGGAACCAGGACCGTGTGACAAATCCAGTGGGACTCCATGGCCAGTGAAGGACTTTGGTCTGTTACACTCTTCCTGGACATCCATCTGATGCTGCCCTTTCAGGGCTCAAAGCCAGGCAGGGCCTCTTGCATGCTAGGCAAGCGCCCAGACGTGCAGCTGCCTCACCAGCCCACCCCTCCCCTGCTGGCACTGATGCCCACCCTGCCTTCCTCCTCACTACAAGTTTTCTTTTCTCGCAGAATTACCTCTCGGAGCAAGACTTTGTGTCTGTGTTCGGCATGACAAGAGGGCAGTTCGCTGCTCTGCCTGGCTGGAAACAGCTCCAACTGAAGAAAGAAAGGCGGCTTTTCTAGAGCCAGGCGTCTGGTGTCCGACCACAGGAGAGAGCAAGCACACAGTGCCAATATCAGCCAAGAAGCCACACACCAACTGAGCCTGGCATTCGGCGGCTTCAGATACAACAGATCTGAAAGTCCCGGCACGCTCTTTTCTCTTTCCCATTCACCCTTGCGTTCCTTGGTTGTTGTACACTAGAAGGTTGCCTACTCATGGTTTGGCTTTTGTGGCCTCAGCAGAAAGCATGAATGTAGACAGGTTGTGAGAACCGGAAACTGAGCTTAAACTATTTAATGCCTCAGGGCCCACATTTGCTTTAAACTGCATACACCCTGTACCCCCAAACACTGGCGTTACAGCACACACTGAAGACTCCAAAGGCCCAGGTCTACCACGTGCCAGAGCATGCTCAACTTTTCAAATAAAGAGGCCACACGAGCACATCGGCGTCCTTTCCAGCCTTCCTTCTTATGGTGACTTTAGTTATGTAGCATTTCAGCGCTGAGAAAGTAGAGAGGCCATGCTGAAATTGGGCCTGGGTCACAAACTTGTAATCCCAGCTACCGGCTCAGCTGGGACAGGCACACAGTGAGGTCAAGGCCTGCCTGGACTGTGGGGTGAACTCAAGGCCAAGCTCAGTGACTTACAAAGAGCCTGTCTCCGAATTATTTTGGGGATGGGGTGGGGAAAGGGGTTCCAAGACAGGGTTTCTCCTTGCAGCTTTGGAGCCTGTCCTGGAACTCGCTCTGTAGACCAGGCTGGCCTCAAACTCAGAGATCTTCCTGCCTCTGCCTCCCGAGTGCTGGGATTAAAGGTGTGCACCACCACCGCCTGGTGTGGCTCAGTTTTTTTTTTTTTTTTTTTTTTTTTTTTTGGTTTTTCAAGACAGGGTTTCCTGTGGTTTTGGAGCCTGTCCTGGAACTAGCTCTGTAGACCAGGCTGGTCTCGAACTCACAGAGATCCGCCTGCCTCTGCCTCCCAAGTGCTGGGATTAAAGGCGTGCGCCACCACCGCCCGGCCCAGTATTTTTTTTAAAGTGCACAGTGTAGGGCAGGAGAGATGGCTCAGGGGTTGAGAGCACTTACTGTTCTTACAGAGGACCCAGAGCCAGTCCCCAGCTCCCACATGGTGGTTCACAAACATCTGTAGCTCCAGTTCCAGGGGCTCCAATGCCTTCTTTTGATCTCAGGCAGGCACCAGGCATGGACACGGTGCATATGCACACATGCAAGCAAACACTCATACACATGAAATAAATCTTTAAAAAAAAAAGTGCACAATAGTAAAACACCCGGCAATGTGCCTGAGGTTCTGAGTTCAATCCCCAGCATCAAAAGCAAATAAATAAATGGCTACGTTGTGGAGCCGTGTAGTTAACTGAACCACTATGTTTCTGTCTCGGGAACAAGAATGTCAAAACCTGACTCATAGCTACCCAGGAAATCACACACATTTCACGAGCACACGCTAGTGTGTCTACACTTCAGAAGGCACGCTACAGTCATCAGGGGCACACGCTAGTGTGTGCACACTTCAGAGGGCACGCTGCAGTCAGGGGCACGTGCTAGTATGTACACACTTCAGAGGGCACGCTGCAGTCGTCAGGGGACATGCTAGTGTCTACACTTCAGAGGGCACGCTACAGTCAGGGGCACATGCTAGTGTCTACACTTCAGAGGGCATGCTGCAGTCGGGCACGTGCTAGTGTGTGTACACTTCAGAGGGCACGCTGCATGTGCTAGTGTGTACACACTTCAGAGGGCACATGCTAGTGTGTGTACACTTCAGAGGGCACACTGCAGTCATTAGCATTCAAGCCCACATCTTCCAGACAACTCTAGCACATCAACAGTATGAAATCCTGATCACAGGCTAACACTGCAGGGGAAGCTCCAGGAAAGATGCATGGCCTAAAATGTCACAGAATGGACAGAATCAGAGATTTTTTTTTTTTTTGTCATAGAACAAGACAGAGTCTGTAAGAAACTTAAGGAACAATGCGATAGATTGACAATGGGGACTAAATTGGTGAAAAAGAGAAAGATGCCATGTGACAGGGCTCACATGTTTGTTTTTTTAAATTGGGGGAAAGGGAATGGAAAAAGGAGGAAGGGGAGGAAGGAGACCGGCCTCTGGGGATGGGAGCAGCAGAAGAGAGAGAGAGAGAGAGAGAGAGAGAGAGAGAGAGAGATGGGAGTGGGCAAGGCCACCTTTTAAATGAGAACATCGTGAATGTGCACGGGAGATGCTCTTAGTGGCTGCAGATGAGGACGCATCCTGTCAGGACCCCAAGGGCAGGAGTGCAGATGCCTGAATACTAACACTGGGTAAAAGTGCTTACCACACAAGCCCGGCATGTGTGTGCTCACACACTTACAGTTTTTCAAAATTTCAAAAATAGTTACATCCAGTATTATGCAAATAAGGAAAATCCTACTTTATTACTATTTAACAACTTTACCCGCAAGTATATAATTTCATTATAAACTAAAAAGAGAAAACAAATTCGAGGGTTGGGGGCTGGAGAGATGGCTCAGAGGTTAAGAGCATTGCCTGCTCTTCCAAAGGTCCTGAGTTCAATTCCCAGCAACCACATGGTGGCTCACAACCATCTGTAATGAGGTCTGGTGCCCTCTTCTGGCCTGCAGGCATACATGCAAACAGAATACTGTATACATAATATATATATATATATATATATATATATATATATATATATTTTTTTTTTAAAAAAAAAACAAATTCGAGGGTTGGAGAGGTTTAGAAAATAATTTTTAATAAGGAAATCCAGATCTAAAAATAAATATTTCCACCTGGGCCAAAAACCTATTCGGCCTCTGCTGCCTCTTCCACTTCTCCACATTCGAAGCGCACGAAGTCCACTACAGACACGCCCTGGGGCTGCACGTACTGCCCCAGTGTGATGGAAGGGTCCAGCAGGTACGGCTGGGACAGCATTCTGGTCTCAGTCTCTCCTCCAGGCTCATCGTCCAGGGAGCCAACAGAGAGAGGGGCCATGCCCACGACATGCTGCCCCAGGCGGCGGCCCACATCCTGCAGGTTTGCACTCTGCTCACAGGTCTCGCAGACGACCAGAGCCGCATACTTCCCCAGGACCAGGTTGTGGAGGGAGGGGCTCTGGGTTACTCCGTGCACGTAAGAGCCAACATAGAACCCAGACGGCACCTTCACCCAGGCAGCTCGCTTAAGAATCATGTTTTCTCCCAGTTTCCCTATAAAAGAGCAAAAACAAGAAACGACGACCACTGGATTGTGGTGACCAGGGTGGCATGAATGTGGCCAGGTATGCATGGCAACCTTTCTGTCCATGCAGTAAATCTTCAATGAGACAGAAGATGCGAGCCTCATCTTGTATCCTAGGAGGAAGGGGAGGAAGGAAAACGGCAGGGTCCCTACAGGATATCCTAGATGGGGCTGGCTGCCACAGACTCACCGCATGGTTCTGCCTCTTCCTGGCTCTGTGACCTCGGGCATTTATCAACTGCCCGAGTCTTAGCTTCCTCACCTATACAATGGAAATACTACCTACCTTTCAGGGTTACTGCGAGAAATAAAGAGGTGACATATGCAAGAAGCATGTCTTCTGTTGTCTCATGCATAGCGGGCACTCAGAACCTGGCTACTGTCATCAGACTAAACTCAGGCTCAGAGAGGTCGGGCGACGCACCCACCTATGTGTGGCAGAGTTGGAATTACAACTCAGAGTGGACCCCGAAGCAGAAACTGGATTTTCTCCCCACACCACTGTGATGAAAACACAACCACACAGAAACACACAACTCCCATCACCACCAGGGTCTGGGAAAGGTCTATAACCAAAAGCCCCTGACAGTTTCAACTTCCGCCTGCCAGAAGTACAAAGATAACACTCTCAAAACCTCATGAGAACCAAAAGCAGACTCTAGTCTTCTCCTTTTCCCCAGGATCCCCGTCCAACAGAACCCAAAACAAAGACTAGGGAGGGACAAAGGCCAAGCAGCAGGGTCTGAGGAAGATGCAGTGACACTTTCAGCTAGAGGTTATAAAGTGAGAAAGACCCAGGAATCAAGTAAACAGAAAGCAGATCAGAATTCTACCCAACAGACAACTACCAGAAGCTGCCAAGATCAAAACCCCCATTTCTTTCAGGATTTCTTAACACAGCTGCTGGCCTGGCTGTTCACCCAGGACTCGCTGGGCAGCAGTACGAGGTCACCTTGCAAAAGCAGAACTATGCCTTGACTAGAAGCTGCAGACGGCAAGAAAACTCCCAGCAGTGAACAGCCAACTTGCTTCCCTCGCTCCATCAGGACACATGGAAAGGGGGCAAGCGGCCCTCCTGAAGCCCCATGACCAGGCGGGGCTCCCTCACAATGGCTTCTGCAGACAGGCATCCTTATAAACTCACCAGCTCATTCCCAAAGCACATGAGCTTACATTTTCTTTAGAAAAAAAGATTTTTTATTTCACGTGTAGGGTGTTCTGACTGCATGGTTGTCTGCGAACAACATGCACGTTGTGCCCCTGGAAGCCAGAATCCCTCAGAACTGGAGTTCGAGATGGTCGCTAGCCACCAAGCTGGTGTTAGGAGTCAGACCAGGGTCCTCTGGAAAAACAGCCAGGGCTTTTAACTTCTGAGCCATCCCCAACCCCTTAAATTTTCTTCTCACCTTTGGTGTGTTTTTCCCTACAACATACACAGAAGGGGTCACCTGGAAGCTAGAGCCGCCTCATCTTTGTTTAGTGCGTGGTGAGAACTCCAGTTCCCTCAATACGCTACCCAGTTAGAGCTTGGGGATGCTGCCTCCTTTGGCTCTTCAGGGTGTCTGTTGCTTCCCGGAAGGCCAACCCAGATTCACATACTCCTGCCCTTAGAGGCACGTAAGCTTGTCATTCTTTTTTATTAGTTATTACTGAGAATTTCATACAGGTATGACACATTTCTATCATATTTACTTTTGAGAATGTCACACATGTGTATGACACATTTCTTTTTTTTTTTTGGTTTTTTGAGACAGGGTTTCTCTGTGGTTTTGGAGCCTGTCCTGGAACTAGCTCTGTAGACCAGGCTGGTCTCGAACTCACAGAGATCCGCCTGCCTCTGCCTCCCGAGTGCTGGGATTAAAGGCGTGCGCCACCACCGCCCGGCTTGTATGACACATTTCTATCACATTTATTACTGACAGCATCACACATGTGTACGTATGACATATTTCTATCATATTCACTCCTACCACCTGCCTCCAATTACAGAATGAGGTCTGGGGGGATATCGAAGAGACCAGGGAAACTCAGATCTTAACTTCCACTTCCCAGAACCCTCAGATACTCACCAATCGCTAAGGCCAAATGATCCTTGAGAGAGCCTTCTGTGCCGGGCCCAGCTGCAAGTTCAGAAAGCTCAGAGGAGTTCAGGAAGCCCTACGCACAGGAGACAAGCGTGAGCGGGCGCTGCACTGCCAGAATCAAAGAGCCTGGACCCGGGAAGATGGTAAGATGACCATCTATAAACAGACGAAGCTTCCGCTAGGCCCAGGATGTTAAAGACTGGCAGCATCGCCATGCCTACAAACCTCACTCTCTACTGCACCACCCCTTCTCTATTCGACCCTCATCCCAGGCAACCTCCTTAGGATTTCCTAGAAACCAGGACCAGGATTTTACACACTCATAGAGGATCAACCCTCTTGGTTTTGGGGGTGTTGCCAGGATTTTACACACCCATAGAGGACCAACACTTGTGGGTTTGGGGGTGCTGCCAGGATTTTACACTCATAGAGATCAACCCTCGTGGGTTTGGGGTGCTGCCAGGAACTCGTGATGCTGCAGGAGCAGGAGAGGACAGCACCATTTCCAGCTGAGCACTTAGCCTTTGACTCTGGTTCCCAGGGCGGGGCATCTGAGGACACTAATCCTTTTTTATTATTGTTTTATGGGGACAGGGTCATATTCTGTGATCTTGAAAATCTTGGAATGCACAGTGTAGCCCAGGCTGACCTCAAACTCCTGGAAATCTTCCTGCCTCTACCTCCCAAGTGCTGGGACTACAAATACACATCACAACCAGCTTGATGATGAACTTCCAAGGATACAAAAGGATGAGGATTTTTAAAAAAATTTGTTATGTATACAATAGTCTGTCTGCATGTATGTTTGCAGGCCAGAAGAGGGCACCAGACACCATTACAGATGGTTGTGAGCCACCATGTGGTTGCCAGGAATTGAACTCAGGACCTTTGGAAGAGCAGGTAATGCTCTTAACCATTGAGCCATCTCTCCAGCCCTGATGAGTTTTTTAAAAGTGCAAATACACAGCATTATTCATTGAGCAATGAATTTTGATTTCTAATTGTTGAATTTTGGCAATAGCCTAAATGCCCAAAACAGGAGACTGGCTGAATAATCCACACAAAAGAATACTATGCAACTAGGAAAAAAAAAGATAACAAGATAGTGAACATGGTGGAACAAAGGAAGATCTTTATGAACTGCTGTGAACTGTTCCCATGATACACGCAAATGAAAAAACGAGTGTGCACGTCACCATCTGTACCGGAATCAAATGCACGTTCTTCGTAACAAGAAATACTTAAAAGTCAAACCATGATCCAAAGAGCCCACTTATTTACAAAAGTGGACGAGAATGGGGTTTCGAGAAGCTGGGGAGATGGCTCAGTGGTTAAAAGCACTGACTGCCCTTCCAGAGGACAAGTGTTCAATTCCCAGTACCATATGGCAGCTCGCAACTGTCTATAAGCCCAGTTTCAAGGGACCCAGCGCTCTTCCTGGCCTGTGAGGGCACCGAACACACATAGTGCGTTATATAGGTAAAACAATCATATGCATAATGTAAAAATAAATCTTAAAAAAGGAAAGAAAGGAGAATGAGATTCAAGGCTGGAGAGACAGCTCAGAGGTTACGAGCACATAAGGCTCTTACACAGGATCTGAATTCAGTTCCCAGCACCCATATTGGGCAGCTGACAACCACTGTGACTCCTTCTCACCTACCTTGTGGGCACCCAAGTGCATGCAAACAAACATAAAATTAACCTTATTCAAGAAAAAATAATGAGATTCAAAAGGGATTAAGGGGGCCCAGTGAGATGGCTCAATGGGCAAAGGCGCATGCTGCCAAGCCTGACCACCTGAGCAGCTGCAGAACATAACGGAAGGACAGAACTGAGTCCTGCCAAGCACGTGTGCACACACACACCAGTAAGTATATCGTAATAAGAATAGTGCAATAAAAAAAAATCTTTAAAAGAGAAGGAGTAAGATATCTCTTTGTTTTGAGAGTTCCTTTAAAGACTCTAGAGTCATTGATGTGATATTCTGGATTAACAATCTGTGGTTTCTGATCAGTTGGGGCTGAAGAATCAGCTTGTGATTATCAAGAGACCAGAACACCGATGTGAAAGCCTTGCTTTACATGGACAGTCGATGCTGGCTGGCAAGGACTGAGAACTGAGCATCACTGAGGGGAAATCTTCTGGGAAGGGTTTCCTTGCGGTCACCAGGTAAGGCAGTGAGAACTGGATCCCCAGCACTTGCATAAAGAGATGGTCACCCCGAAAAGAACAGACCCCTAAGGCATGGTGACAAATTCAGCAAGCGGAGACGCCCTTCAGACTCACCTTGGTGTAGGTGGACAGTTGATCTTGCAGGCTCTGACAGTGAGACAGGGTCCCCAGGGCGACTTGCTGGACCAACTGCTGAAACTTTAAATTTCTAGAGACAAAATCCGTCTCACAGTTTACCTGTGGGAATAATGGTACAGCTGCACAAGCTGCTTACGAACAGTCTCCAAACGTCCTTGAGGTTGGAGGCTAAGCCAAGATGTCAGCAGAACAGGCTGCAGTCTCCACAGAAGCAAACAGCCCCGGCTTAAAGCTGCAGCTCCACAGCTCTGATGAAGCAGGAACCAGGAAGTGACTGTTGCCATGGCAGGGAGTCGGCAACAACCTGCATACCCAGGAGGACCCCAGAGCATCCTGAAGGACTCCCGAGTTCACCACACACCACAGTCACCTCGTCCATTAACCTGCATACCCAGGAGGACCCCAGAGCATCCTGAAGGACTCCCGAGTTCACCACACACCACAGTCACCTCGTCCATTAACCCCGTCCTACCCCAAACCTTTTCTGTCTTGTGAAAGGGTCTCGGGCTGGCCGTGAAGTGGGTGAGCAGCCGTGGATGGCCCTGAACTGATCTTCCTGCCTCTGCCTCTAAGTGCTAGAACTACACCAGGAACCACCATGCCCACTCTCCAATCCACTGTTACTGTAACCTTCTCTGCATCTGCTGTCAGTCGTGACCTGCCGCGCACCACGCCCCCGTGTCTGCGCTCTGTGCACTGGCACCCAGTTACCGAGCTTCGGGCAAGGGGGCTGGAGGTTAAAATACACAGACACACACACAGAGATTGTGACACAGGTCATCCTTGAATTCCCCAAGAATGCCCCCTTTATTGTGTTCAGGGGCAGATTATATAGAGATAGACACACCCCCAGCCAACCCACCAGAAACCACTCTCCTGCCATCAGGAACTCCCGAAGGTCTCGTGCTCAGAGCAGCTGTAGGCACTCAGATCAGGGGATTACAAGAAATTCCCTGCTCCCAACAATGACCCTCCAGCCTCCTCTAAATCCACTACTTATTAGTCCTCAATATACAGAGTAACACATTAACATAATTACTAACTTTAAAAATCTATTTTACTTTTTCTCATTTTTTTTCAAGGGTAAAGGGGTCTGGATTTCACTTTCGCCTAGCTGCCCTCAAAACCACAGTAATCATCCTGCCTCAGTCTCCCAAGTGTTGAGATCACAGGAAAACCTACCTGTTCCAGGTCACAATGCTGCACTGGATCCACACTGAGGAGAACCAATCTAGGTTGCTAGGCCGTTTCCCATCAAGATGCCTGTGTATCTCCACACTAAACCCAGGCCCTGAGAACCGAACTCCGACCACCACTGCAGTTCTCAACAGATGCCGTAAGCACGCAAAGGCCCTACCACGGGCCTTGTACCCCAAGACAAGGCTGTTTCTAGTTCATGGACTCCCCAATGACTCACCTCTACTAGCACGGCTGTGTTTCCCTCTTGCAGCAGTCCAATCAAGCCTTCTTTGGCCTTCCTCCCACAGAGCTTGGCTGCTTTGCTCCAGCCTTCCTTCTGAGCCTGCTTGTGCAGCCAGGCCTCTGCCTACAAATGGAAAAGAGGAAAATTCGAAATGAATGGTGCTTTAAAGTATATCCAAACCAGCCCTGCAGTGGTGGCGCATGCCTTTAATCCCAGAACTCGGGAGACAGAGGCAGGCAGATCTCTGTGAGTTTGAGGTCAGCCTGGTCTACAAAGTGAGTTCCAGGAAGGCGGAGGCTACAAATAGAAACCCGTCTTGATAAACAAAACAAAAATTATATCCAAACCAACCGATGCTTTCTGCACTCCCACATTCTGTAACAGAAACTAGTGCCTACTAAATGCTTTAATCTTCACAACCCCACTACGGGTCAGTGTCTTTGTTACACAGACAACGCTGACATATCTCTAAAGGATTAACTGTAACGTACAAAATTACGGTGCATGAGGGCCTCTGGCGTCTAACTTCGAAATTTACACAAACACTGATCACCAAGCAGTAGCAAATTCCACAGCCCTCTAACATGAGATCAACTCTGGGAAAATCTGGGTCAATGGACGAAATCGTTTAAGCCAAATTCTTCGCTGTGGCTCTGTCGTTAAGTTAAGGACGCTGGGCCGTAGGTCACGTCTATGATCCCCAGAACGGCCCCGGAAGAAAAGTATGATGTCGAGCCGCAGCACCAGGTCGGGCAGCGCCTCCTCCCACCTGCTTGAGGTCACCGCCACAAGTCTCCAGAGCTTTCTTGCAGTTGACGAAGGAGTAGCCTGTTTTCCGCCGCAGCTTCATAAGGAGCTCCTTGCTGGAGGCAGATGCCAAGGAGGGGCCCGCGTGAAACGTGTGCCATGGCTGAGACGACTGAAGCAGGACGGACCTCGCCTGGAGGGAGGAAGGAGAAAGGAGATGAGCGGTAGGGAGCGCCCGGGGCTGGACAGAGGCGAGGGGGCACGTCCGCAGGGCGAGCCGGGTGGATGGCGCGGAGTCCGGATCGGGGAACAGGAAGGGCTCGCTCACGGCACCCGGGAGCGCAGGTTAACCCCTGGGCCACGAGCCCTCACCGAGCGGCCGGTGCACACGACCGGGAAGAAGCGCAGCGACCGCAGCAGCGACATCCTCTCTAGCAGCCGGACACGCCCGCGCGCCGGCGCACAGGTGAGACTCCCGGCCTACGGCGTGGCGCGAGGGCCAAAACTCCTCCCGGAACGTGTCGAGCGAGGATGCTGCCACCTGCAGACCGGAGGAATATAATCGCCTCTTCGGCTTGACTTTTTAAACTGCATCAGAAAAGACTTAGACCTCAGTGGGTAAAACAGAAAAACGACATGGTAACATTGTTACAAAATAACAACACAAGACATGTAGGCAATAGTTTATGTTTCTTTATTTCCAATTTTCATTTTCAGTATTCATTTATGACTCAGGACAAAGGGGAAGCAGGTAGGTGGGCTCAGGAAACTATCCAAAGTCACCTGGAGAGGTGGCATGAAGTTCCTTCAATAAACCGAATATATAATTACTGAATCAGCAAAATGTCTGCTGAACACCAGTGTGCCTGGGGCTCTTGTCAGTTTCAGGGGATTCGTGATGAATAAATGACAGACAGCCCTGCGCACCAAGGTATCTATTGGTGAGGAAAAAGAATCAGATGGCAAGATAAGGTCCCTAAACAGATAAAGATCTCCCAAGAAGGAAGTCACAGCCAAATAGAAGGACCAACAAAAGGAGGGTGTTTTTGTTTTGTTTTTCCAGAAGCAAAGAGCGAATTTTAACAGGAAGCAGTGGCCCTTTCTGTAAGAAGAAGTAAGGAAATGCAGCCACAGAGCTAGCGAACAAAGAGTAGGACTTTAGCAATTTGGCTAAAAGTGCAATACAAAGAGGTAGGAAATGAAATACAAAGCAGTTTGTGAGCACGCAGATGTAGCCTGAGTTCCAGGCAGAGACATTCGCTTTTGTGGTAGAAGCTAAATCCAGCAGATCTGGGAAGACTGTAAGAATCTGAAGAGTGGTTTGGAGGTTAAGAGGAAGGCAGTAGACACACCAGAGTTAGCTGTGCGCCTAAACAGTAAGCAAAGAGACCCGTCCAGACCGCTTCAGAGGGCAGAGACAAGACGTGACGGGAAGACAAATTAGGAAGGAAAAGCTAGAGACCAGAAGAACCTAGAACTCAATCCAGGTTGGATACGACATGATAATCTGTGGTCAGGCCTTGAACTCTGCAAAGGATGAAGAAGTATAACCCAAGGGACAGCTCTGCAGCTTGTCCCACCCAGGCTCTGGCTGTCCTGGAACTCCAATTGTAGACCAGGCTGGCCTCGAACTCTCAGAGATCCACCTGCCTCTGCTTCCCAAGTGCTGGGATTAAAGCCGTGCGCCACCACCGCCTGGCTCAGGCTCAGGTCTTAGAGTCGTACTATAGCAGGCAAGAAGCAGGTGTTCTGAGGTGTCTTGGTACCAGCTCCCCCTCAATATCTACATTTTGTGGGTGCAGAAGAGATGATTAATGCTCATTTTTTCCCTTAAAGAATGTCAAAGAAATTTTTTTTTGGTTTTTGTTTGTTTGTTTGTTTTTGTTTTGTTTTTTGTTTTTTTTTAAATATTTATTTATTTATTGTGTATACAATATTCTTTCTGCGTGTATGCCTGCAGGCCAGAAGAGGGCACCAGACCTCATTACAGATGGTTGTGAGCCACCATGTGGTTGCTGGGAATTGAACTCAGGACCTTTGGAAGAGCAGGCAATGCTCTTAACCGCTGAGCCATCTCTCCAGCCCCTTGTTTTTGTTTTTTGAGGCAGGATCTCGCTATATAGTTCTAGCTGGCTCGAACTCGGGCTTCAGACTCACAAAGGTCCACCTGCTTCTGCCTCTGGAGTACTGGAGGGTTAAAGGCATATGTTGCCACCCCAAGCAAAGAATGTGCTGTTTTAAAAAGTCCTTTCTGAAGCTGGGCGGTGGCACACACCTTTAATCTCAGCACTCAGGAGGCAGAGGCAGGTGAATTTCTGTGTTTGAGGCCAGCCTGGTCCATAGAGTTCCAGGACAACCAGGGCTACACAGAGAAACCCTGTCTCACAAAAACAAGCAAAAAAGTCCATTCTGTTTAAAGACCCGGAAGTGATCAGGGGCAGTCTCTCCACAGCCATGATTCATACCCAGTTTGCCTCCCTTACCCCCCATATCCTGCACACCGTCTCATCCTCCTCCGCTGAAGGCCCCTCTTTGGGCTTTAAACTCATTGCTTCTAGGGCTCTGCTATTTTTAACAAGCTGTCCCCCTCCTGCATCTCCCTAAGAATACCTCGGGGAGCAAACTGGAAGAGGTAAGAAAGAAGACAGGCAATCCATCCTTCTCTTTTCTCCAGATGTTTATGGCTCTGGAGATATGCCACCCTCTGCTGAGGCAGGGGCTGGGCTCAGCAGCAGGGGTGAGGCCCAGCAGGTCTCACTTCCCTGTGCCTGGCCCTATAGATGTTGATATTCACATCCTCATCCCGTTGGGCCAGCTCCAGCTGGAAGTGCTGGGGCAGGAAGTGCCGAAAGAAGCTCTCGGTCCCATGCTCCTCTCTCATCTTGCAGGCCAGGTAGATGGTGCCCTGGGGCCCACACAGGTGTTGGAGGGTCCCCACCAGCTGTGGGAAGGTAGGTTCCAGATACACAATATCTGCCCCCAGCACCAAGTCATAGTTTTCAGGAAAGCCATGCTGGTCAATTCCCCAGGACAAGGCACAGACCTTCACCCGGCCTCCAGATGGTACGTTAGCGCGGACATTATACTGGATCTGCTGTAAGGCCAGTGGTAGATCAGTGATGGTAACATCCCCCCCTGAGGGAGAGCAAGGAGGAGAAATCCAAGTCAGAGGGACCATGAAATGGCTCATGACTCCTGCCCGGAGGGTCCAGAGACCTCAAGGCCTCATGCCTTGAAAGCCCGAAGTCCATACTTTGGCTTTTAGCTGCCCTAACCCCAGCCTCACCCATGCCAGTCTTGTTACTCTACATTCTACAACATCAACATTCTCTCCGAGCTAATCTTCAACCTCTCTGCCCAACACACAACAACCAGATGTCAGCAAAAGCCTGGGCAGGACCAAGCTGGCGACGAGCTGGGCGCCCCCACCCACCTACCCACCCAAACTCAGAAGACGTGACCTCAGCTGAGCCTCAGAGGACAAGCACAAGTTGGTCAGATGAAGCTTTCCAAGCACGAAACAGAGCACAAGGGCCTGGAAGGCAAAGGGCACGGCATAGTTAAGGAAGGCTACAGTCTAGAACAGCGGTTCTCAACCTACAGGTCTCGACCCCCAAATGGCCATGGGAAAACACAGATTCATATGATTCATAACAGCAGTAAAATTACAGGCATGAAGTAACAACAAAAATAGTTTTATGCCTGGGGGTCACCACAGCATGAGGAACGGAATTAAAGGGTTAAAGCATTAGGAAGACTGAGAACCACTGCTCTAAAATGTCAAGACCGTACCCAAGGCCTCTGGCATGCTAAGGAGAGCCAGGCTTGAGAGTGTGTTCACATGCTGAGCAAGCACTCAGCCGCTATACTCCCGGTCCAAGAAACAGGTCTGAAGAGAAGAATCTGGGGTAAAGATGACCAGATCGGTATTACAGAATACTTTACTCACACAACAAACGAGGACTGAGTTCTTGCTAAATGCTAGGGATACCATGGGAAGCAAAACCAAACTACAACCTCCCTAAAGTTTCCCTCTGGACATGGAAACACGCACACACAAATCACAAAAGTAACTACTTGATTGGAAGCAGGATTAACAGTATAGAAAGCAGAAGCAATAAGATCTCACTCATCCATCCTCATCACGGGTCCTCTGTGCCAGGTGTCTGGAATACAGCAGTGAACAAGACAGATCCACCCCTTATGCTGGGCAATGGTGGCGCACGCCTTTAATCCCAGCGCTCGGGAGGTAGAGGCAGGCGGATCTCTGTGAATTCGAGGCCAGCCTGGTCTACGAGAGCTAGAGCTAGTTCCAGGACAGGCTTCAAAGCTACAGAGGAACCCTGTCTCTAAAAACCAAAATAATAATAATAATGATAATCCACCCCCATGGAGTTTATAGAATAGTGTAGGCATGGCAAAACTTCCCTGTGATTTTAGCACTAGGGAAGCAGAGTCGGGACAATCATCACTTAGAGACCAACTACACAGCAAGACCCTAACTCAGTAAACTAGAGGAGGGCTGGAGTGAAAAAACAAAACACTACTACTAATAATAATAGTAATAATAATGTTTCAAAATAAATTAGTTTTAAAAAGGGAGCAGGCTGGGGTTGTAGCTCAGCTGGTAGAATACATAAGGCCCTTGGTTTTATTCCACCAAAAAATTAAGTAATTAATTTTTAGACCGAAAGTGATAGTACATGCCTGTAATCCCAACACTAGAGAGGAATAGGCAGCCAAATCAGAAGTTCAAGGTCACCCTTGATTACCTACTTTGAGGCCAGTCTAGACTCCACGAGACTCTGTTTCAAAAATAGGGGGATGGGGCAATAAGGTAACTCAGTGGATAAAGATGCTTGCCACCAAGCCTTACAATCTGAGTTTGAGTTTTGAGCCCCATATGGTGGAGAGAACTGACTCACACAAACGTTCTTTTGACCTCCACACGTATGCCATGACAAGTATGCTCCCCTCAATAAACAAATGTAACTTTTTCAATTAAACAAAGAACAGTGGTGCCAGACAGTGGTGGGCACAGGCCTTTAATCCCAGCACCTGGGAGGCAGAGACAGGCTGATCTGAGTTTGAGGCCAGCCTGGTCTACAGAGTGGGTTCCAGGACAGCCAGGGATACACAGAGAAACCCTGTCTCGAAAACAACAACAACAAGCAGTGTCAAGAAGAGAAGATATGACTAAAAGAAACGAAATACCCAAGCCTAGCGGTACCCACCTGTCTGTAATCGTAGCACTTGGGAGGCTGAGGCAGGAGGACGGTTAGTCTCAGACCATCTGGGGCTGCATGGCAAGACACATTGTCAACAAACCAAAAATAAACAGGGCCTGGTGGCTCACACCTATAATCCCAGCACTTGGGAAAAAGAGGCCAGAAGATGAGCAGTTTAAGGCCAACCAGGGTTACATTAGACCTTATCTAAAAGAACAACGCAAAAAATAAGACACACAATACATCAAATACATGGTACAGTGAGGCACCAAGCAGGGAAGAGGTATGGCTCCTTTGAGGACAGACGGCTTGGGAAATCCTTCCTAAGCATTCTTGGGAAAGACCTAAAGAGAAGCAGGGATGGAGCAAACCACATGGCTCCCCCTGGCTAAAGTCTACCAAACACCTGATCAGCAAGCAGGCACAGACAGCTTGAGGCAGGACCGTGCCTGGCAGGTGTGAAGATGGAGCAGCAGGGACAAACAGCAGCAGGAGCAGAGGGAGGGGGACGGGGGGACGGGGGACTCCTGTGATGAGAGAAGGTGGGGCAGTTTTAAGTGGAAGGACTTCCTTACACTGACTCAGGGTTTAGTAGGTGTACTTTGATTGTTGTGATTTAAAAAACAACAAAAAACAAAACAAAACCCACAAGCGGGCTGGAGAGATGGCTCAGCAGTTAAGAGCACGTGTTCGTGTTGCTCTTGCAGAGGACCCCAGCTTGACTCCCATCATGTGACCCACATGGTGGCTCACAACCATCTGCAACTCCAGTTCCAGGTGATCTGATGCTTCCTTCGGACATCTTCAGGCACCAGGATTGCATGTGGTACACACATACAGGCAGAACACACACAAATAAATAAATAAATCTTTAAAACACACACACACAAGCAAAAGACTGTAGCAGAGCAAGGACAGAAGTAGGGGAATTTAGTTAGGAAGCAACTGCAAAGGTACTTGTCATGGGGTAAGATGATCTTGGTTGGAAATCAAGTAAGTGACAAAGACGAAGAAGCAGTCAGATTCTGAATATATTCTGAAGGTGCTGCCAGTGTCAACAAGCTGATATTCTCTCCTCTCTCTCTCTCCCCTCTCTCTCTCTTTCTCTCTCCTCTCTCAGAGATTTTTATTAAGGATTTTTATTTTGATTAAAGATTCTTTTTTTGACTCGAGACAGGGTTTCTCTGTAGCTTTGGAGTCTGTCCTGGAACTTGCTCTTGTAGACCAGGCTGGCCTCAAACTCACAGAGATCTGCCTACCTCTGCCTCCCCAGTGCTGGGATTAAAGGCGTGCACCACCACTGACTGGGGATGTTTTTTGAACATTTGGCCTAACTCAGACCAAATTGCCCGTGATGTAAATGAAGAGGGCTTCAGGAGAGGAGGCAGACTTGGAAACGGGAGCGCGATTTCATTTGTGAGCAAAGTCTGAAATGTCTATCAAACAATCCCGGGAAGATACTGAGTAGGCAGGGGTTATGTAAACAAGTCTGGATATAGAAATGAGAGAATCCTGGTCCTCACCATAAAAAGGACACTCAAAGCCACAAAATCATGTGACTTCTCAGGAGGGAGCATAGCCAGAAAAAAATAAGGGGTCAAAAGGGCTACTCCTGAGCTCTGGGGCACTCAAAGTCTCTGTTGTAAGGATGAAAAGGAATTAATATAAAAAGAACGAAAAAGTATGCCAGCAGTGTAGGTGGAAGCCAGAAGTGCACTGGCCCAGAAAGCAAAGGACGTTTCAAGGAGAGAAGAGTATCATGTCAGTGCTGAAACAACTGGAGTGTGCTAGAGACTGGTCCCGAGTTCAAAACACAACCCCAGCTAGAGACCCGGAGGGAGTGCCTAACTGGGTGGACTGAGGAAAGGACAGGAGAGGACTACAGTGCTGTGGACATTTGGATTTACTCTCTCCGGAGCAGAGAAATGACTCACGGGATGTAGGGATGTAGGGATGTAGGGATGTAGGATCGGCCGCTGACCTCCCCACAATAGAAATTCAGCATAACTATGTACGTATATATCAATCATATACACATGCATACACACAGCCAGTATGTAGATTCTACTCTGTGTGTAAAGGATAGATAGATAGATAGATAGATAGATAGATAGATAGATAGATAGATAGATAGAGTCACAGATAAGGGTGGTAATTGCAGAGGAGACATCCACAGTTTGAAGAATAAGAAGGTTAGGAAATAAATGTCTAAGAGCATGGAAGAATAAGCAGGCAAAGGAAATTTGACAAGCTAGCTGGGTAGCACAAGGACCCACCTGAACTCAGCGAAAACCAGCTTAAAGTGAGTCTATGAGCACAATTCTGTGAGTACTAAGAGATCCAAGCCAGCCTGGGCTGGGGGTGGTGGGGAGGAAGGAAGGGCTGTTTGAGCCTAGCAATGAAGAATACATTTGCATTCGCCAAGCAGTAAAACTGTTTCAAGCAGAAAGTGCAGCCCCCACGAAGTCCCTAAGGAAGGAGACATCAAAGCAGGTTTGTAGAATGAATAGATACAGGCCAGGGAGCAGAACAGAAAGAGGTCACAGAGGGAGGCAGGACATTGGTAGCCAGGTCAAAGGGGTCACTTTTACACGGAAAGAAATAAGGATCGGTAGATGACTTGGACGGCGGTGTGGTGGGGTGTGGGGATGATACCTGCATTTTGAAAAAGCCACTCTGATTGTAGGGTGTAACTGAGCCAGGATGTAGGTGGGGGCCAGGACTCAAAGCAAGAAGACCAACCAGTTTAACTCCTTATTATAGTCTGAGCAAATGATGGTGGTGGCTCAGGCTGCAGAGCCAGGAGGGGAGTCGAGAAAACACAAGAAAATCCAAGAGATTTTTAGGAGTTAAAGTCCACAGGACATGAAGGGTATGAGGAAGAAAAGCAGGGACATGACAAAGGTGATGTTACGGTTCCATACTGGGTGGGTGGTGGCTTCATGATGGGAGAGCCTGAGGGAGAAACAGGTTTGGTGGAGGAAGATCACAGGGTCAGTTTGGGGGTGGTAACCCTTCCCATCATGAAGACACTTGTGAAATTGGGGCAAGAAGTGGTGGTGGACAACCCAAATATGGTGGGACAAGGGACAGACAGTTGTGCGTGTGTTAAGAATACAGGACCGGGCCGGGCGGTGGTGGCGCACGCCTTTAATCCCAGCACTCGGGAGGCAGAGGCAGGCGGATCTCTGTGAGTTCGAGACCAGCCTGGTCTACAAGAGCTAGTTCCAGGACAGGCTCCAAAACCACAGAGAAACCCTGTCTCGAAAAACCAAAAAAAAAAAAAAAAAAAAAAGAATACAGGACCGGGGCTGGGCGGTGGTGGCACACGCCTTTAATCCTAGCACTCGGGAGGCAGAGACAGGAGGATCTTTGTGAGTTGGAGGTCAGCCTGGTCTACAAGAGCTAGTTCCAGGACAGGCTCCGTAGCTACAGAGAAACCCTGTCTCGAAAAACAAAAAAACAACAAAAAAAAGAATACAGGACCGGCTGATTTCTGGGACACAAAGCGAGAGAATAGATCACACCCAGATTTCAGACTTGGCAACTAATCAGGGCACAAAGCTTCCGCATCCCCCCTCCCCCTTGCTGGCCTGACAGTGCGTGTGCGCTCTCTCTCTCTCTCTCTCTCTCTCTCTCCCCTTTCTCTCTCATGCACGTACACACACACACACACATTCTCCCTTTCCTCCTTCCCTCCCTTCCTACCCGAGACAGGGTCTTATGCTCTAGCCCAGGTTGACCCTTGACCTTATACCAATCTTCTTACCTCTGCCTCCTGAGTGCTGGGATTATAGGCATGAACCCCTAGACTTAGCTTCTCTCCTCCTAATGTAACTTTCTGACTCTCATCCACCCACCCTCCTCGACCCCTCATCTGTCAGCCTCCCCTTGATGGACCCTTCAGCGGTCAAGATAGCTCTGACAAGAGTCCCCCCCACCGAGTATGTGCCATAGCGTCTTCTCACACTGCCCCTCCCTAGACCACGAGGTCTTGGAGAGAGGAAATCCTTGTTATCCACGTCAGCGCCCCCAGCAGGACTCTTGGCACACAGAGGACTTAGAATACATGTTGACTGAATGAACAGAAGAATGAATGTCTGTGTCTGCAAAGCCTTCCCTCAACATGACCCAGTTATGTCCCCTATGACAAGGACATCTTGTTTGCATGACTTAGACCACAGGTAAGGAACTTTTTTAGTTTCTGACTCTTTATTAATTACCCCCTACATCTAAAACGAATATCGATAACCAGCACACCAC
Organism: Chionomys nivalis; assembly: GCF_950005125.1. Lineage (NCBI taxonomy): Eukaryota > Metazoa > Chordata > Mammalia > Rodentia > Cricetidae > Chionomys > Chionomys nivalis. The sequence continues at coordinate 29,877,189 of NC_080110.1, read as the reverse complement.
CTACATCTAAATGAATAATATATATATGTATATATATATATAACCATTATACCCTAGCCCTCCAAAATTCACACCCTTATTTCTTCTAGCAATAAAAACTTAAAGCTGTATTTGGTATGGTGGTATGCACCTGCAATTCCAGCACTTGGAAAATTAAGGCATGAGGACCATTTTAGGCCAGCCTGGGCAACAAGAGACTTTTCTCGACTAGACCACACCCCATCCCACATCCGAGAGAGAGAGAGAGAGAGAGAGAGAGAGAGAGAGAGAGAGAGAGAGAGAGAGAGAGAGAGAGAGAGAGAGAGAGAGAGAGAGGAGGGGGGGGGAGGGGAGGGGAGGGGAGAGAGATTTAAAAAGATAAAACTCAAAAGACTCTAACATAACGAAGCTATAAAGCTTTGATGAGGTTTAAGGCCCTAGGTCTCTTCTCCCTTCCGAATACCCACCCACACATGTATTTTAACGCAAGAGCATCTCCAGCATTTTTCTTGGTTTGTTTTGCCCACCCTTGTACCAACTAGCCTTGGTGTTCTGAACTCCGATCAGCGCTGTCTGCTTCACAGTAAAGTAGGGGTTTGTTAAAACTATAGAACTGAGTTGAGTTCAAAAGTCCTGCCCACCCCAAGGAATCCACGTATTAACTTCCCGCACTCGGCTCCCCCTCCTCCCGCGATGCCAGCTCACGCACCCTGCAGCGCAGCCAAGATTCCCACGATGCCCGTCCCAGCGCCCAGTTCGATCACCTTCTTGCCTCGAAAATCCACATTCTGACTCTCGAAATAGTTACACAGGCTCAGAGCCTACGAGGGGTTGGAAAGAAAGAGAAAGAGGGACATTGTCACGACCGTGCTTCCATGTGGGAGAGGCGGGGTCCGGGAACTGGATCTCTCAGGGACCCTCACTGAGGGCAGCCCCTTCCTCACCGCATCCCACACGCGTGCCGCCACCCCAAGGCGCGACCCAAAGTTCTGCGTGATGCTTAGCTCGTGCCCACAGAAGCAGAACCGGCTGCTCTCCGAGTAAGAGTCGGTGAAGAGCCGGACCTCCCGTGGGAACACGGATTCGGGTTCGGGTTCAGGATCAGGGTGGGAGCTGGCCATCAGGCAGAGAAAGCACCGGAGCACGTCGGCCGGCGCTCGGATCCCACTCGGTGGCTGGGTTGAGGCTGGGGACTGCCAGCCATCTGGGCTGCTCCCAGGCACCGGGCCCCGCCTCCCCAGCTCGCCCTCCTCCCTCCAGCTGGACTTCCTGGAGATGGATGGGGTCGACCCCTCGAGCTCCGGTCCCTGGCGCACACAGAACAGGACCCATGCAACACCACACAGGTCGGACCCGGCTGACTTGGTTTGAGACCACGAATAGGGAGAAGAAATAATGCTTGATGCGACCGTCAGAGGCGGGATCCTCATAGCCCGCTCACCTGTGGGGCGCACAGGTGCATGGAGGCATCTGGGAGCCCAGACCAGGCAGAAGCAAGCCTACAGAAAAGGCGGGGTGCCTGGGGCTGGCCATCTCGCGAGCTCAGTCAGTCCAGCAGCGCGCTTGCCCTCCCCTGCTCGCCCCTTCAGGGTCCTTCCCTCACGTCCAGCAGAATTCGCCCTTGGTTCTTTAAGGGGCGGGGCCTACTGGCAGCCCGCGGTGTGCGTCATCAACCTGCGCCCGAAGCCACGGCTCTCCACGTGGATTCTGTGGCATCATGGCGGGAACGGAGGCCCCCCAGCCGCAGAAACGCTATTACCGGCAGCGCGCCCACTCCAACCCCATGGCGGACCACACGCTGCGCTAGTGAGCGAGCCGGGTGGGGTCCGGGAGGGAGGCAGGGCTCCTCAAGCAGCCTGGGACCTGAGAAGGACCCGGGAGAGTTGTCCGGGTGACACGTCAGCCGGGGACGGGTTAGGGAGACGAGCAGAAGGCGGAGTTGACCGGCTGGCGGCTGGGAGGGGTCCTGGTGTTGTAGACCAGGTCTGGGTGGACTTGCCAACCAGATCTGGGAAGAGAAAAACATTATTGCTGAAACTAAAGTGAAGAAGCGAAGCAAGTTGATTTTTCGAGACAGGGTTTCTCTGAGCAGCCCTGGCTGTCCTGGAACTTGCTCTATAGCCCAAGCTGGCCTCGAACTCACGGAGATCCACCTCCCTCAGCCTCCTAAGTGCTGAGATTAAAGGCGTGCGCCACCATACCGGGCTCCTATTTGCTTTTATTTTTTATTTTATTTTAGTTTTTTAGTTTATAAAAAGATAAACATATATACACTCCGGGCCACCGCTTGCTTCATCCTCTGCACAGAAAACACATACATAAATAGATTAGTGTGTCAGTGTCTGGGAGAAAGAATTTGAGTTCCAGAAAGGAGAGCTCCCTGACACATTACTACCCAGAAGTAGAGATTGTCAGGTCAGCAATCATAGCCTCATGAAGAGCTGTGATTCACACCCTAGGAGCCAGGGGACTTTCTGTCATGCCCTCTAGATACCACATGGCCCACGACTGGATTTTTTGAGAAATCTACCATCTCCCTCCCACCCCTACACAAGCAGGTCGCAATGGCATGCCCTACAGTCTCACGTGTCTGTCTTCTTTTCAATAGCCCTGTGAAGCCAGAAGAGATGGACTGGTCTGAACTTTACCCAGAGTTCTTTGCACCGCTTACTCAAAATAAGAGCCATGATGATGCAAAGGATGAGGAAGAGAAGCAAGCTGGGGCCCAAGTGGAGTTTGCAGACATAGGGTGTGGCTACGGTGGTTTGTTAGGTAAGGTACCAGCAGTCTTCCTGGGACAAGGAGAGGCCTGGGATCTGCAACCTCAGCAGGTCAGGCACAGAGTTAGTTGACCTTTCCTCCTGTGACCAGACGTAGTGACATCAGGTAGCGAGCCTCCACCTTTCTTCTACCCTGGGTCTGTGGCCTTTGCTCTGGAGAAGGGAGGGGGCTGCCTGAAATGTATCTTAGGACTGGGCCGTTCTGTCTGGCTCCAGTCCCTACACAAGCCATGTCACCTGCCCTGTGCTGGGTCAGTGAGCCGGTCAGCACAAGCGTCAGAGATCATCAGCTACCGCGGGCACTGATCCTGAACTGTCTTTCTTGGGGATTCCACCAGCTTCTCCCTTCTACATGCTTTCTCACCAGAACACATTCTGCCCCACACTCTTAGGATTTGGGGTTCCTGTTGTATTGTCTTGGCTTTCGAGAGCATGCATGCCAAACTACTTGCCTGTGTTTCACCCTTCCCCTATAGAGACTGGAAATGTTGCCTCACATCCGAGCTCTCCCCCGTTAGTTCTATGATCTTGAGCATTTCTGAGCCTCAGTTTCCCCACCTTCACAATCTGCCACAGAGCGTGAAAAGGATCAAATGAGACTTTGTCATGAAAACGCTCAAGCAGCGGTTCTCCACCTGTGGGTCGCCACCCTTTGGAGTAACATATCAGATATTTACATTACAGCTCATAACAGTAGCAAAACTACGATTATGAGTAGCAGTGAAGTAATTGTGCGGTTGAGTCAGCATACCTTAAGGAGCTAAAGTTTCTGTGCAGCATTGGGAAGCTGAGACATTGCTCTGAAACAAACGCAGCTGTGCTTGTAGTTTCTGCCCTTTTACTCTAGTCTATATGACAGGTCTGTTTGTTGGTTTTTATTTTATTTTTTGAGACAGGATCTTGCCATGTAGCCCTGTCTGGTCTGGAACTTGCTATCTGGAGCAAACTGGCTTTTAACTCACAGAGATTCCACCTGCCTCTGTCCCCCTTCCCCTATTTCCAATGCTTAGGATTAAAGGCATGAGCCACCACACTGCCCCTGTGACGTGTGACAGTTTTGTGTCTTTTCTGTCTCCTGCAGAAAACTGCGGGTGTGGGTATCTGCCCTGCTCATGGCTTAGAAATCTACACACAGAAACTTTCTCTCCTGTGTTAAAACCTCTTTGTTCTTCCTCGAACTATGACACTGATGATCCCATTGCTGTTTCTGTCCCCAGTGGCACTGTCACCACTCTTCCCAGATACCCTGATTCTGGGTCTGGAGATCCGGGTAAAGGTGTCGGACTATGTACAAGACAGGATTCGGGCCCTCCGTGCCGCTCCTGGAGGTGGATTCCAGAACATTGCCTGCCTCCGCAGTAACGCCATGAAACACCTGCCTAACTTCTTCCGCAAGGGCCAGGTGCAGCCTGGGGAGCAGCCCGGGTTGGGTGGGGTGGGCTGGTCGGCCGGTGGAGCGGGAAAGCCAGGCACTCACAAGCCATCCTGTTGATGCACATCTGTCCCACAGCTGACGAAGATGTTCTTCCTCTTTCCCGACCCACATTTTAAGCGAACAAAGCATAAATGGCGAATCATCAGTGCCACACTCCTGGCGGAATATGCCTACGTGCTAAGTGTCGGGGTGAGCGGGGAGGGTGTCGGCGGCCTGCCCGGGACTCTCCACCAAGAAGTCAAACTGGGGGGACATTTAGGCAGTTATACTATCATGCCCATCTCGTTGCGGTCAGCCCATATCTAGATGGTGTTGTCTCTCCAGGGCCTGGTGTACACCATCACCGATGTGCTGGAACTACACCAGTGGATGTGCACCCATTTTGAAGAGCACCCACTGTTCGAGCGCGTGCCTCTGGAAGAGCTAGTAAGATGCCTGAGGGAAACTGCAAGAACCCAGCCCTATTCATAGTGGTTCTCTAGTCCTTGAACTTAGCGTAGGGCCAGGAATGGGAGTCTAGTCAGCCAGGGCAGTTAGAAAGGTGGATAGGGACATGCCAGACCCTCTTTCTGCAGAGTGAAGATCCCATTGTGGAACATCTGGGCACTTCAACTGAGGAAGGAAAGAAAGTCCTACGCAATGGAGGAAAAAATTTCCCAGCCATCTTCCGAAGAATACAGGATCCAGTCCTCCAGACAGTGACCCCCAATCCCACCCTGCCTGACCACTGACTTCTAACTCTGCCTGAGCTGGACTCATCTAGTAACTAGAAGAAAGATCAACTCTGCACCCCAGACCTGCTCAGACTGCTGGGACACGGCCATGATCTCTGAGAAGCTGCATGTGGCCTGTGTTCTCACCCATTACCGACTCTGTGTTCTTGCCCCTCCACTGTCAGAAGAAAGCAGAAGAAGCTGACCGAGAAGGTCAAAGGACCTTGGACCAGAGGGTGTATTTGGAGGGGTGTGGGGTTTTCTTCTCCTCAGCTGGAGTGAAGAGGGCAGCGCCCTGCTGTCTAAGCTGTGTGTTTGGCTCAGGTTGCCCCCCCCCCCCCGTTGTGTTTATTCTGCAGTCCTGGGGATAGTGTGTGTGCCCGCGTGCCCATGCTGCTGTTTCCCAGGAATGCTGGGGTGTGTATCACGTGCCTCCTCCCGTCTCCTGGCTTACAGTCTGACCTGGCCATCGGTGCTGCCGTTATTGTTGCCGCCTCGTACTGGAGGGCGAGAGGGATACCACAGTGACCTTTGATTCCAGACTTTCCCAGCTAACTGACTGACATACTACCTGATGGGCTGAGGGAGGGAAGGCGGAGGAAGAAAGACCGAGGAGCAGGGAGCTAAACCGGAATATTAATTTTTAAAATGTATGTGTGTATTTGCCTGCATGTAGGTATGTGCCCTACACTTGTGCCTGGGCCCTTGGGAGTTGGTTCCCCTGGAACTGGAGCTACAGACAGTTGTGAGAGTCTGGTGTGGGTGCTGAAAACCAAGTCCTGTTTGTCTGTAAGAGCAGCCAGTGCTCTTAACTGCTGAACCATCTCTCCAGCCCCTGAACGGGAAGATTCTGTGGTTCAAAGTAGTATGTGGCTGCTGACCACAAAGATGCCCAAAAGAGACTGAGTGACCTTAGCCTTCATACTATCCAAAGACAGAATCTCCAAACTTACATACTTTCCAAAAACAAAATAAAAAAAAAAAAAACTCCTTTGTATTATTATTATTGGTTTCTCAAGACAAGAGTGTATCCCTGGCTGTCCTGGAACTCACTCTGTAGACCAGGCTGGCCTTGAACTCTCAGAGATCCGCTTGCCTCTGCCTCCTGAGTGCTGGGATAAAGGTGTGCGCCACCGCCTGGCGTGTATTATTTACATTCTTGTGTGTATGGAGGTGAGGGTGTACACAGGTCCATGTGTGATGGTAGAGGACAACCCAATGGCCTCAGTTCTCGTTTTTCACTCTGGGTCCCTGGAATCAAACTCAGATCATCAGACTTGGGTCAAGTTCACTTACTTGCTGAGCCTTCTTGCTGGCCCTAGGACACTCTCTTCATTTCTCTTCCTCAAACCCTAATCATCATGTCTGAAAGGAAGGGACTTGTTGAGCTAAGACACTCCCTCTCCCAAGAAACTAAGATGGAGTGTGGAGAGATGACTCAGTCAGTGGATAAGAGCACTCAGTCTTCTTCCAGAGGACCCGGGATGGATAACTTTCAACAGCTTGTAACTCCTGTTCCAGGAGACCCGATGTCCTCTCCTGGATTCTGGGCATGCATATACATGCACATGTGTGCGCACACACATGCAAACCAACATTCATCTGCATAGTTTAAAATCTTTAAAATGAAAAGGGATTAGAGCTATGGCTCAGTGGTTAAGAGCACTTGTTGCTCTTGTAGAAAGCCTGAGTTCAGTTCCCGGCACTCAACAGGTGGCTCAGTCATCCTTAATTAAAGTTCAGGGGATCTAACTCCTGATTTCCACTGTCACCAGACATATGTCACACATGGATTAAGGCAAATCATACACATAAAAAAAAAACCACTAGCCGGGCAATGGTGGCACATGCCTTTAATCCCAGCACTCGGGAGGCAGAGGCAGGCGGATCTCTGTGAGTTTGAGACCAGCCTGGTCTACAGAGCTAGTTCCAGGACAGGCTCCAAAGCCACAGAGAAACCCTGTCTCAAAAAACCAAAAAAAAGTTCCATTTTAATCCTTTAACCTACATGTGGTGTTGTCTGTGTTAGACATAGGAGGAGGAGAGTTGTGGCTAGGCTATCGCAGGTAAATCCCTGCAGCAGAGAAGATGCGAACCTAGAATACGGGAACGGCTGAAACTGCCTTTACCTTGTTTCCATTCAGGGTGATAGAGAAGAGAGAACTGGGCCTGAAGAGACTTGGCTCCCCAGGGAAGTAATGGGACTATGAGGTGCTGGTTTCCGAAGTCCTTGCTCAGTAACCTTTCCCAGGAAGAGAACTTTCGGCTGCTGCCGCTGGACCAAAGCATACAAGAGAAGCACTGAGGGAGCCCTGACGGCAATCATTACCACAGGAGACCCAAAGGAGCAAGGGAGCCAGCCCCGCCTACTGCTCCTGGGTGCTGTGCTCTCTGCAAAAGGGATTGGCTGAAGGGCTGGACGAGAGCGTCTTCACCCCCAGGGCCAAGGGTTATAAAGGGGTTCAGGCAAGGGCAAAAGATGCTCTGGAGAGGTGGCGGACTCACTGCACATAAAACATGACCCAGGCTGTCAGCCTCGCCTCCAGAGTGCTCCATCGAGTGCACCTGCCTCCACAGCTGGATGCCTCACTGGCCTCCAGAAGCTCTGACTTAGCTTTCCAGAGCTTGTCTGACATCCCTGGGCCCTCTATGCCGAGATTCCTGGCAGAACTTTTCTGCAAAGGGGGGCTGTCCAGGCTACATGAACTGCAGGTAAGAGGGACAGTCCCTGCCACTGGTGGGACTGAGCTGGGAGAACTGGCTTTAATGGTAGAAAGGACCACGGTGAAGAACACAAGAAGAAGGGCCAGTGAGAATGGGTACCTGTGGGTAATGAATCAGAGACAGTTCTATTGTCCCACAGTCTACACCTACATCTGGCAAAGGGGTGTGCTATCACTTTACGATAGGAGACCCTGCAGATCCAGGACAAGAATATGGGAGGGGTGAGAGCGTTGTGCTAGCTTTCCCATCTGGCTTAAAGCTGCACGTTCCTTTTTTTCCTGGAGACTCGTCTTGAGGTGCAATCTACCAGAGGAGCCTTGAAGAAACTGCTCCCCCTAGGCTAAAGCCGGATAACTAAAAAAGAAGCCCTAAACGTTTGCTTTATGCAAAGTTCCTCTATTTTGCCATCCCCGCCCAAACTTTCGTGGGATGGAAGAAAAAGTTTGCAGCATCTGGGCCGGCACTGGAAAAGCTCCCCTTAACCAAGCCTAGCCACCGCCCTTGGCCTTGGCACAAGCCAAACTAAGAGTCACCCTCCCAAGTGTTCAAACGTCCTCTGCACGGGTTCTCAGGTTCAGGGAGCTGCGCGCTACGGGCCAATATGGTCCGGTAGCTTCGGGACACTTCGCACTGTGTATGTGGCCTCCCCTGCACTTGTGGAGCAGCTGCTGAGACAAGAGAGCTCCTGTCCAGAGCGCTGCAGCTTCTCATCTTGGGCAGAGCACCGTCGCCGGTACCAACGGGCTTGCGGATTGCTAACAGCGTGAGTGATCCCTTGACCTCCCAATCCTCCATCCCTGCCCTTCTGTATCCAGCCAAGTTGGGCTTGGAGAGAAGTCGGCAGTTTCCACCAACCTTCTGGCATCTCCGAGTTCTCCAATCTGTACCATCCAAACTCAGGCAGAGCCAAGTCCTTGCCTGTCCCCGCCCCCCTTTGAGGCCAGGATCCTAAGAATCCGTGATACTAGCCTCTGTACGGAATGTAAGCCTCTGTGACTCAGCTTTCCCTAGAACCCACTCCCATCCCTGGGCAGGAAATGAGTAAAGAAGGGAGATGAAAGATGGGCTAGGTCAGGGGCAGGTTCCTGCACTCTACACTCGGAGAGAACAGGCACGATACTTTTGGTCACCCTAGCCTTCTCCACACACGCTCACCTCCCTGATGCGCGCTCTCTACACCCGGGCAGGGATGGTGAAGAATGGCAGAGGCTCCGAAGTCTCCTGGCCCCGCTACTCCTCCGGCCTCAAGCAGCGGCTGGCTATGCAGGAACTCTCGACAACGTGGTCCGTGACCTTGTGCGACGGCTAAGGCGCCAGCGGGGTCGTGGCTCTGGGCTACCCAACCTCGTTCAGGATGTGGCCGGAGAGTTTTACAAATTTGGCCTAGAAGGTGAATCCTAAAATAGCAGTTAGGGACAGGTGTCGGTGGCTCTGGGACCTAAACGCCTGGTGTCTGACTGCGACCCCTTCTGGCCGGTCAGGCATAGGTGCGGTGCTGCTGGGTTCGCGCCTGGGCTGCCTGGAGGCTGAAGTCCCTCCGGACACAGAGACCTTCATCCATGCGGTGGGCTCGGTGTTTGTGTCCACACTCTTGACCATGGCAATGCCCAACTGGATGCACCGCCTTGTACCCGGACCCTGGGCCCGCCTATGCCGAGACTGGGACCAAATGTTCGCCTTTGGTAAGGCACAGAAGTGTGTGTTGGCTGGGGGCGGGGGGGGGGGTTAGGAGGGGGAGGGGAGGCGTGTTGGAGTATCTAAAGCTGTATCGGCATCATGAGGCATCAGTCTGCCTTTCTCAGCACAGAAGCACGTGGAGCAGCGAGAAGGCGAAGCAGCCGTGAGAAAACAGGGAAAACTTGGGGAGGACGTAACGTCTGGGCATCATTTATCCCACTTCCTTTTTCGGGAAAAGTTGTCTGTTCAGTCCATCGTGGGGAACATGACAGAGCTACTACTGGCTGGAGTGGACACGGTGAGGATTCTCTATAGTCCCATTTCCAGAACGCAGTTTCCTGACTCCAGGGCCACTATTCAAGGCATCCACTCTGATCGTGTATACAGGCTTGGCTTTAGTAACTGTTTGGTTCCTGACCACGCCCTCCCTTTGCTACCCACTTCACCAGGATTCCCATGTCTAACACCAGATGGTCTGACCTGTTCCTCCAGGTATCCAATACGCTCTCCTGGACGCTCTATGAGCTGTCCCGGCACCCCGAAGTCCAGTCCGCCCTTCACTGTGAGATCAAAGCTGCTGTGGCCCCTGGCTCCCATGCCCAGCCCCAAGCTTTGTCCCAGCTACGCCTGTTGAAGGCTGTGATCAAGGAAGTGTTAAGGTGAGGAGGGAGAAAAGTAGGAACTAGAGAGAATGCTGGAGGAGAAAATGCTGAGGAAGCTGACAGTGGATGGAAGCTAAGAGGGAGAGCAGGGAAAACTGGCTCTCTACTCCCGAGAAGGAGGAGAAGGAGCTGGGTCCCCAGCCGCACTTTGCTGAATCCATCTTTTGTTTTGTGACCTAGATTGTACCCTGTGGTACCTGGGAATTCCCGTGTCCCAGACAGAGATATCTGTGTGGGTGATTATATTATCCCCCAAAATGTGAGTAGATCCTTCTGCTAAGCCATTCCTAACCCCCGTGGGCCCAAGCCATCCTCAAACACTCCCCCAAACCTTCCAGACTCCCCCCCCATCATACCTTTTTCTAAGATATAACGGCACAATAAAGAAAGTTCCTCACCATCAACCAGGGCCTGCTTTTACACTAGTCCATGAATCTTCTTCAGAGTCCCCCAGCCTGCACTCTCAGCCTCAAACTGTTAGCTTTGGGGGGAGGGGAGAGGACCTCGCTGTACAGCCTCAGTTGGCCTTGAACTCACCATCCTCCTGCTTGTTTCCTGAGGGCTAGAACTGCAAATGTGGACTCACAATCTGGCCACTGAACTGACAAGTTTGCATTTACCCCCTTCAGACGCTGGTCTCTCTGTGTCACTATGCCACTTCAAGGGACCCTGCCCAGTTTCCAGAGCCAAATTCTTTTAATCCAGCTCGCTGGCTGGGGGGCGGCCCAGCCCCCCACCCATTTGCATCTCTTCCTTTTGGCTTTGGCAAACGCAGCTGCATAGGGAGGCGCCTGGCGGAGCTTGAACTACAAATGGCTTTGGTCCAGGTAAGTGATCGAGAACTTATGACTGGGTGTTCTTGTCCTCTGACAAACACAGTGAAATATGTAAGACTCAGCCAATTCCCATTATAAGTCTGGAGTATAAGCAAAGATATTTGGATTTCATTTTCCCTTCCGTAACTCCTGCCCTCATTGACCAAGAAGTCCCTTCCTGGTCACAGATGCCATCCCAACGTGGCCATTCTGATGCTAAAAATGTTCTTTGACAATCAAGGCTCATCCATAATGATAACCTTCTTCTTCCCTCTTTAGATCTTGACCCATTTTGAGGTGCTGCCTGAGCCGGGTGCTCTCCCAGTCAGACCCATGACCCGGACTGTCCTGGTACCTGAGAGGGGCATCAACCTGCAGTTTGTAGACAGACAGCCTGACTGAAGGAAGCTGGAGTCATCTGTCCTCTCTTAGGCACAGGAGGCACACCTTCCCTCAAGGCCTGTCTGTCTGAGCAAACTTCAGAAAGTAGGATGTGACCTACGTGTAAAGCGTGTGCGTGGCCTGACTCAGCCGGCCCTCACGGAACCACAACACTTTTCTCTTGCTAGGTACTTCTCCTGGTCACTCCTCAAGGACCAAAGCCATCAGATTTTAACACATCTTTTTTTGTTTTGTTTTTCTTTCTTTCTTTTTTTTTTTTTTCCGAGACAGCGTTTCTCTGTGGTTTTGGAGCCTGTCCTGGAACTAGCTCTTGTAGAACAGGCTGGTCTCGAACTCACAGAGATCCGCCTGCCTCTGCCTCCCAAGTGCTGGGATTAAAGGCGTGCGCCACCACCGCCCTTAACACATCCTTAGAGTCAACTTGGATGATAGTTAATAGCCCTGGGTGGCTTGGGGAGGGATTCAACCCGTTCCTCCCATGCTTACAGCATTTGCTGGCATGCTGTCTAAGCGTTTACCGTGGCATGAGCTAAGTGATTGTGCACCTGGTGTACACCTGGTGGGTCCCTGTCTAAGCACGTGAGCTCTTTGAGAAGAGCGATGAAGTCTTATTGGTTTATTAGACTACTTTTTTCTTTTTTTGAGTCAGACACTTGTGTGATTCATGCTGTCTTTGAACTCACAACCCTCTTTATCTTACCTTTCCAAGGATTGGGATACTTACAGTTTTAGCAGTCTTTAAGCCTCCTGTCAGGGTCCATCTCTGGCTACGTCACACCATGTACATCCTCAGATCGAATCTGGGCCTTCTGGCAGAAGGATGAACACTCACCAGGCTCTGCCTGCCCCTTTTCTCTGGGAAAGCGAGTCTGTCCCAGCCTCGTTTACGGTATTTTAAAGCTCCCCTCGCTCTCCGGCCACTCGGAAGTGGGTCTGCTCCACTTCTTACTTCACGTCTTTTGTCTTGTCCTCACCCCCCAGCCTGTCTTCTTTTTTATATTGAAAAATATATTTATAATAATAAATAATATAATTTATATTATCAAGCGTTAAAATAAAATGTTTACTCCTTGGTTTGGGGTCTACTTTTCTCCCACTCCTGGCAAGATCTGACCCCCGTCTCCCACCTTGGCTTCTCAGGCTCTGGGAGTAACTCCCTTAACAATGGGGCGGTCTGGACGATCCGTCTGGAAGAGTGTGTTGTGACAAACCCAGACGAGTTTCTATCTGAGTGGGAACAGCCAAGCCTAGTCGGGCTTCCCGGAGGTGAACAGTAGGCACAGAAGCCCATGTCCAGTGGTCTGGGTGCCAATGGATCCGCCGAGATGGCTCAGAGGCGGCTGCTCCACTCTTGGTGACAAAGGAGCTTTCAGAGCCTGGATCACCAGAATCGAAGGCCATCCTAGACTGACCACTCTGCCCTCCCTCAAAGGAAGACAGGGATACAGGCGGAGAAATTGAGTCAATCGGGCGGGATGAAAGAAGAATGGAAGTGGGCGGGAACCCTGGAGCCCTGAGGCAGGAGAAGGGGCCAGGCCAAGAGAACCTCTGTTTGCCTAAGTCAGCACTCTCCGGCCGCCCTCATAGGCCGCACACAGTATCCCCGTATGAAGTATGCAGAATCACTCATCCTCCACCCACGTGATCTCTCAGCACTCTGTACCACTCCCTCTGTAGCCCAGACTACCTCCCCATGTCAGGACTTGCCTCTTTCTCCTTCCTTCCCTCCCACTCTAATTAACTGGGTGTAGCTTCTGCTTCACACTTCCTCTGGCCCATAAGACATGGCCCCCTAGCCACAGAAACTGTCAGCCGGTGAACTTCCCATGAGGAGCCAATCAGACATGACCGAGAGAAGCAGGGCATGCCTGGAGGCCTTGCACAGAGACCAAGGTTTTTGGACATGCCTTACGCCTCTTCTCGTCTCTACTATACATTCAGTATCTGCTTCTACTCACCCACCATCAAGTTCAAAATACCTGAGGTTTGGTAGATCTGAGCTGGAAGAGAGAGTACAGCCTAAGCTATGAGGCCTGTCTCCCGGAACTCAGTAAAGGGTCTACCTGCAGGTGCCACCCAGGGACTATAGAGATATGCAGAATGCCACTCTGAAGAGACAGCAGTGGCTATGATTCCTTTCCTGGACAAGGGTCTGTAAATTCGGAAACAGGCAACAGATTCTATAGATAGCTGCATGGCCCCATCCCAAGACTTCCGTTGGTGCTGGAGGGGAAAGTGGGCCTTGGGGACTCAGACTGCACATGGGTGTGTGTGTGTGTGTGTGTGTTCTTAAGTATGCCCTAGCTTCCATGAAGGGCCACCATGAACATCCTTGGCTCGGCCCAGAAGTCCCATGCTTGTCTTATCTGAGTTCCTTCGCAGAATAATCACTGATTTTCTGTCCCCCATCCTATCGCCACTAGCTCTTCCATTAACATCGATAAAGTCCGAGCCCTCTGTCTTCTGGTGGGAGGAAGTAGAGGAGTGTGTCTCTGGTAAACATTTCCTATTAGAAAGCTGGAGAGATCTGCATTGGTCCCCTCTTCACCCCATCCTCTCAGGACACTTGAAAGTCAGTCAGGCCTCCAGGGCAGCTTCGGTTCCTACACCCACAAGCCAAACTGATGCCAGCACCATGGACAGCAGCCAAAGGACACCTCACCCCCCCCACCCTGCTTCTGGAGAGGCATCATAAACAAGGTTGTTCCCTGTGCTCCAGGGAAGGTGGGCTGTTAGAACAAAAACATTTCTTTTCCAAGCTTTCCCAAGAGGAGGCAGAGCAGAACCTTCTCTTAGAGGACCAATAATAAAAAATGCCTCCGGAGCTGACTTTAGCAATGTATGAAGGAATTTTTTAATTGCTCATGAATGGTTCACTGAAAAGACACCATCATTCATATAATACCCAGCCACCGGCTTCAGGAGAAAGGGACCAAGCTTCAAGTTGAGCCACATAATCTTTTGGTGGTATGGAGTTAAACCCAGGCCCTCATGCACACCAGCAAGCACTCCTACCACGGACCCGCACCCCCAGCCCTCGGACCCACATTTCCCAAACCGTTTCTCTAATAAACAACAGCTCTCCTATGCTTCTACCTTCCAGAGATAGCACTAGCTGGGCACACCTGGATCAAACCTGTGACCCTGAACTGCTACAGTTTCAACTGGGATTAAAGACCTAACTGTGAGGGAAGAGGCTCCCTCCCTGTCACTCCGAATGAGTCCATGTTCATCGCACAACATGTTTGGGGGACACAGACCCTGGAAAGGACTGAACACAGGTGTTCTCAGAACAGGCTGAGTAGCTCCAGCGTTGCCCCAAGTTCAGTGTTTGGGGGGTCAAAGTGTTCTTATTCCTACAATAACCACTGCCCTGCAGTCGCTGTAACTCTGTCACTCGGAATGTTAAAGTTCCGTGCCCTTCAGACAATATGCCACCTACCACCTGAAATCAGTGGACGGCAACGAGTCCAGAACCCTTTTCCACCACTACCAATGTCTTTGTACTGGCATTTAACCCATCCCTCATTTAGCCTCATTCCAAGTCTATGAGGTAGACGGGGGGGGGGGGGGATCAGATTTTTTTTCTAAGTTTCTAAGTCATATAACTCACAGGTGTCAAGTCCACCTTCCTCTGCTACCTCGAGCACTGCCACCTAGCGGCCAGCGTGAACTATTCGCAAGCAAGCAGGGGTCCCTCCAGCTACCAGCCACGCTTGGACTCCAAACTTGTGCTGAGGAGCCTCCCCACACCCTCCAGCCTTCAGAAAAGCCCCCATGAGAAAGGAGTCTCCACGTGCGTATAAATGATTCTTTATGCCCTTCCCCCATGCAATGGGGGGTGGGGCAGGGGGAAGTCCCCCGCCCTCATGCAGGGAACGGGAGGTCAATGTTTACTAGTCTTATTGCCAGATGCCCTGTGGCCGTGGGGTGGGGAATGGGGGTCTACAGCCCCTTGTGTTCTGGCATTGGTCTCCCTTTACCAAGTCACCATGGTGGAGCCAGGGGACTGGAGGCCCTAGAGCTGAGGTAAAGATGGTTCTCTCCAAGAAGAAAAGCTGCTTGCCCGCCTGCCTGCTGGCCGGCCATCCTCAAGATGAGCACGAGGTGGTGTCGGTGGGAGCTGGAATGTCATCCAGGTGTCTCTACTCTGTGGGCAGTAGAGGCCAGACAATGTCTCCAAGCTTGAGGCTGTCCACAGAGATCCTCAGTGGTGGGCCCGCTGTGCCCCAAACACCTTGTGTAGGTCATACCTTCAGCAGCCAGGAGAGCTCATCTCTGGCTGCCACTCTGAGTTGAGATCCCTGCCCCTGGAGTCCAGGTCAAACTGTAGTGACCCTCATGACAACCTCTCGACCAGAATGAGAGCTGGAACGGGCATCCGGTGGCCGTAGCTGTCCAAGGAGATGCAGGATTGTATAACCACAGCGCTGAGGCAAGAGCGTCCGCATGCGCTGGGCAGCTGGGGGCCGGCTGGGGGCCCCCGCCGGGGGGCTGGTCCGTGAGGTCCTGGGGCCTGGTTTCCCTGCTGTCCCTCCCCCTGCATCTCCTCCTATGTCCTTGGTCTTGTCATAATTCAGGACCTTCCACTGTTGGTTCACTGCTTGCCAGCGCTTGAAGATGCGGTAGACAGAAGAGCCTTCATGAACAATGAGGCCTGAAGGAGGGAGGAGAGAACCAGGGTGAATCGCTGCCCATGTACAGGCCACGGGTCCATGAGCATTTGTGTCTGCGGACTGAGAAGACAGAGCCACAGAGAACGGCCCCAGGATAGCCCCGACAGTCTCCAGGGGTAGGGTTAGGACTATGAAACCGAAAGATGGGCAGGGAGCCAGGCGAGTGAGTAAAGGCGATGCTAAGCGGGAAGGGGGAGAGCAGGGAGGTGTTCTCACCTATGCAGACGACGTCCATGAAGCCGTACATGCCGTAGCAGATCTGGAAGAGGAGATCCTGGCGCTGCCACTTGGCTGAAGGGCTGAGCGAGGACCAGATGAGCCAGGAGATGCTGGCGACGAGGAACAGTGAGCCCAGAACGATGGCCGCAATCTGGACCTTCTCGATGACAGTCAGGGAGATGGCCTGCCACTGTTTGGGAGAAAATGTTCCAAAAAGTCACAGGAAGGGATAGGCAGCGGGGCAAAGAGAAGACTTCAGACGCCTTCCCTAAACCCCAGGCAGGACTAACAACCTGTCTTCTCCATACAGTGATCTGACCTGAGACAACTAGTCCAGCTTATTCTAGAAAGGCGCTTTGAAACCCAAACATATACATTGGCACTCCAACCTTAATTCCATCTCTTACTAGTTGAGTAATTCTACGTGAGTCAGTACCTGTGTTTCTAAAGACAGGCATAATCATGGTACCCAGTCAAAAGAGTTAATATACAACAAACGGCACACAAGAAACAGAGTGCATGCACTATCATTGCCAACATCATCTTTTCCTTCCCTGCTGTTCTAAGGTCCCTAGAATAGCGCCAGACCAGTGTCTTGGAATGCCACAACGCTACAGGGAGGAAAACAGCAAATAAGATGGACCCGGCCTTTGCCCATTCTGAGTCCTCTCCCGGCACCCTCACCTGCAATGGGTTCTTGGTGCTGATCGCCAGGACCTGGTACTTGAAGTAGCAGAGTTCACAGCTCCAAGAGCCTCTCTCACTGATCCAGCGGATGAGGCAGGGCTGGTGTGTACAACGCACTGAGCCGTCACAGCGGCAAGGACTCAGGAGCTCCCCCTGGAGGAAGAGAGGGGAGGGCCCCAGTCAGCCATCATCACCCGGACCCCTTCTGCTGCACTCCTGGAGAGGAAACCGCTTACACTACTACGTTTAAATGCTCCGGCTTTTAACCCAAAGCAGGGTTAAGAAAGAAGCAAAGAAGCTATAGCTGCAGTACAAAAGTAAGAAGTCAGAGCTCAAGAAAAACTTCTGCAACCAAAGGGATTCAATTTGGGGTGGGAGGGAAGCCCATTCTCCCCTTGCCTAGAAACTGCAAAGGTGATTATGTCAGCCTCTCCCTAAGGATCTGGAGGGAGAGGAGAGTCAGAGCGGCTGAGCTATGCCTTCCTTCACCCACTCCACGGTACTTCCAGCATACAGGTCTGGTGCCAACTGGGATGGATAAAACCGATCGTGGCTTCCACACTACAATGGGGAGACGTTCTGTGGTCAAGAGTGGGACATGGTCCCTTTTAGTTAAGCAGTCATTTCTCACTGCGCAGGGACGCCCCCCAGTACTATCCCGGGACAACTTTACCTATAAAATTAAACAAAGGAGGCTCTTTAGAATTAAGTGGAAAGTTGCAGAATGGGAACAAAAAGTGCCTCACCAGAGGAGAGACTGAGTGAGGCAGGGTCCTGGTCGGCCCCTCCTCTCAAGGTGCGAACAAATGTACTCTCCTCTCGGCCCACCTCGGAAAAAATGGGCTCCCTCAGCTAACGGCGATGACCCTAAGGTGAGGGGAGCAGGTGCTAACAGCTGTCCCTGATAATGGGTGACAGAGATCCTGAGCCCTCCTAGGAGAAAGCCCCACCCCATCCTGGGAGCCCCCGACTCCCCCTGCCCCAATCTTGACACACTCCAGCAGTCTCCAGACAGGCCAAGCTCACCCCACTCCCACTCGGGGTCCTGGGTCCCGCCCAGCTGCCCCAGGCCCCGCCCCCTGCTCCGGTCTCCGCGGACACCCCAGGTGCGCGCCCCCACCCTCCCCGCCCAGCCAGGTGCTCGGGCGAGCCTGACCTGCTCCGGGCCTTGGAAGCAGATCCTGCACTGAGGGGTTCGGAGCCCACTGTCCAGGCTGCTGCTGAGCGACAGGGCGTCCAGCGCGCCTGGGGGCGGCGGCGGCGGCGCGGGCGGCGGCGGGGGTCCGGCCCGCGGTTCCTTGTCGCCGGCCAGGCCCCGGGCCCGCGGCTCCGACCCGTAGTACTCCTCCTCGTCGCCGTCGCCGTCCCGGGCGGAGCAGCCAGCGAAGGGAGCCCAGCCGCAGCCGCCTCCCCCGCCCCCCCGGGGCTGCGGCTCGGCCCGGGGCCGCCCCCCGCCCGTCAGCACCAGCAGCTTCAGCTCGTTCAGGAACATGCGGAGCCGAGACTTGAGCATCGTCCGGGCACCGGGGGGCGGGGGGCGGCGAGCGAGGGGGGCTCCCGGGCGGCGGGGGGAGGGGCGAGGACAAGGCCGGGAAGGGGGCGCGCGCGGGAGCGCCGGACCGGGCCGGGGTCTCCGCGGCCTGCAAGCGCCGTTCACTGCTGCCACTGCCGGGGCTCCAGGGCTCGCGGGGCCGAGAGGGCCATCAGCCCGGGGATGGCAGGGTGGACAGGCATGGCCCGAGCAGGGGCAGGGGGCGGGGAAGGGGCTCAGGGTGCCGCGCCCCGCGGGTCGGGGTCCGGAGCCGGCCGGGCGCCCGGGCTTAAGCGCCCCGGTCTTTCTGCGGCGGGGCCGCCCCCCATCGCCGTCCTCCCAGCCCCAATCCCGCTCCGACTCCCGGATCCGGCTCGGCTCGGCCCGTGCGCTCGGCGGTGGCAAATGGCGGCTCCTTCCGGCGGCGGCGGCGGCGGAGACCCCCCCGGAGCGGCGGGCGGGCGGGGCGGGAGCCGGGGAGCCGGTGAGGGATGGAGGGAGGGGTGGGGCGGGGAGGGGGAGAGGAGGAGAAGGGGCCGCGACTGCGCATCCCCGCCCTGCCCAGCACGAGCAGGTGTCCCCAGGGGCGGGGCGAGTGTGCGAGACAAGGAAGAAGGGGAGTGGCTAAGGAAGGGGAGTGTGTACCCTGGTAGAAGAATAGGTGTGTGCGCGCGCGGGTGGGTGTGAGGATGGAAGGTGAGTCTTCAGAGGCTGCAGGTGTAACGAGGCCCAGAGGTGTGTGCACAATGGGAGTGTGCAGAGAAAGAGCTCCGCAAGGGGTTAGAGATGTGCGGGCGTTGAGTGGGCAGGAGATGGCCCCTAGTAGCACACAAAAGATTGTAGAGGGTGCCGCGTACGGGACCGTGAGATGGTGGTGTGCAGGAATGGAATCAGAGTGTGTGAGACACGAGCGATTGCGATTGATTCTAATGTGTGAAGGTGGTGAGTGAGCAGAAAAAGGAATACCAAACGGATGGGCGTGTCTTGCTTGATGCCCCCCTGCCCTCAGCTCCACTACTCTGAAGTGAGTACCACACATACACGCGTAAATCTTTGTTTCAAGTTGACCCCTAGAGCTACTACCAGCCTATCATATCCCCCCCCCCCCGGCTTTATGTTTACACCTTCCCTCTCAGCCTCTTTGTGAAGCTGAGGGAAAAAGGATTCCCTGGGAACCCACTGGGTCAAAGACACAGAAAAAAATTAATTAGTAAAAGAGTAATTAACAGAAAAGGGAGGGAATGAGCAAGTCGAACCAGGGACAGATTGCCACATTAAGACTACTCAATGGAAAGTGGTAGTGAAGACAGTCATGTTTGTGCAAAACATCCAAGTGCTTTGGGTGGACCAATGAATGAAGCAGGGGGAAAGAAAGTCTGTGAGTTAAAGACAAAGAAGATAGTTTTTCCTGTAAGCACAGCGAGCTGCAGTGTGCTCGTATGAGTGGCAAAATGAAGCAGGTAATACCTGTACTGGGAAAACCAAACCAAACCAACCAACAAAAATAAATAAATAAAGCCGGTCAGTGATGGTCTTTAATTCTAGCATTCAGAAGTCAGAGGCAGGCGCTCTCTGTCAGTTGGAGGCCAACCTGGTCTACCAATTTCCAGGACAACCAGGGCTACACGGTGAGACCCTGTCTCAGGAAAACCAAAACTGTGTTAGGAGTTTAATAAGCTCACAGACTCCTAGCCTTTCAGAAAGCTAAAAACCCCAAACAGCCCTAGGAATGTAGCCAATGAAACACCCACCTCTCCAGCCCCTTAGCCCTAATCTTTTTCTTTTTTTTTTTTTTTTTTTTTTTTGGTTTTTCGAGACAGGGTTTCTCTGTGGTTTTGGAGCCTGTCCTGGAACTAGCTCTTGTAGACCAGGCTGGTCTCGAACTCCCAGAGATCCGCCTGCCTCTGCCTCCCGAGTGCTGGGATTAAAGGCGTGCGCCACCACCGCCCGGCTCCTGATCTTTTTCTTACAGTCTCCTTGGCACAAGAAGCATCAGCAGCAAGAGAGGAAATCTGCCTTATGTGCCTTCCATTTTGTTCTAGATTATGAGTTACATTAATATTGAGTTGCTGCTGTTAAATTGACTGTGTGTGTGTGTGTATTTCCACTCCCCACACCCCTCTCAGACAAGGTTTGATTGTGTGGTCCTGGCTAGCCTGGAACTCACTAACTAGATCAGGCTGGCCATCCACCTGCCTCCGCCTCCGCCTCCCAGCCCCCTCTTGGGATTAAATATGTATCCCACCATGCCCCACCACGTCCCATCAGGCCCCACCACATCCCACCACTGTTACATTCTCAACCAGGAAAGTAAGGATAAAAGTTAGAATGGAACACTTGGCAAACCAGATGCTAAAATGGTTCAGGCTAGTTGTGGCTGGCTCAGGTCTGGAATCCAAGCACTTGGACTTCAGAGAATTTGGAGCCAGCCTGGGCTACAAGGAAAAGACTCTGTCGAGAAAAAGAAGAAGGAGGAGGAGAAGGAAGAAGAAGAAGAAGAAGAAGAAGAAGAAGAAGAAGAAGAAGAAGAAGAAGAAGAAGAAGAAGAAGAAGAGAAAGCAACGAAATTAATCATAGTGCAAGCCACTAACCTTTTCTTGGAGCAGTAGGACCAAGCAATCAAACATTTGAGGCTAGCCTAGCTTCCTGTCTGTTTCAAGGTCAACCTGAGTTGACCTTATCCCATTAAAACAAAATTCCACAAATAATAAATAAATAAATAAATCAGAGCCATAGTCACCGCTCAAGTCTGTAAAAACCGCATTTAGGAGGCTAAGGCACAGCAACTGCTGTGAATTTAAGGCCACCCTCGGCTATACGTCTCAAACATGATTTCAGTTTAGGGTTTCGGAGTATAGCACAGTTATTGAACACATGCTTACCACATTAAAAATTAAAAACACTGACTCCAATTCCTAGCACTAAAAACCAATTTTATTTATTTATTTATTTATTTATTTATTTATTTATTTATTTTGAGGCAGGGTTTCTCTGTGTAGCCCCAGGCTGTCCTGGAACTCTCTCTGTAGACCAGGCTGGCCTCAAAACTCACAGAGATCCACCTCCCTCTGCGTTCGGAGTTCTGGGATTAAAATCGTGCACCACCACTGCCTGGTTAAAAAACAATTTTAAATTAGCTCGAGAGGCCGGGCAATAGTGGCACACGCCTTTAATCCCAGCACTCGGGAGGCAGAGGCAGGCGGATCTCTGTGAGTTCGAGGCCAGCCTGGTCTACAAGAGCTAGTTCCAGGACAGGCTCCAAAACCACAGAGAAACCCTGTCTCGAAAAACCAAAAAAAAAAAAAAAAAAAAAAAAAAAAAAAAAAAAAAAATTAGCTCGAGATTTTAGGTTGTTTCCCACAAATGAGTACATGGTTCTTTATTTCTTAATGATGGGAAACAATAAAAGAGTTGGAGCCCATAAGACAATGTCAAATATACCTGTCTACCTAGATTTCTGTGGGCAGACACACCACTTGAGAAATGCTATTTAGGCAAGAGTAGCGCTGAAGACTGCCCTGAAAACTAAAAGGAATGTGACACCAATGAAGAGTCCCAGGTTTGCAGAGACACGAGATTCTCAGGCAACGTGGTGGTCTGCAGTGGAACTGGTGACCGTGCTTGTACATGCTGTTGTCCATATGTACAATCACACACATGTAACAGAATACAGAATCTTAATGGTAAGAGCCTTTTATGATCAAGTGTCCTTATTTCCAATAACTCCTTGCTGCTTTGAATATTCCCAGGGAGGTTTACAAGTTGGAAGAGTCCCGGGAGGGCCACTCTTCCCATACAGTGGCTAACTATATCAATCTTTTTCTTTTTTTTTTTTTTGGTTTTTCGAGACAGGGTTTCTCTGTGGTTTTGGAACCTGTCCTGGAACTAGCTCTTGTAAACCAGGCTGGTCTCGAACTCACAGAGATCCGCCTGCCTCTGCCTCCCGAGTGCTGGGATTAAAGGCGTGCGCCACCACCGCCCGGCTATCAATCTTTTCTTCCGTCTATCTTTTAATCCTAGTTTCCCCCTCAGATAGAAAGTGTCTCCTCCGCGTTTCATAAGACCACACTCGCTACATTAGCTATCCTGGGCGTTACTTTAAAGGGCGAATGACTGAAACACCAAAACAAAAACATCGCATACCAAGTGAAAGGAAGAAGCACTTAGTAAAATTTTGTTGAATGAATGAGTAAAACAAAGACACAAATACGAATGTTTCTCCATGGCGGTGGAGTGGAAATGTGACAGGTACCATCTCTGGTACCAGGATCTCCCACTAGCACCCCGACCTCCCGCCCACGTACAGACGTGTAGTGAGACTAAAGATGCGCTCAGGCTTGGCCTTGAGCCGAGTGTTGAGCGCTGGTTGGCCCGGTTGCCATGGCACCGCCTGGTGCTCCACCCTCTCTCGCCCCCACACCCCCCCTCGGCAGTCAGGGAACGGCAGCCAGTCACGTGCCACACAGCGTAACCACACCTCTGCTTCTCAGAGCAAAGTCAAGGGGTCACGTGGGATAGCAACAGGTCACGTGGTCGCCCGGTCCCCGCCCCCTTCCTCCACTACACCCCTCCCATCAAGGCCGCCCCGGTCACCCAGTGCGCAGGACGGATGGCGGTCACGTGCCCCGAACGTCCGGCGTTCGCCCCGCCCCCCCAGTTTCCGCGCGCCTCTCTGGCAGCTGGTCACATGGTGAGGGTGGGGGTGAGGGGGCCTCTCTAGCTCGCGGCCTGTGTCTATGGTCTGGCCCGTAGCGTCCAGCTGCCCGGGACCGATCCCCGGTGTATGGCGCCGCAGGAACCGGCTCCCGGGCCCAGATAAAGGGCCACCTCCCCAGCTCTCGGCCGGGCGTAAGGTGAGTGCAGCCCCTTCCAGGGATGGGGTGTCAGTCCCCGCCACCACCGCCGCCTCGCTCCCCTCGGGTGCGCGTCGCTGGCTGCTTATGAAAGGGTGGCCCCAAAGGCGGGAAGTGGGGGCCTTTGTGGTCGCGGGCGAGGGTGTGATTTTAGAGAATGAGGTGTGGAATCTTCGATGCCCGCCCTGTGCACTGTGTTGATCTTCTTTGTGCCCAGTACGGTGTCCTCCGAGAGAAAAGCATTCTTCTTTTTCCTCCAGGACATCACGTGGCTGGAGGGCTTGGTGGTAGAGCCTTTTGTGTTACCTGAGGCGCGGGCTCTGGAAGTGTGAAGGGGACGGGCTGCTGAGTTGGTGCGGTCGCGGGCAGGAATTCCTTTGTTACTGCTGGGACATCCCCCTCCTAGCTGTGAAAGAGTTTGGTATTTGAAGCCTCTGTGATTGTAGGAGATCCCCTGCTCCGAGAATGGCAACCTCTCGGTATGAACCAGTGGCTGAAATCGGTGTCGGCGCCTATGGGACGGTGTACAAGGCCCGGGATCCCCACAGTGGCCACTTTGTGGCCCTCAAGAGTGTGAGAGTTCCTAACGGAGGAGGAGCTGGAGGGGGCCTTCCCATCAGCACAGTTCGTGAGGTGGCCTTACTGAGGAGGTTGGAGGCCTTTGAACATCCCAATGTTGTGAGGTGAGAAGGTTGGGTGGGGAGGAAAGAATAGGATCTGTAATTCGGGTGTGTGGTCAGAAGTGGGACCGTAAAAATCTGGGGGCCACATGGACCAAAGGAGATTGGCCCGTTGGTGACCATTTATTTTTGTCAGGCTAATGGATGTCTGTGCTACCTCCCGAACTGACCGAGACATCAAGGTTACCCTGGTGTTTGAGCACATAGACCAGGACCTAAGGACATACCTGGACAAAGCCCCACCACCAGGCTTGCCAGTTGAGACCATCAAGGTGAGTGCGGTGGACACTGAGAAGTGGACTGGGATCTTTGCGGTAGAACTTGTTGGGATTTTTGGCCATGTTCCATAGTTTCCAGTGGTCTGTGCTTTCTCCTTCAAAACCAGGATCTGATGCGGCAGTTTCTAAGCGGCCTAGATTTTCTGCATGCAAATTGCATTGTTCATCGAGACCTGAAACCGGAGAACATCCTGGTGACAAGCAATGGGACCGTCAAGCTGGCTGACTTTGGCTTAGCCAGAATCTACAGCTACCAGATGGCCCTCACCCCTGTGGTCAGTAGAAAGATGGCCGCCCAAATGAGCTGGGATGGTGGATACGATGTAATTATCCACCTGGCTGAGGCCATCCTGGACTTGATGTTTCCCAAGCCAGGCAGCTAGGATTCACAAGAAGGACCCTCACTGGTGTCTCCTCTTCTGTTCAGGTTGTCACGCTCTGGTACCGCGCCCCTGAAGTCCTCCTGCAGTCCACCTACGCCACGCCTGTGGACATGTGGAGCGTTGGCTGTATCTTTGCAGAGATGTTCCGTCGAAAGTATGGGACTTGAAACTCTTTTGTTTTTGAGACAGGGTTTCTCTCTGTAGCCTTAGCTGTCCTGTAGACTCCCTCTGTAGACCAGGCTAGCCTTGAACTAAGATCTGTCTTCCTTAAGCCACCTTCAGTTCCACAAGCCCTGTTATTATTTATGGTGTTGGAAGCTGAAATCAGAACCAGACGTACACGGGCAAATGCTCTATCCCCTCTATCCCACCAAACTACAATCCCCACCCACGCCTTTTTTTTTTTTTTTTTTTTTTTTGGTTTTCGAGACAGGGTTTCTCTGTGGTTTTGGAGCCTGTCCTGGAACTAGCTCTTGTAGACCAGGCTGGTCTCGAACTCACAGAGATCCGCCTGCCTCTGCCTCCCAAGTGCTGGGATTAAAGGCGTGTGCCACCACCGCCCGGCCCCACCCACGTCTTTTTATAAGATGTATCTGTTTTTGACTGTTTTGGACCCCGACCTAGGCTCTTGTATGTGTTAGGTGCGTACCCTGCCACCCAGCTATAGTCCCAACCTCCCCTTTTGGTGTTATGATGCGGGCGAATCTCCTGAAATGCCTCGGAGTTGGGAATGTCACATCCCTTCATCCTCTGTCCTCTCTAATCTGAGCCTTCATGATTGGCACGCTCCTGTTCTTGAAATAATACATACTTGGGATATTTTTCTGCCTTAGGCCCCTCTTCTGTGGAAACTCGGAAGCCGACCAGTTGGGCAAAATCTTTGAGTAAGTATCCAGTCAGGAGGAAGGAAACCCCCTTTCTGAGTTCCCCTTCTGCTCAGCTCCAGTGGGCAACTGAAAGGCCCCTGAGCAGGATTGTCCTATCCCTACAGTCTCATCGGATTACCTCCAGAAGACGACTGGCCTCGAGAGGTCTCTCTGCCTCGAGGAGCCTTTTCCCCGAGAGGGCCTCGGCCAGTGCAGTCGGTGGTGCCGGAGATGGAGGAATCCGGAGCACAGCTGCTACTGGTACTGCACATGGGCTGGGGGGTGACTCTCTGGGTGAAGCTCTTAGGGCAGAAGTGTGGACCTGAGTTCGAATCCCCAGAACCCATGTAGAAGCTGTGTGTGGCAGCCGGCTTTGGGGGGGGGTGGGCAGAATTCCCTGGAAGCTCACAGGCCAGATAGCCTAGTGAATACAGTACTGACATGAAGCGCCATGGAAGGGAAGGACTGACACCCCAGACTACCCTGACACGCCCACGCCCATATTCTTTCACACGTGAACACGCACACACAAAGACCAGCGCGGAACCCAGGTCTGGTTAATGGACTGGCTGCGGTTTTCGTTCTGTGAGTGGGTGGCAGAGTAGGGGTAAAGGGAACCCCTCGCAGCTTTGGTAGGGTGGGCATCCCCTCTTCCACTCTATATAACCTTTGCCTCTTCCCCTTAGGAGATGCTGACTTTTAACCCACATAAGCGGATCTCTGCCTTCCGGGCCCTACAGCACTCTTACCTACACAAGGAAGAAAGTGACCCAGAGTGAGAAGAGTGGCTGGCTGCCTTTCGTCTCTGGACACCGAGCACGAGACTCTCAACCTCTGCTTTCCTCTAGGGCTGTGGAGACTCCTCCAGTTTTTTACAGAGAATATTTTAAGCCTTAAATGACATTCCCTTCCCCACTTCTCCTTAGGAGGCTTACCCTCTTGTCCCCCCATTCTCTACACTAAGGGGTGGGTGTATCTGTCTTCTCCCCTCCCTGATTTATATTGGGATCTTTTTTATACAGCAAAACAAGACAAAGAAATATGGTCTTTTTTTCTTTAATGTTTTTCTGATTGGCTTTGCCTTTGGGAGATTTGAGGGCCCCGTGGGAAGGTTCCCTGTAACATCTGTAGACCGTTACACAGGACCCAGATGAGCAGCCCAGCTCTTTGGCTGACAAGGTTGGAAAGAATCTTTCAATTCCTTTCTCTGAATACTCAGTTAAAATGGCTTTAGTTTTGAGTTCACTGCTTCATTCTGGGTCCTGCCTTGGCAAGACTTGTGAGTGGGGCTGGAGCTGCAGTTAAGTGTGAGGCCCTGGGCTAAAGCCCCAGCACCGCCTCCCCCACCCAAGAAAGTTGTTTCCCCCTGGCACTTTCTGATTTGTCCTTGGAGCCAACCTAAGGAGTCAAAAGGAGGGGAAATGGTTATGAGGGGCGGGCGTGCAGCCCCCACTCATGCTTCTAAGAGTATACTGTATTCTAGGGAGAGGTATAAAGTTTTCCTTTCCCTCTATCTTGTTCCCATCAAAATATGTAAGACAAATTTTGTCTATCACTTGATGGGTTTTAGGAAATGTGGCGAGGGGCCTTTTTTTCTTTAAAACAAAAACCAGATGGCGGTCCCCACCCTAGGTTTTCAAAACTTTAGGTGGGGGGTGGTATAAAAAGCTGGAAGAACGCAAAACCAAGTCAGGAGGACCCAGAGACTTGCTGAGTGTGGTGACACACCTGTAATCCTACCACCTGGGGGCTGTGGCAGGGGGATCCAGAACCCAAGGTCATCCTGGGCTACATAGAAAGTTGGAAGCCAGCCTAGACTATCTGGAAGACCGAGTCTATAGAAAGGCACTGGGGTTGGCTCGGGGGTCCTTTTGATTCCGGAATCTCATTGCCAGCCAAACACCAAGGATCTACAGGAAAGGGAGAGAGAAAGCAAGTTATTTTTGAGTCTTGGGTTTTAAGGCTTATAGGTGTCTACACGAAGGAGATGGGAATCATTACCTCTGTGAAGCTAAAGAAGAGCCCAACACCACCTAGGATTTTCAGGGCTTTGTCTGAGTGTTTAAGGAACTTCTCCCCACACATCTGGCATGCAGAACTCCTGGTCTTGCACATCTGAGGACAAAAGTAGCTACAATGCACGTCATTCCCAGACTGGAGCCCCACTTGGCTAAACCCTTGCAGCCTCTATTTCTTTAGCATCGCTCAGTGAAGACTGACACCTCACCCTGAGGTCACCTATGCCCCTTGCCCACTTCTTCCTAGCTGCGCTCCCCATCCTTGAACTTACCGCACTGCAGGAAGTATCGTCTTGTGGGTATGGAGCTGTAAGGTTGAACAGACCACAGCAGTCAAAGCTTCTCTCCAATTCATGCCGGGTACTGTTGCTCATGACCCGCCAAGACGCATTGATGACATCTGTCTAGAGCATATAGGCAGAGGAGCGTCAGCCTACCCCTGCACTCTAGCAAGGGCAATCAGCACACAGAATCCCACAGAAACAGGACGCATGTCATGGTCACAATGTCAAGTGTCTTTCTCAGAGTACATCTTGGGGACATAGCCATACATGTCAGAGGATGAAGGTATGAAACGGTCAGATTTAGCTGTAAAGGCAGGGAAAGCATGCACTTGAGAGGGCATCTCCTTACCTGTTTGCTGCGGTTAATAGCCAGACATGAGCAAGAGATTCCAAACTGGAAGATGAAGACCAAGCCAAGAATGATCATGTACTGAGAGGAAGTTATGGCAAAATAGATCTGGTTTCCATTGAAAATATCTCAGTGTGAAGGCCAGCCTGGTGTAAGTTCCAGGCTAGCAGGACTATGTAGCGCGATCCCATTTTTTTGTTTTTAAAAATCTCAGTGTAATTTGTAACTGCAATGAGGCAGGCAAGGGGCAGAGTTCAAGGCCCTTCTCTGTCCATAAAACCATAGTTTTACCGAGTTGAGAACCAAAACGTCAATTTCTGTGAGTTACAGAATAAGAACAGACACATCTGAGGTCCCCTGCTCTTCTAGGAAAAGCATACCCAGGGACCCCAATTACTCCAGGTCAGGATACAAAGAAGAGCAGCACTTGGTGGTGGTTAACAGCCCCCACGAGCCCAGCCACTGCAATCAGGAGAAGGAAGACTCCCACAGCAATGACTCCTCCAATGATGTGAATGCTGGACACCAGGCCCAGGCCCTTGCCCCAGGCAGCCACGCCAATGAGCAATAAGCCCACAAGCTGCAAGAAACAGAAAGTACACTTCAGCCTGATGTGGTGGCTCACACCTGTGATCCACGCAACCGCAGCCCAACAAAGTTCCAGGTTAACCTGTACTAGCTACATAGTGAGATCCTGTCATCGCCAAAGAATTCTAGCATGCAGCACAGCCAAAGGCTAGTCCACGTCCCCTTGTAATAAATGGGTAACCAACTGAGATGTGCTTTCTGGGCGCTCTTCGCAAGTAACTGGGAATAGCTGGGATCGTGGGGCAATGGCAATAGCGTCTCGAGATACGAACCCCTTAGGGAGCATAAGTGAAGACTGGGACTATAGGCCCGCAGTCTTCGACCCACCCCTCCCCACCACCAAACAAACCCATCACCGGAAGTCTCTCCTCTTCCACGGAAGTCCCCAGGAATTCCCTCTTCGCCGGAAGTTTCTGGGAAGCTTCCCAGAACCCCCAGTAAACCCCTCTTCCCACCGGAAGTACCCTAGAAATTCTTCCCTTCTTTCCGTCCCGGAGCTTTCCCCACCTCCAAAACCTCACCATATAAACCACGTTGAGAGCACATAACGCATTCTTGGAACAGGCAAATCCGCCGCAAACCATCTCCCCAGTTCTGGGGACCCAAATGGTCCCAAGGACTTGAGGAGAGGGTATTGGGGACCGTCTTGTAGGACTCCAACAGCTTCTATCGCTTTAAATCCAAGCCAGCCAAATCAATTCTCTGCGCCTGCACCGTCCCACCCCTGCCTCTGGATTGGCGAAACTCGTAGCTAATCCAGGACATCCAGGATTTCAGTGCCAATCAATCTGCATTACGTCACCAGCCCGCCTCCTAGTCCTTCCCTCAGTTTCTCCATTGGACGAAACTTAAAAAAACTGAAGACTGTGTTTCTAGACAGTTTCTTAGGGAACAGAGCCTAAACTTCAAAACCCTGAATTCCTGTGCTCCGAGGTGCGACATTAGGAATCCGAGGAGAGACTCAGGTGAACAGAAAAAAAAGGGGCTTGTAGAGGTGGGAGGAAGGGGCTCCGCCCCTCCAAGGATAACCCTTCCCCGCCGTTTACCCCATGTTTCACGGTAATCTCACGATGATGCCATCGTTTTGTTCGTGCGTCATACTCTGGAACAGCAAGAGGACACAAATATTGAGCTGTGCAACCCCACTAGAGAGGATCCAAGTCAGGCATAGCAACAGCTGGCAAATCCTCACGCATTTGTTAAATGTGTCTACTAGTACGCATGTCCTGTTCTGCATTCCTTCCTCTGCAGTGTGACCATGCCAGAAATTCAAGTGGAAACAGTGACTTGGAAGCCGATGCATTCCCATTCCTGACAAAATCACAGGCGCAGACCATGGTGTCCTCTACATCTTTAGAACACATGGCTGGCACAAAATGACACAGGTGTGGGGGCGGGACCGGAATATGAATAAATAAAGAGCATCCATACTTTTTGTTTGTTTGTTTTGTTTTTTGAGACTGGAACTAGCTCTTGTAGACCAGGCTGGCCTCGAACTCACAGGGATTCGCCTGCCTCTGCCTCCCGAGTGTTGGGATTAAGGCATGCGCCACTACTTCCTGGCCATATGTTCTTTTTTTTTTTTTTTTTACTCTATGTGCATTTTGCCTGCATGTACATCTGTGCAAGAGTGTCAGATCCCCGGGAACTGGAGTTAGACAGTTGTGAGCTGTCATGTGGATGCTGGGAATTTAATCCAGGTCCTCTGGGGGAGCAGCGAGTGTTCTTAGTCACTGAGCCATCTCTCCAACCTCGATTTTCCATACTTTCACTCCAGATGGGGGTATAATGGGTCAATAACGTTATTGCATAAGCATCTGGACATAGTACCCTTTGAATAGGAGTGAGAAATGGCACAATCCTTCCCTACAGTCTAGTCCTAATGGGGGAGTCAAACCGCAGGGTTTTAACTTTGTGACTGACTATATGTGTGTACCAAGTACTTAAGCCCTCTCTACTTCAGCCATAAAATGGGGATAGATGGCGATGCACCTACCTCTAACAATGCTACTCTGGAAACTCCCGGATTGTGAGCACTGAGGGAGCTAGAATATATAAAATGCCCCAGTCAATACCCAGTATCTAGCAACTCGGTTATTACTGTTTAGCCCATTTTTATGGAGTTCAGTAAATGATCCAAACTCAACCCCCATCTCTTCAAATATAAAGATGTCCACAGTTACCCTTCATAAACTATCCTCAAGAAAATATGCATGGGGGCTGGAGAGATGGCTCAGTGGTTAAGAGCATTGCCTGCTCTTCCAGGGGTCCTGAGTTCAATTCCCAGCAACCACATGGTGGCTCACAACCATCTGTAAAGAGGTCTGGCGCCCTCTTCTGGCCTTCAGGCATACACACACAGACAGAATATTGTATACATAATAAATAAATATTTAAAAAAAATGCATGAAAATCTAGAGAGTTGGTACTCAAGTTCAGTTCCCAGAACCCACATGGTGGCTCATAACCATCCATAGCTCCAGTTCCACAGGACCCAATACCTTCTTACCTGCGGAGGCACCAAGCACACATGTAGCACACATACATATGTGCAGGCACACTCATACACAGAAAATAAATAAATTTTTAAATAAAATAAATAATGGCTGAGGGGTTGGAGAGATGGCTCAGAGGGTAAGAGCATTGCCTGCTCTTCCAAAGGTCTTGAGTTCAATTCCCAGCAACCACATGGTGGCTCACAACCATCTGTAATGAGGTCTGGTGCCCTCTTCTGGCCTGCAGCCATACACACAAAATATTGTATACATAATAAATAAGTCAATCAATAAATATTTTTTTAAAAAATAATGGCTGATCCATAGTGGCGCTCGCCTTTAATCCCAACACTTGGAAGACAGAAGCAAGCAGATAGATCTCTGTGAGTTCAAGGCCAGCCTGGCCTGCAGAGTGAGTTCCAGGACAGCAAGGGCTACACAGAAAAACCTCTGTCTTGAAAAACAATAAAATAAAATAAATACTTTTAAAATAGTTTTTTAATAGAAGTGATACAAAATTAAGTCATTTGGTATATCTAGATAGGTTCAATCTGTCTTTGAAACAAAATAATTCGGCCAAAGCTGTGGAGATAAGGGGCTTGTTCTGCACGTGTACGGACCAGAACTTGGATCCCAGAGTGTACATAAAGACCAGGCAGGCTGCTTCCTGTAACTCTGGCACTCTAGAGGTGGAGACGGGGTCTTCAGGGAAAGATGGCTAGCTAGTTTAGTCAGAAAGTTCTAGACTTGCTGAGACACCTTGTCTCAATGAATACAGTGGAGAGTGTTGTGGGAATTCATTTCCACCAGTAGTTTTGGGGTACCGGTCTTAGGGCGTGGCTTCTGTGTGCAGACGTGATCTCTTATTAGGAAGAGGAGGGGTCTCTCTGGCTCTCTTGGGAGATCAGAATAGAAGCAAGCTTGTGCAGTTGTTCACATCACCCTGGGGCAGAGCAGAGAGACACGGAGGCTGCGGCTGGACCCATAGCGGCTTCCACCTTGTCCTGTATTTTGTGAGCCTACATTTCCCTTTGAGTCCCCGTAATAAAGACCTTCGTAAATTCTTACGTCAGGAGAACAATCAAGGAAGACACAATGACAAGTCTGGACTAACCCCCACACACAAAGGCACACATGTCTATGTGAACCCACACACACATGCTGTGACGGGCAGCTCTAACTGTGTTGATAGGGTTTAGGATCATCTGGGGAGAGGGGCTCAATGACAGTTTTTCTACGTGGGGTTGGCTTGTGGGCAAGTCTCTGTGGGGGTGTCTTAAGTTAACTGATGTGAAAAAGAACCGGTCCACAGTGGGTGGCCCCATTCCCTAAGCAGGAACTTATGAACTGCACAAGAGTGGCTATAGAGCGGAACACAAACAGGTGAGCATATGACACCCCACAGCAATGGCTATAACGCAGAACCATAGCTGAAAGAAACCCCTCTTGACTAAGTTCGGTTTTTGCCAGGGAACTGTAACACAGCAAAAGAGATGAAACCAGAACATATGGGAACACACACACCGTACACACCATACACCTGCCAAAAAATAACAATAATTGAGCCAACTACCCATTACCTACAACCTCCCCAACTTGCTTTATCTCCATTTTCGCTTCCAATTCCTCATTCTTCTTCTATATCAGGCCATGACTCAAGAGCAGAACAATGGTACCGAGGGACTGGCTGGCAAGTATCTCGGCTGTGTGTGTATTAAATTAAAAGTACAATCGGATCTTTGTTCACCGGATATGGGCCTTTCTGAGCAACAGTTTGCCCTTCTGCATGATGGTGGTAAATTATCCTACCCTTTGGGCTTGTCGTTATTATATATGAAAGCATGTTGTAAATGATTAAATGTTATACACATGCTAATTGTTATTATTATTATATGCTAATATTATGACAGAAGCTGGACTTGGAGCACATAGTTTTATCTGGCTATAGGTTATTTTCCTCCCCTATAACCCATTCTTCCCATAACAACTTGGGTCCTATAAACAGGAGATGGTTCTAGTGAATAGCTGACTAAGGGAAGCCAATAGGAACATGTAGACAGAAGGGTGAATAACTGGGACTTGAACTCTTGATGTTCAGCAGGCTGAGTCTTTGTTTTATTTATTTATTTATTGGATTTTTGAGACAGGGTTTCTCCGTAGCTTTTGGTTCCTGTCCTGGAACTAGCTCTTGTAGACCAGGCTGACCTCGAACTCACAGAGATCCACCTGCCTCTGCCTCCCGAGTGCTGGGATTAAAGGCGTGCGCCACCACCGCCCGGCTGAGTCTTAGTTTTAATGGCTGGGCATACAGTAATGATTAGCTGGACACTAGCATATACGGGCCTCTGTGGTGACAGACCAAGGCATGTGGATTTCTGTGTGATTCTCAGACAAATTTGCAGATCACCAAGAATACAAGATCCTACCTGTGATCTCGCTGGCCATATTCTCCCAGAACCAACACCCATCTTAATTAGCTACCTCCCACAGAGGCTGTGAGAACCCTTATTAAGGTCGCTCCCTTCACCTGACAGGAGTCACAGCTGCAAGGCCAACGCTAGAGGGGGCAGGAGGTGTATGAGGTAGTAAAGTACTGTGTGGGTTGTGGGTTTGAAACTCACCAGTCAGGAAGTGAGGCCGACAGACGGAAGGGCGGGCAGGGTTGAGGAGTTCTGGGGCACAGCAGAAGGGGCCTTCTGAAGTTTGGGGGCTGGGAGGTCATGGGCTTCAGGGCCAGGGGTGGTTGTTAGTCTGGCGAGCCAGGTCTGTGCAACATGCATGCCCAGAGGCAGTTGGCTCTAGCCACAGTGAGAGCAGAAGTCAGACGACATGAGGTGGCCAAGCAGGCTCTAAGCCGACTCAGGAAGCTGGCAGAGAGAGTGGGTGACCCTGATCTCCGAGATGGCATCCAGGCCTCACTGGACAACATACGAGGTAAGAGACGCGTCAATCCCTAACTTGACTGTTTGGGGGACCAGCAGGAGACACAGAAAGGCTTAACCGTGTCCTAACATAACTGCTTGCTGTTCAAGCAGTCACTTCCTAGTTTGTAAGATGGAGCTGGGACTCAGGAAGAGGACGTTTGGGGAGGATGGCCAAAGATGTGGAGGGGAGCATCATTATTCCCCTTTCCAAAATCGCCTCTGAACAACATAATAGTCATTGTGGAGCCGACCTTCTCGGCAGCAGAGAGTGGATAAGCGTTGGAGAGACAGGCTGTAACAGACCCATTAGATAGATGTCCCTGTCTGGGGAGTCTAGAACGGGAGGCATTGAGGGGCAGGAGGTTCTGGGACTTGGTAATGTATTCATTCCCAGGACCCACTAAAGATCAGGGACCTCTTCTTTCCAGCTGAGAGAAACACACATGCAGAAGGGAGGGGGTGTGATATGTCAGGGACACATTCATACTTAAGCAGCATGCTTTGTATAGCTGCCGTGTGGTGAGGTCTCCAGGACTTGACTCAGTCCCTCTCCTCCTGTGTTCCCTTTCTTGTCTTCCCCTCACCTCCTTAGTGCCTTCCGTTCTACCTCCTTAGTGCCATTAGAGTAAGTGATGACAACACAGGGAGGAAGTGCTGTCATGGCAACACCATCCGCCACATCCTCCTTGCCCACTGTAGCCTTGGATCCTGTGGTGGGGCCCTGGCAAGCCTGTTCTCCATCCACAAAGGCCCACCACAGAGGAACTGGGGGATCTGTTTATATTTCATCCATCTGTGGCTGCCCAGGAACTCACAAAAGCAAGCTTCCCTGCCTGTGAAGTGTGTCAGGCAGAAACCCATCTTTATACAACCCTGACCATTCCAGTTATCAGTCATCTCCATTCTCAACAACTTTTCCAGGAAGGAAATGTTTAAAAAAAAAATTCCATCAAGGACACCTCCTGACACCAGGGCACAGTGTAGAGGAAGGTTTGGATGGTTTAGGATTTGGTGGGATAATCCCATTCCCTTCCCATGCCTCCCTCTTCTCCTTGCTCTTCTGAAGCTAGTATTGTTCCTGCATCCAACCCTTTGACAGGACAACAGCTGTGTCTCCTCTGTTATTCCAGGTGATGGAAAAGGAGATCTAGTAGGACCACCTAGGAAAGAACTCTAGATCCTACCTTCGTCGGAAGTAGAGTGGGGTAGGGACCAGGCAAAGACACCTTGCTTAGTTCTAGAAAAGGGGAGAGCTAGTGTGATAGGGCACACCAGCACTATAGCCTCACGACCCAGGAGAACAGAGCAGGATTAAGAGTTCTAGGGCAGCCTGGATTACATAGCAAATCCTAAACCAGCCTCAGACTCAACTACAGAATGAGCAATATTGAAGAAAAAAAAAAAAGTCTCAAAAAGGAGGGGCAAAGAGAGGATGCTGAGAGGCGGAGTAGACCTCTTCCCCATACTTCTGTGTGGGGTGTGTGTTGTTGGAGATGCTGGAACCCAGGCAGGCTCTACCCCTCTACACCTCAGCCCCACATTAGCTTTTGTTTTGTTTTTCCTTTTTGAGACTGGGTTTGGAAGCTACTGTCCATCTCAGGCTAGCCTTGAACTCACTATGTACCTCAGGCTGGCCTTGAATTTCCAGCAATCTTCCTGCCTCAGCATCCTCAAAAGGGGACACCACTTCACCTGTCAAAGCTCTTCTCTTCATGGGTAATTTGCTCTACTCTGGGTGAGACAGCAATCTGTTCCCACTGAACACAAAGGAAAACTGAGATGCCCCCCAATATTAAGAAGCTAACAGCCAAGCGGTGGTAGCACATCCCTTTAATCCCAGCACTTGGGAGGCAGAGGCAGGCGGATCTCTGTGAGTTCGAGGCCAGCCTGGTCTACAAGAGCTAGTTCCAGGACAGGCACCAAAAGCTACAGAGAAACCCTGTCTCAAAAAACCAAAAAAAAAAAAAAAAAAGAAGAAGCTAACAATTCCCCCTTATCCTCTCCTTCATGATAGACTAGAGTGTGTCTCCTGCCTAGTGTGTCATCCTAGTTCTGAAGAACACTCCCTAAGAAACCATTGACCTCCAAGATAGGATCTGGGGGAGAGTGGGCATGGGCCTCTGGAGGACAAAGGGCTCCCCACAACCCGGTTCAGCCCCCAACCCTTACCCCCCTCCAGTCCGAACACACTGCTAGCTCTTGCCTCCAAGAGCCACCCACGGCCCGCGCTTATTATAGTCTCTGTTGTGTCAAGAGGGTGGAAAGCCAAATCAAAGGACCGCCGAGACTCTAAATCCTGGGCAGGGGTCTCCAAAGCTTCAGGGAGACTTTCTTCCTTCCTGCCCACCGCCCCCCTCCATGGGGAATCAGCCTATCTTCTGCATGGATTTAACTGCTCATGTTTCTCAGCCCCTCTGGAGGACAAAGCCTTGAACTCCAAAGCCCCTAAAGGGGTGGGGACACAGCGCAAATGGTGTCCGTTCACTATGCCTCTCCCTTTAACCTGCTCTAAGAGCCCGGCTACATAGATCTCAGGAGACTGAATGCAAATACCTCAGAGGCCGGCTCCCGCTGCCTCGACTGAGGGGGTTCCTTGTGTCCAGGGAGCAAAATCTCCCGCAGGTGGGTAACCAGGTGTGAGACAGTGCCTTCACTAACCCAGCGTCCCTTGATTGGTCCCCCACCCATCCTACACACTGATCCCTCCTCTCCGCTTATCCCCGCCGCAGCTTCTGAGGCACTCTTGGAGCTACGGTTGCTATGGAGACTAGATGCATTTTGGAATAGGGGGGTGTCAATTGGTAAATGTATTTCTTCCACCTTGAGCTGGGGCCTTTGACTCACGCTGCAGCTTGGGCTCAGGAGCCCTCAAGTCTCTCTCCTCTAGAGAGAGGCAACACCCCCCCCACCCCCCACCCCCCGCTTCTACCCTACTAAGTTCCTTGTTTGTCCCCATCCCTGGGGAACACTTTCCAAGTTCACTTTGGGACAATCAGTCCAAGCCGCAGTGCCGTAAAAGTATTCAGTATGGGGTGGGAGTTGGGGTGGAAGAGGGGGCTGGGTGATGAGAAAGGAAATTCATCCAGGTACCCCGAGAAAGGAAAGAACAGGGGTCCCGGGAAGGAATGTCAGGGCTCACAGCATTCCGGTTTCAGTTCCCCAGAATTGACAGAGACCAAAAGAGTTCTGTTTCCTGTACCTGTCCAGCCAATAGATCAGTATTTTTACCTTTGTCCCTAAATGTCACACTCCACATTCGTGTTCCCTAACCTTGGTGTGAAAAAGGAGGGTGCCAGGTAGTTGGCAGAGGTGAATCCAAGACCCAGGAAATCCAGTCCAGGTTTTGGAAGGGAAATCCAGTCCTGGATTTTGTACCGCCCTAGCAGACAGCGGTGCTGGTGGAGGGGGGGGAGATAGGGTGGGGGGGCCCGCGGGCCGCCTCCTCCTCCTCAATGTGAGGGGAGCGCCCGGACACAACGCGCATCCGGACCGAGCCGATCCCGGGCGAGGCCCCCCGGACTCTTCGCCAGGATCCACGCCCCTCCCCTCCCAGACCCCAGACCCTTGGGTTCCTACCCCTCCCGTTCCTTCTTTCCTCCCCCACCGCCTCCAATCTCTCCATCCTTAGCATCCTCCCCGTGTTCCAGCGAATCCCCCGCACAGACAGCCCTACTAGTCTCCTACCCTCAAGACCCCCCTTTTCCCACTGCATCCGTGGCCTCTGCCCATTGAGTCCGCATTCCCGCCCCTGCCTTCCCCGCACCCGTGCTTCTCCCCCAGTCCCCTGTCCCCTTTTCTGTCCCTTTTTCCTTCTTAACCATTTGCCCCCACTACTGTCCTCCCCATCCTCCTC
This sequence comes from Chionomys nivalis, assembly GCF_950005125.1. Taxonomy (NCBI): domain Eukaryota; kingdom Metazoa; phylum Chordata; class Mammalia; order Rodentia; family Cricetidae; genus Chionomys; species Chionomys nivalis. Next base: position 29,839,318 of record NC_080110.1, on the reverse strand, counting down.
CGCCCATCTCAGCGCCCCCACCCAGGCCGGGGTGCAGGGTCCGGCGCGCCTCCCTGGAGCAGCACCAAGGTCCCGGGGCTCCAAGGGGGTGGGAGCGCAGGGCGGGGAGCATGGGGAGGGGGCGCCCCATGTGATGGGAGGGGGGCGCAAGAGGAGGCGGCGGAGGCGGCGGCGACAGCGGAGCCGGGCTGGGGGCTCAGTGGGGTCCGGGGACTGGGGGCAGCGAGCAGGGCGGCCCCATGGCCGGGCCCCCCTGAGGCAGTCCCGGGGAGTTCCCTCCCCTCCCCAGCTCGGGGGTCTCCGGGCCCCATGAGCCGGGGCGCGGGCGCGCTTCAGCGCCGGACAACGACCTACCTCATCTCGCTGACCCTGGTCAAGCTCGAGTCGGTACCTCCGCCGCCGCCTTCTCCGTCTGCAGCGGCGGCCGGCGCCCCCGGGGCCAGAAGCTCCGAGCCCCGAGATCCTGGCAGCCCCCGAGGCGCGGAGGAACCCGGCAAGAAGCGGCACGAGCGTCTCTTCCACCGGCAGGATGCGCTGTGGATCAGCACCAGTAGCGCGGGCGCCGGGGGCGCGGAGCCCCCCACGCTGTCCCCGGCTCCGGCCAGTCCGGCTCGCCCGGTCTCCCCGGCTCCGGGGCGCCGACTGTCCCTCTGGGCCGCCCCTCCGGGACCCCCGCTCTCCGGGGGGCTGAGCCCAGACTCCAAACCGGGGGGCGCCCCCTCTTCCTCCCGACGCCCTCTACTCAGCAGCCCGAGCTGGGGGGGTCCGGAACCTGAAGGCCGGACGGGAGGCGGTGTCCCGGGCTCGTCCTCCCCGCATCCTGGCACCGGCAGCCGAAGGCTCAAGGTGGCGCCTCCTCCACCGGCTCCCAAGCCTTTCAAGACCGTGACCACTAGTGGAGCCAAAGCCGGCGGGGGCAAGGGCGCGGGTAGCCGCCTGTCATGGCCCGAAAGCGAGGGCAAGCCCAGGGTCAAGGGGTCAAAGAGCAGCGCCGGAACTGGAGCTTCTGCCACTGAGACCGGCGGGGGAGGGGGCGCTGCAGTCACGACCTCTGGTGGGGTCGGGGCTGGGGCTGGAGCGAGAGGGAAGCTGTCCCCTCGGAAAGGCAAGAGTAAGACCTTGGACAATAGTGACTTGCATCCAGGACCCACTGCCGGCTCTCCTCCGCTCACCGTGCCAGCAACCCCAGTTCCAGCCACTTCTGTCACCACCACCTCCACGCAGCCCCTCGGGCCTGCACCCCCTATCACTCTGGAGCCACCAGCTCCAGGGCTGAAAAGGGGCCGGGAGGGCGGCCGAGCGTCCACTCGTGACCGCAAGATGCTCAAGTTTATCAGCGGTATCTTCACCAAGAGCACAGGGGGGCCTCCTGGCCCCGGTCCCCTTCCCGGACCCCCAGGCTTGTCTTCCAGCAGCGGGTCCAGGGAGCTGCTGGGCGCAGAGCTACGCGCCTCCCCTAGTGAGTTGGGAGGGTCAGGGCCAGAGACACCTGGAGGCTTATTTGGGGTTGGGGGAACGCTGCGCAAGAACGAGGGAAGCTTTTCTCTTGAGTGGATGGAGGAGTTAGGCTCGCTTCTCGACCAAGGGCTGGGGCAAAGACTAGGAAGAGGTCCTGAAGCGATGAGACGTGACAGGAGTGTTCTTGGTGCTTCCTGGAGAACGGTGGCCTTGGTCGATGCTTACCGTAGGAAAGCATCCCACAGAAGCCTTAGACCCCAATCTCAGGCCTGGTTGGAGTCTAGAAGCCAGGCGATAGGGACTTTGCCTTGTGTGGAGGGGCACTGGAGATGCAGGGAAGGTGGAAGCCTCAGTTTCCCCTGAGTAATTGGCACAGGTGGTATGGCAGTTGACCTTGCAGCCGGTTCCTCGCCAGAGACAGGTTTCCTGGGTTGAGAGCCGGCTGGTGGTTTTTCCAGGCACTGAAGGTGGATTGGGCGGTTCTTGAGTGAGCGGGGGCTGGAACGTGCAGAATTAAATGTGAACTGAAAGGGGGGCAGATAGGAAGCCTGGCTTCCCGCACTACCCACCCCCGCCCCACAGCGGCGTCGAAACCCGCTCAGGGCTGACCCCGGAGTGAGTCAGGGGGCGGAACTGCTGTAAAGACAATTCTTAGCCCGGGAGACTTGGGAAGCCATACAAGGAGGTAGCTTTATTTATTTAATTTTTAATTTTTTTCCTCCCAAGGGGTGCTTTTATTATTATTTTCTAAATGGTAGAGACAGGCGCGCGGGGGTGGAGGGGTGGATAGCGACCCACGACTCGGTTCCGCTCACATTCCCTGGAGGGGAGGCGGGTCTGGAAGCGGGGGCGGCCCCGGGGGGTTTGGCTCCTGAGCGGGTGGGAGCAGATGGCTCCGGATCCCCGAGTTCCCGCCGCAGCTGCGGCGCCCCGGGAACGTCCGGCCAGTGTCAGGCGCGGGGGTTGGACCCGGCGGGTGCAAGGAGAATCTTTTCTCCCCAGGCCTGTGGCTTCTCTCTGCCTGGGGATGGAGCCTTACCGCCCCCCACGGTTCTTTCGGAGGCTGTGGAGATCTAGGCAGAGGAAAATCAAAGTTCTGTCCCCCTTGGGCGGTGAACAGGAGTTAGGACAACCTGTGCCACTGACCTTGAAAAAGGGCAGGAAAGCCCTCACCAGCTCTTCGCTCCTGTGAAATGGAGATTGAGGGAGACCCACTCCATTCTAGGTCTCAGGCCTTCCGCCTTAGGTCTGCTCCGAGAATGTCAGGGGGGGACGGGACCCTCTGTTCTATGTGATGGGAGGAGACTCATCACTAGTAAAGTCGTCCTGATCTGGTCTGGGGCAGGGACCCACGTTTGAGGATGTGTTTTAAAGGAGATGCCAACTGAAGTATTTTCGTCTTGCCAGCTCTGTTGCTAAGCAACCACTGAGCGGCGGCAACAGCTGTGGAGAGAGTGGCTGGGATGGGAGGACTGGGGACCACTCTCCAGTGCAGGCAGGGTCTTAGGGGTTAGGTGAAGCCCTCAGAGAAGAGAGTGCCTGTGGACTGGGAGTCCTCCTAGGCCACAGTCTTCCTCCTTACTGCACTTTTACCTTTGCAGAGGCTGTGGTCAATAGCCAGGAATGGACCCTGAGCCGCTCAATTCCTGAACTGCGCCTGGTAGGTAGCCCAGGCCCTTGGCTTTACCTCCCCCCCCCCATGCCCCATTCTCTCCCTTCGCCTCTCTCTCTTTGAGAACCAAGAACGCTCCATTTGAGTTTAGCAGCATAGCCTTCTTGTGGGGGCTGGCTGCTCAGAACATCCTCACGACTTGTCTTCATCTTGTCTCTTCCCATTTGTCCAGTCTTCTCCTTTCTAGCATTTTTCTTAAGATTTTATTTATTTATTTATTTATTTATTTATTTATTTATTTTTGGTTTTTCGAGACAGGGTTTCTCTGTGGTTTTGGAGCCTGTCCTGGAACTAGCTCTGTAGACTAGGCTGGTCTCGAACTCACAGAGATCCACCTGCCTCTGCCTCCCAAGTGCTGGGATTAAAGGCGTGCGCCACCACCGCCCGGCAGATTTTATTTATTTTATGTATAAGTGCTCTATCTGCCTGTACTCCTTTATTCCATAAGAGGGCATCAGATCCCCACTATATATGGTTGTGAGCCACCGTGAGTTGCTGGGAATTGAACTCAGGACCTCTGAAAGAGCAGCTAGTGCTTCTAACCACTGAGCCATCTCTACAGTCCCGCACTTTCTTTTTTAAACGCTTGCTGTTCTTTTGCTTTAAATAGGGTAAAAACTTTCAACTAATGCCTTGGGCTATACCCAACTACATACACGGTTTAATGTCTTTAGTGAACAGCTCACGCACGTGTGCACACACACACAAACACAAAAGGGTATTGCTTAGTTTGTGGTCTGTTTAAACTTTTAAACTTTGGGGTCATTTCTTGCCATACCATGCCTGCTCTTCCCAGCTGACCGGAGGCCCTTGGAGGGCCTTTTTGGCTGGCCAGTCCCCGTGGGTTCTCTGGCATGAGCAGACCCAGCATCTGGTTCCATATCTCTCCTTTAGGGTGTGCTGGGTGATGTCAGAAGTGGGAAGTCATCTCTCATCCACAGATTCCTCACGGGTTCATACCAGGTGCTGGAGAAGACAGAGAGTGAGTGCCCAGGACCCACAGTAAGCTAAGACTGGGGGCCAGGGATCCACCAGTAAGATCCGGGCCTGGGCAGGTACCAAGATGGGACTTGAGGCACAAGAACTAAAGTTGAGGAAATGTGAGAAGGTTCCGTGACTTGGCTCAACTCTTCTGGACAGGTGAGCAGTACAAGAAAGAGATGCTGGTAGATGGGCAGACTCATCTGGTGCTGATCCGAGAGGAAGCGGGAGCGCCCGACGCCAAGGTGAGGAACGGAGGCGGTGGCCATAGTAGGCTGACTGGGGTCAATATTGGACATGGAAGCATTCTGTCTTGCTAGGACACCCTCTGAATGGTATCCAGAGGGAATAGGGCCTGTGTGACCCTGTGCTTGCCCTCTCATCCCCTGCAAGTTCTCAGGCTGGGCGGATGCTGTGATCTTCGTCTTCAGCCTGGAGGATGAGAGCAGCTTCCAGGCTGTGAGCCGTCTCCATGGGCAGCTGAGCTCCCTTCGTGGGGAAGGACGAGGAGGTCTGGCCCTGGCTCTGGTTGGGACCCAAGGTAAGGAGGGGATATAGAAACCTTGTTTTTAGAGGAGGGTGGAGGGTACCTCTAAAGTATTGCCCACCATGGCTGATAATTTGGCAAGGTGTCGAATTGGCTATTTAGATTCCAGCAACCCTCTAGAGGGAGCCTGATGTCCAAATAAGGAAATAATGAACCAAACAAACCTCCCAAGGTCTCCGTAGAGAAAAGAGGACAGCCTGGGAGGAGAGGACCGCTGTAATGACCATCTCTGGAGATGTTGCCTACCTTGTGTTCTCTCTGCCATTTCTGACACCACTACCATGGGACACACAGAAAATGTCAAGTCCTAGTGTGACTGAGAAGCCTTCCTCTTCAGCTGGGTCAGGCTGACACTGTTAGAAAGGAACTTCTCTACAGAGGGGAAACATGGAGATACTGGAAAAATAAGGAGAGCAGAAAACTTTTGGTTCTTCTAGTAGGAGCCCAGAATCACTTAGACTGTACCATGGCAGGAGGAGCATTGTCTCTGCCACCACTGTCCAGCTGGAAGGATGCTCTGTGTGGCTGCACCTGCTGGTGCTGTTGCAGGTTCAAGCCTCTGCCTGTCCCTTGCCTCCTGGCTTCTGATTTGTAAAACGAGTAGCCACCTGTTACATTTGGCATTGAGAAAGACACACACACACACACACACACAGAGACATACACATAAAGAGAGAAAGCAGACACACAGAAAGACACATACCCAGAGAGAGAAAGACAGACACAGAGAAAAACAGACACATACAGACACACACAGAAAAACACACATACAGCCGGATGGTGGTGGCGCACGCCTTTAATCCCAGCACTTGGGAGGCAGAGGCAGGCGGATCTCTGTGAGTTCGAGACCAGCCTGGTCTACAAGAGCTAGTTCCAGGACAGGCTCCAAAACCACAGAGAAACCCTGTCTCGAAAAACCAAAAAACAACAACAACAACAACAAAAAAAAAAAACAACCACACATACATACACAGACTTAACTGGGCCTGGTACTCACAAAGGGGCTTATACACTTACCAGTCCTCAAGCAGAAAGATGTTCTCCCACACCCTAACCCTAGGAGGTCTAGCCTGGGCTCCAGACACATAATAAAAGGGAATCATGAATGCTGGCGGAAGGGCACCTCAACCATCCCGCCCCTTCGCCTGTCCCCTCAGACAGGATCAGTGCCTCCTCTCCGCGAGTGGTGGGTGACGCTAGAGCTCGGGCTCTCTGCACAGACATGAAACGCTGCAGCTACTATGAGACATGCGCAACCTACGGGCTCAATGTGGACCGGGTCTTCCAGGAGGGTGAGTGTGGTCCCCGGCGCATGAGCTTGGAAAGCCAGAGGCCCCGTGATACTGTAGGTGCCCAGTTTCCTGTTCTGTGTTTCCCAGTGACAGGAAATTGGTCTCTGGGAGCGAGGAGGGGTCTGGGAGCCTATGGGAGGTTTGATTAATTCACAGATTCTTTCTGGGCTGGAGAATCTGGCTAGGCTATAGATGACATGGGAGTCTAGAGACAAGGAAGTTGGGGCTATCTTATCTACTGGGGCTTCTCAGAAGAGGGCCTGGGAAAGTGATCTTGGGTATCTTTCCTGCTCCTCCAACGCCTCTCCCCTCCAGTGGCCCAGAAGGTGGTGACTTTGCGCAAACAGCAGCAACTCCTAGCTGCCTGCAAGTCCCTGCCCAGCTCACCAAGCCATTCAGCCGCTTCTACTCCTGTAGCCGGGCAGGTGAGTTTGGGTGTCGGAGACTGATGTCAAATTCAGAAGCGGGGAAATGAATGGGCTTCGAGAGCAACATTGAGGCTGGGCGGTGGTGGCACATGACTTGAATCCCAGCACTCCGAGTTTGAGGATAGCCTGAACTACATGGTGAGCTCCAGGAGGGCCAGGGCTGCCCTTTGCAGTGTCTCTAAGCCAGTCACCCTCCTTTATCAGGAAACCAGACTTTGCCACACTTGAATCAGTGTGACAGACCTAGGGAAGATTCGTGTTGCTGACGGCACTAAGTGAATAAGGATGGCAGTAGGGAATGTCTCATACTGGCTTGGTGGGTATAGGTGCCAAGCTCTGCTCACTCCTCTGTATGCCTCCAGGCTAGTAACGGGGGCCACACTAGCGACTACTCCTCTTCACTTCCTTCCTCGCCCAATGTTGGACATCGGGAGCTCCGAGCTGAGGCGGCCACTGTGGCTGGGTTAAGCACCCCAGGGTCCCTACACCGAGCAGCCAAGCGAAGGACCAGCCTTTTTGCGGTATTAGACATACCGACCCCCTTTTCCTCCTGTCCTGTTGCCTGCCTGTCGTCCTTAGTCTCTGGATGTCTCTGTTGGCTCTCCCTCTTTTCCTTTGCACTACTTCCCATCCTCATACCCTACTCATCCCCTGGCTAATACCAGTAACCATTCCAGAACCGTCGGGGCAGTGACTCTGAGAAGCGGAGCTTAGACAGTCGGGGAGAGACAACAGGGAGTGGGCGAGCCATCCCCATTAAACAGGTAAGGGATTTGGGAGCTGAAGAAGGGTCGGAAGCAGCTGTTCTTAGCTGACTTTTCTCCCACACATCTTCCTGCTCTTCCAGAGCTTCTTGCTAAAGAGAAGTGGCAATTCCTTGAACAAAGAATGGAAGAAGAAATACGTGACTCTTTCTAGCAATGGCTTTCTCCTCTACCACCCCAGCATTAACGTGAGTAGCAGAGATGGTCCACGCTGGAAAACCTTGCATGTCCTTCTGGTTCTTTCTGTGCCTCTGACAAGTGCTGGCATCATTTCTGGGGGGCTTTAGTTCTGTTCTCTGAGGCTCATGAAGCTTGTCTGTGCTGGGCATAGGAAGGTAAACGCCTTGCCCCAGGAACTTGCAGTGGGGAAGTACCATGGACAGGCCCAGGGAAGCCTGCCATTCAAGGAATGCTTCCTGGCCAAGTCTGGCAGCACTGCCCCCCTACGAGCTCTTCCCAGTCCAGTCAGTTCTCAGAGCCCCTCTGTATCCTATTAATACTGCTTACTTTCCAGCACAAAGGCTGGAGCCCCCCTCCACTCAACCCTGTACCTCTACAGGATTACATCCACAGTACACACGGCAAAGAGATGGACTTGCTACGAACAACTGTCAAAGTCCCAGGCAAGCGGCCCCCAAGGGCTATCTCTGCTTTTGGCCCCTCAGCCAGCATCAACGGGTTGGTCAAGGACATGAGCACCGTCCAGATGGGCGAAGGCCCTGGTAAGTAGGGCCCACGACAAGTGCCCAGGGAAGGAGACAGGAACAGAGGAAGGTGGGGAGAGGAGTTGGTGCTACCTTGGCTGTGTGGGGTGGCGGTCGGAGACAAGCTCACTGGTATTTCTCCCTCTCCTTCCCACAGAAGCCACTACTCCCATGCCCAGCCCCAGCCCCAGCCCCAGCTCCCTGCAGCTTCCACCGGACCAGACATCCAAGCACCTGCTGAAGCCAGACCGGAATTTGGCCCGGGCCCTTAGCACCGGTTAGTAGGACCATCCTCCATTTACTGGCTTCTAAATCCAAATGGGATCTGGGTGGGAAGTGGAATTAAGTGAAGGCTTGGTGCAGGAACAAATGTTGGGGGGAACACGAGGGATGTGTGCTGGGAGTCTGGCACCAAGCTCATATGCTGTGTCTGTCCTGGCACTGGAGATAGCTAGACTCGAGTAGAGCTAGTCTGCCTGCCTGAGCTCAGATCCTTCGTTTGCCTTGCCACGTGACGTGTCTACCCTATAGGAAGTTTAGTTTAACAAGCCTCAGTTTGTTGGCCTTGACCAGCCAGCACATAGTCAGCCATCAGTGTGTGAAGTGTTTGGACATTATATCTATAAATTGTATACAGTTTGTAGAGTATACACATACATATACACATACAGACACGAATAGAAAGTAACACCTTAGTAAATGTTTTTCACAGCAACTTATCCGGTCAACGTTATTATCCCCATTTTAGGGATGAAAAAAAAATCTGAGGCTCAGAAAATAAATTAACTTGTTCAAGGTCTCAAGGCTAGTAAGTTGCACAGTCAAGAGTTGAGCACAGGCCGGCCAGTGGTGATGCACGCCTTGAATCCCAGCACTCAGGAGGCAGAGACAGGTGGATCTCTGTGAGTTCGAGGCCAGCCTGGTCTACAGGAGCTAGTTCCAGGACAGGAACCAAAAAGCTACGGAGAAACCTTGTCTCGATATAATAAAAAAAAAAAAAAAGAGTTGAGCACAAGCTGGAAAGATGGCTCAGCGGTTAAGGGTACCAGCTGTTCTTCCAGAGGATCTGGGTTCAATCCCCAGCACCCACATGGCAGCTTACAACTGTCTGTATCTCCATTTCCAGGGTATCCAACACCCACAATCACCAATGCACGTAAAGTGAAAATAAATTATTTTTTATAAAGAGTTGAATGCAGATCTCATTCTAAAGCCCTCACCTGTCCCCCACCTCCCAGGAATGATGCGGGGGCGGGGTTGGACTCTTGGACAGGGACAGCTGAGGAGAAATACCCTAAAATGGAAGTTCAGGGCAGGATACGAGTTATAGGGAAGTCTATGGAAGGGCAACCGAGGCACTGTGTCCCCTTCTCTAAGACTGTACCCCATCTGGAGACCTGAGCCCCCTGAGTCGGGAGCCCCCACCTTCTCCCATGGTAAAGAAGCAGAGGAGGAAGAAATTGAGCACACCGTCCAAGACTGAAGGCTCAACCGTGCAGGCTGAAGGTGAGGCTGTGCGGGGCAGGGTTCCACTCCCACTACGAACCCTCATCCCGTATACAAACCCCTGACCTAGCTCTTGCAGAGCAGTGGGGAAATAGATGGACACCACCCAACTCCTGTCCACCCCACTGCTCCCAGCTCCTGCTCTTTTCTCCTAGTTCCTGCCCACATCTGCACTTCTGACCCTGTCCTTTGCACCCATATTTGGTACTGCAACCCCTGGACTCGGTGTCCCTGTTGACTCCCCAGCCCCTGCTCTCAATAACCTATGATTGGCAGGTTCCTCCAAGAGGCCTCGGGCACTCACCCCATACCTGTCCTCATCCCCACCCCAACCCCCCAATAACAATCCCTGCTCCCAGTTCTACTGCCTTCTGAGCCCCAGGCCCCTCATCTCGCCCTTTTCCTACTGTTCACACAAAGTCTGACACCCACCCCTCCCCCTACAGAGACTAGATTTCTCTCTAGTCACAATACCTGCCTGGCCTCCCCACCCTCTGCCGCCCCGTTCTTTGCCGGGTGCTGCGACCAGGGTTCCAGATCTGCCGACTCTCATGGCTCTTGGCTTCCACTCCACTCTGCTCCGGGGCCACTGACTTTAGTTCTGCTTTCTCTCCCCATCTGTCTGTCCTGCTTCGTCTCTGGCTGTCTCTGTCACTGTCTCTCCGTCTCTCCATCTGCCTCTTCCTCTTTCCTTGGTCTCTTTCTCTGTTGTTCTCTCCATTCTGTCTCTATCTCCTTCGCTTCGGGAAACCAGCCAAGCGCAAAATGTGGAAACTAAAATCCTTTGGTAGTTTAAGAAATATTTATAAAGCAGGTAACAGTCGGGAGCCGGGAGGGGTGCTAAGCTGGGGTGCAGAGGGGTGGGGGTGCCCTGCTTCTCCCTGCATGTGCTCGGGCTTCCTGCTGTTTCCCACCCTCTGCTTCCCCTCCCCCCACTGTCCCACTCCTAGGGGCTCCAAGGACATCAGGGAGGAAGGGTTTGGGGAAGGCCTCCTGCTTGAACTGTGTCCCTCATGACCTCTCCCATCCACCTACCCAGAGGAAAACTTTGAGTTCCTGATCGTGTCCAGCACTGGGCAGACGTGGCACTTTGAGGCAGCCAGCTTCGAGGAGCGGGATGCCTGGGTTCAGGCCATCGAGAGTCAGATTCTGGCCAGTCTTCAGTGCTGTGAGAGCAGCAAGGTCAAGGTAAACGTTTTGAGGCTGTTGATGGAAGTTAGCTAGCAACAGTGGCTGAGAGTCAGAGGTGCAGCTCCGACCTCACTTTTCTCTGCAGCTGCGCACTGACAGCCAAAGCGAAGCTGTGGCCATCCAGGCAATCCGAAATGCAAAGGGAAACTCTACCTGCGTGGACTGTGGAGCGCCCAGTGAGTGCGAGGCAGGCGAGGGCACTACTGAGGGAACTGGGGAGCAGGATCCCAGACTAGGGGCGTTAGCTGGAGTCTGGCGAAAAGGCGGGGTGTCTTGTTGACATGCTACCCACCCGAGTTTACCGCTTGTGTTGCATCCTATCCCCAGACCCCACGTGGGCCAGTTTGAATCTGGGTGCGCTCATCTGCATTGAGTGTTCTGGCATCCACCGGAACCTGGGCACACACCTGTCCCGCGTGCGGTCGCTGGACTTGGACGACTGGCCGCGGGAACTGACCCTGGTGCTGATGGCTATTGGCAACGACATGGCCAACCGCGTGTGGGAGAGCGACACTCGGGGCCGTGCCAAGCCCACGCGGGACTCTTCGCGGTAAGGATAGAGCATCAGTGTGGAGAGGGTATGGTTCCTGGGAGGTCCTGATTAGAGGTCTCCTACAACTCTTTCCCTTGGTTCCTGGTACTGCAGGGAGGAGCGTGAGTCGTGGATTCGCGCCAAGTACGAGCAGCTGCTGTTCCTGGCGCCTCTGGGTACCACAGAGGAGCCGCTGGGCCGCCAGCTGTGGGCCGCTGTGCAGGCCCAGGACGTGGCCACCGTTCTGCTGCTTCTTGCCCACGCGCGACATGGGCCACTCGACACCAGCGTGGAGGATCCGCAGCTCCGTTCGCCGCTCCACTTGGCGGCTGAGCTCGCCCACGTTGTCATCACGCAGCTGCTGTTGTGGGTACGTGAGCGGAGAGGTAGGGAAAGGGAGCCAGGAGGTGGATTTGGAGGCGTAGAGTGGGAGGTGTGAGGGTGGAGGTCCCCTGGATGGCGCGTGATCATACGGCCCTTTCCTCCTGCAGTACGGCGCGGACGTGGCGGCCCGTGATGCGCAGGGCCGCACGGCACTGTTCTACGCCCGCCAGGCTGGCAGCCAGCTGTGTGCAGACATCCTCCTCCAGCACGGTTGCCCGGGAGAGGGCGGCAGCACAGCCACCACACCGAGCGCGGCCACCACCCCCAGCATTACCGCCACGCCCAGCCCGAGGCGCCGGAGCAGCGCTGCCAGCTTGGGCCGCGTGGATACTACGATAGCGCTGGTATAGTTGCTCAGCAGCGGGAGAGATACTCTCCCATCCCTGCGCGGGCCGGGCACGACCACACCGGGTGGACCGCTGGACAGATGCACCCACTCACCTCTCCAGTCCGCACCCAGTCCCACGGGAGCACTTCCTACCCCCCACGAGGGCACAGTCCCACACGCCTCCCAGGAGACACAAACTCACCTCCCTCTCCCCACGAGGCATGGAGACCCTAGCTCAACACGCCCCTAATCCACTGTTTCCATACTTGGATTACCCTGGGTCTGTCAACTTGCTGCCTTTGCAGCGGTACCGGCTCCAGGGCGCTCGGACTTACTGGCTCGTCCCCGCCTAGGGACGGGGTAAAAGATCCAGTCCTGCCTGCGTTCTACAATCTGGTGGCCGAAGCCCAAAACCCAGGCTGGCTCCTGGGGCAACGCCACGCCAGAGGGAGGGGTTAGTAGGTGGAGGACTAGTCCTGGGACTTGGGACCAATATGGGACCCCACCCCTTCCATGCTGATCTCACTGACCAGTGAGGGGGAAGGGCAGCGAGGGGCAGGACCCCTGCTGCCCGTGGAGGTGGAGGGGTCCCCAACCCTTTCTGTGAAAGGGTCCATGAGTGGAAATCAGAATCCCCCTCTACCTGTCTATGAATGGAAGCTAAAGAGCCAGGGGGAGCCGAGAGCCTGGGTCCTTCCCCTTACGATCTTGGGGTGGGGGAGAAGGATTGGAACAGGAGGGGGCTAGAGAGGGGCCTTGTAATTTATTGCTTTGTTCCCCAATATGGGGATGGGGTGGGTAGGGGCGAGGGGAGGGCATTTCAGGGTAGGGGAAGCCAAGGGTGGGCTGGGGTGGGGTGGGGTGGGGGTGCTCTCGGGTTGTGTCTGTGACTGTGACTGCGTACGTGTGACTGTGCAGCACCCGTGGTGATCTGGGGAAGGGGGCACCCCTATAATGGGGCCCCTCCCCCACAATCCTTTCTGTCCAGCCCCTCTCTCACTGGATCTGTTTTTCTATCCTTTGCTCCCTCCCAGCCAGGGCTGAGAGGGTGTGCGGTGGCTGGGAAGGTGTCCAGGTCCTGGCCCCGTCCCAGAAGGGGGGAAGTGGAATGGATTTACCTAGCCCAGCCCTGCTCCCTTAGCCAGCCCAGGCTTTGGGCCGTCTGTGTCAGTGGTTTCCGGTCTTTTTTTTTTTTTCTTCCTGGCTAAAATATTTTGCAAAAGACCAGGTAATCAGAGAGTGGAGTGAGGAGAGGGCAGGGGTTGCCCCCCTCACCTCCAAAGCAGGTTATGTGAATCTTTAACAGCAATTAAAGAGGAAGTGATTTTGTCTAGGGGGTGAGCTGCTGGTCTGTTATTAAAGAGGCAGGCGAGGGTATGGTCTTGGTGGATGTTGGGGCACTGGAGACGGGAAAGGGCCAGGCAGAGGTCCTTTCTGGGCTGGGGTCAGGACAGTACCCACAGGCACAGAGGTAGTCTCAGCTTTGTGCAATCCAGGGTTTGTGAGGTAGACAAAATGGTAGGGGGTTGATGCCAAACTTCCCAGAGTTGGAACATGGAGTTTGGAGAAACAGGCAGACCTGGGGAGTTGAGGTCTGAAACAGTGGGCTTGTTTGGGTTCAAGAATGAGATTTAGTTTCAAAACCTGGCCCATGTTCCTTAGCTATGAGATGCTGGGCAAGTAACTTCAGGGACATATGCTGAGAGGGTACCTGTAAGCGCTGTGATCCCCGGGGAGGCACTGCCCTAGGTTAGCCTGCTCAGTAGGTTACCTTGATCATAGGTATCAGAGCCAATAGGGGGTGCCAGGGACTGCAGGGGTAAGAGCTTTCTCAACCATTTGCAGTTCCCCCATGTCCACAAGATGCATGCCAGTTGATGTAGGCATTTGCCCACTTTCATTATGAGGTCACACAGGTCACGGAAACCTGGGTCACAGCACCATAGCCTGTTGCGTAGTCAACCCTGCTGGTTTTTGGGGTGTAGAAGCTATATAAGCATCAGGCCTGATACAAGCTAGGCTGGTAGCAAATGCAGGTTTGGCCCCACATGCTGTAGTGCAGCTTAAGGACTCGGTTGGTGGTATTGGCGTCTTGGGGTAGAGTTCACTCTAACCCTTGGGTGTCCTCCATAAGTCTTCTTCATCTTTAGAAGTGTCAGGGAGCTGATAGGATCTGGTCATAGCCCTGGAAACTGTTCTGCAGAGCCTCACACATTGATATGACCCAGGGAGGAACGGACTTGAGGGCAGGGATAGACTCATGGGGAGTTGTGTGGTCCAGGGAAAGACTGGCAGGTCCCACTGCCTATCAGCTGAGACCATTGGTCGTCTTCCTCAGAAGCTCAGGGTGGTAGATATGGGGAGGAACAAGGACCCTGGACAGAAGGAAGCCACTTGTCAAGGGATCCGCAGGCCAGGGAAAAATGGTGAGGAGGTCGGCAAACCACGGCTGAGTAATTGATTTCTTTTAATGAGTTACATTAGTCTCGTGGGATGAGGTCCAGGCTGTGGCAGAATAGAAAGGGCACCCCCGGATGGGCTCAGGCAAGCTGCTCCCTTCACACCCATGCTCCACAAGCAGCCGTGTGCTTCTTTCTACACTGGGTTCTTGTCCCTGACCCTCCCTACCCTCTTTAGGTGCTGTCTGCCACACACCTGCTGCTCTCTTCCTATTGTTTGCCTCAGCACAGCTGAGACTGCCTGACCTTCATGGGAACTCTGCCAAAAGTCAACAGACACGAAAAGAGAACAAACTGATTCAATGCAGTGAGGGTTCCGTGTTTTCTGACCACACTGAGGCACTAAAGGTAGCCTGCCCAGCTTCCTTATCAGTCCAAGGGTGTCTCCTGTAACTGGACAGCAGCTTTTAGGATCCCCTTAAGACGCCCTCTGTCTCCGATCCCTTTAGAGCTCAACTGCTCGTTTTCAAGACTGTCCCGTGCAGACTGTGACCCACCCCCATCCTCATTACTGCCCCCTGGAGGCCAGTGCTTGGTCAGCTCTAGGGCTGAAATGGGTGCTAATTGAACCCAGGGGCCTGCCTGTGGCCACTCACAACGCCCAAGTTCTCACGCAGCTGCGCCATCTGTCCCCTTGAGAGGGTCACATGGATGTGGGAAGCTGTTCTGCTCCACACTTCCACACAATATAAGCATAACACACACAGTTCGCACTCCTCCACATTCAGCAAGAGGAGGGCCAGCCCCTTGAGTTCTTTAGTAACCAAAGCTCTCGACTTCCACTTCTGGGGATGGTATAGCAGCACATCTTCAGTCCCTTTCCTCTCGGGAGCCCCCTTTGTCTCCAGAAGGGGCTACAATTCTCTTAGCTGGGGACCCAAAGGAGAGACTATCCCTTAATTGTCCTCAGGGTCCTCTACCTGGGAAAGAAAACGGGGTAAGAGGGCCCCACAGTTGTCCTAGGCAGTCAGGAGGAGGTAGAGACACCTGTCTCTGGAATACTCTGGAGCCGGCATGTAGGCAGCAGCCCTGCCATGGTTGTAGGTGGAGTTTCCCAGGGAATGGTAAATAACAGGGGGAGGGGCTAGCAAGTGGAATCCGGAGCTCACTGTGGGAAGAGGCCCAGTGTGGGCGTGGGCGTGGGAGGGTCTCTGCAGGACACATCTTGACTTTCAGGGTGTAAAGAGGGTGAGGACTGAACAAGAATTCTCAAGTGCAAGGGCTGGTTGGGTGCAGCTGGCAACACAACGCTCACCTAGCATGGGTGAGGCCCCGGGTTGGTCCCCCAATATGGCGATCTATGTTTTTTTTTCCTAGAAATAAGGGCTAGGAATAGATGGTGGAAGGAGGGATCAGAAGCCTCACAGAGCTGTGCCTCCAAATCCTCACCCCTTCAGAGCGCAGACGCCGGTTTATGAGACACTTGTGTCCCTCAGGGTCTCCCCTTCCGTCCTCTGACCAGTGTCGGGTCAGTCTCCCAAGAGGAGAGCAGCATTTCTCTCCAGACCGGGGGCTTTGTTCAGCTGGCCCGACCTCTGCCCGTGTACCCCAGGCACATGAGTACTGGGTACTTTCTGGGAGGGTAGAGCAAACAGGATCAGAGGACATGTCCCCATCCTGAAAAGACCAACCAGCCCTCCCCACACAAAGGCCGATGCACTGATGGTCCAGTTCTTTATTAGAAACCTGAAGAACATGGTGGGTGGCTCCACAGCCGACCCACTTGCTGGGCTTGTGTGTGAGGTGATGTGTAAGGTCTCCTATTCCCTCAGCGACAGAGGTGAGGGCTCCTGACTCAGAAGCACAGACAACAGGACAGTAGGAACAGGAAGGAGGAAAGCCGAGGGAGGGGCAAGCAGTTCTCAACAGCAACGGGGCATTGGGGGGGGGGTGAGGAGGTGGGGGTGAGGTCTGCTTTCTTGAAGTCTGATAAACTGTCCAGCTCGCCCGCTTTTCCCATCACGTCCCACTCACAAGATCTTACCATGTCTCTGGGTAAAATGGGGTACGCGCTAAGAAATCAGGGGACAGGGAAACTCAAAGGGTCAAAGAAAGGCATGTTTGGGCAGTGGAGCCCATAGGCCTGGCTGAGGCTCTCTGGAGCTGGAACAGCTCTCCCTTGTGGGGCCCACACACACCTTCTGGGCTGGGACCCTGAAGTCCAGAGCTTGGCTCCACTCTGCCCTTTTGCCTCCGGGGCCCCAGGTGGGAGATGAGGAGGCAGAGCCAGTCGGGAAGATTCTGGAATCCTTGGAAGGACCGCAGTGCTGGTTTCAGAAGTCAAACTCATCCAGGTCCCCAGTGTCCTCACCGTCTGGAGAGCCCCACACCCGGCGGTAATTGCTCTCCAGGTCCTTCTGACGCTGGCGTTCCTTATTGGCCTCTTCAGCTCCCTGCACCTGGGAGGAAAGGGGGGTTGAGCCGGAAACGCTGCCTGTAGCCAAGGGAAGTCCTGGGCTGTGGAATCTGGGGGGTCCTAA
This sequence comes from Chionomys nivalis, assembly GCF_950005125.1. Classification (NCBI taxonomy): domain Eukaryota; kingdom Metazoa; phylum Chordata; class Mammalia; order Rodentia; family Cricetidae; genus Chionomys; species Chionomys nivalis. The sequence continues at coordinate 29,822,592 of NC_080110.1, read as the reverse complement.
GACTGCAGTGGGAGGTAGGGACTGGGGAGATGGCTTCCAATGGAGTTCTCCCTGAGTAGCAGCTGAAGCGTAGCTTCACCTCAGACAGCAGGAAGGCTGGCAGTGCACGGCTGGTGTAACCAGACCTCGATTTCAGCAGCACAGTGGGGTGAGCTGAGGGCCCAGGACTTGGGTGGGATGCCTCACCAAGATATTGAAGAAGATCTCCTTAAGGCTTTTTGTGTCTTCATCAGTCAGCCAACGCGTGTCCTCCTCATTACCTTCAGCCCCGGGACGCACGATTTTGATTTCAATCTTGCCTGGAAGGCGCAACAAGGGTAGTGAGGAGGGGAAAGGTTTGGAGCTTTAGAGGGTCCCCTGCCCTCCAGCCCCAAGCCGGAGGTCACCAGTCCACCTTGACCCAGCCCTGCCACTCCGGCGCTCTAAGCCCCTCCCTTCAGGGCCCACCTTGGGCGGCGAGCCCCTCCCTCTCCAGCACTTCTTCCACCAGCCCCTCGATCTGTCTCAGCTGTGGGTTTTCCCGTTTCATCTCCAGGACAGTCAGATCCCGATTCGGGCCTCCATGACGGAGCTTGGTGACTCGAACCCGGACTCTGTGCTCAGGCTCCTCCTCTTAGAGGGGAAGACACAGGGAGACACAAAGCAGAGCCATCGTGACTCCAGGGTGAAGGGCTGTGAGGGCTGCCTCTCTAAGCCATTGGCTGGTTTGGGTGGTGGCTCTTCCTCCCATGAATGTGATCCAGGGTTCAAAAACAATGCCCTTCCCCAGTAGCAGTCCCCCACACCCCCTTAACTCTCCCATCTTCTATAGGAAAACAGCTGCTTTCTGAAAGCCAAATCAAGCCTTCTGCACCGAGAGAGGTGTTCTGCTTTAAAGAAGGCTGGGGAGCCATGGCTCAGTTTTCTGCATGCTGAGACTTTACAATCAAGTCTTCAGTGTCTACCAAAAGGGTGGGAGGGAAGGTTTGAAACTGGAATATTCTATTTGGAATGCCTTCTTTATCCACACCAGAAACATTCCATGAAATGAACTTAAGGAGATGCAAGAAGGAATAACTGAAGTGTGTCCGGGCTGGGGGCTGGTGCCAAAGGGCTTGCCTGGCCACACCGACAGCTGGAGCCTTTCACACTGACCACACCTGCCCCTGTTTGTCCACCTCCCACCATTTCATTATGGAAACCCCCAAACTGTCTGTCTCCTCTTCCCCAACTCCCACCCACAAGGAGGCAGGCGAAGAGCCCCTTCATGAATGAGTGCTCTTCAGCTTCTAGGCTCATGGGCGTTAGTTACTGTCTATGTGCTAGACAGCGGGCATAAAGAGCAAACCAGAGACCAAGGCCAGCTCCTCCGGAAGGGTGACTCTGAGGTGTCCATGCAGGGAGGACCATGGAGGGAAGGAGTCAGCACTGAGCACAGCGCTCCCACCTTTGGGAAGGTTGTTCCCATGGCCTGCCCTCACCTGTAGGAGGCCGTGAAGGGGGAGGCTTCTGAGGGACCACTCTCTTTTTCTTGTGCTTCTGCACCAGATCTGGACTCTGGTTTTCCTGCAGCCTCTTGATAAGCTTGTCGAGAGTGGATGTCAGAGCCAATATTGCCTGTTCACGTTCCGACTCCTTCCTCAGCCCATCTGGGTCTAGTTCCTTCTCTGTCTGGAAGGCCCAAAGAAGGTGGTAGTTAACGCTCTGGCTCTGGAGGACAGAGATCAGGGGCATGCTCGGTACGAGCCCCCCCCCCCCCCCCCCCCCCCCCCCCCCCCCGTCAATGAAAGGAGCAGCCACCACACTGGGAGGTCCCATCCTGCACCACAGACACGCACATCTGTGGCAGCAAGGGAGTGAAGGCTGCTCACCTCCTGGATAATGTTTTCCAGCTCCCGCTCCATGCCAGCCTTAACCTCCGAGCGGAGCCGCTCTCGGTCTGAGGGAAGCAGCATCCCTTCCAGCTCCTTCTCGAACTCTCCCAATAGCTGCCGCTCCTCCTCGTCTTCCTCCTCCTCCTCTTCCTCCTCCTCATTGTCCTCATCTTCCACAACAGCCTGAGGTTCCTCACCCTTTTCCTTCAGCTCCGCTTCCCTCTGAGGGGCCCCCGTGGTATCATCTCCAGGCTGCTGCTCTGTGCTTGGCTTCTCCTGGATCGGGTGGGGAGGAGATGGAGGCTTCAGTCACAACAGGTGTGTGTAGCACAACTGAGCACTGGCAGGGTGTGGTGGTGGGGCCAGCTCGTCCCAGATTCAGATCTCTCTTGGATGCTCACAGCCGGGAGGCAGGTCCTGCCCGCCCTCGAGCTGGGCCGTACCTTCTTTGCGCCATCTTTCAGTTCTTCTATCAACCGAATCAGGTCTGCAGGGCTCCGAATGACTTTGACCTGCACATTGTTCTGAAAATCTGAGGCAGGAAAGAGAGCAGGTGTGGGTATTTTGCATTTTAAGTCCTCCCTTGATGCTGGAGGAGAGGCACAATGGGCAAGGTCTCTGCCTCGGGCAGCTGGCTGGCTGGCAGCTGACAGAAGGCAGGCAAACCCCTCAAGTTTCATGGTGGGCATATTAATGCCAAAGCACCAAGTCCCTTCCTTCTCCATGAACAGCTGAATTTTTTTTTTTTTTGGCGGGGGTAGGGTAGTCAACACTCTAGTTTTTAGGACCATAGAGGAGACTCGGGGTTAAGGAGTTCCTGCTTTCTGCAGAGACTTGGAATTGTCTCGGATCTGTGAGGTACAGATCCCTTTCCGTTCACCCTCCCAACTCTCGAGGGTGTGGCCCCACTCACATTTCCTAGGCGAGCAAACTGACTTTACATGACATTGCCTGGGAATGCAGAGTTAGTAAAAAGGGGAGCCCCAGTGCCCTTTGACCTCCTTAAGTGGTCCTGCTGCTCAGGAAGAGGTAATGTGGTAAAAGTGAGGTCCAGGGGCAGGGGGATGACTAAGTGGTAGAGCATCAATGTGCAAGGATCTGGGTTCAGTTCTTGGCACCATCAGAAACGGAGGGGAGGGAGGGAAGGAGGGAGGGAGGAGTGCTGACCTCTGAATGTTTAGTGCTACTCTACCTCACCTGAGGACTAAAGGAGACAGAGTTGACTAACCATCGCGAGGGCTGGGAGCTGGATCTGCAGCAGCCTCAGGCTTCAAGTCCTGCTCCTGATGAGAGAGGGCAGACTCAGGCGTGAAGGCTTGTTGATGCCCTCCCTGTTCCTCAAGCAATATCCTTTCATCCCGAGACACAGAAGTTACCTTGCAGACCTTGGCTTGAGGGACCCTACCCATCCCAGAGCCTGCTCAGAGAGGCAGCTGAGAGGCCATTCTCACCCCTGCCTGTGCCTCCTCTCCTGCTGCCTGTTCCTCCGACTCATGTAGCATTTTCCAAAGCTCCGACTCCTTATCTTCCTTGACTGGGCTAACATCTGGGGGGACAAAGGACAATGGGGATGTGAAAAAGGGGGCGAAGAAGGGAGCAAAGGAGGACACACACTCCCTCTTGTGTTGTCACTGGGTTAGAGACCACCCACAACTGCCAGCTCAGGACAGTAAGATGGGGGAAGGAAGGCGGTGGTGGCCAGTTCCACAGAATGACCAAAAGCACACCTTACCTTCCTTCTTTGGGGCTACTCCAGCAGACTTGGCCTCACTCCAGACTTGGTGGTCTGTGTCTTGAACCTCCTCTGTGATTTTCTCTTCAAGTTGCTTTGACTCTACCAGAAAAACAGTGTGCAAACAGGATAGGGACCTGCTCCAACGCTGCGCCCACCTGTCCCATCCCCACCTCTCTCCTGGATGTGCTTACCAGCCTGCCTCTGGAGGTAGGCCATGTACTCATCGGGCTGCAGGGCCGGGTGACAAAGAATGGCCTGTGGAGCAGCGCTGGCCGGGGGCCGAAGGAGAGGGTGGGGGCAGAGCCGAGAGGTCCGAATGGTCAGGACGTAGGAGCAGGACAAGGGCTCATCTACGCGGTCGATGTAATCCCCAGATATACCCGCGCCTTCATCACAAAGGAACTGCGGCAGGGCAGGGAGGGAGAGTCAGTCGTAAAAGCCACCAAAATACCTGTGGTTCTTGGAGGGCTAGCTCGTGCTAAGCAGTTCTCATGCCAGGCACTGGACAGGTGGCAGGCTACAGGGATTTGCTTATTTGGTTGTCACAGACCCAGAGAGAGAGGCATTAGCATGCCAGGCAGTGACAGTGCCCGCCTTTAATCCCAGCAGGTAGAGATAGAGGCAGGCAGATCTCTTGTGAGTTTGAGGCCAGCCTGGGCTATAGAGCTCATTCCCGGCCACCTAGGGCTGTTACACAAAGAAACCCTGTCTCAAAAAACCAAACAACAACAACAACAACAAACTTGCTCCACTTGCTCAGGCGACCATTTGGTAAGGTGAGAACGGAAGAGAAATTAGGCAACTTAACTGTAGATAGACAATCAATCTTTGTATCGCTTCCTTGCTTTGTGCAAACACGGTGTGTGGCGGCTGGGGAGGTCAAGGTACTTGAGATCAAGCCTAAAGATCTGGGTTTGATCCCCAGGGCTCCACACGGTGGAAGGAGAGAACCAACTCCCACCGACGGTCCTCTGACGCCCATCCACGTGCTGTGGCATGCGCTCTCAGACACAATAACAGAACGTTTTTAAAAAAGTGATCAACTCAGCACCGCACACGCTGAGATTGCAACGGCACAGAGATGAGCATGGCCCCTGCGTGAGAACGCGGTGCATACTCAGGACGTGTCGAGAACGCGGTGCACACTCAGGACGTGTCCCTCACTTTTTTTTGAGTGTGTTTAAACATGGTGGAGCAAACCTGTAATCCCATCACTTAGGAGACTAACTTAGGACAATTGCTGTGATCTCAAGGTCAGCCTGGGCTATATAACAAGTTCAAGGCCAGCCTAGGCTACAGCTTGGAATCAACTGAGTGAGCTGGCTGCTGTAACCATAGACCGGAGAGGCTGATGCAGGAGAATCTGGGGTTCAAGGCTAGCCTGGGCTACCCAGCAAGTTCAAGGTCAGTCTGAGCCACAGTGTAAGATCTTGCCACAAAAAGGAAAAGGAAAAGGAGAGAAAAAGAACATTTTCACTCTGATAATAAAAAGATAAAGCAATTTAAAAATGTTAAGAGAAATGATCAAGGGGCTGGAGAGATGGCTCAGAGGTTAAGAGCATTGCCTGCTCTTCCAAACGTCCGGAGTTCAATTCCCAGCAACTACATGGTGGCTCACAGCCATCTGTAATGGGGTCTGGTGCCCTCTTCTGGCCTGCAGGCATATACACAGACAGAATATTGTATACATACTAAATAAATAAATAAATATTTAAAAAAAAAAGAGAAATGATCAATAAACAGATGAAAATACACTACCAAGGAATTGCCAATCAAAACTGTAAAGAGATGCCACTCCACACTCACCAGAAAGGCTATGGTGAGGAAGGTAACACCAAGCCCTGGCCAGGACATAGAAATTGAAAACCTTACAAACCACCGGTAGGATTGGGAAATGGAGCTGCTAGCTTGGAAATGGTTCAACCTCGAAGGTTAAACAGGGAGGTATGTAGTTCCTGGGAAAACCCTGGCTGGCATGCACAAGGTCAAGGTTCAGTACTGAGCGTGGAGAGAAAGAAAGTCCCATGTTGGGGAATATTATTTAAAGGTATGTTTACTTTTGTTTATGCTGCATTGGATTAACTGGAGCTGTGATTCTTTGCCTGTTAAAATACCCGATGACGCCAGGCGGTGGTGGCGCACGCCTTTAATCCCAGCACTTGGGAGGCAGAGGCAGGTGGATCTCTGTGAGTTCGAGACCAGCCTGGTCTACAGAGCTAGTTCCAGGACAGGCTCCAAAACCACAGAGAAACCCTGTCTCGAAAAACCAAAAAAATAAAATAAAATAAAATACCCGATGGTCCTGATAAGGGCTGGAGAGACGATGGCTCAGGGGTTGAGAGCACTGGCTGCTCTTCCAGAGAACCAGGGTCCATTTTCCAGTGCCCACATGGCAGTTTCAGTTCCAGGAGACCTGACACCCTCACACAGACATAAATGCAAGCAAAACACTAATGCATATAAAAATAAATAAATCTTTAAAAATAAAAAAAAATGGAGCTTAACAGTCAGTAGCGAGGCAGGAGCAAGGAGCAAGGATAGGCAGGGCTGGCAGGCAGAGAGGATAACCAGAAAGAGAATAATGAGGAACAAGAGGAGGAGAAAACTAGGGACCAGCCACCCAGTCAGCTATGGAGCAAGAAGGAAAATAAGATAGACAGAACTAAGAAAGATAAAAGCCCAGAGGCAAAAGGTGGTGGGGATAATTTAAGATAAGCAAAGCTGGCTAGAAATAGCCAAGCGATGGCCAGGCACTCATAACTAAGAATAAGCCTCTGTGTGTGATTTATTTGGGAGCTGGGTGGTGGGCCCCTCAAAAAGACAAGAGTAAAAGTAAAACATCACACAACAGTCCCAACGCTTCACTTAAAGACACTGTCAGACCAGTTACAAAAGATGAACACACTTAAAACACAGGAACAAGTAGGAGGCTGGGTGTGAGAGATGAATAAAAAGTGGTTCAGAAAAGCAACTGTGCTCTATCGATATCAGACAGATGAAATACTACGGATGTCACTTATAACACGAAGTCTTTGGGGATGAAATTAATTTTAACATCGTACATTCTTTACCTTACCATTGCCTGTCTCTCACAGCTCACTGAACACATCTCTACCTGTTGTTCACTGAGATATCACTAGCAACTTGAAAAAGACGTGGCATTGAAGGCTTCATAAATATTGGTGAACTAAATTAAAGAGCCCATAGGTAAAAGACTAATTTAAAACAATAAACAAGTTGATAGCGACAGCAGGAGACCAATCAGTACGGATACAGAAGATCTGAGCAACACATCTGAAAATTCTGATCTGAGCCAGGCGATGGTGGTGCACGCCTTTAATCCCAGCACTCGGGAGGCAGAGGCAGGCGGATCTCTGTGAGTTCGAGACCACCCTGGTCTACAAGAACTAGTTCCAGGACAGGAACCAAAGCCACAGAGAAACCCTGTCTCGAAAAACCAAAAAGAGCCGGGCGGTGGTGGCGCACGCCTTTAATCCCAGCACTCGGGAGGCAGAGACAGGCGGATCTCTGTGAGTTCGAGACCAGCCTGGTCTACAAGAGCTAGTTCCAGGACAGGCTCCAAAACCACAGAGAAACCCTGTCTCAAAAAAACCAAAAAAAAAAGAAAAAGAAAAACCAAAAAGAAAAAAAGAAAAAAAAAGAAAATCCTGATCTGAGACAGTAGGCGACGTGAGCATGTCTTCTCTGCATGCATGTCCAGACACTGATGTATACTGGACCATGGAACCAGACACTACAAACCTAATAGGACTCAAAATTAAATGGTGGTGCACTTTTCTGGTTGCAATGCAATTAACAAGAAATCAATAAAAGCTAAACCACGCCTGTGTAATCCCAGCATTTAGGAAGTGGAGGCCAGATGATCAGGAGATCAAAGATAGTTTGGGTTACAGGAAACAGTGCCTTAAAAGGCTCTCCACATCCCCCAAACAGATATACAGTAAACCCAGATATTAGAAAAAGAAGAAACTTCTGGCAGAGCTGTGCATAATTTGGTGGTAGGAGTTTGCCTGCCATACACAAGGCATTGGTTTGATTGCTAGTACAAGAAAGGAAGGGTGGGGCGGGGGGGGGTGACGAGAAGGGGGGAGGCAGGGGGAGAGGAGAAAGGGGGGAGAAGTCTTTTTAGGAAGACTAAAAAATGGTGGTAGGCGGGCGGTGGTGGCGCACGCCTTTAATCCCAGCACTCGGGAGACAGAGGCAGGCGGATCTCTGTGAGTTCGAGGCCAGCCTGGCCGGCCTACAAAGTGAGTTCCAGGACAGCCAGGGCTGTTACAAAGAGAAACCCTGTTTCAAAAAACAAACAGGACTGGAGAGATGGCTCAGAGGTTAAGAGCATTGCCTGCTCTTCCAAAGGTCCTAAGTTCAATTCCCGGCAACCACATGGGGGTTAACAACCATCTGTAATGGGGTCTGGTGCCCTCTTCTGGCCTGCAGACATACAGACAGACAGAATATTGTATACATAATAAATAAATATTTAAAAACAAACAAGCCGGGCGATGGTGGCGCACGCCTTTAATCCCAGCACTTGGGAGGCAGAGGCAGGTGACCAGCCTGGTCTACAAGAGTTAGTTCCAGGACAGGCTCCAAAACCACAGAGAAACCCTGTCTCGAAAAAAACAAAAAACAACAACAACAAAAACCAAACAAAACGTGATATACTGGGCCGAGGTGGTGCACACCTTCAATCCTGGCACTTGGAGAGGTAGAGGCAGGTGGATCTCTGTGAGTTCGAGGCCAGCCTGGCCTGCAAAGACCCTGTTTCAAAAATAAGTAAATAAATCATAAAAAATTCAAATAAGTCAGATCATAAGTAGTTATGGGAAACATACATATAAAACAACCTTTTGTCATGACAAAGGCTGGAGCAAGCAATTTCAGGTAACAGCATTGGTGGTGAGACTGCTCTTCCAAAGGTCCTGAGTTCAATTCCCAGCAACCACATGGTGGCTCACAACCATCTGTAATGAGGTCTGGTGCCCTTTTCTGGCCTGCAGTCATATACACAGACAGAATATTGTATACATAATAAATAAATAAACATTAAAAAAAGATAAAACAACAAAAATCCTAGGTCAAGACTTTACAGATTAATTCTAGAAAACATTCAAAGAACAAAAAATTCTAAGTATACATGATCTTGAGTATAGAAAAAGCAAGACTATTTTTGATTTTGTTTAAAAACATTCTTAATTATCTTTTAATTAAAATTTTTTAAGTTATTTACTGTGTTGCATAATGTTGTATGCATGTGGGTGGGTGTGTGCAGGTCAGAGGACAGACTGTGGGAGCTGATCTCCTTTATCAGTGTGGGGCTTGGGGAGTGAACCCAGGCTGTCAGGCTTAGCAACAAGAACTTTTAACCACTGAACCATCTCAAAACCCTGCCCTTTTTTTTTTTTTTTTTAATTTTCTGAGGTTAGCATGACTTTATCAACAGAATGGTAGAGGGATACCTGGGAAGTTGGGAAGTTCCAAGGCAGTCCCTAAGGACTGTTACAGGTCAGAATTGCTCATGAGCAAACATACAAACGCCCTGATGGCTCAGTGGGTAAGGCATCTACCATACCAGGTGAGCACCGCAACTGGAATCTGTAAAACCCACGCAAAGCTCCCACAGCGAGATGGGAGGTGGCAAGAACCTCTGGAAGCTTGTGAGCCTGCGAGTCCCACAGGCAAAGGGTTAAACGTGATAGCCTGCTGTGTAAGAGTATTTTAACTAGGCAAAGACTTGTTACATTTGTTTATGCTGCCTTTGTTACCGATGTAAAGACTTGTTACATTGTTTATGCCGCCTTTGTTACTGATATAAAGACTTGTTACATTTGTTTCACCTTGTCTGCCTAAGGCCTCTGACAGGTCAATAAAAAGCTGAGCCACCACCACTAGCTAGACAGGAGAGGGATAGACCAGGCTGGCAGCAGAGGAAATAAATAGGAAGAGGACTCTAGGCTAGAGAGACCAAGGCAGAAGGAGGAGAGGGACCTGCCAGGGGCCAGAAACCAGGCAGCCACCAGCCAGCCAGACAGGAGAAGCACAAAAGTAAGACTTACAGAAGAAAGAAAAAGAAGGAAGGAAGGAAGGAAGGAAGGAAGGAAGGAAGGAAGGAAGGAAGGAAGGAAGGAAGGAAGGAAGGTTAAAAATCCCAGAGGCAAAAGGTAAATGAAGAGGAACAGGATAATTTAAATGATAAGAGCCAGCAAGAAATAAGAGCTAATATAAGGCTAAGCATTCAATACTAATAAGAAGTCATGATTTGGGAGCTGGTTGGTGGCTCAAAAGAAAGCCTGTTACAAAACCCTATTTCAATCAAGGTAAAAGATGAGGACCAAGACCTGGGTTTGTCCTCTGACCTCCACATACACCATGGCAAGTGACACCCACATTCGGATCGACAGACTGACATGCCCATCTGTCTTCTGTTTGGGAGGCTGCGGTTGAAGGATCTAGTGCAAGGCCAGCCTCAGCTACATACTGAGATTCTGGAAGGTGGGACATATACACCCAAACTGTGCCTCAGGAATGAAAAGTTGGTTCAGTATTGAAAATCGATAAATCACATAAATTTAAACTAAAATAGCCTTAAAACATTAAGAAGGGGGAATTAAAGTGGCCAGAGCTGATACTGTGTGGGAATTGTACGCTTTGAATACCATTTGGCTGACTTGGCATGAGATTAGGAAGCGTGAACGATGTGAGTGGAGCCTCGAGATGGGGACGCAGACTAGGGATGCGGGCAGTGACTCAAGATGGGAACCAGAATAGGGATGCGGGCAGTGACTCAAGATGGGAACCAGAATAGGGATGCAGGCAGTGACTTGAGATGGGGACGCAGACTAGGGATGCGGGCAGTGACTCGAGATGGGAACCAGATTAGGGATGTGAGCAGTGACTTGAGATGGGACCACAGACTAGGGATGCGGGCAGTGACTCGAGATGGGAACCAGAATAGGGATGCGGGCAGTGACTTGAGATGGGAACCAGACTAGGGATGCGGGCAGTGACTCGAGATGGGAACCAGAATAGGGATGCGGGCAGTGACTCGAGATGGGAACCAGAATAGGGATGCGGGCAGTGACTCGAGATGGGAACCAGACTAGGGATGCGGGCAGTGACTCGAGATGGGAACCAGACTAGGGATGTGAGCAGTGACTTGAGATGGGACCACAGACTAGGGATGCAGACAGTGACTTGAGATGGGACCACAGACTAGGGATGCGGGCAGTGACTTGCCCAGCATGGGTTTGAGCTCCAACACTGCACAACAACATCTCATTATGTTGCCCAGTCTGACTCTGCACTCCTAGGATCCAGCGATCCTCCTGCCTCAGCCTTCCGAATCGGGAAACACAAGTGCACAGTCACCATGCCCAGCACTGGTGAGAATACCCAAGTGAGTAACCAGAGAAACCACACTTCAAACGCGAACATCCTTTAACACACACCTTTGTGTTGACACACATCTATAATCCCAGCACTTGGGAGGTGGAAGGAAGATCAGGAGCTCAAAGTCATCTTTAGCTTCATGACAAGTTCAAGACCAGTCTGAGTTATAGGAGACCCTATGCTTAAAACAAAAACCAAAAAGAACAAAAGAAAAAACCCTGGGGCTGGAGAGATGGCTCAGAGGTTAAGAGCACTGACTGCTCTTCCAGAGGTCCTGAGTTCAATTCCCAGCAACCACATGATGGCTCATAACCATCTGTAATGAGACCTGGCGCCCTCTTCCGGTGTGTGGGCATACATGGAAGAAGAATGTTGTACACATAATAAATAAATAAAATTAAAAAAAAAAAAACCCAGGTGCAGAGAACTGGCAACCACTGCATGGACCACCCAGGAAGTCCAGTCTTACCCAGGCCCACCTGGCTGGCTACAATCAGCCTCAGTCACAGGGCACCCACTGTGTGCCTTGGGTCTCACACCGCGGTGAATATGAGTCACACTGAAGTGAACATGTGTCTGTCCCCACAACCTAAAACCCAAGCTCGTGCTGTCTGGTGTGGCCTCAGTGTGCAAGCCTGGACTGGGGTCCCTGCTGGGCTGCCTGGTAATTCACCAGAGGGAAACAAAGGGAAGGGGGAGAGGCACCCACACAAGTTCTCTAGGCTTTTCAGAACATACATGGGAACCTACCCGGTGATGCAGACACAAAAGGAACAGTACTGTTCATCAAGGAACACCCCACAAAAACACCATGGCGCACCCAGAGTCTACTGTCGCGGGCATGCTGTTGGAAATCTAACTAGCAACTTAGTTACAGGCAAGCTTCTTGCCAGGAGTATGAACCTGCAGATTGAGCATGGAAACATGTAAGAGTGAGACAGCCTCCTGAACCGGTGAAGGAAGGTTTAAAAAAAAAAAAAAAAAAAAAAGAGGGCCGGGCGGTGGTGGCGCACGCCTTTAATCCCAGCACTTGGGAGGCAGAGGCAGGCGGATCTCTGTGAGTTGGAGACCAGCCTGGTCTACAAGAGCTAGTTCCAGGACAGGCTCCAAAACCACAGAGAAACCCTGTCTCGAAAAACCAAAAAAAAAAAAAAAAAAGAGGGCAAAGAGTAAGACACACCTGGCCTCAACAGCAGCACCCAAAGCAGTTTCTGAGGATTGACAGGAAGTGGTCAGTTCCTTGTCATTGTGGCTTACCGTAGGGAACAAACAACCTATATTTTAAACAAAAGGAAGCAAAAGACCATAACCAACCCTAAACAAATACCAAAAGGAGGCTCAGAAAAAAAAAAAAAAAAAAAGCATTCACACAGCAAATAACTTCGTGGAGACCAGCAATCAGAGCATGCCTTTGATCCCAGCACTTGGAGGTTAAGGATACACCTTGAGATCCTGTCTCAAAGAAACAAAAACAAATAACAGCCTCTCAAACCAAAGACAACAAAAGTAAAACACATGTATTTAGACATACCAAGTAGTTCTGGAGCGAGATATAGATCGTACTGAAAATGCACACGAGCAGATAGTATTCTGAGCAAATGAATATCTTTGAGTGTGAAATTAGGGAAGAAGCGTCTGGAAATTAGTGAGATAGACATTCTGCTCAGAAAGTGACCAGACGGGTAGGAAGTCAAAGCCATAGACTCAAACCTCAGGACCAAGGGGGGAAGTTACAAGAAAAGCTACGAAGCCAGCAGGATGGCTGCCGACACACAGACAGGAAGTAGGCGAAGACGACAACGTTTAAAGACGCGTGTAAAGGAGCCGGGCAGAGGCACGCGCCTTTAATCCCAGCACTCGGGAGGCAGAAGCAGACCATGATCTCTGTGAGTTCAAGGCCAGCCTGGTCTACAGAGCGAGTTCCAGGACAGTCAGAGCTGTTACACAGAGAAATCCTGTCTTGGAAAAAAAAAGAAGAAGAAGATGTGTAAAGGGGACAAGGGACTCTTGTTTGCTTGTTTTGGGACAGTGCCTCACAGGGTAGCCCTGGCTACCAGTGATCCTCCTGCCTCTGCCTCCTAAGTGCTGGGGATAACAGGAGACTCTTATAGACAAGGAAGCTTACCCATCTTTTCTTGGGAGAAATGCAAAATAAAGCCACTGTAAGAAAGAATTCTTTATCTGATGCATAGCCAACGATTAGCCAAGTTCCAAAAGTTTAAAAATACAGCAGGCTGGCAGGGCTGTGCCGACAGACACTGGCGTGCACACACACTGAGGAGAGCAGTGTTCCCAAGCAGGGTAATTTGGCAGCACATATCCAAATCACACACGTCTACTTCCAGGAATATAATCTGCATATACTCCACAGGTACGTGAAGAGAGCGCACTGCAGCAGGTCTGTGTTAATACAGGAGTGAAGACAGCCTGTATATTCATCCATAGGGAATCGTCCAGATACGTGGTGGTGCAGATGTGTACCAGAAAAACAGCATCTGCATAAGAGAAGAGGGCTTTTGACCTATTCATGTGGGGAGTCACTGATATATGCCTATAAGCATATATATGTGAGCTGGCAGGATGGCTCAGTGGGGGCAGGTTCTCGCTGCGCATGTCTGACGACTTGAATTTGATCCCTGGAACGAACAGATTTCCAAAAGTTCCCTAACTTCCACACTTACACTGTGGCACACATGTGTGCACACTCACACACGCTCCTCCTGATAAATAAAAAGGTTTAAAAATATTTATTTTTATTTTACATGTATGTTTTGACTGCATTTTTACATGTGTGCCACACGAGCGCCCAGTGCCTGTGGAGGCCAGAAGAGGGTGTAGTCTCGCTGAATTCGGAGTTACAGGTGGTTGTGAGCTTCTGTGTGGGAGCTGAGATCAAATCCCAGGCCCCTGCAAAAGCAGTAAAGCTCTTAACCACTGAGCCTCAAGAAAATGGACAAGAGCCAACTCCTAAGAGCTGCCTTCTGACACCCACATGCAAGCATACGCTAAATTAATCAATTAATTGGTTTTTAAAAACCAGGCATGCTCCTCAGGAGAGCTTATGAAGTTAACATACATTGATGCCAAAACAAAATAAGAACGAAACAAAAAGAGAAAATTAAAGACCAATTTACTCATGAAAATTACATAAAAGTCAATTAAAATATTTGAGTAGGCATCGGCTAAAACACAGCATGGCGTGAGATGGAAGCATGTGCCCGTGAAGCAGGGCGAGCGAGGGGCATGTGATCCAGGCCCAACCAGCTGGGTTCAATCCCCGGGGATCCAGAGAGCAGCAGGAGCTGTCCTTTGATCTCCACATGTGGCATGCACAATAAATAAAATGTAGAGCCCAGCACTTGGGAGGCAGAGGCAGGTGAATCTCTGTGAGTTTGAGCCCAGCCTGGTCTACAGAGTGAGTTCCAGGACAGCCAGAGTTACACAGAGAAACTCTATCAAAAAAAAAAAAAAAAGTGAAAGACTATCTTTGGACCAGGAGAGTGTTTGCAAACTTGCTATCTGTCAAGAGGCCAATCTCCTAACAGACAAGGAAGCCACAGAACGAACGCAACAGTCAAACCAGATGACTTGGTTAAAAATGGACAACGAATCAAGTAGCATCCCTGAACTAAGAAGGAAAAAGAGGCAACAGACCAAACTGACTACTTCACGAAAGAAAACATTAAACGGCCAACAAGTATTTTTTTTAATGTTCATCATCTCTAGTTATCAGGGAAATGCAAACTGGAACCACAGTGAGATATTCCCTCACTCTGAACGGAACAGTTTTAACAGAAGAAAAGAACCACGCCTGTGGTCCCACTGTGCGGCAGAAGACACGGGCAGCAGCAATGCCCTGCATCTGCTTCCGTTCTTTTATTCTGAGACAGAGTTTCACTGCGTGGTCGCATGTCTACTGCTAGCTTCCTCGTTCAGACTTAGATGCCCCAGGGAAGAGGAGAAAACCCTCACTAGCTAAATATCCCGCAGAGGAGTCTACAAAGGACTCGAGAGCTCTACAACACGAAAACTTTAAACCGACCAACAAAGGGGCTAACGAAACGAGGGGACAGTCCTCGAAAGATAAGGACTAAATGACCAGTGACCACAGTGACCACAGAAAACACCGACCCCAGCAGCCTTCGAGGCTGCAAACAAAGCACTAAGCCCCCATCTAACCCTACGTGGAATGGTGGCCATAAAGAAGCAAGTGCCTCCAGATGCCGCAAGGATGTCGATGCTAGTGGGAATGACGTCAGGACGGAGGCTCCTCAAACACTAAAAACATGCCGTGAGCCTCAGAACTCAGGAGGCAGAGGCAGGCAGATCTGTGTGAGTTCAAGGCCAGCCTGGTCTACAGAGGGAGTTCTGGGCCAGTCAGACCCTATCACAACAAACAAAACATGTAAGTAAAAAACATGTTCATCAAATGAGCCTGCTGGGCCTGACCAGGACTCTAAGGCCGCACACCATGAGACACTTGCAGACCAGTGTTTGCTTCAGGTCTATCCACAACAGCTAAGTCTGGGTGTCAAAAAAGCCAGAGGAATAGATTAAAACAAACGTGGTTTATACACACACAACTGAACTACTTTTTCAGCTATGTCTTTGTCATTGTCCTATTGCTGTGAGATACCGTGACCAAGGAAATTCTTACTACAGAAAGTATTTAGCGGAAAGTATTTAGCTGGGGGCTTGTTCACAGCCTCAGAGGCTTAGTTTGCCATGGTGGGGCGCTGCTGGTAGGAGCTTTATTTTTTTTTAAGATTTATTTATTTATTATATACACAATATTCTGCCTGCATGTATCCCTGTGGACCAGAAGAGGGCACCAGATCTCATTACAGATGGTTGTGAGCCACCACGTGGTTGCTGGGAATTGAACTCAGGACCTTTGGAAGAGCAGCCAGTGCTCTTAACCTCTGAGTCATCTCTCCAGCCCCAGTGGCAGGAACTTTAGACTCCTGGTCGGTCCACAGGCAGCCAGACCTCGGGCCTCAAAGCCCATCCCCACTTCCTCTAACAAGGCCACTCCTCTGAATTCTTCTAATCCTTTCAAATAGTTTTACTCCCTGGTGACTAAGCACTCAAATACATGAGCCTCTGGAGCCATTCTCCCCCACTACCCCAGACAGGGTTTCTCTGTGTAGTCCTGGCTGTCCAGGAACTAGCTCTGTAGACCAGGCTGGCCTCAAACTCAGATCTGCATGCTGCTGCCTCCTGGATTACAGGCACATGCAGCCACCGAAGCCCAGCTGGCTATTCTTATTCAAACAACCCCAAACTGTTTATAGGAAAATGCATTCAACTGAAAGTGATCATATTAAGTGAACTAAGTCAGCCTCAAAAAGACAAATACCCATTTTTCTCATATCTGTGAATCTCAGACTTTTATACAGATATGAGCTCACACACACGTATACATGATATGAAAGGAGTCACACTGTCAAGGGGACAAAGCCGACTACAGAGAGAAAGGAGAGTGTGGTAGGAGAGGGAGGAGGAAGTGGAGGGAGGGAGCTTAAAGTATATTATGTGCTTACAATAATGTCCTTATGAACCTACCATGGACAGTGAAGGTGTCAATTTAAAAATTGATCCCATTGTACTCCAGGCTGGCCTTGAACTCAGATCTCTGCGGCCTCTGCCTCCTGAGTGATGGGATTAAAGATGTGTACCACCATATCTGACCCTTTATGTGTCTTTAAACATGATTATGGCTGTACATTACTACAGAAATGTAACGAATAAACAAAGAGCTTTGGAATACTCACTATATAAAAAAATCAAAGATGAAAAAATGAAACGGAACACACATGACACATGAACATGTTACTGGTTACAGGAGACATATATGGGAAAATTCCATACTATCTATCATGAAAATAACCAGCCAGCTATGAACAGCAAATAAACTTCATTCTCCTGACAAAGGGAAGCTTAAAAACCAAACCAAAACAGAAAAAAAAAAAAAAAAAAACTACTACAGGAAAACACACTAAGAATGAACATCCCCTAAAGTTGGGAATGAGGCAGCTAGAGAGGTGGCTTGGCAGTCACAAGTACTTGTTGCTCTTGCAGAGGACCTGGATTTTGTTCCAGCATCCACATGGTAGCTCATCACCATCCATAACTTCGTCTCCAGGGGGTCCAGTGTCCTCTTCTTACTGGGCATGTGTGTGGTACACATATACACAGGCAAACAAAACACTCAGACACATAAAGAAAGACGAGTGAATCTAAGAAGTCACAGAAGAGCTGGGAAGATAGTTCTGCAGGCACGAGGGTCTGAATAAAGACCCCACCTCTCGCGTGAAGAGCTAGCACAGCAGCAAGGCCCTGCAATCCTAGCCCTGGAGAGGCAGACACAGGTAGACACCCCAGCAGGAGCACTGGCAGGCCAACCTGGTGACTTCAGGCTTGGTGGGAGACCCTGCTCAAAAGACTAGCATGGGCACAGAGAAACCCTGTCTCGAAAAACCAAAAAAAAAAAAAAAAAAAGACTAGCATGGGGCCGGGCGGTGGTGGCGCGCGCCTTTAATCCCAGCACTCGGGAGGCAGAGGCAGGCGGATCTCTGTGAGTTCGAGACCAGCCTGGTCTACAGAGCTAGTTCCAGGACAGGCACCAAAGCTACAGAGAAACCCTGTCTTGAAAAAACAAAAATCCTTGCACATTGCCCAATGACCCACACTACTGTAATGTGCATCAGAACATCAGAAGTAAGTGTGGTGGCGCACACCTTTAATTCCAGCACTCAGGAAGCAGAGGCAGCCGGATCTCTGTGAGTTCGAGGCCAGTCTGGTCTATAGAGTGAGTTCCAGGACAGCTACAACTGTTACAGAGAGAAACCCTGTCTCAAAAAAACAAGACAAAACAAAAAAAGATGTACTGAACACCATGGCCTTGTCCTTCCTGGTAACGCTTTCTGTGGTCACATATTAGGAAAGTTTCCCTCTTGACTTGTTCTCTCGAACGCTGCGATAGCGTCCAGTCTCCTCAGCTTCTAAACGCTGGGATTCCAGGGGCCAACACGTCCAACTTTCACCTTCCTTTCCCAACTGCATGCTTTAATCAGAGGATTTTATCCACACCCATGGCTTCTACAACCTCAGATGAGGATCAGTCCCTGGCTGTGATTTCAGCTCTCTAGATCTGCAGATCTTCCTTCCTTTGGAAATCCCCACTCCCATCCATGCCTGAAAGTCACTAAAAGTATGGAAAACCAAACCCACCATTCCCCTCCGCCACGCTTCCTCTCCGCCCATCACCTACCCAAGAATCAGTCTTAGATCTTATGCTACTGCCTCTCCCCTAAAGCCCTTTCCAGAAGTTCACTCTTCACCCCGGATCACCTTTATTTCTCATTTGGATTGCTGTATTACCTAACTGATCTCTCAATCACCGGCGACAAGCCAGAGTGAGCATGTCATCACCTGTTTACAACCTGTCACCGCACCCCAATGTCTCAGGAGCATCGAGCCTTATCCCAGGCTCAGCACAAGAACAAAGCCTCTAACAACCTGTACCCTGTCCCTAACAGCTGCCACCTCCATCTCCCACATCGCTTCCCTGAACCACACCACTGTCTTTGACTCCAAAGCCTTCCTTCTGCACTTGACTGCCCTTCCCACCGCCATGGCCTCCTCCCTCTCGCCCCCTACACCTGCAGGTCAAAGGTCACTTAGTAGACCTTCCTTTTACCTTCCATCAGCTCCCCTGCCTGCTTTCCTGTGGTGTGAGCCTCACCTGGAATGGTACTCATCCTGCTTCACTGTGTTTACTGAACACCTGCCTCCCAACGGCAAAGACTAAGACGCAGGCGCCTTTTTATCCCAAGGCGCGGGGCATATGTTCAGTAGGTAGGGGAAGATGCTGTACAGCCAAATGTTAGAATACAATGCGGTGTGGTAACAGATTTCACACATGGATGCGGCTATCTGCATATGAGGCACTAAAGGAACTGACTTTCGGGGTGAGTCAACCAAGGTAACATTTGAGGCCAGGTATGGTGGTGCACACTTTTAATCCCAGCACTTGAGAGGCAGAGGCAGGAAAATCCAGGATAGCCAGAGCTACATAGAGACCCTGTCTCTAAAATAAAATAAAATAAACAAAAAGCCAGGTGGTGGTGGCACACGCCTTTAATCCCAGTACTCAGGAGGCAGAGACAGATGGATCTCTGTGAATTTGAGGCCAGCCTGGTCTACAGAGTGAGTTCCAGGACTGGTTCCAAAGCTACAGAGAAACCCTTTCTCAGAAAAAGAAACAAACAAAACACAAAATGAGAGGTCAGCTCAGGCAATAATACATGTTCTTGCTTGTGTTTGTTTGTTTTTGAGACAGGCTCTCATTCTGTAACCTAGAATGGCCTAGAACTCACTATGGAGGCCAGGCTGGCCCCAAACATGGCAGTCATCCCTTGCCTCAGACTCCTAAGTGCTGAGATAGTAGGGCTGAGCCATCCCATGGCCAGTTTATGATACTGACTTCG
This sequence comes from Chionomys nivalis, assembly GCF_950005125.1. Taxonomy (NCBI): domain Eukaryota; kingdom Metazoa; phylum Chordata; class Mammalia; order Rodentia; family Cricetidae; genus Chionomys; species Chionomys nivalis. The sequence continues at coordinate 29,803,102 of NC_080110.1, read as the reverse complement.
AACACTATAAAACACTTTAAGTGTTTACCAGGGTGAAAGGGGACCTGTGTTAGTGTAGCCACACAAGGTATCATTTGAGTATGACCTGAATGAATGGGCATAGAGAGCCATCCGAAGTGCGCTACGCCATCCTTGGCAGAGGGATGGGCCACTGACAGAAACATGATGAGTATTTTTATCTCCAGCCTAGATTTCATTCCGAATCACAGAGCTAATTGCTGACTGCAGGTCACTAGTGGGAGGTCTGACGGTCCCTTGACCTCCATATGCACAAACCCAACCCCTCTTCCTGCAACCTGCTCCTTCATACTGCAGTAAATGACAGTCCATTGTCTGCAGCCACTGAAGCTCACACGGCCATAATCCATCATCCTTAACTCTGCCCCATGTCCAAACCAACAACAAACCTCATTCTTTTACCGTCAGAACATGTTTAGCCATGGTGGAGGGCTGACGTAAGCAAAGCACAGTAATATACACGTATGAAAATGTCACGAGGGGCTGGAGAGATGGCTCGGTGGCTAAGAGAACATACTGCTCTTGCAGAGGACCCAGATTCGGTTTCCAGGACCCACAGTGTGGGGCTCACAACTGCCTGCAACTCCAGTCTCAGGGAATCTGATATCCTTACACAAACATGCACGCAGACAAAACACCAACACACATTTACAAAAGCTTTAGAGTAGTTTCTTCTTTAAATATTTTTAAGTGTTATAATGAAACTCACTATTTTATATAAAAATAATTTTACAAAATAAAAAGTTAAAGAACAAAGTAAATCCAGAATTTGGCTGTTTTCTGTCATGTCCCAGTCCCACCCGGTAACTGGGAACACACTTGGATTTTCTTTGTGGAGCAGGGGCTCTGAGGGTTTCCAGAACCAGGCAGAAGTGTATTAGAGCTGGCTCACACCCCACATGCAAAAACGAGCAAAGTTCTGGCAACGTCGCAGGACGGTCCACGTCCTACCAACAGCTTGTTCTGGGCACGGAGGGTGTATTCACACACGGGGAACTGCTAAATGAACGCTTCTTCCCACCCTTGGAATTGGGTACAACTGATTTTGAGAATCCACTTTACACAAAGCTAGGGCTGGTACGGGGCTCGTGGTTCTCCCCAGGTGTCTATGACTATGGAGACCGAGAAGCTTTCTCTGCATACATCTGCCAGCCGGTCCTCTCCTGCCTCCACTCAGCCACAAGGCAGGAAGAAGGACCATTGGTTAGGCTGTTGGCCGAGATGAAGGTGGGAATTCAGAGACCCAGCACAGGACCAAATTGGGGTTTTCTTCCGTGTGTTTGTTAGTTCATTAGTACGGTATTTTGTCACATAGTTCACAACAGCCCTGAGCTCACAATGCCCCCACCTCAGCCTCCAATTCACTCAGATGACAGGAATGTGCTATCATGCCCAACCCAAGAGAGGGTTTTATTTGTTGTGGTTTTTTTTTTTTCTTTAAAAAAACTACTCACTAGGTAGACCAGGCTTGGTCTCAAACTCACAGAGATCCCCCTGCCTCTGTCTCCAGAGTACTGGGACAAAAGGCGTTGCCGCCACCATGCCCAGCCCTGAAGACAGTGTTGCTAGATCCTTAGAAGAGAGAACTGGACCTCATTCCTCCTCAACCTCACTCTTTAGCAGTGGTCCTCAGCCTTCCAACGCTGAGACCCTTTAATGCAGTTCCTCTTATTGTGGTGACCCCCCCCCAACCATAAAATTATTTTTGTTGCTACTTCGTAACTGTAATTTTTGTCGCGGTTGTGACTGTAACAAAGATATCTGATCTGCGATCCTGTGAAAGGGCCATTCAGCCTTAAAGGGGGGTCCTGACCCGCAGGTTGAGAACCCCTGCCTTCCTGGCTTCATTCAGACGCACTGCTTGTGTTAGCATCTGTCTTCCCCTACACCAGGCCTTCCACCCAAGCGGGAGCTTCCTGTTTGCTGCCGCTTCACCAGAAGAGTTGAGACCAATGCCTCAAGGCTCCAGCCGGAGAGCGGAAAGTCAAAGGCAGACGCATTAATAACAGCTCAGGTGAAGTCAGGAGAGACGCTGGGCAGATGGAACATGGCTGGGAATACTGAGGGTAGCATATGGGAAACGCGGTGTTAAATTACCTCTGAAAATCCAGACAATGGCGTCCAGCCGCCAGCTAGACAGACCTGCCCTCCTCCCAGAGACTGTTATTTGGGGACCATTTTCCTTCCTTCTTTGGAGACTCACCCGAACTTCGGCTTCTCGGGGCCTCCCGTTGAGATCGCACTTGGACCCGTTGCCATAGGTCTGGCTGTGGTAGCGCTTTAGCCGATGCTGCTTGGAGGCCTGGAGAAAACGTCGGGTGGAACGGAGAGGGTATGAGGAAAAGAAGTGAAGTAGAACGACGCCAGCGTCCCGCAGGAACCGGGGAGCACAGCGATCTCGGTCCCAGGGCACTAGGTCTTGATGGGCACCAAACCCCAGGAAACACACTAGCTCAATCTGACCCTCCCCTGTTTCCCGAGCTCGGCCCATCCCGACCCCTCACTCCGGTCACCTTGGCTGTTTCGTCATCCCAGTTGAAGGCTGACTGGTAGTAGCCGAGATAGAGGACGTCACCTTTGACCTCTGAGTCTGTCAGAGAAGGCATATGGTAGAGCACATTGTCATTCTGAGGTCTAGAGGGAAGGACGCTGGGAGGGAGGCTGCCTGTCACACCAGACGGGGACAGCAAAGGCCTGGGAGAAATTGGAGCCAACTCACCTTCCATATGGTACTGCTGGATATGGCGTCCATAACAGAATTCATACGTCCACCAGTCCTTGGTCTGACAATTGGAAGACACACAATCAGGGGACATGAAAATCCTTCTTTTTGAAACCAGAGTTTCCTGGCTCCGAAATACAGAAACTGTCATTTCGTTCTCTTCTCCCTCTGTCCTCTCCTTCCTTCCCCAGACTCCGTGAGAAGGGACAGCCGTCTCCCTTTCATGGCTGCAGACACACAGCCAAGTATGACTACTTCCCACATGGCCCCTTCTTTTTCTTTCCTTTAGGTCAGGAGAGGAGTGAGCCAGAACTAAGCTATGTGGTCGAGTCTGGAGTGACAGACATGAGCCACTCCCTTGCCCCCCATAAATACAAGAAATCATGGTATCTTTGAAGCTCTCCGATGAAGACTCCACAGGTTCAAGTACAGGCTCAAGAATTAATTGAACTTCAAACACAATGGGATCCTGAGATGGTGTCGTTCTAGGTAGGTCCTGCTCCCCAGTCCCACCTCCGTCTCTCTTTATTCTCTTTGATCTTGGTTTAACCTATTTTGAGATCGTCTATCATAACCCTTCCCTACATTCAGCAAGGGGTCATCTGTGGATGCAAGAGGCTTTGCTCCCCCACCCCTCGTAAATAGAACTAGGACACCAGTGGCCCCTTAGGTCCCACTTCTTTCCTACCACTCCAGTTCAAGAGTACATTCCACCCACCCCAGGTCTTTCACCTTCAACAGACAGGGAGCATCTCTCATGGGGCTCAACAATTCAGGAATCCCGGGCCCTTGGTAAGCAGGTGCCTCTTCCTCCCGCTCGCGCTGGAAGTGAATAGCTCCAGCTGGAAGGCGGCACTCATAGCGCTGTTTATACTTCGAAGACACAATCACCACGTCTGAAGCTTGGCTCTGGGAAAGAAGGGTCGGGAAGAGGGGCAGGGAGGCAGAGGCTGGGATCAAGAACAACGAGATCCCTCTTCAGACCCTGGGGAAGTGCCCAGTCGAAGAGAGAATAAGCCACAAGACCTCTCCAGCTGGGTTCGGTGAGCGGAGGGAAGGGCGCTCTCACTTCCCCACCAGGGAGTCTGGGTGCTTTCACCGTGACAAGGGACCCGAGGGCCACAGCGGGAAGCCCCACCCCTGCCGGTGCCTGGTCCCCAGGGAATGGGTCTGCCCGCGATTCGCAGCAGGACGTAGGAACACCACCTACTCTGCTTCATTCCCTTAGTCTCCGGGAGGAGAAAGGGGCTCGCAGCTGCCCTTCATCCTCTGCCTTGTGCCCCTTCCTCCTGCACAGCACCCTCGCCCCCACACCCCTCACCTGCCCTCCCATGACAGGCAACGGCAGGATCTGGATCCCATAACGCATTTCACTCAGCTCCTCCAAATTCAGGCTCCCGATACCCCCCGTCAGACGCGCAGGTAACAGGAGCCCCAGCAATAGCAATCCCAGCAGCCTGGACCGCAGCGTTTCCGTCGCCATCTTTCGTTCCGTCTTAGCTAGAGATATTCCTTCCGCCCCAAACCTGGCAGCGGCCTCACCCGCTCATTAGCGACCCAAGCTCTCATTGGCTGCCCGGCCCATCTCTCTTACGTAACCTATCCTCATTTGTAAACGTGGCGTCAAAGCCTCCAGGGAGGCGGATCACCATGGTTAGTAAAAAATCAATCGCGGTTCATGATTGGCCATGGATAACAACCAATCATCAACGAGATCAAACCCCCGCCCCCTCGCTCTTTATTCCCGAGAGGCGTGGTCTATGCCTGTGTTCTTTGCCGGTCGTCTCTGCCCTTGCTCAGCGTAGCGCTTCTGATTATTTTTTCCTGTATTTCTTGCAATGTATGACGCCCCCATCGGGCAGGGTATTGAGGCAGATGGTGGGGTCGGAGATTTTTTTTTAAATATTTATTTATTTATTTATTAAGTATACAGTATTCTCTCTGCGTGTATGCCCTGCAGGCCAGAAGAGGGCACCAGATCTCATTACAGATGGTTGTGAGCCACCATGTGGTTGCTGGGAATTGAACTCAGGACCTTTGGAAGAGCAGGCAGTGCTCTTAACCTCTGAGCCATCTCTCAGCCCCGGAGATATTTTTTTAAGTAACTTAATTCCCTTTTCAAAACAATTACTATACAGAAGCTCAGCAGGGCAGAATGCTGGCTAGTTTTACCTCAGCCTGGCACAAGCTAGAGTCATAAGAGGAGAGTCTCAACTGAGAAAATGCCTCCACAGGATCTGGCTGTGGGCAAGCCTGGAGGGCATTTTCTTTCTTTTTAAAGATTTAGTTATTATGTATCCAGTGTTCTGTCTGCATGTATGCCTACAGGCCAGAAGAGGGCACCAGATCTCATTACAGATGGTTGTGAGTCACCATATGGATGCTGGGAATTGAACTCAGGACTCTGGGAAGAGCAGCCAGTGCTCTTAACCACTGAGCCGTGTGTGTGTGTGTGTGTGTGTGTGTGTGTGTGTACTACTTTAGGGCAACCAAATAATCTGAATGAAAGCCGGAATTTGTCCTTCCAATAAAATTATCTTAATGGGCTGTGTGATAGTGCATGCCTGGAATCTCAGCACTTGTGAAACAGAGGCAGAAGATCAATAATTCAGGGTCATCCTCCTCCATGTGATGAGTTCGAGGCTAGCCTGGGATATATGAGACCCTGTCTCAAATACACACAGATATGTTGGCAGATGACTTGTTCAGCATGTGTGAAGCCCTGGGTTCAATACCACCACCACCCCCACACAGTATAAACCAAACATGCTGGTGTACAGCTGGATTCCAAGCAGTCACCATCCTTGGCTACACAGAGTTCGATCCAAGCCTGGAATACATGAGAACCCCGTCTCAAAAGGAGAAGAAGAAATAATAGTGGAGTCAGGAGTTGGGAGCCTGTAATTACAGGCTGAGGCAGAAAGACGGACAGTTGGAGGCCAGCCCAGCTTATATATAGCAAAATCCTGAAGAAAACGAAAAACAATCAAAGCAGGCATGGGTGAGGAGGGAGAGCAGAGGAGAGGAGAAAAATAAAGGGGACTCCAGTTAAAGTTGCCCAGACCGTGAGGGGAAAAGCCTGTGAGAACAAAGCGAAAGGGAAATGAGACTGGAATAGGGGTATTTCAGAAAGGCAAACAGAACGGTGCCTCGCTTAGCAACCCTGCAAATATTAATCTCTAAACAATGGCAAATGAGAGCAATAATAAGCCTTTGACGGAGGACATCCCAAAGATATTCTCATCAGACTTCTGTTAATGAAACAGACACGAATTCTGCTATTATAATTACCCTGGGCTGTCCTGGAACTCACTCTATAGACCAGGCTAGCGTCGAGCTCACAGAGATCCACCTGCCTCTGCTGGAGTTAAAGGTGTGTGCCACCACCGCCCGGTAAGCCCTCACTCTTAAATATACAGAAAATCAAGCATCATTACGTAGTTTTAAAAAAGAGTTATTCATCTCTGTGAGTTCGAGACCAGCCTGGTCTACAAGAGCTAGTTCCAGGACAGGCTCCAAAACCACAGAGAAACCCTGTCTCGAAAAACCAAAAAAAAAAAAAAAAAAAAAGGAGAGTTATTCATACAGTATTCTGCCTGCATGTATGGCCAGAAGAGGGCGCCAGATCTCATTACAAATGATTGTGAACCACCCTGGGGTTGCTGGAAATTGAATTTAGTGCTTCTGGAATAGTTAGTGCTCTTAACCTCTGAGCCATCTCTCCAGCCCACATTGTTATCTTTTTAAGGAAAATCTTTAATATACAAGAAAGAAACCAAAGCAAGCAAGTAAGAAAGGAAAAAGCTAAAGGGAGTCTGGAGAGATGACTGTGGGTAAGGACAGATGGAAAAGGGCTTCTGTGTAAGCATGAGGACCTGAGTTCGACACCCAGCACTCAGAAAAGTCAGGCTCAACCCACAGAGTCTGTAGCTTCAGCTCAGCAGGGCAGAATGCTGGCTAGTTTTACCTCAGCCTGGGACAAGCTAGAGCCATCAGAGGAGGGGGGTCTCAATTGAGAAAATGCCTCCAGAGGATCTGGCTTGTAGGGCATTTTCTTTCCTTCCTTCTTTCCTTCTTTCCCTCCCTCCCTCCCTCCCTCCCTCCCTCCCTCCCTCCCTTCCTTCTCTCCCTCCCTCCCTCCTTCCTTCCTTCCTTCCTTCCTCTCACTCTTTCCTTCCTTCGTCTTTCTTTCTTTCTTTCTTTCTTTCTTTCTTTCTTTCTTTCTTTCTTTCTTTCTTTCTTTCTTTCTTTCTTTCTTTCTGATTTAGTTATTATGTATCCAGTGTTTTGCCTACATGCATGCCTACAGGCCAGAAGAGGGCACCAGATCTCATTGCAGATGGTTGTGAGTCACCATATGGATTCTGGGAAATGAATTCAGGCCTCTGGGAAGAACAGCCAGTGATCTTAACCACTGAGCCATCTCTCTAGCCCCAAGGGCATTTTCTTAATTAGTGATTGATGTGGGAGGGTCCAGCTATTGTGGGTGGGGACCTGGTGGTCCTGGGTTCTATAAGAAAGCATGCTGAGCAAGCCATGGGGGGCAAACCAGTAAGCAGCACCCCACTAGGGTCTCTGCATTAACACCTGCCACCAGGTTCCTGCTGGGATCAAAGGCATGTGCCACTACCACCCAGTTTAGTTTTATTTATTTTGATGGGCTTATTTCTTTTTCAAGAATTTCTAAGTAGGGGGCTGGAGAGATGGCTCAGAGGTTAAGAGCATTACCTGCTCTTCCAAAGGTCCTGAGTTCAATTCCCAGAAACCACATGGTGGCTCACAACCATCTGTAATGAAGTCTGGTGCTCTCTTCTGGCCTGCAGGCATACACACAACAGAATATTGTATACATAATAAATAAATAAATAAATATTAAAAAAAAAGAATTTCTAAGTATAGCCATTAAAGACAAACACCTTTAATCCCAGCACCCAGGAGGCAGAGGCAGGCAGATCTCTGTGAGTTCAAGGCCAGCCTGGTCTACAGAGTGTGTTGAAGGATAGGCTCCAGGCTGGGCGGTGGTGGTGCACGCCTTTAATCCCAGCACTCGGGAGGCAGAGGCAGGCGGATCTCTGTGAGTTCGAGACCAGCCTGGTCTATAAGAGCTAGTTCCAGGACAGGCTCCAAAACCACAGAGAAACCCTGTTTCGAAAAACCAAAAAAAAAATAGGCCGGGCGGTGGTGGCGCACGCCTTTAATCCCAGCACTTGGGAGGCAGAGGCAGGCGGATCTCTGTGAGTTCGAGACCAGCCTGGTCTACAAGAGCTAGTTCCAGGACAGGCTCCAAAACCACAGAGAAACCCTGTCTCGAAAAACCAAAAAACAAAACAAAACAAAACAAAACAAAAAACAGTGTGTCGTAGTAAACAAAGCTGAATAGATTTGGAGATCAGAAGAGCAATTCAGATATCGAACATGGAGATGCAGAGTTTGAAGTTTGCCCAACTCCAAAGTCTTGCTTTGCTCCACATTTCCTCACTATGCTCCCTTCCCTACGTTGGGAATGGTAATGCATATCCCGTGCCTTTATATGTTGGAAGTGTTAGTATCCAGGCATGTGCGCGGGTGTGCTCTCAGAGATCTGTCATCTGCTATAGCCACTCCCTCTGTGCGTCAGCCACTCCCTGTGTGCACACAGTGTATCCCGGCATAAAAGGCGAGACCATCTCACCCTTTCCTCTTTCTGTCCGTGTGCTCTCACACCCAGAGGCAGCCTCTGCAGCCTCCTTCCCCCAATACACCTTCCACATGAATTCTGTTGTATGGTATGACTTCGTGGGGCCCCTTGACTCCAACCCACCAAGTTTGCCTTCCCACTTCAACAGGAAGTCTGTGATTTACTTTATATTTTTGAATTTATAGGGAGTTACAGTAAAGAGACTGCATTTATTGCAGAAGAGACTTTGAACTTTGGACTTTAAAACATTGTTGAGACAGTGATAGACTACGGGGACTTTTGAAGTCGGACTAAATGCATTTTTGCGTTCTGATACTGTTACAAGCTTACAGGGGCCAGGGAGTGGACTCTGGTAGTTTGAATTGAATTGCGGCCCCCCCTCGTAATCTCATAGGGAGGGGCATTATTAGGATATGTGGCCTTGTTGGAGTGGGTTTGGCCTTGTTGAAGGAAGTGTGTCACTGTGGGGCGGGTTTGAGGTTTTCTATGGTTGGAATCCTGCCCAGTATCTCAGTTGACTTCAGTTGCGTGCAAGATCCAGGAAGCTCAGTTAGTCCTCCTGTGACGCGTCTACCTGGGTGCCGCCATGCTCGCTGCCATGATGATAATGGACTGAACCTCTGAAACTGTAAGCCACTGCCGCAAATGAATGTTTTCTTTATAAGAGTTGCCATGCTTATGGTGCCTTTCCATAGCAATAGTAAACCCTAACAAAGATAGCTACATATTAGCTGGAGGCTAACCTGGGCTACATGAGATTTTTGTCCCAATACACAAAGAAAAAGGAAGCAGCAACAACAGCAAACAGAACACTGGTTTAAGTAACTGAATTAGTCCAAGAGGCAATTATTTCTCATAGGAAAAGGGTATTTACAGGCGATTACAGGCAAAGGGGGACGAGTGTCTGAGATGCTTGGGATAGCTGCATTACAGATTTCAGACTCTGAAATGTTTGAAGATATATAATGAGATATTCTGGGCATGAGAGTGGAGTCTAAACATGAAGTTCCCTATGTATTACATGTTTTATTCACTTGTCTTGAGGTAATTTTCTCCAATATTTTTCTGTACCTATGTTTTGCTTTCTTTTTAAAGATGTTTTAAGCTTTGTTTAGAATTTGCTTTAGTATGTTTAATTATGTGTATATGTGTGGGTATGAGTTCATATGTGCTCATGCCAGAAGCATGAGCTCTCCTGGAGGGGGAACTGCAGGTGACTGTGAGCCCTTTGGTGTGGGAGCTGGAGACTGAACTCGGTGTGTGTTCTTAACTGTCGAGCCATTTCCCCAGCATCCTGTGTGAAGGACTCTAGCATCCTTCCCTTCCCTTCTTCTCTCTCGGGCTAACCACTAAAGTCCTTTGTGACCACTTCCTCATGCCTAACTCATTCTTGAGGTCCACTTATCAAAATACCAAGGGTCAGCATCAAAATTCCTCGTTTGGCTACCCTAATAAGCATGTCCAAGTCTCCCATTTGGCTATCATAATTAACATGCCCAATCAAAGACCCCCATTTGACTACCCTAATTGACAAGCCCAATCAAAACCTACCAACCTGTCCTAGCCCAGCCCCGACTTCCCTTTTTTCTCCTTAAAAATCCCTCCTGCTGAGCCACTTGCTGTTTCTGCCCAATTCAGGTCCAGCCACCCTGCCTCCCTGTCTTGCTTAATAAATAAATCTCCTTTGTGCTGAGACTTTGGTGTCTGAATGTGTTCTGTGCCAACTCCAAGGCCCCTTTACTCTGTTTTTATATACGTGTATGTCTGTGAATATATCAGTTGGTGCCTGAGAGCATAGGTTCTTTTTTTTTTTTTTTATAAAATTTATTTATTTATTATGTATACAATATTCTGTCTGTGTGTATGCCTGCAGGCCAGAAGAGGGCACCAGACCTCATTACAGATGGTTGTGAGCCACCATGTGGTTGCTGGGAATTGAACTCAGGACCTTTGGAAGAGCAGGCAGTGCTCTTAACCTCTGAGCCATCTCTCCAGCCCCCAAGCATAGGTTCTTATAATGAGCCTATTTCTGTACTGCAGTCAGCTCCCAAATAATGATGCAGAGACTTATGGAAGCTCAGTCTGTAGCTTAGGATTGTTCCTAACTAGCTTTTTTTTTTTTTTTTCCTGAGACAGGGTTTCTCTGTAGCTTTGGAGCCTGTCCTGGAACTAGCTCTTGTAGACCAGGCTGGTCTCGAACTCACAGAGATCCGCCTGCCTCTGCCTCCCGAGTGCTGGGATTAAAGGCGTGCGCCACCACCGCCCGGCCTAACTAGCTTTTATAACTTAAATAAACCCATTTCTATTAGTCTACGGTCTATCACATCCCATGGGGTTACCTCTCTTCCATCCTTCATCTCCTGCTTCCTCTCCACGTCTTCTGTTATCTCCTGTGAACCTAGACTCCTCCTCCTCTTCTTCCTTTCTTTTTTTTTTTTGGTTTTTCGAGACAGGGTTTCTCTGTGGCTTTGGAGTCTGTCCTGGAACTAGCTCTTGTAGACCAGGCTGGTCTCGAACTCACAGAGATCCGCCTGCCTCTGCCTCCCAAGTGCTGGAATTAAAGGCGTGCGCCACCACCGCCCGGCTCTCCTCTTCCTTTCTTGCCTCAGAAATCCGTCTAAGCCTACTTCCTTCACACTGTGTTCAATATCCCACAACAGGTCTCAAAGAGAACCTTGTGGAGTCCTGGGGGAAGACGGGAGCCAGCATTGACCTTGACAAGTTAATTGGCACCAGTCTGTGTTAATGGAAGAACGTGTGACTCCCTTTTCAATCAGGCAGAAACTTTCTTCAAGCCCCTGAAGGGATGGAGGATTTTGTCTAAATGCCTGACCTTGGGAAAAGGATTTTCTCTGGGGTGAGGGTGGGGTGGAGGTTCAGACATTCCATTATAGAATATTGTTGTTTCTTTCTTTCTTTTTTTTTTTTTTTTTTTTTTTTGTTTTTCGAGACAGGGTTTCTCTGTGGTTTTGGAGCCTGTCCTGGAACTAGCTCTGTAGACCAGGCTGGTCTCGAACTCACAGAGATCCACCTGCCTCTGCCTCCCAAGTGCTGGGATTAAAGGCGTGCGCCACCACCGCCCGGCTTAATATTGTTGTTTCTTATGTGACTTAGTTTGTCCAAATAGCTAAAGCCTGAAGTGGGCACAGACGAAGCTAAACAAACATTAGTGCGAGCCTGAGTAGACCACAGGGATTTATAAATCTTGATTACCAAGTATACCTTATCTATCCAGCATCTATCGCTTCTCCAGATTTCCTAGCAGTTTGGTGTTAACTAGACTAGTGTGGGAGTTGGCAGAGTTATCACACTTTGTGGTTCCAAGGTGGCAGGGATTTTTTTTTCCCCCAAGAATTATTTTAATAATTCTGCCATTGGGTACATCTTCATCCAATCACCAAAGCTCATGCAGCACTTCCAGAGGGAAAGGCACAGGGAACTCCCATAACACATAGTGAGAATTGTTATGCCCAAATCCGCAAAGTCCCCCTAAAGCCAACAAGGAGACTAAGTTCCGTATGTAAAAGCAAAGAGCCTTTATTTTATGCAAGTTTGCAAACTTGGTCTCTCTGCGTGTCCAAGTATTGGAATAAACAGAGCCCTGAGCTTAGAGTAGGGTTTTTATAGTAGTAAAGGTGGGCGTGAGGGGTTTCTGAGGTTCAGGACCCCTGATTTGTTGACATTTGTCTAGGGGTGTCCTGGTGAGTGTGCTGGCAGGTGATCCTGTCTACAGCAGTTGGAATGTTAGGCATTTCCTTTGGATGGTCTGTTTTGGGGTGGTTGTCGGGTAATCTCAGTTTGTGGTTCTTCCTGCAACCAGGTATTGTTTCAGGGTAAACTACTGAGACTCAGTCTTCCAGTTTAAACTTATTGATGGCTGAGTCCTACTCTGGCAGGTGATAATAGTTGGAAGTAAAGAACTTCCTTTGGTGATCTGTTCATATTTAGCTTATCATGGCTGGCCCTCATATTTCCCCCTTCACAAGCACCGATGACAGGACCCAATATTGGGTCCTGCTTGCCCCTGGTTTTAAGGAGGTATGGAACTATTTAAATTAATAAATCCATTCATTGACAACTTTGAGCCCCCCCCCCCTTTTTGTATATCAACAGGCACTATAGGTATTTATCTTGTCCCGCATGCCAGGGAGTTCCCCCTTGTCTCAGCCTTTCAACCTATCTTGGGCAGGGGACATGGGACAATGTGTTCCTTTCCGCAACTACTTCAAGCTGACATTAAGGCATTGTTATCGGGGCCCAAGCAGTATGAAAGGCTAGCCAAAGGCAGGGAGGGAAATTAGGCAATGCGGCACTCATCAGACTTCGTTGAAGAACAGAGTGTGTTCATATCAGCTGGACTGGTCCACATCAGCTTTCAGGAAGTTCAGGGCTCACCGCCATTCAGAGCATTTTGCAGTCAGCAGCTGATGCTTAGATGCGTCTGCCAGCCAAGTGGAAACGTATTGGGATAAGTTTAAACTGGGAACAGAAGTTAAAATGTAGAAAAAGAGCAGATAACAGATATCTGTAAACAGGACGTATAGACTCACATCTTTGAGTCCTAGCTAACAAGTTGGCTATAGCTTTGTGGAAGAATCTGGATAGCTTTTGCTATTAAACTGACATTATAACTGCCCTAGCCATTAATACTATCAGAGATCTCAGAAGGATAAATAAAGTATATCTGAGTACAGACCAAGTAGTTTCTGAATCTATTAAAACTGACAGGGACCAGAGTCCATATACAGTTAGTCATACCCAGGTCACCATAGCTTTGGAGGCAGAAATATCCAGAACAGCAGTCTTACTGTCTAAGACAGACCCATAAGGTGAATTTTTTTTCCTCTGGAAGAGGGACATGGAAAATAATGACCATATTTTGTCTAGGAAAAAGTGGTACAATCAATTCTCCAAGGTCCTGCTGTTTGTCCACAGTCTGGACCGGGTCCTGGCAGCAGGTCTTGTATTGGGGCATCTCGCCCAGTGGTCAGCGTCGTTGTAATCCAGGTGGAGACATCTGGTGTCTCATAGTCTTTTTTGGAGACCTTGGGTCACTGCTAGGATCTGGAAGTCTCTGTCTAATATAGTAAGCTTGTTAATTATTATTTTAAATGCCATATTCTGCATATCCCTGAAGTATGAGTGCTGCCTAGGTATGTCTGATTAGACAAACTTTGTTTTTTATTATTTGTTTTAAATAAGGCTTTTTTTTTTTTTTTTTGGTTTTTCGAGACAGGGTTTCTCTGTGGCTTTGGTTCCTGTCCTGGAACTAGCTCTGTAGACCAGGCTGGTCTCGAACTCACAGAGATCCGCCTGCCTCTGCCTCCCGAGTGCTGGGATTAAAGGCGTGCGCCACCACCACCCGGCTAATAAGGCTTATTTTTGTAACTAATTATATCAGTACTTTAAAGATGACTAACTAACTTGTATTTTCTAACGGTCTATAATAAGTTAGCAGCTTTTAAAAGACTAGAACTCCACACTCTAATGATTTAGAATTAAAGCTAATAAAGGAACTGAATTAATCATTCCGAGGGTAAACACAGAACAAGTTTATATCTAGCTGTTACTGCTATCTCCTGCAAGGGCAAGGACCAGGTCCCAGGGTGAACTGGGAACAGCAGGGAGTCTAAGGGTTAGCATTGCTCTGGGGCAAACTGAGGTTCAGGTCTACCTTCCTGCTGATCTAGAGAACCCATCTTGGCAGGTGTGTACAAACCTGGGAAAGCTGCCCTGGGCCCTACATTTTTCCCCCTTCACAAGTACAGATGACAGGACTCAATCATGGGTCCTGTCTGCCCAGGGGCTCAAGGAGGTGATACTGGAACCTCAATACCATTAATCAAACAGTATTGACCCGTTCTTAAACAAAAGCCATCAGTCTGTTGATAAGAAGAAGCAAGGTCATTGGGGCCCATTAGAGCTGGAAGCAAGGTTGTTAACCCGAGGAGACCAGTCGAACAGGTTTTCTACCAGCTTCCCTGTGAGCATTCTGTTCTCTATCACTAACAAGGCCATTGGATCTCTAATGACCCCGGAGTGATTGAGAAACAACATTTTTTTTTTCCCCAGAAGAGGAGGTCCAAACCTCTTAGTATCAATACAAAAATCTATGACTGAGTTTGTCCAAATAGCTTAAACCCAACAAAGTTAGCAAAGACAAGGAGGCTAAACATACATTGTTAAGCCTGAATAGACCTTGAACAAGGAAATATAGTTTTAAACCATTAGTTAATATTTTTAACGCTTTTATCTTTTAATATGTTTTTTAACGTTATAGTGATTCTCTCATTACTGAAATTTTTCCTGTTGTTGTTTTTTTTACAACTGCAGTTTTGCCTGTGTTGTGAATCTCAGTTTAAACATCTGACATGCAGGCGATCCCAGACTACCCCTGTACAACCCCCAAAAGATTGAGATTCACAGGATTGGATGCTGTTCCAAGCCCTTTAGCAAACTGCTTAGGTCATTGTCTTCTTCATCACAAGAAATGAACATTTCTGGTCCTGGTTAGCTTTTGGTACTTATGGCTCTGACCCTAATTTTTAGCCTAATTTTAAGTTCAAATATTAACAATATTAACTTTAGCAAAATGGCAATCCAAAATTTAAAATGGAATTATGCTTTATGGTTTCTTTAGAATTACCTATGCATAGATTTTAAATAATTAAAACATGGGTCTAACAAAGGAAGAGCCATAATCCAGTTCTAGAGCCAGCTTTTCAATAAAAAAAAAAAAACCAAGTATATAGCAGTTTTAACATTATCTATACCAAAAAGTCATCTGAATTTCTGCAAAGTCAAATTTAGTAACCAGAACTCAGTGATAAATTTCTGAAGTCAGGCCCGTAAGTGTGGCCACAGCAGTGATGGGCGGCAGAGACAGCGAAAATATCCAGACCATTTCTGTCTCAGCTCCATGCTTGCAAGAAAACTTAGGTAGACAACCTTTTCAACAAAACAAGCACATTCAGTATTTGCATGAATGAGAAACCACAGCAAACATAGTTCAGATCCCCTTCTGACCGTCTATAACTTTTTATATACCTTTAATCCATTTTTTCTCTCTTTAGTCTCCTGCTTTTTCCCTCGCTTTTTAGATGACATACCAAAATCTCTCTCACTTTTTAGACAACATAAAAACTCTTACCAAAGTCTTTCTTGTGTCTTTCCTCAGTGGTGTATGATATATTGTATGGCTACAATATTTTAAACAAGAACAGAAACATGCATATACTATAACAAAAAAACCTTTAAACTTACATCATACCAGCATGAAACATTTGAGACCAACAGTAGTTTTTTTTCATACATTAACCAATAATAATTTGTAACCAACCCCCATAAATGATGACAGATGTTTATAACACATTGGATCTGAATGACCAAAGCAGCTCTGGTGGAGGGAAGTCTGGCTACAGTGTCACAACACGGCCATTGCAGCTCAACACCTATAGCCAGCGAGCGTCCTTGACCTGCAGAGCTAAACCTTGGTCAGGTTTGACCAGAAGTTGAGACACGCAGCCTCCAGGGTGGGCAGAGGGAACTCAACCACCAGCATGGGAGGGGGCAGGGTGGTATGCAGCATGGGGGAGAAAGATTGTTAACCTCTCCAACCGTAGCAATTAACCCCAGATTCTCTGTTCAGTGTTTGAAATCCTATTGGGGCACATCCGTCCCCTACAGCTGTGGCTGACAGCCTTGTTACATTGTAACAACAAGGGTGTATAGCCCAGCCACCATCCATACAAGCCTGCCCCCGTGCTTGGGGCCAAGGCTGACTCCTTTTCTTGAAATGTTTAAGGCAGCGTGTAGAGATTATTTGTCTTATCCCTTTTAGGAAAATTTACCCCTATGCTTATGGCCCTATCTGTAAGTGATCACAATATCAAAGTCAAAGAAGTCATGATTTGAGTCTGTCCCAGATCATCAGCGTCAGTCTATAAGTCAGGACAAAAACACGACACACAGACACACAGGACAATGGCGCCAAACCAAAGACGACAGCTTCAATCTATTTTGTGGGTGTGACCTGCCCCTCTATAGAAATAAGACTGCTACCTGCATCTCACCATAGGGAACCACCCTCTGCAGAAGGGCCCTGGGGATGCCTCCTCCAGGCACCCCGCCCACGATCTTTCGTACATACACCTAGATCATCTACAGGCACTCAGAAAGACATGAGACATGAAAGAAAACACAGAAAACTTACTGGCCGGTTTAAGGTTCTACAGGTGGTCGCCTCAGTGGGCTTGGGAGACCCCTGTACGTGGCCATGTGAGTGTTGGAAATCAAACCCACATCCTCTACCCAAGCAGCCAGCACTCTTAACCACTGAGTCACTATCTGTAGAATTTTTTCAGTTTGACAACTTAGTGCCAGAAAGTTTTGTATCTCAGGGCATCTCGGATTTCAGACACAGGAATTCATTGTACTTCACCTGTACTTCCCGGTCCCAATGAAAGAACTGACCTGGCAACAAGGTTCAAGGGCCTGTGAAGGTGGCACCGTGTAAAGATACTATTTGCATAAATACATTAAACAACAGAACACCAGGAAGGTAACAGCCAGGGTTCCCACCGTAATATGTGATCTGAAAGGAAGTTAGGGTTGTCAGCAAAGAACACACACACAAAAAAAAAAACCTTCTAAAAATAACATCAGTTTACAGGAAACATGGGAAATTGAGAAATAGATGTCTGTGCTAAACAGCAACACAAGGATGTAATCAGGGACAAACAAGAACAATTGTTACAGCTACTGTAATACTTGTTATGATGGCCATAACCCTTCGTGGTCCATAGGGGTCACCTATGAAACGGTGTGATTCCCGGAATGTGTCGTTCCCCTGTTTGAGCACAGGGAATGCATTCGTTATTAAGGAAAGAACTCCTGAGACTGGGAGGGGCCGTCGGCAGAAGAATAGGCACGTCAGGAATTTTCAGTAAGCAATCCTGTGGACATCTAAGAGGAAGTGTTGGAGCACAGACGAAACAAAAACTGTCTCCATTGTTAAAGCAAGGTGACGGGAGATGGGGTTCGCTATATTTTACTGCGGAATTTTGTTCCGACTCTTTCTTACTCTGTAGCCCAAGCTGTCGTGGAACTCACGGTGTAGCCCAGGCCGGCATCAAGTTTGAGGTAATCCTTTGCTGTAAATGTTTTTGAGGTCAGCCTCCTGAGCGCTAGTATTACTGGTGTGAGCCTCCTGTCCTAGATCACAATTTCTATTATGTTTCCTTTTGAAAAACACCAAGAGTAGTTTAGGTTTGGTCAAAGGTAAGCTCATTGAAATAAGAGTCAGGCCGGGCGATGGTGGCGCACGCCTTTAATCCCAGCACTCGGGAGGCAAAGGCAGGCGGATCTCTGTGAGTTCGAGACCAGCCTGGTCTACAGAGTAGTTCCAGGATGGGCTCCAAAGCCACAGAGAAACCCTGTCTCGAAAAACAAAAAAAAAAAAAAAAAAAAAAAAAAGAAATAAGAGTCAGAGGAAGCTGCCCCAAGTGCAACAGGGAACAACAAAAGAGGAAGTGTGAAGAAATAGAGTAACATACAGGAAGAGTGGAGAGGAGCCAGGTGTGTTGGTGCGGCCTTTACTCCCGGCACTCAGGAGGCAGGGGCAGAGGCAGGAAGATCTCTGTGAGCTGAAAGGCCAACCTGCTCAACGTCAGCCAGCCAGGCTACATAGTGACTCTCTCTCTCTCTCTCTCTCTCTCTCTCTCTCTCTCTCTCTCTCCCCCTCCTTGACATCTCCCCACCCTATAAATAAACATTTTTTTTCAGAAGTCCCTGATCCATGAAGTTGTGATAACTAAATTAAATATTTATGGAAAGTTCATGTTCTATACTTGGAACAAAATAGGCCCTGAATCAATATTGACGGCCTTTTAAATGTTTAAGTAAGATTGAATGCAAACCTCCTCTGTGTTCCCCAAACTGGTTTACCGTGTCTGCTCCCGCTCAGGAGCCCTGGCTGTCACCAAGAGCGGCAAAGAGTATGTTATCTCTGAAAACAATAGAAATTGGCTCCAAAATTTTTTTTACACTAAGTGAAGTGGTTTCAAAATCCTGGGGAAAGTTAGAGCCAAAATAAATTCCCCCAAACTACCTTCCAACACTTACCTCTCCCTCTCCACTTCCTCATCTCTGTCTGTCTGTCTGTTTGTCTGTCTGTCTCTGTCTCTGTTTCGCTCAGAATGAGGTAAAGAAAAGGAAGGGGGTTGCAGGAGCTGGAGAGCTGGCTCAGTGGTTAAGAACACTTGTTGCTCTTGCTGAAGGCCCAGATTCATTCAGTTCTCAGCAGCCAGATGGTTCACAACCACCTAAGATCAGTTCCAGAGGAACTAACACCCTCTCTGACCTCCTAGGGCACCAGGCTCTTATGTGGAGCACACACATACATGCAGGCAACACACACATACATGCATGTGTGCGCACGCACGCGCGCACACTTTAAAATTTCAAAGTTGAGGCACGTGAGCAAGCAATTATAATGAGTTTCATTCTGTCATAAGTATAATTCATACCTAGCTATTTTGCTAAGTATTTTAAATTACTAACTAGAATATGACCCGGAAATCTCACTGCTCGGTTTATACTGGCAAAGCAATGACAGTACTAACCTTCACATGGTTATTGTGCCACTGTTAATGATAGCCAAGATATTGAGTTAAACTATATATCTATCAGCTGATGAGAAGACAGTGGAAAACTTACTGCATAGTATTTGTTCACAAAAATAATGAAAGTATGGGGGAGGGGAAGGCATGAGGAAATATATTGTATGAGGTGGATGTGGTGGCAGACATTTTTAATCCCAGAACTCTAGAAGTAGAAGAAGGTGGATCTCTGTTAGTTCTAGACCATCTTGGTCTACATAGCGAATACCAAGACAGTCAGGGATGTATTGAGAGATCATACCTCAATATATATATTCATATATAATAATAAATATATTTATAAAGTATGTATTATGAAAACTTTTTCAAGAAAAAGAATAAAGGGTAGTTTGTCATTTGCAGACGCATGGAGGGAACTGAAAGATATTATGTTAAATGAAATAAGCCAGATACAGAATCACAAATATCATATGTTCTCACTTAAATGTGGAACCTTAAAAAGAGCTTTTGCTAGAGGTCGCACACAGAGTCCCATGCGTGAAGGTCAGTGCTTGGCTGCTAAGATACATCCTAAACTCTAACGTGTGCCCGTCTGAAACCTCAAGGGCCAGGCCCTGTGCTCACCTTTCTCTCAGCGTTTCTGATCCAGACTTTCACAAGAACAGCTTATTAAACGCTACACAGAGTTCTGGGGATTTTCTAGCTCAGTTTGCAACCCTCCACATTCCTTCCAGCAAGCAGTTCCAAATGCGTAAGAGCTACATGGTGAGTTCCAGCATGTCAACAAGTACACTTTTTTTTAAAGATAGATTTATTTATTTATTATGTATCCAGTGTTCTGCCTCCATGTATGCCTGCACACCAGAAGAGGGCACCAGATCTCATTACAGATGGTTGTGAGCCACCATGTGGTTGCTGGGAATTGAACTCAGGACCTTTGGAAGAGCAGGCAGTGCTTTTAACTGCTGAGCCATCTCTCCAGCCCCACTGGTCCACTTCTTTTTTTTTTTTTTTTTTTAAATATTTATTTATTTATTATGTATACAATATTCTTTCTGTGTGTATGCCTGAAGGCCAGAAGAGGGCACCAGGCCTCATTACAGATGGTTGTGAGCCACCATGTGGTTGCTGAGAATTGAACTCAGGACCTTTGGAAGAGCAGGCAATGCTCTTAACCGCTGAGCCATCTCTCCAGCCCCCACTGGTCCACTTCTTAATTTCAATTTTTGGTGCTAGTTAATTTTCTCATTGCTGTGACCAGCTGAACAACATATAATTAAGGGAGAGAAGACTGGTTGTGGCCTATAATTTGAGGGGGTGCACTTGACCTTGGTGGAGGTGACAGGCCAGTGAAAGCAGGAGGCTCCTCAGTGCTGGAATTAAAAACCTATGCCATTGTGTTCAGATTTAATTTTATTTGTGTGTGTGTGTGTGTGTATTCGAGATGGGGGAGGGGGAGGCAGAGAAATGCTGATCACAGAAGGAAAAAGGAAGAAAAGACAAACAAAAAGATACGCAGCCCAGCCGGGCGGTTGTGGCGCACGCCTTTAATCCCAGCACTCGGGAGGCAGAGGCAGGTGGATCTCTGTGAGTTCGAGACCAGCCTGGTCTACAGAGCTAGTTCTAGGACAGGCTCCAAAACCACAGAGAAACCCTGTCTCGAAAAACCAAAAAAAAAAAAAAAAAAAAAAAAGCTATGATTAATGCAGACAAGCAGAGGAAAGAAATCCAATGTTAATCACTTCATATGACTCAGGGGCCAGTCATCAGGATCAACTTTTAAAAGCTGAGCTGGGCTGGAGAGACAGATCAGAGATTAAGATCCCCGATTGCTCTTCCGGAGAACATGGGTTCAATTCCCAGCAACCACATGGTGACTCACATCTGTGTGACTCCAATCCCAGGGGATACAACTACCCCTTCGAACCTCCAGGCACAAATGTGGTACACAGACATATGTTCAGGGAAAACACCCATACACATAAAACAAATACATCTTTAAAAACAGAGCAGCTGGAGAGATGGCTCAGTGGTTAAGAGCACTGACTGCTCTTCCCGAGGACCGGGTTCAATTCTCAGCACCCACATGGCAGCTCACAACTGTCTGAAAATCCAGTTCCAGGGGATCTGACACTTTCACACCAATACACATAAAATAAAGTTAAATAAACCATAAATTAAATAAACCATAAATTAAAAAAATTAAAAAAACAGAGCTGCAGGGATGACCCAGTGGTTAAGAACACCTAATGCTCTTGCAGAAAGACCCATGTACAAGTCCCAGAATCCACGTTAGGAGGCACATGGCCTCCCACGATTTTTCTTTTTTTTTTTTTTATTTTTGTTTTTTTGAGAGAGTTTCTCTGTAGCTTTGGAGCCTCACCCGATGTCTTCTTTTGGCCGCTGTGGGCTCTTGCAGGCACACAGCACACATAAACACACAATACTCACACATTTTACACACACACACACACACACACACACACAGAGTTTTAAACATAATGAATCTTTTTTTTAAAATATTTATTTATTATGTATACAATATTTGTCTACATGTATTCCTGCAGGCCAGAAGAGGGCACCAGACCTCATTACAGATGGTTGTGAGCCACCATGTGGTTACTGGGAATTGAACTCAGAACCTCTGGAAGAGCAGGCAATGCTCTTAACAGCTGAGCCATCTCTCCAGCCCAAACATAATGAATCTTAAACAGACCAAACTCTGACCTACCACAGGGGCATGAGACAATCACAAGTCATGTGCCTCAGTTTGACCTATCACAGTCTCTGGGTGAAGGAAAGCAGTTGTGGAGGCTCAGCTGAGGCTAAGGAGCACATGGGAAGGGCAGCCATGCCCACGGTGGTTGGAAGCCGAGATCGTTGACTGTGAACAACACTGGAGCTTGAGAGCCTGACCTGAGTCCTGTGGGATCGGTGTTGCCCGTTCGTCTTTTGGTACACGTGGAGTCTAAAAACTCTGACGTCCCAGGAGTCATAGCGGCGGCCTCCAGTGGGGTGACTAGTAGTCAGGAGGTCATTAAAGTTCTAAGCCAAATCCTGTATCAGTTTCAGTCCTGTGGTTATTTTATGCACCCTTCCAGTTAAAACCCTAGACACTTATGTGGTATGACCCAGGAGAGGACAAAAGAACATACCAACCCACAAGTTTAAAGGTTAAGCATGTGGGCTGGTGAGGTGACACACCCTAACACCATTAAGGTGGCAAAACGGAAATAACTTCTGCAAGTTATTCTCTGACATCCACATACGTGCTGTGGCACTCAAGAAGCCCTCAAGTAGATGGACGGATGGATGGGTAAACGGATGTAATTAAAGCTATGTGTGGCCAGCACAGGTCCCTGATGCGGAGAGGGGGTAGAGGCGAGGGAGATAGAGAGGGATAGAGAAGGAGGGAGGGAGATTATGGAGATGATAGATAGATAGATAGATAGATAGATAGATAGATAGATAGATAGATAGATTCGATGATTGATAGATTGATTCGATGATTGATGGATGGATGGATAAATGATGGATGGATAGATAGATAGATAGATAGATAGATAGATAGATAGATAGATAGATAGATAGATGATAGGTAGATAGATAGATAGAGGAGAGGTGCTGGAGAGGTAGCTCAGTTATTAAAAGCACTTACTTCTCTGGAAAGGACCAGAGCTCACATGGTGGCTCACCAAAAGGGGGCATCGGCCTCCCGGAAGTCAAGTTACTGACAGTCCTGAGTCTCTTCCCTGTTGCTAGGATTTGAACATGCAGTACCTGCTTTCAATTTCCTTCTTTCTTCTTTTGAGACAGAATTTCTCTGTGTAGCCTTACTGTCCTGGAACTCACTCTGTAGACCAGGCTGGCCTCGAACTCAGAGATCCCCCCGCCTCTGTTTCAGTGCTGGGATTAAAGGAGGATCATACACAAACTTTAAATGGCATGTTGTCACATGTTCTTATTAAAAGAACTCTGAGCTATATGTGTCTTGTAAGAAGGTGGTCTGTGTTTACATGAGTAAAATAAAATCCTTTTTCTTTTAAAAATTATTTGTGTGTGTGTGTGTGTGTGTGTAATATGTGTGTGGGCATATGTGCATCTCAGTGGAGGTCAGAGGACAATAGGGCATCAGGTTCCTGGGGCCGGATGTTAGAGACAGTAGTAAGCTGGCATGTGGGGCTGAACCTTGATCCTCTGGAAGGGCACGGAGTGCTTCTGATCACTGAACCATCCCTTCAGCC
Organism: Chionomys nivalis; assembly: GCF_950005125.1. Taxonomy (NCBI): domain Eukaryota; kingdom Metazoa; phylum Chordata; class Mammalia; order Rodentia; family Cricetidae; genus Chionomys; species Chionomys nivalis. The sequence goes on along the minus strand of NC_080110.1, from coordinate 29,779,822 downwards.
TCTCTCTCTCTCCACCTTTACATGGGCTCTACAGATTGAAGTCCAGATTTGCTCAGCATGCACCTTTACCTGCTCAGCCATCTCTAGCCTTGGGTACTTCCTTTTCTGTTAAATAAAAAAGTTTCTAAATGGAGGCTTTGTTTAAAATTAAAATGACTGCATCCAAAAGAAAACTTCTCCATATTCCAAGAAGAGAAAGTTGCAATTAAAATATTTCGGATACCTATGAAATAGGCCTGCCTTGTTTAAAACACAGAAACGAAGTAAGTACCTCCTTGAGTGAATTGAGAAAATCCAACAGCTCAGGGCTGAAGCCACAACTCAGTAGGTCATAGAGCAAGAAGCTGCCAGAATCAGCCCCTTCTGAAACTAACAGGATGTTCTGTGACTTGACAGGGGGCTGTGTGACATTGTGACATCTAGCTGGGTTCTTGCCATTAATGAGTACTCGCCTGAACTTAGTAAAAGGGTGGCTGGAGACCGGGCTAGCCAGCCTGCAAGGCTACCATGCTGAATGAGACTAAGGTTGCAGCAGACTAGGGAACAGATCAGCAATGTTCCCGTCAAAGTCAGAAGCAATTTTTTTTCCCCAAATCTCCCTTGCACTTTTTTTTTTCGAGACAGGGTTTCTCTGTGGGTTTTTTTGTTTGTTTGTTTTTGTTTTGTTTGTTTTGTTTTTCGAGACAGGGTTTCTCTGTGGTTTTGAAGCCTGTCCTGGAACTAGCTCTTGTAGACCAGGCTGGTCTCGAACTCACAGAGATCCGCCTGCCTCTGCCTCCCAAGTGCTGGGATTAAAGGCGTGCGCCACCACCGCCCAGCTTCCCTTGCACTTTGAACGTAAGTGGTTGTTATGGACTGTTGCTACACTCTCAAAATTGTTCAGTAGAAAGGACATGGTAGAGAAACAAGGGACCCTCCAGCTTCTAAGTGCACCTCCGGTGAATTTGGTAGCCATACCGCCTTTGCCTAATGGTCTTTCTTCTCTATCCTTGTGTTAGCTAAAATTCTTTCTCAGGGGTAAACGTAAGCAATGCCTACTGCTCCTCTTGTGGGCCCAGTGAATGACAAACTGAGGCACAAACACACAAAAGTGCACTCTGGGGAGCCAAGAAGTTTCCTGGCTTCCATACAGAGCACAGATGAGGGGTTGTTCACTGGAGTATGGGTGCTTCCCCAACTCAAAAGGATACACCACAAAGTCTGTCCTGGGGTGGGGGTGATGGCTTTCCCACAGCTGTTTCTCCCCATCCTATATAGTCTAGCTCCTCCCTAAGACACAGGTGAGGGTCCCATGGCCCTCCCTGCCCATTTATGAAAGGATGTAAGCAGTTTATATCAGCTATGTGACATGTAATCACAGCTGAACTCCCCAAGATGGCTGGTGTTTGGCTCAGTCCTGTACATCGGTGGCAGGAAAAACTCGATTTACCAAATTCCCTTCTGTCAGTCATATGTCAACCCAAGAAATCTGGATTGGGGAAGGCCTTAAACCAGGAGTGGCAGGAAGACCCTGAGAGGGAATGTTAGCTACGGCCATGGCGTTTTGTAAAGTTCCTTCCATCCTGGTAGAAGTTAAGTGACTCCTTCTGCTGGATCCTCGTCCTCCCTACACTGTGACGGCTGTCCACAAGAAGGGCTTACAGGTCACAAACACTCTTTAGTCCGCCACACACCCTCCCGCCTAACTGTCCTTAGCTACGGCCAACTGCAGACCTAAAAGGGGAAACCTGCAGCTCCCTGTCCTCTGCCCCTTTTTAGTCCTTAGCCCTCCCTGTGAACAGACAAGAGGTCCCTGTGCAAGTTCTCCCCTCACTGTTTGGGATTTGAGCCCTCCTGGGAGCTACACACACACACACACACACACACACACACACACACACCCGCCGCTTCCTTCCACTTTGAACACCACCAGAGAGTACCATCTCCATCGCTTTCATGCCTCCACCACTGGCTGACTTGACACTAGATAAGTTTTGAGGGTTTTCTCTGTCATCTAGAAACTCCTTTCTGACCACGTGCCAGGTGGACCTCTGTGCTGGCTGGTTCTACATCAACTTTTAGCCGGAGTCTTCTGAGAAAAATGCCTCCATAAGATCAGGCTATAGGCAAACCTGTTGGGCATTTTTTTAACTGGTGACTAATGCAGGAGAGCGCAGGTGACTGTGCATGGGGTCATCCCTGGGTTTGTGGCCTTGGGTGTTTCAGAAAGCAGGCTGACCAAGCCCAAAAGCCAGCAAGCAGGTTCCTGGCAGGTTCTGAATTCCTGCCCTTCTGCCTTTGCCACCTCACTGGACTCTGATGAGGAAGTGCAGCCAAACAAATCCTTTCCTCTTCAGGTTGCTTTTAGTCTTGGTGTTGCACCACAGCAATAGAAACCCTGAGATGACCTTTTAGAAACCTTGGCACCTGGTGGAGAAATTCCCTGCCAGCTTTACTGTGGGCTCCTTAAAGATGATGAGTAGAGACAGCCCTCTCCCTGTCCACAGCCGCTCACGAGCAGGGCCGCTCAGTGGCAGGGATCTGCCTTTTCTGTGACTCCTCAGAAAGGCTTGGACCTAGGGACTGAAAGGTTCTCATAAGCCAAAACGTCACGTGTTCTACCCTAACACGGGATGGCAACAGTGACCCACAACAGTAGCCACTGCAGGGTGGTGAAGGGCTGGCTAGAGGGGATCCAGGTGCCATCTTTTTGGTGTTTCTGGCTACAGCTGGATTTCTTCCTCTTTGTCTGGTGGTAAGATAGAAACACTTCCTGTGAAGAGACAGTGAAGTTTACCTTCTCTATCCCTTCTTTGCTATGTGGGGTCCACTTGTCTTGGGGTACTTTCTTCTGCCCCATGTGTATAGTCTTAGGCTACAGTGCATCTCCTGTATCAGATACTAGACATCCATGATGGGTCCGTTTGAGGTATATTTTACAGATTCTTTTTTTTTTTTTTTTTTTTGGCTTTTTGAGACAGGGTTTCTCTGTGGTTTTGGAGCCTGTCCTGGAACTAGCTCTTGTAGACCAGGCTGGTCTCGAACTCACAGAGATCTGCCTGCCTCTGCCTCCCAAGTGCTGGGATTAAAGGCGTGCACCCCCCCCCCCCTGGCGAGGTGTATTTTACAGAATCCACCCACTGTGTTCTAAAGGTTCTCACAGGGAGAGCCTTCAAGGTCAGACGTTTTGGAAAAGGATTGTTTTCTGTCTCTTGTTGGTCCTTGTTCCCAGTGGACAACCCAACAGTCAATAGGATTAGTCTGAGGAAATTTACATGGCTGATAATGAAGAATAAGTGTCTCCAAGTAAATTGGTAAATGTTTTTGCTACTGTTACTAGGTCTGATGTTATTAAGAAAGAGAAGAGTGGCCGGGTGATGGTGGCGCACGCCTTTAAACCCAGCACTCGGGAGGCAGAGGCAGGCGGATCTCTGTGAGTTCGAGACCAGCCTGGTCTACAGAGCTAGTTCCAGGACAGGCTCCAAAGCCACAGAGAAACCCTGTCTCGAAAAACCAAAAAAAAAAAAAGAAAAGAAAGAAAGAGAAGAGTGTGCTAGAGAGGTGGCTCAGCAGTTAAGAGCACTTGTTCTCTTGCAGAGAACCCAACTTTGGATCCCTGAACATACATGGGGGCTAAGAACATCTGCAACTCCGGTCCCAGGGGATTCGACACACTCATTTGAGCTTGTTGGCACCAAGCATGAATATGGTGCACAGGTCTATATCAGGCATGCGTATGGTACACAGGTCTTCACCAGGCACGAACATGGAGCACAGGTCTTCACCAAGCATGAACATGGCGCACAGGTCTACACTAGGCATGCGTATGGTACACAGGTCTACATCAGGCATGCACATGGAGCACCAGTCTACACCAGGCATGCGCATGGAGCACAGATGTACATTCAGGCAGAACACTCATACTATAAAATAAAATAAATAATTCTAAAATTAAATTTAAAAAAAGGCTGCGAATTGAATCTAGGTCCTCTGCAAAAACAGCCAGGTCTCTTAAATGCTGAGCCAAATAATGGTCAGACACTTCTGGACCAGCCTCATATCTGATTCTGTAAAGCTTCAACCATCTGCCCAGCCAGCCAGTCTGCCGCCGAACGATAAGCCAACAGAGCTTCTTCAAGGCAGCAGCTAAGCTAATGTTATCAGGCAGACGGGGGACAAGGCAGAGGCAGTTCCCTGATGGTGCAATGGACGGCTCCTTAACTTCAGCCAGAAAAAAATATCAAAAAAGGAATCCCCAGAGACACAAGGGACAGGACAGCAGTTCTGGGCACCCGGAAGGCAGCCCTCTCCAGCACGGGCTACACTGGGCACCCGGAAGGCAGCCCTCTCCAGACACGGGCTACACTGGGCACCCGGAAGGCAGCCCTCTCCAGCACGGGCTACACTGGGCACCCGGAAGGCAGCCCTCTCCAGCACGGGCTACACTGCCCAAAGCTGGGCTTCAGAACCTAACCTACACAAAGAAACCAAGTATACGAAAAGGAAAGATGCCAAACAGGAGGCAAAGGGTGGTAGTTCTTGCCGTTATCAGAAGACAGATGGTGGCCAAACTCCACCAGGCCACCCATCTGGGGGCAATTAAAGCTGCTGAGTTGCTCAGACCCGGATATTACTTCTAGGTTTGGGATCCCACAATGGCCCAGCCTTCCTAAGTCTGACAAAAGCCTGGACTGTTGGTTAAAAACGGCACTATACCTGTTGGCCACAAAGCTCAGGATGGGTTAAAGGATAAATTAAGAAAAAAATCCAAAACAATACTTTAAAATATGCCTTTGAGACAGGCAAAACTGGGGCCAACCTTTTTCCTTTGGCCCCTCTAAGGACCAGCTGCACCCCATATAGAGATATCCATACGGGTGACTAACCATTCCCTCCTCCAGTCCGTACTGGTTGTACCACAGACCCAGGGATATCCATCAGATGGCTCAAGAGGCTGAACCCTTGCCTGTGTCTGAACTTGCCCACGGGTTCCAGCCTGGTGACCTTTTATGGGCAAAGAAAATCCCTACCCAAAGCAACAGTGACAATCGCTGATGTCACCCTGGGGACTCAGCACACCCAGCTGAGAAATAATGACAGATGGGTTGTCACCAGGGTCCCCTAGTCCCCCTAGAGATAAGATTGACACAGACCATATAAATATGGTTCTCCTATTTTGTCTTTGTCTCCACCTAGAAAGGGTCCCAAACCCACATAAGCCAGGACCTTAGATATGAGAACTAAGAAAAACCAGAACCACAGAGCTCACAGCCAATTGGTTTACTGAGACCCAACCCACCTTCCAAGTACAATTCTGCAAAATATTACATCCAGAGGCTTCTGGGGATGATTTGCTCCCTGCTGGGGAAGACCATGCTGTTGCCCACGGCTTCTGTCCCACCAGGTCCCACATCCATTTAGTCCCAAATAAACACACAGAGGCATATATTAATTATAAACTGATTGGCCTATTAGCTCAGGCTTCTTATTAACTCTTATAATAGCCCATAATTATTAGCCCATAATTCTTGTCTGTGTTAGCCATGTGGCTTGGTACTTTTTTCAGTGAGGCAGTCCCATCTTGCTTGCTCTGTGTCTGGGTGACAGCTGCAGACTGAAACTTCCCTCTTCCCAGAATTCTCATGGCCCCACCTCTACTTCCCGTCTGGCTACTGGCCAATCAGTGTTTATTTAAAATACAAGTGGCCGGGTACAGACCATTATCCCACAGCACCGTGCCCCTGGGGTTATGGGTCCACCAGTGAAGGGAAGGACGCCAATCTATCCTGTACCATACCTGCCGACCCAACAGCCTCCAGAGCTACAAGAAGCTGGGTGAAAACCTTTGCATTCAGTATGGTTACCAACAGAGTCCTCCTGGGGGGCACACCAATGCCTTCACAGTACCTACTGTGGTCGCAACAATGAAATCCCATGACCATACAGGTCAGGGCCTGGTAGGAAGCCAAAATCATCTCTGGAGAATTGGTAGAACCTGGGGAATCAAACTGTACTTAAGTAGTCCAGATCCACCCCAAAATTGTCCAGGTCCAGGCAGCAATTTCCCCACCCAAAAGAAACGTGCACTTAAAGTGATCCAGCCCATGACCCAAACTGACCCTTTGGTACCCCTGTAAATATGAGCGAGTGCTCTAAGAAGGAAACCCCCAAAACTCCAATTTCCCCAGGAATTCCTTTGGTAACCTCAAAGAGGAGGTCCAGGAGGCAGCGGAAGCCTGCCCCTCAGGGTCCAGGATGCTAACGGGGTGCATATCCATTCTCTAACTGCCTCTCAGGGTCCAGGATGCTAACGGGGTGCATATCCATTCTCTAACTGCCCCTCAGGGTCCAGGATGCTAATGGGGTGCATATCCATTCTCTAATTGCCCCTCAGGGTCCAGGATGCTAACGGGGTGCATATCCATTCTCTAACTGCTCTCGACCGCCATAGGTCAGAACTGCTGGCTAAGCCTGGACCCCAAGCCCGCATATTCGTTGGACCTGGAAAGTTTCAGTCAAACAATAAGCTGCACTTCCAACCCTAACAGCTGTAAATGGGCCCAGCCTAAGCTCACCTTGGGGGACCTCCAGGGAAAGGATGCCTGTTTAATGTTACCAAAATACCCTCTAAACAGTTCCCCATATGCAGGTTCCTATAGCTGTACACAGCAGGCTAATTCTAAGAGTGTTGGTCAAATGTATTTCCAGGCCTCAGAGACTATCTGAGACCTTTTTTTGCACTAGTGACTTAACCAAGTGTGCATCTTCTGAATTGTTTACGCTGGAAGAGAAGCCATCCCTTTGTGTCCTCATACATGTTATACTACAGGTGTTCATCTATAATAAAAAAGAGACCAGGGCCCACCTAACCTAGTTCCAGACTTCCCTGTGCACAGTGAGCTGTCCCTGCTCTCATTCCCCTGTTGGTGGGGGCAGGTATCAGGTATCATCGTGGGCTCCACTGCACTTGGACCCAGTGCTCAAGCAGACATAGACCAGAGCCGTCTAGAAAATTCTGTTTCCCGTCTGGAAGCCCAGTTAGATTCTTTTTCACTTTTGCTTTCGAAACAGCATTTCTCTGTAGCTTTGGAACCTGTCCTGTAACTTTCTCTTGTAGACCAGGCTAGCCTTGAACTCACAGAGATCCGCCTGCCTCTGCCTCCCAATTGCTGGGATTAAAGGCTGGGATAAAATTGCTGGGATTAATTGCCTGCGCCATCGCCACCTGGCCCCATTTAGATTCTTTAGCTGTGATGGTTCTCTTCAGAATCACACAGGGCTAGCTGGACCACTTCTTTATGAGACAAGGAGGTTTCTGTATGACGCTAAGAAGCTTGTTGCTTCTATGCCAATCAATCAGGGATAATTGGAAAAACAATTTAGCCATAATCAAAAATAACCCTCAAAAAATAATTTTAAAATGTGAAAAATCTGACAACTAGTATCAACCATTATTCTCCTAGCTCCCCTTGGTTAACCACACTACTTGTGCTGGACCATGGCTGGACCATTCATCCTTTTGATCCTAGCTCTCTCTATAGAACCCTGATTTTCTCAACTGCCTACTTATCTTTGGAAAATAGAGAATATATTCTGTTAAACTGTGAATGCTAAAAAGACAAAATGACCCTTTGTCCTAGATGAGTCCGTGATTTGACCCATGTCCACAGAACCAGCAGAACCCGTAGCTGAGCCCCAGACCTTGGTAGAGTCACAGACCTTAGCACAACTGACTCCATGATGGAAGAACCATTCATGCCATGAAACCCAGAACGTAGACAGCACCACCTGACAAGATGAAAACAAAGACTTAATACATCACAGCCCATAGTTCTGGAAATGTCTCTAAATGTACTAACCTTGCTTTTTGACTTTTTTCCACTTCTGGTCAACTGTTTTTGCTAACTGAAATATGTCAATGCAGGACATAGTTTTTGTGCTTAAAGCTCATGGTGAGAAAGTCTTGGGGCTACTGAGGGATCCCACATGTCCAATGTAGTCACCAGCTGGATAATAAAGACTTTTCTAATGGCTTAAACCCAGGTCCAAGAAAGTCTTCTCTGGTGGACATCTCACAGCAAGAACTACTTCTAATCTCTCAGCAGCAACAGTAACTGCCAGGAAATGGGCATTGAGCTATATAATGATCCATTCCATATCCTGGAAGTAAATAGCCACCAACTAAGATCGCTACATCCAACCAAACTACCTTTCAAATTTGATGGAGAAACAGACATTTCAAGACAAGTACAAACTAAGGTAACTCATGAATGAGTCATGCAGGAGATACACAAAGGAAGATCACACACACACGCACGCACGTGCGCACACACACACACACGCACGCACACACATGCACGCACACACACACGGGAGGAGGAAAGATCCTCGTCTTGCCACATCAGGAAAGAAAGATCTCCTGAGAGGATAGAGGGACAAAGGAGAGCGAGCCAGGAACCAAACACGTTCAACATAGAACACCAACAGGCTCCTGCTGCCCAGAGCAGAGAGTAAACAACCCAGGCAATCGCAATCAGCAAAACTACAGACATTAGTAGACTCTCTCAGTGATGACCGTAAATGTGAAACCTTTTAAACTCACCCATAAAGACATGGGGACTGATTGACTAATGTACAGCGGTGGGAGGATGCTGGCCTGGCACACATGGAGCCCGAGCTTCAGTCTCCAGAACAAGGCATGAGCCGGGCACCTAACCCTGGTGGACCTCTGTGGGTTCACAGCCGGTTTGCTCTACCGAGCTGGTTTTAGGTTAGATGGAGCTGCATAGTAAGACTCTGTCACAAACAACAACGACAGAAACAACAGACAACAAAAGCCTGGATCCCCTAAGACCCTGTCTCAAACAAAGAACAATCACATGAAATTAATCCTACAGAGTTGGTTACTTGGGAAATTAAACAACGTTAACAATTCCCTAGCCAAATTAACCCCAAAGCAGAGAGAAGACTCATATTAATAAAATTTAGAGGGGCTGGAGAGATGGCTCAGTGGTTAAGAGCACCGTCTACCATTCCAGGGGACTCAGGTTCAATTCCCAGCACCCACATGGCAGCTCATACCTGTCTATAACTCAGTTCCAGGAAATCTGACACCCTCACACCAATGTGCATAAAATAAAATGAAATAAATTATAAAAAAAATTAGAGCCTGGCAGTGGTGGCACATGCTTTTAATCCCAGCACTCAGGAGGCAGAGGCAGGCAGATCTCTGTGAGTTTTTTCTTTTTTTTTAAAATATTTATTTATTTATTTATTTATTATGTATACAATATTCTGTCTGTGTGTATGGGCACCAGACCTCATTACAGATGGTTGTGAGCCACCATGTGGTTGCTGGAAATTGAACTCAGGACCTTTGGAAGAGCAGGCAATGCTCTTAACTGCTGAGCCATCTCTCCAGCCCAATCTCTGTGAGTTTGAGGCCAGCTTGGTCTATAAGAGTTAGTTTCAGGACAGGCCCCAAAGCTACAGAGAAACCCTGTCTCAAAAACACACACACACAAAAAAAAAAAAGGAATGAAAAAGGAGATTACTGCAGATTCTAATAAAACAAAGAATCTTTAGGGAGTACTTTAAAAAAACATATTCTAGTAACCTGAAAACTTAGATGAAATAAATAAATTTCTAGACACATGAGACATACCAAAATTAAATCGAGAAGAGATTAAATAGGTTTCCATCCTTCTGAGGAATGGGGGGCTGCTGGCAGGTAGACCTTACCAGCACTCGGGGGCTCTTTCCTTTGATAAACAGAAAACCCAAGAAACCTCAGGCTTCCCTTGTTTTTGGACCGTAAGTAGAATTGTCCATGAAGTAACTGAGGCAAAGGAATGTGTGTTAGCCCAACTGCTCATAGCCACACACTCCAGGTGGCAGGGGCATGCTGACAAAGAGGACTCGGAAAGCTGACTAAGATGTGAATCACTTTGGTGAATTCTTAATCTAAAAGATAATTGTTACTTACCCAGAACAAGGTTCAATCATTACATTAGGATTTGCTGGCTTCTGCTGTTCCCCGAGGGTCAGAAAACTCAATAGCATAACGTGTGGTAGTGAGAAACCGTGTTTGACCTCTCACCCTAGGAAAAACAAAGCAGGATGTACTGACCCTGCAGCTCAGAGCTCCCCTTCCCCCTGGCCCACACCCACCAGTGGAGCATATTTCTTTTAACAAGTTGCCTAACTGCAGTACAGTGAAGAGTAAGGTCAAGTCATGGACTCTGGCTGCTGCGTGTTAGAGCAAGGTCTGTAGTTACTCCAGAAGTCTAAGGCAGAAGAATAGCCTTTAGTGAGACATCCTAAGGAAGGCAGGGTCACTAGAGAGTATGGGAACCCGCCAGAGATGGCCACTCAGACAGTTTACGGACAGTCAACAGTCCTGGGACTACACTCGGGTGTTCTGGATCCATGTGTAGCACTGAGCGTTTAAAAGAAGAGGTTTTTGAAGACAAAACCCCATCCTGGTATCTCACTCAGCAGTTGCAGAGGGAGGTCCTGCGCAAGCCAGCAGTTCACCTGAAGCTAAGTTAGTAGGAACATCTTGATCTCAGGCTCCTAGAATAGAGTTGTGTAATTTTTCTCTTATCAAGGAGAGCAAATTCTCCAGACAAACCTAAAATGGCTCAGCAAGGACAGAGGATGGGTGTGCCTCCACAGTGTCTTGTCCTGCGCCAGGTACCTCAGCACGCAGCAGAGCACGTGCCTAGCATGGTGCTGAATAGAGAATCAGCTGAAAAGGCTTTAATTGCTTTTGCAAAATCCACTCAAGCAAATGGCCTAAATCAGCGTCTGAACAACTGAGACCCCCACTTTGCCAAGCGGGTGCACCTGTCATTTATTTCAAAATTATACAGATGGTGGAAGATTTATGTCAGATTGTCTTCCCTGGCTAATAATTAGTTTATCGTCATAAAAATTAGTAAAATTTCTATAAAAAATAGGATGGAGAACTAGAAAAAGGGGGATTATCTGTAGGAGAGGGGAACGGAAGGACAGTCAGAGGGGACAGAATGAAGGAGGACAAAGTACAAGAACACAAATGTATGAAAATGCCACAATGCATGGTGGCGCACATCTTTAATCCCAGCACTCGGAGCCAGAGGCTGGCCAATCCCTGAGTCTGAGGTCAGCCTGGTCTACAGAGAGTTCCAGGACAGCAGGGCTACACAGAGAAACTGTTTCAAAAAAAAAGAGGGGGAGGAGAGAAAGAAAATGACACAAACTAGTTGTTTTGTGTGCTCACCATAAAAAAAAGCTGAAAAAGAAGAAACAGCAGCAGATTCTGCATTTGTTGCCTCTGTTTTGCTGCAAGCAAGAGTTGAGCATTTCTAGAGGCCGGGCACTGTCTCCAGAATATCTGCATGCTGTGTTTCTCAGCTGAGTTCTGCTGCTGTCTAGAAAAAGGCAAGCCTTGCTGTCCGGGTGTGTTCTGGTCGTTGGCTGATGTGCAACTGGCCCAAACCTGCCCACCCCCTAAATGACCTCCCCTGCAGTCATCCCCCTGCCTCACCTCTGGAGTGCATCTCCACACCCAGAGAGGAGTGACTTAGAAATAATTTCAAACTTAGCAATTGGAAGAAGAATCCAGAGCAGATTTAATATCTAAAAGGAACGTGTTCCATGGGCTGGTTGCTCGGTGAGGAAGAGGCCAACGTTTGGAAGGAAAGCTATGACTTGAAAAATAGAAATGTCCAACTTTATGTCATGCAGATATTTGGACAGAAGCTATGAACAGATGGGCCTACCTGGCAGCACCTCTGTTCTGTGGCATTTTTCTCTCAGCGCTGTAACAAGCTCTAGTCCGGTTGGTGACAGCAACGTCTTCCTGAATCATTTGGCCAACCATTGCTCAATTTCTCTGTTTTGTAATCCCCTGCTTCTATCTAGTTTCACTAGCTTTCGCCAGTTTTCACATTTGTCTTATCATTTTCTATAACTTTGTGTAATTTATAATGCGATATTAACAATCACCTAGTTATCAATAAAATATAAAATGTGGCTGTTATAGTTGACATGCAGATATTCTTCATGTCACGCACAAGAAAGTGTTTCTGAACACTTTCTTAAAATCTTATTTTTTAAAAAATAATTTTTTAGATTTATTTATCTATTATGTATACAGTGTTCTGTCTGCATGTATGCCTGCGGCCAGAAGAGGGAACCAGATCTCATTACAGATAGTTGTGACCCATCATGTCGTTGCTGGGAATTGAACTCAGAACCTTTGAAAGAGCAGTCAATGCTCTTAACCTCTGAGCCGTCTCTCCAGCCCTTATTTTTATGTGTATGGGTTTCACCTGCATGGATGTGTACTACTTGTGTGCCTGATGCCCTCAGAGCCGGAAGACGGTATGAGATCCTTGAGACTAGATGGTTGTGAGCCGCCGTGTGGGCTCTGGGCATTGGACCCAGGTCCTCTGGAAGAGCCTTGTGCTCTGAGCTGCCGAGCCGTCTCTCCAGGCCTTTGCTGAGCAACTTGAGAGCAGGCTGCCACATCACCCACTTTAGTGCTTTGCATTCCAGGGTTCGACAAGGAAGGGTTCTCAGATACCAGTTATCAACTTCAAGAAACCTAACATTACCTTTTATTATTTATCTTTTAACCAAATTAAAAATTAACTTTTACTAATCTACCATCCTTCTTCCAGCATTCTCAACGGCCCTCAGAGTTTTCAGTATAGCCTTTTCCCCAAGTGAGGACCAGGATTCAATCCTGGATCGCATTATATTTCATTCTCACTTCTCTTGTTACAGGACTCTTTCCTTTTCTTTCCTTTCCTTTTCTTTTCTTTTCTTTTCTTTTCTTTTCTTTTCTTTTCTTTTCTTTTGTTTCTCTGTAACTTTGGAGGCTGTCCTGGAACTCACTCTGTAGACCAGGCTGGCCTCAAACTCACAGGTTGGACACACCTCTCAGTGGTGAACGCCCTGAGCCATAAAATATACTTAACAATATCAAAGACAATAAAATATACATTTTAAATTTTACTGTAAACATGCCCTTAGCTGGGTATAGTGTTTGTATTCCTAGCTACTCAAGAGGGTAAGGCGGGAAGATCACTTGAGTCTGAGAATTTAGAAACTGCCTGGCCAACTAGAAGCTTAAAATACTCTTGAGAGTGCTGGAAAGATGGCCCAATGGTTGGGATCACTGGCTGGTCTCCCAGAGGACCCGAGTTTGATTCCAGCACCCTCATTGCCATTCATAACCGTCTACAACTCCAGTCCCAGGAAATCCAGTGCCCTTATCTGTCCTCAGATACCAAGCTGCATACGGTGCACAGCCACACATGTAGGCAAATCATTTACACAAATAAAATTTATTTATTCAAATAAAATGAATAATTTTTTCCCTCCGTGTGTATCCCTGACTGTCCTGTAACTCATTCTGTAGATCAGGCTGATCTCGTGGACCACCAACCTTGGCAGAATTATTTTTTTAAAAAAATGAGATTGGCCGGGCGGTGGTGGCGCACGCCTTTAATCCCAGCACTTGGGAGGCAGAGGCAGGCGGATCTCTGTGAGTTCGAGACCAGCCTGGTCTACAAGAGCTAGTTCCAGGACAGGCTCCAAAACCACAGAGAAACCCTGTCTCGAGAAAAAAGAAAAAAAAAATGAGATTGTCAGGCAGTGGTGACATGTGTCTTTAATTCCAGCACTTGGGAGGCAGAGGCAGGCAAACTCTGAATTCAAGGCCAGCCTGGTCTACAAGAGCTAGTTCCAGGACAGCTAGGACTATTACACAGAGAAATTCTGTCTCAAAAAAAGCAAGCAAGAGCTGGGCGGTGGTGGCGCACGCCTTTAATCCCAGCACTTGGGGGGCAGAGGCAGGCGGATCTCTGTGAGTTCGAGACCAGCCTGGTCTACAAGAGCTAGTTCCGGGACAGGCTCCAAAGCCACAGAGAAACCCTGTCTCGGAAAACCAAAAAAAAACCCAACCAAACAAACAAACAAAAAGCAAGCAAGCAAGCAAACAAAAACAAAACAAAAAACCAAGGGGATTTATATTAGAGAAGATAGAAAGTTTTTATCAAGTAAGATAAAGTAAGCGGGAGATCTGTAGTGCTCATTATTCCTGGAATGATTTTACTTTTAGGGTTCTATGATATTTAAGAATATTGCTGCACTGGGCAGTGCTGACGCACGCCTTTAACCCTGGCACTCGGGAGGTAGAGACAGATGGATCTCTGTGAGTTTGAGGACAGCCTGGTCTACAGAGAGAGTTCCAGGACAGGCTCCAAAGCTACAGAGATTGAAAAAAAAATGTTGCTGCTTGTGCTGGTAAAGTCAGTGCTATGCGCACCCTTCCTTTCTAAACAGCTGAATCAAGCAATAGTCTCTGGGGTTGAAGATTTAGTCACAGAGATGAGGGATTATTTGAACTAAGAAATGTAAACACAGGCTGGACACAAGATTATAAAGACTGGTGCTTTTTTTTTTATAACTATTAGACTTCCTTCTATAGGTGATAAATTCTTGTAAACAGGCTTTCTAAAGGGAACTTAATTTTTACACTAGTGTGTGCTTTCATGTGTGCACACCGGTGAGGGTGCCACACATCAGTGTGGAGGTCAGAGGACAAGCTGAGAATGTCTGCTCTGCCCTTCCGAGATCCCTGGATGGGACTCAGGCTTGGATGCAAGTGTCTTTATTTACCATGCAGTCTCACTAGCCTAAGAGGTTTTATTTTACTTTACTTTGGTGTAGGAATGTTTTGCCTGTGTGTATGTTTGCTCACCATTTGTTTGCCTGGTGCCCATGGAGACCAGAAGAGGTGTCAGCACCCCTAGAACTGGCATTATGGATGGTTGTGTGCCTTAGACCCATTGTGCAGCCCAAGCTAACCTCAAACTTCTGATCCTCTTGCTTCAGCCTCCCAAGAAGCTGACATCATCACAGGGCATCTTTTATTAGTTGAATCCTAATTTTTGTTACAGTAAATGTAAGACTATATTAGGTTGTGTATGATCCTGCCAGAAAGCAAGGAGGCATGTAATTTGATATTGCTAAAGTATTTTCCAATATATATTTAATTACTAAATATAAATATATAATACTTATTGAGTACAAGGTAAGTTTTAAAGAAAAGATTTTGGTCACTAGTGATCATGGAAGATTAGAAATTGTCACTCTGATCAGGAAGTTTATTTTTATCGTGAGTGTGTGTGTGTTGACATGGAGATCTAACGTGTGTGATCAAACCTGAGTAGCAAGCACTTTTACTGGCTGAACTACCTTACCGGCCCCAAAGGTGATATTTAATGACTCCTTGAATCTGGGCTAGCCTGTGGATTTGTTACTTTTCTGTTGCCATGGTAAGATCCATTACTAACGATGACTTAAGGGTGTATTTGTGCTTGTGGTTTCTGGGAAATATAAGTCCATTGTGGTGGGAGGCACGGCAACAGGAGCGGGAAAATGAGCGATCACAGCTCAGCTGACAAAAATGAAGCAGAGGGAGTGAACTGCAGGTGTGGCGGGACTAGGACCTCTCAAAAACCCTCGCCCAATGAGAGCGTCCTCCTGCGAGGCTGCACCCCCTCCCCAAACAGGGTCATCAACTGGAGACCAAGAGTTCAATACCTGAGCTGATGGAAGGCATTCCTCGTCCAAACCACCACATCCTAACAAATTGTTTTGACACTTGTGCATGTATATTATGAAAAATATGTGTGTGTGTTTTATATGAGATTTTCACATGTAGGGAAAGCAATATATGAAAAATCTCAGAAGCACAAGCATCCTATTGCTGAGCTTAATCCTCAGCCCTTGTATCTCCGTGTATATCTCCGTGAGCGTGTATCTCCGTGAGCGTGTATCTCCGTGAGCGTATGCCACATGTGTCTGTGTGCCTGAGGAGACCAGAACAGGGCACCCAATCCCCTGGTGTTGAAGCTCACAGAAAATTGTGAGCCACCCAACATGAGTGCTGGGAATCAAACTTGGGTCCTCCGGATGGAGAGAAAGGCCTTAACCACTGCGTCATTCCCCAGCCCCCACTGACAGAAATCTCACTAATGTAACCCAGACCAAAAAAAGTCCAGTTCTCCAGCTTCTGCCTCCACAATGTTAGGATTGTAGGCATGTGCCACCAAACCTGTGTTAATCCCACCGGTTAGAATAAGACCACCACCACAATTTTTGAACCAAATTTAAAGCAAGCTTTAATTAAATACTGGCCAGGTCCATTGCAGGGCTCCCAGAAAATGGCCAAGTTCTGAGAGACTTTCCGGTGAGGAACTTAGGGGGACTGACCAGGCGGAGTGTCCACAGTCTGGACAGGGCCTTGGCGGGGTGGGGCATGGGGCAGTTTTTCTCAGTGGTTAGCATTACCACAGTCCAGGTGAAGTCATCATGTGCCATCATTTCTTTGGGGACCCTGGGGTCACTGCTAGAAGCTGTGGTCTTGTCTGTCATAGCAACCTTTTTCCATTAAATATTTCCAATGCCATATTCAGCAGATCTCAGGAGTCCTCTGGACTAGATGCTTGCTGCTTTTCTCAGCACACAGTTCACTGATATTCCAGAAAACTGAAGGCAGCCTTGGAATCTTGAAAAGCCTGAAGGTATGTGTCTCCTGAGTGCCCTCCCTACAGGCTGGGAGTTCTGGAGCGAAGGTCTGGCTTTAGAATTTGGGTGGGGGGCCTCCAGAAAATGCTAATCCCACTGGTTGAGAATAAGACCACCACCACAATTTTTGAACCAAATTTAAAGCAAGCTTTAATTAAATACTGACCAGGATGATGGACCTGGCCTTGGTCCATTCCAGGGCTCCCAGAAAATGGCCTACATTGGCCAGATGGCCAAAGCACAAGGCTCCAAATTTCCCACCTGTGACTAATGAAAGGCAAGCTTACCTCCTGATGTACTTCCTATGTACCGCCCACCTAAGTGAAGCTCAAGCACTTCCAGTGCAATTGAGTGTGAACCAAGCTTCTTTAGGGAAGTGAAAACAGGTAACTTGTTATCTTACATGAACAACAGCCTCCAGCATCTTGGGAAGTATCTGTCGGGCAAGGGGTTTACAGGCTAGGGGCATTTTTGTTTTATGGATCTCTTATTCAAACCTAACTTTGGTTCTCACCCCTGTCGACTATCAAGTATTTTTATATAGGCAGGTTTTTTAATATTTCCCTTTACCTCTTGCTGTTGGTATTCCAACTGTTAACAAAAAAGTGCTCGATCTATTTTAAAGGTTTCGTAGTTTTAGTATTTGGTCTGAAAATTTTGTTTTCAGGATGGGATTCCCCTTTTTTCCCCAGCAGACGCACACAGTTCGTCCCGTGGTCCCAATCTCCTCCATACTCACTTTCCATGGTGTTCCACCTGTTTTTCTGTTAAATTTGGAACCTTCTGAGAAGCATAGGACTTTAATTCTGGTCAGTGTCAGGAGGCAAGCCACCTATGGCCTATGTTTGAAAGAACCACTTGCCGCTTCACCATTTTCTCATATCTGTACGAGAAGCAGTTAAGGGAAGTAGGCCTTTCTGTAACGGTTCTTACCTCAGTTGATTGCTCGGTGTTCGGAGAAGGGAGGAGGGAGGTGACCGACCGTCTTTTAGGCAGTGTTTATCTCCTTGGCTGGCTGGTTTCCTTAATTTTCCTTAATCCCATCCTACGTACTCAAGTTTTCCTTGCCTTGAGGTTAGACCACACACTGTCCGCCCCTGCCTATTGCACCCAATCATCTCCCCCAGGCTACAAATTGAGCGAGGAAGGAAATGGCAGGGACCGTTAACGGCTTGGGGGCAAAGGGATGCGGGGCAGAGAAAGGGACCTTCCTGCGAGGGCTCCTCGCCGGAGCAATCTCCTCTGCGCCCGCCAGAAGGCGCCGCGGCGCTCGCCTTCCCCGCGCAAGCCGGAGCCTCTGCCGCATCCACCCCGGGAGCGGCGCTGCGGTGTGCGAGCCGGGCGGGGGCTGCTACGAGGGCGACTCGGTGCCAGGGCTCCCCGGCTTTGTTGCTGGGGCTGGGGCGCGGCGGATCTACGATCCAGTTCTCCCAGGCAGGAAACGTCCCGAACCGCCCCCACGCCGCGGTCTACAAAGCCCCGGAGTCCGCAGGCGGTAGGAGTCGGATCCCCCACACTGTCAGGCTCCCGCATCAGGCCGTCCCCGGCCTCATGAGGACCCCCCGGCCGGGGCGGAGAGCCGGGCGCCGCCCGGACCGCGATCTAGCCGCAGCCTTAGAGCGTTAGCCAGGTCAGTGCGCTGGCACGTCCGTCAGCGGGCAAGCTGTGGGCAGGAGCGGCGGCGTCCCCGTGGCGCACCGAGGCCACCCGAGGGTCACCGCGGCCGGGTACCCGCGGGCGCGAGCGCGATGCCGTGCTTCCCCTGACAGGCCAGGTGTAGACCCTCCCCTCCGCAGGACCCCAGCCCGGTTGATGCTCTTGGGGGTGGCGATGGGGTGGGGGTGGGGGTGCCCCCCCGGCCGAGGACCATGCGCCCAAGGTGTGGCGGGTCCCGATGCCAGGGCCTCGGGTCTATGCGGAAACTCAGATGTGACAGAAAAGCGGGAAGAGAGGAGGCCAGGAGACCCCAGCGTGGAGCATGAAGGAAGGGATGTGGGCCGTGCGGACTGGAGATGGGTGCCCTCGGAAACCTGCGTAGCCTTCCAAGGCAGAGAAATCAAGAGTCCCAGCCCTCACCTTCCCCCTACCGCTGGTCACCTCTCATCTTCCCCCACCTTAGGATGCGGCTGGGCCGCCGGGGTCTCTATGCGCTAGTTCTGCTGCTCGCCTGCGCCTCGCTGGGGCTCCTGTACGCCAGCACCCGAGACGCGCCCAGGCTCCCGAACCGTCTGGCGTTGTGGTCGCCCCCACAAGGTCCCCCGAAGCTCGATCTGCTAGACCTTGCCCCTGAGCCCCGCTACGCACACATCCCGGTCAGGATCAAGGAGCAAGTAGTGGAGTGAGTGCTGACCCGGGCGAGGTGGCGACAGAGCACAGCATGCCGGGGTGGGGGTGGGGGTGCCTGGAGCTTTTGTTTCCTCCAGTGCTGGGCCCAGGGTCCAGCTGCTTTGCGCTGACTGGTGGGTGCAGTAAGCGGGAGGTGGAGAGGGTGACCGAGGCTTAAACTAGGAGGGAGGGGGACAAGACGGCAAATCTCTCCTGAACCTTGTCACCGCCACTGGGTGTGGGAGGAGGAGTGCAGGCAGCGGAGCACCCAGCGACAGCCGGCTTCTTGATTTAGATTTGAGATTACGGAAGGGTTCCTGAGTGGCGGCTAGGTAGACATCCCAGGAACTGGCCCTACTCCACTGCTCTATAAAGCCCGGATACACGGGATGAGCTGGCTGGTCTGTGGTCCCCTCTTGGGGGCTATTTGAAGAGCAGTGCTTAAGGGGGAAAGATACCAGATGGGAAGAGTTGAGGGAACCAAGTGTGGGGCTGCTATGGGTTTGGTGAGGTTAGTGGAGCTGGGCGGTGGAACTCTGAAGACCCTTTCTCCTCGCTTCAGGCTGCTGACTCCGTATAACTGCAGTTGTGAACCGAGGGGAGGGAGCTTTGCCTTCCCGTTCCAGAGACAGGCTCGAGTCATTGACCTCACTAAAGCCTTTAACGATGAGGAGCTGAAGACTGTTTCTGTCGCCAGGGAGCTGGAATACCAGGCCTTCCTTGCAAGGTACCAGTGAGAAGCCTTCCCCAGGGTGGGGGCAGCGGTGGTCGTTGGTGACCCCTTGGGAAGAGATCTCTCTTTGTCTTTGTCCCTCCCTCTCCACCGCAGAAGCCAGTCCCTGACTGACCAACTACTCATAGCCCCAGCCAACTCCCCCTTACAGTATCCCCTGCAGGGCGTGGAGGTTCAGCCTCTCCGGAGCATCCTGGTGCCAGGTAAGGAAGGAAGGTCCGGGGGTGAGCCAGGTTAGAAGTCTGGATGAAGGAGAGTGAGGGGGGCATGGGGTGAAAGGTGAAGATCTCTGAGAACGGAGCTTAGGCAGCAGGTGTGGACAGAAGGGACTCTAGGGTTGCTGGGAATTTCAGGAAACCTGAGAAGTTTGTGGAGAGGAATCTCCTCTTTGATAGGAGGAACAAGGGCTTGTGGGATAGGCAGGACAAGTCATGGAAGAAATGTCTCTTGGATGGGAAGGAGTTAAAAAGAAAAAAAAGCAGTTCCTCTAGGGTATTTTGTACTAGGCCTCGGCAGGAGAGATGGCATGAAGCAGTGCATGGTGGGAAGAGGAGAAAAAAATGAGAAAGAACGCAGGTCTGTCTGTGTGATCTTGACTCCTCATCCTACCCCCAGGGCTAAGTCTGCAGGAAGCTGCTGCCCAGGAGGTGTATCAGGTGAGAGGAAACAGCAAAGAAGCCAGGTGGTCACGGAGGGGGACAGATCCACCCAGAGAGATGCGGGGATCGAAAGAGCAAGAGATGGAGTCGGGGTCTAATCCCACTCTCTCTCCCGCTGTGCCAGGTGAACCTGATTGCTTCCCTAGGCACCTGGGATGTGGCAGGGGACGTGGAAGGCGTGACTCTCACTGGAGAGGGACAGCCGAATCTCACCCTTGCCAGCCCAGGCCTGGATAGACTCAACCGGCAGCTACAACTGGTCACTTACAGCAGTCGAAGCCACCAGGCCAACACAGCAGACACAGGTACGAGGCCTGGGTGAGGCAGGGGCGGGCTGAAAGAACAGAAGGAACCCAATCTAAAGAAAGCCGACGATAGAGGGTGTGGGAGGGCCTCGGGTCAGTGGCTACAATGGTCGAGAATGTAGCAAGTGGGCCAGTGGTGCCAGGGATGAGAGAAGGAGCCTTTGTTTATCTGGGGCCAAAACAGGTCAGTGGGAAACCAGAGCCTTGGGCGTGTTCCCGCTTCAGTTTGCCAATCCAGCCCTGAACCTCCAGGAAGAGATCACTTCCTGGAGCCGGAGGACTGGGGCATCCCCTCCCGCACCTTTCAGCGAGGTGCACTGCCCACATAGGTTTCTAACCCAACACTTACCCTACAAGCCTCCTTTTCTCTTCCTGCTTTTCTCCAAAGTTTGGTTTACTGCATTTCCTCCTACCTTGGGGCCTTCTGCCATCCTCTCTGCCTAGAACGTTCTTCCCCGAGATTCCCCCCCCCCCACTGGCTCCTTCTGGACATTTGCTCAAATGACTCCGCTTTTCTTACGGCAGTTTTCCTGACCTCGGTTCCTACTTAATGCCGGTACTGCCGCCGCATTAGACTTTCTTCTTTACTTAACCTAAAACCAGGATAGTTACATCCTCGTCCTGTTGCCATTGCACAATACGGCATTTTACTTTTCGGTGCCTCTCATTTCCTGTACTAGAAATTTATGTGATGGCATTATCACATTGATTAAATGGCTTCATTGATTTAGAACACATTTTCAATGTGTTTTGTTTTGTTTTTGAAGCCATCTCATTTCACGTAGCTTTGGCTGGCCTCAAATTTATTATTCAGCCGACTTTGACTCCCGGTCCTCGAGCTTCTACCTCCCAAGTTCCAGGATTACAGGTGTGTGCCACCACACCAATTGACAGAAAGAATTTAAAGCTGTGTAGCACAGAGTGAAGTATAGTGGCCCATGCCTGTAGTCTTACTGCTTGGGAAGCTACGGTAGGAGGGTAGAAAGTTCAAGGATGGCCTAGGCTACACACATCCACATGCCCCCCCAATATACTGCGTGTAGAAAAATTTAGTAAAGATTAACTTTTAAGCAGGGCGGTGGTGGCGCACACCTTTAATCCCAGCACTCGGGAGGCAGAAGCAGGCGGGTAGTTCCAAGACAGGAACCAAAAGCTACAGAGAAACCCTGTCTCGAAAAATTCAAAAAAAAAAAAAAAGATTAACTTTTAAACAGTTAGCTTTTGCTAGACATGGTAATGCTCACCTATAATCCCAGCCCTCTGGGATCTGAGGCAGGTAGGAGAATTGCCTCAGTGTTGAAGGCAGCCTGGGCTGTGCAGCAAGTACCGAGTCAGTCCAGGCTTTATAAGCAGGACCCAGTCCTTTCAAGAAGCCAAACGGGGAAAAAAAGGAAAAAAAAAAGAACGGGAGGAAGGAAGGAAAGAAGAGAAGAGAAGTTCCATTGCCTTTGTTTCATCTCCTAAACTGTCAACATCCGGCCAGATATGTAGCTCAGTCTCATTGGGTAGTGTGCTTGTCTGGCGTGCACAAGACTATGGGGTCAGTCCCCAGCATGGTGCAGAACTCTATAGGATGTCTCATTAGGAGACACTGTAGGTGATAACACCTGTAATCTTTTTTTTTTTTTTTTTTTGGTTTTTCGAGACAGGGTTTCTCTGTGGTTTTGGAGCCTGTCCTGGAACTAGCTCTTGTCGACCAGGCTGGTCTCGAACTCACAGAGATCCGCCTGCCTCTGCCTCCCAAGTGCTGGGATTAAAGGCGTGCGCCACCACCGCCCGGCTAACACCTGTAATCTTATTCAAGAGACAGAGGTCATCCCGTGGAAGAAAATAGGGCTGGGGATATGAACTTGGTGGCAGAGTGCTTTGGAGCATGTGTTAGGCTCTAAATTCAATTCCCATCACCACAGAACAACAAAACACAGGTTCCACAGAAGTCAGAACTGTATGTTCGTGCCTACCAAGGTCTGGGAAGGCAGAACACAGAATAGGGATTTAAATATTGGTTTGCTGAAAAGAGAATGTTCTTCTAGCCTTAAGGGCCCAATTCCACGTCCTTTCTTCCCAGTCCGGTTCTCCACCAAGGGACATGAAGCTGCCTTCACCATCCGCATAAGATATCCTCCCCAACCCCGGCTGTACCCACCTTCATCTGTACCCCAGGGAGGTGAGGCTCGCGGGATTAGGGAAGTAAAGAAGGGTTAGCCCTGGGAGGGGCTGCTTTCCCGTTTCTCTCTCCCATTCCCCCCTCCCTTTATGCACCCTACCCTGCATCTTGCTTTCAGCCCAGTACAACATCAGTGCTCTGGTTACCATCGCCACCAAGACCTTTCTTCGTTATGAGCGTCTACGGACACTCATTGCCAGCATCCGACGCTTTTACCCCACCGTCACCATAATCATCGCTGATGACAGCGACAAACCGGAGCGCATTAGCGACCCCCACGTGGAGCACTATTTCATGCCTTTCGGCAAGGTGCGCTGCCTGCAGAGCTGAACCCGGGCACCAGAGGACTCTGGGAAGGGGGCGTGCCCTCAGTCTGCAGCTTGCAGGGTGGTGATTGAGGACCACCTGCCTCAGAAACAAGTGTGTGCCTATTGTAAGAGATCCCGGATCTGGAATTTTGGCTAGCTCATTCGTTCTGCATTCTTGAAATGGTGCTATTACCTATAATAATAGAATAAATTGGTAGATGCACGCATGAAATTAAATGTATTTCAAGATCCTTCCCCAAAAGATTCAAGATCTTTAAAAAGAGTGATGGGAACCTGCGGGCTTGTTTTTTTTTGTTTGTTTTTTTGTTTGTTTTAAAAAAACAACTTAATTTCCTCCAGTCATGCGTAAGCACTCAAAAGTCTAGAGAAGGGCACGGGCTGTTTCGAGGATCAGGGGAGAGGAAGAAAGACGGCAAAGTTTCCCTGGTTCTACAGACTCCCCAAGCATAATACAACTCTCCTAGGGCTGGTTCGCAGGTCGGAACCTGGCGGTATCCCAAGTAACCACCAAATACGTGCTGTGGGTGGACGACGACTTTGTCTTCACGGCGCGCACGCGGCTGGAGAAGCTTGTGAACGTGCTGGAGAGAACGCCCCTGGACCTGGTAGGGAGGGGCGCGGAACGTGGGGTGGGAGCGCGGTGCGTCCTCGGGTGAAGCCAGTCTGGGGGACAATCCTGGGTCCTGTGGTGCTGACGCCTACAGGGCGAGGGCGGGGCGGGGGCGCTGATAGGAAGCACCTTACTCTGGGAGACCTGGTTCTCACTGGAGCATCCTTTCACCCCCGGCAGGTTGGGGGCGCCGTGCGGGAGATCTCGGGTTTCTCTACCACCTACCGGCAGCTGCTGACTGTGGAGCCGGGCGCCCCAGGCCTTGGGGACTGCCTTCGGCATAAACGTGGTTTCCACCACGAGCTCCTTGGCTTCCCAAACTGCGTGGTCACCGACGGCGTGGTCAACTTCTTCCTGGCGCGCACAGACAAAGTGCGCGAGGTGGGCTTTGACCCGCGCCTCAACCGGGTGGCACATCTGGGTGAGTGGCGCCGCCTCCTGGCGAGGCCTGGGAAGGACCCGGTGAGCTCTGGCCAAGCTGCCACTCCGCAGCACCCATTCCCCTCCCCCCTCCCGGTGAATGCTAGAACAGTTGGGGGGGGAGCTGTGTGACCGGGGTCTGCACCTGAGCTTAAAAAAAAAAACCTCGAGAGTTCGAGACTAGCTTGGGTCTACAAGAGCTAGTTCCAGGACAGGCTCCAAAACCACAGAGAAACCCTGTCTCGAAAAACCAAAAAAAAAAAAAAAAAAAAAAAAAACCTCGAAACTTCCTCCTCTGCCTAACGTCCCGTGTACACCTTAGACAACACAGCAGCTGATCGGCCTTGAACTTCCTTTCCACTGCCAAAGGTCACCCTTCTCGCTGGCTACTTCCCTAGGTCCAGACCTACTCAGAGGAGTGAATCCAGTGTTTATTGAAATGAATCCCACTTTATATATGAGTTAAAGAGACCGAAAGCCGCTAAAGCGTCCTTAGCAACCGAGTTTTCGCCCAGCCATCCTCTGAGCCGTTGAATTCGGTTCTCCCTAGGAGCTGGCTTTTTACACCCTCCGGAGACTTAACCGTGTGCTCTCCCCACCCTCATCCCAGAATTCTTCCTGGACGGACTTGGTTCCCTTCGTGTTGGCTCCTGCTCTGATATTGTCGTGGATCACGCCTCGAAGGTGAAACTGCCGTGGGTGTCGAAGGATGCGCAGGCAGACACTTATGCCCGCTACCGTTACCCGGGATCGCTGGACCAGAGTCAGGTGGCCAAACATCGTCTGCTCTTCTTCAAGCACAGGCTACAGTGCATGACCGCTGAGTGACAGCTGATTGGGCCTTCCCACTGTCAGGCTGGGCCTGCCTCCTGGTCCCTGCCAGGAATTCCCAACAACCCCTCCAACTCCTGACCCCTGACCCCCTGTCCATCAACCTGATCCCTAACAGGGGCTTGTCCTGGTGACAACCCTTCCTTTCTGTGAGTGACCAGAGGCCTGATGGAGCCATAACCTTTCCCACAGCCAGTGCCAAGTCCTCCCCCAACCCCATTCCTATGGGGCAGGAAATGGGGGGATTCACTTTCCAAGTGCCAAAGAGCCCAGAAGGACTCTGAGACCCTCAAGTGGAAACAACTCTCGCCTCCTGAGGGGGCAGGGAAACTCCCAATGTGCAACCCCAGAGACACGCACCCCCACCCCAGCTCTGGATCCAACACCGTGTGTCCCAGCTTCAACATACCCCACAGGGAGCACTGTGACTGTTGTGTGGAGCTGGAGAACACATAGTGAACGCCATTTTCCTTGTCTCTGTAGTACTTTGGGCGTGGGGGGGCTTGGGAGGGGGACTGGAGAGTTGCACAGGCAGACACTTGATGGGCTGCAGACACTCGGCTTCATTTTATTGGTTGTATTGGGGTGGGGGCTCAGGGGCCATGGCCTTCCTCACACACAGACTGTTGGGACCTCTCATACTCCAAGTGACCTTGGTTAGACCCACACTGTACAAATCTTTGGGCCAGTGGGCTTCTGGGGGAAGAAAAGAGACAGTTAAGGAATATTTGTTACAGCCGTCCATCTCTGAGACTCGGTGCGCTGGGAGCATCTCAGCTCTTTGGAGACCTTAGTCTTCACCATTGGTGAAGGGTGCCCACACTCCCTAACTTGTTTGTTTGTTTGTTTTTCAAGACAAAGTCTTTCTATGTATCCCTGACTGTTCTAGAACTCCCTGTGTAGAGCAGGCTAGCCTCAAACTCATAGAAATTCTCCTGCCTCTGTGTGCTGGGGGATTAAGGGTATGCCCCCCCCTTTCAATGCTAGTCAGATTCTCCCTGCTTCCCTCTTGAGCTTCCTCCATCCCTTCTCCGCATCCCTCCTCCCAGGCTGTCATCATTCAGCCGGTCCTCCCTCCCCAGCCCAGCACCTCCTGGCTCCTGCCTCACCAGTCTCTCCAGCGCATGTGCGGCTGCATCCTGGACACTCACAAAGAGTTGCTCTGGGGTCATTCTCTCCAGGAGTCCTGCCCGGGTCAAGGTCTCCAGCACCAAGGCTGTGTGGGAAAGGTGTCAGGTGCTCGGGCCCCCAATCCCTTCCACAAGTGTCCAGTCACAGTCCTTCCCCCCCACACTTCTATCCTTCACGTCACACACCATTGCACTGAGCCAAGAGGAGACAGATCCCAGCATCCTGGCACCGCCTGGTGAGCTGCAGGAACCAGACAGAGGGATTAAAACCCAAATCAAGGGCATGCGTGGCACGACAGGGAGCTTTTCCTTAGCTTCCCTGCTCCCTCACCTGTACCACTTCCCTGGCCCCTGCAGCATCCGCAAAGCTGATCCCGCTGAAGTCCAGGACCACCACTCTGATGGGCTCAGCACCTAAGATGGAAGAAGGCAGGAGCATCCAGACACCTGTGTGCCTCACGACCAAATCTCCCTCTTCTCATCCCATCTCACCTTTGTCAGGTAGACTACCCAGCTTTGGAGACTGCTATAAACAGAGAAAAACAATGTCACCCCCTCCAAGTCACAGGCACCAACTTGCAATCTCAAGACATACTAGGCTCCCAACCCTAGAGGGTCCACACTCCCCCTTGACCAAAGTCCTCACCTTGCCTCTTTCTCCAAGCCCCAGACGCCACTCCAAGATGTGGCGGAACTGCCCACGGGTCGCGAAGTAGAGTGGTGTTGGGTAGCTCAGGATGCAGAGACCCGGAACCTGGAGGAGCTGAAGAGTAAGAGAGTCAGGAGTGTCCTGTGAATCAGTCCTCCCTCCTTTGGTTGCTACCTACCCACCTTATGGCTCTCTCTCAGTGGCCTGTAGAGCTCAGTCCCCTCAGCCAATCCAAGTGCCAGGCACTGCACCCTAGGGAAGAAGCTAGCATCAGAGTCCCAACCTCGCCTAGCTTAGTGGTAGTCACTCCCAGAATATTTATCTTCCTCCCCTCATTTCAACTACCCATCTCTACGCTCACCTCTGAGTGCGGCAGACCACTGTCATCATAGAGACGACCACGCCCACAGCCAGGCCCAGGTCCACATTCAGGGTCACTACTGCCACCCATGTGACCATCCACACAGCCTGAAGGATATGGGTATGGGTGGATTTCCCAGAAGAAACACAGGCTCATGGACAAACATGAGTAAGGATGACCCAGGAAAAGGGAGGCAATGACAGAGGGAGGGGCTTAAGAGTATACGCACCAAATATAATAATGTCAGACCCTGCGTGAGTTAGGAGGTCTGGGCTGGGGGCGCAGTACAATGGTAGGGAGCTCTGCTAATATTCATGGGGTTCTGGGTCTAATCTTCAGAACCATCAAAAAAGTGCCCCCAAACACTCGGGTCCTTTTCCTTTTCTCTAACATATGCATGAGGTCTGTGTGTTGGCGGGTATATGGGTTAAAGAACTTAGACCAGAATGATCAGCTTTGGGCCCAGGCAGAAGCCTGGGATGCCGGGGTAATGCCATGTCTCACAAAGTCCACGCGGCTGATGCGCCACAGCTGTGGCAGCTCCTGCATCTGGAAGAACATCTGGCGCATGCTGGAGATATTGATGCAAGCCAGGACAGCCTTGAGACAGAGAAGAAGAGGCCTTTGTCCAAAGGCTCTGGAGCTCGGCCAGCTCCACTCAAGCACACGGTGTCTCTTTTCCTCCCTACCTTGGGCAGATAGTAGAAGAAGGGCCCCAGCCACAGCAGCACTGCCAGGACAACTACGCAGGAGAAGAGGCCGGCCAGCTGCAGGGAAAGAAAGAGCCAACAAGGGAGGAAGGGAAACCTCCATCCCCACCTGTGTGGGAGCCGGTCTCCCTGCCCAGCCTGTCTCGCGTCCCTCAGACGTCTCCCTCCTCCCAAACCTCCTCCCACACACAGGCCCTGCTCACCACCCTCTTGATGTTCTGCCAGTCACACTGAGCCCCTCCCCCAGCTAAATGCCTGTCATTTGCCAATCGCTCCCAGATGTGTGCAGATTGGCCTCAGACTATTGAAGCGCATCTCCATCTTAAAAGGTCCTCTTGGTGCTGATGACAAGCAGGCTGGTCATCTGCTTAGGGACCAACAAGTAATTACGGAAAACAAAAAACTAGGGCAAGAATCACATGGTGCAATCTCTCTTTTTTAGGGGTCCTTATTGAAAATGTCAGAATTTTATATCCTACATTTATAGGTGTGTGTGTGTGTGTGTGTGTGTGTGTAAGGACAACACACCTGTGTCCCAGTTCTTGTAGACAGCGACACTGGGTGTCTTCCTCTGTAACTCCTCTGCCACACTGAGGCAGGGTCTCTCAGTTGAACCCAGAGCTCATTGATGCCCAGGGCACCCCATCCCCTGACTGTCTTCAGGACGGGTCGCCATGCCCATGGAGCTGGGAATTTGAACTCCTGCCCTCACGCTTCTGTGGCGAGCACTTTATCCACTGAGCCATCTCACCATCCAACATAGTAGTTTCATTTTGAAAGTCTCTGTGTACCCAAGACAGCCTTGAACCCCAGATACCCCTGCTTCAGTCAGCCTGCCTAGTTTCTAGAATTCTGGGTACATAATACAACGTATACACACACATATGCATATATGTATACGTATACATGTGTCTATATACATGCACACATGTATGTATACACACATACATAAGTTTTTTTAAAAAGTTGCATTTACGTATGTATACAGTGTTCTCTTTGCATTGTATGCCATAGGCCAGAAGAGGGCACCAGATCTCATTACAGATGGTTGTGAGCCATCATGTGGTTGCTGAGAATTGAACTCACTCCATATATTGAGTTTTTTGAGACAGGGTTTCTCTGTGTAACAGCTCTGGACCAACCAGGCTGGCCTCGAACTCACAGAGATCCGCCTGCCTCTGCCTCCCGAGTGCTGGGATCAAACACGTGCCCTCACCTTGGGCATGTTGTTTATGTTAATTAATCTGAGGAGCCATAGCCTTTGTCAGTGCTTACAGCCTGCAGAGGTCCTTATGGAACTTCATTATTGCCTAATCCCCCTCCTTATAATCCCATCTCTCACTCCCACCCTCTAATATATAGATGCTTTGGGGTGTCTTCCTGTTTCTGCTGCCATCCCTGCCTGAAAATCCCATCTTTTTCTCTCACCCAAGGGGTCCCTCTTACCTGTGTGTTCCCACCAGCATCCACTAATAAACTGGTTGTAGCCAGTGTGGCCGAGTTGGGAAAGCAAGAGAACAGAGAAGAAATGAGGTTGGAGACACCATGGGCGAAGAGCTCCTAGAAGGACGCCGTGAAGTCAGGAGGAGAAATGCATAGGCATGGAAGAATACGGCTAAGGGGTCGCTTCTGGAAAAGGCTGGCATCCAGAGTCACACCTGGTTGGGGTCAATAGTATAGCTGTACTTGTCTGCATAGATGGAGGCCAGGGAGGTGGACACGGCAAAAGTAACCAAGGCAATGGGCAGCGAGTCGGCCAGTATCCTGGGCAGCTTGTCCAGGGTGGGGAAGAGCGGCTGGGGGAACCTAGAGAGGGAAGGAACCATGCTAAGAATGGGTTGGTTGTTACGGGAAAACTGAGTAGGAAAAGCAACTGGAATGGGGCAAGACAAGGGAGGGTGTCTGTGGGAGAGGTGGGGGGGGGAGGAAGAGGTGTCTTTTCTCTCTCTTACCCTCCAGGCAATACTCCCACTACCTGGACGTTGTATCTTGTGTCCAGGGAAGAGGCAAAACACAGTACAGAGGCCAGAAGCACCTGAAGAAAATAGCACTTTAGAGCCTAGAAAGAGACGGGGCCTTTGGCAGAGTCTAGAAGAACCTCAGCCTGAAAGAGAATCCCAGTGTGGGTCTGGGTGGTCTCAGCTGGTGAGGCCACAGAATGTTCGGAATGGATGCCTAACAACTCTATCTCACCTACAGCGAAGGAAGGGGTGTAGTGTTTGCCTGGAGAGATAGGGAGACGAAGGAGCTAAGAGGAGGTCCTTTGGGAGAGATGGACACAAAAGATCCACTTGAGCCGTTCTAAGTCTATCTGAGACACCTGTGGAAAGCTCTGACATTATTTACACAGGAAGAGAGTTATCTGGGTAGGCAGTGAAAGGGAGATACAGTGGATCACAGGGAGAGGCCGGTGAGGAGAACAGAGAGAGTACAACGGGAAGGAAGCAGACGTTCAAAGAGGCCCGGAGCGAACTCGACCGGGAGAGAGGAACAGTATACAGGCGAGCAGTTCTGGTGGGTCAATTGGTCTAGAAAACTCTTGGAAAATCCAAGTGTCAACAGGACGTCTTGTTTGTGTAACTTCTGAGTATTCCACAAGGGGGCGGCAGCCTCTAGATCCTGCTGGCCGGGTAAGTGTGGACAGAGCAGGGGGCAGGGACCTAGGATGGCCCTCACCATGACAACTTCTCCTGGGATCGGAGTGGGTAACCTGTCCCGGAATCTCACGTTCAGTTCCTTGACCGGCACTAGCAACGCCAGACTGAGTGCTGAGATGGTCAGTTCTGCAGGACTGCTCCGGGCCAGGGCAGTGAGCACCGCAGCCAGCGTCTGCAGGCAGGGACCACGAGCAAGATTGGGTGCCAGTGTTAACCGACTCTGCCGGATTCAACACCAACCCGCAAGACTCGAGCAGCTCTTCTCCCCAGCGCCCTCACGCAGCACCGTGGTTCCTGACACTCTGCTGAATGCCATTTTTCCACCCTCCACGCCTCCCCTTTCAAGTTGTCCCTTTCCCGTGACTCTTTTCCCACTCCCACCTTGAAGAGAGAAAAGCAGCCGATCTGGCGTGGGAGAGACAAACCCAAGAGACTTGGTAGCTGGGATACCAGCACGTGTAGCGCGGCCCCGCTGGTTAGCGCCTTGACCACAGGCTCGGATAAAAAGGTAGACAGGACCCCAAGCTGCAGAGCGAACATCGCTAGCTGTGGAGAAGGTAGAGTGGGAGGGGAGTGGTGTGCGATCGCCAACAGACCAGCCAGCTTCCCCACTGCACATCCGCCACGCAGGACCTGAACCCGAGGCGTGTTCCTACCCTTTCCCTCATCCCCCACCCTCAGGCCCAATTGTTGTTTCTGGTTCTCTTCGGTGGATCCATCCCCTAGGGTCAGCACTTGGGTCCTCCCTTACCATCAGCGCCCCACTCCCGAAGGCCACAGCCGCTGCCGCCCCAACTCTGCTAGCTTCCAATTGCTCCCTTTCAATTTCACTGAGGTTCCCCGCGAGGGGATCGGGCACCAGCCGCTCGACAACAGAGCCGGTCATGAGACTGAGGACTGCGAAGGTTCCTGCAGCCGTGGGGTCAGACGCAGAGGTTAGCAGTGGCGCAGCCTGGGGCAGAGCAGCAGCGCAGAATCCCGCAGTTCTAGAGCCTAGCGTGCTGCTGTCTGATCCACTCTCTTAGAAGGTGAAGATCTTGGGGTCATGGGCTGGTACTGCAGCCGGGAACCAGTAGGCAGGGAGGAAAAGAGTGTGCCCCTCGGCAAAAGTGCCCCCTCTGCAGGCTCTCAGCGGACTGTGCACTTCTTTTCCTTCAAGGCCAAATATAACCAAATTTCACAGAGACGAGGAGATTCCTGTAAACTCCTGCCTCTGTATCCACTCCAGCAAGCTTGGGATGGGTGTGGGGGGGGGGAGTGGGAGTCACAGAGTTTGTGCAGAGGCTGGGAATGGGATGGGGATATCCAAAGAGGGATGGCGGCAAGTAGGTGAGGGAAGGTGGCAGGGGGAACAGCGTCCCAAACCTTTCAAGTGGCAGTCTTGCCTAGGTATGTTTGACTCACGCCTTTAATACCAACCAGAGGGAGGCAGAGGCAGGCAGATCTCTGAGTTCGAGATCACCTGGTCTCTAGGGAGCCTCAGACCAGCTAAGACTGTACAGTGAGACCCTACACCCCCCACCCCCACCCCCTCCACCCTCCACCCCACCCCCGGCAGCTTCAAACCTCTGACTATTTTCATCTTAAAGAGAAGTCATGTCTGGCCACTCACCAGTGGACAGGTGTCTCCCAGTGCCCAGCAAACTGTAGATGAGGACCGGAAAGAAAGAAGTGTAGAGTCCAAACACAGGGGGCACCGAGGTCAGGAGGGCAAAAGCCATGCCTAAGGGGAAGAAGAAGAAAAAAGTATGTGTTGCGGGCGGTGGGGGGCGCCTAAAGCCTCCAGGTACTGCCTTTCCCACACTCTTGGACTGGCATCGGATACTATAAATCAGGACACCCGAGGGAACTGAGAGGTTAATGTGCCTCAGTGGGAGGTCGTGAGGCTGACAAGGTCACAGATCCTTGCCCACGTCCTGGGTGGCAGGCTTTGTGCCTCTCTTCAGTTCTCTGAGGCGGAACAGAGTCCAAGCTGTCTCACAGGATTGCACAGATGAGGACGGGTAGGGGTGGGGAATATGATGGAGTCGCACAGTCCTGCTCTCAAATCCCCCCTCTCTGACCCGGCAGGGATACTAACCCACCACCTCACTGCTCAATTCTCAGCTCCCCATAGCTTGGAACCCCAATAGGCTGTAGTTGGGGCCTCTCACCCTGGGGCACGTGCACAACGCCCACGGTCACTCCAGCCACTGCATCTCCTAGCAGCCACGCTCGCCAGCGGTAATGGGGCAGCCAGCGCAGCGGAGGCAGCCGTGCCTGCAGCACGCGCCACGCCCCCGGCCCTGAATAGCAGCCAGCTCGCCTCCTCCACAACCCGCACAGCCAGGGTAAGCGGGGCTCGGCTGGTACTTCCGGCTCCTCTGCGCCCCCGTAAAGCTCCTGGAACCGAGCGTGGGTGAGAGGTTCCCTGAACCTAGAGCTCAGCGGAGACTTCAGGTCAGAAACCTCTTCCGGACCTGAGCAGGCCCCAGAGACAAGTGACCCACTCATTTTGTCCTTGGCCCCCTGCAGCATCTCCCGGTCTTAAATACCCTTCTGCGCCCCCCACCCCACCCCCGCTAGTCCTGAGCCCGCCTCCACAAAGCAGGGTCCAATCCGGACCTGTAGAGGGTACTTTCTGGAGTACCTCCTTGGGTCAGGCTTGGGTGGAAAAAGTCCCTATGTTAGGCGCCTCCTCAGACATCCTTAGCCGGATCTGACTGCCTGGAAGACTGGGGGCCTGCCCTGAGGAACGGTAGAGAGATAAGAGACCCACAGCCACTTCGAATGGTCCCCGCCTCTTCAGCAGGGGCCCTTTCCACTCCGGCACTTTGAGTGAAGCTAGCTGGTTTCTTTGGGTCAACGGTCTTTCCTGAGCCCCTGCACACTCGCACGGCTGGAATACAATGTTCATCGCCAGTTGGAATTCCCCACCCAAATCCCTTTCCTCATATGGCAAACTGACCCTAAGGAACGGGTTTTACAACGAGAAAGCAGGTCTTATAAGCCAATATTCAGTGAGCAAGGACAGAGACAGAATCACCCAGCTCTCTGCTAGGGTGGCTGGACCTGGTTTAGGGGAAATAATGTTGTTTCTTAGGTGCAGCAAAGCCCTGAGATACCGTTCCTTACATCCAGGTTTATTCTCAAAGCAGGCATTCCACAGTACACGTTTAAATTAAGGGTATGGCACTTGCTACTCGCATGGCTGTCCCCAGCTGCTTTGACTGCGCCATTGCAGCTGGCATTGGTGGGCCTAGCTGTCCCAGGAGCACAAAGGGGCCATGCACCCACCAATGCACCCCTGTGGTCTCTGAAGAGACACAAAAGTTCTGAGCCCCAAATTCCTGCTGGTTTCTGTCATCCCTCCCTGATTCAAAGACATTTCAGCGTCCCCCATCACTCTGACTCCCCCAGTCCCTGACCCCAAAGCCCAGGGTGGGGTACAGAGAGGGTGGGCCTCTCCTCTTCAATTCCTCCTATTGTTCCCCAGAAATCTTATCTGGGCCTCACGTCCTGTCCCCCCCTTATAGATCCCTCCCCTCATTGTCAGCCAAAGGGGCCTGGGACCCATGGGGAGGCTCCAGCATCTCCACACCCTCCCACCCCAGCAATCTATTGTCTGCTGAGGAAGCCCCAGCTCACGTGACTGAGCCCAGGGGACCGGTGGACACAGTGGACACAGATACATAGGGACCCAGAAACCATCTGGGTCTCTGTACCCTTGGCTGTCTCTGTCCCAGAGGCTGTGCCAGGAGTTGGGAGGGGTGAAGACCTCTTCAGCGCTCCACTCTTAGTGCTGGGCTTAGTAAAGACTCCATTACTATTCAGGGTGGACATACCTTCCCCCTTCCCCCAAAGAGGGAGAAGGAGACTCCCAATCCTCTCCACCTTCCCAATCTTCGGCAGGACATGGAAGCCTCAGACAAAGGTACCCTGAACAATTTATTATTTGTTTATTTTATCTATCTATCTATCTATCTATCTATCTATCTATCTATCTAATATCTATCTGTCTGTCTATCTATCATCTATTATTTATTTATTTTTACACTGGATATTTTATATACTAGTATCTAGATGTTGGGGGAGGGTAGTAGGAAGTGAGCCTTCTGGTAGAGTTTGAACTAAAGAATAAATCTAGAACCCAGAAGGACCAAATAAAGGGGAGAATACATTAAGATAACTTCAGAGTTTTCCCTAAGCCCCAGGTGTGGACTGGGAGATGCTGTAACTAATTGCAGGTGGGAGACAAAGACAGAGGCTCATTTGACCTTCTATCCTCTTGTTTCGTTATTTGTGTGTTTGAGACAGGATCTCACTCTGTAGACCAGGCTGGCCTCGAACTCACAGAGATCTGCCTGCCTCTGCCTCCCGAGTGCTAGGGTCCTGGCTCTGCCCTTCTTACAGACCTCCCCTAGGGGTGCTTCATCAATCCGTTCCCACTGCAGCCTCTCCGTCTCCCTACCACCAAGACCGCAGCCTAGTGATGTAACAAAACTTTTATTCACAGGAAACTGGAAAACAAAATCACAACGAAACCAATCATTTCTATCTGGCCCCAGCCCGGGCCCTCCCTCCAAGCCCCCACATATCCTCCGTCTGAGGGACGCATGCATGGAGCGGAGCGGAGCTGAGGGATCCTGCGTTCCTTGTGCAGAGTGGAGGCCTCGCAGGTCTAGGCAGGCCCCTCCATGTTGAGCTCTCCCAGCTTTGCCCATCCCCCACACAGCAGGAAGAAAGGTCTCTGGCACATTGCCAGGATTGTCCTCCAGTTCCTCGAGGAACCAGTGGCCGAATCAGCACCATGCCCAAGGCCTTCATCACCTACAGCTCATCTTCATCCAGCTTTGCCAGCCTGGCCTGACAGGGAGGGGTGCTCAGAGCCGGAAGGGCTGGAGGGTGGCGAGGAGTCTGGGGGGTGTCACTGAGAGCCTGCAGGAAGATTCAAGCCAGAGGATCAACAGAGGCCACCAGTCTACCCTCACCCCTCTTTCCAGGTAAAGCCCTAGCCAGGCCACCCTCCTCTTGCCCCAGAATTAAAGTGAAGAAGTTAAGGATGGAAAGTAGCAAAGTCACACAAAAGGAAGGTGGTAGAAAGAACGAGACGGTGGGGGAACAAAGGCCTCCCTTGTACCCTAGT
This sequence comes from Chionomys nivalis, assembly GCF_950005125.1. Lineage (NCBI taxonomy): Eukaryota > Metazoa > Chordata > Mammalia > Rodentia > Cricetidae > Chionomys > Chionomys nivalis. Next base: position 29,744,245 of record NC_080110.1, on the reverse strand, counting down.
AGTAAACTCTTCCTCATACCTGTATATCCAGGGGTAAGGGTGCTCTGGGCACCTCCCCTTTGGGCAAAAGCAGCAGGGAAGGGAGGGAGCCATTGATGGGTGTGTGCATGCTGACCTGGGCCAGGTCTCCAGGCCGTATCCTCCCAGGGCTCCCTACCCCAGGCCCTCCTGACCGCCCCAGGCTGTTGGTCTGGCTCTCCCGTCTCTGGTACTCAATGGGTGACTGCAAGGCTGGGGAAGGCAAAGAACAGAGATGTATTACAGGAGAGACGGGTTAAGCCCCCTGCTTCTTCTCCCTTCCTCCCATTTGCCTGCCCTCCTAAGTTAGTCGATGTAAGATGCTTGGGACTTTTTAGAGGATGCTGGGTGGATGGAGGAGGGAGAAGCACCAGGCACAAAGAACCAAGGGTTGGGATTTGGTCCAGGGGGGAGGGGGGTTCCGGAGGTCAAAAGGCTTTGTGAGCCTACTGCAAAGGGATGATGGGAGCTTCACCATTGAGAAAGTCACGCTGGCTTTCCAGGATCTGGGCCACTTGCTTGATCCAGGCCTGACTGACTGCAGGGTCTGCAGCCTGCAGAACATAGCGCTGGATCCCACCTTCTGGCCCCCTAGAGGTCAGCGCAAACCGGCAAGGGTTGCCTTGGAGGTTGCCCTCCAGTCCTAGACAGCTCACCTGAAGTGGCGAACAGACACAGTCCTCAGATTCTGCAGACCCCTCCACCAACCCATAGAGTCAGACATTGTGAGGCCTCCCTCACTCCGTCCCAGCCTGCTCCCTTCCTGATGGCCCTCCCCACCTTGATGCTGCTCTTGTACACATAGCCAGGCTGTGTGCCACCTCGACCTCCTCCTCCCAGTGCCTCACTGAAGATGACGATTTGCTCAAACAGGAAGACACGTCTCTCTCGACCCCGGGAAGAAAGCAGACCCCCAGACTCAGGCTCTGTCACCAAAAACGTGTCCTGGCCCAAGAGCTTTCCCTGAGCCGTCAGTTTTCCCTGGAACCAAAGGACATAGCCTCTGAGAAAGCACAAGAAGGGTTTGAAAAGAGCATCAGCTTCTCCCTCCCCACCCCCACACTCCCAACCAACCCCGGTGGAGCCGCTCAGAAGGTAATTCCTTATAAGGATCCAGAGTTCTAAGACCTGAGCCCAAGAACTGCGGTCTCCAGCAGTTCCCATACCTCGAATCCTCGCAGTCTCCCCAGCGACATCATGTCGTCACAGCGCTTGGGCACGAAGCACATGACCTCCACAGCTTGCTGGGATACAGGGGAAGAGTGGTCATTACTGGCAAAGAGGTCTCTCCACGCATCACCACCGCAGGGGCCTCTCCCTAAAAACCAGACATCCCCGAGCCGCCCAGAGACTGAGGTACCCACAAGACTAAAAGGACAAGGTGGGCAGATGTCCTGGGAACCTCACCTCCAGCTCTTCAGTATCCATCCCAGCCCGGCTGTAATACTTCAGAAAATCCTAGGACATAAAGAGGAGGCGCTTAGGGAGGCTGTGAGCACGTCCACGGAAGTGCTTGTTTCGAATACCCAGAGTATGAGGGACGACCTCTGTAGAGGATCCAGTACCCCGAAGATGACTGAGGAATCGCCCGCCCCAGCCAGCCATGTCCCCAGGGAGAAGGGTGGTCCTGCCCAGCCAGCCGGCCGTGTCCCCAGGGACTAGGGTGGTCCTGCCCAGCTGGCCATGTCCCCAGGGAGAAGGTGGTCCTGCCCAGCCAGCCGGCCGTGTCCCCAGGGACTAGGGTGGTCCTGACCTTGAGTAACAGCTGGTATTTCATAATTCGCTGCACAGGTTTAATGAGGAGGTCATTGAGCTGCAGACGGTGTCCCAGCTGCTGCCTGATCTCCTGGAGACAAGGACAGGTCAGTTATGTAGCCTGAAAAGCCTGTTCATGCTGACTCTATGCTTTGTGTCTCCCCCCCCCACAAGACACCTCACCCACTGACCTCAAAGTAGCTGTCCCCAAATTCTGACACCACATGCTCTGACTTGGGCTTATTCTGACAGTAGACCACATACATATGCAGCCGGCGCTCCTAACGGGGATAACGTTGAAGAAAGCAGAGTAAGTGATAACAAAAGAGGCCACATCTCCACTGAGCCCAGACCCATCACAAGCCCTTTCCCTACTAGGGCCCAGCCTCACGTGTTTGATGAACAGCTGAGCCAGCCAATCAGGATCTTTCAGACACTGCTGCAGCTCCTGCAGGAAATAGCTGGAAGAGTTGGGAGACCGGCAACACATCAAACCCTCCTCGAACCCCTTTGCCTCCTTACACATCCCAGATCTCCAGTTACAAGCCCTGGTCACGCCCCCTACAGAACTCCAAAGGCTCCTTGAGTCCCAGTGGACCCGTGGTTCTGATACAGAATCTAGGACAGAGAGATTACCAGATGAAGGCCCTTCCCCAGCACCCGGCTCAGGGCTCCAGCACTCACTCTCGGTGCCACTCGTAGATCTGCTGAATGTTTCCAAACACAATCCTGTCACGACCTCGGAGACTCTCCGGGACCCCTTGAGTAGCCATGGTAGCCATGTAACCCTGTAGGAAGGATGAGATGGTACTATGAACACGTGACCTCGGCTCCGGGAGCCCTAACACAAACTCCAGAAGTGAAGGGTGCCAGGAAGGTGGTACAGAGGGGTACCATCTCTTGAAAATAGCCCCAGACAGAGGGAAAGAGCAAGTGGGCCGTGGCTGGGAAGGAGAAGAGAGAACTACCTCTACAATCTGTCCCAAGTCATCCACATACATTTTTTCTGTTTCTACCAGCTCGCTCAGGACAAACCTAGGGGGCACAAGGCAATACAAGGATGCCGTCACTTAAGAATGTAAACCTTCTTAGTTCAGCCAGTTCTTCTTAGACTACATGAGCCTTCATCACCACAGCCACCCTTCGAGGGCTGTAAATGTGAGGGCTCTATGGGTGTTCAGCAACTGGAGTGCACTGTGGACTTACATACTCCTTTCCAGGGCTACTCTCTTCTGTTCTTCCTCATTCTGGGGGGCTTGAGACAAAGTCTCCTCTTCAGGTGCCTGAAAGGCAAAGCCATCCCAGGGCAAAAAGGAATACAGTGAGGAGAGCCTTCTCAGATCTATATTCATTCGTTGGGGTTTTTTGGTTTTTTTGTTTGTTTTTATTTTAAAGATTTGTGTTTTGAGACAGGGTCTCTCTAAGTAGCTCTGGCTGTCCTGGAACTCACTATATAAACCAGGTTTGCCTTGAACCTACAGAGATCCACCGGCTTCTGCCTCCTGAGAGCAGGGATTAAAGGTGTGGGTTACCATACCCAGCTTAAGATATTATTATTATTATTATTACTGTTATTATTATATAGGTTTTGGGGGTTATCACTGTGTGCTGGTACCCACACAGACCAGAAGAGGGTGCTGTTTCCTTTGGGTTTGGAGATACAGGTCCTTATGAGTCACGTGGGTGCTAGGCCCTAAACTTGGGTCTTCAGGAAGAGTAGTGTGCTTAACCACTGAGCCATGTCTCCAGCTGTTGTTTGATTAGCTTTGAAACATGATCTCATGTAGCCCAGGAGGGCCGGGAACTTGAATGTAGCTGAAGTTGGCCCTGAACAGGTGCATGCCCCGTGCCCCGTTCTATTTCTTCATACCTGTGTCTTGTCCCCAGGACCCTCCAACAACGTAGTCAACAAGGTTAGCTCTGGCAACCCTTCTCCTGTGGGTAGCGTTGGTTCCAGCATCCAGTTCTAAGGCCAGACAGAGTTCCTGAGGTCATGAACAGTAGGCGGGCTCCCCAGTGACCCCAACCTGCTGCCCTCTTTCCCGGGGTCGTTCTTGATCGCCCTGCTTCCGTGGCACTCCCTGCTCACCTCATATTGTCCTGTTTGACCACTGTCTGCCTCAGTTTCCACACTGAGACAATGTTTGGAATGATCCAACCATTTCCTCAGGCCACTTACTGGCCCAGGGGGGACTGGAGAACAGGGGTGAGAGCTGAGGCCAGAGCTGGGGCCAGACGGGGCAACTAGACCCGAGGCAGCGGACGCTGATCTGCTCCCCTCACTACCCGCAATGGAATAGGGTTCTAGTGGGAGGAAAAAGACAGCAGTTGATGGACGTCACCCCAGCTCCAGACTTAGGGTGCTAGGGGAACTTCCATCCTGACCTCTGTGATGTTGAGACCCAAGGTCCCCTCTTTTACCAACCCTCACTTGAATTGCCAGGAGAGAAATCTTTGCAAGGCAGGCTGGGGTGGAAGGACAGTAAACACCTGGCTTCTGGGCCTTTACTTCCCCCATTTCCATGTGGAGGTCCCCATACCCTGAGCATAGCACAGATATGGGGGTGGGGGCAGCCATCTGGGCAGATACTGGAGACTGGGGGGGTAGCCATCTGCTTTCCTACAACACTCCCCCTTCCAATAGGTACAGACCATTCTCCCAGAGAGGGGTGAGGACAAAAGAGCTCAGCTGTCTGCCACCCCCAGGCCCCTCCTTCTCCAACTGAAGTGATTACTATATATATATATATATATATTTTTTTTTTTTTTTGAACAGCCCACCTTTCCAGCACACGCATACACACAACAGAGGGGGCAGAGAGGATAGCTCAGCAGGGTTATCTTTGGCCAACAACTGCGAAGAGCTGCAGCCCGAGTTCTTATAAAGCTCACAGACAGTTACCCACCCACCCCCAGCTCCTCATTCCTCTGCTCTCTTTTCCGCAGACTTTTCGGCCAAGTGATTTGAGGGTAAATACTTGGTTCTGGACCTAAGAAGACCGTGAGAGAATGTTTCCTCCTAGCCTGCTGATTATAGGAAAGAGATGAGTCCTCGGACCCTTCCTCAACTTGAATGAGTAGAAACCGAGTAGAAACGGCCTTAGATAGTCTCTGTTAAATCACTTTCCTGGAAAACACACGTACAGGTTCCATTCCTAAATCCCTAGGGCCGGAGCAAGCAGATGCCCCAAACACGTTTGTCACCCCCCCAACTCAACGCTGCCCCCCCAACACCTCGCACTCACCACGTCCCCCCCGGGCGAAGCAGCAGCCGCATTTTGCCAGCACTTTTCGAATCACACGGGGACAGGCACAGCGACCCCCTTTGTGACCCCCCCGCATGGCGCCCGGGGCCCCCCGCACCCCCCACCCGGGCCGGCCATGCAGGGGGATTCACGGGGGGCGGGGCGGGGACGGCGCAGGGCGCACACCCCCCTCCCTCCCACCGGGGGCCAGGCTTGGAGGGGGGGAGGAAAGGGATGGGAAGCGGGGGTCCAGGAGTAGACGGAAGTCGGGGCAGGGGAGTCTGGAGGGAGGGCGGTGCGGGGCTGGGCCGCGGAGTTGGGCGGGGAGGGTTTCCGGAACCCTGGCGGTGCGGGGGCCCAGGGTCCAGATGTCCAGCCAGAGGGAGGGACAGTGGGGGAGGCCCGCCGGGATGCGACAGCAGCTCCAGCTCCGTCTCGGGCCCCGGCTTAGAGGTGGCTCTAGGCCCGGGCGGGGTGGTGCGGGGGCCGACTCCCGGAGCCACTGGAGGTGCGCGGGTCCGGGCAGAGCGGCGAGCGGAATAACAGGCCGGGCCGCGGTGCAGCCGCGGGGAGGGGCCTCTGGGCCCAGCTCCGCCTCCCCCGCGCTCCCCAGCCCCCTTCCCCAAGCACCACCGAGCTCCCACTCCACGTCCCGAGACCTCCACCCCTCCTCCCTGCCTGGGCTCCCCCGCCCGCCCGCGATCCTGCTCCCTCTGGCACTCCAGCTGCGACTGCGGGGCGCTGGGTTAGGCTAGAAGCCTGGAGGTGGGGTCTGCCTCGGTCTCCCCTTGGCCTCTGAGATGAAGGATTCACTAGATGGGGCCTTGGCTTGTGTGAAATGTTCTGGGGTTCTGGCTGTCTCCCCCCGCCCCACGCAGGGCATGCGTGTTTGGGGAACACTTTGTGAGGAACACAAGCCAGGTGCCGCCCTCTCCCCCGACCCTTCTTTTCCTCCAGGCCCAGAACTCCAAGCTAAAACTAATCACCAATTAAGGCGAAGTCCAGGCGCCTGAGCTGGCCGAGGGCCAGGGGTGGGGCGCGGGGACACTCCACTCCGCCTTCGGGGGCTTGGGACCCGCCGAAGTGAGGACACACATCGGGCTAGAAGGCGAAGAGAAGCGTGGTGTCTGCGATTAAATGGTCCCATGCAAATTAGGTACAGACCTTTATGTTAATATGAACAGCATCTATTTGAAGTCACCACTTTGCGCAGGAGGGCAAACTGTGCCCCACCCAAGCCCAGCTTCTTACCCGACTGCAAAGCCCAGGCGCGGACCTCAGGTTCGCGCTCCCCCGTTTGATCCTCCTCGGTACAATCACTCTCTGTCTTGGTACTCCCAGGCCCTAAGGAATCTCTCTTCGGGGGCTGCGGGGACAGAGTCACTGTAAGGAACCCCCTCCTAGGCTGCCTTGACCTCCCCCTTCTCCTCTCCCTCCTGTCAAACAGCACATTATTCTGAAAGGTTCAACATGAACCTGGCCTGTGGCCTTTATAACCGAACTTATGGATCCCTGCGACTGCTCCATACAACTTTTGTATGCTGGTAAACTGAGTCGTTGAGTGCAATTCTTCTAAAGTCCCCTAAAGACACCCCCACCCCACCCGCGGTCCCTCCTTCTTACCCCCTCCTGCCCGGGTACGGCGCATGCGCGCAGCATGCCCCCCATGACCCCCAGTATCCGGTCAGTGCGGCCAGGGGTGGGGCGGTCCGGGGGCTTCATGCTGGACCCCTACCCTGCTTCAGGTTTCAGGGCCGAGGGGCTACGGAAGCTGGGGGGCTCTGAGGCCTGCGCGCGTCCGGGGAGTTGCTACTGCCGAATCCGCCCCCCGCCCGGCTCCGCCCCTGCTCCCACCGCAGCCAAACTTCGCAAAAGGGGTAGGGATGTTCCTTTCTCCACAAACGGACTTGAACAACAAACAAACCCCTCTTAGTCCCGATTCCATCCATCGAAGTGCGGCCTAGGGCTTTGCAGGGTTATTTCAGCGCCCAGCACTAGCTCCATCCTGTTCTCCAGGGTCCCCGGAGGTAAAGGGACTGTGTGGGCTCGCAAGGATTCCCCATTCCCCCATCTCTTCTTTAGTAGGTCCTGCTCCCCACCCCTACCCTGTCCAAGGAGCAGAGAACGGGTGTGGCATAGAGTTGCATATTTTACTTTATTTTTATTAAATTAAAAGCTACAGTCTGGCAGCAATTCCAGAACAGGGTGAGGAGGCTCCTTATAGGGTCAGGGAAGAGCGAGGGAAAGACAGACTGACAGAGACAGACACAGGAGAGAAAGGATCCATTAAGGTAGGACTACTGTTATCTTAACATACAGCTGGCTGGGGGAGGCAGCTAATATCAGTCCAATGAAACAGTACAGTGCTGAGGGGCTGGAGCTCAAGAGACCTCCATCCTCCCTACCCAGGTCCTTTCTCAGCTTAGTCACTGGAGCACAGTACATACCAGGAGAAGCCTAGGACACTGGAGGAGCAGGGGCGTAGAATATGTACACGGAGTGCAGGGAGGGGAGCCTTGGAAACCAGCCTCTGCCAGAGGGGAGTGGCTCAAAGGGCACAGAAGCACTTGGCCAATGGGGGGCAGGGGAAGGGGCTGTCCCTTTCCCCACTGAACTCCCACCCCAGTCAGACAAATCCCCTCGTGGGTGTGTGGGGGCAGAGAGAGAGGAGAAGAGAGGCTTCCGTTGGATCCTAGAGAAGAGGACGGCAGGGGCCTTGGCAAAGGGGGATGTCCTTCAGTCATCTGTGATACCCTTGGCTCTCAGTTCCTCTTGCACCCTGGTCAGGTAGGTGGGGTCCGGATACCCAAACCTGGGCAAAGAGAAATGAGGGTCAGAGTTAGCTGTTTGGACTCGCTCATTACTACCCACCCTCATTTCGAGAGACTCAGTAGAGGCCAAATTCAGACCTGTCCCCACTTCTCCAGAACCAAGATAAACTAGAGTCTGCGGGGGTTTTTGTATTTTGTTTTGTTTGGTAAGCTGAACACATCAGGACCAGGACGAAAACAGAATGAGAAATTGGTGGGTGGTCTTCTCCAGTTAGGAGACTCCCAGAAGAGAGGATAGAGAACTTCCCAAAGTAGAAATGGAAAGAAGGGGAGGAGGCAGGGGGAGGGAAATGAGGAGGAGTCGCACAGCTGGGGTCCCCCTGTGCAGCTGGTCTTGTGGTGAATGTCGTTCCAAGTGATGACATTGGGTCTCCCTGTAGTCATGGATGTCCCGATAGTGAAGGTGAGACGCTGGTCAAACGCCTTTCGGAACAGGGTCAGCACCTTGTTGCCCTCGGGGCAGTCCGGGAGGTAGGCCACCCGTGTGGTACCAGGATACCGAACTCCTGGGTTCGGGTGTTCAGCCTGAGAGGAAGGGAGGCAGAGTGGGTGGAAAGCAGCTGGCGGGGAGGGGGGGGTCTCAAAGGCCTGGGTACCAGGCAAGGATGGCTTTGGGGCCTGGGCAGGAAGCCTGTTTCTGGACATGATTCTTACTATTAATCCCTCAGGTCTCAATTCAGGAGCAAATGGACTCTCAGAAGTGACGGAAATTACTTTACAGATAACGCAGCAAAAATGTGACAAAAAAATTTATCTTTTGCCATTCCCTCCTCCTCTACCTAAAATATTAATGCTTCTGCCACTGCCTCATGTCTCCATTTCTGTTTCTTCCTTTCAGAGTCTCCGTCCCTCTGTGAACCAGCTGTACATGACTCTGTCCAGCAGGAAGACATTTACCTTCAACTGTCACCAAGCTTTTATTGTCTCATAATTCAGAACACAGTAGCACCCCAGCTGTTAGGATGGCCAGGTCCCCTTCCTGTTGTGCCCGCCTGTACCTGGGTCACCAACTCCAGAGACATTCCCTCGGTCAAGACTATGGGTCATATCCTCACAAGTCAAGTGTTGAAGCCTTTCTATCACACCTGATTTTCAGGGTTTTGTTTTATTTCCTTGTTTGATTGGTTTTGTTAGGGGCAGGGATTGAACTCAGGGCTCCCCATAGACATGTACACTACCACTGAGCTACACGCTAGCCCTCATATTTAAGTTTTACATGTGCCTTTGGGTCATGATGATAAAAAAGCTGGCCCTCAAGGAGACACTCCCACCCCGGCTCCAGAGCACCAATTCCTAAGGCATGCTGGGGGATAGCAAGAGTTCGCCATGTCTAACAACCTACTTCCCACATCACCTATTTCTTCTTACCCCCTGGACACCGGGCGGGAAGACATACTGGATGACAATGGTGCCGTACTTCTCATAGCTGGGTAGCAGGAGAGTGGCATCCTTGGAGACCAGCATCCGCCCATTCTGGGGCTGGTTGCCCACCAGCTGCCCATAGAATCGGCCACACATGGGGCAGGCTTTTTTCACCTGCAGGGCCCGCGTGATGCAGCCCTCACAGAAAGAGTGCCGGCACTTCTCCAATGTCTTGGCATTCTGGATCTCCCCCAGGCAGATGGGGCAGGTGCTTTCCTGTTCTTCAGTCTCCTCCCGAAGACGAGGAGGAAGTGGAGGAGGCAGGGGAGGAGGAGGAGGGGGGAGCCCTCTTGCTCCTGGGGGCAGGAGTGGGGCTGCTCGAAGAGGAGGTGGACCTGGGCGGTGCAGCTCAGGGTGCTCCCCACCCCCCCCCAAAGCCAGGCAGCCCATGAGCTCCCCCTGCCTCTGAGCTTTCTTCAGCTCTTTCTCGGCCTCTTTCAGTAGCCCCTTGAGAGCCTTCCGGGCCAGGTAGAGCCCATTGGGAGGGGCTGGGGGAGGACCCTGTGGGGAAAGCTGGAGCACGTAGATGTCAGAAGTCTCGCCATCTATGAGGATGGACACTCGGTGCTCCTCCCGAAGCCGGGCCAGCCGGGCTGGGGTCTCCTTGCTTAGGAAGTCCCACACAGGCTTGGAGACAGTCACTTTGCTCTTGCCGGTGCCTCCACAGGCTGCCATTCTGGACAGGACGAACGACACTGCCCCCAGGGTGAAAGGGACTCAGAGTGGGGAGTCCCCATCTGACACATATAAGTGCCTCCTACTTCAGGCTTCTCCCAAACCCCACATTATCTCCTGCTTTCCTCAAAGGCAACCCCCAACACCTCCTGCAAACTGATTTTCTACCTCCCCTACTCTCCCATAGTCCCAGCACCTGCTGGGGAACAAGCCTTTCCATTGTCAGCATTATCTAAGCCAAGCACCAACCTTGCTTGCTCCTTTCATTTCTCCCCTGCCCGCAACAACCTGTCCCTTCCCCTTCCCCCTCGGGGTGGAAAAAAAAATCGGCTCTTCAAACAGGGAAGGAGACTTCCCACCCTCCCTTTCTGCTCACTTTGATCCGGAAGAGCTTAGAATTGGCATGCAGGCACACTCCTTTTCCCTGCTACTTGGAGATTGTGTGGCCTAGAGGATGAGAAAGAAAAGGAAGTAAGAAACCATGTCCCTGACCCCCACACGCCCCCATTCAGGAGCCCTTGAAACAGGCAAGAACCTAGAGTAGGGCTCCAAGGCATGGGATTCCTTGGAACATGGGAGGAACACGAACCGGGGTTCTCTTGGGGTGCAGGTACCTGAAAGGACCATGGAAGATGGTGGCAGAAGTCTCTCCACTTCCACTTTCAGCTGACCAGAGCTGGGGACCAGGAAGGTAAAGACTTAATGATAGTATTTCCTCAGTCAACCCAGAAACAAAACACTTCTGTGTCCTCGCCTCCCTGCAGAAGTCCATGCCGAGCCACTCAGAGCCACTCAGAGGACTTCAGCAGGTTAACTCCTTTTTCCCCCAGTGCAGAGAGAGACATAGTCTAGGTGCAGATAATAGCCCTCGGGATGAAGGTCGTAGCTGCCTCCTCCCTCAGATTACACTGACGGAAATATTTCCTACACTCCTCGGCTCATTTCTTTACTCTGCATTCTCAAATAATTCAAGTCCCTGTTGTCGACGGGGACCTTTCCTTGAGAGCCAAAGTCTGTTAGCGTTGCCAGCAAAGTGATAGCGGTCCCTGCAATAACAAGTTCTCACTGTCACCTTTAAACCCAGTGCTGTTGTCAGATCCTGGGTCTGCATTTAGGAGGGGCGGGTCTCAAACAGGAGCTCAGCTAGAAGGACCCCACGCTTCCCGGAGTCCTGTCACATTCAGCTCCGGGGCTGTTCCCACAACACAAAGTGCAGCCCAATTAGGAAGAGGGGCCATTAACGTGACCTCAATTCCTTGACTCATCCAAAGAAGAAGCCGCTGTCCGTTTGTGCCTCCATCCTAGGGCCCTTAAGAGGAAACCCTAGAATCCCAGCCCGCATGGTCTGTGCACGGTGAAATGCCCCCACCCCAGCAGAGAGGACCCAGGATCTAGGTGTCCTAGCTCCAAAAGCCCTGTTGGCACTGCACAGGGAGGCGGGGCCACAGTCCAGTCTGGTCTAGCATTCCTCTGGGGCAAACCAGGCCGACAGGAGACCTGTCTCTCCCGCCAGACAGCAGCCACCAGCAGGGACGGCGAGGAAGGGCAAGGGTCCCCTGGGGGTGTCCACTGAGGCACTCCCGCCCTTCTCCCCCAGGCCTGCCCCCAGACCCATCCAACCCGAAACCGACTCCCGCATTCCTACTCGAGGAAGCCCCGAGTCCCCGCGCTGGGTGAGGGCGTGTGTCCACCCGACTGCGGCCCTCCGAACCCCCGAATGGAGGCCGGGGCTGGAGGTGCCGGCAGGACGATGGGCCCAGCCCCGGCGCGGCGCGCGTCCGGGGGTCGAAGGCGGAGGAGGGGGCGGAGGGAAGCGGGGGGCTTGTGCGGCTGCGGGCCGGGCCTGGGGGGCACGCGGTGGGTGTGGGGGCGCCGGGCTCACCTACCTCCCGTCAGCGCCGCCATTGCGGGTCACATGACTGAGGCTGTTGCTGGGATGACGGTCCGGGCCTTAGCAACAAGGGGCGGGGGAAGACCCCGAGAGGGTGGAAGGGGATGCCGGGGTGCAGACTGAGCGAGAAGAGGGAGGACAGCACCCTCTCCCCTCGGCGGGTGATAGTTACCGTTTCCTTTGACCCCTCCTGCCCGGGAGCCCCTGCCTCTCTGCCCCAGAACAAAAATGGAGGCGCAGATCCAGTCTTCCGAGGGAGGGGTGGCGTCATGTAACCGAGAGTAGGAGGTTAAATCCCTGAGAAACGCCACTCTTTTGGCGTCCCCCCCCCCCGGAGGAGCCCTCTCCCCTTTCCTTTCCCAGTCAGCTGCGTGGCACCTCTGGGAACTGGTAGTGGATGGGTGCGTGAGCGGTGCCGGCGGGTGTATGGATTTGGAGGGGAGGGCGATCTGTAAGAGCTTTAGAGGAAAGATGTTGGATGGGAAGAGTTTTAGTAAAAAGAAAACATTGGTACTACACAATAAACCCTGTGACTAAACTATTTCCATCCCTCCCTCAACTCTGCCTCCTTCTAGAGCGTTACCTCCGGTGACCCCCCACAGCCTGTTGCCAGATGGGGACTGGTGACTAGTTTTCCACAAATAGAGACACAGGTTGGTGCAAAATGCGAAGTGAACAGTTTCTTAATTAAAAAAAAAAAAATGGCTTGGGGTGGTGTTGGTGTCAAGTACGTGGCTCAAATAGAGTTAAAAATTCCCAAAGAAAAAAACCTCTGCTCTGCTCCGCTTCCCAGCAGAACAGTCTCCGCCTCCTGCAACTCGCTTCCCTGGGGCCACATCAAGCCAGGTTTTTCCACCAGCCAAAAGACCTCAGCAAGACGTACTGAATCTCCCAGACCAGCAACAACCACGTCATCCACCCCTTTCCATCCCCTCCCCCCTGAACTAGAGGACTGGTCACTCCTTCACTTTCCCAGGACCCTGCTGTACTCTCCCTGCCCTCTAAGTACACAGTTTTCCCAGGAAGCCTGGGTGAGCAGAGAATTCCTTCCCAAATAGCTGGTACGAAGAGATGGAGTAATCAGAGCCCTGGGGAAGAGAGCCGCATCATCTCCATCCTAGACACCATTACTTCTCAATCACAACGAAGTTGAAGAATGTTTCCCACTCCCGTGTCTCCACTCCTCCACACCTTTAAATCCACAGCCACTTAGAAACCTCCCACAAACCCGGGAGCCCAATAACACCTTGAAGACCAATATTTTATTTTTTGGGTTTTTTTGTTTTTGTTTTTCAAGACAAGGTTTCTCTGTAGCTTTGGGGCCTGTCCTCTTGTAGACCAGGTTGGCCTCGAACTCACAGAGATCCACCTGCCTTCTGCCCCCCCCCCAGTGCTGGGATTAAAGGCGTGTGCCACCAACTCATGGCCATTCCTCAGCATTTTCAAAGGGAAAAAAAATTTCTGTGAATTATTAGGATTGAATAATTTATTTTATTGTGATATTGGGAGTAAATACAGATATTTTTATTAATAAAATAAAAATGAATGAAAACAAGCAATAAATGAAGATGACCACACTGCCCATAATACACAACCTCAAGGTTAGAGAATCCAGTTCTAAAGAACGGCTGCTGGTGTCAGAGGGCTTTATTGCATCGACAGGGGAAAGGGTGACTGGGGGCTGGAAGAGGTCCAGCAGGTAGGTCCCTCCCACCCGACTGGGCATTCATTCCTTTTGCTGCCTACTTTGGTGTAAAGGAGAAAGGGGAGCTTCTCCCTGAGGACATTCATGGCTTATGAGACTGACTGGTCAGGCCAGCTACACAGCACTGTCCACCCCCACCCCCAGAGTGTGGAGGTCTGTCTTGGTTCTGAAGGCTCTGGGCAGAGACAAAGACAATCTATCTCATCATCTTTTTTTCCCCAAGACAGTCTCCTGTATCCTTGGCTGGCCTCAGCCATGCTATGCAACTGAGGATGACCTTGAATACCTGATCCCCTTTGCCTTCATCTCCCAGTGCTAAGATTATAGGTGTGCACCACCACACCTGGTTTACGAGGCTGGGGATGGAACCCAGAGCTTTGTACATGCTAGGCAAGCACTCTACCGACTGAGTTATAATCTCCAGTGCTCAAACCCATATATATATATATTTTTTTTGAGTTTTCCTTAGACCATGTCTCACTCTGTAGCCCAGGCTGCCCATGCTAGCCTTGAACTCTAACTCTGCCACAGCCTCCTGAGTGCTGGGTTGTTCGGGCATGAGTTGCTATGCCGAAGCTCCTCTCCGTTCTGAGGATATCACGCATTAACTCAGCTATCTTTGGAAGGGACTGGGTGATTGAGTTATGGCTCTGACTCCTCTCTGGGGGTGGGAAGTGAAGATGACAAAGAGGCCATCTGTCCCCTGGGAGACACATTAGCAGTGAAAGATAGGGCAGAAGGGAACAGAATAACAAATCCAACTAGAGAAAAGTGTTTGAGAAGAGGGGACAAAGTGTGCTAGGTACCTATGTCCAGAAACTGGGGATGCTCCCATACTCAAGATCTCTAACCTCTTGAAATTATGGAAATTCCCACATGGAGCTAGAAAGGGACCTTGGGAGTAACTGGACAGGAAGAAGGAAAACCTCAATAGGGAATGAACCTTGCACTCCGACCTGTCCGCCCAGCCTCCAATGTCCCCCCTCTGAAGGCTTCACCCCCAGAGAAGGTGCAAGGTTCCTGGAGGTGCAGCAGCAGAGGCCCCACACCTGCCCCTAGGCTTGGGCACTGCTGGCCACATACATGGGTACAGGTCAAAGTGGGGTAGGGTGGAGGAAGAGAATGGGCAGCAGTCAGTGATGACAGGGACCTTCTCCATTCTCTGTATAGTCACAAAAGTCCACTTAGGTCCTGCCTCTGTGAGGTACCAGCCTGCTGACCACTGCCCACCTCACCTCCAGGCCAGGTTGTCCATGTGTGAATGCCTGCACCCACATCTGGAGTTTCCTGAAAGCCCTCCATTCCAGGGCCTACAGGAAGGAAGCATGCCACAAAGAGCCCTATAAAGGTATCAGCAAAATCCAGACATTCAGTTTCTTCCACACAGCAAAGTGCATCCAGGATAGTTGCTTGAGTCACGTCCACTGTCCAGTCAGGTCCCGAGGATGGCAAACAACCCCTACCCCCAGCTCCTCCTATTTCATAGAAACAAGATATTTTTCAAAGATCAAGGCACTTAGGAGAGTCAACAACAACACTCTAATGAAGCAAGAGGACTTACTGGGAGCAGGGAGAGTGGGCAGGAAAGCAGATAAGGGAGAAAGGAGAGTGTATTTCTCGGGCAGGAAAAGCCTATCCGCCAAGATGGAATGATTTGGATGGAAGGAGCCTGCAGCCTGAATTTAGCAAAGAAGAGAAGGAGTAGTAGCCAAATTCAGTTCCCCCAAGACTCTCAGAACCCGCCACCTTCAACATAAAGCAGCAATCACCACGGAGTCAGGCAGGTTCTTAGGCAAAGATGTTGGCAATAAAATCCAGGAATCGCTTAGCATACTGCTCAGGATGGACAGTCGAGATCTCTGCCCCCGCCTGTGAGAAGAAATAAGGAACATATATAATATGTGAGGTGCCCGCCACCTTCACCACCTCCGTCCTCCCTCAGCTGCTGCTCTGACACCAGAGGCTCTCTTTCCAGAGTCAGGCCAAGAAAGGAAAGGCTTAGGGGAACTCTCACCCCATGCTTGACAGTTTTGGCTGCATGAGCCGCTTTCTTCTTGGCATCATACTGTGTTAGAATGTCAATGAGACCCATGAAATACACCTCCTTCTGGGGGGCCCCTGGGGAGAGAGAAGCAATGAAGACAGGGGTCAATGAGACCTATGAAATACACCTCCCTCTGGGGGTCCCAGGGGAGAGAGAAAGCAATGAGGGCAGGGCACAGACAGTCCAATTCCTTTCCCCCTGGAGCCAGTTTTGTTGTGAAAAGCTAATCAGCTTCTCCATCCACCACCCTGGTCTCTGTCCCCAAAGGACTCCCACCACCCCCTTAACATTTCCAGGGTCTCTCTCACCCTCAGCACTCCGGATGGCATAGACATCGATGAAAGACTCAAACTCTCCTGGGCCCAGGGGCCGGTGGGAATGGATGTAGCCTCCAATGCCCTCGGGGGAGGTGCCATAGGAGCCCACCAGAGCAGGAGGTCCAGCCAGGTTACAGTCTCCATCCCACTCTGACTCGTCCTCCCGTGCGGGCCCCTCCTCCTCTGGCTCAGAGCCCCGGATGATGTCGTGGATGCCCAGCAGAAGGCTGTAGTCCATGATCTTCAGCTGCACTAGAAACTGAGACCCACGAACCGATCGGAACCCCCAGATTTCCCACCCAGCTCCAGCTACCACCCACGTGTGTCCTTCCTTGGATCTTTGGGCCCCCCTGGGAAAGGAGCATACAAACTGAGGTCACAGAACACCACCACGAATTCGTGCCCCATCCCACTCACTGCCCCACCACTAGGGGTTTTTCCTATTTCATCGGCAACCTTCCATCAGAGAACCCAAAAATAAAGGCAAGAAAAACCTTGTACTATGAATGGAAAACAAAACCAATAGGCATTTCTTCTTCTTTTACTAAGTAAGGCACTTGGAAGACCCCAATCCTTACCTCCACATCGCGCTTCAGCTTCTCCAGAAATACTTTCTTCTCTTCTTCACCAATATACACTTTCTGGTTCTTGTTGAGGAAGTCCATATCCTTAAGAGTAGGCAGTTCTTTAACCTAGAAGAGAGAATATACCCCTTACCCAAGGTCTCAGAGAACCCTGCCCCACCCAGGACTCTGTCGCTCAGAGGTTTAGCCTGGACTCCGCCATCTGTTTCTGACATCATGGCCACCACTATCTGCTCATGGACTGCAGTCAATACCCTCCAGACTGATTTTTCTTCCTCCTTCTTCAGTAAAGACAGTACTTGAGCACAAGAGCTCAGAGTGAGAGATGGAGATGAGCATTTTGCTCTTCACACCTGGTACCCCCATCCCTGAACCTTCAACACAGAATAGGCAATGTTAGCTGTGAGCCACCCCTGCTGCCCCCTGGATCAGTAGTTCAGTATCTCTTTTCCTTCCAGCAGTTTAAGGTAAGAATAAACAGCTGGTGGCCTGTATTCATCAGGAGAACTGCTTCTTATTCTGACCCACCCCTATCCAGTGTCACCTACAAGGAATATTACCTTTTCCTTATCGCTGGCTTCCCGGGACACTAGCGAGCCCTGAGGAGAGAGAGACCACAGACTTAGAAGTCCCCTTATAAGGTGAGCAATCAAATCTGTGTCACTCCTTTAGTAGCAACCACCCAGTGCCCTCCCAACTCTTCCCGCATTCTCAGGCCAAGAGTAGCCTTTCCTTTAGCCCAGGATACCCTGTTCTTACCTTGAGGTCATACTTCCTGTGCACAGGAAGACGGTGACTAAACATATTCCGCATGACAAGCATGTAGCTGTCCTCATTTTCCACACTGACTCGGTACATGCCCAGGAACTGGGGCAGGAGCGTGTTGCCATGACATTTCACTATGTACTGGGAGAGAACGAGAGGAAGGAGTAAGGACGGATGCTAGGACACACAAAGAGCTCGGGGAGCTGCTCCAGAGCCCGGCGGGAAACCTCAAGCACAGAGGTTGCAAAGTCAGGAGGCGGCAGCTCCCTAAAAATGGTCCTGGTCACCCAGCCTCTGAAGCCCTGCCTGATTTCTTCTATTTACAATTCTCTCGTAATTTTAAAGCACATTTCACCACTGCCATTCCTTTGCTGTCGGACACGAGTCTCAGGGCTGGGGTGGGTCTGTCTCCAGCTTCTGAGCATTATGATTATGGGAATGAGCCACTTTGCCTGGTTACTGTTATCATTTTTCATGAGGAAGGTAGACATTGTTACTCAAGATTTAACACTTTTGGGAGATTCTTTTTTTTAATATTTATTTATTTATTATGTATATAATATTCTGTCTGTGTATATGCCTGCTGGCCAGAAGAGAGCACCAGACCCCATTACAGATGGTTATGAGCCACCATGTGGTTGCTGGGAATTGAACTCAGGACCTTTGGAAGAGCAGGCAATGCTCTTAACCTCTGAGCCATCTCTCCAGCCTCTGGGAGATTCTTTTTTAATAACTCATTTAAATTTATTTTATGTGCATTGGTGTGAAGGTGTCAGATCTCCTGGAGCTGGAGTTACAGACAGTTGTAAGCTGCCATGTGGGTGCTGGGAATTGAACCCACAGCTAAGTGTTCTTGACTGCTGAGCTGTCTCTCCAGCCCCCCAGGTTATTGTTATTCTTATTTTAGACTCTGTGTAAGTGTCACAGAACCAGAATTAAACTTAGATTATTGATGAAATGATTTTATCTAAACCAATGCTTCTTGGTGGGCTAGGTTCCTATAACATGTGTCTACAAGGAGACTTGCAATTAATTTGGATTTTTTAAAAATATTTATTTATTTATTATATATACAATATTCTGTCAGTGTGTATGCCTGTGGGCCAGAAGAGGTCACCAGACCTCAATACAGATGGTTGTGAGCCATCATGTGGTTGCCGGGAATTGAACTCAGGACCTTTGGAAGAGCAGGCAATGCTCTTAACCGCTGAGCCATCTCTCCAGCCCCAATTTGGATTTTTTTTTTTTTTTTTTTTTTTTTTTGGTTTTTCGAGACAGGGTTTCTCTGTGGTTTTGGAGCCTGTCCTGGAACTAGCTCTTGTAGACCAGGCTGGTCTCGAACTCACAGAGATCCACCTGCCTCTGCCTCCCAAGTGCTGGGATTAAAGGCATGTGCCACCACCGCCCGGCCAATTTGGATTTTTTTAAAATAAACTTTTTATTTTTATTTTTTAGTTTTTTGAAATATGGTTTCAATACCCTGGCTGTTTTGGAACTCGCTGTGTAGATCAAGCTGGCCTTGAACTCACAGATCTGCTTTGAACTCAAAGATGCTGAGATTAGCTGGGCGGTGGTGGTGCATGCCTTTAATCCCAGCACTCAGGAGGTAGAAGTAGGAGGATCTCTGTGAGTTCAAGGCCAGCCTGGCCTACAGGAACTAGTTCCAGGAAAGGCTCCAAAGCTACAGAGAAACCCTGTCTTGAAAAACCAAAAAGAAAAATAAAAGATGCTGAGATTAAAGGCATGTGCCATCACATGCTTTACTTTTCTATTTCTGTGTCTGTGTGAATGCCCCAGGAGGCCAAGAAACCCCTTGGAACTAGAGTTACAGACAGCTGTGAGCCACTTGCCATCACACGAGTTCAGATGCTCTGGGGGAACAGGAAGTGCTCTTCCCCAGTGAGCCATCTCTCCAGAACATTTTTGTTTTGTTTCCTAAGTCAAGTCAGATGTCACCAGGCTGGCCTCAAGTAAGCTGACCTTAAACACTTGGGGTGAAGAGATGGATCTTCAAGAGGACCAGGGTTCAATTCCCAGCACCCACATGGTGGCTCATAACCACCTGTAAGACCCCTATAAGGTTCCAGGGGATCAAAAGGTCTTTTATGGCCTCTTTAGGCATCAGGTATATATTTGGTACACAAATATACATGTGAGCAAAACACCCGTACACATAAGATACAACAATAAATTATTAGTAATTGTTAAATCACTAAAATGAAATAAGCACTCGGTCCTCCCCTCCCTGGTGTGGGAAGTCCTTCTGTGTATGTGTTGCTTTTATTTGTTAATAAAGAAGCTGCTTTCGGCCAATGGCTTAACAGAATATAGCCAGGCTGGAAGAGAGATATAGAGAGAGAGTAGGCAGAGTCAGAGAGAAGCCATGTAGTTCTGGACAGAACTTTATCTGTACCATAGCCACATGGTGATATACAGATTAATAGAAGTGGATTAATTTATGATATAAGAGCTAGCTAGCAATATGCTTAAGTGATTGAGAAGCAGTGATTTAAATAATATAGTTTCTGTGTGATTATTTTGAGTCAGGGCAGTTGGGAAACTAACAAGCAGCCTCCCCCAACACCTCTCCATCCCCTAAGGCTGGTATTATAGGAACCAGGCTTGCAATTTAAATTCTTTTATTTTCTTCCTGACACAGGGTCTCAGGTAGCCCAGGCTGGTCTCAAACTTACTATATAGTCAAGGATAACCTTGAACTTCTGAACCTCCTGCCTCCATCTCCTGAATGCCAGGATGACAGGCATGTGCCACTCTGCCTGGTTTACATGGTGCTGGCTTTTGTACACACCAGGCAAGCGCTACACCATTTAAACTACATTCCCAGCCCACAGTTTAAATTCGTCATCTGGGTTTGGTGCTACATGTCTGCAATTCCAGAATGTAGGGGCTTGAGGAGAGAGGGGTATAATTTCAAGGCCATCCTGAAAACCCGTCTCAATAGAAGAGAAGCTGTACTTCAGGGCCAGAAGTATAGCTGAGTGGTACAGTACCTGGTTCTGGGTTTGTCCCCTAATTAAAGCACATTTCTTGGGCTGGAGCTCAAGCTCAGCCAGCAGAGGGCTCGTGTGGTGCTCACATCCTACAATTCCAGGAACGGAAATGGAATCCAGAGGGTTAGTGTCATCCTCAGCTGCATGGTTCAAAGTCACCCTGGGGAACACGGGACCCTGTCTCAAACTAAACAAAACCTCTCTCTGCCTTAAAAGATAATCTTGGAAAAGCAACCAACAGAGAGTTGCAGGGGATCTGATATGATCTACTCTTCTGGTCTCCAAGGGCAGCAGGCACACATGTGGACATAGACATATAGGCAGGCAAAACACCCGTACACAAAATTTGTTTCTTTGGTTTTGGTTTTTCAAGACAGGGTTTCTCTGTAGCTTTGGAGCCTGTCCTGGAACTCGCTCTGTAGACCAGGCTGGCCTTGAACTCATAGAGATCCACCTGCCTCTGCCTCCCGAGTGCTGGGATTAAAGACGTGCACCACCAATGCCTGTGTCACAAAAATTTTTTCTTTAAAAAAATTAGAAGCAATAAATAAGCCTTTATTCATGGAAATACCCTAAACCGCTGAAATCCAATTCAACCCTCAACTCCTTAGCTGTCTGCTCCAGCGGGGATTATTCCACCTGTGCACCTGATCCTCAGCCTCTCCTTTACCCTCTCTCCTCTGGAGGCCTTCTGTCCTTAAATCCTTAAATTAATAAATTAATGTACTCGGGGCATTGATAATCAACACTGCCCACCCACACTTTAAATCCACAGTGCCCACCCTTACTTAGTCTCCTTCATGGGCACTTTACTTGTCCCTTAAAATTTGTATTTTATTTTAGCCGGGTGGTGGTGGTGCACGCCTTTAATCCCAGGACAGGCTCCAAAATCAGAGAGAAACCCTGTCTTGAAAAACCAAAAAAAAAAAAAAATTGTATTTTATTTTATATTTATGTATTTTTGGTTTCTATCTATCTATTTATTTATTAATTATGTGTACAGTATTCTCAGAGTTCTGTCTACATGTATGCCTGCAGGCCAGAAGAGGGTACCAGATCTCATTACAGATGGTTGTGAGCCACCATGTGGTTGCTGGGAATTGAACTCAGGACCTTTGGAAGAGCAGGCAGTGCTCTTAACCACTGAGCCATCTCTCCAGCCTGTATTTTAGGTTTTTTGAGACAGGATTTTTCTGTGTAAAAGCTCTGGCTTTCCTGGAACTCACTCTTTAGATAAGGCTGGCTTCGAACTCTCAGAGATCCGCCTGCCTCTGTTTCCTGAGTGCTGGGATCAAAGGTGTGTGCCACCTCACCTGGAGAAAATTTGTATTTTTAAGAAAGATTTTATTTTTATTTATTTGTGTGTGTGTGTGTCTCCATATTCTTCCCTTCAAAACCACAGTGATGTTAAGTGGTGATGAGTGGTTTTAATGAGCACTTACTTACGTAGAACCCCTAAAATGACACCCTTAGTCCATTCTTCCGAATTCTCAGCCCACAGCCTAGTCATCTCATGGACATCTGAAATCGGGATGAACTGCGTAAGCCACAACCAAACCCACACTATCTTTCCCCAGAAGTCTGCTCCTTTCTGTTTCCCGTGGTTGACAGGTGGTGCCGAGCACTCGGAGGCTCCTTTGCCTTGAGTCCCAGCATCCTCACGGGTCTCCCATGCCCACTGCATTCTGAGTCCCAGCGTCCTCACGGGTCTCCCATGCCCACTGCATTCTGAGTCCCAGCATCCTCACGGGTCTCCCATGCCCACTGCATTCTGAGTCCCAGCGTCCTCACGGGTCTCCCATGCCCACTGCATTCTGAGTCCCAGCGTCCTCACGGGTCTCCCATGCCTCTGCATTCTCCTGCAGACGCTCCTCACTGTCTTCTCACACTAAAATCGACACCCCCACTCTCAGTGCCCCCCATTCTACCCTTATATGCTGTCAGAGGGACATTCTAGACGTCCTCTCTCTCTCTCTCCTGTCTACAGTACTGAGAACAGAACGTGGGCCTCACATATGCTAGGTGTGAGCTGCACGCCCAGCCCTTCATTTCTAAACACCAGACATCCCAGTTCCCTGAAAACTACCTTCAGCTAAAGCCCGAATTTCTCTGTGACTTACAGGCCCTTCCATAGTTTGGCTCTGGTTTAATTTTCCTAACATCACACATCGCAGCCGCACTTCCACGGTTCTATGTATGCTTTAACAAATTATCCCCTTGCCTAGAGTGCCCTCTGCCACCTTGTCCAGTAGCTAACCTCTACTGCTAGTCACTCAAACCAGCGCTGGGGCTGGCACCACGGCTCTGCAGCTACAGGTGCCTAAGCCTGCCAGCTTGAACTCAATCCCTGGAGCCCAGATGATGAATGGAGAAAGCCAACTCCCTGAGCTATCTGACCTCCATAAGCACACTGTGGCATGTGTGCACCCCCAGTATATAATCAAATGTAAAACACACATATATTTTATCGAGACAGGGTTTCTCTGTGTAGCCCTGGCTGTCCTGGAACTCACTTTGTAGACCAGGCTGGCCTTGTTCCTCAAAGATCTGCCTGCCTCTACCTCCCAAGTGTTGGGATTAAGGGTGTGCGCCACCAGACTCAGGTTAAAAATAAAAAGTTTAATTAAAAAAGTATCAGGGACTAGAGCAATGGCTCAGCAGTTAAGAGCACTGGCTGCTCTTCAGAGGACCTGGGCTGATTCTGAGCACCTAAATGGCAGTTCCAGGAGATCTGACACCCTCTTCAGGCCTCTGAGGGCACCAGGCACATACACACACATACATGCAGGCAAAACACCCATAAGCATAAAATAATAATAAACTGAAGAAAGAATCAAGCCCTGGGGGCCAGTGAGGTGGCGCAGTGGGTACAAGCATGATAGCGTGGGTTTGGTCCCTGGAGCCCACATGGTAGAAGGAAGGATGGCCAACTCTACAAAGTTGTCCTCTGACCTCCAAGCTCACGTACACAAAATAAACAAAGAAACGGTGGCTTCAGATGATGGGCGCCAAATGGGAAGGGACACATCACGTTTTCTACTAAATCAAACACAAGCAGGCAGGAAGAGGCCCTATTAGTGTTTCTGCAACTCTTAAGTTTTCACAAAGAAGATCCAGCGCTTCTGGGGGAGATGCACAGCTCGCAGGGAGGAGGAGAAGGGGGGGAGAGGCTGACCTGGTGGTAGTTGGACAGGGAGGAGGAGAAGTGGGGAGGCTGACCTGGTGGTAGTTGGACAGGTTGCTGTGCATGTCCGCGATGTCCTCACTGGACACTTCTTTGATGACTAGCGTGCGGTCATAGGAGATCAGAAATCGACCATCACTGCCTTCGCTTTCGCTTGGGGGGCTTCGCGTAAGGGACACCTAGAGACAAAGAATGGCTATAAGCACGTGCACTTCCTGCTTTCTAGAAGATAGGAGGATAATGGCCAAACAACTGCTTCTCAGAGTGGAATGAAACTCTGCAGTAGTACCTGTCGTGATGGTTCCCAAGCCTGACGACCAGGGCCCACAGGGTGGAAGAACACAACCACTTCCAGAAAGGTTTCCTCCGATTCCCACAAACACACATTCACTAAAGCCACCTTTACCCACAATAAATCACTAAAGTGCAAGAAATTCAGGGGAAGAGATTCAGCAGGCTTTCTTAACTGTGTTACCACGCATGACTGAATGAAGCCGAATGTAAAACTATAAATGTGTGTGTGTGTGTGTGTGTGTGTGTGTGTGTGTGTGTGTGTATATATATATATATATCTCCTGCCTCCCCAGGACAGCTCTATCCGTCTCATTACATTTTCAAAGATGCCCACGACCCCCCCCCCACACACATAATGGTATTAACCAAGGCTCTTGGTTCTCTAAACATAACTGTACAATAGACTCTCTGGTTCCTGGGGACTACCCTCACCCCACAACAGACATTCTGGTTCCTGGGGACTACCCTCACCCCACTACAGACACTCTGGTTCCTGGGGACTACCCTCACCCCACAACAGACACTCTGGTTCCTGGGGACTACCCTCACCCCACAACAGGCTCTCTGGCTACTAGGGACTACCCTCACCCCACAACAGGCTCTCTGGTTGTTGGGGACTACCCTCACCCCACAACAGGCTCTCTGGCTGCTGGGGACTACCCTCACCCCACAACAAGCTCTCTGGTTGCTAGGGACTACCTTCACACCACAACAGGCTCTCTGGCTGCTGGGGACTACCCTCACCCCACAACAAGCTCTCTGGTTGCTAGGGACTACCATCACCCCACAACAGGCTCTCTGGTTGCTGGGGACTACCCTCACCCCACAACAAGCTCTCTGGTTGCTAGGGACTACCCTCACCCCACAACAGACACTCTGGTCCCTGGGTACTACCCTCACCCCACAACAGGCTCTCTGGTTGCTAGGGACTACCCTCACCCCACAACAGGCTCTCTGGTTCCTGGGAACTACCCTCACCCCACAACAGACACTCTGGTGGTTGGGGACTACCCTCACCCCACAACAGGCTCTCACCAAGTAGTCCTGATCATCAATGCCAAATCGGTCGCGGAGGTTCCTGAAGACTTGGGGACAATATTCCTTGAACTTGAAATGACTGGGCAGATTTTCTCTGAAATACAGGTGTTCAAAGTAAGAAAAAAGAATCACTCTACACTCACTGAAACTTGGCTGTTTATAAAGTATTACTTTATAAACAATTGTTATAACCATCACGCTACTGCCTGAATTAATTCTCACAAAACCCTGTTACGTATTTATTTAGTTAGCTATTTTATTTATTTGGGTGGAGTGTGTGTTCAAGCATGTGCGTGTGTGGTGCACTTGAGTGTGTGGGTGCACACACCTGTGTGCTCAAATATGGAGGCCAGAGGATGATGCCCAGTGTCCTCCTCTATTGCCCCTCCCCACCTTATTGCTTTGAGATTGAACCCAAACCCCAGCATTTCTTATAGGCTGGGCGGCTACCAAGTTCCCAGGATCCGCTTCCCTCTGCCTTCTCCAATGCTGGGAAAATGGAAACACACAGCTACGCCCAGTTTTAAGTGAGTAACAGGGTTCTGGTCTCAATGCCTGCTACAAAGGTGCTCTTTGCTGCTGAGCTGTCTCCCCAGCCCCAACTTTATTTGTTGTCTTAGTTTTTTTAAGACAGGGTTAACCGAAATGTTATGCAACAGAGGCTGGCCTTGAATCCTAATGCTCCTGCCTGTCTTCTCACCATCACTGGCTCCTTAAGCACTTTACAGGACACACTGTTAACATTCTATAGAAAGGAATACAGGTCGTGCAGCTGATAAATAGTTTAAGAAGAACAGGGGCTTATTGTGCATCCAAACAGCAGCATTTCTTAAATCTCAAGCTTGGTAGGAATATCCTAAAATTGGCAGTGTCTACTGATATTTCGAATAGTCATCTTGTACTCAAGGGGGATTAGAGGTCTCAATTATTTTTCACAGAATCCCTACCAGAAGGGAATGATAAAGGCAACTGAATCCGAATGTGTTTATCTGATGGAACGACCAGAAGATAAAAGGTGCACATATAAGAACGTAGGTAACTCTGGAAATATTTACATTTCAAATTTTTAAATTAATTAATTTATTTATAGGTTATTTTTAAGGCAGGTTCTCTTAGGAGTCCTTGCTGTTCTGTAGCTTGGTATGTGGACCAGGCTGGCCTGGAACTCACAGAGATCTGCCTGCCTCTGCCTCCTGAGTGCTGGGATTAATGTACCACATGCATCTATTTATTTATTTATATGTGCTCACGCGTACGCACGTGTGTGTGTGTGTGTGTGTGTGTGTGTGTTCTAGGGACTAAATTCAGGTTGTCGGGCTTGGTTAGCTACAGCCCTTACCTACTTAGCCATCTGTTGGCTTTTAGATGTTTTTGTTTATTTGTTCCTCACAAAACAGAACTTTTGCTTTAGAATGGATGTGAGACTATAAGACTTGCAAAAACTGTAAACTTCTAAAAATTGACTTCTACACCTAAAATCTTCAACTCACTTAACATCTTAAAACTATTTCCGGTTCTCTCTCTCTCTGTCTCTCTCTCGCGCTCTCTCTGTCTCTCTGTCTGTGTGTGTGTGTGTGTTTGAGGAAGAGTCTCACTGTAATAGCCCTGGCTGAACTCACAGAGATCTGCCTGCCTCTTTTTCCTGAGTGCTGAAATGAAAGGCGTGCTCCACCAGGCCTGGGTCCTGTCTAGTTTGTGTGTGTAGGTACGTGTGTGCCACAAAGTTCACGAGGTCAGCGGGCAGCCTATATGTCACTTCTCTCCTCCCACCAGGTGGGTTCCAGATGCTGAACTCTTTTTTTTTTTTAAATTTATTTCTTTATTATGTATACAGTATTCTCAGTCTGCATGTATGCCTGCAGGCCAGAAGAGGGCACCAGATCTCAATACAGATGGTAGTGCCATCATGCAGTTGCTGGGAATTGAACTCAGGACCTTTGGAAGAGCAAGCAGTGCTCTTGACCACTGAGCCATCTCTCCAGGATATTGAATTCTTCTCCCAGGGCTTGGCAGCAGTCACCTTATCGGCTGGGCCATCCCACTGACCCCCTGCCATTCTAAATTTCCCCGAGAAGGGTGAAGACCACTGACCTGTGGAAGAGGTGATTGTTGACCTTGATCTTGGAGCTAGCCTTAAAGTCATCTGGCAATAACATCACCGGAGGAGGCACCTGGCTGAGCTCATTGATCTGAGGAGCCAAAGCACAAGGAGGGAGGCGGTGAGACGCTGGGCCTAGGCCAGAGTCAAGAGCGAGCAGCTCAGACCTCATTCCTAACAGCCTAGACGTCGGCTGCCCGAGTACAGACACCAGCCACCCTCACCCGGCTCCTCACACCCCCACCCCCAAGGAACTTCATGCTCACAACAGCCACTTTATATCCTGCAAGCCCTGCAAGCAATCAGGACTATTTTTAAAGCTGTGAGAAATTCTAGAAAAAAATTCAGGGAAGAAACAAACCAAAAAAAAAAAAAAAAAAAAAAAAAAACCAAGACAGTTACATGCTTTGTTAGGGGAAAGAAAAGGCATGTAAGTGCAGAGAGTTCATGGGGCTCTGGGGGTCTCAACAGCAGGACAGAATACCTGACTATATACAGTGTCCCTATACCCTGACTAACTCCTTAGAAGGAGGACATTCCAGATAGCTCTGACCCAGATCTTGGCAGTGGGTGCCCACCGGCCTAGGCAGAAAGTCAAAGAAGAGCTAGTTGA
This sequence comes from Chionomys nivalis, assembly GCF_950005125.1. Classification (NCBI taxonomy): domain Eukaryota; kingdom Metazoa; phylum Chordata; class Mammalia; order Rodentia; family Cricetidae; genus Chionomys; species Chionomys nivalis. The sequence continues at coordinate 29,716,755 of NC_080110.1, read as the reverse complement.
TCTCTGAGGAGATGAACACTGTCATGGTGTACAAACTTGTTAGGGGTCTGTCCTCTAAGTGGGAGTCAACCAACAAGAGGAAGGACAAAGGCAGCATCTCTCCTCAGTCCCCAGGACTTGCGTGAATTCAGGGTAGAAACCTAGTCATTCTTTCTCCTTGGGGTTACTATGGCCCCCCTTACCTGGCTCTAATAGTGCATCTGCGATAGGACTCTAATCCCCAGCTTACATAAGTTCCTCCTCCTAGCTTTGAGCTCTTCAAGGGCAAGGGCCCATCCTAATGGCCCGACTTTTAGATACTTAGCACAGTGTCTGGCACACGAACTATTTATGAAACGGATAGATGAACGTCTTGTCTGCCCTTCCGTGATCACTATTTAACAAAGCTTATGGTCAGGTTAGACCATAACCTCCCACATGCCGAAGCGTATGACCGCTCTGGTCTCCGGGAGAAAGGAGGACAGGACATGTTTCTCCAGGGAAAAAAGGAACAAAAAGAAGCCACTTGAGATTCCCAGCTTAAAGTCAGCTACCGCTCTTCCTGCCCCCTCCTCGCCACCTGCTAAGCAGGCTGAATCATCGCGAAGGCATATGTTCGCTCTACACACTTGAGGTACGTGTGTGCAGGCTGGGAAGTGGGGCGCTGAAGTTAAAGTATTTTACCTCAAGAGCATGAGGCGGGTCTTACAGGTGACTCCTCCAATTCTTACCAAAGGAAAGCCCTCCCCTGTGTGTGTTCCACAGGGATGGGAAGTCACCTGGAAGGGACCTCGAGGGAAGCAGCCCTGTTTCCATTGGTCTTACCCACAAGACATCACTGCTGAGAGAGCAGCAGAGGCAAAAGGGAGCCAACTGACCACGGGTCATGTTCCGGTTACAAACATGCGCACCCCCTTACACCTCCACATCCGTATCATAACTACCACTCAAACCTGATAACCAAAATAGTCGCCGACGAGCTGAAGCCCACCACAGCCTCCTACTCCCCAGCTGAGAAAGGAGAAAACCAGCTACGCTTCACTAGGAAGATACTGGACTCCTCAGCCTCCTCCCCAAGCTGCATCCTTCCGAGTCCTTTTCGGGGTTCCAAAGCTCACAAATAGGACCCTAGGATCACAGCTCCTCAGCCTTTCCCTTGGTGACAATTTACTTCATTTACACCAAATATCATCATTCCATCCAACAGTGGGATACAGCTAAGACCAAACGTATATATGTATTACGTCCTGAGTGTGTGCATCCATTAGGGTCAGGACTGGGCGGCCTCTCTGAAATGCAGTCTCTGCAAAGGGCAAGCAGGGTTAGAAGATCCAAGAAGCTCAGAGCCATCCCCAGACAAAGCCAAGGCTCGAAAGTCAAGCACTGGGGGCTGGAAAGCAAGGTGGAGAGGAAATCCAACTATTTCCTTCGCCAGGCAGTAGTACCCCGACACGCTTCACGCACTCTCGCACCCGGACCTCACCAACAACCCTTTAGAGCCACTCCCCTTAATGTCCCTCTGGCTGGAGCCGGATTCTGGCCAGTCCCTGTAGCCTGAGGGTGAACCCGGCAGGAAGGAGTCCAAGGAACAGAGCTGGATTTCAGGTGGAGAAGATGGAACTCTAGGGGAGGAGTAAAGGACAGAGGGTCTACAACCAGAAGACAGCCTGAGGGACCCCGGGGAATGGTGCGCTGGGAACCGGGACAGGGGAGAGGTGGCAGCGCGAGGAGTTTTGGACGCCGGACCCAAGTGACCCAGGTCGAGGGGCAGGAGCTGGGGTCCCGGGCCGGTTCTTACCGAGTGGGCGACGCCCCACAGGAACACGCCCACCAGCGGGTCGGCGGCCCGGAACACCTTCACTTTCTGCTGCACGAAATGCTTCTTCTTGGTTTTGGAGGCAAAGCCGAATCCTGGGCCGGGGCCTCCAGCAGCCGCGGGTGCGGTGGCGGGAGGGACGGAGGAGGACGCCATAGTCTCCCGCGCACCCGAGCGAGTGGAAGCGGGAGCCGGCCGCGACTCCGAAGCCCGACCCGGAAGCGCTGCTCACCTGCGCAGCCGTCACGTGACCGGAGGCCCGCCCGCGGGCGCGCGGACGGGGCGGGGCGGGGCCAGAGGGGCTGGCCCCGCCCCGCCTCGACCCCGCGACTGTCACCTGGCGCGAGTGCTCGCAAGGATGCGGAGTCGGCCCTCCCCGGCGCTGTGCAGAACGTGCTCCTTTCCGGTTCTGTCCAGTTTTTAATGAGTAAGGTCTGTTCTGAGACGAACGCCAAAGGCGGGTCTCCTTGCTGAGTCCAAGCTGGCTTCAAACTTGATATCCCCCTGTCTCATCCTCATACCAAGTGTGGGTATCATGGAGGTGTGGGTTGATCTTCCATGAAGTTGGGGTTGCGAAAGAACAGACATGGCAAACTTAAATATATATATTTAAATTGTTTTATATATATATATATATATATATATATATATATATATATATATATATATATTTGACAGGCGATGTAAGTGCAATGCCCGCAGAGGCCAGAGGAGGGCGTCGGATCCCCTAGAGCTGGAATTGCGGGTGGTTGCAATCCACATGTACACTGGGGATTGAACCTGGTCCTCTGGAAGAGCATCCAGTGCTCTTAACCGCTGATTCTTCACCTGGAAACCTGAAGTTTTTCCTCATGACCCAATGTCTTTTGAATTTGTTCATTAATTCATCTATTCAACAAGTATTTGTTGAGGTTGTAACTTGAACCCACTACCGTTTTCCAGCCCGATTCTCCTCTGATTGAAGCAGAGGAAAACTCCCACCGTAGAGGAATTAAAAGTTTAAAGACACTGACTAGCCAGGAGAAGGTTGCAGTATTAAGAGACAGGGACTGTGCTAAAACTGTGTGCCGGGCAGTGCTAACCACAGAGAAGGGACCTTCCAAGAGGATCTGCCCATAGAAAACTAAGTCCAAAAAAAAAAAAAAAAAAAAAACTAAGTCCAGCTGGGCGGTGGTGGCACACTCCCTTAATTCAAACACTTGGGAGCCAGAAGCAGGAAGATGTTTGAGTTCAAGGCCAGCCTGGTCTACAGAGTGAGTTCCAGGCAGCCAGGGCTACACAGAGAAACCCTGTCTTATAAAAACGTGTGTGTGTGGGTGCATTAAAAGCCTTCCCAGCAAGAGCAGCACACCAGAAGTGATGCATTTTGCTGTGTCGTCAATAGTAAAGTGATTCTTCAGAACAAGTTGGGCAGATGCAGACATAAGGTTAGAGATGAGAGGTGGGCACTGGCGACCCCTCGTGGTTTACACTGCTTTGTGTTTTTTAGGATGACTCAGACATTCCATGATGAAATAGATGATGAAAGCTGCAAAAGTTTGTGTCCAGCAGGGTGGTTGGTGGCGCACGCCTTTAATCCCAGCACTCGGGAGGCAGAGGCAGGAGGATCTCTGTGAGTTCGAGGCCAGCCTGGTCTACAAGAGCTAGTTCCAGGACAGGCTCCAAAGCTACAAGAAACCCTATCTCAAAAAACAAAAAAAAAAACAAAAAAATTGTGTACTGATTGTAAACTAAAGCAGTAAGGAGGAAACAGCATCTGCAGATGCACAGTTTGAGGCTGGAAGTGTCTCTCAGTGATACAGTGTTTGCGTAGCGTGTGCGAGACCTGGGTTCAGTCTCCAGCTCCACCATAAATAAAGAGGCACAGGAATAAATAAATATAACTCAAGGTTAATTTGGAAAACTCCCAGAGAATGTGAAATCTGAGGGAAAGGAGGGTGTTTGGAGTGAGTCCCCGGCTGTGGGAGAAAGCTGCTGCTGCTAACTGTTGCCCACATTGGTCAGTAAGTCCTAAACCCTTGTTCTTAGACCAAAGCAAGGCTTTGTCAGGCTTCTGAGCCTCACCCAGGCAAGGTTTCACCATTCCCAGGAGCCCAAGGCACTGGAGATCCCGGCCTTGGTTGTGCCTGTGTCAACAATACATGTTTACTCAGAACTTTACTGCTCCCCACAGGATCCGAGGCCTTCTTCCGCCTTCCTCAGGCACCAGGCACACGTGTAGTACACATACACGCAAGTAGGCTAAACGGCCATACACATGAAAGAAATCAAGAAGAAAAAGGAGAGGCTGGTGTGGCCAGGAAGGGCAGCAGACACTTGTAATTGCAGCTTTTGGGAGGCAGAGGCAGGAGGATCTCAACCTCAAGGCCAGTCGAGCTACACAACAAAGCAAAACAAACAAAAAAAAATGGCTAGGGGGACTGCAGAGCTGACCAGTGGTCAAGAACATGGACTGCTCTTCCAGAGGACCCAAGTGTGTTTTGCAGCACCCAAGTCAAGCATTGCACAATCACCTGTTACTCCAGCCCTAGAAGGATCTAATGCCTCTGGCCCCTGCACGTTTCCCTTTGTAGCCCTGGCTGTCCTGGAACTCTGTAGATCAGGCTGGCCGATCAAACTCACAGAGATCTGCCTGCCTGCTTCTGCCTCCCAAGTGCTGAGATTAGAGGTGGGCGCCACCACCGCCCAGCCCGTGTTTTAACAGGAATGAGTGAAGAACTTAGCCAGGTAAGGCAGGACCAGAGCTGGGAAACACCTGTTTCACTTGGTAAATTTTAGCCTTTGGTGAAAAAATGATTTAAGCAAGGAAAGACCAGATTAGTGTGGACTGAGGAATGAACAGGAAGTGAAGAAGTAAGGATAGAAGCCAAAAAACATTAATCCCAGCATCTGGGAGGCAAAGGCATGAAAATCGTGAGTTTTATGACACCCTGTCCCAAGAGACAGAAAGTCAGAGGAACAGAGAGACATCTCTGACCTCCCATCTCTGACCTCCTGTCTCTGACCTCCCATCTCTGACCCCCCATCTCTAACCTCCCATCTCTGACCTCTCGACTCTGACCTCCCATCTCTGACCTACTATCTCTGACCTACCATCTCTGATTCCCCCATCTCCGACCTCCCATCTCTGACCTCCCATCTCTGACCTCCCATCTCTGATCCCCCATCTCTGATCTCCCATCTCTCTCTGACCTCCCTGTCTATCTTTCAGGCACCTCCACAGAAGAATCTCCTCTCCTGCAAAGGCTGTAAAGTCTTATAGAACTGTTCCAGCAACTTGTAATGTCAGAACTTTCCATGACTCCTGAGTCTTTTTTTTTTTTTTTTTTTTTTTTTTTTTTTTGGTTTTTCGAGACAGGGTTTCTCTGTGGTTTTGGAGCCTGTCCTGGAACTAGCTCTTGTAGACCAGGCTGGTCTCGAACTCACAGAGATCCGTCTGCCTCTGCCTCCCGAGTGCTGGGATTAAAGGCGTGCGCCACCACTGCCCGGCGACTCCTGAGTCTTGTACGTTTCATGAAGTTCCAGTCTTCCAAGCCCCCTCTTCTCTCCAGGGAAAAGAGTTACATAATATCCCACCCCTTCCTCTGACTGTTAGATTCTTTCTGTCCTCTCTTCTGTCATGTTACCTCAGTCTTGGAGAGGGTGATAAGGATGTGTGAACTTTGCCCGTTGGTCACTTGTTCTCAAAGCTTGATCTATTATGACTCTGGGGTAGCCATTGGGGGAGGGGCAGTTTCCCCTCTGAGAATGCAGAAAGCTGTAGCCCAGATCCCTGCCAGGCTCACAGTACCATAACTTAGTTCCCTCCCACAAGAAAGCACTTAGTTGCATCCATAACAGCTATGCCACTATTGCACCAGTGGGCTTATCTCCCATGCCATGTTGGGAATAGAGAACACGGGATCTATAACCGAGCGGGACTGTTGGTAAGAATTATACCCTCAGAGATTGCACAGTGCCTTTTGGCACTATAAATCCCTGCAGTCAGAGAGGAAGCTCACTGGTCAGTTCCAGCTGGATTTCCCTATGCCTATAGCCAAAGCATGCAGTGTCTTCAACAATAGGATCTTACTGGTCTAATCCTGGCATGCAACCAACAACAGTGCAGCATAGACAAAAGTCACATGCCTGAAAAGAACATTCCCCTACGTAAGGCGCTTATGTACTGGAGAGAGAGGGAGAGGGAAAGAGAGAGATCGGATGCTATCCTCTGCTGAGCTCTGATGTAGCAGAGGAAGTGAGAAAATGTGGAGGATGAGATGAGGGCGTTGGCTTGCCATTTCTTATAGAAGGTGAGCCGTAAAGGGAAAGGACAATTTGAATCTGCACTGAAGAGCTTTTCCCAGGACAAAAATCTTAGAGCCATCAGAGAGAACCAGATAGTGAGGATGGAGAGAGACACGGGAGGGACAGATGTCTTGAAAAATCAAAAAAAAAAAAAAAGAAAGAAAAAAACTGGAAAGGAAAAATGCCAAGCTGAGGCCAGGCATAAGCCTCTGTGTGTGATATTTGGGAGCTGGGTGGTGGGCCCCTCAAAAGCCTAAAGAGTAAAAAAGCATTACAGTACATTTTGGCGTACCAACTTGGGGCTCAAAAATTCATCTAGAACCTGAGAAAGCTGAAAAAAAAACGCGGCTCCTTTAAGAGTTTGTGCCTGCTGGCGAGCCCTTGAGCAGCCTGTACGTAAGTAGGAACAAAACTCGAAGTGAAAATGCCTGCCACAGCACAAGCGTTGGCAACTGGAGCTCTAGACAGGTTTAATGCAGTTCTTCATGGACCTGAACCTCCAGCCAGGCTGCGCGCTGTGGGCTTGGCTTTCAGGCCCCTACCCAAGAGTGGGCGAAGCCAGCTGCTAGAGCATATGGAGGATCCAGGTGTAGCTTGACAGTCTAAATTCTGCTCAAGCAGACAAAAAAAAAAAAAAAAAGGCAAAGATATGCAGTAAAGGAGTTCCAGACAAAGAAAAAATCCTCTAAGCAGGTTCCAGTGTGTTTTACAATGTGTGTAGGCTTAAGAAGAAAATAGATATATAGAAATAGATTAATAATAATAAAGTCTTTAAAGAGAGAGCTAACGGAACCGAATGCTATGCATTTTTGAAACCTTAAAGCCAGCCCTCAATGACAACCTCCTCCAACAAGGCCACACCTCCTAATCCTTCCCAAACAGCTACACCAACTGGGGACCAAGTATTCAAACATACGAGGCTATAGGGTGCCGTGCCAGTGCGGGCTGGAACCAAGAGTCAGTGATGCAGCTGTCCCTGAATCATTTCTGCTCCTGTGAGTAAGACCTCACCCATAGATTTGTAACTCCAGGAAACACATTGGTTTGCCCAATTGGGCATTGGTGGTAACTTCTTTGGTCTGCCATTGGTTCCCTATTTGGGGTAAGCAGACACTTGTTCACGTCTCCCCAGGAAGTGTCACACAACAGAGGATTTGCACTTGTGTCCCTTAATTTTCCCTTTAAATCAGAAGTAATGTTGTCTCCAAGAAGAATGAGGAGGGGACCCAGGAGATCTGGGATCTAAACCAGGTGTTCTGGAAGGGCAGGCAGGGGAACTAAACAGGAGCACGGTGGGACTGGGGGAGGGGGCTGCACCAGAGGACCAGATAAGTTCACAAACACATCTTTAGTGGCCCCGACATCCTGACTGTACAGTTTCCCCCAGCGTAGATGCCTTGAGAGAGGACCAGAGAACACAGCGGCAGTTGGAAGGATTGTGCCGGCTGATCCTGCCACAGAGTTGAGCTGTTGGCAAGGGACGGACAGAGATGTGCCGGAGGGGGAAAGAACTGAGGAAGGACAGTGATGGTCTTGGTGGAAACAGGAACAGGATACAAGCTTTGTTAAAGTCTATAGACAACCTAGCTATGTGTCAATAGTGGAATGGCTGAATAAACTAGAGTGTAGATATATATTTTTATACTTTTTAGCAAGTTAAGTAGATATACATTAATATGAAAAGAGCTCCAGAATGTATTGTCAAGGGGGAAAATGTCCACCTATTCTAGAAATATATGGAAAAACATCTGTAAGGATATAAGCATGCATAAATATTTGTATTTACATGTTCAGATAATACATAAATACCTGCAAGCATATATGTGAGTATTTGTGTATGTATATGTGTAATATGTCTGAATTAACTTCTAAATCTGAGAGGAGGGAAGTTGGAAGAGAAAGGTTTTCAGTCGGGCATAGTGGCTCATACTGTGTCTCAACACTAGGGAGGGAGGGTCAGGAGTTCAAGGTCAGGTTCTAATCTAATATGTAGTGGGTTTGAGGCCGCTGGGCCACATGAGACCCTGTCTCAGTAAATAAAAACAGAGTGTCTTAGTTACGTTTTTATTCGTGTAACAAAACACTATGACCAAGGCAACTTATAAAAGAAACATTTAGTTTGGGGTATGTGGTTCCAGTGGATTAGAGTTCATGACCATCATAGCAGGGAGTGTGGAAGCAGGCAGGCAGGCAGGCAGGCATGGTGCTGGAGCAGAAACTGAGATGCCATCAGATCCACAAGCACGAGGCAGAGAGAGCTAATGGAACCGAATGCTGTGCATTTTTGAAACCTTAAAGCCAGCCCTCAATGACAACCTCCTTCAACAAGGCCACACCTCCTAATCCTTCCCAAACAGCTACACCAACTGGGGACCAAGTATTCAAACATACGAGGCTATAGGGTGCCGTGCCAGCGCGGGCTGGAACCAAGAGTCTCGGCAGAGGGTGTCCAGGTTGAATGAATACACAGAGCAGGAGGTTGAGATGGAACAGCTTCTTTTATTGTCTGCTGGGCTGGTTTTATACCATGGCACCAAATGAGGAGGGGCTGCGAAGGGACTGTAACCTGACCCTGGCAGGGATCAAGGAACGGTCACCATGCACTCAAAATTCCTTCCTTCCCCGCTCCAGGAGCAGAGGGAATTTATTATGTTTTCCTTACAGACAAGCACCTCAAATGGGGGCAGGGATATCAACTCGGGGCTGCAGTTCCCACAATAGGGTCCATTCTGGTTCAAACCACTACACTGGGTTAGCGTGATAATCCCGTGGTTAAGAGAGGACCTGGGCTCAGTTTTTAGCACCTGTACCACAGCTTACAACCACCTGTAACTCCGGTTCTCAAGGATTTGATGCCCTATTCTAGCCTCTTGAGGGCACCAGGCACACACACGGTGCACAGACATATGTGCTCGCAAAACACTTATAAACACACACACACAAAAAAACACTTTAAAAAAAAAAGCAACAACATAGCCATCATTGGATTTATTTTATTTTAAAGGTATCTGTGTCCACCAAGTAAATACACACTGGGATTTGTGCAATTTGGTCTGTCTTCCACGCTGGCATGCAACATTTTGGCAGATGTGGGTGGGCGGGGCCAGGTGGCCCTCCTGGTGACCTGGCTGTCTGAAGGGGATGCGGTGAACGGAAGGAGGGAGAGTGAGGTGAAAAGTTCCTGGTAAGGGGGCTGTTTCTGGCTAACATAAGCAAGTGGTATTCCCGTACATAGTGCCGAAGAGAAGGCTGTGGAAGGATACGCCACCCCTCCCGTCGTCTGCTCTGCTGTGGACACTCAACATTTCCTTGTGTTTGGAAAGAATCGTCTGGTGGCAAGCTTACACAAACTCCCTCAGATTCTCAGGTGTTCCGCTGGCACAGAGTCACAGACAGGATGCTGTCTTCCTCCTTTGCCCACTGGGTCCAAGACAGTGACTCATATGCCCCACCTGTTGTCCCTTTGGAGTTGTGTTTTCAGGGTAGGGAAACCACATTGGACCCCTCTTGAAAATTAGGGATTCCCACACGCTTAGGGCTATTTGGGGCCCTTCGACTAATTAAGCATTTGCCCTGGGGGCAGGGAGAAGTAGGAAAAGATAAACTTCCCAAGCTTGAACTACTTATCTTTTTGGGTTTTTCCTGGTTTTTGCAGTTCCAGAGACAAATGGGACCCTTAGTTTTGTCACATTAAGTATCAAAGGCCAGCACAGAACCACTGAGCCACCACCAAAGCCCTGGCTTACTTTTTACGCCTTCCTACATAAGATTGATTTTGAAAAACTGTTTGAAGACTACCGCCCTGGACTTCCCCCACACCGCTCTGAGGCTGTCTTCATCTCTGCCATTCTTTAACAGGTAAAGAGCAGAAACTTCCCCTTGGAGGAGTCACAACCACTACAGCCTCCGTGTACCAGCCATCCAGTCTTGCCTCCAGCTCTGAAGCTGGCAGACAGGGTGCCCTGCTGTCGCGGTGGCCTGGTCTCCCACCCCGGGAAAGACCGGGTATCTGTCTGGATGCTTGGCTATATTGCTTGACTTAGCTGGGTGGTGACCTTCATTCCTGCAGTTATCCGGAAAACCACCTTAGCCGATGGGAGGAAAGGACCATCTGAATTAAAGTAATGTCCCCTCGACTGCTGGAGAGGAGGGGACCTGGGCTGAGAACGGCTGTGGGGAGGGGGCTAGGTTCAGACCCTCTGCCTCTGTCACTTCTGAAAAACCTCATCTGTCCCTTTCTTTTCTCTTGTTTTGAGACAGGGTTTCTCACCATAGCTCAAGCTATCCTGGAACCGACTCCATAGTCCAGGCTAGCCTCAAATTTAGCAGTTTTCCTACCTCGGCTTCCTGAGAGCAACATTTGCAAATGAGAACCACCATCTCTGGCTTTTCTTGTGAGGTACTGGGGGTCAAAATCACGGCTTTTTCATGTGCTGGGGAAGCTGTTTCCCCTACGCTGTACCTCCTACCCTTGCTCCATCTTTAAAGTGCACTTAGTACCAGATGGAGATTCCCAAAGGAACTCTGTGCTGGGGAAGAAGGCGTGTTGGGAAAGAGCCAGACTCCAGCTCGAAGGGAAGGCGGCTAGAAACAGCTGTTACGTCAGTGAACTGGAAGCCCCAAACCAGAGTCGGAGGTGGGAAGCAAGTGCGGCCCAGAAGGGAGAAAGAGTGAGCTCCAAACTTCAACCCGAGGGCACTGAGATAGAAAAACACATGGTAGCCCTCAGCCTGTCCACGCCCCGACCCAGGGAACCCGCCGCTCTAACTCCCGCTTGCTTGTAACTATCGGCCCAGACAGACGAGCAGCCCTTTTTCAGAGGTCCGCCTTCTCAACTTTTCAGAATATAGTTTTTAAGTCAACTCTAAGTTCTGGTTCTGATATCTGGAGTAGAAAGTATCAAAAGAGGTTTGGGCCAGGAAGGGAAAGAGTCCCTTGAACAGTCCATGCTCTCAGATTGGGGGAGAAGGCAGCAAAAGGCAGACTTCACAGGGCGGAAGTGAACACCCACAATCTTCTGCCTCAGGTGAAGGGAGGATGGGGGGCAATTTAGCAACCCTTCTGCTGGGTCCTCCCCTGTGCTCTGTGTAAAGAGGGGGGTTCTGTTTCTCTCTTTTCGTAGATGCTAAGACATTCTTCTGCTTAAGGCTTTGTATGTACACTGTTTGTGTGTGTGTGTGTGTGTGTGCATGTACACGTGTGTTTGTGAGCGAGAAGGAGCGTGCTCTCCTAGCTCCCGCGTTTCCGTGATCATCTTGTGACCTCTACTCGGTGACTAACATCACTCGGTGTAAGAAACAAGCATATGGAAGAAAGAAGACACTCCCCTCCTCCCTAATGCAGAACGGGGAGGGGAGACTATGCTTACAACCTGCTAAATACATCACCAGCTACTGAGAGAGAAGAACAGAGGAGACGCAGCAGCAGCTTCTGGTATATAGATACAGAGTACAGAGTATGAGGGAGGAGACATCGACAGTCCAACAACACGGGCTGGGGAGGGAGCTAGTATCAGAGACCACAGGTTTTGCAGCATGCTGAGAGAAGAGGCCTCAGTCCCTCTTAGAAACTGGGAAAGAAAGAGAAAGAAGGCATGAGGAGCCAGCCGGAGCCCAGGCTCTGTGTCAGACAGACGGCATTGGCACACACATTGGTTTACAGTTCTGTCCCTTTAACACCGACAAGCCAACCCCATCCACCCCCACTCCCAGCCAGACCAACCCCTGCTTCTCCATGCCAATTCTCCCAGCATCTTCTTTCTCCATTCCAGTTCTCTTTCCTATGCTTTTCTGCTGGACCAAACCTGGGAGGGGCTTGGCCTAGTACAGCCCAGCAAGAGACTGGCCATTTTCTCTCGATCCTAGTCTGCCAAAGATCTGACATGGACAACGAAATAGGTTCCACTGGCCATCTGGGGTTTAAAGCAACCATGACAAGAAGCCTGGGAACACCAGGAACAAGGGGGTAGGTGAACTCCTGGCAAGAAGGAGGCATGGAAGCTGGAGGGGTTGGAGATTGGAGGCAGTTGGTTTTCATTTTCAGTGAACAGTATGGAGAGGACTGATGTCACTAGCTAGAGGGGCCAAGAGTCAGACAGCATCAGAGTCTTTGGTAGCATATGCAGATCTAGGAATAGCCACAAGAATAAAGCAGACATCGTGACAAGAGGCATTTTAGCTCAAAGCAACTCCATGTGTCTAAGGTTATTTTACAGTGGAGGCGGAGGCTTGATGGGATGTTCTCCCAAGCTCTCCTGTTGCATAAGGTCACTCACTGACTTGTGTGGCTGTAGTTGTTGGCAAGCTTCTGCAATTTTTCTAAATGTGTGAGCAACCCCTAGTGGTGGAAATCGGTACTGTAGTTACCGCCAGAACTGAAGGGTAGCACCAAGGTGCATGAGAGGTCAGGGTTGGAGGTCCATAAGGAAAAACATGAACTGATGTGTGATTTGGGGTTCTTAGTAAATCTTTTTGTTTGTTGTTGATACAGGATCTCACTAACCCAGGATCCTCCTGCTTCTGTCTGAGTGCTAGGACTACAGGCTTGTGCCACCATACCAAGCTAAGCAGAAGATGAAAAGTTTTGAGATGGTTTAAGAAAAAATAAGAGGGGAGGGGCTGGGGAGATGGCTCAGTCATAAGGTGCTTCTGTGTAGGGAAGATGACTGTGTTCAGATCTCCAGCACACACATAAAGCCAGCACTGGGGGACAGAAACAGACAGAAAGGGGGGTAGGGGTGGGGGTGAGCGACCAGCAGCCCAACCAGAACAGCAAGCTCCAGTTTCAGTGAGAGACCTTGTTTCAGAAAATAAGGTGCATATACGCGCGCGCGCGCACACACACACACACACACACACACACACACCACTATAAAAAGAAAAAAAAACAGAAGAGGCCATGGCGAGACGGGAAGAGACCAGGGCAGGAGAGGGGAGTTGCCTCGGCTACCTGGAAGTGCAGATATGTAGCCAGGAATGGGAGTTAGCTGGCTGCTGTCTCTTGGTGGAGAGGGAAAAGCTTGGCCTGGTCCTCAGCCTCATAGCCGCATGGCAGGTCACTCCTGGAGGAAGACACACGACAGTCAGAGCCGGTCCTGCCTATGAGATAACCACGGCAGGGCAGGAAAGATGCGTGCTCCTCCAAAACTAAGAACCTGCCCAAGGTCAGAAAGTTCCCCAAAAGTAGGAGAGAAAATACCAGTTACCAGGCATTCTTCCCCAGGAGTCCTAATGAGTGGGAGGGGCTTAGACCTAGAGTGAGGAGGGGCTTAGACCTGGAATGGGGAGGGGCTTAGATCTGGAGTGGGAGGGACTTAGACTTGGAATGGGGAGGGGCTTAGACCTGGAGGGGGAGGGGCTTAGACCAGGGGTGATATGAATAACCACAGTGAGCCTCATTTCCTCCTCCCTCCCCACAAGACTCCAGGGAAGCCCAAAGGGAGAAATGTTATTCACTTTTTCCCACCAAGAGAAGCCCGGGTTAGTGGTATCTGGGTACCTGTTGTCGTTGATATCTGTGGCATTTCCTGGAGAGACCACCATTGAGAGCACACAATTAGAAAAGGTGATGCGAGGAACAGACTCCACAAACCCTTCCCATGGGGCACCCTATCCTCAGTTACCCAAAGCTGTACCTGTGGGGCCTGAGCATTTGGAGGCAAAGGCAGGTGCATCTCCGAGTTCCAGGCCAGCCCGGTTTAGGCTGGACATCTACATAAGACTAAGGCTCAGAGAGTGGGCCCAAGTGGATGCCTCTGTCCGCCCCACCCTTCCTGCCCTGAACCAGGAACGGGATGCCGGGCAGCAACCACTCTATTCCTGGCATTATCTTTAATCTGATGCCCTGGTGTGGACAAGGGTCTGTTAGTGTCTGCCATAAACACTCCTCAATTTGCCCCAGGGACCCCATAAGCTGGATTTTTGTCACTCACCATTGTCCATGTTGGCCTTCTGGTAGGAAGCTAAGGGGCCACCGGATGTGGCTCCATTGCTGGCACAGGAGTTAGCAAAGCTGGAAGGAACAGAATAGAGACCAGTCTGTATTCTAACCATCTGAGGACCACCATGCCCACACTCCTCCCTTCCAGTCCATCCCTGGGAAGAAAGCAGACAGTCTCGGAGATGGGGAAGAGAGCACCCATCTCCTAAGCACATGCAGAGAGCTGAGAAAAGGGTGAGAAGCCACGTGACAGGAAAATAAACTTAAATAAACTATGAGCTGACACCCTGTCAGACTGCCGTGGACCGGAACTCCAAGCCACACCCATGGTCACTCACTACAGATCTGAGGTGGAGCTAGGTGCAGCCTGCAGGTGCAGGTTCTGGTAGTTCTGGAAGAGATTGTTGGTGTAACTGATACACTCGGGGCTCCGGGTGCCATAGGGGTTGGTGGGTGAGGAGGCTGGGTAGTGGCCAGGCCTCACAGGTTTAGCTACAAAAGAGAAGACAGAACTGTGAGGAGGCTGTTGGTTACCCTGTGTTTCCGCTGGTCCCTAAGGGCAACCCCAGCAAAATGACTTTACTATCCTCTGGCAGGAAGGTTAGGGCTAGAAGCAAGCACTGAGGAACTGGCTGGATTTGCTCCAGGTGGGAGATGGTCTCGCCTACTGGCATTCACTCACCAATCTGGGCAGAATGGCCCCGCTTGCCGGAGCTCTTGTACCGCACGGCTTCCTTGATGCGGTCCACTTCCTGCTGGTACCGGCGCTTGTCCTTCATGGCGCCCTCCTTGGCCTCCTTCAGTGCACCCTCCAGGGCCTTAACTCTCTCAGCCGTAGCCCTAAGTCGTTTTTCCAATTTAGGAAGCTCACAACGCAGATCTGCATTGTCACGTACCAGCTGTGGAGTGAGCCAGACAGAAGAAGCCGAGAGAAAAGCCATGACCCAAAATAGAGTCGCCCAGTGGAGTGTGGGGGTTGAGCGCGAAGAGAGAGGATAAAGAAAAATCAGGACCGTGTCATTTCCTTGAGAGACCTTCTCCTTCCCTTTAGGTAATACTCAGTTCTATTCAGTTCCTTCCTGCTCCCTACAGCATTTTTCTAGGCAGCGAAACCTCCTCCTATAGCCCTGTCTCAGGTTCCATCCCCCTAGACAATCCCCTCCACTGTAGGTCACAGCCTGTGCGGGCAACGGCTCTAGGGCCCCAGTGGGGAGCAGCCGGCTCTGAGCATGCAAAAGGCAGCAAAGCAAGAGCACATGACAGGGTGGGCATGGCTGAGCCGTGCAGGTGAGTGGGGTGCAGAGCAGGGGTGGAAGCTCGAATCCGGGACCCCCTCACAGCCACACACGGAGTCTCCAGGAAGGAAAGAAAATGTTTGCGATCTGATCGCACAAACATTTGTGCTTGTTACCTTCGCGTCCGAGGACCTCCCGGGGCCATCCTCCCGAACCCCACTTAAATTAAGCTGGAGTGTGATAGCAGCCAGAGAAAGCCCATAGATCCTCTGGCAGGGTCTGCACTATGACGGGGGCACTTGAGACTATTAAGAGGCAAGGCCTTGGGAATCAGGAGTCGGGGGCGGGGTGGCTGGGGGCAGTCAGGCTGCTCAGCATAGCAGAGAACACAGTGGGGAAAGGGACAGGCGAGAGCTAGGACCTCTGTTCAGCTGTAGGCATTTAGGGATTATCAGGTCACACTGTACTGCTGGTTTAGGTTAACTGTGGCATTGCTGAATTTCAACAACCCTACTTCCTGCATAGACTTGCGTCATCATCTTTGTCCTGTCTGTCCTTTAGGGGAGAGATATTTGGAGTTTGGGACTTAGAGCAGAAGCAGGGGCTTTGAGGAGGGAAAAAGGAGGCAGGCAGAAAGAGAAGGGAGAGAGAGAGGTAGGATGGGAGGAGGGAAAGAGGGAGGGAGGGAGGGAGGGAGGGAGGGAGGGAGGGAGGGAGGAAGGGAGGGAAGGAGGAAGGAAGGGAAGGAAAGAGGGAGGAAGGGAGAGAGGGAGGAAGACAAAAGATGGGGGTCATACTATGTAGCCCCGGGTGGCCTAGAACTCAACTACATAGCCCCGGCTGCCCTCAGACCCTAGCTTCTCAAGCACCCGGATCACAGGCCTGTGCCACTATACTTTGCTTTGTACTGGGGTTAAGCTTCATGCAAAGGACTCTCAGGTAGGCCATGCCCCCACCTGCCGCCTTTTTTTTTTTTAAGATTTCCAAGCTGTCATTAAACTTTTCGGTAAAGGTGTTTTACCATTTCACAGTAAGATAAGGAAGGAAAGATAATATTTTAGCCCTCAGCAGATCCAAACCCAAACCCAGCAGGCTATGCTTAAGTCAGGTTTGGTAAGTTTTCAAAAGGATGCACACTGAGTCTTTCCTGTGTGGCCTGGGTACCACACAGGCTGGGAGGAAAAGGTGAGCTTGGCTAGTGAGCGTGAGGCTAGAGGGGAACTTGAGAGGGAGGGGATGAAATTTAGGCTGGACTTGTTTTATGAATCAGTCAAAGAGCCCGACCGACTGTTGAGTGGTTGGCTCCTTGACGTGGCCGAGGATGCTTCTGCTGTGGACACCCCAAACATTTCCTGTCCTCACTCCTCTGCATTGCCCCTTCACCCACCCACCCGGCCCATACCTTGGAAACCCAGGCTTCCACCTACAGAGCAGCGGCAATGGCAAGCAGGGGACAGAGAAGCAGCAACTCAGTGCAGGGGTTCTGACCGGCCCCCACTGGCCTGGTTGGGTCATGTGGAGAACCTCATTTAATGTCCTGCATACCTGCCCCAGGTAGGCAAAAGGAGTTGTTGTTGTTTGCTAAGAATAAAGCCTGATTCCCTTGAATTTCTTATATCCCTGAAGTCTGGAACTATTATACCCTGACCCCAGCCCCACCGTAGTGCTAGAGATTGCCCTGCGGGGCCTTGTGCATGCTAGTGTGACCTCACAGCCCTCCTCTGAAGCTATAGCCCCTGTGCCTCTTCCACACAATTCAACCTCTTCCTCTGAGGTGGGGCTGGGGACTTCCTCTTTAAGCAAAGATGGGCTGAAACTTTGAAGAAGGGAGAACGGGCTCAGAGCAGAGGTCAGTGTGCGCATGGACCCAGATGAGATGCCAAGAAGGGAATCAGAGAACCGGAAGAGAAAGCTAAGGACTGCCTGCAGCCAGCTCTTCCCCAATCCAAGCGGCCTTTCAGGATTTGGCTATCACAGGGGGCCTGGCCTCGGCTTCTGAACGCTTACCTGTTTGTGAACTTTTGTAAGCTGTTCCAGGTTGTTCTCAAGAAAGGAGATCTTCTGTTTCTGGGAGTGGATCCCCCCACTGTCCTCGGGTTCCATGTCTGCACTCTGGTTAGATGGAAGAGAGGGAAGATACGGCTGGCCTGACCCAAACCCACCCCACAGGGGACAGAACGGAGAACCCGGAGAAGGGGAGGAGGTCACAGGGTTGGTGAGACTTGAGGACGGCACTCACTTTCTTGACTCGAGTCGTGACGTCTTGAACGAACAGCTTGCGAAGGTTGTGGAGGGTCTGGAGTTCCCGGGCCTGCAAAGGATAATTCAAAATTGGGGATCCTGAGTCTGCCTTCACCTCCACAATGGTGGGCAGATGCCCCTGACTGGGCCACAGACTGCGGTGAGAGGGGCAGGAGAAACCGAGCAGGAAGAATTGAGGAGGACGGGCGTCCTCCCACTCTGTTGGTTTGTCACAGGAGGGAAGCCACTTACAACTGTCTCCTCCAGCCCCTTGAGGTCCTGCTTGGACTGCTCATGTCGCTCGTACAGAAATCTGTAGCAAGAGAAATAAGGGGAGGGACGGACAAGGAAGACCCCTCAGGATCTCCTTTCCTTACCGTTCATTTTACCTCTGCCATTGTTTCTTACACAGATTACTCGTGTTCGCAATGCAACCATCAGAAAGGAATACTTAAAGAGAGCTAAGAGGTAATTTTATGAAAAGCCGTGATTCTGTTATTTACAGATAAAATTCAGGTGTTCATTATTGCTAACTCTTTTTTATGCATGTAACCCAGCCACGTGCAAAGTTTCTTGAGACCATGCCACACTGCTTCAAAGCCTGATTTTCATACTAATCACCCTGGCGGTCCTGGAACTCACTCTGTAGACCAGGCTGGCCTTGAATTCACAGAGATCGGCCAGCCTCTGCCTCCTGAGTGCTGGGATTAAAGGCGCGCGCCACTACACCCAGCCTGGCTGGCAGTCAGGCTGCTGATCTCCTGGCCTTTCTTTCTCCCCACCCCTCATGCTTGCTTCCTGTGACTGTCCTCACAAAGGCCACCCAAGCATCCTGCGTCTCTGCGCCTGTCTGCATCAGTCCGGGCCTGCCCGCCAGTCCACCCGAGCATCCTGCATCTCTGTTGCCAGTCTGCATCAGTTCCCGGCCCGCCCGCCAGTCTACCTAAGCATCCTGCGTCTCTGCGCCTGTCTGTCTCTCAGTTCCGGGCCCACCCGCCAGTCCACCCGAGCATCCTGCTTCTCTGTGCCTGTCTGCCTCACAGTTCCCGGCCCGCCCGCCAGCGAACGCCTCACTCACGTCAGCTCCTGCAGTTTGGCGCTCTTCTCGTGCTCTTCGTTCTTCAGCCTCTCATAATCAGCCTGCAGCTTCTCCAGCTCCAACTGCAGCTTCTGGTTCAGGCTAGGGAGGGCGGGGGCATGGAAGAGATGAGAGACACGGGAGAAAAGGGAAGCCCCGCCTCTCACACATCAGTCTAAGGGTGTCCCAGTGAGACCTGATACTCCTGCCCTCAGGTACGGTGACAGACCCTGGCTACGTTTTCAGGACAGCATGGGACCCTGAGTACTCCAATTACAAAAGCCTCAAGGACAGGCTAATTCCTTCTTGGGTCTTTTTTTTTTTTTTAAATTGATTTGTTTTTTTTATGTGTATGGGTGTTTCGTCTGTCTGTGTGTCTTTGTGCTACATGTCTGCCTGGTACTTGAGGAGGCCAGAAGAGGGTGTTGAATCCCTTGGGACTGAAGTTACAGATATCTGTGGGTTACTATGTGGGTGCTGGGAATCAAACCCAGGACCTCTGGAAGAGCAGCCAGTGCTCTCAACCAGTGAGCCATCTCTTCAGACCTTCTTGAGTCTCTTGAAGTTGGGCTCTGAAGTGTGTCATCGTTGAGGAAATGACCTTGGACATTAAAGATCCTGAAGGATCACTGGAGTGGCCACGGCGAGATGAGGGGACTGGAGGGACACTGGAGCCACCTCTAGGACCCTTACTCTTTAAGCTCATCAATGGTCCTCTGCTTCTCATTGATCTCATCCCGGAGACGGGCCAGCTGCCGGTGATGGGCCTCACGGTGATTCTCCATCTGCAGCTCCAGGGCCTTCTGCAAACGACCCAAGCCTATACTCAGAGCCAGCCTCTCCACTGACAGTCAGCACAATCCTGGCCTTGCCAAACACACCACCCCCACAGCATCCCAGCTCACCTTCACTTCCTCTGCGTCCTGGGTGTCCGGTTCCTTGTCTTTTAGGGCCACTTCATGCACAGTTTCTAAGCGAAAGAGAGGAAGACAGCTTCATGATGGCAGAGCTCCAGGCCACAGGGGATGGGTGTCTAGGGACATTCTGGGTTGGGACAGTCCAGTGTGACCTATCAGGGATGGAGGACAACAGAGGGTCTATGGTTCGTGTACAACGAGCTACATGCAAAGCCAGGCTACATGTTAAGTAGCACATGAGTTGAAACTGGGAACTCAAGCCGATGTTGAGCGAGAGGCTATCGGGTCTCTTCTTCCCAATAGTGTGTAACTTTGCTTCTCAGTCCCTTCTGAGACCTCAGCTCCAAGGATGGCTGGGATAGACCTGGGAAGGCCTCACCCTGTGCCTGAAGCTTGGCTAGTTCATCGCTCAGGGAGTCATAGGACTCTTCCAGGTGCCGTTTCTTCAACTCCACACTCTGCATGTATTCCGTAAGCGAACGGATCTTGGCCTCATGCTGGTAAGAGAAGGTGGATGGCAGAAAGGAAACGGAGGGTATAAGGGTCCCACGCTGTGAACTGCAGCCCCCCTGATGCACTTTCTACGAGGATTCGTGGTCAGGGGCTATTCCTATGGAGACTCTTCCTTCAGACAATCGGGTCAAAGGACAGCACCCCCTGAGCTTCACTTCTTTGGTCTGGATCCTCCCCGCCAGCACCCCAGATGTTCAGTCCTTGATCCCCACTGACCCAAGACACTGACGTCAAAGTGGGCGTTGGGAGGTTTTCATTTTGTTTTTTTGAGACAGGGTTTCTCTGTATAGCTCTGGCTATCCTCGAACTCAGAGAACTAACACTGGGCCGGGAGCTTTTCTACACCACAGAATAGCCTCTCTCACTCTTGGGCGCTCATCCCCAGACGCTCACCTGTGAGATGAGCAGCTGGCAGGATGACAGCTCCCTGCCAGTCACCTCCATCTTGCGGTGACATTCCACCTGCAGGTTCTCCAACTGCCGACACCGCTTCACCACAGACTTGACCTCTGATTTGATTTTGCTGATGTAGAGTCGGGCCACGGTGAACTCCTCTTCGATGGCCCCGCTGATCTCCACTGGCTGAGGGTGGGCAGAGGGGGGAGAGCTGCTTCTGAGGCAGAAAGGGTGCATCTACATCCTTCACCCTTTGCCTGAATCACACGCCTTTGCGGGTACTCAAGGAAGCCCCTGTTCCTGAGTACCTTTTGGCAGCCTGTGCTGGCTTGTTTTATGCCAGCTTGATACGAACTAGAATCTTCATTGAAAAAAAAATGCCTCCATAAAATCCAGCGGTAGGCAAGCTTGTAAGGCATTTTCTTAATTAGTGATTGATGGGAGAGGGTCCAGCCCATTGTGGGTGGGGCTATCTCTGGGCTGGTGGTTGTGGGTGCTATAAACTGGCTAGGCGGCCAGTAAAGCAGGACTCTTCTGTGGCCTCTGCATCAGCTCCCGCCTCCAGGTTTGCTGCCCTGTCTTGGCTTCCCTCAGTGGACTGTGACTTGGAATATGTAAACCAAACAGACCCTCCGCTCCCACCCCAATTGCTTTTGGTCACAGTGTTTCATCATAGCCATTGGATAGTCTTCCCTCCACCTTAAACATCAACCAGTCTTCTTTGGTTTGCTACATTGCCCTTGCCAGCCCCAAACCCCTGGGATTATGTGCTTCTCCTGTCTCAGCCTCCCGAGGACTGGTATTACAGCTGCACACCCTATTCCCAGCTGGACTTTCTTTTGTGGATAACCCCAAACAGGTCTTTTTTTTTTTTTCTTGGTTTGGGTTTTTGTTTTTCGAGACAGGGTTTCTGTGTGTAGCCATGGCTGTCCTGGAACTCGCTATATAGACCAGGCTGCCCTCGAACTCACAGAGATCCGCCTGCCTCTGCCTCTGCCTCTGAGTGCTGGGATTAAAGGCGTGTTGCACCATCATCACCCGGCCTCCACCAGGTCATTTTCTTATGCACAGATGTCATCCTCCGCCCCGTGTCACCTCTAGATCTTGCCACAGAAATCTCTCTCTGTAGTCTGTGTGTGAACCGTTTAGAATGTGTCTTCTCAGTTGCTCTATAGTTCTCTGTATTTCTGTATCTGAGGCACAGCCCCTTCTTTTGTTAACTTAAAAAAAAATGGATCTTGCTTGCCCAGGCTGCCCTAGAACTCTTGTTTTCCCTGCCTCAGTCTCCCAAATGCTATTTGGCTCTGGGAAGGGGATGTTTCAAGACTCTTTGACCTGCCTTCCTCAGTACCGCAGTCCCACCATGCCTCTATCTCCAGTGCCCAGAGCACAGAGCAAGAGCGCCCTGAACAACACTGCTTTCTCTCCCGACTTACCAGCTTAATCTCACCGTTGCCCACGATGACACTGAACTCGCTCAGGTCCTTCATCAGCCCATTGAGTACCTCAGCGATCCGTTTCCGCTGATGTCCACTGACCTCCTGGAGCCGCTGTAGCTCAGACTCCAGGGACAGCATGGTGGCCTAGGGACAGCCCCTAAGGTCACTATCATTGCCATCCTCCTGCTCCCCTTCCCAGCTTCAGCAGAGTCTCTCATATCATGTAAGACTCTGAGGGCTTCTATGGAGAGAATACAGACCCTGCAGAAGCCTCTGGAAGAGAGAAGGGCAAATTGCAGAGGCAGGGCAGGAGAGGGCGTCAGCACACTGGACACCTGTGCAGGAGGAGCCGCACCGCACAATGGCGGGAAGCAGAGGTGTTCCCAGGTTAGGGCGCCCTCGGGCTACTTGCCAACCACTTACCACCTTCTGGGACAGCTCGTCCACCAGCAGCTGGTTCTGCTGGCTCTTCTCTTCCACCTCCTGCGACTTCTGGTCGTAGTTGACTGCCAGCTCCTCCAGAGCCTGCAGGACTTCCTTCACCTCGTCCTTAGCAGCATCATTCTCTGACTGCAGGTGGCTCAGCTCCCGCTGGACCTTCTCATTGTCTCCCCGCGTAGACACCAGCAGCTTCAAGGAAAAGGTGGAGGGTGTGAGAACACACTCAGTCAGTGATCACCTCTTGAGCCCCTAGGTCTATGAGAGCTGAATTACCACACTCGCCTGGCACAGGCTTGAAGTACGAATCGGGGAGATGTGAGCATCAAGCTTCATTAACCAAAATGGAAAAGCACCTGGACGCCATTGTCTGGACGGCAAGAATAACCTGGCTGGCTACTATGTAGCAACAACTAGGCTTGAACTCTTTTTAGTTAGTTACTTTGTTTGTTTTTTGAGACAGGGTTTCTCTGAGTAGTCTGGCTGTCCTGAAACTCACTATGTAGACCAGACTGGATTCGAATTCAGAGATCCACCTGCCTCTGTCTCCCAAGTGTTTGGATCAAAGGTGTGCCCCACCAATACCTGTGTTAGCCTTGAACTCTGATCTTCCTAACTTGACCTCCTAAGTTTCCAGATTACAATGATTTTCATGTGTCATTAGTCAGTAAGTAGAATGCCACCCACTTTTTTTTTTTTTTGATAAAGTTTCATGTATCCAAGAAGACTACATGTGGCTAAGAATGACCTTGAACTTCTATCCCCATTATTGGCACTCAGCAGATTACAGGTGTGTGCTACCACGTCTGGTTTACTCTGTGCTGGGGATCAACCGCCCAGCTTCATGCCTGCTAAGACCACACTCTGCCAACTGAGCATCCACATCCTTAGCCCCTCACTCCAGCTCTTACCTCTTCCTGGTCCAGCATCTGCTGCTTCAGCTTCTCAATGAGCTGGCTCTGCTGGTTGATCTCATCGTCCTGTCAGAGGCGAGAGGGGATGGTGAGGGGCTACTTCGCCCATTTTAGAGTGCCGGGACCAGAGGGAGAAGTGAGATCACAGAAAAATGGGAGTGCTGCTTTGAGTTGGGAAGCTTGCACACCAAAAGGAAGGCAGAGCTTCACTTTGCGATTCCTTTGGGACAAGGGCAGTACCCAGCAAAAGTCTCCATGTCCACATCCTTAGCCTAGAACCCTCACGGTAGCACCTCAGTCTGGCCACATCATTTAAAAGCATAAAAAAAAAAATCAAATGAAAAATTGGAGTACTTCTTGAGCATAGGGTCTCATGTACCTAAGGCTGGTCTTGAACTCGGCATGTCTATGTTGAGCCATCTCTCCAGTCTCAAAAGCAAATGTTTATCCATAACAACCAAATACATTTTGATAAATGAATTCTCAGACATCTATTTAAAAGAAACTTTCTCAGACATTTTCCAGGCTGGCCTCAAACTTCCTACACGGCTGAGGGTGACCTCGATGTTCTGATTTGCTGCCTCCACTGTGTGCTGGGATTACAGGCATGTGCCACCATGCCTGGCATTATATGGTGCTGAGGATTGGACTTAGGGCTTTGAGTATGCCAGGCAGGCGCCCTACCAACTAAGCTATACCCTTAGCCCTAAACAGATATTGTTATGAAGAATTGTTAAAACTATGTGATGTAATGCCAACTGAAAAAAACCCGAACTGGTCAGGATGGTAACTCCAGCACCTAGGAGGCTGAGCCAGGAGAACCAAGAGTTTGAGCCTCACCTAAAATATGAGACTATCTATAAGAAAGGAAAATAAGATGCAAATCACTTCTGCTGTATACCTCAGTTACACAACGCACAAAGAACAGTAAGATATTAGCAGCCTTATCTCTAGATAAGAGTTGATCAGTCTCTTCCATTTTCTTCTGTTTTTAAAACTTATTTTCCACATCATAATGGTGGCACAAAGCAATGTTTAAAAAAAAAAATTACAGCCGGGCGGTGGTGGCGCACGCCTTTAATCCCAGCACTCGGGAGGCAGAGGCAGGTGAATCTCTGTGAGTTCGAGACCAGCCTGGTCTACAGAGCTAGTTCCAGGACAGGCTCCAAACCACAGAGAAACCCTGTCTCGAATAACCAAAAAAAAAAAAAAAAAAATTACAGTATGCTTGTGTTTGTGTGGTGTGTGCATGTGTGCACCCCGGTGCTCATGTGGGGGCTAGAAAACAACTTGTGGGGGTCGGTTCTCTCCTTTAGGTCATCAGGCTTGGCAGCAAGCACCTGTCCTGCCGCTAAGGCATCCTGCCGCCACAAGCAAGCTTGCATCACCCTGCCCAACTGCCTGCACCTTGTCGTCAAGCTGCTTGTAGAGGCGGCGGATCTCTTCCTCATACTTCTGCCTCTCCTCGGGTGCGATGCGGACCACGATGGATGAGTTGTCATTCACAGGAGTCTCCTCACACAGCTCGGCTCCCAGAGCTGAGTCCTCCCCAGCCAGGCGCTCAGTCTCAGGCACATTCTCTCCTTGCGGGGACAGAAGGAAAGAAAAGACAGTGTGATGGCTGATATTATCAACTTAACAGCATCCAGCATCACCTATGAGACAAAGCTCCGGATGTCTATGAGGGCATTTCCATACTGAGTTAGTTCAAGTGGGCAGGTCCACCTTAAACGTGGGCAGCACTGGGCAAGTCCACCTTAAAAGTGGTAGCACCGGGCAGGTCCACCTTAAACGTGGGCAGCACCGGGCAGGTCCACCTTAAATGTTATAGCACCAGGCAGGTCCACCTTAAATGTGGGCAGCACTGGGCAGGTCCACCTTAAATGTGATAGCACCGGGCAGGTCCCACCTTAAACGTGGGTAGCACTGGCATGACCACCTTAAATGTTGTAGCACCGGGCATGTCCACCTTAAATGTGGGCAGCACTGGGCAGGTCCACCTTAAATGTGGTAGCACCATGCCATGACTGGTGTCCAGATGAAAAGGAAGTCACACCAGCTCTCATCTGTTTCCTGACTGCAGGTGCCACATGGGCAGCCACCTCAGGCTCCTGCACCCTCAGACTGTGAGCCAGAGTAGACCCCTCACCCTTAAGTTGCTTCCCCTAGGTGTCATGTCACACAGCACCGAGAAAAGTGGCTACAAGTGGAGAAGAGACAGTGCATGCTCAAATCCATTCTCCCCGAGTCCTCAGAGCCAGGATCTGCAGGCCCTCAGGCCCCTCCATCTTTGGAGGATCTTGGTAGATAATCAGTTTCTTCACAACTGTTCCTCTGCATTTCCAGAAACACAGCCTTGCTTCCTAGAGATTGTTGCCGGCCCTAAACACTCCCAGACTAGGCTGTTCCTAAGCCACACATCTTACTTCACCTCCCATGGGGGGGGGGGTGCAGGGGGTCCCTCTCCAAACATTGCACCACCAGCTGCCTCTACTCCCATGGGGGTCCCTCTCTAACCATTGCGCCACCGACTCAGCTCGGCCTCCAGCTTTGCAATGGTCTCCTTCTGAGCCTTGGTCTTCTCCTTCTCCTTCTCGTATTTCTTCTTCCATTGCTCAGCCGTCAGCTCCAGATTCACTGAGGCAGTATTCTTAATAGTCTTTGCCCTGAGTGAAGAGAAAAGAAGCAAAGATGAGACTCACATTGGTCTCTGGTGACGGGGTGGGGGTGGCAAGGGATATGACCTGGGACCCCAACACTGACCGCTGCCCAAACATCAGGGTAGACTTTGTCTCCGCGTCATTGTAGCTGGACGGTGAGCAGCAGATGAACATGGTGGTCCTACAGTTTCCTCCCAGGGAGTCCTGAAGAATCCGCGTCATTTTGCTGTCACGGTACGGCACATAGCTTTTCTAGAGCAGGAGACAGACCACGAATGAGAAACACTCAGCAGGGTAACAGAGGACAGCGATTGTCCCTGGGGACTGAACAACCACGCATTGGGGCGTGAGGGGTGACGGTGACCTAGGGAACACTTACAGTGCCCTCAGCCAGGGCAGAGATCACGTTTCCCAGGGCTGACAGCGACTTGTTGATATTCTTCGCCTCGTCCAGCACAGCCCCTTCTGCTCCAGTCTTGCTGACCTGTCAGTTAGGAGACAAGCATGTCGGGAAGAGCCGAAACACTGTTTCCACTTGGAAGGGCCAAGCCCAAAAGGAGCGGAGGAAGTGGAGAAGAGGATAAAGAAGGATGCTCAGCCAGGATCAGGAAGACCCTTCCTGCATTCCCGTGAACTCTCTTGCAGACGCCCCAACCATGATAGGATAGATAGGTTATATACTATCGTTTATATGAGATATTCAAAGCCAGCGGGTAAACCAGTGGTTTGCAGGGATGGGTGGGTGGGGAAAATGGGAAGTAGCCATTGGGTAATAAAAATGTTCTAGAACTTGTCAGTAGCGACAGTGAAGGGTCGTGAGAGGAAACTAAACCGGCTGGATTGTTTGGGAGTGAGGGCTCCGAGTCTCACTATGTAACCCGGGCTGGCTTCATACTTATGTTCGCCTTGTTCCGGCTGACTGCAGGGCTACAGGCGTGACCACCACGCCCGACTCAGGATTGTTCTGTGTTTTGTTTTGCGGGTGCACAGATGTGCAAAGGCCAGAGGTCAACTTGGGCGTTGCTCTTTAGAAATTGTCACCTTGCTTTTTTTTTTAATATTTATTTATTTATTATGTATACAATATTCTTTCTGCGTGTATGCCTGAAGGCCAGAAGAGGGCACCAGACCTCAGTACAGATGGCTATGAGCCACCATGTGGTTGCTGGGAATTGAACTCAGGACCTTTGGAAGAGCAGGCAATGCTCTTAACCGCTGAGCCATCTCTCCAGCCCCCGCTTTTTCCTTTTTTTTTTTTTTTTTTTTTGAGTCAAGGTCTCTTGATGGGACAGGGAATGTTCTGGTTAAGCTATGCTAGCTGGCCAGCGTGTCCCAGGACCTGCCTGTCTCCACCTCCCCGGTGCTGGAACTACAGGCATGCACCACCATGCTCAGGTTTTTACATGGCTGCTGGAGACTGAACTCGGGTCCTTCTGCTGGCAAAGTTAGCACCTTAGCAATTCCCCAGCCCCATGTTTTGTTTTGTTTGAGTCAAGGTGACTTATCCAGGCTAGTCAGACTCCTATGTTGTTAACGATGAACTTGAACGTCTGAGCCTCCTACTGCCATCTCTCAAGTGCTGGGATAACAGGCATGCAGTAGTACACCCTGCTTTACACTGCTAGAGAGACACAGAGAGACATCAAACATGAGGTCTTGTACCTGCTAAGATGGTATGTTCCCAATCCTGGCTTATAAATGTGTGTGTGTGTGTGTGTGTGTGTGTGTGCATGTATGTGTATAGTATAATATGTGATAGGCTAAGGGAAAGCATAAGCATGTCATGGCATGTGTGTGGTCAGAGGACAACCTGAGGTGTATGTTATAGCATGTGTGTGGTCAGATGTATGTCACAATATGCATGTGATCAGGTGTATGTCACAGCATGTGTGCATTCAGAGGACAACCTCGGGTGTATGTCATAGCACGTGTGCAGTCAGATGTATGTCATGGCATGTGTGTGGTCAGAGGGCAAACTCAGGTGTATGTCACAGCATGTGTGTGGTCAGGTGTATGTCACAGCATGTGTGTGGTTAGGTGTGTGTCACAGCATGTGTGTGGTTAGGTGTGTGTCACAGCATGTGTGTGGTTAGGTGTATGTCACAGCATGTGTGTGGTTAGGTGTGTGTCACAGCATGTGTGTGGTCAGGTGTATGTCACAGCATGTGTGTGGTCAGGTGTATGTCACAGCATGTGTGTGGTTAGGTGTATGTCACAGCATGTGTGTGGTTAGGTGTGTGTCACAGCATGTGTGTGGTTAGGTGTATGTCACAGCATGTGTGTGGTCAGGTGTATGTCACAGCATGTGTGTGGTCAGGTGTATGTCACAGCATGTGTGTGGTTAGGTGTATGTCACAGCATGTGTGTGGTCAGGTGTATGTCACAGCATGTGTGTGGTCAGGTGTATGTCACAGCATGTGTGTGGTCAGGTGTATGTCACAGCATGTGTGCATTCAGAGGACAACCTCGGGTGTATGTCATAGCACGTGTGCAGTCAGATGTATGTCATGGCATGTGTGTGGTCAGAGGGCAAACTCAGGTGTATGTCACAGCATGTGTGTGGTCAGGTGTATGTCACAGCATGTGTGTGGTCAGGTGTATGTCACAGCATGTGTGTGGTTAGGTGTGTGTCACAGCATGTGTGTGGTCAGGTGTATGTCACAGCATGTGTGTGGTTAGGTGTATGTCACAGCATGTGTGTGGTTAGGTGTGTGTCACAGCATGTGTGTGGTTAGGTGTATGTCACAGCATGTGTGTGGTCAGGTGTATGTCACAGCATGTGTGTGGTTAGGTGTATGTCACAGCATGTGTGTGGTTAGGTGTATGTCACAGCATGTGTGTGGTCAGGTGTATGTCACAGCATGTGTGTGGTCAGGTGTATGTCACAGCATGTGTGTGGTCAGGTGTATGTCACAGCATGTGTGCATTCAGAGGACAACCTCGGGTGTATGTCATAGCACGTGTGCAGTCAGATGTATGTCATGGCATGTGTGTGGTCAGAGGGCAAACTCAGGTGTATGTCACAGCATGTGTGTGGTCAGGTGTATGTCACAGCATGTGTGTGGTTAGGTGTATGTCACAGCATGTGTGTGGTTAGGTGTGTGTCACAGCATGTGTGTGGTCAGGTGTATGTCACAGCATGTGTGTGGTTAGGTGTATGTCACAGCATGTGTGTGGTTAGGAGGACAACCCCGGGTGTTGGTAGTCACTTAAAAGCTGGGTCCCTTCACTGCTCACTCCGGGCACAGCAGCTCCCTCTAACTGTAGGAGCCCTAGAATTGCAGACCTGAGTCACCTGCCTGGCCTTATGTGACTTGCGGAGATCTGAGCTCAGGTCCCCAGGCTTGCCCAGCAAGTGCTGCACCTATTGAGCCATTTCCCTGGGAATTATTTTAGTGGTAAAAATATTTGCTTATTGCTGTGCCATGGGGGGAGGGGAGGGCAGGAAGGGACTGTACTATCTGCCTGTTCCTCCCGTGTTGTGCTGGGAGGAAAGGAGTATCACCACCACTAACGGCCAAATGTGGTTTTTTTCAAATTTAATTTTTGTTTTTTATTGCTTGTTTGTTTTGCTTTGTTTTTGTTCTTTTCTGGCTTTTTGAGACAGGCTTTCTTTGTGTAACCCTGGTTGTCCTGGAACTCATCCTGTAGACCAGGCTGGCCTTGAACTCACAGAGATCCACCTGCCCATGACTCCCAAATGCTGGGATTAAAGACCACTACCCAGTCTCAAATTTAATTTTTAAAAAGGCAAACCTTAGCCGGGCGGTGGTGGTGCACGCCTTTAATCCCAGCACTCGGGAGGCAGAGGCAGGCGGATCTCTGTGAGTTCTAGGCCAGCCTGGTCTACAAGAGCTAGTTCCAGGACAGGCTCCAAAGCTACAGAGAAACCCTGTCTCAAAAAAACTAAAAAACAAAACAAAACAAAAAAAAAAACACCTGTCTCAATAAAAAGGCAAACCTTCCCCCAAGGATTCCTTTTCACCCCACCCCACACCTTCCCCAAATTCCCAACCTTCTCACACCTTCCCCAAATTCCCAACCTTCTCACACCTTCCCCAAATTCCCAACCTTCTCGCTCCCGGCCAGGTCCACAAGGTACAGCTTCCCGCTGAGCTTCTGCTCAGTCTCTATGTTCTCCTGCTTGATGTTGATGAGGAAGATGCTGTGGCTCCGAGAGCTGTGCTCGTTCATATCTGCAGGAGCAGGGAAGCAAGGTCCTCTACCCACCAACCCCTGCGGCCCTGCAGCCCTCGGCCACGTGCCCGCGGGCTGCCACCCCACACCCCTCCCTGACTACCACACACCCTCCCAGAGAGAAAGGGCCCCTAGGACCATCCCTGCTGTGTCATCTCCTAGGCAACAGGTTACAAAGGCAGGAGACCCCTACTCCCCCAGCTTGCCCTCGGTGGGCACAGAAGAGAAGCCAGAAGACCTCCAGACCCAAGAGCTCTTTATCTCCCCACTCACTGGTGACAGCTACGTGGCGGTTCGACTTCCCTTCATCGATCACATCCAAAATCTCCTCTGGGCTGGACACAAAGCGTTCGGTACAACCCTGTCGGAGGAAAATAGCAGGGACCATACGTTTTGATCTTCAGATTAAGCTGCCCGCATACCAACCAAGTGACCTGTCAGGAGACTCCCAAGCCCCTTTTGGCACCTCTCGCTCATCCACCATCTGGGTCTCCAACACGTCCTCCCTCACACAGGCTCTTGATGCCCCAGTGGCATAGGCAAGAGCCCAGCCTGCTCTCACCTTGACAAACGGCACCCGGTTTTTGTCTTCGTGCACAGACAGGTTTGTCTTGGTCACTGAATCAAGACAGAGGAGGGTGAGTGAGGCCAGCACACCTGGACCCATCCCTAGATACCCCGCAGGCATGAAGACTTCACGGTGGGACACACACACACAAAGGCAATGTTCACAGGGAAGCACCCTTCCTCCCCTCCTCACAGGACTGCGGCTCTTTTCTGGCTCGGTACATGTAAGGGCTGAGCCTTAAACTAGCTCATCTCCTGACTCCCCCAGGCTTTGGGGAATTGTTATTCTGTAGTAAGGGGACTGAACACAGACTCCCTCATGCTAGGAAAGCCCTTGACCTCCTGCCCTATATTCCCCCCTTCCTCGTCCCGTCTCTGTTTTTGCCCTATTAATTGGGGTTTGAAGTAAGGCCTCACTCTTGCTAGGTAGGCTCCACTAATCTCCACCCACCCCTTTTCTTTTTTTCCTTTTGAGACACAATCTCGCTGAACTGCCAAGGGGGAGGGCTCAAAAAAAAAAAAATCACAATCCTGCCTCGGCCTCTGAGTAGCTAGGGTTCCAGGCTAGCATTTCCATCCCTGACTGAAACCCTGTAGAGGAACAGAGTTTAGGCCTCTGGTGTGAAGAGATATGTCCTGGATGCCCAACCACAACCAAACTCCAGCTAAAGGCAGTCTCTCTGTCCTCAGGCTCCTCACAGGCCTTTACTCACTGAGCCCAAGTACTCACCATCCAAAAGGTCTCGGATCTTATCCAGGTAAATCTCAAAGTAAGAAACCTGGTCGGGAAGAAAGTGGATGATGTGAGATGTTCTGTTGTTGACGTTTTAATTTTATTTTTATGTGTATGAGTGTTTTGTCTGTCTGCATGTCTGTTCATCATATGCATGCATGGTGTGAGAAGAGCCCATCAGATCCCCGGGAACTGGAGTTAGAGAGGGTTGTGAGTCACCAGGTATGCGCTGGAAATTGAACCCAGGTCCTCTGGAAGAGCAACCAGTGTTCTTAACCTCTGAGCCCTGAGAGGGGGTGATCTTAAATCTGACACAGGAATCCCAACCAATGTGACTGTCTCAAGGAGGGCAGTGACTGGGAAAGTGCAGGAGAGGACATCTCAGGGAGAAGTCAAGATAACCAGAGTGGGGAGTAGCACTTTAGCTGGTTCATTCTAGGCTTTTCCATCTCTGGGTCCCCAGGAGTCACGTGCTGATCACCTTGATGTGGAACTCCAGGTTCTCATCCATGGAGTAGATGTGGTTGAAGATGTCTCGAGCAATCCGAGGAATGATTCCCATCAGCTGAGGGTCGTGCAGCTTGCCCTGTGGAGTCAAGGCATAGCAGAGTAAGGCTCGCGACGAGACAACGCTGAGGTGGGCAGGGGACACAGAGGTAAAGAGGGACATGAAGAGCACCCTCAGTGAGGAGATGGTCACCGCCATGTCTGCCTTCGAATGGAAGCTGACAACTGAACAGCCTTTGGACTTCCATTGCTGGTGCTTCTCTGGATCAAAGGAGGACAACTGGGGTCACAAGAGGGAGGGAAAGTGGGTGCCTAAAGGGATTCCTCTAAACCTCCCTGCCACACTGCTCATTTCATCCTCCAGACCCTTCTGCCTCTGATTCAGCCCACCCTCGGAGTCCCGATCATCCCCGATCTTCTGTGAGCCTTCCTTGCACCCCTCAAGCCCCCAGTCAGAACTCTCACCTCCATGGTATGTGTTTTCCCTGAGGACGTCTGTCCATAAGCAAAAATTGTGCCATTGTAGCCAGCAAGGACGTCTGGAAGAGAAGGCAGAGAAAGAGATCTGGTGTGTGTAGGGGGTGGCGGCGGCGAGCACGGGGAAATACATTCAGGAGAGACGTCTCTTACCTTTGACGATCTGCATGGCACACGCATGATAAACTTGCTCCTGAGTCGTGTTTGGGGGGAATACACGGTCAAAGACATACGGCTTTCCCTGGCGGGGAAAGAACACAGACATCAGCAGGGAGTGTGAGATGGAAGAGGGACCCGCAGACCCTTCGTCAGCCTGCAGAAGGCAGCTTCCCACTCTGGAGCCCCTGGCGGGAGAAGCGGTTCACATCTGACAGCGGGAGGGGTGCTGTGTGCTCGGGTCACTAAGGAGTGCCTTACGGTGTAAGGGGGTCCTCATCTGGATGTGAGAGCCTAGCACTCCGCTAACCCCAAACACCTTCCAGGGAAAAATGGAGAGGGGGGAATTATCAGTGAAAAGAACCTCAAAGTTTAAAAGCATCTCCCTCTGCAGGGCTGTAAGTCTGTTACAGAACTTCAAGGCACACTAAGACGGGGGCTGGAGAGATGGCTCTGCAGCCAGGAGCATATACTGCTCTTGCAGACGACCTGAGTTCAAGTCCCTGCAGCCACACAGCGGATCGCAAGAGTCCTTAACTCTGTTCCATGGGATCTGGTGGTCTCTCCTGGCCTCTCCCAGCACCAGGCACGTGCAATACACTCAAATATGTATAAAACACTCACATACATGCAATACACTCATGTGTAAAACACACACATACATGCAAAACACTCATCCATCCATGAACTTTATTTTTCTTTTTTAAGACAGGGTTTCTTTTTGTAATAGCCTTGGCTGTCCTGGAACTTGCGCTGTAGACCAGGCTGGCCTTGAATTCACAAGATCCACCTGCCTCTGCCTTCCGCTTGTACCACCACCTGGCTCATAAACTTTTTTTTTAAATATGCAAAATTGGTTACACAGGTGTAGACTGTTCCCTGGGGTATGAGGAAACACGTGTGGAGGCCC
This sequence comes from Chionomys nivalis, assembly GCF_950005125.1. Classification (NCBI taxonomy): domain Eukaryota; kingdom Metazoa; phylum Chordata; class Mammalia; order Rodentia; family Cricetidae; genus Chionomys; species Chionomys nivalis. The sequence continues at coordinate 29,683,357 of NC_080110.1, read as the reverse complement.
TCTGTGCAGATACAGGCACAGTTCCCTCATTTCGAAAGAAATATATGAAATCAGAAATGGGGATGTCCGGTAAGGAACATGGCTTGGGAGAGCACTTGTCTGCCATGACGCGCACAGGACTGACGGCAGACAAACTGGAGCAGGGCCTCAGACCCACAAGTACTGGGCCAGCTTCGGTCATGTGCTGCAGACTGTATATAATCCAGAGAGCTAAGCTTGTTTTATTTTATTTTTAAAAGAGATTCCTTTCTTTTTTTAAGATTTATTTATGGGCTGGGCGATGGTGGCGCACGCCTTTAATCCCAGCACTCCGGAGGCAGAGGCAGGCGGATCTCTGTGAGTTCGAGACCAGCCTGGTCTACAGAGCTAGTTCCAGGACAGGCTCCAAAGCCACAGAGAAACCCTGTCTCGAAAAACCAAAAAAAAAAAAAAGATTTATTTATGGCTCAGAGGTTAAGAGCATTGCCTGCTCTTCCAAAGGTCCTAAGTTCAGTTCCCAGCAACCACATGGTGGCTCACAGCCATCTGTAATGGGGTCTGGCGCCCTCTTCTGGCATGCAGGCATATACACAGACAGAATATTGTATAAATAAATATTTTTTAAAAAAAGATTTATTATGTATATAGTGTTCTATATGCATGTACACCTGCAGGCCAGAAGAGGGCGCCAGATCTCATTACAGATGGTTGTGAGTCACCATATGGTTACTGGGAATTGAACTCAGGACCTCTTGGAAGAACAACCAGTGCCCTTAACTGCTGAGCCATCTCTCCAGCCTCAGTCAAATAATTTCTAATCATATCTAGGGTTTTCTCTCTGCTGCCATCAGTGACAGGTTCTCCAGCTGTGACTCCCTGCCAATCAGACTTATCTGTTAAATTGTTTTATTAGAGCCTACATGTGTCCGTCTGAAATGTGAGCCCCCAGGTCCACCCGTGGCAGAGTTTGGGAGATGAACTTTAAAAAATTAACAAAAGCCCCACCATGTCCCCCAAAAGGAAGGTAGCTCAGCTAGAGTCAGACAGACAGCTGTACGCACGCTCTCCAGTTCAGCACGTGCACACCGTGTTACTCTGGAAAGAGAAACGGGGGAGACACATTTTATTCTTTATGCTTTGTCATTAGTGCTCATGTTTATTTGTTATTTTGGCTTTTTGGTGTTTATTGTTGAGACAGAGTCTCACTGTGAAGTTCTGGTTTGCCTGTAACTCATAACGTAGCCCAGGTTGGCCTGTAACTCACAATGTAGCCCAGGCTGGTCTGTAACTCATGATATAGTCCAGGCTGGCCTGTAACTCACGATGTAGCCCAGGCTGGCCTGTAACTCGTGATGTAGACCAGACTGACCTTGAGCTGGCAGTAACTCTGCCTCTGCCTCTTAAGTGTTGAGATTACAAAACATAGCTTTGGTTATATTCTTTTTTTTTTTTTTTTTGGTTTTTCAAGACAGGGTTTCTCTGTGGCTTTGGAGCCTGTCCTGGAACTATATTCTTTTTTTTTTAAAAAAAGATTTGTTTTAGTCAGGCTTGGTGGCACACACCTGCAGCATTAGGGAGGCAGTGGCAGGAGGATTTCTAAATTCTGCAGCATGAATTCCAGGACAGCTAGGGACTACACAAGAAACCTTGTCTCAAAAAATAAAATAAAAATAGAAAGACTTGGGACTGGAGAGATGGCTCAGAGGTTAAGAGCATTCATTGCCTGCTCTTCCAAAGGTCCTGAGTTCAATTCCCAGCAACCACATGGTGGCTCACAACCATCTGTAATGGGGTCTGGTGCCCTCTTCTGGCCTGCAGGCATACACACAGACAGAATATTGTATACATAATAAAAAATATTAAAAAAATAGAAAGACTTGTTTTATTTTTTAATTACATGTGTATGTATGTACGTGCACACGGGGTGCAGGTGCTCAAAGTGTCCAGAAGAGGGCGTCAGGTCCCTTGAGCTGGAGTTGGGGCTTTTGAGCTGTCAGTCGTAGGTGCTGGGAACAGAGTCCTCTGCAAGGTAGCGTATGCTCTCAACCACTGAACCATCGCTCCAGCTCTATATCATTCAATGTAAAAGTATTTCATTTAATATGTTCTAATGTCTCATCGCTACATACTCTATAGCTGAAGATGCCACGTACTTTGATTACAGGACATATAGAAATCAACCCCAACCCACCAGGAAACTTCCTCCCTGCTAGCTAGTTTTCATGCTAAAAGGCTCCATAGGGGCTTCTGGAGGAGAAAACATGTCAGTGTATTGAACCTCTATGTTACAGTTCCGATCTGCCAGGTAACATGCGCCCACTGGTGCACCGGGGACAAAGCTGTCACCAGGTACACAGCTACTTTCTGGTTGAGGCCCACGCCACAGGGCTGGATTCACACCTGATACTGATCCTCCTAGTCAAAAGTTCATCGCTAACCCAGCAGTTGGGAGGCACGGGCTGGTGGATCTCTGTGAATTCAAGACCAGCCTGGTCTACAGAGCGAGTTCCAGGACGGACAGAGCTACACAATGAGACCCCAGGGCAGTGGTACCTGACCTGTGTGTCAAGATCCCTTTGGGGGGTCACATATCAGTTATTCTGCATATTGGATATTTACATTATGATTCATAACAGCAAAATTACAGTTATGAAGTAGCAATGAATAATTTTCTGGTTGGGGGCCACCACAATGTGAGGAACTGTAATAAAGGGTCGCAACGTTAGGAAGGTTGAAAACCACTGCCCTCGGGTGAAACCAACTGTCGTTATTTTGCTCAATGGACGTGTTTTCAGCTGCATTCTAAACACTTATATTCGTCCCTATAGACCTGGGCTGCGGCCAACATTGGCCAGAGAGTCTTTGTGCAGTGGGTATCAGTCAATGCACAGGTGCGTAATCAGTCAAAGTACTAAGACATGGGAACTGGATGCTCATCCCTAAATGGGATGTATTTATCAGCTCCTGCCCACACATCCCAGCCCTAAATGGGACATTTTTATCACACGCACGCACGCGCACACACACGCACGCACGCGCACGCACATGCACACTCACACATACACACACATGCACACTTACACATACACACACATGCACAAGCGCACGCACGCACATGCACACATTCCAGTCTCAGGGAACCTCGAGGATGAGGTGACAGGTGCACAGGCTGAAGGACAGGGAGAAGCACGGCGCAGTGCTGTTTTCTGGACATGACATGTGTCACTTGGGAACTCACACGGCTTTAGTTGCCACCACCAGACCTGTAGGAGCTCAAGCCAGGCACTCCAGCACAGGTGGGGGAGGCGCTCCAGACCCAGCCTTACCGAGCAGTTGGGGCAGTCGGTTGCTGCTGGGGAAGGGAGAATCGCATGTCTTTTAAGAGGCTTTCCCACTGGCAGGTTTTCTCATGCACCACGGGGCCAGGACTAACTGAACTTACCACACCACCAACATAAAGATGTGTGGGACTCATTGGGGACAAACGGGAGTGGAGGAGGGGAATGGGGGATAGGTGTGATTATGTTGAATTGTATACATGTATACGTTCTCAAGAAAAATTATAAATTACTTTCAAAGATGACACAATAATATCTCTTTTTGTTTGTTTGTTTTGTTTTTCAAGACAAGGTTTCTCAGTGTAGCCCTAGCTGTCCTGGAACTCACTCTGTAGACCAGGCTGGCCTTGAACTCACAGAGATTCGCCCGGCTCTGCTGGGATTAAAGGCGTGCGCCACCACTGCCTGGCACAATAATATATATCCTTTTCCTTATATATCTTTGCACAAAGGAGAAACATTTCTATTTTTAGATACTAAAAACTACAGACTCAGCCAGGCAGTGGTGGCGCACGCCTTTAATCCCAGCACTCAGGAGGCAGAGGCAGGCGGATCTCTGTGAGTTCGAGGCCAGCCTGGTCTACAAGAGCTAGTTCCAGGACTGGAACCAAAACACTACGGAGAAACCCTGTCTCGAAAAAAAAGCTACAGACTCGGGGTGGAGAGATGGCTCAGTGGTTAAAGGCACTGGCTGCTCTTCCAGAGGTTTTGGGTTCAATTCCCAGCAATCACACTGTGGCTCACAATCATCTATAATGAGATCTGGTGCCCTCTTCTGGCCTGCAGGCGTATATGCAGGCAGAGCACTGTATAGTTAGATTAATAAATAAAAATCTTAAAACAAACAAAACAAAACAGAAAAGCTACAGGTTCTACATGGCAGTGCATACCTTAATCCTGGCCAAAGTAGCAGGATCTCTGGAAGTTTGAGGCTAGCCTTGTCTATGTAGTGAGTTCTAGGCCAGGCAAGGCTAAATAGTAAGATCATGTTTCAAAAAATAAATACATATGTGTGTGTGTGTATATATATATATATATATATATATATATATATATATATATATATACATGTGCACACACACACACATATATAGTCTTTGGGGCTGGAGAGATGGTTCAGTGGTAGCACTCACTGCTGGGTTCAATTCCCAGCACCCATATGGTAGCTGACACCAGGCATGCACACAGGACACAGACATACATTAAAACAAAACACCCGTACATGTTAAAAAATAATAGCAATTCCAAAACCACAGAGAAACCCTGTCTCAAAAAATTAATAGTAATAATAATAATAGCAATAAATTAATTTTTAAAAAGGTCTGGAAATGTAAGTTGGTAGAATGATTGCCTACCATGTTCAAAGCCCTGGATTTGATTGCCAGCACAGAATAAACCAGGTGTGGGAGCTCATGCATATAATCCTAGCACTAGGGAGGTAGATGCAGGAAGATCAGAAACTCAGCTGCATAACGACTTCAAAGTCAAAGACTCCGAACCAAAAATAATATTTTAAATTGAATTTGTCATTTGGTTAAAATTAGCTAGAAATATTTATTTGGGCTCTCCAAATCAATACACCCAATGCCCAAGCAGCTGGGCTGAGGAGTGGGGCCTGCAGCTGAACCCTGCTGAAGGACGGGCAAGGCCCTGGGTCTGATCTGATCACCAAAGTAGTAAGTTATACTTAAAAAGAGCAGAGCCAGGAAACAGAATTCACAGAGGAAAAGAGCTGAGGAAGGAAGTCCTTAGTGGGGTGTGATAAACTGATTTTAGCAAGTCATTCTATTCCATTAAGTGCTTAAATATTTATATTCTATACCAAGATTCCGGTGCTAGGAACGCAGTTCTCAAAACACTTACCAAAGTGATTAAGGATCGATATTTTAAAAGTTCACTTCAGTGGTTTGTCTTCAAGAAAAACACAGAAGAAAGTCAAACACCAAGCAATGACAAGTTGAACTGTGGCTCTGAGAGTGTGTGTTTGGCACACATAAGGCTCTGAGCCCCCATCAACCCTCAGCACAGAAAGAAAGAAAATAGAGGACAAGGTGAGGAGAGGAGAGGGAAAAGGAATAACTGGCAAAATGTTTCGGCAGGTGAGACTTCTAACTGCCACATGTGGCCTAAGTTTGACCCCAGGACTCACCTGGTGGAAAGGAGAGAACTGACTCCCATAACTTGTCCTCTGACCTCCACACGTGTGCTGTGGCATGCCAACCCCAACACACACACACACACAAATAAATGCATGTGACTTTATCAAAGAAGAAAAGGAGGAGGTTAGAACTCCATTAAAACAAGTAATGTTGAGCCAGGTACAGTGGTGCATGCCTTTGACCCCAGTCTGGAGAAGCAGAGGCAGGCTTTCTGTGAGTTCAAGGCCAGCATGGTCTACAGAGTGAGTTCCACGATAGCCAGGGCTACATAGTGAGACCCTGTCTAGAAAAACACAGAACAAACAAAGGGAGGTTGGTGTCCATACATTGCCATGTCCAAGATTGATCAACTGAAAAAATAAAAATGATGACTATTGGGCTGGAGAGATGGCTCAGAGGTTAAGAGCACTGGCTGCTCTTCCAGAGGTCCTGAGTTCAATTCCCAGCAACCACATGGTGGCTCACAACCATCTGTAATTTGATCTGGCTCCCTCTTCTGGCATGCAGACTGAACACTGTGTAATAATAAATAAATATTTTTTTAAAAATGATGTCTATTGTCAAGCAGGGGTAGCACACGCCTTTGATCCCAGCATTTGGGAGGCAGAGGCAGGCGGATCTCTGTGAATTTGAGACCAGCCTGATCTACAGAGCAAGTTCCAGGGCTGATACACAGAGAAACCCTGTCTCAGAAAACAAAACTGATGTCTACCTTGGGGGCCGGGGACAGCACGGGGGTAGAGTGCTTACCTAGTAGGCCCTGTGTTCAAGTCCCAAGCAATGCAACACACACACACACACACAGTCTATGAGACTGCATTTTTTAAAAGATAAAAAGACAGATGAGCTCGTATGTGGGCTGTGTACCACGAGTACCAGGGACTATGGACAGAGTGTCACTCAGAGCACCTGGTGTGTGAGCTGCAATGTACAGAAGGTACCCTCCCTGCTCATGACCATGAAGTCCACTTGAGTCCTGAAGGTAGTACACCTCCTGACAATGCTCGTGGCCACAGTGGGTATGATGTGCACTCGGTGTGTGGGAGACACAGTGAAGAAAACAGATAAAGCCACACCTAGGAGCATCATTGCAGGCTGAGCTCACCGCCTTGGTAGCATGCTCCTGAGTGGTCATCAGGCTGTCTCAGACCTTTATATCTTCAGCCCCCATGAGTGTTGAGTGTGAGTTTGGTTCTGCTATCTTTTTTGGCCAGACAGCATCTGCCCTGGTCCTTCGGGGGCAACTGCTCTCTTGCTCCATTCCTGACAATGGAATCAAAGCTGGCACATGGTACACCTGGTTCCTACCCCAAGCTGAATTCTACCAAATAGTGTGTGTGCTGGGGCTCAGCTTGTGGGTAAGGTGTGGGACAAAGGCCTCCTGCCTCCTGGTCATTCCCTGAGCACCGAGTCCAGTTCTCTGGGGGTGGGGGAGGAGAAAATAGGAAAGACAAAAGGTGAAGGGTATGTCTTTTGTACAGAAACAAAAACTAAGCCTTGTGGAGGGCAGGAGTATATGGATAGAACAGCTTTAGAAAACAGATGCCGGCCAGGCGTGGTGGCGCACGCCTTTAATCCCAGCACTGGGGAGGTTGAGGCTGGTGGATCTCTGTGAGTTCAAGGCCAGTCTGGTCTACAGAGCAAGTTCCAGGACAGCCAGAGACACACAGAGAAACCCTGTCTTAGAAAAAACAAACAAACAACAAAAGCAACAACAACAAAGACAGGGAGACAGACAGAAAGGAAACAAACATGGAAGCCAGCATGATGGTGCACACTTGGAATCCCAGCACTGGTGAGGTGGAGGCAGGAGGATGACCATTCAAGGCTAATAAGAGCTACACAATAAGTTCAAGGTCAGCATAGGCTATATGAGACCATCTCTAGAGGAGGAAAAAGAAAAGGAAGAGGAGAAAATAAACGAACCAGAAATGGAAGAGTTACTGATTAAACTAAAAATATAAAAGTATAGATTATGGCCGGGCGGTGGTGGCGCACGCCTTTAATCCCAGCACTCGGGAGGCAGAGGCAGAAGGATCTCTGGGAGTTCGAGGCCAGCCTGGTCTACAAGAGCTAGTTCCAGGACAGGCACCAAAGCTACAGAGAAACTACTCGAAAAACCAAAAAAAAAAAAAAAAAAAAAAAAAAAGTATAGATGATGTTGCGGGATATTTGTATACAGTATGAAGATATATCGCTGTGATTGGTTTAATAAAGAGCTGAAAGGTCAATAGCTAGGCAGGAGGTATAGGTGGAACTTCCAGGCAGAAAGAGGAAGTAGGGGTGCAGAGGAGACACCAACAAGACACGGAGGGAGTCAGACATATGGAATCAAAGAAAGGTAAAAGGCCACAGGATAAAACATAGATTAATAGAAGTGGGTTTATTTAATTATAAGAGCTCATTAGGAACAAGCCAATGCTATAGGCCAAGCTTTCATAATTAATACGACATTTCCATGTTGTTTTTTTTGTAAGCTGCCGGCCCAAAGAAAAATTTATCTACAAGATGATATTACAGAAGAACACGTAGTGACAAGAGACAGTAAACACAAATATTGCTAAACCAAAAGACCAAAAACAGGTGTGTGTACAGTGAGAAATAAAAACACCAACACAAAATAAAGACTATAAAAGAATGGTTCAGTAGGGCGGTGGTGGCACATGTCTTTAATCCCAGCACTTAGGAGGCAGCGACAGGTGGATCTTGTGAGTTTGAGGCCAGCCTGGTCTACGAAGTGAGTTCCAGGACAGCCAGGGCTATTACAAAGAGAAATCCTGTCTCAAAAAAACAAAAATGAAAGGAAAAAAAAAAAAGAATGGTTCTGTTTCTGTAAATATACATGTATATAAACACAGAATAGGTAGTATGTGGCTGCATGTGTATATAGATTTTGCATAGGAGACCATGCTAATAGTTATCCTCGGTCAGTATGGGTTTTATTTCATTTGATGGTTTGGGAGGCACAGGACTTTGCACTGTAGCCCAGGTTAACCAACATTCATGGCAAGCCCCCTAGCTCAATCTCTAGAGGGCTGAGGTAGCAGACTGTAGCCCAGGCTAACCAGCATTCATGGCAAGCCCTCAGCTCAATCTCCAGAGGGCTGGGGTAGCAGGTGGGAGCTACCGTGCAACACTGATTTTAAGGTCTGGGTTTTGTTGTTGCTGATTTGTTTTTTGACTTAAAATTTCTGCAGTTGTACAGGGCGGTAGTGGCACATGCCTTTAAGCCCAGCACTCGGGAGGCAGAGGCGGGTGGATACATGGTGAGACCCTGTCTGAACAACAACAGCAACAACAAAAACTTCTTCCAAAATAAGAGGTTTTTTTTTTTTTTCTGTAGACCAGGCTGGCCTCAAACTCACAGAGATCCACCTGCCTCTGCTTCCCAAGTGCTGGGACTAGAGGCGTGCACCACTACTGCCTGGCTAAAATGATCTCTTTTTAAAATCAGAACATCTAATGTTTTTGTTGTTTTTATTTTTTTTCTTCATTTTACATTCCAACCACAGTCTCTCTCACCCCTCCCCCAACTCCCCTTTGCCTCCCCTCCAGCCTACCCCCCCCCATCCACTCCTTCTAATGGGTAAAGGCTCCCATGGGGAGTCAACAAAGTCTGGCACATTAAGTTGGGGCAGGACCAAGGCCCTCCCTCCTGTGTTAAGGCTGAGCAAGGTATCCCACCATAGGAAATGGGCTCCAACATTCATGTTTCAGTAACTCATTATGTAGACCAGGCTGGCCCTGAACTCATAGATCCTCCTGCTTCTGCCTCCGTAGTGCTGAGGTTAAAGGTGTGAGACAACACACCCAGCCCAGAAAATCTGAAGTTTTTAAATAAACAGATTAATATCCTTATTTTCAACACGACAGAGGTATCAGCATACAGGAGAGAGGTCTCCTAGAATGACCCCAGATAACAATTTACGCAGCAACAATTTACATGTTGAATGAAATGAATTTTACGTGCTGATATGGAAAAATTTCCAAGGCTCAATGGTAATTTTTTCAAAAGCACAAAATAGTGTGTATACTATGCTAACATATGCACAAAAATGTCTGTGTGCTGGCTAGTTTAATATCAACTTGATATAAGCTAGTCATCTGAGAGGAGCAAGCCTCCATGGAGAAAATGCCTCCATAAGATCCAACTGTAGAGAAGCCTCTAGGGCATTTTTTAAATTAGTGGTTGTTGAGAAAGGAACGGCCCAGTCCACTGTGAGTGGTACCACCCCTGGGCAGGGGTCCCAAGTTTTATAAGAAAGCAGATTGAGCAAGCCAAAGGGAAAAACCAGTAAGCAGCACCCCTCCATGGCCTCCGCATCAGCTCCTGCCTCCAGGTCCCTGCCCTGTCTGAGTTCCTGCCCTGACTCCCTTCAGTGATGGACAGCGGTGTGACAGTGTAAGCCAAACCGTGTCCTCCTCCTCTTGCTTTTGGTCATGGTGTTTTGTCACAGCAATAGAAACCCTAACTTAGACAGCAGGCTTGTACATACGTGCTTCACTGGAAATGTATATAATGTGTAACCTGTACGTACTTGAGACTAAGTGAATAGAATGTCTGCAGTACTTGGTTGTCAGTGTATTTAATGTACACATGCACACGTGTACTTGGTTGTCAGTGTATATAATGTATACATGCACACGTGTACTTGGTTGTAAGTGTATTTAATGTACACATGCACACGTGTACTTGGTTGTCAGTGTATATAATGTACACATGCACACGTGTACTTGGTTGTCAGTGTATATAATGTACACATGCACACATGTACTTGGTTGTCAGTGTATTTAATGTACACATGCACACGTGTACTTGGTTGTCAGTTTATTTAATGTACACATGCACGCGTGTACTTGGTTGTCAGTGTATTTAATGTACACATGCACACGTGTACTTGGTTGTCAGTGTATTTAATGTACACATGCACACGTGTACTTGGTTGTCAGTGTATATAATGTACACATGCACACATGTACTTGGTTGTCAGTGTATATAATGTACACATGCACACATGTACTTGGTTGTCAGTGTATTTAATGTACACATGCACACATGTACTTGGTTGTCAGTGTATATAATGTACACATGCACACATGTACTTGGTTGTCAGTGTATATAATGTACACATGCACACATGTACTTGGTTGTCAGTGTATTTAATGTACACATGCACACGTGTACTTGGTTGTCAGTGTATATAATGTACACATGCACACGTGTACTTGGTTGTCAGTGTATGTAATGTACACATGCACATGTGTACTTGGTTGTAAGTGTATTTAATGTACACATGCACACGTGTACTTGGTTGTAAGTGTATTTAATGTACACATGCACACATGTACTTGGTTGTCAGTGTATATAAAGTTTTTGGAAGTGCCCACGGAAACCGGCGGTGGTATGTTTCTGAAAGAAGGCTACAGTAGAGAAGCACAAGACTTATTGAAAGGTTTGATTAACAGTTACAAAATGAGGTTGGCATGACAGCATCTGTATGTAATCCCAGCACTCAGAAAGCAGGCAGGAAGATCTCAGTGAGTTTCAAACTAGCCCGGTCTACAGATTGAGTTCCAGGACAGCCAGGGCTGTTACACAGAGAAACCCTGTCTTGGGAAAAAAATTATAAGATGACCAAGGCACGGTGATATGTTCCTGTAGCCCTAGTACTCAGGAGGCTGAGGCAGTAGAATTGCCATGAGTTCAAGACCAGCCTGAGCTACATATGAAGGTTGTTTGAAAAATAAAAATGGCCAGGCGGTGGTGGTACATGCCTTTAATCCCAGCACTGAGGAGGCAGAGGCAGGTGGATTAAAGACGTGCGCCACCACCGCCCGGCTCTACTTTAATTCTTTAACTGTAATGCACATCCATGTTTCTCCTACCCAGTGGCCAGAAACAGAAACAGCGCATGTCTATCTCAGACCAATGTTTTTCACCAACGATCTCTAGCCACGCTGCCTAGAGCCAGGCACCCAGCTAAAGGGCATTAAATATAACTCTACAGCCAGTCTGGCCCCTCCCATCCTCCCTTCTCCCCGGGGAACACAGGTACCAACACACTCAAATCTACACCCACTCGGTTCAAAACATCCCTGGTGGTTGATTCCAGAAAGCACTGGATGTGTAAAATGGAGGGCGCTCTCCAAGTGCTGAAGCTAAGAAGTGCCTGGGAACCCAGGCTGGAAAGAAGCAATGGAGTACAGAGGGAAGAAGGGTGGGGCTCTTGTGTCTGTGAGGGTAAAAGATAACCAGGAGCTAAGAAATGGGTGCTTTTATCATTCTGTGATGGGCCATGAATTTATTATGATTTCATTACTTCCTAATTCTTTTTTTAAAAATATTTATTTATTTATTATGTATACAATATTCTGTCTGTGTGTATGCCTGAAGGCCAGAAGAGGGCGCCAGTCCTCATTACAGATGGTTGTGAGCCACTATGTGGTTGCTGGGAATTGAACTCAGGACCTTTGGAAGAGCAGGCAGTGCTCTTAACCGCTGAGCCATCTCTCCAGCCCCACAAGCTACTTTTTATGTTTGTTGGATAAATAGATATCGAGGAGAAGTATAGAGGTTTGGTGGTTTAGACGAAACCATCCATAAGATAGCCAAGTGCTGCCGGGTGGTGGTGGCGCACGCCTTTAATCCCAGCACTCGGGAGGCAGAGGCAGGTGGATCTCTGGGAGTTCGAGGCCAGCCTGGTCTACAAGAGCTAGTTCCAGGACGGGCACCAAAGTTACAGAGAAACCCTGTCTCGAAAAACCAAAATAAATAAATAAATAATAAAAAAATAAAAACATAGCCAAGTGCTTAGCCCTTCCAAATCCCACTTGTGCAGGGACAAAGTATATAAAAATAACATCTTTTACTTGTTTTTTGTTGTTTTTGTTTTTCAAGACAGAGTTTCTCTGTGTAGCCCTGGGTGTCCTGGAACTTGCTCTGTAGACCAGGCTGGACTCAGACTCACAGAGATCCACCTGCCTCTGCCTCCCGAGTGCTGGGATTAAAGGTGTGCATCACCACTTAAAAAATATTTTTATCTTTATGTGTGTGATTGTTTGTTTACATGTATGTATTTATGTGTATCTTGTGCATGCCTAGTGCATGTGGAGACCAGAAGAGGGTAGCTAATCCCCTGGAACTGCCAGTGCTCTTAATCTCTGAGCTATCTCTCCAGCAATCCCCTTCCCTACTTTTTTTTTTTTAAAGGCATGATCTTTCTGTGGAGTCTAAACTGTCTCAAACTTTCAATCCTTCTGCCTCAGCGTCTTGAATACTAGGATTTACAGGGTGTGTACCACAGGGTGTGTTCAGCTAACTTTCAGCTGTTACCAGGAGTTTATTTGGGGCCTAGGGGCACACACCCATAATCCCACTCAAGAGGCTAAGGCGTGAAGGTTACTCTCAAATTTGAACTTGAGCCACCCTGGACTACACAGTGAGTTGTAAACCTGCCCAGGACACAGAGCAAAAACCTATCTCAAAAAAATAATAAACAGGAGCTGGTGAGATGGCTCAGTGGATAAAGGCGTCTGCCGCCCAGTCTGAGTTCCAACCATGGGACTCTCTTGGTGGAAGGAGAAAGAAAGCTGATTCCTGCAGACTGTCCTTTGACCTGCGCTGGCATGCCCTGGCATGTGTGCCCCACCCCACAAATAAATAAAAGTAAATTTAAAATAAGATAGAAACAGAGGCTGGGAGGTGACGCAGTAAGATCCCTTGCTGTGCACGCATGAGGACCTGCGTTCATATCTCCAGCACCCACAGAAAACCCGGCCATGGGCTGTGTGTATCTGTGACCTTAGTACTGGGAAGCAGAAACAGGTAGATCCCAGGGCACCACTGACCACCAGCCTAGTCACGATGGTGAGCTTCAGGTGAAGAGACTGTCTCAATGGGAGCAGGTGGCCAGCAACAGAGGAAGACACAGACATCCTCCTTTGGCCTCTGCAGATGGACAAATGTGCAAGCTCACTCTCACACACATATTTTCACACATACACACACATGCATACAGTACATATACTCCCCAAATAAAAATAAAAACATAAAACAATGGCTATGAGAATCCTACGAGGTAAGTGTGTTTATCCTCGCTTTATAAATGAGGAGGCTCAGAGAGGTCTCGTTTTCCCACAGCCACACAGCCAAGAAATGATGAGCATGGTTTCAAACCCTCGCGGTTCTGACTTCAATCTCACACTGACAGTGAGCAAGGAATCACAAACACCAGCCCTGCCCCACATCCCAGCCTTCTCTTGGCTTTGCCCTTGCTGCCTCATGTCTTCCCGGATCTGTATTTCTCCAAGTATTTTAAGTAGAACTAAAGCTTTTCATCACCTCCTTCTCTAACTTCTACCCCATTTCAGAAGTGTTCTCCCCCAAATCTTTTCCACCCTCTCCTCCAGGTAGCTTCACACCCAGATAATGCCAAAGCCTCCAAAACTGAATGACCTGCTCCATTAGAAGCACTCCTGCAGAAGTCTCTGCACCTCTGAGCTGCTCTCTCCCAGCCCTGCTAGCTCCACACTCCTCCTCGCCTTCCCCAGAGGCTCTCCCTGGAAAGCCCACAGTCAGGGCTCTGTGCTGTCTTTGAACCCACTCTGAGCTTCCCTTCATCGGCTGGCACAGGAGAGGCCTCAGCACCTAACAATGTTTTCTATAACATGTGCTGCTTGATGCTAATGGGGAGATAAGATTAGGGGCTCAAGGACCTGTTCAGTTGTCAAGAAAGCCCTTCATCGAACCCGAACTTCAAGCACCAGGCCCTATTCTGTGGTGACACCCCTGGGTATTGTTACCATGGCAATGCTTGAGAGACACTAGCCACAGCGAACATTGCCTCAGCTCTCCATTTTCCTTCATGGCTCTCCCCTCAAAGCTAAAGAGATACTCGCTTTCCCTTCAGAGATCACAGGACCCTCAGAGTCACGATGGTTGCACATGGCTGCAATCCCAGCATTCAGGAAGCCGAGACAGGATATGGAGTCTGGGTCCAGACTGGAATACCTGGAGTTCCCAACTATCCTGAGATAGAAGGACTGTCTCAAAAACAAAACAAAACAGAACTGGGCCAGGGAGACGGTCCAGAGGGTGATGGTGCCGCCAAGCCTGGTGTAATTCAACCCCCAGGATCTCCATGGGGGGAGGGGGAGACTCTTGAAAGTTGCCCTCTGCCTCTCACATGTGTGCTGTGGCATGCCACCACCCACATCATACTCACAAAATAAATAAAGTCATATAATACCAACAAAATACAAGCCAAGTGGTAATGGCGCACGCCTTTAATTCCAGCACTCAGGAGGCAGAGGCAGGCAGATCTCTGAGTTTGAGGCCAGCCTGGTCTATAGAGTGAGTTCCAGAACAGCCAGAGCTACACAGAGAAATCCTGTCTCAAACAAACAAAAACAAAACAAAAGACAATTTGCTTAACTTTTGGGAGGCCTGAGTTGGACAGTTGAAAAGGAGAGAGAGAGAGAGAGAGAGAGAGAGAGAGAGAGAGAGAGAGAGAGAGAGATTTTGCTTGAAATTGATTGATTCCTTGCCATCACCCCTCCCCCACATCTGGCACAGATGCAGTGACCCAGGCTGGAACAAAGAGGAAAAGCCAGAGAGATACCTAAATGAGTTCAGTGAGAAAAATCAGACTGGATTTGAGCGTAAAAAGAGCAAAACAAAACAGAACACCACACGTACGTAGGCCGTGCCCCAGGCAGCCTTTTACTATGACTCAGGCTGCTGACTTTGTCAAATCCCACCCCCTAGGAACCTGAGAGAAGTCAGAGAGTGGGGCAAAGACAAGACCTACAGAACCGTTGCTGCTCTACCCTCTGCCAGCCCAGGCGCAGGAGGGCCTCTGAAGGCCAGAGCAAGTTACAGTGCTGAGCAGAGAGGAGAGGGAGTCGGGCTGCTGGCTCTAGTGGGTGATGCCCTCCCACTCCACCCAGCCTGCTTTCCCTCGCCTTCCCAGACATTCTGAAGTGGCTTCTCCACTGGTCATCAGGCAGAGCCCCCCACACTGGCTCCCAAAGGGAGCCAGAGGAGAAAACAAGAGGCAGAAGTTGCCATTGCCATACGGGAACCATCAAGACCCTCCTCACAAGCATCTCCCTCCGAAGCCATCCTTCGGCAGAGTGAAGAATGGTGGCCCAGAGGGCAAGCAGCTCGGAGGATGCCGCCTGAGACAAAATGGTCCCCTGGAAGACTTACATCTTGAGTAAGAGATTGACAGGAGGGCTTGGGTAAGGAACAATTCAGGAGACAAAGGTATAGCCCTACCAGTATGAACCAGACAGGTAAGAGGAGACCAACTACGAAGCTGAGATAGAATCTGCAAACCGGGGGGACATGGACTTCTTTTTACCCCCCATCCCCACCCCTGGTGTCTCTTCTGTTTAGCTGGACTAAATGGTCAGATGATTCCCTCACCCTTCCTCCCAACATCACAGGCCAGGACCCATCCCACCCACCAGGATGGCCTACAGAGCCTAGGGAGCCCATCTTCGTATAGTGGATAAGGCTAATGAAGTTAGCTTTAAAGTAGGTACCCTTAGTGCCTTTGCTCCCCATGACCACCCCTCCTGTTTTTCAGTCTTTACAGCTTAAAAGGACCTCAAAGCACAAATCCCCTTACTTAAAGACTGACAGTCAGGATACTCAGAAAGAGAGGGGTCCCTAGGGCTGACCAGGGATTTCTTTTAACCTGACCACGCTGACCAAACAGCAAAGCCTAGGTCCCTAAGGTAAACAGGGGTGCTCTCCGTGGGGCAGAAGCGTTGAGCTGAGTTCACTGTGTGAGAAGATGACAGGCTAGGGTAGGAGCCTGGGGCTTTTTGGGGGACATGTTTACAAAAGGTTCTGCTCCCCAACTCGAAGGTCCAGGTGTCGCCTTTCTCCTTGCTTTATGCCAAGCACCGTGGACGAAGACCCGGGAGAATCACCCTGACCTTGAAGATTGCCCTCATAGATGCCCCTCCCTTCCAAACCTGGCAATGGTTTCTTGGCTTAGTACCCTCAAAACCCTGCAGAACTCAACCCTTCACAGCCCGAAGTCCCTTTAGGCCATCACAGATAACGATCTGGACCAGAAATCTGGGGAGGCAAGGGGGACACAAAGGAAAATCATGTGTGTTTTGGAGTCCCAGACCCCAGTCCAGTTCCATAGACTGAACAGATCTATGGATTCTCAGCATGACCTTGAGAAAGTCATTCAACTTCCTTGGGCCTCAATCTCCTAATCTGTAAAATGGAAATATGCACACGACTTCAGACTGTAGTTTTGAGAATTCAGCAGTAAACAGACTACCAAGGACACGGTACATGGTAACGTTCCTGAAGATCTCAGGGCTTCCATGATGAGGTGGTGGTCAACTACTACACTCCATGAGATTTTCAAGATTAGATGGATAAGCAAGTATGAATGAACTCGGGGCTTGAGCATTTTGACTTGGGAGGGTTCAGGGAGTCTGAAATTCTCTTGATACTATACTTGGGATAGAAAGGCAGACGCGTCCTTACGGTTCTGGAGGCTACCTCCTCAATTGGGTGTGGCATCCATCGATGTATTTCTTTCCCAGAAACCCTTCATCAGACCTGTACTCCCTCCCCCGCCCAAGTCCAGGCAGCAACACTTCGGGGATGATGAAGGGCTAGCCGGTCCTAGAATCCATTCCCATTCATTCCTCCATAGGGACCCTAGACTTCTCATTTCTGATCTAGCCCATCTACTAATCTTCCCCTCCCTTCGTGGAGGTTGGGGCAGAGATGCAAGCCAATAACAAAGAGAAAACGCTCTTTCTCGGGGGAGGGGGCATCCCCAAAGCAGGGAACTGGCTCTAAGGGGTGGTAACATTTCAAGAGAGTGGCAAAGACAGTTGGGGCTCCCGATGACGATGAAGGAGCCCCCTCCCACTCTGCAGAGACTTGGCTGCAGGCCTAAGCAGGCCACACCCAGCCATCCTGATGCAGGGGAGAGGAGGGGCTGCGGCGGGTGGAGGGTGAGTAACCCGGAGCCGCTGCAGAATGACAGGCGTAGGGGCTAAGTCTTAAGGTGAAAAGATGTTTGCATCACGCCTCTCCTCTGATTTCCTTTGGATGCAGCACTCACCCCAATAATGACGCTGTCGTCCCCTTGAAAAATGGGGATGAACTTGTCCCCCCGCAGAATCTCCGCCTGGTTCAGGGGCCGAAATCGGCAAAGCACCTTGATGCTGCATTCGTTGTTGGTCTCCGCCATGGTGGTCGCCGACGAGGGGCTGGGGCAAGTCTTCGGCTGCACGGGGTAGTGTGTGCTCCGAAGGAAGGGAGCGCTGAGCTGGGGTCAAAGCGGAGGACAGGTGATCTGTCGCTGGGGCCAAGGAAGCAGCTGGGACGCCCGGGCGAAGGCGCGCTTTCGGTCTCCTGCGGCACTGGATGCGGCGACCTGGGCGTCTGGTCCTCTCTCCGCGCTGTGCCTGCCTCTCCGCCCCTCGCGCTGCAGCCGCGCTGCGGGCCTGGGCGGGGCGCGCAGGAGCAGCGAGGGCGGGGTTTCCTTCGCAGGGGGTGAACCACACTGGACAGTGACCACCCAAAGGTGGAGTTTGGCTCACCTGGCTCCTCAATCCTTAAGACTCGCGGATAACCATGTACTCACCCCTTCCCCTCACAACTCACTTCACTACGGGAGACCCGTTTGTTCCTTCTTAGACTCCACCTACTGGAATCGTTAAGGGGACTAAGGTGGGCCTGTGGCCTGCCTGGGGAAGAGCACCAACAGGCCTTCCATTCCTTTATTCCAGAGCATACCCCAAATGCTTTACAACCCTCTTTTCATATTTAAATCACACTTGTCATTCTGCCCCCCACCCCCGCCCCCAGTTTGTTTCTGCTGCCCAGAGGTACTCATGACCCAGTTGGCCTTCCTGGATGTGTGCCTATGAAGTGGAGTCCAGTCCCATGCCTTGGAGAAGCGGCTGGAAGGTCTAACTTATTCCCCTCCTTTCTTCACAGAAGGTACTATCTGGTGATAGTCAGGTCCCCAAACAGAGTGAAGCCAAACCAGCTTCTTGGTCATCAGCACTCACAGGCAGATGGAGTCCTCAATGATGCCACCGAGGTTGGGGCTAGGGTACAGACAGGCAGGGGTAGCTTTTGCAAGAGAAAGGGAGCCTAAAAGCCTGAGGAAAGGGTGATGATAAGAACAAAGGCCAGAGGTACTGTGTGAGGATATTCCAGGGCAAACAGCTATATTTGGGTTTCAGGCAGGCTTAGATATCTGTGTGCATTTACTGTCCTCGTTCCCTTTGGACAGAGTTCCAACACCCCAGCTCCTTTCTCAAGGCATTCTTTCCTTCTCCCAGTTTCCTGGTCAGAAGAAAAGAAAAGAAAACCCAGGGAGTTCTTGTCCTTCCTCCCCTTGGGTCAGGCTCCGACTGCAGCCCCTGAGCAGAAACATCGAGAGCTGACCAAATTGATTTTGCTCAATGTCACAGGCTCTGCTAGCCAACAGAGAACTAGGCTGCAGGACTTGAGGTTTTAGCCAAGAGGAGGAGCAGGGTGATGGGAGAAGGCAGGAGGGGATGGAGGCCTCCGCTCAGAAATTGGTCAGGGTCTAGGTCAGTTAGGCACTATGGGGCAAGGGTGAGATGACAGTGACCTAGACAAACAAGCTCTCATCCTCCAGGAACCCACTGATCCAGGCCTCTGCCACTCATACACCTTGACTCTTAAGGGGACTGAAGGAAAGGAGTTGGAAGCTGCACACGAGAGTTCGGGGTCCTGGCGACGGAGGCCGAGGCTCGGACACAAGCCAGGAATGAGAATGACAATGAGTTCCTAACTCAGGAGCTCTACAGGCAGTTGTCTGGCACTATTTCTGAGGACTGCAGCACCTTGCAAGCTCAGGAAATATACCGACATTCTGCCTCTAGAAGCAAAAAAGTGGCTTCCTTAGTGAAATGGCTTCAAAATGCCAGTCCATAGGAGGGTCACTGGTCAGAGGTGAAAGTTCATTGGGTACATGCTCCGCGAACACACACACACACACCACACGATAAGTTCTTATACAGCTGCACCAGTCGTTCTTCAAAGAACTTTTCCTTTAATTGTTGAGATGGGGTGGGAGGGGTTCCTCTATGTAGCTCAGGCTAGCCTAAAGCTTGGTATGTAGTTCAGATTGTTCTCTATGTAGCTCAGGCTAGCCTAAAGCTTAGTATGTAGTTCAGACTGTCTTGCACTCTTCATGCCTCAACCTCCACAGCCGCCCACTGCTGGAAGTTTATGTGGGTGCCACCATGTCTGGCTTGAGAACCTCTTTTATCCTGCGTTTATCTTTTTATGTCTTTACTAGATAGGGATAGCGATAGCGCGTTGTCGGCTTTGTATTTGTTTTTCTCCTCCTCCTCTTCTGTCATTTTGAGACAGGGTTTCTCTGTGTAGCTCTGACTCTCCTGGAACTCGCTCTGTAGAGCAGGCTGGCTTTGAATTTAGAGACCTGCCTGTCTCTGCCTCCCAAGGGCCAAGATTAAAGATGTGCCCCACTACGCCTGACCTTCTCATCTGTTTTAATAACGGCTCAGTAAGATGGCTCAGCAGGTAAAGGGGCTCACCAGCAACCCATGACCTGAGTTTGATCCCCAGGACCCCCAGGGTGGAAAAAGAAAACAAACAACAGTTGTTCTCTGACCTCCAAACTCATGCAAAGACACCTGCACACCGTGCACGTGCAAACACACACACACACACACACACGCACACACACATACACACACAACAATAAATTTGATAAATTAAATTAGGGGTTCTATTGTCATGTATTTATTTGGCAAAGGAAAAGAGTACCCTATTATGTCTGTTCTCCGGAAAAGTTTGCTCTTGTCCTGGGCACAAAGCTACTGTGTGCAAGGTCCTGAGTTCAATACTCAGCACTGAAAAGGGAGTTCCAGGCCACCCTGGGCTACAGTTCAAGACCCTGCGTGAGTGCTCGCTTCGGCAGCACATATACTAAAATTGGAGCGATACAGAGAAGATTAGCATGGTCCCTGCGCAAGGGTGACACGCAAATTCGTGAAGCGTTCCATGTTTTTTTCATTCTAGTTTATATTTTCATTTAAATCTTTAGGTTAAGTTTAAGCTTTTTAAAAGTTAGTTTTGAGAATTGAGACACAATACTAATAGTGTAGGAATTGGTGAGGCCTTGACTTAAAGCTTTCTTTGTACTGTGATTTCCTTTTGGGTGTATTTTGCTAAGTGAAACTTGTTAAATTTTTTTCTTAAAATAAAGACTTTTTCACAATGAAAAAAAAAAAAAAAGACCCTGCGTGAACTTCCTCCTGTTTCCAGGGACTATTAATGAAGCGATGACCACCATGGAGTGCTCAGTCAGTCTCGGAGCCATTTTGAAAACAAAACAAAAATCCATAAATAGTATACCCGGATAAATTTGAATTTCAGATTATTATATGCATATCACAAAAAGAATAAGATGCATGCTTTTATATTAAAAAATTGCTAGCTATTTACCTGAAATTCAATTTTTAAAAAACAGTTATTATTATTATTTTTTCTTTTTTTTTTTTTGGTTTTATTGAGACAGGGTTTCTCTGTGGTTTTGGAGCTTGTCCTAACAGTTATTATTATTATTATGTATTTTATGTATATGGGTGTTTTGCCTTCATGTATGTCTGTGTACCATGTGTGTGGCTGGTGTGCTCAGAGGTCAGAAGAGGGCATTGGATTACTTGGAACTGGAGTTACAAATGGTTGTGAGTTATCATGTGGGTTCTGGGAATCGAACCCGGGTCCTGCAGAAGCAGCCAGTGCTCTTAACCACTGAGACATCTCTCTAGCTCCTGAAATTAAAATTTAAGTAGGGGCCCTCTATTTTGTCCGTCAGCCCTAATCTGAAAAGACCGCTTCACTTTTCATTCCTTACAGTTATTCACAATGTGACGAGCTTTGTGATTTCATCTAGTCCGTTACTAGATGTTTGAAAATAGGAATTATGCGATCCCTTTAATAGAATATTAAAAATAAGAGAAAATAAATTGTATGAAATAGCTCCCTAAGGTGTGTTATTGTCGTTCCCAGACCAAGCCCCAGAGGACCAGGACTACATATCCCACAATGCCACTCGGCGTCTCCTCGCCATTACCTCATTCTCTGTCGCTCTCACCAATCCCAGCTTCTCCAGGGGTGTGGTAGCGGGCTGTCCTCGCGACTTTTGCTGTACCCTGCTGCCGGGCTACTCCTGTCGCGAGACTTCCTGCTCCTCTGCCGCTCCCTTTACCGTCGCCTGAGCCGGGGATCCGGACCCAGCCTCGCCCCCACCCGGTCACCGGCCCCGGCTCCACCGAGGCCTCGGTCCCCCAGCCCCGCCTCGCCGCCGCCATGGCGGACCCTAAATACGCCGACCTCCCCGGCATTGTGAGTACAGGGCCGGGCCCGGCTCCCCAGACCGCGCCCCCGATCTCCCAAGGACCCCCAAGAGAAACCAACCCGCGACCCCTCCCGCTGGCAGCCCCTTCTCCGCCCCAAGGGTTATCGCCTCTCGCCCTTCGACGGCTGCAGCACCTTCTGGACTGCCGACCCGACCGGGCCGGGCCGTTGGACTCCGCGTCTGGCCCCCTTTCTGGCAGTAGCCGGTTTCTCCGCCCAGAATTCGCCTCCGGGCGCTTTCCACTTGTGCCCGAGTGTTTGTATCATCCATGTCAACACTGCCCTTGTCGCCCCAAATTTCCCGATTGCCTACCCCCGCATCCTTACTCCAGCCATACTCAGTAGGCCACTTGATGATGGCCTTCATCTTGCCAGGGAAGAGGTTACTGTCGCAGAAACCCTGTGCCAGTAGGGAGCTCTGTCCCTTGGGAGCACCTGTGCCTACTCCTCATGCACAAGCCGGCATGTGCACTTCGTTTGTGCTACCCTGCATTCTCAGGGCGGGGAGACTGGCACACAAGACCTTGAGAACTAAGGCCCTGAGTCACTCTCAGCCCTTGTTGCAGTGGAGTGGATGCAGGGCCTAACTCGAGGAACTGTCATCTGCTTAGGACAAAGTCGTTACCAAGGACTGGCCTCTCAGCCATGTCCAGGGTAACATCTCTCTTTTCACATTGGTCGCTTACCCCAGGTCCCAGTTTGTACCTGGGGTTATTGAGATGTGGGAACTGACATACTCTCGGCACGGGGAGTGGAAAACAGACAGAATCCTTGAATCACAGTCCGGATTTTGCAGTAGCTTGTTCAAAGGGCATGGGGACAAGAGGGGTATGCTGGGGTAGTGAGATCGGGTGGTCCTTCTACCTGCAGGCCAGGAACGAGCCAGATGTTTATGAAACCAGCGACCTACCTGAGGATGATCAAGCAGAGTTTGATGCGGTAAGACTATGTGCTGCCTCAGGATCCCTCTGGCCTCTTACCTCTCTCCCCCAGATAGTTCTTTCCCTTCCCTGGCAAGCCACAGCAATAAGTGGGTATGCCAACCCCAGCCTGGGTGTTCTCAGGGTCTTCAAAGGCTTTGCTGAGCTGCCCATCATCAATGAACAATGTCAGAAAGGAGGGTCGAGCCAGTAGGACTACAACTAACAAGACCTGCTGGTAAAACCCAAGTCTTAGGTTTTCTAAATACAACTGAAATACCTCGGAACAGTTATAATCTCGATTAGTGATTAAATAGGCCCCGGGTTCTAATCCATACTTTGAATTATAAAAGCTTGAACATTAATAAATGGCTTAAGGTTGCAGTAGGCCTTTTTGTTTTATTATATATCTTACCCAATGCATCCCTATTAGTATTTACCAAGAACTGGAATTTGAACCATTAGGAGCCATTAGGGAAGGTGTAACAAATGTCTTGGAGACTCCAGAAAAATAAGAGGCCTGGTTAGAGCAAAGTAATTTTGAGGAAAAACATAAATCTTATAATCAGCGGAGAAGAGACCGTGATAATATATTAGATTTGCTCGATGAGCTCATTGTGTTAATCAAGAATGGAATTATTTTCTATCATTTAACAGATATGCTCATTCTGTTTTGATTTTTTTCCCAGTGCAGAGGAAGAGGCGTCCCAGCCCCTATGGAGCCCTTGACTAATGTGACAATTAGGACGCATACAGGAAGTAGAGAGGAGAGTTAGGAACGCATAGGCAGCGTAAGAAAAAGCCTAAAGTGAGTTAGCAGAAGTCATTATCGTGCTGTGGGGACAAAGCCCAGCAACGGCTTGTATAGATCTGCTTCATTATCTCCAAAGAAAGCTGAGCTGGGCTCACATTGGTGCTATGAGTCCTCAGTGTAGGTGTGGCCAACAAGTCCTGGGGACATTCTCAGCAGGCCCAGTATGTGTGTCTGTTAGTCCTGTGCCATGTCTGTGGAGCTGGTAGTTCTGGGGAATGTTGGTTGCTGGCTTATAATGATATGGCTTGGCGTACTCACTTATTCCTCATTCTGTTCTCCCCTGTGGGAATGTTTCCTACACTGTGGGGCATAGCTTCCCTGTCCCTTCTCTCAACAGTGTGTCCCTTGTGGCTTCTGTATTTGCTGGCATGTCAGTCTCCCTCTCCCTCCTGCCCCCAGCTTAAGTATCTGGAGATAATGCAGATGATGTCATAGCCAATACTTGAATGTAAAGCTGTCCCTCCAAGGGTGTCTTAGTTAACCCTGTGCTCATAGAGTAGTAAAAGGTACAGGTACGATGAGGAATTCCTGAACCGAAGACCCGCGCGAGACCTGCCTATAAAATAATCAGGCCTTGGAGGCAGTGGATAGAACTCTGTCCCTTTTCACGTAACCGTGATGCAAATGGACAATGCCACCCTGTTTCCAAACAAACAAATCCATCATCGTTTTCTTCTTGGAGGTACAGGGATAACTCTTAATACAGACATGATGGAGCCTGAGTATAAAGCTCTGATTGGCTCCTTTTCCTCGCTGAGCCTGAGCAGCCTATGGCTGTGGGGGAGAACAGTGAGTTTGTTTCCTGCAGCCTGTTACCCAGGAAGTGGCTGTGAAAGGGCCTGGGAGTCAGCGGTAAACATTGGTGATTGGAAGTGGCTCTCATCACCCTGGCTCAGAGAGGCGTGTACGTGGAGAGCTGAGTTTTCTCCTGATGTCAGCTAATGTCTCTGGCCCCCTCCGTGTCCCTGTGGGCCTTCGGAAGGCAGCTTTCGGGAAGTGAGCTGCATAATGACTCTGCTGCTGCTCATGACGCTGACGTAAATGTACAACTTGAGGAGCAGTGCAGTTGTGGGCCTCCTACTTAGAGCTGTGCAGTGCAGTTGTGGGCCTCCTACCTAGAGCTGTGCAGTGCAGTTGTGGGCCTCCTACCTAGAGCTGTGCAGTGCAGTTGTGGGCCTCCTACCTAGAGCTGTGCAGTGCAGTTGTGGGCCTCCTACCTAGAGCTGTGCAGTGCAGTTGTGGGCCTCCTACCTAGAGCTGTGCTGTGCGGCCTGGGTGTTGGCTGGGGCCTGTCCACTCCTCATCTCCTGGGCTCTTTGCCGGAATCTCCAGATTAAAAAAAAAGTACATGTAAGGCTATGTAGCAAGAATGTCTCCCACCACTGCCCGCCACTCAGTTCTATTTTGGAGACAGGGTCTCATTCTCTCACCCTCTCTGGCCTAGAACTCCATATGTAGACCAGGCTGGCCTAGAATTTAGAGATCTGCCTGTCCTTTTCTCTGCTTCCCAAGGGCTGAGATTAAAGGTGTTTGCCACTGTGCCCAGCTTCCAGGTGTTAATTTAAAGAAATACCAAGTAGAATGTCCATCCGTTCAGTGTCTTTAACCTTCCTCTGATTTCTCTACTGCCATAAAAAGAAAAAAAAAAACTGTGACAGGAAATAATATTCTTCAGACCTTGATTACAAGTTTAACTTAAACACGGAAGTACGACGATTCCCACAGTGGGAAGGGTGGGGCAGGAAAGAAGTAGATTCGGTTTATTTGTTTTTTTCTAGATGATTCCAATTATTATTCTATTCCTTTAAAACAATTTTAGCAGGAAGTAAACTACTTTACAATAGGAATGGGCTGGAAAACAGAAGCTAGCAGCCCTTCCTTTCCCAGTATAGAAAATCTGCATCTCAGCCACTCCTGGGTTGGTTAAAACAGTGTTTGGAAAGCTACTTCCCAAATGCCCTCCCCTGGGCCCACAGCCGGCCTTGGGTCAGTAAGCTTTCTGCTCATGACTTAAGCAGAAAATACTAAGACAGCCTCAGTAGAGGAGGACCCAGCTTTCCCTGTGCCGTGTAAAAGGGAGGTTTCCTGAGTCCAGTTTGGTGGGGGTCCCTGCCTGCCTAAGGTTTAGAGTATCCTAGAATATGCTTGATTGTGTTCATTGACTGTTGGCGCACTTGAACTTACCCAAGTTTTTCCTAATGCTTCCCCCTTCCTCCCTCCTCACCACCCTGCCTGGACACTAGTTTGCACAAGTAAGGCCACTCAACGCTTCTCTGCATGTTGTGTTCATCTGCCCTCTTGCATGCAGTGCTCTGCCACTTTCCGATCATTGTAGCTAACTGTTTCAAATTCCAATGAGTCCCTATTCGGGCCTGGCCTTAGGCTTAAAGATCATTAATCAAAGTAGAAACGCAACTACGATGCACGAATCATTGTGAATCATTGTCTCTTCACCTTGTGAGGCCTGAAGAATAAAACTGAAGGAGGGAGAGAAACACGGAGGCCTTTAGACATGGGGGTGTAGACTTGGAAGGGGTTGCAAGAAGAGGGTTTTATGATCTTGTCTTCAGCCATTATAGACAAAGGTGGAGAGCAAAAGGGAAAGCCAAGCCCCACCCCACTTCTCAGTTTCTCAGTGACTGGAAGAGAAAGCACCCATTTTAATGTTCTCCTGTGTTAAGCCTTGGAGAAAAGCAGGGTGGAAGGTGATCTGTGCAATTTTAGGATAATAATTTAGGTTATTTTTGTTTTCTGAGCCTTTCTGTTTCTGTATTCCTCTTTTAGAAATGGATGGGTGGTCAGCATTTATGTTGGCCCATCCTGGACAGTTTTATTCTGCAGCTCTCTCCATGTTCTTTGTCACCATGGTTCCGAAGTCCCCCTGGCTGAAGTATTGGCATAGATCCTGAAGAACCTCAGGTCTTGTTGTCTGAGGCACAGCCACTTAGCTAAACATCCATTCATGAGAGGGAGTCACGTACCATGTCAGCTGGTACCCAGGGTCAGAGCACTTGGAATTTTCCCATTTACTGTGCTACATTAAGTTTCTATGGTAACTGTCACTACTCCATATTATAGGAATCGTGCCCTAGACATCGCCCCTCCCCTACTCAGCACAGACTTGATATATGCTGTGCACACCACTCCTTATCCTGTTTTGTTTGTTTGTTTGGTTGGTTTTTGTCCGACACCATCTGCCCTTCCCTCTTGGTTTGAACTTCATGGCCCCCTGTCTCCCTCCGTCCTCTTGAGTTTCTCCCATGCTGCTTTGAGCTTGGTGAGACCAAGTCAGAAACAGGTGTAATACTTGTTTCTCTCGTCTGCTTGCATGTGTCACCTGTGGGTGCTCATGCCCACTTGTGAACAGTGACATCTTAGGCCTGGAGTCACTTCAAAATGTGGGCTAAAAGCGAGGCTGAAGTAACAGAGGGGCCATGGCTGGTTGTTATCCAGCGCATCTGGAGAACTGTTAGGGAAGCACACATCTGCCCTCACAGGAGTTTTCTGTACATACAATGGTGGCCAGCCCTCCCCCACCGACCCACCCATCCCCAGAGCCAAAAGGCAGAGCACACTGTGGAAGTTTCCCTCCTAGCAGTGAGGAACCCCCAATCTGTGGCCTGGACTGCAGTACTCTCATCCTTCCCTGAGTCCAGCTCTGGGAGTCTTGTGATCAGGGTGGGTGGCTGTGGATCTTGGGGTCCTCTGGGCTCCTGTGCTGTCGAATACTGGCAGAATCACCCTGCATCGTTCAGAGCTGTGGCAGGGCGAGTTACCAATCATTCAGCGAGAAGAAGCAAGCTTCAACCTATGAACTAGTAAGGGGAATTCCCCCTTGGGAATTGGGGGCCCTCAGTCAGTGACAGGCCCTCAGAATCTGCACACTCTGCTTCGGGCTGCCATTTTTACAGCTTCCCCTCCACCTGAGCCTTCTCTCCTGACCCTGTTGTGCACCAGCTGTGGCTCTAACTACTGTGCCCTCTCACTCCCACATGACCGCTGCTGACCGGCAGAGCCTCATGCCATCTTCACCACCAGAGAGGGCAGGGTCTCATGGTCTTCTTTCTCTTGGGGCATATTCTGACCTCAACTAAAATTCTTGGCCCCCAAATTTTGCTAGGCTCCCCTGGGGCCCTGTGGTGCAGTGTTGGAAAGACGGTCATGTAGTGCATGTGACAATTGCTAATAACAATTTTGTCTTTTTTTTCCCTCCCTCATCCCCCTCCCCCCACACCCTTTCCTTTTTAACTCTTGATTTTCTCACCTCTGGGGAAACCACAGGAGCTGGTAAGAAGCCCTACCTTCGTCTGCTTTCTAACGGGATGTGCTGTGGTGGGCGTTTGTTCTCTGTCCTTTTGTCTCCTCTAAGTCTTCGGACTCTCTAATCTGTCCCACACCCAGCACCCATTCCAGTGGCACAAGTCACTGTGGTGGCGAGGCAGATCTTTGAGATGCTGGTGGACTGGGTGCCATCTGAAGACCAGCATGTGCCGCCAGCCTGGCCCTGCTGGGGCTGCTGCTGCTCAGACAGATGCTGAGAAGATGCCGGCACATCTGGCCCAGGCCTTGCTTCTCCAGGAGAACAGCGCTCCGAACCACTGAGACTTTACTCAGTACTGATCCTTTGCTGCTCCCATCTTTCCTTACTTTAGAACAGAAATGGGAGAGCATCCATTTGCAAGGGTGCAGGCCAGGATTCAACTGTCCTTATTCTCCAGGCTGTGCCTCCCCTGTCTTTCTTTCTTCTCTTTTTCCTTTTATGTGTATGTGGTACCAGAGGTCAAACTCAGGGGCTTATGCAGCGTAGCTAGATACTCTACCACTTAGTTACATCCAGCCTTTCAGTCCTCTTTTTTTTTTTTTTTTTTAAATTTAGTTGGAGTCTCACCCTGTAGACCAGCCTGACCCGGAACTCAAAGAGATCTGTTGCCTCTGCCTGCTGGGCTTAAACACATGTGCCACCACATCTGGCCATCTTCCTTTAAAAATTTTTTTTGTTCAGTCTTTGTTCTTTTTGAGCAGAGTCTCCTTTTGTGACCCTAGCTGGCCAGAGGCTCCCAAGTACTGGGATTACAGTGTAAGCCACCAGGCCCATCTTGTATTTTTACTTTATTCATATTAATACATATACATATATATGTGTATATATATAATTTATTAATTCATTTATTTTGAGACAGGGTCTCACTGTGTAACTCTGAGTGTCCTGGAACTCATAGAAATCCACTTGCTCGTGTCTCCTGAGTGCTGGCGTTATTTTTATTTTTTGAGACAGGGTCTTGCTATACCATTCTCTAGCTGGAGTTGGTTATCCCCCAGGTGCTGGGATTACAAGCGTGTGCCACTATGCTGGTCTAAAGGGAAAGTTCTACCTTTTTGGCTTTATGGAGAGAAGCGGCATGCTTCCAGGAGTGTGCTCAGATGATGTGCTGACCTTCCTTGGGCCGGCATCCTCAGCTTAGAGACCAGAAGCCACACAGCCACTCGGCAGCTGAGGACTGCAGAGGAAAAGAGCCTGGCTGGGGTTCACAGTCTCCTCTCTAGGGTCTGCGAGGGGGCCACTGAGCCCTTTTGTTTTCCTTCCTGTGAGACTCCTGCCTTCCCCTCTGCCTAGCAGGTGCCTGAAGAAAAGGTAGAGAAGGGAGCTACTGCTTCCTTACAGCCTTTCCCTGTCCTCGGTTTTTAAAGCTGCCGCCCACTCCAATCCCATCTGTGACTCAGTAGAGGTGAAGGATGGAGTCTCCTTCTAGCTGTTGCTTTCTCTCGGGTCCTGCTTCTCCTCCTCCCTGCTCCCACATACCCACACACAGGCAGATAGGATTGCCTGGTAGCAATTCATTTAAATCAGCACCTAAGAGATGAGCCTGCCTCCCCCCCCCTTTTTTTTAAGGAAAGCTTTTATAAGTAACTCTAATGTGCAGCTAGAGTTGAGAGTCATTTGCCTAGATTCAGGAGTGAGGACTGGCCTTGCCTTCCTCCTGTGGAATAGGGGGTGTTCGCCCTAACAGAACAGGACTCCTAGGCTCTCCCTTCCTGAGTGCTGTCTTGATGTAATTACTGGAAAGCAAGTTGCTGTACAAGGAGGGGCCTCAGCCTCAGCTCTAGGCTACCATGATTCCCATCTCTGCCATGGCCCCTACTTGAGGACTCAGGGAGAGAGCAGATGCCGCACTGACCCTTGATGTGGGCTGTACTCTCTCCATTGCATGTGGCACCTGTGTTCCTTGTGGCCCTTGCCCGGGGTGCTCCAGAAAAGCAGCCGCTTATGCTTGTTACTTATAAGGCGTCCCTTAAACAACCCGCGGATCCCTTGCTGCTGCCTCTCTGAACTATCTGACCCCACAGTAGCCAGAAACCAGGCTTCTACGCACACCCTCTGCCAACCTCCTTTCATATCTAAGAGTTAGTGTCTTACTTCAGCAAGATTAAAGCCTGCTGTTTTACTCTCGGTATTGACCTCGCTGGTGGCCTTCCTTCCTCCCTTCAAACTAGGATGGGGAGTCAGCTTTCTGTGAACTTGCTCAGCCACGAAAGGAGACTTACTTTTTGGAGTGAGGGTGGGGTGGGGGTGTTGAGAGAGGTCAGGGTGGTTTCTTGCCCTGAGTGCATGGTGTGTGCCAGATAACTGGGAAGGGCTGAGGGAGGGAGGTGTGTATACAGAGTGGGTGGGGGAGGTTATGCTGCCTCTCTTTCTAGCTGAACCAGGGTGTTCATGTTTATACTCCGGAGGCTCCAGCTTCAGCAGGAAGCTTCTCTTTCCTAGACTGAGCCTGTATGGGCAGCCTGGAATGGAACCACCCTTGTTTTCCCTTGGAAATGGGGCCTAGTGTCTTAGTAGTTTCGGAGTTTTGTGGGATACTAAAATGGTAGGGTGGGAATGGGGCTCCCCTGACCTGAAGCCCCTGTTCCCTCAGGAGGAGCTAACCAGCACGAGTGTGGAACACATCATTGTCAATCCCAATGCTGCCTATGACAAGTTCAAGGACAAGAGAGTGGGGACAAAGGGCCTCGGTGAGACTGGGCTCAGGTTGGGAGGGAATCGTAGAGAGCAACCTAAGGGGTTTCCTGTCCTCAGCACTCTGCTCTGCTAAGACCCTCACTGCCTGGGTCTGTGGCTGCATTGGATCCAGGCCAGGCCACTCAGTCTAGCCTTCTTTTCTTGGCAGATTTCTCAGATCGCATTGGGAAAACCAAGAGGACAGGATACGAATCTGGAGACTATGAGATGGTTTGTCGTGTGTGTTGGTGGACATGGGGCAGCAAGCCCACAGCAGGCCTGTAGCCAGGGACTGGGGAATGTTTGCCTGCATGTATGTGTGTGCAGCATGTGTGTGCCTGATGTCTGCAGAGACCAGAAGAGGGAATATCAGATCTCCCAGAAACAGTGTTATAGATGGTTGTGAGTCACCTTGTGGGTACTGGGAACTGAACTCAGGCCTTCTGTGAGAGCAGCCAGTGCTTTCAGCTGCCGAGCTTGAGGGAGATGGTCTTGTGTGGTGATCTGGTTGAGGAGCCCAACAGGATGCAGTTGAGTGTTTTTTACCCTGCTGCTGGCCTGGAGTCTCCAGCCTCTGGCTCCTTCCCTTTCTTCCATAGTAGGGCACCAATGATTCAGGAGTTGAAGGGTTACCTTACAACTTAGGTCTAAGGTTTGGATAAATTCTCAAGGCTCCCTCTGATGGGAGATGTAGCATCTTCTTTGCTTCTCTGTAGCTTGGCGAGGGCCTGGGCGTGAAGGAGACACCGCAGCAGAAGTACCAGCGGCTACTGCATGAAGTCCAGGAGCTGACGACTGAAGTGGAGAAAATCAAGGTAACTGCAGTCTCTGCTCCCCAGTTCGCCGCAGCTTTTGTACAGAGGAGCAGCTCCCAGCAAGAAGAGAGAGATCCCTAAGCTGTGGGTAAAGGGTGTGAGCTTTGCAGAGTTGGGGGTTGCAAGTCTGTTTAATGCTGTTAAATTCAGTCTTCTGGGGGCAGAAGAGATGACCCAGTGGCTAAAGCACTGGTCACTCCTCTGGAGGACTCAGCACCTGCTAGGTTCTTACAACCATGCCCTTTGTAGTCCCCGTGGTCACTGCATGCATGTGGTACACAGACATAGATACTACCCACATACATAAAATAAAATCACCTGGCCATAGTTTCCCTTGAGGGTGTTGCTATTTTGTCTTGCTTCATTCCTGCCAGCCTCACCACCCACCTCTTCTCCTTTCCTAGACGACAGTGAAGGAGTCAGCCACCGAGGAGAAACTGACCCCTGTGGTGCTGGCTAAACAGCTGGCAGCCCTGAAGCAGCAGCTGGTTGCTTCTCACCTGGAGAAGCTGCTGGGACCCGATGCTGCCATCAACCTCACTGACCCGGATGGAGCCCTGGCTAAGTGAGTGCCCTCCTTGTGGAAACCATTGCTGAGTGGAACTGTGGAGGACTTCAGCCAGATACCGAAAGCAGCACTAAGTCAGGAGGCAGCCTTGCCGCTCTGTAGTAGCCTTGTGAGGCAAGGAGATCTAAGTAGTCGTGCTCTTACTGTTCTCGTGACCCAGGCGCTTACTGCTGCAGCTGGAAGCCACCAAGAACAGCAAAGGGACTTCAGGAGGAAGGACCACAGGTGGGACCCCCCCAGAGAGTGGCCTTGTCACTTATGAACTGCACTCTCGGCCTGAGCAGGACAAGTTCTCACAAGCTGCCAAAGTGAGTATCCCTTTAGAGGACCAGGCCTGGGGACAGAGTGCTGGGAAAGCTGTTGATTCCCCTTGAAGTCTCGCTCTCTTTGTCTCCCTTGCATACCTGGTTTTGAGGCAGGGTCTCCTGTAGCCTAGGCTAGCTCGAACTCAATATGTAGTTTAGGCTGGCTTTGAACCCTGGATCCTCCTGCCTCTACCTCCCAAATGATCCATGTAATTCAAGTGTAAACTTAGGATTGTGGCTAGGGATGTGTTCCAGAAAGGGGTTCCTTGGAACGGGAAAGTGGGGATGGGGGTGGCAAACCTCACCTCCTCCTTTCCATAGGTTGCAGAACTTGAGAAGCGTCTGACAGAGCTGGAGGCCACTGTCCGCTGTGATCAGGATGCTCAGGTCAGGGGCTCTCCTGTACTTAGTCAGCACCCTGAGCCTTCAGGTCCAGTGATTTCCAGAATCTGGGAGGGGTAAGCTAGTGGGTGCCAGCTGAAACCAGGAACGATAGAAGAAGGTAGTCAGCCCTGTGTAGGTATGAAGACTGCTGATTTTTCTCCTCCATTTCCCATCAGAATCCCCTTTCTGCAGGTCTGCAGGGAGCCTGCCTTATGGTGAGTGTGGAAGGACTGGTATTGTTTAGATTACAGAGGGCTATGGGAATGGATGACTTACAACAAGTACTTCTGGGTCTCAGTGGTATATTCATTAGCTCCAGTGAAATATGAAAGACCTTTTTCTAGTCTGCTTCTTTTCCTGGTGACACTTGTCCAAACCCTTCCCTCACCCTCTAGGAAACTGTAGAACTGTTGCAGGCCAAGGTGAGCGCCCTGGACCTTGCAGTTTTGGACCAAGTAGAGGCTCGGCTGCAGGTACTAAGTGGAGCAGCATTTGGGTTCTAAGTAGCCTGGGACTTTGGAAGCCCTGGGTGCCCTCTCACCCTTAACACCCTTTTTTCAGAGTGTCCTGGGAAAGGTGAATGAAATTGCCAAGCACAAAGCCTCTGTGGAGGATGCAGACACACAGAGCAAGGTCAGGAAGCCCCTCCCATCTTTATACCCCTTGTTCTCCCTCAGGGTCCGCCTCTGAGTGCTGACGTCAGAATGCAGAGACTTGAGTCTCCGGTCTTATCAGTCGTTGCCTTCTCCACACCCTCAGCCATCCTTTCTGGGCCCTGTTATCTTCTTCCAGGTGCACCAGCTTTATGAAACCGTGCAGCGCTGGAGCCCCACTGCCTCTACCCTTCCTGAGCTGGTGCAGAGACTAGTCACCATCAAGCAGCTACACGAGCAAGGTGTGAGGCTGGTCCCTAAGCTTGGGGCCCTTTTGTGTCCCTCTCTCACCCTGGGCTGTGCTCTCAACTGTGCCCCTCTTCACGTTTTTTTGCAGCTATGCAGTTTGGCCAGCTCCTGACACACTTGGATACTACCCAGCAGATGATTGCCGCCTCCCTTAAGGACAATGCCACTCTCCTGACCCAGGTGTGTCGATCCCTTTCTTTTGTTTATTGCCACTTTTTTCCATCGCAGAACTCAGCAGTTCTCCAGCCCCACCTCAGAGGGTTTTGTCTTAGGCCGTTGAATGTCTCTTCTGTTTTCGTAGCCGTAGGACCTTTGTACCCAATTTAATTAACCTCTTTCTCCCTAACCTTGGACTTGATTTTGGCAGGAGGTAGGGATGTCAAACAAGAGTCTCAGTCTCAAGTCTCATTTTGGCTGACTTGAAACTTGTTTTGTAGACCAGGCTGGTCCCAAATTTGTGGCAATCCTCCTCTTTCCTCCCAGGTACTGGGATTACAGGAGTATGCGGCCATGCTTGACTCTTTGAGACAGGTCTTGCTGTGTCCCCCTAGCTGGCCTCAAACTCA
This sequence comes from Chionomys nivalis, assembly GCF_950005125.1. Classification (NCBI taxonomy): domain Eukaryota; kingdom Metazoa; phylum Chordata; class Mammalia; order Rodentia; family Cricetidae; genus Chionomys; species Chionomys nivalis. The sequence goes on along the minus strand of NC_080110.1, from coordinate 29,649,196 downwards.
CAGCTAAACAAACCTTGGTGCTTTAGACTCCCAGGTGCTGGAATTAGTCCTGAGCACATCTTGCTTTAGTTTTACCTTCTTTATCTATCTTTTGGTTTCTAGTAGGTTTTTGTTTTTTTTCATTTTTTGAGACAGAGCTCTGTGTAGCCCTGGCTTTCCTGGAACTCACTCTGTAGATCAGGCTGGCCTCAAACTCAGAAGAGATCTGCCTGCCTCTGCCTCCTGAGTGCTAGGATTATAGGCGTGTGTCATCACCGCCCCATTTTTTTATTTAATGTGCATTGCTGTTTTGTCTGCATGTATGTCTTTGTGAGGGTGTCAGATCTTGGAGTTACAGTTGTGAGCTGCTGTGTGGGTGCTGGGAAGTTAACATGGAAGAGCAGGTCAGTAGTACTCTTAACCGCTGACCATCTCTCCTGCCCAGGTTTCTAGTGTTTTATGTACATATATGTATACCCATGTGTGTTGGGACTGTAATCACCTGTGCCAGAGGCTGATGTTGAGTGTCTCCTGTCACTCTCTCCTCTCTTATTAAAATATTTGAGTGTGTGTATGTGTACACTTATAGAGACCATTATGCCCACTTCTATTTATTTCTATGTGTATTGGTGTTTTTCCTGTTTGCATGTCAGTGCACCATGTATGTGCCTAGTGCCCAAGGAGGCCAAAAGGGTTTATTATAGACAACTGTGAACTGCCATGTGGGTTCTGGGAATTGAACCCAGGTCCTCTGGAAGAGCAACCAGTGCTTTTAACCCCCGTTCTCACACAGGTGCTGGGGATCTGAACTCTGGTCCTGATGTTTACACAATAAGCAAATTAGTCACTAATCATCCCCAGCCCTGCTTCTTGAGAGGATTTGATTTTATATGTAGGAATGTTTTCCTTCATGCATGTAGGTGCATCATGTCTGTGCGGTGCTTATTTTGGAGGTCAGAAAAGGCTGTCAGATTCCCTAGAATTGAAATTACAGATGGTCATGAACCACCATGTGAGTGCTGGGAACCGAACCTAGGTCCTCTCAGAACAACCAGTGCTCTTTACCTGCTGAGCTCTTTCCAGCCACCCGGCCTGTTTTTATTAATTCCTATAGCAATGCTCAGTACTTAGCTGGTGCTCAGTTTCTATTGAATGAACTGTTCTTTCTGCTGTGGGGAGATCAGCATCACAGACCACCACCAAAACAAACAAACAAAACCAGGCCAAGTGTGGTGGTGCACGCCTTTAATCCCAGTTCTTCCAAGGCAGAGGCAGGCAGATTTCTTGAGTTCCAGGCCAGTCACAGTTACATGAGACCCAGTCTCAAAAGCAATAGATGAAATAAATGGGTAAAGGTTTAGTGGTGCACACCTTTAATCTAGCACTCAGGAGGCAGAGGGGGCCAGTCTGGTCTACAGAGCTAGTTCTAGGACTCAAGACAAAACATAAAAATGTATGTGGTATATTCTTCCTCTAGCTTTCTGAAATTCTGAACCAGTGGAAACTTCATCAGTCTTACTTGTTGGTTATCCTTTTATCAAGTAAGTTGAGCAGTTCTGGAGGCAGGCTGAACAGAGCTCCTGCTCATGCTGACCCTGACCTCAAGCCATAGTACTCTGAGGGTAAGCAGTTTGGAAACTGCTGCAACAGACATTCCCTCCACCCACCCACCCCTCAAGACCAGAGACCCAAAGCTGTGTCTCCACTTCTTTCTTTCACTATGACCTGGAACTCACTCTGTAAATCAGGTTGGCCTTGAACTCAGAGATCCTCCTGCCTCCGCCTCCAGAGTGCTGGCCTATATAGGCATGTGCCATTGTGCCTGATTTATGCTTGCTAGGCAAGCAGTTTTTCCTTTAAAGAGAATTTCTTCTGGGTGCTCTTCATCCCCAGTGGACACCTGAACCAAACAAGAACAAGACTCTTCTCTCCCCTTTGTAGGTACAGACAACTATGTGTGAGAACTTGGCCACGGTCGAGGGGAATTTTGCCAGCATCGATGAGAGGATGAAGAAGCTGGGGAAGTGAGCACGTTGAGAGCTGAGAACAGGGGTAACCCTTGCCCGAGCTCTGAGAAGCTTCCATGGGGCTTCCCCTTCGTCCTAACTCACAGCCCCATTCCACTTGACAAAGGGCAAGGGTTCTTGCATGTGGGGTACAGACCCCTCTCCTCATGAATAGAGTGGTAGCTGGGGCTGTCAGATGGGAGTCTGTCCTCAGGCCCAGGGGATGAGGACGTGGGCCCAGCCACATGCCAGCTCATGTCCATAACTGCTTTGCCTGGTGTGGGGAGGACTGGATCCTGTCCTCTTAACAGCTTCTGTGGCTGACTAGAATACTGTACAACTGTTTCTGACCATTAAATGCTGTTGTACCGTGGAGCCTCTGCTGTGTTTCCTGGGTCTCAGGCAGCACTGGGCCAGCCGTACAGAGCACAGCAGTCCAAGCTACACTATGACGAGACTATTTCAGCTGTCATCCGTTCTTACCAAAGAACTAAATAAAAATGAGGACAGAGCCAGAACCAGAGTTTCAAAATATTCTCATCTGTTAAATTAAGAGTGTCTCCCATAGAAAAGCAGTGGAGGCCCCACAGGGCAAGTACAAAACAGAATTAAAACTCCCAAGGGTCTTGTCTTTACAAAAAAAGGCAGGAGGCAGCCCCTGGACAGCTGGTCATGCTGGCCGCTCCGGCTGGACCACGTTGCATAATCCTCAGTCGCATCATCACATGTCTCTGAGCGTTTTGATGGGGGAGAAGGGGCAGTGTAGTGTGTCTGGGAGGAGAGATCCAAAAGGTCCTCTGTGCCCCTTACCCCCTTTCTGTATCCCAGAGGGAAGCAGAGGGAACCTGGCTACACTTGAAAATGAGGCTCTGTGTTTCAGTCCTGGGGTCGGGGTAAGAGGGGTCTGTGCTTTGAGCAACCTGAGCCAGAGGCAGAGGGCTGGGGGCGGTGCATGATGCTTATTGCTTTGTACCTTTCACTGGGAAGGAGGGCAGCAGCCAACAGTAGCTCACAGGTTTGTAAACTGAGCCTGCTGGCTTCAAGAAGGGAGGCAATGAAGTCGAATTAAATATAAAAGAGTCATTTGTGCAAAAATAACTTAAACAAATAAAAGACCTGGGGAAGGGGTGTTCCCCTTAGCGCCTGATGGGGAGAGGGCCATATACCACCCCCCCAGGCCTCTTCAGTGACATGGCTTTGGGGGGGAGGGGGTGAGCTTCCCTACCCCCTGCAATGGCTCAGGCTGGGATTTGTAGGGGAAGGGGTTGCATTTGTGCTCTGAGTGGGGAGTAGTGCCCCCACCCACTGTCCACAGGTGCACGTGGCTGGCAGGGGCTCCCAAGGCTCAGCACTCAGCTCTCCCCAGGCAGGGTCAGATCCAGCTCCAGGTATGGCTGCTATGGGGCCAGTTTCCTCCTCTTATTTTTGGCAGGACGTCCAGGGCGGGCCCGGGGAGGCAGAGGGACAGCCGCCTGTACAAGAGAAGTTAAGAGAAGTGGCCATTAGCTAAGGTAACAGGAGTCTTCTTCCTCACACTCGTCTTCCTCTTGGCTCACCTCCTCATGCCTAAGCAAGCGCACATCCACCCAAGTCTACACTTACGCGGGTTGTAGGGCTGGGTTCCAAGGGGACGTCCTGGCGGGAACTGCTGCTGTTCCGGGCAGGGCTGCAATAAGGGTACAGATGATCAGGAACAGCTCCCAAGCACCAGGTGAATTTCAGAAGGCTGGGTGAGAAACTGTCTACATTTGGATAGTAAAGGCATAATATCCTTATTCATATTCAAGTATCTGTCATTTTTTGAAAACCAAGCCACTATTTGGGGCCAAGGGGTATAGCTCAGTGGTAGAACACTTGACCTGACATGCACAAAGCCCTAGGTTTGATCCCCAACACCACAAAAATAAAATGACACCAAGCCACTATGTGGACATTTCTATAGTCCTGACAGATAGGTGGCATGGGGTGGGCTCACACTCACTTGTATTTTCTCCTCCGGCCACGACGAGACTTTCTGACTGTCCCCGGGGGCACCTGAGGAAAGATGGACAGTGTACATGGGAAGTGAGACCCATGCGCTAGAGCCCTGAGCCTGACCCTTACATTATCACACTTACCTTAAGGTCCTCAGAATGGGGCCCAGGAAGGGGTGGATCCTTGGGCTCAGCACCCCCTTCAGCTAGCTCCCCATTATGCTGCCAGTGGTGGGTCCTTCTTGGGGACCGTTCCATTTGTCCATTGAAGCCACCACGTGTCCCCCACTTGAGGGCCAGTCGGCCAGGCTCTCGGCGGCTGCCAGGCTTTCGTCCTCTGCCTGGCCTGGTCTCGCCATTAATGCCCCTAAGTCCCCCTCCTCCCCTCCGGCCCCGTTTCCCTGACCCCCTCCCAGTGAGCAGCTCTGGGACTGGGGGGTCAGGAGAACCATGGGGTGGGGCTAAGGCACTGAGGGGAGGCCGGGCAGGCTCCGGTTCAAGGGCTGAGGCAGGGCTCTCAGGGGCCAGACAGGGGGCATCTGGCTGCTCTGGAGGGATCTGCTGGCAAAAACATCTCCATTTCAGCCAAAGTCCTCTGTACTCAGAAAACCTCCTGTTTTAAGAAAGATGTTCATCCTGACAGACGCACCCACTTGCTCACCTGGAGACTCTGTAGCAGGCAGGCTAGGGGACTAGAAGTCTCTGACAGGGAGGGGGGTGCTCCCCCCCCAGGGAGGAGCTGCAGTCCTAACTGGCTGGAAAGAAGAGGGCCAGGAGGCTGCAGCAGGCTGGGGAGGGTTCCAGGGCTGCTGGTCAGTGAAGACAGATCACCTGTTGAGAGGCCAGAGTCAGGGACTCTCGCAGGACAGACAGCTGACCCCTGATGGTCAGAGTTTGTTCCCAGTTTTGACTGCTCATTTCATGCCACTCACCCAGCAGGCTGGCACTCAGCAGAGGGCTAAGAAGTTGGGGGGGTCTCCCTGAGTTGGAGGGGGCCTTGCCCAGAGAGGAGGCCCCCGGGTCAGTAGTTGCCGTGGTGACACTGGAGGTAGGTGGTCCAGGTTGGGGGGCACTCAGGACACAGGGCTAAGAAGACGAAGGGTTATAGTATGTGGTAAAGTGTTGGACGGACTTACAGTACTCACATGCTCAATCTGACTGAAGCCTCGGGTGAGAGAGGCCTGCTTATTAAATACAGACTCCCTCCTTGTCCCTCCCTACCCCCAGCCGAGACTACGTCTTCCTTAGGGCCCCAAGGAAGAACTCCCACCCTGATTTACTTCTCATTCTGCCCCAACACATACCCTAGGCCTTACCTGGGGGGGTGTCCCCGAGGGGGGATCCAGGCTGGCAGCCAGCAGCGCAGAATTTAAAGCTATGAGGGTGGGGGGTGCTGAAAGTGGGGGGAATAGTAGCGGGGGCAGGTCTCCCAAACCTGAAAATGGCTCCCCACTTGGACCCCCGGCCCCCTCTGCAGATCCTTCCCCACCCCCAGCTGTGGGGCCCAGGGCCAACAGGGGCAGAAAAGAAGCTAGAAGATTGCTAGTGGGTGCAGGAGGCGGGGGGAGGTCTGAAGGGGGTGGTGAGAGCAAAGAAGCCACCAAAAGCGAAGGCCCTTCAGGCTCGCCTGGGGCCAAGGGAGGGCCAGGTCCCCCTGGCGGGGGTAGCAGGGGCTCAGGGGGAGGCTGTCCTCCCCCAGCCAGCACACCAAATAAACTGTGGCTAAGTAAAGGAGAAGGTGGAGGCTGTCCCAGACTCAGAGGGAGAGGCAAGGCCCCCAGCATCCCTGGGAAACCAGCTCCACTGAGTGCCAGGCCCTGCTCAGGGCTGGGGAAAGGGAAAGCCTCCCCACCAGCCAAGGGAGGCAGAGGGCAGGCTGGGCCTGCCCCCATCCCCAGCCCATCAGATGGGCTTTGAAGCACAGGACTGGGGACTACAGGGGCTTTGGAGGCAGCTGGTGGGGCAGGGGCACCTGTAAAGAAAAGAAATCCAGCTCCAGGGAAGTCTTTCTAGAACCCACCTCCCTGACACAAACCCCCAATCCTCCCAAGAGCTTTCCCCAATGCCTGGGATGAGTACACCCGAGCTCAGAAACCCCAGAGCTCTCCTACCTGGCACACTGCTGAGGCTGCCACTGGTGGTCCCAGGCAGAGAGGGCTGAATGGGGTGCCTGGGCTGGGGAGGGCTCCCTGAGGAGAGGGTTGGGGGAGGAGGAAGGTGTGCATCTGACCCCAAAAGGTTAAAGCTTCCATCAGAGTGGGACGGGCCAGGGGCGGGGAGTCCCAGCAGAGACAGCACAGACGGGAGAATAGGCTGGGATGGCTCTGGGAGAGGAAAGGCCGGGGGGACAGGAGCAGGGGCCCGAGGACGGCTCCGTCTAGGAGTTTGAGGGCCTCCCCCTTCTAGCAGTCGCAAGACAGTTGGGGGCCGGCGAGGACGACGCTGGGAGGGGCGGGGTGATGAGTGGGCAGCTGAGGGTGCCTGGGCACGGGGCCTTCGGCCCTGTAAAGTGCTGGGAGGGGGCAGCGGGGGATGCTGTGCCTTGGCCGCTGCAGAGAGTAGGCTGCTAGCAAGGAATGGGGGTGCCCCAGGCCCCTCCACTGTGGGGGCCCCTCCCAAGGATCCCAGGACCAAGGGCAGGTGCATAGTGGCTGAAGACACTGGTGGCTGAGTGGCAGGACCAGAGGGACCAGGGGGACCGGGGAGATTATTGCTTGGGGGCAGGGGAGGAGGTGTTAAGGCATCACTACAGTGGAAGAGAGGAGAGTCTGAAGGTGGAGAGGAGGAAGCATGAGGGGCTGGAGGAGAGCCCAGGTCAGAGGGCACCAGGTTGGATCGTAGAGACGCTCTCCAGTTGTAGGAGGGAGCATTGAGGCTGATAGCAGGTGGAGGAGGTGGGGCTGGAGAGGGAGCATTGCCTCTTGGGAGGAAACAAGGGCTGCTGCTGCCCCCAGAGGGAACTGGATCAGGAAGCCGTGGTGGTGGGAAGAGCCCTGCAGGGCCTGTTAGAGGGGGGAAGGACTGGGAAACTGAGGGTGGTTCTTGGGGAAGGGGGCCAGGACTCCCGTTAAGAGGAGTTGTAGGAGGAACTCGACAAGGAGGGCGGACAGAGGGGGGCCCTGGGGACACAGTGTGGAACATTTGGGGGCTTGCTCCCTCTCCTGCAATAAATGAGAAATGAAGGTCAGCTTGCGCATCCCTATCTTCTCCAGTCCCAGCTCCACAAGTTCCCAAGCTTATGTCTGTCTCACAAAGTCGTCCCCGCCAGGTCCACCCTTGTGCTCTCTCACAGAGCCATCCACCTTGCAGGCCCTCAGGGTTCCTCATTCTTCCCCAAAGTGGCAGAAAAACTCACCAGGAGAAGAGTGTGAGCAGGTGGTCTCCATGCTGCGGTACAGAGTTGCCATGGCAACAGCTTTCCGCCTGTGGTTGCACAGCTTGGTCATGTCCTCCTCTGATGCAGGCCCCACCCCAGCCCCACCCGGGGTCACCGGGGCCAAAGGGTCAAAGTTGAAAACCTGTAAGGTAGAAGAATGGACAGGGACACTGAGGAGGTGGAATCTTAATAAGGTACCATGGTCAGAAATTTGGATCAAGTCTTCCAGCTTATGCCTATAGTTTTTGGCATCCCCAGGACTCTGACCTTGGGGACATTGAGTGGACACTCCAGACCGCACTTGCAGGTCCCATCGCTGAGGAGGTAGCTCCGGGTTTGCTCCAAGGAAGACAGCTCTGTGCCACTTGGGCTGGGAAAGAACAGGGTCATGGGTATGGGGTTAACTGTCAGCCAATCTGAAGAGACTTCCTAAAGGACAGTTAAATGCTTTCCCAGGAAGGGCAAGACGTAAGGGGTGTGAGAAGAGACAAAGAGTGAATGGATTCAAAAACCCAGAGATAAAGAGCAAAAAGGCTGCAGAAGGAGGGGAGGTGGGGAAGAGCAACAAGGTCCCAGAAACGGAAGTTTTCAGAGGAGGGGTCACGGCAGGAAAACTCAGGCAACGAAAGGATAACCAGACTAAGGCAGTTCAGGGGTCCCTGAAAAACCATACCTGATATAGAACACGGCACCTTCTCGCACACAGCGCTGCCAACCGATGGGGACAGATGTGGCCACAGGGCCCCCAGCTCTGTCTGCTCCACTGCTCTCATTGCCCCCATTCATTGTGTGTAATCAGCTCCCTTGCGCCTGATAACACAGACATCCATGTGGGCACCAGGACGATTAAACTGGGCTGGGTACCTGAGGGAGAATTCCAGGGAGGCAAAGGCGGTGGGAGACCCAAGGAAACTCAGGCTTCCTGAGTGGCAAAGGGAGCCCCTCAGAGAGCTGGGGAGAAGGGATCCTCTGCCACACCACCATGGCTACCTGAACATCTCTGCAAACATTGTGGGATCCAGTCTAAAGCCGGGGCCACCAGCTTAGCCCACACCTGCAACACAAGGAAAGAGAAGAACCTCTCAAGAATCTGCCTAGCTCAAGAAAGCACCACAGCCCAGAACACAAGGAAAGGCCCAGGAATGACACCATGCCTTTAAGGACCTTAGGGATCTGCTGGCCATGGCCACAACTGTCCTCTCCAAGCCCAGTCCCTAGTGACCAAAGGAGTTCAGCACCTCAGCTCCCAAGGACACAAAATCATACCCTAATTTCTCGACATATGAAGGGCTAGTTCCCTTTGTCTAGGAACAGAAGACTTCAACAAGAAGTGTGGGCTAATTCCCATAATGCCAGGCCACTAGGAAGTTTCCCAGTGTCTGGCCACTGCTGTCCCCTCCCCCAGGAAGATCATATAAAAAGTACAGATTGCCCCACAGGTCACCAAGCAATTGCCCAACTGCCTGGCAGGGTGGTACCAGCAGATCTCCCCCCAAGCCCATTCCATCAGACAATCTCAGATCTAATTCATTTGCAGCTCGAGAGAGCTCTGTCTTCCTCCAGGATCCTGAGAAGCTCCTGGTCCTCTCTCAAGCCGAAGAAAAGGGGATTCATAATCTCCCACTGGCTTCCAGTAAGCAACAAGAAGTATTCTCTGACATGTAGGGACGACCCTTAAGCCTGCAAGTATCCTCACCAACCTCACCATCGCTCCCACCGCACACTGACGGCTTCCAAACTTTCCCTCTCATAACAAGGCGCCCTGTCACCCAGACTGCTTCCTTCAGCTTGGGGAGGAGGGGAAGGCAGGCGCACGAAGTAGGAAGGAACTTGGGGAGAGGGCGGGTGGAGGGTGGGCGAAGCACTGAAGGGAGGGAGGTCAGGAAGGCAGAAGTCAGGCACTGAGGGGAAGAAACGGCGGGGGCAGGTGAGGGTGGGGGACTGTGGATGGGGCCGGGAAAGGGGCCGAGAGGACGCGGAGGGGGCAGAGGGTAGGGACAGAAGGGGAGGAGAGAGCAGGGAGGGGGAGGGGCGGGGGGGCCGGGCCCCGCACTCACCGCGGCCCATGGTTCGGCTGGCCCCGCCCTGCGCAGTCGCGGCCCAGAGGGTGAGTGGGAGGGGGTGGGAGGTGGGTCGGTGGAGCCCGAGCCTCCGGTACGGCCCCGGCCGGTCTTAGCAGGAAGCGCCGCCGCCGCCGCCGCGGATCACCGAGCGGCCTCCCGCGCATGCGCCATAGGGGCCAGGGGCAGCCCTGGGGATTCCGTTCCCAGAAGGCACCGCGCAGGCTGCTACCGCCGCCGCCGTCGCTGCCGCCGCCACCGCCGCAGCCGCCGCCGCCGCCGCCGCTGCCCGGACGGGAGAGGGGCGGGGCCGGGCCCCCGCCCAGCGGACAGCAGCGAGCCAACAGGAGGGGACGCAGTGCGCATGCGGGAGCGCGCCTACCCCTCCCCCACAACCCCCCATTAATCCCCAAGAGAACAAACACCCCACGCGGCCACCCCCCCCTCCCTCCGCGGAAGGATCTGGGCCTCTTCCCAGGCCACTGGTGGCCAATCCCAGTCCTCCCTGGGGAGGGGCCCCTTCCGAAGCCACAATCTGTTGGGGGAGCCAGGAATGTCAGGTCCGGGAGGGGCCAGCCCTAAAAGATGAAAGTCGCGACTTGCCCTGCCCCGCCCCATAGGCTTCCCGGGTTGTGTGCCGAGACTTGACCCGCCTCTCCAGGTCAACATGTCACAACACGACCTCTGCCTGTCAAGTCACATGACCTCTGCCTGTCACTGACAACCTGGTCTGTCTTTAGGCCAGGACAGACCATCTGGTTCAGCCCACCCCCACCTCTCCTAACAGAAGGGGAAATGAAGGTCTGGAGCAAAGGAGCAGTCTGGCCAAGGACCTGTCACTGTCGCACCCGCCAATAGCAACCGGTCTTGGTGCAGTTTCTACTTAGACAAACTCTGGCTTGCCTCTCCGAGTGTCTGTCATACACATGTAATAGGCCACCACATGGCCTCTGTTTTCATGGCGCAAAAATACATTTTGCAAGATGTTTTTAGTTTTGTTCAAGTTGCCTCCACAGCGCTCTTTTCACCTTTACCTCTTGTTAATTTACAAATGGGCAAATTAAGGTAGAATCTGTGTTCCCTCTGATAACCTGGTCCAGGGCAGTCATGTGCTCAAGTGCATGCATGCCCGGGTCTCTACTATAGGTCATGACCCCAAACTCCTAGAGGCCAGCTGCTCAGCAGGGAGTCACAGGACTTGCGGTCTGGGAGAAGGAAAAGGGTGGGTATTGGTCTTAGTGAAGAGAATAAGAGCATCGCAGAGAGCAGGGGTGGGATAAGAAGCGGGTGGGAACCGGGTGCACGCTACAAAGAACTTGAGTTCTGGCATGCAATGGACGACTCAGAAACAAACGTCAAAGGTGCTCTTCTGAGAAAAGCGGGTAGACTACCAAGGAAATGCCAGTACCTCAGCCTTTGGGAAGCGTTAGAAGGTTAAAAGAGGTGAGATCCCTTTTAAAAAAGATTCGAGATGTCAATCCAGGTGGGACCAATGGAAACTTTAAGAGGTTCAAGGGCCTCGGTGCCCATTAGCTGGGAGGGGCCGGGGAAATGGGAGTCTTTATGGAGGAGTAAATTGGAGGTGATGGGAGGTGGGCAGACCAGCCGCTCCTGGGCAGACAAGTTCAGGAAGGACAGCCGTTGGGGCCGTTGGCTACGGGGAGCTGGCGCTCCGCCCTCTTCCCTCTCTCCCCCACCCCCCGCACCTCCCACCACCATCGATGGCCCCTGCGCGTGCGCGCGCAGTCACCGGTTGCCAAACATTGCATCATCCCCGCCCCCCGTCATCCCCCTCCCTCGCCACACTTTCCTCCGCGCGCGCGCGCGAGCGCGCGCATGACTCACTCACCTCCTCCGCGGAGCCTCGTGACCCAAAGCCACTTCCGGGTCCGAGACAACGTAGGTTCTCCAGCCAGAGGGCGCGATGGGGGCGGGGCCGTGGGACTCCGGAGTGGCGGACGTGAGGAGAGAGGCGGAGCCAGTGCCAGCGTGCCGCTTTCTGATTGGTAGGCTCTTGGACCCTGCCCCTAAGAGGAGGGGAAGGTCAACGTAAAAGAGCTTCGCTCTGTGCTCCGGAGGTCAGTTGCTCGAGTCTAACGCGTCAATCATATCATGTTGAAGATGAACGGGTGGCCGCGACACAGCCAAAATAAAAGCCGGAACCTGAGGAGAGAGGCGAGTACTGACCCCCGTCTACCCCTTACCTTCCCGTCCTCGCCCACATAGCGATTCCATAAAGTTGGGGCCGACTGCTCTTGCGGATGTAGCCCCACCCCTTCCACAGTGAGCTTGTAGACGGAGGGAGGGGTGAAGGCGGGGAATCCCTGATTCAGGAGCGGTGCCTTCAGGCCCCTCTGCCTTTGGGCGATTGCATCACCGTTCCCCGTCTCGAGTTGGTCTGTGCTCTGTGCCCTTAGGCAAAGGGCCTCCGGTTGCCCTCGAGAACTTTATTCTCTATATGGCGAACTTCGGGCCATCTTAGGCCTATCCAGGGGAAGGTGGAGCAGCAGGACACACCCCCATATAGGGGACTCTGACCGTTTCTACCTCTTCTCCAACGGCTTCATTACCCCCAACTTTATAGCGCCTCAGGGGCCAGCATGGCCACTTTAGTTGCTGACCCTAAAGTTGAAGAGAACCCTAGAGATTTACAGACCTTTGCGTGTGGGGGTGCTGGTGGGAGGAGCATGGATGGGTTTTCCCCTTCCCTCCCGCCCCCCAGAGGTTCCTGAAGAAGAGAGCAGCCTGGACCTCTTTAACTGTGGGAATTATTTGGGATCTCTCCAGGGTCTTGTGCTTCTCCCGGGGTTATTTCTGCCTCTTTCCTCGGCCCTGTCTCCTATCTAATCTCTGTAACCATTGCATCAGGCCGGCCCGCTGTTTGTCTCTGCACCCTCTGGCCTGGGGCTCCGCTGCTGATGAAAACCAGGTCCCACACACTGGAAGACCAAGGGAGTTTCCCCCAGAGGACTGCCCTGCAGAGAAACACTCGGGGCAATATTGCATCTTCAGTCCCCAGAGATAGGCAGCTCCGTCTCTGCCTCTGGGCTTAATCCTCCTCTTTAAGGGAAATTGGGGGAGTGGTGTCCCCCCCCTCGTATTCATGCCTAACAAATGCTTAATAAGCACCTACTATGTGCCAAGCATTTGAGGACCCAGAATATATTAGGAGCAAAAGGTAAAACTGCTCTCAACAGCTTATATTTCTGCAGAAAGCTAAAGCACCATGGGAAAAACCAAAAGCAGAGAATAGAGTGCTCAGGACTGTGACTGAAGCTTTGTTCGTGTAAGAAATCCCTCACTGGGATTGCAAGTGAAAGACCCCCAGAAGGCAAGCATGTGCCATGCAGATAAACTGGAAGAGCTTTCCAGAAGGAGCAGCCAGAGCACACCTGGTAGAACAGGACAGTGGGCTGCACTGGAGTGAATGTGAGATAGGGTGGTAGATCGTGTAGAGCCTTGAAGGGTCTCAGAATGTTAGTCTTCAACAGTCATAACACAGGAAGCCACTGGAGGTATCAGAGCGCACGTGTATTTAGTTCCAACGCTCAGAGAGGCAGGGGCAGGCATATCTCTTGAGTTTGGGGCCAGCCAGGGCTATATAGTGAATCCTCAAAATAAACGAATACAAAAGGAAAGAGTTGGGGGTGTGGCTCAGTGGTAGACTGCTTGCCTGCTATATAGAGGACTCTTATGGCCAACCTTTAGCTGTGAAAATAAAGTAATAAAAGACAATAGAAATGGGAGTTCTGCCGGGCGGTGGTGGCGCACGCCTTTAATCCCAGCACTCGGGAGGCAGAGGCAGGCGGATCTCTGTGAGTTCGAGACCAGCCTGGTCTACAAGAGCTAGTTCCAGGACAGGCTCCAAAACCACAGAGAAACCCTGTCTCGAAACCCCCCCCCCCCAAAAAAAAAGAAAGAAATGGGAGTTCTCAGCTGGGCAGTGGTGGCGCATGCCTTTAATCCCAGCACTCGGGAGGCAGAGGCAGGCGGATCTCTGTGAGTTTGAGACCAGCCTGGTCTGCAAAGGCTAGTTTCAGGGCAGCTAGGACTACTGCTACACAGAGAAACCCTCTCTTGAAAATCAAACAAACAAAACACAAATAGGAAATTTTATTAGAGCATAATGGCACAGGCCTTTAATTCCAGCACTCAGGAGGCAGAGGCAATCAAATCTCTGTGAGTTGGAGGCCAGCTTGGGTCTACATACTGGATTCCAGGACAGCCACGGCTACATAGTGAGACCCTGTCTTGAAAAGCAGTAAACGGGAACTCTCTCTCTCTTTTTTTTTTTTTTTTTTTGGGGGGGGGGGTGTTGAGACAGGGTTTCTCTTTAGCTTTGGTGCCGATCCCAGAACTAGCTCTTGTAGACCAGGCTGGCCTCGAACTCCCAGAAATCCGCCTGCCTCTGCCTCCCGAGTGCTGGGATTAAAGGCGTGCGCCACCACCACCCGGCTACGGGAACTCTCTTGAAGGAGGCTTGGAGGGGGGTGATAAATTGATTTCCATTTGAAAATAATGTAATAGAAATACTTAGGCTTTAGGTCCTTAAAAAGAATATATTAGCTGGGAGGTGGTGGCGCATGCCTTTAATCCCAGCATACCGGAGGCAGAGGCAGGTGGATTTCTGTGAGTTCGAGGCCAGCCTGGTCAGCTAGTACTTTTACAGAGTGAAACCATGTCTTGAAAAGACAAAAAACAAACAAACAAAAAAGAATGTATTAAAGTTGCCGGTGCTTTAGACTGAGTTGTGGAGTGTGAGAGGAGGAAGCAAGGAGATTGGTTTTGTTTTTTTTTTTTTTTGGCTTTAAGCAACTAGAGTTGCCACTTAGAACCATTCGAACTTGAAAGGAAAGCCCAGTAGGACATTGTGTTAACTGTAATGCCTCCCAGACATTCAAAAGAAGATAATGAGGAGACAGCAGAACTTATGCCTGAATGGGCCTAGACCAGAGGCTGCCAGCGTGAGAATGGAGCGGGGCGTTTGCAGCAAGTGCCCTGTTTCTCCCCTCCCTGGAGTTGAGTCCTCCCTCTGGCACATCTGAGGTCCATCTTGAATTTAGAAAAAGCTTAGTTGGCTAGAACTTTGCTATTATGTAATCAGGACTACAAATGTCAGCAACTAAAAATAATCAAGCTTGCCTGTCCTTGTCAGGGGTGTGTGTGTGTGTGTGTGTGTGTGTGTGTGTAATACAAGAAAAAACTAGTCTGGTCTCCAGAGCTACACAGAGAAGCCCTGCTTAGAAAAACCAAGGAAAAAAGGGGGGAAAAGGGAATTAGAGAAGGGTCCGAGGCTGGAGGTAGAGAACCTGATTCTTCCCTTTCAAACAGTAAACATTTATCTTTGTTCTTTGCAGTGTTCCAGAAGGAAGTGTATCTTCATACATCACCATACCTGAAAATAGGTAAACTTAACCAACCCCTTCTCAAAGTCAACTCCCAATGCTGCTTAGGGCTGCTTTGCTGGGGCAGTAGTTAGGTGTGATCTGCACACGTTTTTACTGTCAGACCGTGGCTGTCTCTGACCCCTAGCATTATTTTAGAGCACTTCCCGGTTGAAAGCTGGCTCCACATCCAGCCTCAGCAATGGCAATAGGTTTGTCTTTCCAGTTCAGTCCACACCAAGGTTGGGACTGGGTTTCTCTCCCACCCACCAGTTCCCAAATAACCACTCTGAGGCTTAATATTACAAACTATTTGGCCTGTTCGCTCAAGCTTATTATTAACTAGCTCTTAGAACTTCCGTTAACCCATTTCTGTTATTCTGTAATCTATCACAAGGCTCGTGGCTTGTTACCTCACATCTTGCTTCCCAGCAGCTGCTGGTGTCTCCCTGACTCCACCTTCTTTCTCCTCTGCTTGGATTTCCCACCTAGCTATATTCTGCCTGGCTATAGGCCAAATCAGCTTATTTATTAACCAATGGTAATAAAACATACATACATAGATAGCATATGAAGGGGGTATTCCACATCAAAACCCCAAGGACCTTTTGCTCAAGCTTCCCCACACATGAGAAAGGGACACAAGTGGCTTAGTCATTATTCCTGGAATTCACCAGCGGTGTTCCCAAGTGAGTTGAATGCTTTTACTCAAATCCCATAAGAATATATATGCCTAGCCAAGCGTAATGCCTTATACCTGTAACCTCAGAACTTGAGAGGCAGAGGCAAAAGGATCATGAGTTCAAGGCCAGCCTGAGCTAGCTATAGTTAGACCCTGTATCTCAATAAAAAGTATGTTCTTAGGAGGAGATGGCTCAGTGGTTAAGAGCACTTGCTGTTCTTGCAGAGGAGCTGGGTTCAGCTCCCAGATCCCACATGGTAGTTTAAAACACTCTGAGTCTACTTGCCAGGGAACCCATTCCCTGTTCTGGCCTCCATGTCACCAGGCACACAGCACACATACATGCAGGCACTCACACACACACACACATAGATACAGACAATAAGGTGAACAGACCTGAAGGTGTGTTCAGGCTGGACTGGGGTATAGTTCAGTATTTGTGTGTGAGGCACTAGGTTTGACTGATCTCCAAGATGACACACAAAAATGTACTGCATGTTTTCTTTAGTCCTGGTAGTATGTTATATCTGCATATATAAGAGGCTCTGCTTCAGTTCCCAGCACAACAACAAAAAAAAAATAATGAAAAACCAAAACAAAGAAGAAAAATGGAAATAGAGGCTGGGGAGAAAACTCATTAGTTAAGCACACTTGCTTTTCCGGTGGCCCAAGCTGGGTCTCCAGTATCCCCATCAGGTGGCCTCCCCCGACCCCCGACACTGCAGCACTGCACTCATGTGACCACATGCGTACACATAAAACTTTATAGAAACAAAATAATGGAAAGGTTACTACACAATATTTTATTTATATTTATTGATTTTTGGTTTAATTATTTTGGTTTTTTAAGACCGGGTTTCTCTGTGTAGCCCTGGCTGTTCTGTGACTTGAATCATTCTGTAGACTCAAACGCAGAGATCCTGCTGCCTCTGCTTTCTGAGTGCTGGGATTAAACACCACGGCCTGGCGGTTTTAGTTTTGGATATTAGTGCTCTATCTGCATGTACACCTTTATGCCAAGAGGCTATCAGATCCCATTAGAGACAGTTGTGAGCACCATGTGGGTGCTGAGAATGGAACTCAGGTCCTCTGGAAGAACAGTCAGTGCCCTCAACCACTGAGCCATCTCTACAGCTCTTGTGTTTTGTTTTTAATTACATTTATTTTTGTGTTGTGGGGGTGCTGGCCATGGTGTGCATGTGAAGGGCTGGACAACTTTTGAGGAGTCAGTTCTTTCCTGTATTAGGTGACTTGGTGGAATCAAACCTCCTCGATTATTAGGCTTTGTTGGTGACAGGTACTTGGCCATTTCCCGGTTCCTACTACATTCATTTATATTGTGTGCCCGTGTGTATGCAATGGTATTCATGTGGAGGTCAGAGAACTTGTAGGCAATGGCTTTCCATCCCTGCCCCCTGCCAATGTGGCTTTCAATGATTGGCAGCCCAGGCCCCTAACTGACCCACAAAATTAGTAAATTTTAAATCCTAAGTGTTAAAACAGGCATGAGTTTACCAACTGTGGAGAGTAGAACCTTTACCCTGTATGTCCTTTTCTAGAACCCAGTCCAACTACAGACATGGCAGCTGAGTCCCTGCCTTTCACCTTGGACACAGTGTCCAGCTGGGAGCTGGAAGCCTGGTATGAGGATCTGCAGGAGGTGCTGTCCTCAGATGAAAATGGGGGTCCCTATATCTCATCCGCTGGAAACGAAGAGGTGAGTGCGAGTGCTGGTCTGGAGATGGGCAAGCAGGAATGGCGGTGCACACCTGTAATCCTGGTACTTGCCAAGAGGAGGCGAGAGGATTGCTTCAATGGCCAGCCTAAGTTTAGTGAGTTTGAGTCTGGCCTCTTTCAAAAGATCCACAAAACTGGGGAGTATGTATGCCTCTCCACAACTAATATCCACTCCCTTTAATTCCTTAAAGGAGGAGTCAAAAACCTTCACTACTCTTGACCCCGCATCCCTAGCTTGGCTGACTGAGGAGCCGGGACCAGCAGAGGTCACAAGCTCCTCCCAGAGTCCTCGCTCTCCAGATTCCAGTCAGAGCTCTATGGCTCAGGAGGAAGAGGAAGATCAAGGAAGAACTAGGAAACGGAAACAGAGTGGTCAGTGCCCAGCCCGGGGTGGGAAGCAACGCATGAAGGAGAGAGAACAGGAGAATGAGAGGAAAGTGGCCCAGCTAGCTGAAGAGAATGAGCAGCTCAAGCGGGAAATCGAGCGCCTGACCAGGGAGGTAGAAGCCACTCGCCGGGCTCTGATCGACCGCATGGTAAATCTGCACCAAGCATGAACAATTGGCACCATCCTTCCCCGACTGGGTGTGGCCCGAGTCGGAAGAACGAAGGGTCTCAGCCTGTGTACATGTAGATATTGTACATTCTTTATTACTGTCCGTACCCAGTAAAGGACTTCCTAAGAACGCGTCTTCTCACTTTTTCTTCTTGCCTTTAGGACTTTCAATGGGTTTCCCCTCAGCCAAAGCCAACTGTTTCTTTAGATCCAAGAGCTTAGTCACTTCTGCGGCAACCTGGTTCTTGTCTGCCTTTTGTGCTTTCAGTTCTCGGACGATGTTGCCCTAAGAGAGGGATGGGAGGTGAGGCCAGGGAGGACCTGCAGGATTGGTCACCTCCAGCCCTGCTCAGGTCATAAGCTCCAACCTGTTTGGTCACTTCATCCATCAGCATCTGTATCTGCTGAGGCCCAGCTGTGGGAACCGCCTCCGCAGCTGCTGACTTGGGGGGCACTTTAGCCTGGAGAAGAGCAGGAGAGTTATTACTTGCTGCTATAACTTCCTCTGGCGTCCAGTCTGACTAACAGCTCAGAGGAAATGGTTACCTTTAACTCCGAGGACTCTTCTAGCTAAGACAGGAAAGGAAAATTCAAGTGAGGAGGCTGCCAGGCCAAAGGTGGGAGGAGAGGCCAGAGGACGGCCTCGGGGGTATTATGGTGGCACTGCCGTGCCTGCCCGGGGAGGGCACAGTCCAGCTTGCTCACCTGGCCTCCTCCAAAGCGCTGCCTCAGATTTTCAATCTGGTCATTTTCCAGTTTCTGGAACAAAGGACTGACCTGTGGAGACACGTCAGAATCAGTCTCTGATACCCTCCACTGCCCCACCCTTCCTGACACTTAGCGATCGCAGATGCTTTACACTGGGCAGATGCCCAACAGCTTCAAGGGTTCACAAAAGGCAGCAGTGCCCGTGAAGGGCCAGCGCTTCAGTGGAGTGGAAAGTGGATGATAATACAGAAGAGACAGGGTTAGTGTCAGGAAATGGCGTCATCTTCAACTGTTTCTACACCGTGCCACTTCTGACTTCTGCCATGAATAGCATAAGGGTATATGATAGCACTGTACTCACAAGCCGATACAAGAACCTTCTATGAGAAGCCCAAGTGCAGAATTGCAGAGGGATTCTGAGAACAGCTGCAGAACCCCCACACCTCAAAGCCAGGAACGGTTAGGTCTCTGACCTCACCCCAAAGGCAGCCCCATAAAAATAAGAATTTGAATTAGCCAGCTCTGCTAACATTAAGGAGACCTACTGTGCCTATCCGGTGACCTGCTGGTAAGGTACAGATGAAGCTGGTGACAAGGATGCGGCAGGCTGGGAGGGGAAGCTGGAGCTGGGTCTGGATGGTGGCGCTCACTGTGGGCATGTAAGGCTGCAGCATGACAGACAGCAAGGCTGCTATGTTCACTGCCACACCTGTCACCGTGCCCGCCCGCTGCCTGAGGAAAAAGAGATAAAGTCACCAAGAAGACACAGCATGTCACTTAATTCCTTTAGCCAGCCATAGCTCCTGAACACACCTGTCCACCTCATCTCCTTTAATCCGTTTCCAGGGCTCATTCACTTGAATGTATTGGTTGCCATGTCGAGATATGGTAAGGATACTGCGCAAGGCATCCCGGATCCTGGGAAGGGAGGCGGCAAGTACATGGGACTGTCAACCACAGCAGTGGTTGTGACTGTGTGACTGTTGCAAGTTACTTACCGAACCTTTTCCAGCAGCTGGTGGTAGTGCTGGAGCTCCCAGGAGATGTGGGCCAGCAGGCGTTTGTCATCGTGCGTAAGCACCATCTCAGGCACACAACCCCCAAAAAACTTAGACACAAACATGCCAGCTCTTGAGGTGGGGGAGAGAAAAGACAGAGTTACTGCCCAGTTCCTTAGGGAAACATCATCCCACTTCCATAACTCTTCATGCTCAGGCAGATGGCTCAGCAGAGAAACGCTGCCAACCAAGCCCGATGACCTGAGTTCAATCCCTGGAGTCAGCACGGTGGAGGAAGAACTGACTCAGTTTGCACACTCGTGTTCACTGCAGTGTGTCAATAGCACCCAACGCACAAACAGTGCATATATGTCAAAAAACCAAAACACTGCTTTCTTGTGGCATCCCTGGGTTCTCAAACTGGAAGTAAAGCTTAAATCCTACATTTTCCTCTCCCTCTCCTAAGAATGTGATTCTGGAGTCAGGGAGTGGTGGCACATACACTCGGGAGGCAGAAGCAGGCAAAGCCAGCCTGGTCTACAGAGCGAGTTCTAGGACAGCTAAGACTGTTACACAGAGAAACCCTGTCTTAAAAAAATGTGATTCAGCCGGGCGGTGGTGGCGCACGCCTTTAATCCCAGCACTCGGGAGGCAGAGGCAGGCGGATCTCTGTGAGTTCGAGACCAGCCTGGTCTACAAGAGCTAGTTCCAGGACAGGCTCCAAAACCGGAGAAACCCTGTCTCGAAAAACTAAAAAAAAAAAAAAAGTGATTCAATGAAGAAATGAATTAAGCAATTATATTTTTAGAAGTAAATATCTAGAATTACCAAATTGAAGTGTGTTATGTTATAAGCTAACAAATAGTCTAATGAAGACTGCTAAATGTGTTTAAGGGCCCAGTTAAAGGTCCAGAACTCTGAAGAGTCTCAAGTCATGGGGGGGGCACATGTGCATATCTGCATGCGTGTGTGCATGCATGCGTGCGTGCTTGTGTGTAGAGGATGAAATTCAGAGCTCTGAATTTGACAGACAAACACAATATAACTCACAAAGATTCACTTGCTGACCAACTCTGCCAAGGCACCTACCTCCAGCCATCCTAACCCACAGGACCAGCTTTCCCCACTGCCTTTCTATCAGCTGCCCCCGTTAGTGTGCACCTCTCCACTGGATCCTTCCTACCTGTTGATGAAGTTGCCCAGGTTGTTCAGCAGCTCAGAATTGTTTTTAATCATCATGTCTGTCCAGGAGAAGGCACTGTCCTGGCCCTCCGGCCGAATGTAGAGCAGATAGAAGCGCCAGATATCAGCAGGGATCCCTGTATCCTGGGCCATGTCTCCAAACACTCCTACCCCCCGGCTCTTAGAGAATTTCCCATCCTCATAATTCAGGTACTCTGGACAAAACACAAGGATTCAAATCACACCCTTCCCTCCCTCACTGCCGCTTCCCCTTTCTCTCAATGCTGAGTGTCCAAAAACACCTCTCTTGAAGACCTGACAAGGGCATGGAGTTCCATGCTCCCATTCTGGCCTTTTTTTCTCTTTGTTTATAATAGTTTTAGCTTTGTATCTTTGCTTTCAAGTTCTGTTTTCTCTCTTTTGGATGAATCCTCATGCTTTAATTACTTCCTATTTCATCTCAAGACCTAACTTGAGACCCAGTCCCGCTCAGGCTCTTCCCTAGCACCCTCCTCGTGCTCTGCCAGGGAACTCACCTGTGGCAATGAGGTTCTTGACTAAGGTGTAGTTGTCCTCAGCGCCTAGGGCTGAACACGGGAAGACTAAGCCATGGAAGGGAACATTGTCTTTGGCCATGAACTGGTAAAGGTCCACCTAGGAGAATACATTGGAGGAGACTGCCTGCAACTTCCCACCCTCTTCCACACCCTGTCCCCACAGACAGGCTAAGGCCTGCTTACTTGTTCTGGATTCTTCCACCATCTCTCCCACTGGTCTGTATAGTTGGCTGTGATGGACAGGTAGCCAATAGTGGCATCAAACCAGACATAAAATACCTGGAGGGAAACCAACAAGAATGAACCAAAGTCAACAGCATCAGCCGAGGCTGAGCATCTTAGGTATTTACCTTGTCCTCAAAACCTTCCAAAGGCACAGGAACTTCCAAAGTTCCCCATGTGAGGTCAACAGCACCAGCCAAGGCTGAGCATCTTAGGTCACGACTAAAGGATGAGGCGTATTTACCTTGTCCTCGAAACCTTCCAAAGGCACAGGGGTTCCCCATTTGAGGTCTCTGGTTATGCATCGTGGCTTGAGGCCATCTCGAAGCCAAGAACGAATAATAAACCGGGCGTTGGGCGTCCAGTCACTGTCAGGCAAGGTCTTCCCCAGCCAGTCCTCCAGCCGCTTTTCAAGCTAAGACAAAAACGGGGCAACAGGACGATCTCAGACACGGGGCATGAGTGCCGATGTTGTGGAATAGCTGGTAATATAACTAAAATTCATGACTTCAGGGACATCTAGGAAATTAACAAATTTATTTGACAAAATGATTCATTTAAGTCTATAGATGTATACATATTGTCTGGGAACACAAAACTACATTGAAATTAAACTGAGTCCGGTGGCATGTGCTTTCTTCACGCGGTTGCTCAGGAAGCAGAGGGGAGAGAACTGGGCTGAAGGTCAGGAACTGGGGAATGACAGGCACATACTCTAAACTGAGATAGATTATTTCAAGATTTTATGATTTTTATTGGTTTTCTTTTTTTTTAAGTTTCTATTCTATGAATATGGAAACTCTGCTTGAAGGTATGTCCATGTTATCATGTTAGAGAAGCCACGATAGGACCTTAGATCCCTTGGGCCTGAAGTTACAGGTTAGTGAACTACAATGTAGATGCTGGTCCTCTGGAAGAGCAGCCAGTGCTCTTAACCTCTGAGCCATCTCTCCAGCCCCCAGCCAGTGCTCTTAACCTCTGAGCCATCTCTCCAGCCCCCAGTCAGTGCTCTTAACCTCTGAGCCATCTCTCCAGCCCCCAGCCAGTGCTCTTAACCTCTGAGCCATCTCTCCAGCCCCCAGCCAGTGCTCTTAACCTCTGAGCCATCTCTCCAGCCCCCAGCCAGTGCTCTTAACCTCTGAGCCATCTCTCCAGCCCCCAGTCAGTGCTCTTAACCTCTGAGCCATCTCTCCAGCCCCCAGCCAGTGCTCTTAACCTCTGAGCCATCTCTCCAGCCCCCAGTCAGTGCTCTTAACCTCTGAGCCATCTCTCCAGCCCCCAGTCAGTGCTCTTAACCTCTGAGCCATCTCTCCAGCCCCCAGTCAGTGCTCTTAACCTCTGAGCCATCTCTCCAGCCCCCAGTCAGTGTTCTTAAAGGCTAAGCTGTGTTTCCAGTACCAAGTCCTTGGATGTTTTGGGACAAAGTCTTATTATTTAGCCTGGTCTTGAACTCAATCTGTCCCCTACACTGGCCACAAACACACAACCCTCTAGCATATACCTGCCAAGTGTTGGGTTATAGGTGTACACCACCATGCCCAGCATCTTTCTGTATTTCATTATGTGTGTGTGTGTGTGCAAGCTTGCATGCGCAAGCTAACATGTGGAGGCCAGAGTCAGAGTCGGTTCTTTTCTTCTACTATGTGGTATCAGGGAAAGGTGGCAGGTGTCTTTACCCAGTGAACCATCTCTCTAAACATTTTGTGTTTTTTCAAGACAGGATCTCACTGATCTAGTTTCAAATATGTAGGTAAAGTTGGACTTGAAATCCTAATTCCTCTACTTGTTTTCTACTGTTGGAATTACAAATACGTAACCTCCAAAATGACTCAATGTTGTAAAAACATTAATTCCCAAATGGTTAGTTCTGAAGTCATTACATACAAGCAAAACTAAATGGACTCAACGGGTTGTATATTTATGTAATGAAATATATATATATTTATGTATCAAAAACAAAGAAGAGCCATAGACTTGAGAGGGAGCAGTTGGAGGGAGGAAAGGGAAGGGGAAATGATGTAATCATGCTTTTAAGTTTTAAAGAAAGTTGAAACATTAAAGAAAACTAACCCCCGCAGTTTAGATAACTAAATACGGTGTTTGAAGTGTATCTACACAATGAAGTATTATAAGACCATCAAGACAATGAGGTTGGGGGCTGGAGAGATGCTCAGTGGTTAACAGCACTTACTGCTTTTGCAGAGGCCTTGGCTTTGGCCCCCAGGACCCACATGGCAGCTTATAACTATCTAATTCCATTTCAGTTTCTCTAAGGCAGTGGCTTTCAACCTTCCTAATGCTGTGACCTTTTAATACAGTTCCTCATGTTGTGGTGACCCCAACAATAAAATTATTTCATTGCTACATCATAATTCACAAATGTGATTTTGCTACTGTTATGAACTGTAATATAAATACCTGGTATGCAGGATATGAGATGATTTAGCCACCCTGTAAAAGGACTGGTCGACCCCCTTAAAGGGCCGCACCCCACATGTTGAGAACCACTACACATGTACTGCACAGGCACACACGCTGCCAAACTCCCGCACACATAAAATAAAAACATTTTTAAAAAAGAAAAATATTAGCCGGGCGGTGGTGGCACACACCTTTAATACCAGCACTTGGGAGGCAGAGGCAGGAGGATCTCTGTGAGGTCAAGGCCAGCCTGGTCTACAGAGCAACTTCCAGGACAGGCTCCAAAGCTACAGAGAAACTCTGTCTCAAGAAACAAAACAAAACAACAACAAAAAAATTAGAATATGGGGGTTGGAGAGATGGCTCAGTGGTTAAGAGCACTGGCTGCTCTTCCAGAGGTTCTGGGCTCAATTTCCAGCAACCCCAGGGTGGCTCATAACAATCTATAATGACATCTGGTGCCCTCTCCTAGTGTGCAGCATACATGAAAGCAGAACACTGGATACATAATTAATTAATTAAAAAAATTTAGAATATTAGCCAGGTGTAGTGGGGCATGACTTTAGTGTAGCGACACAGTGAGACCCTGTCTTGAAAAGAAAACATAAAAAATAAAGTATTTTTTTTTTTAACTTAGAATATGAAAAGCACATGAAACAGCTAGACCTGGTTGTATGTCTGTCTGTAACCGGGTACTTGGAAGGTAGAGGGAGTTCAAGATCATCTGCAGCTAAATAGCGAGAGTCTAAGTCCCTCCTGAGCTATAATGGCACCCTGCTGGGAAAGCAGTCTGTCTCATCACAATAATCTGCTAGTTTATTGCTTTCTGAAATACAATCTTAGTATGTGTAGCGAAGACTGGCTGTAAGTCCCTGCAGCCCGGATCCCCTGCTTCGCCTTAGCGACTGGCAGCATGCGGTTACCACACTCAGTCACTGTCATTTTCCCCAATACCAGTTGTTGAGCACAGTGACTTGGGTTTTTTTGTTGTTGTTGTTGTTTTGTTTTTCGAGACAGGGTTTCTCTGTGGCTTTGGAGCCTGTCCTGGAACTAGCTCTGTAGACCAGGCTGGTCTTGAACTCACAGAGATCCGCCTGCCTCTGCCTCCAGAGTGCTGGGATTAAAGGTGTGCGCCACCACCGTCCGGCCGAACACAGTGACTTGAACTCCACTACAAGCTCTGTTCCCCGGCTGTAGAAAATGTTAACTAGAAATAAAAATACTCTTCAGAGGACCCAAGTTCAGTTCCCAACACCCACACTGGGTGGTTCACAGCTAAACTAACTCCAGCTTCAGGAGATCTGATTCCCTCTACTGTCTTCCTTGGGCATCTACACACACGGCATAATACAAAATCGAAACAACAAAAGAACTAAACTAAATTAAAAATCTGAAACGAAACCACCTAAAAGTAGTTGGCTGTCAGTGTGGGGCTGAGGCAGGGAGAGGAGGCTGAAGACTCCTCAAGAGCAGACTGAGGGAAAGACTGACTCACCTTAGGTAAGTCCAGAAACAGGTGCTGAGAGGACCTCACCACAGGGCACGACCGGCAGACTTTGCACTGAGGTTTCTGTAAAGAGAAGTAATCCTGGTGGGAGCAGGTGGGGAGGGGAACTGTGCAGGCAGGCTGAGGGGCACGGAGTGCCGGAGAGGTGTGTCTGCATACCGCAGCCACTCGGGTCTCTGCCCTCACTCCCCAGAGTAATAAGCGTTCTCAGCCGAGGGCAGCTGCAGAGCACTGCACTGTACTTAGCTGTGCAAGGGAAAACGTGCAAGATAAACAGCTCCTCTCCCAGGTCACAACCAGGAAAGGAAAGGGGGCGTGCCTGGGGCACAAGCATGGGCCTTTATAAAGCCAAATGGCAAGAAGTACTTAATTATAGAGTAGAAAATGACCACACAGACACTGGGAAATGACGCTAGTGAGTGCGAGCGGTGGCTCTCAGTATGTAGACTGGCTGCATCTGGTCTACATCCAGAGACTCACCGGCCCTTGCCCCACAAGGGCTTGGACTGAAGGCATACCCAGCTCTTTACTGTTTTTGAGACAGGGTCTCTCGAAGGCTGACCTCAAACTCCAGATCCCCTTGTATCCGTCTCCTGAGGGCTGGGACTGCAGGTAAGTGCCACCCTGCACGGCTGATCTAAGGGGGGCTGCTATGTTTGATATATTTATCTTGTATGTGAGTGTGAGCCCATGGAGATCAGAGGACAGTTTTCCTTCCCACCATATGGGTTCTGTGCTGCCAGGCTCGGCAGCAAATGCTTTTACCTGCTCAGCCATCCTGCCAACCCTGATCTGAGGTTCTGAAGATGAGACACAGTAACGGTTTCATGATCTCTCTTCTGAAGCCCACATCTATTCCAACTGCCTTTTAAGACATCTATGGGCACCTCAGCTTAGCGAAAGCAAACAGTACTGCTGCACTCAGCTCCACACCTCATTCTCTTAATCGTGCCTGTGTCACAGATGGCACCACCATCTACCCAAGTCCCCATCTTCCCTTACGTGTTACTAGGGCTCAAAACCAGGCTCTCACTCACGCTGGCCAAGTATCCTACCACTGATCTACACCTCCAACACAAGCGAACAACTAGTCACCCTTATCTGACTCTCCAGCACTCGTCCTCTAAGACATACCCCAAAGCTATTATCTCCCCCATTTCTCTGTACTAGTGACCTAATAGAAACTAATCTAACACCATCTTTTTGCATTTGAGCTTCTAGAGCTTTCTCCTCACTCCTCTTTGGTTCGTCCCATCAGTTTTCCACACAGCAGCAACCCACTCAACTAGAGTAATGTCTAAACTTCCTCAATGTCCCCATGTGAGATAAAAGCCTGTCTTGTCCATTTCTCATTCCCAGTCTGTAATTGGCCTATTAAAAGGACTCAAAAACATTTATTAAATAACTAATAAGTAAATTAACAAGCGAGCAAACTTAGACTAGACATCAAAAGTATTCATGAAAAAAAAGAATAATCTGCCAGGTGTGGTGATGCATGCTGTTAATCTCAGCACTTGTGAGCCAAAAGCAGGTGCGTTCCTGGAGGCCAGCCTGGACTACACAGAGTTCTAAGACAGCCAGAGCTACATAGAGAAACCCTGTCTCAAAAAGAAAAAAAAAGAGAAAGAATCATCTAAATTAGCACTGATCTGCCGGGCGGTGGTGGCGCACGCCTTTAATCCCAGCACTCGGGAGGCAGAGGCAGGCGGATCTCTATGAGTTCGAGACCAGCCTGGTCTACAAGAGCTAGTTCCAGGACAGGCTCCAAAACCACAAAGAAACCCTGTCTCGAAAAACCAAAAAAAAAAAAAAAAAAAATAGCACTGATCTAAATTACCCTTAAGCTAAAGCCAACCTGCCGATGTTCTAGCACCATGCAACCATACATTAACTGCCCACAAAGGAATTAGCATAAGACCTTAGATACTAAACATTAAAATCCAAGCCAGGCATGGTGGCACACACTTTTAATGCCAGTACTTGGGAGGCAGAAGCAGTGGAGTTCAGCGAGTTCCAGACCAGTATAATATATAATGAAAGTCCCATGCCAGCCAGACTACAAAGTGAAACCCTGATTCAAAATAAATAAAAATTGTGAATGGACAGTGTCCTTTAATAGTTGGTGTGCCCATCAGAGCCCACAGCTCCAATGGCAGTGAGGAGGAGCCTGCCCATCAGAACCCACAGCCCCCACAGAAGAACAAAACCGAGTATCCTTTCCCTGTTTTGCTCAAGAGATTAACAGGTGTTTCCTCTGGGCTCCCTTGAGATCTTCCTCTTACCTTGAGTTCAATGGCATTGATGAGCTTGCCACACTTGTCGCACTGGTCACCTCGGGCCTCTTCATAGCCACAGAAGGGACACACACCCTCCACAAAGCGGTCAGCCAGGAACCGTGCACACTGCTCACAGCGCAGCTGCTCCACAGTATCTTGCAGCACAAATCCCCGGGTCAGCAGCCTCTGGAAGATGTCCTGGGTGATTCTAGCCAGGTCAGCAAGGGATGAGAAAGAACCAGGAGTGTGGACTGCCACCCCTCAACCTGCCTTCCTTTGCTGCTCTAACCAGAGACCCAAACTCATCAGGCAGAAGGCCTCCTAGGATGAAGGTCACCTATTCCCAATGAGAGCCTACTGGACGAGCCCAGATGCTCTCATGATTCTCCAACTGCCCGTAGTCTCCTCACTCTGTTTTGGTTTCATTCGGTTTTGAGGCAGGTCTCACACAGCCAACACTGACCACCATACTAACCCTGATCCTCTGTCTCCGCCTCTCAATGCTATGATTACAGCGGGTGACCACCCCCAGCCTAGTCTTCTGTACTCAGCACCATACGGTCCATCTGTCTGCAGCTTCCGTGAGGACTTTACCAGGCAGAGGAAGAATGGATTTAAGTGCTATAAATATACTTAGGCAAGGACTGGGTTTTTGGGTTGTTTTTCCCCCCCTGAGACAGAATTTTT
This sequence comes from Chionomys nivalis, assembly GCF_950005125.1. NCBI lineage: Eukaryota > Metazoa > Chordata > Mammalia > Rodentia > Cricetidae > Chionomys > Chionomys nivalis. The sequence continues at coordinate 29,620,885 of NC_080110.1, read as the reverse complement.
CTGTCAGTTTGGAGCCAGTCCTGGAACTAGCTCTGTAGTCCAGGCTGGCCTCAAACTCACAGACATCTGCCTGCCTCTGCCTTCTGAGTGCTGGGACTAAAGGTGTGCGCCATCACCACCAGGGGAGGCAGGAATCATTTTAAAGACCCAAAATTGGACTTGGTAGCAAACACCTATAATCCCAACCTTTGCAAATCTGAGGCAAAAGGATAGCCACAGTTTGCGACCTGCTTAGGCTACACAGTGAGACCCTGTCTTAAAAAGACTTCTAGGCAGCCAAGGGAAGGGAAGCACTAGATGGGCGGCAAATAAGTCCTTTCTCTTCCCTTCCTGGGTGTTCTTTTAGGCCCCAGTCTCTGTTTGGGTTCTGTAAACAAGGGACCTTCTTTTTTTTTTTTTTTTTTTTAATTTTTTTATATTTATTTATTTATTATGTATACAATGTTCTGTCTGTGTGTATGCCTGCAGGCCAGAAGAGGGCACCAGACCTCATTACAGATGGTTGTGAGCCACCATGTGGTTGCTGGGAATTGAACTCAGGACCTTTGGAAGAACAGGCAATGCTCTTAACCGCTGAGCCATCTCTCCAGCTCCCTGTTTTGTTTTTCAAGACAGGGTTTCTCTGTGGCTTTGGAGCCTGTCCTGGAACTAGCTCTGTAGACCAGGCTGGTCTCAAACTCACAGAGATCCGCCTCCTCTGCCTCCCAAGTGCTGGGATTAAAGGCGTGCGCCACCATCGCCCGGCAACAAGGGACCTTCTTGAGGCCTGAAAATCACCCAGGGTACAGACCAGGGCAACGCTGAAAACCCAAGCTCAGGAGGGTTGACCAACACCAGCTCAGTCAGTCTTTCATGTTTGTACTTGGGGCTAGTGTGAGTGGTCCCTAGTCTGCCACCCTGGTCCTGTCTCCGAGGTTTTCTCACTACCCCTAGTCTCAGCTCTCAGTCTGTTCTGCCTCACTATCAGGAACCTACTTGGTCTGCTGTGGAGTGGTGGTGCGACCAAAAGTATCGAATGAGATATTAAACCAGCGGTAGATGTCAGCGTGGATGGCATGGTACTTGTCACAGATTTGCTGTGGGGTTAGCCCCTCTTCCATAGCCTTGGTCTCCGTTGCCGTACCATACTCATCTGTACCACACAGATAGAGGGTGTTCCACTGGCGGAGGCGAGAGTACCTAGAAGGAGACACGGTGGTTATGGGCGCTCCTCCAGTGCCCTCCATCCTATTCCCTTAGGACCCAACCCACCCCTCCCTCTAGTAAACTCTCCTCCAGCAACTGGCTCCACCTTGCAAAGACATCAGCACTGAGCACACAGCCAATGATGTTTCCAAGATGGGGGACATTGTTGACGTAAGGGAGGGCGCTTGTGATGAGCACATTCCTTTCTCCAGCCACAGGCAACCTGATGAAAAAGAAGAGTCTAGTCCACAGCAGAGATGCAGTATCACAAAAGCGCAAGTGTACAGAACACTGGCAGACTAAACCTAGTGCCTCAGGTCAGTCCTTCCCACAGGGATCCACAGAACTATCATCCTAGAGCTGCTCGTAAGGCCCTGCTCAGCCAGCAAGCTTCCTGCCCTGCTTGGGAACTGCACATGCCCCATTCCAACAGCTCCTTCCGCTCTCATGACCTTAGCTCACTCTCGGGCGCAAACTTCCCTGGGATATGTCTGCGTGTCATTCTGTGTTCCCAAGAAGCTAACCAGTACTGGAAGGTCTAACCTTGGACCTTTCTGTTTGACTAGTGGATGTTTTCTTAACTATAGAATCACATATAGCAAAGGCTGGCCTAACTTCCTGGTTCCCTTGCCTGCTAGGACTAACCTGCACATGACAGCACATGTGGCTCCCAGCCCTCGTCTTACCTTTCAGGACAAGGTCTAACTAAGCTGCCCAAGCTAGTCTCCTCCTGCCTCCCTCTCCCAAGTAGCTGGGATTACAGGTTAGGCCAATGCTAACTGACTTCTCTTCTGTTTAGGCATTTAAACACATTAGCCAGTACAAACATGTAAAAACGTTTATCTCTTGGCAGACATGGTGGCACACATCTTTAACACTAGGCAGACACAGAGCTCTGTGAGTTCCAGACCAGTGTGGTCCACACTGTGAGTCCCAGGCCAGTCTCAAAAGGGGATGAGGGGGGCTGGAGAGATGGCTCAGAGGGTAAGAGCATTGCCTGCTCTTCCAAAGGTCCTGAGTTCAATTCCCAGCAACCACATGTTGGCTCACAAACATCTGTAATGAGGTCTGGTGCCCTCTTCTGGCCTTCAGGCATACACACAGACAGAATATTGTATACATAATAAATAAATAAATATTAAAAAAAAAAGGGATGAGGGGTAGAGAGATAGGTGAGGGGTTAAGAGCGTTTTCTCTCAGGACCTGGGTTTAATTCCCAGCACCGACACTGTGGCTCAGAACTATCTCTAACTGCAGCTCCAGATATCAGACGCCCTCTTCTGACCTCCACAGGAACCATGCATGTGGCATACATACAGTCAAAACAGTCAGACACAGGCCGGGCAGTGGTGGCGCACGCCTTTAATCCCAGCACTCGGAAGGCAGAGGCAGGCGGATTTCTGTGAGTTCGAGACCAACCTGGTCTACAAGAGCTAGTTCCAGGACAGGCTCCAAAACCACAGAGAAACCCTGTCTCGAAAAACCAAAAAAAAGAAAAAAAGAAAAAAAAAAGAAAAACCAAAAAATCAAAACAAAAAAAAAAAACCAGTCAGACACAGAAAAGAAAACAGATACATTTGAAAGAAAAAAAAAGTAAAAACCACTATTTTTGAGCAGAGCAGGAACACCACAGCACACATCTGGAGGTTCTCCTTCCACCTTTCTGTGAGTTCTGGGAGTTGAACTCAGGTCAGCAGGTTTGTGCAAAGTGCTTCACCCACCAAGCCATCCTGATGCTTCCTCAACTAGGAACACTTTTTGTTTGTTTGTTTAATCATGGCAGGGTCTCTGGAGTTTTGAAGCCTGTCCTGAAACTTGCTCTGTAGACCCAACAGGCCTCAAACTTACAAGAGATCCGCCTGCCTCTGCCTCCCGAGCACGGGGATTAAAGGCCTGCGCCACCACCACCCGGCAGTAGCACTTTCTAAGAGAGACCTAGCTTCATTCACTTCTGTTGTTCCAGCACTCGGGATAAAATAAAGAGTTCAGTGTCATTTCCTACACAATGAAGTTTGCGGTCAGACTACTGGGATCGACATTCCCTGAGCAAAGAGGGGGCTGCTGTCACCCCACAACGATTTCCAGCTATGACCCCAAACCCCATTCCCGATGTCTACTCACACTGGGTGCTGCTGGGGCTGAAGTGGGGGCAAGCTTCCCAGACCCTTTTCCCAAGCGGTCACAGCCATGGCGATGTCTTCCTCAGACAGGGTAGCTAGCTCCTCCTCCTACGAATGAACAGAACCCGGTGCCACATGAGGGGCCACCAAGGTAGAAAACCTACCTTGCTCTCTAACTACTAAAGATGGCCACAATCAATGTCCGCCTCCTAGCCAGCTCCTACCCCAGGCCCTAAGGCTCTGGGAGCCCCTGCCCTGTTTCAAACCTCAGGCTCATTGCTGACAGCCCTCCCCTCAGGAGGGCGGGGCTGGGGCTGCTTCTGGAGGTAGGGTCGCAGAGCCAGGACACCCTGCTGTTTCAGCACAGTCTCCGCAGCTCGCTGACATGGCTCCTGGGTGCTCAGGGTCTGGAACCAGCTTTGAAGGGCACCCAATTCCTCTGTAGGTAGAGCAAAAAAGGAAGAACAGGATCAAGATTGGGCAGGCAGGAGTAGAGCTCCTGTACTTTGGAAATTTCTCCAGGCACCTTCCCCAGCGCCCTTGGCCACATTCTAAACTGTACCTTTTTTTTTTTTTTTTTTTTTTTTTTTGGTTTTTCGAGACAGGGTTTCTCTGTGGTTTTGGAGCCTGTCCTGGAACTAGCTCTTGTAGACCAGGCTGGTCTCGAACTCACAGAGATCCGCCTGCCTCTGCCTCCCAAGTGCTGGGATTAAAGGCGTGCCACCACCGCCCAGCTCTAAACTGTACCTTAAAGTGAATACTCAGTACCCAACTGTTCTAGAGCCCTGTACCAAGCGCCTGGGGTTGGGATGAAGTGACATGTACAATTCTCACCAGGGTCGGGTAGCGGTGGCGCATGCTTTTAATCCCAGCACTCAGGAGGTAGAGGCTGGCGGATCTCTGTGAGTTTGAGGGCAGCCTGGTCTACAAGAGATTTCTAGGACAGGCTCCAAAGCTACAGAGAAACCCAGTCTGAAAAAAACAAAACAAAACAAGACAATTCTCACCAGGGAGGTATGCTGGGTCTTGCAGTAATGGATATAGTGCTCCCCACAAAACAATGTCAGCCACAGATTCTGTGTCCTAGAGAGGAAAAAGAGAAAAGGACACAGTTGAAGCACTCGTGTATTTCCAGTGGTAATCGCGAAAGTGTGTGGTTTTGTTTTTTGAAACATGGACATGTAGACCAATGTAGACTAGGCTGACCTTATACTTACTTGCAGAGATCTGCCTGCCTTTGCCTCAAAGTGCTGGAATAAGGGCATGAGCCACCACATCCAGCTTTATATCAAGTGCTGGAATTAACGGAATGTACCTTTATAACTGGTTTATTTAATTAAATAAGGTCTCACATAGTTCTAGCAGGTCTTGAACCTATGTAGCCAAGGATGACTCTGAACTTCTGATCCTCCTGCTTCTACCTCCCCAGGGCTAAGAGTACAGGTCTGCGCCACCACACCTGTGTTTACCATCCACGGCCGAGTACTAGGTGAGATGACCCATGTCTTCTGACACTGCCCTCACAGTAATTCTACACAAGGAAACAGAATTACTTCCATTTTACAAGTGAAGAAAAAAAAATCAAAGATTAGTTGAGCAAGGTTTTAATCCCAGCACTTGGGAGGCAAGACAGGCAGATTCTCTGAGTTCCAGATCAGCCTGATCTACAGATCAAATTCCATCTGGGACAGCCAGGGATACACAAAGAAACCTTGTTTGGAAAAAACAGTAAGGATAAATTAAAGAGTTAAGTGATATGTCATGGTTATACTGCTAATAACTGGTCGTGGGGGTCTGAATACCATCTTCCCTCTAAGTCCTACACTGTCAGGCTTCCACAAACCACATATCAAGACCAACTCACCCCTGCCAGGAAAGGACAGGACTGGCGACTCAAGCTGTGATCGATATGAGACAGGGCTCTCCGAAGCGGGCCAAGCACCTCTTCCCCTTTCTTGCCTTGAACCACTAAACAGTGCAGGGCAGCAGACAAAACTGGCTACAACACAGGGAACATGGGTCAGGATGTTCGTACAAAAGAAAGGCTGCCTGCCCTCCCTGGTGCATGAATCCTACCTGCAGCTCCGTGGCTTCCCACTCCAGCCACTGGTTGGTAAGGTCATCTTGTTCCCAGCCAGATAATAGAAAAAAGTATCTGCCCACGGAGAGAACACAAGTTAAAACTGAAGGGTTCCTTTTGTGTAGTTCATGTATGAACCCTCAGAGAAAGTGTTTCCAAATAAGGGCACAAAAAGGTCAGTGAGGTCGGCTATGATCCAGCCACCTCCCCACACCAAGAACCAATACTGACCGGCAGATTGCACTGGTGGAGAAGAGGTAGTTGCCACTATCCAGCTGCAAGACAGGGACCTTAGGCCGGGTCAGGAACGGCACCACACACTCTTGAGACAGAGGAAAATGAATGAACAGGGGTAAGAAAAGAAATTATCTGACAATTTTACACTGCACGGGGCGGGAGGGGGACGCAGTTTCCATAGCAACACTAAAAGGGGGGTGGGTCTGGAGTTTGGAGAGGCCAGCAAGTGTTCAGTCGAGACTGCCAGTTGGAAACAACAGGTGGAGCCAACACAGAGGAGGCAGTGGATACGAGCAGTGAGCGCCTCAGCAAGAGCCAGCACTGAGACCTGAGACGATGCGACAAGAGAACGCGTAAAAAGTCGCCCCAAAATTTGCTGGGAATAAGAAGAGGTAAAATTGCTGGGCGGTGGTGGCGCACGCCTTTAATCCCAGCACTCGGGAGGCAGAGGCAGGTGGATCTCTGTGAGTTCGAGACCAGCCTGGTCTACCAGAGCTAGTTCCAGGACAGGCTCCAAAACCACAGAGAAACCCTGTCTCGAAAAACCAAAAAAAAAAAAAAAAAAAAAAAGAAGAGGTAAAATTCAAAGGGCCGGGTATGCATGTGTCTGCATTGATGTCCTAGAAGAGGAGGGAGGGGTTCCCGAAAAAAACGACAGGACAAAGGGGTGGTTGGAGGTTATCATGCGTGAACGCGCTGGAGGGAGTTGCATGACAGGTGGGAAGGAAGGTTTAAGACAGCGGAGTGAGGCAGGATCAACTAGGCTAAAAACAAGGGAAGAGTCTAGTGAGGACAATTAAGTAACTTTGAAAGAGAGATCAAGGAAAGAAAGGAGAATGGAGTGATCAAAAGTAATGCAGAGTGATTGGGGGACTGGCACTGGGATTTGGCAGACAACTGAGATACACGCCCCCCACACCCTCCGCCCACAGTAGCAACTCGAGTACCTTCGGGGCCTACGGGGCTGATGAGCAGCTCCGCTCGGCCCCGGGCCCTCGCGGCCGCAGCCAGCACCGGCAGGCTCCCCGGGGAGCCCTCGCTCACGAACAGCCTCATCTCGCCCGGAGCCCACGCTGATGCAACCGGAACCGGCCTCCCGCTCCTGGGTTAAGTGGCCGCTGCTAGGTATCACGGGAAATGGAGTCCTATGTCGGCCCGACGCTCGCAGTCGACTCCGGGAAAGCCGACTCTTTATCCCATCATGCACCGTTACAAAACAGGAAATGGTTACCAACGAGACCCGGAAGTCAACCGTGGGGGCTAGCGCGGCACTTCGAGTCGGCCGCTCGGAGATCCTCGGTTAAAGCCGGCTGCCCTAAAGTGAGAAGAGGGCCGTGACCCGAGTGGTGGTTTTTTTCTAATCTTGGTGATCGATAAGGTGGCGGTCATGATTGCTGCTGCTCGCACTCGCCGATTCAACTTATTAAGAATTTTTTTAATTCGTGTGTGGACCGGGAGGTGGGAGCGTGGTAGAGCGTGCGCGCCGGGGTCGGAGGACTCCTTCGGGAGTTCCGTTGTCCACCGCGTGAGCCCCAGGGATTGAACTGTGGTCGTCAGCCTTGGTGGCAATGCTTTTAGCCCCTGAACCTCCTTGATGCCGCTAATCAGTGTTTGTTTGGTGGTTTGTTGGGGGGGGGGGGCTGTGTTTTGTATGTGTGTATGGTTTTGGTTTTTCCAGATTGGGTGTCTCTGTTTGACAGTCTGGCTGTCCTCGAACTCGCTCTGCCGGCCTCTGCCTCCCGAGTACTGGGATTAAAGGCATGAGCCAACATCACCCATCATCAGTGTTTTAAGACCTCCGAGGTACACACACCTGTGTACCCAGCCCTTGGAACGTAGAGACGGTGAGGTTCAGAAGTTTAAAGTCATCTTTGACTACATACCGAGTTCCAGGCCAGCCTGGGCTCCTAAACAATCTATCTTTAAAAATCACATTTTTGGGCAGAGGCAGGCGGATCTCTGTGAGTTCGAGACCAGCCTGGTCTACAAGAGCTAGTTCCAGGACAGGCTCCAAAACCACAGAGAAACCCTGTCTCGAAAAACCAAAAAAAAAAAAAAAATCACATTTTTGAAAATCAGTTTTGGGGTCTGGAAGAGATGGTTCAGCGTTTTGAAGCACTGGCTGCTCTTCCAGAGGACCCAGGTTCAATTCCCAGCACCAGTACCCAAATGGCAGCTCACAACTGTCTGTAACTCCTGTTCCAGGGGATACCTTCACACTTACATACATGCAGACAAAACATGAAAACACATGAAATAAAAATAATTTTTAAAGAAATCAGTTTTGTAGTCAGGGAATTATGAGCTAACTTTACTGTCAAATTGGAAGTTAACTGGAGGAGGACAATGGAGGGAGGCTGCGGCCTAGGTGTATATAGGATAAATAAAAAACAAAGCCCGGCGGTGGTAGTGCGCGCCTTTAATCCCAGCACTGAGGAAGCAGAGACAGGTGGATCTCTGAGTTCGAGGCCAGCCTGGTCTACAGAGTGAGTTCTAGGAGAAATCCTGTCTGGGAAAAAAAAAAAAAAGTATTAATGTAAAAAATTGGAAATTACCGTAGATACGTAGATACCCACCAATTACAAAGGATGTGACTAATGAGAATGTATTATTTAGGAGCGGGGATTGCAGACTAGTGTGTACGAGCCCTTGGGTTCACTCCATAGCGCCAGGTTGGCATACCCATTTCTGCCATCCCAGCATTGGGGGAGGTGGAGACAAAAGTTCAGAAATTCAAGGAGCCGGGCGGTGGTGGCGCACGCCTTTAATCCCAGCACTTGGGAGGCAGAGGCAGGTGGATCTCTGAGTTCGAGACCAGCCTGGTCTACAGAGCTAGTTCCAGGACAGGCTCCAAAACCACAGAGAAACCCTGTCTCGAAAAACCAAAAAAAAAAAAAAAAAAAAAAGAAATTCAAGGAAATTCAATCCACCTGCCTCTATTGCAAACTAGCATAAGCTACAAGAGACCTATGCAAAAAATAAATGAGGCCTGGAAAGATGGCTCAGCAGTGAAAAACACAGGCCATCAGGGGACTCAGCTTTGATTCCCAGCGGTTGTGTTCAGTGAAGTTCAGTCCCAGGGGGTTAGACTCCCTCTTCTGGCCTCCTTGAGCACTGCCTGCAGGTAATGCACAGGTGTACATACAGACACAACACCCAGACTGATAAAATTAAAGCATTGGGGAAAAAAGAGTGGGGTGGAGGTCTGGATGTGATGGGGCACTCCCTTAATTCCAGTACTCAGAAGGCAAAGGTAGTTGGATCTCTTTGAGTTCAAAGCTAATCTGGTGTGTTTTGGTTTTTTGTTTTTTTTTTTTTTTAAAGATTTATTTATTTATTTATTTATTTATTTATTATGTATACAACATTCTGCCTCCATGTATGCCTGCTGGCCAGAAGAGGGCGCCAGATCTCATTACAGATGGCTGTGAGCCACCATGTGGTTGCTGGGAATTGAACTCAGGACCTCTGGAAAACCAGTCAATGCTCTTAACCTCTGAGCCATCTCTCCAGCCCTGGTTTGTTTTTAATTAATTAATTAAAAAATAAGGGACTAGAGAGCTCGAGGTTAAGGAGCACTCGCTGCTCGTGCAGAAGGCTAAGCTCTGGTTCCAAGCGCACAGCATGCATGCAGCTCACAGCCCCTGTGACACCAGCTCCAGAGGACGGACGGCCTCTTCTGGCTTCCTTGGGCACTGCACAGAAATGTTACACTGGGGGCTGGAGAGATGGCTCGGTGGTTAAGAGCACTGGCTGCTCTTCAGAGGACCTTATTTTAATTCCCAGCAACCACATGGTGACTCACAACCATCCATAATGAGATCTGGTTTTTTCTTCTGTCCTGCAGGCATGCATGTAGGCAGAATACTGTATACATAAATATAAATCAGCCAGGCTGTGGTGGCACACGCCTTTAATCCCAGCACTTGGTGGGGGCAGAGGCAGGCAGATCTGTGAGTCTGAGACCAGCCTGGTCTACAAAGCAAGTTCTACAAAGTGAGTTCCAAGACAGCCAGGATTGTTACACAGAGAAACCCTGTTTAACATAAATAAATTAATTAATCTTAAAAGTAAAGCAGGATTACATAAAGTCTACCAAAAGGTGGAAGAAGCAACTAGCTGGCAGGAAGTGAAGATTATAAGAAATCAGGAGTATGAGGAGGTCAGGAGGATGGGCTAGAGAGACACACAGAAGTAGAAGGGAGGGACATTGAGTTGGGAGACTCTTTGAGACAGGCAAGGGGAGGCTTCTGGGATGTTGGCTAAGGAGGAAGGTCACCTGGTGCTTTCTCTGCTAATAATAAAAAAGTTACACTCACTTGTAAGCAAAACTCTGAAAATATTAACACTAACGTTTTTGTACGATCATGGTAAGAGAACTAGATGGTCATGGTGAAGGGAGCTGAGGGCCTATGTAAGGAAAAGGTCGAATCGAGGGAAAGTGAGAGGTTTCACCATGAAGTCAAATGAAAGGAATGCGTGTAAGCTAAGAGGCATCATAAGGTGGGCAGTGATGGCGCACGCCTTTAATCCTAGCACTCGGGAGGCAGAGGCAGGTGGATCTCTGTGAGTTCAAGATCAGCCTGGTCAACAGAGTGAATTACAGGACAGCCAGGACTATACCAAAAAGCCAAAAATAAGGGATATCTTGTTTATCTTTTAGAAAACTTAGTACGTGTGCTTAAGGTGGGGCTCACATCGTGGTGGTCAGAAGACAACTTTGTGGAGCTGGTTCTCATCTTCCATCATTTACTTATGTATTTATGTTTGTTTGTTTGTTTGTTTGAGACAGGGTCTCCATATTATGCAGCTTAGGCTGGCCTGGAACTCATAGAAATCCACCTGCCTCTGCCTCCCAAGAGCTGGGATCAAAGGTGTGCACCACCACACTCATCTTCCATCTTTATGTGGGTCTTCAGGCTTCCACTGCAAGCACCTTTACCCAATAAGGCATCTTGCTGGCTCCTTATTCATCTTTGTATCCCCTTAAAAATAATATAGGGTGGCCAGGTGACCACACACCTTTAATCCCAGCACTCAGGAGGTAGAGACAGGTAGATATCTGTGAGTTCGAGGCCAGACTGGTCTATGGAATGAGTTCTAGGACAGGCCTCAAAACTACAGAGAGCCTGGCGGTGGTGGTGCACGCCTTTAATCCCAGCACTTGGGAGGCAGAGGCAGGCGGATCTCTGTGAGTTCGAGACCAGCCTGGTCTACAAGAGCTAGTTCCAGGACAGGCTCCAAAAACCACAGAGAAACCCTGTCTCGAAAAACCAAATAAGGGGCTGGAGAGATGGCTTAGCGGTTAAGAGCGTTGCCTGCTCTTCCAAAGGTCCTGAGTTTAATTCCCAGCAACCACATGGTGGCTCACAGCCACCTGTAATGGGGTCTGGTGCCCTCTTCTGGCCTTCAAGCATACACACAGAAAGAATATTGCATACATAATAAATAAATAAATAAATAAATAAATAGATAAATAAATATTAAAAAAAAGAAAGAAAAACCAAATAATACAGCTGGAGAGATGGCTCAGAGGTTAAGAGCACTGACTGCTCTTCCAGAGGTCCTGAGTTCAATTCCCAGCAACCACATGGTGGCTCACAACCATCTGTAATGAAATCTGGTGCCCTCTTCTGGCCAGCAAGCATATAGACAGACAGAACACTGTATACATAATAAATAAATAAATCTTTAAAAAAAAAGAAAAACCAAATAAATAAATAAAAATATGGGGTAGACATGTCTCTTACACCTATAATCCCAGTATTCAGGAGGCCCGGACAGAAGTTTGAGACCAGTTTAGGATGCATATAGGATGCATAAGAAGCCCAAAGGCTGGCTAATCTGAGATACACAGTGAAACACTTTCAACAAACTCCGTCCAACCAAAATAATAAAAGGTGCTTGCCACCAAGTTGAATGGCCTGAATTCAATCCCCAGGACCCACAGAGTGGAAACAGAACACCTAAAACACTTCCCTCTAGACTACACACACACACACACACTCACATACATACACGCTGAATAAGCAAGGGTACAAAAAGTAAAACAGCTGGGGAGATGTCTCAGTGGCCGAGAGTGTGTCCTGCAGAGGTCTCCTTGCAGAGAACCAGGGCCCCTAGCATTCACACTGAGCAACCCACAGCTGCCTATAATTCTAGCTCCATGAACTCTGATGCCCTCTTCTGGACTGCACAGGCACCTACACTCACATACACATATCCTCACACACACACAAACACTTAATTTTTCAAAATTTCAGACTCTTTTTTTTTTTAAAGATTTATTTATTTATTAAGCATACAATGTACTGCTGGCAAGGAAGGCACCATGTCTCATTACAGATGGTTGTGAGCCACCATGTGGTTGCTGGGAATCGAACTCGGGACTTCTGGAAGAGCAGTCAGTGCTCTTACCCTCTGAGCCATCTCTCCAGCCCCAATTTCAGACTCTTTGATGCTAGGTGATGGGAGGAGAATGCCAGGCCTGGATGGGCAGGCCTGTAGTTCCAGCACACAGAAGGGTCAATCTTAGGCTAAATAGAGAGTACTAGGCCATTCAGGAATGTAAAGCAAGATCATGTTTCAAAAAAAAAAAAAATGAAAACTCTATGGTGGGCTGGAGCCATGGCTCGGTGGTTACAAGCCCTTGTGCTTACAGAAGGTTGGAGTTTGGTTTCCAGCACTCACACACACACACACACACACACACACACACACATATCTCGAAAAGTAAAAGAGTCAGGCATTCCAACATATGCTTATAATTCCAAACTTGGGGGGCAAGAGGATCAAGAGTTCAAGGTCATTTTCACCTAGTCAGTTCAAGGCCAGCCTGGGATACATGAGACCCTGCCCCCAAATAGTTTTTTTCTCCTTAAAATAATGATGTGTATAGGTGTTTTGCTTGCATGCATGTCTGTGCACCACATGGACAGAAGAGGGTTGGATTCCCTAGAATGAGTTACAAATGGCCTTGCACGAACTGAACAGCTAGTCTCTTCTGCCCTAAAGACAAGGTTTCTCTGTATAACAGCTCTGGCTGCCATGGAACTCGCTCTATAGACCAGGCTGGCCTCAAACTCGCTCTGTAGACCAGACTAGCCATGAACTCACAGAGGTCCGCTTGAGTTGTACAACAGTATGCGCCACATAGCCAGACCTTTTCAAAAACCCAAGAACTTGTGTCGTGGCTTTAATCCCAACATACAGGAAGCAGAGGCAGGCAAATCTCTTTGAGTTCAAGAGTAGCCTGGTCTAGCCGGGCGATGGTGGCGCACGCCTTTAATCCCAGCACTCGGGAGGCAGAGGCAGGCGGATCTCTGTGAGTTCGAGGCCAGCCTGGTCTACAGAGCTAGTTCCAGGACAGGCTCCAAAGCCACAGAGAAACCCTGTCTCGAAAAAACAAAAAGTAGCCTGGTCTATAGAGTGAGTTCCAGGACAGCCAGAGCCAAAGACAGAAACCCTGTCTCAAAAAAACAAAAAATAAATAGAAGAAATACAAAGACTAGAATGTAGCTCAATAGTCAAATATCTTGTCTGCTGTACAGAAGGCCCTGGGTTCAATCGCCAGCAAAGCAGGGGAGGAGATTTGGGAAAATACCAACTTCAGTACTTGGTAATCAGTTGAATCGATGTGAGCAGCGAGGAAACAGACAAGAAGCTGCAGGGCTTCTGGTGTGCACAGTTGGGCACATGCTTCTCCTGCAGATGCTTCTAACTTCCTCTACCACGGCGATCCTTATCACAGAGGGGTTTGATTGTATGAGAGGGCATTGGCCCAGATTTATCACCACAATCAGCATGGTCCTGCCTAGCCTAAGTGTTAGCAAGGATTCAATAGATATTCTTTTGGATTTAAGTTTGGCAGCTGAATGCTGGAGAAAAAGATTTGTAGGGAAGGTTGATATGGTAGGTACTAAATTTGTTGTAGAAGACTTGCAGAGCGCTTCTGTGGATGGTGGATAAGGCCAGACTCCAGAGGAAGATCTGAACTGGAGATACAGCGCTCAGCAGGATACAGAGGTCATTTGAGGGAGTCCCATCACTGAGGGAGCTACTCAAAGCGCAAAAGACACAGCTCAGATGGGTTTTTGTGGTTTAAGGAGCAGGCGGAGGAAGACTCTCCCGCAATGAAGTAACCACCAGAAGAGGAACAGGGAAGGACACCAGCAGGGGAAGGAGCAGTTGGGTCGCATGCCACAGAATGTCACACAGCTTAAGGATTAGGAAGTGCTTGGAAGGACTGGGGTGTACTTGGGAAAGTGGAGACGTGAGGGATAGGAAATGAAGATGGCTTTGTGTGGTCGCCTTCCAGAAGTTCGAGGGAGGGTTGGGGAGACAGGTTTGCCTTGTTCTGCTCTGCTTTTTGAACCGAGCTTTGACTAAATAGCTCAGACTGGCCTTCAGCTCCTCGTTCCTCTCTCAGCCTCTCAAATGCTGCAGGATACAGGATGAATCCCTGTTAAATTGGGAGCATAGACCCCAGCCCCTCGCATCCATCCCAGCCCCCAGGCCTGGGCGTTGTTTTGGTCTGGACTCCAAATCCCAGCATGCCAGGTCCTGACCCCTCCCCGGGGGAGAGTCAGGACTGCTCACACAGGGTATTTATTTGAGCTCCCAAAGGAGAAACACCTGGTCTCTTTTTCTTCCTCCTGGTGGTCGAATTCACGACCTCCCAGTTTCCCCTCAGGGCCACCCGAGAGCACAGGAATCCCCTTAAAACCTCCAGGAAGGAAATGTTTATAAAGAAGAAATTTGGAGCTGGGCGGTGGTGGCGCACACCTTTAATCCCAGCACTCGGGAGGCAGATGCAGGCAGATCTCTGTGAGTTCAAGACCAGCCTGGTCTACAGAGCTAGTTCCGGGACAGGCTCCAAAACCACAGAGAAACCCTGTCTCGAAAAACAAAACAAAAGAAAAAAAAAAAAAAAGAAGAAGAAGAAATTTGGGAAAGTTTCAAGGGGGATAAAAGCCAGAGGGTAAGAGCACTGCTGCTCTTCCAGAGGACCCGGGTTTGGTTCCCAGCACCCATGTGGCAGCTCACAACTGTAACTCTAGTTCCAGGGAATCTGACATTCTCTTCTGGCATCCTTAGGCTTTCTCTGTGTAGCTCTGGCTGTCCTAGAATTCACTCTGTAGACCAGGCTGGCCTCAAACTCACAGAGATCCACCTGCCTCTGCCTCCCATGTGCTGGAGTCAAAGACATGTACCACCACCGCCTGGGAAAAAGCAAACAGAACAAAACAAAACAAAAACCAGGTATGGTGGTCCATCGGGTGGCACACACCCTTAATGCTAGCATTTGAAAGACAGAGGCAGATGGATCTCTGTAAGTTCGAGGCCATCCTGGTCTACAGAGTGAGTTCTAGGACAGCCAGGGATGCATAGAGAAACCCTGTCTCCGGAGGAAGAAAAAACAAAGAGCCTGGCTATCCCTCCAGAGGACCTGAGTTCAATTCCCAGCACACACATGACAGCTCGCAGCCACCTGAAACCTCAAGCACCAGGCATTTGGATGGTGCAGAGTGCACAGACAGACATGCGACAAAACACTCAGAGAACACAAGAATGCAATTAATAGAACCCCACAATAAACCTGGGAACTCGCCTAAAAGGCCGATGCAGAGGCTCATACCCCCAAAATGTGTTCTAGGTGATGTAAACCCCTCTTTCTCTTAGCCCCTTTCTCTTTCCGTCTCATTCGTTCTTACAGTTTTTCTGTCTGTCTGTCTGTCTGCACAGGAAACACAAAGGTTTAAGTCTGAGGCAGTTGGTCATAGAAACAACAAGGCCTGTGCAAACTTAATAAAGGTCACAAGTCATAAGCTTTCCTTTGTCATTCTCCCTCGTACTTTCTCCCATGTTCCTCTCGGTCTTTCTGTGTCTAGCTCAGGACTCCTACCAGCACCCAGGACCAACTCTTTCTGCCCCTGAAACTTCGGGTGACCTCCACAAGGTATCTAAAGGAAAAAATTACCGAGCTCGGTCATCTTTTCTGATTTCCTGCCTTGCCAGCCACCAAGGTCTACTGACCACATCCTCTCTCACCTTGTTTATATACACTTCCTCATCAGACACATCACGCAGGAGGTCTCAGTCCCCAAACTGTGCTGATCTCTCCCACACAGGGCTTCTCTCTAGTCTACTCCTTCCTTGTCTCTCCAAGGCTCCTGTCCTTACTCATCCAAGACACACACACACGCAGCTCTAAGAGCCATGTTCCTCTGTGTGGAGGTACCCACTCCTATTTCCTTCTGGAACTTCAACTTTCCTTTTTCCCATAGGTGACAGTGCTGACCACAATGCTCTCAGGCCGGTGGTGGCCAAGTATCTGGGGAAATCTTGGAGTGAGTCTACAAAGCCCTTCTCAGGGACCCCAGCTCTGCGTTCTCTATCCCTTCACTTATACTGGGGCAGATGGCCGGGAGGTGTCTCTGGCTGAAGGTGACAGGTTCCAACTGCTTCGAAAGACCAACTCGGACTGGTGGTTGGCAAGGCGCCTAGGAGTGTCCTCCTGGTCCAGGCCCATCTTTGTTCCAGCTGCGTATATGACCGAGGAATCACTCTCCTGCCCCAGACTGGCAGACTCTACCCACAATGCATCCCTCTGGAGTCCTGGTAAGTAAACTCCAAGCTTTCCTTCCCCTTTCCCCTTCTTGCTTCCCTGGCTTGAGAGAGTTACCTAGTGGGTTTGCCTCTCGCTTCTGGTGACCCCTCTGTCTCGCTTCCCTTTGATAAGACTCGCTGTTCTCACATCCACCATGGTGGTATCACCTTTTATCCCTCCTAGCTCTAAGCTGGTTAGGTCTCAAGTCATTTCCGGCAGCTTTCCTCTGTATTCCTTGACAACTCAGCCGAAGCCCTATCTGTCATCACCTGCCACTCCTCCACGTCTCTTTTCAGGGACAAAGATGTTTCATGGCTCCCTGGAGGAACTCTACCTGTCTCAGGAACCCCAGGTTACTTCTGAGCAACCTCCTCCCTGTTCCCGCAAAATGTGCAGGAGTGCCAGCATGGCCTATTTGAAACCCTGCTTCCTGAAACCCCTCAGGGAAGGGCCAAGAGAAAGATCTCTCCCCCAGGAAGGCTCCATGACAGAGGCCAGTACCAACACGGTAAGTCACAGATCTTCATCAGAGCACGGTTCGTGGTCAGTTTCACTACCATGAGGCCCTGTTTTGGGCACAGAGGTAAAGGAGACAGACATTGTCCTCCCTTAAAGGACTGAGGGTGGCAGAGGGTGGCAATAAATCAGCCTGATAAATAAAATAAAGAAGATGCTGAGGTGGTCGGAAAAGACCCTGCACGTGGAGAAAGAGAGGCTACTAGCAAAGTAGGGGTGAAAAAGACACAGGCCCTGAGGGGATGCGAGTTCAGCCCAACAGCAGGAGGCCAACTGACTGCTTTTCCTCTGCTTCTGACTCCTAGCCCAGGGCAAGGTTTGTCCTCTGTCCTGTCTTTAAGTCGGGCTACCGGCAAGTTCCTTCTAAAGTTATAGCTCTCTTGTCCATCCCCTCCCCCTCCTTCTCTTTTGTCAGCTGTATTTTGAGCCAGGGTCTCACTCTGTAGTAGGCCCAGCTGAGCTGGACTCTTTAGGTAGGCCAGATTGACCTCAAACTCCTATAATCCTCCTGCCTCAGCCTCCCAAATGCTAGGATAACAAGCCAGCCTGGCTCCCCCCCTCCTTGTCGGCTGCGGATAAGTCCCCTCACCTGGCGTGGCCCCTCACCTCTTGCTGTCTTTTCCTCTGAATGGTGTGAGGAGGGGGCACTTTCTCTTCCCCACCCCACCCCCCAAAAAGCCTGTTCCCCTTTCCTGCAGCCCTGGGGCGGGGTTGCGTGGGGGAGGAGGGAAGTTGGCAACAGGAAGTGCGGAGAAGAGCAAAGAAGGCTGTGAGGGGAGAATTTTTTAAAAAACAGCCAGGGACTGGGGTTTCTAGCCCTGTACCAGGGTCACCCTGGCCCGGAGCCGAAGGTGAGTAAATGGGAGAGCGGTTGGGAGGGACCGGGCAGCACCCACCTCCTCTTCCCCACTTCCCTGGCAGGCAGGATCCCAGCCCCTCCTGTCAGAGCTCCCCGTGTCTTGTAATCTGGTTGGCCTTCTCTGATGTCCAGGGTCTCTGTCCCAAAGAACTTGGATCTCCCATCCCCCGTCCCGGTCTCCGCCCCCAAGGCTAGATGCCTGGGAGCAGCTCCGGCAGGACGGACCAACGCCGGAATTCTTAGGAGAAAGGCTGGGTCTCTTCCTTCAGCTATCAAACCATTGAGACACGGACCCCAAGGGATTAGAATTGCCCCTGGAGTCTTATGCTGGGGAAGTAAACGGCTGGGGTCCTGATACCAGTCAGAGAAGGAACTTGTCTCCCAGGAGGACAGGTCACATTTTTCTCACAGCTTGTCAAGTCCTCATCAGCGTCCGAGAACGGAGCTGAGACACAGATAGGCAAGGACCACACTGCTTAGTAACAATTACCTCTTCCCCCGCCCCATCCCACCCTACCCCCGCACCCAAGACAAGGTTTCTCTGTGTAGCTCTGACTGTCCTGGGACTCACTCTAGACCAGGCTGGCCTCAAACTCACAGATTCACCTGCCTTTGACTCCCAGGTTGGAATTAAAGGTGTGCACCCCCATGCCTGGCTTTATAATTATCTCTTGTCCTCTATTCAGATCTAAACCTCATGTTAGACCCCAAAAGCAGCATTGGAGATAACCAAATTTATTTATATGAGTGATCCACTTCTCAATAAATAAATAAAAAATTTTATGTGTATGGGTGTTTCGCCAGCATGTATGTCTGTGTATCACCATGCATGCAGTGCCCACAGAGACCAGAAGAGGGCGTCAGACCTCCTGGAACTGGACCAGCTGCATTTCCCCCTTCCCGCCCCTCCAGAAGGCAGTCAGTGCTCTTAACCACTGAGCCATCTCTCTAGCCCCAGATAAATTATTCTCCGCCCTTTAGCATTGTCGCTTTGATTGATTACTGGGGACAAGTGGCAGAGCTTAGATTGTTAGAGCTGCCAGGACACGGGCTTCGGCTGTCACTAACAACCCCTGTAACTTAGATCCCACCAAGACGCCTCTCCTGTGCCATGCCACAGTCATATTCAAGACACCTTTCCTCCTCCGTGTCCCGTTGTCCCTTCAAAACTCCTCTTCCCCATTTCTCTCTGGGGCTCTCAGGTCAGAAGAAAGGAAACACGGTGAGAATTGCTGAACTGTTGAGGTATCAACTGGATGTTGTTTTGTCTCCCCCCAAACCCAGAAACCTGGCTCCATGGAGCAGACAGAGACTCTGATTAGGAACAGTGGGGCCTCGCAACCTCAGGAATGGCTTGATGCACAGGTGAGAACACCCCATTGTCTCAGCGTCCAGGTTAACTTTTTGTGACTCCCCCCTTAGGCAAGGCGTTCTCCAAGGCCACTGTAACATTGCCCTCTCCCACAGCCACACCCCTCTTTCTCCTGCAACCTGGGACCACCAGATTGAATGTCCTCTTTCAATTCCCCATCCTTAGGGTTTACCAAGCCTCAGCCGGAGCAGGGGCAGCCCCTGGGGAGACCTGTCGGACCAGCCAGCAGCCCTGCATTCCTCTCAGCCACAGCTGGATGACCCCCACGTGAGTCTATCCTGTCCCTGAACGCCCAGACCTCTCTGCACCGCCACCCTGTCTTCTGGTCCTTGAAAATAACATTCTTCTTTCTGGGTGTTTGCTCTTCTCCAGTCACCCCCACCCCCAAACTTTAACGGGCCTTAGAGAGAACCCTTGAGGGCTGTGGGTGGCACAGGGTGGCTTACAAGCAATACCCCATGCCTTTCCCAGGAGGAAAAGTCAGGTCTGATCAACATGACCAAGATTGCTCAAGGAGGGCGTAAACTCAGGTGAGGACCCAGAATACGTCAGGGGTCTAGGCTATTGGGTTTCACAGGGTAGAAAGCAATGGTGACGGTGCCGAGGAGGGGAGGAGGGACGCAGGCACTCCAGGTGAAACTCTAAAATGACCTTTTAACTGCTTCTACTCCTCCCTTCCCCCACAGGAAGAACTGGGGCCCGGCTTGGGTGGTGTTAACTGGTAACAGCCTTGTGTTCTACCGAGAGCGGCCGCCGCAGTCTGCGCCGTCCCAAGGCTGGGTGAGCATCGGCCAGGGGGAGCGGCAAGGGTTTGGGGGTTACTGGTTTGCGCCTCGGGTCAACAGATGGGGGCGGCAAGGAAGGAAATGGAGGAGAAGGTAAAGGAAGGCGGAAGCAGCTCACCGCTACCACCCCAGAGGGAAGCGGTGAGGAAACAGACTCAGCCTCAGTTTCTCCCGTCATCGCCAGGCGCCCGCTGGAAGCCGGCCGGAAAGCAGCGTGGACCTGCGCGGGGCGGCCCTGGCTAATGGGCGCCACCTGTCCAGCCGCCGCAACGTCCTGCACGTGAGTGCCGTCTCGCGCGGCCCCAAAGATTTGGGTGACGGAGTGGACGGGGTGACCAGAGGACGCTCGACCTCGCAGCGTTCTAGGCTCTCCTAGCTGACGCGAGCCTTTCCCGCCCGATCCCCCAGATCCGGACGGTCCCCGGCCATGAGTTCCTGCTGCAGTCGGACGAGGAGCCAGAGCTGCGAGCCTGGCATCGCGCGCTGCGGGCGGTCATCGAGCGGCTGGTTAGGAGGGTGCAGAACCCCGAAGGCACCCTGGAGGCTAGACCCGGGAAGGGGAGGGACAAAGAGAAGGGCTGTGGGAACCAGGCGGTCTCGGGTGGAGTCCTGACCTTGAGTCAGGCTGGAATGTGGGGGTGCCGATGCTCTCTCTTCCATCCTCCCACCCTGGCTGCCCGGGTCTAGGATCGGGAGAACCCCCTAGAGCTGCGTCTATCCGGCTCGGGACCCGCAGAGCTGGCGGAGCTGAGCGCTGGTGAGGATGACGAGTTGGAGTCAGAGCCGGTGTCCAAGCCACTGCTAAGGCTTAGCAGCCGCAGGATTTCCAGTACGAAGTGGGACTGAGCTGGCCGGGCTGGGTTGCAGGGAAGCGTCCTCCGCTGGAGCTCACACTCCTTGGTTTGGCAGGTCGGGGTGCCGAGGGCACTGAGCAGAAGAACCGCGTGCGGAACAAGTTAAAGCGGCTGATCGCCAAGAGACCAACCTTGCAGAGCCTTCAGGAGCGGGGCCTGTTCCGAGGTAGGCTGGGCTGGACCAGAGGGGCACTGCTCTTTGTGCCAGCTTTACTAGTGTTTCTGTTTTGTGTAGGTTTTGGTTTTCAGATTTTATTGTTGTTGAATATACTCTCAGTATTTATCCCCGGGTTTTCTTCAAATTTGGGCAATCCTCCTGCCTCAGCCTCCTCTAAGTGTCTGGGATAACAGGTGAGAGGCACCATGCTGGGTAGTGGCTGGTACCTTTAAGCCCAGCACTCAGGAGGATCTCTGAGTTCCAGGACAGCCAGGGCTACAGTCTTAGCATTAATGAAAACTCTAGTGAGGCTCAAAGTAGAGCTTCCAGACTCAGGTTAGAGTCTACTGACACTCGTGCTTCTCCCCTACGCTTCATTATTTGAGGAGCAGAGGCAGGGCATCCTTGCCCCCACGTAGCAGCAGTCCCAGGCTTACATGGATAGTGAGGACCTTTACTGATCCATCCCCCTCCTCTGCAGACCAAGTGTTCGGTTGCCAGTTGGAATCGCTGTGCCAAAGGGAAGGGGACACTGTGCCCAGCTTTGTCCGGCTCTGTGTCGAGGCTGTGGATAAAAAAGGTTGTGTTTCCCAAACTCCAAAAGTCCCCCCTTTCAAGCCCTAGGACCCAATTGCCCCATCTCTGCCTTCCTCCTGACTCCTTTCTCCCTCAGATCCCTCACTTAAACACTTTTCAAGTCCCCATCTTCCCTGTCCTTCATCTCCTAGGTCTAGATGTGGATGGCATTTACCGCGTGAGCGGGAACCTGGCAGTGGTCCAGAAACTGCGCTTCCTGGTAGACAGAGGTGAGAGGACTTGGGAGGAAGTAATGAATTGAAGAATCAGGTACCTCAGAACCAAGAGTGGTTCTGAGGGAGGGAGTTGGAACTGCATGTCTCAGCTACTGGTCTCTTCTCGTGCTTGTTTCAGAACGGGCAGTCACCTCTGATGGGAGATACATGTTTCCAGAACAGCCGGGACAAGGTACTTACACCTCAGACTCTCAAAAGGCTGACCGATGCCCTCTTTGTACCCCACGGAATTCCCCCCATGTCCCGCCCCAACAACACTGTCCCTGTTGTTGGCATGCCCTACTATGGGCCATCGCCACATTCTCGTGACCTGTTTTGATTAGATTTCCCCCCAAATTCCTGATCTTTGAGTCTGGAACCCAAGGAACTTCTTTTTCCTTCTAGAAGGCAAATTAGATTTAGACAGTGCGGAATGGGATGATATTCATGTGATCACCGGGGCCTTGAAGCTTTTTTTACGGGAGCTGCCACAGCCTCTGATGCCTCCACCATTGCTGCCTCATTTTCGTGATGCCCTCGGTAAGGGTCAAGAGCTTCGGTGATCCTCCTGCCACGGGAGGACCTGTGCAATAGAGACTAGAACAGAGGGTCCCTTCCGTCTTCATCTGCGAGGATGGGAAATAATTTCATGCCAACTCTAGTTGTTCTAGGGATGGGGGAATATGTGTGTGAATGTTTAGAGGATCGAGCTGGGAAGAATTCTGAAAGTCACAGGTGAGCTACGGGAAAGAGCGGAGCCCTACAGCTCAGCAGTAAGTTGTGTGTTTATCATATGCGAGGCCCTGGGTTGAATCTCTTGTGCTGAAGTGCAGAGGGGAGACAAATGATACCGTCCATGGACAAGGGAAAGTCATTTACCCACCCTGTCATATCACTCTCCCTAACCTCTCTCTCTTGTCCTTCCCGTCGCTCTCTAGAACTTTCTGAGCCAGATCAG
Organism: Chionomys nivalis; assembly: GCF_950005125.1. NCBI lineage: Eukaryota > Metazoa > Chordata > Mammalia > Rodentia > Cricetidae > Chionomys > Chionomys nivalis. The sequence continues at coordinate 29,598,362 of NC_080110.1, read as the reverse complement.
TGTCTCTCTGAAATAAAAAAATTAGTGGACTTGTTGCCGAAGCCCAACCGTGACACACTGCAGTACATCCTGGAGCATTTATGCAGGTCAGGAAGACTCAACAGCCTGTTCATGCTGGGGAGGATGGAGTGGGTGTTCCTCAGGGACTGTCCAGGGAGCACAGAGAGGGGGGTATTCCTCAGGGACTGGCCGTGAGCACGGAGATGGGGGTGTTCCTCAGGGACTGGCCAGGGAGCACGGAAAGAGGGGTGTTTCTCAGGGACTGGCCAGGGAGCACGGAGAGGGGGGTGTTTCTCAGGGACTGGCCAGGGAGCATGGAGAGGGGGGTGTTTCTCAGGGACTGGCCAGGGAGCACGGAGGGGGGGTGTTCCTCAGGGACTGGCCGGGGAGTACGGAAAGTGGGGTGTTCCTTGGGGACTGACCAGGGAGCACGGAGATGGGGGTGTTCCTCAGGGACTAACAGGGGAGCACGGAGAGGGGGGTGTTCCTCAGGGACTGGATGGGGAGCGCAAAGATGGGGGTGTTTCAGCCGGGCGGTGGTGGCGCACGCCTTTAATCCCAGCACTTGGGAGGCAGGGGCAGGTGGATCTCTGTGAGTTCGAGTCCAGCCTGGTCTACAAGAGCTAGTTCCAGGACAGACTCCAAAACCACAGAGAAACCCTGTCTCGAAAAACCAAAAAAAAAAAAAAAAAAAAAAAAAAAAAAAGATGGGGGTGTTCCTTAGGGACTGACCAGGGAGCACGGAGAGGGGGGTGTTGCTTAGGGACTGACGGGGAGCATTGACATATCCTAGCCTTTGGCTAGCTCAGCATCAAATGAGCACCCAATAAAACCAGCGGTGCTGTGAGATTAGGGATTTCTGCTCTATCCCTTCCCTGACTTTAGTCTCCCCCTAGGGCAGGGAGGCTTTTTTAGCTGAGCTGCTTTTGGGCACATTTGAATACAAGCCTCCCATGTTGTGAGCTTAAAGAACTTTGGGGTGTTCCCTGGAGCTGAGGACTAAGCAGTTCTACCCAGCTTGTGCCTCCAAGTCATATCCTGAAGGTTTCTCCACTGGCCCATCTCTGTTACTCTGTACTTGGTTCCTTCAGCCAGCATGTGGAGGGATCCCAGGGTGATCTCTGCCCTGCTCATACCTACCTGATGGGGCTATACTGGTTTGTTGGGTACCCGTCGCCTACCTCCCCTGTCCTTGGCTTTGTCCCCAGGGTGATCGCACACTCAGATAAGAACCGAATGACCGCCCACAACCTGGGAATTGTGTTTGGACCGACGCTGTTCCGCCCTGAGCAGGAGACCTCTGACATGACAGCCCACGTATTCTACCCTGGGCAGTTGATCCAGCTGATGCTCAACAACTTTGCAAGCCTCTTCACCTGACTCGGGCAGGGAGGAGGAAGACACGGCCATTTGTCAGCTGGTCTTCGGAGAGGACATCCCGTAAGCTCTCTCCCGGAGGCTGCTCTTCCACTGGGCTGTCAGATGTGGGAGAAGAGGAAGGTGTGTGAGCCCCACTTCCAGTCTCCCCAAGATGACACATGGGGCTCTTACTCTCAGCCTTCCTTTATTGTCAGGAAACCTGTCGTTATTAAAGTGTTTTCCTGGAACACACAGAGACTAAATACAGCCCCCAGCCCAGTCCTGCCATCCCTCGGCACCTCATGTAGCCATCTAGGAAACACGATGTGCTTGGGATTCCTTATCCTTCTAGGCACTGGAGTTGAGGAATTGTGTCTCTCCAGGCAGAGACCCTAGTAACACGCTCATGTTACCCACTGCCATGTTGGGGGGCCCAGAGGGAGATGGGGTATTTTTAGAGCTGTCCCCTTGCTCATGGGAAGGAGGAGGACTCAACCCCTGGGCCTCATCCAGAATAGCCACGAAGTCCAGCTGAGTGCTGTCTAGGTCAAGAGAGTCCAGAGGGTTGGATACCTGTCCTTCAGGGGGAGGGTATAAGGCAGGACCTGCTCCCAACCTGCCCACTTCAGGATGGCCACAGCTGGGGTTGGTGCCCCCCACCTTGAGGGGTCCATAGCAAGAGGGCAGTGGGGGCAGAAGCCGGGGTGGTGCTGCTGCTGGCCTATGGGAAGGCCTGTTTACCCCAACTCCAAAAGTCTCATTGCATGGTGAGGTGGTAGGAAAGGAGCCTGGCTTGTGATTGGCCAGGGCAGGTGCAAAGCCTGATCCGTACATAGCTGCTGGTCCTTTGGCAGGGCTCTGATTAGCTTGGGAACCCCCCAGAAACTTGGAGCTCTGATATGGAAGTTCCTGGGTGGGGAGCCCTCCCCGGCCCTTGTCCTCCCACAGCAATCCCTGCTGCGATTGAACGTAATTACACACAAGCTGAGCTTTGAGCTGTCCCGTGGGGTGAGAGAGGGAGTCAAAACTGAGGCCAGGCCTGTGTTCTGATGGAAGATAATCATGGGGAGACCGAGGATAGGGACCCGACTGGGGATACTGGGGAGGAGGGGGTTGGGGATAATGGGAAAATGGAGGTTGTGAACCTGGGGACCCCTCACTGGGGTGGGCGTTGAGGCAGGGTGCCAGTCCAGGGGAGTTAGACCCCACCGGGCACCCTTGTTCTGGTTTTACCTGCACTTGTCCATAATGTTCAAGTCGAGGAGGACACTGGCTATAGGCTTCATTTGGAGCCTTAGTGCCAGGGCACATTCCAGAATGGGAAGGAAACTCAGTCCATGATTCTGGGGTGGGGTCAGGATAGGAGACCTGCTGAGGACAGTGGCTAGGGCCATAGTTGGTCAGTGGACCTGGGCCCCTAGCTCCGTAGGGCTCAGCCGCCGTTCCCTCAAGTTCCCCATATCCCAGAGTATCTGCAGAGGAAAAGTCCATGTATGGATTCAGACCATTGCCCATCATGGAAGTTCCAACCTCTGGCTCCTCCTGTAGCCCTCTGGTATCCATAGCAACATTTTCAGTGATGCTGGGGGGCTGTGGTGAATACACAGAGGTAGGGAGGTGGGGATCAAAGTTGCGCCCAGTTGTTACACTAGGGGGCGTGTGGACACATCCCAAGCTCTTGAACCGCTGGACTCTGGCTGGAGCAGGATGGTCAGCAGCCCTGGCTGGGTCACTGGCCCTCCGGGTGACTCCTGCATTGGGGTTGTATCCTGGGTACTCAGCTCGGCTTCTCCAAGGAGGTCCAGAAAAACCCCCCATCCGATCCAGGCTGTGTGCTGCAGTAGGTGGGGTGCCACTCCCTCTGGCTGATGCGTATCTTGCACGGAGCATGTAGTGTTGGGCAGGTGTGAGGCCAGGAAGGGACGACACGCCATTCTCCGGTGGGGATCCCGGTGGGAAAGGGGAGGCCAGGGAGGAGCGGCGGCTGACTGTGTAGGCAGAGCTGACGCTGCTGGAGCTGCTGCTGCGGTGGTCAAGGGAGACTGGGGGGCCCAGTCGGCGAGACGCGGGTGTGCCTGCAAATGACGAGAGAAGGCAGGTGGTAGGGAGCCCCGCGGTTCCCACCCTGTGTTCCCATAGGCTAGCCTTGACCGGGAACCCACGGTAAAGAGTCCTAGGCTTCTTCGCCCCAACCACGCTGTCTGTCTCCGTTCACCGCACTTACTCTGTTTGGCCAAGGGTTCCAGGCAGTGACAGTTTTGTGCGCTGCTGCAGTGAGGGGGATAGCACATCACTGAAGTATTGCTACCCTAGTCTCCAGTGGTGCGGCTACAGGTGTATAACCGCCACACATAGATAGATATCATAATTTTCTGATCGATGGAAGAAAAGTATCTCCAAGGAAGGGAGTATTTTTGTTTTTGTTTTTTGAGACAGGGTTTCTCTGTGTTACACCCTAGCTGTCCCGGAACTAGCTCTTGTAGACCAGGCTGGCCTTGAACTCACGAGATCGGCCTGCCTCTGCCTCCCTAGTGCTGGGATCAAAGGCATGTGCCGACACTGCCGGGCTTGGAAGGGGAGTATTTTTCAGACAATAAAAAGATGCCACGTGGCAACTCAAAGGATGACCTCATCGCCTCAGCTCAGGACAGGTCCCCAGCTCAGCAACACCTCCCACACCCAGGTCTCACCAGCATGGGTTAAGCTGGGCAGTTTGAGACCCCGGGACCCTATTGGCCGGAGCTGATGCAGCTGATCCAGCCTGAGGTTCTCCAGGCGGTGAAGAGTGGACAGTCCAGTGCCGACAACAGAAGGCCCTTCATCCAGGCTGGACAGGTCCTCAGTGCTGCCCCCCGCAGTGCCGGTCATTTCCACACCGCTGTCAGTATTGGCTGCGCTGCCTGCTGGGGAGTGGTCACTGCTGCAGGAGGACTGTGCTCCAGGGCTCTGCTGCGGTTTCTGTGAAGAGGGCAAGAGCGGAGGGTGGTACCCTCCCGCAGGGGAGTGGCTGAAGCCTACGTCCCAGTGTTCACAAGGGCTGAGGACTAAGCAGGCAAGAGGTTGGGGTGAACTAGAGGAAAACGGGAAGAGCCCCTGCTGGGGTACAGACTCCCAGGGCTCCAGTCCGGCTTAGTGCTATGACCCTGACAAATTATCTTTGCCTGTTTCCTCTTTTGAAGAATACCCAAATATGCACACCTAAAGCTTGGAGCTAGGTAAAGAGCTACTTAAGAGTGAGTCCACAGGGGGCTGAAGATTTGCTTTGTGGTGAAGCATTTGCCTACCATTGTCCATATTCCCAGAAGCACCCCCTCCCGACCCCAAACTGAATGTATTGGACCAATTAGACAATGGACAATTCTAATGTCACCCTTAGATCTGGGGTCAGCCAGGGAGCAATACTAAAACTAGAGACAGGTAGGCTGGTGACTGCATGTAGGAAGGTATGCTTCTAGGGAGAGGTCAGCTAGGAAGGGGTCAGCAGGACATGATGGGATACCGAGGCAAGACTTCCTAGGCTGGCTCACCATGGCACCCTCGGGCACAGTCAGTCTGCTCTCTTCCCTTATGGGTCCTCCTTCCCTTTCCCGCTTGGGTTCCACTGTGGAAAGGGACGGTGCCCGTGGCAACGGGCCGTCCCCTCGATGCCTCTTGGTCACGTGGGCATCAGGACCATGCACTGTCTTGACGTGTTTGCGGAGTGAGCTGGGATCTGTGTAGCGCTTGGTGCAGCCAGGGAGCTTGCACACATATGGCTTCTGTGGAGTAGCGTTGCCAAGTCGAAGGCCAAGGGATCAAGGCAGAACACAAACAGAATGGGAAAAGCCACATGGGGTGAGTGAAGTACACAGCCTTCGAGGAAGGAAGGGGAACGTGAGCCCTTGGTGAGAGGCTTATAGAAGGATTAGAAAACAGATGGTGCGGGTCCAACAAAAAGAGGTGACCACCTCCCCCATCCCCAAGGCTATGAGGCCACACAAATTCAGAAGTTGAAGGGGTCAGGGGTCTACTTAACACGGACCCTTTGCCTGGCTAGACCAAAGAGCGGCATTTTTCAGAAGTATTTCCTGTATGAATTACGTAGCAAGGAGAACTCACGGCCGAAGTCCTGGGTTAGGGGGCTCTCTACGGGGGAAACACTTAGACGTGTCTCAAATGGGAAGCGTCTCGTAATTCGGGCATTCACCTCATTGGAGTGCGTCCGATTCTGGTGTTTGGCGCGGTCGCTGGCGTTGCTGAAGGCCTTGCTGCAGCCTTCATGCTCACACATGTAAGGCTTCTCACCCGTGTGCGACCGAAGATGAGTCTTCAGGTTTTCAAGACGTGAGTACGACTTCCGACACCCTTCAAACTGAAAGGGGTCAAGCCACATTTCTCAGATAGGACACAGAAATTTTATGATTTAAACTAAAACTGGCAGGTCATGAGGAGCCAAGAGAATACCAGGATTCGGGTACAAGGGCAGGTGGGATCTAAAGGCAGAGAAAGCTGGAGACCTGCTCTATGAGTTCGAGACCAGCCTGGTCTACAAGAGCTAGTTCCAGGACAGGCTCCAAAGCCACAGAGAAACCCTGTCTCAAAAAACCAAAAAAAAAAAAAAAAAAAAAAAATGCTAGGTGGTAGTGGGGCACACCTTTAACCCCAGCACTCAGGAGGCAGAGACAGGTGGATCTCTGTGAATTCAAGGCCAACCTGGTCTCCAGAGAGAGTTATAGGACAGCCAGGGCTACACAGAGAAACCCTGTCTCAAAGCAAACTAACAAATCTTCAAAACATGGATATGTCTGAGTGGCTCAGCTGCTTCCAGATATGTGGGACTTGGGTGACATCCCTAACCTCTGTAGCTGTGTCCTCATCTGAGAAATGGAAACGATGCAGCTCCCTGTGCGAATCCACACCCTCAGCTTCCCTTCCCTTGGCTGCCTAGGGAGCGTCTTGAGCAGGTGTCCTGGCATAGAGCTTAGACTGTCCTAGAGAGTCAGGAGTGTCCTTCAGCAACAATGCGAGCTATCCACTAGGAAACAGTAGTAGCAAGAATGCTAAGGAAGTCAGGTGGTGGTGGTGCACGCCTTTAATTCCAGCACTCGGGGAAGCAGAGGCAGGCGGATCTCTATGAGTTCAAGGCCAGCCTGGTCTACAAAAGCTAGTTCCAGGATAGGCTCCAAAGCTACAGAGAAACCCTGTCTTGAAATACAAAACAAAAAAAGGAATACTAAGGGACCCACAAGGGATTCATAAAAAAAGTTTTCATTCATTTTATTATTATTTTGGTTTTTCAAGACTGGGTTTCTCTGTGTAGCCCGAACTGTCCTAGAACTCACTCTGTAGACCAGGCTGGCCTTGAACTCACAGAGATCTGTCTGCCTCTGCCTCCTGAGTGGTGGGGATTAAAGGCTTGTGTAACTATGCCTGGCTATTAGTTTGGTTTTATGAGACAGAGTCTCACTGTGCAGTCTTGGCTGACCTTGAACTCACTAAGCAGACCAAGCTACTCTCAAAATGATAGAGATCTGCTTGCCTCTGCCTTCCTAGGACTGAAATTAAAGGCGTGTACCGACATGCCCAGCATGTTTTCATTTCTTTTAAAATCAAAAGGGAAGCCGGGCGGTGGTGGCGCACGCCTTTAATCCCAGCACTCTGGAAGCAGAGGCAGGTGGATCTCTGAGTTCCAGACCAGACTGGTCTACAAGAGCTAGTTCCAGGACAGGCTCCAAAATCACAGAGAAACCCTGTCTCGAAAAACAAAAAAACAAAAAAACAAAACAAAAAAAAAAACAAACAAACAAAAAAATCAAAAGGGAAAAATATATTTTTGATCCAAAACTTAATTTTGCTATGTTTTTGTTTGCTATTTATTTGTTTGCTTGTTTATTTATTTATGAGCTAGAGTATTACTGTGTCGCCCTGACTAGCCTGGAACTCGTCACGTAGACCAAACTGGCCTTGAATTCAGAGAGATCTGCTTGCCTTTGCCGCCTGGCTTGCTTTTGTTCTTTGGGTTTTTTCTTTGTTTGTTTTTCCTTTTTGGAGACCTAGTCTTAAACTCTAGATTCTTTTGCCTCAGCTTCCTAAGTGCTAGTGTTACAGATATGTAACATACCATACCAAGAACATATTTTAGGGCCAGCAAGATGGCTCAGTGATTAGAGGTGTCTGTGGCCAAGGTTGAAAACCTGAGTTTGATTCCCCAGGACCCACATGGTGGAAGATGAGAACTGAGTCCCGCAAGCTGCCTGCTGACCTCCATATATGCACTTTGGAATACAAGCCCCCACACCACCGAAAACATCTTTATATCACTATGCCCATCTTTCTACCAGGGCAGTCTTCAGGAAGATTTTAAACATTTGCTTACAAAGGAAGGGGCACGGAAGGCACGAGTCTACCTTGGACCCTCGGAGGGGCGCCTCACCGTGCATTTGTGCGGCTTCTCGCCCGTGTGTCTGCGCATGTGCACCACCAGCATGTACTGCGCTTTGAAAGGCCTCAGTTCCCTGGAGCAGCCCCCCCAGTGGCACACGAACTCCTTCCGCTCCCCATGGATGTGTTCACTGTTGATATGCTGAGGAGGGAGAAGACGAGGCTTTCCGGGGTTCCCGATGTCACCCGAACCCAGCCCCCTACTCAAAGGGTCACGTTTCCCACACCCTAGGTTTTCTAGAGCATAGAGTAACCGAACTTTGGTTCTGAGGGACTGAGCATGCCATCTCTGACCCCGGTACCCTTGAACGTCCTGCCCTGGGGCAAACCATAAAGCCCAGTCTCCACAGGCTCCCACCAACCATCTGCTACTCCCTGGGTCTCACGTGCACCAACTGCTCCTGGGAATCAAACTCCTGGCTGCAGCCATCCCAGCGGCAGTCAGTCTCATACACGGACTCAGGCTCAGGTTTCTCCTCCAGGTCCTCCCGCCCATCCAGCATCCCCAGCAGAGGATCCTAGGGCAAGGGAGACACTCTTAAGGCCATTGGTGGCAAGTTTTGTTTTGCTCAGGCCCCACAAAGAAAGCCCCGCCCTTCCTCTTACCTGTGTGCCTGTGGAGTTGGGGCTAGACATGTCACCTTCCAGAGGCTCCTCTGGGCACTTGCCCACCAGCAGCATGTCCAGCTCTGACTTCCGCTTCCCCGGGGGAAGAGGTGAGGGTAATGAGGATGGAGTAGTCAGAAGGGAAAGCTTGCCAGGTCCTTCTGCCCGACAGGCCCCACCCAAATAGCAGGAACCCTGTGAGTAAGGAAGGGCTTCCTCCACAGCCTGCACTGCTGAGTGGGACGGACAGAAGGCTCTCACCCGGGTGAACCTACCATCTACACCTGCCGTCTTCCTTCACCTGCCCCGCTGCTAAGCCTGCCACCCACCTATCCTAGGCTGGGAAGCCAAGTATGAGGGCATTGTGAAGAGCCCCACCTGGCAAGTCGGACGTGGTCCCCGGGACTGAGGACGCAGCATCATCGCACCCCGAGTGGAATCATGTGGAACACAGGGCTGGACACCGTAGGAAGGCAAAGTCCCTTTTTGGTGGCTCATCTGGGGTGGGAATCCTAGAGATGGGCTAGGTGAAGAGGAGGCTGTTATTTAAGACTATCAGTCACGAGAATCCTTGCTCTATTTTGTGAGTTTAGGGAAGGCATGGTTGAATAAGCCCCAGGGGGTCTCTGAAAAGGGTCCAGTGCTTTGGGAAGGATAGGGATTCAAGTTGGGGTGGAGGTTTGAAGGGTCTGAGTTCTCTAATGGGTTTCAGTACATATTGTAGGGGCCTCTTAGTTCGAGGCTGCCAGCACCTCATGGTGCCAATGGAGAGGTGGCCATAGGAACCTCCAGGAGATGTACAGCGTGAGTTGATGAATGCCACAAGGGAGCTGGGCGATGTACGGATAACTGTTTGTAGATCCAGGCTGGCGTCAGACAGAGGTGAGAGGGAGAGTGCCCGCTTCTTTGTCAGTTTGACTGAACTCCGGGAAGGAGGAAAGAGTGGCCCTATGGCAGGAGACAGGAGTCAGGAACAGCAAAGGGGACTGGAGAGATGGCTCAGTAGTTAAGAGCACTTGCTGTGGCCCGGCGGTGGTAGCGCATGCCTTTAATCCCAGTACTCGGGAGGCAGAGGCAGAGGCAGGCGGATCTCTGTGAGTTCGAGGTCAGCCTGGTCTACCAAAGCTAGTTCCAGGACAGGCTTCAAAGCTACAGAGAAACCTTGTCTCAAAAAAACAAAACAAGCCGGGCGGTGGTGGCGCATGCCTTTAATCCCAGCACTCGGGAGGCAGAGATAGGCGGATCTCTGTGAGTTCGAGACCAAGAGCTAGTTCCAGGACAGGCTCCAAAACCACAAAGAAATCCTGTCTCGAAAAACCAAAAAAACAAACCAAAAAAACAAAACAAAAAACAAAACAAGCCGGGCGGTGGTGGCACACGCCTTTAATCCCAGCACTCGGGAGGCAGAGGCAGGCGGATCTCTGTGAGTTCGAGGCCAGCCTGGTCTACAAGAGCTAGTTCCAGGACAGGCTCCAAAAGCTACGGAGAAACCCTGTCTCAAAAAATCAAAAAAAAAAAAAAAAAAAAAAAAGCACTTGCTGTTCTTCCAAAGGACTTGCGTGCGGTTTTCAGCTCCCACATCAGGTGGCTCACAACCACTACCTATAACTCCAGCTCCAAGGATGTCCCACACCTTTGGCTTGCCAGGGCACCAGCATGCACACGTGCACACCCACACAGACACAAACACATACACTGCTTAAAAAATAAAATTTAAAAAGAAAAGATATGGTAAAGGTACATGTCTCTGTGCACTCAGTGTGGGGCCTGACTTACAAAAGCAAAATTTTTTTTTTTTGTCTTGCTCTTAGGTCCTCTCGATTGTTCTCTGATCCCTTTCATCTCTGAACATCTCTTCCACTGAGTTGGGTCCTTGCCTTCCCACTTCTTCCTTCAGAACCAGTCCCAGAGGGCGGGCGGGGGGGGGGGGGGGGGGAGAAGAGTTCCTGAGTCCTCACCCTCAGTACAGCCGCTGGTCTCTCTGGCAGACCCATAACCCTGGGGCCCTGACATAAAGTTGGCTTGGTGGCAAAAGGGCAAACCAGAAAATCCTAGAAAAGAGAGACAGCTGGATTGGGGCATTCGGATGGGGAGATACCGGGCTTACCTCGAGACCCCACGTACAATATGATCCCAGACTCAAAGCATACATGGCATGGGGGTCTCAAAATCCTCCTGTAGATAAGAAACTAGCGTGGGGTAGGGATGAGTTGGAGAGGGATCCCAGGAGTAGGTGAGAGATCTGCCAAGTCCTCAAGCCCCAGGGACTGCTAAACACACTCACCTTCCGTCCCCATGCTGGGGACCCCTTGGCTGGGGAGGGGTCGGAGACAACATGGCTCACCGTAACTATTGGCTTGGGGTGGAGTCATTGAGTTGAACATGGTGTCTCGGGGAAGAAGGAGGGGCACTGTAGGAAGGAGTGCAGATTTGCCAAGTCATAAAGAGGATGGGAAACAAGAATGGCAATCTCAGGCACAAGATCGTGGCCAGCAGGCCCCTTGTGCCCCTAACTTCCCTGAGAATGGTCATGGAAATCAAGTTGAAAATAATGCCATTCAACAGCGTTAAGAAGAAACCTCCCATAGAGCAAGAAGTCTGGGGGATCTTTTGGGGGAACTGGGTAAGTGTCTCATAGTCTGTGTATGCACATGGGGAAAGTATGGACTAATTGATTCAACATAAACTCCAGGCGATTTTAATGTCATGATCCCTCCACTGCTTCTCGTTCTGGTCATGGCCAGCTTTGAAGAGTGTGTTGGAGAAACACTGACTTCATGCCAGGGACTGCTTGCTCGCTCTGTCTGAGCGCCAGCCCAAGAAGGCATGCATATGCAATCTCTCCCGTGTCCAGTAGAGGGAGACCTCGCTTCAGTCCAGATAGGCTGGTGGGGCGAGAAGAGAACATAAATGATCTGTCCTCTTAGACAGAGAAATGTGTGGGAGGGAATCAGGCTTAGGAGCAGAGTGTCTCCCGTCTGTTGAGTAAAAAGGATGGAAGCTAAAGTCATTCTGAGGCTGTTTGAGTCTGAGCCTACTTAACCCTTCTGGTCGAGGGGAACTGGAAAGGAACTTTGAGAAAGGGCTTAATGAGGATGAGAAAACAAAACTCCTCCAATTAGGAAGGAGCAGGAGAGCAAAGAGATGGAGCGAGGTCCGGTTTTCCTTCTCGCAACCAGTTTTCACTCCACTCCACGTTTTTAGGTCTTCCGGGAGCGGAGGGTGGGGTGGGGCGGGGTGGGGTGGAGAACCACCGGGAGCGGGCCGGCCAGCGCGGTGGGTGATCCCGAGATGCTGGGATTTAGGGTGAGGGCGGGGCAAAATGGAGAACGGAACCCTACGACCCAGCCCAAGAGCTGTAGCCTGGGTTGTACCTATGCTAACTCCTCCTTTTTCAGCTGAGTCCCGGATCCCGCATCCAAGACCTCCCAACTCGACCTTGGCACTAACGTTGGGGGTGGGGGGCACAGCTGGCTGGCAGCTGGATGAGGGGCATGTCTTCTGCCTCCTCTGCTATGACTCATTCAAGGGAAGGGGGAGGACTTGCAAACGACCCCCAGACGCTAGATGCTCGCTCAAAGATGTCACTCTTATCTTCCTGTCCCATTGCCTGACTACCCCAGGAGACCCGATGTCCCACGCGTGCCACAGTCTACACTCATGCCTCCCTCTTCATACTAGTAAATATGTCGCTAGCTAGCTTTTCCAGTTTCCGTGAAGGTTTTTCTGGGAGGAATGGGGCAGAGCGCACTCAGAGTTACCCTGCCAGAGACCCGAATCATCTTCAGTGTCTATTTTTCTGCGTCCTGTACCCCTTCTCCCCAACTCCCAGGAGTCGGCCCCACCCCCTTCTCCCGGTCCCGCCTTCCCCGCCCCCGTGCCTTCTCGGCCCACCCAAGTCGCCGCCGCAGGCTCCGGCTGCAGACGGCTCAGCTTCCCCCGCCCGCCTGGGGAGCCCAGAAAAGCGGGGGGGTGGTGGTGAAGGGTGGAACATTCTTCCCTTCTCTCAGCGCATCCTGAAAGCAGGCAGTGGCACGCGGGGGGGGCACTATTGGAAAGTGGGGTCCCTATAGTGGAGTGGGAAAGAAGAAACCAGACACTACAGAGAGAAGGGCCTGGCTAGATAAGGTGTGCACGGGAGGACACCTTGGATTCCAGAGTATCTCAGCTGGCTTCCTAAGGGTTAACCCCTATAGACCCCCGGGAACCCCCTAGTGACGTCAAGGGCGAGTCGGAGACGTCCGTACGGCGGGGATGCCCAGAGAGATAATGGGGGGGGGTCCTTCTGAACCCCGCCCCCTAGAGAAAAATCACTCGCGTTCTCAAGAACTTTTCTCCCAGAAAACTGCCCGTCTTTCTCCCTGCACTGGAAGGAAAGACCTAAATCATAAAGTCCTCGGTTCTCCAAAACCCTCGGCCTCTATGGAGTTCCCTTTCCTTGATCGCGTCCCCGAAGCTAACTGTCCTGGGTTGATTGTTTCAGGGTCATGGGGCCTGAAAGAGGATTCAGAGCGGGGAGCAAGGGCAGGCAGGGTGGTCTAAGCCAGAGGAGGGGCCTCGGTCCCCAGCTCCCGTTTGGGCGGGGGGCCAACCGGGATACTCAAGCTGGCAGTGGCCAGTGGTCCCGCTCTGCCTCAGTAGGGGTCTCCTGGCGCCTGGCTTCAGCTGCCCCGGTGGTCCTGAGGTCAGAGGGTCAAAACAAGGTCTCCCCAGCTCTTGCTCAGGGCCCTGCCCACAGTCCTTCAGACTAAGAAACACAAATTTCCTAGGGATTTTTCTAAGGCCTACACTACACGTTTGGAAACCCACCCAGCTTTCTTCCTAGTCCAAAAACACTCCTTTGCCCCCAAACCCAAGCTTCTACCGGGACATCTGTCACAACACAGGTCAAGAGTCCAATCCCAGCCCCGGCCTCAGTGATTTTGTTGCCTCAAACACTTCTATTCCCACCGCATTGAGCGCTCTCTCCTTTTGCGGTGGGGCCCCTCTTAGGAACACTGACGTCTTTCCAACGGCGCTCAGAGACGCACCTGGAGTTCCGTCTACCACGCAGACCTCCAGCTGGCCGTCCCAACAGCCTCTTCATGCCAACCTCAAGAAAGGGAGATATTTCTAATATGTGGGAGAGTACAAAGAGACCCAAGACAGACAGACTGCCGAAAGAAAAAGGAGATACGGAGAAAAGGAGGCACAAATTAAAGCCAAACAAGAAAAACATCCAAACTTCCTAATGGCTCACCCCAATCTCGCCCACCCCATATTGTCTCTGCGCCCCAGGTCTCCTTGTGGGATAGGGTGAGTTCCTAGGCATCAGAGCATCTTCTCAGCCCCCTCCCCCACCGCTCCCAGGTGGTCTCCCCTCTTGCCCCCCTCTCACCTCCGTCGGGGCGCAGGGCTCGGGATGCGTGGTCCAGGGTTGGAAACTGGGCTGGGGGGTGTGCGGCGGGGAGGGGGGGCGACAGGGCCACTGCAGCGCAGCTTCAGTGCCACCCCACCCCCCCAACCTGGCCCCCAGCCCTCCCGCCGGCCCAGCCCGCCGGGCCGCGAGCCGGGACCACCCGCGAGAAGCGCAAACTTTTTTTTTCCTTTTGCAAAAACTTTTTCTTGCTCTTGCCACCGGCGCACGGCCGCTCTTCCCGCTCACTTCCCTCCAATATCCTTCCTTCAGGCCGTTCTAGAAGATGAAGTGGGGTGGCTAGAAGTTAGAGGGGGGTGCCGGGCTTATGGTACCCCCAGGACCCCCAGGATCCTCCCCCTCCCTTGAGGGACCCTATACTGCCTACTACCCCCCCCCCCCGAACACGCTGCTCTTGGTGGGCAGTAAATCCCGGCGCGGATTCATGGATCGGCTGTCCACGAAGAGGACCTGAACCAGAGCCAGGAAAACATTGAGGAAAATATTGCGAGGCTGGAGAGGACGGTGGGGGAGCAAGGAGGGGGAGGGGGAAGCTCACCCCAGAAAGTTAACTTTGAAGGTACGGCCGATGGCTTTCGTTGGTCTTAACTGGGCATTCTCCGTGCTGTGGTTTATAGGCCAGCCTCACTCTTAGATTGGAACGTGGAGGATTTGGGAGAGTTGGGGTTTGGGCAAAAGGAGTTGGGTTGGCTGTGGTAGAAAGTTTTGGGGGTGCGGCCTAAGGAACATGAAAGTGGAACATGGGCTTAAGTTCTAAGGGCCAGGTGTGTGTTCACAGATCACTGAAGTGTCCTCTGTCTTAGTACCTATCCAGAGAACCTTCGTTTTCCATCTCCAAATTCTGGAGACTGCTGCCACCTCCACACCTCTCTCTTTAAGGCTTTTGCACCCCCTGCTGGTCAGCTTCGCACACGACACTCCTACGTGCCGAGTCTAGTTGGTCGCACTGGCGAATTTAAGGAAATTTGACAGGTTCCCGCGGGCAAGGCCCAGGTAGGAGCCCAGGGAGGGAGCTGCGTGAGTCTGAAGAAACAGAAGGGCACACCAGGGGAGACTGCTAGTCCCTCAAGGTGGTGCCTGACGGGGGAGTAGCCTGTCTCTTTGGATTTGTGTTGTAGTGGCGACTGGACACGGGACGGAGGGCAACTAGTTCCGTTTCCCACCGGGGAGAGAAGTCAAGGCTTGGTGCCTTGAAAGCAGTCCGTGCCCTAGCGCTGCTCTAAGTCACCTTCTTGGGCCTGCAAAGTATGGTGTTTTGTTTTTTTTTTTTTAGCAACAACAAAACGAAAACAAGGTGAAGCTAGCCGGGCGATGGTGGCGCACGCCTTTAATCCCAGCACTCGGGAGGCAGAGGCAGGCGGATCTCTGTGAGTTCTAGACCAGCCTGGTCTACAGAGCTAGTTCCAGGAAAGGCTCCAAAGCTACAGAGAAACCCTGTCTCGAAAAACCAAAAATAAAATAAAATAAATAAATAAATAAATAAATAAAACAAGGTGAAGCTAGGGACGGATCTGAGACCTTACAAAGGCCAGTAGCAGGGGCTGAAGAGATGGCTCAGCCCTTAAGAGCATTGCCTGCTCTTCCAAAGGTCCTGAGTTCAAATCCCAGCAACCACATGGTGGGTCACAACCATCTGTAATGGGGTCTGGTGCCCTCTTCTGGCCTACAGGCAGAATATTGTATACATAATAAATAAAATGAACATAAAAAAAAAAAAAAAAACAAAGGCCAGTAGCAATTGTGGGGGTGGGAACAGATAAAGAGTAAACCTGCCGCTCCACATGACCGACCGGTTCCATCCTTAGAAGATACAAGGGACCCAACGTCAGGCCGGACCAGTGACCACAGAGAAAGAAAGAGCGCTGCATATGTCATGTGACCCACCTTCCACGCCTGGACAATTATGGGGCCTTCTGAATTCTGTGGGAAGGGAATTGTTTTTCGTGTTTTGGAGTCAGGTCAGCTCTGTACCTCAGGCTGACCTCAGACTCCTAGCGCCTCTGCCTCACCTTCCTAAGTTCTGGGTTGACAAGCACAAATCAACATATCTGGGGGCCTGACTGCTTCTGTGTGTCAACTTGACGCAAGCTAGCATCATCAGAGAGGAAGGAGCCTCCGCTGAGGAAGTATCTCCATGAGATCCAGCTGTAAGGGATTTTTTTCAATTAGTGATAAAACAGGCACGGACCCAGTCCATGGTGGGTGGTGCTCTTCCTGGGCTGGTGGTCCTGGGTTCAATAAGAAAGCAGGCTGAACAAGCCATGTGAAACAAGCCAGTAAGCAGCACCCCTCCATAGCCTCTGCATCAGCTCCTGCCTCCAGGATCCTCCTCTGTTTGAGTTCCTGTCCTGACTTCCTTCAGTGATGAACACTGATGTGGAAGTGTAAGCCAAACAAGCCCTTTTCCCCAGCCTGCGTTATGGTCCTGGTGTTTTGCCACAGCCATAGAAACCCTAACTAAGACACCAAGTTTCTCCTAGATTTATTTTTTTATTTATTTAATTTTTTATATTAGCTTTTTTTTTTTTTTTTTTTTTTTTTTGGTTTTTTGAGACAGGGTTTCTCTGTGGTTTTGGAGCCTGTCCTGGAACTAGCTCTTGTAGACCAGGCTGGTCTCGAACTCACAGAGATCCGCCTGCCTCTGCCTCCCGAGTGCTGGGATTAAAGGCGTGCGCCACCACCGCCCGGCTTATATTAGCTTTTTAATGTTTATTTATTTAATGTGTATGAGTGTTTTGCCTGTATGTATACTGCATATGTGTGTATATATGCATATATGTATATAAATACATATATATACATGTATGTATGTATGTATGTATGTATGTATGTATGTATGTCTTTACTCCTTGCGTTTCTGGTGCCTGAGGTGTTTAGACGAGAAAGTCAGATCCTCTGTGGGTGCTGGGACTTGAACTCACGTCCTCTGGAAGAAGAGTCGGTGATCTCAAACACTGAACCATTGCTCTATCCCTGATGATTGGTTGACTGATTGATTGATTGATTTTGAGACAGAGTCCCTCCATTTTAGCCCTGGCTGTCCTGGAACTTACTCTGTAGTCCAGGCTGGCCTTCAACTTACAGAGATCCCCTATCTCGGTCTCCTGACTGCTGGGATTGAAAGCACGTGGTACCATGCCCACTTTTCTACCTTATTTTAAAATTTTACTAATTTTTGCATTTTGATTTATTTTGTGTGCCTGTAGCAGAGGGTACATCTGAGTGTTGTCTTAGTCATTATTCTATGGCTGTGAAGAGACACTGTGACCGCTGTAACTCCTATGAGAGAAAGCATTTTATTGGGGCTGGCTTACAGTTTTAGAGGCTTAATCCATTATCATCATGGCAGGGAGCATGGTGGCAGGAAGATGCTGGGGAAGTAGCTGAGAGCTACATCCTGATCCTCTGGCAGAGAGACACTGGGCTTGGAATGGGCTTTTGAAAACTCAAAGCCCACTCCCAGTGACATACTTCCAGCAAGGCCACACCTCTTCATCCTTATAATCCTTTCAAATAGTACCACGTGGGTGACCAGGCATTCAAATATATAAGTCTGTGGGAGCCATTCTTACTCAAACCACCACAGGTGCCATAGTGTGTGGAGGCCAGGGGACAACTTGGAGGAATCAATTCTCTCAGATACCTTCCTAGTTACTGTCTATTGCTCTGATAACATGACCAAGGCGACTTACAATAGGAAGTGTTTATTTGGGGCTTAAAGTTTCAGAGAATCCGTCCATGACTGTCCTGGTGGGGAGCATGGCAACCAGCAGGCAGACATGATGCCGGAGCGGTCACTGAGAGCTTACATCTTGAGATACAACCAGGAGGCAAAGAGAGAGCCAACTGGGAGGGCAATAACATGTACGTCTGAAACCTCAAAGTCCCGGAGACACATCTCCTTCCACAAGGACACTGTTGTGTGATATTTGTTCCTACAGACACTCCAAGGCTTCTAATAAAGTTAAACCTTGAATCAGAGGGAAGAGTCAGTGATTAACTGGAATTAGCCATAGATATGTTGGAGGACTGAGGGAGCCAGACAGAGAGGTATGGGAAGAGATAAAGCAGGACTTGGGGAGATTTCTCAGGCTTTTTGATCTGGAAAACATAGAGTAGGGTCAGCTAATTTTTCCTCCGCTGTTCTTTGGATTTATCAGGTTTTTATCTCAATTTTTGACTCCTGATTTTTTTATTATTAATACTAGAACAGTTAAGGTAAATGTATTAGAACACACCTTCTAATCTTTCCCAAACAATTCTACCAACTGGGACCAACTATTGAAATAGATGAGCCTTTGGGGGCATCTCATTCAAACCGGCACAGCAGCTGGCGGGAGTTGATTCTCTCCATTTACCACGGGATTGGCCAGGTACTCAGGCCTGGCAGCAGTTGCCTTTCCCCGCAGAGTCATGGCATCGGCTCTCCACCTTTCTTTGGGATTGGTTCTTTGGTTTTGTTCTTTGTTTTTTTGAGACTAGTTTCTTTGTGTAGCCCTGGCAGTCCTGGATCTCATTCTGTAGACCAGGCTGACCTCAAACTCAGCGATCCACCTACCTCTGTCTCCTGAGTGCTAGGACCAAAGGTGTGTAATGCATTAATTCAGGTACTCTCCTCGCTCGCACTGGGGTTCACAGACATCCCTGCCCTGGGATTTTACGCTGGTACTGGGGAACCCAAGGCAAATTCTGTTTGGTAACACGAGTTCTAATCATTCCTTATAACAATATGGAGTCAGATATTAGGGGTGAAAGCTGAGAGATCAGAGAAGCAGTGCAGACAGCCACTGAAGACACCTTTCACCTCTACCAAATCCTCAGACCAGAAGAGTGAGCCTGTCCTCAGACTGCGTCCTATTACTGACTGCTTCAGGCTGCACCCAGACTGCATCTGAGCTCCTGTCTTTTCCCACTTTATATTCCTCTCTCCGCCCAGCCACATCCCTTCCTGTCTCCACCTCTCTAGTGGTGGTATTAAAGGCATGGAACTCCCAAATCCTGGGATTAAAGGTATGAGCCACCACTGTCTAGCCTCTAGTGGTATAGCTCTGCACTCTGATCTTCAGACAAGCTTCATCTATTACAACACAAACAAAATGTCACCACATTGTCTTGTGTGGCAGATGCTTACCCAGTGACTGTGCCCCCAGCCTCTCCTTAACTGCAGTAATTTTAGATTTATCTGTTTGATTTTATGTGCATGAGTGTTTTGCCTGCATGCACAAATGCGCACGGCGTGCATGCCTGGTGCCTGTGGAGGTCAGAAGAGGGCACCAGGCGCCCTAGCGCTGGACTTATTGATAGCTGAGCCAAACCCTGTCCTTTGTGGGCACCAGGCTGTCTTATGCCCTGGGCCAACTCTCTAGATTTTTAGCTCTTTTTAAATTAATTAATTTATTGGTTTCTTGAGACAGGGTTTCTCTGTGTAACAGTCCTGGCTGGCCTGGAACTCACTCCGTAGCTGAGGCTATCCAACTTTTTATTTTTAATTGTGGGGTATGTGTACGTGAGCGTGGGCACCCATGAAGGTCAGAGGCGTTCAATCCTCTGGAATTACAGGTAGCCGTGAGCCACCTGATGTGGGTACTGGTAATTGGAATCAGGTACTCTTAACTACTGAACCCCCACCCTTGTACCTTTTCTTTCAAATTTAAGAAAAAGAGCCTGGCGGTGGTGGCACTCACCTTTAATCCCAGCACGTGGGAGGCGGATCTCTGTGAGTTCAAGGCCAGCCTGGTCTACAAGAGCTAGTTCCAGGACAGCTAGGGCTGTTACACAGAGAAGCCCTGTCTCGAAGAACAAAAACAAAACAAAAACAAAAAGAAAGAAAAAGAAAAAAAGAAAAAGAATTGATGCCTGATGCCTTCTTATGTGTGACTTCCATATGTCAGCATTGTGTTAAAATTTAAAGGCAGAAAGTAAGGTGAAAGAATGCATAGCCAGGCGTGATGATTTATGCCTTTAATTTTCCAGCACTTGGGAGGCTGAAGCAGGAGGATTGAGAGCTCCAGGCTAGCTTGGGCTGTTTTAAAAACAAGCAAACACCACCAATAAAAGGTGTGTGGGGAAGGTGGAGAGATGGCTCAGTCATTAGAAACACTTGTTTCTCTTACTGAGGACCTGAATTCTGTTCTAGCACCCACATTGCAGCTCCCAGTCTTTAACTCCGGTTCCAGGGAATCCAGCGCCCTCTCCCGGTCTCCATAGGCACTGCCTTGGAAGAGCTGCACTATATGCAGGCAAAAACTCACACACATAAATTAAAAATAAGTTTTTTTTTTTTTCTGAGACAGGGTTTCTCTGTGTAGCTCTGGATGTCTTGGAACTCACTTTGTGGATCAGGTTGGCCTCGAACTCACAGAGATCTGACTGCCTCTACCTCCCAAGTGCTGGGATTAAAGGAGTATGCCGCCACCACCCTGCTAAAAATAAAAATTTTTTTAAGGGGAAAAAGAGAAAGAACAGACAAGCTTCTAATCTCTCGGCAGAGATGTAGTTGCTTTATCAGGTAGCATACTCTGGAAAACTCTGCGTCTTATTTGTTTGTTTTGAGACAGGATCTCGGTAGCTCAGGCTGACCTAGAATTCACGGTCTGGAATTCTGGTGATCTTCAACTCATGGTGATCCTCCTGCCTCAGTCTCCTGAGTGCTGGAATCATAAGTGCAAACCACCACACCCACCGTACAACGTAGAGATAATGAGAGCAAGAAGCAAATGACATCTTGGTATTATTATGAAAATGTTTTTGAAACCTCTGAGTGGGCTGGCTTCAGGGGCCTGCCAAAGGTCCCCAGACCACACTTTGCTTATGGCCTCGCCCCTCAACCCCTTATCACGACTCACTGTTGCTTTCTTCCTCATTTTTATTAAGAAAGTATAAATTATGTCTTCCATGTGGGTCTTGTCTTCCGGGGGAAAGCTAGGGAACTTCATGGGCCCAGCAACCCTTCTTACCAACTCTCGATCCCAGGCCCTCCTAACCCCCTTAGCCCTCCCCACACACACCTTGCTCATCTTCCTATTGACATTGCTTCAAAGCAGGCAATAGTCGCTGTTATTAGCCTGCTTATTTGCCTTTTCCCAATCGACTGGACCCTCTACTTATTCCTCCGTTACTTGAGGAATTTCTTTTCTAGGGAGAGACTAAGTCATTTTCCCCTGCCTTTTTCTTTCCCTCCCACGACATCCCTTGCTGTCCTGGAACAGGGCTCCACGTAGGAAATGGCGCTGGCCAGGCAGTACCCTGAAAAGGAAGCGGTTTCCCCATCTGTCCACATTTGAAACAGCCTGAAACAGACCGGAATCTAGGACGAGAAAATGCCCATCTGAGTTCCGTAGGGGTCAAACCTAGTCACACTGCCAGGTTGCATGTTTGCCTGCGTCAGCAAATCTCACGCGTCCAGACACGGGTGTCTTTTGCCAGGGAACCCTCAACTTGAACCTTGAACTTCACTCAGAACCTTTAGGACTTCTTGCTAGCTGCAGCCACAGGCCTCTACTACCATGTCTGGCACATCGGTCTTGATCACGTTACTGTTATGGTCGAGGTAGAGGATTGAGAGAGGTCTTCGGGCAGTGGGGACACAGCAGGAAGAGCCTGCAGGCCAAGGGTTGTTGGCTTTGAGGAGGCTAAAGACAGCGGAATGGAAGGAGGCAGCAATGCCAGGGCTGCCAGCCAGGTGGGGCGGGCACTGCCCACTGCAGTAATTCAGCTGGTATCCTTCAGGCTGCAGGATCCAGTCTCGCCACCCCAGCTCCTGGAAGTCCACATAGTGGTCTCGCCTACAACATAAGGGAGTCTCAGGCTCACAGGTGGGAGTCCTCCTCCTGGCCCGGCCTGCTCCGGGTTCATTAGTTCGGATCTTAAGTTCCAAGAAGGGACGTTGCTGTCCCTCTGTGTCCAAGAGTCGCCTTGGCAGTCCAGTGGCAGTGCTGTTAGGGTCCCGGGGTCTGTAGTCCAGTTGGATTTTGACGACTCCAGATTCCTCACTCCGCAGGCCACTAGAGGGCAGAGTCAGGGCGTGCCAGCCTGAGGAAGTCGCTTGGTGCTCAGCTAGGAAGGTGCGGGATCCTCGGCACCTCCCGGTGCCGCAACGGAAGATCCTCAGGGAGAGCGTGCCAGGGAGAGATGGAGGCACATGCAGCCAGAGGCGAGCATGGTACAGGTGGTGGGACCAAAGAGGGGACAGCTGGAATGTGAGCATGGAGCGGTAGGCTGAAGTGAATTTGCCTGCTCAAACGATAAAAAAAAAAAAAAAAAAAAAAAGAAAAAGAAAGAAAGAAAAAAAAAGAAAAATGTGAACAGAGACAAAGCTTCCCTTTGACATTCCAGCCACCCTGCCCAGCACCGTCCCTCACTCAGACCTCTGGGAAGAGCCTGGACTGCCCGAGTCTTCACAACCATACTTGCCCTCAGCTCCTCCTTCTCCTGCCACACCCCATTCCTCCTGCCTCCCTTGCGGGGCTCTCTTTCTTCCTCCAGTTCCCTGTCTCTCTCCCCTCACCCACCTACGGTGGTAGCAAAGCTGATGACTTCCTCTCGGTTGCCAGGAACCACGCTCTGGGGCTGCAGTCTCCGGAGGGCTCTGGTTAGTGCGGCCTGGGGCAGAGGACGACTTATTCTGGGACGGCTGGTCAGGTGCAGCCCCTTCAGAATTTGCTGCTTGGCTAGCTCTAGGACCAGAGCGCGTTCTCCTTGGGGTGCAAGGGTTGGGCCTCCACAGGACGGGCATGCAGATCTTGTGCTCTGCACCCACGCCAATGCCCACAGAAGCACTGGCCAGAGATGGACATCTGAGAGCCCCATGCCCCAGGTAGATGGCCCAGAGTTGAGAGCCTCGGATGGCAGTTTAACGAGCCAGAGGGGGCAGCAGTAGCAGCAGCAGCCCGCAGGAGCAGGAGAAGCAAGCAATGGCTCAGCTACTTTTGAGGAAGGGCAAAGAGAGCTACTTGTCCTCGATGGCCCGTGGTTCAGGAAGCCTGAGAACAGATCATCTGATGGGTAGCTATGTTTGACCCTCACAGCTCATGGCTGGCTACTGAGCACGGTCTCTTTAGAGCCTACTGCTTGGGCTCCCTCACCTAGTGGTCAGCCTGCACACCTAACCTCTGAGCCTTAGGATTGGCCGGCTGCACTGCCCATCAGGCCCCTGCAGGGGGTGGCGGTCTCCCCCGGGGTTCAAGTTTCGCCCTCTGACTGTGGTGACTTGAGGTAGGGGCATGGGGTAGGGGTGCAACGTGGCCATGCATGATGCAAGAAAGAGGATGATTTCACGGGCGCTCATTTCCCAAGGTCTGGGACTCAGAGGAGTAACTCCAGGGGAGCCAAGTGGGGAAGGGTGGCTCTTTAATGCCCCCGTCTTCCCAGCTTGCCCACCAACTTCTGTAATAGTTTTATGAGGCAGTCATGGGTTCCGATGGTTAGTTCTTGGGGGTCTCCAGGTCAGAAGAATTCTGGTGTTCATTTCTAGCTTTACAGATGGGATAGGGGTGAGACTTTAGAAGAGGTGGTAGGAAAATGGAGTCCCCTTGTTCAGGCCAAGGTGGCAGTGCCACGGGATATTGAAGTTACCTTTTGACCCTGCCTGTGCTGGCTGCCCAGAGTCCAACTGGGGGAGGGGCCAGTGCAAGGGGTGAGATCGTGCTTCTGTGATGTCTGGGGAAACCCAGAGAAGTGGGGGTTGCAGTGATGCAACCTGACAGCAGCACAAAGTCCATCGAGGCTGGCAGAGGGCATGCGCCTTTGCGGAGCCTGTGCCCAGGGAACCACTTGTTTTTAGGACACTATAGGAGTTGGCTAAATCTGATGCATCCCAGGGGTGGCGCCAGGCCTCTGTTAATGTGGTTGGAAATGGGAGTTTAAAAGATAAAGCAGGGAAAACTAGCAGCCTTAGCTACTCATCATCCAGCCTTCCAGTCTCTCGTTACGGGCTTTGAGCATGTGTGTGTGTGTGAGGCCGGAGGACAGCCCTGAGTGCCACCTCAGGGACTCCATCCTCCTTTGAGGCAGGGTCTCTCATTGGCCTGGAGTTCATCTGTTAGACTAGACTGGCTGGCCAATGAGTCCCAGGGATTGCCTTGTGTTTCTGCCTTCCCAACAACTGAGATTGCTAGTTCGTGTTCCCATTTCTCCCTGGGCTCTGGAGACGCTTAATGCAGGTCCTATGCTTGTGAGGCAATAGCTTTACCTTCTGAGTCATCCCCTAGTCTCTGACTCCATTCCCCTCCTCCCCAATCCCTAACACCTTCCCACAAAGGGTTTCTCTGTGTAGCCTTGGCTGTACTGGAACTCTGTAGACCAGGCTGGCTTCAAACTCAGAGATCCACTGGCATCTGCCTCCCAAGTGCTGGGATTAAAGGTATGCACCACCACTGCCCATCTTTTTTGTTGTGTTGTTGTTTTTGTCTTTGTTTTGTTTTGTTTTGTTTTTCGAGACAGGGTTTCTCTGTAGCTTTGGAGGCTGTCCTGGCACTCGCTTTTGTAGACCAGGCTGGCCTCGAACTCACAGAGATCCGCCTGCCTCTGCTTCCCGAGTGCTGGGTGTTTTTTTTTTTTTTTTTTTTTGGTTTTGTTTTTTATCTTTTGAGATGAAATGTTCCTATGTTGGCCAGACTGGCTAGTACTCATCGGTGTAAGTGACCCTCCTGTCTCAGTTTCTTCAATAGTGAGACTGTGGCGAGTTATTTCTTTTTCTGTCACTGTTGTTTGAGTCAGACTCTCTTGTATTCCAGGCTGATTATGAACGTCCTCTGTAGCTGAGGGTGACCTTCATTTCCCTATGTTGCTAAGGGTGATCTTTGACTCCTGTCCTTGAGTGCTGGGATCAAAGGCAAGAACCATCCACCACACCTGGCCTTTATCTGGTGCTGAGGACTGAAACCAGGGCTTTGCACACGCTAGGCTGGTACCCTACCACTGAGCTACGCAGTCAACCCTCAGGTGCACGACCTTAAATGGAAGTGACCCTCACTTCTATACAGGAAGGCGGTAGCTGTAGCTTTCTCCCTGGGTCCCAGTTTCTTTAGGAAGCAAGAAGGCATCTGTAGGGAAGCTGTAAGCAAAAGGGGTGCGATTTAGGGCCCCCACTCATTCTCCATCTTCCCCTTCTTTAGCTGGTGGTGCCGCCTCGAGAGTTCTAGATCTGGACCAGGGAAAAGGGATGTTCTTTGCCTACTGAGCCTCAGTACCATCAGTGTCCACCATGTGGCAGTGCCTTGCCACTGGACAGCAGCCACTGGACACCAGAGAATCCGGGGACAAAGCTGAGGAAGCTTGAGAGATGAGAAATGCCTCATCTTCTCCCCCCCCCCAGGCAATGGAAAGGGGCTGGTTCCTCTGTTCCTTTGCCTCTCTACTGCCAGACAGAAGAGGAAGTCCCCAGTACTGCATCCCTGCCACCTTTGACACCTGGCAATGGAGCCCGATGGTAGAGGTCGGGCTTCCTGGAAACTCAGGGCGCCATAGAGACACTGCTGTTCACCTGCGCTTCTCCCCAGGCCCTGAAATGTATCCAGAACTTTTGGCTACTGCTCTCTCTATATATACCTCTCAGCTTCCTCTCTGCTGGTCACTGCAGGTGACTGACTGACTGCTAGCCTCTGGGGTCTGGACCATGAGGCTCTAAGTGCCCATCTCTGATGGCGCCTAAGAGGGCTTATCTGTTTGTGCCAGGAATCAGGCTCATGGGAAGTAGCAAGAAGTGGCTGTAGGAGTCACTGACGACACCTTCCCCACACCCTTCGCTGTTGCGCCTAGCCCGGTCCTACCTCCCCGCTGACACTTACGTCAGAACTTAGCTATAAATACGCCCCTAGCGCCTTAGTCACTTTCCCAAGAAGTGCTTCCAGGTTATAAATACCCAGGCATCTGCCGCACTGCCCGCCCTGCCACCGAGCTGGTGGGGGGCTGGGGGATAGTGAGAGGTTCGAGAGAGGGGAAGGAAGTAGGAGAAGCAGGACCATTTATTTGCCCGAATGAGAACAGCCTGAAGGAGTCAGGTAGGGGTAGGAGGCTGGGGAGAAAATGTGTAGAAGATGACAGGATCTTCCATTCCTCTTTCTTACAGAAAGCAGAGCCAAAAGAGAAAGTGAATAACACGAATCCTGTGTTTATTTTTAAATATGCTGCTTTGCTCATCGTGGATCTGCAGCATTCACAATGTCGGAAAGTTGTTCATTAAAATGCTGGTTTTCTCCATTGATGAATTACTTGCTTCCACCTTAAAATTTCACCCCTAGGTGAGCACCTCGCTTTGCCTTACCCTGGTCTGGTCCTGGGTACTGAAACTGTTCTTAGAGCTGAGAGAGGCCTAAAAGTGGGACGTATTGACCGAAGGGAGAGGAGGAGACGCTGAGAAACCTCGGGACTTGAAGGAGGTCTTCTCAAATAAAAGTGGAACGATTCCCACAGTTTGCTTAGGAAACCCCACGGCTCAGACCTGCAGGGCCCCAAACATTTCCATTGCAGGGACCTCTTACCCTGGTAGGAGGGGATTATATGCTAAGCAAACACAGACATCACATTACCCAAAGGACACATGGGCTTTGCGCAAACCTGGCCTTGGGCTGCAGACAATATCGACCCTCTGGGTCAGGGCTGTCCAGCCAAAGGGAGGAGATGTGAGGTGAGGAAAGAAGGGCAAAGGTCTAAAGAGGACCAGTTCTCAGAGTAAATGCTGCCCCCTCTTTATCCCAGGCCTTCCTCTTCTTGACCCACTAAAGCTTCCAGAGAGGACTCGTGACTGAAGCTCTAAGAGTGGCCAAAAGGAAGGTGAGTTGGAGTTCCAACAGGTAGCTCTGAGTGCCTCTGCCTCCCACCCTGTGTGGCCAGGGTTGGCCTGCTTGATAATCGATTATTGATCTGTCTCATCTCTTGGAGTCAGAACAGAGGGAGATGAGATTCAGGCAATAGTTGTTCATTATTAGCCATGAACCCCCTGAAAGTTCTGGAAAGAGGATGGAGGAAGATTAAAGAAGAAGAGGAACCTGGAGGAACACGAGATATGAAGCATGAGACAGACAGAACAGCTAAGCTGGAGGGGACCAGGTGGAGAGAGAGGAAGGTCCCGGCAGGAGATAGAGGGGTGGAGAGAGAGGAAGGTCCCGGCAGGAGATAGAGGGGTGGAGAGAGAGGAAGGTCCCGGCAGCAGACAGAGGATATTTTGAACTATCTCAAGAGGACTCAGTGAAAGGGGTTACAGGGCCATAGTTAGGGTTAAGGGACACAAAAACAACAACAACAACAACAAAACAATGCTCAAAACTGGGCATGGTGGTGAAGGCAGGTGTGTGTTCTAGGCAAGCCTGTTCTACATGGTAAATTGGGAAAAAAAAAAAAAAAAAAGATTGTTCAGACACCAGGGACTAGAAAAAGGGCAAGCCATCCGGATTCTTTAGTGTTGAAATAATGTTATCAGAGGCACAAAACATTGAGCCACGTGGACATAGCACAGCCATTGCTACATGCAAAATCTGGGGCCACGTGGACATAGCACAGCCACAGCTACATGCAAAACCTGGAGCCACGTAGACATAGCACACCACAGCTACACAGAACTGTGGCTTATAAAATGTGTGGGGAGTGGGAATAGAAAATACTCTTTTCTTTTTTCCCTTCTTTTACTTTGTGACAAGGTCTTAACAGTGTAGCCCAGGCTAGCCGAGAACTAGCTGGCCTCAACCTTTAGGTAGCACTCTCTTAAGAGCTTGGATGAGAGGTGCGAGACCTTAGGCCCAGTGGAGTTTTCTGTGACCTCTGTAACTCCCTAGTCTTTAATTTCCAACCTGAATCTCCCTTTGGTCAAATTCAGCTGGAAGCACTTGGGAGGCAGAGGCAGGCAGATCTCTGTGAGTTCGAGACCAGCCTGGTCTACAAGAGCTAGTTCCAGGACAGGAACCAAAAACCACAGAGAAACCCTGTCTCGAAAAAAAAAAAAAATTCATCTGGAAGTCAGAGGATAGGAGAGCTCAGTGGCTTCAGTGGCTCAGGTGCGCCAGCCCCCACAGGCAGAAGAAGACAGAATGCTGGAGGCTTTGCAAACAGTATTAGTAGCACACTTGGGCAAGGGTCTCACTTTGAAAACAGCAAGCTGGGAACCCACGGAAAGGGTTCTTTGGAGCACTGTAGAATTAGAGGGAAGATGCTCGGGCGGGTCATCGTGGAGTGGAGCCATCAGTTGGCGGGACAGGAGGTAGAGTAGATTGCATCATTGGCTAAGGGTGACCAAGGGGTATCTTTGCTGGGAACAAAACCATGTTGCTTGTGGTTGGCAGTGGATTAGCCCCTGGAGTAGGGTTAAGATGGGGGTGTGTTCTTGGGTCAACCATGTCCCAGGAGAGACAGAGAGGCTAGTGGTCATGGTGGTGACTCCTTTAGATGTAGATCTACTGGAGTTAATGGAGGGTAGGCTGAATACTTAGAAAGAAAGAAGGTAGTTACATTGTGGACAGCAGGAACATAGTTACTCCCTCCTTCTGAGGAATGCCGTCTTTGTAAGGACATGTTTGCCTACTCTACCTTGGGCTGTATCATGCATAAGCTAGCTGCACCCACAGGCCTCTACCACCATGTCAGGTATGTCCGTCTTGACAATGTTGCTGTCTCTGTCGTAGTAGAGCAAGGACAGAGGGCGCCGAACTGTGGGCACACAGCACGAGCCTCCTCCAGTGCTGCCGGCAGCTGCGTTGACTTTGAGTAGATTGAGAACTGCCGTGTGAAAGGATGCAGAGATGCCAGGCATGCCTGCCACGTGTAGTGGGCACTGCCCAGTGCAGAAGTTCATGGCATAGCCTTCAGGCTGGATGATCCAGTCATGCCAGCCGATCTCACGGAAGTCCACAAAGAACTCTTGCCGACAGCACATCTTGGACCCCCCCTGGCAGTTGATGCCTCGCCGGCGAACCCGATGCTTGCCCCCAGCTCTTACCCGGGCTGCCACAAAAGGTCTGTGAGAAAACCCATCCAGGATTACTGAACTGTGGGCCACCTGGCTTTCGGTTACCAGGTCCAGGGTCAGGTGCCCCTGACTGCAAGCAAGCTGAGCTTCGGGTCCCAGGAGAAGCTGGTGCCAGCCACTAGCATCCACCTGCAGTGGGTACTGACTTGTCAAGGTGAGGTTGGTAGCATACGGTCTTAGCACAAGGGCTCGTATATTCAAGGTCTGGGTAGTATTGGAAGGGAGATGCACGAAGAACATGAGGCGGGCCTGCCGGACCTCCATGCTGCCAGCAGTTCTAGCAGAGAAGTGGAAATCGAGACGAGTCTGGTTGATGTTGGAGAGGCCTGTGAACATAAGAAACCCAGTCAAGCACTGCAACCTGAGTGTCTGCTCTGTTCTCAGCAAACTTTTCTCCCTTTGGAGTCCAAAGTAGTCTTAAATTCAATACTGCAGACAAGGACCGCCTTGAACTGGTGATCCTCCCTGCCTCCACGTTTAGAGTGCTGGGATTGTGGGCTTGTAGCATCAATAGGCCCAGTTTTTGTTCTAAATTTTAATTTGTTAGCGTGTGTTCTCATGTATGTGTATGTGCGTGTAGGAGTGGAAGCACACATATGACAGCATACATGTAGAGATCAAAGGGAGTTACAGATGACTGTGAACCACCATGTGTGCACTGAGAACCAAACCCGGTACTCTCAGTCTCTGAGCCATCTCTCCAGTGCGCTCCCTCTGTTTATTTATATATTTTTGGAGACTGGATCTAACTTTCTATGTAGCCAAGGATATCCTTGAACATCTAACCCTCCTGATGCTATCTTCCAAACTCTAGGATTACAGGTATATGACACCACACTTGTTTTTTATTTTTGTTTTTGTTTTTAATGTGCATTGGTGTTTTGCATGCATTCATGTCTGTGTGAGGGTGTCTGATCCCATGTAACTGGTGTTACAGACAGTCATGAGCTGCTATGTGGGTGCTGGGAATTGAACCCAGGTCCTCTTGAAGAGCAGCCTGTGCTCTTAACCATTGACCCATCTCTCTAGTCCTCTGTTTCTTTGTTGTTTTTGTAAAGAGTGTGAGTGTGTGTGTATGTGTAACTATAAAGCTCAGGAAAGAATATCTGAGTTACATCTGGATCTGGTGTTACAAACGCTTAGGTCACCAGCTATGAGTGCTGGGAACTGACCTCAGGCCCTCTGGGAAAGCAGTAAGGGTTCTGAACAGCTCTGAGAATGAGATGTCGCAATAGCAAATACCTAAAAATGTGAGTGGCTTTGGAAATGGGTATAAGAGAGAAGAGTTTGGAGAAGCAGGTTAAAGAACAGCCCAAATTTCCACCAAGTATAAAGGGCAGTTCTGGTAAGGGATTACAAAAAGGCAGAGACAGGCAAATCTCTGTGAGTTTGAGTGTGGAACACAGCAAGTTCCGGGCTATATAGTCAGGCCTTGTTTCAAAAACAAAACAAGTTGGGCAGTGATGGCGCATGCCTTTAATTCCAGCACTTGGGAGGCAGAGGCAGGTGGATCTCTGTGAATTCAAGGCCAGCCTGGTCTACAGAGTGAGTTCCAGGGCAGGTAGGGCTGTTACATAGAGAAAACCTGTCTCAAAAAACAAAAAAACAGCAACAACAACAAAAAGTGGAGAATTATAAAGTTTGAAAATTCTTAGAGGTGACTTAATGATCATGACTAAAGCCATTGCAGAAGGGACTAGAGAGATGGCTCAGAGGTTAAAAGCAATGGCTAATTTCCCAGAGAACCTGGGTTCAAGTCCCAGCACCCACATGTTGACTCACAACCATCTCTAACTCCAGTGGGGGTCCAGTGCTGCTTCTGGGCTCTGAGGGTACCAAACATGTCTCTGGCACACAGACACAACACACACATGCTTTTAAAAGATGCCAGTAGAGCATGGCATGGCTTGTGCCCGTAATCAACCCCAGCGCTCGAAAGTTCTGGGAGGCGACCTTTGTGGATCTGAGACCAGCCTGAGCTAGATAGAGAATGAGACCTTTTCTCAGGACAAAGATGTTTCTGCTATTAGTAGAAATATGGATGGGGAAAAGGAATTCTATTGAAATCTCAGATGGAAATAAGGAATGTCTTACTCTTATTGGAAGCAGGAACAAAATCCATTCCTGTTACAAAGGAGCCAATAACTTCGCTGAATTGTCATAGGGGTTTATGAAAAATGGAAGTTAAGAGAGGTGAGCCTGGCCCACCCGTTGGTCTCCAGCTAAGATGAAATGGGGAAGACCACCACACAGTTGTCTGACGGGAGGAATTGCTTTCGTTTCGACTATCTTTCTGTCTTAGCTTTGCCTTTTTTGAGACATCGCCTCAGGTAGTCTAGCCTGGCCTGGAGCTATGGACCAGAGGAGGACTGACTGCCGTCTGCTGCCTGGGTGCCGGGATTATGGGCATGCGACACCGTACCAGCCTTCATGAGCTGCAGTGCGGGGGAGCCCAGGGCTTTGTGCGTGCTGGACAAACATTGTTCTACTGAGCTACGTCCCAACCCAACACCTAGCAACCTTGCTTTTCCTTTGTCTGTGCCTTCAGTGTGAAGGTTCTGATGTCCTCCAAGGTGTGCCCTCATCCTCGGTTCCTTTTATCCTCTGCTAAAAGGCAGCCAATTGAACTCAAAGCCAGCATAGTCTTTACCTTAGGGATTCTCACACCTGTATGTCTAGGTCAGGGCATTTTGCAGAGGGAGACAGGACCTGGAGATTTGGGTATCGCCAAGTTCACGCTTAAATTTATAACTGTTTAATGGTGGCACACGAATGTCCTGCCAGCACACCTAGTGAGAGCGTCACTATTTCCCTTTCTGTCCCCCTCTTTCTGTGTGTGAATGACACAGATGGGGTCACTCCTTGCCTTCTCTCTCCTACAAACTCTGTGATTGCCTCCTTCTCTTCCCACATCCAGCCGTCACCAAAGCAACACAGAGAAACACTGTCTCGAAAAACCAAACCAAAATAAAACAAAAACTCGATATCACCTTACTATTTTTTAGGGGGCAGATATTGAGGCAGGTTCGTGCCAGCATACCTTGCTGTACATTTCGTTACATCACCATTACAACTTCCCACTTCTCCATCATCTCTCATCTTCCCTACGACGTATCCCTTAGTTCTGGTGTTACAGATATGTGCCACCATGTTTGGCTTAATGTCATTTTTGTAGTGCTGGCAATTAATTGATCCCTAAGTTTCATCGACAGAGTGCTTGTCCAGCGTGCATGCCGGCTGGGTTCCATTCCTAGCATGGAATAGAACAAGATGTGGTGTTGCACAGCCAGAAAAATCCCAGCACCAAGAGGTGGTGAAAGCAGGAGTATCAGGAGTTCAAGGCCAGCGTGGGCTATGTGAGACCCTGCTACGAAGACAAACATAAGGGCCGGAGAAATAGCTCAGTGGTTAAGAGCATGTACTGTTCTCCCGCTGGGCTCAGCACAGTGGGCATCTCACAGCCATTTGGAACTGCAAGGGATTCTGACCCCTGCGGCCTCTGTGGGCACTCACACTTACGTGGGCATACCCACACGCAGACACATACTATATAATTAAAAACAATAAAAATGAAATCTAACAAATAGACAAGCAAAACCCAAGAACAACCAAAGCCTATTACACCATTGGTTCCCAATGACCGTGACTTCAAATATTCACGGCTTCATGCAGCACTCTCTATACAGATTCCGGACTTCAAAGGCTTAGTCAGTGAGACATTAGCAGTTTCAGTGAGATCTTGTGTACTTAGGAGCCGACACAGTTTTTTTTTTTTTGTTTGTTTGTTTTTTGTTTTGTTTTTTTTTTCCGAGACAGGGTTTCTCTGTGAGCTTTGGTACTTGTCCTGGAACTAGCTATTCTAGACCAGGCTAGTCTCGAACTCACAGAGATCCGCCTGCCTCTGCCTCCCGAGTGCTGGGATTAAAGGTGTGTGCCACCACCGCCCGGCTGGACACTGTTCTAATTGCAAAATCTTGTAGAGAGAGAGAGAGAGATCTGGAGAATCAGAGCCCGTAAGAAACATTTGAGTCAGATTTAGCTCTCATCTGGATACAGTGGCTTGACTGACCTCAATTATACCACCTGGGTCACGATAGTTGTTCAGTTAAACTGAGTCAAGACACAAAATCACGAATGAACTAGTTGCTTTAAGACAATTTGTTCAGCTGAGTGGCTGTGGTGGCTCACACCTGTGTTCTTCATAGTCTAGAAGCTGGACCAGGAAGATTTTAGAAATTCTAGGCCCACCTCACCTACAGAGTAAGGCTCTGAAGAAATCAAGACAAGACAAAATCAAGTAAACAACTGTGTTAAAAATACAAAAAGAGATTGGAGAGATGGCTCCTCGGTTAAGAGCACTAGCTGCCCTTCCAGAGGACCTGGGTTCAATTCCCAATACCCACATGGCATCTTACAACTAACTGTCTGTCATCTAGTCCCAGAGGATCTGACATTTTCACACCAATGCACATAAAATGCATTTAAATAAATTATTTTAAAAAATATAGAGAAAAGTTTATTGTTAGGGTTGTTCAAGCGGTAGAGCAGTTGCCTAGTATGTGTGATGACAACGACTGACTGGCTGAACCAAACAAACAAAATCACCATAGCAACAGCAGCAGCAAGGCTGTTTTATGTTGGCATGTAATATTAATAACTGACAAGAAAAGGGATGTGTATCAGAAGTGGGGTGCCACCACTGTCACCCAAACCTAAAATTTGCAGCATTGACTCTGGGACTCAGTGGCAGGCCAAGTTAGGAAGGATAGAGAAGAGACTTAGCAAAGGCAGGAGAAGTGAGGAGCCTGCTGTAGAAGTTGGAGAAAGGGGAGCTCAAGCTATGGGCTGTCTATCACCTGTAGTAACTCGGAAGCCAGAGCCCATTTCCAAGTTGTGACTTTAGCAAGAGAGATTTCCTGGTGGGATGCTGAAAATGCCGATGGTCTTATTTTAGCTTCCTGTGATAAGGCATTTCAGGAGACACGTGTTAGAGGGGGTTCGGGGAGTCAGAGAGCCAGGAGTGGTGACTCATACCTGTAATTCTAGTAGCATTTGGGAGACTGAGGCAGGAGGATTGCTGTGAGTAGGAGACCAACTAGGGCTACTTAGTGAGTTCTGGGACAGGCTGAACTATAGTGTGAAGCCCTGCTTTAAAGAAGCAAAACAACACACACATACACACACACAAAAAAAAAAACACCCAAAAATCTTCAGTTCCTAGAAGAATTTAGAGAAAATATTTCTAAAAGGATTTGCAAGATTGAAAAAGGAAATCATTTTTCTTTCTTTTCAGTTGACTCCGTGGTTACTAAGATCCTATTGTTTGCTCAGCAGTGGTGGCGCACGCCTTTAATCCCAGCACTTAGGAGGCAGAGGCAGGTGGATCTCTGTGAGTCTGAGGCCAGCCTGGTCTACAGAGCAAGTTCCAGGACAGCCAGGGCTACACAGAGAAACCCTGTCTCAAAAAGCAAGACAAAACAAAGAAAAAAGATTTTATTGTTATTACAGAGGACCTGGGTTAAGTTGCCAGTATACATATCAGGTGGTAACCCCAATTCCAAGAGATGTGATGCCCTCTGATTTCTATATAGTATACATAAACTCACAGGCACACACACATACACATAATTGAAAAACAAATCTTTTTAAAAAGACAAAAGCTCTTAAAATTAAAAAAAAAAAAAACCCTTGTTGGATTTGAATTGCTGGAAGTCTAAACTCAAGGCCAGCCTGGTATATAGAGAGAGTTCAGGTCAGCCAGGACTATGTAGTGAGTTCCTGCCTCAGAAATAAATAAATAAGAATAATAATAAAAACCCAGGGCTGGAACCAGGCTACGGTGGCACTCGCCTTTAATCCCAGCACTGAGAGCACTCAGGTTTGATTCCCAGCGCCCACGTGGTGGCTCACAGTCATCTGTAACTCCAACTCTGGGGGTTCTGAAGCTCTCTTCTGACTCCAGCGGAAGCAGGCACACCAGCTCATTGAGTAGACCACACTATGTTATTTAGAGACTTGTGAAGTTGTTTTTTTTTTATTTAGTTTAAGAAAGATTTTTAAAACAGATTTAATCATGGGCATTTGAGGCAGGTAAGCACAGGAAAGTTGGGTACCTGAGGCCTCCATTTAGTTTTAGTTACACACACACACACCCTTATAATAATGCACTTGGCAGAGCCAGGTGGTGGTGGCGCACGCCTTTTAATCCTAGCAGTTGGGAGGCAGAGGCAGGCGGATCTCTGTGAGTTCGAGACCAGCCTGGTCTACAAGAGCTAGTTCCAGGACAGGCTCCAAAGCTACAGAGAAACCCTGTCTCAAACAACAACAACAGCAACAAAAATTGCACTTGGCAGCGTAGTCCCTTCACTTGCGCAAACTAGACACAAACAACCCCTGCAAACCGTGCACCCAGCACTCTCAGGACTCCCAGCCCCGTGCTCTGGGCTCCATGTTCTCCCATTCAAGAGTATAAGTGCCTCTGCCCCTGGTAACAACCACATTCAGAGAGTTTGTATTCAAATACATCCCCAGCATGTTCAGGTATGAAGAATAGGAGGGCTGGTCTGGACTGAACTGGCTTTGGTGCATGGCAGAACTCTTTTAGTGACTTTTCAGAGAGACTCCCCTATTTTCCATCTTATGTCTATGCATAATTGGGTGTGCATTTGACTGAAGTCTGATGCATTGTGGGAAGGGACATGGGCAGCAGGAAAAACGAATGTGTGACTTAATCTATTAATCAAAATCGTGAACCACATAGTCTACTCCTCCTTTTCTTGAACCCCATGAAAGGAATATTTGGAGCCCTTGAGGATTCTAT
The DNA here is from genome assembly GCF_950005125.1 of Chionomys nivalis. NCBI lineage: Eukaryota > Metazoa > Chordata > Mammalia > Rodentia > Cricetidae > Chionomys > Chionomys nivalis. The sequence continues at coordinate 29,562,785 of NC_080110.1, read as the reverse complement.
TCATGTGACCCAGTTACCCCTCATCCCAGTTAATTTGTACTATCACTTTGTTCCAAATAAAATTATCTTGATTCTTTTGCAAGTCCGTGTGAGCCTTCATTTTTAATCACTTGGATAAGAACCTGGAACACCTGACTCAGACTCCAAGGGGAAGAGAGGGGCTTAAGAGGAGACAGTGATGGACTGGAGAAATGACTGAAGGGTTAAGAGCACTGACTGCTCTTCCAGAGGTCTTAAGTTCAATTCCCAGCACCCACATGGTGACTCACAATCATCTATAATGAGATCTGGTGCCCTCTTCTGGCGTGCACACATACAATCAGGCAGTATACATAATAAGTAAATAAATCTGAAAAAGAAAAAGAAAAAAAAGGAGGGGGGGAGAGACAGTATGATACACTCCAGAGTAGCCTCAGGTATCTCAAGAGAAAGTTGCTGAGCCCATGGTTTTAAAGAAAATTTTAATAATCAAAGGAGCAGCAGTTTTTCCTAAAAGGGATGGAGATAATTCAAAATAAAAAGAGGGAGGTAAGGGTATCATTCAGTAGAGAGTTTGTCCTCAGCATTGCAAAAATACAAAACAACAAGGAAAAGGGCTGGGTGTCTTGGGAGGCAGAGGCAGGTGGATCTCTATGAGTTCCAAGCTCAGCCAAGGACTACAAAGTGAGACCCTATCTCAAAACAAACAAACAAACAAACAAAACAGACAAACAGAGTTCTGCACTCCCTTGCAAACACAGGTCATTTCCTGTTCAAAAGTAAGGGCACTTTTTGATGGTAAAGGTCCAAGGGCTAGGACTATAGACCTAGAAGCCCAGAGCTCCCCCCAAAGCAGAATCAGGCCCAAGGGAATTATCTGCGTAGACTGAGCTATGTGCTGGACAGAAGATCAGGACTTTGATGGATTAGTGCTGGGCTTGGTGGCACACACCTGTCCCAGCATTTAGGCGAGAAGATCATGAGACTGAAGCCAACAAGATCTTGCAGAGAAGGAGTTAGGTGGGTAGGGGGAAGATATAACTTATTTCTCAGACATGAGCAACAGTGTGTCAGTAAACATTGAATAGCTCGTCTCCAGGAGGGGACCCTTAAAAGCCCTGATTTGCTGTGATTGACAAATTCTTCCATGAGGTCCAATTTTAAGCTTCTAGTGTGCTATAACTGAACCCAGGTATGCTCACCCTCAGCGGTCATAAGGCAGCATGAGCCAGTTTCAGGATGCCATTGAAGATCCCTGAACCTGGAGAAAAATACCCGAGGAGCCTCATTGTTTAGCCTCTTGTTTCATGTGATGAGACCATGGACTTCAAACCTGATCCTAATGTTATGATGGATGGACATGTGACATGGAAGAGTCCAGGACAGGGGACTGTACATGTGAGTGGGAAGGAAATGAGTTATTAGGGACCAGAGGATAGACCATTAGATCTCTATATTGGCAGCCTGGAGGATAGACCATTAGATCACTTTATTGGCAGCCTCCAGGGATCACCTTCTGGGTTGCATGAATTGATCCAGTCCCAGTTCTGGACTTGGCCGCAGTGACATGCTTTGTCCACGGGGATAAAAGTAAACAAAGTGTATGCAGAAGCCGGGCAGTTATTTACCCTGACACTGGTCTCTGGGAAGCCAGCCACCATGTTTAAAGAGGGTAGGGCTAAAGTGATAGAGGCTTCCTGGAAAAAGGCTGCTATGGATTTTCTTTGCTTCTATCCCCTCAAAATTCATATATTGAAGCTGGGCATGGGGCGGTAATCCCAGCATTTCAGATGCTAAGGCAGGAAGGTTACGAATGTTTGGCCAATGTGAGCTATATTGTGAGTTCAAACCAGCTTGAGCTACGTAAGGAGACCTTGTCTCAAAAAAGAAGAAACAAATGTTGAAATCCCAATCCCAAGGTGATAGTATTTGGAGGTGGAGCCTTTGGGAGGTTATTAGGTCATGAGGGTGGAGCCCTGGAGAGGGGATTCCTGTCCAAAGAGACTTCAGAGCGTTTCATTGTCTCTTTTGGCCACGAGAAGATACAGAGAGAGGAGAGCCTTGCTGGATAGGAGCGGAGTCCTCCCTATTTCCTGCTCCTTCCTACTTTTCCCACATCCTAAGGACTTTACCGATATTAACCCACTTACATCTCTAAGCCATCCTCTCATTAGCCTCGTTTACGGATGAGAAACTGGCTACTAACTACCCAGGTCACTCAGCTAAAATGGCCCTGCAAGAGTGGGCGCCAGGCTACGTGGCTGCAGAGTTTGTGCTGGGTCTCAAGGGAGGAGAGTAGGGACCAGGCACCAGGAGAAAGGCGCTAGGACCTCGTGAGGAGTGGCGGTGTGAGGAGCTTGCAGTAGCCTTGCATTTTGCTTCTAAGTGCTAAGATTTCCTTATCTTCTCTCCTCTATGGAAGCATTTCTTTCTTTCCTCTACCTTTTACCTTTTTGTTGTTTCCAAGACAGGGTTTCTCTGTGTAGCCCTGGCTGTCTTGGAACTCGTTCTGTAGACCAGGCTGGCCTCGAATTTAGAGATCTGCCTGTCTCTGCCTCCCAAGTGCTGGGATTAAAGATGTGCCCCACCTCACTTGGCTTACTGTTTTTTTTTTTTTTTTTTTTGTTTTTTTTTTTACAAAATATTATTTATTTGCTATGTGTTTTGAGACAGGGTCTCACTTATCACCGTGACTGACCAGAGATCAGTCTCCCTCCTGAGTGCTGATATTAAAGGTGCGCACCATCACACCTGGTCCGAGACTGAGTTTCTTCATGGTTTGCTTTCACACCTCTGTCTGAGTGCTATTTGACCTTGTTCTGACATGAGAACGTGAGGTGTGGAGAGGTTTTATAATCTTGGTGCTTTACTTCTCTTTTTACATAAATGGGGCACTCAAGTGATAGACCCTGGAGTCAGAGAAATCACAAACTCCCCAGTAACCAGCCGTTGGCCTGGGGAATGGGTGGGTTTACAACAGGGATGATTATGGAGAGAGAGAGAGAGAGAGAGAGAGAGAGAGAGAGAGAGAGAGAGAGAGAGAGAGAGAGAGAGAGAAGAGGAGACTGAGGGCAAGCAGTTTCAGAAGTAAAACAGCAGCAGCTCCCAGTTCCAGCCAGGTAGACCTGACCTATCATAGAGAAGTGTGGGGGCAGGAGCTGGATGGATGGCTTGGGAGAGGCCATCAGAGCGAAGTTGGGGAGGAGATTTTCTCTTTCTAGGGTCAGGTTTGGGGTCAGAGTTGCAGACCATGGACCCACCTGTCTCAGCAAAGCTGATGATCTCATACTCTTGTGTCTGGTCCTGCTCCAGCGGGGTTTCCTGTCGAGGCGCACGGAGGCGCCACAGTGCGGTCTTCAGAGCAGCCCTGGACACAGGCCGACTCAGTGTGGGGCGCTGGTGGAGGTGTAGCTTGTTCAGGATACTTTTCTTGGCCAAATCGAGAAGCAGCTCCCGCTGGCTCTCCAGATCGAAGGCGGCCCCCCAACATGCTGGACATGGACCATCAGTTTTGAGGTTGGCCACGGCGGCTGGAGTCAGTAACAAAAATAGCAAGAACAAGAAGGAAGCCATTGCTGGAGAAGGTCCTCCCTGAAGGACACCGATCCAGTTCTTAGGGTCTCGACAGTAGTGGCCTCCACTCTGTTCTGGCTGCCACGGACCCTGGGAGGAGTTTACCTCTGGCTGGCACGACTCCTTTTTGCCTGAGATAGAGCAGCTGAACATCTGCCCTGAAAAAATGACGCCAGTACAGGTGGAAGTTGGCAGGAAGTCCCAGTGTCACCAGTGACAGTACGGAGCGGGGGATGTGAGGAGAGCTGGATTGTTTGGAGAGAGAGGTGTCTGTCCCTTGCTATTATTGGGAGGCCTAGGGACAAAGGTTAGAAATGGAATTCTTCCTCTGCAGAGCCTTGCTGTGAAGCCTGGGGGAAAGGTTGCAAGCGGAGGTTCTAAGATAAATTTACTGCAGGGGCTGAGGCAGGGCAATCACTGGAGCTCAGGCCTTCCTTAACGTCTCAAAACAAACAATAAGTAAGTGAAAAGCGACTTTATGTCTGTGTGCGCATGGTGGGTGGCTGGGTCAGGTTCTCACGTAGCTCAGGCTTGCTTTGGACTTGCTATGTAGTGTGGGTTGGTTTTGAATTGCTTCCTCCCCTTCTCAAATCTGGTCTCACAGGCGTGTCCAGTTAAAAGGGTGATTTTTTCTTTTTTCTTTTTTATAAGTAAATGTAATCTTATTTATTTATTATTTATTTTTATTTTATGTGCATTGGTGTTTTGCCTGCATTTATGTCTGTGTGAGGCTGTCAAATCACTTGGAGCTGGATTGCAGACAGTTTTGAGCTGCCACGACCTGGGAATTGAATCAGGTCTTCTGCAAGAGCAGTCAGTGCTCTTAACCTCTGAGCCATCTCTCCAGCCCTAAAATTTGCTTTTTGGCCCCCTCTTATTATTGTATTTTATGTGTATGTTTTTCCTACTTGTATATCTGTGCACCATGTATATGCCTGGTGTCTGTGGAGGCCAGAAAAGGGCATCTGATCCCCTGGAACTGGAGTAACAGATGGTTGTGAGCCACCATGTGGTTGCTGGGAATTGAACCCTGGTCAATTCCAGTGCTCTTAATCACTGAACAATCACTCCAGTCCTAAAAGGGTGACTCCTTTTGATTGTTTGTCTTTGAGACAGGATCTCATGATGTAGCCCTGGCTGTCCTGGAACTGGCTACGTGGACCCTGCTGGCCTTGAACTCACAATGATCCTCCTGCCTCTGCCTTCCTAGTGCTGAGAGTAATGGTGTATGCCAGCATACCTGTTTGAAAGGGTAAATCTTAAAAAACAAAGTGAAGTACTTCTGAGTTTCATTCTTCTCCTCCTCTTTTTTCCTCCTCTTCTTCCTCCCCTTTCTTCCCTGAGCAGCCCTGGAACCAGCTCTGTAGACCAGGCTGCCTCTGCTTCTCAAGTGCTCAGATCAAAGGTGTGGCACCACCAATGCCTGGCTCTTCTCTACTTCCTAAAGTTCACTGGTCCCCATCTTTCCTTCTTGTCTGCCCAACATTCTTTGTTAGTTCTGGTTGGATTTTTGTCCACGGAGTCAAAGTTATCACCTGAAAGCTAAGGATATGGGAGAGAAAAGAAATGTCCAAAAACAGATGTCGCTCACCCACTATGTCAGAAACATAGGTCAAGGGTCATTAAAAAGCAATAAAGTTGCAAGCTACGTCAGTTCCCTTGGCTACGGTTAACCAAGTAGTCCTAGTTTCCCACGAGAGCACCCGCCACTATTGGTGGCCAACAGTTTCTTCTGAGCGCCCCACTGAATACAGAGGCCAGGAGCTGATATGGATACAAAGAGTTGCTGTGGGTAGTTAGATATTAATAACTCTGTGAAGGAGCTGCTGGAGACCAGCAGAGTCTCCGGGCTGAGCTAGAAGACACCAGATCGCAGGAAAGCGAGGTGCAGCACTATCTCAAAAAATGGGTGGGGCTGGAGAGATGGCTCAGTGGTTAAGAGCATTGCCTGCTCTTCCAAAGGTCCTGAGTTCAATTCCCAGCAACCACATGGTGGCTCACAACCATCTGTAAAGAGGTCTGGCGCCCTCCTCTGGCCTTTGGCATACACACAGATAGACCATTGTATACATAATAAATAATAAATAAATATTTAAAAAAAATGGGTGGATGGAAATATGGACAGAAGGACGGCCTCGAAAGTGGGTTGTATCAACCAGCGGGGCCTATGCGCAGCGGATGTCCTCTGCCTATTGGTCCCTTCATGCATGTACCTGGGAGTCGGCCAGACGACAAGCCCTGGGGCCGTCCATCACAGCGTTAGGTGCTGTTCCTTTTGTGGGTCTGTGGGAGTGCGGGTCTGGTACGTTCATTCAATTTATGGGCCTGATCTACTTAAAACTCTTCAGAACAATTTGTCTAGTGTGTGCCTGTGTGTGTGTGTCCTGTGCACACAGTGCCACAGGAATTGTGTAAAGATCTGTGAACAACTTACAGAAGTTGTTTCTTTCCGTCTACCATGTGGGTACCAGGGATCCAACACTGGCCATCAGTCTTGGAAACAAGCATCTTTACGTGCTGAACTATCTTGCTGGCCTTCCAATGGTTTTGTTTCCTTTGTTTGTTTTGAGACAGGGTCTCACTATGTAGCCCTGGCTGTCCTGGAATTCACTATGTAGATGGGAGTAAAAGTGTGTGTCACCATGCCTGGCTTGCTTGCTTATTTATTTATTTATTTATTTATTTATTTATTTATTTATTGGTTTTTCGAGACAGGGTTTCTCTGTGTAACAGACCTAGCTGTTCTGAAACTAGCTCTTGTAGACCAGGCAGGCATCAAACTCATAGAGATCTGCCTGCCTCTGCCTCCGGAGTTCTGGGATTAGGGATTAAAGGTATGTGCCAGGACAGGCTCCAAAACCACAGAGAAACCCTGTCTCGAAAAAACCAAACAAACAAACAAAAAAAAATCATCACACATCAGAATTAATCAAATGCAAAATCTATATACACCTCTCTCTCTCTCTCTCCCTCTCTCTCTGTTTTTTCAAGATAGGGTCTCTCTGTATAGCCCTGGCTGCCCTGGAACTCACTGTGTAGACCAGGCTGGCCTCGATTCACCTGCCTCTGCCTCCTAAGTGCTAGGGTTAGAGATGTGAGCCACCATACCACCATTTATATACCTAAGTGCATAAATACAACCAGCTCAGTATATACAATGTTGATGTTACCTGTAACCTGTATGCCTATGTTCAGGGTCAGACCATTGGTGTGGGAGAGCCAATTGGGGGGACTCTACCCTACCTCAGCGTGCCCCACTTGCTTGTAGCTCTTTTTCTGGGTGGAGGCCCTGAGAGCTTTTGCACTTCCCTGTGAGTGTGACGATTGGTGTCATCACTGTTCAGGCAGCCGCGTTGATGAGATTTCATGCATTCAATGAACTTCTCTACAGAGTTCTGAGGCTGTGAAGCATCACACTGGATTTTGCATTTTCATTCTCAAATACATACTTATATACTTATCTAGAGCCAACCCCTCCAAAAAATTCAATTAGCTTTATATCTTTTTCATGATTTCATTACCTTGCTTTCAGGTCTCCCTCATCACTTGATTTTTATCCTTTCTTGTTCCCTATTCTATATGTTATAATGTAGCCACATGCACATTTCTTTACATACATGCATGTTTGTGATAAGCTGGAAACCACATATGAAAGTGAATACAGTTTTTTCTTTCTGAAATTGTATGACCTTGCTTAATATTACACAGTCCAAATCTACACATTCCCTGTAGATTTTATGATTTAATTATTTTTAGAGGTGAATAGTGTTTCATTTTATATATGTATCATTATTTTCATTATCTGTTCATCTGCTGATGGACAAAACAAATCTCACCAGTATTTTTATTTGGCATAGATTTGACTTAAGTATCTGAGGGTTAGGCGTATAGCTCGGTTGGTAGTGTTTGGTTGGATACCCAGTATCACACACACTGGACATGGTGGTGTCTGCTTGTAATCCCAGTATCTGAGAGTTGGATTCATGAGGATCAGAAGTTCAAGGATGAGCTGGAGGCTAGCCTGGTCTATGTGAGCCTAGTCAGTAATTTCATGAAGCATTTACAATAGTGGCTGACTAACATTAATGTTTAATGAAAATTTGCATTCTTCCTGACACATAGATTGCTTGTGGGGCCAGAGTCCTCTCATCTTACATGTGGTGAAGAAACTCTGCCAGTATTTGCCAATCAGATTGCTTCTTTCCCACGTCATACTCCTAATTGCCACCTGTAGTCGCCAGTGAGTCATCTCTGCTGATCACAGTTACTTTCCTAGACCAGCCCCCAGTTTGTATTTGTAACACTGACACTTAAAATATGTTCTTTTTTTGGGGGGGGGTTGTTTTTGTTTTTGTTTTTTTGGTTTTTCGAGACAGGGTTTCTCTGTGGCTTTGGAGCCTGTCCTGGAACTAGCTCTTGTAGACCAGGCTGGTCTCGAACTCACAGAGATCCGCCTGCCTCTGCCTCCTGAGGGCTGGGATTAAAGGCGTGCGCCACCATCACCCGGCTTGTTTGTGTTTTTGATTTTGGTTTTTGTTTTTGGTTTTTGAGACAGAGTTTCTCTGTAGCTTTGGAGCCTTCTTGGAACTAGTTCTGTAGACCAGGCTGGCCTCAAACTCACAGAGATTCACCTGTCTCTGCCTCCCGAGTGCTGGGATTAAAGGTGTACACCATCATCGCCCGGCTAAAATATGTTTATTAGGCTTGTATGTAACACGATCCAGGCTGTTTTCCAGCAATTACACCCAAGTCTCCTTGAGTGAATATGGCTTTCTTCTACAGGACCCATACATGCTTTGTGTGTGTGTGTGTGTGTGTGTGTGTGTGTGTATTAAGTTTGTAGTAGGAGATTTGCTAGTTTCTGGCATACATATTTATTTATTTATTCATTTATTTACTTACGTTTGAGACTGAGTCTCACTGTGTAGCCCTGGCCTTCCTGTAACTCTCAGTGTAGATCAGGATGGCCTGGAATTCACAGACTCCCCTGATTGGCAACATTTTCTTTTTAATTAAATTTTTTTTTTTTAGATAAGGTCTCATGTTTCCCAGGCTAGCCTGGAGTTTACTGTGTAACTGGGGAGGACCTTGAACTCCTGATCCTCCTACCTTCATCTTCCAAGTGCTGGGGTTACAGGGGTCTCAGTTACATTTCCAGTCCTGTGATAAAACACCATGAGACCAAGGCAACTTATAAAAGAAAGTGTTTAATTTGCGGGCTTACCATTTCAGAGGGCTAGAGTGATGTGGGATGCCTCTCTGTAGGCTGTGAATATGCTTTATTACCATTGGTTAATAAAGACAATGCTTTGGCCAATGGCAGAAGATAGTCAGGCAGCAAATCCAAGCAGAGAGACAGGGAGGAAGAAGACAGGGGTGAGGAGATACCAGCAGCATTTCCGGTAAGCCATGGGTTATGGGTGATGCACAGATTATTAGAAATGGGTTAATTATACGTAGAGCTAGTTAGTAAGAAGCCCGAGGCACCGGTCAAGTATTTATAATTAATATTAAGCCCAGAATGATTTATTTTATAAGCAGCTTCAGGGACTGGTGGGTGGGAGAAAACTGGCCCAGTGGGTCCAGGCGGGACACAGAAAAGTCTCCAGCTACATTTGGTGTGACTACGTGGGCACTCGATTTTCCACAAGACCCGAGAAAGCTTAAAAAAATAAGGGGGTACGTTTGGTGTAGCAACATGGGACACTCGAGTTTCCTGAGTGACCTGAGAAAGCTAAAAAAAAAAAGGAGGGGGCTTCGGTTTGAACGCACAGTGATGGATTCTCGCGTCTCCAAGCCGCACAGTGTGCTGCATGGAGGATTTAGCTTTTACTCATATAGTAAGAAAAGGTTTATGGGCCAACATACTACAAGCAGCTTGGTGGTGGCATGGACCCGCAGCTTCCCGGTGTTGGGGTGGTGAGCATGGCTCCCAGAGCTGGTGGTGAACTTACCTCTGCCATGTTGAACAGCTGAACAGGGCAGAGCCAACAGCCAAAGCTACCACACTGGTCCTAGCCACACCTGCTTAGCATTTTTTAAAACTCTCCTGGTCAGAAAATGATTATAGATACACAATAAAGACAGATTCAGAAAAAAAAAACTCTTAATGGGTCATACTGTATTTAATAAATGTACGTAGGCTTGAGAGAGAGGGGGGAAAAGGATAGAGACAGTCATAGATTTTTAAAAAAATCTAAAGATAGGCCGGGTGGTGGTGGCGCACGCCTTTAATCCCAGCACTTGGGAGGCAGAGGCAGGTGGATCTCTGTGAATTCGAGACCAGCCTGGTCTACAAGAGCTAGTTCCAGGACAGGCTCCAAAACCACAGAGAAACCCTGTCTCGAAAAACCAAAAAAAAAAAAAAAAAATCTAAAGATAACAAAATAAAGTCCCTTAAAATAGAGTAATAAAAATTATAATAAGCCACATAAACATGGAAAATACACAGAGTCTGGATTATGTAAATTATTGTGTTTTCTTTGAATTTTTTTGACTGCTAATGAGCTGTAATGCTACAGAGAAACATTTGATTCTGGGAGCTGCTAAGCTAAACCAACATACAGGTATCTTGACTTCAAAATTTGGGTCTAAGGATATGTTGCTTTGGAAAAGAGGTTCTGCTTTTGTAATGGGAACTTATAGATTTCTTCCAGGCTAATAAGGTTTGATCAAGTAAGAACCCCTGAGAGGTCTCCAATATGAGTGATGGCCCAGGTGATCCAACATCCAAAACAGCTTCCAGGCTCCTGGCTGAGGCTATGAATTCTCACAGATTACCACAGCCACGATTTCAATATAATTCTAAATTTACCAGCGCCCCTAATCAGTGGGAAGTAGTATAGAAAACTATGCCCAAATTCCCAAAATATTGGTTATAAACGTTTGTTTTCATTTAAAGGGGTTGGTTATAAATGGTTAATGGTCATAATCAATCAAGAGAAAAAAATATACGAAAAAAGGGGGTTGGGCAGTGGTGGCCTGGCCTTTAATCCTAGCACTCAGGAATCAGAGGTAGGTGGATCTCTGTGAGTTTGAGGCTAGTTTGATCTATAGAGCTAGTTCCAGGACAGCTAGGGGTGTTACACAGAAGGACTCTGTCTTGAAAAGCCTAAAAAAAAAGAAAAAAGAAAAAGAAAAAAGGGGGATATGATATAGAAATGGTAAAAGGTAGATTCCCCCACCCCCCAAGACAGGGTTTCTCTGTGTAACAGCCCTAGATGTCCTGGAACTAGCTCTTGTAGACCAAGCTGGCCTCGAACTCACAGAGATCCACCTGCCTCTGCCTCCCGAGTGCTGGGATTAAAGATGTGTGCCACCACAACACGGCTAGATTATTAAATCTACTCTAATCCAAGAAACAACTGTTATTCTCAAAATACTTTACACTGGTATGGATTTTGGTTTATTGATACAAATTTAAGATCAATTTTTTTTTTTTTTTTTAAGATAGTGTTTCTTTGTAGCTTTGGAGTCTGTCCTGGAACTAGCTCTTGTAGACCAGACTGGCCTCAAACTCACAAAGATTTGCCTGTTATATGTGTTTTTCTACTCTTGTTTAAAGTATTATGTTTAAGCGGTTCATTAAAAATGTAATGTATAGTTAAGAAATACAAATTAATAGTCATTTATAATAGTCAAACTTACAGTCATGTTAGTTAGGTTTTCTAGATATGCAGAGATATATTTCAAATAGATAAGTAATCTTCAAACACCCCAAAGACCTACAGAATATGGTATTTAAAATATTTTAAGAACTGGGCTGGAGAGATGGCTCAGAGGTTAAGAGCATTGCCTGCTCTTCCAAAGATCCTGAGTTCAATTCCCAGCAACCACATGGTGGCTCACAACCATCTGTAATGGGGTCTGGTGCCCTCTTCTGGCCTTCAGGCATACACACAGACAGAATATTGTATACATAATAAATAAATATTAAAAAAAAATATTTTAAGAACTTAGGTGGGGCTGGAGAGATGGCTCAGTGGTTAAGAGCACTGGCTGCTCTTCCAGAAGACCTGGGTTCAAGTCCTAGCACCCACACGGCAACTCACAACTGTCTGTAACTCCAAGATCTGACATCCTCACACGGACATACATGTAGCAAAAACAAAAACAAAAACACCAATGCAAATAAAATAAAAATAAATTATAAAAAAAAGAAGAACTTAGGCTTTTCTCGACAATGAGACACATCTGCTCCTGGCAGCACCAATTACTTCAAGGGGATGATGGGCACTAAAGAAGCACCTTATGGAGTTTGCTTGCTTGCTTGCTTCCTTCCTTCCTTCCTTTCTTTCTTTTTTCTTTTTTGTTTTGTTTTTTGAGACAGGGTTTCTCTGTTTCTCAGTAGTTTTGGAGCCTATCCTGAAACTTACTCTGTAGACCAGGCTGGCCTCGAACTCAGAGATCCAACTGTCTCTGCCTCCCAACTGCTAGAATTAAAGGTGTGTACCACCATATCCTGGCTTGGAGTTTGTTTTCAATGTGGCAAGGCTAGCCATTTGAGTGAGAAACTGCTCTTGCCTGGACTGCTTGACAGTATGCTGTGTAAACTGAACATGCAGGACCCACAGGAACATGACTGCTGAACTTGCCAAGAGCAAGGCAGGACAGTCCTTCAGATTTCCTGCTTCACTGGGAAATCTGCCAGATACTCTAGGCCTACAGGCAGAAGATAGATGCTCCAGTGTTACAGAAGAACTTTGGGTGACTGTCCAAACAACCAGTGATATTTTATTTATTTATTTATTTATTTATTTATTTATTATTTATGTTTTAATAAATAAAGCTTGCCTAAAAATCTAGAGGTCAGGTAGTGGTGGCACACACTTTTAATCCCAGGATTTGGGAGACAGAGGCAGATGGATCTCTGTGAGGTAAAGGATACTCTGGGTTACACAAGATCAATGCTGAAACAAATCCAGGTGGTGGCCGCTCACACTTTTCATTCTAGTACTAGGGAGTCACACCTTCAACCCCGGAACTAGAGGGAATATAACATGGGAGGAGAAAGTGGCTCGGTCTGTTTAGTCTGCTTAGACTGCTTAATCTGGTTAGTCGCCCAGTCTTGGTAGAGGTAAGACTTCTCTAGTGGCTGACTGCTTTGCTTTTCTCGCTTCAGGTTGAACCCAATTTCTGTCTCTGTTTTTTTATTATTCATTTTATGTTACTAGTTGTTTTATCTGGCTGTAGCGAATAATAAAATAATAAATACCCAGCAACGGTCTGAGTGCTGGCCGAGAGGTTAGGAGCACCGCCCACGGAGGCGGAGGTCGCCGGTTCGAATTCCAGCTGCTGTGTGTCTGTGTCTGTGTGTGCTTGTGACTGTGTGCGCATGTGTCATACTAAATCGGAAAAAAAAAAGTTTAGGGGGCTGGCAGGATGGCTCAGGGATTAAGAGCACTGACTGCTCTTCCAGAGGACCCGGGTTCAATTCCCAGCACCCACATAGCAGCTTGCAGCTGTCTGTAACTCCAGTTCCAGAGAATCTGACATCGTTATACCAATGCACATGAAATAAAGTTAAATAAAGTTTAAAATAAATAAATACCCAGAATATTTATTATTATAGTGGAATAATATTAAATAATAAGTACCCAGAAAATTTTATTATTATGGATACTTATTATTTTATGTTATTTTATAAATATTATAAAAAATTCATAAAATTATAAATGATAAATAATAATATGTAAATAATAAAATATTATTATTTGCTACAGCAAAATATCTCTGTCATTTCTAGAGTTTTGGAAGTTGCTTGCAATGAACTTCCCAGTTACTCAGGTAATATTATATTCTTCTGGGGCTTTGATGGAGTTGAAGACTAGATAGTTAGAATTACAGTTTTCCTTAGTTATGATAAAAAATAAATTAGATATGAAACTTTAGACTCACAAAGATAAAATAGATGATAGAGAATTTTCTTTAATTTTGTCAAGTACAAATAGACTAAATATTGTAACTGTAATTCTTGCTTGATAATCATTTCATTACATGTAATTTTACTATGTTAAAGTTAAAAAGTTCCTTTTTAATTAGACAGAAAAGGGGAGATGACATGGGATTCCCTTCTATATGCTGTGAATCTATTTTTATTACAATTGGTCAATAAAGAAGCTTCTTTGGCCTATGGCAGGGTATAATATAGCTAGGCAGGAAAGCCAAACAGAGACAGGAAGAAAGAAGAAATCAGGGAGACACCAGCAGTCGCCAGAGGAATATGATGCCAGAGCCTTATGGGTAAGCCACAGGGTACATGGCAATACACAGATCATTAGTAATGGGTTAATTTATATGTAGAGCTAGCCGGTAAGAAGCCTGACCCATGAGCTACGCAATTATAATATTAAGTCTCAGAATGATTATTTTATAAGCGGCCGTGGAGACCAGAGGACAGGAGAGAGACTGGTCTAATAGGAGCACGTGGGACAGAGAAAAGTCTCCAGCTACAGTAGAGTCCATCACCATCGTGGTAGACAGCGATAGCTGAGAGCCTACATGTTGATCCACCAGCGCATGAGCCAGAGAGAGAGGACTGGCTCAAGTGGTATGAGCCCACCCACAGTGACACACCTCTTCCCACAAAGCCACACCTCCTAATCCTTCTCAACTAGTTCCACCAATGGGGAACCAAGCATTCAAATACATGACCCTATGGGAGCCATTATCACTGAAAGCACCACAATAGGCAAGAGCAACCACACATAATTTATAACTTTATTCACAAAAAATAAAAAAATACCAGCTTCAAGGTGGACTGCGGGAGTTGGGCAGCTGGGGTGCATGCCTTGCCTTTGATCTCAGCACTCGGGAGCCAGAGGCAGGCGGATCTCCGTGAATTTCTGAGTCAGCCTGGTCGACAAGAGCAGTACTGCTCGAGCTGTTACACAGAACACCCCCCCTCTACTCGAGCTGTTACACAGAACACCCCCCCTCTAGAAAACAAACAAACAGACAAAAAAGATGGACCGTGTGTGCACGCCTTTAATCCCAGCACTAGGAGGCAGTTGTACAGCTAACTTGGTGTACGCAGGGAGTTCAAGGCTAGCCACACCTAGCAGTGAGACCCTCTCTCTCTATTTTCTCTCTCCAGAAGAAAAAGTTTAAAAGAGTTTTGGCTACAACTCCGTAGTAAAAGCACTTGCCTAAGGTGCAGGTGCAATTCCTAGTAACACTCCCTCCAAAATAAATAAATAAATAAATAAATAAATAAATAAATAAATAAATAAATCTCAAAACACTTCTTTTATCCAGATGTCAGCATACTGGCATGCTCCAGTACTTGGGAGGTTCAGACAGAAGGATGTGAGCTGCTGGCTCCCCTCATCCATATGGTGAGACCCTGCCTCAATCATCTCTCCCACCAAAACTCCCAAACAAATAAAAACAAAAGTTTTATGAAGAGACACCACAAAAACGACTCTAATATAAAGTTAGTGGCTTTTTAAATTTTTTTTTTGTCATGACCATTGCACAACCATTATACTTACCATTTTCTTTTCGTGCATGCTAGGCAAAGGCTCTACAGCTGAGCTACCTCCTCCCAGGGACATGTTTATTGCCCGGAAGAGGGAACCTGTATCCATTAACAGTCCTGCCAACCAGCCTGCAGGTTCTGATCTCACATTTTTACTTTAATGTTTATGCTAGGCAAGCACTTTCTTGTTGTGCTATGTCCCCAGCCCTTGGGTTTTGAAGCAGGGGTCTTACTACGAAGCCAGGGCTGGCCTTGAACTCTAAATCTTCCTGCTTCTACCTCCTGAGAGCTGGGATTACAGGTGTGAGCCATTGTCAAACTCAAGAGTGCTTCCTCTTCCTTTTCCCCCCCACCCCACCCCCATCTTCAGCTTCTTTTTCTTCAGTTTGATATCTGGTACTTGGGTTGGGTTATTGTGCCTTAGATGTCTCCATCTATAAAGTAGATACTATGACCGTGCCTATTGTACATAGGCATGGAATGTTACAGATTACATTCTGCGATTATCCAGACATTAGCTATTACCTCCTGGCCTCAAACTCACTATGTAATTGAGAATGACCGTGATCTGGATCCCACTACCTTCATCTCTGAAGTGCTGCAATTATAGGCTTGCACTTCTACACCTGGCTTTTATTTTTACTTCCTGCTATTTTAAATACTCAGGTATTGCTATGTTGACCAGGCCACCATTGAGCTTATGGGTTTTAGCAATACTATGTGTCCATAGTATTGTATAATGTGTATAGTATGTCCACAGCCTTCTTAATAATTAAGCTACTAAGCCTAGCTTTCCAGTTATATCTCCTTCCTTCCTTCCTTCCTTCCTTCCTTCCTTCCTTCCTTCCTTCCTTCCTTCCTTCCTTCCTTCCTTCTTGGTTTTTCAAGGCAGGGTTTCTCTGTGTATCTTTGAAGCCTGTCCCGGAGTCCTGGAGTCCTGGAACTTTGCTCTGTAAATGAGGGTGGCCTCAAACTCAAAGAGATCGGCCTGCCTCTGCTTCCTTAGTGCTGGGATTAAAGGCTCTCACCACCACAGCCCGGCCATTTGTTCATTCTTGAGACAGGGGCTTTTGTAGCTCTGGCTCTCCTGGAATTTGCTGTATCAACCAGGCTGACTTCAATCTGCCTCTCCCCCCACCCCAGGTTTCTTTGTGTGGCTCTAACTGTCCTGAAACTTGCTCTGTGTAGTGATCTTTTGTTTGTGTTTTAACAAATAAAGTTTGGGGCTGGAGAGATGGCTCAGAGGCTAAGAACACTGGCTACTCTTACTAAGGTCCTGTGTTCAGTTCCCAGCAACCACATGGCAGCTCGCTACCATCTGTAATGAGATCTGGTGCCCTCTTCTGGCATGGAGGTGCACAACCAGGAGGAACATTGTGTATATAATGAATAAATCTTTTTTTAAAAATATTTATTTATTTATTATGTATACAATATTCTGTCTGTGTGTCTGCAGCCAGAAGAGGGCATCAGATCTCATTTCAGATGGTTGTGAGCCACCATGTGGTTGCTGGGAATTGAACTCAGGACCTTTGGAAGAGCAGGCAGTGCTCTTAACCTCTGAGCCATCTCTCCAGCCCCCATAATGAATAAATCTTTAAAAAAATCAAAAACAAAAAAGCTTGCCTGAAAATCAGAGTGTAGAGCTAAGCCACTAGAGGCCAAGGAGTGGTGGTAAATCTCTGAGTTCAAGGCCACCCGGGCTACTTGAGATTGAGTCTGTAGAACTCTCACAAAGGGGATCCCATCCTCTAAATTGGAGGTATAAGGCGGGGGAGAGAGGAACACAGTGCAGTCCAGAGGTTTGGTGGAGACCGATGCATTCTCACCTTCTCATGAGCCACAAGTACTCTTAACTGCTGAGCAGAGCCTCCAGCCCCTACACTGCTTGCTTGAGGGCCAGTAAACCAACACATAGTCGGGAGTAGACTGATTCTACCCAGAATAGACAAAGCAAGGAGGTAGTTCATTTATTTATTTTTTCATTGATTTGTTGTTGTTTGTTTAGTTTCAAGACAGGCTTTCTCCGTCCTGGAACTCGCTTTGGTAGAGCAGGCTGGTCTTGAACACACAGAGATCTGCCTGCGTCTGCCTCCCAGTGTTGGCATTAAAGATGTCTGAGCACAACCACTCGCTTTAGGGGAGGCTAAACATTTAAGATGGCTGTTCTTAAAAGCACTGAATCTTTGATAAGGTCTAAGAATGGGCCTTTTTCCGGACACGGTGAGTGCCAAGACAATCAAGGCTACCTAGAGACCACCTTAAAAACCCACACCAAACCCAAACAAATAGGAGCTTTATTTTGGGTGCAGGAGTTGTAGTCCTGGATAGCGGTGGTTCGCGTGAGAAATACCAGGGAATAGGACTGTGGAGACCAGTCTGGGCTTCGTGGTGAGGACAGCCTAAGGCTACAAAGTGAGACCTGTCTGGGCTTCGTGGTGAGGACAGCCTAAGGCTACCAAGTGAGACCTGTGTGGGCTTCGTGGTGAGGACAGCCTAAGGCAACAAGGTGAGGGCCAACCTAGGCTACACGGTGAGTGAGGCCAGCCTAAGGCTACGCAGCAAGACCTCCCAAATTACTGGCCTAATTACAAGTCCGTGCACGTGCACCGCACACGAAGATCCCAGCGGGCGACCTCATGCCCGGAGGGCACGGCGCGCGCCATGCAGCGGGCACTCGCGGCGGGAGCGCGCGCCGGCCCAGAGAGGCGCACACAGGAAGCAGGGACGCGAGCAGCGCAGGACGCGCTGACGACCACGCCGGACGTGGTGACGTAGCGCGCAGGCCGCAGCGGGGGGCGGACTCCGGGCCTTTCTTCCCCTTCTGCTTCTCCCCCTCCCCCCTTTTCTCCCTCTCCGGGTTTGGGCCCCCTTCTCTTCCCCTCTCCCCCCCTCCTTCCCGAGCCCCTTTCCCCTCCCCCGCCCCGCTCCCCTGCCTCCCCGCCCGGGCCCCGGGGAGACCCCCCCCTCCGAGAAGAGCCCGCCCCCAGAAGCGCGCCGCCGCCGCCGGCCGTCGGGGCCGAGCCGCAGCCGAGCGGCCGTGGGCCCGGGCGGCGGGCGGAGATCGGGCGCCCTCCCCGCTCTGGCCCCCGTGAGGTGAGGCCACCTCCGGCCGGGGGGCGGGCGGCGCGCGGGGCAGGGGGCGTGGCGGGCGGTGGGCGGGCGGGCCGGGGGTGGCGGGGCCGGGCCGCAGCCCCCGGGAAGGGTCGGCCCGCGCGAGCCGGCGAGCGCGCGGAGCGGGGGCCGCGGGGCTCCGGGGAGGGGGGCGGTGCCACCTGTGGCCTGGGCCGGGGAGCGCGGCGCCCTTGGCAGCGCCGGAGGGCAACGAGTGTTTCTGGGGGTGTCCGCTTGCCTCGGAGCCTCCCGCAGAAGGGGACCTAGAGGTGTTGGGAGTTTGTCACTGGACGCAGCTTGGAGTTGGCACATGGCTGGAAGATGTCCTGCAGCTTGAAGAAGTTGGGCCTGTGCTGAGCACCCAACTCATGCTTTCTCGTAGGGCTAAGCAGTTTTCGACGTTTGTCACCATGAGCCGAGTAGCCGATTTACTCGAAGTGAATTGTTTTGCATAATTATGACTTACTGAATCTCAGTCCCCCCCCGAAAAAAAAGAACTGCACTAAAACCGGAGAGAGAAAAGTGGGAAAATTTAAAATTAAGATCCTAGTTGAAGGAGTAGCCTTGTGTGTCACCCGCCCCAAAGCACTTGAGTCACAGTCCTAGCTGAGGTTTGTAGGCAGCCTGAAGGTTGGGGGATGTGACATGTACCACTTAACAGTATACATTCCTAGCATTTTATTGTATTTTTAGATAGTTAAATTGACATGTCAGTCATATGTGGCGCCTTTTCCAAATGCGTTTTTCCTTACTTCATTCAGTAAAGCTCCATCCCACAGGACTGAGGCTTCGGAATAAAGGTTGAAGTCCATGTGGAAAGGCCTGAGTTACGCTATTTCGCTTCTCTTGCTAGATGTATTTCTTGTCACCAGTAGCTGTTTTCCACTGTGATTTCTAGAACAGAGAACCTTAGTAGAAGGGCTGATGAAATGTCTGCAGAAATTACTTTAGGAGTTGAAATTCCAGCAGGGCAGAGGCAGGAGGATGCTTGAATTCAAGGCCAGCCTCTTCTACAAAGCCAGTTCTAGAACAGCCAGGACTGCACACGCGGTTGCGATTCGAGTTGTTTTGTGTGCACTAGATGATCTACAGAGCTCCACAGCTTAAAATTTTAAATTGATTAGATAAAGCCAGCTGTGATGACACAGACCCATAATCATCCGTTTGGAAACTGAAGACTGGAAGATCAAGAGTTCAGAATTAGCCTAGTCTACATAAAGAGTTTAGGTCAGCCTGGGGTACATGAAACCCTGTGTGAATAAGCAGACTGAATCAAAAATAAGGCAAAACTTTGCCCAATTAAAGATGATAGAAGTGGGAGAGACCTGTAATCCCAGCAACAGGAATCCTGAGTTTGAGGCCAACCAGGAGTATAGAATTGAGTTCAAACCTAGCCTTGGTTCTGTCTCAAATAACAAATCAGCAACACTAAAAATAAGTAAATGTGATAAAAAACAATGTGCCGTGGGCTCAGATTTTGGCTGCTTTGGTGGAGTGCTTGCCTAGCATGCACAAGGCCCTGGGCATCACTCCCCAGCATTGTGTAAAATCAGGAGGGTATGGTGTGCTCTCCTGTGGTACCTGCACTCTGGAGGTGGAAGCAGGAGGATTAGACGTTTAGGATCGTCCTCCACTACATAATTTGAGTACCCTGTCTAATTTTTATTTTTTTTAATGGAAAGGCTTCTGAAGAGGGATGGCTTCCTGTTTCAGAGTAAAACCTGCTTCCTGTAGGCTTTGTCTACTAGTTTTGAGACACAGTCTCACTCTAGCCCAAGGTGGTCTCAGACTCTCAGCAGTCTTCCTGTTTCAGCCTCATGAGCACTGGGATTACAAGTGTGCACCATGCAAACCATTTTAACAGGGCACTGTTAAAACCTTTCTCTCTGCCTCTGACAGTAGATCTTCAACCGCAGTCTCCCGTAGCTTACACACTTATCTCCTGGTTATTGGTAGATCACTCTAGCACACTTGTACCCGGACACTCCGCACTTGGTTTGTGTTCTTGGCTCATCTTTCCCTTATGAAACTGCATTGCCTGTCCTCAAGGGACCCTAACGGGGACATTTCCTTAGCTATCTGAATTGCAAAGGATTTGTGTGACTCTTGCTTGTTGCCTGGTTACTTTCTGTAAGTTTTAGTCTTTCCTATTAAAAAACTGCTGGGAGGAAAGATTGTCTTTTTTCTTCTATGAATTGCTCTGTCCTCCTCACTTTTGCAATTGGACGTGTAGTCAGTGCTTGACAGACTGTTTATTGACTGACTAGGTAAGGGGACTTCATGGTGCCCAATCTGCCCTGGAACTCCTAGGCTCCATTGATCACCCAGTTTCAGCCTCCCAACCTGGCTGTATTGAGCTCTTTCTTTGTGGTGAATTTCTGAAATTTTGTAAGATATTCATTGGACGATAATATTTTTCCCCTGTCACCTCTTGGGATTTTCTGTTTGGCAGAGAACAGAAGGGGTTGTGAGATCTTTTGTGTGGCTAGTCTCTGCCTCCGAAGTTCTGGGCTGGGATCAAAGGCTGTGCCACCACTTCCGGTGCCAGTGTGCTTCGTTATTGCTTCTTGGTCACCTTCTCTGAGCTGGCTGCAGTGGCCTGGGTGAGATTGTCTCTGTGGTGTCCAAGGCAAAGAGTGAGGTGGAAGTTTTTTGTTTTTTGTTTTTTTAAATAGGATTTGTTTATTTCATGTATATGGTGAGTTATCTGCATGTACACCTCTATGCCAGAAGAGGGCACCTGATCTCATTATAGATGACTGAGCCACCATGTGGGTGCTGGGAATTGAACTTGGGACCTCTGGAAGAGCAGCCAGTGCTCTTAACCACTGAGCCATCTCTCCAGCCCCGTCAGGTGGAGTTTTAAAAGCACTTTGTAGGAACGTGATGGCAAAGGTTTTGGTTTAAATATGTGCCAGGGTTTAGCTAGGCGGTGGTAGCACACTTCTTTAATCCCAGCACTCGGGAGGCAGAGGCAGGCAGAGCTCTGTGAGTTCAAGGCCAGCCTGGTCTACAGAGAGTTCCAGGACAGCCAGAACCAAACCCTGTCTCATAAAACAAAACAAACAAACAAACAAAAAAACAAAAAAAAACAAAAAAAACAAGCAAAAAAAAACCCAAACAAACCCAAAAAACAAATATTTGCCAGGACATTGAAAGCTGGGATGTCCATGAGAGAGCAACTTGTTTGAGGAGAAAGAACAGGGATGGAGTAAGCATTTGACTAGATCTGGTTCTAATGTTAATGTACAAGTAACAGCAGCAGTAGTGTGCCAGGTAAAAGATCTACTGGCATATGTCTAGACAATCAGGAGTTCAGAGTTCTCTTAGTGGGTTCCAGTCCAGCACGGGCTACCTGAGGTGTGCCTGTCTGGGTATGTACACCTGAGTGGAGCCCAGAGGCATCAGATCTCCCTGGAATTGGGACTATCAGTATTTGTGAGCTCCCTACTGTGGGTGCTGGGGGAACTCAGGTCTTTGTAAGGTCAGTGCTTGCTCTTAGCCACCTACGCGTCTCTTCAGGCCCCACCCTGTTTTGTTTTTGTTGTTTTGAGAAGGTCTCACTGCACAGCCCAGCTGACCTGGGAAGAGCATCTCACAAAGGTCCTCCTCCGGTTCCCTTGGTGCTAGGATAATAGGTACCAACCACCACCCTGGCCTATTAGTCATTTTGTTTTATAAATAATTTTTAATAACTTAAACAAATGGGTAACAGTGTCTTCCAAACTTCTAGTAAGTTTTTCTCCAGCCCCAGAGACACTTAAACATTTCTCTGTCATAGCTAACTAGGTGCTGGCAATGCTTGTGTGCAGGGAGTTTCTGAATGAGCGTGCTCCTTACTGTGCCAGCTCGCTTCATGAATGCATACATTTTCAGAAAAAGGTGGAGTTAAAAATATTTTTGAACGTGTATGTGTGTGTGTATACAAAGAGAGGATAAATATGAACCTGGGCACATTTGCCAAGGTGTGTGTGTGTGGACATTAGAGAACAGCTTTCTGTGTAGTGGGTTCTCTCCACCTTAACATGGGTTCCAGGGACTGAACTCGGCTGTCAGGCTTCTGAGACAAGTGCCATTGCCTCTTGAGCCGTCTCACTGGCTCAGCAAAACGTAGATTTTTGAGGAAGGAAGAAAAGTGTTGTTTTGGTTATGTTGTCCTGGTATGTCCCAAGGAGAGAAGTGTAGCGCGAATTCTAGTTGGTCTGAATAATAAAACCCAGAGTCAGATGTAGGGGTTAGTGTTAAAGATCAGAGGAGCAGAGAGGCCAGACACTAGAGAGTTCTTACCTCTACCAATGTTCAGACGGAAGGGGCGGTCCTGTCCTCAGACAGACTCCATCAGTATCTGTCTCCACCAAACCTCAGACTGCACTGGGCTCCTGTTTCCTCCCGCCTTATATTTTTCTCTCCCCCAACCATATCACTCCTGTCTCCACCTTCGTGGTGCTGGATTTAAAGGTGTGGGATCCCAAATGCTGTGATCACCTTTGTGTGAGCTGTTTCTCTTTTAGACAGATTCAGTCTCTCTCTCTCTCTTTTTCTTTTTCTTTTTGTTTTTCAAGACCGTTTCTCTATGGACCAGGTTGGCCTCGAACTCACAGAGATCCACTTGTCTCTGCCTCCCTAGTACTGGGATTAAAGGCCTCTGCCACCACTGCTTGGTTGAAAGATTCAATTTTGTGTAGCCCAGGGTGGCCCTGAACTAACAGAGATGTGTCTGTCTCTGTCTTCTGAGTGCTGGGATTAAAAGTGTGTGCCACCGTTGCCTGGCCTTAGTTCTGCACTCTGATCTTCAGGTAAGATTTATTTGTTAAAACATAAACAAAATATCCCTACAGAGAATTTTGTAGAATTATCTGATTTTTCTTTTAAGATTTTATTTTCTTGATATAGTTCTCTACTATGGAGCCCTGGCTAACTTGATACTTTGTAGTCTAGGCTGGCCTGGAACCCACAGAGATCTGCCTGCCTGCCTTTGCCTCCTGAATGCTTAAATTAAAGCCATGCACCACCACTCCCAGCCAAAGATTCATTTTATTTCAGAATTATGTATATGCGTGCTTATATTTATGTACCAGTTTATGCCCTGTGGAGACCAGGAGAGGGCATCCTGTACCCTGGAGCTGGAATTGCTTGTGGTTGTGAGCTACCAAATATGGGTGCTGCGAATTCAAGTGTCATCAGGCCTGTTGGCAAGGCCCTTACCCTTTGGTTAGTGAGCTTTTCTGTGCTGCTTTTCAGAGATGAGTTAAGAAGGCAGCCATGAGGGCAGCTGCCCTTCTAGTACTCAGAAGGAAGAGCAGGAGGATGAGTAAGTCTGAAGCTGCCCTGGACTAGAGTGTTGAGTCCCTGTCTCAGAAAATCAGAGAGAAAGGTGAGTGAGTCCAAGGGACTTGGTCCTTCCATGGAATGTGTCACCACCTCAAGCAGGAATTGTAGCCAGACTCACGGCTTCAAGACATGTACATGAGTCCAGTTGGTGGATCTAATTTTAGAGCTTCATAGCCAGTGGCCTGAGTATTTTCCTTTAGCTATATCCTTCTCACCCTCCGTAGAAAACACTCCACTTGATGCCTAGTCTGGCTGCTGCTTTAGCAGTGTAGCATTCTCCCTCGCCATTCCAGGTACTCTCTTCAGTCCTTTTATTAGATGCGACTTATTTTTATAATTCAGCACATTTTAGAAATTACTTTTTATTTAATGTGTATTGGTGTTTTGCCTGAATGTTTGCCTGTGTGAGTGTGTCAGATCTTGGAGTTACAGACAGTTGTGAGCTGCCATATGGATGTTGGGAATTGAACCTGGGTCCTCTTGAAGAGCTGAGCCATCTAACTCCTGTAACTCCTATGTGACTTTATTTATTTATTTTTCTTTATGAGCAAGTATGAAATTTTCTTTCTTTCTTTCTTTTTGTTTTTTCGAGACAGGGTTTCTCTGTAGCTTTGGAGCCTGTTCTGGAACTCACTCTTGTAGATCAGGTTGGCCTTGAACTCAGAGATCCACCTGCCTCTGGAGTGCTGGGATTAAAAGTGTGCGCCACCATCACTGAAGATTTTCTTAATTTAACCTTTGCTTTGAGTTTGAGAAATACCAGCAATGGGAGGCAGAGGCAATCAGATTTCTCTGAATTCAAGGTCAGCCTGGTCTACAAAGTGAGTTTCTGGCTAGCCAGGACTACACAGTGAGACCCTGTTTTGAAATAAAATGAAAAGGTCTTGGTCTTTGAAGTATGCAGTTCATATTTTTGTTAACATTGTTTCATGTGACATTTGTAATAATTTATGCAGGGTTTTAGCATATGAACATCATTGTTGCCTCAAGTAGAGTGCCCTGGAAGAGTGGTTCAGATTTAGGGAAGCTTTCATAGGCTTAACAACTAGGAAAGAAGCAATTAGGGGGAGTTCATTACAAATTCAATACTGGTACAATCCTAGACTGGCCTGAAACTCACTGTGTAGCCGCTGGCTTCAGACTTAGAGGAATATACCTGCCTCATCTCCCGAATAACACCTTTTCAAGTTGCCTTGTTTGATTTCTTGTCTGTTTTCTGACTTATGAGAACAGAAATGTTACATATTTTATGAACTGCTATAATCCTAATGTCCAAAATCATTCCTTAGTACATATTTATATCTGTGTGTATGTATGTATGTATGTATGTATGTATGCATGCATGCATGCAATTTGAGTCTTATTCTGTAGATTTGTATTGGACCTAGGGTATTGTAGAAGGAACAGCAGGCCTGCTTTTCGTCCCGCCTGGCTCCCACACAGCTAGCTTAGCCCCGGAAATAATAATGCGGAAACTGTATTCTTTTAAACACTGCCTGGCCTGTTCTAGCCTCTTATCGGCTAATTCTCGCATCTTGATTAACCCATTTCTAATAATCTGTGTAGCACCACAAGGTGGTGGCTTACTGGGAAAGATTCAGCATGTCTGACCTGCGGCTGGCTCCATGGCGTCTGCCTCACTGCCTTCTTCCTCCCAGCATTCTGTTCTGTCTTCCCTGCCTACCTATGTTCTGACCTATCAGGCCAAGCAGTTTTCTTTATTAATTAACCAATGAAAGCAACAGATAGATAGAAGACCCACCTACATCATTTCCCCTTTTTCTGTTTAAACAAAAAAGAAAGACTTTCATTTTAACATAGTAAAATTACATATAACAAAAAAGTTATCAAGCAAGAATTACAGTTACAATATTTATATCTATTTTATCTTTATCATAACAATGGAAAACTATTTTTTTTGGATTTTCGAGACAGGGTTTCTCCGTAGCTTTTTTTTGGTTCCTGTCCTGGAACTAGCTCATTTATTCTCTGGTATTTTGAACATCTCTATTTGACTCTCACATAGCACCTCAAGTTCACCATGACCAAAGCAAAAATAATTTGAAGAAACTAGGAGTGTAGCTCATTTGAATAGGGCACTCAGGAGGTATTGAATTTTATTTCTGAACAATGCCAAATAAAACAAGCATTAAAAATATAGTAATAATTTTTTTGCCGCACGATGGTGGCAGTGTGGTGCACGCCTTTAATCCCAGCACTTGGGAGGTGGAGGCAAGTGGATCTCTTGAGTTCAAGGTCAGCCTGGTCTACAAAGTGAGTTCCAGTACAGTCAGGTGACACAGAGAAACCCTGTCTTAAACCTCCATGCCCAAATATATATAAATAATCCTCTCATGGAAATTCGTTCTTACTCTTGAGTAGTTCTTCCTGTGAGTAGTACCACCTAGCTGTATAAGCCAAAAACTTGGATATTAAAAATGTGAGTCTTTTATATTCTTTAATATCTAACAATCATGAAAGTTTTATGTGGACACATATCTATAATATCTTCAGTTTTTCCATTTCTCCATTATCGTTTCTACTTCTAAATTTAGCTCAGGAGATGACCAGCTCTCATCTGTACAGCTGTGATGACTTTTGGTTGGCATTCCTATTGTGGTCTTGTTCCTTCCAGTCCGTACAGAAGTGATGGGAATGGGGAAGGGGATCCCAGAAGGAGCCAGGAGATGGTGCTAGAATTAGTAGATTGTTCCTATGTGGGAAGAAAGGCAGATTAAGAGTTAGAGCCGTGGTTCTCAACGTTCCTAATGCTATTCCTCCTGTTGTGGTGACCCCAACCATAAAATTATTTTTATTAGCTGGATGATGATGGCACATACCTTTCATCCCAGAGGTAGGTCAATCTCTATGAGTTCAAGGCTAGCTGGTCTACAGAGTTAATTCCAGGACAGCCAGGGCTGTAATGAGAAACCCTGTTTCTAAAAACAAAACAAAAAAAAACCCTTATTTTCTTTGATACTTTATAACTATAATTTTGCTACTGTTATGAATTGTAATTTAAATATCTTATATCAGGAACTCTGAATTTAGACCAGGCTGGCATTGAACTCCAGAGATTCTCTGCCCCCCAAGTGCTAGAATTAAAGGTGCATGATCCCCCACCTGTCCTACTTTATTTTTTCCCTGACACTTCTCAGGCTGGCCTGGAACTTGATGTGTAGCTGAGTTTTGACCTTGAATTCTAGATCCTTCTGCCTTTGCTTCTGGAATGCTGGGATTATATGCATGTGCTACCACCAGTTCTTTTATGTAGTGCAAAGGAGCAGCCTGGGCTACTGAAATAGCCAGACATGGTGCTTACATGGTGAAATTCAGTTCGGTCAGGTGAATATGAACGAATAAATAGGAGATAGCAATATAGCCCAGTTGGTACAGGTTAGCCTCGCCTGTTACATTGATAGCTCTTATTTATTCATTTATATTTTTCTCTCCTAATAGAACTTCACTATGTAAGCTGGCTATTTTACAATTTATGATTCTTGTTTTTATTTATTTATTATGTATATAGTGTCCTGTGTGCATGTATGTCTGCAGGCCAGAAGAGGGTACCAGATCTCATTACAGATGGTTGTGAGACACCCTATAGTTGCTGGGAGTTGAACTCAGGATCTCTGGAAGAGCAGCCAGTGCTCTTAACCTCTGAACCATCTCTCCAGCCTGATTCTTGTTTTCTTCAGTAACCTTTTGTTGTTTTGAGACAGGATTTTATATAGTAGCCCATACTGCCCTCAAACTGACTGGGTAATAGAGAATGACTGCAAATCCCTCAGCCTCCTGCCACTGTCTCCAAGTACTGGAACAATAAGTCCCTTTTATGCAGTGTTCTTGGCATCCATTGATGAGTCTTATTTGAAACTTTCATTAAAATTGGTGATTTCAAGATGTTGATTTTCAGATTGTCTCATTCCCTTTACATTTACTAGCTAGAATTGTTTTTATAGAATACCCCTTCTCTGTTTTGTTTTGGAGAGTACTATAGTGTTGATATTTTTCTTTTGTTTTCTTACTATGTATGTAGTATATGGCTGTGTATGCAAGTGTATATGTGAGAGACTGTGCCTAAAAATAACTAGTGCCAATGGTTACACACCCAAGGTTTTCCTCAGGGCCTCCATACACATATGCACACGTGTGTATGTACAACTCCACCAAATACACACACATAAGCACACATACATTGGTGCATACAGACACTATTTCCCTCCTAAAATTAATAATTTGTAGTCTTAGTTGTCAGTGTTAAAAGTACTAACAGTATTGACTATTAAAAATAAAGTAACATTTGGAGCTGAAGAGATGGTTTAGCAGTTAAGAGTGAACATCCTTGTAAGACTACGCATAACAGCCTGTAACTCCAGCCCCAGGTGATCGAACTTAACAGTGAGCGTGAGAGTGTTGTGCCTACCACAGACACCACTAACACTCTTGTTCACATGCACACATTATTAAAAATAAAATGAAAAACTCTTTAAAAGAACAGTAAATTTGATCAGCAAAATAGTTCAGTAGGTAAAGGAACTTGTTGACATGTCCAGTAACCTGTGTTTAGTCCCTGAAATTTACATGGTGGAAGGAAAGAGCCAACTCTTCCATGTTATTCTCTGATCTCCAAATATTGGTCATGCCAGGGTGTGTGCCCCTATAAATACATAAACTGTAAACTTGGTTTAAGAATAACAATGTAAATTATTCTCAGTTTGATTAGTGGGAGCTTTGGAGGGGGGAGATTCTCTATTCTTTCGGCACTCACCATCGGGATTTCAGTACTCCGTGTACTGTGTCCTTCACTTGCCCCAGGCCTGAAGTTAATCCCTTGTGAAAGAACCCT
Organism: Chionomys nivalis; assembly: GCF_950005125.1. Taxonomy (NCBI): domain Eukaryota; kingdom Metazoa; phylum Chordata; class Mammalia; order Rodentia; family Cricetidae; genus Chionomys; species Chionomys nivalis. The sequence continues at coordinate 29,534,460 of NC_080110.1, read as the reverse complement.
GATTCCTCTAGTGGGCAGTAGTTCCTTCACAGGGAGATTGCTTCTTATTCCTGACTGTCTATCTGTTCTTACTGTTCTCATTTGATCAGCTGTTTTTTGTTTTGATGGGGTGGGGAGAGTGAATTGCAGAGCTGTGGGTTCCCAGATGTACGTAAGCAATGAAGTATCCAAACTAAATTACTTCATAGAAGTGAATTGTAGACAACTCTGATGACTTGCGGAAGAGGGCTGGCCCTGTAGTGGGTTTCCCCCGATAAGTGGCATTTGGTCATGGTGTTTTATAACAGCCACAGAGAAGTAACCAGTGTATCCCCGTGTGGGTGGTGACATATAAAGGTCTTACTCTTCTGAGGCAGAGTTTCTTTGTATAGCTATGGCTGTCCTGCGTTGAAGTTACAGATACCATTTTCTTTTGAGTTTTATTTTATTTTTATTTTATGTGTATGGGTGTGTCACTTACATGTATGTCTGCACCACTTGTGTGCCTGAACTATGGAGGCCAGAAGAGAACATTAGATGGTTGTATGCTACCGTGTGGTTTCTGGGAATCAAACCTGGGTCCTCTGGAATAGCAGCCAGTGCTCTTAGCAGACATGCTCTCATGTAGCCTGTGCTGATCTGGAAGTCCTGATCTTCCTGCTTCAGCCTCCCAAGTGTTGGGTGTGAGCCACATCACCTGACTCAGTATTTTATTTAGCATGATTACTAACCTGTCAGTTGATTATAAGGCATGTGTATTTCTTCCCCTTCATGTGGTTGGCTGTTAACATTATAAAAGAAATTAGCTGCCTGGCAACATAAAAACACAGATATTAAAATGAATTGCATATCTTCCAACTACTTCTCTTGCTTGGCTAAATTTAGAACTCTTTAGAGCCTCTGTAGAATTGAAATCTCTGAGGATTTTATAGTTAATAAACAGTGCTCAACTTTTCAGAGGAAGAAAGACTACAGGCGCCTTCAAAATGATTCCTGTGCTGTCACCCACACCGCTTGACTAAGACACAGAGACCAGTGAGAGTCAGAGCTGTTCGGATAATTTCATTTCACTGTCATGTTTCTGAAAGCTTCCTAGGGCCTGGGCTCAATGTGGTAAAAGATCCTTTCTTCTCCTCAGGTGAATCACCAGCGGCTACCACTGTCCTTCCTTGGGGTCGCAAAGTCCTACTTGATACAGTTACTTCACCTTGATGGATGAGCCAGCTTATCTGTGCTAGAAGTCAGGTGAGCATTACATTGGGGCCTTATGGGTAAAGTTTATGATATTGCATTATTTTGTGAGCTTAGACTAAGGTTAATCGATAGTTGGAGCAGAAATTTCTGTGAACACGTAGCTGGCTGTCGATGAATGTAGAGATCTGCGTGTGTGCCATGCCGGCATAAGGCAGCTCTAAGAGTGAGCACTTTGAGTAAACAATTGTAGTTAAATAGAATTCAAAATAGAATACAGTATTACGTACAGTAAATATGTTTAACACATCATTTAGTAGTAGAAAAAGTAATTCTATTGCTGCATAATAAGAAATTCTGAGAATATTTGAAAGTATAAAAATTCATAAACTGAGATTAATGTAAATAGAATGTTGTGTTACTGAGATCCTAAATTTATACATATGATGAAATGTAAAAAAATAAAATAAAAATAAGATATTTTTTTTCCTTTTCTTTCTCCTTTTTTCTTTTGATTTTTTGACAGGGTTTTTCTATAGCTTTGGAGCCTGTTCTTTAACTCGCTCTGTAAACCAGGCTGACCTCGAATAGATCCGCCTGCCTCTGCCTCCTGAGTGCTGGAATTAAGGGTGTGCACCACCATTGCCTGGACCCTTTTTTATTCTTTTAAAAGTTATTATGGGGCTGGAGAGATGGTTCATTGGTTGTGTGCACTAGTTGCTCTTCCAGAGACTCACGTTCGATTCCCAGCACCCACATGGCAGATCACAACTGTCTAAAACTCCAGTTCTCAGGATCCAACACCTTCACACAGACAGACATACACAATTGCTTGCTGTTCCAGAAGACCAGGTTTCATTCCTAGCACTTAGTGGTTGCTCACAATAGTTTATAACTCCGGTTCCTGGGGATATGATTCCTTCTTCTGGTCCTGCAGGCATGGACATGGTGTATAGACACACATGCAGGCAAAACATACATATATATGAAAAAGAACAAATTATTTTGGAAAAAAAAGAGGTATAAATAAAAAACAAACCAGAACCCTATAATGGGCAATAAGGAATTTTGACTTATGTGTGTTATATTTATCAACTTTATTAGGGATTAAAAATAAGTAAACAGCCGGGCGGTGGTGGCGCACGCCTTTAATCCCAGCACTCGGGAGGCAGAGGCAGGCGGATCTCTGAGTTCGAGACCAGCCTGGTCTACAAGAGCTAGTTCCAGGACAGGCTCCAAAACCACAGAGAAACCCTGTCTCGAAAAACCAAAAAGAAAAAAGAAAAAAAAATAAGTAAACAATTTAAATATTCATCAAATGCAACAATACATCCCTTATATATTGATAATATCTATAACTTTATGTGTACATGTATGCATAAGGATGCGTGTACCTGTGCATGCACATCTGGAGGAGGCCAGAGGTCAACATTAAGTGTTCTCTATTCTACCATTTCGCTTTTAAGATTTGTTTTATTTATTTGTGTCTCTGTGTGCTCATGAACACATGCATGTAGGTGCTTAGGGAGACCAGAAGAGGGGCTGGTTCCCTTGGAGCTGGCATATAGCTCTTGTGAGCCCCCTGACGTGGGGTTTAAGAGTCAAACGAGTTCTCTGCAAGAGTAACAAGCATTCTTCCCCCCCCCCCCGGACTTTATGTGCATTGGTGTGAGGGTGTCAGATTGCATGGAATTGGAGTTACAGACAGTTGTGAGCTGCTGTGTGGGTGCTGGGAATTGAACCTGGGTCCTTTGAAGAGCAGCTAGTGCTCTTAACCACTGAACCATCGCTCCAGCTCCAAGAGTAACAAACATACTTAGTGACTGAGCCACCTCTCCAACTCCCCATCTGCTCTTTCTATTTTTAAAATTATTTATATTGTTTTCCACATTATTTTTTGAGGCAGCGTCTCACTGAGTGTGGAGCTCACTGTTTCAACTAGAAGGTCAGCAAGTGCCCAGTGTCTGCCTGTCTCTGAATTGCTGACTCCAGTATTGAAATTTAGATATGTATGACTATGCCCGTATTATATGTCTGAACTCATATATTCATGTTTGTACAGTAGGTATTTTACCCACTGAGGTACCTCTCTAGTTCCTATACCTTTTTTTCCCCCCAAAAAACATAAAACAACTTTCAAAACAATTCACTGAAAAAGGCAGGCATTATTATTATTATTATTATTATTATTTATTTTGGTACTAAGAATCAAATTTAGAGATTTACATGTACTAGGGAAGCACTACCTTTGAACTGTATTCCTAGCCTTGTTTTACATTTTTGGAAATCTATAATATATAACTTAATAGAAGACAGATTCTTTTGTTGAAGTCTATAATGAAAATTCAGCCCCAAAGACATATATTTGAAAGAAGCTGTGTTTCAGTATCTCCTTCATTTATGGACATTTTTCCTTGACTCTATGTCCTGTATAGTGTAGTGGATAAATGGTACTTCTCTGCTCCCTTCCTCAACCTTCTCCCCTCCCTTCTTCCTTCCTGGGTTTTTGTGAGACAAGGTTCTGCTGTTTGGTTCATGTTGGCCTTAGACTCTTGTACTGCTTACACTTAAGATCTTCCTCCTTTAGCCTCTGTACTGTTGGGGTTATGGGCATGTGCCTGAGGGTACATTGTTGACTCTGAAAGCATTAGTGGAGTTTTGTCCTTGGTGTCATTAAAATTTATTCGTATGTTTGGGAATGTGGTTCTATAGGTACACGTTTCTAGTTTCAATCTAGGTACTACATCTGGTAAACTGAATAAATCTTTACCCATCAATGAGTTGGAAATATTATGAGTTGGTTGGCTGACAACTTTTTTCTTTTGAGACAAAGTCTCACTGTATATCTTTGTCTGACCTGGAATTCTCTGTGTAGATCAGGCTGGCTTCAGACTCACAGAGATCTGCCTGCCTCTCTTCCCCAAGTGCTGGGATTAGAAGTGTGCACCAACACCACTGGCCCAGATTGACAAGTATTGATTCACTGAATGATGCAGCCCTTCCAAATGTTTGACCCAGTTCATATGTGAGTATATATGTGGTGTAGAAGTGTGTGTGTGTGTGTATAGCAGAAGTATTCTATATTTACTATTCTGTCAAGAAGAATAGTAAAGACATGAATGTGAGCTGCAGAGATGGGTCAGGGGTTAAGAGCACTTGTTCTAACCAGGTGGTGATGATATACACTTTTAATCCCAGCATTTGGGAGGCAGAGGTGGGTGGATCTGAGTTTGCGGCCAGCCTGGTCTACAGAGCAAGTTCCAGGATAGCTAGGACTACACAGAGAAACCCTGTCTCAAAAAACCAAACCAAACCAAACAAAAACAACAAAAAACCAAAAACAACAACAATAAAACACTCATTCTTACAGAATATCAGGATTTCATTTCCAGGGCCCACATGAAAGTTGGCAAGTGGCCATAAGTTCCACAGAGTCCAGCACCCTCTTCTGATTTCTGCAAGCACCAGGCTAACACTCACAGACATATACACAAGCAAAATACTCATACATTAAATAAATAAAGCATTTTTTAAAAGGCATGAATATGTTTGATGTGATTTGATGGTTTTGACGATAATCCCAGTGCTTGGGAGGCTGAGAGTCGGACACTGACTAAAGCAGCGGAAGGACAGTGACAATACATGAGCTAAAGGGCAGAGATCATAGTCAGCATATTCATGAAAGAGGCCAGGTAGAGCACACCTTCATTCCGAGCACTGGGAGGAAGAGGCAGGTGGGACTCTCTGTATAGCCTGGCTCTATACACAAGAGTTTCAGGCTAACCAAAGCTACATGATGAAACACTGACTGTTAAAAAAAAAATCAGAAAAATAACTGCAGCTGTATGAAACATATCTAGACATTCCCCCTCATTATCTTGTAATCAATATAGTATAACTGTAGCACAAATTCTAATTGGTCTTAATAATAATAAAAAAAAATCTGACCAGAGTCAGATAAAGGGTTAATGCTGAAGGATCAGACAAGCAAACAGCCAGCCACTAGAAAGACTTTTTACCTCTACCAATGCTCAGACCAAAGGGGAGATCCTGTCCTCAGACTGTCTCCTCAGACTTTGTCCTCAGACTGCAACTGTCTTCACCAAACTTCAGACTGCACTACCTCCCTGTCTACTTCTGCCTTATATTTCTCTCTCCGCCCAGCCCATATCACTCCTGTCTCCACCTCCCTAGTGTTGGAATTAAAGGAATGGGATCCCAAGTGCTGGGATCACCTTTGTGTGAGCAGTTTCTCTTTTAGACAGATTCAATCTCATGTAGCTCAGGGTGGCCTCAAACTAATAGAGATCACTCTGCTTCTGTCTCTCGAGTCCTGGGATTAAAGGTGTGGCCACTACTCCCTGGCCTCTAGTGTCTTAGCTCTGCACTCTGATATTCAGGCAAGCTTTATTTGTTAAAACATAAATTGAGTATCACTACATATACCATCTGTCTATGTCGTATTAGGTATAATGTAGAAATGATTGCGATATCTAGGTATGCTGAGTGTGCTGATGCATATGTATCCCCGCATTTAGAAGACTGAACAATTTGGAGAATGTGAAGCTGCCCTTGTTAGGGCTTCTGTTTCTGTGAAGAGACACCATAACCACAGAACCTTTTGTGAAGGAAGACATTTAATGGGGTGACTTACAGTCCATTATCATCATGGTGAGTGATGATGGCGTACAGGCAGACATGGTACTAGAGAAGGAGCAGAGAGTGGAGAAGGAGCTATATCTTGATCCTGCAGGCAAGGAAGTGGTCTGTCACATTGGGTGTAGCTTATGTATAGGAGACCTCAAAGCTCACAGTGACACATTTCTCCAACAAGGCCACCCCTCCCTTTAGTGCCACTCCTTTTGTGGACTGTTTTTTTTCAAACTACCACAGAAGCCAGTCTGAGTTATATAACAAGACCTCAAGTTTTCACACACCCCCAAAGTATAGATACACAGAGTATATGCAAATATACAACTTAGTGAGTGTATTGAGGTTTTGTTATCTGTAGGAGCTAGAAGAGTTGATGTGGAGGATGGAGGATATCGAGAAGTGACTATAAGATTATTAAGTTTTACTATTTCACTATGGGCATTCTCTTATTTTTAACATCAGTTGTGCTAGGACTTAAACTGAAAACCTTCTATATCATATCAAGTACTTTACCACAAACTATCCTGATTTAATTTTTATTTCTTAGACATTCTAGTGAGAGATTCTAGTTTTTTAAGTTGAAAGTGTAGAGACGTAAAAATATACTAATAGTTTTGTTTTTTGTTTTTTTTATTCTAAATATTTATTTATTATGTATACAATATTCTGTCTGTGTGCATGTCTGCAGGCCAGAAGAGGGCACCAGACCTCCTTACAGATGGTTGTGAGCCACCATGTGGTTGCTGGGAATTGAACTCAGGACCTTTGGAAGAGCAGGCAATGCTCTTAACCACTTAGCCAGGCGGTGGTGGCGCACGCCTTTAATCCCAGTACTCGGGAGGCAGAGGCAGGCGGATCTCTGTGAGTTCGAGACCAGCCTGGTCTATAAGAGCTAGTTCCAGGACAGGCTCCAAAACCACAGAGAAACCCTGTCTCGAAAAACCAATAAAAACAAAAACAAAAAACAAAAGACAAGGTCTCATATAGCCCAGGCTGTCTCTGAATTTATTATATATAGCTGAGAATTACCTTGAACTTCTTTCTGATTCTCCTACTTCCACATCTGTGTCCCCAGTGCCGGAATGGCAGGCAGGTCCCCACCACACCAGGCTTTGTGAGTGCTAAGAAAGCACTCTGCCTGCTGAGCTAATGCCGTACCTTTGCTATTGGTCTTGTTATGTAGCCTAGGCTGACCTTGAGATAACCTCCTGCTTTCAACTCCAGTGCTTGAATTACAGGGATGTGTGGCCGCGGCTGTTTTTTGTTTTGTTTTTGTAGTGCTAGCAAATAGTTTGCCACTGAGCCCCTTCCCCAGGTCTACTGTTAGATTTTGATTAGTGTTCCTACCTTGACAAAATTAAAAACAGAAGGAGAGCTGGTGAAATATTTCAGTAGGGGTCTGGAGACATAGTTCAGCAATTCAAAAACATTTGTTGCTCTTCCCAGACACCTGACACACACATGGTGCACATACATACATGCAGGCAGACACACATGCATAAATAAATAGATCTAAAACCAAAATGCCTAAGTGGTAAAGAGCTTATGCAGCATGCACAGGCCTTGGTTTCAAGCCCCAACACTACCAAGACAGTAAGTACAAACACCATCTTAGTCTTACTGTGAAACTGCTTTGACTTCGTAGGTCTCCTGAGACCTCATTTTTTTTTCCCAAAATGTTCCAGATGTGTTGCATATTCAGAGGAAATTGAGGTGAAATAAAAGCAGAGATCTGCCTGTCTCTGGCTCCCAGATGATGGGATTAAAGGTGTGTGCCACTATTCCTGACATAAAAGCATAGTGTTAAAGTTGACCACACATAGCTTATTTCTAAACTCAAGATTAGAAACTCATCATGAGAAAAAACGATAGAGGTGAGATCACAAAAGCACCTTGCTGAGCAGTGTACAAATATTCTCTGGCTAGTGAAAATGGCCAATGAGGCTGGAGAAATGGCTCAGCGGTTAAGAGCATTCGTTGCCTGCCCTTCCTTCCAAAGGTCCTGAGTTTGATTCCCGGCAACCACATAGTGGCTCACAGCCATCTGTAATGAGGTCTGGTGCCCTCTTCTGGCCTGCAGGAAAAAAAATGGCCAATGAATGATTTTATTCATTTATTTACTTTTGGTTTTTCTAGACAGATTTTATTTGTGAAGCCCTGGCTGTCTTGGAATTCGCTCTGTAGACCACATGGGCCTTGAACTCACAGTGATCCACCTGCCTCTGCCTCCTGAGTGCTGCCTGGCTTTTAAATTTTATGTTAATAGAATCATATATAGAACCATATATCCTGTTTTGTTGTTGTTTTTCAACATTGTCTTTGATATTAATGAATATAGTTACATATAGCAATGGTGTTTTCTTTATCATTGCTTTATAATAGTATATTGTGTATTCATGCCATTTTTTTTCTATATAGTTGTTCGTTTCTAGTTTGGATCATTATGAACAATATTACTAGGATTATTGTTGTACATGTTGTGTAACGTTCTTGTTTTGTGAGCCAGTCACTTCCAATGGTTATCTATACCTTGGAATGTTGATAGGTTATAGTCTGTGTGTATATTTAGCATTAGTAAGTATTGTCAGTTTTCCAAAATGATTGTATTATTTATTCATCAGTAAAGCTATGAGTGTTCTGAATGTATGCTATTTTAAAAAATTATGTATATATTTTTAAAATAGGATCTTTCTGGGATTACAGGCATATGACATTCATGCTGAGGTAATCTCTCCTCCCCACCTTCTTTTTAAACTTATTGTTGGAATAAAGCATTTTGGGTCAAAGGATGAGGATTTTTCTGTGATTTCTTAACATGGCCAGGAATTGATGTTTTGACTGTGAAACTGTTTTTTTTTAGTTCACCGCCATAACACATCACCTGTTCCCCAGTTCACCCCACAGCACACATCACCTGTTCCCCAGTTCACCACCATAACACATCACCTGTTCTCCAGTTCACCCTACGCCACATTGGTAATTACTCATGTTAACGCGTTGGTCTTTTTATGGGCTCTCTTTTAGCTTTTCTATGACTAATCATTCATTTGGAGTTGCTAATTATGGGCCTGAAGTAACTTTTTGGGGGGTGGTGGTCAAGTTTCCAAGTAAAGGCATAGAAGGAAGACCCCCCCCCATAGCAGAAGAAGGTATACCTAGGCTATACCTTCCTTGAGCAGACAGTGGGCTTGTTTGTTTTGTTTTTTTGCTTTTCCAAGACAAGCTTTCTCTATGTAACAGTCCTGGCTGTCCTGGAACTCATTCTGTAGACCAGACTGGCCTTGAACTCATTGAGATTCACCTGTCTCTGCCTCCTGAGTGCTGGTATTAAAGGTGTGTGCTTTAACAGTGTTGTTATCTGAAGTAAAGAAGAATTTTGTGCGTGGCTAGGATGTCACTGTTAGTCTTTTAGGAGGAACACTGAAGCCCTGGTGACTTGACAGTGTGTGTTGTACAGTGACTGAGTCTCATATAGTAACTATCACAGCCCAGATTTAGAGATGACCAGAGTTGAAAATCCAGCTGATTTGCAGAGTTAGGACAAGGATCCAGGTTATAAAAATGCAAGCAAAAGACACAAAAGGTGCCACTGTGGGTCTTGAACTGGACCTCTTTATTGTCCATGAGGTCTCAATGTGTTAATATTTAACATTCTTTTAACTTTTGGTTATTTATTTATTTGAGGTTAAACTTGTTTCTTAAATGAGATGCCATCCCAACAATGGACTCATGGGAACTGTGCATTTCTTCAGGTAATAACAGTCAAAATGTATGAAGCTGTAAACAGAAACTGCTAGTTTGTTTCCCAGCCACCCAGACCCAAATAATTACACAGAAACTATTAATTGCAACACTGTTTAGCCTGTGATTCACACACATTTCTAGCTAGCTCTTACATCTTAAATTAACCTATTTCTATTAATTGTGTATCACCACGAGGCTGTGGCCTACTGGAAAGGCTCTGGTCATATTTCTCCTTCAGCAGCTACATGGCATCTCTCTGACTCCACCTACTCTCTCTATATGTCTTCCAGCCTGGCTATATTCTGCCCTGCCATAGGCCGAAGCAGTTTTATTCATCAGTCAATAAAAGCAGCACATATACAGCAGGACGCCCACACCATGAAGCAGTTTCTGTATCCAGGCAGCAAGCTAAGCATTACACTGGCATTCCCACTTAACCCTCACATAACCCTGTGTGGTTAGAAATTATATTGCATCTGTTTAATAGGGGAGGAAATTTAAATTCAAGGAGAATATCAAACGAGTTCATATCAGTAAATGATATGACTCTAGAGTGGTTTTGCTTGAACTACTGAATTTTTTGTTTTGATTTTGAGACAGGGTTTCTCTGTGTAGCCGTGGCTGTCCTGGAACTCCCTCTGTAGATCAGGCCATATAACTAGCCAGCACAATTGACCAGGCTGACTGATTTCACTCTGATCAGGATGGCTTCGCTCAGGCTCCCATGTTCTGAATAGTTGGGCCCAGCTAAGTAGAATTACTCGCTGGAACTACTTCTTTTACCTAATGCTAGAGGTGGTGGTATGTTAATACAGGCCTCTAATTCCAGCATCCAGGAAGCTGAGGTAGAAGGATCGCTAAACTATCCCCTCAGTATTACCGAGTTTTCAATTTGTTCCCATTAATGGTAAAGTGCTGCTTATATCGGTTGATTACAAACCTGTGACGGTTCACGTGGCAGAAAGTACTCTAGTATTAAGCTGCATCTCTAGCCTATGGAGTTTTGAAATAAGCCTTTACTTTGGATTCCGGGGGTAGCCTGGAACTTGTTCTGTAGTTCAGACTGTTATTAAATTTGGTCTCTCTTTCGTGTTTCTTCTGAGAGCTAGGATTGCAGATCTGTACTACCAAGCCCAGCACCTTACTGTGATTTTTCTTTTACATTGCCTTCGTAACTAATGGTTTAGAACGTTTTTAATGTGCTTGTCCATTTATTTATGTCCTTTGAAGAAGTGTTTTGTTTAAATTTATTTGTATGTGTGTGGTGGAGTGCACACTGTCCATGTGTGCCGTGGCACATCTGTAGAGGGTGGCTCGGAGGGGTTCTGTCCTTCTGCCATGTGGCTTTCATGGCTTAAACTCAGGTTGTCAGGCTTGGTGGCAGTGCCTTTATTCTATTGAGCCATCTGGCTGGCCTGTTTCCTATTTTTTTTTTTAAATAATTTATATTATGCACATTGGTGTGAGGGTGTTAGATACCCTGGACCTGGAGTTACAGACAGTCACAGGCTGTCAAGTGGGTTCTGGGAATTGAACTGGGGTCCTCTGGAAGAAAGTCCAGTGTTCTTAACTGCTGAGCCATCTCTCCAGCCCTGTTTCTGTGCTTTTTAACTCCAAAAATTCTATTTGGTTTTTTAGCATCTTAATGATTCTTATTTATTTTATTTACAAAATTTTTATGTGTATGGATATTTTGCCTACATGTCTTTGTACCACTTTCATGACTGGTGCCTATGGTGATCAGAAGAGGGCACCGGATGACCTGGAAATGGAGTTACAGACAGTTTCAAACTGCCATGTGGCTGCTGGGAATTGAGCCCGGATCCTCTGTTAGAAGAACCAGTGCTCTTCACTGCTGAGCTGTATCTTTTTGGTTTTTCGAGACAAAGCTTCTTTGGGTAGCCTTGGCTATCCTGACACTCATGCTGTAGACCAGGCTGGCCTCACACTCACAGAGATCCACCCGTCTCTGCCTCCCAAGTGCTGGGATTAAAGGCATGCACCACCACTGAATAGCTGAGCCATATCATTTTTTATTTTATTGATATTGAGCTCTACATTTTTCTCTGCTCCCCTCCCTGCCTCTTCCCTCTCCCCTTCAACCCTCCCCCAGGGTCCCCATGCTCCCAATTTACTCAGGAGATCTTGTCTTTTTCTACTTTCTTCTTCCCATGTAGATTAGATCTATGTAAGCCTCTCTTAGTGTCCGCATTGTTGTCTAAATTCTCTGGGATTGTGGTTTGTAGGCTAGCTTTCTTTGCTTTATGTTTAAAAACCATCTGTGAGTGAGTACATGTGATAATTTCTGTGTCTGGGTTACCTCACTCAAAATAATGTTTTCTAGCTCCATCCATTTTCCTGCAAAATTCAAGCTGTCGTTATTTTTTCTGCTGTGTAGTACTCCATTGTGTAAATGTACCACGTTTTTCTTATCCATTCTTTGGTCGAGGGGCATTTAGGTTGTTTCCAGGTTCTGGCTATGACAAACAAAGCTGCTATGAACATAGTTGAGCACATGTCCTTGTGGCACAATTGAGCATCCTTTGGATATATACCCAAAAGTGGTATCACTGTGTCTTTTTTTTTTTTTTTAAATGTTGCCTTTTCTCTCTTTTTTTATATTTATTTATTTATTACATATACAATATTCTGTCTGTGTGTATGCCTGCAGACCAGAAGAGGGCATCAGACCCCATTACAGATGGTTGTGAGCCACCATGTGGTTGCTGGGAATTGAACTCAGGACCTTTGGAAGAGCAGGCAATGCTCTTAACCTCTGAGCCATCTCTCCAGCCCCATCACTGTGTCTTGAGGAAAGTTGTTTCCTAATTTTCTGAGAAATCACCACACTGACATTGAAAGGGGCTGTACCAGCTTACATTCCCACCAGCAGTGCAGGAGTGTTCCCCTTTCCCTACAACCTCTCCAGCATAAGTTGTCATCAGTGTTTTTGATCTTGGCCACTCTTACAGGTGTAAGATGGAATCTCAGAGTTGTTTTGATTCGCATTTGTCTGATGACTAAGGATGTTGAACATTTCCTTAAGTGTCTTTCATCCATTTTAGATTCCTCTGTTGAGAGTTCTCCATTCAGGTCTGTACTCCATTTTTTATTGGATTATGTGATCTTTTGGTGTCCAATTTCTTGAGTTCTTTGTATATTTTGGAGATCAGACCTCTGTCTGATGTGGGGTTAGTGAAGATCTTTTCCCATTCCGTAGACTGTCGTTTTGTTTTGTTGACCATGTTCTTTGCTTTACAGAAGCTTTTCAGTTTCAGGAGGTCCCATTTATTAATTGTTTCTCTCAGTGTCTGCTGCTGTGGTTCTATTTAGGAAGTGGTTCCCTGTGCCAATGCGTTCAAGTGTACTTCCCACTTTGGACTTGAGTTTTGTGCATGGTGATAGATATGGGTCTATTTTTATTTTTCTACATGTTGATATCGTTATGCCAGCACCACTTATTAAATATGCTTTCTTTTTTCCATTTGATAATTTTTGCTTCTTTATCAAAGATCGGGTGTTTGAAGATGTGTAGATTGATATCCAAGTCTTCTATTCGTTTCCATTGGTCCTCCTGTCTGTTCTTATGCCAGTACCAGGCGGTTTTCAATACTGTAGCTCTGTAGTAGAGTTTGAAGTCAGGGATTGTGATGCCTCCAGAAGTTCTTTTATTGCACAGGATTGTTTTGGCTATCCTGGGTTTTTTGCTTTTCCAAATGAAGTTGAGTACCGTTATTTCGAGGTCTTTGAAGAATTTTGCTGGGATTTTGGTGGGCATTGTGTTGAATCTGTAGATTGCTTTCGGTAAGATTGCCATTTTTACTATATTCTGCCTACCCAAGAGCATGGGAGTGTCACGGCCCCCTCATCCAGCAAGGAAGACACGCAACACCGGAGCTCTTCTTGCTAAGCAGTTTATTTTAGGACTTTATTCACAGCAATCTTTTCCCTTCTCTTTCTCTCCCTCTCTCTCTCCGGGCAAACCTCTCCCAGCCCTTAAGTAGGCCTGGGTCGCCAACCCCAGATAGCCAGGTGGGCACTGCCCATAGGTCCACGCAAATGCAAGCGGCTGACAATCATTGCGTGATAATAGCATAAGTCAGGCTTTAGTCATAGGAGTTGATTATCACAGAGAGCGCTCGCTTTCGGGATCGCGGAGGGCGGGAGCCAGCACCATCAGGTGTGACTCCACACAGCTCTCTACATTGCCATCAGGTGTGGCTGCATGCAGCTCGCTACATGGGAGGTCTTTCCACTTTCTGGTGTCTTCTTTAATTTCTTCAAAGATTTAAAGTTCTTGTCATACAAGTCTTCCACTTGTTTGGTTAGAGTTATGCTATTTGTGGCTATTGTGAAGGGTGTTGGTTCTCTGATTTCTTCTCCAACCCTTTTATCATCTGTGTACGGGGGGCTACTGATTTTTTTAAGTTAATCTTGTATCCTGCTACATTACTGAAAGTGTTTAAGAGTTGTAGAAGTTCCTTGGTAGAATTTTTGGGATCACTTACGTAAACTATCATATTGTCAGCAAACAGTGAGAGTTTGACTTCTTTTCCAATTTGTATCTCCTTGATCTCCCTTTGGTGTCTTATTGCTCTAGCTAGGACCTCAAGAACTGTATTGAATAGATATGGAGAGAGTGGACAACCTTGTCTTGTTCTTTTTAGTTTTTTGAGACAGGGTTTCTCTGTAGCTTTGGAGCTTGTCCTGGCACTAGCTCTTGTAGACCAGGCTGGCCTCGAACTCACAGAGATCCGCCTGCCTCTGCCTCCCGAGTGCTGAGATTAAAGGCGTGCGCCACCACCGCCCGGCCCTTGTCTTGTTCTTGATTTCAGTGGAATCGCTGGGAGTTTCTCTTCATTTAGTTTGATGTTGGCTGTTGGCTTGCTGTATATTGCCTTAATTATGTTTAGGTATGTTCCTTGTATCCCTGCTCTCTCCAAGACCTTATCATGAAGGGATGTTGTATTTTGTCAAATGCTTTTTTTGCATCTAATGAGATGATCATGTGGTTTTTATTTTTCAGCTTGTTTATATGGTTGATTACGTTGACAGATTTTCGTATTTTGAACCATCCTTGCATTTGTGTGGTGAAGCCGACTTGGTCATGGTGGATGATGATTCTGATGTGTTCTTGGATTTGATTTGCTAGTATTTTATTTAGTATTTTTGCATCAGTGTTCATGAGTGAGACTGGTTTGTAATTCTCTTAGTATTGTCTTTCTGTAGTTTGGGTATCAGGGTAATTATAGCCTCATAAAAACAGTTTGGCAATGTTCCCTCTGTTTCTATTATATGGAATAATTTGAGGAGTATTGGTATTAGTTCTTCTATGAAAGTCGTGTAGAGGGACTGGAGAGATGGCTCAGCGGTTAAGAGCACTGACTGCTCTTCCAGTGGTCCTGAGTTCAATTCCCAGCAACCACATGGTGCCCTCTTCTGGCCTGCAGGCATACACACAGACAGAATATTGTATACATAATACATAAATAAATATTTTTAAAAAAAAGAAAAAAGAAAAAAAAGAAAGTTGTGTAGAATTCTGAGCTGAAACCATCTGGTACTGGGCTTTTTTTTTGGTTGGGAGACTTTTGATTACTGTTTCTATTTCTTCAGTAGTTATATATCTGTTTAATTTGCTTATCTGGTCTTGATTTAATTTTGGTAAGTGATATTTATCCAGAAAGTTGTCCATTTCCTTTAAGTTTTCCAATTTTGTGGAGTACAGGTTTTCAAAATATGACCTGACCATCCTCTGTATTTCCTCTGTGTCTGTTGTTATGTCCCCCTTTTCATTTCTGATTTTGTTAATTTGGATATTCTCTCTCTGCCTTTTGTTTAGTTTGGATAAAGGTTTGTCTATTTTGTTGATTTTTCTCGAAGAACCAACTCTTTGTCTCATCGATTCTTTGTATTGTTTTCTTTGTTTCTATTTTGTTGATTTCAGCTCTCAATTTGATTATTTCCTGCTGTCTAGTTCTCTTAGGTGAGTTTGCTTTAATTTGTTAATTTGTGCATTTTTTGTTCTAAAGTTTTAAAATGTTTTGTTAATTCACTAGTGTGGGATTTTTCCAGCTTCTTTATGTAGGCGTTTAGTGCTATGACCATACCTAACACTGCTTTCATTGTGTCCCATAAATTTGGGTATGTTGTGTGGTCATTTTCATTGGATTTTAGGAAGTCTTTAATTTACCCTTTAATTTCTTCCTTGACCCATTGATGATTCAGGTGAGCATTGTTTAATTTCCATGTGTTTATGGGGTTTCTGGAATTAGTATTGCTGTTGACGTCTAGTTTTAAAGCATGGTGATCTGATAAGGTACATTGGGTTATTCCAATTTTTTTGTATTTGTTGAGGTTTGTTTTGTTACCGAGTATGTTGTCAATTTTTAAGAAGGTTTCATGAGGTGCTAAGAAGAAGAAGGTGTACTCTTTTCTGTTTGGATGGAATATTCTATAGATGTCTGTTAAGTCCGTTTGAGTCATAACATCTTTTAGTTCTCTTATTTCTCTGTTCATTTTATTGTCTGATTGACCTGTCCAGTGAGGGGAGTGTTGAAGTCTCCCACTATCAGTGTGTGGGGTTTAATATATAATTTAAGCTTTAGAAGTATTTCTTTTATATATGAGGGTGTCCTTGTATTTGGGGCATAGATGTTCTGTATTGAAATTTCCTCTTGATGGATTTTTCCTGTGACTAATATGAAATGTTCTTCTTTGTCTCTTTTGACTGATTTTAGCTTGAAGTCTATTTTGTTAGATATTAGGTTGGCTACACCTGCTTGTTTCTTAGGTTCATTTGATTGGTATATTTTTTCCCAATCTTTTACTCTGAGACGATGTCTGTCTTTGAGGTTGAGATGCATTTCTTCTATGCAGAAGAGGATGGATTCAGTTTTTGTATTCAATCTGTTAGCCTGTGCCTTTTTATAGGTGAGTTGAGTCCATTTATATTAAGGGATATTAATGATCAGTGGTTGCTATCTTCTGTTAATTTAGTTTTCTTTGTTGGTGATGTTAATTTGTGCATTTTTTTTCCTTCGGGATTTGCTGTAATGAGATCATCAATTGTCTGTGTTTTTGTTGGTGTTTTCCTCTAGAGTCACTGGTCTGGCTGAGGCCTCTGGTTTCTGTGCACTGTCAGTTCTGGGCCCGCACTGGGGACCTGTTAGATGTCCTGTTGTTGCCTTGTGTTCAGTGGTCTCTTTGAAGGCACTGGTTCAGAGCTCTTTGGAAGCTTAAATCTGTTTTGAAGTTCTGAGGAAGTTCTTGGTCTAGATACTGAAGGACCTTTGTAAATCTGAAGCCCACTGAATTCAGTTCTTCTGATAACACATTATTTCACAGTGCCACAGTACCAGTTTCTGCATTCTTTAATTAAACAGTGTATTCTTGCTAGCAATTTTTGTAGCCAGTTGGTTCCTGTGCCTCTTATCACTGGTTAGTCTGTAAATAGTAAAGACTTCAGTTTGTACAAACCACAGTATGGAGATCTTTCTACTTACTGCCCTGTGTTATCTTTCGTCTGTGCACATACTCTGATTTACTGGAGTGGTTGATGGCTTCCATTTGTGGTTTTCAGTTTGTAAGCACTTAATTTGAGGGACATAGTCATAAATAGTATTTTGTTTTTTTGTTTTGAGAAGATTTTTTGTTTTGTTAGCTTCAGTTTTTTGACTCTTTGTGTTTTCTGTGTATATAGTTGCTGTCTGCTAATAAGGAACGATTTCCTCCCTAACTCTGTTCGTCTTGTTTCTTTTTCCAGCTTATTGCATTGATTAGGACTGTGATCTTGAATAGTGCCTTGCCTTTTTCTCATCCAAATGGAGAAACATTTTTGGTTTTTCGAGACAGTTTCTCTGTGTAGCCCTGTCTGGGAACTCATTCTGTAGACCAGGCTGGCCTCGAAATGATCCGCCTGCCTCTGCCTCCAGAGTGCTGGAATTAAAGGAGTGCACCACTGCCTCCTCTCAGAGAAACACTCATTCTTTGTATGTTTGACTATATTAAAACAAGACAGTTTAAGCCAGGCACCATGACTCACTTGTAATTCCAGGACTTGGGAAGCAGGAGCAGTAGGATCACTGTGAGTCCATGGTTAGCATCGTTTATATAGCATCTTACAAACTAGCTGTAGCTACATAGTGAGAGCTTGATTTTTGTTTTGTTTGGTTTGTTTTTTCTTTTTTTAAAATATTTTTAATGGTTTATTATTTTTATTTTATGTGAATTGGTGTTTTGCATGCATGTATATCTGTGTGAGGCTGTCAGATCCCTGGAACTGTAGTTACACACAATTGTAAGCTGCCATACAAGTGCTGGGAATTGAACCTGGGTCCTCTGGAATAGCAAGCACTGCTCTTAACTACTGAGCCATCTCCCCAGCCGTTTTCTTTTCCTTTTAAAGATAGTTTCCTTCCTGAGCATTTTAGTTATAAATTGGTTTTCAATTTTGTCATTTTTTTTTAAGATTTATTTATTATGTATACAACATTCTGCCTCCATGTATGCTGACACACCAGAAGAGGGCGCCAGATCTCATTACAGATGGTTGTGACCCACCATGTGGTTGCTGGGAATTGAACTCACGTCCTGTGGAAGAACATAGGGTCGCTTAACCTCTGAGCCATCTCTCCAGCCCCGGTTTTGTCAGGTTTTTTTGTCTTTTGTTTACATTATGTATTAATCTGTGATTGACCTTCAAATTTATTATGCTTTATTGTCTGTTTTTAAACCCATTGAGTAGCCGGACGGTGGTGGCACACACCTTTAATCTCAGCACTTGGGAGGCAGAGGCAGGTGGATCTCTGTGAGTTTGAGGCCAGCCTGGTCTACAAGACCTAGTTCCAGGACAGGTTCCAAAGCTACAGAGAAACCCTGTCTCGAAAAAAAACCAAAAAAACAATAACAAAAAAATAAATAAACCCATTGAGTAAATTATTTGTATTTTGGTCGTTATAGTTTGTGATTCTAAAGTTTTCAGTTTTATTTCTGTATATATTGTATTTCAGTTTAATAGTGTTGTACCTTGTTGAAACATTTGTATAATATGTACCTAAAGGTCATTGTCAGATAATTAATTCCAATATCTGTCCATCTTGATTTTTTGATTATTCATGTCTTGTTTTATGCAAATTGAAATAATCTTGATTTTTTTTTTAACATAACCAAGTAATTTTAGATTGTTTCCTGGAATTTTGGGTAATTATATGATGAGGGCCTGGATTTTTGTTTAACTCCTTCAAGTCTGTGTTGACTTAATTAACATTTGATACAGTTGAAATCATCTTGGAGGTTCTATTTAGCCTTCTAGGTAGTGATTCCGCAGTCATGTAGAAACTGGCATGATAGCATATCCCTGTAATGCCAGTACTTAGAAGGTGGAGTTTAGAGTTCAAGGCCACCTCAGGTACACAGTGGGTTTAAGATCCTGCCTCCAAAACAGAAGCCCTCCCCTAAGCCAAAAGAAGTCATTTCAGTTTTTAAGGTTCCAGTTCTCTTTAGATTTTCTTTTCATGTTGACCACCCAGTAGTTTATCAACAACTCACCTACATAGTTTTTTCTCTTTCTTTGCCTTTTCTTTCTTTTTTTCTTTTTTTTCTGCTGAGACAGGGTCTCTCTATGTAGCCCTGGCTGTCCCAGAACTCCCTGTATAGTCTTGGCTTTCCTCAAACTTACAGAGATCCATCCTGTCTTTTGAATGCAGGGATTAAAGACTTGGACCACCACACTCAGCTTTGGTGGCCTTTATATATATATATAGTTCAGAATGAGTTTATTGTATCTACTAGGGATAGATACTGAAGTATGATGAGTTACCATGAGAACATTTAATTTTGTTTTGCTTTGTTTTTCAAGATAGGATTTCTCAGTAGCTATGGAGCCAGTCCTGGAAGTCACTCTATAGACCAGGCTGGCCTTGAACTCACAGAGATCTGCCTGTCTCTGCCTCCTGAGTGCTAGGATTAAAGGTGTGCACCACCAGTGCCGGACTGAGAACATTTAAAATTTATAAGTTACATATTTACATTAAATATATTTTTTGTATGGATCTGGGTGATTATTTTAGTATTTTTTTATTCTCTTCATAGTATAAACTTCTCAAACAAACAAACAAAAAAAATTGGAGGCCACAAAGAAATGTAAGTCCAGTCTTACAGTCTGCTAGTGAGGTGAAATGGCTCAGCTCTGCCACATGATCTACATGATGGTAGGAAAGAACTGACTCCAGAAGTTGTCCTCTGAGCTCTACCTGTGTGCTGACATGTGCATTGCACACATGCTTCTGTGTGTATGTACACACACACACACACACACACACACACAAATACATAAATTAAGTTACTTAAAAAAGCTACCAGTAGCCTTTTATCTCAGAAAGTATAGAAGCAGAATTTCTTCCAGTGATCTGTTAGGCTATTTTCCTATGAGCCTTTCAACTGACTAATGGCTTCTCAAGTCACTCAAAATAAAAGACAAAGTGCCTTTTTGTCTTTAGTACGAATCTTAGTGAATCTGTTTCGTAGAACTTATCATAGTGCCAGGGCCCATAGTAAGAATATATGCACACGAGCAGCGTGGTGGTGGCACACCTTTAATCCCAGCATTCGGGAGGCAGAGACAGGCTGATCTCTGTGAGTTCAAGGCCAGCCTGTTCTACAAGAGCTAGTTCCAGGACAAGCTCCAAAGCCACAGAGAAACCCTGTCTCGAAAAACCAAAAAAGAAAAAAAAAAGAGAGAGAGAATATATGCAAAACAAACGTGTGTCTGAAGAATGGACACATTTTAAAATGTATTTATCTTAAGTGTATAGGTGTTTGGTATGCCTGTATGCTTGTGTTACATACCTGCCTGGTTCCCTTCAGAGACCACAAAAGCATGTTGGGTTCCCTAGGATTGGAGTTACAAATGACTACAAGGTGCCATGTGGGTGCTGCTAGGGATTAAGCCCAGACCCTCTCAGGAAGAGCAACCAGTGCTCTTAACCACTGAGCCATCTCTCCAGTCCCAAGGATGAGTAAGTGAGTGTGTAGGTATGTTTGTGTATGTGTATGTTTTGAGACAGGGATTCTGTTTGACTGTTCTGGAACTCACTCTGTAGACCAGGCTCTCCTCAAACTCAGAGATCCACCTACCTCTGCCTCCAGAGTGCTGGGATTAAAGGCCCCAACTAGCTCAGATAAGTCTTTTTAACAGTGTCTCTTGCTTTCCTTAGGGTGCCTTGGTTTTAGCACCCTAAGAAGTAATTTTTTGTTATTACAGAATTTTTAAGTACCTCTAAGGTCCATTGCCTCCTGTAGCATTAGACAGTAGGAGCAGCTCAGTGGTGTAGTACATGCTTAGCATGCACACAGTTCTGGATCAGTCTTTATGGACAAGAGGAAGGAACCCAAAGAAGGAAGAGGAGAAGGAAGGGAGAAAGAATCTGAAAGTTGGCACACTTAAGTTTGTTACCCCAGAGCCATACTTTATTTGAATTTTTTTTGTGACAGGTTCTCTGTAGCCCAGGCTGACCTTGAACTGCTTCATTCTCCAAGAATACTGGGATTATGTGTGTGAGCCATCATGCTGGATTTAAATTTGAAGTTCCAGGGTAGATTCATGGAAATGGTTTTCAGGCTCAGGCTGAGGGATTTCTGTTTTTGTTTTGTTTTGTTTTTTTTACTCCCAAGATGGAGTCTTTGCTGGGTGTGGTGGTTCATGCCTTTGATCCTCACACTTGGGAAGCAGAGTCAGGGTGGCATCTGATTTCCAGGCCAGACAAGGTTACTTGTTGAGACCTTGTCTCAACAGCAACAGCAAAGCAGTCTTCATTGTAGCCTAACCTGTCCTTAAACTCAAATCACACCTCCTGTCTCCCTCCTTTCTGTGGAATAGCAGGTATGAGCTGCTACTGCTGGCTCACCATGCATGCTTCGTCTGTTCAGCAGTTGTCGCTCGCTTCTCACGGTCTCCTTTGGATTAATTCCTTTGTTTACTTTAATGTATTTATCCTAATGTTTGTTCACATTCGTGTTCTCTCCCTACCCCCGCCCATGGTGCCTTCCCCATTTATGGGTAGAGTTTTCCACTTGGTCTTTTGGAGACCAATATGGGAGGAGAAACAGATAGCTACTAGTGTTCCATGCGGCTGGTCTTCTGCCCCCAAATGATAAATGATTTTACTAAATATAGCTCGCTGGAAAGAAAATTCTCTCTGACTGGGTTTGGTCCTTGTTTTGCATTTTTAAAGTTGAGCCTGATAGCTTTTAGGTAAAAAGCATTTCTTTGACCTCAATTATTTTGCAGGTGAGAAAAAAAGCAGGATAAATTTAAAGGTGAACTTTTACATATCCCCAAATCATTATTCTTCACTAAAAAGTCTATTTTGGCAGCTGAACATATGCAGCAAAAAGGAGCTGCTGCTGTATCTTTAAAAGCTGTCCTCAGAGCAGTGTGGAGGCAGGCATACCACTGAAGTACTTGAATGAAAGCAAGAAGAGGTGGGAGGGGGTGATCTTGCAGTGTGTGTGTGTCTGTGTGTGTACACGTCTCGGTCTGCCTGTCTGTCTGTCTGTCGGCAGAGCTCTGGGTGACATCCCTTAAAACAGCTGGGCTGTGGTCAGCTTCAGATCTGCTGTCAGAGCACTTAGCGTGCCGGAGAAGCAGCAACAAGGATCAGTAGCATTTCATTCAAGGGTGAAGGGGGGCGGCTGGGGACTGTAAGCGGGGGAAGAGGCACAGGTTTCCCAGAAGGAATTTCTTCCGGCAAAATTCCCGCAGAACAGATCCTTACAATGAGGTCTCCATTAATAATGTGAGCTTGCTGTTGGTGTAAGTGCAGATCCATCTGGGGTGAGTTTTGGATGATTTTCTTTCTTTAAATAAAAGTCCTTGGACTTCACAGGTTGGGAGGGAAAGGTGACAAAAACTGGCATTTTAAAAAATATCATTGTTGATTTAACTGTACAATATACACTATAGAAATTAAATTTTAAGTATTAAATTTTTCAAGGATTTTCTGGACATTTTCAGGGGCTGATTTTTATCTTTAAAGATTTTGATTATTAGGTTTGTTAGAACTTCTACTGTATGCAGACTCTACCGCTTTCATAATGATTTTTAAGCAATGCTTCATTCAGATTTTGCTTATGAGAATCGCAGTGATTTCTGTTCTCTCTGGTGATGCTGTTGACGCACATTGCAGGAAGCAGGGAATCCCCTATAAATATCCTTCAGTGTGTCATTACCCAGCTCTCCATGCCCTGCTGGTGAATATGCCTCTGTGTCCTGTGTCTTTATGTAACTGTCCCCTACTCTTCAAATGTGTTAAGAAGAAAAATGTCGCCTTTTCTGTATCTAGGGAGCTTTTGTGGTTATAAACATCTGGGAGTAATTTGCTAAACCATTTTCCTACAAATGCTGTTTGATGCGTTGAGGTCGTTATGAGTTTCTCTGGTTTTGCCACTTCTAATTTTGGATGGCTTGTTTGTTTCTTACAATTGGCTTGTTTTTGCTTGCTGGCTTTGGTTTCTAAAGAGTGCAGAGATGGGATTCCCTCTACCTCCAGTGACGTATTATTTTGTTTGCAGTCTTTTTCTTCTGAGAGGGAGGGGACGGAGAGAAAGAAGAAGAAAAATCGATCTGAAGCGGTGCGTTCTCCCTTTATGACTTAATGATGATAACTGGACACCACTGAACAAAGCGGGCAGCTAACTGGGATTTAGCGGTGGGGTACCATTGTGTTTGTTTCTTTAACAACAAGCTTAGACCAAAGTCCGGATTGCTGAAGCAAGGTGCTTGAATTAACCCTGTGAGTGCTGATGCTGATGAATTTTTACCTAATTGCTATTTTTAAATGTAGAAGAAAAGAGCTCTTGAGGAGGGAGGGCTAAGAACCCAGAACTATGAACTTAAACTGAGTTTTGGAATTTGGGATTTTTTTTTTCTGTATTATTTATATTGGTCCTGATCACTTTGTGTGATGTTTTCCAGAGCTCAAAATAGGTGGTTATATAAAAGTCCTTGCCACTGTAGTTGAGTGTAAAATTCAGTCTGAATCTATAGAGCTAAAACAAAGCTTGGGAAGGACTTGCTAGGTATGAACTGGTGTGAGAGCAACAGCCCTAGCTCATTGATTTTTGGATTTAGTGTTTGGGTTTCCAATTCCTTTTATGAACTCCATTTAATACTGCTGATCTTTGAAGGGCTACCTGCAGAGGTCAATTTGAAGAACTCAGTAGGCTAGAGCCTAGAAAAATCTGAGTCACCTTTCTATAAAAGATAGCATCTGTAGAATTGTACCTTTAAGAATCTGCCTGTTTATTTTCTATCTTAATTTATGTCTCTGTTCTGTACTGCCACTTATTCTGAATTCTTTGTAATAAGTAAAAAAAAAATAATAATTTCAGTTGTTTAGCTTAGATTATGCAGTTCTATTTTCTGCAATATCTCAGTAATTTATTATATCTATAAATGTTTCAAACTAACAATTTAACTTTATTTAGACAGTGGGGTGAGGGGAGGTAGAAAAGGGTAAATCTAGAATAAATGAAGAACAGTCTAAAAGAATAACCTATTTATCATAGAGACAGGAGCTGTAAGGTTAATAAGCTGAATTCCACCGAATCTTTGCATCTTGATATTGCAGCAAATATGTGGGTAATTTCTCATTAGCTTTTCAGGAAACCCCTGTGGTGGACAACCCTCCTGAACCGTTGCTGGGAGACTGCTCTGACGTCACTGGGAGCAGTTCCCAGTCTGCACCTAGAACAGGAATAGCCTTTGAGGGGGAAGGAGTGCTGCGAAATGAAAAGATGGCAGTTGTTTTGAGCGTGGTTTCCCTTTGACTTAGGGCTGGTGGGCTACATCTAGAGCCTTTTTTAAGTGCTTCAGTCATTTCCAGGCCAAAAAAAAAAATCAAAAGATCATTTTATTTCAGCTGAAAGTGCCTTCCTTTTTAATCAAGTCTTTGTTTTCTAACTGTCAGGGTCTCAGAAAAGGTCAAGGAGAAAAGCTGTTAAAGGTGTTAGAAAAGTAAGAACACAGTTTTTTCTTATCTTTCATTTTCTTTCACCCGAGTCCTTTTTGGGGAATTAAAGAAAGATCAAGGGCGGCTTTTGTAAAGGGTGTTTTAGCATAACTTAATAATTGAAAATAAGATACATGTTGGAAGGACATTCTTGCAACATTGACTGTTTTCATATGATTTTTATTATTTAAGACAGGCTCTAACATAGCTAGGATTGACCTCAGACTTGCCGCAGAGCTAAGAATGACCTTGAGTCCTGCACCTCCTGCCTCCACATCTCAGGCCCTGGGATTTCAGGCAATATACCACCGTATATATTGATAGGAGACCATTTCTGAACCTAAAGTTAATACACTTTATTTTTTTTAACCTCTCCCTTTTTTATCTCCCACTTTTGTTAATAGTCAGTTATTAGCCTCTCTTTAAGAAAGGCATTCTTCTGGTCATGGGGGCGCACACCTTTAATCCCAGCACTCAGGAGATAGAGGCAGGTGGGTTTTTCTGAGTTCATGGCCAGTCTGGTTTATAGTGAGTTCCAGGTCAGCCAGGGCTATACAGAGAAACCCTGTCTCCAAATGCCCCCCCACCACCCAATTTTTTTTTTTTGTTTGTTTTGTTTTGTTTTTTTTGTTTTTTTTTCGAGACAGGGTTTCTCTGTGGTTTTGGAGCCTGTCCTGGAACTAGCTCTTGTAGACCAGGCTGGTCTCGAACTCACAGAGATCCGCCTGCCTCTGCCTCCCGAGTGCTGGGATTAAAGGCGTGCGCCACCACCGCCCGGCTCCCACCACCCAATTTTTATTACATTTTAAATTTTATGGGGCTGGAGAGATTGCACAATGATTAAGAGCGCTGGCTGCTATTGTAGAGGGTTCAAGTTCTGTTCCCAATATCTACATGGCAACTCAAAACTGCCTGTAACTCCAGCTACAGGGGATCAAACAATGTCTTTTGACCTCCACGGGTGCTAGGCAAATATGTTCAGGCAAAACACTCATACACATAAAATGAATCTTTTAAAAAATATTTGAGGATTATAATATAATTACATGGTCTTCCTTTCCCTTTCCCCCTCCAAACCCTAATCTTTTAAAAAGATCATTTTTATTGTGTACTTGAGTGTTTTGCCTACATGTACGTTCGTATACCTCATGCACACGTGGTGCTTGATGAGGTCAGGTGAGGGTGTTTGATCTCCTAGAATTGGATTTATAGGCAGTTGTGAGCTGTCATGTTGGTGCTGAAACGGAACCCTGGTCCTCTGGAAGAGCAACCAATCAATATTCTTAACCACCGAGCTTTTTTATAAATCTTGGTTTTTCAAAACAGGGTTTCTCTGTGTACTACCAGGCTGTCCTCAAACTCACAGAGATCTGCCTGCCTCTGCCTCCTGAGTACCGGGGTTAAAGGCATGTGCCACCACCACTTGGTTCATAAATCTTAATTTTTAAAAATACTTATTTTGTGTACTTGTGTGTATGCATGTGTACACATGTACCATGATATATGTGAGGTTAGGACAAGTTGTAGAAGTCAGCTTTCTCCTCTCTTCCACCGTGTGGGTCTTAACTGCCTTTTTCTGATGAGCTATCTTGACAGCCCTCTCATTTATTTACTTACTGTTTTTCTCTTTGTGTGTATGTGTATTGTCTGTGTACCAGTGTGCAGACCCATGTACATGCCTTGGAGGGAAAGGTGCAGATTGGCATGCCCTCTGCTATTGCTGTCTACCTCAGTTTTGAGACAGGATCTCCATTCCATTTTGCTTCTCTGTTGCTGTGATGAATCACTCTGACCTGGAAGCAGCCTGGGGAGGAAAGGGTTATTTCATATTCCAACTTACCATCCATTAAGAAAAGCCAAGCCGGGGGGGGGGGGGGGTGGGGAGGGGGGCACGACACAAGGCAGGAGTTTGAAACAGACTTATGGGGAAATACTAATTACTGGCTCACTCACAAGCTTGTTTTTGGGCTCATGGTTAACTAGATTTTGTAAATAGCCCAGGACCACCTGCATAGGGATGGTGCTCCCCTTCCTTGCCTGGGCCCTCCCACATCAGTCTACATTCAAGACAAAAGTCAACTTTTTACTGGCAGTCTGATCTGGGAAAACCCCCAGGTGAAGCTCCCTCAACTCTGGGCTATTGTCAAGCAAAAACTGAAGCCCACTAGGACAGTCTCTCGCTGACCCTGGAATGCTGACCCTGGCTAGACTGGTTGGCCGGTGAGCCCCTGGAACTCTCCTGTCTCCTTCCTGTCTCTTTCCCAGTGCTGGTGTGATAGGCACCAACTCTTCACAGGGGCGCTCGGGATCCAAACTAGGTCCTCATGCTTTACTGACTGAGCCATCCCTATCCCCCAATTCCTAGACACTTTCAAAACTGAATTAGCATTAGCCATTACAACTAATATTTAGAAATCAAATAGATCATACCATTTGTGGTTTCACATTACTTAGAAATTTACTCATGTGTGTGCGTCAACGTTCATGTATACATGCTGTGTGTCTACATCCATGTATGCTGCTGTGTATGTGTGTCTACATCCATATGTGTGTGCTCTGTGTATGTCTACATCCATGTTTGTGTGCCTTGAAGCACACATGGAAGTCAGGACTACTTTTGAGGAGTTGATTCCCTGCTCCCCCCTTGTGTGTCTCTCTTAATTCTGCTGAGCTGTCTTTTAGGCCAGCTGACCCACAAGCTTCTTGGTTCTCCTGTTTCTGCCCCCCATTTACCCTAGAGTGCCAGGATTACAGATGGAAGCCACCACATGTGTCTTTTTGTCATTTCTGGTGATTGAATTTAGGTTATCAGGCTCGCATGGCAAACACTTTTTCATCTGCTGAGTCATCTCGCCAGCCTTTCTCCTTTTTGGGGTGGTATGAGGATCAAACCTAATGCCTTATGTATGCTGTGAGCTGTACCACTGAGCTACAGCCCCGCCCCTCACGTGGAAGGTCTGAAGAAACCAGAACAGGTTTCTAAGCCACATGAAATAGTGAGTTTCTGAAAGGAATGTAAGTATGGAGTGAGCATTCCATGGGAGATGCTCTGACACAGCTGGCCCTCTTCAAGACCATGCCGGGTTCTGAGGCACACACTTCTGCTTCCAGCTCTACAGAGGCAGGCCAAGTAGCCTTTCTTTTTCTTGTTTTTTTGTTTTGTTGGTTTGTTTTTCAAAAAAGATTTTCTCTGTGTCACTCTGGCTGTCTTGGAACTTACTATGTAAACCTGGCTGGCCTCGATCTCCTAAGCACTGAGAGTAAAGGTCTGCGCTTTCTAATTTGATCTCAAAGGCCAAATTGTGAACATGCACTCTGAAAAGATTAGTAACTTTTTTTTTCTTGATCATCATTCATCTCTTTGTTGGTTTGGGTTTGTTGTTCTGGTTTTTGTAGAGAGCCTTACCACATGGGCCTCAGATTCACTATGTAGCCCATCCCAACCTCATATTCCCAGATCCTCTTATCTCAGCCTTCTAAGGGCTGAGATCAGGTGTGGACCACCATGCCGGTTTTGATTTTGCTTTCTTTTTGTTCTTGTTTGATGTTTTGTTTTCATACAAAATCTCCATATGGCCAGGCGGTGGTGACGCACGCCTTTAATCCCAGCACTCAGGAGGCAGAGGCAGGCGGATCTCTGGGAGTTCGAGGCCAGCCTGGTCTACAGAGCTAGTTCCGGGACAGGCACCAAAGCTACAGAGAAACCCTGTCTCGAAAAACAAAAAAAAAAACAAAAACAAAACAAAAAAAAAAATCTCCATATGTAGCCCATGCTGATCTCAGACTCATGGCATCCTCCTGCTTTAGCCTCCAGAGTGTTGGGATTATAGGCATGCTACGATGTCCAACTGTTTTTTTTGCTTCCTACCATTGTTCTAATTTACTTTCAAATCTTGGTGTTGTGGAGTCTTTGGGTGCGATGGAGCCTATCTATTGGCTCAGGTGGGCTTAATTCTAGAGAATTAGGGTCATGAAAACTCAGTAGTCACGTGAGTTATTCTGAGTAGCTCCAGGTTCTTATGATAGTGAAGAATGACAAGCCAGGACAATAGAAGAGCCAGCAAAACTTTGAGGTAGAGAAGCAGTTCCTTGAGTCTTCAGTGAGTTGCTAGTCTGACCTCCTGCCTGGGCCCTTTTTATCCCTAGTACTTGAGCCTTATTGGCTTAAGCCTATAAGTAAACTAGCAATTGTGGAAGAGCCTTGTGTTTGAAGTGAGTGGGTGTGGAGGAGTGTGGTTGAGTAGGAGAAGGCATGCTCAGGAAGAGGCAGCCAAGAAAACCCTGCTCAGTTTGTAGTAGGAAAAAGAACCAGGAAGTGAGGAGAGCTGCCGGGCAGCTGTTGTCAGTTCACACTGCTGGTCTTGCAGTGACATGTTGGAGCCTTTGGAAATCTGCAGCTGTGCCCAGTGTGCTGGCACACAAACCCCAGCACTTAGGCTGAAGCAAGCAGATCTACGTAAATTTGAGTCCAGTCTGGTCTGTAATAGTGAGCCCCAAGCCTGGCAGCGGTGGTGAATGCCTTTAACGCAGGCAGATCGCTTAGTTCAAGGCCAGCCAGGACAGAGTTCCAGGACAGCTCCAAAGCTACAGAGAAACCCTGTCTCAAATAATAAATTATTAATTATCACTAGATTTATTATTGATTTATTAATTAATGGTGAGCCCCAGGGCTCAAAAAAAATAGACAAAAAAAACAAAACAAAACAAAATTCACAGCTTCTGATGTAAATTTATAGAGAATGAACTTTATTTATATACAGACTTTTTGCTCTCAAGGCCCAATCTAATATTTACACGCAGGAGGGCTTCTGAGCTAAATTTAGGAAGAGCCAGCAGTTGGGCCAGCATCTCTGACTGTGGTGTTTGTTCTGAGGTCAACTGAGAGCCTCCACCTACACAGAACCACCAGCTTGGACTGGCTTTTCTTTTCCAGTGACTTCTTTTTTTTTTTTTTTTAAATATTTATTTATTTATTATGTATACAATATTCTGTCTGTGTGTATGCCTGCAGGCCAGAAGAGGGCACCAGACCTCCTTACAGATGGTTGTGAGCCACCATGTGGTTGCTGGGAATTGAACTCAGGACCTTTGGAAGAGCAGGCAATGCTCTTAACCTCTGAGCCATCTCTCCAGCCCCTCCAGTGACTTCTTATTATCTGCTTGCTCCCATCTCTATCACTGGGACATTTGCCTTGGGCACCCACCTCGGGAGAGCCATTCCTTATGTTTCTCTGGAGAGGTGCTGTGCTCATTGGACTGTCTTTCTTCATGTATCTGTAGAATGTATGGTTTGTATGAGCGATCACGATGAGGATTCCTTAAAATTACTACCACATTTTAAAATGAACTGATTTGGGAAAGGTTAGTTGTGCCTGATAGTGAGCTGGAAGTCTTGTATACACTAAGTGTATGCTGTACCATTGAGGTGCCTTGACCTCCAAAGAAAATGTAGGATTTTAAATAGACCAAACATTGAATCAAACCTACCAAACTCCATAGCTACTGAGAAACCCTGTCTTGAGAACAAAATAAAATAAAAATACTAAACTATCCATCCTGTTCCTTTTACCTTCTAGTTTTTTTTTCTTTATTTTATTTTTAGTTTTTTATTTTTATTTTTTGAGACAGAGTAGCTTAGGAGCCTGTTCTGGAACTAGCTCTTGTAGACCAGGCTGGCTTCAAAGTCTCAGAGATCCACCTGCCTCTGCCTCCGGAGTGCTGGGATTAAAGGCGTGCACCACCACTGCCTGGCCACTTCTAGTTTTATTTTATAACATGTTTTGGGTTGTGAGCCTAGCCTTTAATGTCTGAGTCATCTCACCAGCCCTGTGCTGTAACTTTGCTATTCTTTTGTATCTTTTAAGTTGCTTACTAAACTACTATAGTGCAGAACAAGTTCTGGGACAGCCAAGGCTGTATACAGAGAAACCCTGTCTTGACTCCGCCCCCAAAAGAGAAGAGTGGACAAGTGAGATGACTCAGGGGTAAAGGCAGCTGTCACCAGGCCTGGCAGCCTGCGTATGGAAGCAGAGAACCGACTCCTACTGGTGGTCCTCTGCCTTCCACACATGCCATGCGTGTGTCCAATGCATACACATACAAAATAAGTAAGTAAAATATGAGAGAATGATTGATTTGGCAAAAGTGAGAACAGTACTGCCCATGTGTAGTATTCTGAAAGTTGAAGATCTCTGGGGGCTGGAGACATGGCTCAGAGGTTAAGAGCATTGCCTGCTCTTCCAAAGGTCCTGAGTTCAATTCCCGGCAACCACATGGTGGCTCACAGCCATCTGTAATGGGGTCTGGCGCCCTCTGCTGGCCTGCAGGCATACACACAGACAGAATATTGTATACATAATAAATAAATAAATAAATATTTTTAAAAAAAAGTTGAAGATCCCACCATGAGGCCTGAGAAGGGGACATGGCATGGGACAGTTGAAAACACTAACTGTGCAAGCTTTTTTTCCTTAAATGGGTGAAGTAAGGAAAAACATTTTATCTCTCTCTCTCTCTTTTTTTTTTTTTTTGGTTTTTCGAGGCAAGGTTTCTCTGTAGTTTTTGGAGCCTGTCCTGGAATTAGCTCTTGTAGACCAGGCTGGCCTCAAACTCACAGAGATCCACCTGCCTGTCTCCCAAATGCTGGGATTAAAGGTGTACACGACCACCGCCTGGTAAAACATTTTATCTCTAAAATTCCAGAATACATATATCCTGAGGAAGTCAATGAAATTTTTTTTAA
This sequence comes from Chionomys nivalis, assembly GCF_950005125.1. Lineage (NCBI taxonomy): Eukaryota > Metazoa > Chordata > Mammalia > Rodentia > Cricetidae > Chionomys > Chionomys nivalis. The sequence goes on along the minus strand of NC_080110.1, from coordinate 29,503,140 downwards.
ATAAAGATATAGCTTCAAATGTGTTCATTAGAGCATTTTAATGTAAAATTGATAGCTGTCTTTGAATTCACAATAATGAGGAAATGGCTAGATAAATTATGATCCATGTATATAATAGAATATATATATATATATATATATATATATATATGTATTTTTTTGTTTGCTTGTTTATTTGAGACAGGGTTTCTCTGTGTAGTCCTGACTGTCCTGGAAACTCTCTTTGTAGACCAGGCTGGCCTCAAACTCACAGAGATCCACCTGCCTCTGCCTCCTGAATGCTGGGATTAAAGGCCTGCGCCCAACTAGAAAATACCTTTTCATTCAGCTTCTTGTCCTTTCAAACCCAATAAATACACCGAACTTGGATACTTAATAGCTTAAGTTCTTTATATCTTTTTTTTTATATCAGTTGTATTTATCGTGTGTGTGTGTGTGTGTGTGTGTGTGTGTTTGTTTGCCCACCTGCTATGATGCACATGTGGCGGCGGTCAGAGGACAACTTGTTGACATCAGTTCTCTCATTCGTCCATGTGGGTCAAGGGATCAAACTCAGGTTGTCAGACTTAGTAGTAGCTGCCACTGCCCCCTGAACCATCTATCTAGCCTTCAAGATCTTTTGAAAAGAAAACAATAAAGAGGGATCCAGAGAGAGAGAGCAGGTAAAAGAAGCTAAAAGTGCCAACGCCTGTCTCTAAGGCTAATTCCAGTCAGCTAGTTGTTGACTCCACCCCTGATTCAAAGTTAACTTTATTAACAGTCTCAGAGTGTCACAGTAGGATCAGATATCCTGCAGCAGCAGTATCTTAGTGTAACAACTTTGATGTACTTAATATTATTGGAGTATATGCTAAAACACTGTAAGACAGGGACTGGAAAGAACTTGCTGCTCTGACACAGCACCATGTCTGGAAGCCACTGCAACTCTAACTCCAGGGTATCAGATGCTCTCTCCTGGCTCCTGAGCACATATACACCCCACTACATACATAATTAAAGCTAAAATAAATCTTTTGTTGTTGTTTGTTTGATTTCCTGGACAGGGTTTCTCTATGTAGCCCTGACTGTCCTGGAACTCATTCTGTAGACCAGACTGGCCTCAGACTTAGAAAACTGCCTGCCTCTGGCTCTCCACTACCTGGCTAAAATAGATTTTTTTAAAAAAAATTGTTAAAATAGGGCTGGAGAGATAGTATTGCTGGTAAAGTGGTTCTCATGTAGGACATGAACCCAAGTTAGGACTCAGGCACTCACATAAAAGCTAGCAAAATGGTACACACCGCATGGACTCCTGTCATCCCAGTGCCAGAGAGGCAGATGCAGGAGGGTGTCTAAGGCTCATTGACTGAACTGAGTTGAATTGGTGAGCTCCCAGTTAGATTGGCTCTGAGACAAAAACACAAAAAAGATGGAGAGCAATTAGGAATACATCTTAGCTTCTGACCTCAACATGCACATGTATACATGTCCACCTTGTCCACCTATACAAATGAGTGTATACATAAAATGTTAAAATAGAAAAATTAATGTTTTATATATTTTACTACAGTTAGAGAATACAAAGAGCAATGTGAACACAATTAAAATTCATAATTTCATAATTTCCAACTAATTCCATTATTTATGTTGTTGTTTTTTAGACAGGGTCTCACTTTGTAGCCTTAGCTGTCGTGGAACTCACTCTGTAAGCCAGGCTGTCCTTGAACTCACAGAGATCCAACTGCCTCTGCTTCCTAAGTGCTGGAATTAAGGGTGTGCACCACCACTGCCTGACTCACACAAGGCAAAGGGTAGAGGCCACAGTTGCTGTTGCACTCTGAGATATTTCGTCAGTTTTGGTAAACTGCAGCAGAAGAACAGGAGACCTTAGATAACATGCAGGCCGTTTGTAGAGGACAACTGTGTGCTAGTGAGGCAGGTTTTTTTTGTTTTTGTTTTTCTGGTTGGTTCAGTTTTCTTTCCTTTTTCTTCTTCTTCAGGGATGTTTGCAGGCAAAAGAGGAGGAATGAGGTCATATGGAATGTGAAGAGCAAATATATTATTTTGGCCTTGGGAGCAGCAGCTTTTGGTTTTTGTTGGGTAGAAGAGATCTGCAGAGAAGATGGCCGATGTGACAGAATGCGAGGGGCTATAGTAACTGTGTCTGAACATGTGAACTACAAAGGCTTAAGATACGTCAGTTTCCATGCCTGTTACAGCATTTCAAAAGAAAGGAAAAAAAGAAAGAAACTTTTAAAAAGATTAAGTTAAAGCCTTTAGCTTTGGTATTGTGAGTGACTGAAGCTGAGCTCTCATCTCAGGATGAAAACCAACTGTTCACTTAGATTACCCTTACGTCCATGTTCTGACCCTTCAGAATCTTAGAAGTTTTTCTTCTGAAATTGAACAGGGGAAAAAAATCTTAAGGGGAATCCAGTGTTAGTTCCATAGATTCATTGGCATTGCTGTTCAGTACTCCACCCCAAACTGAAATTTTAGGGTGCTCGAACAGCAATATTTGTTACATGTTGGCAGAGACCATTCTCTCAGCATTTGTAGCAGAAACCGTCTGTGGAAACAGTTTTTACTTAAGATGAGAGAGTGAGCTCATTTTATAGTTCCTAGTGATAGAGACTGTTGCCGTGGAGTCCTAAATCAGATTGGCCGACCTAGGGGCCAGTGAACAGGTAGACCATAGATGATTTAACCTTGCCGAATTCCTTTATTTGTGATTTATTACATTAGTACTGACTGAATGTAGAGCTGTGAAGTGAGACATTTCAAGAATGATAAAAGGTGCTTTTCTCAAAAACTGTTAAATCTGAATACCAGAACTTTATTTTCAATGGGATTTGATTGGGAGATGAAGCCTCTACCTCATATTTGAAATATTTAAATATCATACTATTATTCTATATTATATTTATCATATTTAAAGTGCACTCCTTCCGTAATTACTGGACTTCCACTGAGAAGTTCCAGTTGTCTTGGTATCTGACCTTACAGAAAGGATTAGTTGGAGTTAGCGTTCATGTTTTCCATCCTCACTTCCCTACCTTGGTCATTAGTTACTTTCCTATTGCTGTGAGGAAACACTACAACCAAGGCAGCTTATAAAAGAAGGCTCATGGTTCCAGAGGGTTAGAGCCCATGACCATCGTGGCGGAGAGCACGTCAGCAGGCAGGCAGGCAGGCAGGCATGTAGCAGTAGTTGAGAGCTTACATGGTGAGACAGCAGAGCTAGCTGGGAGTAGTGTGTGCCTTTAACACCCAACTCCTAGTGACAAACCTCCTCTTAATCCTTCCCATTCTCATTAAAACCACCACAGTCAGAGCTACTTCCACACCCTCCCCAGACAGGGTTTCTCTGTGTAGGGTGTCCTAGAACTTGTTCTGTAGAGCAGTCTGTCCTAGAACTCACAGAGATTTGCTTGCCTCTCTCTCCCAGTGCTGGGATTAAAGGCATGGACCACCATTGTCCCACTAGTTACTCTAATTTTTTTTTCTTTTTTCTCGAGACAGGGTTTCTCTGTGGCTTTGGAGCCTGTCCTGGAACTAGCTCTGTAGACCAAGCTGGTCTCGAACTCACAGAGATCCGCCTGCCTCTGCCTCCCGAGTGCTGGGATTAAAGGCGTGCGCCACCATCACCCGGCTCTAATTTTTAATTTAATTTTATTTATGATGTGGGAGGGTTGATGTGTGCCATGGCAGACATGTGGGGGTCAGACGACAACTTTGGGGGTCAGTTTTCTCCCTCTGCCGTGTGGATCCTAGGGATTGAACCTCACCTTTATTTTAAGACAGGGTCTCATAGATCTCAGATTGGCCTCAAATACCTACATAATTTAGGATAGTTTTGAATGTCTCATCCTTCTGCACAAGCTCCTAAAATGGGATTAAAGGTGTATACCATCAGAACCTGGAAAGATGGTTCAGTGGTTAAGAGCACTTGTTGCTCCTTCAGAGGACCCAGGTTTGATACCCAGCACCCACATGGCATCTTAGAACCTTCATAACTACAGTTCCAAGAGATCCACAACCTCTTCTGGTCTCTGTAAGCACCAAGCACAAACATGGTACATAGACATATATACAAGTAAATACCCATATGTATAAAGTAAACACATTTAGCTCACACAGTTTTTAGAAGCAAATTTTGAATGGGATTGTCATTAATCCCTTCCTTGAGAGAGAGTTGTAAAAAAAAAAAAAAAAAATCCCTCTCTTAGTTTGGGAAAGCAGCAGGTCATTTTGAGAAAACATTGTGCAAAAGTTAGTTTGCAGCCAATTTTTTTTTGTTAATTCTATGAGCTAGTGTTTCTCTCAGTAGCCCAGGCTAGCTTAGCACTCACATGTACAACCATCCTGAGTTAAATTCTACCCTTCTATTTACAGTCTTAAAATATGTAATTCAATTACTTTAATTCATTTATTTATTCACTCATTTAAAAATGTACCCTGATTATAAATTGTGAATAACACACAGTAATTAATGCTCATTGCTTCCCAGCGGAAATGTTGAGGCAAGATCATAAGTTTGAGGTCTGCTTGTTCTAAACTTAGTGAGAACCTATTCCCAAATAATGTTTAAAAGGGTTGGAGTTATAGCTTATGTCAGATCATTTGTTCAACATGCTTGAGTCTGCCATTAGCCTAGAACAGACTGAGCCACACAGCAAGTTCCTGCCCTCCCAAAAAAAAAAGGAAAGAAAAGAAGAGGGTCTAAGGATGTAGCTCGGTCAGTGGGTGCTTGCCTAGCATGCACAAAGCCCTGGGTTCTACCCTTAGCACCACCACCTAAAACCAAATTTTCACACACCTGAAAACCAGCTCTTAGGTGGGGTCAGGAGGATCAAAAGCTCAGGGTCTTCTACTTCACGAGTTTGAGACTATGCTGAGCTAAATGAGACCTTGTCTCAAAAAGATAAAAAAGGATAACAACTCATATAGAATCTCAAGGAAACACAAATATCTTTACAAACAACAACAACAGCAAACAGTTGGGAGAGGGGAAGCTGGGTGTGGTGGTCCCTGTAATCCCAGAGCTTCAGAAATAAATGACACAAGGAGGACTCAAGCCTTCCTGGAGTGCAGTAATCCAGCTGTGGTATCTACACAGCACATACAGACCAGGAGAATAAAGAAACCCCTGGGGCTTGAGAACAGGCTCAGTTCCTATCACCCACATAGTAGCTTACAACTGTCCGTAACTCCATCCTCAGGAGATCTGATAACACAGCCACCAGATGCGCATGTGGTGCTTATATATACATGGAGGCAAAACACCCATGAACATAAAAATAAGTTGCTTAAAAAAAAAAGAAAGGAACCCTTGGATATACATTAAATATACCATCTTTTTTTGAGAAGGATACCAAGATCATTTAGTAGGAAAAGGACAGTATTTATTACAACACATGATACTGAATAACTTTATATTCTTTTCTGTAAAAATAAGGTATCCCCTTTCCTAACGCCGAACACAAAAATAACTTCAAAATGGGCCAAAACATTTTATATATAAAACCTAAAAACATAGACCAAATGCTTTATGATCATGTATTTGACAGTGATTTTTTAGATATGAGACCAGAGTGGCTGGCAACACAGGGACAAAGTAAGTATAAGTAACTTGAACTTGATGAAAATATTTAATAGATTTGTTCATCAGAAGATAGGAGTAGCCAAGGAAAAAGCACACTATGAAATATTTGTAAGAAGGGAAGGGGGGACAGAGACAAATACTCATGAGGGATCAGTATCCCAACCACATACACAATTCCCAAAACTCAACAACAAAAAGAGAAAATTAAAAAGTGAGTAATGGGTCAGGTGGTGGTGGTGGCGCACACCTTTAATCCCAACACTCAGGAGGCAGAGGCAGAGGTAGGTGGATCTCTGTGAGTTTGAGAATGACCTGGTATATAGAGTGAGTTCCAGGACAGCTGGGGCTACACAGAGAAACATTGTCTTGAAAAATCACTTAACTGGAGCTGGAGAGATGGCTCAGAGGATAAGAGCACTGGCTGCTCTTCCAGAGGACCTGAGTTCAATTCCCAGCAACCACATTGTGGCTCACAACCATCTGTAATGAGATCTGGTGCCCTCTTCTGGAATGCAGACATACTGAGGCAGAACAATGTATACCAAATAAATAAATAAATCTTTTTTTTTTTTTTTTTTTTTTTTTTTTTTTTTGGTTTTTCGAGACAGGGTTTTTCTGTAGCTTTGGTGCCCGTCCCGGAACTAGCTCTTGTAGACCAGGCTGGCCTCGAACTCCAGAGATCCGCCTGCCTCTGCCTCCCGAGTGCTGGGATTAAAGGCGTGCGCCACCACCGCCCGGCAATAAATAAATCTTAAAAATAATGTCTTGAATAAGGCTTATCCAAAACTCACACTGAAATATTTTTTTTAAAAAATCACTTACCTTCAAGTAGTTCTCACTTTCAGAAGAAGTATTTACCTAAAATGAAATTTTATTTTCATTTTCATATATGTGTATGCATGGTTTGTGTATGTGTGGGCATATGTATATATGAGTGCATATATACATATGTGTATTTGCATGTGGAAGCCTGCGGTCAATATACAGAATTGTCCTGATGACTCTCCCACCTTATTCCTTGAGGCAAGGTCTTGGTCTTGCTAGGCATCTTTCTCAGTATGTCTTGTCACTGGCTCTTGTGGCTGGACTACCTTAGGCTGACCACGAAGGCCCCCATCATTTATGTGTGCTCTCACTACTCAAGTTTGCAGGCAAGCACTTTTACCACGGATCTATGTCCCCAGTCTTTGTTTTTGTTTTAGGCAGGCTCTCACTATGTTGCCTGGGCGTTGGATTGAGCTCAGGTGATCCTCTTGACAGCCTATTCTGTGTGGACTATAAGCATGTACCACTATGTGTATCAGAAATTAAAGTAATTGTTTAACTTTTTTATCTGCAATAGGGCCTTGTTTGTCCTAGGCTGCTTTGATTAATTTTATATCCAAGGGAGACCTTGAACTTGTGCTCCTCCGCAACTGTCTCTCCTAGTGCTCTAGTCACACCTGTGCATCGCCATGTCCAGCTTTAAAGGTGTCTTATATGGACAAGTATTGGGCCTGGAACAGTGACTGCTCTTCAGAGAACCAGAGTTTCATTTCTGGTACCCACATAGTGGTTTATAATCATGTAGCTCCATTCCAAGGAGATCTGAAACCTTGGCCTTCAAGGGTGCTATTTGCACAGAGTACAAAGGCATACATACAGACAAAACACTTATCTACGTAAAATTAATTAATTAAAAATTCTTTAGAAATGAGCCGGGAAGTGGTGGCACAGACCTTTAATCCCAGCACTCGGGAGGCAGAGGCTGGTGAATCTCTGAGTTCAAGGCCAGCCTGGTCTATAGAACTAGTTCCAGCACAGGCTCCAAAACTACAGAGGAAACCCTGTCTCGAAAAACAAAACAAAACAAAAAAAACTTTGAAAATGAAAATATAAAATAGCCGGGCAGTGGTGGCGCACGCCTTTAATCCCAGCACTCGGGAGGCAGAGGCAGGCGGATCTCTGTGAGTTCGAGGCCAGCCTGGTCTACAAGAGCTAGTTCCGGGACAGGAACCAAAAGCCACGGAGAAACCCTGTCTCGAAAAAAATCCAAAAAAAAAAAAAAAAAAAAAAAAAAATATATATATATATATATATATATATATATATAAAATAAGTCAGGTGCATTGGTATATGCCTGCAACACAGGCATACTTTAAAAAAAAAAAAGAAGCAAGCCATGAAAGTGGATAAAAGAAAATCTTTGTCTTGATATCTTGTATGATCTAATTAAATTTAAACAGACAAGGGCCTGATGTCTGTAGGATAATGATTCAGTACCAGTGGGGAAGGGCCAGTACAGGGTACTACTTCTGAGTGGGACTCTGTTACTGGGCATGATGGTACACGACTGTAATCCCAGCACTCAGGAGGCTGAGGCAGGGACATCCTGAGTCTGAAGCCAGCCTGGGCTACAGAGCAATACCATGACTTTGAATTTTGTGTTTTGTTTTGATTTTTATTATTGTTTGAGACACGGTCTCCTATAGCTCAGGTAGCCGAGGATAAACTTGAGCTTCAGATCCTGCTACCTTTACCCTCCAAGCTTTGGAATTACAGATGTGCACCCATCATCCCCAGCTCATTAGATAATAACTAATTATCGCAGTTAGTATTGTTGCTGGCCTACTGCTATTAAACTGATGACAGTTGATTTCTGCAACCCCGAAATGGCTTGGTGTAGCTATCATGAAATTATAATATGTGTGTTTGATGAGCCTTCCTGGTCTATAAAATAGACCATACAAGAGAAGGGAGAGTTTAGCCTGTAGTCTCTCTCTTATTTCAGTGAGGCATTTATCATGCATGCCTTGTACCCACATAAGCCAGTAGACAGCTCAGATACCCTAGAACTAAAGTTGTAGACAGTTATGAGCCACTATGTGGGTGCTGGGAATTGAACCTGCGTCCTCCGGAAGAACAGCCAGTGCTCTTACCACTAAGCCATCTTTCCAGCCCCTAAAGAAATCTTACTTTGTTGTTTGAGTGTCGGTGCTCATGGATGCCAGAGGACAACTTGTGAGCTCTCTCTTCACCGCTGAAGTCTCAGGTACTGAATTCAGATCAACTTCCTAGACAGCAGGCACCTTTTTTCAGCCAACCATCATCCCAGAGCAGCATTTAACTCTGTGAGGCTTGCAGTTATATTGCTTTTGGTTTTGTTTTATAAAGTAGAAATAACACTACACCTTAGGAGTATCAAGTAAGATACACAGTGTCTTAGTTAGGGTTTCTATTGCTGTTGTATAACACCATGACCAAAATCAACTTGGGGAGGAAAGGGTTTATTTCATTTTGCTGCTTATCATCATCCAGTGAAGTTGGGACAGAAACTCAAGCAGGGCAGTGTACCTTGAATAATACAAACCCAGAAACAAAAATTGAGGTTCAACCTGAAAACTAGAAAAGCAAAGCAGCCAAACCACTAGAGAAGTCTTAGCTCTACCAAGACTGGGCGACATCAGACTACGCAGACTGAGCCTCTCTCTCGCCTCCCATTTTATATTCCCTCTAGTGCTGGGATTAAAGGCGCACGACTCCCTGGTACTGGGATTAAAGGTGTGAGCTACCACCACCTGGATCTGTTTCTGCATTGATCTCAGGTAGCCCAGGGTGGCCTTGAACTCTCAGAGATCCATCTTCCTCTGTCTCCCAAATCTTGGGATTAAAGGTTTGTGTCACCGCTGCCTGACCTCTAGTGGCTTAGCTTTGCCCTTCTGATCTTTAGGCAAGCTTTATTTATTAAAACATAAATAAAATATCATTATAGGACAAGACCTGGAGTCAAGAACTGAAGCAGATACCATGGAGGAGTGCTGCTTTCTGGCTTGCGGCCTGAGGCTTGCTTGGCCTTCTTTTTTTTTAAATACACTTGAGTACCAGCTCATCCCACCCCACCCCCACAAAAGAAAAGAGAGAGAAAGAAACAAAGAAAATAAGAGGTTGCAGTACACGAGTCTCTGATGTTTTATTATTCAGTATCTTTCATTTATTCTCTGACAGTTTCATACATATATTTAGTGTATCTTAATCATTTCCATCCCAACCCTCCACTCTCAATCTCCCAGGACACTCCTGAGCATGCCCTCTTCCCACACTGGATCCAGTTAGTGTTTCCTGCTAGAATGCCATCTAGGTGAGAATTGACCAAAGAGAAAGAAGTCTGTTGTGGCTCAGCAGTCTGACACAAGCCCCATTGTCCACGAGCAGGCCTGAGCAGCAGGCTCTTTTGAAGGAAAGTGACTCGCAGAACCAAGGAAGAAATGGGCCAGGTGGGAGCTTGGTGCCTGCACCCTGATTTGAGTGGTGTACAATACAAATTGAAAAGTGGAAGCCCGGTCCTCAGTTCCCTTAGGCTTGCTTGGTCTTCTTGTGTTTTCCTCGATTCCTTACCAAAAAAAGCAGCTGGCAGGCAACTCCCAGCAGATGATACAGTATGACCTCTTCTATACTTTCTTTTCCCATACCCCTATCCCAATCCCTGTCTATATCCCAGTATCCTTTGTTCCTATTATTTAATTCTCGAAAGTTTTTTTTTTTTTTTTTAAGGTTTTCATTCTCTCTCTGTTTCTTGGGCATTTATTTGTTAGTGGAAACAGGGGTTAATGGATGTCAGAGGAGAGTTTGCAGGAATTGGTTCTCTGTCCATCATGCGGGTTCTAGGGATCCAACTCAGGTCGTCAGGCTTGGTGGTGAGAACTTTTCTTTACCCATTGGTCCATCTTGCTGATCTTTAAGATGTTTTGTTGTTGTTTGTTGTTATGTGTATGCGTAGTTAGATAATATAAAATACACAGATGTTAAATATCCAGTTAATGAGTTTTGACAGTTGTATACTGCACCTATAAAGCCACTCTGCAGAGGCTCTTAGCAGTTAAGAGCACTGCTGCTCTTACAGATGACCAAGGTTCAATTCCTAGGACCCCACATGGCTACACACAAGCATCTGTTACTCCTTTTCCAGCAGATCCAGTGACCTCGCCTGACCATCACAGGACCAGAGACATTTGTCATGCCTATACATACATTTTGGCAAACACTTTAAATTAAATCTTAATAAACAAGGGGCTAGAGAGATGGCTTAGTGGTTAAGAGCACTACTGCTCTTCTTGAGGGTGTGGGTTCAATTCCCAGCACCCACATGGCAGTTCACAACTGTCTGTTACTCCAGTTCTTGGGGATCTGATACTCAAAACACCAATGTCCATAAAATAGAAATAAATAAATAAACAAGAAAAAACATTACTGCAAACAATTTCATTATTTCTTTTAGTTTTGGTTGCTTGATTTTTTTTTGTTTGTTTGTTTGTTTTTGTTTTTGGAGACAGGATCTCAACCCTGTAGCCCAGACTGGCCTGATGGTAATCGTCTTGCCTTAGCCTTCCGAGGGTTTACATTATAGGCATGAACTACCACATCCAGCAAGATAGAGTATTTGTATTAATTTATGAATGGGCTCTTACTTTCTCTTATCAGTTCTTAAAACAACCACTTTCTGACTTAATCATCAAAGATGAGTTTCACTTATCCCTTTCCTTTTTTTGTTTTCTTTAGATTTACTTATTTAATAAATTTAGATTTATTTTATTTTTGTGAATGTTCTGCCTGCATGTATATATGTGTACCATGTCAAAGAGGGCATCAGATGCCCTGGAAATGGAGTTACTTACAGTTGTAAGCCCCCGTATGGGTGCTCAGAACTGAGTTGAACCTGAGTCTTCTGTAAAAAATAACAAGTGTTCTTAACTGCTGAGCTCTTTCTCCAATTTGCTGTGAGACAGGATCTTACAGTACTGTTCATGTATATGTTCCTTCTTCCTCGACATACTGTGCTGAAATTATAGTTATATATTTAGCTTGGTTTTAGTCTTTTTTTAATAGTTTATTTATTTTTATCTTATGTGCATTGTTGTTTTACCTGCATATATGTATAAGAGTGTCTGGTCCCCTAGTACTGGAGTTATAGACAGTTATGAGCTGCTATACGGGTCCTCTGGAAGAGCAGCCAGTACCCTTAACTGCTGAGCCATCTCTGCAGCCTCTTGGTTTTATTCTTAATCTGCATGTAATTATGTAGAGAGACAGGTGCCTACTGAGCCATCTCACTGGTCCAGTAAATTTTTAACATATTACTTTTGAGCAGTTTGCTCTTCATACATGAATGAGTAAATGCCTGGGAAACTTTACCAGAAATTTACTACAGGGTAAGTCAGTGTTCTTAGTACCAATACTGTCATGTTTGTATTCTCTCTAGCTGACATTCATTGTGAAGTGAGAGCTGAGGTGATGTCTCCTATAATGCTGCACTTAGGACACTAAGGCGGAGTGCTGTAGAGTGCTGTAGACCCATGGCTAATCTGAGACACATAGCAGGCTCCTGGGGAGAGGGATGGTGAATATGAGTCTGCCTCTCTCTCTGAGTATTCCCTATCTAATGTATTCCCTTTGCTCCATTGCTTTGCAGTTGTTTATAGAGTTTATAGAAGAATGTATTGTTTCACTGTGTTCTGGAAGGTACTGATGTGGCAGTCAAAAATTGATGGGGACTGTGTAGTATTCTCTGTGAAAGAAGTGGTTAAATCTTGATGTCCAGCCGCCCTCCCTGCTCTATCATGTGTCTTCATGCTCCCAGCAGCTGCTTGTGTGCCGCTTTGAGCCTTGAGTATCTCAGAAGATCCTCTGCCTTAGAAACTGTGCTTTTCTAAAAAACAGTATGTACAAGTAGTTTACAGGGTGCTCATATGGGCTCTCCTGGGAGCTTCAGATATTTGCTTTGTTTTAGTCACTGTTGCATATGAAATAATCTTTTTTTGTTTCTTCTGCCAAAAGTAAAATCTCCCAACTCCTTAATTTCTTCTTTATGCCAAATAAACCATCAGAAGGGAAATTACTTCCATGCCTTCTACTGTCTAAAGTCATTCTCACTTTAAACCTTTTTTTTTTTTTTACTTTTTATAATTTGGGGCGTTTGTGTAGTGCAAAGGCCAGGGCACATCAAGTACCAGGGAGCTTGTCTAACTCTACCATCAACACTAGAATGGGCATGTGCAGCCCTGGCTGGCCTAGCAGTCATGTATACACCAGGCTGGCTTCAGATTGACACAGACCCACCTGTCTGCCTCCTGAGTGCTGCGATTAAACATAGACGGCCACACAACTCCTGGCTCGTGCCTGCTGTTTTGATTTGTTTTAATTTGGGTTCTGAGTATTTGAACTCAAGACCTCATGCTTATACAGTAAATATTCTTACTCAATAAGTCATGCCATAAGTTCCTGCTGTTCTTCCTTTTCAGTATTTTTTAAAAATTAATAAATTGACTTGCCATTAAGTTGTAATTTCATTTTTGTGTCTGTTCCGCCCAGCCCGCCATCCGCCATGAAGTTTTATTACTAGGAATTACCTTAATTAAAGGTTATTTTAAGGCAGAAGTGTGGTGCACACCTTTAATTCTAGCACTCGAGAGGCAGAGGAAGGCGGATCTCTAAGTTCGAGGCCAGCCTGGTCTACAGAGTGAGTTCCAGGACAGGAACCAAAAGCTACGGAGAAACCCTGTCTCGAAAATCCAAAAAAAAAAAAAAAAGAAAAAGAAAAAGAAACACTTGTGGGTTATAACTTTCTATAGAATGTTGCTGGGCAGTGGTGGTGCGCGCCTTTAATCCCAGCCAAGTGAATCTTTGTGAGTTCAAGGCCAGGCTGGTCAAAGCTACAGAGAAACCCTGTTTCAAAAAACAAAAAAAAAATTAAAAAAAAAAAGAAAGAAAGAAAGAAAAAGAAGAATTTAAGTGAAGACTGCACCTTCATCTCCTGGCACTCAGGCTCGAATAATCACACAGAAACTATATTAATTATAGCACTGCATGGCCAATGGTTTAGGTGTACTCCTACCTAGTTCTTATATCTTATATTGACCCATTTCTATTAATCTGTGTATCTCCATGAGGCTGTGTCTTACTGGGAAGGTTCTAGCATCTTTCTCCTTTGGCAGCAACATGGCATCTCCTTAACTCCACCTTCTTTCTCCCTGCATTAAGTTTAGTTTTCCCGCCTAGCTCTGTTCTGCCCTGCCATAGGCCAAAGTAGCTTCTCTACTTTTATTAGCAATGGTAATAAAACATATTCACAGCATACAGAGGGGAATCCCACATCAATAGAAGCCTGTAACACGCATCAGTTAATCAGTATATCTAGAACAGTATTTTATTTCCCCCATCTAGATGGCATTGGGTACATTCAAGGTGGGATGTCCATATACAACACCTTCCTCCTCTCCCCCTGCCCAGTTTAAACTTAAAAGGCTCAAGGGGCTCTCTCCTTCAGCTCCAGCCTCCCAGGTGCTGAGAATACAGAAATACGGGAATGCCCAGCTGTCAACTGTTTTTTGGGTTTGTTGTTGTTGTTTGTTTGTTTGTTTTCTTTTTGGAGACAGGGTCTATCTGTGTATTCCAAGCTGTCCTGGAACTAACTGTGTAGACCAGGCTGGCCTCTGCCTCCCAAGTGCTGGGATTATAGATGTGTACCACTATGCTCAAAATAAAGAGTTTTTATCTCCCTAGGCAAACTAGGTTTCTAACAGCTGCTTGGGAGCTGCTACCAGGCAGACAACAGTAATCTTGCAGGCAGTTTAGCTTGTATCCGATGAGGCTACCTGTGCTGCTTGGGAGACTGGGGTCTGACCCTTTAAATCGATTTGAAGGATAAGAAAATGTTGGTTGACAACTTTCTGGAAGCATTGCTAATCATTTACTTATTTAGCTCAGATTGTAAAGCCATACTGGGAATAAATGTGATTGAATTCAGGATCAAAATATACTCAGTGATGCGATCCCTGTAAGAAGTAGCATTTATGAGCATTCTTGATGCTGAGAGAGTTTGGCCTCAGCAGTAAAAATGTGGATCTATGTGCCTTCGGGAGGCCAGAGTTTCGAGCCCGCCGCCGGACTGCGGGACGCGCGGGAGTGGCGCGCGGCGAGGCTCGCTGTCTGAGGAAGACCCAGAGGAAGGAACAGGACATTTGGAGGCAGAGGACTTGCTTCGGATCCATGCTTTTTCATTTGCTAATTCTGTGAGTTGGGAACATAGATGCAAGGTGTCAGCACTGAGGATTTGGCTAACACAAGCTTTGTTTATTTTCCTCACCACTGAATCTATGGTTACCCAGAAGTCATCAAGCAGTGTGGTTGCATACCAGAACAAGGAAGTGCTAGGAGCAGCACAGTTGATACTAACCTGATGGCCACCTGAGAGCTGATGAATGAAGAAATTAAGAATATATATTTAGAAAACTTTAAGAAAAAAAGATGTGAATCTATCTATAGAGCATCTTCTTAGATCACTTTGGGAATCTACAGGAAACAGATATTTCCCAGGCAGTGACAGTACGTGATGAGAAGCCACCCTAGTCATACATAATCTATGTCCTTGGGAGGTGGTAGATTGACTGAACAGAACAGTGAATAGCAAAGCTAAGATTTTCTCCTGCTCCAGGAAGATACTCAATCTTTTTGGAGGACAGATGGTTAGAAAGTTCTTCTCTTGTAGTGCACTTTCAGCTGTGTGAAAGGAAGAATGTAAGATGCTGTGCTGCTGGGTGATTGAGCTGCTTTTTAATAGTCTGTATCTTGAAGCTGCTAACAATTTTGTGGTTTGTTGTAGCTGTGGGAAGTAGTTCTTCCTTTTGTTAAAGAAGGGTGTTTCTGGTGAAGAATAGAGCTTTATGATACATTATTCTAGAAAGAATCTAGTGATTTAAGTAGTACAGCTGGAAATATGAGCAGATTCTGTAGCTGACAGCATATAAAGTGTCAAGAGAACTCAGAATTCATCTTGAATTGCTTTAGAACCGAACTCGGGTGAATATCAAAATAATTATGCTGAGGAAAATTGCCTAGACAGTGTGATTTTATTTCTGTGAAATTCTAGAAAATGCATGTGGCTACTTGTTCAGTGATAGAATATGTGCTTAGCACTACTGAGGTCTGGGTTTGGTCTGCAGCACCCAGTATCTAGAAAATACAGTTTAATTTGAAGTGATGGGAAGCAGACCACATATGGCCAGGGGTGGTGGAGAGAGAGGGAGAGCTATGAAGTTAAGAAGATAAGAAAAGAAAGCTGGGTGTGGTTAATACATACTTTTAAACCCAGCACTCAGAGGCAGAGGCAGAGGCAGTAGGATCTCTCTGAGTTCAAGGCCTGGTCTACAGAGCGAATTCCAGGACAGCCAGGGCCAAAGAGAAACCCTGCCTCAAAAATAAATAAATAAATAAATAAATAAATAAATAAATAAATAAATAAATAAAATTAGTTAAATGATAAAATAAAAGAAATTAATCCAAGGGTGGTGTTTACCAGAGGAATTTTTTCTAGCTTGTAGGGAAACTGCTGACTCTCTGTGTGTGCCGGTGTGTGTGTGAAGCTGTACCTCTCATCTATTGCCTTTGGTGTTTCTCAGGAGCCCATAGAAACTGCTGTGTCCTCTGCAGAACATGTCTAACAGTCACACTACTCAGGAGACTCTGGAGATAATGAAAGAATCAGAAAAAAAACTGGTGGAAGAATCTGTAAGCAAAAACAAATTTATAACTAAAACTCCAAGTAAGGAAGAAGTTGAGAAAGAGGGTGAAGATACTGGTTTGCGCCAGGAGACACAGGTAAGGAGTGAGTGTGTGCTGTTTGTAGTCCTTTAGCTTGAAGAGAAGCAGAAAATGGTCGGAATCTATCAATTTCTGGTATGAGCTCTCCAGAAACTTAACCCAGAGCCAGGCGTAGTCTTGCTCCGTTGTGTCCTGCTTTGCTTTTGGTTGCTGTGATAAAACGTTTAACAAACAGCAGTTGAGCCGGGCGGTGGTGGCGCACGCCTTTAATCCCAGCACTCGGGAGGCAGAGGCAGGCAGATCTCTGTGAGTTCGAGACCAGCCTGGTCTACAAGAGCTAGTTCCAGGACAGGCTCCAAAACCACAGAAAAACCCTGTCTCGAAAAACCAAAAAAAAAAAAAAAAAAAGCAGTTGAGGAGGAAAGGGTTTATTTCAAAAAGCAGTTGAGGAGGAAAGGGTTTATTTCAGCGGACAGGTTACAGTTTATTGTTGAGGGAGCCTCCAGCAGTACCTCAAGCAAAAACCATGGGCTTGTGAAAGAAGGCTGCTTACTGACTCTTTCAGTATTGTTCCTGTACAGCCCAGGCCTGCCTGTCTAGAGATGGCACTGTCCACAGTGGACTGGGCCCTCCTCTGCCTCAAGCCCGCCTTTAATCATAGCGTACAGAGA
Organism: Chionomys nivalis; assembly: GCF_950005125.1. Classification (NCBI taxonomy): domain Eukaryota; kingdom Metazoa; phylum Chordata; class Mammalia; order Rodentia; family Cricetidae; genus Chionomys; species Chionomys nivalis. The sequence goes on along the minus strand of NC_080110.1, from coordinate 29,486,313 downwards.
CAGAGGCAAATGGATCTCTTGAGTTTGAGGCCATTATGATCAACATAGAAAGTTTTAGACAGTCATAGTGAACAAGACAGAACAAAACAAACAAAATCAAAGAAAAAGAAGAAAGGAAAATTTCTCACGTGGCCACGGGTCAGTCTGATGAAGGTAATTCTTCGGTTGATGTCCTTGTCCCAAGTGACTCTAGGTCTGAGTCAAGCTGGTGCCCACTGTGACAGCTTACAGTCCCTTAGGAAGTGAGTCCAGGGTCATCCTTGGCTATCTAGCAAGTTCAGGGCCAGGCTACCTGAAACCTTGTCTTTCAGAAAGAAAAGAAAACCACCCTGTATAAAGAGTCCATGATGAAATCAAAAGAAGACAACGACATCTCAATCTGTTTGGACCTGAGTTCACCGACTCTTAGTATATTTGCTGCATTTTCCTCTAATTCGAAGCTGTACCTTTGCTGTACACGAGGAAGCTCCCCAACTTTCTTGAGGCATATCATTCAATACTCATCTTAATATAATTTGGATTGCTTCCTTGTACACAAAAAAGGAATAGTTTCTAAAGTGGTTTCAGAAAGTAGCATAACCAACTATAAGGTTTCGATCCTAATACATGAACTGGCTATGTGGGAGCTTAGCCTGTTTGGACGCTCACCTTCATGGACCTAGATAGAAGTGGGAGGACCTTGGTCTTCCCGCAGGGCAGGGAATTTGGACTGCTCTTCAGTATCGAGAGGGAGGGGGAATGGAGTGGGGGGAGGAGGAGTGGGGATAGGGAAAGGGGAGTGGGGGGAGGGGCAATATTTGGGAGGAGGGGGAGGGAAATGGGAAAGGGGACAGGTGGAAATTTTATTTAAAAAAAGAATAAAATAAAAAAAAAGATTTGTGCTGAAAGAGATGAAGACTAGAAGAGGTCCAGTATGATCTGAAAGGAATGCAGGGTTAATAAAGACTTTCTGATAACAACCTAAAAAAAAAAAAAAAAAAAAAATTAAAAATGGCCAGCACAGCATCCCCTTACATCAAAGCAGGCTTCCAGGTGTTCTTCTGAGTCTCCTCAGGCAGACCCATTCTTCCCTTCTCTTCAGATCCAGGAGAACACTTCCCACCCAGGCTGCTTTGGTGCAGTTCGGCAGTATTGTCCTGCCCTTTGCTGTCTGAAGCCTGTCTGAGGTTCTGACTGCTAAGTTTTCTTCTGTCAAAGGCACATTGAGCTCAGTGCTGGGAACCTGGTGGGAAGCAAGGGAGAAGTATAGCAGGGGATGTGGGAGAGGGTCTGTCTTCCCTTTATTAATATAGCAAGTTTAAGCTGGCAGAGCCCATGGTCCTGGAGCTCCTGGCACCATTGTTTGCCATTATCAACATGGCATCCTCTACTTTAGTGCTTCTCAACCTTCCTAATGCTGCAACCCTTTAATACAGTTCCTCATGTTGTCGTGACCCCCAACCACAAAATTATTTTGTTGCTACTTCATAATTGTAATTTTGCTACTGTTATGAATATTAATATAAATATCTGTTATGCAGGAGATCTGATAGCGACCCCAAAGGTGTTGTGACCCACAGGTTGAGAACTACTGCTCTACCTCAAAGGGAGGGATCTACTGCATCTCTGGTAGCATCCGCAAGCAATGAGAAGATGCGGGTGTTATCTCCACCAGTTACTTACTCTGCAGCTTAGATTTGCAACTAAAAAGCAGACCCGCACTAAGATAAACAGTGCACTCTCCTGGGCCAGACCATGGGGCGGCTGTACTCCACTGAGCACAAGGGACAACCTACACTTGGATTTTTTATTTATTTGCTTATTTATGTTTAGTGTTTTTTGTTGTTTGGTTTTGTGTTTTAGACAGAGTTTCTCTGTGTAGCTCTGACTGTCCTGCAACTCACTCTGCAGACCAGGCTGGCCTCAGACTCATATCCATCTGCCTCTAGCTCCTGAGTGCTAGGATTAAAGGTGTGTGCCACCACTGCCAGGACTATTTTTAGTGCTTTTTTTTTTTTTTAATATTTATTTATTATGTATACAATATTCTGTCTGTGTGTATGCCTGCTGGCCAGAAGAGGGCACCAGACCCCACTACAGATGGTTGTGAGCCACCATGTGGTTGCTGGGAATTGAACTCAGGACCTTTGGTAGAGCAGGCAATGCTCTTAACCTCTGAGCCATCTCTCCAGCCCCTATTTTTAGTGCTTTTAAAACAGGATTTCATGTAGTTCAAGCTGACCTTCAAACTTGATATGTAGTCAAGTCTAAGCTTGAAGTTCACCCTTCAAAGTGCTAGGATTACAGCTGTGTGCTGCTACCATGCCCAGAACCATCTTGATATACAGTTAGATATATGGATAGACAGATACAGATATAGCTAGATGGTATAGTGTTTTGTCTATGTGTTTGTCCTCGTACAGTACTTTGTCTTCAGAGGCCAGAAGAGGTCATTGGATCCTCTAGGACTAGAGTTAAACATAGTTGTTAGTGTCCGTGTCCATGCTGGAAACCGCACCGGGGTCTTATACAAGAGCAGCAAGTACATGGTGCACACCTGCATTTCCAGCATTCAAAGGGCAGAGACAGGAGGGTCAGGCTGGCCTGTCCAGGCTACGTATGACACTGCCTTAAACAAAACAAAAAGTTGCATATAAACACATTTATTAAGTCTTAAGAGGCTGGTGAAATGGTTCAGTGGTTAAAGGCATTTGCCACAAAGCTGGTCTACAGAGTGAGTTCCAGGACAGTCACAGAAAGATACTGGGCTGGCCTTGGAGTCACAGCAGTTTGCCTGCCTCTGCCTGGAATTGAAGGCTTGTAGCACCATGCCCAGTGTATTCAGATTCTGAGCCTTGTCTAGCTAGCCTGTTAAAGAGCTCTTTTCTCCGTGGTTACTCTAGTTTTCTTCTGTTACACAAGCTCAGTTTCTGTGAATCCTTCGTTTCATGCCCAAGGATGAGATTAGTCTTTTATTATAAGCCTGCAAGATAAACATTAACTCTATCAAAAGCCTGATTAAAACTGGAATTTCAGTTTAGAAGGTCTAGAAACTCAAAGCATAATTTTTCAAGACAACTTAATTCAATAGGCCTTGCCTCTTTTAAGTATTAAAGCAACAGCAACATAAAGGGACAAATTAAAGTCCGACAACTTCCTAAGACACTTGTTCTCCAGCTGTCTGCTCTTCTGTTGTCTTCCCTGTTAGTTTGCCAGATCTGTGTTCTGTATGCTTTTCTCTCTGTTTGCTTATATGTGTCGATTGTCATTCCCCACCCATCCTTCCAGAGTATGTGGGGACAGTTTGCCACAGTTCCAAATATACTCCAGCCTCCATTGATGCCAAGAATGAATCTTAAATATGCAGGACAGATACTTGATGAGTGTTTAATTATATGCTGTCAAGATTACATGAAAGATAATAATTAAATGAATTATTATTCAATTATCTTTTGAACTCCTGTTGTGTATACTTCTTAAAGATAGACGGTAAAGAAAGAGCATTTTAGGTTTTATATTTCCTAGGAGGCACTCTTCTTGTTAAAAAAATATCTGTATCTTGATATACAAATAGTTTGTAGGGCTGAAGACCTGCTCCCCTTCTCACCTGACTCCTTTTGCTCCCACCAGAGGAGGTAGAGCTACTACCATCTGTTGGAGCTCTTGTTCCTTTTACAGACCCTTTGCTCTTGTTACACACCCTGGATCCCTTAGCAGTTCCTTAGGACGCCCTCTGTCCTCTTCTGGTTTTCAACCATGTTCTTTCAGCAGCAATGAAAACACTTCCTCTCCTCTTGCTTCTCTCTCCCCTCTTTCTTCTGTGGTCTTCCCAGTGAACTGACTGGTGCTGTCAAAGAAGTCCTTGTTCTGAGTTGAAGCCGAAAAGTTTAAAAGAGAAGAGGCTTTTTTATTTGGACCATGTAACACGTATTTTGGGAATTGGTTATTGGAATTCAGAACAGATTTTACATGGAGATTTAATGGTACAAAATGAGGGTTCTGAGATTCTTTTTAGAATGGGTAAGCTATTATGTTAACATATACTCAAGTGTGCTGTATTAATAACCAGCTGAGGATGGCCTCTTAATTGGACTTTCTGCCTTTATATTTATAATCCCTTTGGGTTCATCTGTTCTGCTGCTTTAGAAAAATGATTGTGAAATAAGGAACTGATTATATTAATTTTCTTCAAGCTTTCTGTGTATCTTACTGCTTGAGGCTAGGTCTCATCTTCTCCATCATATGACTTAGCCCTTTAACTCCAGCCATCACTTCTAGCATTCTGTGCTTCAGTATTGTCTGTTTCAGAAATGAGAGTTGAAAAGTTCAAGGAAAGTGTGATTGTGTATATGCCTTCTCTGCCTGGTGCCTGATATTTGTTAGGCTTTAACCTGGGTTTGCTTCATTATGGGAAGTAGATGCATATATTATTAGTAGAGGTAGACACTTATACAAGTTGAAGGGCAGTTTAGCAGCACTTTAGAAAGATTGTAAAATGGACCATTGATCTACTGTGTTAATGGATAGACTCAAAAACATGGTCACTGTACTAGTAAAAATTAGAAACATCTTAATAATATATAATTAAAGGGGTTGGTAAAAATAAACTGTAGCATAGCCACACTATGGAAAAAACAAAAACCAATATATATTCTGTGGAATGATATCTGTGAAAGTTAATCATAAAGTTCAGAGTAGTGTATATAATTGATTTTTTCAGTGTATATATTTATAGTAAGCTTATATATATACAAGTCCATAGATAAATTTAAAAGAAATTCAGTACTGATAGACTATTGAGGAAGGAACCTGGTCAAGTATTTGCGGGGAAAATATGAAAGTACTCAGTATTTAACTGTTACACCTTTTGAATGTTCGTGCCGTTTGTAAGTTTACCTCCTCGAAAGGTCAGTGAGAAATACTGCTCTGTGTTGTGGACTGCCCATCCTCCCTCGTCGTAGCATGCCTCTCCACTGACTAGTTCTCCAGCATTTCTTACCCTCACCCACCATCCCATTTCTCCACTTTGTGCTGCGGCAGAGTTATTTAACTTGTAAAGAGGACAAAAGAAAGAGAAATCCTGACCTCACCAAGACCATGCTGATATTCTGCCTCTGTCTTGTCTGACCTCCCCCATCTTCCAGCCTCAGTTTTTTCTTTACCCTAACCCTTCCTCAAAGCCCCATGATGACTTCTCACATGCTCAGAAGTCTTAGCAGGTACTTACTTGTTTGTTTGCCCCACGCCTGCCTCCAGCATCACCCTTCCTCTTCCTCGGCTGATGCCACACTCCATATCTACGTTCTCTCCTCTTTGTTTTGGAGTGCTTGTCCCTGTCTCCCATCTTCTTTGTTTTTTATCCTGTCTTATACCACATTTCTTACCCAAAGAGGCTACTAGACCACCACTGGAATGCTTAGAACTAGGAGAATTTTCTTGTTTTAGAAGGGAAGCATTGCTCAGGAGGCAGAGGCAGGTGGATCTCTGAGTTTGACACCATCTTAGTTTACATGATGGGTTCTAGTACAGCCAGAGCCATGTAGAGACCCAAGAACGGGCCAGGGGGACACACAGGAAGGAAGACTCTCCGTCTCATTTCTGTAACCACAGGGACAGATGTTCTGGGTGTATCAACTCGGAACTCTAGATGCCTTGTCCTAGAAATATGTTACGGGGCCAGGACATGGCTCAGCAGGCAAAAGTGCTCTAATTTTGATCTCTGAAACCCACGTGGTAGAAGAACACAGACAACTCCTGCAAGTTGTCCACTTGCTGCCACTACATGTCATGGTGCTCATGTACACACACACACAATAAAATGTAATTTTAAAAAACGTTATTGGGGCTGGAGAAACAGACAACTTAGCAGTTAAGAGCACTGGCTGATTTTCCAGGACCCAGGTTTGATTCTCAGAACCCACATTGCAGCCCACAAATGTCTTCAGTTCCAGTTCCAAGGGATCTGATGCCCTTTCCTGGTATCCATGCATACTACACACACACATGTGGTGCACAGACATACATGCAGGCAAAACACTTTTACACATAAAAAAATCAAATTAAAACATTTTAAGAAATAAGAATGTTACACCTGGGTATAGTTGCACACACCTATAATTCCATTGCTTGGGAGGTTGAGGCAGGAGGAGTGAAATTCTAGAGTAGATTAGACTACTTAGTGGGATCCTGTCAAAAAAGAAATGGAGGGAGGGAGCTAGGGACATAGCTCACTTAGTAGAGTACCTGACCAGCATGCACATAGTTCTGAGTTTGATCTCCAGTGCTACATAAGCCAGGCGTGTTAATGGATGCCGGTAGTTCAAGGCCAGCCTAGGATACGTGAGACCCTGTCTCAAAATGAGAGAAAGACACTGAGGAATCATATTTTATTTCCATTATGGATTAAATAGACTTCTGTGAGCAAGCTTACAAGAAAAAACATTTCATGCTCTGGCAGTGCATACAGTCAGGAGAGGATTCCATGATTTGTCTAAGACTTTCATCAATATACAAAATAACCTAGGAAATTATTATCATTTTATTCTTTGTTTCATGGTGAATGGTGCTTTGAAAGTAGAGGGGGATACAAGATCAATTCTGTATGGAGTTAGAATTGGGCAACAACCACGCCAAGTGATTTTCACCATAGTATAATGGCAGTTAAAACCAGTTAATAATGAGTATGCTGTTGCTGATGTTAATGTGCATTGCTTAGAAGTATTGATTTCCCCACCTTTCCTGTTTTTTTTTAATCCTTTTCTAACAGAGGCGGACATCCAGCCATGGTCATGCCAGGAAGAGAGCCAAGGTGAGAGCTCTTCTCCCACCTCTTACTCTGTGACTTCATTGTCACAACTTCATTGTCACACCTTTCATGAACCATCTGGGTTCTCAGATCACAGATAGGCAGAGCTTTCTTGCCTGCCTTTTATATCTCAGTCATGAGCGTCCATCACACACTGTGTGAACGTAGTTGCATGTACTTTTTTGTTTGTTTTTCTAGACAAGGTTTCTCTGTATGTAGCCCTGGCTGTCCTGGAACTTGCTCTGTAGACCAGGCTGGCCTGGAACTCAGCACGGATCAGGCATGCACCACCACCACTTTAATGTTGCGTGCATATTTACATACATTTCCTACTGAAAAGTCTGGCTCTTTTCACTCCTATTCAGGTCTAGTCTATATCTGAACCTGAAACAATGCCTGAGAAGACTCCATGGAGCCTGAGGGTATTTGATATTGTTTATACTGATTTCTCTGCTCACTCCTGGCTTCCCTAGGAGAATGGTTGTCTGTATGAGTTTTAATATTTACGAAATTCTCCCCCAGGACAGCTAGAGGTACATAGTTAGAACCTTTAAAAAAGAACAATAGTACTACTTATTAGGAACTGCAAGTCATGGAATCTAAGAAGGTATTTCTAAATATTCACCAAAGGAATATATACGAACTGTATTTTTGATGTTTGTTATGTTTTTCAGTCTAATTCCAAGCTCAAGTTGGTACGCAGTCTGGCAGTGTGTGAGGAATCCTCCACTCCATTTGCTGATGGGCCACTAGATGCCCAGGTAGGTCTTTTACAACCTGAGTATGGCACATTCTGAGCCTGGCAGTTGTCGGGTAAAACATAAGAGCAATTACAACATGGACATCGGACCTTGAAATCAAGGAAGAAAGTATGTTGTTTTGAGACAGGGTCTTACATATCTCAATTAGCCTCAAACTCTTTATGTAGCCAGAGATGACTTTGATACTCCAGCCCCTACCACTACCTCCTGCGTGTTAGAATTACAGACCTGCACCACCAAGACTTGCATGAAAGGATACTTTAAAGAAAAACTCTTTGGGACTGAAGAGATGTGTCAGTGAATAAAAGTACTGGCTGCTTTCTAGAGGATCCTGTTTAGATTCCCAGCATCCACATGACAACTCACACCTGTCTGTAACTCACACAGACATACATGTAGGCAAAACACCAATGTACATAAAATAGAAATAAATCATAAAAGGAAAGAAAAGCTCTTGTGGTATTACATGGTGACAGTGGGCAGTGTGAGTCTTGGTATCTTGCTCACGTGGCAGAGGACCCAGGGCTGAAAGGTTTTCTGCCACACCCTTCCTCTTCAGTGATCTACCTATTACCATCCAGTTCCTTTTTTTTTTTTTTTTTTCTTTTGGTTTTTTTAGACAGGGTACCTCTGTGTAGTCCTGGCTATCTTGGAACTCACTCTGTAGACCAGGCTGGCCTTGAACTCACAGAGATCCACCTGCCTCTGCCTCCCAAGTGCTGAGATGAAAGGCACACACCATCATTGCTTGGCTTACCTTCCAGTTCTTACAAGTATAGCCAGTGCAGCTTCATCTGTAATGTCCAACAGGAAAAGGTTGCCCTCTGCACACTTGGTGGAACAAAAATCCAACATAATTAGCAACATACACTCTTCTCTAAGATTAAGTTTGGCATAACAGGATATTAACATGTAGAAGAATGAAAATAGACCCATATCTATCACCATGCACAAAACTCAAGTCCAAATGGATCAAAGACCTCAACATAAAGCCAGCCACACTGAACCTTATAGAAGAGAAAGTGGGAAGTACACTTGAACACACTGACACAGGGAATCACTTCCTAAATATAACACCAGTAGCACAGACACTGAGAGAAACAATTAATAAATGGGACCTCCTGGAACTGAAAAGCTTCTGTAAAGAAAAGGACACGGTCAACAAGACAAAACAACAGCCAACAGAATGGGAAAAGATCTTCACTAACCCCACATCAGACAGAAGTCTCATCTCCAAAATATACAAAGAACTCAAGAAATTGGACACCAAAAGAACACATAATACAATTTAAAAAAAAATGGAGTACAGACCTAAACAGAGAACTCTCAAGAGGAATCTAAAATGGCTAAAAGACCTTAAGGAAATGTTCAACATCCTTAGTCATCAGAGAAATGCAAATCAAAACAACTCTGAGATTCCATCTTACACCTGTAAGAATGACCAAGATCAAAAACACTGATGACAACTTATGCTGGAGAGGTTGTGGGGGAAATGGAACACTCCTACATTGTTGGTGGGAATGCAAGCTGGTACAACCCTTTTCGATGTCAGTGTGGCGCTTTCTCAGAAAATTAGGAAACAACCTTCCTCAAGACCCAGTAATACCACTTTTGGGTATATATCCAAAGGATGCTCAATCATGCCACAAGGACATGTGCTCAACTATGTCCATAGCAGCTTTGTTTGTTATAGCCAGAACCTGGAAACAACCTAAATGCCCCTCGACCAAAGAATGGATAAGGAAAATGTGGTACATTTACACAATGGAGTACTACACAGCAGAAAAAATAACGACAGCTTGAATTTTGCAGGATAATGGATGGAACTAGAAAACATTATTTTGAGTGAGGTAACCCAGACACAGAAAGACAATTATCACATGTACTCACTCATAGATGGTTTTTAAACAGAAAACAAAGAAAGCTAGCCTACAAACCACAATCCCAGAGAACTTAGACAACAATGCAGATACTAAGAGAGACTTACATAGATCTAACCTACATGGAAAGTAGAAAGTAGAAAAAGACAAGATCTCCTGAGTAAATTGGGAGCATGGGGACCTTGGGGGAGGGTTAAAGAGGGGGCGTCTAGAGGCAGGGAGGGGAGCAGAGAAAAATGTAGAGCTCAATAAATATCAATAAAAAAAGAAAAAGATTAAGTTTGGGCTGGGAAGATGACTCGGTGGGTCTTTCAGGGCTCTCTACTGCTGTGAAGAGACACCATGACCACAGCTAAGGAAAGCATTTAATTGCAGCTTGCTTACAGTTTCAGAGGTTTAATCCGTTGTCATCATGGCAGGGAACATGACATAGCTGAGAGTTCTACATCCAAATCCAAAGGCAGCAGGAAGAGAGAGCCACTCGGCGTGGGCTTTTGAAACCTCAGTGCCCACTCCCAGATACTTCTTTCAACAAGGCCACACCTCCTAATCTTTTCAGATAGTGCTTCTCCCTGGCCACTAAACATTCAAATATATAAGCCTATAGTGTTCATTTTTATTCAAACCACCACAGTGGCCGGGCGGTGGTGGCGCACGCCTTTAATCCCAGCACTCGGGAGGCAGAGGCAGGCGGATCTCTGGGAGTTCGAGGCCAGCCTGGTCTACAAGGGCTAGTTCCGGGACAGGCACCAAAGCTACAGAGAAACCCTGTCTCGGAAAAAAAAAAAAAAAAAAAACAAAACCACAGTGGCTAAAGCCTTGGCATGCAAGGACTTCATATGCCCAGTGTGAATTTTCCTACGGTGAGATAAGAGGCAACGACTGAAAAATTGCCGGAAGCTAAACACTAGATAGTTAGCATGGACACACCACTACACACAGGAAAGCATGTCTCAAGCAAGGGTCTCTGACCTCTGGAAATAAGACTTTTATTTTAGGCCATCAACTCATAAAATATGACACAGTGACATATTAATTATGAAAACTCGACCAATAGTTTAGACTTGTTTCTGACTAGCTCTTAAAACTTAAAGTAACCTGTTTCTATTAATTTATATGCTGTGACATAACTCATGGCTTGTCAACTCATCTCTGCATCTGAGTGGTGACTCCTGGCATCTCCATCCTTCTTCCCAGTGTCCTCTATACCTGGATATGCTGCCTAGCTATTGGCCATTCACCCTTTTACTAAACCAATAACAGTAGCACACCTTCACAGTGTACAAAAAGATTATTCCACAAGAGACCTACACAAGTATATTGTGGCACACACATGCCCATACTGAAACACAAACACTCCTTTGTGTGCACATACACACATAAAGGTTTTTTTAAAAAAAAGAGAAGGAAAGAAAAGATAAAGCTGCCGTCCTGAGATTTGCTTTTGTTGTTATTTTGAGGGATTTAAAAAAGTTTTTTAAAAAAATATTTATTAGCTGGGCGGTGGTGGCTCACACCTTTAATCTTAATCCCAGCACTCAGGAGACAGAGGCAGTTGCATCTCTGTGAGTTTGAGGCCCCTGGTCTACAGAACAAGTTCCAGGACAGCCATAGCTACACAGAGAAACCCTGTCTCGAAAAACAATAAAAAAAAAAAAAGCAAAACAAAAAACAAAATTTATTTTATGTGTGTGAATGTTTTGCCTGAATATATGTCTGTGCATCATGTCCATGCCCACAGAGGTCAGAAGAGGACATCAGATCCCCTGGATCTGGAGTCGCAGATAGTTGTGAGCCACCATATGTGTGCTGGGAATCAACCCAGGTTCTTGCCAGACCAACAAGTGCTCTTAATTAAGCTGAACCATTTTTAGCACACCCAGCAAAGGGTTTACATCTTTTTCCTTCTTTGATTATGTGTCACTTTCTTTTATTTAAGGATATTATTCACTTGCACATCAGCTGTCCATCTGACAAGGAGGAAGAAAAGTCCACAAAAGATGTCTCTGAAAAGGAAGACAAGGACAAAAGCAAAGAAAAGGTCCCAAGAAAGATGCTCTCTAGAGGTGAGGACTGTACCTCTCATCCAGCTTAGCACCTGAGCCACAGTGTGCTCTGTCTCTCTAAATCTCATTTTTTCAGGGGAAAGGTATTTTATTTTGTTTTTGTTTTAGGAGACTGTAGTCCTTGCTTATTGCTGCCCAGGGGCCAGCCTCCAGCAGCACAGGGCTCAAAGGGAAATCCACAGCACCTGCGTGTACTAGGATTTTTTTATCTGAGGGGGGTTAAGGGAAAAAGACACACTCTCTTAATGGTTTCCTTCTTTATTCTCTATTCTTCTGTATTCTTTCTACTGTATTCTTTTTTCTGTAGCGTACATACCCAAACAAACTTTTTCAAGCAATATAGGAATTACAATGTATTTACCTTCTATTTTTCAAGTGAATGATTACAATGAATACAAGTTTAAAACAGCATGTTTTCCATATCCCTTAATATAATTAAACATTTTACCTAGTACAGGTGAAAAAGAAATTATCACAAGAACCCCTGCACATTCATACCCAAGCAGCTTGTTATAGATTAACCTTGTAGGCAGACAAGATAGTCTTCTCAATCAGGTCTTTTACTGGCAGACTGTGTTTTGCAGTTACATAGAAAGAGCCAATTACTTTATTACTCATCTTATAAGGAATCCTAAAGGAATCACAAATCTAAACTTTTATATATGAAAAAGAATTAGTCAGCTCTACTTTAAACCTTTAGGGTACATACCCACTCATCAGTAGGAGATTAAGAGCGGAAATGGGTATAAGGAATTAATCATCACCTATGGTCATCAACAAATCTTCTCAAGAAAAGTGCATCAGCTAGTAATAATTGGGCTGCTTTTTTCTTGTTCCCTGACCTTAACGAGTTCCTCACTCAACTATGTGCTTCTCTAAAACTTAGATTGTCTTCTTGGGTTTTTTTTTTAACCTCAAAACTATTTGACAAAAACATCTTAGTCTAATAGTTTCTTTTCTTATTGAAATCCAACTTCTTTTTTTAAAGATTTATTTATTATATATACAATATTCTGCCTGCATGTATGCCTGCAGGCCAGAAGAGGGCACCATATCTCATTCAAATGGTTGTGAGCCACCATGTGTTTGCTGAAAATTTAACTCAGGACCTCTGGAAGAGCAGCCAGCACTCATCCTCTGAGCCATCTCTCCAGCCCTTAGTCTAATATTTTCAAAGCTTTGTTTCAGCTATTAATGCACTCCGAAAACTGTGAACACATCTCCCAACATTAAGGTTAAAAGAATTTAAGCTAGCTGGGCTACCAAGACTTAATTGTTTTTCTTTTCTTTTTTGGTTTTTCGAGACAAAATTTTTCTGTAACTTTGGAGCCTGTCCTGGAACTTGCTCTGTAGACCAGGCTGACCTCGAACTCATAGAGATCCTCTTGTTTCTGCCCCACGAGTGCTGGGATTAAAGATGTATACCAACACCCCCACCCCCGGGCTCAGTTGTTTTTCTTAATCATTAACCTAAGACACAGTCTATACAGCTCCTCAACAGAAACTCATGTGTTCTAGCTGTGTGGCACTTCCTTGTTTTAATCATCAAAACTATTTAAACTAACATTATTATTATAAATTAAACAGTACAGTTTAAGAAGGAACCGTCTTCATAATAACCCACAGGTAAAAATGCCCAGTAGATCAGGATGTTTCCATGAGAAATACACTACATTGTAGGCAGTGGGGATCCCCCCACACCCATTCACACCATGCAGATACCAGAGAAAGACGGCAAACATGTAAAGGCACAGTAGAAGCAAAAGACATTCTGGAGTCTGTGGTCTCAGGGCCCTGCCTATCAGGGATTCACCGCTTGGTAGGCTGACACCCTGAAGTCAGTTGCCACCTGCCACTCCCCCTACTTGGCCACTGGCATTGGATTCACTGTGTAGACCAGGCTGGTCTTAAACTCATAGAGATCGGCATGCCTCTGCCTCCCAGTGCTGAGTTAAAGATGCCTGGCATCTTCAGTTTTTTTATTCAAAAATTACATTTATTTTATGTGCATGGATGTTTTCTCTGAGTGTATATCTGTGCACCATGTGCACACTTGGTACCCAAGTAGGCCAGAAGAGGGTGCCAGTTCTTTAGGGTTAGATACAGAGAGTAATGAGCCACCATGTAGCACTGGAAATCAAACCCAGGTCATCTGAATGGGCATGCAGTGCTCTTAACTGTTGAGCTATCTCTCCAGCTCCTTCTCTCTTAAATTTTGAGCCAGGGTCTCATGTAGCTTAGCCTGACCTATAACTTACTCTGTGGATAAAGATGACCTTTAATGTATGATCTCTCTGCCTTTACTTCCTGGATCCTGGGATTATGGTATGTGCCACTATGCCTGGCTGTAATGTAGTGCTAGAGATAGAATTCATGGCTCTACATGCTGGGCAAGCACTCCACCACTGTTATCTTTTACTTTTTATTTTGAGACAGAATCTCACCAAGTTTCCTTTGAACTTGTGTGTAGTACAGGCAGGCCTTGGGTTTTCCTGCCTCAGCCTCCTGAGCATCTAGAATTGCAAATCTACAATTTTTTCTTTTCATCGTGACACCTTGGCACCGACTAGTTTTACTGACCCAGCAGTTCCTGCTGACTTGGTTGCTTGAGGGAGCAATTAACTAAGTTAATTAACCTCTATGCTCCTTTAATGAACTTGCCTCAGCTCTTACACAGAACAGAGATATATAAGGCAGTGTTTTCAGTTGTGGTTTTGGTTATGCTCTGAGATAGATGATGGTACGGATAATCATGATAGCGGTCTTCCAGATAACCTTTACATGTTGGTTTGGGGATGGCTGCAGTGTTTTGTTTGCTTAGATGCAGGGTCTCATGTAATTTGGGCTGGCCTGAGCATCTAATCCTTCTGCCTCATTCTCCTGAGTACTGGGATTACCATACTCTATGTTAAGTGGTGCTCGGGATCAAACCCAGGGCTTCATATGTGGTTTTTTTTTGTTTGTTTGTTTGTTTGTTTTTTGGTTTTTCGAGATAGGGTTTCTCTGTAGCTTTGGTGCCCGTCCCAGAACTAGCTCTTGAACTCTCAGAGATCCGCCTGCCTCTGCCTCCCTGGGATTAAAGGCGTGCGCCACCACCGCCCACGAGCTTCATATGTGTTAAAATGAGCCCTTTACTAATACACCTCCAGCCCTGTTAAATGTTTTATAATAAAGATAAACTTCTACTTACTAGACTCTGGCTTTAAACTTTGGGGTGGTAGCAAAAAGACAGAGTCTATAAAAACTGTCACATTTGTGATGCAGCAAATGGCTATGTGGGTAACAGTGTTTACAATGCAGGTCAGTGTAGCATGAGGGCTCCTGTTTGCTTGTTTGTTGTTGGGGTTTTTGTCCTCCCACCAGGTACCCCCAGCTGTTTAGCCCCAAAGAAAATCACACATAGGTCTCCATAAATTATAAACTGATTGGCCCATTAGCTCTAGCCTCTCACTGGCTAACTCTCACATCTTGATTAACCCATTTTTCTGATCTATGTTAGCCATGTGGCTCTGTACCTTTTTTAGTGGGGCAGATCCCATCCTGCTACTTCGGTGGTCTGGGCAGGAGTGGGAGGAATCAACTTCCTCCTTCCCAGAATTCTCCTGTTCTCATTACATCATTTCTACTTCCTGTCTGGTTTTCCTGCCTATATTTCCTGCCTGGCCAATCACCGTTTATTTACAACATGATTAACAGAATACAGACAATTCTCCCGCACCAGGTCAGCCCTGGAATCCACCTAGAGTGTAAAGGAGAAGGCGCTAGAGTTGCGCTCTGATCCCTGTGCCGTGGCATGTCTACTTGCGGGCACACACTGTTCAGGTTTTGAAGAATTATATTTAACAAGTAAATCAAGCAACCTTGGGCTTAAAAAATCATCTATATTGGACAAAGTCCCTGAGATTTTGGAAAATTCAACTATGACTGCTTTTACCTGTAATTTGTTTTTAGGGTTTTTTTTTTTTTTTTTTTTTTTGGTTTTTCGAGACAGGGTTTCTCTGTGGCTTTGGAGCCTGTCCTGGAACTAGCTCTTGTAGACCAGGCTGGTCTCGAACTCACAGAGATTCACCTGCCTCTGCCTCCCAAGTGCTGGGATTAAAGGCGTGCGCCACCACCGCCCGGCTGTAATTTGTTTTTAGTAGGTAGAATAAAACCTGCTTTATTTTGGTCAGGACATTTGACAAATATTTATTAATGTTAAGTAGTATTTTAGTGTAATATTGATGTAATACTCTAACCCAAATTCTTCCATTCTTCATTTTGTTGTAATAGGAGCTTTTGGGGGGGGGGATATTTTTATGTGTATATGTTCGCATATGTAGAAGCCAGAGGTTGAAGTCAGGTGTCTTCTTCTATTGCTCTCTACCTTATTTTAATTTTTTTACGTATTTCTGTGTTTATTAATTGTGTGTGTGATGTATATGTAGAAGTCAGGGACACCTTTCAGGAGTTAGTTCTCTCTTTCCACTGTTTACGTTCTGGGAATCGAGTCCAGATTACCCATCTATGGCAGTAAGCGCCTTTACCACTGAGCCATAACTAGTCGCTCCACCTTATATTTTGAAACAGTCTCTACACTGAACCTAGAACTGATTTAGGCAAACTGGCTGGCCAGTGAGTTCCACAGGCTCACCTGTCTTCATTGTCTGTCCCAGCACCGCTCTTATGTGGGTGTTGGGATCTGCATTATATCCACTGAGCTGTTTCCCTAGCCCATGATTTCTCCCCTTTTTTGCAATACTTGGAATTGAACCTAGGACCCTACACATTCTAGATAAGTGCTTTATCACAGCCCAGAACATGATAGGAACCGTCACAGAGCTAGTAGTAAACATTATTCAAGATTTAATGTTGTGAGCTTGAAGTTTGATTTTGGTTTCCTGTTCTTGGAATTTCTGTTTAGACATTTACTTTTATTTGAAATTAGATACCATGCGAGCAGTTTCATTTCTTTTACATTTCTCTTGTTATGGTGGTTCTAGACTCCAGCCAAGAATATACTGACTCCACTGGAATAGATCTACATGAATTTCTTGTGAATACACTGAAAAAGAACCCAAGGTAATAACATGATTGATGTGAAGGGGGAAGAGATAGGGTAGGGATTGCAGAGCCCTTTCAAGTCAAGCAGCTTTTCAGCACTTCTCTATTACTAGAATATAGAATGTTCATCTTTTCTTAATTCTTCTAAAATATAGTTTTATATTTTGAGGGATCCAGAATACTCACATTGAGATTTCTGTGTTTTGAAGAGTTGAGAAAAATTTTAAGAAGAGTACAGTGACTAAGAAATTTGAAGACTTGAGTGTTTACTAGTTAAAAATCCCAAAGGAGTGAGCTAGTTGACTTGTACATAAGCAAAACCATAACTGTTTTAAACCCTAAATAACTGGGTGGGGTATAGAATAATGCCTATATTTGCAAGCACAAATTATGTGTTTATATGAATATGCTGCTAATAATTAGATTACTGATGTGAGTAACAGAGTACATGGATAGGAAAGACATATAAAGCGTGTGCTTGAGCTGTGTTCTCTGCAGAACATTGGACAGTTGAGGGAGGCTCTTCAGCCTCCGTGCTATGGCCATTGTTAGAGTTTGGATAGACCCCTCAGTTTTTGCGATGAACAAGTTGATTTTCAGCCCCTCCTTTAAATATCTGTGGGAGAGCTCTTTGTTTGTTGTTTGTTTGTTTTAATCTTGTTTAAACAGGGACAGAATGATGCTGCTAAAATTAGAGCAGGAGATTCTGGAGTTTATCAGTGACAACAAGTAAGTCTCTTTTGTGGAATATACATTTAGAGGTGGGGGGGGCATTGGAAAGAAGCTGTGTACTGCTTTAGTAGAAGCAGTCTGAATAGGTTAAACAGCATGTGTATAAAAGCAGGTGAGGTTTTTATCATTTATATAAATTTGAGCCAAAAAACATTCCTGTTGTTTTTAGCAGCTAGGAATGGTCACAGCTCTCACTCCACTTCTCCCATTCCCTTTGACTAACAGCATCAGGTGGTGGCAGTCAGGCCTTAGGAGGGGTCAGCCCAGGGTGGGAAGGGGTAGGGTTACTAGAGACTGGGGCAGAATAATACTGAGAGAGACTTTTTGTTCTCACAAACTAAATATCTGTTTTTTGTATGTCTGGTTCTCCTTAAAAAAAATTCTGTACTCCAAACAAAACAAAACAAAAAAAAGGCCAGGCAGTGGTGGCACACGACTTTAATCCCAGCACTTGGGAGGCAGAGGCAGACAGATCTCTGTGAGTTTGAGGCCAACCTGGTCTACAAAGCAAGTTCCAGGGCAGCTAGGACTGTTAAACAGAGAAACCCTGTCTCGGGGAAAAAAAAAAATCTACTCTAGACACTGTTGAGGAAAATTAGTTGCCTTCTCCTGTTATCTTTTATTTTTTATCCCCGGTACCCCTTCAGTAACCAGTTCAAGAAGTTCCCTCAGATGACCTCCTATCACCGGATGCTTTTACACCGGGTGGCTGCCTATTTTGGGATGGACCATAATGTTGATCAAACTGGGAAAGCTGTCATCATCAACAAGACCAGCAACACGAGAATGTAAGGGGAAACTGTGGACTGGGAAGATCCCACGGGACAGCTGCTATGATAGAAGTGGAGGACAGAACCCAGATGTCTCCTCCAGGGACGGAAGGGTGTTTGATTGATTCCTGCTTTCTGTGAGGTCTTAGAGACAGGACCTGATTAGACAGCACAGACACAGCTGTGAAGGACGCGTTGTTATACACAGAGAGTGCGCATCATGTGGTGCTGCCTTCCTGCCATCCTGATACTCAGGAAAGGTGGGGGGCAGACAGATCAGCACTTCAGGAGCAGATTACAAGAGATGCTCTCTCTGAAAAAGGTGATGGAGGAGAGAAGAGATTACACACAAAGATTCTTTTAAACCTTCCTGTGACTTTTTGGATTCCTGACACCAAAAATCCTCTGAGTAGAGGATATGGAATTTAGAGAGCTGTGCCTAGGGGCTCTCCTCCTAACGTAAAGGTCTTTTTCTTCTTTCTTCCCCACTTCAGCCCTGAACAGAGGTTCTCAGAACACATAAAAGACGAGAAGAACACAGAATTTCAACAGAGGTTCATTCTCAAGAGAGACGACGCCAGTGTGGACCGAGATGATAACCAGGTGAAGAATGGAAAGGGTGGGCCTAAAGAGACTGCAGTAAGAGAAACTGGGAAGGGAGGAGGATGGGGGAGTGGAGAAAATTGAGAATGTCTTAGAATGGAAACATACATAGAGCTGTTATCTGGAGTTGGTTTTGGCTCACCCCTGAGGATCTGACTACAGTTGTTGAGCTGCACGCCACCCTCATAGCCCCAGAGAGACATGGTGCTCAGGTTTGCTGAGTGATCTCATTTGGCCTACAATTCTTTAGGTCTGCCACTAACTTCGAACCACATTTCATTTTGTACAAATAAGGCCCTCCCTGTGTCAGCCTTGCTCCAGCCGATTTCAGTGTTGTCTCCTTCCACCCCAGCACCTCCACTTGACCCCTAGACATACATAGAGAGCTGCCAAAAGCTGCTTTATCCCATTTTCATTCTTATTCTAGCTGAGGACTAGCCTTGAACTGGCAAAGTTATGATCTAATTTAATCAGTTATAAAGGTATATCTGATCCTTTTGGCAAACTCCTTAATCTTTTTCCCACCTCCTACCAAGGTGAGTTAATTTGACTTTCCGTGCTGGGAACTCGGGTCCCTTTGTGGTACACTCCTGTGGAACTAAGAAATTAACAAACTGTCCTATCCCTTCATTTGTGGGGGGTCTGGTGCTGCTCTGACCTCTACCCCTGGAGATAGCAAATGATCAAGGATTAGTTTTCCTAGCTAAATGGAAAGTTCAGAGTTATCCTGCATCTGCTTGGACTCCAAAGGGGAATTGATTTGAAGAGTATGGTTGGGTAGAGCCAATACGCTCTAAGGGTTAGCAACTCTATAACAATGTCTTACTTCTAGAGTCAAAATTCGTTTTCTTGAAATATTACATGGTCTTGAGACCAGTACCTTTCTTGCTTGCTTGACTATTGAAAGGGAGGCCTTTTAAGAAAGGTGTCATTATCTAATGGGGACAAACATGCTGGATCTGATTGAAAGCAAAGAAAACTACAAAAAGACAAATTTTTGTAAAACAAGAAAGAGCCTTTCCATCCTGATGCCCTTCTCTACATTTTCCCAAACCCTTTCCCTGGATCAGGAAGTGTTCAGGCCTAGAGGCACATTGGAATGGAAGGTGATCTGTTCTGTTGTGAACTTTTCATCTCACAGCTTCAAGCTTTGTCTGTAGTAGAGTAGATTCTGTGTGCTTTCTGACTGTGGTATTAGTAAAAACTTAATATTGCTATTTTTCCCTGAGCTGGGCTTTGCTTTAAACATATATATGTTATCTCTTTTGATCCTTTCCACAACCCAGTGTAAATGGGGTTATTAACCCCACTTTACACATAAAATACTGAGTCTGAGATGCTAAGTTACTTGCCTGAAGTCACTTTACTGGGAGTCAGCAGAGCTGGGATTTACCTTGATGCCCCATTATGTTTTCTACTCTGCCACTGGCTTTACAGTGCTAGAGGCTCAGCACTGTTGAGGGTCTCTGTCTTCCTGTAATTGAACTGATGAAAGATGGTTAGTGGGCTGTAGGTCTAAAGAGTGATGAGGACTGTATCTAATCAGAGGCAAGACTTCGGAAGTCTTGGATTGCCTTTGGAAACTGGTAATGACAGAGTATCAGCCTAGAGCAGTGGGTTCTTAGATCTGACTGCAGGTCAGAGCTATCTGTAGTGTGCTGACAGTGGCTCTGTGAGTTCCCTCTCAGAACGCCTTGCTTTTGCAGTCACTGTAGAGAAGGGTTCTCCATACATCCCCCCACAGTGTTCACAGTAGCAGTTGAAGAGGAGAAGCAGTGCTGGGAAGCAAGGTGATGGCTAGCTGGAAGTGGTCATCTGCCCATGAGACATTCCTGTTGCTCACCACACTGTCTGTCAGAGAACATGAAGTCTGTGTGCTCCATTTCCTTCCGTACCCTGTCTGACTCCTCTCCTCTCTTTTCACTGTACTCATTAATCTGCTCCTTTCTCTGTTCATTTCTTTCCGTTTTGTTCTCCTTCTCTTCTATGTTGCTCTGTTCTCTTTGTTCTTTTGTTTCTGTAATTTCTGTCTCCTCAACTCCCTTCAATAGCTATAATTAAGGTGACAGAAATGTTTAGTCTTTTAGATTAGCTTCACCCCTGAGATTTAATGTCTAAGACCCTCTTTGCTGAGTCATGTTTGACTTGGGTTGCTAGGACATGGCATTGGAGACAAAAGACAGGGTCCTATTGAGTGTCAGTTCTGTGAACCTCCTCTACATTCAGCTTTGGTAAACACTTATTTCTTTGCCCTCTTCAGCTTCCTTCTTTCCCTTACTTGCCCTCTAAAGAACGGTTGTTTATTTTCCCAGGGCTGTTGTCTTCATCTTTACTGACTGAACAGTACTTGATTACTCCAGGGAAGCAACCCAACCCTTAAAAAATAGTTGTTGTTCTTGGTATGTGGGGTGGGCGGGGTGTGGCAAGTCCTCTACCATCCAGAAAAGCTGATCTCCCAAACTGCATGGTCAGATGTACCCAGTGAAACCTGTTCAGGACTGAAGTTTCATTTCTTTATTTTCCATTTTTTTGATGGCAACTATAAACTTTCCCGGTTTCTCTTCCTTGCTGGTGTGCAGTGAGCTTGCAGTACGAGGAGAACTTAACTAGCTTAATTCTGCTCATCGATCTAGATCAGAGTTCCATTGCAGGATGGAAGGAGGAGCAAGTCAATAGAAGAGAGAGAGGAGGAATATCAAAGGGTCCGAGAGAGAATATTTGCCCGAGAGGTAAGTGTAGCTTCTGAGAGTTGTCAGATCCTAGCTCTTAGCTCTAACTGTGAATGGGAAGAACCCACCATAAATGTTGTTGGCTCTTTGTATTTCTTTTCCTTTTTCTTTTTTTCCTTTTTTTTTTTAAAACCAACATCAGTCAGTCCCAGATTTGACCTCTAACCCTGAATGTGGCTTATTGGGAAGCTACAGGTTTTTATTTGTATTTTGGAATACATTTTGCTGTATGGTATCCAAAGAGAAGCGAAACTTGGAGTGGCTGAATTTGGTAAATGTAACTAGACCGGAAAGAGAAATGCCTTTGGCAGAGCTGATGATGAAAGGACCTAAGTCTTGGCTAGCAGGGCCTTCTCCAGCTTGCCTTGTAGATTCCCATTGTCTGTTCTGTGCATCTTTGTTTCTCAGTAGAAGACTCAGCATCCATACAGGCTCGACACCCATCTTGTTTAGCCAGCTTGTTTCTAGGCTGTGTTGATGCTTTAGTAAAGTGCTGTTCTGGCATCGTCCTCTACAGGCCCCACATCCC
Organism: Chionomys nivalis; assembly: GCF_950005125.1. Classification (NCBI taxonomy): domain Eukaryota; kingdom Metazoa; phylum Chordata; class Mammalia; order Rodentia; family Cricetidae; genus Chionomys; species Chionomys nivalis. The sequence goes on along the minus strand of NC_080110.1, from coordinate 29,464,416 downwards.
CATGCACAGGGTACTCCTGCTCCCTCAGGTACTGCTTGAATGGGGAGTCTCCTTCTTCCGTTATTTCTTACCTTGTTCCTAGAAAACGAAGGGCTCCATAGTCCAAAGGGCAGCATCACAGAGTCTAGATAGCTTTGTTTTTAAGAACGTGGGCCATTTCAGATGCACTTGTTACCCCTTTATCTGGTTACCTTTGCCTGTTAGTCTAAGAGATGTATAGCTTGTTTCAGGAAAGGTTTTAGATGAGCAGCAGGTAAACAGATCTCCAGAACATGTGGATCCAGATAGGAAAACATCTTACTGTCAGAGTAGCAACAAAGGAAGTTAAATCATGTGATGAACACTATTCCCTCCCACTCCTCTGTCTTCTTCTCTCATCAAGACACCCCTCCCATTTTTATATCACACACAAACACACACAAAACAACGTGTGTGTGTCTTTTCATCATCACCTCACTCAGAAAAATATTGTTTCCAACTAAACTCCTGAACTCCCGTGTGTTTGATCCATTAGCTAGAGAGAGCCAAGTACTTTTACGAATCCTTCCTAGAAAGTGACACACAACAAGCTTTCTGGCCTAGAATTCACGAAGCAACTTCTTACCTTCTATTATGTAGACTTCCATTCTGAGTCAGAAAAGTCTGTCCTCCAAATTAACCCTACTCAGAGAGTTCATACATCACCTGCAAACCATGTGGGTGGAATGAAAGAGATGTCATGGTTATGACCAGGATGACCCTAAATTGTGAATAGAAATACTTACGTAGTAAGCATTAGCTTTTCTTAGCATTTTATATAGGTGAATTCACATCTTCACAATAGGTCTATTATTTTAAATATTTTTCTTATTTTATAAATAAAACACAAAGAGGTTTGGTAACAACCTCTTAAACATTGTAGGTAGACAGTCTGGCTCCAGAGTCTGTGTTCATAACCTAATAAGAGCTACCTCTTGCTAGCTCGCTCTACTCTGGGGTCTTCAGAAGTGCCAGCAATGACAGCCTAACTATCTGCATCCTCACTGACACATGGGAAATGGCTGCCTCACTGTGTCAAGCCCTTTGCAAAACCCTATGATCTGAAAGCACAGACTACTTTTTTAGGACATTGGGGCTACTTATCAACCACAGTGGAACACATCTACCTACAGCCATAAGGAAGGCAGAGTTAGCTCTTCTCTCCTTTTCCCTCCTGATTTCTAGTCGCTCAAGCCTCTGCTAACACATGTATTCTTTGTTAAATCCTCGTGGGTTTATCACTTTCGTTTCAGTACTTCCTAGCTCTTGTAGTAGAGGCCTCGAATCTCAGAAGATCTAGAGGAGGAGAAATGGCCAAAGCCCACCATCCTCCAAAGATTCCATGTGGAGAGGAACCCTCCCGGGCAGAGGGAGTGATTGAGGGTAGAGTGAGGACAAGGAGGCAGGCCCAGAACGGGAAGTGCCAAGAAGGGTGTTCGGATGGAAATGCTGCTGCTGCAGCCTTCTCTAGAGCCTGAGCTGTGTCTTGGGAAAGCTGCCCAATGGAGGAGTCTCTGCTCTGTGCAGAGCCCACACGCTCAACTGCTGGATGCTCTTGGTGCCTTCTTCGAAGGTTTGGAAGTCCACCACAGTGCTCACCTCATTCAGCTCTGTGGCTTTATCAGAAAAAGTGATCCCGGTGGGACGGCTTCAGACTTCTAATGTCCTCATTTTTTCTAGGCTCTAAATGGTATCTGCTGCCCCAGTATCTCACCCATAATGGGGCTCAAGTCAGAGAGCCTTTTATTTTGGGCAAATCAAAAGGGCAGAAAGACAACAGCCACTGAGATTAATTTCCAAAAAAACGAAGTTTCCTTCTCGTGTCTCCCTTCCTTTGAACATTCTTAAAATACAGTATGTTGATTATTACAGTCAGTTAACTAATGTAGAGGTTTAAAAAAAAAAAGAAATAATTAGGTTTGTAACTTTCCCCTTCCTCCTCTCCATGCTCCCTTTATCAACCCTCATTTTAAACATTGTGGAAAGGCTAAAAATGCCAAGTGTTTTCACAGGAAAGGTGAGGAGTCAGGCTCAGGTAAGGCAGTCGGTTACCCTAGCCTTGCTCCCTCTCTCCCTGTTGGTGGGGTGAGAGCTTTGGTTTGAAGATCATAGGTATTGATAGCATCATGGACATCCTTTTCTGTTATGTCTTATTATTTTCTTATGAGTTATTTTCCATTTTCTCCCTCACCTAGACTGGCCAGAACGGATATCTAAGTGATATCAGGTTAGTACCATTCACATGTTCTCTCTTATCGCTTAGCTTTATCAGTGGGGTTCAGAGAATCCTATAATGATGCTATTTTTGTTTTGTTTGTTTTGTTTTGGTGTTAACCAGCAGACTCTGCAAAGAAGCCTTTTCTTCTAGCTCTCACAAGAGAAGGCAGATTTTTAGGTACCCGTGTGTGATCTTTATCTCTCCTTTTTAATTTTAATTTTGTTTTGCTGTAATCTTTTCAGTGTAGTGAGTGGTTTTGCTCAGTGCATGGCTGCTTGTAGAATAATTAAATTTGTGGATTTTGCTTTACTGGATTTCTTTTTCCCTTGGGGGAAAGGCTTCTTCTCAGTGACTTTACTGTTGTCAGTTTCATTGAGTCCTGAGAGGTGGTGTTGGGGACAGCTAGTTGTGTCTGAGACAGGTACGTACCATATCCTCCCTCAGATTGGCTGGAATTGGACATTTTTAAAAGATTCCGACATACACCTATTGTAAGGTAAAAGAATAAGTGTCTGCTGACCACCTTTGCTCTTCTAGGGAAGGTGTGGACAGCTGCTATCTGAACCTACACTAGGGAATAGTTTTATCTCCGGAAAGATAATATATGCACATATACAAATACATATGTGAATGTCTCTTTATATAGTTTTCTCTTTGAGACAATATTAAGCAGAAGATGACCGCAGAAAAGATAGGTATCTGACTCTGTAACTCATTACTCTTTCTAAAGGGTTTCTCCATATTTAAATCCTAAGTATCAAAGGAAACCAGAATATGTCTCATTTCTAAGGCTTTAGTTGTGCTCTCCTTATTGACGTTTCTAAAGCTAGTTAAACTGAGATGCTCAGTGGTCGCCTGTGTAACAGAAGACCTGAAGTCGTTTCCCAGCACTTATGTCTCCAAGGGACCGGATGCCCTCTGGTCTCCACAGGTACTTTCATTCATGTGTACCACATACACACAAAGACATACACACATACACATAAATAAAAATAATCTTAAAAAGAAGAGGAGGAAAAAGAGATTGGGACAATGGAATTTCCCACCCTTGAGATAAAGAATTTCCATATTTTTGAACTTTTTTTTTAAAGATTTATTTTATGTGTATGGGTATTTTGCATGCATGTGTGTCTATGCGCCACGTACATGCAGTGCCTACAGAGGCCAGAAGAGGGCATCGGATTCCCCTGAAAAAAGTTACAGACAGTTGTGAGACCACCATGTGAGTCCTGGGAATCAAACCCAGGTCCTTTGTGAGAGCAACCAGTTCTCTTAACCACTGAGCATCTCTCTAGCCCCTCTGATCTTTTCTATTTCTGGATAGTACCACCCTGAGGTCCATCTGACAACCAGAGGCAGAGTGAGCTTTGCATTGTTAATGGGACCAAAGATAATAGAGTTCTCAAATTTAAAAAAATGAAAATTCTGCTTGATAGTATACACTTGTGGTCGTAATCATCCCATAGTGCCTATAATAGTCTTAACTCCTATGTGTGAACAGTGCTTTCCAGTAGCCAAAGTGTATCTTAATCTTATCTGGTCCAGCTCTCTCAGTATCTTGACCTGGTCAATTGGTTTCCATCAAAGGAAACAAAAGCTGTGTCAAACTGAGGCTGATTTTTGTCCAGTATCCTTTTTCTTGTCCCACCTCAGCTCTTTACTAACATCTCTTCTTCCTCTCAGCCTGTCTTTTATTTGAAGCCCTAATTCACACTCACCCTAAGAGTGGTGCTCTCCTGTGAGCATTAGGCTGTACCCAGGTGCACAGATGAATAGCTCGAGAGTCTGCTGAACAGCTGCAGCCTCACCTCTCCAGAGTTTTGCTTCAAGCTGAGAAATGAAACTGAGTTTTGATTAAAGACCTAGGTAAAGACCAGTGAGATAACTCAGCACGTAAATGCAGTTGCTGACAACCCTGATGACGTGAGTTCAACCCCCATGATTCACACAGTAGAAGGAAAAATCAATTCCTGTGTGTGGGTTGTCTTCTGACATTTACATACACACACAAATAAGCAAATGTAAAGAAAATCAACAGTTAAATAAAGTAGGGTCTAAGGAAATGGCTCAGCAGTTAAGAGCACATACTGATCTTGGAGGGCCTGAGTTCAGTTCCCAGCACTCCCATCAGGTAGCTCACAACTGCCTGTAATTCTAGGGGAATATGGGGCTCTGGCACCTTCTTCTACCTCCATGGGCACCTGCATTGCATCCACACACCTCCCACTAACACCCATATATCCACCTAATCAAAAAAAAAAAACTTTTTAAAAATAAACAACTGAATATAGTAACACACACTTTGGATCCTAGTACTTGGGAGGAGGTGGAGTCAGGAGGATCATTATGAGTTCCAGGGCCAACATGGTCTACATAGCAAGTTCTAGAACAGCCAGAGCTACAGTGAGACTCTGCCTCATAAAAATAAAAAAGTTAGAAGAAGATGTAAAGGTTTAAGGACAGTTTTTTTTTTTTTAACCTAGGTTAGGGCTGGTCATGTACCTGATAGAGAACTTACCTAGTGTACAGAGGACCTGGGTTCAGTCACCAGCACCACGTGAGAGTGGGAACAGCGGTGCACACCTCTAATCCCAGCATGAAAAAGTAGAAACAAGAGGATAAAAAGTGCAAGGTCACCCTTGGCTACACACCAGGTTTGAGGCCTGCTTGGGCAGTGTATATACCCCATCTTGAAACAGTGACAGCAGTTAGGCTGAGCTAGCCTGCGTTCACTCTGCTTTATTAAGAGCATTTTTATTCCCTACCACATCCTCTAACTTGCAGACAACCCAATCCACTCCCAGAATTCAATTTAAATTACTCTCCCAAATTGCCGTACTTTTAGTGAAATGATTATTTGTACAGAAGGAGACTGATCTGCTTTCTCTCTAGCTTCTCTCTCAAGGACACTGTATAAAATTAACTGACAGTCCACACGTTGAGCATTTGACCCGCTCTGCCGTGGGGAACCTGGTTAGGTAGAGAAGCACCACAGCTTCAACCCTAACTCTCCAAGGTACTTAGTTTAAGGTTGCCTCATTTGCTGTCTACCTCAGGTATCAAGAATGAGAACGTAAAAGACAGGGTTATCCTAATACATAATACAATGTTCTAATTGAAGAAAGCCAACAGAATTCATGCTCCAGTGTCTAAGGAGCAGCCTCACCCACAGACACACGTCGTTGCCTTGGGTATCCTGGCTGAGACATAGCTACTGGCTCTTGCTTCACATCTGTTTTTGAACAATCTCTGGTTTATGTTCCCTTTTTTCTCTTAGCATCTGAAGAAAAAAGGTCATGTTTTGGAGAAAACAGGAATATGTTACGGTCCCTTATTCTGACTATATAGAGAGAAGCATGAGATTATATATATTTCAAGTAGGAAATAAGAATTGTCATATTCCTGATCTGTTGTGCCAGTATGTTCTTAGCTCTCCATGGGCAGCACGGCTAATAGAAACTAGGAAAGGACTATAAGCCCCTCATGGCACATACCTGCAGTAAGACAGCACTTGTGAGGCAGAGCAGTAGAATTTCAAGTTTCAAGTCAGCTAGTTCTCAGAATAACTGAGGCAAAGGGCATTTGAAACTCAGGTGATTTGAGTAATATTTTCTATTTGGTTTTGGTGGGATAATGGTAAAAAGGAGGGAAACACACTACCATGAGTTTGCCAAGTTATTCACCAATGTATATACCAAAATCTTTATTATTGTTGTCATCCGGGCACCTTAGGTAGTAGTTGTTAAGTGAAAGTAAAATGAAGGGACTTGTGGACTCTTGCCTTTAGTAAGAAGCACTGAGTGCACAGCGGAAGGACTGAGGAAATGGCTCGGTCTCTAAAGCTGCACAGTCATGAAGATCTGAATTCAGATCCCCAACATCCATGAAGAACTGGATGGCGTGGTAGAACATCTGTAACCCCTCTCCTAGGAATAGGGGTGGAGGCAAAGACAAGAGCATCCATGGAGCTCAATTAGGCCAGCAGCCTAATTGATTCAGTAAGAACCACTGTCTCAAAAAAGAAAAAAAAAGTGGAAGGCTGGTGAGATGACCTAGCAAGAAAAGATGCCTGCCTGCCTTGCCACCAAGCCCCACAGCTGGAGTATGGTTCCTGGGATCCACACCTGCAAGTTGTCCTCTAACATACATCCATACGTGTACACAAAACAAATGAAGACAATGTATAAAACACTTTAGAAAGATGCCTGATGTCTACTTCTGGCCTCCATACACGTGTGGGGGCCTGCATATACACACACAAACACACCTTATAGCACACAAGAACACCGGATTCCAGTCCTCAGCGGCTGTGGAATCTGTTGTGCTGATAGACCAGCACAGAACTTAAGGAAACAACAGTCAGACTGTTCACTGTCATCTTCCAACCCCAGGAAAGATGTTCATACCCAGTACCTCTCCTAGCTCAGGTACATGCTGTCTGGGAGACCTTTTGTGGGATTTACCCATGTCCCTGGCTACCCCTACCTTCTACCAACAGTAACTTCTAGAGTCCCAGAAGTCACAACTGCCCCTTTGCTGCCCTCTGTTCCTTGCATGTGTGAGGTCCCTGCAGGTGTGGGAAAGAGAGAGACCACAGTCAGTCTCAGTCCTGCATATGTGGTTCCCCTCTGCCTTGAATTGGTGTTGGTGCACTTACTGTCCTCCAGATTTGTTACTGTACGTACCTTGTTTGTCTGCCCTCATCTAATCTTAGTTGGCCACCCAGCTAACAAGACGTCCCCCTTCTTGGTTAGTGAAAGAATAAAAAAAAAAAGAACTCTCTCGGCTCTTTTGCTGAAGGGGGGGTGGGGGGTGCTCTAACTACTGTGGTTTCTGCAGGGGGAACCGTGAAGGGCTGAGTCGCACCTCAAGCAGCCGACAGAGTAGCACAGACAGCGAACTCAAATCCCTGGAGCCACGACCTTGGAGCAGCACAGACTCGGATGGCTCTGTCCGGAGTATGCGACCCCCTGTCACCAAAGCCAGCAGCTTCAGTGGAATCTCCATCCTCACCCGAGGTGACAGCAGTAAAGGTGGCAGTGCAGGAAGGATCTCTAGGCCAGGTACTGCAGCTTCTCCCTTTGTCACACCTGCCCTTCTTGCTGGGCTTTTGCAAAGTATCCTTAATAACTCACTTTTGATGACACATCTAGTTCAGTATAGTTTCCTAGAAACTTAAGGCGTTTGCAGAAGAGGAGGAGAAATCTGATTTCTTGGATTTGTTATCCATTCTTTTTTTTTTTAAAATATTTATTTATTTATTTATTTATTTATTTATTTATTTATTTATTTATTATGTATGCAATATTCTGTCTGTGTGTATGCCTGAAGGCCAGAAGAGGGCGCCAGACCTCTTTACAGATGGTTGTGAGCCACCATGTGGTTGCTGGGAATTGAACTCAGGACCTTTGGAAGAGCCGGCAATGCTCTTAACCATTGAGCCATCTCTCCAGCCCCCTTGTTATCCATTCTTAAATCTAGTTGCCTCTTTTTCTTTCAGACTCTGTTCATTTTTAGAAAGGAGGGAAGAAAGACTAGTTGGAGTTTGATTATTTTATGTTATCCAACTGATATAGATCATTAGCTCAGGGCAAAGTTCCATAGTACCTGGGTTTGATTCCCAGCACCCTGGTGCTTACGAATATCTATAACTCCAGTCCTGGGTATCAGATGCCCTCTTTAAGCCTCTGTGAGCACCAGGCATGAATGTACTACACATACATACCTACCTACATACATTCATGGCAGGCAAAATAATCATACACATAAAATAAAATTATTTTTTAAAAAAATCAAGCACACTGGGTGTGGTAGTGCACGCCTTTAATTTTAGCCCTCAGGTGGCAGAGGCAAGCACTTCTCTGTGAGTTCAAGGCCAGCCTGGTCTAGAGTTAGTTCCAGGGCATTACACAGAGAAACCCTGTCTCAAAAACAAAAACAAAAAAAACCTAACAAACAAAAAAGCTAAGCATGAAGGTGTATACTTACAATCTCAGTACTGGGAAGGTAAAGACTAGAGGATTTTTCTAGGCTCACTGACCAACCAGCCTAGCTCAATAAACAAATCCATGAAACAGGGTGAGTGGTTCTGAAGGTGCCACCTTCTGTTGACCATGGACACAGACTCACATAAAGCTCATGTTTCTACATTGCCTACAAGGCATGGTGGCAGCCTGGGTGGCTGAGGCAGGGGGGTCTCTATGAGTTTAAGGCCAGCCTGGTTTATACAGTGAATGCAGGCCAGCCACAAGTACATAGTGAGATACTGTTTCAAAAAGAAAACAATAGGACTAGAGACATGACTTGGAGATTAAGAGCACTGGCTGCTCTTCCAGAGGGCCTGAGCTCAATTCCCAGCAACCACATGGTAACTCATAACTACCTATAATGAGATCTGGCGCCCTCTTCTGGTGTGCAGATATACACATGGAGACAGAACACTGTAGACGTACTAAATAAATTGTTTAAAAACATAATAACAAATTTCAAGCTACGTAATAAAGCATAACTTGTTAGTTTGACATTGTAGCTTCAAATGTCTATCTTTCTCCAGCCATTTCTTGAGTGTGATATTAGCTTTGTCCTGTCTGATTCTGATAGACTTTAGTCATTCCCCAAGTGCACCTCTTCTCTCACCTTCTCTTCCTTGACCCTCTGAGGAATTCCTCATTCCTTGTCTTTGCTGTCACTCAACTTTAGGGACAGTACCACCAATTCTTTTTTCTTACTAGATTTTGTTTGTGTGTTTTCTGAGACGGTTTTTTTGTGTAACATCCCTAGCTGTCCTGGAACTCACTCTGTAGACCAGGCTGGCCTCAAACTCACAGAGATCCACCTGCTTCTGCCTTCCAGGTGCTGGATTAAAGGTGTGCGCCACCACTGCCCAGCTCTTACCAAATTTTAATAGTTGGATATGTATCCCATCAGGAAATCCTGTGCCTTTCAAAAGGCCAAGGTTTATATCCTAAGTTTATTACGTAATTCCTCACATGTAATATATATTTAGTAAAAGTATGTTGTATGTTGAGCCAGAGCAAACATTTATTTCTCTTTATTTAAGAAGATGTATTGGGGTCTGGAGAGGAGGCTCAGTGGTTAAGACTTGCTCTTCCAGAGGGTTCGAGTCCACACCTGTCTGTAGCTCCAGTTCCAGGGAACCCAACATTAGTACACATAAAATAAAAAATAAATAAAACGTCAAAAACAGTGGCACCTTAAAATAAATAGCTAAATAAGTAAATGTGTGAATATGCAAAAGCCTTAGCCTGGAAATGGGAAAATTTGTTGGGTAAAGGTTGTATATATGTGTGATTATGGATGCTTGAAGAAACAAGTTGCTCTCTCATCAGCTTTTGTAAGAATAGTATTATACGGGGGCTGGAGAGATGGCTCAGCGGTTAAGAGCATTGCCTGCTCTTCCAAAGGTCCTGAGTTCAATTCCCAGCAACCACATGGTGGCTCACAACCATCTGTAATGAAATCTGGTGCCCTCTTCTGGCCTACAGACATACACACAGACAGAATATTGTATACATAATAAATAAATAAATATTTAAAAAAAAAAAAAGAATAGTATTATACAAGTTGAGGAGAAAGTGAGAAGAACACAGAGTCCCATAAGGGACCAGGAATCTCTGAAGCTTTCTATTTTCAGCTACATTGTGACACACAGATTTATTTTAGACACATCAGGGAGATGCCTCAACAGCGTCTCGTTTGTGGGGAGTTTTGTTTTTTGTTTGTTTGTTTGTTTGTTTTGAGACAGGTCTTTCTATGTACCCTGACTATCCTGGAACTTACTATGTAGACTAGGCAGTCCTCAAATTCACAGAGATCTACCTGCCTCTCCCTGTAGAACATTTTGTTTAATTCCTAAACCAGACATTGACGTTCAAGGTGGTTCCTGACTTTAGGAAGCAGAAACCTGCTAAGAGGTGGATGCCTATCAGCAGAGAAACTGCAATATGTCTGTACCCTTGCATTGATCTTTGGATAAACGTGGGGCATGGGTAGAAGGAAGTGACAGAAAAGGGCAAGGAAAAAGTAAAATCCTGAAACTGGGCCCTTCAGGAGTAGTTATATGTGTGGTTTGTACTTTTACAACTTTGGGTGGCTCTCCTCTTTGCCTTAGGTATGGCACTAGGTGCCCCAGAAGTGTGCAACCAGGCCACCTCACCCCAGTCTGTCCGGGGCCTTCTCCCTTGTCCTGCCCAGCAGCAACAGCAGCAGCAACAGCAGCAGCAACTTCCTGCTCTCCCACCCACTCCTCAGCAACAGCCTCCCCTGAATAATCACATGATTTCACAGGTGAGTCACAGGCCCCCTTTGCTCTGACTCAAGGAAGCTCTAGAAATGAGGTCATCATGTCTCTTGTCGGAAGTGCTCTACTCCTGCCTTCATTTATTATTTGTTAGGTGCTGGAAGAAAATAATAAGGCACGTGTTTGGCCAAAGTTTTGTTGCTTTGTTCTGTTGAGACAGCCTCATCTCTCCTTCCTGCCTCCACTTCCCAGGTGTAGGGATTACAGACTGTACCGTGCACTGGGCTAGCCTGAGAGCTCCGTTTCGTTTTCCTCCTCTCTCTTAGACACTGGGTCTCTGTGTAGCCCTGCCTGGCCTGGAACTTGTTATGTAAATGAGAAGTTCATCAGCCTCTGCCTCCTGAGTATGGAGATTCCAAAGGTGTGTGCCTGACAGTTTTTCCCAGTTTTTACTGAGAATTGTTAGATCTTATACTCCACACCATGTTTCTGCTGTGATCTTTAAAGTCCTGTGTAGTTAACAAGGTGATTTTGTTCACTATGCCTACATGTGGAACTTGAAAAGTGCTCGGCCCCCCTTTCACCCCATAGGTTGACTGATCCATATGTCGATCCATAAACACATACTTATTTATTGGTTCAGGGGCAAGAATAACACTCAAGATCCACAGCATATTATCATAAGACATAAAATACCAGACAGGTGACATGCCACATGTGGGAAGGAGGATCAAGGCTTGAAGATAGCCAGGCTACATAGTGAGCTTGAGGCTAGCATGAGTTGCAGAGTAAGACCTTCCTTAAAGACATAAAGACCCCAAAACTTGTCTATTTGACTTGACATTAAAAGAGCCATATCTTCTTTATGGTGGAGGGGCAGCTCACACCTTTAATCCCAGAGCTCAGGAGGTAGAGGCAGTTGAATCTCAATGCATTCAAGACTGGCCTGGTAGTGAGTTCTAGGGCAGACAACGCTACATAGTAAAGCCCTGGTTGATGTTGGTGTTAACCAGGGTTTGAGAAACATATGCTTCTGTGCAGACATGAAAGCCATCCGCATAAGAGCCAGGTCTTAGCCGGGCGGTGGTGGTGCATGCCTTTAATCCCAGCACTTGGGAGGCAGAGGCAGGCGGATCTCTGTGAGTTCGAGACCAGCCTGGTCTACAAGAGCTAGTTCCAGGACAGGCTCCAAAACCACAGAGAAACCCTGTCTTGAAAAAGTAAAAAAAAAGAAAAAAAAAAAAAAAAAGAGCCAAGTCTTCTCTCAGTTCGTCATGGAACTGTCCTGCCTATAAAGAATAAGAAATATTCTGAGTAGCCACTTGCTGTCTTATAAACAATTGTTCATGACTAGAGCCCCATGTTTTGTCCTCAGGCATTCTCTGGTAGGCAGAAGCCCATTTGTCTAGACTTCTCTGCAACCATTTTCAGGTGTTCTTTTTTTTTTTTTTTTTTTTTTTTTTTTGGTTTTTCGAGACAGGGTTTCTCTGTAGCTTTGGAGCTTGTCCTGGAACTCCCTTTGTAGACCAGGCTGGCCTCGAACTCACAGAGATCCGCCTGCCTCTGCCTCCCAAGTGCTGGGATTAAAGGCGTGCGCCACCACCGCCCGGCTTCAGGTGTTCTTGTACCTGCCAGCATCCTTCATCTCCCTGTGCAGTCCAGCATGGCCTTAGATAGAGCTCCTCTCTAGATGCAAAAGTCAGTTCCAGCCTGGTAGCCGTGCCCTGGAAAGTCAGTTGGGAAGATCCCAGGATGACCCACCATCTGCCCCATGACATCGTCTGTTAGCTTGGGTCCCCACTAAGGCATGGCATGTGTGTAGGTCCTCTGCTCTGCCTGGGAATGGGTAAACTTACTCCCTCCAGCCACCTCCTATTGTTGTTTTATTTCACTTGCTAAGGTTCCAGCTTGTTTTAGTTTTTTTTTTTTTTCCTGAAATGTATTTTAATACAGTTTTGTTCCCTTTCTCTCTCTTAGTCTTTTGTCTTTTCCTTCTACCTGCTATCCACACCTAAAAACACAGTGAGAATGGAGAAGGGATAAGGAGATAGAAGGAAATAGTGAGTGGTAGGCTCTAACCCCAAACTTGTACTCAAGTCCTCCCCTGCTCTGGATTCTGCAATTCAGTGGATGAGTTGTTGGTGTGCAGTGGTGTAGGTTGGGGATTAGGTCTGTATTCTCTCAGAATGATACTCTTGAGATTAATCCTGGTCACACAGTCCCAAGAGAATCTACCCTGGGTAAGTTGCAGTGTCCTAGAAACGTGTATGGTAGCTACTGAACTGAAACTGCCATCTGACATTTGTTTCCCCCACACACACACACCTTTTACCTTCTATCTATCCCTTCCTTCTTACTGGTTCTCTCCCTCTTTCTTCTGTGGTACCAGACTTCACACCTGAGGCCTTTCCTTCCTGTTTCCTTTTCTTGTGTTGTCCTAATGACTGTCAGCACTATAGGGCTGAGAAATTGCACAAAAGTCATTCTTGTTTGGTTCCTCGGATAGTATAATGATTCAGAAATGAAGGAAGTGGAACGCTTGCCACTGTGTTGTAAACCTTTTGGAGAACTCTGAGAAAGGGATAGTTACCTTCAGTGCCTAGAAGAGGCGTTTGCTGAGGCCCGGGGCTGTCCTGGCAGAGCAATACTCTGCCCCTCTTGAGAGGTTTCCTCTGTGTGAGCAGACATGCATCTCATGGGGCCGTGTTTGTTCTGTTGATTTAGGCTGAGGTGAGTGTTGCACAGAGTCCCTTTAGCCCTGTGACTAGAGTCTTAAGACACTGTAGAGCTGTTCACTTTACCCAGACTCGCCAGTAGGTGGCAACGGATGTCCTTGTGCTCTCTTAGACACATCCTGGTTCTGGAATTTGACTGTCCAAGAAGATAATAGTAGAATAACAACAAAAAATAAAAGCCAAACAAACAAAACCAGTGCAGTACCTGGAGAGTGGTTCAGCAGCAAACAGCAGTGGTCACTGGCTGTTCTTACAGGTTCATTTCTACATCTACATGGTAGCTCCCAACCATCTGCAGTTCTGGTTCCAGGGGAACAAGTACCCTCTTCTGTCTCAGTGGGTGTTAGGGACGCAAGTGGCACACGGTACGCATGCAGGCGAAACATCCATTACGCACTTTAAGCTTCCTAGCTAAGGGAATCAGAAGAGCTCCATCCTCCCCACCCCCCTTCTCTCTTCTCCCCCTTCACTCCAGAATCTTTATTATGTACTCCTGACTGTCCTGGAACTCCCTGTGTAAGCCTGACTGGCCTCCAGCTCTCAAGGATTCGCCTGTCTCTGCCTGAGTGCTGGGATTAAGGTGTGGGCCACCATTCCCAGTTTCAGTCTTCATTAAAACTCACAAGGGTGTGAAAAACAAGAGTTCATAAGGCCTGAGCCAAGGTAAACTTCTCCCAGGAAGGGGAGGACAATAGCAAATGGAGATTAAAAACCCCCAGCATTTGTAGCTGACACTTGGCAGCTTGGCCAGCAGTTACATTTAGAATGCGATAGAAAACAAGGACTGTCAGGAGTCCAGGCTGGGGCAACATTCCTTTCCAGGGTATTTGGGACTCTCAGTAACTTTTTAAAAATCCCAATGTCAAATCTCTAAGGATTCCAGTTCCCTTTGGGGAGTCTTACAATTCCCTTCCCTTCATCCCTCTCCACACTCTTAGTATAGACTGGTGTGAGCACATGTCCTAAGGAACTGGATTTTGATGGAGGTGGGTCTTGTATTAATCTGTTGTTTTCATTGGTTAATTAATAAAGAAACTGCCTAGGCCCATTTGATAGGCCAACCCTTAGGTGGGTGGAGTAAATAGAACAGAATGCTGGGAGAAAGAAGCCGAGTCAGTGAGTCGCCATGATTCTCCCACTCCAGACAGACACAGGTTAAGATCTTTCCTGGTAAGCCAGCTCGTGGTGTTACACAAAATATTAAAAATGGGTTAGATCAATATGTAAGAGCTAGCCAATAAGAGGCTGGAGCTAATGGGCCAGGCAGTGATTAAAAGAATACAGTTTCCGTGTAATTATTTCAGGGCATAAGCTAGCCATGCGGGCGGCCGGGTGCAGGGGACGCAGCCCCGCCGCTCATATTACAACAGGATTTCAGGAGTGTGGTTGTGACACACTCCTTTGATCCCAGCACTTAGGAGGCAGAGGCAGGTGGATCTCTGTGAGTTCCAATACAGCCAGGGCTACACAGAAAAACCCTATCACCAAAAAAAAAAAAAAAGAAAAAAAAGGAAAGAAAAGAACTGGGATTTTTTTTTTTGGATTTTCGAGACAGGGGATTTCAAGCCTTATTCTGTCATTTAGCTGTATGATCCCAGGTGAGATATTCAGATTCTCTGAGCCTTATTTTTAGGGGATGGGGACTGTTGCTTAGGGTTGAACCAAGAACCTTGCACTTCCAGCAAACACTCTACTTAGCTACATCCCCAGGTTGACCTTTATTTTTATTGTCAGAATTACAAGCTATCATATCTAGATATTTTTGTAAGGCTGTCATGAGTGTAAATGTTATGTCCCTCTTTTTCCTTACCTCTCTTCTTCTCTCCTTCCTCCTCTATGGGAGACTGATTGGAGAATTGATGAGATAATTCAAATGAGGAAAATAGAATTAGTTGTTCTCAGTAAACAGATTCTCCTGCCTGAAGCTAGTGAAGGGATGGGGATAAAAACATAGCTAATCTGGTTTTATTTGACCCTGAGTTTACCCCATTTGTTCATGAGGGCATCTTTTCCTTACAACCTGCAGGAGCTGGCTAGGCTCCAGAATCTGCTGGGTGTCTATTGTTTTTCTTCCCTCTAGAGGGCGACGTCTCTGTGGATGAGTCCTTCTTCCAGGAGACCTGCCCTTGGATGACCCTACAAAAGCAGTGCAGCCGTGCACACAGGAATCCCTCAAGTGGGCATTTAGGTCACAGACCTTGGCCTTGAGAGTCCTGATACTCACACTCACAAGAGCCGCACAGTTTGAGTGGCTAATGGGCAGAGAGTACACTGGGTTTCTTCTGATAGAGATGTGAAAGCTACCAGCTACCCCAGGCTTGGTGGCCAAGCTGCTTGGTGGCCTTGTGGTCCATGTGAAATGTCTCCTATGATTAACATGCTGTTCCTCCCCTTCCCCCCCATTTCTGCCCCTCCGCCTCTCCTTTTGTCCTTTCTCTTCCTCTCCACATGCCTCTCTGCTGGTCCACAGCCAGTCCCGGCCCTGCAGCCCTCTCCGCAGCCTGTTCAGTTCTCTCCAAGCTCCTGTCCCCAAGTCCTTCTGCCAGTTTCTCCGCCCCAGCAGTACAACATGGTATAAACTCCACGCTCCCTTTTGTCTTGTCCCTGTGTGGCCTGCATCTGTGGGGATGTCTGGGTCAGTCTGGTGGTCTTGCAAGCATGTTGTGCTTTTGGAAGAGATGTTGAAAGCTATTTCTGAGGGACCAGCACAGGCTGAACCTAATTCCAAATGATGGCCTCATCATGGCAACCAAAAGATAGGTAAATACATGACAGGGAGTGTCAGGAAGTGATGGGACGAACCTGGCCCTTGTCTCTGCTGTGTGTATCCGTCAGTTCGTTGTTCCCAGCTTCTTCCTCTCTTAACCCATCTCACTGTGTCAGATGCACAGTACATGCCATCTATGCTGTGAGTGTAGTGTACAGACCTTCAATCTCAGCACTTACGAGGGTAAGGCAGAAGGATTGCCCTTAGTGCAAGGCCAGCCTAGGCTACATAGTGAATTCCAGTCCAGCCTGGGCTAGAGGAATATCCTGTCTCAAAAATACCAAAAATAAATAAATTTAAAAAAATAATAAATTGTTTGCATCCTAAATACAAATCCTTTGCAAATCTGATTTGCCTCATAGTTGATAACTTGATGGTGGTGCTGAGCCCTTACTTTTTCTACTTACATTGGTCACACACACCTCTTTGCTGTTTTACTAAAACCCTCCCCGCTTTTCCTCCTACCCCTATCCCCATTCTGAAAGTGCTGGATGTGGACCTAAAAATCCATCTGCAATCCAGCTCTCTTGTCATCTATTCCTGACAAGAAATAGCGACAGTTCTCTGAAATTGAATGAATCAAAAGGCCAATGTTTCCTTTTGATTTCTAGTATTTTCTTTTGCAAAAGAACTACTCTGATGTATGTGCATGTGCGTTTGGATGTGAATTACTGTTCAGGGATGTGTGTACACGTGTGTTTGGATGTAAATTATTGTTCAGAGATGTATGTGCATGTGTGTTTGGATGTGAATTACTTTTCAGAGAGTAGAACAGACCAGGGAGCTAAGAAACTAACCTGTCCCCACGCAAGTGCGAGATGGCACACCATCACCTGTGCGTAGGGAAGACAGCTAGGAGGAAGGTAATTACAGTCCTGCCAGTCAGTCTCTTTCTCTGGATCAGCCTCTCTCCCTGGCCTCCTTTCGGAGGTGAGAATTGGAAGTGGGTTTTGAAGGGCAGGAGAACTCTAGGTAGTGTCAGAGAACAAAGGTGGAAATGACCTCGGAAGGGAGCACAGTGACAAGCAGCAGGCGTGAGCCCAGCAGTCGGTTCTTGGCTGTAGAGGCGCAGGAACCTTGCTGGCCATATTCTACACAGGTGTTTCCAGATGGTTGATAAAAACAGCATTTATAGCAAGGCAGGAGCCCTTTTTATAGCTAGGAGCATGAGGAATGCAGGAAACAGAAGGATTCTTGTTTGTCCTGTATTCCTTAGGTAGGTAGAAGTTGTACCCTTTGCCTCCAGTTGTCATTAGGGAAGCCCTTGTCACCATTCTGTAGAGATGCTGTTTCTGAACTTGGGCTTTACACAGCTTTTCTCAGGGCACAGAGGCACGACTGCCTCAAATGGTCTAGGGATGCTGTAGAGTAGCAGCCCTCCACCTGTGGGTCCTGACCCCTTGGGGGTCCATTGACCCTTTCCCTGAAGACCATCAGAAAACACGGATATTTACATTATGATTCATAACAATAGCAAATTACAGTTATGAAGTAGCAACAAAATAATTTTATGGTTGGAGGTCCCTGCAGCATGAGGAACTGTGTTAAAGGGCCCCAGCATTAGGAAGCTTGAGAACTGCTGCTTTAGAACATTGCTATTTCTGTCGTTCTGGTCTTGGTTTTAGTTATTAATATATTTGAGACAAGGCCTGTGTAGCCGAGACTAGCCCAGAACTTAGTGTGTAGCTGAAGCTCATCCTGAACTGATGATCCTCCAGCCTCCACCTCCCAGGTGTGTGCCAGCACACCAGCTCTGTCTCTTTCCGTATTGAAGCCAAATGCATAAGGCTTGGCACAGCCTCAGTCCTCGAGTCGCCTACTCTCCCCACAGGTGGATGACCTCAGCAACCCCTTTGGACAAATGAGCCTTAGCCGCCAAGGTTCTACTGAAGCAGCTGACCCGTCCTCAGCTCTGTTCCAGCCCCCGCTTATTTCCCAACATCCTCAGCAAGCTAGCTTCATCATGGCTTCTGCAGGGCAGCCCCTCCCTACTTCTAACTACTCCACCTCTAACCATGCACCACCTCCTCAGCAAGTCCTGCCACCCCAAGGCTACATGCAGCCCCCACAGCAGGTAAGCAGCCCTTTTCTCAGCTCCTAGTCAGTGCTCCAGTTTGTCTTCCTCTGGTTTAGACAGACCAGAAAGACTTCTATCCCCATTGTTCACTTTGGACAGTCCCTGTTGTACCAGAGACCTCCTTTCAAGAGACACAAGTCTTGATTTATTTCAAACTTGTTTAGTCACCTGATAATTGTGAACCCAAAATGTCTCTATTTGCAAATTTCTGGTTATCAGCCCTGAGGCATTTAGTAATTTGCAGATGTTATGGCCGGATTAAAGAGACCTCTTACATCTATTTCCTCTGACCAAAGATCCAGGTTTCTTACTATCCCCCTGGACAGTATCCTAATTCCAACCAGCAATATCGACCTCTCTCTCACCCGGTGGCCTATAGCCCCCAGCGTGGTCAACAGCTGCCTCAGCCATCCCAGCAGCCTGGTGAGTGGAAGTGCTGGTGTGAAATGGTGTCACGGGGAGGACAGAGCCAAGGAGAGAAGGACCTTCCCGGGAGTCAGGCAGGGAGGGAGGAGGAAGTCCTAGATTTCTAAGGAGGGGTCAGGTAAGAATATAGAAGGAAAGGCAGTTAGAGCTGTAGCGTGACCTCCTAAACACTCGTACTGACTTCTGTGCCTTATCCATCCTTAGGTTTACAGCCCATGATGCCTAACCAGCAGCAGACGGCTTACCAAGGCATGCTTGGGGTCCAGCAGCCTCAGAACCAGGGCCTACTCAGCAACCAGAGAAGCAGCATGGGAGGCCA
The DNA here is from genome assembly GCF_950005125.1 of Chionomys nivalis. Classification (NCBI taxonomy): domain Eukaryota; kingdom Metazoa; phylum Chordata; class Mammalia; order Rodentia; family Cricetidae; genus Chionomys; species Chionomys nivalis. The sequence goes on along the minus strand of NC_080110.1, from coordinate 29,445,596 downwards.
GATGCAAGGCCTTGTGGTTCAGTACACTCCACTGCCTTCCTACCAAGTGGGTGTATTCTGTGTTAGAAATGGTCACCCCGTCCTTGTGAAGCAGAAAGGACAGCCTCCTGGGGTCATGCAGACTTAAATTCCCAACACTGAGATAGCATCTTTCCCTAGCACTTTTAGGGTTGTTTATTTTCAAAGCAAGCCCAAAGAGTTGAGAAGAGTCTTTAGACTGTGGTTTCCATACAGTCACATAAGAGTTGTGTGCCCAGGAAACAGTCCAGAGGAGAACCAAGCTCCCTCCTTGTGTCTGTTATCTGAGGACGATGTATGAAAGAAGGAGAGCTTGTAATGGCTCTGTGGGTGTTTGCTTTGGGCAGAGGAGGAGCACTGGAGACTCCTAAAATGGGAAGTTGTGCTGGGCTCCTGATGAGCTGACCCCTAGTTATGTTCTTCTTTACCCAGGTCCCAGTGGGCAGTGACTCACAAAATGTGGTCCAGCCACCTTTCCAGCAGCCCATGCTGGTCCCTGCCAGCCAATCTGTGCAAGGAGGCCTCCCAGCAGGGGGTGTGCCCGTATACTACAGCATGATCCCAGCGGCTCAGCAGAACGGCACCAGGTGAGGCCTGCTGAAGAGGCGGGACACAGCTCCCATTGACTGTCTAAGAGACCTAAGATTAAAGACCCCATCAGTGTCCTGGCACAGTGCACACATGCAGTCCAGTACTTGGGAGCCTAATGCATTAGGGTCACCACTTGAAAGTCAGCAGTCTGAAAAGTATGTGTGGGAGGGTCGTTCTCCTTTCCTCCTTTGATTTGGTATGTATATAAAGCTTAGCAGCGAGAACAGCCTGCTCCTGAGACACAGATTGGAATGATTGTTATTCAATCAGCTGGACCCAAAACTATGAGATAGGGACCAATCATCATTAAAAGAACCAATTTTACAATATACTTATATAATTTTTTCTTTCTATAGAGAGAGGATAGATATATCATAGCTGTAGAGGAGATATTTTTAGAAATAATCTAGTCTGCTACCATTGTTTGTGTTTTTTTCTTTTTTGATTGTTTGGGGTTTTTTTATTTTATTTTTTTTCCAGACAAGGTCTCACTTTGTATCCCTAGCTGTCCTGGAGCTCATTCTGTACTCTAGGGCAGCCTCAGACTCAAAGATCCACCTGCCTTTGCCTCCTATCTCTGGCTGATCTCTGTGCGCTTGAGGCCAGGCTGTTCTACAGAGCAAGTCCATGACAGTCAGGTCTAAACAATGAAACCCAGGCTGGAAAAAAAACAAAATAGATGGATAGATAGACAGACAGACAGACAGACAGATGATAGATGATAGATAGATAGATAGATAGATAGATAGATAGATAGATAGATAGATAGACAGATGAAAGATAATAGATAGATAGGGCAGATAAATAAATGAATGATTGTATAGATGAATGGATATATGGATGGATAAGGAGATTCAAGTAGGAATCCTAACAAACTACTTGAAGTCACACAGCTGGACAGACGTGCAGCTGAACTAGAATTAATGTGCGTTCACCTCCAATGTGTGTTTGTTTCTCTGTTTATGTATATATCTCCATGTTGTTTTGAATTTCACAGCTTTTTTTTCTCCTGTTTGTCTTTAAGTGATGCCCAGTGTTTCCCACTGTGTATGCACCCTTAGTTCTTCCTAGCACTGTGGGTCTGACCCTGGCTTGATTTAGTACTTCTTTGTCTAAAACCTCTGTGTATGTACACGTGTGTTTGGTGCTCCACACAGTTGAGAAGAGCATGTGCTGCTCTCATCCCATATTTAGCACTGATTAGCAGCTTCCTAATTGAAAGATGATCAAGTACAAATATATATAATTAAGTTTGAACTGATGAGTGATTTTAGAAATTGCATGGCAAATTGATCTGGGAATGGCTTGTAGCTGCCTCTGCTTCCCACAGGGGAGGCCTAGGGAGCAGCAGCTGTTTGCCAGGAACCATGGTTCTCCCCCGTCCTTACCAGTCCTCTCTTCTCACCTCCCAGCCCTTCTGTGGGGTTTCTGCAGCCTCATGGCTCTGAGCAGTACCAGATGCCTCAGTCACCCTCTCCCTGCAGCCCACCACAGATGCCACAGCAGTACTCAGGTAAGGGGGTAAAGAATCTGGGGAGAGCTTAGGCCTGCTGAAGGCTTACATTGTAAAGCAGTGGGGGGTTCAGAGGTGAGCGGTGACGTCATCACAAAGACCTAAGTCTTGGTGAGTGTGGAGTGTGGCGCCTTAGTGCTAATACTCAGAAGGTAGATACAGAAGGACAATGGGTCTGGGCTACATCTCTGGGTCCTGCATGTGTATGTGCGCACGTGTCCGTGTTTTTTGCCTTACCTCTGTGACCTGCACTCATTTGTCCTTTAGACAGCTTTTCTTTTTCTCTTGGGAATATGAAAAAAAAGTTGAAAATGTTTTTTAAACCCACCATAGATCTATTTTGCAGATTTTGGTGTGTACTCATATACATTGTGATTTTGGTTTGGTTTGGTTTGGTTTGGTTTTTCAAGACAGGTTTAGCTCTGGCTGTCCTGGAAATCACTCTGTAGACCAGTGTTGGGATTAAAGGCGTATACCACCACTGCCAGGCCACTGTGATGTTTTTATTCTGACCATAGTCTATAAGGAAATCTAAGAGTCCAGTGAATGTCTTACCAAAGGTCATCATAGTCCTAGGACCGAAACTTAGATCTTCTGACTTTGTGCCCTATAAGCTGCATCTTCAACAACAGATCTTCAGGAGGCTTTGTGCTCTTTCTTTCTATCCAGAAACTAAATGGGCTTTATGCTAAACAGCTGTAGGCCTCCGTCTGCCCTCCAGCATACCCAGGCTGATTGCCCTCACTTGTTTCCCTTCCAGTCCTCCCAACACTTGATGCACTACAGCTAAAGAAGCTTCAGGGCTTTGGGAAAGGAATCTTTATTCTTTTCTTTCTTCTTCTTGTTTTTGAGACAGAATTTCTGAACTGTAATTCACCCTCGGGCCATCCCCATTCCACTTTGCTTGGGGATGTCTGCGCGCCCTCTTCTGGTGAGAGGGAGCCATTTGGCTGGTTTTTCCAATTGGGATGAAGGACTTTCTCCTAAGATTTTTTGCACTTTCACTGTTAGATGCTTTGGGGCAATTACAGAATTACTGTTGCTCATAAGACATGATCTATTAAGGTGAAATAACCTCTGGTTTCATCCAGACCAAACACAGATCTCTTGAAAGCTAAGGCTTTAAATTTATCTACTCTTTTATTACATGAGTGGACTCTCCAGCCACTTCTTACTGTCTGCCAAGGGCACTTGGCCTTGAAATTCTCAGTGGAATATGGAAATTGTAGAAACCACTCTCCAAAAATTACTGTGTACCATGTACTGTGTTGGTGCTCGGTACCACAGGGATTTTCTCCCTGTTTGTTAAGATCCATGTGTGCATGTGCATAAAGGATATGCTTGTGTGTGTATTGTTGACATTTTTTGTGGTATGTTAGTATATCTCTTTGGTTTCTGATATCTGTTGTTCAAATATAAAGGGTCTTTGGATCAAAAACAAAGAAACAGAAAATAATTTAGCGTTACTCACTTGACCTTGTGCCAAGCCAACTAAAACATCTTTTGTTCTGGAGACTAGCAGCACCTGAGATCTAGGCCCAGGCTGGAGAAGGAAAGAGTTCGAGCTTCCCAGCCCTCTCCATCATCTGTTTTCCTTACTGCTTTGGAATTTCCCCAGTTATAGCTCCTTTCTTCCCTAGACTGGTCCTAAGCTTCTGACAGCCCTATACCTTTCCCAGACAGTGGGACCCAGACCCTCTATCCTACCCATGTTAACTAGGAGATGATGTTCCCTCGACAATTAATTTTTAAAATTGTTAATACCTGCTCATGGAAGTTAAGGAAATTTAAAAAAAGAAACAAGTGTTTCTTCCGCTTTCTTTTCTAGTTCCTGTTAACTTGGCAGGCAGAGTCACAAAAGCCACTCTCTCACCTTCAGAGGACGGTCACCCCACCCTCCTCTCATGTAGCAACATGGTCACTTTTCCAAAAATAAAGGCAGGGATTAGGATTGGCTGTTCCCGGAACAACTGTTGAGGTTTATTAATACCAGTTCACCTCTAGGCCTGAACCTTAATTCTGCCACTATAATGCTAGATAAAACCATAACTCCAGGAAACACTTTGTCTCCCACTGAAACGATGGCTTTCAGGTCCCCTGAGGTTTACCGGGTTCTGTTTGGGAAGATGCACAGAAGCAGGAGAGAGCAGTGAGGCTTGTCTACAGGCTCCCTCACGGTGACACAGCAGCACGGACAGTGTGAAGTGCACACGGGAACAGCCTCTCAGCCTTTACTGCCTCATTTCTAAGGGTTTCAAAGCTGAGAATATTCTCTTCCACTTCAGAAAGATCTTCCTCTCCCTTGACAAAAAGAAGCTGGGGTGAGGAGCCAAGATACTGGTTTCTGTCCTATGATCTTGACTTCATTTCTTTTTCATAGATTTGGTCCCTCGTGGTAAGGAAGAAGCCCTATCAGTTTTCAGTTTTCTCTCTCAGTGATCTAAAAAAAAAAAAATCTAAACAAAAAGCGAAAACCAATTCTGCCAGACATAAATGTCATCTGCTTGTATTTATGTGGTTTGCTCTGCCCAATCGACCTTTCTGCCCAGGTTTAATGATGCCACTTAAAAAGCCATTCACATGTCCCCTCTCCTTTCTTAGCTCTCAAGCTGAAATTGATTTCCTTATTCAGCCCCCTTTTCCCTCTTCCGCCCGCTCTCAGCCCAGGCTCCTTCCCCAGCCCGGTGATAGGGAAGTGCTATCACTGGGCAGTGGAATTTTTTTCTTTTTTTGCCATGTCCATTAAGAAGTAGGGACGGTTCAGCAGTTAACAGATGCCACCTGCTTTTGGCTCGAGGAGGAGAAGCATAAAGTCAGCTCATCAGTTGAGTGCTGTGTCCTCGGTTGAGTGAAGGAACAGTGCTCCAGGCCAGTGGGGGAGGACTGAGTATGGAGAGTTGAGAGGGGAGGCTGCAGCTAAGACTCCTGGCTGTATTTATTGTTGTTGCTGGCATCAGAGAAGATAATATAAGGACTTCTCTTTCTTCCTCACCTTGAGCTCCCAATAGCTCCTTATATCTGTGTTGGTATTAGGAGATGCTTCCTCTGTCCTGCCTATGCAGGCATTGCATACACCTGTGCCCACCTTCCCTCGCCCAGGGCGTTAGGCTCTGATTATGAGCTGCCTCTAGAAAAGCTATAGATTTGATTATTTTTGTGGTGGCCCGTTGGGTGCATTGAGGAGTTTGAATAAAGTCAGTTGCAGTGTTGTTGGTAGAGGGTGGTATAGTGCATAGGGCTGATAGGACGGGGAGCCAGGGAGCCCGAGCAGCTGTAGTAAGGGAGAGTTGTTAGGGATGCACAGGGTACCACACTGTGATGTCCCATGGCCCTGTGCCAGCCACACTGATGAGTGTGTTGCTCCCTTTGGAGCAGGGCATAGGAAGATAGCAGCCTATTGCACTAACTATTCATGCTCTCTGATTTAATAAACCCTAGATAGTGGGATACACAAACTGGCCAGAGAAACAGATCAGATTGCTCTCTGAGACCTCCTGTCTTTTTTCTTTTACTGAACTATGACCAATACTACCTGAGCAAGCACTCTCCTTCCAGCATGGCTAGTACCCAGAGACTGTAGCATTTCCCATCGTAGAGGCAATGGCAGCCCTGAAGTACCAGACCATGAAAAGCACAGCATTGCAGCTTCTGAGCTGGTAATCCCGGTAATCCCATTTTTTCACCACTATCCACGCCAGCTCAGCCCCAGCAAGAATACGGCCTGAAAGGTCAAAAGAAAACTATCATGCTGTGTAATCCCTGTGTAGAACCAGAGCCCTCCCTATTCCTCCCAGTGGGGACTGTCCATCAAACTGCTTCTCCCTGACTCAACCTTCTTTTTCCACAAGGAAGATTGGACCTTTCCCTCCTCCACCTTGTCAGTAGAAAAAACTATCTGTAGCTACAGTACCAGAACCTCACAGTCATATCCAGCTGTGCTATATTGGAATCTGCCAGTATAGCCTTCAGAAGGTTCTGGCCCTGCCATCATCCTTCTGGCTACCCTCCTGTCTCAGCTTTCCTACCCTAGTCCCCTCCCTTTATCACCCTGTTATCCAGTATAAGTATAAGATGAGCTCTACAAAGTACCCGTCCTATCTCAGCATCTCCAGGATAGAGTCCAGGTATCCTTCCAGAATGCACCTCAGACTCTGCTCTCAACTCTGCTTAACGTCCGAGTTGTTAATAAACTGTCCTTTCTAAGGGGACAGTGACCAGGCTTGTTTGTTGTACATTCAGTGTGCAGTGGAAGGAGGAAGGACTGGCGCATAGCAATAAATGCTTGTTAAAGACGCTTCTTATCTCTTAGTGTTTTTCCTGCAATATGGTTATATCTTAGCCCCTCATGTCTACAAACTGTGCCCTCTACTGGAATGGTTCCTCCCTTCACCAGCTGGTGACCACAGAGTACTTTGTGTAAGCATTCATCTTCTCCAGAACAATTCATCTTTGCTGGCTTACCCTCAGTCATTTCCAGAAAAACTTGCTTACATCGGCAGCCCCGGCCCACACCCCAGACTAGAGCTTGTGCTGTGTGCAGACATTTCAGCAGTCTGACCTGGGTATTTGGGAATACTCAGTTTTGACTAGTGGAGTGGTTTTTCTGCCAATCATAACACACTGTCCCACCAGGTGAAAGGCAGGAGAATATTGGCATCTGGTCTCATCTCTCTTCCACTCAAACTTCCACTGGTTGGGGAGAGAGACTCTGAGGCCAGATCAGAAGCCGTCTCAGATGCCTGGCAAGACACAGTTGGAGTGGCCCTGAAGCAAGTGGGTGGGTTTGCTGCTGGCTTTCCACTCAGAGTTAACTGTGCTCCCAGAATAGTTTGACTTCCCAACAACTGCTTTCTTTGTGCCACTCAGGAGTGTCACCTTCTGGACCAGGTGTGGTGGTCATGCAACTGAATGTCCCTAATGGACCCCAGACCCCCCAGAATCCATCTATGGTCCAGTGGAGTCACTGCAAATATTACAATGTGGACCAGCGAGGTCAGAAGCCTGGGGACCTGTATAGTCCTGAAGGTAATCCCCAGGTAAGTCCTTCACCCTTGTCTTAGGAAGAAACCTTATGTCATTGCACACCTCATTTATAGTTTCTCTGAATTTTTAGATGGAGAAACATGAGAATATCAAAACATATCCTCTTTTCAGGACATCAGACCATACTTAGAGCATATTTAAAATGGAGAATCCTGGGATGAGTGTTGCTCGGTCTTTGATCACAAGCCTTGTGCATATGCGGTTCTGGGCTGGGGTAGATGGCATCTACAGGACAGTACCCAAGCTGGGCGGTAGTGGCGCACACCTTTAACACCAGTACTCAGGAGGTAGAGACAAGCGGATCTCTGTGTGTTTGAGGCCAGCCTGATCTACAGAGTGAGTTTCAGAACAGCCAGAGCTAACACAGAGAAACCCTGTCCCCTCCCCCCAAAAAAAGCAAAGCAAAAAGAATAATACCCCAAATTGACCTCTAGCCTTCACAGACATACATATATACATGTACATACACCAACATGTACATATATGTCAGGGACCCCACAAGCTTCACAGCCTGCAAGAAATGATCTGAGCAAGGTGAAGAATGAAACTCGAGTCAAAACCGCTTTTTCAAGCGCTGGGTCTGAACATCCAGAGTTTGACCTCAGGGTTTTTCAAGCGCTGGGTCTGAACATCCAGAGTTTGACCTCAGGGTTTATTTTTCTTACAAAATTAAACACAGTAAAACTTAAGGAAGAGGTTTCTGCATGGCAGTTACCACAACAGAGATTTAGGTATAGCCGCATGGAAACTCCCAGACTGGGTAGCAAGCACCTGTGACCTTTACAGTAAATAAGAGCGAGTTCTGTTGGCTGATGAACAGTGCTCAGGGCAAGGACCTGAGGAGAAAGAGTCTGTAATGAGCATAAGGACAGGTTCTGCTGATGGGGGATGCACATGGAGCCTTTTTATAGGATGGTTAGAGTCACTGATAGACAAGGTCTGGGATGAGGGCCTAAACAATGCTCAGGATATTGGGGATCCAGGAAGGCTGGCTCCATAGAATAGCACAAGATCACCATGGGGTCATACAGAATCCACTCCAGCCTTCCAGGTGATCAGACGTCAGTCATTTTCTTCTTTTGAAGAGTCTGGTTTCTCCAATACTTTCTTTAAGCTGTGCCTCCTACACAGACAAAACAAGGGAGTGGTTTATCGAAAGTGGATACTAAGAATACGAACTTGGGCTGTCAGGCAGGTGAGTGCTTTGGTGCTTGCCTAGAACAGCTGAAGCCCTGGGTTTGATCTCTCATGCTAGAAATAAGGATAGTTATAGCAACACAAACTAGGGAACAGGAGGGTGCTTTGGAGCAGCAATCTGGCTTTGGGCAGTTGGTACAAGACTCCTTGTTTCTTGAGAGTAGTGAATTGGAGGCCCTGGGACACACCAAGGTGAGTGTGCATGTGAAAGAGAGAGGGAGTGACATGTGCTCTTCTCTTTCACAGGCCAACGCACAATTGGGCAACAGCCCCGTCACGTCTCCTACCCAGTCTCCAGCACCCTCTCCTGTCACCAGCCTCAGCAACGTCTGCCCTGGACTTGGGCCCCTGCCTGTCCTCACGCCATTCCCCCGGCCTGGGGGTCCTGCACAGGGTAGGGAGTTAGGTGGAGGTGGGCTGCTGTGGACCTCAGCACTCACCGTCCATCCCAGGGTAGCAGCGGGTGGGCAGCAGAGCTGCCACCACAGCAGAGGACACCCACCCTCCTGTAGCTCTCACGGGCATTGCTCCAGCCTCCTGCACACACTGGCTATTTGCTCCCAAGTGGAGGAAAGAGAGGAAAGAAGTTCCCTTTCCACTGGAAAAGAATGCAGCCCAGCATCAGTGCTGGACCAGAGAGCTGGGGATGTGAGCTGCATCAGAACAGTGTGGGGCTGTCTGCTTCAGAGTTTCTAGGTGGGTGTGCCTCAGGAGGCAGAGGCAGGAGGATCGCCAAATTTGAGGCCAGCCCGATCTACAAAGCGAGTTCCAGAACAGCTAGAGCTGTTACACAGAGGAACCCTGTCTCAGGAAAGAAAGAAAAGAAAATATTTAAAAAATTATTTTTTAGTCAGGCGATGGTGGCACATGCCTTTAATCCCAGCACTCAGGAGGCAAAGGCAGGCAGATCTCTGTGAGTTCGAGGCCAGCCTGGTCTATAAGAGCTAGTTCCAGGACAGGCTCCAAAGCTGCAGAGAAACCCTGTCTTGAAAAACAAAACACAAATGAACAAAAAAAGTATTATTTACGTGTGTGCCTATGTGAGTTTATGTGTATCTTGAACTGGAGTTATGGACAGTTGTGAGATACTGGTGTGGGTGCTGGGAACCAACCCATGGGCTCCGCAGGAGCAGTAAGTGTTCTTAACTGGAGAACCATCTCTCCAGCTCCAAGAACAGTGTGATTCTTTAGAGGCAACACTGATTTTCAGTTAAAGCTCTGGGTTCCAGTTCCAGGACAAACTTTGTGATGTTGAACAAGTTACTAAAACTTAGAAGTAGACCTTGATTTTCTCACCCATAAAATGGGGATAAACATGCATAAGACGGAAATGGTCTTGTTGCTTTTCGCTTTGTCTGTCACAAGTAATCTAAAAATAAGATGTTTAAAACTTTGAAATATTCCTAACTGAATCATTCTGTGGGTAGTAAGCTTCATGACACTCAGTTTGTCCCAGGCATTGTGCAAGTGCTCTACACACCGTGTTCAACAGCACCGCAGAGAGGAACCCCCAGCACCGCCATTCCCGTTAGAGTCCATGTGTTGGGCTGGCATCAGTTCTGAGTGTGTTCTCTTTCCCACCGCCACTCTGCACTGCCTCTCCCGTGGGCAGAAACTTGAACGCCTGGAGATGAGGGCAACCGTAGAGGAGATGAAGACATTAGTAAGGCTCGAGGTTCTTCCTCAGTCATTTCCCTTTTCTTGAGACTCTCGCTGTGCCGGGCTGGCCTCAGTCTCCAAGTGCTGGAATAGCAGGCTACCATCACACCTGACTCTCCTTGACCATTTCCCTAGGGTCTCTGATGGACAGAACTCCAGGTGAAGTGATCTAAAGCCCTGCTAAGAGTTTAGGGAGAGACACAGCTCTTCCTTTGTTTTGTTTTTCTGAGACAGGGTCTTACTATGTAGCTATGGCTGTCCTGGAACTCTCCATGTAGACCAAGCAGATCTGCCTGCCTCTGCCGAGTGCTGGGATTAAAGGTGTGTGCTACCACATAGGAGTACAACTCTTTAAATTAGTTACAGGTACTCCCATCATAGCAAAGGTAGGTAGAAACAATATGTATTGTTGCTATTTCTCACCAAAGCCCCTTGAAGTTTCATAATAGACATACCGTGAAACTCAAACTCCTAAAGCACCTGTTCTTACCCCTAGGTGATGGGCGCTATTCCCTATTGGGTCAGCCATTACAATACAATCTGTCCATCTGCCCTCCCTTGCTCCATGGCCAGTCAACTTACACGGTGCACCAGGTGAGCATAGCCATCATCTTGGGGGCTTCAGACTCCCCTTCTCATCTGGGCCCCCATCTGTGAGCCATCGGCGTCAATCAATTGGGTGGACATGGGAGAAAACACAGAATGGAGAAAGCAAAAGGAGTTTTCCCTGACTCCTGTGCTCATGGTTCCCACCTCAGGGCCAAGAGGGAGAGGCTTTATGTCTCAGTTGCCACGCCCTGGGGAGGTAGGGTCCTCAGGGGCAGACATTGGGACCCAAAGTGCTAAGTGTTGTTCCCTTGGGATGAGAATTGTGTTGGATGTTGAAGGGACAGAGCGGACTGAAGCACGGAAACCGAGGCAAGAGGCACGCGCTCAAGTCCGCCTCCACTGACCTGGGCACAGCAGATGTTGGTGAGTAGCCGGTCTCATTGCCACCCCAGTACAGTGGGAAAGCTGGCATCGAGTGAGGGGAACTATGAGGGAATAGAGTCATCTTTGCCCACAGACTGTGTGAAGTGTGTGTGTCTTGAGGCTGAGCATCCTAGACTCTGTCAGAGCGGTGATGGAGCAGCTGGTGTCATCTAGGACACCGCCCTTTGCTCGCCCTAGACCGCAGGCCTTCCATGCCAGGCATACAGAGTCTCTGCAAAAGAGTCCACGTTCTGCAGCTGTTGCCTAAAGGAGGAGAGAAAGGGACGGGAAGTCTCTGTTGAGACCAGCCTATGGAAGGGAGGGAACTGTTGTTGAGACCAGCCTATGGAAGGGAGGGAACTGTGGATCTTACTCCACGTTGACCCACCAAGCGTCTCACCAACAGAACTGCATTTCACGGCACTGACACCCTGGGAGGCAGTGGAGTTGTAGGTGCCCAGATCAGAGACCCAAAGTTTTAATTCTCAGTGGAGAAGGTAGAAGTTTGAGGGCTTTTTGTACACAGGCTTGGTCAGTGGCTCTGCCAGGCCACTGTGTAGTCCTTGCTCCATGTCTCACAACCTTCATCTCTCCTCCCCTTTTAGTGCTGGGAAGAGTGCTGGAGGTGACGGATCTCCCTGAAGGAATCACCCGGACGGAGGCAGACAAACTCTTCACCCAGCTTGCCATGTCTGGCGCCAAGATCCAGTGGCTTAAGGACGCGCAGGGGCTGCCTGGTGCAGGGGGGGACAGCAGGGGGCCTGCAGAGAGCGGCCGCCACTCGGACCTCGCTGCCTTGTACACCATAGTGGCTGTGTTTCCCAGCCCGCTGGCCGCCCAGAATGCCTCCCTTCGCCTCAACAACTCCGTGAGTCGCTTCAAACTTCGAGTGGCCAAAAAGAACTACGACCTGAGGATCCTGGAGCGAGCTAGCTCCCAGTGAATGGAGGACGGGAGGGACTGGCACGGTAGGAGTGGGGGCCAAGCAGAGGGAGCCCGGGGGGCCGACTGGGCCAGAGCCTGCCACCTTACGGCTGAAGAGAGAAGCAGACAGATTCTCACACCGGCATGGGACTCCTTTCCACTTCCTTGCCATGGGTCCTTTTCCCTGTTGGTTCTTCTGTTTTCCTCTTCTTCCATCCTCTGCTACCAATTTTTTTATCTCTTCTCCCACCATGGAATTGATTTCTTCCATATTTTTTGGTCAAGTAGAATTGAGAGGGTCCCACACTCTCCTCTTCTCCATTTCCTCACTGTCCCAGTCCCCTTTCCTCTCTGGTCTTCATGAATATATTTATATGGACAGAATTAAGAAAAGTACATTGATTTCCCCATTTTCTCACTTCCCCCATCTTGTCTCCCCAAAACCCACAGAGTTAAAACTTGGGACCCCCACCCCCAGAACACTGTATATTGTTTGTCTGAGGTTTGTGCCACCGTAACAGACACAGTATTCAATTGCACATACAGGTGTTTGCTGGGTGTGTTCACTGCACATTTTATTTAATCTGGTTTTTGTTTGTTTGGGGAGTTGCTGGGGAGGGAGGTTGGTTTTGTTTATAAATATAAAAAAAGCAAAAACCTGTCACTGGGCATCAATCACTGTTTCTCTATTGACAATTGGTATGGGTTGGGTTAGAGGCTCTGAGCAGGTCCAGTTCCACAACTGCTGGAAGGGTTTTTCGTAGTTTAGGATGATTTCCCTGGTGTGTGCACAAAGATTTTCCCAACCTCTTCCTTCCTGCCCCTCCTCTTTCCTGCACACAGTTCTCAGACTGCAGGCTGCCTTCATCAAGCTCACTCCTCCTCAGCTGTGGGCCTTTGTGTCCATATCCGAGGGGCCTCTTGCCCTCTGAGGCTCTACTCATTTATAGCCTTGCTGTGGAGCCGGGCGAGTCAGGTCGAAACGCTGGCCTCGTTTCTGTTCCTCTAGTCTGCTGACACACCCTCAGGGATGGGGAAATTGCACCTTTAATCCTAAAAGCAGAGCATTGGGTTCTTAGCAGAAACACACGTGGATGTTGCTTACAATAAAACCAACTGAACTTGCAGTGCCAAGCTGTATCAAGGTAGCACACTTAACCTTTCTTGCAGCTGACAGAACTGAAAACAGAAACCAGCACTTGCAGGTGGAGTTGACTGGAGAGTCTTCAAGCCATCGCAGTGCTGCAGCCCAACAGCAGGGATGTTAGAGAGCTGAGAGCCATCCAGCACTCTTTCCTCTCTCTCTGTGTGTGTGTGTGTGTGTATTTTGAGGCAGGACTCCGGTTTTGAGCATGGTGACACATACCATCCTGTAATCACAGTGCTCAGGAAGCAGATAGGCAAAACTCTGAGTTTAAGACCAGCTTGAACATAGCAGGTTCCAGAACAACCAGGGCTACATAATGCAACTTTCTTAAAAACAAACAAAATCCACACTCCATTGCAACCTTGACTTGGCTGTCCTCCAGGATCTTGCAGCCATGTCATAGCTCACACACAGACTAGAGAAAGCTGTGCCTGAGAATGTAACCTTCCCCTGACCTGTCAGCCCCTACGGGACTATCGAGAGTTGAGAGGTGGAATTGCAATTAAAATGGTTAAAACTACCAGGTGGTGATGCTGTGTGCCTTTAATCCCAGCACTCGGGAGGCAGTCAGGTGGATCTTTGTGAGTTCAAGGCCAGCCTGGCCTACAGAGTGAGTATCAGGACATCCAGGACTACACAGAGAAACCCTGTCTTAAAAAAAAAAAAAGATTAAAACTATAAGACTTGGCTATTTTAACTTTAGAGCATACAGTTCTCATGGGGGAGGGAACATTATTTACAGATGATAAAAACTCACTTTATGGCAAAAAGTGGGTAAATGCTTGCTCCCAAGCCTAGCAGCCTGAGCTTGCTCCCAAGACGAGGGGTGAACTGACTCTGGGAAGTTGTCCTTTGATCACCGCTCAGGTCAGGCGATACACAACACATAGTTTAAACATATAAGTCAATGTTAGCCGGGCAGTGGTGGCGCACTCGGGAGGCAGAGGCAGGCGGATCTACAAGAGCTAGTTCCAGGACAGGTTCCAAAGCTACAGAGAAACCCTGTCTCAGAAAACCAAAATATATGTGTGTGTGTGTGTGTGTGTGTGTCCCAGCCGAACAGCAGGGACGTTGGGGCCATCCAGCACTCTTTTCTCTGTGTGTGTAAATGTATGCTTGAATTAAACCTCACTACAGAAGGCAGCTGGGTTGGTGAGGTTGGCTAATAGCAGAAGAGGTGCTGTATGCAAGCCTCATCTGCTTCAGTTCCTGCATCCCACGATGTGGCAGGCAAGAACTGACTGAAGAATTCTCAGACCACACCCCTGCGCTCCTGCGTGCATTCAGAAAGAAGACCACAGACAGCGGCCACATGCCCAGTGTCAACTGTCAACTGCTCCTTTGACTATGATATAAGTGGTTTGCCCACATGTGTATATATGTGCACCCTGTGTGTGCTTGATGCCTACAGAGGCCAGAAGGTGTGGAGCCTTCAGAACTAGAGTTACAGACAGCTGATGTGTGGGTGCCCAGAACAACCCAGGTCCTCTGGACGAGAAGCTGTGTCATCTCTCCAGGTCCGTAGCTTTTGGGTTTTGCCATCTATTTTAGTAACTCTTACAGTCTCCTCTTCTTGAGGACAGAATTTTAGGGGAAAGAGATGCCCTGTGCACGTGAGAAAGAAGTATAGTAGTTCACCATACTCTGCTCAGCTGTGGAGGATGATGCAGTCTCGCGTGGTTGACTGAGTTCTGATTCACACCCTCTTCTCAGCTCCCAGCACCCGGGAGGCAGGGGCAGGCAGATCTCTGTGAGTTTGAGGCCAGCCTGCTCTACAAAGCAAGTTCCAGGACATGCTCCAAATCGACACAGAGAAACCCTGTCTCACAAACAAAGGAAGCAAAACCTAAGCAAGTAACGGAAATGGGCTTAGAATCGAAAGGTTCTTGGAACAGTAGGGGAAAGGGTATGGAGAAGTCACCGTCAGACATGGGAACTCACATGAGTGTGTGTGGAGAGCAGAAGCCCCTTTCCTGCTGCGGTTATAGCACCTGGTTAGCATGGCAAAACCCTGGGTTCTCTGGTACTTGGAGTGGGGTAAGGTGCTGCAGTGTTGGGTAGAAAATACGCCTTCCTGATTAGCCAGTGCCGACCTGCTCAGTGTAAATGCTCAGTGTAAACACTCAGGAGCAGCTCTGGGGGATGGGAGGAGGCAGGGTCCAGCCCTGCCCAGACCTCCTGGTTCCAATTTCTGCCTGTCAGCTGTGCTCTCAGCTGTCCACTGTCCTCCAGCCCTGTCATTTCAGCTCGGCCACCACGGTGAGAGGCTAGGAGGCCTACCAATATTGTCTGAGTAGCTGGGAGTCCAGAAGGTGCTGGGGGCTTAGCCCTGGCGGAAGAGGACTAGCTCTCCCCCAGCACCACCATCAAGATCTTAGGGACCCTCTTTCCACACTGACCTGACTTAGGGAGTCTCTAAAGTAAGTCGTCTCTTCATCTTTTTGTTCCCTGAGTCTGTTCGGCTTCCCCTTGCTCTTGTAATCTGTGAGTAGTTTGAATTTTCAAAGTGTAATTGTTCTACTTCAAGATGAGTCAAGATTGGAGGAGGGGTAGGGTGTGGTGGGGTCCAGAGGATGGAGCAGTAAGGGAAGGAAAGGCTCATATTACTCTGAAAACCAAAATAGCAGAGACCCGAGGCAGCCAGGACAGAACTAGGCACCAGGGCCCCAAGGCTCCGAGAGGCAGGGAGGGCAGATCTCCGGACACACCTTCAGACATATAGGCAAGGATGCAACTCAAACTTCCTGAAGCCAGGAGAAGGTGTGTATTGCATCAACCACAAGTGTGTGTAGGACAGTGGTTCTCAACATATAAGTGGTTGTATGCCCGATCTCCTGCATCTCAGGCATTATGATTTATAACTAGCAAGATTACAGTTATGAAGTGCGGTGAAGTGATTCTATGGTTGGGGTATTAAAGTGTCGCAGCACTGGGAAGATTGAGAACCACTGCTGTAGGGGAGTGCCGAAGCCAACAGCCTTGAGCGGCGTACTGGGTTGTAGACTGGGACTGCTCCTTGCCATGGGAAGGTAGGTGTCAGTCTAAGGAACTGCTTGGAAGTCTTCCGCCTCTGGACATTTTTTTCTGGACCTCCATAGGATCTGTTCACAAGTTCTACCAAAGGCTCCCCTTGGGTCTGCCCCACTGTGCAGAGCAGGAATACAGGAATAGGACAGGCAGTCAGGTTAGATCTCATAGTGGGCTCCAACCTCTTGCAGGATGACAGAAAAGGAGGTACTGGAGCCCCCTAAGCCCCCCTTCCCAGCAGAAACTCCACAAAGTGGGGTGAGTCTGGACCGCTGATCCCTGGGGGCAGGGGTGTTGGAGGGGCCGGGAAGCCTTGACAGCTAAAGAAATCTGCTTGAGTAGAACCCGCTTGCGTGTGGCTTGTTTATTGTTGGGCTAGCCAACATCTGCAGCCCCAATCCACGAATCCAGGGACACTGCTGAGAGAGTGACCGTCATTTAACATTGAGTTTCCTTCACCCCTCCCTCAGCTACAACGACTGAAGCAGATATTCAAGAAGGGCTCTCCAGAGACAACTCAGATGGAGCCTCCCCCAGAGCCCCAGGCCAATGGAGAGGCAGTGGGAGCTGGGGGCGGGCCCATCTACTATATCTATGAGGAAGAAGAGGAAGAGGAGGAGGAGGAGGAACCACCCCCAGAACCTCCTAAGCTTGTCAATGACAAGCCCCACAAATTCAAAGATCACTTCTTCAAGAAACCCAAGTTCTGTGATGTCTGTGCCCGGATGATTGTGCGTGAGTCTTGAAGGGGGATAGAGAGAGTAAGAAAGAAGGCTTAGGGGTGGGAGAGGACTTACGGAAACTGTGCGTGTAACGGACACACTGTGGCAGGATTCACGCCAGGAAAATAGTGAGATTGATAGTGTAGGGTGTCAGAAGAGGGCAGGCTGAGCAACGGTGAAGTAGCCAAGTAGCCACAGGGCTCCAAAGGAAAAGGGGAATCCAGAACCTTACTCAAATGTTCTCCCCCCCCTTAAGTCAATAACAAATTTGGGCTCCGCTGTAAGAACTGCAAAACCAACATCCATGAACATTGCCAGTCCTACGTGGAGATGCAGAGATGCTTCGGCAAGATCGTGAGTAACAAGGCCCTGGGGAGCAAGAAACGTAGGAGAGGCCCAGGCCATCAACTATTTGGTGACCCCCAAAGCCATCCCACACATTTCCCTGCTTTCCCCTTCTCAGCCCAGCTCTTACTCATGAGGGAGGGGATTCTGGACCCTACCTTGCTGCTCCTAATGCTTTCCCCGTCCCATCCTACAGCCACCTGGTTTCCATCGTGCCTATAGCTCCCCACTCTACAGCAACCAACAGTACGCTTGTGTCAAAGATCTCTGTAAGTGCGCATATACGACCTGAGGGAGTGTCAAGTCTCAGACTGTTTCACACCACCTCCTCGGAAAGTAAATTCTGAAATAGAATCATTCTGTTTCCATAGTTCTCCCCTAGTCTAGGTTTGCTTTGGTTTTGGTTTTTCAAGACAGGGTTTCTCTGTGTAACTTTGGAGCCTGTCCTGGAACTCGCTCTTGTAGACCAGGCTGACCTCGAACTCACAGAGATCCACCTGCCTCTGCCTCCCCGAGTGCTGGAATTAAAGGCGTGCGCCACCATCGCCCAGCCCAGTCTAGTATTTTTACAGCCATTTTTTGACGCACCGACTGGTCTTGATGCATAGCTGAGAGGGACCTGAGTGAGCAAGGACTGCAAATGACCAGGGGTAGAGAGAAGAAACCATAGTCTGTTCCCTTGGAACCATTCCTAAGCAAGAACAAGGATGCTGGTCTGTTTGCACCCTGCTACAGAGCGATGGCATACTCGGGGCCAGCCCATGAGCTATGGATACCCCCGGACAAGTTCCTAGTTTGACAACCCTTAAAAGTATATCTGCCAGGTGGTGGTGGCACACACCTTTAATCCCAGCACCTGGGAGGCAGAGGTAGGCGGATCTCTGTGAGTTTGAGGCCAGCCTGGTCTACAGAGCAAGTTCCAGGACAGGATCCAAAGCTACAGAGAAACCCAGTTTCAAAAAACCAAAAAAAAAGTATATTCCATATGTAGCCAGGGCTACGTAATGAAACCGTCTTGAAAAAGAAAACACATGTATTCGCTGAAATAACTGCTAAGATGTATTTGGTGGAGAAACTAAACTCCATAAAGATTATGGGTTCAAAAAGAATGTGCTGGTGGGAACACCCCGGCCTGAACAAAAGCCAGCAGTATAATAATACTCTCCTGGAAGGAGTCCCATCACAAGGCGTTCCCAGAGTGTTTTAGAACCCTTTATAGATTGGTGACCCAGGCATTACTCAGCTGGCCCTTCCCTGTTCTCTCCGTCTCCAACCCCCAACAAGTCCCCGTGAGTATCCACTGACTCCCAGATGCCCCTTTGAGAGATCTCTCCCCGGCCCTCCTCTGCCTTTCCAATGATGCCTTCTTTCTCCTCCCACTCCACCAGCTGCTGCCAATCGCAATGACCCCGTGTTTGAAACCCTGCGCATCGGGGTGATCATGGCAAACAAGGAACGGAAGAAGGGACAGGCAGATAAGAAAAATGTGAGCACCCCATGTCCTCACAGAAGCCCGTTGTGGAAGCTCCACGGGACAGATCCTTTCCCCCTTGGGAAAACTGATAGAAGTTATGAGTCCTCTGCCCCCAAATGGTGCGGCATAACCAAACAGAAACATTCCTGTGTGAAATTGTAGATTTTTTTTTTTGTGTGTGTGCTTTATATACCTCACCAGGAAAAAAAAATCATGCCACAGGGCTGAGAATATAGTTCTGTGGTAGAGTGCTTGCCTAGTATGTATGCCTAGTAGTAGGCACCCTGGTTCAATACCCAACATTGAAAAGCAAACTCCTCCAGACATAGAGCATGCTTCCCCAATTCCCTTCTAAAACTGAAGACTAAGTACCACAGAAGGCTAAGTCCCTGGCCTGGCACTGCGGGTAACAGAGGCAAGATCTGTGCATTTTGCATCTGAGAAAGAGAATTTGTCATCCCAAGTAGCTAAGGAATTCTAGAGCCAGCAGGTGTCCGTGAAGATCATCTGCTGTGACCTGTTCATCTTGTGGATGAGACAGGCATGAAAGTCACAACACTGCGCAAGATTTATTCATTTATTATGTATACAGTATTCTGTCTGTGTGTATGCCTGCAGGCCAGCAGAGGGCGCCAGACCCCATTACAGATGGTTGTGAGCCACCATGTGGTTGCTGGGAATTGAACTCAGGACCTTTGGAAGAGCAGGCAATGCTCTTAACCTCTGAGCCATCTCTCCAGCCCCTCCTTGTCTTTCACAATAGAGTTGGTAATGCCAGGAATGTGCTTGCCTGAGCAGGCGATGAGTTTCTGTCTGGACAAGCTTACGAACTAATATAGATAGTGTTAGTTAAAGCAATCCCAGTTCTGGGGTCTCTGTGGGTACCAGGCACGCACATGGCGCACAGACATATATGCAGCCAGAGCACTCATACACATAAAAAAACAATAAATAAAATCTTAGAGAGAGAGCATTGAGTGCTCTTTACCTCCCCGTATTTACCCAGACCCCGTCTCAGGGAGCCTAGACCAGCATCAGCGTCTCCTTGTAGCTAAGGATGATCTCGAACATTGATCCTCTTGCCTTCACTTCCCAGGTACTGGCATTACAGATACAGACCATCAAACCTGCTCTGTGTGATGGTAGGAGCACAACCAGGGCTTCCTGCCTGCTAGGCAAGCAGTCCATCAAGGAAACTATCTCTCACACATGTTCTGTCCCATTCTGCTTTAAAGGGTCTTGCTATGTGCATAGCACAGGCTTCCTGTAACTTGTATTATAGCCCAGCCTCCTACTTTAGCATCCTGGTGCTGGAACTGGAGGCATGCACAGCGCACAGCCTTGTCTGGCTTTCACAATGTGAAAGTCCAGCCGGGTCATGGTGGTACATACCTTAAGTCCCAGCACTCAAAGGAAGGCAGAGGCCTCTGTGAGTCTGAGGCTAGCCTGGTCTACAAAGTGAGTTCCAGGACAGCCAGGGCTGTTATACATAGAAACTCTGTCTTGAAAATATTAATAATAATAATTTGAAATTTCCTAAGAGAAAATTTACTTTTCTTATGGTAATAAATAAATATTATAGGAAACAAAACTAGAGATCTGATTTCAAAGTAACGGTTGATATAAAACTTGAGTACAGATAACAAACTTCAGTCAATTGAACTATGAGTTACGAGGCTGTTTCAGAAAAAAAAAAATCCATATTCTTAGGTTCTGTTCTCAAAGGGGAACTATGAAAACTGTTGCCAGACAGGTAAAGTGGTGCATGTCTGTAATCCTAGCGTGTGGGAGTTGGAGGCCAGGAGATCAGGAATTCAAGGTCACCGGCCACACAAGGAGCGTGAGGACAGCTGGACTGCAGGGACTCTGCCTCACAACAAAACAACAGGGAAACAGGAGACTGCTGTGCCCCCAGACTCCATGTCTTACACACTGCAGTGTTTTAATCAGACAGTATAATGAAGGGCCTGAAACCTGGATCATGGTGATTTGCTAAGAATCAGTGGGGAGGAAAAGCCAGGAAGATATGTCTGCTGTCCTTAGATAGTTAAAGGTACTCTGTTTAACATTTAAAGCCCAAGAAGGCAACTTGAGACAAATAACTAAAAGATAACAGTGAAGGTGATATGAGCTTAATAAAAGGGGTTGAAAAAGAAAATCAACAGGGTTGTGCTGTAAGGGGGTGAACTGCCTGGCATTAGCTGTGTTCAGGCATAGTGCAGGGGACCTACCTGCCAGCATGCTTCAGAAGGAATTCCTGCATGGGGCAGGTTCTTAGACTACTGTTTTCTCCAAGTATTCTTCCAGTGCTTAGATACTGTTGTTCTATAACTCTCTGGCCTGCCTAGAGAGGTTCCCAAGACAGTACCTCTCTAACGCTGGTGTCCCCTACAGCCTCTAGCAGCCATGATGGAGGAGGAGCCAGAGTCAGCCAGGTCAGAGGAAGGCAAATCCCAGGATGGTGAGTACCAGCCCTCTCCACCACCAGAGACGGCATGGAGTTAGTAGTCATTGTAATCAGGGGGTTGTGTGCTGTATAGCAGGTGGAGAGGGAAAGACTGGGCTCAGGGTGGACAAGTCCTCCAGCAGACAGGGTGGGGGTGATGGATGCCCTCCCGGAGGCGGAAGCTATCTGCCCCTATTTCCCACCCAAGGAAACAATGCAGAAAGGGACAAGAAGGCTGAGAAGAAAACACCGGATGACAAAGTGAGTCCTGTCTACCTGTAGAATCCAGGTCCTCCTCCCAGACATCACTCACAGATGTTCTCGCCACCCTCCACCCACTCTCCACGCTGAGACAGACACCCAAAGACCAATAAAGTGAAGGAGGTCTAAAGCTCATGGCCGCCTTCCGTCCCCAGCACAAGCAGCCCGGCTTCCAGCAGTCTCATTACTTCGTGGCTCTCTATCGGTTCAAAGCCTTGGAGAAGGATGATCTGGATTTCCCGTGAGAAGCATTCAAGGGAGGCGGGAATGTGGGGAGCACGGACAGCACAGCCAGGAACTGGTGTGTAATGTCAATCACACAGAACTCTCCTTCCTGTCCCAGGCCAGGGGAGAAGATCACAGTCATTGACGACTCCAACGAGGAGTGGTGGCGGGTAAGACGAACGGCTAGAGCTGAGGTGGGCTAAGGGTAGGTAGGCTCCAGAACCTACCGACTCCCTTCTCTAGGGGAAAATCGGAGAGAAGGTCGGATTCTTCCCGCCAAACTTCATCATTCGGGTCCGGGCTGGAGAACGCGTGCACCGTGTAACCAGATCCTTTGTGGGGAACCGCGAGATTGGGCAGATCACTCTGAAGAAAGACCAGGTAGCTCGGGTACCCTAACCTAATCCCAGGCCTGATCGCACCGCCCCCATCCACACACCTGGGAGGTGCGAACCCTTTGGTGTAAACGCCTCTCCCGGCTTCCCCGCTCTCGTCCTCTGTCCTTAATTTAGCTCCTGCTCCCCAACCCATTCACTCCCTAGATCGTAGTGCAGAAAGGAGACGAAGCTGGCGGCTACGTCAAGGTCTACACCGGCCGCAAGGTGGGGCTGTTCCCCGCCGACTTTCTGGAGGAGATTTAGGTGAACTGGTGCCTGCTGGCAGGAGACACCTAGGCCTGGCTCTGGGCGGGGCCCAGTGCGGGCCGGGAGGGGGGAGGCAACTGGACTACTGGATGAGAGGGGTGGAAAGGCCCACCGAGCATGACGATGTTTCTGGGGAGGGTCTGTCTCCCACTTCTCCCCCTGCCTAGAGCTTCGGATACCCGGTGCACTGGATAGCCGGTACCAATAAGACCCACACTTCAGCCCACCCAACCTTCAAGAGCTGGGGGGTGGGGTGCATATCCATAAAGAGGTGCCAAGGGGCTGAACTGTCAATGTTGTGAATTTATTAAAGTTTTGACAGAAGTTAGAGACGTTTGTCTTTTTTTTTTTTAAGTTTTTCGAGACAGGATTTACTCAGTAGCTTTGGAGCCTTTCCTGGGAACTAGCTCTTGTAGACCAGGCTGACCTCGAACTCACAGAGATCTGCCTGCTTCTGCCTCCCCAGTGCTGGGATTAAAGGCGTGTCTTTTTAACTGCAGATGAAGAGAAGGCGTGTGGAGGGAGGAAGAATGTTCCCCGGCTGCCCCACTTCATATTGTCGGGTTATGGAAACCCGTGACCGGTGGGAGTCGGAAGACTTGCACTCGCTAGTCTAAGCTTCTGCTGGAAGAAAAGAGCCAAACTGGAAAGCCACCCCAGGGCCCCTGTGGCTGGGAGAATCGCCTGGTGCGGCGATTAGGTCTTGGCCATTTAGCCCTTGCATTTCAGAACCTGGCTCAGAGCCCAGCTTGGCCGCCAGGGGGCGATGTAAGATCTCAGTTGGAGAGAGGGATGGGGAGGGGCGTGGAGGGTGTCTAAGGGGAAAGAACCAGAGACACCAAGCCTGAGACCCTGGGCCTGGGAGGGGGTGGGGTGCGTGCCGTCTCCATGGCAACACTTCCTCTAGTCCTCCGGGAACGGAGCTAGCGAGGCCGGGGGGCCTCACCCCTCCCGCGCGGTCCCTGCCCCAGCCCTTTTCCGACAGGTACGGAGTGAGAGGACGCCTGGCAGACAGCTAACCGGTTCTAGCAGAGACCCCCCTGGGCGCGCCGTATGCAAATGTTATTATTTGCATATGCAAATATGCAAATGTGCCGGCCCTGGTCAGGGCGGCAGGTGGCGAGGAGCGGGAAGGTGTGCAGAAGGGAGCAGAAGGAGATGAGGAGTTTGGGGACCTAGGAGCCGACCATTGAGAAGCAGCTTGGGGTGGTCGCTGGAGTCGGGCAGGCAGAGGGTCTTGGGTTTGAGAGCGGGTGGGGGAGGGTCGGCCTGGGCAGCCAGAAGCTCCTCTTCTAGTCTATGGGTTGTCTGCCAGGACTAAGGTTGGCACCGCCTAGCAAGGTTGGCAGCGGGAGCCCGGGCACCATCTGCTGCTGGAGGAGGGGGGGGAGGGCAGAGGCTCAGCTGGGTTGGGAAGAGGCGGGCCACGGGACGGGCACCCCCTCCCCTTCCGTACAGAAAGATGAGGTGTAAGGAAGCACACAAAACTTGCTGCAAAACTGGGTTCAGTTTCTTGTTCCCTGTGCCCTTGACTGTCACTTCTGAAAGCCGGGTGGTGTGAAGGCCAGGGCTTTAGAGGAACACTAGACAGTCCCTTTATACAAGGAAGGGGAAGAAGGTCGAGGATGCCGATTGTCTGTATTCATCAAACGGTCTGAGGGACTCAAAAACTGAGCCCCTCGGGCTGTCAAGAGCCCCCCAAAAATACTGAAGCAAAACCAATTTACTGGCTCATTGGGCGGCAGTGTTGGTGTAGGGGTGTCGAGGAGCAGGAAGAGCGGCTGTTCTCTCTCCCTATACTCACAGGGTGCCCCCCTTCTCCCTCGCCTTACCGAGCCAGCAGCTGTCCCTAATTAGAGCGGCGGTTTAATTGGATTTATCAGCAGTTAATAGGAAATTAAGCAAAGGGCCCGAGAGAAGTGGGGGGGGGCGGGAGGAGCCGGGAGACAGGCTGCGCCTAACTGGAAGGAGGGGTGCTGGGGTCCCAGGGGTGGAGAATCTTGTCTTGATTGAACCGGATGATCATACCCTTCTGCTCAGTACTCGCCGGTTGAATTGAGTCCTGGCCAGTCCCAGGAGAGGGCAGGAGGTATGACAGGGACACTGTTTGGCCCCCATTGCCGCCCACTCCCACCAGCCAGCTGCTTGGATGATGGATGGTTCCGCCACACACTACAAAGGTCATAAGTCTGGGCCAAGGAGCAGACTGCATTGAAAACAGATGAGAGGAAAGGCCAGGGTATTACAGGGTCCAGGACACAATGCACATCCACCCCTCTCCAGGTTCTAACTGGAGATTTAAAAAAAAAAAATTAAAAGTTGATTGGGCAGCGTGCCTGGAGGTGAGATACTGAACCCTCACCTCAGCTCAGTTGGGGCTCCTGGGGATCTTCTAGGGCTGTCCTATCTGTCCCACCAGCCATCGCTCTGCCTCTCGCATGCTTAAGTTGGGGCTGTCAGGGCTTTCCAGATTAGTTACAGCAGGGACAGCCGGAGGTCTGTACCTGAGGGCCTGGGAAGGAAGCTTGTGGGGCGGCGGCTGGGGGGGTGGGGGGCGGCGATCGGCCTCGGAGTCCACAGCCCCAGGCGCTCCTGTCACCGCTTCCTCATTACATCGCTAGGCTAATGTGGGCTAACAAGCCTGCCCCAGCGACCCCTCTCACACACTCAGCCCAGCAGGGCACAAACAGCAGTCCCTGCCTTCGCTTGGGTGCAGCCCCGTTGAAGGCACGTGGAAGGGTCTCTTTCTCAGTGCTTCCTAGTGTATGGCAGACGCACGTCTGGGGATGTGATGTGTTTCTATATCCCAGCCCCAGATACGTGTGCTCCTGTATGTGTTCCAATTTTGTCAGTGCCTGTGTGTCTATACTGCCCGTGTTGTCTACCCCCCCCCCGCCTCCTCGTTTCTATGATTTCTGTCTGTAAGTCCCAGGGTGGTTAGGTGTGTTGAGCATTCTTTCAAACGTGCTTTGACATGTCGACGTGTCTGTGCGCTCTTTGAGTCTGGATGTGCCCCGGTGTGCAGGCGTCGGTGCTTCCAGGATCGTGTATGTGGAATTCAAGAGCCACTGCCGTGTCCGTGTGTGTGTGTGTGTGTGTGTGTGTGTGTGTGTGTGTGCGTGCCCGCGCGCGCGCTGCTCTGGCGTCTCTGCTTGCAGGTATGTGTCTCGGTGACAGTGCGTGGGCGTGTGCCTGGGTGTGAGCTGCGTGGCAGCATGTACCCGAATGACAGTGTGACGCCCGCGCCCGCGTGTGCGCGCGTTCCCGTGCACGACAGCCTCTGATTGAGTCTCCCGCCCCCGCTTCTTTCTCTCTCCATTTCTATTCCTCTCTCCTTTCCCGGCCGGCTCGCCGTCCGCATCATCTCCATCCATTATTGAAGAAACAGCCGCGTCCTCTCCAATCACATCAACACCCCGCCCCCTCCCTGTTCTGCTCGCCCCTTGGCTCTCTGGCTGCCAGGGAGGAGGGGATGCCCAGGCATAGCGGGAGCCCTGGGCAAAAGTGGGTTCATGACCCTGTGCCCGGGTCTGAGCAAGGCACCGGGACACCAGGGTCCCTAGCGGTGAGCGCTTTGCATAAACAGATGGCGCGGGCGTCTTTGTCTCGCTTGCTAGCCTGCTTGCCGCTAGGCTCCTGGCTCCACTTCTGTCTGGCTGCTGCAGTCATCATCATCATCTCAGAGCCTCAGGACCCAGCGCCCTTAATAGTGGCAGAGGGGGTCAAGGACCTCCGGGGCTCCTGAGCATATACAGGGCTTTGTGGCGTCCCTCTCGGGCGCCCTCTCCAGTACCTCAGCTGCAGCGGGAAGACAGAGGCTGCAGCGAGGTGACAGGAATGTGGAAGTGATGGGGAGGGGACCTTGAGCAATGCCCCCAAAGTGTCTGCGAGCTGTTCCATTGGGTTGCTGCAACTCCCCAGGGACGGGTACTAAACCACAAAATAGAAATAAAGAATGGATGGGTGGAAGGGAAGAAGGGAGAGAGGGGAGGGAGGGAGGGAAGGAGGGAGGGAGGAAGGGAGGCATTTGCAAAGAGACCACAGCAAGGTGTAAGGGGAAAGGAGAGAAACAGAGAAGCAGACACGAAAGGACAAAGCTAGGTGGATAGGTCGGGAGCAGAGTGTCAAGGAGAGGCAGACATACCGAAAGACATAGAGCTAGAGACTGAAGAGCAGCAGAAAGAAGTCAACCGGGGTCTTAGGGAAGGCCAAGTCAGAGGCAAGTCCCACAGTACTAGAGCAGAGATGAAGCCCCAGGTGTGTGAGGTCAGCCTGGAGAGAGAATTCAGCCTGAACCTGAATGCTGTCCACACCTGGCGAGATAGAGCCCTCGCCCCATCTGTGTCCTCTGACTAGCCAGAAGAGAGGAGGCTGAGAGGGTCCTACCTCGGTTGCATGAGCGAGTAGGTCACTGGGCACAGACCTGTGTGCACAGCACACTCCAGGCACAGACTTGAGCAAACACTGGAAATGCAGAGCAGTCTCTGCCCGATAGGGGGAGCCCGAGACCTCTTCTCTGAACTTGAGAGCGGCTCGGCCTCCAGAGGGCACCCGCACCCACGGACCCCCGCAATCTGCTCGCTCTGGAGAGCCCAGCTGCATTTGACTTGCTGCGCCGCCAGCCTCACGGATTAGTAGCCCGGAGCGGTTTAGAGTTGAAGAGTCTGGTCCTCTTGGGACCACGGGTTGTGCCTAATCCTCGGCTAACGACTCCTGTTGTCCCTCACCTGCTGGGCCAGCACGGTCTGAGTTACTGTACGGGGAAAATGCAGGGAAGGAGATGGGGTGAGACCTGGAACCCCAAAGACCACTATCCAGATAGGGAAACACAGAAAGGGAGGGGTTTCAGAGATAGGCACACAGAAACCCGGATCAGGAGCAGACGAAGTGTCAAGAAACTGAGGAGAGGCAAGAGCAGATACTATCTGAGCTTAAGAGCGGACTGGATTAAAAAAAAAAAAAAAAGGCTGGAGAGATGGCTCAGCTGTTAAGAGAAGTGGATGCTCATGCAGAGGACTCAGGTTCAATTCCCAGCACCCACATGGCAGTTCATTCCTGCCTGTAATTCCAGTTTCAGAGTATCCCACACCCTCACACAGATAAACATGCAGGCAAAACTCGAATGCACATGAAATAATAATAATAATAAAAATTAAACAAAAGAGCGGACTGGAGACCCAAGGGAGGAGAAACCTGCTGCCTCCATGTACCAGGACAGGCTCTGGGTCTCTCTCCCCAGGCCTAGGTCACCAGAAAGAGGCAAGCGAGGGCCCAAGAGCAAAGGGGCATAAAGCAAAGGCCAGATGTCCCTCCCGGAGTCCGGATTCCCCAGCTGTACTACAGAGTACCACCAGATGTGCAGCCCAGCTGGGCAGCTGTTGGAGTTTAAACTTCAAGATTGGTATTTAGTACCACCCTCACCCCAATCTCCAGCGGTCCCGGCTCGGGGGATACTGGTGACGGGACACATCCTCCCCGGCCCAACCCTAAAGGTGCTGACGCTCCAGACTGTGACATCCCATCAGCCCCCCTCCTCCACCCCATCCCTACCCCCACCCCCATCTCAGCGAGTCTCTGTCTCTTTGTTCTCGCTATGTCTCTGACACTTTATCTCATTATCCGCCGGAGGGAGGCGGAGAGTCCGGACCCTGCAGCCTAATTACGGCGGAGCTTGTCAGCTCAAGGGGCGGGCGGGTGAGGTGTCGGTGCGTGAGGAGGGGAGGGGCCCCTCAGAAAGGGTCGTCCCCCTCCCTGTACCCCAGGGAAGCAGTGACGGGTACACAGCTCATCCCTGCGGGTGCCCACCATAGGACAAGTTCTTTAGGGGAGAAACGGGGGAGCTTCACAGGATCCAGGAGCAGAAGCTAAGTGGGAGGGCGTGATGGAAATTAACCTGAGAGAGGGAGATGAGGTTCACCCTGTGTTCCCAAAACCAGTCCTCCGAAGATGGAGGGTGGGGAAAACTTCCTGCCCTGGCAATACAGGTATACCTGAATTGACTGTTCTCTTCGCTGTTTCGACATCCCTTCCAGCCTTCTAAGTCGGCCTCCTTCGTTCAGAGCTCTTCCTCTGACCCCATGAGTACGGTGGGCCCCCTGGAGAGAGCTCTGCCTTCTGTCTCAGGCCCCCAGACTGCCCCAGCCATTGTCTTACTTTTTGAACAGTGCAGGGATTCATGCACTTACAACCTCCACCCCTAACTACTCCAGGCCAACCACAGCTCAGCGGAACTGCCCTGGAACAGGAGGCGCTGGGGGCGCTAGCAATGCTCGCTTGCCTCCGCCTCCTCCAACTGCATGTGCTGAGGCAGAACCTGTATTCTCGAGGCCTGCTGGCTCCTGGGAGGCTCCAGGGGTGTGAGGATAACGCTAGCGATGCCCTCGCTGTTCCTTGGTCCCTCCCGTGGACATTCCACATCCCTATTTTGCTAGAGGGCTGTCTGCTTGCCTGTCCCGCATCGGGGTCCCCCCTCAGTCTCTGGTTGCCAGAGGGCCTTCTCCCTCAGATACCCAAAGACTCGAGTATAATGATGTCTCATGGGCCAGGATTCCCCCATCTGTAGGAGAGAGTTGGGAAGAAGAAACTTCAAGGCTTCCCAACGCTCTCCAGTCTTCTTTGGACCTGGAATTGCTGGGAGGAAACAAGCTGGGTGGGGCTGGCTGGGCTGGGCTGACCCCTCCCCGATGGGGGGCGGGACCCCAGGGAGAGGAATAGAACAGATCCAGAGGAGAACAGACAGTGGAAAAAGATGGCAGGAACCAGTTCAGGGGCCCGCTTCTACCGGCAGATAAAAAGACACCCCGGGGTGAGTTCAGTCCCAGATCCTCACTTCCCTCTTACGATCCCACCTCTCAAGACCCCCAGACCCTGCCTCCGATCTAGTTTCCTAAATGCTCCCAAATCTTCCCAGGGGCATCTCACATTCTGTCTCTGCAGTATATCCATATCCCCGGAATCTACCTTGGGCCAGTACATGTAGGGCAAGGGAGCGTGGAAACTGTGTGTGGGGGTTTCAGGTCTCGCTCCCAGAAGGGAGGGCGGGACCCGACCTTGGATGAATAAGAGGGACAGAAGAGCCGGTCCAGGGTGAGTGAGTGGGAACTGGGCGGAGTTCAGACCCCAGACCACCTAACTCTCTCTGCAGCTCATCCCAATGATCGGCTTCATCTGCCTGGGCATGGGCAGTGCTGGGCTCTATCTGCTTCGACTGGCGCTGCGTAGCCCGGATGTCTGGTAACTACAGGGCTTGGGAGGCAAGCAGGGGTCCTGGGCGGAGCAAAATGGGACTGCTTAGGATTAACGGTAACTAGTGGGTGACCCTAGAAGGGGTCCCTTAGGTCTACGTCCTTATTTCCACTCTTACCACCCAGCATTTCAGAGGGCAGGAATGCCTGATCTGAGAGACCCTCCTCTCCCATCTGGACCACCTGGTGGCTCACTTGTCAGTGGCTAGCCACGTGGGGTGGCTGGAATCCCATCCCGCTCGCCACAGGGTTGCCATGGCGACACAGCTCTATTGGCCACATCTGGCTTTTAGGTACCTCTGTGCCTGCCCAGAAGTGCTGGAGGTCTGGCAGTGTGGGGCTCTGAGGCTCTCTGGTGGCAGTGAGACTTCATGTCCTGCCAGAAGCATCAAAAGGACCTTTGACAAGGCCACTCTGACCCTAAAATTTAAGGCGTACCACCAAAGTCCTGCTTTTCAGGGTTTCTACTGGCTCCTAGGACTCTGGTTAACCTAGGAGGCAGAAACCCTGGGGGACTCCATGGACTAGACATGTCACCAGGTACCATGCCTCTCGCCTGCACCTGCTAACATGCCCCCTTCTGTCAATCTCTAGGAAATGTGCTCCCCTCCCCAGGGTAGGAAACCAGGGGTGGTGACATTAAGGTCTTTAATGCCAGTGTCCTGGTCCTCAGAAAGGACCCTAACCTTCCTATCCCCCTTACAGCTGGGACAGAAAGAACCCAGAGCCCTGGAACCGAGTGAGTCCCAACGACCAGTACAAGGTGACTATGGACCTAAAGTGCCCCCCTCCACCTCCTTCCTGGCCGGAGACCTGTACCCCACACACAGCAAGTAAGGGAGGCAAGAGACACTCCTTCAATCTCCTTTCCCTCCCCACAGTTCCTCGCTGTTTCCACTGACTACAAGAAGCTGAAGAAGGACCGGCCAGACTTCTAAGGCAAGGCCCGAGGGTGCCATGGAAATCACGCGCTTCTTCCATTCGCTGTCCCAGACTCTAGCCATGTCCAACTTCTGCTTACATGGGCTGGATTCCCACGCGGAGGGGGGGTGGCTCCACCCCCGCCCTCCTCCCTTGCTCCCAGTAGAGGAAGAACCTCTGACCCTCAGCTTGAGTCCCACGGTGGGGGCGGGTAGTCAAAGCTGCAGGCAGATGCTGGGGTTGACCCAAAAGGCCCAAGCTAGCCCCTCTCCACTCCTGCCCCCTATGGCTAACTGGGCGTGGCAAGGCTACGTGTTGAACGTGACAGACGTGTGCCAACAGCAAGCAGGGACCTGAGTGCCAAGCGACGTGGCAGGCCCCACGTTAGTGCAAGTTTTGAGCAAGGTCTAGGGGGAGTGGCTGCCCAGGCTCGACCGGGCTCGTCCTGGGTACCCAGCTTGCCTAGGATGGAGAACCTTTACCAGGCAGCTTGTTCCTTTCCTGCCCAAGCCGGTGCCTCCCATCAATGACACCCCCTCCCACCTTGCACCTGGGCCTTCCTGTGCTTTCTCCCCACCCCTCCCTTCCCTTGCTCCTCAGTCCCTGGGGATCAAACAGAAGCAGCCGTGGGCAAAATACAATTTCATTTAACAAATTGAATTTGCTGCGCCTGCTAATCACGTCTGGTGTCGGCTCTGATCAGAGACAAAGCGGGGAGGCTACAGCCCCGGGGGTCCTTATGGTGGTGGGAGGAAGGAGAAATACATGTTGAGGGAGTGGAATCGCTGGCTGGCCCAGGGGACCCCTCCCACAGTAATAGGAACTCGGGGCAGGTTAGCTTTTTATTAGATAAAAACAGGAAGGAGGGTGTCTGCCCACCCCTTCCTCGGGCTCAGCACACAACTCCCCCTCCCCAAGAAAGAGCAAGAGTCTAACACTGAGATACGGCAGAGGGCCTGGGCAGACAGCTGAGAGGGATGTTGCCTGTGATGGTGTATACCTGCAACCCCAGCACTTGGGAAGTGGAGGTAGGAAGGTCAGTTCAAGGCCAGCCTCAGCTAAATGAGACCCTGTCTCAAAGACAAGCTGGGTGTGTGTTGGGGGCTTCTTCTAGAAATGGCTACAAAACAGAAATCTCAGCTACAAATTCCAGGAGGGGGCTTATGCCTGGCTCTTGCCCTAAAAAGAAGGCCTTCCTCCCTCTACCGAAACCCAGAAAGATTAGCGGTGTCTCTTTTGTGGTCCAGGTAGGCAGAAAGAAAGGTAACTTCCAGTCTGCGTGGTCCTCAGCGTTCATCAAATCCAGGCATCGGGAAGGCCCTGGCGAACTCTTCCACCTGTTGCCTGAGGCTGGCCAAACGCTGCCTTGTCTCTGGGTCTTTGAGCAGGAAGGATTTGAAATCCTGGAGCTTGGCTGAAAGAGTATGACGAGATGGTCAGAGCTCTAGACAAGGCGGGAGCCAGAACAGCAGGGAGGACAATGGGTGGAAACTCCTCGGCTGGGGGTTTCCCCTTTGGGACACTCACCAGTCTTGCGCTTCACCTCCAAGCCAATGTTGACTCCTTCATCAATGAAATCAACGACCCTACGGAAGTCATCCTCGCGGAACTGCCGAGAAGTCAATGCTGGGGCGCCTGGGAGCACAACAGACGGACAGTTAGCGTAGTCAGGATCATTGTGGCCGGGAGCCTCCCCTCCTCAGACCCTAGGCCTCACCGAGCCGCAGGCCCCCGGGAGTGATGGCACTACGGTCTCCAGGGCACGTGTTCTTGTTGGCAGTGATGGACACAAGCTCCAACACCCGCTCCGCTCGGGCTCCGTCCAGGCCTTTGGGTCGCAGGTCCACCAGCACCAGGTGGGTGTCAGTGCCACCTTAGGGGGACAGTAAACAGAGATTGGGGAGTTCGGGGCCTCTCTTGAGGGCACAAAGGTCTTCACCCACCGCTGGCTTACCTGACACCAGTGAGTAGCCTCGCTTGAGCAGGGCATCAGCCATGGCCTGAGCGTTCCTCAGCACCTGTAAGGAGTACTCCCGGAACATGGGGGTGCGAGCCTGCAGATAAGACAGCACCCCGTCACCCCAGGGCTGAGAACAGGCCCTGTTTAGGACTTGAACTAAGCAAGACTCCGACCCCAACCTTGCTGCCTCCCACCTTAGCCACTTCCCTTCCATCTGCCTCAGCCTCAGCTACAAGGTAAGGAAGCAAAGCCTCTGGATCAATGCCCCCCAACACGAGGGAAGGCTCCCCGACCTGCTTGAGGGCCACAGCTACTGCAGCAATGGCATGGTTGTGGGGGCCCCCCTGTAAGGATGGGAACACAGCAAAGTTGATTCGGTCCTCAAAAGTGTAAGGGATCTCTTGGCCAGTCTTGGGGTCTACAGTCCGCACTCCCTTCCGGTAAAAGATGAGCCCTGACCTATGTGGAAGACAAGTAGTTGGGATCTAAGCCAGTGACAGGCAATGGGGACAGAGGAGACGGCTGCTTTGGACACTCAGAGGCTCTGAGGCCCCTCAACTGTGCTTGATGCACTGAATCCCAGTGGTCGAAGGGTTCAGCCTCACTCCACCCACCCCCAAGTTCCCTAGCAAGGTCTAACCCCAGGTAGTTCTGACCTGGCCCCTCGAAGAGTCTTGTGAGTGGTGGTGGTGACGACGTCCGCATACTTGAAAGGTGAAGGGATGACCTTGGCAGCCACGAGGCCACTGATGTGGGCCATGTCTGCCAGCAGGTGTGCCTTGACCTCATCGCAAACCTGGGCAGGTAGAGAGACGTGCCTCAGCCTGGGGAAGCCGTCCTTCCCGGGCCCCACTCCCCACCCTTGCTCTCCAGCCCCTCACCAACCTCTCTCATGCGGGCATAGTCAATGAGGCGGGCGTAGGCACTGGTACCAGCAATGATGAGCCGTGGTCGGAAAAGCCGAGCGGTCAATGCCAGCTGATCGTAGTCAATGAGGCCGGTTTGGGGCTGGATAAATAGATAAGTAGCTAAAGCCCTGAAGTGGCAGCAGGTGCAGCTCATGCTCCCTGGGGCTGAAGGCAGGACCTCCAGGTCCTCCCACCGGCCAAGAACAAACCCTAGGGCTAAGTGCTCAGGCCGTAGGACACTTACATTGAGCTTATAGGGCATAGATTCGAAGAAGATGGATGTAGCAGAGATCCGTTTGACATCAGACATGTAGCCATGCGTGAGACTAGAAAGAAAAGAATCTCAAAGTGAAATAACTTCACTTAACCAGCCACTTTCAGCCCACCTCCCGTCCCCGCCCCCCAGTGCTCTCCCCTGGATGCTAGGATCTTGCTCTCCTCCTCTGTAGCATGGGACAGGTATGTTCCATCTTCACAAGACCTGATATGTATTCTCTAAATAACTCCCATCCCACGCCATTACTGTCCACTGAACCCATCATTCACCCTAGCCATACTCACTGGCCCCCGTCGGGCAGGTCCAACCCCATGATTCGATCATGGGGCTGAAGAAGAGCTGTATAGGCAGCCAGATTGGCCGGGGACCCCGAGTATGGCTGGACATTGACTCCCCACTGTGCAGGATCCAGGTCAAAGGCTTCCAAGGCCCGGCGCTGGCAGAGCAGCTCGATCTCATCCACAACTTCTGCTCCTCCATAGTATCTACCACGAAGAGGATACATAAGGGCACAGAGAAAGGACACTTGGCCAGAAGCCAAGGGCTGGGGCGGTCACCCCCGTAAGCACTAATGGGCTCAAGAAGGCTCTGCCACTGGGAGTGCCATCCCTGATGCTGCCCTCCAGCCCATCGGTCTAGCCCTCACCTCTTGCCAGGGTAACCCTCCGAGTACTTGTTGTTCAGACAGGACCCCAGGGCCTCCAGCGCAGCTCGGCTGCAGAAGTTCTGGGGTGGTGGGGGGGCAGTGTCAGAACGCAATGAGCCCCTTCCCCTGGACTCCCACCGTCCCACCCCTGCCAGAGCCCACAGGCTGGGGGGTTAGGGGAGAGACAGGCTACAGAAAAAGCTCTAGGGGCTGGAGAGATGGCTCAGCGGTTAAGAGCATTGCCTGCTCTTCCAAAGGTCCTGAGTTCAATTCCCAGCAACCACATGGTGGCTCACAACCATCTGTAGTGAGGTCTGGTGGCCTCTTCTGGTCTTCAGGCATACACATAGGAAGAATACTGTATACATAATAAATAAATAAATATTTAAAAAAGAAAAAAAAAAAAAAAAAAGAAAAGAAAAAGCTCTAGGACTCTGGGTTCCTTGCCAGGCATGAGGCAGGACCAGGAGCAGCGTTCTCAAACTCAGCTGCCATGATGGATGGTCCCAGTAAGGCCAACTGTCCACTCAACCTGTGCTTCTTCTTTCTTCTGACAAGAGGGGGAGACAGGGAAGAAATGAAACTCTAGGGGCTCCAGAAGCTCCATCAACTGGATGCTTCAGAGGCAGTCCAAAGAGCGGGAGAAGACCCCGGAGAAATGACAGGAAGATGGCGTGTTACTTCCTACACTCACGATAGCTGGGTCCTCGGCCCATATCCTCACATCCTACCTCTGAGGCGATGAGTTCCAGGCCGCGACACTGCCTGTCTTTCTCCCTCTGCAGTAGCTCCCACACCTCAGGGTCACTGTCTGCCAAAGTCTCCTGGCCTGTCCAGCCTCCAGCTGCTTCCCCAGCCTGTGTCTGGGCCACCTTGCTGTGCTGAGCCCGAGCAGCCATCCAGACCAGCTGACCACATCGCTGCAGAGGCTTAGGGCAAGAAAGCCAGGATTAATTAAAAATTGTCCAGACTTCTCCCAATCGCCCTCAGCCATGGTACAGAGAGCCCTCTGGCCAAGCTGGCAGCCTGGTCCAGCCAGTAAACTCGGTTCTCACCACCCCCACCTTCACCTTGAAAAGCAAGTTCCAGCGTCAAGGTTCAGATGACTATCCAAAGGGCAGTTTTGATCAGCTCTACTCAACCCCCTCCAAAGCTCCCTCCACCCAACCCCAGGAGTCGCTTTGTCAAGTCACAGAGCAAAGCTTGCCCTCCAGAAGTCCATATCCCCCCAAATCAGGAGATACTGAGAATTCATGGTCGCCCCCCCCCCCCCCCCCGGAACAAAAGGGCCTTTCTGGCCCTGGAGCGGTGGCTCAGAGGTTAAGGACACTTGTTGCTCTTGTACAAGGCAAAGGACAGAGGTTCAGCTCCCAGCACCCACATGGCAGCTCACAACCATCTGTAACTCCAGTTCCAGGAGACCTGCAGGAACTCTGTGGGTACCCAAGCATGCCATGTGATGGACATACATACATGAAGGCAGAATACGGACATAAAAGGGGAGGACCTCCTGCACAGCCTCCCTAAGAGACTACCCAATAAGAGAAGACACCAAGTTAACAGGGCTTAACGCCACAGGCTGTAAGGATAGTTTCCAGAGCAACAAAAGTAGAACAGACTTTTAAGCAGCTCTTGGAAAGAGGTGTGTACTGGCGGGAGTGGGGGTAGAGAGACGGTGTTTGCCCAGAAGGAAGCCAAAATCTTAATTTTATCTCTCTCTCTCTCACACACACACACCACCCCCCTACTTCCTTCCGCCCACGCTGCAGCGGGACCCCTGCTTGATGAAAGCACGGAGGCTCGGTTGCATCATCTCCATAACTCCGAGCTGGCGGGAAAAATGAAACTAGCACATTGAAGCCGGGAACCCCACTTGTTCGATACTGCGAACGCAGGGTCTGCGGACCTCTACCTGAAGCCGTGTGAACGGTGCGATCACAGACCCTGGGACGTCTGGTCGCCAGGACTAGAGGCCCAGGCACGGCACGTGCGCCCAGGACTCTCAGGGATTTCCTGGTTAAGCATCTGCTCCCCGAGGCCCCAGAACACGTGCGGTGAAGGAGCCAGGGGAACCCCACTTTGTGAAGAGGAACTAAAGTGGGGTGGGCCTTTCCACTGGCCCTCCAGTATCCAGAATCCAGTTCTTACCCGAGTGGTCCAAAGCCAAGAGAAGGGCACCATCGCTACCGGAGGTCACAGAATGACCAGCCACCAACTCCGGTCCAGAGTAGTAACAGGGGAGGGGTCGGAAGCCGACTGGCCTTAGAGCGCATGCGCGAGAAAAATACCCCCGTGAAGTTCGAGTTAAAGGGGAGTTACCCGCGCGTGCGTACTCTCTAGAATATGGCCTTCTGGGAATTGTAGTTTTTATTATTTTGCATCTGTACCTCCGGGTTTTCTGAAAGAGTCTTGAAGCTCAGGGTCGTTATTATTGTTGTTGTTGTTGTCGTTGTTTTTCCCGCTAGTTGTTCAGGCAAGCATTTTTTTGGTTTCTTTGGTTTGTTTGTTTGTTTGGTTGGTTGGTTTGTTTCTACCAAGTAGCCAGAACTATAAAATCCTTTGGGAGATCCAGAGACACTTCTAGAAGGTAAAGAACTATGGCACAGTGGGAGCTGATATAATTTGAAAGGGTAGAAGACCCAAGCCCCTGCTTTAGGATTACAGCAAAATAACCTCGCCGGTCCTCAGTTTTCTTCACTTGTAAAACCATGATGAAATAATTGTGATGGACGACGCTTGTCATTCCAGCACTAACAGGATTAGGAGTTCAAGGCTAGCCTCAGCTACCTATAAAGTTAGAGGCCAGTGCACCAAATGTGAGCCTGGTCACACCCAGGCCCCCAAACGCAATAAAAGAGTGTATGGCAGGGATGAAATGAAGCTTTGCTTATGAACAAGCTCCCTGTGGATCGTCCTCCTGACTCAAAACTGCTTCCTTCATGGCCCATCAGCCGAGGCAAAGTAAGCCGCTCCTCCTCTGGCCATCCCACGGTGCATTTCAGTACTTATTACAGACTATCCCAGCAATCACCAAGTTCTTGAACCTGATTGGAGTAACTCTTTCAATGGGGCACTCATTGACCTCTCCAAGGGAAGATTCTGCATGAGCTGGGGATATCCTAAAACCTCTAGTTCAGCCAGTTGGTAATGGGGCATGTGTTTAATCCTAGCACTCCGGGGGCAGCCAGGTAGGTCTCGAAAAACCAAAATAGACAAACAAAACAACAACAAAAAACAAAACCAAACCCTTCTAGTTCAATGTCTCTCAAAGACAGCAATGAAGACACACAACCAAACCTCTCTTGGGGATTCCAGCGAGCCCTATTTGTGAGGAGCATTGCCCTACACAGCCATTTTATACATTTATTCATTCAACTGACAATGAGCCATGCTAGGTGTGCCTTAACCATGGGGAGACAGGGCTCACTGATGGGCCATGAAGAGCTAAACAGGAGCAGAGAGTCCAGCAGCTCACTTTTCTCACACACCGGATGCATAAGGAAGAGAGGGGAGGAGGTGGACAGAGCCTTGGAGAAGGAATGTTTGAGTCGCAAGAGAGGAGGACGATCCACGGAAGGACGTGTGATCTTTTCCACCAGTGCTACAGACGGAATGTAGAGTGTGCGCGAGGAGTCGCAAGCCTGCTGGTTCCAGTCACTGCCACCCTCAGCTGTCCCACCTGGGTCTCACATGAAGTCTCTGAGTATCTTTTAGGGCTGTTCTCTCCAGAGCTTCAGTTCTCTCGGGTGACTCCGGCACCAGGCCCAGGAGAGAGAAACCAGTCCGTCTTCCTTCTCTCATTCCGACCCCGCTACGTATCTATATCCTCCTTCATTTATTTGTGTACGGAACCCAGGGCCTTGGGCATGCTAGGTAAGAGTCCATCCCCAGCTCTAGATATTTATTTTCTCCCCGTGATTTTTTACTCTCAGACATGTCGGGGTCAGATCCTCCCCAATACTCAGTATCAGACTGCGCTGTGGGCGATCCTGTGGAGGGCACTGCTCTCTTTTTCCGTGGGCACCTTTACCCGGAACTCCAGAGAAGTCTGACTGAAGAGGAAGAGAGGCTCTCTGTTTCAGCTTGTCTGCACACCCCCCCCACAAGGCCCAGCCAGGGGGTCCCAAGGGGAGGGGGGCTGCTGAGCTGAGAACTGCTAATGAAGCTGCAGCCAATTAACGCCCGGGCCAGGGTTGGGGGCGGATAAAATTAGCAGCCAAGGCTGCAGGAGAGAGCTGAAGGCGGAGGTGGAGAGGGTGGGCAGCTGGCTGAAGGGGGCTGTTTGCTAGCGGCTACCAGCCGCGACTCAGCCCCGCCTTCCAAACCTGCACTCGTCCCTTCCCCCCTCACATCCTCCCAATGTTCCCTCCCTCCCTCATCCGTCTGCAAACTCAGCGCCCACGAAATTAGGAAGGAAAAGGAAGATCGATGACTCCAGATGCCGCAAACACCGTTCCCCTTCCCTCTCAACCTTCTCTTTCCCTCCAGCCTCGTGGATGGAGCCTAGCCGGCTTCAGCACTCGGTCTACACTATCCCTGCTTCTCCGTCCCATTCAAGGTCTTAAACCTCCTTTCCTCCAAGTCTCCCAAATACACTGCCGGAAGTCCCACCTTAGGTCTAATCACCATTCTATCTGCCTTCAATAACATTCACCCTCCTTAGAGAGAGATAATGCCCACCTGGGTGACGTTTACCCATTGGTCGATCACTCCTTGATCAGGTCTCAAATGGGCACAGGTGCTGGGTCTGTCCGCCTCAGTTTTCCCCAACAGACTCCAAGGAAGGAGGCCTTGGCTCAACCTCTACCAGACAAACCCCACACCTGCCCGCCCCCCTTTCCTACAAAGGTCTCACACAGGCGAGTATTGGATTTCGCTTTATTTTGTTTCCCTTTCTCGTCTGTTTTGGCATAGAAAAAAAAAATATCACCGAGAGGAAGCGGCCAGAGAGGGCAGGTGGGGTCGGACTGCAGGCGGGCGGGTGGGCGAGCGGATTAGGGAGGGGGGCAGAGCACAGGGGCCAGGCAGAGCCCCCTGCTCAGGACTTTTGCTTCAATAAGGTTGGGAGAAAGGGGGGACCGACATAGGGCACGCAGAAAGGGAAGGGGCTAGATGGGTTGGGGCTTGTAGACTGCTACAGTCTTGAGGGGTGGATAGGACCGGCGCTTAGGGTAAGAAAAAGGGTCAGGCCAGGCGTCATTAAAGCTGCAGGGTGGGCAAAAGGGGAACCAATACGTATTCGTAAGGAACCCTAAGAAAGCGTCCAAGCCCCGCCCACTCTGGGGTTGTGCTCTTGGCTCCTCCAACTTACGGTTCGTTTGAGACTACCCCAGCCTCAGGGACCCTCGGGGCCAAAAGGAAACGGAGAACCACGCTGATAGTCCCAGGGAAGCCTGTTTTCCTCCACCCTACCCACATTGGAAGACGTGGGGGGCAGTCACAGGAGCATGGGGTACAGGGAAGGGTCCCACCTAGTGAGGCTGAGATCTGGTGGGAAGCTCGGGGCCCAGGACAGGGGCGCTATCCAAAGTAGGGGTGCTCGCTCTGAAAGTTATAGTCTGGGCACACCTTCTGCACTAGTTTGTAGTCAAAGCTGAGGAAGGAGACGAAAATACAGATGACTTTGAAGGGCTTGGCACAGAGCCAGGCGGCCTGGCTCTGCGTGTGCTCGGTGAAGCACACCTGCGACGGGTCGTACAGGCACGGGCGGTGCTTGCGAGCGCGGTTTGTCTTCTCATATTCCACGTGGCAATTAAAAGCGCGCGACTCTTTGGCCCCCGGCACTCCCAGCGCGCCTCCGAGTGGGCCGGCCAGTGCGCCCCCAAGGTTGCCGCCCAGCCCCTGCCCCGCCATCCCCAGAGGGGGCCCCAGTCCAGGGAGCACCCCTTCTAGTGCCAGCGTAGATTGCAGAGGATGGGAGGCAGGCCCAGGCAGCCAGACGCCCCCGAACTCCACACGCTTGGAAGGCGGCACGATACTGACACTTAGGTTACCCAAGCTGGACGAGTTGTGACGGAAGTACACACTGAAGGTACCGTTCACATGGTCCACGATCTTGCCGGTCACCAGCAGCGAGAACTTGAGGGTATGAACACGAAAGTAAAAGTCCCCCCAGCCGAAGATCTTCTTGGCGCGGGCCGCTTTAATGGATGGCTTCCTCTTGGTGCGCGGCGCGGGCGGGCCGCCTGCAGCCCCGGGCTTGGCCAGCGCCCCGGTGTGGTTAGAAGGCCAAGCCCAGCTCCAGGAGCGCGCCGTGCCCAGGCCCTCGGAAGACCCGGGCGCCGGGAGCTGTTGGCTGCGGGCGCCCCCTCCGGCCATGGCGGGTCGCAGTTCCAGATACTGCGGCCTTCCGGATTCCGCGATCTGGCCACTGACCGCCTGTGTGGGAAGAAATAAGAGAGACACTGGACTGGGCAGACCACAACGGTGGCTCAGGAGTGTGTTTTGGGTCAGACCTCGTAGCCCTTGCAAGTTCTGTGATCTTGGCCAAATCATTTCATGTGTCTGGACCCTAGCTTCTACACCTGTGAATGTGACCTGATGATCCCTGGGTTGTCACAGAGCTCCAGTGTGGGCTCAAAGACAAAGCCAGCTTTGGTGTGGGTTGGAAAAGGGAGAGACCCTTTCTGGATAGTCTGGCTTATACCAGTGATGGCCCTGATTGTGACATCCTCAACATCCAGCATCAGGAAAGGGCTGGCTTCTGCAGAGACCAGCTCCTTCCTTCCGGGAGTGGCCTCTAAGAACCAGCTGAGCAGAGAAGAATCAACCACGGGTTGAAGCCTGGAGGATAACGGGGTACTCCTCCTGTCCCCACTCCTTGGCTTGGAAGAGCGGGAGGAGTCACCCTGCCTGCCCACCGTGCTGGCCTGTCTCAGGTGGCAGGGATCTGGGAGACAGCACTGATGGATCAAGAGGCAGGAGCAGCCGGGCCAGGCCCAGGCCATCAATTATCTTGGGGTGTGTGTGTGGAGGGGGCGACCGGGAGTAAAGGAGCTCAGGGAGACTGACGGGAGAGTGAGAAGAAATATGGAGATGCCGCTCTGGCACAGGGAGTGGGAGGGAGAGGAGCCCAGCGTGTCAGCGTGTGTCAGTCAGCCTGTGCTAGACACCAC
Source organism: Chionomys nivalis (assembly GCF_950005125.1). Lineage (NCBI taxonomy): Eukaryota > Metazoa > Chordata > Mammalia > Rodentia > Cricetidae > Chionomys > Chionomys nivalis. Next base: position 29,404,317 of record NC_080110.1, on the reverse strand, counting down.
CAGTAGCTGGGCCCTGACTGCCTGCAAGTCCCTTGGGAGAGGCAGTTCTGTGTGTGCCTGGGGTGGTTGTTATCCTGAAATGGTTGTGTATGTGTGTCCATGCATTCGGTGTGGGTAGCTTCAGTCTGTGAAGGCTGTGTGTGTGGCTGTGTACATCAGCAAGAGGATGCTCTGTGTGTGTGTGTGTTCCCATCTACTTGTGGCTGCTGCCGTCCGTCCATTGTGTATTTGTGCCTGATCACCTGGGGCCAGGAGGCTGTGCACATCTGTGTGTGTGAAGCTGCATGAGTTAATTGGTAACAGTGGGTGTGTGTTCATAGCTGTGGTCGTTAATGCCTGTGTACAGGGTTGCTGTGTGATTGTCTAGAGGTGTCATTTTTTCCTATGTGAATCCATTACCTGTCCGTGTGTCAGGGTGTAAGGGAGGGTCACACAGGGACGGTGGCCGGTGTCCACCCACAGGAATGAGTGTGTTGCTCACACAAGCATGCCGGCATGGTATATGAATGCCAGGCATGCTGACTTGCAGGCTAAGAATAGAGGGGTAAAGGACCTGGAAGATGGGTGACCCCTCTGTTTGCATTCGAGTCTACACACTGTGTCCACAGGGGACCAGAATGGCAGGGCTGGGCTAGACTCTCGACTGCCTGGTCCCCTGGTCCCCGTCCCTGCAGCACTGCGATCCCAGGTTATTAATGCTGCCGCCACTTGCTCGTCATACATATTTATCGCCCCCCTCACTCCTCCTCCCAATTCAGGTGAGGCGGTGGAGGTGGCAAGAATGATTGACTCAGACAGACAAGCCTGAGCTGGCATCTGACACCGGGAGGGTACACCTGAGTAGGGCTAGGGAATCAGGCTTAGGGTGGGGGTGGGGGTAAGGAAATAACCCCAGGAGGTGGGGTTGAACCCCAGGCAGGGGGTTGGAGGTAGGAGTAGGTGAGGCTTCAGGGAAAGCAAAGGGAATGTTGTTGAAGTCTTAACCCTAATCTTTCCCCTTCTGGACCAAACCTCTCCTGTTTCCAGCTAGCCCAGCCCCCCCACCCCCAAAGCTGCTCAGTGCTAAGATGCCAAATGCCTCCAGCTATGACTTCCTAGGACATCCCAGCACTCTGTGTCCTGCACCCTGCCTGGGACTGCTCAGGTTCAGCCTGAGCAGTAGGTTCAGCCTCTTCAGAGAAGAGATGGGGTGGAAATGAGGTTTGGCAGGGCAGAGAGAGGTGCCAGGATGTCCCCCACCTCTGATCTCAGACAAATTGCTGTCTGCTTCTATGATCCTAGCAAATCCCTGGGCTTTGGAGCCCCCACCCACTGCCAGAGACAGCTAAGATAAAAGAAGAGTTGGGGGAAGGCGGGTGAAGCGACCTTGGGGGTGGGGAGCTCGGACTGGGAGGGGTGAGCGTCTGAGAGGAAACGAGCCGAGAAATGGGAACATGGAATAAAATAAAATAAAATCCTCCCTCTGGCTTCCGTGATCGCTCAGGCTCTCTCTCCCTCTCTTCTCTTACTCTTTCCCTGTCTCCATCCCTCTCTCTCCCCCTACCCTTTTCTCAATCTCGGTCTCAGTTTCTTCCTCCACTCTGTCTCCAATTTCCAGTTTGGGGAATGTCCCCACCCCGTGGCATTTCTGTCTCTCTAACCATGGCTCTCTCCTCGGTCCTCCTGGTTGTCAGTCTCCAGCGTGGGTTGGGAGCTGAGGATGTGCGGGGTGACAAGGTGTGGTTAAGGGAGCCCCTTTTTGCCAGAGCCCACCCCACAAAGACTGAGGGCCTGAGCTGGGTGTTGTCCAAGGAGGAAACCCCCCCAACTTGAAAGCTAGTTTAATTAAACTAATTGGGCGCAGTGACATTTGCAGAGGGGAGAGGCTAGCCGGCTGGCTGTCAGCTGGGGTGGGAGGTAGAGGTGTGTGCGGTGTCTGAGGGCCTAAAGCAGACTCCTTGAGGCCTGCTCCTGCTCCGGAGGAACTCAGCCAGGAACACTTGCCCCAAGGCAGCAGGCCCACGCACCTGAGGGGGAGTTGAGGCCATCTCCTGATGCTAAACAAACTCCACCAAGGCGGGGAGGGGAGGTGGGGGCTCTTTGGGGACAGGACTGCTGGGAATTGGGAGGGAGGATCAGGCTGACAGCCCCCCTTAGCCGCATTGCAGGGTGCGCCTCCCCTGGGCCTCCAGGCTACTTCATTGCTTCTCTCTTTCTTCCCTTTGGGTCAGAAGGAGCTTAGGATTCATCAGGGGGGGAGGCATCAGCACCCTGGGTTTGGGGAAGGGACAGTCTAGGCCTGGGCTGGGGAAGCAAGCAAACAGCACTGAGTCCTTGTAAGTAGAGAACCACCGGTCACTGCAGTCGGGTCGGGGTGGGGTGAAGTCTGGCTGGGAGCTGTGGGGGAGGGGTTGGGGAGGACAGGCTGAGGTGAGCACCAGGACAGAGAGGGACTGGGGCTAGGATTGGGTACTAGGCTGGGGAAGCCACAAGGGTAGACGTGGGCAAGAACAGCGAGATAGGAAACAGTGATAGGCTGAGACGGTGAGGGAGATGGACCAGAAGAATGGAGAGAGACAGAGGATGGGAGCTAAAATGGGGACAGGCGTGATCAATGACAAATGAACACTGGGGACTGGCTGGACCGAGGATGGGACGGGGTGACGGTGATGGGGACGGGACAGGATGGGACAGAACAGAAAGGGAGGACAAAACAAGGTTGCTGATAGAGACCTAGGAGATGGTATGGGGGAAGCCACTGGGGACCCGAATGGGCAACAGGGGACAGGGAAAGTGATTGGCGATGTGGATAGACAGGAGCTTGAGGACAGGTATTCAGGTGAGAAAAAGGCAGAGTTCGGGAGGGGGCCAGGTAAGTGGAGGCAAGGGGGACCTCTTCAGACTAGTGCAGGGCAGGGACGAGGGCCTGCTGCTGAGGTGGGCTCTGTCCTTGGGCCAATCGCCCTCTCCCCCGCAGCCCCACCCGCTTGCCTGCCCGCGGCCTGCTGCGCAAGGCTCACCGTTATCTGAATTTTGATTTTATTTTATTTTATTTTATTTCCCTGCTTCCTAGAGCCGGCGCGGTCCCCCCGGGAACGGCCGCCCCCCCACCCCCCGCCCCGCGCCTCACTTTATTATTGCAATAAATGTGCCTATAAAGGCGCCGGCTCCAGGGCGCGGTGGGGGGGGGGGGGAGCCGCGGAGCGGGGATGTAATTTCCCGAAGCCTGAGCCGGAGGGGGAGTGGGCGGGGTAGAGGTGGAGGAGGGGCAGGCATGGGGAGAAGGGGAGAGTCGCCAATTTCCAGAGCTCAAGGCCGCACTCTCAGCTCCCTATCCCTGTTCCTTTTCCCATCTACTGTATATCCCGGGATCCCCCCTTTGAACTTGAACCAGAGGCCCACTCCACTGCGACCTGACCCCCTCTCTGTTAGAGTTACAGGGGTTCTCTCTATTCAAAGTTCCCTAGCTCCTTGCCAATTATTCCTTCACCGACCCCTTACCTGCTTCCTTTCAAGGATTACCCCACGCTCTCCAAGTGTGGGTCCCTGACCCCAGTGACTCCTCTTTGCCTTCCCTCGCCTTGCCACCAAATCTCTTTACTGTTGTTACCTCACCCTAGATCTCTATCTGGCTCCTCACCAAGCCCCAACCATGACCCTCCTTTCCGACGGCACCCCTCCCATTCGGGATGTGAGGTTTGGCTGCAAGCTCTGGCCCAAGGGAACTGTCGCTGTAGACACCCCCTCCACTAGTGTCCCTGGCCCAGCTGCGGCCCCTGATTACCGCCCCCCAAATCCCAGCCAGCAGCTCTGGGCTCGAGCCCAGGCTGTGCGTGCCTAAGTGGCCTAGCCAGAGATTAGCTAGGGGGCTTGAGGAGGGTAAGGAGGTGGGAGGCGAGGTGGTGGTTGGCACAAGGGTTGTGGCTGACCCAGACTGAGGGACTCGCCCAGGTCTAATCCTTCCCCGAGACAGGATAGAGCTGAAAGGTCCCCCAGGCTTCCCCACCCCTGCCCTCCCCCAGCTAATTAGTAATTAGTGATTAGTGATTAGTGACTATTGATCGCCTGCTGTTTCTCCCAGTAGGCAGCTGCTTTGGCAAGGGACAGGCAGACTTTGGAGCTTGAAGACTGTATTGGGAAGACCTAAAGTAGTCAGGTCAATCAAGAGACCAGAGCCCCTGGGTCGGGCAATGGAAGCCAGGAGTACCAGACCCTTAGAGGAGTCTCAGGAGCCTAGAAGGAAAGGAAGAAAGCAGAGAACTCCTACGGGAAGGTAGGGTTGGTAGTATTGATGGTTAAGATTTCCAAATGCTGTCTTAGGAACTGGGCTGCCCAGCCTCTCCTCTCGTGTCCGGCTCACCTTTTGCCCCCTCCCAACACTGGCATCAAGAGATCCCTGAATGCAGTGCCCATGCTTACACTCGGGAATAAGAACAAATCTGGAGCTCACAACCCATGCTTACATTCAACTGGACCCAAAGCATGAGCACACAAATATACACTCCCAAACCCAGACTCACACGCAAACAACAGATGTGCCCCCATATGCAAATACATCAGAGACCCTGGGGGGTCGATAGACGTGCACACATCCTACTTAGGAGTCCACATGAGAATTCCCTATGCAGAATTACACACATCCACACACCACGCACAGACACAGCTTCTCACACGTGCACAGGCTGGACCAAATGGCAGATAGGCAGTTCCTTGCTGCTTCCAATGCAGCCACCCCCCAGCTGCAGCCCTCTCTCAGACAGATAGATCCCATCTCTCATATCCTCATGCTCACTCCCCCTCAAGTCTCTGCCAGATGTTTAATTCCCCTTCAGGGGGCAAAGGAAATTAAACCAGATCTGTCCACAGGGAGTTAATTTGATGGGGAGAGAGTGGAGAAAGCGGTGTGTGTGTGGGGGGTCGGGGCAATGGTATTTCCCTCCTCTGTGACCCCAGGCCTTCACACACTGTGGTTTTGGACCTGACCCTCTCCTACTGTCTTCCTGGAGTAAAACCGGGCCTCAGGTTCAAAAGAAGCTCCCACCAAAGGCAGCAATGTTCACACAGTAGGCTTTCCCCCCCAGCTTCCACCCCATCAAGGTCACTAGGCAGGCAGCCTTGGGAGAATCCAAGGACTCTCCTGGCTCACTGGGATAGTCTCTACCCTACTGTGGCTGTTGAGGAGACTGAGGGTTCAGGTGTTTTAGAAAATTACTTGCTTCTTCTGGATTCTCTTGGGAGCTGGCAACTGAAGTCCAAGAGAAAAGGCTATGGAGTCACCTGCTTGCCCTTAACCTGGGTAGGGCATAGTTGGGAATGGGAGGAGTTGGGGGTCAGGGTCTAGACCACCCTTGTGGATCACAGACCCGGGCACTGTGAAGCAGGCAAGTCGTCCATGCAAAGCCAGCCGGCCGGCGGCGTCTCCATGGCACACCAGTATAGACATTCACTCTGGGCCCTAGTGTTAAACACCAACCCTGGATTCCCTGGACACATGCTAGCACACGGGGGCTGGTGTTAAGCCACACACCCCACAACGGCAGGCACGCACGTCAGCGCACACCATGCATATGAACCGAGGATTTCAAGTAGAGTCCGGGAGGATGAGGTCTGGGCCCCTTTTAGCCTTTGGGTCTTCACCCAAAAACCCCAGGAAAAGAAGCAGTGAAGAAGGATGGGGGCAGGGTGGAAGTGGGAAGAGAGACTCCCCTTCCAGACAACCCCCACTACTGGGCGCGAAAGGGGGGTGTGTCTGTGAGGTTGTGCAGGGGAGATGGTGTCTCCGCGGGAAATGTGATGGGAGGTTGTAGCCAAGTTCGGCCCTGCTAGTGTGGGTCCTTGGAAGCGCATGTGCCTGGGCCATGTATGTTCGGATCGCAGAGCCTACCTGGCATTGTGACAAGTAAGGAGAAGAGAAATGGGAAGGTAGAGGGTGAGGGGTGGAAGGACAGACAGAGAGGAAGGCAAGGCTAACAGGCAAAGTAGGCGCAGAAAGAAGGCTAGGCTAACACCCTCTGGCTTGTCTGTCTGTCTCGCACTCCTTCCCTGTCTGGCGCACTCGCGGGTCGCGTTTCGTCCCCTCCCCCCGTGGTGCCTGAAGCTGTTAGGAGCCCGGCCTTCACCCCGCACCTTCTTCTAACCCTCAGCCAACTTGCGCTGGGCGCGTGCCAGTCCTAAAGCCGGCAGTCTGTCTGTCCGCGTCCCCAGGACGCACAAAGTTGGGACGCTTAGTGCTGGGGGCGGGGCGGACGCACCGAGCCCCCTTGCATGCAAGGTTCTTCTTGTTCGGGACCCCACGCCTTGGCTTTGCCACGCTTACCTTCCTAAGGAGCCACGGACCAAAGAGCAAGAGGAGCCATTCTGGGAGCAGCCGCATCTTCCCGGGCGGCCGGGTGGGTCGGGCAGGGCGGGTCCCGGGGCGGCCGGACAGGGCGCGGGCACGGGGCGCCGGGCTGAGGGCGGCGGCGCGAGCGGTGGGAGCTCCTGGGCGGCTCGGCCCGCGGACTGAGCGCGGAGCGGAGCGCGGCGCTGGGGGCGGGGCGCGGGCGGGGGAGAAAGTTGGGTCTGAGTCGGGCGGGAGGGAGGGGCGGGGCTCCGCGTTGCTCCAATCCCGGCCGCGCCCTGCACGCCCCCTCCCGCCCAGCTGGGGGCACGGAAGGTGACTTTCACCGCGACACACCCCGGACACGCCCCTGGCTCAGGTGTGAATCCGGAGAGGGTCGAGGGGCTTGGGGGTGGCGCCCTAAAGATGCCAGGTTTGGGCGCGGATGAGGGCTAGGACTGGGCGTGGGGCTCTAGGCTCTGGACTGTGCGCGCAAAGGGGGCGTCGTGGAACAGGAGCCCCGCCAGGCTCGGCGGCACGGGAGGACCAGGGTCCTGCGATGTCGGGGTGGAGGGGTCCCTTCTATGCTCCAGGCCTAGGTGGGTCTCAAGCAGAGAGTGGTACAGGGGCCGAGGTGAGGGCCAGCGGGGCCTCGGGCGACTACCACAGCGCACTGGCGCTGACGGGGATGGATGGGCGCCCCGCGGCTCATTCGGCCCGGAGATGAGAATCATTGATCACGGACGGAAACCCCATCACGTCTGTCAATAGGGCTGACAAACGGCGCCCACCGCCCCGCCCCCGCCCCACGGCACCTCTGAGGTCTCTGGACCCCTTGGCTAGACGGGCTCTTTCTAGGTTTGCCCCTCTCGACCCGCATTGCTGACCCTTGCCCAGCCCAGGGCAACTTTAAGTGGGGGCTGGGCAGAAAGTCCTTAGTGCCATCTGCCCAGCCTCTTGGTACAGTCCTGTGCTTTCCGTCCCACAGTCCCATCTTCCACTCCCAGCTCTCCTCATCCCATCCCCTTTCCTGTCTATCTCTGTCCTTGTCTCTGTCCCCAGCTCCAGCACTGTCTCTGGGCTGTTTCTTCATCTGTTCCCTCCTCCCACTGGTCTCTCTTCCCTGCCCAGGGAGTCTTCAACTGTCAGTTGTTGCTATGCGCTGTGGCTGACTCTGAGGTGATGGTAATGACCAACACCTAGACAGCAAGAGATAGGAACAAGCAAAGAAATGAAGAGACAGGCCCACACCCCAAGATGTGTCTCATGGCACACCACAGTAGCCTGCTACATTGTACAGTGAGTATACACAGAGCAAAACACATCCACGTACACTTGTGTACACAGGCACACAAGCAAACTCAGATGGACACACATGATTTATGCACACAGAAGCATACGGTGGGATGCATGAACAGCCAAGTACATAAGGAAGCACTGTCTTAGCTTGACAGAGGCAAACCTTCAAGGAGCTGAACTAACTCTCTCTCTCTCTCTCTCCCTCCCTCCCCCCCCCCTCCTAAAGACAAGCCTGAGGATTTGAAAAGGACAGACACATATAGGATGTGACAGACACCAAAAAGAGGGTGTCAGGGAAAGGACAGGGAGGCTGAGGGGCTGAGGCAGGTGCTGTGGTGACACCCAAAGAGACAAAAACCAGGAAGCAGCTATTTGCAGTCAGGGCTGAAAAAAGAAATGCAGGCCGGGCGGTGGCGCACGCCTTTAATCCCAGCACTCGGGAGGCAGAGGCAGGCGGATCTCTGTGAGTTCGAGACCAGCCTGGTCTACAAGAGCTAGTTCCAGGATAGGCTCCAAAACCACAGAGAAACCCTGTCTCGAAAAACCAAAAAAAAAAAAAAAAAAAAGAAATGCAGGACAAAAGTGTCAGGAGCAAGGCCAGATGGCCCCAACCAGAACCCAGGGCTGATCTCAAGCCCGGGGGGGGGGCGGGGGGGACGCTTTGTACTGAATGAAGGCCAAGGTGGTCCTGTGTCTTAGGGACAGTGCAAAGTCTCCATCCTCAGGAGGCCAGACCCACCCCATCACCGTTTTGGTGAGTCTCGGGTCATCTGCTTCTCTCGGAGACAGAGATAACACTTGCATGCACTGCACACATGTGCACACGGCTTATCTCTGGGTCTTGGCCTCTGCTCCTGAAGATCTCCACCTATGAACCTCTGCCTTTCATTTGGTCCGCACCAGTCTGCATGTTTCTGTTCAGGATCTTGTTGATTCCTGAGACCTCTCCCATTTGGCTGGCCAGATTTCTGGGAGACTGCTCCAGGTGGTCCTGGCCAGCAGAGGGAGGGCGCTCACTGAAAGGGTGTGCTTTCTCAGCCACAGCTGGGGCCATCTCGCTCTACCCAGGATCTTGAGGTGACAGGCAGAGAATCAGTGACTCCCGAGGGGAGCTACAGATGTAGGCTGGCAGAAGGAGGGGGCTGGGAGGGTGGGACTGCTATGGCGGGGGTGGGGGGGTGGGGTGAGGTGGTGGGGGAGACGAGCTGACAGGGTGGAAGGGTCAGCACAAAATAGCCTCAGGGAAGGAAGTGAGAGGCTGGGCTAGGGTCCTTGGCAGGTGCATAATTAGTATGTGGAGCTTTAGGATAAGCCGAGCTACAGGAGTGCAGACGCCACCTGGTGGCCAGAAGGAGCCACAAGCCCATCACTTGAGGATCAACATCTTTTTTTTTTTTTCTTCCCCAGCACAGTGGCTCATCTCAGGGCCCTGGGGAGTCTGGGGAAGGTCTCAGGGCAGACTTTGGGGATAAAGTTGGAGATGAGGGATAAGGAATGGTCTAATTCCTGGATGTGCGTCTGTCTATAGGCCTTCCCAAGGGAGGAAGCCAGGGAGGGATAAATGCCCTGGGAAGCTGACCAGTGAGGGTCAGCGATGAAAAACAGGCCTTTGGGAGACATTGTGTTTGCTGTTGCAGTTGGGAGCGCAGGGTTCTAACCCTCCCTGTCCTGGACAGCGGTAAGCTGCAGAACCTTCTGCAAGAGGTTCAGTCCCCTTTGAGAGAGGTCCAAGATCTGGAGTAACTTAGAAGGCATAAGGCTTCTCCTGATCAACTCCTGGAATCTCTGCAGTATTCGCTGGAGGCTGATGGGGTTGTAAACTGTCTTCCTGGCTCTCCTTCCCTCTGGCTCCTCTCCCCTAATTCAGGTTTTTTTTTGAAAGATTTATTATGTATACAACATTCTGCCTATATGCCAGAAGAGGGCGCCATATCTCATTACAGATGGTTGTGAGCCACCATGTGGTTGCTGGGAATTGAACTCAGAACCTCTGGAAGAGCAGCCAGTGCTCTTAACCACTGAGCCATCTCTCCAGCCCCCCCCCCCCAATTCAGGTTTTTAATTGGAAAAAAAAATGGGCGTGTATGCCGATGTGTGCAGTGGAGGTCAGGGAACAATGTTATGGAGCTGGTTCTTGCTCACTCTTCCATGGGCTGCGAGATCAAACTCAGGTCATCAGGTTTGCACAGCAAGTGCTCTACCCACGGAAGCATCTTTCTGGCCATACAGCCACGGTTTTCCTCGTGGCACCATAGAGAAAGGTGTCAACATTTCAAAGGAAGCTGGGAGCAGAGAGCTGTGGCTGATCATCATGACCGGATGTACTGTACTCATTTCTCCGGGTGTGGCAGCTCAGTGTGGGGGACCATGGGGGACAGGTGCACAGTGAAAGGGGTAAAGCAGTCAGACAGATCTCCAGGTCAGTGTGCTGGGAACAGGGAGGCACAGGCTAAGGTCATATGCCAGGAAAAAACAGCTCTTCCTGCCACAGGAAGACTGGAGATGGCATGAGGCTGGAGACGTTGACCTTAACGTTCTCAGGCTGGCCTCCAGCTTGCAGCACGGCTCCCTCTGGTGGCTGAAGCGGGCCGCAGCTCCCAAGGTCACACTAGCAGGCAGACACAGTGGCTTTTTTTTCCTTTTCTTTTTTTTCTTTCTTTTTTACAATTTTATTTATAACAATATCTGTGTTTAGTTGTAAAGGAATTCAGCAAAAATTATTAAAACGTTCACGTCCCCAAAATGGGGCTGCCCGCTTGCCCTTCCTTGGTATGCCCCAACTCTTCCTGGTCCTCAGGGGAGGGGAAGCTGGGGGAGTTTCCAAAGAATGTGTACAGCCCTAGGAGCCACAGTGGGGGCACCGGGGAGGGGAGCCTGTCTGGAAGGGGTACTGAGTATGGCCATCTCAGAGGTGCCCCTAAAATGGGAGCTGGGGCTTGGGGTGACTTCCCTCAAGAACTACAACAACTCCATTCCTCCTACGTCACAAAGCCAAATCTTCCAGACAGGGTCAGCAGAGGACGCCACCTCCCCAGAACTAACCCCAGAGAACTGAGGGGGGAAGCTGGGATGAGGAGCCCGGACAAGTGTCTTGTACAGGCACAAGGCTGTACCGCCAGCTTCCAGGGGTGTTTGGTAGGGAATGGAGATCAGCTCCTTCGTACCTTTGAGCCACAAGAGCCCTCCCTGCCCCCTCAAGGCAGCATGGGGGGTGCTGAGGAGCAGGCAGGAAGGAAGGTGGAAGAGATAATACTGTGCTTGCTTGCTCGCTCACATATAAAAAGTAATTCCTTCATTTTTACATTTGTACATCCGGCAGGGCCGGCCGGGGAAGGGCTGGCTGGGGAGGGGGCTCATTGAAGGACGCGTCTGTCAGGGGCTTTCTGAGGACATCCGCTGGGGCAGGGCCCTATGCCAAGGGATCCCCTATCTCGTCCTCAGGTCCTCGGCCCAGGAGTTCTCGCTTCTCGTCTGTGCTGGCCAGGGAGTGGCGGCTGCCATGGCCCCCCATGTAGAGTGTAGCATATACCGGGTTGGTGAAGTTGGTAGGCTGCAAAAATGATAGAGGGTTCAGATGGCTAGAATTCCTTAGCCCCCACTTCCGTAAAACACCTTTGTTTGTCCTGCCCACCCCCAGTCCTTGGACCCCGAAAGCCCCTTCAATGGCCTCCACTCTACTTTGTCAGGGTCCAGGGCAAAATCGGCATCCAGTAGGCCCCCGACATCATCGGGCTCTCCGCCTTCATACATCTTGTAGGTAGGGTTCCCAATTTCCACATTCATGGCCCCGTTGGTCATCCGCTGGTGCTGGAAGCCCTTGGCCCTGGGGAGAGGCAGGAGTCAGGGAGCGGTGACGCTGGTGAGGGGGTTATAAAATAAAAGATTCTCTAGACTCCCAGTGGCTCACCCTCGGACTCGCCGCTTATACCAGAACACCGCTCCTGCCACCACCAGCAGCAGCAGGAGCAGCAGGAGCGGGATCAGGATGGAGGCCATGTCTGCAGAGAGAAGTCAGAAAACTGAGTCTGAAGCACAGGGAAATGGGGGGCACAAGGCTCTTGCTCTAGGTCTTGGCACTCACGTCCAGGCTGCTGCTGACTGACGACCTGGTCCTCACAGCGGGGGCCCGTCAGATGGGGTGGGCACCTGCAGGCAGGGAAGCAAAGCTGAGTGGGTCGGCCTCACCTCTGCACCCACTGGAGGTGCAGGATCTAGGCGGAGCTACAGGGCCCGGAGGGCTCTCCTGCTCAGATCTGAGGGTGAGGGAGGCTCAGGCCCAACTCACTGGCACTCGGGCATCATCTTGCTGTTCATGGTACAGGAGCCGCCATTGCTGCAGTGATCGACGCAGGTCAGACAACTGGGGGCTATCCGGCCATCAGTGCAGCTGCAGAAAGGAGTCAAAATCTGGAGCTGGGGCTGGCAGGACAGGGGCATACAGCCGTGCCAGGGCTCGGGGTGGCAGGACGGGGGCATACAGCCGTGCCAGGGCTCGGGGTGGCAGGACGGGGCATACAGCTGTGCCAGGGCAGAATGTGGAAGCAGGCCCCACTCACTTGCAAGTGACGTCTCCGGTCTGCTTATTGACCACACAGGCACCTTGGAGACAACGGCTGCACTTGTCCACCTCACACTTTGTCCCCTCAAAATAAACAGTGCAGCGACATTGTCGGGAGCCGTTGGCAGCCATCTGACACGTGCCAAAGTTCTCACAGTAGCCTGAGCACTGCCCTGTGGTTGGGAATGGAGAGAAAGTGCCCCAAGCCCCACCTTGAGGGTCCACGATACAGGGGGTAAGGACTCTCCAGGACCTAGGGATGACTCCTCCTCCTGAGCCCCTACTGTCCTGACATGGACCCCGGGACACAAGGATGCCCCTATAAGCATTCAGATAGAACATTCATCTTGTCAAATAATCCTGACGCCAGGAGGTTCCCGACACCAGGAAGGTGTGCCCAACATCGTGGGCATCACCACAGCCCGGGCATGGTCCGTCTGCTGTGGCTTCCCTCCTCTCAGCTTGCCCCCGTGTATTCCTGCTTCCCTCTTCCTTCCCTGGGGCTGGGATGATTCACTCACGGTACTGGCAACGGTCACCCAGGAAGCCAGGTAGACATCGGCACTGGGGCTGGTTGCCCTGGTTGACGGTGCAGGTGCTGTTGTTGGCACAATAGCCTGCACACACCTGCTGGGTGCACTTGGGGCCCGTGAAGCCTGTGGGGCACCGGCACGTGGGCATGCCTGATGGGAGAGGAATTTTGAATGGGACTGTGGTACTTGGAACCACCTGGGCCTATAACAGAGCGTGGAGGAACCCTGGGGAAGCAACGGCCAGAGGGAGTGGATGTTGGGGTAACAGAAGAGGTGGGGTGAGACACCTGCCTGAGGATGGGGAAGGACCAGTCCTGGGAGGGTTGGGGCCCGGGATGGGGAAGGACCAGTCCTGGGAGGGTTGGGGCCCGAGATGGGGAAGGACCAGTCCTGGGAGGGTCGGGGTCCAGGATGGGGAAGGACCAGTCCTGGAGGGTCGGGGCCCGGGATGGGGAAGGACCAGTCCTGGGAGGGTCGGGGCCCGGGATGGGGAAGGACCAGTCCTGTTGGGGGCATACCAGAGGGAGAAGCGGCACAGGTGCCCCCGTTTTGACAGTACTCCGAGCACTGGTCCAGCTCACACTTGTCGCCGGTGTAGCGGGGCTGGCAGCGGCACTTGGGCTGCCTTCGCGCATTGAGGAAACAGCTTCCGCCATTGAAGCACTGGAGGGTGCAGGTCCCAGGCCTAGGGGCTATGAGAAGAACTCAGGCCAGAGGACTGGGACCAAGGGTCAGGGAAGCCAGAGGCTCCAGGGAAAGATCCTAGGGTACCCGAGAAAGGGGTGTGCATACCATCTGGAGAGGGTGTTGGAGAGGGCACAGGCACACAGGTGCCATTATCCAGTCTCTTTCCATTGGGACAGGTACAGACAGGCCCACTGGGGCTCAGCAGACAGAGCCACTCACACTTCTTGCGGTCACAGGGGTTGGTCACTGCAGGTGAGCGGAAGGAAGGGGTGGACGCTGAGCAGGGCTCCTCCTGAGCCCTGTGGCCCTACAACACCCCCTCCTCGCTGGACTTCCCCGCCACACCTTCCGGCTGTTTGTGTTGGTGGTAAAGCACCACATCAGAGGCGTGGCTCAGGCCCCCGGTCAGGTTGACCAAGGGGCTGTGTCCAAACTTGTGGATCTTGAAGACACGGTTATTGATGTAAGTGACACCGTAGATATAGTCCTCAAACACATCGATACTGAAGGGGTGACTTAGGCCTGGGGGAGAGAGAAGAGTCAGGTCAATCAAGACGGGTGCCTGGGCCCCGGACCTACTGTCTGAGATGCCTGGCTTCGTCAGGCTAGGCACCTCCAAACTTAACATCCAAACCAACGATCCCTGCCTCCCTGCTGGCAAAAGGTCTCCTTATCCCAACACTTCAGGGGTCACAGGAGACTTCAGTTTTTTCTCCCCCCATGTGCCAAGTTCTTCCACCCCTGCTGACTTTACACAACTTAATACTGGAAGAATGAACAAATGGACGGGTGGGGGCCCAGGCTACTGAAGGACGGAGGCAGTGAAGTGAGGTCTCTGGGCTCAGTGGAAAGGGTGGGAGGCCTGGTGGCAGGGCTAGGGACCACGCTGCCACCCTTCTGACCTCGCTTGCTGTCAGCAGCCACGATGGGGTCAGTGCCGTTGAGCCGGATGCTGCCGATGACCGAGAGTTTGGCATCTGCCCAGTAGAGCCGCTCATTGTGATAATCCACAGCTAGGCCTGAGGTGAGAGAAAGCCGTGAGGGCTCAGCCTCCACCATACCAGGCTGGGTGCGGAGAAGAGACCTGATTCTGTCTGGTGTCTGGGGCAACACCACCTTGCTCACGTAATCTCTCCCGGTCACCCTTAGCCCCAACACCTGCTCCACAGCCCTCAACTTTGGGTGACTTCTGAAGCAGCTGTGACCAGAACCTGCCCCTCCCACACCCTACCCCTGCCCCAGGGACCTGTGGGCCACTGGATGTTGTCCTGCACGAGAGTCTCTCGAAGGGTCCCATCCATCGCAGCTGTTTCAATCTTGGGATGGTTCCCCCAGTCTGACCAGTACATGGTACTAAGGAGGGAGAAGGGAGAGTTGGGTTGGTCTCTAGGGCCAAGGAAAAAAGCATAGTGAACCAGCACTGGACGTGGTGTGGGTGCTGCCGGGCAACCGGAGAAGATGCCCGTCCTCCTCACACTGAGATCCAGGAGAGCACCAGGCTAACGTCCTCTAACTACAATACGCTAAGCCAGTAGCATCTAAAGGGGCAGAGCTGCCCCCTGGAGGGGGGCCCAGATCTTGGCCGCACGTGACAGCCAACCAGAGGGGAGCCATTCAACGGGGCCGGAGTAGCCTAGAAGCCTGAGGTCTCTGTCCCCCTGCGGATAACACCAGCCCAAACACCTCCCCCCGGGACCCTTGCCCACCCCCTCAGTGGGTCCACCACGATGGCATGGGGCTCATCAATCATGCCCGAGATGAGTGTCTTGCGGTTCTCGCCCTTCATTTGCGCCACCTCAATCACGTCTCGGCCAGAGTCAGTCCAGTACACATTCCCGGCCACCCAGTCAATGGCAATCCCCCGTGGCATCTTCAGCCCTGAAATCTAAGCGGGGCCACACATTCAGGGATCATCATCTTTTTGTCTTCCTGTTCATTATCTCTCTCCCCGAGTCTGCCAGCCTTGACTAACATGACGACGACCAGTCTCCAGGTCTCTATCAGCTCAGGCTGATTTGGAACTCACTGTGTAGCCCAGGCTGACCTCTTATTTTCCTTCCTCTGCTACTCATACAGCTGGGATTACAGGCATGAGCCACTATTCCTGGCATATTTTCATATTTTTCTAGTTTATCCTCACTTTAAAAAAAAAAAAAAGGCTTTAGGGTGGGGTGGGGGAAATGAGATGGCTCAGTGGATAAAGGTGCTTGCTGCCAAGCCTGATGACCTGAGTTCAAATCCCCAGGACTCAAGTGGTAGAAGCAGAGAAATAACTCCTTAAAGTTGTCCTCTGTCTTCCACATTTGCACCATGGCATGTACATGCAATATACACACACACAAAGCACTTTCTCTCTAAACATGTAAAAAAAACAGCGGTCTATAAAGCTGGGAGTATATCACATGTGAGGTCCTAGCACTAAAGAAACAAGCAACCAGATAGATAAAAAAGCCTGTAAGGTATTTTCACTGCTGTAGCTGGGGATCAAACCTACGGCTTCCCACATTCTACCACTGAACTCTGCATAAGCCTGGGATATGTATTAATCATCTTATTGACAAAGTGAAGCCCCAAGTAGTTGAGCAAGGTGGCCAATAGTGACATGGAGGGTGACAAGCAGGAATCAGAGCGGGCTCTGATGCTGTCAGTCTGTCCTGGTGTCCTATGCTGTCCTTACTGCTCGGGCTATCAGCTGTGCGTCAGCAGGCAATCTCGACTGCTCCTGACTTCTAGCCTTAGGCTCTGCCAGCCTCCCCCATCCTGCTCAAGTACTGATCTGTCAGGCTGGGCATTTACATTGAGGTGAGTGACGCCCCGGTCGATCTGCCTCCGGTGACGGTTGGAAGTGGTAGGAGGTGCAGCCGGTGGCAGGCTCCGGTAGGAGATGGTGCCCGTGTGCCAGTTGGTCCAGTAGACACGGCCGGCCTTGACGTGAACATCCATGGCGTCTATTCTGACGCTCTCGTCGCCCTGGAAGGCCTGCTCGTAGGCCGAGTGGGGGTGCCCGGGGAACAGGCTGCGGATCTCATTGTCATCGGCAATGTAAAGGACCTGGTACTCGGAGCCTGCCAGAGTCAGAGACCGCCTGTCAGATGGACTTGAAAGGTCGAGGCAAGAGCCCAGGGCCTAAGTTCGATCTTGGGACTCGCATGGCCAAGTACTGGGGAAAGATGACCTCCAGTCGAGACCCTGGCACTCTACAGAGGCCTCCAGTCTAATCAAGCCATTGTTTTAGACCGAAGGGATGATTCTGGAACATCCAACATCAGGCTGAGGACTCGAATCTGTGCCCCAGACTGATAACAGAATGCCCAGATCCTTCAGAAATCTGTCCTTGTGACCCACCTCCCTACCGACAGTTCCAGGAATTCTGTCATGCGGTCATGGCATGAGAGCCTCTTGGGGGTGTGTATATACACGTCCATGTGTGCGTACAGTGTGTGAGCACAGGCACATGGAAGGAGCAATACCTTGTTGTCAGAGCATGGGGGACTATGCAGGTGGGCCCATGAGCTGAGTCTAACTGTATCCTCAATCTAGGGCGGGCTGAGGGTTGTGTGCCAGGCGAGAGTATGGCTCTCACACCCCACAGAGCTTCAGAAGCCCAGCCGGCGGCCTCTAATTTTCCTATGCTTTGCTCAGGATGGTGTCTGGTGCACCTTGACTCTGGGGGGCCACGCCTGAGCACTGAAGCATGCACAGGCACGTTCCATTCCAGGCCAGCTCCATTTTCTATGCCCGCGTGGATTGGCTCCACCCACCCTCCCTGTCCTTCGCCGACTCAGTTACCTTCAGCCTTGCAGGTATTGTGCGTCTTCATGAAGTTGCGGGCACAGCTGCAGAGGTGGCCACCCTTCGTGTTGTTGCAGAGCTGCGAGCAGGTGCCGAAGCGTAGGCACTCGTTGATGTCTGGGGGTGACATCGAGGGTCAGGGGGGAGTCTAGGAGCCGGGGTTCCTGCCCGTCTCCCATGCAGCTTCCTACCCTGACATCCGGGCTGGCCTGGCACGGTGTGGAAGCCGGAGCGGCAGGCACAATAGGCAGCTTTCTCGGTGCGCACACAACGCGCCTCGTCGCCGCAGATGCTGGCGTTGGTGGCGCAGCTGGTCAGCTTGGGGTCTGTGGGAGACAAATGGTGGATTTCCTCCCCCGAGCCCTGCCCCGTGGTACCCAGCCCTCTGCGCTCACGCCGGGCCCTACCGATGCTGCAGTCCTCTTCATCGGAGCCGTCACCACAGTCGTCAAACATGTTACAGCGCAGTGAGGATGACAGGCAGCGCTGGTTGCGGCACAGGAACTCCTTCTTGTCTTTGCAGTGGGGATTCTGGGTCGTGGGGGACTCTGGGGAGGGAGGAAGCTTCAGGATCTGGGTACCGACCGCACCACCCCTCCTCCCACAGAGACCTGGCTAAAGAAGGCGTGTCCCGGCTGCTCCTCAAGTCCTGAAGACTCGGGGCCCCAGGAGGCCTCCAATACCCTCCCCAAGGGCTTCCCTCAGCCCAGATAGGACCCTGTTTTCAGCCTTGCAGGAGCGTGCACCCCAGGTACGGCCCCCCCTCACTGCCCTCAGCTCACCACAGTCTTCCTCATCCGTTCCATCCCCACAGTTGTCTGTGCCATCGCACTGGCGCCCAATCCACAGGCAAACGCGGTCATTCTTGCAACGGAAGGGCCGGTTGGGAGGACACACAAAGCGGGCTGGAGAAGCCAGGAAACAGCCAGGGTTAGACTTGAGGGTGAAGGGTAGGGGACAGTTGGCCACTGGGGAGTATGGGAGCCATGTTCCTACCTGACACTCTGTCCTTGCCTTGGACAATTCCCTAACCCCACCTTGCTCCATCCTAAATCTTTTTTTTTTTTTGGTTTTTCGAGACAGGGTTTCTCTGTAGGTTTGGAGCCTGGAACTAGCTTTTGTAGACCAGGCTGGCTTTGAACCCAGAGATCCACCTGCTTCTGCCTCCCAAGTGTTGGGATTAAAGGTGTGCACCACCACTGCCTGGCTCCATCCTACATATTTTTTTTTAATATAATTTATTTTTATTTTATTTGCATTGGTGTTTTACTACATGTATGTCCTTGTGAGGATGTCAGATCTTGGAGTTACAGACAGTTGTGATCTGCTATGTGGGTGCTAGGACTTGAACCCAGGTCCTCTGGAAGAGCAGTCAGTGCTCTTAACCACTGAGCCATCTCTCCTGCACCCCCATCCTACATCTTACCGCATTCCTCGGGGTTCTCGTCTGAGTTGTCCCCACAGTCGTCCTCACCGTCGCACTTCCAGGCCAGCGGCTTGCACAAGGTGTTGTTACATTGAAATTCATCCAAGGGGCAGGTCCTCACTGGGTGCAGGTGAACAGAGGGGTAGAAATGAACACAGGCTGCGGCTGCAGGATCGGATCTGTCAATCCCCTCTAAGGTGGGGCTGAGGCCGAGTGGTCCCCAGGGAAGCTGAAGCATAGCCTGACTCAGGTGTCTTAATTTCCTGCCCAGTGGGCAGAGGGGCAACAGCTTCCTCTGGTATTGGGAGGAGAGGCTACTTAGAGGCGTGTGCCCACAGGGGTTCAGGATGCTATTCCTGAGTAGATGAGAGAGAACACTTGGGCCTAGTATAGCCTGTGGCAGGTGCTGGCTTTCGGTGGCCATCCTCAGCCTACAAGGCAGAACCAGGAAGGCTGCCTTCCGGGTGGGAACCCCTGCTCCAGCCCTCAGCTTCTCCGACACTGCTCCCTCAGGCTACTGAGCAGACCCTGTCTCACTGCCTGCCCTGGAGAAAGACGGTAAGCAGGGTCTGGCCTCTCACCACAGCCAACTGGGTGGACACAGAGCCTAGAGGTTCCTGCTGGATTTCTACATAGCTTGGCCCCTTAGCCAGGTTAGGACACAACTTGCATAAAAAATGTATGCAGTGGGCCTGAGCATTTTCCATCGCTACACCCCCACAACTCAGACCAGTGTCTGGCTCTCAGTAGATGCTCGATAAAGGTTTGTGGCAGCAACCGTGTATGAAGGAAATAGAAGACTAAGTGAACTGGGCCAAACAATGGCCTGGGGGGTTGGGACAGAGAGGCCAGGCCGGAGGGGCTCACCCCCGGTGCCACAGGCTTCCTCGTCACTGCCGTCCATGCAGTCAGCATCCGCGTCACAGCGCCAGCGCAGGGGGATGCAGTGACCACTCTTACACTGGAACTGGTCCATATCACAGCGGGGGGTGCAGTCTTTCTGTGGGTACAGGAGCCAGCAGCCTGGTCAGGGCCCTGGGGTTCGGCCCTAGCTCTACCGAGGCCACCCCCTTCCTTGAGATCTCTCTGCTTACCTCGTCTGAGCCGTCCGCACAGTCATGATCCCCATCACACTTCCAGCGCCCAGCGATGCAGCGGCCGTTGGCACAGGAGAACTCACTCTCGGAGCAGGGCCGAGGGGCTGGGGAAAGACAGGACCCAGCATGGTGGGCACAGGGCATCTCCAGCCCGGGGAAATCAATACTACACCCAAGTCCAAGACTCTTTCCTAAGTCTGTGAAGGCCACAGCTGACTGATGTCACGACCAACTCAAACAAACCCAGGCAGCTAACTGACTCTCCTCATGAGACCGGTTGGGCAAAGAGGATCTTCACACTTATCCCGCTAGGAACAGGCACGGGGCGAGGGCTCAGGCCCTTGGTCCTGTCCTAGGACAGACCGTGTGGGGGGAGGGGCAAGACCACTGGGACAGCGGCAGGTCTGGGGAGAGGCCAGCTAAGGACGATGGGCAGAAGGACAGCACAGGGGCAGGCAAGGTTCCGGGGCAGAGGTGGCAGGAACGGGGGCACATCAGAGACACCTACCTCTGCGACCCCAAGAGGACAGTGTGAAAATGGAAAGAAACATGAGATGAGGTGAAATGGCACGAGCTCAGATACACGGCATGGAGTGGGGTGGAGGGAGCCGCACAGGCCCCGGGAGAGGGAGGGTGACATACTGCAGCTCTCCTCGTCAGAGTTGTCCCCACAGTCGTTGTCGTAGTCACACTGCCAGCGGCCGGGCACACAGCGGTTGTTCTTGCAGCGGAACTGGTACGGCTCACAGGTGCGCTCGTCTGGGGGAGGGGGTATGGGGCGGTCAGGTGGGAGAGCCTGGCTCTGGGGCTCAGGCAGGGACACGCTTGCTGTATATACCCATGTGGTATCTACGGAAGGCAACTGATTAGGGGAGCCAGTAAACAGAGAGGGCACAGATCCTGCACGAGTCTCTCCTGAGGGGTGGCTAGAGAGAGGAACAAGGAGCTGAGAGGTGGTGGGGCCGGCCGGGGAAAGCCGCAGTATGCCCTCTGCCTGTGCCAGCTCTACAGCGTCCAAAAGAGCCCTGCGCTGGGGCCACACTGAGACCTCTGTTCCTCCCCTGCTAACCTGAGGCCGCCTTCTCCCCAGACAAGCGCGGACTCACCACACTCCTCCTTGGGCTCATCGGAGCCGTCCCCGCAGTCATCCTCGCCGTCACACTTCCAGCGTGCCGGAATGCAGCGGCCGGAATCCTTGCAGCGGAATTCATCGACCCCGCAGGTCATCTGGGCTGCAGGACGTGGGCACGGGTGAGGAGAGTCTCCTCGGGGAGCCAAGGGGAGGGGTGTGTGTGCCCGCTGGGGTAACGGAGTCACAGGTGCTGCAGGGGAACATGGGTGCCGGGGCGACGGGCAACTCACTGCAGTTGGCTGGTTCGTCACTGCCGTCCACACAGTCATTGTCCCTGTCGCAGACCCAGACGCGGGGGATGCAGCGCTTGGTGATCGAGCACTGGAACTGGTTGGGGGCGCAGGTTACCTCGGCTGCAAGGGGGGATGAGAGAATGAGGACCCTACCGTTATGTCTTCTCCCAGTTTCTGGTGACCATGTCCTCCCTCTTCCAAAAGCCTGGCCCTGCCTGGTTTTGGTCAGAAGGAAGGAATGCTTTATCCTCAGCCTGGTATTTTTTTTTCCAGGACCTGCCGTCTGTCCATACCAAACACAGTGCTTGTATAAGCAAAACAGGAGACACCCAATGTGACTCATGTCACCACTCCAGGAAAGTTGACTAGCACCTCGACGGGAAGCAAGAGGGAACAGCGTGTGCCAATGTCCCCTGCCCACGCCCCTGAACCTGGCACTTACGGCAGTCTCGTTCATCTTCCCCGTCCCCACAGTTGTCCTGTCCGTTACAGCGGAAGATGCCGGGGATACAGCGGTTGGTGTTGGTGCACTTGAACTGACTGGGCAAGCAGACGTGAATGTCTGGGAGTGGAGAAGAGGAGGACTCAGGGCAGGTGGGGGCCCGTGTCCCTCATGGGGGGAGGGGTGGACAGGGCCCTGTGTGGGGCCCAAGCAGCAGAAATGCAGCCTAGAGAGAAGCTGCTGCAGGCTCTTGTTTCCTTGCTCGCGCTGGGGAAGGAATGACTGGCTGACTGGCGTCTGGGTCTGGGCCGCTCCTTACCACAATTGGCCTCGTCACTGTTGTCTTGGCAGTCATTGTCCCCGTCACAGATGAAGGCAGGGTTGGTGCAGATGCCGGTTGAGCACTGGAACTGGCCTGGGCGGCACTTGAACTCGGCTGCCGAGAAGGAAGGCTCGGTGTCAAAAGTGGAGGTGGGTCAGCGAGATGGCCCCGTGATGGTATGCTTGTGCACACATACACATGTGTGAACATGCACACGCGCGCGTGCGCACACATACACACACGAAAAGGAAGAGCAGGGAGAAAATGAGTCACTGAAGTTTCTGGCCCTGGTGGCCAGTGAGGAGCCTTCTGCCTCCCACGCCTGCCTGCGCCCACACTCACGACAGTCTGGAGGTTCATCCGAGTGGTCCCCACAGTCATCCTCCGTGTCGCACTTCCACCAGAAGGGGATGCACTTGTCGTTCTTGCACACGAACTGGAGGGCGGGTGGGGCAAGATGGGGTTGGTGGGGGCGGGGCATGGGGCACTCAGAAGCTTTTCTTTCAAGGGGCAGAAATGTTACAGAGAAAGCGGTGGGGTTAGCGTTCGCGGGGAGGTAGAGCTGGACAGACAGCTGGGATATGACAGATGTAGGAAGGACAGATGGGAATGTCTGTAGGGGACAGACAGCACAGGACACTGGTGAGGTCAGCACTAAGGTGACAAGTGTAAAAGGCATTGCTGTGGGGGACAAGAGGTAGCGAGAAGTGTGGAGGTGTTGGCGTGGGAATGACAGATGCACAGGCATTAGAGTGGTGGCGGGACATTGGCAGGAAGGCAGGGGGACTGAGGCACGGGACACTGCGAGTCTGAAGGGAACCCTACCTGGCTTGCTGTGCAGTTAGACACACAGGTACGGCCATCACCACCCAGATAAAAGTTGGTGGGGCAGGCACATTTGTGACCACCCCCAGGGGACAGCAGGCACAGGTTGCTGCAGCCACCATTGTTGACTTTGCAGGGGTGATTGGGCACTGCCAGAGAGAATGAGGTAGAAGGGTCATGACTCTCAGGTCACTGGCCTCTGACCAGGAGGGTAAGTCCTGCTGGGAATGGTTTCCCGCCTTCTAAAGGATGTCTGGTCTGCTCCTCCCTGCTCAGGGGCACAGCAGGTCTTGATCCTGCGGCTTTCATGAGGGGACTGAGACCAGAGACAGGAAAGGACCTTCCAAGGCCCAGGGTCAGCTCAGGCTTGGACCTCACGCCTAAAGTCCCCAGGATCTCTGTCTGCTTTCTGGGTTTCCTCTGATGCTCTTTGCCCACACTATTCTCTGGACTCCCTAACTTCAGGGCATGGCTGCCAGGAGACCCCATTGTGGAACCCAGGGTGGCTGGAAGCAGCTGAGTGTCCGGCCATACTGTCTATAGCCTATGTAAGTCTGGTACCTGGCAGGGATGCTCAGTCAGTGCCAGGGTGGCAGGAGTGGTGCCGAAAGCCGGGCCTCCAGCACCCTGCCGAGGGGCCTCCCGCACCCTGCCGAGGGGCCTCCTGCACCCTGCCGAGAGCCGGGTCTCCCGCACCCTGCGTTCTCTTGCTTACCATCTGGCTGGCGCAGAGCATGGAAGACGTGAAGGTCCATGGGCCGGTGCAGGGTGCTGATGAGCAGTGTTTTGTTGGCACCCGTGGTCTTGTGGGCCCGGTTGATGGACTTCGTTTCCCAGTCTGTCCAGTAGACGTAATCTTCAAATAGGGTCAGTGCGAAGATGTGTGGGATGTCTTGGCTCAGCACTGCGGCAGGGGAACGCAGGGAAATACACGGCAGTAGTTAGCACCAAGGATAGACTGGTTTCCATGTCTGCTGACCTCCTGAACTCCCATCACAGCCCTGAGTTGGGAATGAACCTCAGTTCCAGATCTCTCTATGGCTTCCTAAGGCTGTATAGTGACAGCCTGTCTATCAGCCACACTGCTGCTCTAGAGGAACACACAGCACCTCCACGAAAGTACAGATCACAGACGTTCCTCAGTTCTCCTGTGAACATGCCTCAGACAACACCCTGGGCCCTTCCCCCACAAGGAGGTGGACTGTGGCCTGGCACCGGGCCCATTCCGAGAGAAACACCAGCGTATTTGAAACCCCAGACCCCCGGCTTGTGGTTTCAGTACACCATGCCGTCTTTTTTTTTTTTTCCCTTTGGTTTTGTGAGACAGGGTTTCTCTGTGGTTTTTTTTGGAGCCTGTCCTGGAACTAGCTCTTGTAGACCAGGCTGGTCTCGAACTCACAGAGATCCGCCTGCCTCTGCCTCCCAAGTGCTGGGATTAAAGGCAAGTGCCACCACCGCCCGGCTATACCATGCCTTCTTGTCCCATGACTTTAGACCCCCAGGTAGGCCTTCTGGCTTTGGGCAGCCTCACTGGCATACGGACCAACGTGACGATTGGAGCCATCCAGGCTGGCAAACTCGATGTAGTCCTCACGGGCGTCAGCCCAGTAGATACGTTCCGTGACGTAGTCCAGGGTCAAACCATTGGGCCACGTGATCTTAGTGTCCACAATGACGCTGCGGCCAGACCCATCCATGCCAATCCGACCGATCAGTGAGTGGTCACCCCAGTCCGTCCAGTAGAGGTACCTGGCAGGTGGGGGGCAGTGAACCCCAAGAGTCTAGAGATTCATGGCGCCAGAAGCCTGCAGGGAGTCTGGGCTTGCCCCCTAGGGTGCCCCCCGGCCCCTCCTGGCTACTCACCCATTCTGCACGTCCACCACCAGAGCCCTGGGCTCACGGAGGCCAGAGCTGACCAGCACTGTCCGGTAGGCCCCATTGAGCTTGGACACCTCAATGGTGTCTCTGCCTTTGTCACACCAGTACAGGTTGCCACCCACCCAGTCCACAGCCAGCCCGTCTGGGTTACTAAGGCCTGTCCGGTGCAGCACCTATAGGGGGCACAGTGAGGGAGAAGCCTGAGTGGAACCTTCCAGCTCTCTGGGGCCTGGCTTCTCCTTCCCGTGAAATGGAGCACAGCTCCTGCTCCTGGCTCTAGGGAAGATGACAGATCTAAAATGTCCTGTACCGAGCCCGAGACTAAGTGATTGTCAGCAGGGGCTCTGGGAACACCGGCACACACCTAGTGCACAAGGAACCACTCAGCATAGCAGAGGGAAGGCAGAAAGGGTCCTTGTGTTTGTACTCTGTATTCGGGGGGAGAAGCTAAAACAGGCAGTGTGTTTGTGTGGCCCAGCGATTGGGGAGAAGAGGTGTTGATGGGGACATGAGCTGTGTGGGAGGGCTGTGGGGATCATCCATGGGGCCCCCTGGGTGCAGGTCAGCTGACTGAGGGCAGCCCTTCCTCACCTGCACATTGCTGCCGTTGAGGTGCATCCTTCGGATCATGCTGCCCTGGGTGGTCACGTCGGTCCAGTAGATCATCTGCTCTCGGTAGTCAAAGTCCAAAGCCACAGCATTGTTCAGGCCCTGCGTGTGGAACGGGGACAGGGAAGTCAGCTGCTGCCGGGACACATGTGCATCTGGGGGAGGATGTGGCTGGAGGGAGGGGCCCAGGAGACAACCGTAGGCTCGAGTGGGAAGAACTGGGGAGGCTGCACTGGGCCCGGGGAGTTGACAGGCGTGAGAAAGGCTTGGGCTTCGGCACCTGCTTAAGCAGCGTGTAGTTGGAACCATCCAGGTTGAGCCTGCGCAGGTAGTACCGGTTGGCAAAGATGAGGAACGGCTCCTCATCTGTAGGCAGAGGGTCCTCATCAGGTATGTCCTTGTACCTCCAGTCTAGTCTTCCTTCAGCTATATTATCCCACGCCCCTGCCCTCTCCCTGCCTGCCACCCCCTCCCTGCCCCAGCCCACAGCTGCCTGAACCGTATCTCACCAGTCACGGCTTTGCAGCTGTGGGGGTCACCACCACGGGGTGCGTAGCCCTCCACACACAGACACTTGTAACTGCCGTGGGTGTTGATGCAGAGCTGGCTGCAGGGGAAGGTGGTGCTGCACTCGTCCACATCGGCACAGGTCCTGCCGTCGTCTTTAAGCCGGAAGCCAGGGCGACAGCGGCACTGCGGGTACAGGGAATCTGGGCTTGAGGACACAGCAGGGGTCTGGGCTTCCCCTGCTGGAGACCACATGGCTGTCATCCTACCTTGGTGGTGTCCCTCACACGTCCCTCATCTCCCAGTCCCTCAGTGTAGCTTAGCGCAGGCTAAGGCTCTTTGCCATCTATATTCTCTCCCTTGGGCATTTAAATAGCATCTCCAGGATAACAATTCTTCCTCCAGGCTGGGCCTTCCCTTGAACTCCAGAGCTAAGCATCTGTCGCCTGCATGACAACCTCACTCATTTCTCTCCTAGCCTTTATCTCACCCGTGAACAAACCCACACAGATGGAGACTCTTAACAGTGACTTCCGTCTGCCCCTGAGACGTCCCCAGAGCCCAGCACACTGCCCGGCAGAGTGAGTGCCCAATAAGAACTTGATGGATGGATGAATGAGGGGGTGGAGCGGCTGTCCCTGTCCATCCAGGATGTACCTTAAAGCCGATCTTGAGGTCCTCGCAGTCCTGACTGCAGCCACTCAGCTTGCGGCTGAGACACTCGTTGACGTGGCACCCGCGTTCGTCGGAGCCGTCCCCGCAGTCATCCTGGCCATTGCAGAGCAGCGCCTCAGCCACGCAGCGCCCACTACTGCACAGGAACTGCGACGAGGCGTTGCATTTGTGCTCTGCGGAGGATGACGGGAACAGGTCAGTGGGCTCGCAAGAGGACAGGAGGAGAGGGGGCAGGAGCAGCTGCGAGGCTCACCTGGGCTGGTGCAGTGTGGGAGGGGGTGGGAGCAGATGCGAGGCTCACCTGGGCTGGTGCAGTGTGGGAAGGGGCGTGAGCAGCCGCGAGGCTCACCTGGGCTGGTGCAGTGTGGGAAGGGGACGGGAGCAGCTGCGAGGCTCACCTGGGCTGGTGCAGTGTGGGAAGGGGCGGGAGCAGATGCGAGGCTCACCTGGGCTGTGCAGTGTGGGAGGGGGCAGGAGCAGATGCAAGGCTCACCTGGGCTGGTGCAGTGTGGGAGGGGGCGGGAGCAGCCGCGAGGCTCACCTGGGCTGGTGCAGTGTGGGAAGGGGCGGGAGCAGCCGCGAGGCTCACCTGGGCTGGTGCAGTGCGGGTTCTTGGGGGCCTCGTCACTTTGGTCATGGCAGTCGTTCTCACCGTCACACTCCCACTGGCGGGAGCTCAGGCAGCGCCCATTGGCGCAGCGGAACTCGTTGGGGCCGCAGGTTGGGTACTCTGTGTGGGGGAGGGGACGATGAGGCTGCTACCCTGGGCACGGGCAAGCACGGCTAGGCAGGGCTGCTCCTCCAGGCGCAGGACTCACCGCACTCGGGGGACTCGTCAGAGCCGTCCGCACAGTCCCGGTCATGGTCACACACAAAATGCTTGGGAATGCATAGGCGGTTCTGGCACATGAATTCGCGGTCGTCACAGGTGCTATTGTACACTGGGGACAGAGGCAGAACCCCTCAGCCCTCTCTACAAGCTGTGGGTGGTCACCACCCCATCCTGGGGTTTTGGGATGTGAGAGGGAGAAGGGGTGGAGCCCTGGATGGAGGGGGGGCGCAGGGAGGGTGTCTGGGCACAGGGGCTAAAGTCACGGCTCTGTACTAAAAATGCGCGGCTCCCACCCTTGACCTCATCCGCCAGCAATCTGCAAAGCAAGGCCGTGAGGCCTGCAGCCCACCCGCTCCTCATGGCCTCTCCTACTCACGGCAGCCGGCTGAGATGCTCTCATCAGCGCCATCCGCGCAGTCCTTGTCGCCATCACAGAGCCAGCGCTCGGGGACGCACACGTGGGTGCCAGGACAGGAGAAGGAGGAGGGGCCGCAAGTCTTGCCTTCTGCGTGAGGAGCAAGGAGACAGAGAGGGACTCAGGAGAGGATGCGGTCTAGCGGGCAGCCATGAAGACGTGCCCCACTGACGTGTGGATTCTACAGGGGGTAACCTCCCAGAATCTGGTTCAGGCTGTTCCTCACCGCAGTGAGCCGCCTCATCGGAGCCGTCCCCGCAGTCGTCACTCCCGTCGCACAGCCACTGCTTGGAGATGCAACGGTGGTTCTGGCATTCGAACTGGGCCTCTGAGCAGAACTTGTCTGGAATAGTCGGAGAGTGTAGTCAGATGAGAAGAGGGGTGGCAGGCAGCTGCCAGGGAAAGACAGGAGAGGGGCCTGTGGTGTCCCTTGCTGAGAGGCTCCTCAGAAACTGACGAGACCTATTCTGGAGCCTGAGGGCGCTCACACACGGACTCTGAGGTGGGACCTGGGTGGGGACTTCATGCACTGGGGCGCAATGGTGCTAGGGTACTCGGCCACTCACTGCAGTGGGTCTCGTCCTCGCCGTGCTCACAGTCGTCTTCCTTGTCACAGGTCCAGCTCATGGGGATGCACCGCCCACTGGGACAGGCAAAGTAATTGAGCGGGCACCGCGGACGCTTCACGCCTGGGAACAGAAGGGAGACGTGAGGACGCTGCGAGCCCTGGGTCCGCCATCCACCCTGCTGCCCGCCGCCGACAGCTGACCTGGGCAGTCACGCTCGTCGCTGTAATCTCCACAGTCGTTGGCCCCATCGCACACCCAGCTGGGTGCGTAGCAGAGGGATGTCCGCTCGCAAGGCTGGAAGAGCACGCCTTTCACGCCCAAGCGGAAATAGCTGCTGCAGTCGGTGGCACCTGGGAGGGGGAGGCGAGGGTGCGGAGGTCTAAATGTAAATCGGGCCCCAAACTCTCACAGGGACTGGCACTATGGAGTGGGTGTGGCCTTGTTGGAGGAAGAGTGACATTATGGGGGCGGGCTTTGAGATTTCTTAAGCTCAGGCCCAGTGTCTCAGTTGCTGTTCTGTTGCCTGAAAGAGGCAGGACTCTCAGCCGCTCCTCCAGCACCATGTCTGCCGCATGCTGCCATGCCCCCCATCATGATGATAGTGGACTGAACCTCTGAGACTATCAGTGACCCACTCCAGTTAAATGTTTCCTACATGGGTCATACTCAGTTCCCCCTAAAACACACTCCCGGAGCAGCTGCTGGCCCCTGGTGCCTCTGCTGTCAGAACGCGTAAGATACACTTCGTGTCTGCTGCCCTCCGCTCACTCTCTACCCCCTTAGGTCCCAGGGGCAGGACAGACAGGCAGGGCCCAGAAGGCTAGGGGCTGCCATGTGGGGTCAGGAAGGCTGAGAGGAAACAGCACAGACCAGCCCGAGGTAGGAGGGACAAGGGACAGACCTGGTCTGAGGATGGAGCAGACACAGGCAGGATACTCACTGCAGTTCATTTCATCGGAGGCATCCTCACAATCCACAAACTGGTTGCAGCGACTGGAGTTCCCGATGCAGGAGCCGTCCCGGCAGCGGAACTCACCCACGCCGCAGGCGGTCTCTAGAACAGGGCCCATGGGTACCATCAGGCCGGAGTCCCTCTGGAGGGCCACAAAGGCCCAGGACAGAGCTCCAGTCTTTGGAGTGCCCTGAACTAGCTATCTTGGGCCTGGGGACAAATACTTAGCCCGAGTGAGGACAGGGTGGAGGTGGAGACCTAAAGTGGGCGAGGTCGGAGGCTGGGGCTTGCAGCAACCCACTCACTGTTGCAGGGAATCTCATCGGAGCCGTCCCCGCAGTCATCCACCCCGTTGCACCACAGCATGTTGGAGACACAGCGGCCGTTGTTGCACTGGCGGAAAGTCTTCTTGCAGCGGCGTGAGTCTGCAAGGGGGGAGGTGTGGTCGTAGCAGGTACAGGAAGGGGCTATGGAGCTGGGTCACGTGGGGCAGGGGATTGGGGAGAGGGTCCTAGGTAGCCATGGTCTGAGAAGAGGAGGGGCTGTAGTGGCTCCTTACTGCAGTAGGAGGGCTTCTCATCTGACTTGTCCTTGCAGTGGGAGACACCGTCACAGGTAAGGCTGAAGCTGATGCATTCCCCGTTGGCACACTCAAACTCATCTTGCGCCCGACAAGAAGAGTTCATAGCTGGGGGTGGAGAGGGTTCCATGAGCTGGGGCCCAGCCCGAGTCCAGCTTTGGAAGACGTGTCCCCTAGCAGCCTCTCCCCGGCTTCAGCTAACTTCCTCACCCCGGCAGGTAAAATCCTCCTGGAGGATCCGGCCCCCTCTACAGGAACAGTTGACATGGCCTTGGTGGGTGAGCAGACACAGATCCTGGCAGCCTCCGTTGTTGATACGGCAGGGGGACAGTTCGCCTGCGGGGAGACCGCGAGCTGCAGAACGGTCCCTGCTCTGGACACTCCCAAGATGCCCACCTAACATTCCAGGGCTCTGCATGAACCCAGCGGCCATAGAGGTTCCCAGAGTGGGGAGGACCCGGGGTGAGTACTGACGTGGTAAGGCACGTAGGCACTGGGGGCTTTAAGATGAGTGTATAGTGGTGGCCAAGGGTGTGTGCACGAGGCTAGAGAAAGCCTTGGATCTGTTAGTGAAACACACACACGTATGCACACAGATCACCTGCACCAGGTGTAGGTATGCATGTTTATGTACAGGCTGAGAGTGAGCACAGGCTGCACCTGGCATGTGGGTATGAGGTCAGGTTTGGGGTGTGGGTAGCTTGGGTGGAGGGAATTACTAGGCATTCCCGTGACGGGATCTCCAGGGATGGGGATGATGCTCTTGAGGCATGAGCAATATGAACGTGTATTTGTGTGCAGTTTGCATGAGATGGACCCAAGTATGTCAAGTCCATACATGTGAACAGATGTCTTGAGGGAGATTGAGGAGTGTTAAAGCTTTCGGAGTTTATGGGAGGTTAAAGGCATGTTAGGATATTTATCCGACAACAGGAGTCCTGAGAGACTGCAGTGCACACATGTACGGAAGCACAGAGGACAGAGCAAGTGGCAGGCCTCACTCACAGCTGTTGGTGTCGTTGGCCACAGCGATGATGCCCATGGGCTGCTGAGGGATGTCCACTCGCAGCAGCTTCATGTCACTGCCCACGTACTTGTTGGCCCGCTGCACTGCCCGCCGTACCCAGTCAGTCCAGAAAATATGCTCTCCGTACACAGCCAACCCAAAGGGGTGGACGGGCTCTGACTTTAAGATCACCTGTTAAGACAGCAGCACCAGTATCCCCATTTGGTTCAGGGCCCTTTACCAACGCTGACCCGACAGTGGGGTCTGGGAAGTCAGAGTCGGAAGGATTCGTGGACGGATCTTGCCTTCTCCCTTGTCTAAGCAATGTCAGAACCCCACGGGGAGAGGTGTTTTCATTCCCAGCTTTCACCCAGCCCGGCTGTTCTGACTCGGTTTCCCCTCACGTCCCCACAGACTCACGTAGCGGTGGGAGCCGTCGTACTCGCAGCGCTCGATCTTGTCCAAGGTGGCGTCCGAGAAGTACAGCTTCTCCGCACGGTGGTCGATGGCCAGGCCGTTGGGCGTGCGGATGTCCTTCTCGATGAGGGTCAGGACATTGGCTCCGGAGAGGGCTGCCCGCATGATGCTTGGGTGAAGCTCATTCCAATTGGTCCAGAACATCAGGCTGACGGGAGGGGACAAAGGTATCAGGAACCAAGGGTCTGCCTGGACACAGGCCAACCTCAGAGATGACTAGAACCCAGGATGTGCTCCACAACCCGGCAGCCATAAAGGCCAACACAGCCTTAGTGCTGAGAAGAGCTCAGCCACGGCCCATTCAGTTGCTCCGGTATACGGCTAGATCTGATTTACTGTGTGTGCCCATGGGGATGCGCTGTAGTCCCTGAAATGACCACCTGCACTTGCTGAGACAGGAGGCTGTGTTGCTCAGTGACCCTCAACTCCATCGTTCTACCTCTATCCCCCAACGATGGATTATAGGCATGCGTCACTATGCCTAGCCTGAATGTTCTTTCTTGACTTGTACAGTCTGGCCAGTGGCTTCCACACCCTTAGATCCAGCCCAGACCACACTCACAGTGGAACATCAAACTGGCTTACAAAGGATGCACTGTGGGTTAAGAGTTTGGCAACATGCTGGGTGGTGCACGCCTTTAATCCCAGCACTCGGGAGGCAGAGGCAGGCGGATCTCTGTGATCCAAGGCAAGCCTGGTCTACAGAGGGAGTTCCAGGACAGGCTCCAAAGCTACAGAGAAACCCTATGTTTAAAAAAAAAAAAAGTTTGGCAACTCTGCTTTGTGGGATGGTGTGATGGGGGAGGGGGGCTCTCCTGAAGTAGGTAGCCAGCAGCTAGAATCATGGTGGACTCTCTACCTGTGCAGCTGTATGCTTCCCAAAGCCAGCAGTGCTCCAGCGGGGATCAGAAGTATGGCTGTCTGAGCCTCTATCCTGGCACACTGGCTCGTACCTGGTCCCCAGGACAATCTCATCTCTCTCGTGGGGTATCACGTGCCATGGGTATCCGTGTCCACTATCACCCCTCAGCTGCTGTGGACACGGCCCTAGACTTGCAGTCAGGACAGGCCGTTGGCACCTCACGCTATCCTCACCCTCAACATTCTTCTCACCTCATCCATTTGTATTTTGGTTTTTCAGAAACCACTGGCTCTGGGATACGGGCAGGGCATTTTCCTGGGCTCAGCTGAGAGGAACTTGGTGGGTAACAAGGAGAGCGTCTCTTCTAGCCTGGCAGAAAACTGAGCTGACAGTCTCTCCCTGGAGGCTCCAGGCCCAGGAAGGACAGGCCCCAGGGCCAGCCCAGACAGGTGAGGTCACCAAGGAAAGGGCAGGGAATCTTTGCATCCCCATATTCAGACAGCTAGGGCAGAAGGGAACAAGGGTCCTCGTGCTGGGTCTCCTGGACTGGATCTGGTGGGAGTTACGCCAAGGTGAGGAATGAGGGGTACAGTCACCATTCTGTGTGGTTGCTTCTGGGGCTTGTTGGTCCCTTTGTTCCCTACCAAAGCTGTTTGAAAACACCCGATTCCAGCTGATCCGGGGCGGGGAAGCTGCTCAGACATGAGCCTGGACTGCTATGGAGAGGGTGTGGCTCACTGGCAGCCCACCGAACAAAATGAGGAAAGGCAGGACAAGCTGGAGACAGGTGGGCCAGCCCCCTGCCCTGCTCAGGCCTGCATGCCCAGTGCAGTAGACTCTGCTGTCCCCTTGCTGACCTCCTGTTCTGCTCCTTTCCTACTCTTCCCACTCTGAGGCCTTGTGCCCACAGCTGCCTTCTGTCACTACAGACAGACCTGTCGCTGCCCCGGCTGCTCATAGGTGAACCTTCGCTGGAGCCGAGTCCTAGAGTCACAGGTACTTATTCAGTGTTTGCGTGTGGCCGTGAGATGGACAACAGTCACAAAGCCAGAAGCATCCCTTACAGCCCTCAGCCTTCCCTCTGGTTCTGGCATTTGAACGGTTATCCTTGTTCCACATTGTGATGGAGGAAGCTGAAGCTCAGAGAGGTTATGTATCTCACTGAGGCCACACAGCAAGCAATGGTGGAGTGTGCCTCTCCTGCCCCTGCCCCCACACAGGTCCCCTGCCACTGCTCCCCACCCCTGAGGCCCAGCAGCTCACTTCTGGCACTCGTCCAGCACAAATGCCCTGGGATGGTCATCTCCCGACATGGTGATGACGGTCTCCCTCTCGAAGGCCCCCGGGCGAGTCTGGTCCACTGTGTGGCGGGTGATGGTGGACGTTGTGTAGCTTGTCCAGTACAGCGTGTCCCAGCCACGGTGATAGGCCAGGCCTTCCACGGAGCCAACATCTGTGAGAGACAGAGCAGAGAACTTGTGGGATGTGGGAGTGTAGCTAGAGGCCTCTGGTCTGATTTGCCTCAGCTTCTCCCACGTCACCACCCGTGCCATGACCCGTGGCCCACCTTCCTCCTCAGCCCCTGCCCCCTGACACCTTGCCTGTCACACTCTTTGGGAGCTGGGGTTCCTGCTTATCCATGTGTGGAGATTCCAGGTAACTAAATCCTACTGGGGCCAGACTGGAAAGATTCCTACTTCCAGAGGCCTTGAACCGGAATATTTTGTAAAGCAGACACAAGGTTGGGGTAGTATGTAAGGAGCCAGAGCTCACAGTGGTGTCCTCCTCCAGGGGAGACTCAATGGCTCCTCTGTGTGTGCCTGTGCGGCTGCCAGAGCCTGACTACAATGTGACGTGAACAACACGCAGGGAGGGGCTGGCTCCCAGATTAAGAGTATCCAGTTTAGCTGCTGGGGACGGACCCAAGGTCCTGTACACGCTAAGCACGTACTCCCCCACCGAGCTCCACCAGCCCTCGGACACTCCATTTTTAGACAGACAGGACACTGCGCAGCAAATGTCCCAGGACTCTGAAGGACAGGCCTGCTCTTTCTCTGCTGTGTAACCTGCACCCAGTTCCGTGCCTAGATGGTCTATATGGATCTGGATGAAGAGAGGGACCAAAGGCGAACTGGGAAGGACCCTCAGCTGACACAGTGCTTGCCTGGATGCACAAGGCTCTGGGCTCAAGTCCTAGTACCATAGCAGAAAGGCGTGGTAGTGCACACCTATAACCCCAAATGACCCCGGCACTGGGGCAGGGCACGGTACAGTCAGGAGGATCGGAAGTTCAAACCAAAGCCAACTGTGGCAACAAAGAAAGTAAAAAGGCGGGAGGGGCAAATGGGCCAAAGATCCCAAGCAGACAGCTGGACGCGGAAGCTGAGAAAACAGAAGGGGTAAAGGACCGGGCAAAAGAGCCGAAAGGCTGTCTCCTGCTGACAGCCTGAGGTCGGCACTGTCTGGAAGAGCCACTGGCTGCTGAGCTCAGCCTTCCTGGACATGCTTCTAAGACCCTGACTCCCGAGGTCAGGGTAGGATGCTCGCGGGAGCTACTGAATGCTACGTGACCAGAGCTGCACCTAGGCCACATCTGCTGCCGGTACTGTGTATCCTGGGACAGAATGAAGCCAATGCAAGCAAGGAAGGGGCCTCTTTCTGGGGAAATGTGCAGGCTACTACAATGGCAGTGGACCTGGCCGCTTAGGACAGCGGTTCTCAACCTGCCTAATGCTGCGACCCTTTAATACAGTTCTTCATGATTGGTGACCCCAACCACAAAGCCACTTTCATTGCTACTTCATAACTGTAGTCTTTCTAGTTATGAATTGTAATGTAAATATCTGATATGCAGATCTGACATGTGACCCGTAGGCTGAGAACTACTGCCTTAGGACCACACAGCAGGTGGGACTCAGAGCAGCGGGAGGTTGGTTGGTGCCTGGGGCGGACTGGGGCTCAGCTCACTTTCTACGATGGTGGTTCTCCCTGAGCCGTCATCATTGATCTGCTGGATGTTCCCGAAGTGGATGTCACTGAAGAAGATGCGATTAGGGGTGCCCGGGGAGGTGCCCGCTCGGTAGTCAAAAGCCAGGGCAATGACATTCTTCATGTGCTCAGGGTCCTCGAAGGGCTGCACTGGGGCGTTGAGGTTGCGCTCATCCGACAGGTGGATGCTCTTGAGGATGGTGCGCTCCGAGTAGAGCAGGTAGCCGGCATACTCTCTGCACGAGGCGCCATCTTCTGCCAGCATCCCGTGGGCACAGGCACAGGCTCGCTGTCCACCGCCCCGGTACAGACAGAGCTGCTGGCACCCACCATTGGCTACCGCGCACACGTTGGTACCTAGGGGCAGAGGGCATCAGAATAGTAAAGTGGACAGGGTAAGGCTCTTTGGTGCCTCTGACCTCTGGGATCCCAGCTGGGGATTTCAGCCGACCCCTGCTCAGCCACGGTATACAGTATCCAGACCCATACAGCTACTCAGTCTTTGTTCACCTTTCTGCCTGTCTCTGTTGAAGACCTTGATGTCTTTGAGCTGCACACCAATGCCAGTTCTCAGGGGCACCGAGTCCGTGGCATTGTCTTTGCACCCACGCTTGATGGAGCCATTGGCGTGAGTCCTGGAGAAAGGAAAGGCATGAGCTGGTGCCAACGAGCCAGAAAGGAAAGACACGCGGGAAAAGCAGAAGCAGGACACGGCGCTCACCTGTCACTCCAGTAGATGAAATCCTCAAACACGGACACCGAGAACATGTCCATGTTATTGCTGGCCAGGACAACCTCGCGGTTCTCGCCCGTCTCCAGGTCGATGCGTTCGATCTTGTCCATCCGGGCATCACACCAGTAGAGCTTCCCACCCTGCAGGTCAGAAGTGCCCACCTCACCGCAGGGCCCTAAACTCACAGCCAGCAGGAAGGGTACGCTCTGTGCCACACTTTCTTTTTTAAAAAGACGTATTTATTTATTGTGTATATTGTTCTGCCTGAACACCAGCAGGGGGCACCAGATCTCATTATAGATGGCTGTGAGCCACCACGTGGTTGTTGGGAATTGAACTCAAGACCTCTGGAAGAGCAGTCAGTGCTCTTAACTCTGAGCCATCTCTCCACTACCCCCCCTTTCATTTGCAGTATTGGAGACTAAACCCAGGGCTAAGCATGTTAGGCTGCAGCTTCAGCCAGTTCCTTCACTATCTATCTAAAGTTTTTTGAGACAAGGTCTTTTTATGTTCGTTTGTTTTCTGTTTTTCGAGATAGTGTTTCTCTGTGTGGCCCTAGCTGTCCTGGGAACTCACGCTGTAGACCAGGCTGGCTTTGAACTCACAGAGATCCCTCTGTCTCTTCCTCCTGAGTACTGAGATTAAAGGCATACACCATTGCCCGGCAAGACAAGGTCTTAAATGAGCATCCCAAGATGGTCTTAAACTCACTATTGCAGCTAAGACTGACCTCAAACTTGATCTTCCTGTCTTGGTCCCTGGAGTGCTGGGGTTACAGAGGCACACACCACCACACCCAGTTCTCTCACGTGATCACCCCCACACCACCCTAGGGCGAAGACTACTCTGGGAGGCGGATGGGCTAGAAGACTTCACAGCACTCCCTGGTCCGTGACTAACCCTGACTTTGCCTAACCACAGGGAAACGGACAGGGATAGGCACAGGGCACCTACTCCATCAGCTCCAGGGTGCACCCATACCTGATAGTCCACTGAGATACCGTTGGGCCAGCTGATACTGACATTAACCAACACCACTCTCTCCGTGCCATCGAGGCGAGACCGCTCAATGCGCGGGTAATGACCCCACTCGGTCCAGAACAAGTACCTGTGGAGTAGGGATGAGAGTGGGGGATCAGGGCCCATACCAGGCAGGCCCTGGGCCTCGTCAGTAAGTACTGTGGTCAAAGTGACAGGGTTAGATCCAAGCCAGCTTGCCTAGGGCCTTACCCCTTCTCCGGGTGGACAGTGATGGCCCGAGGCTTGTCTAGACCCTGGGAAATGACCACATAACGGAAAGAGCCATTGAGCCGGGCAACCTCGATGACATCGAAACCTTGGTCTGTCCAGTAGATGTTGCCTGAGGACGAAGTTGGATCAGGAAGATTGGTAGAGAGCCACGGACTTGGTCCCCTCCAAACAAATTTTCCCTGTAGCTCCCACTGGCTCCTGCCCATACCTTCTCAGACCTCATGTCTCCTAGGCCTCTGCTTTTCCTCTAGAGCCTATAATCCCTTCCTCTGTTCACCTGCAATCCAGTCCACCGCGATGCCTTCCACTCGACCGATGCCATTGGTCACAACATCCTCTCGCCATGTCTGGTCACGCTTGGCCCGGCTGATGGTGCTCAGGCCCATGTCCACCCAGTAAATAGTGTCATTTTCTGGCAACAGAGGGGCGGACATGAGAACGCCCATCGATGCAGAGACAAGTCAAGGGGGTCAAACCACGAGGAGGGCCAGGACAGAAGTACGTGAAGCCTGGAGGTACCAGGTGCTTGCTTGGGGTTGGGGGTTGGGCGAGGACCACAAGAAGGAAGGGGTGAGGCAGCTACAGCCGGTACAGACCGCTCTTCTAGGTCTGCAAGTATGTCACCCCCATAAGCTACGGGGCCACGCTGACCATCCCCAAGGCCAACAGCTCACCAGCA
Source organism: Chionomys nivalis (assembly GCF_950005125.1). Taxonomy (NCBI): domain Eukaryota; kingdom Metazoa; phylum Chordata; class Mammalia; order Rodentia; family Cricetidae; genus Chionomys; species Chionomys nivalis. The sequence goes on along the minus strand of NC_080110.1, from coordinate 29,366,660 downwards.
TGGAAGTCGATCCCAACAGCCAGCGAAGTTCCCGACACTGGAACCAGGGCATCGGACTTGTCATTTGGATCCAGTGGGATCCCCCGGATCCCCTCATGCACGGAGTACAGAAGGAAAGAGCCCACACCTGAAACACAAGGACACTTTGGGCATGAGCCTTCCTGGTGAAGCAAGCCTGGCCCCTATCACCCTCAGCCTGCTTTCCTCTGAGGGCTCACTTGACTGGGTGGGAACAGCTGCAGAACCACTAATCACCACTAGAGGGCAGAAAGAGACTTACATTTCTTTCTCAGCCCTCACCCGCCACTTAGTTCAACCCTGTGCCTTCCAAGGCCCTCAAGGGAGGCTATAAGGATCGGAGCAGACAGCTAGAAGGGCAGGACTCCCAAATCTATATGCCCAGTTGGGCACTGGTTTTGACCTTAGTTTTCTCTTCATCATGTGTCTGCTCTATTCCAAATCCCTTTCCAACACAAAGTTCCCAGCGCCTTGCTTGCCCCTTGGGTTGGCCTTGCTTCCAATTTCCCCATGTCTCAGGAGGCACCACTATTCCCGCCTCCCAGACCCCTCCCTGACTTTCATCCCTTTGACGGGCTATGTGCCCAAATAAATTCCCCAATAGGCCTTGGTTGCTTGAGCTCTATGAAAGAAAAAAATACATGGTCAAATGCATTTGGGGAACCCCAGACACTAAAAGTCTTCCCTTGTAAGATGCTCAGTATATACAGGTACATTCAAGGCTCTGAGGCACCATGCAGAAAAAACAAACAACAACCATGTTTCCACTTTGCCGGGGCCGGCGTTCCCTTTTGTAACACTCTCCCACATCAAAGCAGGAGGTTTCTGGCAGAGGACTTTGGGAAAAAGTGCTGTCCTCCGGCAAGCTTGTAAACGGGCAAGGTCTTGTGAAATGTCTGTGTCTCGTCCCTTCCCTGTGAGCCAGCTGCTGCCCAGCCCAGAGCCTGGTCTCCTCACACCCACTTCTCACGGTCTCCTAACCCGTCTAACTGCCTCCGTGTCTCCCTCCCCCACTCTGTAAGCTCTCTGCCGCCAGGTTAATCTCCTCCAAACACTATTCTCCAGGCGCTCCTGACGGAGAACCTACAGGAACCCCACCCTAGCTCATAACCTTATCACCGACTTCCCACACTGCCCACTGCAGGGCTCAGGGGCCCTGGAACTTGACGGTTTAGCGCCATTTGTTAGTTCTTGTACGGTATTGTGTGCGTGTGTCCCCAATGCTTACACATGCTTGGGTTAGAACTCGGGACTCAGGGCAAACTAAGCACACACTACCACCAACCCATTTCTTCATCGTGCCAAGCATCAAATTCTACCCATTCTATAAAGCCTCTGTCACCTGGTTGTCTACCTCACCAAAACCTACTGTAGACACCGGACAGGCATAGCCACCTTGTGGTCCACTTTCTCACTATGCTGGCCCTATCTTCTGTCTCAAGCCTTTATCCGTGGTACCCAGAAGAGCTTTGCATCGAACCCAGAAGTTGCATGGAATGCATGAGGAACACTGTCTTTCCCAAATGCAAGATGGAGCAGTGTGGGAGGAGGGATCAGGGTTAGGTTGGGAGACGCAGGAACTGACCCTCGCAGGCCTGCTGTCCGCTCCGGAGGCTGTAGCCAGCAGTGCACATACAGGACCGAGTTGTCTCTGAGGTTGGCAGGCAGAGCTGGGAGCAGTCCCCATTGTTGACGCTGCAGGGGTTGGTGCCCTCGCGCTCTGGGGAGGGGCAGTGGACAGAGCAGAAAGGTTAAACAGCTTCATGGACGACTCAGATACAGGCCTGTGCTGCTCGGGGACAGGGTGGCCACTGGATACACCTTGGGCCTATCAGGGTCCCGCCAACCTAACCCAACTCCAGGTCTTTTGTCTTCCCAAGCCCCGGACCTTCTAGTCAGACTGCGAGCCTACAGGACACCTCAGTGGAGATAAGGAAGTCCCTGGGGGTGACGAGCAGAGCCTAACCCACAGCCACCCGGACTGTCTCGGCCCACTACTCTGGCGGCTGCTCGTGGCTGAAAGTTCTCCTACTCCCATGCCCGCTTCCACAGGCCCCCTGGACACCGCATCCCTCACCCACTGCCTACCTAGCTGGATGTTCTCATCATACACCTTCATGTGCATAACCAGCGTGGTGCTGTTCCTCAGCACCACAGACCCAGAACCGTCGGCCTTGTTGCACGTGCCCATCTTCTCTGACAACTGATCAGCCCACCACAGCTTGTCCCCTGGGACGACAGGAGGGAATAAGACCCTTGGGAAGGCCTTCGACTCAGACCTCCCACGGAAGTCATGAGGCTTCCGGGGTGGAAGGTGGGACCCAGGAGACCGCGCCCCCCCTGACCGCCATCCGGCCAACCGTGCCTGGCCTGCTCTCCTCCCATCCCTCCTTCCACCCAAGCCCTCACCCATGATGGCCAGCGCCGTGGCTTTGCCCAGCTGGCTCCGCATGGTGTCGATGATCTCCAGCCCACTCCCGTCTAGATTGCAACGATTGATTGTGTGGTTCCCAGAGCTGATCCAGTAGAGTTTGCTTTCGGGGAAGTCAATAGCCAGTCCTGGAAGAGGAATAGGTGTCACAGCCATGGAGCCTGCACCAGGGCCGTGAACACAGGAGGATGTGTGGATCTGGGACAAGGTGGAGTGAGGACTAAGCCATCGGGAGAGACAGAAGCCTGCAGGAGCAAGCAGGCAAGCACATACCCACGGGACCCTTCTGGCCACTGAAGAGCAGAGTGCGGTTGCTCCCATCCAAGTTGGCCATGCTGATATTGTCACCATCCGTCCAGTAGAGCTTGCTGGGGAAAGTACCAAGAAGAGAGTTAGGGAAGAGTTTTCTCCTTCCCCCCTCACTCAGGTGTGCCCCTGCCCCGAGCCGCCTGCAGACTGACCCACGGAGCGGATGGACGACCAGGCCATGAGGCTGTTCCAGGCCCTGCACCACGGCATTCTTGAAGGAGCCATCGAGCCGGGCCACGTTAATCTGCTTCTTGTTGGTGTCGTAACTTGTCCAGAACAGATTTCGGGACACCCAGTCCACAGCCAGTCCATGGGCATTTGGTAAGTCTGAGGGCATAAACGGGGAGTCGGTGGTTGGTGTTTGCACAGTCGGAGTAAGGGACAGGGGGACATGCTGGGGGCGAGCCCTGGGATAAGGACAGCATCAGAACCTGCAGAGACGACCGTCTCCACGCCTGTGCCGTTGATGAAGGCCCGCTTGATGGCTTGCGTGCGCACATCAGACCAGTAGACACGCTGCTCGCGCGCATCGTAGTCCAGCACCGTGACGTTGTCAATGTCGGGCACCGTGAAGGAGATGATGTAATTGTAGTAGGGGGCATCCAGGTCCACGCCCCGGATCTCCATCTGACGTGCGTACAGCAGGAACTTCTTAAACTCTGTGGGGCGCAGGCCAGTCACTGAAGGCAGTCTATGCCTCCAGGCTTCCTGCCTAGGTTAAGCAGGTCCCTCCCTAGGTGCCCTCTGACGCCGCTGGCCTTCTACTGTCTTAATGCTGTGACCTTTTAATACAGTTTCTCATGCGGTGACCCCAACCATAAAATTATTTTGTTGCTACTCCATAACTGGAACTTTGATACTGTTTTTTTTTTTAATTTTTATTTTATTGGTGTTTTGCCTGTATGTATATCTGTATGAGGGTGTTTGATTCTGAAGCTACAGAGAGTTGTGAGCTGCCATGTGGATGCTGGGAATTGAACCTGGGACCCCTGAAAGATCAGCCAGTGCTCTTAACCACTGAGCCATCTCTCCAGTCCCAACTGTACTACTGTTATGAATCATAATATAAGCATCTAATATGCAGTACATCTTATATAAGACCCCCATGAAAGGGTTATTCGATCCCCCACAGGTTGAGAACCACCATAAAGAGGCAGGCCCGCCTGTGTCAGATCCCGACAGCTGTAGTACTGATTTTTGGAGCCCTTCTTTCCAGCCATTCCTTTGCTTAACACTAAGACCTCCGACCTCCTATTCAGCCTCAGTTTACCCATATCTGCTGGGGGAAGCGGCTTCCTACCGTAGCAGGTGGTATTGTCTTTGAGCTTCATGAGGTGGGGGCAGGCACAGGAGACAGTCCGGTTGTAGTTGATGAGGCACAGGTGGGAACAGGGGCCCCGGCCACCGTTGGCCTCACATGGATTTGGAGCTGACCCAGAGAGAAGACATCTTGTGACGCGTTGATCCCTGCCTGGCCCTTCCCATCTGGAACCCACCCCAACTCTCACCCTCCCCGTGTCTGCCAGCGCAGGCCCCTTACCCATGGGCTGCCGGGAGGGGTGATAGACCTGCAGGTCGAAGGGCTGTGTGTTGGTCCTCTGTACCACAGTGACATTGTGGCCAGTCCACTTGTTGGCCTTGGCCAGTGTGTTTGTCCGCCAGTCGGTCCAGTACACCTCCCCGCCATACAGTGTCACTGCGAATGGGTGTGACAGGAATTCGTGTCCCCGCAGCACCTCCATGTGACCGGAGCCATCATACCGGGCTGAGTAGATGGCGTCTGACCTGAGAGTGTGAGCAAGGGAACAGTGAGGGTCTCAGGGAGGTACCCAGGTGCCCGTCTTCCCTCCCCCTGCCAACAGCCCCCCTGATGGATAGAGCTTTCCTGAGCCCTGCCAGGTGACCAGAGAAGGAACGCAAGACTGAGGTGGACGGGATGGGGCGGGGTTGGGATCCTAGCCTCATGACCCCCAAGGGAGTCTTCTAGATTTCCTTCCCAGGCTTGCAGATGGCACTAGAGCTTTGGTGTGAACAAGAGAAAGGCACCTCGTCTTGGTTCCGGACAGGCAGAGCCCTCAGCAGAGGGCACCGGGTGTGAGCAGAGAGGAAGGTGGGTAGCTGCAGATCACAACTGCTTTTCTCTGTCAGTCAACCCTCCCCATCCCTCGCCCGCCCCCAATTCTCCTGTCAGAGTGCTGGTCCCAGCCCCTCCCCGTGCCCGGAGGTGGGGGGTGCTGCTGCCTTGACCCTGGTTGGTGGAGAGTGCTGACCTGGCATCAATCCAGAGGATACGCTTCTCCAGGTAGTCCACGGTGAGCCCGTTGGGCCAACCCCCAGAGCCTGTCTCTCGGTGGATAGTGCGGCGTCCAGCTCCACTCATGGATGCTGCCTCAATCCGTGGCAGGCTGGCATCCCAGTCTGTCCAAAACAGGATCCTAGGGAGAAGAGTGAGGAAGGCCGAAGCTGGTGGTGGCGGTGCCACAGGTAAACAAAGGAGAGGCGGGGCCAGCAGTACCAAGACGACAGGTGTCCCTGACCAGGCTGAACAGAACACGGGGTGGGGTGGGGTGGGGACCACAGGGCTAGGGAGGGACAGGAAGGGATAGACACAGTCCTCACCCATCCCGAGGGTCCAGCGCAATGGCCCTTGGGTGCTCAATGTCCCCCGCCAGCAGAGTGGTCCGGAGGGTTCCATCCAGCTTGGCCACCTCGATCTGGTCCAGGTTGCTCTCCACCCAGTAGATGTTGCCGGCGATCCAGTCCACAGCCAGACCCTCTGGTGTGGCCAAGCCATACTGAATCACTACCTCAAAGCTGGTCAGGGCTAGGGAGAGAGGGTTGCGGTGGTTAGGCACTCCGGGGCTGGGGCACGGTAGAGGCACGGATCCTAAGGTCCCGACGACCCACCCTCACCCCGACACCTCTGCCAAGCGGGTAGAAAAGGGGGATCCTGGAGGAGGGGGGTGAGGGCAGCCACTATCTGCATGTCATGCAGATGGGGTCAGGAGGACGGAAGCTTCTGGGGCCATGTTTGGATGCAGTATGAGGATGATGGAACTTGCTAGAAATCACTCCACAGGACGTCCTGAAGATAGCCTATGTTAATGCGCCCTTGTGTCTCCTTACTTTAGGAACTGTCATGCGGTTAACAGATCAGTTTCCTTAGCTATTCTCCTGGCCGTGGACATCAGACGTTTTCAAGTTTCCTTGATAATCGACAATAGTAAAACAAGCCTTCTTGCCTGCATTCACATGCCACCTCCTCAGGGACCCGCCCGACACAATTTAAAACCCTGTCTTGATCAACACTGTCCAGTGCCAGCGTACAACAGATCCTCAATCCTGAGCCTGTGGTGGCTCAGGTTACTCTGAGACAGAGGCTCAGGTAGTCCATCCTTACACAATATTTTCCTTCTGAGCCTGAAATTCCAAGATTGGGGAGCCAGTCTTCAGGCCACTCCAAAGAAAGGGTGATCATTTTGTTAATTATTGGGCTAGCAGCAATGCTCACGATAATTACGGGCATCAGGCTCTCTGAGACCCACAGCAAAACCTAACCCAATTAACGGGGTGGGGGTGGGGAACTGGAGCCTCAGCTTTGGGGCCACCTGGATCTGGGTCTGTGACCCTGAATGCCCAAGTGCCATCTGTGTACCATCCTGGCACCGCTCCCAGACCCAGCGCGTCACCTCCGTTGTCCAGAAGCTTCCCACGGTAGATCTTGTCTTCTACCACGTCGGTCCAGTAGAGGGCACTCTGGCTGAGGTGGAAGTCCAGGGCAATGGTGTTGCGTAGGCCAGGCACCAGGACACTGTAGTCCCCCTTGTGAAGGTCAATGCGTCTGATCTCATGGCGGTTGGAGAAGATGATGAAAGGTTTGAAGGGATCTGGTGGGAGGGATAGGAGTGGGTCAGCGAAGGGTGCACTGTGCTGCTGTGCCGTCCTGTCCAGGTATGTGAGGGTCTCTGTTGGCCCGGGCCTTCCTCCACATAGCACCCACCCAGTGTGGCTTAGGGGCATGGCCAGGACAGCTTGGCTGGTCCACCACACTGCACCTAGTCGTACCCAGACTGCGGCAGCTCTCGCCGTCAGACTCCAAGACCCAGCCCTCATAGCAGGAGCACTTCACGCTGAACTTGTTCTGGTCACATTTCTGGCTGCATTTGAGGTGCTTGGCACAGTAGCTCTGGATCTGGCAGGTGTGGTTGTCAGGGCCCAGCTCCATGCCCAGTGGGCAAGAGCACACGATGCCTTCACCGGGAGCCACCGAGCAGTTGTGACTACAGCCGCCGTTATTCAGAGAGCACTGGTCTGCGGGGACAAGCAAGGGACAGGTCCAGGGTCAAGATCTGGCAGGAGGCAGGACATGGCTGTGTCCCATCCCAAGCCCTGGAGCCCTAACCCACAGCCCCTGCGAAGCCTCTGCCCTGGGGGAACACGTGGAACACGAGAACCTGACACCTGGGATCGTCATCCCCTTCCCCCCACAACTCCCTCTGCTCTCCATGTTCCCGTAACCCTCTTGGGTCCACAGCTAGGACCTGGGCATTTTGCCTCCTCTCTGGGAAAGCCCTTTGGTCAAGGCCCTTTCTTTGATCTCTCCCTACTGAGGTGTAATCTGGGGGAGGGTGCAGAGGGGAATGCCCTGGCCCCTCTGACAGGATCTGGAACTTGCTGCCAGGCAGCCACCACGTCAGCAGTTTCTGGGTCAGCAGTTTCTGCGCCCGTCTTAAATGGCTTTAGCCTCTATTCTTCTCATTCACAGAAGTCACGTGACTCTACTCAGACCTTCAGGTCACCCCGTGTGGCCCTCTAACCCTGACCCTGTACCTTCTCCCTCATTCTGCACATTATGCTCATTTCTGGGAACCCGGTTAAATTCCCTTCCTCCAGAAGTGTGTTCCACCCTGTACCTCACCTCCAGCCTGCTCCTCCTATTTAGCAGTGATTGAGGGGGGTCTATTCCAGGTCAGGAGTTCTAACCACCCCCTTTCCTGTTGTACCCACAGAGTGGTGTGACTCTGGACTAACCTCTCCCTGCATGCCCACAGAACGGTGTGACTCTGGACTAACTCCCCACGCTCCAAGCCCGCGGAGTGGTGTGACTCTGGATTAACCCCCTCCCTGCTGTGCCTACAGAGTGGTGTGATTCTGGACTAACCCCTGCTGTGCCCGTGGAGTGGTATGACTCTGGACTAACCCTTCTGCATGCCCACGGAGTGGTGTGACTTTGGACTAACCTCCTCCCTGCATGCCCGCAGAGGGGTGTGACTCTGGACTAATACCCTCCCTGCATGTCTGTGGAGTGGTGTGACTCTGGACTAACCCCTTCCCTGCACACCTGTGGAGTGGTGTGACTCTGGACTGACCCCCCCTCCCTGCACACCGCGGAGTGGTGTGACTCTGGACTACCACCTCCCTGCATGCCCGTGGAGTGGTGTGACTCTGGTCTAACCCCCTCCTTGCATGCCCACAGAGTGGTGTGACTCCGGACTGACCCCCTCCCTGCATGCCCACAGGGTGGTGTGACTCTGGACTAACCCCCTCCCTGCTGTACCCTCAGAGTGGTGTGACTCTGGACTAACCCCCTCCCTGCCATGCCCACCGAGGGATGTGACTCTGAACTACTCTATTTAAGGGCTCTGTGCCTCTTCCTCCTCATCTGGAGACATACTGTCGCTGCCTCACTGGGCCACCTTGTGGAGTAAATGCTGGAGTTGCGGGATGCCTCATGCAGGGCCACGGCAGCCCTAGACCAATGGACACTGTTGGAGACCCTGCATCCTGCCCGCTCTTGCCCCAGAACCCTTCCCACAGACTGCGCTGGCCAGGACGCCACTCACCACACAACTCGCCCTCGTCCGAGCCATCTCCACAGTCGTCTTTGCCGTCACACAGCTTGTCAGGGGGCAGGCAGACGGAGGTGTTGTTGGCACAGGTATGTGAGGGCGGCCTGCAAGCCAGGGCCTCACAGTTCTCCTCGTCCGAGTTGTCCTCACAGTCGCTGTCTCCGTCACACACCCACGCTTTGCTGATGCACCGAGCTGAGGGGGGAGGCACCCATGAGGAGCAGGCCTGGAGACTGGGACTCACTGTGCCCAGACCCAGTGGGCTTCTCTGACACGGTCATCGCTGAAGCGCTCTGGGGCCCGCTATGACCACAAAGCCTTTGCTGTCAAATCCACACAGGTAACTAAGACAGCAGGAAGGACACTCAACTCCGGCCAGGTTTGGACTCCCAGGGTCCTTCGTGCAGACCTGGCCCTTTCCTGATTCTCCCTTCCCCACTACGCTGCTGCTATCCCTGCCACCGCATCTGCGGTTCCCCCAGTCCTCTTTTCACCTGAGTCCTTGCAGCCGAACTTGACATTTGGGTCACAAACATGGGTCACCCCCTCACAGCTCTTCTCGTCACTGGAATCCATGCAGTCGGTGTCTCCATCACAGCGCCACCGCAGGGGGATGCACAGGCCATCCAGTCGGCACTGGAACTCATCGGTATGGCAGCCTCCAGGAGGTCTGGTGGCTGGAAGACACGGGGGTGCATCAGGAGGGAGAGGCCCTCTGGGTTAGCCCAGATGCCAAGCGGAGGAGGCCTGGAGCGTCCTGTGAGCCTGCTGACAGCCTGGCAGCCCTGAGAGACCCATCGAGAGTCTCAGACGCCACACCTTCAGGGACCCCAGTGATCATCTAATGTCCCCTTCTCTACACTCAGGATGGAGACCGGCTAAGGATTTTTGTCGCTTTCCTCATTCACTCTGTGCTCTCCTAGTGCCAGCTAAGTTCTAGGCACCAGCCCAGGCACTGGCAGGGACTAGTGGAGGGAGACAGATCAAGGCTATGACTGCAGACAATGACACACTTTGTGGAGACAAAACCAGGAACGGTGCCAGTCTCGTGGGTGACACTTCAGATGAGCAGAAGTCATTTGAGCAGGGACAGGAACTAAGTGAGAGTAAAGCCACAAGGACACCTGGAATTGCACACCCGGCAAAGGAAACCCCAGTGGGAAGCGGCTGAGATGGGCCAATCGAGCCAGAGTAGGGAGGGAGTGGGCGGGAGGCAGAGCATGGGTCAGAGGTCGAAGGGCTCAGAGGTCTCAGCAATTTTTCCATGTGTGCAGGGAGCTGGTATAGCCTGGGGGCAGGGCTGGGGCACAAGCTCACTGGTCCATCAGGATTGTGCTGTCCCATCCGAGACTGCAAGCCATAATGGCAATGCCACCCAAGCGCAAACACTGGTCAGGTACCAGGCTGGGTCTCACACTGTCATAGTGTGCTCACCGCTCCATCCTCCCGGCCATCACATGGCTGGTACCCTCTCCTCATGTCTCAACTCTCATCAGCTACCTATGATCTGACTCTCCTTCCCCGGGAGGACCTGAAGTTCAGTGTGCTCTAATTTCCTTCTGGAGCTGTCTTCCAAAGTGTCACCGACACTGTACCTCCTCCCAGTGCTCCCCACTGTCTCTGTCTGATCCCCACTGCCTGCCAGGTCAAGCCTGTCTGACCCTCATACCCTACTGGAAGCTGCCGCCTCTGAAGCAGCCTCATTCCCTTGTCAATGCAGAGGCTTCTCTTCTCTGCCTGCCTGGCCCAGCTTGCACCGCTGGAAGTGTTCGAGTCTCAAGCTGCCTTCCGCCCCCATAGGAAGTCTCACAATCTCCTATGTCTAATGGCCAGTCAGACGCACCTCCTCCTGAAGGGTCCGAGGCCATGCCAGCTCAGAACCACAGACTAACATTACGGCCAATCAGGTCTCCATCCATGCCTCTCTACCTGTTACCTGCAGGAGGAAGTCCATGCAGAGGAAGCCATCGGTCCAGGTCTGCCTGGCTTGTTGGTAACACCTGCCCTGCTTCATAGAGCATGTGGGATCCCTTCCTAGATCCCCAAGTCCTTCTTAGATTTGACCCTGAAGACAGCACTGTTCCCCGATCCTCCTGAGACCCCCATCTCAGCTGGATGCACGGTGGGTGGTCCACGGCACCTACTGTTCACAATTCTAACTCCAAGGCAGAGACTAGCTGGTGGACCACGGGCCATGTAAGGCTTGATGTGATGTCAGCTGTCATGAGTTGAACTCCTCCTGTCCCTAAAAGGATGCCGAACCACCTTACCTATCAAGGTGGCCTTGTTTGGCAGTAGTGTCTTTGCCAACTGAAATCATTGGGAGTAATAAAGCCTAATTAACAGCATTAATGTCTCTATAAAAAGAAAAATGTGGACCCAGGGACAGACCCACTCAGGGAAGACACTACATGAAGATGAAGGTAGAGATAGGATGAAGAATTTAGTGCAAAGGAAGGCCTAAGGTTTCCGAGACGCTGGGGACGTGTTTTCCTTCACGGGCTGGGGAGGAGCCAGCCCTGAGGACAGTTTGCTCTTCAGGACAGTGTGGCGGTGTGCTTCTGTCGCTTAAGTCACTCCGTTTGTGGCTGTGGGCTACAGAAACCTTAGGAAACTAATATGCTAAACACAGTCAATTTCACAGAGGGGAAAAGGACTTTCCTAGCCATCAGAACCATCCTAGCTCTGAGCCTTTCCCAACAGCGATGGCCAGAGCTAAGACACCAACACTCCAGGGAGGGCCTGTCTCTCCAGGAATCTCGGCCTGCCCCAAGAGGCCTCTTCTGGACACTGGGCGCCCCTCTCATCCATAGCCCAGAATGACCTTGTACTCTTAGTGATCGATCCTCCTGCCTCAGCCTCTCGTGTGGTGGGATCAGAGGGATGAGCCACCACGCCTAGTTAGACATCCTGTCAATCCAACGCTTTACCAGACTCGTCCCCACACTGCGTTTCTGTGCTTACCTCACTGACCTCCTATCAGCCGGGCCAGGCCAGCGCTGGTCTTACCCCTCTTCATAAGGGCAACTCAGAGGCCCACAGAGATAAGTGACCTGCCCAAGGCTACCCAGATAACGAGTGGCAGAGCTGCAGCTGAAACCTAAGGCCCCCAAGGGCCAGGCCCTCAATCTGAGCAGTGTGTGGCAACGATCTGCATGCTATCTCTTTCCCGTGGGGCCGGAGCCTCTTCAAGGACAAGAGGCAAACCGCAGGGATCCCAGGGTTCCCGGGTGCTGACGCAGCGGGGCGGGTGGCTGGATGGGCCGAGGGCCGCTCAAGAGGGCTCACCCTGGTTGGTACAGTTGGCATGCGTCTCGTCGCTGTAGTCGCCACAGTCATTGTCCCCGTCACAGGTCCAGTGCTCGGGGATGCAGCGCCCGCTATTGCACTTGAACTGGGTGCTGGAGCAGGAGTGGCTGCAGCCGGCCTCGTCACTGTTGTCCCCACAGTCGTTGTCTGGGGGTGCGGGGAAGAAGGAGAGAGCCGAAGATTGGGTTAGCAGAACTACCTCTTCTGTGACCCCAGCGTGGCCCACTCGGCCCCTCGTTCCCACCCACAGCCCACCCCACCCCCACTGAGAAAAACAACAAACAGAAAAGTCACAGAAACTGCATAGACCGCAGCATGCACCATGGCCCGCAGGCGGGGAGGGTGGGGGGCTGGGCTCCAGGAGGCCCCACTCTTGAGTCTCAGAAAGCTGAGGGTGGGGGCATCCTTTTCAGCAGAGTGTGGGAACAGGGACTGCTTACTTCTGGGGGGCCTAGGCAGAGGTTCCCCTGGTCTGGGAGAGATAGGAGGCTGGAGTATAGGTGAGAGCCTGCTGGCTGGAAAGGCCTTTATCCAACCACACCCTGAGTGTGGACATTGCCAGACACTGACGCTGGTGCTAACTCCCAGGGGTCTGCCTGCAGCTGAGGCTCGGGAGTTCTGAGGTAGGTGTCTGGGTGAACATCCTGCCTGCTGGGCCCTAGAGTGACGTCCCCTGGCACTGACAGGGCTCACCGGGACCGAGGCTGGCCAGTTGTCTCGGAGTGTGCTCCTGTCCCCCTCCTAACTGGATTTGCTTTTCCTCCCCCAGGTCTCAGCTTCCTCAACACCACCTCTGTCACTTCCTCTGCCCTCTGAACTGCCCCCCGCGTCCTCTCTGCAGCATCGTTCCTGTGATTTCCACTCCTGCCTCTACCACTTTTGTCTGTGTGTGTCCTGGTAGCTCTGGACTAGCAAGCCTAGGGGACTGGGGAAACTGAGGCTGGGGGGTCCTGGGGTGATGGTGCATGTGCGTCTATGCACTGACCGGCAGGCTCAGGACAGGTCTTTTCGTCAGAGCCGTCCCCACAATCCTTCTCTGAAACACAGAAACCGCCAGGGCAACCATTGGCACTAGAGACACAGCAAGGAGGAGGGCAACATGGCACTGACCCAACCCATCCTCACATGAGCCACTGGGGCAGCATGCCACAACACAACACCACACCACGCCAGACAGGACAGAGCCCGAAACAGCACACGCAACAAACAATCACTTGCATGCGTGTTTACACACACTGCGGCCCCTGTGGCTCAGGGCTGACATCACCTGGTCCATGGCTGACCTCCAGGTGTGCTTCCAAGCCTGAAGCCCAGAGCCTAGGGCATGCGGTAAGGACCCCGGGAGAGAGGAGAAGTGGGGAAAAGGGGATGGGCTCTAGGCTAATCCTCAAATCCTCACTAAACTTTCCTCAGCCCCTTGAATCCTGCCAGAAGGCAGGCAGCTCTGCCCTGCGCAGGCAGGAGATGATGCAAGGTAAGTAAGGCCTTCCTTCCGCCCACCTTGGCTCGTTCTCTTCTCTCCTAGCTAATCCCTCAGGTTCCAGTGCCCTGCAGAGAGCCCCAGCTCGAGTCTAAGATCTCGCCCTTCTCCACCTGGGGCCCGGCTGTGGCTTCTGACTTTCCTAGGAACCGCAGTAGAAGGAAGGAGGTAGGACTTACCATTGTCACATCTCCAATTGATGTTAATGCATCTGCCATTGTTGCAGGTAAACTGAGTCAGGGGGAAGCAGGTGGGATAGGCTGTCAGGGAGAAGGAACAGTTGAGTAGGGTCCTCAAAGCCACGCGTCCTCACACTGAGCAGGTGGTGAAGGGGACCCTTACATACGGAGGAGCCTTTAGCCAGATGCGGGTGCGAGAGGCTCCCCAGGAAACTGCTCAATTGCCCCTGCTAGGCACCAACGCAAGCACTGAGGTTCCCCACAAACCCCCCCCTCCCCGCCGCTGCCACACAAACCAACACTGTGATGGTGATGCTATTATTAGATCCCTGATGTAAACAAAACTCCATGGAGGGAGGCCACGGGAGATAACTTTCTCAAGGCTACCAGGTGCCTCCACCCATGAGCTGCCCTCCCCTCGGCCAGCCTGGCTTTCCTGCTGCCCCTCTTACCACACGAGGCTGACTCATCGGAGCGGTCCCCGCAGTCGTCATCCAGATCACAGGTCCAGGAGATAGGGATGCAGCGGCCGCTGGCACAGGAGAATTGGTTGGGTGGGCAGGTGCGAGCTGGGGGGCGAGAAGCAGACATAAGAACTCATCACGCAGTCCCTCGCTGCTTCAAGTCCTTTCCTCCATCACCCTCTGCTCCCTAGCCTGCTCTGTTTGAAATGTTATTCTCTAGCGTCCCAGATCGCATTGGTGCCTGACTGCCTCTCCCAAGGGGTCTCTGGGATCTTTGGGACAAGGCTCCAACCACATCTCCATCTTCAGTTACACCTGTTTCAAGCCCAGCTGTTGGTTCGTCCATCCTGGCAGGGAATGGTAGACCCCCACCTCCTGTCCAGGGTCCCGTTCCTCTGCTCTGGAAACGCAGGCTCTTTTCTTCCCTTCCCTGAGGTCCCTGTCTCCACCCACGGTGCCCAGTCCGCACCTGAGCAGGTGGCATTGGATTCGTCCTCGCTGTTACCACAGTCGTTATCCCCATCACAGAGCCAGCGGTTGGGGATGCACCGGTTGTTCTCACACTTGAACCGGTCTGAGGGGCAGGTGTGCTGATCTGGGGAGGGGGACAGGTCAGGGGTCAGAGAGAGGGTGGTCTCTGGTTCTCGGGTCACTCAGGTACAGCCACGTGCAGCGCCTTGCTGCCTGGCCGCCAGGGTGGACGGGGCAACTCACGGCACAGCGCTGGCGCCTCGTCACTGTTGTCCAGGCAGTCATTGTCGCCGTCACACTTCCAACGCTCCTGGATACAGCGGCTGTTGGCGCAGGCAAACTCGCCCGGCTGGCACTGCGGTGGGGGCACGTAGGATGGGTTCGCTGTGGGCACCACAGGAGTGTGAGGGGGAAGGTTAGACCCAGGCCATGGGACAGGTGCTAAGATTCCCTCACTTCTCTTTTGATCTCTTGTTTTTGATAACATAAAGAGTAATTTTTCCCCTAGTGCATAATTTTCCACGAGCAAACTATTTGGTTAGAAGCGGTAACTCTTTCTCAGGCAACGTGATATGCATGGCAATGTCTGCATCTCCCTGCAGTCTGAGAGCAAAACAGCTTTCAAGAGAACCCATTACGACACACCAGAGGTTTATGTGGTCCACTGCTGACTTCCTGAACTGCCCCTGGGAGTCATCTCAGTCCCCCAAGGTCCTGTCCTGGATGCTCACAAATCTATCAGCTCCACCGCAGGAGCGAAGACAGGCCCTCGACCTCTGCACGCTCCACCCTCCTGTCCTGCAGGGTACCTCGCTATCACTGTGCACCTTAGCATCTAAGCAGGCCTCTGCCTGCGCGGTTGGCAACCTGGAGCCCAGACTGTAGCGTCAGCAGCCCCGACCTTTGCACTTCCCTTTTCCCATCATATTCCGAAAACTTCTCCAGGGTCCCATGGGTGCCAGTTCTCTCTCCGCCACCCCACAGGCCACTGGGCCTGAAAGTTGGTGTGTGTACGCTTTGCCCCACACCGGGCATCTTGGCTGTCCTGCCTCCACCTTCCTAGAAGTGAGCGCTGACCCTCTCAGACCACTCTCTGTGATGATTAAGTCTGCTCTGCTCCTGGTCCAGGGTCACTTCCTCTCCAATCATTCCTGCCTCCATTCTTAATGATGTCCATGTCCACAAAGACCATCGTTACCCTGGCCCCTCTCAGTCCCACTGCCTCTGCCAATGTGTTCAACCTCCACTGGCCTCAGCCTTGCTCTCGGCTGGCTCTCTACTGACCCCTTTTTCTTTTCTTTTTGTTTTATTTTGTTTTTAATAGAAGATCTCACTATGTAGCCTTGACTGGCTTGGACTTCTCCCTGTAGACCAGGCTGGCCCGGAAGTCACAGAGATCCACCTGCTTCTGTCTCCAAGGTGTGTACCACCATGCCCAGCTACTGATGCCATTTTCACTCCTCGCACTGTGATGAGAAAATTATTCTGACCATGGGAAAGGGTAAGCAGACGAGAAATGCAGAAGAGTTTTTAAGAAATGGACGCTGGGGTCAGGCTCTCAGGTCTGACTGCCTGTGCTAACTTGGGCCTCAGTTTCTTCACTTATAAATAGGGATGATAAAAAACACCATTCCCAAAGAGAGGTTTTAGGGAATACGTAAATTACTACTACATGGGAAATGTTTAAAACAAGACATAGTCTCTGCTTAGTGAAAGTCGGCTGTGATTGTAAAACACAGAACTGAAAACCACCTCCTACTGTAGAGGGTGCCTCTGCAACAGCGGAGAAACGGTGAGTAAATGATGGGATAATTTGGCCGTTAAAACGGCTGCTTACGTATTCATGATACACCGCCAAGTGACCGAAGCAGAAGACAGGAGAGCGTGTGCAGCGCAGCTCCTGTCATGCAGAGGTAAGCGTGCAGAGCAATGATTTGTGCATTCTTCTTTATATTTTTATATACTGCACATTTATTCATTTTTGCAAAGATTATTTTAATCTCAATTGTGTGTGTGATACTGAGAACTGAACCCAAGGCCTTACCTAGTGGTCAACATCCCTAGAGTCTACTTATATTGAGGAAAACATGAGCTTGGGGACTGGAGAGGTGGCTCAGGAGTCAAGAGCAACGACTGCTCTTCCGGAGGACCCAGGTTGCATCCCCAGCACCCACACGGAGGCTGGCAACTCTCTACAACTCTAGTTCCCGGGAATCTGATGCCTCTTCTGGCCACCGTGGGCACTGCACACACACAGTGCACAGACATATAGGCAAAATACCCACACACATAAAATAAAAACAAATAAATAAAATCATGAATGTGCTGGGCTTTAATTTAACCCTGCACTTGGAAGGCTGAGGCTGGCAGATCTCTGTGAGTTCAAGGCCAGCATGGTCTACAGAGTGAGTTCCAGGACAGCTAGGGCTATACAGAGAAGCCCAGTCTCAAACAAAATAAAACATAAAATTGTGAATGTAAGGCATGGAGGGGTAGAGGGATTATCTAATGTATATGAGGCACTGAATTGATTCCCAGCACATGAAAATAATGAATAAAAGTAAGAGAGGATACTGTGACAGATAAAAGCCAAAGGAGGCAGATGTCTAGACACGCAGGGTAACAGCTACATACAAAACAGAACGAGTAACCTATGTGGCTCACAACAACACAGTGGTGGCCACCATTCTCCTAATGTGTTCTTTAAATGTGTTTGTTTTTCAGACAGGGTCTCCATGCTGGCCTGGACTTTGCAATTCCCCTGCCTCAGCTCCCCAGTGCTGGGATTATAGATATGGACACATTACCTGGCTAATTTACAATATTTTGCTGGTTTCATTTTTGCTTTTTTGAAAGACAGGGGCTCACTATGCAGCCATGAAACTCACTCCATAGACGAAGCTGGCCTTGAACTCACATAGATCCACCTGCCTCTG
Organism: Chionomys nivalis; assembly: GCF_950005125.1. Taxonomy (NCBI): domain Eukaryota; kingdom Metazoa; phylum Chordata; class Mammalia; order Rodentia; family Cricetidae; genus Chionomys; species Chionomys nivalis. The sequence goes on along the minus strand of NC_080110.1, from coordinate 29,349,214 downwards.
CCTCCTGAGTGCTGGAATTAAAGGAACAGTACCACCATACCCAGTCTACAGTATTCTGAACTACTGTTATTTCACTCTGATAATGAATTCAAGTTAAAAGGAGCTAAGAATCATCTCCTCGCTGGGCAGTGGTGGCGCATGCCTTTAATCCCAGCACTCGGGAGGCAGAGGCAGGCGGATCTCTGGGAGTTTGAGACCAGCCTGGTCTACAAGAGCTAGTTCCAGGACAGGCTCCAAAACCACAGAGAAACCCTGTCTCGAAAAAAAAAAAAAAAAAAGAATCATCTCCTCCTTACATGGTTGTTTCTCTCCTCATTCATTTGCCCTGAGTTTCAAGCTCTTTCAAGTTGCCACTTCCACTGCCTTTAGCCCCAGAGTCTCCCTGAAGCCCAGCCCCACAGGGCCTCTCTGCCTCCTGAGACCAGAGCATTCCCCTGGTCTTTCCTTCTACGTGGCATTCTCCTGCAGGAGCTACCTTCCCATCCTTGCCCCCAGCCAGGCCCCTCATACCCAAGCAAGTGACGCCATCTGTATCCAACACCTGGTCTTCAGCACAGGCACACTGGCGGCTCCCAGGGGTGGCGAGGCACAGACTGCTGCAGCCCCCATTATTCACCCGGCATTTGTTGGTACCCACTGCAGAAGAGGGGAGGACAGGGAGGGGCAGCAAGGTTAAAGAACAAAGCACAAAGACTGGGGAGATATAAGAGGAAGTCGGGAGAGGAAGATCATGTTGAAAGAGAGAGAACACAGCCATGGAACAAGAAGTGAACGGGAAACAGAGTAGGAGGACTTCTTGGAAGCCTTGGGTATCAGAGCCTAGGTTCCACCCTGCCAACCCCCTGTCCCTAACCTATCCCACGGTAGTACCTTGCTGCTGCTGCGCATCGTACATTCGGATCTCAAAGATAGGAGGCCGCTCACTGCGCAGAAGGGTCACGGTAGGGGGTGTGCCTGCTGCACCCCGTTCTAGGCGGTAGACACTGCCACTCCGGTACTCAGTCCAAAAGAGGTAGTTGCCATGGTGACACAGGCCAAAGGCATGATTCAATTCAGGACCCTCGTATACAATCTAGGAATGGAGGGGATGTTTCTGAGGAGATGGGGTCAAACAGAGATGCCCAAGGGATGCCTGGGGCCCTGGTAATGCTAACCCCTACAGGTACCCAGAAAGGATACTGTCCTTACTGTCCTCTCCTGGGGCCATTCATCACTCCTTTATGGCGCGCGCACACACACATCACGTGCACACACATACACGCACGCGCACACACACTCTCGTGTGCGCACACGCATGTGTACACGCGCACACACATGGGCACACACACTAGCCAATACTAAGGGTCAAGCTGTGATGGATACTAGGAACAGATTTGTCCCTAAGTACCCATTGTCATGTGGAGGCATATGTGGTGACCTGGGGGAAGAGGAACCAGAAGGAGCTGGGTAGATTCCCAGGGAGCAAAGGCTCGGGAGTAGAGGTCTTATGGTGTATGCTAGGAATCACTAACTGCCTAGTCTTGCTTGTTCAAAGAGTGTTGGGATGTGGAGAGTAGGAAAAGACACAAGACCACAGAGGTAGCCACGAGCTGTATTGTGAGGGACCTGATACACCGAAGACTTTGATCCACACGCATAGACACACAAACGCAACTCTTGAAGTACAAAACCACCCAAGTGAACAAATGTGCACATATGCTGTCCCTAGGCAGCTCACGCTTTGGTGCAGGGCTACACCAGTGTGTTGTGTATATGTGTGTAAGCACAGAGGTGCATACACAGGTGTGAATGCGAGCAGAGGCAGACAGACGTTCACAGATAAACAACACACACGATACACAAACACACAGGTGTACCATTTATGGAGCCATGAGTAAACATATAAGCAGCACACAGGCCTGGACACACAGACATCCACATTCTCACGGAGTTTCCTGCATAGGAACAGGGGTTAGCAATGCACACATGCCTGCCCACCTTCCGGTCGGTGCCATTGAGCAGTATGGTCTCGATTCGATCATAGAAGGCATCGACCCAGTAGAGGCGTCCAGCTGGGATATCCAGGCTTAGCCCATTGGGCCAAAGCACCGTCTTGGAGGTGACAAAGATATCTCGGTGTGAGCCGTCCATCCAAGCCCTCTCCAGACGTCCTCGCCGGCTGTCCTTGGGGTCCTCCTCCCAGTCTGTCCAGTACATCCACCTGTGGGCAGGGACTGGTCAGCACCACGTGGGTCACTCTTGCTATCAACAGTCTCTCCTGTGAGGCTAAGCACTAGGAAACATCCAGTACTCCTCCCAGCAGCCTCTCTGAGCTGTTCATTCCGGAAAAACACATTCACTTACTCTGGCTTCCATCCAACCAACACCTAATGGGTGCCTACTGGAGCTGGGCAAGCCTCTGGCAGAGACCAAGGTTCCTCACCCCTCGGGAGCATGCACCCCACGAGAAACAAGTCACTCCAGAAGGTTGTGTCGGAGAGTGTGATAAAATCAGGAGAAAAATTAAAAGTGAAGGGGGTGGAGAGAAGCCGGGCAGCAGGTAGGGGCGAAGAGAGGGTGAGGACGGCTTCTCTGAGCCTCGGTGCTGACAAGAAACTGAATCTGCTGTTAACTGCATCCCAGACAGCTCATAATGGGGAGAGAACTGCTGGGTATGGGAAGATGTGGACCAACAAGCACTGGGGCAGGCCCAAAGGCTGGGGTGGCGTGGGGCCAAGGGGAACCAGTAGAGAGCTCTGGACTACGAGATGAAGAAGCAGACTTCCGGTATGTATTATGGTTTCGGTCTCTGCCCTTAAGATGGACAAACACCTGTTCTCTTTCCCAGGCTCCCATCCCTGCTTCAGGGGTCTGCCTGCCTCCCCAGCCCCCACACGCCCTGCGTTGCTGTTTCCCTCCCCCAGTTCCCACTCCCCCACCCAAGGCCGGGCACACTCACCCATTGAGTGGGTCCACTACGATGGCCCTGGGGTGTGTCATCTTGCCCTCAATTAGAGTCTTTCTAGTCTGGGCGGCTTTCTCCAGCCTGGCCACGCTAATGGTCTTCTTGGGGCCGTCATCAGTCCAATAAAGATTGTCTCCCATCCAGTCCACAGCTACGCCCTCCACGTTGTGAATGCCTGAGGGGGGGGGTAGAGAGGGCGATGAGGGCGCACGAAGCAGGGAGAGACGGGGGCCAGGCAGGGAGAGAGAGTAGGAAGCACCTGGTGCCCCGGATGGTGGGTAGAGGGGGGAGAGGCTGGGGAGGGGTCACATTTGTATTGAGTCAGTCTCTGAAAGCAGCACGGGGCAGCCAGGGAACTATGTGATTGATGGAAGCTCTCGAATGAGGGCATGTCTGGGCCTGTGCTTAGGTAGACAGCTGAGGCAAGACACACCGGCTACTAGAACAAGTGTGACGCCACGTCCTGGGCCTAAAAACCCTGAGCTCACAAAATGAATAAATTAGGAAGTGACTTTTCCCTTAGCCAAAGGCTTCATCTTAAGTATCCCCCTAAATAGCAGTTCCCCTGGTAAAGGGAACCCCAACCTTTTCCTGACTAGGAGTTACTTCTGATTTCCACATAGTCTTATGATTGCTGACTGCCAAGGTTCTCTGAGTCGCATGGGGGATGGGGAGCCAGGCTCAGGGGAGTGACTGGTATCAGTCAGATTGACTGGTTGGGGAATCAGATCCCGGGCCCCCAAGTACAGATCTGAGGCAAAATACACATAGCCCAGAAGCCTCCATGGGGCCGGCTCTGATGATACTCCATGGGGGCTCTGCCAAAGTAGGTCAGGCCCGGACATGGTTTTCTCAGGTGCATATGGTGCAGGTTCCCGTGGCTATAATATCCAGCTACACACACCATGTGCCCTATCTGCCTGGGAGGCCCAACTCAGGCCCGACCCAGGGCCTTGCTTGGGCCTCTTGGCTGTGTGCTACACACAGCTCCAGGGCTCTGAGCCAATGGCAGAGAGACCCTACATTTTCCCAAGGGCTGGCAAAGGCAGCCCACACTGCCTAACCCATCCATCCTCCTGAGTCTTTTTGGCTCAGCCAAGAAGGAGGTCATGGAGGGGTCAACCTGTCTATCCCCTCATCTCCATGCCAACCAGCCCAGCCAGCCAGTCAGCAGAAGACTCTTCACGCTGCTAGGGAGATGTCTAAGCCTCTGATGGCTTCCTGACTCAAGCGCCACATCCCTCAGAAGCGCCGCCCACACACCTCCCTTCTGACGCCCTCACCGTCCTTCAGGATGGTCTCCCTCTCGGTGCCGTCGATTTTCTGGCGGCCGATGAGGTAGCTGGTGGTGTCAGCGAAGTAGATGAAGCCAGTCTCCGCATGGAAGTCCAGAGCCCGTGGATTCATAAGGTTCTCAATGGGGATCATGTGTTCATCCGGGACCTTGGCCCCCATGTCCATGCCTCTGATGATGCCCGGCCGGCCCTTGCCATACACGAGGAACAGTTCGTGCTCAGGCTCTAGGGTAAGCACAAAGGGCACAAAGTTAAATGCATGCACACACACACACACACACACACTCACACATCCACACACACACATGATCACCACCCAGCTTGGAGTCTGGGTCTGAGGAGATGCCGCATGTCAGGAGACGTGGAGCAGACGGGGCTGAGGCAGTCAAAGAGAACACAGGAGAGCATGTTCGACTCTAGTCCTAGAGTTACTGTGGCCTGAGGTTTGACACGTGGGATGGGAGGTCAGAGAAGGGAGGCTTGATGTCACTTTAACATCTACTATTCAGTAGTGAGATTTGGGCCCTAAGAGGAGGACTATCAAAATATGCTGGAATCTGGTCACTTTCCACCACTTCCTCAATCCACCATCCTAGCCTAAACCGCATCACTCTTACCCACGCTGAAGAGAAAGCTCCTGGCCTCTTCCCTGTGGCCCAGTTTATGCCCAGCACCTAATAAGCTTACACAGTATGAACCCAATCACACCACTTCTCTCCATAGGGGCTGTGAGCGCCTCAGCCCAGTGAGCAGCTTCTACCTTCACTCCCACCACTCAGTCCCTCAGGTCTTCTCGGTACACCACGCCCTGCGCTGGCCTCAGGGCCTGTGCACCTTAGGCTCCCTCCTCCAGAACCACTCTTCCCTCAGGTTAGTCATATGACTGGCTGCCTGACTTCATCCACAGAGAGCGTGGCTTAGACACCGCCATAACTTGCGTTTATCTTTCTTACACACCCTTCACTGCCAGAAGAGCGTCAAACACGCAGCGTGTGTTTGCTGGATACCCATACAGTGAATGAACGGGAAGTAGGAAGCAGGCTGCTCTTGGATGCGGACTCCTTACATCTCCACCCTTTGCTTCTCTGCATCTCACAGAGGCACGGGTTGAGGAGGAACATCCGAGGACCCACCCCCACACCCTCCCTGACACTCACTCTTGCAGGACTTCCCGTCACTTCCCAGGCTGAAGCCAGAGCGGCACCGGCAGGTCCTCGCCTTGTGGCTGTTGGCTAGCAGGCAGATGTCGGAGCAGCCACCTGGCTTCCCATACTGGTCATTCTCACAGGCATGACTCCGCACTGGGGGCAGAGAGGAGAGCTGTCAGCATCCCGCAAGGCTCTACTCAGGCCATCAGGGTGGGTCTTTATTCGGGCCCCATTTTAGAAGTTGGAAGCCACAGGACTAATATCCCACTGCCCTGTCACAACTTAGATTCAGGTACAAGGGAACTGGGGGCATGGAGAGACAAGGAGATCCATGGGAGAAGCCACGGTTGGTAGCTTGGGGTTGGTGCCTAGAAACACTCCTGATAAGAAAGAATAAGAGCTCCCTAGAAGAACTGTGATCCGGAGCTTGGAGTCCGCTCACCTCGGGGCTGACGCCTCTGATGATAGATATGCAGGGCTCCACCCTTGTCCACACGGGTGACAACCTGGTACTCTGTGCTGTTGAAGCGGTTCACTCGAATCACGCTGGTCTTCTGCTGAGTGTTGGCATTGTCCGAGTTGGTGGCGTACAGGTAGTTCTCAAACACGGTCAAGCCGTACAGGTGCTCAATCTGGGATGGCAGGCAGGGTTAGTCAGTGAGACAAAGGGATGCTTCCTTCGCCCAGCAGGCCCGTGGCTTCCACCCACACTCTACCATCGACTCTCCCAAGTCCACCTTCTGGTTTTATTTAACTCGATGCTAAATTCTCGACTCCTCTGTTCTGGAAAGTGTCTGCCAAGTTCCTGCTCATCCTTCCCAAAGCACCTCTTTAAGGACCGTCTGGAGCTTTTCTAAGAGGATGATATTCTCCTTGTGCTCTGTCTCTATGCTGCTAGCCAGCACCTGGGTGCTGATCGGTGGACCACGCCACCTCCCTGTGGGTGCTCTGACAATTTTCAGCTAAGTTAGACTGGGGGCCCTAACCTCTGTGGACAGGGCAGCCTGATGCAGTTTCTGGGGGGACAGAGTACACACATATGTCCCAAGGAAGCCTATAGTAGCCAGATGCTTTAATTTGCCTAAGATCAGGGTTTGTGGTCTGTGAGACTTTCAAGCTTAAAACCAGAAGAGTTCCAGGCAAAACCCCAGGGACAGTCGCTCATGCAAGTTACGCCAGAATGGATGTTCTACCGCTGAGCGGCAAGACCTCCTGGCTGGGATCAAGCGCTTGCTGCCCAGTTGTGTAACCTCTGGCAAATTACCAAACATCTTTGAACCCCACTTTTGTCAACTGCCTGCTCATCTCCCGGGGGCTATTTTAGGCATCAAATAAGAAAAAGGAAGTAAAAGGTGCCTTTAAGTGACTGTTCCCATCAGAATGGAAGCCATATCTTCTCCTCTCCTCTCCCATTCCTGCTGGCTCCACTCCCACCAGAAGACGCGAGCATTGACTACACTCCCATACTGTCCACACTTACTGGGAGTCCCCTGCAAAGGCCACCCCCCTCACCGGAAGACGCTGATTAATGGTTCCCCCAGACAAAAGCTCCCTCACCAGGATGCCTTGGATGATGGTCTGCCGGCCCTTGCCCTCATAGTCCACCACCTCAATGTAGTCTAGGTAGGCGTCCGCCCAGTAGACGAGGCGGCTGACCAGGTCCAGGGTGATGCCATGCGGGAATACGATCTTGCTATCGACCAGTTTGGTGCGATTCTGCCCATCCATGTCACAGCGCTCCACCTTTGGGATCTGCCCATAGTCAGTGAAGAAGACCTTCCTGTGGGTGCATACGTGTTAAACGGGGTGCAGTCAATGGGACCCCCTTTCCCACTATAGCTTCTGCCTCATCTGTCCAGAATCAGAACCCTAGCCTGCCATCCTCACCCCATGGCAGGGTCCAGGGCGATGCCTTTGGGGTTGTAGAGTTCCAGGTCTAGCAAAGTGACACAGGTGTCCCCATTGCGGTTGCAGACGAAGATCCTATCGTCGATGTCATCCACAAAGTAGAAGTTTCCTGTCAGCCAGTCGATAGCCATCTGTTCCACATCTGGGGAAAGAATGAAAGAGCTATGTGGGCCGGGCCCTCCCATAGGTATCCATCCCTCCTGTGAGCAAGCCTTCTCTGGGGCCTGATCCTCCCCCAGCCAGCCAGTCACCTTCCCCTGAGCGCCGTGGGGGTTACAGGCACAGTCCCATCCCCCCCAAGTATCTCATTGCCCCCAACCCCCATCCTGGGCTCAGGGTTGTCATAAGCATGGGGGATTAGGCAAATATTGGCTGACTGACAGACTATTCCAATTCTAATCCAGCCTTTAACGGGAAAGAACCATCTTGTAGTGCCAAAAGACAGGAGGGTAGCTAGGCCTACCGATTCACCCCAATATTTTCTTTTTAATTTGCTTCTACCTGAGATAAGAGCATCATAACTAATCGAAACAGCACGTATCTTTGGTTTGGGCCAGACTTATATTCACTTTACACGGTAAGTCTAATTATCTCATACTAACAAGGAGTACTGGCTGGAGACTGTACATGTTGCATAAGTTAAAAAAAAAAACAAACTGAAAAGCAGAATGTTCATAAATGAACTCAGCTTGGAGGAAAATATTTCAAAATATTAAGTTCATACAGCACAACACAAGATTGCTGGCACAAGACTAGGAGTCAGTAATATGCGTCGAATGTCCCCACGTCCCTGTCTCTTCTGTGTCCTCATTGCTGAATACCCTCCTCTGCCAGGGAAGCCCAGAGGGACAGAGTTCAGGAGGAGGTGAAGATAGGATCCTGGATAAACCAGGAGAAACAGAAAGAGAAAGAGGAGCTTCCCAGTGGCTGCCATGGTCACTCTAAGCCATGAGGGGGGCCATAGAGGGGGGGATGGGGACAAGGACGACCTTTGTCTCCTTTCCAACACAACCTGGCTTCCATGCCCCCCACTGACACCTTTCTGACACCCTCAGAAGTAAGGCCTCTCCAAACCAGAAAGTTCCTAAGGCAGAGATTTTTATCTGCCCTATTTCAACAACAGGTAAAGACAACCTTTTCGCTATTTGCCTTTGATTGAAGCTTATCCTGCGCTATCCACACTCAGCCAGGTGGGGATTCCTCTACCCCACAGGCATAACTGTGGGCTCTGCTCAACTCCTCCCCAATCCTTACCCCCCTCCCCAGAGGGATTCAGGAGCTATTTCTTAATAGTGGGAGGGGGTAAAGGGAATAGGAACGTGGCGCCCAGGGAAGTTGGCTGTCCATCGAGTCACTGACTCACAGTCACAGGACTAGGGCTGGGGGGGAGGGGGAAGGGAGAGGCATCACTGGAGGCTTTCATAAATGGTTTCCTCTTCAGGTCCCCTCTAGTAAACCCCACCCTGAGACGACCGAAGGAAGCGGTCACAGGGGTCCCAAACCTAACAACTCTGCCCTCTGGGCTCCCAGGACTACCCATCTTGGGGTCTTGGGGAGCGGGGCAAAGGAGCAGGAGAAGGCCAAGGTCATAGAGGAAGAAAGCACAGTTTAAGAGTTAAAGGCGACGGAGCTGCCCCCCCCACAGTTGCCACAGAGAAACCAGATTAAAATGAAACCAATGGGCCACCTCCAAAGGAAGCTGACGTCCCAAAGCAGGGACATTTCTGCGGCCCCATGCAGCCAGCAGGGAAGCTAAAAATCAACAGGACTGTGTGCCCTTTACTTGGTGGGCACTGCGGGGGTATGGGGGGCCGCTGGCATGTATGCAAAATTCATCAGTCAAATCTTGTTTTCCCAGCACCAGCTGGCACAGATGGCCTTCTCTCCAACTTCCTCAGGCTTCCTGAGTCACTGCCCAGCCCTAGGGCTGACAACACCCTGGCCCTGCTCCCCCATCCACCCTTGGCAAGAAGGGAAGAGAAGAACCCTGCAGAGATCTGATGCCCTGCTCCCAGATGCAGCTCCGCACTCAGTCCAAGCCTCGAGATGGGGTGACCTGTCTGAGTGGGAGCCCCTCTCCTGGCCTGCATCCCCTTCCACCTCTGGGAGAGAAGGGTAGTCACAGTCCCTGCTCTCATACATTTGTCCTTGGCTGGGTTCCCCTCACCTCCACAAAGGTCAAGCAGGGTCCCATTCAGCAGGCCAGTAAGGAGTTGGCGAGAAATGACATCCCTGGCCAGCCTGGCCTCCCCTTTGGTATTTTTGCAGCTGGAGATTATTAGCCGTAAGCAAACTCCTTTGTTATACAACCCCCCCCCACACACACACACATTATTTTCCTCTCTCCTAAAGTTCAGATTCCTCTGCCTCCCCCCATCTCCAGCAGCCACAGGCCACCACTCCAAAGCTGTGCAGAGAGGAAGTCATACTGGAATTATCATTCCTCACTGCCCATGACCAGTCCCTGGGGTACTGGCCTGGGTCCTATAGCTTGGGGTTCAGGTGGTGAAAGCTGAGCATGGTGACAAACATTGTATACGATCCCAGCACTTAGGAGGAGGGAAAAGAAGGAGGGTCAGGAGTTTAGGCTAGCCTTTGTTACTTAGTGAGTTCCAAGGCCAGTAGGGGTGACAGGAGACTCTGTCTCAAAAAATCAACCAGGGGCTGGAGAGATGGCTCGGTGCTTAAACACTTGCCACTCATCCGGGAACCCTGGGTATGGCTTCCAACACCTAGATCAGGTAGGTGGCTCACAACCACCTACACCTCCAGAGCATCTGCACACACGATGCATATAAACTCACACAGGCACACATAAAGACACCTAAGTGAAAAATGAACAAAGAAATCTGAAACAAACAACTAATACCCACCCAACCAAACTAAACTAACAATATAGCAAAACCGCCTGACGGGTAGAGGTTGCCTTCACGGGGCTGACCTGTCCCAGAACAGCTCCTGTGCTCCAGGAGGAGGAGGGATCCTGTGCAGAGGGAGGAGTTTGGTGGGGGTCTAGGGAAGGAAGGTTAGGACTTGAGAAGGGTGAATGAGTCAGGAAGGAAGACCACAGCCCGATTGTGTCATCGAAAGGGACTTTCAGTTCCAGGGCCTAGAATAGAGCTGCGTTTAGAAGTGCTTAGCAGACCCAGAGGTTCAGCACACACAATCCAGTTCTTCTCAATGTCTCCATCATCCACATTGCTCAAGATGTATTTCTTAAGTAGTGACTCCTTTCCGAGAAACATGGCCCCCAGCAGACCCCAAGAAGACACCAGTTTAAGTTACTTTCTGTAAAATAAGGGAATCTGGGTACAGGAAAGAGATTTTTATATCTTCAGAATATAGCTCCAGATGCATCTACACACCCAAAGATCACAGAGCACGGACCAAGTCCCTCAGTGATGAAAGAATCCTATTATACTGGGTTCTGGTCCTTATTCTAATTTGTTCAACCCTGGTTCCAATGCTCGGCTCTGCCCTAGGTTCTGATGGGCTCTGAATACTGGGTCTGAGTTCCAGTTCTGTCACCTCCAAACTGGAACTATAGACAAGTTAGTCAATATTGTTTTCTTTTTCTTTTTTAAAAAAATATTTATTTATTATGTATACAATGTTCTGTGTGTATGCCTGCAGGCCAGGAGAGGGCACCAGACCTCATTACAGATGGTTGTGAGCCACCATGTGGTTGCTGGGAATTGAACTCAGGACCTTTGGAAGAGCAGGCAATGCTCTTAACCACTGAGCCATCTCTCCAGCCCCTCAATATTGTTTTCTCATCAGTAAACTGGGATGGTCCATTCAGGACACGCGGCATGCAGCACTCCATCCATGCAACCAACTCCATCCCTACCATACTCCACCCCTACAAATTCCATCCCCGCCACACTCCACCCCCTACCCCCCACCGCCACACTCCACCCCCGCCGCACTCCATCCCTGCCACACTCCATCCCTGCACACTCCACCCCCACTACACTCCATCCCCGCCACACTCCATCCCTACACACTCCATCCCTACACACTTCATCCCTACATATTCCTTCCCCGCCACACTCCATCCCTGCACACTCCATCCCCGCCACACTCCATCCCTACATATTCCATCCCCGCCACACTCACATTCCATCCCCGCCACACTCCACCCCTGCCACACTCCATCCCTGCCACACTCCATCCCTGCCACACTTCATCCCCGCCACACTCCACCCCTGCATTATAATCCATCCACACCACCCTCTTCCCTTACCCAATCATTCCCACGGGCTCCATCAACCTACGGCCTCCTGACTAAAGGTGGGTACCGGGATGGGGAGGGCATACATGCAATAACTGTTGCTCTGATGCGGGGGAGGGTACCCCGCAACTACTGCTCTCCTTCCACATCAGCTCTAAGGGGAGACTGCCCCCCCCCCAGTGGAGCTGCCCTGAAAGGAAGTTCTCCCTACATGGAGGAACTTCCTCTATAGGAAGAAGCTTCGCCTACACAAAGGAGCTCTCTGTGCTGGACTGAATGTAACCAACTTTAAGTACCTTTCCCTACTACAGGGCCCAGTGACCCCAGGAACCCCCTCATCATGACTTCCAGCTGACCGCAGATGCAGGAGAGCAGGCACCATCCTTACATTTCCCCCCTGGTGCCAGACACACAGGTATTGATTGGTTTAACAAGTATTTACTGAATACCAACACTTTGCTCTGTTGTCCTACAGCCGGGACAGTCTTTCCCTTCCCTTCTCCAGCCTTGGAATACCCCAGGACATTGGCAGAGGATGGTTTGCAATCCCACTCAGGGATCTGGCCAGGGAGGCAGGGCTGGCAGGTTTTACTAAATAACAAGGCCTCATGTTCCTGTTTGCTACCAAATCCTGACTTCAGCTAGTGCTTGTTTCACCAGCAAGTCCAGAACTCAGCCGTAACTTATCCCCTGAGCACCCTTTCCTACCCCTGCCTGGATCCCGTGGATAAAATGCCTGGATTCTGCTCTGCCTGACTCAGGGTCTCTGCATGATTGAGAAAGTCTCCCTGGGCTCTGAAATGTCTGTCTTGCTTAAGTTACTTCCTTTGGCTTGAAAACAGGGAGGACAGAGCTGGGGGTAGGCTGGCTGGGGAGGCAACTTCAAGGAGACAGCGGGGGAGGAGAGGGAGAGACTGGATCCAGGCCCGGAGACACAGGGCTGGTGCTGGCCAGGGAAGGAGGAGCAAAAAGGGGCTGAAGGGAACGAGAAGCTGGAGAGCCAGGATGGGGGTGGCAGAGGATAGGGTGGCTAGACCTCCCCGTATCACAACACCCTGTGGGAGTCAGAAAGGCCAAAAGGAGGGAATGCCTTCACGTACAAACTCTGGAAATGTTCCATTTGGTTGCTTTTTTTTTTTTAAGATAGGATCTCATTCTTAGCTCATGCTGGCCTGGGATGTACTAATAAGTCTCCTTCCTACCTCTGCCTCCCAAATGTTGGGACTGCAGGTATAAGCCATGATGCTGAAGAATTCTGTAGACTTAGCACGGAATGGAGAAGGGGTGGGTGCTCCACACGGTAAGGATGCAACCCCCCAACTCCCCATTCAGCCCACCACAGACCTGGGGGTGGGGATTGCTGTCTGTCTATTTGCCTCCCCACCCAGAAAAACCACTACTCCACTTCCTACTGTAATTGTTTTAAAACACATCACCCACCCACTCCCACAAAAAAAAAAAAAAAAAAAAGACAGAGAAGAGGGAGAGAGCAAAGCAAAGTTGTTGGCCAGCTGGGCTTGGGGACTTCTTCTGCAGCATGTCCCTGAGGGAAACCCCAGGGACCCACCAAATACCAGACCCTGTTTCACATGGTACAACACCAAACGACTTCATCAAACACTGTTTCCTCCCAGGACTCTGTTTGCAGCTTCATCTGCCCCAAAGCCTCGTCCTTCCTACAGTGGAGACATCCTCAGGAGTGAAATGGGAACAGACCAAAGACCCTGAGCTGAGGAACCTTAAACTGGGGAAGGTGAGGTTGGGGGCACTAGACTGGACTAATCCTCCTACTTAGGGCCCTAAGAGGTAGAATAGGAAGGCCATTCCTGGGATCTGGAAATATTGACCTGATGACTCTCTTGGGACTCAGTTTCAGAACTTTAGTCTTTTGTGTATCACTTTCAAAATATTTATGTGTGTGTATATGTAGCTTACAGTTTTCTTAATTTACTATCTTACACATCATAGATTTAAAGCATGGACAGGGTGGTCCATGACCACAGTCCCAGCACTTGGAAGGTCAATGAGAGGATTATCACGAGTTTGAGCCAGCCTGAACTGCAGAGTGTAATGAATTGATTAGGATCCAGCAGTGGTGGCGCACACCTTTAACCCCAACACTGGGGAGGCAGATCTCTGTGATCCGAGGCCAGCCTGGTCTACATATCAAATCCTGGGCCAGCCAGGCCTACACAACAAGACTTTGTCTCTAAAAACGTTTTAAGAAGGGGGTCCTGGCAGTGCCCACTTGTAATCCCAGCACCAGAGAGTCAGAAACAGGAGGATCCTTGGGCTGGTCAGCAATCTAGCTGACTCCACAAGCTCTGGCTTCATTGAGACCTTACCTCAAAGCAAAGGCAAAGAGCAGGGCTGGAGAGGTTGCTCAGTGGTTACTCTCCCAGAGGACCTGGGTTCAGTACCTAGCACAGACGGTGTTCACAACCATCTTCAAGGCCAAGCTTCAAGGCCATTTTCTGGCCTCCTTGGGCACTGGGCATGCATAGAAATGCATGCAGGCAAACACTCATACATGTGTTATAATAGTTAAAAACAATAAGGTAGAGAGAGCGCTATGGAGAATGACCTCTAACACTGACTTCCGGCCTTCACATGCAGGTGCAGACACATGCATACACACAGGTACACACACACACATACATGCACCAAAAAATTAATAATAAGATTGGAGTACAGAAGTTTTCTAATAAAAATATCAGATAAGAACATAACAACTGTAAAGCTGACCTTTACACCTGGGAGCTAGAGATAGGGAGGCTCTGAAGTTCAAGGCCAGCCTTAACTGTGTACCAAGCTGGAAGTCAACCTGGGCTACACAAGATCCTGTCTTAGAAATACAAACCAAACCTGTCAACAGGGGCTGGTGAGACGGCTCAGTTGGGTAAACCACAAAGCTGGGCTACCTGAATTAGACCCTCAGGACCCAGGCTGTCATCTGGCTCCCACGTGCACACACATACAAGAGTAAAATGTAAAAAAAATTAAAACCTTTAACTACATTTTTTAAAAGCTTGTGCATGCTGAAATAAACATAATATCTCTAGGAAAAGTATGACTGAGAGCTCTTAACATCCCCTTATGGTTTTCTGAAGTAAGGATCTTGCTGTATTGAGATGAAGGATCAAGCGATTCCCTTCCATGCTGGGGACGGGATGCAGGACCTGCCAGGAACTACACTTACTTCCAGGACCTGCCAGGAACTACACTTCCAGCTCCCATCCCTTCTTTTCTGGCCTCACCAGAAAGTCAGGCCTCCCGGTTCACCAGGCAGAGGAGAAGGTGGGTCTGGGCTGTGGCTAAGCTGGGAGAAGAGATGAGCCACCCCGACCTAGGCCAGTGTGACCACGGGGCTGGGGATATGGATTCAGCAGCCTGGCCCCATCTGAGGGGAGAAGTAGTAGGCCTTGGAGGGACCCTTAGAAGGCTCTCAGGATGCAGGGCAGACCGGTCCCCATGCTTGGGGACCCATGTGAACAGGCTCTCTTACTGGCTTCCTTCCTTCTTTATATTCTATTTCTGTTCGCGGAGGTTTCTCTGAGGCAGGCTTCCCCATCTCCCCACAGCAGTAGGCTGTCCTCATTGCCTCCCCAACTCTCAATCAAAAGACTTACACTCCAACCTCCTGAATGCCCCCCCAGCAAAGGCTATCCCGCTTTAGGTATGTCTCCAGGGATCTCACAGAAGCCTCAGTAACAGAGAAGGATGGGAGGACCATAGGGAGGACAGTAGGGAGTGTGAGGAGGAGTGTAGGGAGAGTAGGGAGTGTGGAAAGGACTGTAGGGAGAGTGTGGGGAGGATTTTAGGGAGAGTGTGGGGAGGACTGTCAGGAGAGTATAGGGAGGACTGTAGGGAGTGTAGGGAGTGTGGAGAGGACTGTAGGGAGTTTGGGGAGGACTATACGGTGTAGGGAGGACTATAGGGAGTGTAGGGAGGAATATAGGGAGTGTAGGGAGTGTGGAGAGGACTGTCGGGAGTGTAGGGAGGACTGTCGGGAGTCTGGGGAGGACTGTAGGGAGTGTAGAGAGGACTGTAGGGAGTGTGGGGAGGACTGTAGGGAGTGTGGGGAGGACTGTAGGGAGTGTAGGGAGGACTGTCGGGAGTCTGGGGAGGACTGTAGGGAGGACTGTAGAGAGTCTGGGGAGGACTGTAGAGAGTGTGGGGAGGACTGTAGGGAGTGTAGGGAGGACTGTAGGGAGTGTGGGGAGGACTGTAGGGAGTGTGGGGAGGACTCTAGGGAGTGTGGGGAGGACTGTAGGGAGTGTAGGGAGGACTGTAGGGAGTGTGGGGAGGACTGTAGGGAGTCTGGGGAGGACTGTAGGGAGGACTGTAGGGAGTCTGGGGAGGATGTAGGGAGAGCTACTGTGGAAGACTGAGAAGGCACACGGTAAGGAACTTCCCTTACCTTCTAGGGAGCTAACTGTAGGACAGCAGCCCCCCCCCCCCCGCCCCACCGCACAGGTGTTTCCTGGGCCCCTGGAGTTCCCTGACCCCAGGGCAGGCCTCCTCCTGAGGAAGGGGATGTACTGGGGTGAGGGGAGGGTGTTACAGAGACTCTCCCGACATCTTCAACTCAGGGCCCATAATTAGTTTGTGGGATGAGAGCAAACAACCATCCTCATGGTGACAGCCAGACATTCTGGCGTCAGGAGTGGGGGTGGGGATGAGGTAGGGAGGAACAGAAAAGCTGGGGCACACGGAGCCTGCTCATTCTCCCCTAGCGTATTTCCCCCAAGAACCTTGGTCTCTTCCAGGTTCCTGGACTCTGCCCCAGAGGCCCAGTAAAGTTCGGCAGCCTGGGGAGGCCAGGCAAATCTGTTTGCCAAGGGAGGGGTATCTACCCAAGGTTACTTCCTGCTTCTGTGGGGAGGAAGTCAGGAGGATGGACCAGGCCAGAACAGAAGTGGAGAATCCAGTGGACCACAGTCTGGCCCTCAGGCAAGACTGGAGAAAAGGCTGCTGTGTCTTTTGCCCAAGCAGGTCTGTTGGATGGATAGTGAACAAGGGACACCATCTGGGCATTTGTCACCAATCTCACCACACAGGGCTCCTTGAGCTGCTCACCCTCAGGTGCCTGGCAGCTTTCAGCCCAGCACTCCAGAAGAACACACATCCAATCACAGGGGACCCTTGGACACTAAGAGCGCCAATGTCTGAGCAGTATCCTGAGGCCACAAACAGTAACGACCCCTCTTGTGCTCCACCATCCCCAAAAGGACCCTCTCACTCAGACCAAATCCTTCAGGACCTCACGGGACCTTTGCTTTCTATGGGAGAACCTCACAGGCCCAGAGAGAGGCACTTCCGGATCTACCATAGGAGCCGAGGCCTTAGCCAGCCACAGAACACACGCTTAGCATTTGCCAGTGAGGCCCCTGGGTTCAGCACCCGCAGCAGCAAAAACAACACAAAAGGAGAAACCACGAGGATCTAAAGTCCGCAACCCTGAGTTACATACTTTATTTACCACTCAACTTTCACTTCGACTTATCAGACCTGGACAGACTAGCACCAACCCATTGTGTAGCTTAGGAAACCAAATTTGAGGCAGGGAGGCTCTGGTTTACTCGGGGTCAGAGATACAGTTACATCTGAGGGCCGGGGTCAGACCAGCCACAGCTCCTTCCCCTCAGTCCGATGTGGCTTTTCGGGGAATATGACCTGCCAGCTGTCAACTCTGAAGTAGCTTTTGTTTGTTTATATAACAACACTGGAGTGAATCTACACCCAGCTAGGCATGAGCCCATCCCATGACACCCTTCTTCCCTATGCGACCGTAAAAGCTGCGTAGGCAGACAGCCTGAATGGGAATGGCCGGCATATCCTAAATGTCCAAGCGGCTCATGGCTCCTCCCTTATTCTCATTGACTGCCAAGGACCGGAAATAGGTTCAGGGACTTGGCACCTCCCCAGCGGTAGGAAGTCCCTTCTGGCCATACTCCTGAGGGTAAGATAACCCAAAGAAAGCCAGGCTCAGGCTCCTCTGCTCTCTGCTATTTAACACCCCCCTTTCCTGACCCTCCTCCAGATCCTTATCTTTTTAATCCCCTAGTCCCAGCTCCTGCTCTATGGGAAAGCCCCTCTGTAGTCTAACCCACACTCCTCTTTCAAGGACGGGACAGTCCCTTGGTCCCCAGAGAGTGACCACTCATTGCCCTCTCGGCCTTCACTTCCCCACTGAGGCCTCCCTTAGCCCTGGACCAGAAATGCAAAAGCCATCCAGAGAGCTCAGAGTGTAACAGGAGGTAGCATCATTGTTGCCCTGCTATAAAGAGGCATCAAGCCCCTTGCCTTTGTTGGAGGCATCTTCACTGGGCTCCTGCCCCAGGCAGGGCTCATTCTGTCTAATATTCTCAAGTGGGTCCCTCTTGCCCATCTCCCCCACTCTCCCCTGCCCACTGAACAGGTGACTCACGGTGCAGACTAAGGGAGATATTGATGGTATGCTCATCCACGAAGCCCTTCAGGCCGGGCATCCGGGCACACTTGAGCTGTGTCTGGGCAGCACTGTCCCCGACATGCACCCAGCATACAGTCTCATTGGCGTAGCTGAAGTCCATGGCTGTGGTCTGCCGGGTGCTGGTGGGTGTGATGGTAGACACCTGGGCTCCATTCAGGTATGTAGCTAGGATGTTCTGGGAGTTGGCAATCAGTAGCACGGGAGGCCGATCTACTGGCTCTGAAGATGGGACAGATAAAGGTCAGTTGGGACTTCTGACTGTTGACGTTGCCATTCCCTGGGGAGCTGCACTGCAGGTCCCCGGCTCTGAGGCCACGGGACAGCCCTACCCACCATTCTTGGCCTTGCATGAGCGGTTGTCCGGCTGCAGCAGGTAGCCTTCCACGCAGCCACACGTGAAGGAGCCGTCTGTGTTGGTGCAAAGCTGGCTGCAGGTGCCATACACTGAACATTCATCAAAATCTGTGAGGGGAAAAAAAAGACAAGAGAGTCGTCGTCCAGCGTAGCAAGGGCGCTCTGAGACACCGCCTGCTGAAGGGCAGTTTGGCAGAATCGACGGCATCAGGACGTGCAAACCTCCTGGCCAGAAAGCAGTTTCGGGATTTACTCTGCTCCGTCACGCTACTGTTATCTGTTCATATAGAAAACATTTCTTGGAAAACCGGTGAGGCGGGCACAGCAGATCCAACGGAACTACGTTACCATCCTCATGAAGCAGACATTCTGGTAGTAAAGGTAAGGCTGACGTTAAAATAAAGGAAACACAAGGTAAAGCTTGGGCCAGAAGTGGTAGACCGGTACTGTAGAAAAAAATAAAGGGGCTGGCCGGGCGATGGTGGCGCACGCCTTTAATCCCAGCACTTGGGAGGCAGAGGCAGGCGGATCTCTGTGAGTTTGAGACCAGCCTGGTCTACAGAGATAGTTCCAGGACAGGCTCCAAAGCCACAGAGAAACCCTGTCTCGAAAAACCAAAAAAAAAAAAAATAAAATAAAATAAAGGGGCTGTGGTAGGCGCCTACCTGACATGTGCAAGGCCCTGGCTTTGATCCTTAGCACTGTGTTTAAAATAAAAGGCAAGGGGCTGCAGGGAAGGCCCAGTGGTTAAGAACAGTTAGCTCTACCAGAGGACCAGGGTTCTGCTCCCAGCACCCACATGGTGACTCACAACCACCAGTAATGTCCGTTTCAGGGGTTCCTACACCCTCTTCTGACCTCTTCAGGCACCAAGTACGCACATGGTACACAAATACATGTGTAAGCAAAACACTCATACATAGAAAAATAAATAAATCTGGAGAGGTGGCTCAGTTGTTAAGAGCACTGGCTGCTCTCGCAGAGGACCTGGAATCAGTTCCTGGCACCTACATGGAGGCTCACAATCATCCATGTTAGTCCCAGGGGATCCAACATCCTCTTCTGTCTTCCAGAGGCACCAGGTACACATGTGTCACACATAAATATATTTAGGCAAAACACTGATACACATAAAAAAAAAAAAGGAGAAAGCCAGGTTGCAGGGCACGATTTAGAGTAGTCAGGGTCAGCTACACCAAGGAGGTCATGTTTGTGCTGCCTTGAGGCAGGCAAGTTTAAAACAGAAAAGTCTGCATTGTTTGCGACAGAGGAAAGACCGGGAACATCTTACTCATCAATAGGGAAATGGCCAAGTAAGCTGTGGTAAGAGCTACACGTCACAGTGGTTTTTTAGTGAATGAGGTAAATCTCTACAAACTACCACGGGGGGCAGGGGAGAAGCCCTAGAATGTACTGAGGAGTGAGAAACACTGTAAGTGATACATACAATGTGGTGTTACTTATGGAAACACACACATAAGCAAGATTTGCAATTAGATTTTTGGTGAGTACACGCACACAACAGAGGGCTTGCAAGGGGCAGAGCACACGGCTAGGAGACTGTACCTTGGATCAGAAGGGAAGAGAATCATTAAGGAAGCTTGTTCTATCTGTAATGTTTCATTCTGTAATGTTTCAATCTTTTTTTTTTCTTCTTCTTTTTGGTTTTTTAAGACAATTTTTCTCCTTAGCCTTGGCTGTCCTGGAACTAGCTCTGTAGACCAGGCTGGCCTCGAACTCACAGAGATCCCCGTGCCTCTGCCTCTCGAGTGCTGGGATAAAGGCGTGAGCTACTACCGCCCAACTTTGATCTTTTTGAGAAAGGTTTTTACCCTGTAGCCCAGGCTGACCTGGAACTCATAGTAATCCACCTACCTCAGCTTTTCAAGTACTGGAATTACAGGTGTGAGCTATACCATCTGGCTAATGTTTTAATTGTTTTTTACAACAAAATTCATGTGCAACCTATAGAGGCGCATTGAAAGCGATGCTCAGGGCTCACAACTACACCACATCCAGACATCCTCCTGCCTCAGTCCACCGGGCAGCCAGCCCCCTCCCACACCCCGCCCCCCCCCCCCCCCCCCGCGCATGCGCTCCCGCTCACATACCTTTGCACGTCTTGCCGTCCGCCTGCAGCTGGAAGCTGCTGTTACAGAAGCAGGTAGGTCCACTGGGTGTGGGAACACAGTGGTGCTGGCAGCCCATTTGAGAGCAGTTGACACGGAGCTCTGCATGAGACAGGAGAGACACACTCAGGTCACCCCGAGACACCAACCTTCCCCCATCTCCAGCCACTCTTCACAAACTGCTTTGAAGTAAAGGCCACAGTGCCGGAGAGGGAGGACGCTTAGGAAGCAGGAGCAATATTGTGCGGCAGGCACAAGGCCGCACAGCCAACCGTGGCCTGACACCCGTCTCTCCCTGCTCTGTCACTCTGGACCATCCGTGCCCCCTAAGACAGCATCTGGTATTTTCATAGGGTCAACAGGAAGAGGCAATGAGTCTCGTTCCTTTCATGTGCTTTGTGTTTGCACCTGAAGGGAGCAAACCATGCCAGTTCCAGCTGAGGGTGAAGAAGGGGCAGGCAATGCAACTGCTTCTGCCCTCTGTACTACGGGTGCTGCTCTAAGTCAGAAGGGAGATCCAGAGTCCAGACGGAGGAAGAAGAGGAGTTCCTCCTTCTGCCATGACCCACTTCTTCAGGGGAGACAGAGGGGGTAAGGCAGGGGTGGGGAGAGGTAGGACAATTGTACCCCCCCCAGCGACCCAATTAAGGGCTCACTTGGGGCCAGGCGACTAGCCCACAAAGACCCCTTTGTCCAGGCGCTTCACGCCCCCACCTAGGAGAGAACTGTGGAGAGGCTAAGGTGTTTCAAGCACTAAGCCTGCCAGCAGCGTGTGTGTGTGTGTGTGTGTGTGTGTGTGAGTGAGGGGGGTTCAGTTATTCTTTCTACCTCCCTCTGATCTAGGAGTCCGAACACACTGCCTGTCTTTCTAGTCTTTAGCCAAGTGGGTAAACGCTGCCTGCTGTGAGAAATCTGGAAAGGTAGCCTTCTGGGTGGGTGGGCTTCTCTAATATCTGGGGAGGGTCCAAGCCAAGTTTTTTGTTTATTTGTTTCTGCAACTAAAAGGGTATTCGAAAAGGAAGCACACCCGAGCATACAGCACTGATTAAGACCGACCATGGAGCTGAAATTAGCCCTCAACTTACTTTCTGTCTCTCATCCCAAGATTTCCACATGAAATCAGCCAAAAGAAAGGAGAAAAAAAAAAAATCTCCCACAAATCCCCTTGTTCCACAGTCCCTGCCCGAGTGAAAGGATCCAGATGTGTCTCCTCCCACAAACAGATGTTTTCTGACATGTGTCTGACATATGACACTGGCCCCGCCTCCACAACCACCCCCCTCAAGGCCTATCAAAGGTTTTGCTTGCTCCAGGCCCAGGACCCAGGGCAGAAGAGAGGCGAGTATTTCTCTCAACATCCAGGCCTGAAGGTTTGTCACTTTCCACATCACGGATTGTGTGACTTGTCACTAATGTCCCCTCCTCAGTCTGAATGGCTTTAGGATGTATGGAAGAGAAGGAGCAGCTCTTGTGTCCCTTCAGGATTTGCAGTTTGTGAGGGATACCTCTAGGACTCTGGCAGGGTCAGCGAAGCAAACTCGAGGTCCCTGTCTAACCTTAGCTCTGACGACAACAGCTCCAGCCCTCTGTTCAGACCCAGGAGTCGCGTAGGAAAGCCTCTGAAGAAGGCAGCCCACTATTAAAAACAGTATAAAACGCTGACTTCTCATTTAATAGTTGAGAACAGGCTTGAAGAGAGGCGGCTTGTCCGAGCACACACAGCCAGAGGAAAAGTGCTCAGTCTGCCCCACAGCTGAAGCCCACAGGGCTGTCTGATCAAGCTCCAAGCCCAAGGGGCCCAGTAATTTCATTGACAAGTCTGGGCATGGGAACAGGACAACACCTCATACCCACCAAAGCACAAGGACGGTCTTTGGATGGTTACATCCCACCAGATGTTGCGTCAAGAGATCACGTACCTACCGCACAGAAGAGCGTGTGGCGCCCTTACCTCGGCAGTGAGCACCCTCATCTGAACCGTCCATACAGTCTTGGACCCCGTTGCAGAGACGAGACATGGGAACACACAGCTCGGTCCCCAGACAATTGTGTTCATTTGGTTGACATCTCTGGGCTTTACTTTGGGGACCTGGGAGCAAACAGATGTGATGACGTGACCAAGCCACCTGAGGCAGTCGTTCAGCGGTCTCTGTACTGTGTGGGTAGGCGAGGGATAAATCAAGGTAAGACACTGTGGGGACTAGATGGAGCCTTCTGCCCCCAGCTGCAGCACTCACGACGCAGCGACACACTGACAGCCTCGTGAAAGGAAAGCGAGGGTCCACCCTAAATGCTCCACACTTACGGCCCCTACAGCCTCAATAGTCTATAAATCAGGAGCAGGCAGGAGGCAGAGTGAAAGGTCTGGGTGAACTCAAGGAAACACAGTCCCAGGCAGAAAGGGAGCTCAGACGATAAACATACAGAAACAAACCACCTTCCTGCGGTTTCCAGAGCGCAGAGCTGAGTGTCAAGGGAAGCACCAAGTCCAGAAGTGAGCCAGTTCATAGACACAGCACCGGCCATAGCAGCTCTCAAACAATGAAGTGTGCCAAGTTAAAACTACATATGAAGCTAGGGGCGTGGTGGTGCACACATTTAATCCCAGCACTCGGGAGACAGAGGCAGGTGATCTCTGTGAGTTTGAGGCCAGCCTGGTCCACAGAGTGAGTTCCAGGACAGCTAGGGTCACATAGAAAACAGCAACGAAAATCCAAAATCTACATATGAAATATATACTAGTTTTTTATATCAAAAGAAGGCAAAAAGATCTCTAATAACTTTATACAGGTAAAATTAATATATTGAAATAATATTTTGGATGCATTTGGTAAAAACATTCAAATTAATTTTAGCTATCTCCTTTTTTGGAAATTTCAGAATTGCAAACATGACTTAGACTATATTCCTTTTAAGCAATATTATTTGAGACTTCCAGCCTAGAGCAAAGGCCTAAGGGGAGGATCTAGAGAGGTCAAAAGGTGTGGTCTACTGATAACATCCTTCTTCATTTCCATTGTTGCCAGGCAGAGGGATGAGGTGATACCAATGGCCCCAACAGGCAGGGTACGAAAGGGGGTGTCATTGCTGGTGTTGACCCCGCCTGTTCAGGGAGGGGTTCGCGTGAAGCGTGGAGTGACAGAGGTTCTGGGCAAGGAGGTTTCTATACCATCTTTTCTGTGAGCCTATCTGGGGCTGTGTGTTACTACATGTGTCTGTCTGAGTGCTTCTTTTTGTTTGGTTTTGTTTTTCAAAACAGGGTTTCTCTGTGTAGCAGTCTTGGCTGTCCTGGAACTCACTCTGTAGACCAGGCTGGTCCCGAATTCACTGAGATCTGCCTGCCTCTGCATCCCGAGTGCGGGGATTAAAGGCGTGCGCCACCACCACCTGGCCGGTTTGAGTGTTTCTGCAGCCACTTTTGGGAGCACGTGGGCTATACAAACAACCGGAGCTTTGTCTGGTGGGTGTTTGTACCAGGTGGAGTTATGTGTGTCTGTTAGGGTCTGGGGAAAGCGTGTGTGTGAACACGTGTGGGGATTCAATAAAACAGGGTTTGCATCAAACTGAAGAAAGAATGAACAGAAGAGTACACTCTCCCAGCCCCCATGTGGCCTTCTCTCCTTCCAACACACAGGGTTAGAAACACGAGGGGGAGGTGGTGGAGACAAGAGGAAGCTCCAGGCCTAAGAGCCTGGTGATTACTCCTCCAGGGCAGGCACAGGGGTGAAGAACAGGGGGCTTTCTTTCCACTCTGAACACTACCCTTGAGAACCATGCTGGAGGTATCAGGAGGGACACGGGATGGGAACAGAGCTGGATGAAACCCAGGGGGATAAAGGTAGGACTGGCTATGCAGGGGAGATACTGGAGGTAGAGACCCCAGGACTCCGCTGGGGTCCTGCTGCAAGTCCTCCACCCAATTCAACCCCCTCCTGGCCACTGGGAGGGTCAAGGCTGGGTGGGGACCTTTCTCCCAGTTTAAACAGCTGCCTCTGATTACACCACTTATTGGGGCAGGGGAAGGCGGGGTGTCGGAAAGGGCACAGGGGTGGGGCTTCTGGTACAGGGACTAAGCAAGAGCAGTGGCCTTTGGCCTGGGAGATTAAGGGCAGAAGGGTACCTGGCAGAACCTGAAGGCCACACATCGAGTGCCAGAGAAGCTTCAAATCAGGGAAGGAGAAAATTCTCATAGGAAAGGGCCGAGTGGTTATCTCCTTGTGGCAAAGGTGCAGCCCAGAGTGTACTACCCCCAACAGCTTTGGGGATGTAGCAGCCAAAGGAGAAATCCAAGGTGCCATTGCTACTCACACCATGCTGGGTACTTTGAAGAAGCAGGAGAGAACACATTTACCTGTGTCACGGGCATATAATAACCACAGAGCAAGGTCCGTGCCAGGCTAGAGATGGGCTGCTCCTATCCCAAACACCGTACAAAATGAAGGAGTTCAGAGAGAGGTTCAGAGAGAGGGTTCAGAGAGAGGGACCCAGAAAAGGTACTTACAGATCTCAGGGGCCTCATCGGAGCCGTCTGGGCAGTCCCTTTCCCCATCACATCGCCAGCCCTTCGAGATGCAGGTGATCTGGTCTCTGCAGGCAAACTGCTTAGGGCTGCATGTTTTAGGGGCTAAAGGCAAGGAAAGAAAGGGGGATATGTAAAGGAAGGATGGAAACCAACTCCTGGACCCTGGGGGTTCCTAGGACTCTTCCTTCCCTGGCATCAATCCTCCATACAGTGCACCTGCAGCAAAAGAGAAGCCTCCACGAGGGTCTTATGGCCCCTTTCCAAGTATTCCAGGCTGTCTGTGTGGCGTGCCCCTCCACCCCAGGGATTCAGGGTCAAAGGCTTTGGGGCTCTAGTTTTCTCATCGAACACCAGGCCCCTGACCTTGCTAACGGTGGCAGTAGAGAAGGGCAGAGGTGACTGCTATGCTTCCTCATGGTCCTCTTGTCCCCACTGGCAGCCCACAGATGGCCGTTCCGCGTCTCTGACCTCAGGGACACCCCTGGCCTCTTGGCCCATCACCCCAGCTCCAACTCCTTACCACTGGACCCCACACGAGAACTGTGGAGGTACCCTTGGCACACAGTGTGGCTGGGAGATGTTACCTGCAGAGGACGGCTGGGCGGGACCAGACAAGGAGGATGGGAGAGGGTAGAAGGTTCACTTTCTACCACAAGACACAGCTTCCCTGGTTGACCAGATCACAAAGCAGGGGATAAAAGGATCTAAGATTACTCCCCAGCAGAGGCAGAGTGTTGGCTGGCTTGGTCTACAGGGACTAACTCTGATGTCCCTCACCTGTGGAATGGCTCCATCCATGGGAACCACCTGGCATAACTCCTCCCATCCCATCCTTTACCTTA
Source organism: Chionomys nivalis (assembly GCF_950005125.1). Classification (NCBI taxonomy): domain Eukaryota; kingdom Metazoa; phylum Chordata; class Mammalia; order Rodentia; family Cricetidae; genus Chionomys; species Chionomys nivalis. The sequence goes on along the minus strand of NC_080110.1, from coordinate 29,323,363 downwards.
CGCCCAGTGCTACGTCAGCGACGGCTGCCAGTGCTATGTGCGGAGCTGGGGGCAATTGATCAATCGGCTCTTTCCATCTGCCATCATTTAGTCTTCCTCCCAGGAAGACAAGCAGAGCGCTGCTAACCCAGAGCTTCTGGGCCAGACCTGCCCAAAATCACACATGTGGCAAGTGACAAAACCAGGACCCAGTTAGGCGCTCTCTCTCTCTCTCTCTCTCTCTCTCTCTCTCTCTCTCTCTCTCTCTCTCTCTCTCTCTCTTTCTCAAGTTTTATTTTATGTGGATGGGTATTTCGCCTGCATGTGTGTCTGTATACCACATGTTTGCCTGGTGCCTGAGGAGGGCAGAAGAGGGCACTGGATCCTCTGGAAGAGGATTTACAGATGGGTGTGAGCTGCTTTTGGGTGGTGGGAATCGAACTCAGCCCCTCTGAAAAAGCAGCCTGTGCTGTTAACCATGACTCCAGGCTCGTAGAGAGTGCAGCCTCAGTCATCTGTGGCCCTTGTCGCCATGGCCAGCACAGGGGTCTTTTACCCACACCAGGGCAGGGGTCTCATCTCCCAGCTTTTCATCTCCTTTTCTTCCACCTGGGTCAAGCCTGTCTCTGTTCCTCTGACACATACTGGAGACCAGCTCTGTGCCAGGCACTGAACCAGGCACCAAGATGGGTGCAAAGGTCATGAACCCCTCAGGAGCCACAGTTCCTGGGCAGACTGTACAACGCTAACTCAAATGCAGGGCTGAGAGTAAGAAAAATGTGTCAGGGCTCTGAAGGAGGGAGTCCAGTGACCTCACTGAAATGTCCTGTCTCCCTCATCCCCATCTCTGGCAGGGAGGACTGTACCCAGGTCCCTGTCTCCCTCATCCCCATCTCTGGCAGGGAGGACTGTACCCAGGTCCCTGTCTCCCTCATCCCCATCTCTGACAGGGAGGATTTTACCCAGGCCCCTGTCTCCCTCATCCCCATCTCCAGCAGAGAACTTTACCCAGGTCCCTGTCTCCCTCATCCCCATCTCCGGCAGGGAGGACTGTACCCAGGCCTCTGTCTCCCTCATACCCATCTCTGGCAGGGAGGACTGTACCCAGGCTTCTGTCTCCCTCATCCCCATCTCCGGCACTGAGGACTATACCCAGGCCCCTGTCTCCCTCATCCCCATCTCTGGCAGGGAGGACTGTACCCAGGCCCCGGGCCAGAACCAGAGCTGATTCAGGAAACACATCAAGGATGGCCTGGCCAGGCCCCCTTGGAGTCCCCCTCCCTCCCTCCTCCCCTGATCCGGGAATAAAGGCCCCTTGAGGAGGTGGATAAAGCTGAGTTCATTGCCCCACTGGGCCAGCTGTGAGGTCTTCCCGGGGGAACAGCCCGCCAACCTAGTTAGCATGCTGAAGACCGTCAATTCCCCTGGCCAGCCAGGCCGCGGGGGTGGGGGGTGCTCTGCAGTGGGACTCAGAGGCAGATGGGATGTTCGGAACTCAGAGATGGACCACTGAGACACCAAGCCGAGAACACTCCTCCCTTCCCCCCCTGGGGCTGAGCCCATGCCCCAGCTTCCCCGGGCAGAACTCACAGCCAGGGTCTGAGGTCACTGGCTGGTCACTCTAACCTCCTCTGTCTTCCACGTCCCAGCCACGGATCCCCTCCTTTGGCCCTCACATGGTTCCCCCACTATCCCCCACCCCCATTTTTGGCCTGAATTCGGCAGAGGAAACAGCAGCTGGCAAACTCCAAAGGCTGAAATGAGAGAGATTCACAAACCAGATGTGCCTGTGGAGGGAGGGCAGTGGGGGATGGGCTCCCCTCCTCCGTGAAAGGAAGAGGAGGGCTCAGACCCTGTCCTTCTGCTCAGGCTCAGGAGCAGAGGGTGGACGGAGCAGGCGGAGGTGGGGTGGGGTGGGTGTGGGGGTGCATGTCTCTCAGGAGAGCCAGGAGAGCAGAATTGGAGGGGGATAAGTGGAAGAACTTCCTGTCAGCCATGGTGGAGAAAGCCCTAGGAATTTTGAGTGAGAAGGCTGAAGCCTGTCTTTGATTTCCTTTCGGGGGAGAAGAAGGGAAACACATAACCTACTTTGGGGCAGTCTCCACAGCCAAGTGAAGCCTCCTCCAAGCTGGAAGGGAGCTAGAATGGGGGTGGGGGAGGAAACGTATAATCTCCTTAAAGGCCAAGCCAGCCTAGATGCCCTCAGCAGGATGGTCTGCTCTGAACCCAACATTCAAACAACCCATCCTTCAGATGGGGGGCAAGATTAGCATAGGTTAGGAAGAGTCGCTGCCTGCTCCAGCCCGGTGACCACTGAGTACCACACACAGGTCTGAAGCTCTAGGGTCCTACTGTCAAGCCGTGAGGTGCTTGTTAGTGCAGTCCCATCTTACAGAGAACACTGAGGAGGAAGAGGAAGAAACATGGCTCCCTTGGCAGCAGGAGGGGACCAGGACTGTACAGACTGGGTAGCCTCTGGGGAGGAGGGCACAGAGGAGAGGGGCAAGAATAGGACAGAAGAGGGCTGGGGCATGAGAGGGAGGAGGGAGAGCAAGCAGCAGAAGGAGCACGGGGACACAGGGGCAGTCTGTTCTCAGCTTTGCCCGGAGATGTGACCGCCATGCTAACTTGGCCAACACCCTGCCCCTCCCCAACCAGGCACCCAGCCCAGCCATGGCCCCCAGGGCCACCAAGCTGGAGCCAGGGCAGGAGGTATGGGGTTGGGTGTGTATCCAGACACAACACAGACCCCACTGCCCTGGCTCAAGCCTTGGCTATCATCCTCTGTCCCACTCTGGGACCTTCGGGTAGGGTGGGGACAGAAGGCCAATATTTCTGGCTAGGGAAGAGGAAGAGAAGAAAGCCCTGGACAGAGACTTCTCCAAAGTACAGGGACCTGTCCTTCAAACACCCCTGGGAACCTCAAACATTCTTCCCGAAGGACAAGGGGAGGGAAGGCTGGAACAGCAAGAAAGTGACCCTGGGGCCTTTTGCAGAGTGACACAGCAGAGACAGGGCTAGGCGCCCTCGGATAGGTCTGGGGACATTCTCTAAGGGAAACCACAGGCTAACCTAAGGGAACAGGAGGAGCAAGAGGGGCTGGGGCAGACTCCAGGAATCTGAGCTTTCAAACATTTGGGAGCAGGGCAGCAAAGGCCTCCGGCCCAACAGAGAGCTTTTCCCCAAATTTTATGTATTTTGGGTGTTACCAGAGGCTCCTTCCCGCAGCTCAGTGAGGTTCAGACACATTTTTGTCATTCCTGAGTCTGGAACTCTGTTTTGCGGCCTGGGACAGATGGACAGACAGGGTGGCATGAACCGCTGGGGGCTGTCAGGGGAAGAGAAGGGTCTCCTCTTCCGTCCTGAGTCAATATTGACTCAGGACATCAGCCTGACCCACGACCCTGTCTTCTCCTTTCCCCACAAATAAAATCCAGATCTCCTCGAATGCCGGCGGAGGTCAACATGTCTCTCCCAAGGCTGAGCCCATTATTAGCCCTCCCCCGTGCCCCACATGGCCTGCTCTCAGCGGCGGGGAAAGCTCTGAGCTCCTGACCTCCTTCAGTTCTCAAACTCCTGTTGAGAGGAAGCTCTACCAGAAGTCTCACCTCCAATTCCCCCTTTTAGTGAGTATGCACGCGCGCGCGAGTGCGCGCGCGCGCACACACACACACACACACACAAATCAAGTTTTTGTTTGTTTGTTTTTTGTTACAGAAATATTTGCCCTAATGCCAATTTCCAACATCAGTGAAAGGAGGTTAGAAGGGAGGAATTCGGGGGAAGTTGAAGGGGACAGTCTGGGTCCAAGAAGGGAAGAATAAGCAAATGTAGGGGGCAGGAAGAGAAACCACTATCAGATAGCTTTGGAGACCTAGGGGACAGGCAGAGACAAAAGACAGACAGTGACTGAGCACAGACAGTCGGGGGCAAAGGATGGCAAATAAAAGTTAAGAACCAAGAGCCCCGGAGACACAGAGCTTCTGGAAGACCAGTAAGAAGATGGACAGACGGCAAAGCAGGCAGCCAGAAAAGGCAGGAATGGGGCTCAATGCAGAGGTTGTCCAGAGGGTGACACAGCTGTCCTGAGGTGAACCCAGAGAATGACCTGAGACATGGCACTGCACATATCCAGACTCTGGGAGACGGAGTACCAACACAACAACTTCTGAGCTAAGGGAGTCCAGATCAGACTCTGCTGCTTCTCAGAGAGAGAGGGGCGGGAAAGCTGGGAAGTCAGTCTGGGGGACTGTCATTTCCCAGGAGTCTGGTGGACAATCTCCTCTCCCCTACCCCTCACCTCCTCCTGGGAGGCTCTACACTGTGCCATGAGGCCACTGCACGGGAAACACTCCAGAGCCAACTGCTTCCTTCTCCAAACAATGCAGGATCCTGCTAACCAGGCTGAAATCTGGGACAGAACATGGGGCGGGGGGGGGGGGGACCAGGTTCCCTGGCACAAGTCACCATCAGCTCAGGGACCCCTGCATAGTCCCACTCAGCAGTACCAGGCTCCCCAAGGACAAGCAAGCGCCCCCTACTCAGATCTGGATCACAGGCAGAGAAAGGAAGCCAAGGGGTGGGGAAGACCCCAGAAGAAAATCCAGGGTGTGTGTGGATAAACTCTTGAGGCTCACATGTGCAGGGTCAAGACAGGAAAGAGTAAAACTGGAGTGAGGAAGGGCTTTGCAAAGGTAAGCAATGGCTGGTTGAGGTGAATTTGTTGGTGCTGGGGACAGAACCCAGGGCCTTAGACATGCTAAGTTTGCTCTGCCACCCCACCCCGAGCTGCGCCCAACCTCAGGAAGGCGTTGAGAGAGGGTGTGGGTTTGGAAAGGATCTGAGTTAGGCTGGGCCCTGGGTGACATGGCTGGAAGGCCCAGAGAAGGGGAGAGAGAGAGAATAATAAAGCAAACAAAAACAAACACACAAAAGAACTGAGAAGAAGACTGGAAGAAAAAGTCTTGTGAAGTTGCTCCCAAATAATGACCCATACGAATCTGCCGCACGTGTCTGCCTTCAAAAGAGGAAGCCATGGAGGGATGCTTAGGATTTGGGTCTGAGCAGGAGGATGCAGACTGGAACCTTCTCTCAGGAAGCCAGAAGGCTAGCATGTCAACCTCATAACTCGCTTCAACTGTCCACCTTCCCTAGCAACTAATAACACCACACCACCGGCTCAAGTGGGAGAGGAGAGAGCTGGGAAGAGGAGACTTCCCTGAGCTGCCTGCCTGGGGCGCTCCCTCCACCATGAACTGCCCCTTCTCCTCAGCAGGGCTCCCAGTGATCCTTCTCCAACCTCCTTGGCTGCAAGTGGATTCACTAGGAGGGGCTGAACCCTCTCACCCCACAATGCAGAGGACTCCCATATGAGTTTCAGACAGAATAAAGAATGGGGGAAGGCCCCTAGAGCTATTCCCAAGAAGCAGGAAGGGCAATTGAACCATCAGATAAGTCGAGGCAGGAGGCCCCTTCTCCAGAAAGCCAAGAAGGACTTTCAGAGTCCAAAGCGCCAACTCCTACAGGTTCTCCCTTCCTCCCCAGAGGAGGGATATGCATGTGCTTGGAGGGGACTGTATTTCTCGACAGGGATGGACACAGCATCCTGTGTACTAGGACAAATATTTGACCACTCACCTTTACCCTTACCCTGTGGGGCCATGAGGAGAGTGGCTATGAACTAGAGTTTTAGAGGTGACAGTTAAGGAGACATGTCAGACTCCCTCATTCAGTCACCACCAATCAATCCACTTAGTGCAGCATTTAGGCTCCCTGGAGTGATCCGCCCTAGGAGCCTGGCCCTCCTCAGACTGCCTGTGCTCTTACCTGACTCCACCCACCTCCCTTCACAGGGCTCTTTGCCTCAGTTTCCCCTCTCCCCTGACAGGGCTGAGACCCAGAAGAAAGCGCAAGATGACAAGATGACGTGGGACATGAAGGGCAGAGGGTTGCTGCACAGGCTTGTCTGAAGGATTTTCAAAAGATTAGGGGCGGCAGCCAGACGGGACGGTCCCCAACATGACATGAGGGCCACCGAGTAAACTGTTTTTCTGGGCACAGCTGCTTCCTGACCCTCTTGCCCTCCTCTCCCAATGGAAACAAGTAGAGAAGGGGAGGAGAATACATAATCTGATTTCAGAGAAAAACTTTCCCAATCCCAGCCTGGCAGCAAGATCTGGAAGACAGAGGAGGGGTGTCTGATGCTTTGAGGCTGTTGTCCCCAGTGGGAGGGCAAACCCGACAGGAAGTAACGAATCTCACCCCTTCTCAAGTTAGGGGCCCAACCCAATTCAACCCCATGACCCCCAGTTGAAAGCTTGGGCAAGTCTTGAACTGGTGACTCACAGCAAGAGGGAAAACAGCTGACAGAAGAATGGAAAGGGGTACACAGTCTCCCCAAAAGAACACAGTGGTCCAAGCCTAACTACTATATAAAGTGTAAGAGGTGAGGGAGGGCTGGGCTTAAACGCATTTACTAAATGAGCGGGAATTGGGGTGCGGGAGCATAGTCATAACCCCCCATCCAACTGCCAGCTCTCCTTCCAATCCAAACTGTGATCAAGCCAGAAATCGGCTTCCTCTGAACCCTCTCCCCAGCATTCCAGACCATTCTCCAGTCTCCTCCACAATGATGACATCTGATTTTTTTTCTCATCTCAAAGCTCCCAGGAATTAAGAAGCGAAAATCAGTCAAGAGCATCACCAGGCCCCTCCATGCCTCAACACCGCTATTGACAGAGGCCATCAGAGGGGAGCGCTCACTTCGGAACCAAGGCAGACAGCCCAGAATTTTGGACCGAGGCCTCTATGCCGGGGATGCAGGGTTCATTCCACACCCAAACAGGGGGCCCTCCCTATCCCCACCCACGGCTTTCTCGGCCTGCCTGCCCTCTGGCCAGCAGGGCACCCCTAGCCAGCTTTGCCTTCCAGCCTTCAGAGTCCACTGCAAAAGGCCCTCCGCCCCCTTTTGCAGCGGTGCACAGCAAATCCGGATTCCTTCACAATTCAGATGGGGGGGGTGTAGGAGGGTGGAGGATGTAGGGGAGGTATAGGCCCTCCCCGAGCAGAAATAGGAAGAGAAGGCCTCTCAATCCCAGGATCAGAAAAAGGGGGAGCCCTCCTTCCCTAGCCAGGCCTCTGGTCTTTGTCTGAGCTGGGGGGCCCTGGAAGCATCATTTGTCCCACGCTCCCATCCCCCAAATCAGACCCCATCCCCGCCCCCAGTCAGGCCGCTGCTGTGTCAGCTGGACTGGGATAACAAAAGGCACCCCCTCCCGCGTCTCCCTTCCCCATCCAGACGCAGGAGTGGGGGTTGGGAAGGGGGAGCCCCCAGGGTTCCAAGGGGGCCCGCGGAATCTCACTCACCATCGATAGTGGCCCCGGCGACCATAGCAGAAAGCAGGGGCAGCAGCAGCAGCAACGGCGGGGTCAGCATGGTGTGGGCCGATGCAAGCAGCAGCCCCCACCCTCTGGTCCTCTTACTTCTCGTCCTCGCCCCCCCCAATTGGGGGGTCCCCCTTTATCTTCCTCTCCCGACTCTTCTATTCTTATCCTTTCCTTAAGCAAAGCGAACCAGGGGCGTAGGTGAAAAGGTACAGTTCCGAGCCCCTTGGGAAGGGCCTGCTGACGCGGGTGCTCCCCCTGCCCCCAAATTCGAACCCTTCACCCCTGCTTTACTCCTCGCTCCTTTCCCCCTCCCGGGACGAAGCTCACAGCCCCATCTCGGAGCCGCCTCCGGCTGCAAAAATGCACAATTGGGAGGAGGCGGGGTGGGGGGTGGGGGGCGTGGACCCGATGGGGGTGCCTTTGCTAGGGGCCTGATGGAGCACTGGGGGCTCCCCCGTTTCCGCCTCCTCAGTGCACTGGCCTGGAGCTCGCACCGCTGTTCCCCCGGACTGAAGTGCCGCGGGGGGGGGGGTGCTGAGAGGGGAGAGGGAGGGGACAGGGAGAGGAGGGAAGGAGGGAAGGGGCGGGGAAAGAAAAAAGGGGGGGGGGAGCTACGCGGCAATCCTGAGAATGCGCATGCGCTGATTTGGCGCGCTGCCCTGGGGAGGGGGAGTCGGAGGAGCGACAAGCTTTGGAGTTCTGGGAAGCGGTCCGGGAGTGGGAGTCCCCGAGGCGCCCTGTCCTCTGACGGCAGTCTAGCCCTGGGCGCTCCCGGGAGCCGGAGGAGCCGAGGGTGGGACGGGTGAGGGTCGAGGAGAGCGGAGCTCTAGCGCCTCTTTGAAGCTCAATGTCACCCCCAGGATTTCAGACCCCCTCTGTGGGGTCCCGAGCCGACGTCTAGGCGGAGGCCTGATTTCCCTGGGGAACCCAGTGCCTCCCCAGCCTAGGGTGGGGGCAGGGGTGGCTAGTCCGCGGGGAAGGTGAGGCGAAGGCTGAGCTTTGATTTGGAGACTTTGTAAGAACCGGCCGGGGATTGGGGCCTGCGGCCTGAGGGGCGGGGTGAGGGAGTGGCCACGTGGGCCCGCCCCCACCTCGCTTCGGGGCTCAGAGTAAACAGGGACACCCGCGGGGACACGCTGGAGCTTGTCGGCTCGTTGAGGGCTCAGGGATGGAGCCCACCTTAGTACCCGCCCAGCCCTGCTCGCCTGGCACGGGGCGCGGGAGAGGCAGGCTCTGGTTTGGAGGGAGGTGACTCACCAGCGGGTGGGGCTGGGGAGGGGCCTCCCCTTTCGCCCTGAGAGGTCAGGCTCAGTTTTTTTTTGTTTGTTTGTTTGTTTTGTTTTTGATACCTTCTGACCGGCCTCCCACCGAGTCAGGGTTTTAGATGCCAAGCTACAGGGAGCTGGAACGAGGGACTGTTGAGCTCCGCTTCCAGACACTTATTCTAGGGGGTTTTCTGCTGCGTGCCAGACCTTTGTCCCCAGGCTCGGCCGGTTCGAGAGTGATACTTCGGAGTCCAGAAAGCTTCGGGCTGTAACTAGGGCCGGCAAACGTGCTTCCGGCCACTGCCCTCTTCTGGGCAACGATTGAAGGCTGTAACCCTTAGAGTCTTTCTATGTACCTGGAGGGAAAGTTCTGGGAAGCTCGGCGGGGGACAGACTCTGCTGTGGATGAGCTTAAAGGTTAGGGACCAGTGGCCAACTCCATCTCATTAAGTTCTAGTCAGGGAGGGCCCTCCACTCCAGCCTGTCACTGGCAGCAAAGAGTAACAGAAAACGGACTTGTCCGTTAATGACAGTGAAACTTTCCCCCCAATGAGAGCTTCAGCTTCGCTCTCACAGACTTTGCCCAGGGCCATGGGCTACCTGTCTTTATAATCTCCCAGGCTAGAGACCCCAAGACCAGTTCCACAGGGTCCATCTTTCCTCTGTCCAGTCTTGATGGCCTGTGCTCAAGTCAAGGCCCGTTCTTTCTTCTTGTTGAAATAGACCGCAGATTTCCTTCATTTTCACCAGAGAGGTTTCTCCCAGCGGGGGTGGTATGTTATTCTTCCTTTTCTCCAGCTTCCATGGCCTAAACAGTGCCAGGCCTAGGCGGGGAGTCACCAAATAGTTTCAGTGGATACTTACAGACTTCCTGCTAGGTATCCACCCAATATTGTGGCCCAAATGGAATCTGGTTGAAACAGACCTCAGGCAACATTGGTAGGAAAAAGATATCAGGAGCTACTGTAGTAGCCTGAAGGCTGAGGGACTGTCACTTACCTGTCTCACACAGGTGACTCTTCCCAAAGCCTTTCTTACCTTGTGTTGTCTTGTGTCTCTTTCATGAACCTTCACTGGGTACCTGGATCTCCCCTGACCACTCACTAAATCTGTCTTTGCCAGGCTGGAGAGGTGGCTCAGTGGTTAAGAGCATTGCCTGCTTTTCCAAAGGTCCTGAGTTCAATTCCCAGCAACCACATGGTGGCTCATAACCATCTGTAATGAGGTGCCCTCTTCTGGCCTGCAGGCACACATGCAGACCGAATATTGTATACATAATAAATAAAAAATATTTTAAAAAAATCTGTCTCTGCCTCAGCGTCTTCTCTTTCTAGTTACCCTTTAGAACAACCACCACACCAAAAAAAAAAAAAAAAAATGGACTGGAGCTATGGTGACCTAAGTTCCCAGCACCCAGCACCCACATTGGATGGTTCACAACTTCCTGTAATTCCAGCTCCAGGGAATCTGATGCATTCTTATGGCTTCCATGGGTACTGCACACATGCACACACACCTACACATGGACAACATGAGTAGAAATTTAAAAGAAAAATTGAAGATTTTATTTTTATTGTTTTTTAACTATGCATATGCTTGTGTAAGTATGTGCAGGTGCCTGTGAGAGGCCAAAGGCACAGGATGCCCTGCTGGAGTTGAAGCTGCCATCCAGCTTGGGCCTTGTGAATGTAACCCCAGTCCTCTGGAAGAGGTAGTGACTCTTAACCACTGAGCCATCCCTCCAGCAACCTTGCCACCCTCTTAAGGTTCAAGGCCAGAGCGAGGTCAGCCTGTGCTCCTGAGATCCTGTCTCAAAAGGTGGAGGAGGAAGTAGCAGTAGCTTAGGCTGGAATTATAACAAAAGTGAAAAATCAACATAAATGAATCAAATATGAGCTCTTCCGTCCGTCATAGCCTTCCAGAATCTACCCTCAGTCACAGGTTGACACTTGCTACCTTCTGGGTTTGGCTACCTCCTGAATATGAATATGTTTTTATTAACTGTGCATTGCAAAAATGATAATACTTAATTATTTAAAACTTAGAGAGCCGGGCGGTGGTGGCGCACGCCTTTAATCCCAGCACTTGGGAGGCAGAGGTAGGCGGATCTCTGTGAGTTCGAGACCAGCCTGGTCTACAAGAACTAGTTCTAGGACAGGCTCCAAAGCCACAGAGAAACCCTGTCTCGAAAAACCAAAAAAAAAAAAAAAAAAAAAAACTTAGAGTATAAGAAGGCAAAAAGTAAACATGTCACTTTTCAAACTCCCCTCTCCTCTCCCCTCCCCCCGAAAAATCCTTGGAAGTGTCTTCAACAAAGTCTGTCTGCTTTAGTGGTACGCGATGGTATAAGCGACATGCCTTAAAATTACAGAGGCGCTAATATTCGTGTTTTCCGTAGCTCACTTTCTTCAGCTGGCTCGTCTTGGTCTCGTCTTCTGTCTGTTCTGTCCAGACCGTGTTTCATATTAACGTCTTGGATCTCCTTGATGGTTGGGTGCTTGCTCTGTTTGTCCCACGGTATGAGCCGCTAAGACTGGCTCCATAAGACGAGAGAATAATTTCTACCCAAGTCTGTATTCACTCTGTCCCCCAGCTCCTCAGAAAACCTTTGCAGTTATTCCTGGGCTGAACCTCTTGGGCTGTTCCAAACTTGTATCCCAAAAGCCAGGTGCGACAGTGACCCAAGCCTATTGTCCAAGGTCTCAGGAGACAGGAGCAGAAGGACAGTCCAGAACACACGGGGTTCTGCGCAACAGCCTGGGCTACATGGTAAAATCCCACCTTGAACAGAGCGAACCTCAGCCGTCCTCACCGTGGCCCCAGAACCTAGAGTTTAGCACTTCATTTTAATGGGTTCTTTGTCCACCACCAGATCACAAACTCCTGAGAGCAAAGACTCTATCCTCGCCTCTTTGAATGTCCTCCCATGCCCTCCCCTGCATACTGGCATCGCACCCCGCACCCCAGCCCCAGCTCATGACTCGTGAGGGAACCGGGGCTACCTGCTGGGTAAGGAAGAAGGACGTGCCTGTAAGCATCTTCTCCCGGTGGTTCTCCTCCAACGCCCATTAATCATTGTCTCTCTGTCTCTCCTTCTGCTTACCTTCTTAAGACAGCCCTCCTTCAAATGGGAGTTGAATTATAACCTAAACAAGAAAATCAAGTAAGAACTTTCTGAAGTTCGTGACAAGGATGCCAAGAATAGTGGTAGGCTGCCAAGTTGTTTCGGGAGAGGATATCTTCCTTCAACACATTATTAACCTTAATGCTTTTTGGTCTGAGTATGAGGGCCTGGGATAGGGCATTAGGGAGGCGGTGCTGGGACCATCAGGCCACAGGCTACCACCACCTAGTGGTCAGTTCAGGAAGTGTAAGTAGGAAGGAGTATCACCAAAAGGTCTAGAAAGTGGGAAAAAGGAAAGGGCAAACATTTATTGAGCAATTGCCATGGAGCAGGCCACTGAAATAGAATATGGAAGCCGGGCAGTGGTGGCACACACCTTTAATCCCAGCACTCAAGAAGCAGAGGCAGATGGATCTCTGTGAGTTCTAGTCTACATAGTGGGTTCCAGGGCAGTCAGAACTATATAGTGAGACTCTGTCACAAAAAAAAACAAAAAACAAAACAAACAACAACAAAAACAAAACCCAAAGCAGAATGTGGATATCCCACTTCAGTCCCGCAGTCACTTTGTGGCAGAGGCGTTCTGTACAGTTTATAGAGACTCCAAGTGTCTATGCAGACCAGATTCCATCTCTTTACTTAACACTTCCTATGTATCCCAGCATGATGTCAGGCCTCTAAGATCAAGAGTTAAAAACGGGTCAATGAGGATGCTCCATAAGGTAACTAACAATTATAACCCAGACCTTCTATGTCTGCGATGGAGGTTTGCAGAGAGGGCCATGGGGACCAGGGAAGGATATGATTTCTAGCCAAGAGGTCGAGAAAAAGCAAGGCTCATGGTGTCATTTGATGTTGCAAGAGCGGGAGGGAGATGATAAGAAGAATGGGTGCTTTAGGCTGGAGACGGGCAAAGACATAGGGCCTGAGAAAATGATGGCTTAGCTGAATTCAAGGCTGGGGACTGGGGGGCGGGGAGACCTAGTGAATAAAGCCATGGGAAGGCAAATCACCAAGGACTCATTTAGCAATGAATGCAAAGGGCTTTGTTTTGTTTAAAACTTAGTTTTAAAAAAAGTTTTGTTTAAAACTTAATTAAGGGAACCAGATGAGAGACACTAAAGAGGTGGGATCAAAGATAGTAATGACTGGCCGGACAGTGGTAGTGATGTACGCCTTTAATTCCAGCACTCAGAGGCAGAGGCAGGCGGAGCTCTGAGTTCAAGGATATCCTGGTCTACAGAGCGAGTTCTAGGACAGTCACGGCTACACAGAGAAACTCTCTCCTAAAAAACAAGAACAGAGAACCTGATGAGTTGATCATGCCCCTTATATGTGGACTGAGAAAGCCGGATCTGAAAACAGCTCACATCAGAATGGTCTCAGACTCTGAGGGGTCAGCAGATGGCTCAGAGGGCAAGGATGCCTGCTGCCAAGTCTGATGACCTGAGGTGGATTTCTGGGTCCCCTGTGGTGGATGGGGAGAAGTGACTCCGGCAAGTCATCCTCTGGCCTCAACACGTGTGTCTTGGCATGCATGCATGCACAGAAATACATACAGATAAGTAAATGTAATATAGCTTCTAAAAGAATGCTCCCAGTATCTGACTGCATGTTGTAGCTTAGTACTAAACACTGTCGTACCTCCAGACTCAAGCCGTGTGGCTCTGCCACAGGGATTCACAGATTCATGGGACAGAAGTAGACTTCAGGGGTCATGTTATTTTTTTATTTTATTATTTTTTCAAAGATTTATTTATTTATGATGCAAATAAAATATAACAAAAGAGCTCAAAAGAAAAGAAAATAGGCAAGCAAAATATTGGTCTAAAGATGGACGGGTGTGTGGGCTATGTCAGAGATTTCTGTAATATGGTGACAAGCCCAATGACCAAAAAGCATATGAAAAGTGGTAACCGTCTTCTGTCATCAAAATCAGGCTGAGTATGGTGGTACAAGCCTTTAGTCCCACTAGGGAGACAGGAGCACTTGAATCTCTGTGATTTCGGTCAGCCTGGTCTACAGAGTGAGTTCCAGGCCAGCCAGGATACATAATAAGACTCTGTCTCTTTTGTTTTGTTTTGTTTTTTTCGAGACAGGGTTTCTCTGTAGCTTTATTTATGCATGTGCATTGCTCATGGAGGTCAGAAGAAGTGTAGGATCCTCTGGAGCTGGAGTTACAGAGAGTTGTGAGCTGCCATGTGGATATTAAGAATTGGACCCTGGTCCTCTGGAAAAACAGTCAGTGCTCCTAACTGCTGAACCATCTCTGCAGCCCTAGCAATTTTTATACAGTTAAGTATTCATCTACCCTATCAATGGTCCAACAGTTACACTTCCAGCTATTTATTTATAAAAGAGAAAATAAAACATGCGTTCACATAGACTTGACACAGAATAATCATAGTTTTCTGCCCAATAATCCTAAACTGGTTATCTTACTGTTGTTCATCATTCCATCATTTAAGAAAAGAAAAAGGGGCTGGAAAGATGGCTCAGAGATTAAGAGCACTGACTGCTCTTCCAGAGGTCCTGAGTTCAATTCCCAGCAACCACATAGTGGCTCACAGCCATCTATAATGAGATCTGGTGCCCTCTTCTGGCATGCAAGCATACATGGAAGGAATGTTGTATACATAATAAATAAATAAATCTTTTAAAAAAAGAAAAGGAAAGGAAAGAAAAAGATGAACTGTGGCAGCTGGATATGATGGAACATGGTGATAATTTCAGAATTTGGAAGACTGAGATAGGGAGTAGTGAGTTAGAGCGGACCTGAGGAGCTATACCGCAAGACCCCGTCTCAATAAAGCAGCACCCCCACATAGAAGGTGGGGAGTAGTGACTCACCCCTGTACCCCCAGAACTCAGGAGGCGGATGCTGGCCTGTAGAGTCGGGTCAGAATGGGCTATGGAGTGAGGTCCTGCTGAAAAAAAGAAAGCAAAGGAGCTAAAGAGACAGCTCACTTGGTTAAATGTTTGCCATGAAGATGAGTTTGGATCCCCAGAACCCACACAGAAGTTGGGCACATGCCTGTAACCCCAGTGTTGGAGAGAGAGAGAGACAGAGAGGTCACCGGAGCTTGCTGGCCAGTCAGCCGGTCCAGGCTCTATGAGAGCCCTATCTCAAAATATAAGATGGAAAGGGATGGACAAAGATACCTAGTGCTGACTCCCAGCCCCATGTGCCTGTGCTCTTAGATACATACATGCACACACGGGCACACAAACTAAAGACAGACTTTGGTTTTTATAATGGAATGCTGCCTGAAAAGAAAAATGAGTCAGGCAGTGGTGGCGCGCACCTTTAATCCCAGCACTCGGGAGGCAGAGGCAGGCGGATCTCTGTGAGTTCTAAGCCAGCCTGGTCTACAAGAGCTAGTTCCAGGACAGGCACCAAAGCTACAGAGAAACCCTGTCTCGAAAAACCAAACCAAACCAAAACAAGAACAGAAAATGAACTACGGATGCATACAACAACACGCACGAATCTCAAAACACACTGAATAAAAGATATCAGGCACACATCCTCTGTTTAGTTCATGTATCTGAATTCTAATAACTCAGAAAGTTGGCTCCCTTGGAGGAGTGAGAACGCTAGGTAAGGACTCTGCCACCAAACTGTCCCCTGTGATTTACGTCTTCCCAGGACTCTATGTCTTACAACCACCACTTTTAAGTGCAGTAATTTGAATCCATGTGGCCTGGCTGCGAAAGCCACTGTGAACCAGTGAACACATCATATCAGTACAGCCTCGTGTATGAATAAGATCACACAACAGTAGTAGAACATGCAAAAAGCTAGAAGAACAAGAAAGAGAGACTGTAGGAAGAGCCAGATGGCTCCGGGTGTGAAGGATCTGGGTTCTACTCCTGGGACCCACATCATGGAAGAAAAGAACAGACTCCCGAAAGTTGCACATGTGTTTCTCTCCCAACATACATACACACACTCAACAAATAAATAAAATCTAAAACAAAATTGACTGGGTGTGGTAGAGCACACCTTTAGTCCCAGCACTCAGGAGGCAGAGCCAGGTAGATCTCTGGAAGTTGGAGGCCATTCTGGTCTACAGAGTGAGTTCCAGGACAGCCAAATCAACATAGTGAGAAACGAAACAAAACAAAAATTTAAAAAATTCTAATTGAAGACATTATCAGAGATTTGGGGAAAAAAGAGGGATAGTATAGTGAAAACCAGGTTGGAAGCTCACTTTATTTTATTTTTTATTTTTATTTTCAAGACAGAGTTTGTGTAACATTGCTGGCTGTCTGGGAACTCACTTTGTAGACCAGGCTGGTCTTGAACTCAGAGATCCACATGCCTCTGCCTCCTGAGTGCTGGGATCAAAGGCGTGCACCACCACTGCCTAGTGGAAGCTCACTTTAAAGTGGCTTGGCTAGGCTGGAGCTCAGTGACAGGTACTCAAAGTCCTGGGTTTAGTTCTCTGCACTAGGGATGATGTGGCGGTTTGAATGAGAATGGCCCCATAGACTCTTTGATTGTTTGATTGATAGAACTGTCTGGGTCAAAAATAGGAGGTATGGCCTTGTTAAAGGAGGTGTATGGCTGGGGTGGGCACTGAGGTTTCATACATCACACTGTTCTCTATGCCTTGTGGCTGTGTCTCAAGACGTGAAGTCTCAGATACTGCTCCAGTGCCATGCTTGCTTGTCCACGAGCCATGCTCCCACAGATGGTTATAGGCTCACCCTCTAAAACTGTTAAGTCCAGTAAACTTTTTTTTCTTCTAAGTTGCCTTGGTCATGATGTCTCTTCACAAAAAAGAGAAAAGTAAGACAAAAGCTGGGGTCAGGAGTGGGTCATTGCTGTAACAGGCCTGACAATGCTGGGTTTCGGAGGAACTTGGAAGACTTTGGGACTTTGGACTTGAAAAGTGAAAGCAGGTCTTAATTGGGCTATCTTAGGAGTTTGGAAGACAGTGGTGCTGAGAGCCATGGGAACTATGGAGACCCAGCTCGAGAGATTTCAGAGGGGATCAAGAGTAGCAGTTGGACTAGAGGCTGTTCCCATGCTGTGCATGCACAAAGCTTGTGGCGGCTACTTTCCGCTCTCTTCCTAACATCTGCCTGGGGCTAAACTGTAATGTTTTAGACTAGTTTCCTTGGCAGAAGAGATACAAAGACAGTGACTCCGCTGCTGAGTTATTTAGTGATCACTCTTACGCAAGTCTGCAACAAGAAGGAGCAAACGGGGCGAGAAGAAATACAAAATGCACAGTTTGGAGAGAGAAGGAAATTGAACGCTGGATGATGATTTGCGGTGAAGGAGATAAGGAGGAATGGAAGTATGGGCGCCACCCAGCTAATCTTGCAATTTGTGAACAGAAAAGGCTTGCGGAATTACCTTTTCCTAAAGAGAATCAACAAATCAAAGCTTATGCAAATGTAATTCAAGGAGGGGCCAGGTGCCACCCCAAGCTAGCAGCTGTGGGTCCCGTGGTTCTGGTTTTAGTGGCATCAAGGATACAGAAATAAAGGGATTGTGGAATCTTCCTCCACAGTTCAGAAAGCTGCTGTGGCCAGGCATGTGGTAGGGGAGTCCCTGCACTGAGGGCCAGGGGGACCATTTTATGAAACTGTGAAAGAAAAGCCAGGATTGGATTGGAGACTCCAAGTTGCTGGCCATGCCAGAGTCCTGGGATACCTGCCAAGGAGAGCTGCACACAGCGGGTGGGACCAGCCTAAGGGGAAGAAGGGGCTGCAGTCAGCAAAGATGGAAGGGCAGGGCCATCAGACATGGAGCTGCAGGATTTGGAGTTTGCCCTGCTGGCTTTTGGTCTTGCTTTGGCCGAGTATTTCCTCACTGTGCTCCTCTTCCTCGCTTTTGGAAATGTAATGCATTTTCTGTGCCATTGTGTGTCAGAAGTATATGATTGGCTTTTTTATTTTGATTTTACAGGGATTTAGAATTAAGATATTGTGTGAATCTCAGAGGAGACGTTGGACTTTTAAAGAAAGACTATGGGGACTTTTGAAGTTGTACTAAATGCATTTTGTATGATGATATGGCCATAAGCCTATGGGGGCCAGGGAGTGAAATATGGACAGGTAAGAAGAACAGTTAGACATGGGCATTGAACTAAGACAGGTCATGACTAACTGTTGATGCTCCAGGAGTCTCATTGATATAAAGACGGGGGTTCATTCTTTTTTTTTTTTTTTTAAATATTTCTTATGGTTTAGTTAACTTTATTTTATGTGCATTGGTGTGAAGGTATCAGATCCCCTGGAACTGGATCTTCAGACAGTTGTGAGCTGCCATGTGGGTGCTTGGAATTGAACCTAGGTCCTCTGGAAGAGCAGTCAGTGCTCTTAACTGCTGAGCCATCTCTCCAGCCCTGGGGACTCATTCTTTACACCTAGAAGAGCATATGTAATGTGGGCCCGACACTTTCATTGACTTGGGGGGAACAGTAGACAGCTGGTAGTGTAATGAGGTGCAAAGGGAAGATGTCAAATGTGAAGAACTTTCCCAAGGAGCTTGACTGCACAGGCAGAGAGAGAAAGGCAAGACTCTAATTAGAGGGCTGGAATTTCCTTGCAGAGGGTTAATCTTGACCACAGCTGGCTCTCTCCAGAGCTGCTTGGCTTTGCCCACCCACCAAGACTGACTGCAACTTGTGAAGGTCTGCTGGCCACAATAAGTCACAGCTCAAGGGTTCTTTTCGGAACCCTGAGCTCAGCTGATCCCACCATTGCTCACATCCTGTGGTCCTTGGCAGGCCCGATGTCCACCCTTCTGCTCTAAGCTTCCTCTTCCTAACCACAGGGCACTCCTTCCCAGCCCCTTTCTTGTGCAAAGCCCTGGCCACTCTGCCATTCTGCTTGTTTGAAGCTAGGTGTTTCCCTGAGGGCATGCTTCCTTTAGTGAGATCTCAGTTCTTCCAAGTGAGCATGGAGAGGTTGTTATCATAGGCTCTGTGTTTCCTGTATCTTCTGTAGCTCCATCAAGGATGTATTTAGTAACAAGTAACAGAACGCCTGGTTAGAGCAGACTGAACAATATATCTTTCCAGAGCAGCTGTGGGTAAGGTAACTGGGCACTCAGCCTGAAAACTTGAGTTCTAGCCTCAGCCACCCACAAGGTGCAAGAAGAGAAGTGATTCCCACAGTTATCCCGACCCCTGCATCTGTGTGTGCACAGACACACGTGCACAGTACACACACATACGCATGCACACACATTCCCATGCGCACACACACACACAGGCACACACACATTCCCATGCACACACATTCCCATGCACACACACAGACATACACACACAGACACACATGCGTGCATATGTGCACACACATACACATGCATGCAGGCGCGACATTAATATACAAAGCGAAGCATTCTGTGGCAGGTCCAGGCTGGGTTACTCGTCACCTTTTCACACTGACACATGACTCTCAGTGACTGGAGAGATGGTTCCGTCAGTGCATGGTTCCAGCTATCCCAGTTGCCCCAAGTGGGCACGGCACCAAAGATGGATATCATCTTTCCCAGGGAGCCTTTTAATTGGCTAGGATTGGTCACTGACCAGGGGAATGTAAGTACCTTGATTGGCTAGACCAATTAGAGGCATCCCAGGAGCACCTGGAAGGGGAGTACCCATAAGAGTCTGGACTTTGCTAGCTGGAGAGAAGGGCTTGGACTCTGAGCAGGCACGATTAGTGATTGCCTGAGAAATTTATGACTGTGTGTCCCTGCTGGGAGCGCCTGTGACACCATGTCCTCATCAGAACTGCAGCCCTGGTTACCTTGTACCCTCACAGTCTGCTAACTCGTCTGAGTCCTCATGGGTGGAGCATAAACACTCAACAGATGTTTCAGCCCCCCGTCTGGAGGAGCTGCAGGGCTGAACTTGACGGATAGCAACTTGACTTTGTTTCTCTAAAGGTGGGAACTCTGAACATGACTATATGCTGAGAATATAGAACTTAAATGATGAAAGAGCCAAAGGCTGGAGACTAGGGGCTCTAAGGGATCATGAGGGGGAAGGAACAAGTGCCTGCTAAGACAGAAAGCAGGGCCATGATGGATTCGGCAGTGGCACACAAGCAATCCCAGCCCCAGCCCCCAGAGTGAGGAGGAGTGGAGCCAGCCTGGGCTACACAGTAAGGCCATTTCACAAACAAAACAGTGACGAAAATAAAGCAGGGGCCTTAAGCATGTACCTTGGGCCCGATAGGGGCCACCTCCGGGAGCCGTCATTGCTGATGCTCCTGTCTTTGACAGGAGCAGCCGGGACACCGGAGAAGCTCCTAACAGATGACTAATTAATCGAATTAGTAGATTAATCTAACTAATGATGACTTGCTGTCAAAGTGAGTGGAGATTTGAACACCCTTGTGACATCCTAAGAGTCAGAGGTCAAAGGGCACCCAGTAACTTCCTTTCCTGTGACTTAATCTCATCCCTTAACACCCCCACAAATCCCAGGCCACTACCCAGTGCTCCCTAGCTGTCCTGTCTGTGAAATGAATTCAGTTCCCTAGTTCCCTCAGTCAAGCCATTGATAAGGTTAGTGTTTTTTATTGTTCAGGAAGTGGTCACCTGACTAGTATTACTGATGTTCATTGGGTCAAGCCATGGGTTTATTGGGGTGGGTGGTCTTTCTAACCACTGCTAAGAAGTTAAGAGCTGGGTAAACATAAGAGAGTCCTAGCTACACCTGGAGTCTTGGCTGGTTTGGGAGATGAGACTGGCACAACCCCGGGAGAGAAGGACTTCTGGGGACAATTCAGAATGATCACCCCTCTCCTGGATAATGGCATGGGAGTAAAGGCCAGAGGCTCTGATCTCTCTGGAGGATGCCTACACAAAGCTGGGTACCACTACTGTGGCTTGTTGTTAGACAGGGTTTCCAGGGCCAGAGGAGGATTTAGGGATGTGGGGCAGGGAGTGGGGGATGGAGAAGTGTCTTAGGGTTACTGTTGCTGCCATGAAACCCTATGTCAGTTAGGGAGGGAAGGGTTGGCTGGTTTGTTTGGCTTACACTTCATACCAGTGTTCATCACGGAAGGAAGTCAGGACAGGAACTCAAACAGGGCAGGAACCTGGTGGCAGGAGCTGATGCAGAGGCCATGGAGGGGTGCTGCTTACTGGCTTGCTCCTCAGATCTTCTCAGCCTGCTTTCCTATAGAAGCTAGAACCACCATCCCAGGAATGGTACCCCCACAATGGGCTGGGCTCTCCCCCATCAATTACGAATTAAGAAAATGTCCTATAGGCTTGCCCACAGCCTGGTCTTATGGCGGCATTGTCTTAATTAAGGCTCCCTCCTCTCAGATGACTATAGCTTGTTTCAAGTTGACATAAACTGTCCAACACAGTGAGCTAAGGCCACCTCAGGCTACACAGGCCCTTTCTTTTTTGAGATTAAGATCTTGGTATTAAATCCTTTGCTGGAATCCAGTGAGTAGGCTTGTGTTGTAAGTAATGAGTTTGTTTACACATATTAAACCACGACTTGACCTGCGGGCTGATGTCATAGGCGGAGAAAGCATATTGCCACCAGATCAGGCCCAGGGGCATTGATGAGCCGGCAGTAATAGGCGGTAAAGGTATCAGTGAGAAAATGCCAATATAATCTTTTGCCCAGGAACCATGCCCAGTGTCATGAGCTAATCTGGGTTTCCCATGGTCGCCCATGAGGCAACTTTTCCATCTCCACTGCCGGGGAGGGTGTCTGTCAGAGTGCGGCTTCTCTGTCTGGTCTTCATTGGCTTCCTGAGTGTCATTCCCCAGGTCTGCCAGAGTTGGTGCACGGAAAACTTGGATGAGCTGAGTCAGCTTTGAAATGTCATTACTCACTACGCCTCCCAGAGGAGCAATGTGCTCATCTAGCGCACACTCCATGCCGTGTGAGCCGTCGGTCATCAGCTAAATGTCCCTTACATCTTCAGGCACCACACAACTGCCTTCTTGTTGCCGTGAAGAAATCAGACAATAGTCAGCTCAGCTCACAGCTTCTCTATTATGGTCACCTGTCACACCTGGGAAAGGCTCCAGGCTGCAGGCATCAGCTTCCTAAGGTGGGGCTTGCTGCCACCTTGCAGTTGGAGCCGTACCCCCTCCAGGCCTCACATCCCTGCTCCTTGATCGCAGGACACAGGACAGCATCTCAGTGATAGACTTACCTCTTAGATAAGAGAGTCCACGTGAACCCTTTAGCCCAGGGTGCAGAACCTAAGAAACACTGAATGAATGGCAGCCCCTGGTGCTTACCCACAAAGACCTGCGCTGTCTGTCCCAGCTGCTCTATGGTGTGATGATGATGCATGTTGTCATGAGCTGCCATCCTCCTCCAGCTTAGACTCTAAGCAGAGGAAGAAAGATGTGCCCATAACATAGTTTTTTTTTTTAAAAAAAAAAAAAAGAGGGGCTGGAGAGATGGCTCAGAGGTTAAGAGCATTGCCTGCTCTTCCAAAGGTCCTGAGTTCAATTCCCAGCAACCACATGGTGGCTCACAACCATCTGTAGAGGGGTCTGGTGCCCTCTTCTGGCCTGCAGGCATACACACAGAATATTGTATACATAATAAATAAGTAAATAAGTAAATAAATATTAAAAAAAAAAAAAAAAAAGACTGATTTAATATGTATGCAGTACTCCTGCACGCATTCCTGCCAGAAGAGGGCACCAGATCTCATTTCAGATGGGTGTGAGCCATCATGAGGTTGCTGGAATTGAACTAAGGACCTCGGGAAGAACAGTCAGTGCTGTTAACCTCTGAGTCATCTCTCCAGCGACCCCTCCCTGCAACCCAGTAACATAGTTCTAAAAGCAGTGCAGAGTGATACGTAATGGCCGCCAACATCCAAAGGATCTTTTAAACTCTAAAGCCTGAAAATCTATCTATCTATCTATCTATCTATCTATCTATCTATCTATCTATCTATCTATCTCTACCTACCTATCTACTTACTTATTTAATTTTGTGTGTGTGTGTGTGTGTGAGAGAGAGAGAGAGAGAGAGAGAGAGAGAGAGAGAGAGAGAGAAGAGAAAGAATGCACATTGGCGCATGTGATTGTGCAGGTCAGAGGACAATATTTGGTTCTTTCCTTCTACCTTTAAAGGCAGAGTCTTCTTTTCTCTGCTGGACTAAGAGCTTCTGGGTGACGCTCCTGTCACACCCCCGTCTTGCTGCAGGAGTTCTGGGGTTACAGATGTCATCAAGTTTCTGCGGGAGAGGGGACAAGGTCTCACAGTGCAATCCTGGCTGGCCTGGAACTCAGTACGCAGGCCTACCTGCCCTCTGCCTCCTGAGTGCTGGGACTGACAGCCATGTGCCTCACCACACCAGCAAAACCTGGCTTTTTTACTCGGGTTCCAAGTATGGAACTCAGGTCAGTCAGGCTTGTGTAGCAAGCTCTTTGGTTCACTGAGCCATCTTATATCCTTTTTGCTGGTTTGTTTTAAAAAAAAACACAACCTGCACTAGGAAGTAGTGGGAACCATATACGCACACAAAATGGGAACAAGAGTTCACTGAACAATATGTCTTACTTTCTATTGCCATAACAAGGCGCCATGACCAGGACAACTTGTAAAAAAAAAAAAAAAAAAAAAAAGACATTTAATTTGGGGCTCTTTGTTCCAGACAATTAGGCCGTGACCATCAAGCAGGGATTGTGGCAGTAGGCAGGCAGGCATGGCCTGGAGCCTTAACTGAGGGCTCACATCTGGAGACAGCAACCCTGAGGCAGAGAGAGCACCGGCTTTTCTTTTTGTTTTTAAAAAATTTTTTTAAAAATATTTTTTTAGCAGGGCATGGTAGTACATGCCTTTAATCCCAACACTCAGGAGGCAGAAACAGGTGGATCTCTGTGAGTTCAAGTCCAGCTTGGTCTACAAAACAAGTTTTGAGTTCCAGGACAGCCAAAGCTATTACACAGAAAATTCTTGTCTCGAAAACACACACACACACACACCTCTCTTTGGGGCATTTATTTTTATGATTTTATTATGTATGGATATTGTGTCTGCATGAGGGTGTGTGTACATGAATACAGGTACCCTTGGAAGCATTAGATTCCTCTGGATATATGTTCACTTTTGTTTTTTGTTTTTTTGTGTTTTTTTTTTTTTTTTGAGAAAGAATCTCTCTATATAGCCACGCTGTCCTAGAACTCTCTATGTAGACCAAGCTGATCTTGAATTCATAGAGATCCTCTGCCTCTGCCTCCAAAGTGCTGAGATTAAAGGCGTGTGCCACCATGCCCAGGTACTTACTGATATTTTATTGTTGACAGTGATTTCTGTCCCGCCCAGTCCCGCAGTGTTCAGTACCAAAGAAACATACAGAGGCTTACATTAATTATAAACTGGTTGGCCTATTAGCTCAGGGTTCTAATTAACTCTTACACCCTACATTAACCCATAATTCTTGTCTGTGTTAGCCACATGGCTTGGTACCTTTATCAGTGGGGTGTTCTCATCTTGCTTCCTCTGCATCTGGGTGATGACTGCAGACTGAGCCTTTGCTTTTCCCAGAATTCTCCTGTTCTGGCTGCCCTGCCTATACTTTCTGCCTGGCTACTGGACAATCAGCATTTTATTAAAGCAATACAAGTGACAAGTCTTTACAGGGTACAAGACCATTGTCCCACAGCATTTTATATTCTATTTTATTTATTAATTTTTATTTATTTTTTATTTTATTTTATGTGTGTGGCTATTTTGCCTGAACATATGTGTTTGTACCGCACATGTGCCTGGTGCCCTTGGAGGATAAAAGAGGGGTATCAAATCCCCTGGAACTGGAGTTTTACAGACAGTTGTGAGGTGCCACATGGGTGCTGAGAGTTGAACCCAGGTCCTCGGGAAGAGCTGCTAGTGCTCTTAACCACTGAGTTATGTCTCCAACCCCTTCTATCCCATTTTATTTTTTAAAAATAGTCAAGATACTATTACAGGATGAACTGTGTTCCTTGGAAAATTAATAATGTCCTTTACAGTCCTCAGAAAGAGCCAACTAGTCAATACCTGAATCTTGGGATTTTAGCTTTCAACACCATGAGTCAAATTTCTGTCTTAAGCCACCCAGCTTGGGGTGTTTTATTATACCAGCCTAAAAAAACTAATACACCCACTGGATGGCTTTTGTGACTCAGTCTTGCATTGTAATCTGGTTCTCATACCATAAAGTTGGTTTTTTTTTTCCCTCGAATGCTTTCTCTCATGCAATCTTCGCAGTTGCTGGGTGGGATGCGGGGCCCGGAGGGAAGGCAAGGCAATGAGGTGTCAGGCAGGCGGTGTCATTAACCACAGCTGGCCTGACCCTACAATTATACAACCTAAAATGAGTCGAGCCCTCCTCCCCTCGCTGTATTCAGGCCCCACTGAAGCTGCAGCTACTCTGGCCTCTCTGCCTGTCCTTGGACGGGGACCTCCTGAGATCTTCAAATGGCAGGACCTGGCTTCCACTACCATCTGCGGACAGTCATATGTGCGGTGGACACCTGGAAGCACATATTAGGCATGTGTGCCGTGAGCTCACCTGAACTCAGACCTCGGGGTAAATATTACCTGCTGGACCAGTCTCTGGACAGACACTCCTGCCTGATCTCCACCCCTGCTCTCAGACCTAAGACGTTCATAAAGATACAGATGCCTCTTCTAGGCTCTGTCTTGGAGGCAATTGTATTACCCTCCCCCAATCCAGAAACCTCTGGGTAAGATGGAGAACCATCTGCTTTCCTAACCCGATGTTTATTCTGAACCATAAAAACAGTGTCTGGGACTGCAGAGGTAGAGGTAGCGCTGTGGTTATGAGCTCTGGCTGCTCTTTCAGAGGACCTGGGTTTGATTACCAAGACCCACGTTGGTAGCACACATCGATTTGCAACTCCAGTTCCAGGGGATGCGAGGCTTCCTCTAGCGTCTGAGAGTACTAAACTAGACGTGGC
The DNA here is from genome assembly GCF_950005125.1 of Chionomys nivalis. NCBI lineage: Eukaryota > Metazoa > Chordata > Mammalia > Rodentia > Cricetidae > Chionomys > Chionomys nivalis. The sequence continues at coordinate 29,297,682 of NC_080110.1, read as the reverse complement.
ACACACACATGCAGACGATATATCCACACACATTAAAGACAATCAAATAGTATGTGTTGGACTGTAGATGTGGCTCACTTGGTAGAATGCTTGCCTGGCATGCAAAAAGCCCTGGGTTCAATCCTTTTTTTTTGTTTGCTTTTTTTTTGTTTTTTCAAGACAGGGTTTCTCTGTGGTTTTGGAGCCTGTCCTGGAACTAGCTCTTGTAGACCAGGCTGGTCTCGAACTCACAGAGATCCGCCTGCTTCTGCCTCCCCTGGGTTCAATTCTTAGCACCACATGAACCCAAGCCCAGCACTTGGGAGGTAGAGGCAGGAGGATGCAGTTCAAGTTTGCCCTTGGCTAAGTAGCAATTTCAAGGCCAGTCTGGGCTAAGGAGTCCTTGTCTCATCAACAACATCAAGTGCATATATCCAAACAAATAATTAAGCAACAACAACCAAAGTACTAGTGCCTGCTGTTTACAATAGGTCAGCGTTGCTCCAAGTATTTTATTCTCAACTGCAGGGGCTACGTTACCCTTGTGGGCTCCATTTTGCAGATAATAAAACAGCCAGTTTTTCAGTTAGCACGTTTGGCAGGGCTTGAACACAAAGAGCCCCTGCTCAGAATTCACGACTATGCTGGATGTACAGTTTGTTCCTACCATTTGCAGACTCGTCGGGTCTATGTATGCGCTGTGCCCAGTGCCCGTGAATGTGCAGGGAAGGATCAGTTTCGTCACCAGGGGGCAGCATAAGACTGGCTTTGGCTCTTCAGCCCAGCCCTGAAAGGCAACAGGAGAGCCAAAAATTCTAAGTTGACACAGCCGCTCTCAGACACCATCCTTCCACACACTCCTTGACGGTCAGGTTTGGGTCCCTTGTTATCCTCCTCCAGCAAAAACTACGGAACAATCCTCTAGTTATGATGGTGACTCAGAAGCTGAGCAAGGTGCGTGTGTGTGTGTATGTGTGTGTGCACGCGCGCGCGTTTGTGAGTGTGTGTGACTCTAAGTGGCCCTGACTGATGATATGTGTTTGAACATGCCGCTACATGTGTGAACATGTACGTGTGTATGTGTGTGTGTGTGTGTGGTCTTGTGGCTAGGGAAATTGTACATGTTTGTTTTGGGGTGTGTCTCAGTGTTTACCCCAGATACACACAGGAACTTTGCTAAGGTTGCAGAGCGTATTCACACTCCAACTTGGCCCCCTAGGAATCTTCTGGCAGCCCTCAGTGGCAGCTAGGGCCTGAGGCAGGGTACCCCGTGCGGATCCCTTGTCCTCCAAGTGCCTCTGGGAGTCTTCCAGAATTCTGAGCTAAGGGTTCCCCTCCCCCACTTCCTCCGTACAGCGTCACGGGACCTCTAAGGCGTTCCCGCCTAGGAAGGAGGTGAACTTAGTTCTTCGGGGCCTCAGGCTCCGGGCTGCTTCTCAGGGTCCTCCACTGGAGGGAGCGCCCAGCCCAGTGGGACCAGATGCCCAGTCCCCAGGGGCCCCAAACTCTGACCCGGAGAAAGTTTGTGTGGTAGCTAGGCAGTTTAGGGTGGCACGCCTCTCCCAGCTATTAGGTGACTCTCCAGAGGAAAAAATGGATCACTGTTCAGGGGGCTAGAGTACGTGAAGGTCAGCCTCCTACCAGAGTGACTCAGTGGAACCCCAGCTATGCCCTCCCCACTACGTGCTTCCCCACCGGGCACCGGGAGGCATACATGTTCACCCCACTTTCTTCCTCTTCCTCCTCCAGCCCACTTTCTCTTCTCTGTGTCGTCAGAGCTCCAGGGAGGGACCTGGGCAGGCAGAGAAGCCGGAAACAGCAGGCCGGGGCAGCCAGGGTTTACAGTGAAGAGGAAGGCCGGGATCCGAGTGCCTGCGTGCGTGTGTTTGTGTGTGTACACATTGAGTTTTTAGGGCCAGCCCAGGACCCGCTGGACAGCGCTACAGATCCATGGGGCCTGGCAGTGCCCGCTGAGAGAGGGAGAAGATAGCAGAGGGGCTGCCAAGGTGAGGGGGATGTCTGCGGGCGAGGAAGGTGGGGGGACCTTTGACTAAACGTGAGGGATGGATTTTCGGGGCCTCTCGGGATCCTCCCCTGGGCGGGGCGCTTGGTCCCCTGGAAATTGTTTGCTGGTGTTAGTAGCTGGTAGCACCGGGTTCCGGCAGTTTCCAACTTTCGAAGGACTCGGGTGGGTACAGGCCTTCACACTCCCCTCCCCAGCGCGTCACGTCACTTTCCCCAACGCTCAGCCCTGCACCTCCTGAGACGTGGAAAGTCGCGGAGCAGAGGGGAAGGAGGGCCTTCTGGGTGGGGGGTAACGTGGCTGCCCCTCCCTAGAAGTTGATGCTCCTGGGCCCCGAGCCTGTTCAAGCCCTAGCTGCTGCCCGCTAAAGGTTCCTGTTCAGGGTGTGGCTGGAGGATGAGCGAGACCCAGATGCAGACCTCATGGTGCCCCAGAGGAGGGGGAATTTCCCCCTCACACGGCTCGCTTGGCTGCAGAAAACACTGAGATTTCCCCGTGGGAGGGCGGCCGGCCGGGGGTTAACCCTCCTCGTGCTGACCTGGCTCCACCTCCTCGCGCCCTTTCCCGCCCCCACTGCCACCGCCACCGCCATATACACACATTGGGCAACTCAGAGAAAACCTTGACTTTTGCCATTGGGGTTCCACGGTCGGCGGACTCGGAATGCAGGGGAAGAGGAGATAGGGAAGAACTTGGGCTACCAAGCTTATGATGAAGCTTCTGGGCGGCCGGGCTTCCCCTACCGCGGAGGGGGGAGGGGCTGGAAGGGAACGCTGGCCCCGCCTCTTGCAGTGTGGCTCCGCCTTCCTTCCTTCCCTCAGTAGGGGACTGAACGCAAACGGTGTCAGTGGCCAGGCCCGACCTGTAGACCCTGTACCGTTACTGGGTGCGCAGGGGAGAAACATGGCTACATGGTGTCTGGGGAGGGAGGAGGGTGAGTCTTGAGTCAATCTGCAAGGGTATTTAGAGGAAATGGGAGCTGTTTGTGGCTTAGAGGTCCCCAGTCCCCAGGAGGATAAGGATTGGGCCAAAGGTCTGGAATCAGAGCACTCCAGAAACTGGGAAGAAGACAGAATTCTTCCTTGATATGAGAAGAAGCTGAATGGTATTATACCTCAGGATGCCCCACCCAAAGGGGTAGACTGTTTTAGAACAGAAAGTCTCTGGTGGAGGACCCTGAGCGGTGGTGAGGGCTCTTGGAGTCAGAGGGAGAGAGAGAAACAAGATGTTTAGGGGTAGCAGTGTCCTGAGAAGGGGCCTCTTTGTCTTCCATCTGGGAGCCCTGGGGGAGTTGAGAGGCTCAAACAGCAGGGGGACTTGGGGACACCCAGGGAGTTTCCATCCCTCTTCCTCCTCCTCTTCCTCTCTGAGAGGACACTATGAGAAATGCGAACTGAGAGCCCCCTGGGAAACCACTGTTCTACCCAGCCCACTCTGAGGCCCCTGGGAAAGTAGGGAGCTAGCTCTCTCTGCCTGCGCCCACCTCCTCTCTCCCTTTTCTCTCCTCTTCCTTTGGTTTTTGGTTCTCTGGTTGCCCAACTCTTTCCTCCAGGTCGGCCAACCCTGCTGTTTCTCCACTCTCCCCCTTTCTGTTCCCCTTCCCATTCTTCCTACCCTCTCTATTTCCTTGAGGTGATTGGGCTCCTGAGCCGGAAGGAATTCTAAGAGCACAGTATAGTGATTGATTCTTACGGAGATCCTGAGCCCAATTACCAGCTCCTTGCCCAGTGGCCTTGGTCAAGTTGAATAACCTCCTGAGCCTTAGTTTCTTCATCTAGGAAAAGGGGTAATTTCACACTTTAAAATAGGGCTGGAGAGATGGCTCAGTAGTTAAGAGCGTTGGCTGCTCTCCCCAAGGACCTGAGTTTGATTCAGGCATACATGGCAGCTCACAGCTGTGTATAACTCCAGTTCCAGATGATACATACGTGCAGGCAAAACTCCCATTAACATTAGATAATATAAAACTAAAACAATTGTTGGAAGGGGACAGTGATGTAGCTCAGGGATAGAGCATTTGTGTAGCATGCATGAGGCCCTGAGCTTCTTTCCTAACACACGCGCACGTGCGTACATGTGTTTGCACACACACACACACGTGTAGTTATGAGGTTCCAATGAGCTAATGTGTTGAGTATGATGTATCTATGGAATAGTGCATAATAAATATTAGACATTACTGCTCTACCATCATCGTCATTATCAAGCTTGGTGATTTTTGCAGTGTTGGGCATTGAACTTTCAGACATTTTACAAATGCTAGGCAGGCGTCTTCCCATGACAGTGTCTTTCAGGTTGCTTCCTAGGATCTTAAAATTTTGAAAGTTTTCCATGGGCCCCTTTGGGGTCGGGAGGAAGGGCGAAAGGGAGAGGACCCAGTGGACTTGCTGCTGTCCACACTTGCCTTCGGCCAGGCTTTGCACCCCTCCCTCCCTAGGGGTTTGCTCTCCGTGGTTTTAGTTACCTGCAGTAAGCCACACTCTGAGAATATGAAATGGAAAATACCAGAAAAAGCAGTTCGTGACTTTTAAACAACTTTTATTATAGTATGCTGTAAGTTTATTCTATTGCTGCTGTTAATTTCTTTATCCAACTTATGTATTAAACTTTGTGTAGATATATATGGGAGAAAATATAATAGATACAAGAGTAGATGTTACATGCTATTTTAGGCCCTATCATGGTCTCGCGTATCCAGATGATGTCTTGAAGTGTCTCTTCCGGACACTAGTGTCACATGGATTAAAAACTAGGAGTCAAGTGCAGTGGTGCATGTCAGTAGCCCTAGCAATTGGGATGTGGAGACCAGAGGATCTTATGGCGCACACCTTTACCCCAGCACCCAGGAGGCAGTGGCCAGCAGATTTCTCTGGGTTTGAGGCCAGCCTGGCCTACATAGGAGGGTCCTCTGATGTACTCAGATCACTTGCCTAGCACATACAAGGCCCCGAGTTTGCTCACAGCACCCCTAGAATCAAAATTGTTTAGCGCTTTCAAATGTTTAGAAACAGCAAAGGCATGGGGGTGTGTGCCTGCAATCCCAGTACGTGAGGGGCCGAGGGGAAAGGGTTCCTTGAGCTCAGGCGCTCAAACAAACTGGTCCACAGAGCTAGATTTCTTACAACAAAAGTTTAGAAAGTGCTCTGTGCATTCAGCCCTCATATTTCGTGGCCAAGATCCTCAGGGTGTAGTCTTTTTACCGCCAGATCCAGAGCAGGTCCTGTCTTCCCTGAGTCTGCTCTTTCTCCTCTGTCTCGTGTGTTCTTGTCACCTCGCCCTTCTGGGTATATTTCTTCAGCTTGCCCATGTCTACCACGGAAAGTATTACCCTGTTTCAGGCATTGGTCAAGGGAGCCCATGGCTTAAGGTGCCCTGGCAGTGGGTATGACCAAATGACCGGAGAAGAAAAAGGCTGTTTGGGAAGAAGGATTGTGATGCCCCACGTCCTCACTCAACTCTAGGACTTGACCCTGAGAAACCAGAATGAATCTAAGCTCTGGAAAGATACACTGTTTTAGGCTCAGCAAAACTGAAGGAAGTTCTTGTCAGGACCATCCATGTGGAAGAGCTACGCTGAGTTTCTGGGGGCCTCTTTGAATGGCCTTGCTCTTCTCTCCCAGGCACCTTGCACACCCCAGATCATGTCTCTGTGGAGTCTGGTTTCCAAGATGTCCCCAGAAAAACTGCAACGACTCTACGTTGACTTTCCCCAACACCTTCGGCATCTTCTGGCTGAATGGCTGGAGAAGCAGCCCTGGTGAGTCCCTTATGTATCTTCCCTCTCTTCAGAGCCCTTCCTGATGGAATTCAGGACTGAGGACTCGTTAGTAATAGCCTAGCACAGAGTGGGAGCGGGAGGCATGGGGGACAGCTGCAGACAACTGTCTGGTGAGGATGGAGAGGGGAAAGAACCACTGGGTTCTTCGCTGTAGAATGGAGGCTCAGAAGCACCGAGGAAGCCCTGGCTTGAGATTGATGATGTCCCCACAGGGAGTTCCTGGTTGGTTCAGATGCCTTCTGCTACAACATGGCTAGTGCCCTGCTTTCAGCCACTGTCCAGCAACTTCAGACCTCTGCAGGGGAGCAGGGGAAAGGAAGCACCATTTTGCAGCACATCAGTACCCTGGAGGTAGGACAAGAGGGGAAGGGAAAAGGTTGGGGTGGGGTCAAGGTAGAGCTGGAGTGAGCGAGCACTGGGTAGAGGAAGAAAACTGCTTGCTTGGGAGATGTTGAAAGCAAATGGTACTCCTGTGGTTGGGCGCTAGCTGGTATGCAAGTCGGTTCTTAGAGCATGCAAATGTTTGATGCTTGAGAGTCTACAGTTATGGTCTCCGCCAGTGTATCCATGAATGGGGACAAGGAATTGGGGGAGGGCATGTATAAGAGTGAGGCTAACTGCTAATCCCTTTCAATTCTATAGAGCATCTATCAGAGGGACCCCCTGAAGCTGGTGGCCACCATCAGACAAATACTTCAAGGGGAGAAAAAAGCTGTTATAGAAGAGGTATTGTGATACCCCACTTCCCATTTGTATTAGTCGGGGTTCTCTGGAGGAAGAGAACTTACAGAATGAATATGTGTATTTGCATGCATGTATATATATATACATGTGCATATTTATATACATATAAATATGTATTGTGTATATATATACGGCTTATGGATTGTAGTCCAACTAGTTCAACAATGGCTGACTACCAATGGAAAGTTCAAGAATCTACTAGTTGTTCAGTCCATAAACTAGATGTCTCAGCTGGTCTTCAGTATACTCCGGAATCTTGAAGTAGACTCTAATGCCAGGGAAGGAGTGGACTGGCTAGGGAGATCAAGAGCACGCAGGCAAAGAGGGCAAGCTTCCTCCTTCCATGTCCTTTATGAGGGCTACCAGCAGGTATGGCTCAGATTAAAAGTGGGTCATCCCACCTCAAAAGATCTGGATTAAATGTGTATCTTTCCTAACATAAACACTTGGGAGGCAGTGACAGGCAATCTTGGAGTTTGAGGTCAGCCTGGTCTACAGAGTGAATTCCAACGGAGCTACACAGAAACCCCATCTGAAAAAGCTAAGAAAAAAAGAAAAAAGAAAGAAAGAAAGAAAGAAAGAAAGAAAGAAAGAAAGAAAGAAAGAAAGAAAAATCCTTCACGGGTGTACCTAGCCACTTGGGTTTTAGTTAATTCCAGATATAGTCAAATTGACAACCAAGACTAGCTATCACCCATTGTTAAATTGATACACAGTCATATCTCCTTAGGTCATGCTTCATTTCCAAATGAAAACAATAGCCCAGGTCATAATTATGCCTAACACAGTATAACTTTCCCACATACAACCACAAACACATTACATATTTAAAATAGGTGGCACTGTCCCTTGAGGGACATTCTTTTAATATCTCAAGCTTAAATATCATAACCACTGATATTATCACTCTCTCTCTCTCTCTCTCTTTTTGAGATGGGGGTTTCTTTGTGTAGCTCTGACTGTCCTGGAACTTGCTTTGTAGACCAGGCTGGCCTTGAACTCATAGAGATTAAAGGTGTACACCTCCACTGTCGGGCCTTATTTATTTATTTTTAATAATTTGTTTATTTTTATTTTGTATGCATTTGTGATTTACCTATATGTGTGTCTGTGTGACGGTGTCAGATCTCCTGGAACTGGAGTTACAGGCAGGTGTGAGCTACCATATGGGTGCTGGGAATTGAACCGGGGTCCTCTGGAAGAGCAGCCAGTGCTCTTAACCACTGAGCCATTTCTCCAGCCCCTTAGCTAATATTTATAACTACCTTCTCTACTACCCACTCTGTATTTCCTCCACCCTCTGCAAGCACCTCAGCAGGTCTTGGCTCTTCTCCTGTAGGAGTGACCCACACCTTCATTCCCAACAGGTCTGTGTCCTTGGTCACCCTGCCAGGATTAGGCTGTAGTTTCCCATTGACCTTAATCACAGGACATGGTAGCACCAAGAGATGCCCTGAAGGATTTCCTGCACTCCAGACATAATCTCTCTTACATCCACTGTGGAGAGGCAGTCCAGTTTTCCCCTGGTAATCCCCTCCGAACAGTTTTACTCCTGTTGACTTAGAGGTATCAGAAGCACAAAGTGACCAGGGGAAGTCTGAACTTCTGCTTCAATGGAATGTTTGTTATGTCTCCTGGCAGGAGCGCTCCCCCCCCCCCCATCTGGAACTAAGACTTCTAGGCCAGCAGAACTTAATGTTGCAGGAACAGGAAGCAAGAATGTGTCCAGTGGGTCACTAGGAGTGATAGTGGGTGAAATCACCCCCTTTTCACCCCTTGATTCCTGGACCCGTGGATTCTAGCCCAAGCCATGAAAACCTAGGAAGAATTTAAACTCAGAAAAGACTCCATGGTCTAGGCCCAGGATAACCTGGGGTTAGAGTGAACCCCAAACCAAGTTTAGAGAGACAGACCAAGGGTTAAAAAAGTAGTTCTGCCAGAAGAATGGTCTTACCCTAAGGAGGTCCGAGGAGGGGTAGATGGGGTGCAGAGGAATGGTCAGAGAGGCTTACCTCTTGGCATCTGCTCCTCCCATGCAGTTCCGCCACCTGCCGGTGCCCTTCCACCAGAAGCAGGAAGAACTCAAGTTTACCACAGCCCTAGGGAGGCTTCAGCACCGAGTAAGGGAGACCCGCCTTCTCCGAGAAACTCTGCAGCAAGGAACCAAGGCTGGACAAGGTGGGGTCCAAGGCCTGGATTCCGGAGGAGTTTGGGGAGGGTTGAGAAGTGATCTTTTCTTGGACCTCTGCCTTGCGTGAACCTCCATTCATCTTATCCCCCTGATTTCTGCCTCTGCTCTCAGTGTCTCTGCACAGCTTGATAGAAACTCCTGCCAATGGCACTGGCCCGAGGGAGGTGAGTAATGGACGGGCGGGAGGACACTGAGGTCCATGTGAGCTGGAAGGACCGAGTTGACAGACACGAACTGAATGTGGGAGGGGACCAGGAGAAGGTAACGTGCGGGCCTGGCTCAGGCTCCTTTCTGCTGTTAGGACCTGGCCACAATGCTGCAGGGGACTGTGGGGGACCTGGAGGCCACCCAGGCCCTGGTGCTGAAAAGGATTCAGATTTGGAAGCGGCAGCAGCAGCTGGCAGGGAATGGTACACCCTTTGAGGAGAGCCTCACAGGCCTGCAGAAAAGGTGAGGGCAGGGCTGCTGGGGTGGGAGCATGCTCAGGTGGGTACCATTGTCTCTGCAGGGTGGTACACAGGTGTGAGGGAAAGGGGACTGAGGACAGTGGCTTTGAAGTAGGCCAAGACCCACAGAAATCAGTTACTGTTCGCAGGAGGAACTGAACTCAAGACTTTGCGTGGTTGCTGTCCACAAAGATCCTTCACACGTAGCTCAGCTGAGGAGACACAAATAGAGAGTCTGCCATTATTTGTCTCTTCAGGTCCATGTCCAGAGGAGGGGGCTGGCTTGTATGTTTGTACATTTTGTTTTGGTTTTTTGAAACAGGGTTTCTCTGTGTAGTCCTGACTGTTCTGGAACTTGCTTTGTAGACCAGGCTGGCCTCAAACTCAGAGATCTGCCTGCCTCTACCTCCTGAGTGCTGGGATTAAAGGCGAGCGCCACCACCGCCTGGCTTATGTATGTTTGTTTTTAAGTGTAAGACAATGTCTTACACTGTAAGATGTCCTGGAAGTCACAATATAACCCAGGCTGACCTGGAACTCACTGCAACCCTCCTGCCTCAGCCTCCCGAGTACTGGAATTGTAAATTATAGCTGCTTAGTCACCGTGCCTGGCCTGGCTTGAGAGCCCCTTTTCCATTTGGTCTGTGGGGGTGGTGGCACATTGTTTTTTCCCCTAAAGGACTCAGTGCCTCAGGCACTGGAACTGTAGGAAGAGGCTGCTGGGCTCTCCACAGGGACTCTAGGTCTTGACAGTGGGCTCCTCGTGGAAGCCAAGATAGGTCCTAGAACCCCCCTGAGTCCACGTGCCTACTGCTCAGCCCAAGCCTGCTTTCACAATATCCTGTGTTCTCCTGGGTTTAAGCTGAAGAAAACAGCCTGAATTCTGCGCTCCCTGACACAGGTGTGAAAGCCTCGTGGAAATCTACTCCCAGCTGCAGCAGGAGGTGGGGGCAGCCAGTGGGGAGCTTGAGCCCAAGACCAGGGCGTCGCTGCTAAGCCGACTGGATGAAGTCCTGCGAGCTCTTGTGACCAGGTAGACACTAGAAGCCCCTGCTGTAAGCAGACGCCAGGAAATGAACGAGGCCACCTGAAGGGGACCAGGCCTAACTCTCTCCTCCTCACCCTTCCAGTTCTTTTCTGGTGGAGAAGCAGCCCCCTCAGGTTCTGAAGACACAAACTAAGTTCCAGGCTGGAGTTCGGTTCCTGCTGGGTATGCAGCTCCTGGGAACCTCAGCCAAGCCTCCCCTGGTCAGGGCTGACATGGTGACAGAGAAGCAGGCCAGAGAACTAAGCCTGCCACAGGGGCCTGGGACTGGAGTGTAAGTGAAGGCTGGCCTTGGTTGGAGAAGGCCTGGGTGTGTGTGTGTGTGTGTGATAAAGGTCAGAGGAGGCTGGCTTCATAAAGGGTGGAGCTGAGGGAAAGAGACCTTTGGGGTGTGGAGTCTCTGAACTCGGACTAGTCAAGGCAGAGGAAGGGAAGGGTATCTCTGTTAAGAAGAATCATCAGGATTTGGCCAAGAGGGAGACTTCTCTCCTTAAAAGCCAAGAGGGAGGCCAGCAAGATGGCACAGTGGGGGTTGCTGCGTGAGCCCGATGACACTCATTTGACTCCTAGAGCGTATGGAAAGGTGGGAAGAGAGAACTGGCTTCGGTATGCATGCACCCCGCATCTTGCCCATGTACAGCAGCAACAGCGGTAATAATAAAAGTTAAAAACACATAGGGTAGTGTAGATCGGTGGTAGGATGGGTGTTTAGCATGCCAAGGTACTGGGTACTAGCAATATACATACATGCACACAGACACACACAGAGAGGAGAAAGAGAGAGAGAGAGAGAGTAGGGACATAGAGAGCCAGGGCCAGTGACAGCAGTGGTCAGCACATCCCCTGTAGAGCCTAGCTCCTCACCACAGGCCAGGCTCTTCCCACTCTGACCCCTGGCAGGGAGAGCACGGGGGAGATCATGAACAACACCGTGCCTCTGGAGAACAGCATTCCCGGGAACTGCTGCTCAGCCCTGTTCAAGAACCTGGTGAGAGGCCCTGGGGGACAGGAGGGGTACCCTCGCCTTGAGAAGGATGTCGAGGGCCCAGAAAGGAGCCCACAGAGCCTTTGCCTCTTACCTTCCCTGTTCTCCCTTCTCACCCTGGCAGCTCCTGAAGAAAATCAAGCGCTGTGAGCGGAAGGGCACAGAGTCTGTGACAGAAGAGAAGTGTGCTGTGCTCTTCTCCACCAGCTTCATGCTGGGCCCCAACAAGCTCCTCATCCAGCTGCAGGTGAGCTCTGACCCAGCCTGCTGCGGCCTGGAACCTGCTAGAGCCCTGGGTCCCATATCTCCTGTTTCTGGGATAATACGCCGGGCCAAACAGAGCTGAGAGGAAAAAGACCTGGAGGGTGCATCCAGGGAACAGCCTGTGTAGCAACCAAGGCTTTTGTTTGTTTTCTCACCTTTCTGAGGCAGGGTATCATGATGTAGTCTATGTTGCCTTTAGACTCTTCTTTAAATATTATTATCATCGTTATTGGGGGGGTAGCATGTCCATGTCACAGAGCACATGTGGCGATCAGAGGACAACCCTTCTACTTTTATGTGGGTTCTGGAGATCTAACGGGTCACCAGGCTTGTGCTGCAAACACTTTTTACCCATTTTTTTTTTAAATATTTATTTATTATGTATACAATATTCTGTCTGTATGCCTGAAGGCCAGAAGAGGGCGCCAGACCTCTTTTACAGATGGTTGTGAGCCACCATGTGGTTGCTGGGAATTGAACTCAGGACCTTTGGAAGAGCAGGCAATGCTCTTAACCTCTGAGCCATCTCTCCAGCCCATAAGCACACACTTTTTCACATACACATGCACATTTGCCAACAACTTGTTATAGAACAGGGCACTATTTCCAGTGATATCCAAGCACGCACGATCTGCTGGTTTTGTCTTAGGGTTACTATTACTATGATAAAGCCCATGGCCAAAAGCAACTTGGGGAGGAAAAGGCTTATTACCCTTTACTTTTCCAGGTAATGTCCATCACTGTGGGAAGTCAGACAGGAACTCAAGCAGGGCAGGAACCTGGAGGCAGGAACTGAAGCAGAGGCCATGGGAGAATGCTGCTTACTGGCTTGTTCCTCATGGCTTGCTCAACCTGCTTCTATACACCAAGACTATCTGCCCAGTGTGGCTCCGCTTATAATGAGTTAGGCCCTCTGACGTCAATCACTGATTAAGAATGTGCTCCACAGGCTTGCCTACAAACCAGCCTTATAGAGGCGTCTTCTCAACCATGGTTCCCTCTTCTCAGATAACTCTAGCTTGTGCCAACAAAAACCCAACCAGGACGTATTTCTAGATAGCAGTGTAAGATAGGTTCTATTAACCTCGATTTACAGATGATGACATTGGGTCATGGATTCGATAGTTTGCCCAGGTCACACAGCTTCTGGGCACTGGGATTGGTATTTGAAAGTCTGACTTTGTCACATTGACTTGTAACTGCTTCTCTACACTGCTGTCCTCATTGAGCAAGTGTCCAGTGATGCCCACCAGCTTTTAATGATGTCATGTGAACTCCCCAGCATACTGGAGTGACACACTGTTCTTTGAGGACACTCTGTCTCCACTAAGGATAAACTTCTCTCCCTACCCCTTAGGCCCTGTCTCTGCCCTTGGTGGTTATCGTCCACGGCAACCAAGACAATAATGCCAAAGCCACCATCTTGTGGGACAATGCCTTCTCTGAGGTGGTAAGCAAAGACCCAGAGTGGGAGATGGGGCAGGGTGGGTTCTTATGCAGTAAGATGGGGCCGTCCTGGCTGGTGAGTGGCAGGCATGTCTTTCCGGTGGGTCTGCTTCTGTGCTTCCAACATCTTTCCATGCTGGTTGTACATACAGCCGTCAGGCCAGGGCACCACAAACAGCCGCTGAGAAACCCCTGTTTGTGAGCCAGCTTGAACAGCACTGCCGCTGCTCAGGGAACTGGGAAGAACGGAGGCCACCAGGTGAGGACTGGCCACGCCCCCTCTCTCCTTCTTTTACCCAGGACCGCGTGCCTTTTGTGGTAGCTGAAAGAGTGCCCTGGGAGAAAATGTGTGAAACTCTGAACCTCAAGTTCATGGCTGAGGTGGGGACCAACCGGGGGCTGTTACCAGAACACTTCCTCTTCCTGGCCCAGAAGATCTTCAATGACAACAGTCTCAGCATGGAGGCCTTCCAGCACCGTTGTGTGTCTTGGTCACAGTTCAACAAGGTCATTACCCTGTCCTTTCAATTTCCTACCCCAAGTTCTTCATCTTTGGGGCACTCAAGACCTCCCTAGCCTCCACCCAGGGACAGACTTTTAGGGTCTTCACGGTGCTACCATCATGTGGCCCAGAGAGAAAACTTCCCATTCTGTGGCATTCTCTGACATCCCTCAGTTTTGGTCTGGGGGCCTTGTCCGTTTTTTTTTTTTTTCCAGTGATTTGTATGACTCAGTCCAGTTGTGTGCAAACAGAACTCTGCCTTGAAAAATGACTTTGACCCATTAGGAAAATAGTCTATTGCAAAACGTGGGTGAAATCATACAAGACTGTGCAGCAGAACTGCTGCTGTGTGCTGACAGCTTACTACATGCTGGGCATGGGTTCACACTGTGTGTGTTAACTACCTTAATCTGCCCAACATCCCTTTCGCGTAGGGAGGTGTTATCTCTATGTCTTTCACAGATGATGAGTCCGTGCTTAGTGAGGTCCCATAGTTTGTTCAGGTCACATAGCAAGAAACACACTGAGGTAGAAACCCAGGTTTCTTTTGAGTTAAGGTCTTGCTACTATGTAGCTCAGACTAATCTCAAACTCACTGTGTAGCCCAGGCTGGCCTTGACCTCAAGTTCCTCCAGTCTTAGCCTCCTAGGTACAAAAATGCTCAAGGAGAGTCCTGCATTTCTTCTTCCTTCCTTCCTTCCTTCCTTCCTTCCTTCCTTCCTTCCTTCCTTCCTTTCTTATTTTTGTTTTTTTTTGTTTTTGTTTTGAGACAAGGTTTCTCTGTGTAGCTTTGGAACCTGCCCTGGAACTCGCTTTGTAGACCAGGCTGGCCTCGAACTCACAGAGACCCGCCTGCCTCTGTCTCCTAGAGTGCTGGGATTAAAGGCGTGCACCACCACCATCCACTGAGCCCTGTATTTTTACCTTTCATATTAGCTCCTGTGTTTTTCTGTCTCCAAAATAAGGTGGCTGGGGACTGAGTCAGTCAAGAGCACAGAGAAAGGAGCGCTTGTCTCTGCCCTTGGTGGTCACTAAGCACAGCCACCAAAAGAATGCTAAACTCCCCTGCCTCTCGTGTACAGTGACTTCCCCTGGATCCCACTTTAGGTCTTTCCTCTTTCAAACAAACAAAAAAATGGAGGGTGGGGGAAGAAGCTCATGTGACCAGAGAATGCGTTACTGAAGGGAACAGGACAGCAGGACAGACAGGACAGCAGGACAGCCCTGAAGACAGAGTTTAGCACAGTGATTAGGAGGGGCTCCATGCTAGACTGCTTGACTCGAATCTCCACTCTGTCCTTCAGTGTGGACCCCGGGAAGTCACTTACCCTTCTCAGCATCCATTTAGTTGTTGTGATTGTTATACTGTATCCAGAATTATTATTATATCCAAATAAATTACAGAAAAGCCCAAAGGAATGCCCAATGTAGTCAAGGTAAGTGGTCGCCATTGATGGGCCTTAGGTCCTCAACCATTGAGTCTCACACTCTCAGCTCTGTGCTTGCTCCAGCTCGGCCCCTGCCCCGCTCACCTCTGCTCTTCTCCACCCTTCAGGAGATCCTGTTGGGCCGGGGCTTCACTTTTTGGCAGTGGTTTGATGGTGTGCTAGACCTGACTAAACGCTGTCTCCGGAGCTATTGGTCAGACCGGTGAGTCCTTGGCCCCAGGCGGCCCTGCACCTGTGCCTGCGGCTCCCTCTCTGCACCCAGTGTCCACATGCATGTCTCCTCCTTCACTCTGCCCAGGCTGATCATCGGCTTTATTAGCAAGCAGTATGTCACAAGTCTTCTCCTCAACGAGCCAGATGGAACTTTCCTCCTCCGCTTTAGTGACTCTGAGATCGGGGGCATCACCATCGCGCACGTCATCCGGGGTCAAGACGGTGAGTCCCCACAGCCAGCCCTGGCTATCCTGATGTCCACCCGATCTTTAGGAAGTTCTTCTTTAGGTCTGACGTCTTACCCTCCTCCTGTGGTCTAACCTTCAGCTCCCATAGCAATGGAGATGAATGGGTCTCCTTCATGCAAGGCTTGCACCTTAGGCCTTCTCTCACGTGCCACGGTGGACTGTGACTGGGTCTTGTGTGGGGTGGGGGAAAGAGAAGTTTGAACATAGGAGTCCTTAGGGTCTTACTCCTCTTGTAGGCTCCCCACAGATAGAGAACATCCAGCCATTTTCTGCTAAAGACCTGTCCATTCGCTCACTGGGGGACCGAATCCGGGATCTTGCTCAGCTAAAAAACCTCTACCCCAAGAAACCCAAGGATGAGGCTTTCCGGAGCCACTATAAGCGTGAGCGGGCCATTCTGATTCCCCCTGCCACCCACTTCCTCCCTGACTGCTGTGTATCATCCCTGTCTTCCCGCCCATTCTGTAGCCCCACCTCCACCTATCCATCAACCTTCCTCCTCCCCACCTCCTCGAGAGTTGGGTGCACCTCAGTTCCCCTTTCCTTCCCACCACAGCTGAGCAGATGGGGAAGGACGGGAGGGGCTACGTCTCAACAGCCATCAAGATGACTGTGGAAAGGTGAGTGTGATGGTGTGGATCGTAGGTGGGGACGGGGGGCGGGGGGCTGGTACTTATCTGCAGGAAGGGAGTGGCCTTTGTCAGTCACATGTACTTCCTTCTCTTTTAGGGACCAGCCTCTTCCTACGCCAGAGCCCCAGATGCCCACCATGGTGCCCCCGTATGATCTTGGAATGGCCCCTGATAACACCATGCAACTCAACCCAGATATGGGGTGAGGAGGCTGAGAGACAAGGAGGGGACTGACTGGAGCCGAAACCTTTCAGAGGAGAGACGGGTGTGGGCTCGCCAGGGGAAGGGCTTGCGTCAGTCTGCTTTCTTTCCTCAGGTACCCTCCACCATCTCATCCCATCCACTCATTTCAAAGCCTCCCCATAGAAGAGTCAATCAATAACGTACTTCCAGCCTTTCCGGAGTAAGTCACAGCCTGGGGAGGATGAGGTGGGGCAGCATCTGATCACAAGCAGTGGGTGGTGAGGCTTATGTGGGAACAGCAGCACCGGCTGACCCCAGCCTTTGTGCATCCATGGTAGTGATGCCTAAGATTCAGATCGCTGGGGTTTGAGTTCCGGCTTTGCCGACTTTGTATTGGTTACCTAGCCCTCGGTGAGGATGATAGTAATGACATTCTCTGTTGCACAAGGGAATACACTTATTGTTATGATTCCATGAGTTCATAATGTGTGAGGCTGAGCTGAGAGTTTGTAGCGAACACGGTTAGCGTATTCTCTCCTGCCTGTGAGATTTACAGTACCTTACGTGCTGTGTACTTGCTTGGCATTTGTGACTGAACACATGCCCCATGCTGAGTGTGTGCTCCGCATGAGTTGTGATGAGTTTTTTTAATCTTCATGACCCTTGAAATGGCCTAGACCTTTCTCTTCCCCAAGTAGCATTAAGTTGCTTAATCAGCTCTTAGTGAAGGGCTTTTCTGTCTTCCTGGGAGTTGATGTGGAGTAGGCCTAGGAAAATGAGCCATAGTTCAGTCTAAAGAAACATTGGGCCAGGTGGTGGTGGTGCACGCCATTAATTCCAGCACTTTGGAGGTAGAGACAAGTGAATCTCTTGAGTTCAAAGCCAGCCATTTTGACAGAGCAAGTTCCAGGACAGCCAGGGTGACACAGAGAAACCCTGTCTTGAAAACAGACAAACAGGCGGACAATGAAGGCTGATGAGAAGCCAAGGACAATGGCACTAGGTTTCGATCCTAATACATGAACTGGCTTTGTGGGAGCTTAGCCTGTTTAGACGCTCACCTTCCTGGACATAGATAGAAGACCTTCGTCTTCCCGCAGGGCAGAGAATTTGGACTGCTCTTCAGTATCGAGAAGGAGGGGGAATGGGGTGGGGGGAGGAGAAGAGGAGTGGGGATAGGGGGAGGGGAATGGGGGGAGGGGGCAATATTTGGGAGGAGGGGAGGGAAATGGGAAACGGGGAGCAGGTGGAAATTTTAATTAAAAAAGAATAAGAGCCGGGCGGTGGTGGCGCACGCCTTTAATCCCAGCACTTGGGAGGCAGAGGCAGGTGGATCTCTGTGAGTTCGAGACCAGCCTGGTCTACAAGAGCTAGTTCCAGGACAGACTCCAAAACCACAGAGAAACCCTGTCTCGAAAAACCAAAAAAAAATAAATAAATAAATAAAAAAAAATAAAAAAGAATAAGAAAAAAAAAAAGAAAACAGACAAACAGCCTGGGCCACAGTGACGCACGCCTTTAATCCCAGCACTCGGGAGGCAGAGACAGGCAGATCTCTGTGAGTTCAAGGCCAGCCTGGTCTACAAGAGCTAGTTTTTTGAGACAGGGAAAGCCTGTCTCAAAAAACCAAAAAAAAAAAAAAAAGAAAAGAAAAGAAAGAAAAGAAGAGAAAACTAAAACAACAAAACAAAAGGAACAGTGGAAATTGAACATACACACACGATTTTTCCATTTTTCTGGGGAGAAATGCGATCCAGGAAGCACAGAAGTGACTTGCTGAGGGAATGCTAGTCAGTGAAATGCTAAGTCAGGAGAGGGCCCAGCGCCTTGTCTCCTGACTCACTCCTCTTGATTTTGCAATACTCTCCTTCTTTCCTTCCTGCTTCCAGGCCTCACCTGCAAATGCCCCCCAACATGAGCCAGATGAGCTTACCCTTTGACCAGCCTCACCCCCAGTAAGTGACCTCTCCTGACCCCATCATCCCCATGCTGCTGATGCCTACCCCTCCTAATGGCCTCTTCTGACCCCTGGTAGGGGCCTGCTGCAGTGCCAGTCCCAGGAGCATGCTGTATCCAGCCCCGAACCCTTGCTCTGCCCAGATGTGACCATGGCAGAAGACGGCTGCCTAACTCAGTCTGTGGGAGGTTTTCCCCAGGGCCCCTGGTGAGTGGGAGCCTGGGAGTGAGGGCTGGGAGGACGGGTGCTGTGCCCGCTCCACTACTTTTCCCTCCTCCTTGCAGGGTCCGTGAAGACATGTTCCCTCCCCTGCTGCCTCCCACTGAACAGGACCTCAACAAGCTGCTCCTGGAGGGCCAAGGGGAGGCAGGAGGAGGATCCTTGGGGGCCCAGCCCCTCCTGCAACCATCTCCTTACGGGCAGTCTGGGATCTCAATGTCCCACATGGACCTAAGGACCAACCCCAGTTGGTGATCCCAGCTGGAGGAGCCCGGACACAGAGCCTCTTCTATGGACCTGCTCTGACACCTGCTCGTGCGGGTGCCTCCCGTCTCCAGCTGTTCCTCGGTCAGGAGGAAAGAGCTGGCTGGGGGAAGACACGGCGCACGGAACCACTGCACTCTGCCCTTCCTGCCACATCAGGGCCCCTTTTCCAGCACAAGGGCCAAAGGGATGTTCAGGCTCTAATGTGGTAACAGGTACCCGCGTGCCTGCATCACAACACACACACACAAGGGCCAGAGCACACTGAGCAGGAGGGGACTAGGCAAGCACCAAGGGCTCCTGTGTTGAGCTAGGGCCTGGGACACACATGCAGAAACACATAGACTCTGTGCCATGGACAGGGGGCATAGACCTAGGGCACTGAAGCAGGGGTTCAGGAGACCCCGGGTGGGAGGAAAAAGAGGGTGTAGGTATCGGATTACTGGTATGAATTTTGCCCAGATTAAAAATCAAGTTCCTCCAAAGTTCCAAATTCTTGCCAAAAAAAAGAGGCTCTGTGCCAGTTAGGACTGCCTCACCAGAGTGTGTGTAGCTGTGCCAATGTTTACCTACGACATGTTAACCTATAAATGTCACACATGAACTATATGGCCGCACAGAACACGTATCTCTGCTTTTGCCTGTGCGACGACACGTATTTGAAAAGCTGAGACACTGTAATAAGAGTACCCCAACGCCATTTGGGGTGTAACTATGTGGCTCTGAAGTGCATATAGCCTTGGTGACTCAATGCTTCCTGTGTTTCCTAGGGCCCAAGGACTGAGTGGTACAGGGCTTGCTGTGTAACGCCCTGGGCTTCGGGGGCCCTAGCTGCTGTTTCTCTCGTATTTTTCTGTCCACTGCCAGCTTCTCTCCACTCTCACATCTCATGTGGTCCCTTTTCCCTCACTGGGGGGACAGCGGGGGTCATGGATCCTAAGCCATAAAATAAATTTTATTCCAAAATAACAAAATAAATAATCTACTGTACACAGTCTGAAAAGAAAGACACTTCTCTAGGAGTCTGACAGGTGCTGCAGTCCTGCCAGCCTGAGGAGACCCAGTGTCCAACCCAGGCCTCTAAGGGGCTGGTGGAGGGGACTGTGGAGAACCCTCACAGCTGGGAGGGGGGCGATAACAACGGGGGGGGGGTGTGTGGGCAAACCGCAGCACTTGTTAAATTAAAGAAACAAACTAGAAGCACAAAAAATGGGGAGGGGAGGGGAGACCCAGCTTTCCCAGGCCCCAAGTCTCCGGGCAAACGGTGCCGTTTCCGGTTGCTAGACCTTCCCAGGAAGTTCTTTCCCCACGTCCGAGCTGAGTCCAGCTTCTCATTCCACTGGCGGCCACCTGGAGAATGGGTGTGTGTGGTGAGGGAAGGAAGAGCCCCGGGAGGCTGGAGGCAAAGTCCATGCCCCTGAGCCGGGTGAGGGCGCACCTTGCACCCCTCCTAGTGTCCTCTGGCCAGGCCCCTGCTTGTTATTGCTTGAAGCCCCATAGTCCTGTGCCCATGGGGCAGAAGGGCAGCAGAAGGATCCTTCTAGGGCGGTGACTGGAGTTCCAGGATGGACAATGTGGGGGGTCTAAGTGAGCCAGAAGCCTGAGGTCCTGGGTCTGAGACATCTCCACTTTCACTGCCGGCTGGCCTCTGCCTCCACTTTCACGCTGCTCCTGCGACCCTCCACCAGAGCAGGATGAGGTCCTGGGGCTGGGCAGCGGTCCAGCAAGCCTTCCTCGAATTCTGTAAGAAAAAGGTCTAAGTTAGGAGACAAGGATGGTGACTGAGCCAAAGGGTTGTTCTGAGTGAGGCCAGGCACAGGAAAATGCGAAGACCGCTCCATTTACTCAATTACTGCCTCCTGCCCACTGCGTGTGTATGGGGGTTCCATACCCAAGTGTATGTAGCTCCCCCTCCTATTTTGGTTGTGTGTAGCTCTCTGTCTCTGTGTGTCTCTCTCTTTCTGTGTCTCACCCGCCTCTGCTCTGCTGGAATTTCTGGTTCTGTCAGGAGCTGCGGGGGCGGCTTGGCTCTAACCTCTCCCCCTCCCCCTCCCCAGGCTCAGCCACCCCCACTCATCTCTGATCCCCTCCCAGGCCTCACCCATCCTACAAATAACCCCCCTCCCCAGTTTTTTGGTAGCCAAATCAGGGGAAACACAGGAAGCCAGACTCCCAGCTTCTCCCTCAAGAAAAGCCCCCCCTCCAGTCCCCGCCCCCACTTCCCACCCACGCACAGTTTAAAAATACCAAGCCAGGGTTGGTGGCTTTGTCTGCTGCGTCACTCTCAGCCCAGCGGCTGCCCGGCCCTCTGCCGGCCCACTCCTTTCCTATCCACACACAAAGCGCCCAGCTTCGGGCTCCTTGGCTTCTAAGCTGGGGAACCCTATCCCCACAACTCCCCGCGACTCCACCCCCCTGCATTAGGCAGTTCTAGTCAGGCTTCCCTTACTGCTGACTCTACTGTTCACCTTCACCCCTCATATTCTGTTCCCTGCCCCTCCCCCCCCAGTCAAAGATTCCCCACCTGGGTCAGACCCTCCCCATTGGAAACAGCCCAGCAGTAGCTTGCCCCTGCTCAAGGTCTGGCTAGCTCGGAGCCCCTCTACTGTTCTGACAGCCGTATTGGATCCCTCTTCCTCCCCTCTGGTCCTAGAAAATGAGGACCCTTGTGTGGGCCTGAGTAGCTGGGGTGTTTAGGGACAGCACTGCTGGCTGCCTCACCTGCGAGAGGCGGCTTTGCAGGCACACAGGGGCTGAGGCGGCCCACGCGATCATGGGAGACGAGGCGGGCGAGCCGCAGCCCCTCATCCATCAGTGTCTGCTGCAGAATGTGGCGGCTCCATAGCCCATGCGCTGGCAATGCCAGGGGCAGGTCAGCAGGGGGCGGCGTCAGCCTTGGGCACGACCCCACAGCTGTGGGCATGGGCACTGGTCAGGTCAGGGGCTGCCGCCAACGGTACCCACCCTCAACCGACAAGTCATTCCCATAGGCTCTTCTGCCCCCATCCAGCCAGACCTCCCAGCCCTGTTCCAGGCAGTTGACTCCTGGCTCACTCTTGCAACCCACCCGCCCACTCCCACCTCCTCCCCAAACAGATGAAAGACACTCACCCTGCAAGTGGCCATCTAGGCTCTCCCCAGACAGACTGGCGCTGTCCTCCTCTAGGCTGGGGCGGTATGGGGGTGCATAGGACTCGGGGCCTGGGGGAGGCTGCTGGATTTCAGTATGACTCTGTTCCCCAACCTGTGGATGCCCAAAATTGGGAAATGAGGACCTAGCAAGGCAGTGGTTGCGGTAGGCTGTCCTTTCCTGTCCCTTCTACCTCCCAAACCATACCTCTTGTTTCAGCTTCTTCAGTGGCGGGCCTCCTAATTCTTCAGAGTGAAGCCTAGGAGAATAAGGAAGGTGGTAGGCTTAGGGCCCAGAACACACAGGGCACACAATTTGTCCAGGAAACATGCATTACTTAAAAACTCCACGAAGAAGTGGGCTGGACAGGCATCTCTATTATTGTGGGGGGTTGGGAGTAAAGAGCAGGCCTCAGACAAGTTGACTTGGCAAGAGGAAGACATGCAGGTGGGCGGGAAGCAGGCCTAGAACTGCCTAGGCAGGGAGTGGGGAGACAGCCAGGTCCTTGGCAGGATTCCAACCAGAGGTGGCCCAGGGAAAGGGGGTCTCACCTGGATCCCTTCAAGGAGGAAAGATAGGTGCTCTCTCGGGCTACTTGGCGGGACAGGGAGAAGAGTTCCACCCTTCGAAGTAAAAGCGTGTTGTCTCTCATGCAGAACTGGGCAGCAGCCTCGTTGATGGTGAGCTGTGGCAAGAGGGCAGCCAGTGTGAACCCCAATTCCCCCACTCTTTCACCCCTTCACCACCAAGGGAGGCCCATCCAAAGGATGCTTGCTTTAAATAAACCCAGAAACTTCCTGAGTTTAGAAGGAGGGACTCCTAGCATCCTGATCAGGGCCTCCTTTATTTCTGGGGGGACTTCGACAGCACAGGGCTGAGCAGTTGGGCTCACTGCTCTCTCGGCTTCCCCTTCAGCTGATGGAGGCAAAGCAGCAGCTGGGGCTGGGTGTGTGTGGGGAACTTGAGTGGCCAAGGGGACAATGGTCCAGAGTTTGAGAAGGCAAGAATTCTCAGAGGCAAATGGACTGAACCTCAGGAGTTAAGGGCAGTCCTGAGAACCCAGGCCTCACCTCATGCAAGCTGAGTTGCTTGCCCTCCCGCCGTTTGGAATCCAAGCGGCCATAGATGATGCTGTACTTTCGGATTTCTTCTTCTTTCTGGCTGTCATTGTCATCCATCTCAAAGATGTGGCCCACACTCCGTGCCAGCTTCTTATTGAGCTTCAGCAGGGATGTGACCTCTCCAGCATCACCCCTGGGGAAACTCCGGAAGATCCGCTCCACACTCTCCACCACCATCCGCACCATCTCTGGTTCCAGGCGATCTGGGCCACCCCCAGTCCCACCTGCAGCCATCCCCCCAGCCCCAGTCCCCTCAGGGACTCCTCCCCCTGCAGGTGGGGAGAAAGGGGGTGACCCAGCCTCCTCTTCTCCTCCTGCTCCAACATCAGATTCTGGAGTGCTCTGGCCTGGCCAGATCCGGGGATCCCCTGCCCCAGGTCCTCCAGGCAGTGGTGACAGCTTCTCTCCAAGTTCAAGGGGACTCTTGGGGCTGAAACTTCGGGCACTGCCTGCCTTTTCGCCTGGGCTGCCATGCCCATTGCTCATGCTCCCTTTCCGGGTACCGGCTGTCTCAGAGATCTTGAAAAGTGGGATGCTGGAGACAGGTACGGCAGGCACTGGCTGGCTGAAGAGCCCTGGGTTGGTGGCCCATTCTCTCAGAGCCTTCTGTAGCCGTCGGACATGGAGTGGTTTGGTGGCCATGCCCACAAGCGCCATGATTTCCAGGAACTCCTCCTCACCCGCTTCACATAGCTGCTGCACATCGTCCCCTCCCTGCTGGATGAAGGTCTCGTAGTAGGAAAGGAGGTTGGCACGCTGCAGGACCCGATACAGCTGCAGCTCACCCAGTGTTCGAGGCAGTGCCATGGTTGGGGCACTTGCCCTGAGAAGGAAGGGCAGGAGAGAGGCAGTGAGTACAAATGCCCCTGCTGGGTACCAACCCACACTAACAATTGTCCTCTCTTTTCTGCCTCCTCCTCGTCCCTTCTTTCTTTTGAATGCTTTCTCTTCCCAGTGCCCAAGGCTGAGCACTTTGGGAACTGAGCATGGCTCAGAGGCATAACCATGCCCATGCGATCCCAGACTAGCCAGAAGCACCAAAAGCCAGCGCCCTATCTACAGCTATCGCTATCGGGGAAACCCTTACCTCATCTTTTTTCTTGATCTTTCTGGTCTGGGGCAGCACAATCCTGAACACCGAGGCCCACTAGCACTTCTCTGAAACGACTAGACCCACTTTCACCCAAATTATAGCCCTTACTTTCCCCCTAAAAACCCAGCAGCCTCAGCATTACTTAAGGTAACATCCCACATTAAAGTTAACTTAGGAAACCGGGACTACTCCTTGTCCAGGTAGCTGAGAGGGAGGGGTGTGGCCTCTCCCTTGGCTTTTCAGTGAACCTAATGGACCCTTGCTCCTCTGCCTCAGTTTACTGCGACTGGAAGTTACTGCACCCTTCTAGTATCTCCCCCAACTTTCCAGGCTGTCCAGTACCCTTCAGTTGCTTCCTTCCCTCCTTTTGTGCGGCCCTTCCCACTATTCAGCAAGCCCCTCTCTTCTTCTCAGGCAATGGGGGAGGGAAGCCCCGATTGTTCTGCTCTGGGCCCGTTCTTCCCACACACTCCTACAGTGGCAGCGTCTGTGGGCGAAAACCGCCTGAGGGCTCCCGCCTACTCTTGTCTCCCTTATTTTCCACACTAATCTTCTAAAGGCAGTGCGGAAGCAGCTGAAGACCTCTTGAGGAAGGGGCTGCACACGGAAACTACCCCTCCCTACGCTGTGGTCGGTTAATGGAAAGGGACGTCTGAAGCACACCCCCCTCGAGCCCCAAAGATGCTCCCTTAACCCAAATGAACCACTTTCTCTCGAACCTAGGGATGGTGCGCTACCTTCTAGTGACACACTGAGTCAGCTAAGCGCCCCCACCCCTTGCAATGTTGTCAGATGAAGGTCTGGAGCTTCCCCTGGCGCTTAGGGACATTCTTTGCAGGGGGCTCACCTGCCAGGTCATGCCCACTGAGCAAGTCTGGAATGGAAAAGGAGGCAGTACTCTATCGTATCCAGGTTCGTCGGGTCTTTGTTAGCTCCCAAGATCCCGCAATTCGAACACTCACCCCCTTTTCCATCCGTCTCCACCTCCCACCCCCGTGCCGCTTCCCCATGTCCTCTTTTCGACCTCCACCCTCCGGACCCCATTCCCGAGTCCAGCTCCACCCATCTCTACTCCCCGACACCTCCTTTTGCCCACTAACTTGAGTCTGGGCTGAGGGGTCCGGCGGGTGTTATCTCCTCTGCCAGGTGGCTGCTCCGCTGTGGGAGAGGGCACTCTGTGCATGGACGGCCAGAGATCACCCGTGCCTCCCCTCTCCGTTCCCGGCGCCTGGTGCGCGCTGCGCTTTGCCTGGTGCGCGCGTCCCCGGTCCACCGCTGTCCAGGCTCCGTCCCTCCCTCCACGTCTCCTCTCTCCGAGCCTCCGCGCCTCTGTGTGCCTCTGCCCCCACCTCCCCGGCTGCGCTTGCCGCCTCTCCGCGCCTCCTCCCCCGCAGGACGCACGGGGAGCGAGGCCGGGCGCTGCGCTGGCTGCCGGGCTGGCGGGAGGAGGGCGTGGGCATAACCGGGGGCTGGGACCGGAGGCGGGGGGTGGGGTGTAGGAGCCGAGGCCTCTGGGCCTCCGAGAGGCTGCTGAGGGTACTGGGAGGAGGGGACTTGGGGTGGGGAGGAGGTGTGGAGCAGGAGGCGGAGGCGGGGACTCGAGAGTCGGGCGCCAACTTGGGGACCGAGGTGACCGAGGCCGGGCAGTGGAGGGGGGGCAGCTTGGGGACCCAACGGGCGGGGCAGGTCGCTCCGTGCCGCCCACGCCGGATGCACAGCCGGCCCTCTTTGCGCCCACGTACCCACGTGAGCACCCCGCCGGCTACATTCCTACTCCCTGCACCACTCCTACCCCTGTGAGCCGAGAGTGCAGTTTCACAACCACGCACAAGTATACAAAGACACTGAAGCGCACGTACGTGCACACGCGTCTAAACAACGACACGGACGCCCGTTGCCCACACTCCGGCCGCGCTGGGCCGTTCCTTTGAATGCTAGAAGTGAGCGGAGAAAAGTTGGCGAAGGCTCGGGTGTACGGTTCCTCCTGCTCGGCTCCCCTAGAACGCAAGTTTAGGGTTAAACCTGTGAGCGCCAGGCTGCGCAGGAATCCTTACGGAGTCTCAACGGCCTTCTCAGGCCCTAAAAGCTGTAATTTGAAGAGGCGGCCCTCACAAACCTTGGTCGCCTGCCCCCGCCCC
This sequence comes from Chionomys nivalis, assembly GCF_950005125.1. Lineage (NCBI taxonomy): Eukaryota > Metazoa > Chordata > Mammalia > Rodentia > Cricetidae > Chionomys > Chionomys nivalis. Next base: position 29,271,633 of record NC_080110.1, on the reverse strand, counting down.
CGCATCTAGTTGTCGAAGTTTAATAGGTGGGTTATACTAGAAACTTCAACTTACTCAAGCATCAACTAGGCACGTCGGGGTTTGCACGGATGGGGATACAATGCTTTCCTCTATCGTGGCACCCTATTTTCTGATGCCCAGGCCTTCTTGTTTGGACGATTTTCCTGGCAAAGCCAGTTAAAGGAGGCTGCCTTCTCTGGGGTCATATGTTATCGGACATCTCAGGACAGAGTGATGGAAAGAGAGCAAGAAGCTAGGTATGAGTCTACGAGACAGCCCACCATGCAGAACGGCTTCAAGGAGCCCAACCCCCTTCGTTTCTTCCAGCCCCATCTGGCTCCCATTACACACGCCCACGGCAAGGAGGGTGGGGGGGGATTGGGCACGCGGGGGCTGTGTAGGCCTTGGGGAAAAGGGTGGTGGGAAACGTGGCGGACTGGCCAGAGGCACGGTCCCTTTAGTTCAAAACCTCAGCTCCGCCCCTCTGTTCCGCACTTGTGAGTGGCTTGCCCTGGCAGGGCGTGGGAGGCGTGGGCCGGGGCGGGTTCTACATTCCAGATTCATTCCAGACTGGCGAGGGAATCTCTCGGTTTCCAGTAGAGGGATGGGTACTTTATAGAGGAGGAACGATTTCAATAGCTTAGGTTTTTGTCTTCATCCTATCAAACGCCCAACACAGTAGAGATGTTAGGGAGTACACCCTTTCTCCCGGGCCCAACTAGATGGCCTCCCTTGGAGGTACTCCGGATCCCTTCGGGGTGTGTGGCGCCCCTCCCCCACTCCCTGGTCCGGTTATTTTGGAGTCTGGGCTGCCGGCGCTGGCCCCGGGTTTCCTCGTGCCCCCGCCCTCCCCCTGCCCACGCTCCCCGTGACGCACATCCTCCGCCCACGTTGCTTATGCTCCAAGCACTCCCCTCCCACAGACCCTCTTGGGGTGGCACTGAGTCCTGGGGTCTGGAGGGCGAGGGCAGCTTGTGGAATGGAGTGGTGAAGGGTAGGAGCTTGAAAGGAAACTGGAGCTTACAGTGAGCCTGGTCCAGGTCCAGGAAAGAGGATGATGGAGGGAGAAGCTGATTCTAAGGCCTTCGCTTCCCGGTTTGGGATCAGAAAAGGAGAGGAGACAGATTTCGCTGAGACACTTGTCCGGGTCCCTATGCGAACCTGTGTGTGAGAGTGAAACTACCGAGTGTGATTGGTAGCTTTGTTTTTCAAGACTTGCCATGAGGTTTAAGTAGAGACTGTGGAAACTGCCAATTGTAGAACGCCAGTCAGGTTGAAGACTATTGGCAGTATTTTGAGTTTATGTGTTTGTTTCTTTATACCTACTTGTATATCTGCGTGTCTGTAGGATTGTATCCGAGTCTCTATGTGTATTTTAAAATACATACATTAAAAAAATACAAAAAGCAACATCGACTTGTCAGGCCCCACCAGCGGCCCAGAGCGCCCCCGCAGCCCGCAGCCGGAGCTGCTGAGATGTCTGTTCTTCGTTTTCCTCCCACGGCTACCACCCCCACATACCCGCCTACTCTCTTCCGCTGAGAACAAGGAATTTCCAGCCTTTAGCAAAATGTGTGTGTGCGCTTGCTTGCTTGCACAGACAGGTGTGTGTTGGGGGTTGACAAAAGGGGAATAGGGACATTATTATTATTATTATTATTAATTATTATTATTATTTTGCCAATTTCATTTTCTGCTCGGACTCTCAACTCTCAAGACATCCTTACCTGCTTCCTCTGCTCTCCCACCCTCCGTCTCAACGGCAGAATAGAGCAACTGATATCATTTAACTAAAGTTTAAGGTTCTCTTTGTTGTCCAGAGCGATCTGTTCTAGGAAGGGAAACAGTTTGTATCTCCAGTCGTAGATCTTAAGGGGAAGGGTGGATGAGACCGAGGAAGGGAGAGGGTGGGTGGAGGAGGAGTGAGGATGGTGCGTGCCAGGATTGTCTTCTCAGGCACGTGGAGATTTTCATCTAGCAGATTGCTCCGCTCACTCCTCCCCCCACGCCGCCGTCACCTCGCCCTGCCAAATGAGACTCACTCAGCCAGGTTTGGCTCAAGCTCACCTTCCTCGGACCGCACTCCCTTCTGGACCCTCCTCCCCCTTGCCTCCAGGCAAAATTAATTCCTCCCACCCTCTGTGGGTGACAGTGTTTTCCATGTCCTTTAAGAAATATGTTTCATTTCATGTGTATGTGTGCCTGAGTGTATGTATATGCACCACACAAGTGCAGGAGCCCACTGAGGTGGCACATGGATGTTGGGGAAGGAACCTGGATGCTCTGTAGGAGCAGTAAGTGCTCTTAACCGCCAAGCCGTCTCTCCAGCCTACCCCGCAGCTTAAAAATATTTTATTTTTATGTGTGCCCGAGTGTATGTGTACCATGTTCGTGAAAGAGCTCACAGGGTCAGAAAAGGCTTCGGATCCTCTGGAACTCGGAAACTGAACTCAGTCCCTGGCAAAACCAGTACTCTCTAAACCGCTGACCCATAATTCCAGCTTGCCCCGCCCCCGTTTGTTTTTGAAGGTCTTTCTATGTAGTTCTGGCAGTTCTGAGTCTCACTATGTAGACCAGACTGTCTTTGAACCCACAAAGATTTCCTGCCTTTCTGTCTCCCGAGTGTCAGGATTAAATGTGTGCCCCCCCCACCCCGCTCCCCCTTAATCTATAGCCCTGGCTGGCCTAGAACACAGTATGTAGAAAGACTGGGTTTAAATTGAAAAATCCACCTGCCTCTGCCACTGGAGTGCTGAAATTAAAGGCGCACACAACCGTGGCAGGCTCCTGTGCCCTGCCCCCTTAGTTTATAGTGAGCTATGCAAGTCTAGCTTGTTGATATCCTGAGATGTCCATGATGAGTTAATATGCCAAGTAGCAAGTAGAAGGCTGAAATCCTTGCTGACAGTTAATACAAATATAAAGTAATGAGACTCCTTTACCTCTTTTTAGCTTTCTTTTTTCTTCTTTTTCTTTCTTTCTTTTTTTTTTTTTTTTTTTTTTTTTTTGGTTTTTCGAGACAGGGTTTCCCTGTGTGACAGTCCTAGCTGTCCTGGTACTAGCTCTTGTAGACCAGGCTGGCCTCGAACTCACAGGGAGTTGCTGGGACTAAAGGCATGTGCCACCACCCACTGCCTAGCCTCCTTTCCTTCTTTTAATACTGTGCCAGAATTCATCATCTAGGAAGTGCTACCCTTGCATTTACTTTGCAAGAAAAGCTTCACCTCTCACAGGTCACCCCAGCCTACACCTCTAAGGAGCTCACGGGCAGGTAGAAGAAATGGCCGTGTGAACAGCGTACAGGGAATAGTAGGAGACAATGTAAAGGGTGAGAGGCCAATCTGCCTGTTTAAAGGACTGAGATAGATGAGCATCTAATTTAGCAAGGAAGCAGTCTAGGATTTGAAGTATGAATAGAAGTTTTCCAGGAAGAAAGGAAGTCAAATAGAGAGAGACAAGAACATTTGCTTGCATGGAGGTATGACACAACACCAACTGCTTTAGAAACTAGAAATTCACATTCACTGCTGTGGGTGGTGGCTATTAGAAATGAAGATGTGTATAAGGCTTTACATTAAGGTTGGTTATAGACCATTGTGTCTGAGCTGTGGTCAGGGACCAGACCAGTTATAAAAATAATCAACCTACGGGCAGTGGTGGCGCACGCCTTTAATCCCAGCATTCGGGAGGCAGAGGCAGGCGGATCTCTGGGAGTTCGAGGCCAGCCTGGTCTACAAGAGCTAGTTCCAGGACAGGTTCCAAAGCTACAGAGAAACCCTGTCTCGAAAAACAAAAACAACAAAACAAAAAATCAACCTACTATTATATTCTGCTTTTCATTTTCTTTAATTTTTGATGTATATGGTTTGTGCCTGCATGTATGTCCGTACCACCTGTGTGCAATGCCCAAGGAAGGCAGAAGAGGGTGTTGGATCGCCTGGGAGTGGAGTTACCCCCTTGTGGGTATAGGGGAGCAAACACGGATCCTCTGGCTGGAAGATCAAGTGCTCTTAACTGCTGAGCTGGCTCTTCAACACCTATTTCTTCCTTTTTTTTTTTTTTTTTTTTTTTGGTTTTTCAAAATAGGGTTTCTGTGTTTAGCACTGGCTGTTCTGGAACTAGCTTTGTAGACCAGGCTGACCTCGAACTCACAGAGGTCCACCTGTCTCTGTCTCTTGAGTGCTATGATTAAAGGTGTGTGCCACCACTGCCCAGCTTCAACCCCAACTTTAACTGAAAAAAAATTGAAGGTGCTCTAAAAGATGACTCACTCACATCCAGTAACTGTGAAGCTTCTTTGTTACATTATTACTAGTCTATTAAAATGAGGCTGGAGAGGTGACTCAGCAGTTGAGAGCACTCCCTGCCCTTCAGGAGGCCCTGAGTTCAGTTCCCAGCACTTACATTTGGTGGCTTACAACTGCCTGTAATTCCAGCTCCACAGGATCTGACACCCTCTTTCTGGCTCCTAGAACACCTGCACGCACGTTCTATTTTTTTTTTTTTCCATGTGCATTGGTGTTTTGCCTGAATGTCTATGCGATGGTGTTGGGTCCCCTGGAACTGGAGTTACAGATGGTTGTCAGCTGCCATGTGGGTGCCGGGAATTGAACCCAGGTCCTCTGGAAGAGCAGTCAGTGCTCTTAACCACTGAACCATCTCATTGGCTACTGCACTCACATTCTATACCCCCACACAGACACTCACATATCAGTATTAGAGAAACAACAGCAAAAAAATTTTCTATTTAGCCAGGTGTGATGGTGCATACCTTTAATCCCAGAATTTGGGAGACAGAGGAAGGTGGAGCTCTGTCAGTTTGAGGCCACCCAGGTCTACATAGAGAGTTACAGGTCATCCAGGACTGCATAGTGACACCCTATGTAAAAAAATCAAACAAACCAAAACAACCCCCCAAAAAACAACAACAAAATCTTTCTAACTATATTTAGTTTCTGAAAGTTTCTCCATTTGATGAGTATCAGATATCAAACAACATCAGACTTGGGATAGTGTTCTAGTTATTTTTTTTTTATAAATTTCTGTGTAGGGATGTTTTATCTGCTTGTACACCGCATGTGTGCAGTGCCTGTAGAGGCCAGAAGAGGGCATCAATCATATCCACAGGAACTGGTAAGCAGCTGTGTGGATGCTGGGACTCTACCCCTGGTCCTCTGCAGGAGCAGCTGCCGCTCTTCCTGATGAGGCATCTCTCCAGCTTTATAGCTGGTTAGAGATATGGTGGAAATATAAAGAGTCTAATGGAGTGGAAGAGATAGACGTGCATTTAGAAGGAAGGACTATGGGTTACAAAAACACTAGGAAAGCCCACAAGATGGCCCCCAAGGCAATTTCCAGGACCTGTGTAATGGTGGAAGGAGAGAATGGACTGCACAAAGCTGTTCTTTGACCATCTGTCACAGTCATGGACATACACATGCAATTATTTTTACCCCAAAGGGGGCGAGGCAGAGAGATGGCTCATTGACTAACTTACCTGCTCCCAAGCCTTGAAGACCATACTGGAGACCATTCCATACTGGTGACTCACACGGTGGAAAGAGAACTGGTTCCTGAAGTTGCCCTCTGACTTCCGTGTGTGTCCCCTACCCTAAATAAACTTACAGAAGTCACTAAAATGTTAAAGAATTAGGGTGGATAGCTTGAATGGAAGTAAAAGACTTTCCCACCTGAAAATGCCAGTCAGAATGACAAGGTGCTGGGTGGAGTCAGTGGCAAGGGGAGAAAAGAGACAGACTCAAAAGATAGAACACAAAAACAGTAGGATTCGGTGATTGATTGCTCCAGTTATATCCATCAAACAGTCAACATCTTCAATTCTTTTTTAAAAACATTTATTTATTTATTTATTTATTTATTTATTTATTTATTTATTTATTATGTATTCAGTGTTCTGCCTGAATGCATGTAGGTCAGAAGAGGGCACCAGATCTCATAACAGATGGTTGTGAGCCACCATGTGGTTGCTGGGAATTGAACTCAGGACCTTTGGAAGAACAGCCAGTACTCTTAACCTTCTGAGCCATCTGTCCAGCCCCATCTTCAATTCTTTACAGTTCTGACACTCAAAAAATTGTGATAAGTAATTTTTTTCATAACTTACTTGGTAATAAAAGCTAGTTTGGGGGACTGGTTTGGGAATACAGCTTTATGGTAGAGTACCTACCTAGCTTGTTGGAGGCCTTTTTGGTCCCCGACATAGAAAAAACAAGCAACCAACCAAGCCCAAGCCCATCTAATCTGACCAGAACTCATTTTGCGACAGAACTTGAAGAAAACCTGCAGGAGGTACTTTTCATTCCTTCCTCTTTTCTTTGCACCACTGTTCATATGTATTGCTACAGAAATACTGACTGTGCTGTTCTAGATGGCATTGGGATTGCTCTTTTACATAGTGAATATGTACCATGTTGTCCTTCTAAGTTCAAAAAAATCCTCAAACATATTCACCATCCATATTTCTTTTTTTTTTTTTTTTTTTGGTTTTTCGAGACAGGGTTTCTCTGTGGTTTTGGAGCCTGTCCTGAAACTAGCTCTTGTAGACCAGGCTGGTCTCGAACTCACAGAGATCCGCCTGCCTCTGCCTCCCGAGTGCTGGGATTAAAGGCGTGCGCCACCACCGCCCGGCTACCATCCATTTCATACCCTGTTTACTCATCAGCCTTGGCCTGAGTTCTTTTGACTATTTGCATAAGTTAGATCCACCTGCAGATAATGAATATTCATTGTCGCTTTTGCTATATAAAATGCTGAAGGTGATTCTTGAAATATTTTGAACAGTATCCTCAGTATTAAAAGAAAGATACAAGCCAGGCTGTGATGGTGTATGCTTTTAACCCCAGCACTTTTGGGAGGTAGAGGCAGGCAGATCTCTGTGAGTTTGAGGCTAGCCTGGTCTACAAAGAGAGTTCCAGAGCAGCTTAGGGCTACACAGAGAAACCCTGTCTCGAACAAACAAACAAACAAACAAAAAGTTAGCCTTCTTGAATTACTAACTTGAAATGACCACACTCACTGAGGTGATGAGGTGTGATGTGTTTCTGGGTAACTAGGCCAATCTGCACATTGGAAGAGTGAGTGGTCAGTGATTTCATGTAATTAGTTCCCAGCCCTGCAACCAGTCTACCTGTGTTGGCCATTAGTGAAAACAAAAGAGAAAGCCCAGCAGTGAAAATGGAAAGGCCTGGCTTGGTGAGATCGCAGGCGTCTGCAATCCAATTGGGGATAGGAGATCAGGAGTTCAAGGTCATCCTTAGTTACACAGTAACCAAAAACAAACAAAACAAAACAAAACAGAAACCCAAAAGCCAGGCCCAGGAGATGGCTGAGTGGTTGGGAGAACTTACTGATACTGCGGAGAACCCAGGTTTGGGTTTTGACACCTTAAAAACTGTCTGTGACTTCAATTCCATGAGGTCCACAGACCTTTCCCGATCTTCACAGGTGTTACATGTATGTGGTACACAAACATGCAAGCAAAATAGTCATACACATTAAATAAAAATAAAAAGAATAAATCTAAAGCTGCATATGGCGGTGTAGGCCTTTAATTCCAGCACTCAGGAGGCAGAGATAGGCAAATTTCTGTGAATCTGAGCCCAGCCTGGTCTATAAATCGAGTTCCATGACCAGCCAGGGATACACAGTGAAATCCTGTCTTGAAAAACCATAAATAAATAAAATAAATATTTATTATAAAATTAATAAAACACACAAAAATTAGTTATTAAGAAATAAATAATTCTAAAGCAAACAAACTAAAAAACTAAAAATCATAAAAGCCAAGAAAGAAAGACAGGGCCTGAGAGAAAATGAGGTATGCAGAGTGGTGACAGGTGCCTGGAATCCCAGCACTTGGCAGGCAAAGGCAGAAAGTTTGAGACCAATCTACACAGGTTCCAGGATAGCCAGTGCTATATAGCCAGACCCTATCTAAAAAGATGCACATATATAAAATCTGTGTGTATCACATGCACTCACATTTATTTACATACAGAAGTGCATTGCCAGAGTTTACTTTTTTTTAAAGATTTATTTATTAATTATGTATACATCATTTTCCCTACATATATGGTGCAGACCAGTAGAGAGCACCAGTTCTCATTACAGATGGTTGTGAGCCACCATGTGGTTACTGGGAATTGAACTCAGGACCTCTGGAAGAGCAGTCAGTGCTCTTAACCTCTGAGCCATCTCTCCAGCCCCAGAGTTTACTTTTCAAAAATAACTTTTGACTTACTTGAAAACTGAAAAGCTACTACAGGCTTTCCGTTTATGTGCGTACATTCCCCCCATTATTTTCCAGTGATAGGGTACACTTGCTACCCTTAGTGTATATTACTCACACCTTAAGAAAAAACAGGTGTAAGATTTTATCTTATTCTGTTTTGGGCTTGAGAGATGGCTCAGTGGTTAAGAGCACTGCCTGCTCTTCCAAAGGTCCTGAGTTCAATTCCAGCAACTACATGGTGACTCATAACCATCTGTAATGAGATCTGGTGCCCTCTGGCATGCAGGCATACATGGAGGCTGAATACTGCACACATAATAAATAAATCTTTAAAAAAAGATTTTATTTTTGTTTTTTTTTTCTTCTTTTTTTTTTGTTTTTTTGTTTTTCGAGACAGGGTTTCTCTGTGGCTTTGGAGCATGTCCTGGAACTAGCTTTTGTAGAACAGGCTGGTCTCGAACTCACAGAGATTCACCTGCCTCTGCCTCCCAAGTGCTGGGATTAAAGGCGTGCGCCACCACCGCCCGGCTAGATTTTATTTTATTTTTTTAATTTTCAGTTATGTGTTGTTATGTGTGCACATGCATGCAGTGCCCTTGGAGGCCAGAAGAGGGCGTCAGAACCCCTGGAGCAGGAGTTACAAGGGGTAGTCAACCAGCCAAAGTGGGGGTGCTGTAAGAGCCGTACCCACTCTTAACTGTAAGGCCAGATTTGCACCCCCTATTCACAGTTTTTTCTATAGTTACTGAACTAAAATCTCAGTTTTTTGTGATGCACTAGGTTCCTTCCTACTACATGGCTTCTCTTGTCGGCCAGGCAGAGTATGTGAATATAAACACGGAGGCTCTGGTGATGGGCAGGGAAGAGGTGACTCAGGCTTGTAATCCCAGTTTTCTTTCTTGGAGCTTTTTAAGTTTTTTCCATTTCAAGATCTATAATATTATATTACATGTACTTTACTTACTCTCCCTTATGTGGGATAGTTTCTTAGTCGTTCCTTGTTTCAAATAAACATGATCCGTTTTTGTTTTGAGGTAGGTTCTAGATGTGTAGCACAGGCTAGCCTTAACTTTGTGACCTCCGAGTGTCCCGCATGCTGGCATTAACAGATATGGGTTACCATGCCTCCTGCTTACCTTGATATTAAAGAAAAAGTTCACATCAGTTGGTCAATATATGTGTGCGCATGCGGGGTATAGGTGTGTGCCACAGAACCAGTATGGATTGTGTGGGGGTGGGGGAGTGGTGGGGGGTGATGCTGGTGTCCACAGAATTAGTATGGATGAGATCAGAGCACAACCTGTGGGAACAGGAGTTGGTTTTCTTCTACTGTGTAGGTTCTTCTACTGGGGATGGAACTCAAGGCTTGAGTTATAAACACTTTTACACACTGAGCTATCTTGATAGGCTATATATATGTGTGTTGTGGATGTATAAATGTGTGTGTATAATAAACACACACATACACACACACACACACACACACACACACGACACAGGCTCTCAGGACTTAAACTCTATAATCCCAGCTAGTCTTCAATTCTCAGCAATTTCTGCAAGTAGTGCACACGTACTGCCTGGACCACAAATGCAATGGCGTGTCGTGGGAGGCAGCCTAAGACGCAGAAAGAACTTAGATGTGAGCTCAGAACTACTTTTGTCTTTCCTTTGTCTCTCTTAGCCTTAACTTCCTTTTAAATGGAGATGATAAACCCCGGTTTTGCTCCAAAACCACCCCTCCGCCGTGTGACTTAGGCTTTATTTCCGCGGCGCTGGTGATCGAAACCAGGGCCGTGAGCATGGTCCAGCTACATCCTCCGTCAAAAAAAAGGGAACTAAGAAATTATGTTTTGAGGTCTTGTTTTCTGTTCGTTTTGTAGTGCTGGAGATCGCAGTTAGTGCCTTACAATACTTGACCGTGCTCTACTATCGGGGTACATTCTCAGCTCTACGCTACGTCTTTTTTTTTTTTTCTAGACTACATTTTAAAACGTCGTTTATGCCTACAAAACCTTGACAACGCACAATATTCCTGTATTTTAGGTTGAAATCTTGTCAGAACTTTGGGGACAGGGTGTCAATCGTTTTACCTTAAGAAACTGTCACATCTGAATTTTTTTTTTTTTTTTTTTTTTTTTTTTTTTGGTTTTTTCGAGACAGCGTTTCTCTGTGGTTTTGGAGCCTGCACATCTGAATTTTATTCGTAAAGAAAAAGAGACTTTCGTAAGGAAAAAAAAAAGCCAAAGTTAGCATTGGCTTTCCTATAATAAAAAGATCGACATAGAAAGGAAAGAAAAAGCAGAAAGAATTCAAGTACCGATGGGAAGCTGCAGTCCAGAAGGGCCTCGCCCATTCTGACTTTCTATTGGGCAAGTTTACCATCAATCTCACTTGTAAATAAACCGGGGCCGGAAGCAGGTTGGGTAAAGGGTGGGAGCTTCCTGTCGCCATTGCTAGGGTTAGGGTTGTTAGGAGGTGTGGCTCCTAGGGGCGGGTCTCTCCGCTGATTGGCTTCTGGCGCTGCCTGTCCGGAGACGGTTGCTGAGGAGGGGCACGTGAGGAGGCGGCGGCGTGAGGCAGCCATGGCGGGAGGAATCAAAGTGGCGGGCTGGTCGGCGGTTGGTCCCTGGCCCCGGTGCGGGGGCCCGGCGGCCCGCGGGGCCGCGTGGCTGGTCTTCGTCCTCTTCGGCTGCGTGGTCTGCGGCTCAGGTACCACTCGGGCTGCCGTGCCTGGCGGGCGCCCCGAGGGCGTTGTTTTGGGAAGAGAGTTTATCCCGGGGCGCGGCCCGTTACTCCGCCGTGCCGAGCTCATCCCAGCTGAGGGGTGACCTGGGGCTGCTTCCCGAGAGCCTTCGGCGGTCCCAGGGAGGGAGGCCTGGGCTTGGGGACCCCTTTAGGGGCTGCGTGCTGCTGCTGGGTCCCCCGAGCCTCCGGTTAACACGGAGGAGGTGTGGGGACCGTTTCGCCTTCAGTTTCCTGACCGCACCTCAGGGAGATGGGTGCTGTCTCGACACCGTGGAATAGAGAAGACTAACCCCAGATGGACATGCTTTTCCGAGGCTGGGTCTCTCAGTGTAGCCCTAGTTTTTCTGGAATTCGCCCTGTAGACCAGGCTGGCCTGGAACTCACAGAGATCCGCCTGCCTCCGCCTCCCGAGTGCTGGGATTAAAGGCGCGCACCACCACGGGCTCTTCTTAAGAGCCGCCCTGACAGTCCTGGAATGGTCATATTGTAGTGCAGTGGCCCAGAAGAGATAGAAGGGCCACCAGTTTTGAGTATTCAGTTTATTCCTTCTTTCTAGCGCGGTCATTATGTACCCTCTGTTGAACAATCAACTCTGGACTGGGTAGGAAACTTATTTTGTGCTCCAGTCCAGAAAAATTAAAATGTTTGCAAGAAATAGATGTTTTTCTTAGCGCCTTGTTACAATAGTGGACGGGGAGATAAGCGATGTTTGCAAACTTCCACTGGAGGGAGTAGCAGCCCCAGAGAATAATCAGCGCTTATAAACACACGATACGGACTCATATCGCCCCCTTCCGTTCCTGCCCATCACATGCTCTCGCTTGCGGCTTTAAGATAATTTAACACACCAATAGATAAGTTGTTCAAAAGGGACTGAAGACTTAGTTTTGCGAAGAGAACAAGTATCCAGGAAAACCTACTTTGCCAGATGCAGGTCCTGGAAACCTAAAACAACATTTGGAAGAATTATTACCTGGGTGAACTTTAGAAATGGGGTCTTGGGTTGTGAAGAAATAAGAAAATATTAAGAACAATCAACAGTTCTCGTCTTTGAAGTTTCTTTTACAGGATACTGGGGATTGAAACCTAAAGCAAAAAGCTGGGCATATTGGCACTCGACCTTAGTCCCAGCACTCGGGACCCCAAGGCAGGTGGATCTCTTGAGTTGGAGGCCAGCCTGGTCTACATAGTGAGTTCCAGGACAGCCAGGGCTACACAGTGAGACCCTGCCTCGAAACAAATAATCGGACAATAACTAAGAAACCTAAAGCAAACTTTTCTGATCACTTCCCTGCCGCTTTGAAATTCATTGTGTAGTCCTGGCTGTCCTGCAACTCAAGCCCTTTCTGTCTCAGCCCCAAGAATGCTGGGGTCACGTGCATCACCAAAAAAAAAAAGCTAGACCCCAAAGTTGCTCCTGGGAGGGCAGAACCAGGCGCCTCCTCATTTGCTGTAGTCTCCAGGGACGGCTCAGGGAATGATCGCCGGATTATGTGCGAGTCAGCTATAAAGAGCAGCCTTGTCGCTTTCTACCAGGTTCTCCCAACGGTAGAATGGAATTTATCAAAAGGTTGGTTTCTTGTCTCTAGAAATTTTGGAAACATTTAATTTTAAAAATAATTTGTGTTTTAGACTATTTGGCAAGTATTAATACAGTTAGGTATAAAGAAGTAGGCAAAATTCTTGCAGTTGATTGCATTTGTATGTGTTCTTGGTTTGAGCGCAATCAGGGTTCGTGTGCACATGTGAGTGCGTGTAGGCTGAAGGTTGGCATCTGTTGACTATTTCAGTTCCTATCTACCCCATTTTTGAGACAAGCTCCCTCACTGGGCCTGCATCTTAGAGATTTGGTTAGACTGGCTGGCCAGCAAGCTCCTTGTGGACTCTGCCCCCAGCACTGCGCCTGGCTTCTTGTGTGCGCTGACCATCTGAACTGGGGTCCTTTACTACCGACCCGGTTCCCCAGCTCCAGACTTGAAAGTTCTGTGGTGTGTATGTCCTTTGTTCACGGCCTCTTCTGAGTATTTATATTTTAATTTTTTGAGCCAGGCTTTTGTAGCCTACGTATCAAGAATGACTTTGAATTCTTCCTCCTGTCTCTACCTCCTACATGTGCTGAGATTATAAGCATGTGCACCTGTATGCAGCCATGCCTAGTTATAAAATTGTGAGAAAATTATCTTTTGTGGTGCTAGAAGTGAAATTGAGGACTTCACACTCACCAGGCATGAGCTCTACCAAACTACACCTCCAGCACTGTGAATTTTATTTATAAGGACTTTTGTATAATTTTAAAAATAAATAAAATTTCTGAGTTTATTTTCACCCTTTAAAATTTTTTAAGATTTAAGGTTTATACGGTGTTCTGTCTGCATGTGTGCCTTGGCACCAGAACCTATTACAGATGACTGTGAGCCGCCATGTCATTGGTGGGAATTGAACTCAGGGCCTCTTGAAGAGCAGCAGTGCTTTTATTTCTGAGCCATCTCTCCAGGCCTTAATTTTTTTTCAAATTGGGTTTATTTTATGTGTGAGTGTTTGTATTTGCACCACATGTGTGCTTGGTAAGGTTTATGTTTTATATATGGTCATTTGATTTCATTATTTGGATTTATACATAAGATTTACAGGCTAGTGAGGTAATTATGAGGGTAAACAGAATTTGCCACACAAAATGGGCTCTCTAAAGTTAAATTGATAATTTTGGTTTTTGGAGGAAAACTGTTAAATAAATTTTTTTTCAAATTATTATTAGCAAAGCTGGGAATTGAACCTAGGGCCCGAAGCATTCAGCGTTAGTGCTCTACCACTGAACTACAGTTTCAGCCCTTTTACTTTTTGAACAGGGTCTTACTAAGGCATCCATGCCTCTTTTTTTTAATTTATAATTTATTGTGGTATTTGGTGTGAGGCGAGGATCTGGATGGATTTTATTTTTCAAATAATTCATTTGTCCTGGCACGTAATTTAATAATACTTTACTAAACCCACTGATTGAAGGTGGTATGTTTTAAAAATAATTTTTATTAAATCTGTTGTTTGACAGATTCATACACGTGCACAGTCTGTTCTGATTATCTTTTTCCTCCCACTCTGTCTGACCCCACTTGGCCCGTGTTCCTCCCTGCAAGTCCCTTTCCTGTATTTGTGGGTTTGTTTTGTCACTCATTAAGTTTAACTAGGGCCGTCTCTGTGCTCGTGGAATTTGGAATTACCTGTTGGAGCCTGGAAAAATGGCGGTTTTGTGGTCAGTCTAATGACTCAGTGAGTTAAGGTGGAGCTTAATCCAAGTGGGGAAGGTTAAGCTTTGATTTTATTTGGATGGAGAATGCACTTGTCCTAGTTAGGGTTATCATTGAAGTGATGAAACACAGCTTATACTTCCACATTGCTGTGTATTATGGAAGGAAATCAGGGCAGGAATTCAAGCCAGGCAGGAACCTGGAGGCAGGAGCTGATACAGAGGCCCTGGAGGGGTGCTCCTTACCTGCTTGCTCCTCAGGGCTTGCTCAGCCTGCTTTCCTCTGGAACCCAGGACCACCAGCCCAGGGATGGCACCACCCACAATAGGCTGGGCCTTCCCCATAAGTTGCTGAATAAGAAAATACTCTCCATGCTGTTTACAGCCCATTCTCGTGGAGTCATTTCCTCAGCTGAGGCTCCCTTCTCTCCAATGACTCTAGCCTGTGTCAAGTTGTTATAAAACTATGCAGCATAGCAGTTAACTTTTTTATTGCAACTTATTATTTATTTATGATTGTGGATGTGGGTGTGAGCATGTGTGCTACACCACCTTCATGTGGAGGTCAGAGGACAGCCTGTGGGAGTCAGGTGGCTTCTATTCCTGAGTCCTGCTCATAAAACTTGAGACTTGGTGACAAGTGCCTTTACTTGAGAGCTATCTTATTGGCTATCTCTTTAAGATATAATATTGGAGTGTCTAATTTCTTTTCTTAAAGATTTATTATGTATACAGTGTTCTGCCTGCATGTATGCCTGCAGGCCAGAAGAGGGCATCAGACCTCATTATAGATGATTGTGAACCACCATGTGGTTGCTGGGAATTGAACTCAGGACCTTTGGAAGAACAGCTAGTGCTCTTAACCTCTCAGCCATCTCTTCAGTCCCAAGAATTTATTTATTTTCTGTGTATGGATATTTGTTTGCATGTATGTCTGTGAACCATGTGCATGCCTGATACCCACTGAGACCAGAAGAGATTCCCTAGAACTGAAGTTATATGAATGCTGGGAATTGAATCCTGGTGTCTGGAAGAGCAGCCAGTGCTCTTAACTGCTGATCTCTCCAGCACTTATTGTACAACTTTGTTTGTTTTGAAGCAGGGTCTCACTATGTAGCCTCTCACTATGTAGCTGGCCTGGAGCCTACTATGTGGACTAGGCTAGATTCAAACTCAAACGAGATCTAGCAGTCTCTGCCTCCTGTGTGCTGGGATTACAGAAGTGTAGCAGTGTGTGCTGCCCCACTGTAGAATTTAAGTTAAGTAGCTTTTCCTGGCAATAAGTTTTCAAATGGCTGGCATTATCAACACATTATTTGTATCTCATTTCCCACTTGACAAAATAAAAGGTGAGAGAATGGTTGCTAATAAGTATAATATTGGTTTGGTAGTACATGTTTTTACTTGGAGTTTTGTAAATAGACTGCACTTTGTTTTAAGGAAGTGATGGATTCTTGTTGGACTTGTGTGTGTGTGTATGTATGTATGTATGTATGTATGTATGTATGTATGTATGTGGTTTGTGCACACGTTCATGTGGAGACCAGAAGCCAACATCACATATCTTTCTCAGTTACTTATTTTCTCTTTTTTATTTTCTATTATGTAGTCCTGGCTTTCCTGGACTTCACTATGTAGACCAGACTGGCCTCAAACTCAGAGATCCACCTACCTTTGTCTCCCAAGTGCTGGGATTAAAGTTATGTGCCCATTCCTGGCTCCATCTTACTTTTGAGACAGGGTCTTTCACTGGAGCTCAAATTCAACTAGAACAATGAGCTGACCAGAGTGTCTGTCACTGCTCTCCAGTGCTGGGGTTACAGATGCATTGTGTTATACCTGGCTCTTCTCTCTGTGTATGCGTGTGTGTGTGTGTGTGTGTGTGTGTGTGTGTGTGTGTGTGTGCGTGCACTTGCTTGGGTATGTACATGTTGGGTTTTTTTTTTTTAATATTTATTATGTATACAATATCCTGTCTGTGTGTATGCCTGCAGGCCAGAAGAAGGCACCATACCCCATTACAGATGGTTGTGAGCCACTATGTGGTTGCAGGGATTTGAACTCAGAACCTTTGGAAGGGCAGGCAATGCTCTTAACCTCTGAGCCATTTCTCCAGCCCATGTTGTGGTGTTTGAGTGGAGGTCAGAGGACAGTCTTCAGTGCTGGTCTTTAGCCTTCCACCTTGTTTGAAACAAGATCTCATTTGCTGCTGCTTCCACCAGCCACATTCTTCTAGGGATTCCATCTCCAACTTCACCTTGCTGTAGGAGCACTCGGATTATAGATGTACTACTGTGCCTGGCATTATCCAGGTGCTGGAGATTTGAACTCAGGTCCTCATGAATGGCAAATGCTTTACCCACTTCAAAGTTAGTCTTAGTTTGGGGTTGAGGTGTCTCTCAGTGATAAAGTTGCCTGGGAACTTTATGGCACTCTAGGGGAAAAAAAATCACTGTGGGTTCTCAGCAATGAAAAAAAAGTTAGTCTTAGTTTTCACCTAAAATGATTTTGGCTAGCAAGATGGCCCAGTGGGTAAAGATGCTTGCCCATCAGATGTAACCACCTGAATTGAATCCCTAAGAGCCATGTGAGGGGTGAAGAGAATTGACTCCAAGAAGTTGGCCTCTGGCCTCCAGTCTATGACAGGCTCCCCCACCAAAGAAAATAAATATAAGGAAAATTTTTTTTCTTTTTTAAATTAAATAAATAAAACTACCTTAGTGGGCATTCATGCTTTTCGTGTTTTTTGTTTGTTTTTGGTTTTTTTGGGACAGGGTTTCTTTGCATAGCATTGAGGTTCTGGGTTAATCTTTAATACCACAAAGAAAAAAGTTATTTACATGTTTGTGTCAGGGAAGGTGGGGGAGAGTGATTTCTCTCAAATCTTGAATTACTAAGAATAATTACAAACTGAGCCAGAGTCTTGTGTTTGACCCCCTGGGGTGCTGGGTAGTCATTGACTGCTCTTGACTGGAGCAGAACAGCATCCTTGCAGTCCTTAGTACCCATTTGATGGCTCTTGAATCCAACAAAACCTCTGCCAGTTCTGTCTACCTTGCTCAGAAAAGGAGTGGATGACCAACAGATGGGTTAGTTTAGGTCACTTTACCCTGTTCTAAGAGAGGAAGAGTATTTATGCTTAAGGTGGAAGTAGGGCTTGGGTGTGAGGATCACAGACTGTTTACTAGCTGTGTGACTTCAGGAATTTTCCCTAGACATTTCCTTGTTTGTAAAATACAGATTATGAAAATGTCTACCACATCGTGTTGTTCGGTGGGTTACACAGAGCATACTCTGCAGAGAAACACTTAAAAGTTTGGTTCCCAGGGCCCACACGGGGACTCAAACCACATGTAACTCCAGTTGTAGGGTATCTGATGTCCCCTCGGGCATCTGTGGGCACATTACTCATGTGGTGAACAGACACACAGGCAAAACATAGATACACGTAAAATAAAATTTAAAAAGTAGCTTTTATTCTGAGTTAATGTAATGTTAACTATTTGTAAGTATAGTGTAAGTCAATGACAGTGTATGTTTAGTGTATTTGATATCCTATAGTCAATTGTAAGCAAGCACACATGTGAGTGTGTGCACACACACAAATTGTACAGAGATAAAACTTTTATTTCTTCTTTCATCTCAGTTTTTCTTTTTTGGTCTGGTTCATATTTTAAGCCCAAGCATGTAAAGTGTCAGTTTATCTTTTTATAACACGAGTTATGGTTAAGCTGTTATGTTCTACTTAGTTCTTGTTTCTCTCTTTTTTTCTCATAAAGCTGGAATTGATGTAAATGTGGTCATGCTTCAGGAATCCCAAGTTGATATGAATTCCAGTCAACAATTCTGTTATAAAAATGTGTTTATCCCAAAGTGGTATGATATATGGACACGGATACAGGTAATTGGAAGCCCTTCCCTCAGGACATCTCAGTTCCCTTCCCGGCTTAGAGTTCTGTGATCCCGAGAGACGTTTTTTACTTCTTTCCTCATTTTGCTTCCTCCCTTCTGGAGCGTCCACACTCCTGGCTTTTTGAATGTCTTGTGCTTCTTTGGCCTGGGATCTGGTGTGTCTGTCCGAGTCTAAACTCTTGTCTTATGGTTCCCGTTCTATTTTGGTTCTGTGGGAGGTTTCCTGGGTAGAATGGCTTTGGTCTCTTCTGTCAAACAAGAGTTCCCGGCTGTGACTGAACAGAAGGGACCTTGTGGAGGCTCTGCAGTAACTGTGAGGTGTCTGCTGTTCATATCAACACATGAGAGTGGGGCTCGTGGGCTCTTTAAATTTTTTTTTTTTTAATTTTTTGATAGAAAATTCTGGGGCACATTATAAAATGTATCTGGGGCACATTATAACCAACGTTTATCTATAATCAGTGATTGTGACAATGCGTGAACTCAGCCTGTCATTATGAGAACATTTTCAGTTTTCTGGGGCTGTTTACGACTGGCAATTTTCTGAATATTTCAAATCCTTGCTTTGTATGATCTCATAAATAGCTGTATTGATATTCTTTCTACTTGGGAACATCCCCCCTCCACCCCCTTTTCTGGCCTAATAGTGATTCAGACCATATTAATAAGAAATTGTGGCAGCTGCCTCTGTTAGAGCAACATCATTTTCCAAATCATGTTTGTGCTACATCTGTATGTTTCCAGTGAGAGTTTTAAAAATTATGTTTATGAAAATTTCCTTTTTCATCCTCATTTCTTTTGTGTTGCAGGTCCGGGTAAATAGCTCCAAACTGGTCCGAGTCACCCAGGTGGACAGTGAGGAGAAGCTGAAGGAACTAGAGCAGTTTAGTATTTGGAACTTTTTTTCTTCCTTTTTAAAAGAGAAATTGAATGACACCTATGTTAACGTGGGTCTGTACAGTACAAAAACCTGCCTCAAAGTTGAGATTTTAGAGAAGGACACCAAATACAGTGTCATTGTGACCCGGAGTAAGTCTCACCTCTGTTTTCTGATGGACTCTATAATGAGCTGGGACAGAGCTTTGGAGGGTGTAGTTACAGAGGGGGGGGGGAGAGGAGAGAGAGAGAGAGAGAGAGAGAGAGAGAGAGAGAGAGAGAGAGAGAGAGAGAGAGAGGAGACCGTTTTGTTTCTCTTCAGGTCTATATTTGAAGACAGGGAAAGTAAACAGTAAAATTAGTAATTCTCAGAGTGCTTGTGGAATCATAAGATGAAGACACTATAGTTTAAGGCTTATTTGCTGCACGTGGGAGAGAGTTTTAGAGGCGGTAGATCCATCAGATCCTGATTTGGGTTCTCCTTGGTTACTGCTCAGGGTTCATGCTTGTAGGTTTTGCTACCAAGGCTTATACCCTTTCAGTTGTCCTACAGTCGGGTTCTGTGGTTATGTATGGTGGTGTGGAATACTATTTTGACCAGGCAAAGATGTGTTACGTTTGTTTATGCTGCAGAATATTACGTTAACTGTGTAAAGATGTGTTACTTTTTTTAAATACTGCATTTAATTAGGTAAAGACGTGTTTTCACCTTGCCTGCCTAAGGCACTTGATTGTTGAATGGCAAAAAAAAAAAAAAAAAAAAAAGCCGGGCTGTGGTGGCGCACGCCTTTAATCCCAGCACTCAGGAGGCAGAGGCAGGCGGATCTCTGTGAGTTTGAGGCCAGCTTGGACTACAAGAGCTAGTTCCAGGACAGGAACCAAAAGCTACGGAGAAACCCTGTCTCCAAAAATACAAAAAAAAAGCCTGGTACATTTGACGACTAACCTGCATTTCTAATTATCCTAAATAAGAATATAAACGTATATGTAGGCCAGGTGGTGGTGGCGCACGCATTTAATCCAGCACTTGAGAGGCAGAGGCAGGCCAATCTCTGAGTTTGAGGCCAGCCTGGTCTACAGAGCAAGTTCCAGGACAGGCTCCAAAGCTACACAGAGAAAACTTGTCTTGAAAAACCAAAATAAACAAACAAATAAATAAATAAAAGGAAAGAAAAAAACCCTAAAAACCCCAAACAAAACATATATACAGTATGTTGCAAAAAAAGTAACCTTAAGTTTGTATCAATGTACAAAAATCCATACCAATGTAAACTGTTTGAAATTAATAGTTGCTTTTTAGTTTAAAAGTAGATTCAATAATCTACTTTCTATCCTTCCCATATCCCCTTTTTCTTTTTAGAAAGAGATCCTTGAATCCAACCACTCTTACTCAGTTTTCCCCTTAGCGTGACCAGTAGCAATTTGCAACCCCCTCTCCTGCCCCCATGACAAATGTACTGGGCTTTTTCTTTTTGACCATTTAGTTTTATTAGATCAATCAGGTGCCTTAAAGTAAGATTCTGCAGCATAAACAAATGTAACACATTTTGCCTAGTTAAAATAATAATAATCCATAACAGTAGGGTTAGCCTGTCTTTTGGTGTTCCTTCATAATTTAATTATTCTGCCAGCTCCTTATCTGTTTCTGGGCCTTCCTTAGACTCAGCTTTCGAATGTAACAACCGTGGAATGCTCTGTGTGCCTCCAGTGGGTCTTTACCTGGCCTCCTGGTCCTGGATGACATATGTTTGGCAAGGAGACTTTTTCGGCACAGTGATGTATAGTGAAGCAAAGTGGGAGGTGTGCTTGGGCCAGAAGAACGCTATGTGGAGGACTTAAGGCCCACACCCAAAGTTCCAGGCCTCTTTCTCAAATTCCCTGCCTCTAAGTGACTTAAGGTGGAGACCCATTGTGAGCAGCTGTGTGAAGTGATAGCATCTTGTTTAGCTTAGTCACTTTTTGTTTGTCTGTTTTAAATCCTTAGTAGAGGAAGCCAGAATAAGAATAAGATACTCAGGAAGATGATATAGATTGGACAGAAACCTAATGCTGTTTTCTCTTTGGAAGGATACCCAGGATTTGTGTGGTATCTATGCTGCCATTTAGTTGACCAATGATACAAATGTCTCCTTTTTTTAAAAAATACCTTTAACTGATTCTTCTGTTAAGCAAAAATTTTATTTGTTTCAGGATTTGACCCCAAATTTTTCCTTGTTTTCTTCCTTGGACTTACACTATTTTTTTGTGGAGACTTGTTGAGCAGGTAGGTGTGGACTTGATAAGACACTAATATTGTTTGACTCTTATTGTAAGAATTATAAGTATTGCCGGGCAGTGGTGGCGCACGCCTTTAATCCCAGCACTCGGGAGGCAGAGGCAGGCGGATCTCTGGGAGTTCGAGATCAGCCTGGTCTACAAGAGCTAGTTCCAGGACAGACTCCAAAACCACAGAGAAACCCTGTCTCGAAAAACCAAAAAAAAAAAAAAGAATTATAAGTATTGCTATTCCCGTTTCTAGGATCCATGTGACTTAGATGTTGCCTGCTTAGATATTTTTTAGACTTTCTTTTGTTTATGTTTATTTTGTTTGTTTGAAATAGGATCTCACTATGTATTGCTGGCTGGCCTAGAACTCAGTATGTAGGCCAGACTGGCCACACTTAGCTGCCTCTGCCTCCCAAGTGATGGGATTAAAGGTGTTTGCCACCGTGCCCGGTTTTTTTTTAAAGTGTGTATCCATGTGTCTCTGTCCATATTGTGTGGTGCCTGAAGAGGCCAAAGTCAGGCCTTGGATCCCCTGGACCTGGAATTATAGATAGTTGTGAGCAGTCCAACTTGAGTGCTGGGGACAGAATGCAGGTCCTCTGGGAGAACAACAAGCACTTGAAATAGCTCAGCCATCTCTGGCCGTGCTTGGATGTTTTAAAAATAGAATTCTTTTTTTCTTGATTTGAATATGATTGTTAATTAATGTACTTTCTCATTAGGTAGTTCCATCATTAGGTTAATGAGAGTTACCTAGTACTATAAAGCTGATTATCAAATTAAAAGTAATGTTACTGCAGAGAGTTATGTAATGAAATTGCTGCTAAATTATATATTAATGGGTTTTATGCTGTTCAGATACAAGAAGACAAATATCAATTACTTGTTCGTTTTCTTTTTTAGAAATCTACTAGCTGTGATAGGTAAGACTGACATGCACTAATATAAAAACCCACTCCCTGAGATGAAACTCTTATCCCATACTGCTAAAGTGACCAAGAACCTGAGACTAGATAAGTCATAGGCCTTAGGGCAAAGCCTAGTGTTGTTACTTGGCTAGAAGAACATAGCAAAAAAATGACTCCTGGTGACGTACTGCGGTATCTGTTGATCAGTGCTCCCCCCAGCCTCCATCAGAGAAACTGCTTCTTAGAGCACATGGCAATTAACACACAGACCCACACAGCAGAGTGAGAGACTTTGGAGCACTCATTCCCGCCCCTCAAGGCTCAGAGATCTGTGAGAAGAGGAGGTGAGGTTGTAAGAGCCAGAGGTGCCACAGCAAGGGTGATGGCAGTGTTAACAAGTCCCACAGAAATTCAAACCACTCAAAATCCCAGCACCGAGAAGGGGAAATGGATTCTAAGTTCTACCTCTAACCAAGAAACTATTTGCCATTGGTCGCTGCTGGGAAAGGGAAAATCCGTTTTCTGTGATCAACCACACTTCAGGACAGGTGTCATGCTCAGGAGTAGTTGGCTAACACAAAAAGGACTCGTTGTGTGGGGTGTGTGTGTATATGCATGCACACACTTTTTGATTTGGTATTTTTGTATGAAAAAATCTAAATGAGAAATATACAGATAAGTAAATATTGAATGAAGGTAAAATCAACATTAAGTTAATGAGTGAAAGGTAAACAATTGGAATTTGATGTTGAACTATTTTGAGTGAGAGAAGTTGTTCTTTATTTTGGGACTCTTGAGGGAAACTCACATTCAGGGAAAAGTAACGGATAAAGCAGTGTTGGTATTGGAATGACAGTAGGATCTCTCTCATCCTGGGATCTATCTATCAATCAGATCTGTTCACCTTCCAGTCTCTTCTTGGGCTTGCTCCTGTCCCTTCTCTCTCCCCAGACAAACTGTCCAGTTCCTCAGAAGAGTTACTTTTTAAAAATGTTTTTATTAGCATGTAGTAATTGTATATATGGGTGGGTTACATTACTGACATGCCCGTAGTACATAATGAGTTTTGATCATGTTTACCCCAGTACCCAACTAGCCATGCTTTTTTTTTAAATTCTTCTCATTTATTGCATACCTACTTCAGTTTTTCCCTTCTCTTCTCCCAGTCCTTTCCTCCACATCCGTTCGCCCCCAAAGCAACTCCTCCTTCTTTTCCCTTCCGAAAAGGGCAAGCCTTCCTGAGAGATCAACCAAAGATGGCATGTGAGGTTATAAGAGTAGGTACCGCCCCTCTTATTAAGGCTGGACAGGGCAAGCCAGTAGGAAGAAAAGGGTCCAAAAAGCAGGCTCAAGGATCAGAAACCGGCCCCATTCCCACTGTGAGGAGTCCCACAAGAAGACCAAGCTACACACACATAACATATATACAGAGAATATATACATATATATATAGCTCAGACCCATACAGGCTCCCTGGCTGTCACTTCAGTCTCTCTGAACCCCTCTGAGCCATGGTTAGGTGATTCTGCTGGCTATTTTCTTGTGGTGTCCTTGACCCCTCTGGATCCTACAATCCTTGTGCTCTTGCAGGATTCCACAAGCTCTAATGTTTGGCTGTGGGTCTCTGCGTCTGCTCCCATCAGTTGCTGGATGATGATTGTGCTAGGTTTGGATCTATAAGTATAGCAGAGTATCATTAGGAATCGTTTCATTGACTTTTTCCACCCATCATGGTTCTATCCTTGGTCTCTGGATTGTTCAGACTCTAGTTCCTGGCCCTCCAGGCAATATCTGCATGGACTCCCTGTCGTGATGTGGGTCACAATTTGGACAAGTTATTGGTTGGGTGCTTCCACAAGTTCTGTGCCAGCTTTACTTGAACACATCTTGTAGGCAGGACTAATTTTTAGGCCGAAGGTTTTGTGGCTGTGTTGATGTTCCAGTTCTTCCACTGGAAACCTTGCATGGTTACAGAAGATGTCTGGTTCAGGTTTCATATTCCCCATTACTAGGGGTCTTCCCTAGGGTCACCCTCATGAATTTCTAGGAGTTTCCATTGTACTCTGTTTCTTCCTTGCCTCTTCCAGTTGTCTCTTCCAGTACTCTTTCCCCCCATCCTGTCCCATCCTCTCCTGCCCCCAGTCTAACCACGAAATCTGTTTCCCCTTCCCAGGGAGATCCATGTATCCCCCCGTGGGCCCTCCTTGTTACTTAGCCTCTCTGGATCTGTGGATTGTAGCATGATTATCTTTTACTTTATGGCTAATAGCCACTTATAAGTGAGTATATACCATGTTTATCTTTTTGGATCTGGATTGGCTCACTCAGGGTGATTTTTTTTTTTCTAGTTCCATCCATTTGCCTGCAAATTTCATGATGTTATTTTTTTAACAGCTAAGTAATATTCCATTCTGTAAATGTACCACATTTTCTTTATCCCTTCTTCGCTTGCGGGACATCTACGTTGTTTCCAGTTTCTGGCTATTATGAATAACACTGCAGTGAACATAGTTGAACAAGTGTCCTTATGGTAAGATAGAGCATCCTTTGGGTGTATGCCCACGAGTGATAGACCTCGGTCTTGAGGTAGATTCCCAATTTTCTGGCAAACCACTGTATTGATTTCCATAGTGTCTGTATAATTTTGCACTCTCACCAGCAGTGCAGGAGTGTTTGTTTGCCTTGCTCCACATCCTCTCCAGCATGAACTGTTACTTGTGTTTTTGATCTTAACTATTCTGACAGGTATAAGATGGAATCTCAGAGCTGTTTTGATGTGTATTTACCTGATGACTACTTATGTTGAACATTTCTTTCTTTTTTTGTTTTTTTGAGACTAGGTTTCTTTGTGTAGCTCTAGCTGTCCTGGAACTCACTCTGTACACCAGGTTGGCCGCTAACTCAGAGATCTGCTTGCCCTGCCTCCTGAGTGCTGGGATTACAGGCGTACACCACCACTGCTCAGTGTTGAACATTCTTTAAGTGCTTCTCGGTCATTTGAAATTCTTGTGTTGATTCTTTGTTTAGATCTGTACTCCATTTTTTAAATTGGGTTATTTGATTTGTTGATGTCCAGTTTCTTGAGTTCTTTGTATATTTTGGATATTAGTCCTCTGTTGGGTGTAGGGTTGGCAAAAATCTTTTCCATTCTGTAGGCTGCCATTTTGTCCTTTTGATGGTATCTTTTGCCTTACAGAAGCTTTCCAGTTTCATGAGGTCTCATTTATTTGCTTGTTTTTGGGGGGCAGTGTCTCTCTGTGTAGCCCTGGTTATCCTGGAACTAGCTCTGTAGAGATCCACCTACCTTTGCCTCCCAAGCACTGGGATTAAAGGCATGCACAACCACCACCCAATGAAGTTCCGTTTATTGATTGTTGATCTTATGCCTGCACTAGTGGTGTTCTGGACAGAACACATCCTGTGCCCATATGTTCAAGGCTATCCCCACTTGCTCTTCTGTCAAATTCATTGTGTCTGGTTTTATGTTGAGGTCTTTGATCTGCTTGGACTTGAGTTTTGTACAGGGTGGTAGATATGGATCTATTTGCATTCTTCTACGTGCTGACATTCAGCTAGACCAGTAACATTTATTGAAGATACTTGGTTTTTTTCCATTGTATATTTCTGGCTTCTTCATCAAAAATCAGGTGTTCACAGGAGTGTGTATTTATGTCTGGGTCTTTAATTTGATTGCATCAATCAACCTGTCTGATGTTTCTATGCCAGTACTGTGCAGTTTTTATTACTATAGCCCTATAATTATAGCTTGAAATCAGGGATGGTGATAACCTCCAGAAGTTCTTTTATTGTAAAAGAAACAGCTGTCCTATGTTTTTTGTTTTTCCATATGAAAATGAGTATTGTTCTTTGAAGGTTATAAAGAAGTTTGTTGGGATTTTGGTGGAGATTGTTGAATCTGTAGATTGCTTTTGATAAGATGGCCTTTTTTTTTTTTACTCTGTTAATTCTACAAACCCATAAGCATGGGAGATGTTTCTATCTTTTGAAATCTTCTTCAAAGACTTGAAGTTTTGTTTTTTTTGTGTGTGTTTTTGTGTGTTTTTTTGTTTTTGTTTTTTGTTTTTCGAGACAGGGTTTCTCTGTGTAGCTTTGGAGCCTGTCCTGGAACTAGCTCTGTAGACCAGGCTGACCTCGAACTCACAGAGATCTATCTGCCTCTGCTTCCTGAGTGCTAGGATTAAAGGTGTGCACCAACACCCGGAAAGACTTGAAGTTTTTATCACACAGGTCTTTCACTTGCTTCGTTAGAGTTACCCCAAGATACTTTATATTATTTGTGGGTATTGGTGTGATTTCCCTGATTTCTTTTTTGGCCCATTTGTCATTTGTATATAGGAGCGCTACTGATTTTTTTGAGTTAATCTTGTATCCAGCCACTTTTCTGAAGGTGTTTGTCAGCTGTAGGAGTTCCCTGATAGAATTTTTGGGGTCGCTTAAATATACTGTCATATCATCTACAAATAGCAATGCTTTGACTTTTCAATTTATATTGATCTTTTTTTGTTGTCTTATTGCTCTAGCTAGAACTTCAAGCACTATACTGAATAGATATGGAGAGAGTGGATATCCTTGTCTTGTTTCTTGTTTTACTGGAATTGCTTTGAGTTTATTTAATTTGATGTTGGCTATAGGCTTGCTGTAAATTGCCTTTATTATGTTTAGGTGTGTCTCTTGAATTCCTGATTTCTCCAAGGTTTTTATGAAAGTGTGTTGGATTTTGTCAAAGGCTTTTTTAGTGTCTAGTGAGATGACGGTGGGTTTTCTTTCAGTTTTATGTATGGTGGATTATGTTGACAGATTTTTCTTTTTTTTTTAAATATTTATTTATTTATTTATTTATTTATTTATTTATTTATTTATTATGTATACAATATTCTGTCTGTGTGTATGCCTGCAGGCCAGAAGAGGGCACCAGACCTCATTACAGATGGTTGTGAGCCACCATGTGGTTGCTGGGAATTGAACTCAGGACCTTTGGAAGAGCAGTCAGTGCTCTTAACTGCTGAGCCATCTCTCCAGCCCCAGATTTTGCATATATTGAACTATCCCTCCATCTCTGGGATGAAGCCTACTTGATCATGGTGATCTTTTTGATGTGTTCTTGAATTCAGTTTGCATGTATTTTTGAGTATTTTTGCATTAATGTTCATGAGGGAAATTGATCTCTAATTCTCTTTCTTGAATTTTTGTATTTGGGTGACTGTCGCCTTATAAAATGAATTTAACAGTGTTCCTTCTGTTTCTGTTTTGTGGGATAATTTGATTTATTGGTATTAACTCTTTGAAAGTCTGGTAGAATTTGGTGCTAAAACTGTCCGGCCCTGGTCTTTTGGTTGTGAGACTTTTAATGATGTCTTCTGTCTTCTAAAAGGTTATAGGTCTTTTAAAATTGTTTATCTGGTCTTGATTTAGTTTTGGTAACTGGTATCAAGAAAATTGCCCATTTCTTTTAGATTTTCCAATTTTGTAGAGTGCAGGTTTTTGAAGTATAACCTAATGATTCTTTGGATTTCTTCCGTATCTGTTAATGTTCCCTTTTTATTTCTGATTTTGTTAATTTGGATATTCTCTCTTTTAGTTTTTATAAGGGTTTGTTCATGTTGTTGACTTTTTTCCCCAAAGAACCAACTTTTTGTTTCATTGATCTATTTCTATTGTTCTCTTTGTTTTCTTGATTTCAGCCTTTAGTTTGATTATTTCATGCCTTCTACTCTTGTGTGTGTTTGCTTCTTTTTGTTCTAGAGCTTTTAGGTGTGCTGTTAAGTCACTAGTATGAGATCTCTTTAGTTTCTTTTTGAAAGCACTAGTGCTTTGAACTTTACTCTTAGTACCGTTTTCATTGTGTCCTGTAAGTTTGGATATGCTGTGCATTCATTTTCATCAAACTCAGTTTCCATGAGTTTGTAGGCTTTCTGTTGTTTAAACCCAGCTTTACTTGATGGTGGTCTGATAGGATGCCAGGGTTATTTCAGTTTTCTTGTATATGTTGAGACTTTCTTTGTGACCGAGTGTGTGGTTGATTTTGGAGAATGTTCCATGGGATGCTGAGAAGAAAGTGTATTCTTTTGTGTTCAGATGAAGTGTTCTGTAGATATCTGTTAGGTCCATTTGGTTCACAATTTCTGTTATCTCCATTGTTTCTCGTTTGTTTTTTGTTTGGATGACCTGTCCATTGGTGAGAGTGGGGTATTAAAATCTCCCACTATCAATGTATGAGGGTTGATGTGTGATTTAAGCTTTAGAAGTGTTTCTTTACAAACCTTGGTGCCCTTGTGTTTGGGGCATAGATGTTGAGAACTGAGATGACGTCTTGGTGGATTGTCCCTTTGATGAGTATGGAGTGTCCTTCCCCATCTCTTTTGATTAACTTTGGTTTGAAATCTCTTTTATTAGACATTAGAATGACTATACCATCTTGCTTCTTAGGTCCCATTTGCTTGGAAATCTTTTTCTAATCATTTGAGGTAATGTCTATCTTTGATATTTTGATATTGAAGTGTGTTTCTTGTGTGCAGCAGAAGGGATGGATCCTGTTTTTGCACCTATTGCATTAGTCTGTGTCTTTATTGGGTAATTAAGTCCATTGATATTGAGAGATATCAACGACTGATTGCTAATTCCTGTTATTATATTGTTGGTGTGTGTGTTAGGGTTTTGTGTATCTTAGGGTTTTGTTGGTATGAGATTATTTTCTAGAGTATAGTTATAGGTTGGAATTTTCCATCTAGTACCTCTGTAGATCTGAATTTTTAGATAGATATTGTTTAAATTTGACTTTATCATGGAACATCTTGTTTTCTCCATCTATGGTAATTGAAAGTTTTGCTGGGTATAGTAGTCTGAGCTGGAATCTATGTTCTCTTAGAGTCTGCAGGACATCTGTCTAGACCCTTCTGACTTTTAGAGAGTCTGTTGAGAAGTTGGGTATAATTTTAATAAGTGCGCCTTTATATTTTACTTGGTCCCTTGCATCTTTTAATATTCTTTCTTTATTCTAGTGTTTTGATTATTATGTGGCTCAGGGACTTTCTTTCCCAGTCCAATTTGTTTGGTGTTCTGTAAGTTTCTTGTACCTTTATAGGCATCTCCTTTAGTTTAGAAATTTGTCTTCTATGTTTTTTTAAATATATATATATATATATATATATATATATATATATATATTTATTATGTATACAATATTCTGTCTGCATGCATGCCTGAAGAGGGCACCAGACCTCATTACAGATGGTTGTGAGCCACCATGTGGTTGCTGGGAATTGAACTCAGGACCTTTGGAAGAGCAGGCAATGCTCTTAACCGCTGAGCCATCTTTCCAGCCCCCTCTTTTGTGGTTTTTTAAAAATATTTTCCAGGCCTTTGAGCTAGAATTCTACTCCTTCTGTTCCTATTATTCTTAGGTTTGGTCTTCTCATGATGTCCCAGATTTCCTGGATGTTCAGCATGGGCACCTTACCAGTGACCTCACCACTGAACGCCCTGCCTCTCCCTCTCCCACTGCCCTTTAGCTGTACAAGGTCTTGGTGGGGCATGGTGGCTCTTGAGAGGCTGGGCATCTCTGAGTTCTAGGCCATCCAGGTCTACATAGCGAGTCCTAGGACAGCCAGGGCTACGTAGACTGTCTCAAAAACTAAAGTGTAAAAATAAGTGCAACATCTAAGTCTCACCACTCCTCCTCCTCCTTCCAGCTCTTGAACTCTTTGAACCCCTTGTTCCACGATGTTCCCTAAGCCTTGGAGGGGATGGTACAGGTGCTCCACTTAATCGCTGGGCATTCAAAAGTCATTTATTATTGGTTCATTGACTAGTTAATGAATTTCTGCAGTCATCATTGACCACCATAAAAAGAATCTTCTCAGATCAAAGAAGGTGATTTGATGGACATATTGTAGTCTTTTAGCAAAACAACAGCAGTATCTCTCCTGCTTGGGCCCACAAACTCCCCGGCCATGGATTTTTTTTATGGCATTTACAGTACCAGATATGAATTTCCTTTTGTGGAATGGGCATCAAATCCTGTCCTAAAGTGGCTGGTTACTCTTACAACAGAGTTTTGGTGTAGTGTTGCATTGTGGTCATCTTGTCTAGGTTGGTATTGCTGTACCGGGGTCCACAGCTGAGTGAGACTGTTGGTGGGAATCTTCCCTGGCATCATCCTCCACGGCCTGTTCTGGCATTGTGAAGGCCACCCAGCAGGAAGGAAGCTTCCAGCCCAATTCCAGCTTGACTTTTCTATGCCTCTTGTCTATAGCATATGGATTTAGAGAGAGGTGGAGATAGGAGTGAGATTTGAGAGGACCTTGTTGATACTGATCTTCATAATCTATCACAGCTACATCAGCCTACAGTTCTGTAGCTTTAAATAGTGGGCAGATTTCTTCTCTAATTCCTATCTTGAAACTTTACTATGTCCCTTATTCTGATTTCATCAATGGTTTATAGTATTACATAGTCAAGGAAAATACTTTCTCTGCAGGAGTCAAATTTTCTACTATTCCACTGGAGTGAGCGTGGGGATTGTGGCCTCTCTGTTAATCATCATTTTTATGCTCTCCAAGTTTATGCCCAAGGTAAGTGGTCCAGTTCCTTGAGTGTTTAGGACAAGCTCGGGTAGCTGGAGGATTGTCTTGCAGTCTTAGAGCACGGAACATTTGCATTAGTGACCTGCTGAGTCAGCGTCTGTCCTGTTCAGAGAGATTCTGAAAAGCATTTGCATGGTGAGACCTCAAGCCTACAGATTCTGTATCTGAAATCATGTGCTCAGTGGGAACTGAAATCCTCTTTTTGTTTTCTAATTGCGCACTTAGGCCTTCCAGTCATTAGCATTTCATCTTCCTGGTGTTCCTTGCAGACTGTACCTTTTTAGGTATAAAGCATATCTTTTTAAGAGAAATGTTTTTATGCATTTTGAGTAGGTTGAATTTAAGAAAAAGATGTCCCATTTGCTTCTTTTATAAGAGTCTTGTGACTTTTGCTTTCATTTCTACTTTGTCTAGAGAAGTCCCATTTACGTCATCCTGGTAGGAGGCTGGTCCTTCTCTCTGTACCTCATTCAGCTAGTTTTTAAGAATTTACAAGAGATATGGAGGTGTTATTGGCATTATCTTCTAAGTAAGTATTGTTGGCTTGGCTTTCCTTTGTGCGTTTTATAGGGTATTTGGTTAATTTGATTGTGAGAAGTTTCCTGCTAACAAGGAGTGCTAACTTGTAAAAATTATAATTTCCTACTTCTAATATTACATCTCCTTAACATCATCTTTTAAATTTAGATGCTGTTAATAAGAGTAAAGCTTTAGGGGGCTGGGGTGATAGTTCAGCGGTTAAGAGTGTTGACTGCTCTTCCAGAGTACCCAGGTTCAATTCCCGGCACCCATATGGCAGTTCTCACCTGTCTGTAATGAAACTCCAGGATTCAATACCCTCACACAGACAAACATACAGGCAAGACACCAGTGTGCACAAAATAAAAAGAATTATTCTTTAAAAAAAATTAAAGCTTTAATTTGCTGGTGTTTATTTCTACATTAAGCAAAATTTAAAATCCTTTAAATTGGCTTTATTGTTAATTTAAATATGGTTGGGGACCTTGAGAATAAGACTGCCGTGAATCTGATCTACAGTAAGAATCCTTTGGTCACGGATAGAAACTTAGTTTTTTTCTTGTTAGTAACTTGATCTATTATTTGAGGACATTAACATGGACTTATTTTTGGAACTAAAATAAACTATTTTAGACATGTTCAACATGTAGCTTTTAAAAAAGATTTAGTTTTTAATTATATGTATGGTATGTAATTGAGTGCTGGTGCCTGTAGAGTCAGATGCCCTGGAGCTGCGATGTGGGTGCTGGGACCTGCACTTGGGTTCTCTGGAAGAGCCATCTCTTCAACCCGTTTGTTATTTTAACGAAATAAATTGTGACAGAAAGGATAGGAGTGATACACACGCATGTGAGGCGGGTAGATAATAGAGTACAGACCCAGTCTAAGCTCCTGCTTCAGCAGATGCCATCTATAGTGCACTTACTACTGCTTTCCACATACTAGCTGAAAAGAATGTCTTCTGCTGACCCTTTCTTAGGCTACATCCTCACAGTCGGATTCATGAGTTTCGCAGTGTGCTACAAGTATGGGCCCCTGGAGAATGAACGAAGCATCAACCTGCTGACCTGGACACTGCAGCTGCTGGGCCTGGGCTTCATGTACTCCAGCATTCAGATACCACACGTTGCTTTTGCCCTCATTATCATTGCCCTGTGCACTAAGAACCTGGAGTACCCTGTTCATTGGCTGTACACCACCTACAGGTGACTGGAAGGCAGTGGAACTTTGTATTGACGTGTGAGGTGTGGGATACACTTTGCTTCAAAAGGATATAGTTTTTCCTTGGGAACCTTTGTAAGTGAGAAGTCACTGCTATGTTTCCCCCTTCTTCGTTCTTAGTCCTCCCTCCCTCCCTCCCTCCCTCCTTCCCTCCCAAATAAAAGCATCCAGTAAAGTGTCATGTGTTCCTGTTACCACTAGGTGGTGCAAATTATAGCTTCTTTTTTTTTTTTTAAAGCCCTATGCCTCAGGTTCAGGTTTCAGATCATTTCACACTGACTGCCAGATTGCTCCAAAAATCCTAATCTTGTTTTAAATGTAATTCATAGCATGCTATCCTTGCAAAAGGAAATATGGAGTGATCCTTGATTCTGAGCTTGTCAGTGACTATTGCAATAGAGGTGATCAAAGTAGAGCCTTCAGTTTCAGGAACTGAGTGTACGACCACCTTATAACATCATTTTGTTGTCGTTTTTCCACTTTTTGGGAAATAAATATTTTGCTTGTCATTTATTGGAAAATAAGTGAGTTTGAATACTCTGATTCTTCACGCGTAGTTGGGTTGTCAGTTCACTGGTGAAGGATGTATATACGGAAGGGAGGTGGGCTGATGTCTCTCCACATTTAGTCTGTAGGTGTGTGCTTGGTCTCCTGAAACAAGTGGAGGCGAGGATGGATGTGGATTATTGGTTAATGATTCATGATGTTATTTTGATGAGCACAGAAAGATGTGTAAGGCAACAGCAAAGCCCGTCCCCCCTCGCCTCCTGACAGAAGAGGAGTATCGGATACAAGGAGAGGTGGAGACCCAAAGGGCTCTACAGGAACTCCGAGAGTTTTGTAATAGTCCAGAGTGTTCTGCCTGGAAGACTATATCTCGGATTCAGTCTCCAAAAAGGTAAGCTCTTAACCTGATAAGTCAAGTATTTATGGGTAGTTAATGACCTTGAGTTCTAACAGAGATCATACTTTTAGATAACTGTTATAGTTTGCCCTTTGATTATGCTAACCTAGGAGTAGTGAAGAGAAAGTTATCTGCATCATTATGTATTATTAGTAATCTATTTCTTGTTTCCCCAAGACAGCTACCTCCTTATTTTGATTATAGCGTTAGCATGCGAAGACTTCAGTGTCATATGTAAGTGTGGGTCTTGTAAGTTTGACATAGATGTTGCACTTATTTTTTATATTTTATGTTTTTGAGATGGTCTGTGTAAGCCTGACTGTCTTGAGTTGCCCCCAGATTCCTTTGGTTGGGAGTGGTTGTACCAGAGAGTATGTGAAGTTGATTTTGGATTCATGATAGCATAAAGTTTATAGGGCCATAAATGCAAAGAACTATAACGCCCCAATCCCTTATCAAGAATATGATGACTCAGGGAACCTTAGCACTCCGTAACTAAAAAGGATAGGATAGCCACTGACAAGCAGGATGAGAGTACCCATGTTGGCCTATGAGCCCAGCCTTGTTTCCTGCCTATTTCTCCAGTCTGTATGTCTGCCAAAGCAAGGACAGGAATTTCAGTTAGATCGAGTATAATTTGAACTGCAGGCATCCTGGGCTGTTCAGTCTGTTCTTATTTTGAGAGCCATCCGGGAAGGATAAGCAGCTTCCTAATGAGCAACCCTCTCTTTTGCAGATTCGCCGACTTTGTGGAAGGTTCTTTTCACCTCACACCAAATGAAGTTTCTGTTCATGAGCAGGAGTATGGATTAGGGAGCATAATTGCCCAGGATGAGGAGCTATCCTCAGAGGAGGAGGGCTCAGAGTACCCCACTGTCACCCAGAACAGCTTCCTGACTTAGATGGGGGAACCCGTTATTTTCACATAGACAGTGTGATGCCTTGGCGGTCCATGTGCACGTGCTGTGCGGTCTCTTGGGCTTACATAACGGCCTGAAGAGGGTGCAGAAGCTCTCCTGCTGAAATGAGAGGTTCTCCACTGGACCCCTGAGGAATGAGTGGAGGAAGAAGTGAGTGCTGTGGTAGCTTGCCTCTGACAACCGAGCTATTGGTTCACTTGCTGTTCCTGAAGAAACTGGTTGGCCACAGCCAGCATGATATTCTAGCTCCTGTTTGAAAGTTCACTGAATGATGGCGTTTCTGACTCTGACAAGCCCACAGAAATGAGGACTAAGTGCAGTAGTGCATTCAGATCATAGGCTGCACCTTCTAAAGAGAAATGTACAAATCTGAGCCAGTTTGACTTCTGTGTGACTCAGCTGGTCTTAAACTCTCAGTCCTTTTACCTCAGCCTTCAGTGCTAGGATCTTAAACCTATGCTGCCATGCCAAGCTTTTTTTCTCTGTTATCCCTGGCTTCCTGGAACTCACTCTGTAGACCAGGCTGGCCTTGAACTCACAGAGATCTGCCTGCCTCTGCCTCCCGTGTTAGGATCAAAGGTGTGTGCCACCACACCTGTTATACCAAACTTCTTGTCTTGATTTTATATATCCTTTTTATAGCTTGGTTCCTATAGCTAGGAAGAGAAGTCTTGTTTACTTCTTTTCCCCTATCTGATCACATATCTTTAAGTTACTACTCAATCAAGATATTATTCCAGGGCTGGAGATGTAGCTCAGTGGTAGAGCACTTACTGACTCAGCATGCAAGGCCCTGGTAGAACTTCAGCGTCACAGCGAAACCAATCCTATCTCCTTGTCCCTGTCTCCTATTATATACCCATTCTGTTCATTTAGCCTTCTCACCACCTGCATGGTTCCAGATCTGGTAATTTGCAATTCCTGAAACCATCTATTAAGTTTCTTTATATACAGTTTCAGTTATGTGGCTGCCACAACTTTGCTTGGCAGATAAAGACCGTAAGGTGATCTTCATGCCGTTGACACTCATTCAGCTGTCAGCATCAGACACACCCCCCAGTTCCAATCTGACGGAGATGCTGTCTCTTTCCTTAGCTGCCGTTGAAGGTACCCTCAGAAGCTGGCGGTGTCACTTAGGAGGGAGCAGACTCCCAAGTTTCTGCCGTTTGCTTGGTTCTTTCATTGTGATCTTCACCATCACATTGGAAGAAGTGTGTAGCTTTTGTGATTCCTTCAGCCAGGAAGGTGGGTGCTCACTTAGGTAGACAGCATCAGACTCGTTGTCTTAGGATCGTCGAGAAGGAAGATGGTGTCTTCAGACCTGCTGTCAGCATCTAGTTTTGAAAGACCCTAGGCTCCACTGCTGGCATCCAAAATGCCGGCAGAGTGGCCAGAGAGTTCTTTCAACCAGTGTTCCCCATAGCCTTAAATTGTCCTAAAGTGACTACTACTTCAACTGGTAGATGTGAAACAGGAGAAACGGAAAGCTCGCAGTTGTAAGCAGGTGCCACGGGTTCAAGCAGTCGAGTACAAGATGTTCTTGTGAATTACAAATACGGTAAAAGTCTGTCCCTAAGCTTCAGGAAAGGCGGAGATGAAGCTCAGAAGCAGGACGTGCTTGTCTGGCAGGCACAAAGCTAGTATTCAGTTCCGGGTATCACAAAAAACCCCACCAGTAGCAACAAAAGCCTTCCAAAACACACTATTTTGGAACCTCCTTTGTAGAAATTGGTACCCTTCTATACAGATGGCGTTCAGTCCTGGGAGCCCTTGGTGCCTTTTCCTACATCACTCCCTGTGAATGGCAGCTTGCTAAAGGGGAGGGCTGACTTAGATGTTTATTTTAATGAAAAATCACTGTGAATGACTTTGTTCTGTGTGGTGAGCTCCCTGTGAAATACGGATTTCATTTCAAGGCCATGTGTTTTTTACCTGTATTTAAAGCTCTTTTTCTTTCCCTGCCTGGGGAACTGAGTGGTGTGGGAGCTGTTCTCAGACAGTGAAGGACAGTGCTGCTGCTGTGTGCTGTTTATCCTTGTCCTGCCTGCCTGTGTGTCTGTCTGAATGCTCGATGGATCTCAGCCTCATTGTTCAGACCGATCTCATCAGGGATTGAAGGAAGGACTGGGTTGAGCTGGACACTGGAGCCATGTCTGCTGCCATGTCAGCGTCTTTGCTTAGCAGCTATCAAGCCATAGTTAATTCCTGGACTCAGGGTCTCATTATTGGAAATCTATTGCTTCTAATCAGTCTGACCTGAGTTTATAGAACATGGTTCCCATTAATGGGAACACAAGAGGCAGTTGGCATAAGACTTTACAGTACCCCTTTCCTCAGAACATAATGACCAAAGCTGAGAAAAATTGAGCAACTTTGATAACTTTGTTACCTTGAAATGTAACATTCTTGTTATATCAACAGTGGTTATTTTGCTGGTGATGGCTCCTTGGGTTCCACTGTTCTGTCTTACCATGTTATGTCCTATCCTAGGGCATATCCCTTTATTAATCAATTGCGTTCTCTCTAGCCACCCTTCTTGGCATAGGTGATGGAGGTTTAATGAGTGAAAGGACCCAAATAGGCCAGGGAATCCCCCTAGACCTTGATACTCATGGAGGGTTTGGGAATGGGTTATGTAATTGCCCTCAATCTTTTGTTCCAGAAAAAAAAAAGATGAGCTGAGATGGATGACTGTGCTACAATGGTGTCCCTAGCTGTGTCCTTATAACTCTTCAGAATTGAATAGTAACAGTTGAAGTAGGAGGACAGAAAATTGTATCCTCTTCCAGTATTCCTTTGGACTCAGGTCTAGCATTTGAGACGATTGTCTGTATTTGAATGAAGAATTTTATCTGAACACAGGGAAGGACAGTGGGGCAGATTTACTGAAGTCTCAGGTTAGCTAGGCTGTGAGAGCAAGGGATAAACAAAGTATCTGTTGTATATGACAAGTTTGCCTAAGTCTTGCATGTAGCAGAAATGATTTTTTTGGGGGGAGCTTATGCAATTGTGGTAACCCAGTGGTATTTTCTGTTGCTGTTGGGGTCCAGATGGCTACTACTTTGAAGAGGTGGTTCGAAAGTCGGTTGTAGTGGTGTGTGTGTGTATATACCTGAACTTGGAAGGCTGAGGGGAGAGGATCACTTGAGTCTGGACATTTTAAATTGGTAGGGGCAGCAAAGGAGACCCCCATCTCAAAATAGAAAGTTTTAGTGCCTTAGATGGCAGGACCACGAACCCACTGTGGATAAACAAAGCATGCAAACACCAGTGTTAGCCCCATTGCCTCAGCAGGGTCAGGAGTGATCACACAGACCCAGACATGTGCCGCGTGCCATTTTTGTTTGACACGCTTTATTGTTTAGACTGGGTGTGCCCCTCTGTATGTAGCCTGGAGCTCAGGACAACCCTGCCTCAGTCTCTGATTGCTGGGATTACAGGCATGAGCCACCATGTCCAGTTTCCTTTTATACTCTTGATAACTTGAAAATGATGAAAGCAGTTACTTTGAACTTTGGGGCAGCGTGAACATTGCTGTGTGACAGATTGCCCCAGTGTGAACCTCAGCACCTGTTAAAACCCACAGTGGCCACACTTTCCATGTCTCTGGAATTGATACTGAAATAGCAAGGCCAAGAAACTACTAGGTGAGTTTTAGCCTGTGGGTGATGCCTTAGTGTTAATTTAGATAAAATATTTGTCATTTGTACTTAGTAAATGTCAATGGATATTCAGGAAGAACAAAATTATCAGGGATGGCTGTTTGCCATGGTCTTCCCCTATCTTTCTGTAAGAAAAAGTGATGCTGTGTATTTTTATTATTATTATTATTATATGGCTTGTAAATAATCACAATTTTAATAAAGTTTTGTATGCTGTATTGTCTTTTTAAATTAAAATGCTTCAATATTTGGTTTGTGTGTGTATATAAAAGTGTATATAAAAGGGCACATGTGTGAGCATCAGAGGATAACTTGTGTGATTCTGTCTCTCTTCCCACCATGTGTGTTCCAGGGATGAAACTAAGGTCAGCAGGCATGGCAGCAAGTTTTCTTCCCCACTGAGTCTCTTAATGAACATTTTTGTGTGCGTCTTATACTTTCAGATAATTGACAGTATATCAGTCTCGTATTATGTATTTCCCTTTTTTGTAACCAGACCTCTCTGTCCTGAGTATTGGTTTTACTATTTTGGAGCAGGGTGAGGGTGGCGGTGGTGGAGTTGAGACTGTCTTATGAGGCCCCTATTTTCCCTATCAACCCCACGGAGGGCATAAGCCACCATTGCCAGCAAATTTTAAAAAGTTACTTTAGCCAGGTGGTGACATCGCATGCCTTTAATCCCAGCACTTGGGAGGCAGAGACAGGTAGATCTGAGTTTGAGACCAGCCTAGTCTACAGAGGAAGTTCATAGCCTCTAAAGCTACAGAGAAACTCTTGGAAAGAAAATAAAATAATTGGATGGGAGGCTTGAGAGAATCAGTGTGATCAGATGAGTGTCAGCTGTCAGAATGTAAGCTACATAGACAGTAAAATCCCTGTATTTCCTGTATGGTTGGGCTGAGTCTGGCAGAGTCATTTATATACTCATTCCTACATCCCACTGAATTCCTTTACACCCACTGTATGGAGTACAAGTTTGTTCACTTTTTCAGGGTGGATCATACTCAGGGACCCCGCTAGCCATAGGCTACCACTGAGCCATACTTTATCCCGGTGTAGATAGGGACAACGGAAGGTGATTAGGGGTTAGCGTGGTGTCTAGAAAGCAGATGACAGTGCTGTACCAACCTGCCCTAGTTCAGAATGGTGGACGTCCAAATTCCAGCTGACTTGGGTGTGTGTGTTCTAGGTTGTAAACTTGAGAGTTACCCACTCTACATTCCCCCCAGCTCTTCCCTAGTTTTTATGTAGGGTGAAGGATGCAGCACTGGCCTGCCTCTGCCTTCCCAGTGCTGGGATTAAAAGTGGTAC
Organism: Chionomys nivalis; assembly: GCF_950005125.1. NCBI lineage: Eukaryota > Metazoa > Chordata > Mammalia > Rodentia > Cricetidae > Chionomys > Chionomys nivalis. Next base: position 29,232,295 of record NC_080110.1, on the reverse strand, counting down.
AACGCCCAGCCACAGATGGAGATTTACACCTCCAGGTATATAGGAATCCACTGGGGGCGGGGTCCCAGGCAGGTCAGCATGGTTGGCAGCAGGAGCTGAAATTTATTACTGTTTTGAAACCAAAGTGCCATCTTGTTTTAAAGCATGCAGTGGGCACATGAGTGAGAAGAGGAAGACAAGCCCCAAGCAGCTGCAGACTTTAGCCCTGAGAGCAAAAGACCCAGGTCCTAGTGCCAGCTGTGGAGATTGACAGTGGTGTGGGTCTGGGAAAGTTTCTTACTCTAGGTCTGGTTCTTCACCAGAAAGTGGGATCAGTAGTCACTCTGGCTCTGACACAGTGACACTGCCCCACCCCCCATAATAAGGGATTATGTTTTGATAACCACTTTTGCTCAGCTTTCTCTTTACCTTGCTGTCCTCCCTTCAAATGGATGTAGTAAATCAATAAATTATGTAAGGGCAGGTTGAAAGTGGAACTGCTGATGGATCAAACTTATGCAGAGTGCTTCTGCTGGAGCAATATAGCTCGGACCTTGGACCAAGCAGCAAAAGCTGAGAGTTGGGAAATAGTCTCCACGTTAGTTAAGTGGTACAATTACCTAATTTTCTCTTCCTGCGTGTATCTGAGAGAAGAGAGCAGGCAGAGGGGCATGCTGTTTAGGAATTTTCCTGGGTGGGTGAAGGCATGTTGGGAAATTGGATTTTAGAAGCTTTTACCTGTCCGGGGAGCCATTTTCTGCTGGACTAATGCCCAGGAAACAGCATCTCGGGGTCTTATTTGGCATTCTACTGCTGAGAAATGATTACAGTAGAAACCTCAGAACTTAGGCTGCAACCTTCTGTAGACAAGATTGAGAAGTGTGTGCTGTTCCTGGTTCCTGATGTTCCTAGCTGTGGAACTGGGGCACAGGTGTCATATGTAACCACAGAGCCTCTATTTTCCCGTGGAAGGAAGCATCTATATTGCCTGCCTCACAGGGTGGGGCTACTCATGATGTGGGTGTTAGGTCCGTGAAATGTAGGGAGCCACAGCTCTGACTATCTGTGGGTCTCTATAATGAGGTCTCACTCAGGGAAAGAGACGTGGACAGGATTTGGAATTTTGCTATTTGGCCCTCCAGGCAATCTGAGAGTTTCAGGGCTCCCAGGAAGATAGAAAAGGTAGCTAGGAAGACGCCCACCCCTAGCCAGCTTCCATCCATGGCAAAATTCCCAACCCTTTCTTGGAAAATCTTTTCCTTGGCTACAAATTGTTTCTTTTGCTCTTATTTCTAAATCCTTGGAATCATGGAACATGATTATTAGAGCCCCTCGGCAAAAGACAGATAACTTCTGTCTAAATACACGGAGGCTGGGCATCGCGGGCTTGTGAAGGGTTAAGGGAGCCACACCCTCAGCAGGAACAGCCTGGACTTTGTGCTGAGCAGCCTTCTCTCTGGCCTCCTCTGGCCTGAGCGGCACCAGGAGACTGAAGGAGGCAGCACAGAGGAAGGACGGACGGGGACACCTGGCTTCCCTGACACCATGGACAGCTCCTGCTAACTAAGACACCTCTTCACACTTGCCATCTGCGGCCCGCTCATCCCCTTCCCGTCAGACTGGGACTCCACACCCCCATTCTCCAAGGACCATCAAATTATATCCTTGTTCCGGTGTTGGGTGAGTCCTGTGTCACCTTGGGATGCCACTTCTGGGATCTGTTTCTATTTCTCCTTTCTCGCCACCAAATAGACATTTTGTTAACTTCTCTCAGTACCAACTCAAAGATGTGTTCTCTACCCTGCTTCACACCCTTTCCTGCCAAGCGGTTTCAAAGGCTCTCTCTCTCTCTCTCTCTCTCTCTCTCTCTCTCTCTCTCTCTCTCTCTCTCTTCCTCTCTCTCCTCTCCCCCTTCTCCCCCTCTCTCATGTGTGTGTCTGTCTCTTGTGTGTCTCTGTCTCTCTCTCTTGTGTGTGTGTGTATGTCTGTCTGTCTGTCTCTCTGTGTATGTCTGTCTCTCTTTGTGTGAGTCAAGACTAGATCTCTGCACTTCATGCTGGTCTGGAATTCTGTGTAGCTCAGGTTGGCCTCAACTTACGGCAGTCCTCCTGCCTTGGCATCTTGAATATCGTGGTTACATAAGACATGGCTACTGAGATTTAATCTGAAATATAAGGCATAATTAGAGTATCGGCTTCACAGGCTATTGTAACTGTCAAGTTCCGATGTTTAGAGCCCCTCCTGGCCTGTGATAATGCTGCAGGTTTCCCAGAGGCTGCTGGTATCAGTATTCACATTGCAATCTAGGTATTTAGGAAGTTGTTGGAGCTTGGGGAAAACAGAATGAGGAAAAAGAAGACCGGGTCCCTTCCTTGCCCCATCTGCTATTCCTGCTCTTCTTCTAGGTTCAGAGAAGCAGGAGAGCAGGAGAATGTATTCTGTTCCTGCTTGGGAGGGGCACCGACCATTGTACTAATTCCACCACCCTGCCTACTCAGTCTACCTGAAGAGGGCTGGTTTCTTCCTATAGAAGCACCTGCCATATACCTGCTGCATGCGGCCCAGCCCACAGCCCTCCCTGTAGCAACCCCTCCCTGCCCACTCCTACCAGCTACTAAAGAATGGGGTGTGCCTTCAGGCAAAGGTCACGCCAGAAGATGATAGGAATGGGTATACAATCTGAAGATTTTACAATTAAAGACAGAGCAGGAGAGACAGCTGGACAGACCTGACAGCTGGGGAAACAAATCCGCTTCCATGTTCTATGGGGAGTTCCAATGTTTTGTAGAGACCTGTCCATGTTCTTGAACTCCTCACCTTGTCCAACGTCATCTAAACATGAACTTCACTGTGGTTACGACAGGCATTGTGGAGGGATTAGGTGACTGAAGCGGGGGCTGGGGTTGAGTACAAGCGCTGGGCAGGCAGCCAGGGAGAACGCCCTGAAGAGGGAGGGCACATCCAGCACCTGGCTGAGGAACAAAGCTTGGCTCGCACTTCCTTCAGCCCTCTTCCCTATCTACTGCCTGCTGATACCACCCTTCCCTAGGCGGGTGGGCAACCATGGGCCTACCTAACAGCCATCTCGCCCATACTCAGTGGTCAGAGGGTCCTTCCACCTCCCTGACTGGCCAGGTTGGTCCAGAAGCCCTTTTGACTAGAGGGCTCTCCTGCAGGAGAAAAGAGGGCCCTTGTAGGCTCTTCTGCACTCCTCTCCTCCCACCATGACTTAGCCCTTAAGCTGAGCAAGCAGCCGCAATTTACTATGTTTGTGCCTAGGATCTCAACCCTCTTGACATGTCTCTCCTGGAAGGCCAAGTGGGGGTGGAGGACCTTGTCCTCCTGGAACCCCTGGATGAGGATTCTCTGATCAAGAACCTCCGGCTCCGTTATGAAGAAAAGGAGATTTATGTGAGCTCACCATGGGTGCCAGATGGTGGGGTGCCCAATGGGTCCCAGTTTTCCTCCAGCCAGGCTCATCTGCTTCCGCCCCTCCTGACCCCAGACCTACATTGGAAGTGTGGTGATCTCAGTGAATCCCTACCAGTCACTTCCCATTTATGGCCCAGAGTTCATCGCCAAATACCGGGACTACACTTTCTATGAGCTGAAACCCCACATGTGAGTAAGAGAACCAGAGCAGAGCTGACAGAGCTCTAGCCTGATGTCTGTGAAGCATCCTGATTCCCCACCCCTTCCCTTGAAGAAGGCTCTTCAGCATCCTTCCTTCCCTAAGAATCCTCCCTAGGCCTTCCATTGTGGCCTAATCTCATCGACAGAGGAGGGTGGATGAACCTAGTGCTATGGGTGGAAAGATGCTCTCTTAGTCTGGCCTCACACTGGCTGTTATCTTCTTCCTTCCTGCAAGATATGCTTTGGCCAATATGGCCTACCAGTCACTGAGGGATCGGGACCTGGACCAGTGTATCCTCATCACAGGCGAGAGTGGAGCTGGGAAGACAGGTGAGGAGGAACTGGGGAATCGTGTCTGGAATCGTCTCCTTCTCCCTCCAAGCAGACCCGTTGCTGTGTTCAATCCCCTACTTACTTCCTCTTTAGTTTTTCTTTCTTTTTTAGAGATTTATTTTATCTCTATGCCTGAATATATATATATATATATATATATATATATATATATATATATATATATATATATATAGCACTACATACATGCAGGTGCCTGAAGAATCCAGAAGAGAGTGTCAGATCCTCAGAAACTGGAGATCCAGGTGGTTTTGAGTCACCTAATGTGGGTGCTGAGAACTCAACCTAGGTTTTCTACAAGAGAAGCAAGTAGCTAGGCGGTGGTGCACACCTTTAATCCCAGCACTCAGGAGGCAGAGACAGGCAGATCTCTGTGAGTTTGAGGCCAGCCTGGTCTACAGAGTGAATTCCAGGACAGTCAAGGTTACCCAGATAGGAAAAAAAAAAAAAAGAGCAAGTGATCCTAACCATAGAGGCATCTCTCCTATTTCTGTGGTGTGAGGAGTCAGAGTTTGGGAGATGGAAGTGGGAATTCCCTGACTGGGGACTCTGTGGTAGTGAGGGGTGTGGGAGTGGGTATGCCCTGGCCGGGGACTCTGTGGTAGTGAAGGGTGTGGAAGTGGGTATGCCCTGGCTAGGGACTCAGAGCGTCTTATACACAGAGGCGAGTAAGCTGGTGATGTCCTACGTGGCTGCCGTCTGTGGAAAAGGAGATGAGGTGAATGTCGTGAAGGAGCAGCTACTGCAGTCAAACCCAGTGCTGGAGGGTGAGCACTCTGGGTCCCACTCTGTCCACCCCCCAGTTTCTGCACCCCTCCCCAGTCCTCTGCCCTAGAACTCTGTCTACCCCCCCATCTCTGCACCCCTCCCCAGTCCCCTGCCCTAGAACTCTGTCTACCCCCCCATCTCTGCACCCCTCCCCAGTCCCCTGCCCTAGAAGGTCTTCCAAAATCACTGAAAAAACCCACGTGATTGGTTGGCAGACCGAAGGGAGCTGTCCCACAGGCTTCACTCCTTTGGAGTCTAGCTCGCTCTCGCTCAAGAGCTGCAACCCTCTCATTTTCCCGCCTTTCGTTTCCACAGCATTTGGCAATGCCAAGACCATTCGCAATGACAACTCCTCTCGATTTGTAAGTGACCGCATCTGCCCAGGAGGAAGGGGGTGCTGCGGAGGGTGAGCAGGGCAGCACAGACCCCTCCCCACAGGTGGTGAGATGAGAAGGAGACCCAAGGCTTTCTCTGGTCTCTCTCCGAAGGGAAAATACATGGATATAGAGTTTGACTTCAAAGGATCCCCCCTTGGCGGTGTCATCACCAACTGTATGTGTCCCCCTCTCCGTGCCTCACCAACACTCTCCCACCTGCCAACTCTGTTCACCTTTGACCATCTGCTTCTTCAGGCAGAATGACCGTTAGATGGCAGGAAACTCCCCAACCTTTGGGAACCACTGGGGCTCAGGGCAGAATCCAAGGGCTGTGTTGTGCTGTCTCCTGGACTCTCAGGAGGGTGTTTCCTCATTCTCTCCCAGATCTGCTGGAGAAATCCCGAGTAGTGAAGCAGCTCAAAGGAGAAAGGAACTTCCACATCTTCTACCAGCTGCTGGCTGGAGCAGACCCACAGTTGCTAAGTACGTGTTCTTCCTGGATGCGTGGTAAAGCACCCCAACCTTGTCCTATCTCCAGAACTCTAGGTCTCTCTTCCTCCCTTCTCTCAAGCCCCCTCCCCATTTCTCCTTGTCTGCATTTCCCACCGGGAGCCTATGACTCCTGGCTCTGTTCTCTTCCTTTGCTGGGACGGATTCCCAGAGCTGTGTCTTCGCTGTCTCAGCGCTGCCCTGGTCCCTGGTCCCTGGTCCCTGCGTGGTTCTGTTGGCAGTCACACAGAAGCGGCAGGATGTACGAGTGTTAAGAGCTCCCGGGAGCTTTAGTGACAGGGTCTGGGCTTAGACACCCACCTCACCTAGGAGCTTCCCAGGGTCTCTTTTTTCTTTTTGGATTTGTTTGTTTGTTTGTTTGTTTTATTTTGTCTTTTTGAGACAGGGCTTCTCTGTGTAGTCCTGGCTGTCGTGAAACTCATTCTGTAGAGCAGGCTGGCCTCGAACTCACAGAGATCTACCTGCCTGTGTCTCCTGAGGGATTAGAGGCATACACAACCACCACACAGTAGTCTTCCCTGGTTTTCTTAGCTTTCAGAGGTTTCCTTCATTCATCCGTTCATCTAGCACCACTTGAACACCTGATCGTCACTATGGTAGGGTTTAGCGATAGAGCTGAGAATGACGGACCCTGTCATCAAAGAGTTCAGTCTCATAGGAATGGCAGGTGTGGGGCAGACACCCTGTAGTGCAATATGGTTGGTTCCAGCCTGTGCAGATAGCTGTAGGAGTGGACGGCATGAATCTCCTTGCCTGTCCTGGACTGGCCAGAGGTGGCTCCCGATGAGCATCACTGAGGGACCAGGGAGACTTTGTGTCTCTCAGCCTCCCCTCTAGCTGTGAGACTACGGATTCCTAGCCCCTAAGGAGCCCTCTCTTTGAGTTCTTGTTATTCAGTGCTTGATTTTTGCTTAGCTTTTTTCTGCTGCTTGAAGTCTCTGTGGTGCGGGAGACTCCATAGGTTTTATCCTCCCCCTTCTTGACTTAATGGCCTTAATGATGTTCAATTTGTATGACTCACAGACACTGTGTTTTATTCCAGCTGGGTCCATACCTGTTAGTTTAAGTTGAGTCTGGGTGAATCTCCCTGGCGTCATTATTACCGAGTTTTCTGACTCATTCTCTCTCTAGCTTCCCTTCTTTAGTAAGCCCCTGTTTCAGAACTTGTGTGACAGTGGGAGCTGCCACTAAAATCCAGCCTGATGTTCACTACCCTGAATCTCAGATCATTTGCATAAAATATAATTGACATGCCTCTAGTCTATGATCAACCTAATCCTCCTATTTTAGGTAGACAACTTGGGACATTTTCTTGGTTCATTTACTAAAATGAAAAAAAATTCCATTTGCCAACCAGGTACAGAGAATCTGGAGATGAAAAGCCGTCCTGGCATGCAAATTACTCACTTTTGGGAAAGATAGGAAAAAAAAAAACTCGAAACCTAGCTCTCATGATGTGGGCTGGGAGAGACACTCATTTACCTCAGGGGAATACGAGAAAGCCGTTCAGCTCAGCTGTCAGCATTGGAGAGAACCTTCCAGAGGCAGCGTCAGGGACAGAGAACAAATGCTGGATGAGCTGGCACTGCACAGGGACTTGGGACTGCGTAGATGGGTGTTTTCCTCTCTTCCCCCACCTTCCTGCCTGAGTGGGAGAGAGGGTTTGCTTGGTTATTTCCATTGTTTAAAGCCCCGGTGGTGGGGTAAAAATCAGTGAAACTCCCGTGAAACTCTCTAACAGGTATGAATACCCAAGCCCTAAAAACCACTTTGAAAGGTAGTTTACTGTCATGGAAATATATTAACCCCATCCAAAGGGGACAAGAGATGAACCTAAAACATGACCCAGGGCACGGGTATGAGGTGTCAGGCTGCTGTATTCTGGACAGCACGCGCCAGCTCTTTTCCTGTAAATTCACCCTCCCAGAGGCCCTGAAGCTTGAGCAGGATGCAAGTAGCTATACCTATCTGAGCGGGGCAGTGTCCCAAGTGAATGCCATGGACGACGCCGCCAACTTCAGGGCTTTACAGGTGAGTGGGGCAGGCTTGGGCCCTTAGGCCATCCTCCGAGCCCAGGGTTTGTGAAGGGAGGCATTGGATTGGTCCCATTCCTTCAGTTTGTGAAGGGAGGCATTGGATTGGTCCCATTCCTTCAGTTTGTGAAGGGAGGCATTGGATTGGTCCCGTTCGTTCAGTTCACTTCCTGCTTTCTTCCCAAGAGTGCCATGTCAGTGATTGGGTTCTCGGAGGATGAGATCAGACAAGTCCTGGAGGTGACAGCGCTGGTGCTGAAGCTGGGGAACGTGAAGCTGACAGACGAGTTCCAGGCCAATGGGATACCAGCAAGTGGCATCTCTGATGGGAAAGGTTGGTGCCACCCTGCTGGAGCCTGCTCTGAGTCCCCTACCCCGAAGCTAGTTTTTGTTCCACCTCCAACCGTGATTGGTGATTGACTGCACCCAGCCACTCCTAGTGCCCCCCCCCCCCCCAAAGGACTTCCTGAACCGTTCTCCTGAAGCACTTGGGGATGAGCCTCTGGAAATGTTCAAGCTTTGGTCTGTGACTCTCAAAGCCTTAGCCGAATCTTCTGATATCCAGGGACAATCTGACCTGTTTCAGGAGATTCTCCAGGGCCAACTGCAGTGACTTACCCAGCAGAAGTCACCCAGGTCCTTCCCCCACTGAGATCCCTCACCACTACCTCGTACTTCTTTGTCTTTCTAGGGGTTCGGGAGATTGGGGAGTTGATGGGTTTGAATTCGGTGGAACTAGAAAGAGCTTTGTGTTCAAGAACCATGGAGACAGCGAAAGAGAAGGTGGTCACAGTTCTGAATGTCACGCAGGTAAGAGCCCTCTTGAAGGCCCTGACGTTTGAGGCTGCCCTGTGGCTGCCACATTAATGAGACTGTGCCCCACACCCCAGGCTCAATACGCTCGGGATGCCCTGGCTAAGAATGTCTACAGCCGCCTCTTCGACTGGATAGTGGGCCGCATCAATGAGAGCATCAAGGTGAGAGAGGCCTATTCCAAAGCCTGCTTCCCTGAGCTTCTTGTCCTGGCTGCCAGCTCCATTCTCTGGTCTCTGAGATGCACAGAGAACAGGAAGAGGAAGGTACACTTCCTTCTAGGAGTTTGAGTCCCACAGTCTGGTCTTTCACCTTTCCAAAGATACTGAGCTGAGGTTTCCCAATTTGGCCGCAGCCGCTAACTACTATGAATGTCTGCCTGCTTCCCAAGGGTTTTCTGCAGATCAGAATATACACGGTTGCTGTGTGATTCGGAAATTCCAGTCACATCAATACAGATGATGTAATTCAATTCATGGCTGAATAAAAGCCATACTGTGTATACACCCTGCATTTCTTTATACAGTGCACTGTTTCTCAACCTGTGGGACGTGTCCCCTTCGGGGGTGGAAGGACCTTTTCATAGGGGTTGCCTAAGACCATTAGAAAACACAGGTGTGGGAGCTGGAGAGATGGCTCAGTGGTTAAGAGCACTGACTCTTCTTCCAGAGGTCCTGAGTTCAATTCCCAGCAACCACATGGTGGTTCAGAACCATCTATAATAAGATCCAATGCCCTCTTCAGGGGTACAGATACACATGCAGGCAGAGTATTGTATTTATAACAAATAAATAAATAAATATTTTTTAAAAAGAAAACATAGGCGTTTACATTATGATTCATAACAGTAGTAAAATTACAGTTATGAAATAGCAATGAAAATAATGTTGGGGGTCACCATGACACAAGGAACTGTATTACAGGGCCTTCGTTTTAGGAAGGCTGAGAGGCCCACTATCCTAAGAGCATCTAATATCATGGAACCCGTTAGCACCTTCCCTTTCGTCCTCCCTGTCCAGCCCAGTCAAGCTGCAGCTCTCTTTGCCCCTGCTCTGATCCTGTCCACATGCTGTGCTCAGGGGGCTTCCTCTTATTTGTCCTCCCTCTCCTCCAGGTGGGCACTGAAGAGAAGAGGAAGGTTATGGGGGTCCTGGATATCTACGGATTTGAGATACTGGAGGTGAGAGAGCACCATCCGACCTCAGCGGCCTGCTTCCCCCGCTAAGGGGGACCGGCTCAGGGTGGGCGGGAAGGGCTGTGAGGGAGGAAGGGTCTGAGGTGAACCGCCCTCCTTTCCCTTGCAGAATAACAGTTTTGAGCAGTTCGTGATCAACTACTGTAACGAGAAGCTGCAGCAGGTGTTCATAGAGCTGACCTTGAAGGAGGAACAAGAGGAGTACAAGAGAGAGGTGAGCCCAGCCTCCTGCTTGCTCTGCTGAGGGACTTCCAGATGAGAGTCTTTCTTCTCGTCACAATTTCCTTCTAATTGTCCCCAGATGGAAACACAAAGGACACAATGTTTCCCTCTCACAGCTGAGGTTCAGCGTTTCTAACTTGCCCCAACAGTCCGCTTCCCTTCTTCCTGTCCCCAACTTTCCGCTCCAGGCCAGTTCAAAAAGGGTGTTTGTGTGGAGAGTCCTGGTCGGAGGGCCTGGCACCCTTCATATCCCTTCCTGCTCCCTCTCAAACATGTCAGAACCTTTGCCTTCCCCGGGGCGCTGGGTGATGTTTCTGTCCGCTGTTAGAGATGCATGATTCTGGACTTACTCACCAGAAGTGCCCTGCGGAGCCAGATTTCCACACCCCTCCTCTGACTCGCATAACCCCTGCAACCCATGACTAGGTGTTAAAAAAATCTCTCTGAGCAAGCCAATCCACTTCCAAGGCTGAGCAGCCCAGAGTCTCGCTCCTTAAACCCTTCCAGAGATGTTCCCTGCGAGCTAGCGCTGGAGAGCTGGTCTCTGCAACAGGGCTGCTGGCAACATGGCGACAAAATGTATTGTTTCACACATTTTTTTTTTGTTTTAACAACTTCAGTGCTTAAAGATGATACATTTCTGTATTTCAAAATTCAAAAACTTTAAAAGGTAAATGAATAAAAATCTCCTTTTGCCTCAGCCCCTAAACTCTCAATTTTCTTCCCCACAAAGACCAGAAGGTTTTTTTTCCTATTTACATGCACATATGTAAAGGGACTTTTTAAAAATATATAAAACATACACAAAAGCTAGCAAACATGGTCTGTTCTGTACATCTTTGCTTAGCTGTGTGGTATTGCAGGATGCCATATTGCATTTAGCCCATTGGGAAAGGTACTTTGGGAACCAATAGGAAGTCAATCTCATTTAGGTTCAGTCTTTTTTCTCTAAGAAACCGTGAGGAGAGAGGGAAGGGTTGTGCGCCACAGCCTACATTTGGGTTGTCTGGTCCTTGGGAGGGATTATGACATAAGCTCCTGTAATCCTGATGTTCGCTGAGAGCACAAAGCAGAGAGCGATCCTCCCTTTAAAAAATTATAAGGTTCTGGTGGAGGTCAGAGGACAGCCTGGAGAAGCTGATGCTCTCCACCGAGCCACGTGGGACGTGGGCATCGAACTCAGTTCGGCAGGCTTGGCAGCAGGCACACTTATCCGCTGAGACATCTCAGCCCTGAAGTGTGGTCCTGGGCCAGAAGCAACACCACCACTGGGGAAATGTTGGAAATGTCAGTTCCTGGGCGCATCCCAAACATGCCGAGTTGGAAACAGTGTAGCAGAAAGAGCAGTCTGTGTTTTAGCAAGTGGGTGGTGAGCACTGTGGAAATAAAACCACAGGTGTGGATCTTTGAAGATGCATCAGATTGACTTTGTTGCTGGGTAACAGTCCTGGTTCACGCTGTCGAGACACATTGATCATGTCAGAGCACGGTAGCCTCTTTTCCTCATGTACACGGCCCCTTCTCTACCCCACACTGGGGTGAGCTCTGTCCCACCCTACACCTGACATCATGCTCCCTCCCAGCCCGCACCATCTCCCGGTATTTGGCTTTGTCTCACCTTCCCCTTCAGGTGCTCTGGTTTCTCCTGTGTGTCTGCCCACTCCCTGAGAGACACACACGAATTCACCACCAACCTGGGAGGGCTGGGTTGTAAACTGAACCCAACCGAGGTTGTCCCTGAGTGACAGGCCTTTCTGAAGTCCTTTTTACAGTGGGTTAAAGAGAGCCTGGGTCTGGCGAGGACTTTAGAGGTTCTCTTGGATTTGCTTCTGTGACTGATGTCTCCCTTTGCCAGGGCATACCGTGGACCAAGGTGGACTACTTTGACAACGGCATCATCTGTAACCTCATTGAGCATGTGAGCAGCTGTCCTCTCAGCTCTGGGACCCCCCTTTCCAGACTTCCTGAGCATCCTCCCTTCCCCCAGCCGGGCGAGGATGAGAGGGTTGGGAGGAGCAGGTCAAGCTCACATGGATCTTGTTGCCATGACCCAGAGTCAGCGAGGCATCCTGGCCATGCTGGATGAGGAGTGCCTGCGACCTGGGATGGTCAGCGACTCCACTTTCCTGGCAAAGCTGAACCAGCTCTTCTCGAAGCACAGTCACTATGAGAGCAAAGTCACCCAGAATGCCCAGCGCCAGTACGACCATTCCATGGGGCTCAGCTGCTTCCGCATCTCCCACTATGCGGGCAAGGTACTGTAGTGAGGCTGGGTGGGAGCCAAGGGCAAAAGCAGGTGTGGAAGTGGGAACTGAGACAGGGGGGTCCAGGTGCTGGAAGGAGGCGTGGGGTCCGAACCTACATCTGCCCCTCTAGGTGACATACAACGTGAATGGCTTCATCGACAAGAATAACGACCTGCTCTTCCGAGACCTATCCCAGACCATGTGGAAGGCCCAGCATCCTCTCCTTCGGTCCTTGTTCCCAGAGGGTAATCCCAAGGAAGCATCTCTCAAACGTCCCCCGACCGCTGGGTCACAGTTTAAGAATTCGGTGGCCGTACTCATGAAGAACCTGTACTCTAAGAACCCCAACTATATCAGGTGAATAGCTGGGCGCACAGGGGAGCATCCTCAAGGTGGTGTGGGATCTGTGCCTGGTAGGACATGCCTGTATCGGGGCATCAGTCTCTGGAACAGGCTCTTTCTCCATGGAACACAGGACCAGATGAGAAGCTAGCTGGGCACCCTATGGCCGACAACAGAGTGGCATCAGAGGAGAGTGAAACTGGGGAGGCCAAGAGCGTCTCCCTTACACTTCTACTGAAACTCCCATCTTGGGGTTTTGGGGAGTAGGCACAGGAGCACCAGGGCAGTGCTGCTGGCGTGGAGTTTGCTCCTGAGTCTGCTTCTTTCTGACTTCCTTCCAGGTGCATAAAGCCCAACGACCTGCAACAGTACGGCAGGTTCTCCTCAGAGCTGGTTGTGGTCCAGGCTCGATACCTGGGCCTGCTGGAGAACGTTCGGGTGCGTAGGGCTGGCTATGCCCACCGCCAACTCTACAGGCCTTTCTTTGAAAGGTACCGACTGTTGAGCAGGAGCACCTGGCCTCACTGGAACGGGGGAGACCGGTAAGACCCAGTGGGTATGGAGGGGCTGGGTCTCAGAGGGCTGGGGAGATGTGGAAAGGGATTCTGCCTGGCGTACCTCACCTGCAGCTCTCCCCCATCTGCCCCTGTAGGGAAGGTGTGGAGAAGGTCCTGGAGTCTGTGGCTGTGTCCTCAGAGGAGCTGGCCTATGGGAAGACAAAGATCTTTATCAGAAGTCCCAAGACTGTGAGCCAGGAAGCTGGGGGGTGGGGGGCGGCTGCACTTGGTGGGGGCAGAATGGAGCTAGAAAGAGGCTAGCTGGGAAGGCAGCAACCAGTGCAGGACCAAATGGTGCAGGACGAGGGTGCCGCCCTGGGAACTGAGAGTTGACCTCTCTTGCCCTGAGCTAGGAGTTCATCCCGGGGCCTGGCCTGGTTGTAGGAGGCAGGCTGGGGAGCTTCAGTTCCCTGTTGTGCAAGGGAGAGCAAACCCTTCTTTGCCCCCACCCCAGCTTTTCTACTTGGAGGAACAAAGGCGCCTGAAGATCCAGCAGCTGGCCACGCTCATCCAGAAGGTGTACCGGGGCTGGCGCTGCCGGACGCACTACCAGCAGATGCGCAAAAGTCAGATCGTCATCTCTGCTTGGTTCCGGGGCAACAAGGTGCCACGTCCCTTCCCATGTGTCGCGGGGACCTGTGGTTTAGGGTGTGGCCTCTTCTAACAGTGCTCATGTTTCCACAGCAAAGGAAGCATTACGGGAAGATAAAGGCCTCAACACTGTTGATCCAGGCTTTCGTGAGAGGGTGGAAGGTAACCAAGGGCAGAGGGGGCCTGTTGGCTTATGCATGCGCCAGGCTGTGACACTGAGACCGCCCTCCTGCTCTGGCCCAGCTGGCTGTGGGTGTGTGTCCAGGAGACTGGCCTGGGTGTGTTTCTGCCTTGATCTGTTAGTGACTTCGAATCATTTTTTCCTGTTTCAGTCTCAGCCTGGCGTTTGTTTATTTAGATATTTCTGACTGCACTTTGGTTGAAAGCAAATAGCAGAACCTCTCCTGGACTCTGCCTCACACTGACATCTTCCTCGCACTTCCCTTCCAGGCCCGCAAGAATTATCGAAAATACTTCCGGTCAGGTGCTGCCCGCACCTTGTCCAACTTTATCTATAAGAGCATGGTAAGAGCTGGGCGGTGGTGGCACACGCCTTTAATCCCAGCACTTGGGAGGCAGAGGCAGGCGGATCTCTGTGAGTTCGAGACCAGCCTGGTCTACAAGAGCTAGTTCCAGGACAGGCTCCAAAGCCACAGAGAAACCCTGTCTCGAAAAACAAACAAACAAACAAAAAGCAACAAAAATAAAGAGCATGGTAAGTGCTAGGGCGAAGGTACGAGGCAGGAAGAGGAGTTGGGACAGCCTTGGGAGAGGATGGGGAGGGGCTTGATTCTAAGCCTTCCCTTGGAGCTTCTTCACTCCATGAGACAGAGAGAGCAATCACACGCTGTGACTGGGTGTCCCTAACGGGAGCCGCATCAGGCATCCCTTGGCTCAGGTAGATGGTGTTTGCATCCTGTGCCAGTGTGGGGTCCTGGTATTCTCATCTGAGCAGAGGACACATAGACCTGGGGAGAGACTGACTAGGGGGTGGGGGGGTGGGGAGATGGGGGGTGGTAGCTTTCTTATGGAAGTGGATGATGAGGACACAGGATTAACTAGCCTGACTGCTAAGATCCATTTTGAGGTGGAAGGAATCACATCTCCTCTGAACCCCCAGGCAAATGAGGAGGGCCATCTCTGGGTCTGACGGAAGGAGGCCTCCAGCTAGGGATGGCTTCCAACAGGACTGTTAGGTAGTGGGGACATTTCCCAGAGGATACTGGAAAGCCACAGAGAGAACAGTACCCCAGTGAAGCCTTGGGGAAAAAGCGGGACAAGATGGAAACACAGGGGCCTCAGCCTAAGGGCTGCAGGAAGGTGGGACTAACCTGAGGCAACTGCTGTTGGCTAGTTTTTAGGACCCTCACCAAGTATGCTCGGTTGAGCGTGAAGGACCTTCATTTGGAACTCCTCTCTGTCGTGCTAAAGCCTGGACTGCCTGACTGCTTGACTGGGAGGGGTGGGAGTTCTGAGCTGAGGCGTCCTGGCATCTCTGGCTTTCTTTCCCCTCCTCCTCCCTAGCCCCGTGCTAGCCTGGCCTGTTGGGCTGGCTCTGCCATGTCCTGTCCCTTCTTCCCACAGTACGTGCTATCTCGCTGGACACCTGAGGGCTGCGACCTGACTTTGCACTTATCCCCAACAGTCCCTTCTTTCAGCCTTTCACCTGTACCTTGTCAGGCAGCTGCTGAACATCAAGCCAGGACTGCGTGGTTCAATAAATCACACCCAAGAGTCCTGGGTCACTGATTCTCCCAGTGCTCCTGGCACTTTGCCGCGGCCTTTAATCTAGCGCCATTACCTGATGATGTGCTATGTACGCTCTTTCCAGTTCTTCTAACAGCCCTGTCATGTAGGCCCTCTGCTTTCCCCAACCTCACAGGTTAAAAAACTAAAACTCAGGCCAGATGTGGTGGTATGCGCCTTTAATCCTAGCACTTGGGAGGTGGAAGCGGGCAAATCTCTGTGAGTTGGAGATCTGCTAGGTCTACATAGCAAGTGCCAGGCCAGGCAGAGCTACATAGTGACGCAGTGAGATCCTATCTCAAAAAACAAAACAAAACAACAACAACAAAAACAAAACAAACAAAAACAAGCTACAGCTTAGGAAGACTGAGTAATTTGCCCCTGGCCCTAGGCCCTGTAGCTGATAAGTGGTAGAGCTGGGGTAGGAAGCGTTTGATTGCTGAGCTTCCAGCCACTGCCTAAGATTGTCCACCTAACAGAAGTTTTGGCAGCCCAAGGCTCTAGGCAGGTTAGACTCTGCAGATCCAGAAAAGGCAAGCACTGGGCTACTCTGCCCTGGCTAGGAGGGTGTGTGGAGACCTGGAGCATCTGGGAGGGCTTCAAGCTGCAGCTCACACACTGCACGGAATCCCGGTGGGCAGAGTCCAGCTGTCAGATCAGCGAGAAGTAGGCCGAGTGCTATCAGCCTCGAGAGCACAAAGGTGGAAGGGCTGTGGCAAGGAGCCTTTCTGGTTGGAATACTGGGAGGCCAGGGGATTCTGTGACAGGACCCTGACCACCAAGTGGAGGACTGTGAACGTCAGGCTGAGGTGTCGGGCACCATTGATTAGAGAGGAGGGCAGATTTGGTGTCTGTCCAATAACCAGCACAGACAATGGCCCCAGCTGTAGGTCATTGTGACCTGAGAGATGGAAAAGCCAGGGAACAATATACAGAGGCCAGCTTTGATGCTGGATTGCCCCACCTCCCTGACCCAGGTGTCAGGTCCTGCTGCTTCCCATTTCTGTTCTTAACCCCAGCCCCAAAGCACAGTGCGCACCAACCGACAGAGAGGCAATTCTGTCCACCTCCCCAGCTTTGCTCCTGCTTCTCACAAGGGCGTGGCTTTCCTCTTGAGTGGCAGGACCTGGGTGTGAATCCACCTGCCTGAAAGTGGATCTTCCCCTGACTTCATTCCTAAGACTCTGCTTTCAATGCAGGCACAGAAATTTCTCTTGGCTCTGAAGAAGAATTTGCCATCCACCAAAGTCTTGGACAACACATGGCCCCCTGCCCCTTATAGGTACTTCAACAGGGCCAATCAGGAGCTGAAGCGAATCTTCCACCAGTGGAAGGTGAGGTCAGGCGTCCCTTCTCTATTGTGACCCACCCCTTATTTTCCTCCTTCACTCTCACTGTGGTAAAATATGCAAAGTTGTGTCTGTTATGTTCCCATTTCTAAGCGTCAGAGTTTCGGCAACAAATATGTTCAGGCAGTTGCAGGGCCATTGCCACCCATCTTCATACTTCTGTTCTTTGCCCTTTAGCCCTGACCTCCTTCCCCGTAACCAATACTTTACTTTCTGTTTCACTGGCTTTTGCTTTTGGAGGAAACTCCTGTAAGTGGCAACCACACAATATCTGTCCTTTGGGTGTCCAACTTCCTTCACATCATAGTATGATCTGTTCTTTTATCCAGAACATACCATAGGACACCCATGTAGGCTCAGCCTGGTCCTTAGGACACCCGTGTGGGCTCAGCCTAGTCCTTAGGACGCCCGTGTGGGCTCAGCCTGGTCCTGAGTGCTGGCTTGTACTTTCATGGGCCTTGCATTTGCTAGTGTCCACTTTTTCCTAAACACCCCTCAATTTCCTGCATCCTCACTAGTCCTCCAGGTCCTTTTCCTGTGTCTGGTCTCTGTCATGTCCCCTCCAGCCCTCTTCTCCCCGAGGTCTCTGTCGTCTCCCCTCCAGCCCTCTTCTCCCCGAGGTCTCTGTCATGTCCCCTCCAGCCCTCTTCTCCCCGAGGTCTCTGTCATGTCCCCTCCAGCCCTCTTCTCCCCAAGGTCTCTGTCATGTCCCCTCCAGCCCTCTTCTCCCCGTGGTCTCTGTCATGTCCTCTCCAGCCCTCTGCTCCCCGTGGTCTCTGTCATGTCCCCTCCAGCCCTCTGCTCCCCGTGGCTTCTCTTGCCCTCTTTGCTCACTTCCCTCTCTAACCCCGCCTTCCACTTCCACGAACTGAGCTTTCTCCTCCTCACAGTGCAAGAAGTTCCGAGATCAGCTGTCGCCGAAGCAGGTGCAGATGCTGAGGGAAAAGCTCTGTGCCAGCGAACTGTTCAAGAGCAAGAAGGCTTCCTACCCTCAGAGGTGAGAGCCTACAGATACAGCCTCTCAAGCTTGAGTTGCCCGGGAGGACTGGAGACGCCTAACCGGGCCCTCCTTAAAGGCTCTGACCCAGCAGGTGTTGGTCCCAGACATATCAATGGATCACTGAAACAAGATGTGGTAGAAGAGGGGGGCGTGGCACTCAGGGAGGTGAGCCGGGACTTGGTCTCACTGCACGCTTCTCTTATGTCCTCAGTGTCCCGATTCCATACCGTGGTGATTACGTTGGGCTGCAGGGGAACCCCAAGCTGCAGAAACTGAAGGGTAAGGAGGAAGGGCCTGTTCTGATGGCGGACACTGTGAAGAAGGTCAACCGTGGCAATGGCAAGGTAAAGGGCCACTGCACCCACAGTGGGAAATGGCCTGGGGCCGGCTGTGCATGCTTTGCCCAGTGGGTGGGGCGGGTGGCAATGCCCATCCTCACTATTTCCTACATCCTCTCTAGACATCTGCCCGGATTCTCCTCCTCACCAAGGGGCATGTGATTCTCACAGATGCCAAGAAGTCCCAGGCCCAAATTGTCGTAGGGCTGGAGAATGTGGCTGGGGTGTCAGTCACCAGCTTCCGGGATGGCCTCTTCAGTTTGCACCTGAGTGAGGTATCTGAGCTACGTCGGCAATGTCTCCAGAGTGGGCCTCCCGGGGCCGAGGGGAACTGGATATACTAGAACTGAACCTCTCACTATGGGTCTTTGATGCCCCTCAGGCTGCTCCTGAGGAAAAACATTAATCTCTATTACTTTTTTCTCTCTTGCTCAGATGTCATCGGCAGACTCCAAGGGGGACATCCTCTTAGTCAGTGACCATGTGGTTGAACTGCTGGCAAAAATGTACCAAGCTGTGCTGGATGCCACGCAGAGGCAACTCTCTGTCACCGTGACTGAGAAGTAAGGCCATGAGCTGGTGATGAGGGACGGCTTGGGACAGATGACCGGACTACCGGTCATTGTGACCGGGAAATTTGTGTAATCAGAAACCAAAGCAGACTGTCAGGGCAAGGCTCGGAGGTTTTTCTTAGTGTTATCCACACCTCCCTCCCCTCAGCCCTGGACTCTCTGCACCAAGTTTCTCTCAGGTCTTGAGTCATCGGGTGGGTGGGGGTGAGCTGTGTGTTTGCTCCAGGGAGAGGAGGCCATCTAGAAGAGTTGGGCTGAGAGGCGGAGGCCCTAGCTTCATTTTCTCTGTCTCTTCTCCCTCCAGGTTCTCAGTGAGGTTCAAGGACAGCAGTGTGGCTGTCAAGGTTATCCAGGGTCCTGAGGGGGCTGGGAACAGCAAGCTGACTTTCAAGAAGAAGGGAAGTCATGCCATGGAGGTGACTGTGAGGTGACTGTGAGGAGACACAGCTTCTTCCTCTGGATCAAAACTTTGGCCTAGCTCTTCTGATCGTGAGAAGGGGCTTAGAGTTGAAGAACCCTTGAAAACGGCCTTTCTGTTCCTGG
Source organism: Chionomys nivalis (assembly GCF_950005125.1). Taxonomy (NCBI): domain Eukaryota; kingdom Metazoa; phylum Chordata; class Mammalia; order Rodentia; family Cricetidae; genus Chionomys; species Chionomys nivalis. The sequence goes on along the minus strand of NC_080110.1, from coordinate 29,213,130 downwards.
ACCTTTCCAGAATCCTTTCCCAAACATAGCATCCTTCCAGCATCAGTCCATATGCCCACTAATAAATCACGCGCTTCAGAAAGGTCTTGGCGGTGTTGGCGGGTCCATGTTTACTCACCTCCTTGCCATCATTTGCTTGACTCTTTGATTTTTTTTACCCAGTCATACTCGGACCCTCCACCTCCATTCCCCCATGCCATGTGTCCCTTAGGCTCATGGGAACCAGATAGTACAGACAATGAAGAAAAGAGGGGGAATTGTCTCCAGCCTCCTTGACCGGCTGAGCTCCAGCAGAGTTTAGAGAGCCTGGGGAGGAGTCCCCGGTAGGGCTCAGGTCGCAGGTGGCCAATGCGCTGATTCATTAAGTGTGTCCCTGGGGGAAGACGTAAAGATGCCTGCCTTGGAGATGAGGCTCCTTGCAGATGGAAAAAGCAGCCTAAGGCTGCCGGGCTCATGCGAGCTGAGGCAAACTGGGGTATGGTGGGACCCTGCTCCCAGGATCTCCGGCACCCTCTACCCCAGAGATGGGCTGTATCACACCTGCCTCCCAGGAGCCCTCTTCCTCTCCATGCCTCTGAGATGCCAAGCTGCTGCCAGGCACTCTCCCACAGCTGGCAGCCCTCGGCAGGCAGACTCACTGATCAGACCTGCTCATCCCTAGGACTAACCCTTTCCCTCTATTCTTCACCGTGATCATTTTCCCAGGCTCGGACTGTGCCATCTCGCTGTCTCGGTTTGTGTGGGCTTTGACAGTGTTACTCTGTAATATCTTTTAGAAATTTCCCACTGTTCTTCATCCTTCTTTCCTCAGAGACGGTCTTGTCTCTCTACCCTGTTCTATCTTTGGGGAACATGCTGCACATAGCTGTGAAATTTGGATCTGTACCCAGGGAGAGATTAGGAAGGGCTGCCATTGTTCCCGTCTCTCCTTGTCTCTTCCTCCTCTCACCGTCTCCACCCTCCCTGCCTCCTCCCTGCCTCCTCCACCGAGCTCTGAGCCTGGGTCCCTTACAGCTTCCATCGGTAGGCAGCTCACGGGCCCAAGTAATCATGCTGGCAGGGAGACCTGATTAACTATCCTTCCTGCCTTCAGATTAATCTCTCTCTCTCTCTCTCTCTCTCTCTCTCTCTCTCTCTCTCTCTCTCTCTCTCTCTCTCTCTCTCTCTCTCTTTCTCCCCTCCAGACTGGAGCTAAAGCCTGTCCTGTCGGGGCTGGGCTGGAGGACGGGTAGCTCAGGCTCTGGCTAGCCGCTAGCCTCCCACTCCCCAGATGACAGCTCCAACCTTGACTTCTCAGAATCAGAAGATCCTGTCTGGCTGGGAGCGGGTGATGACCTGAGCCTGATCGCCCCCGCTCTCCACCTCATCTCCTGCTCCCAGGGCCCAAATTGTCGTCACTTTCCCAGTGAAGTGTCTGGTCATTTTCAGAAGCAATTTCAGGAGAAAATGCAGCTGCTGCTCCCAATCCTGCTTTTCTTCTCCCAGGGCTGAGGGAGCTGCCAGCTCTCTGGGTGGGGGCGGGGATGGGGAGGGCTAAATGGGTCCTGGGCCTCCACTCTTCCACCGTGTTGATGGATACTAGTTCAAGGATGGGTGGGGCTCACCACCCCCCCTCCCATCTTCCCCTGCCTCCTCTCTGCTGTCTTTGCCTTTCCTTTCTTCTGGAGCCCAGGGTCCTGATGTCTATAGGCCCCCATTTTCCTACCCATGGACTTCCCACACATGGAAAAGGACTCGAAGTCCTGTGGGAATCAGTTCTGCCATTGGTCCTGCCCCAGCACATTCAGTGACTCTCAAAGTGTAGGCTGCTTCAACCTCTGAGGGCCACAGGCTATTGGGGACCACCCTGACGCCCCCCATTGAGAAGCCATTCAAGGGCCTCAGAGCTGGCTTAATCCAGCTCTGACTCAGCCCAGGCTCTTCCAGGCCCTCAGGGCTTCTTCCTAGTTCTGGCTGCAGGTACTGACCGACAGAGAACTGTCAGCCCTCGCTGTCACACAGGGCCCAGCCCCGCCCTCACCCAAGGAGTCCACAGTTGAGTACGTGGAGAACAGGCGCACGTCGTCTTGTGCACACAAGCATGTGCCCCTAACTTGTCTCACCTCCGTACAACTGAGCATACACGCACACGTGCAGATAGTGGGGTCTAGTGGGGTCAGGGATGGGGGTACCTGCTGCTACAGACCCGGACTTTATGACTGTCTTCTCTATGGAGACAGCAGCTGAGATGTGCCTCAAATAAATGCACAAAGAAAAAACAAACAAAAAACTATAGCTTAATAACAGCTCCATAGCAGAAACAGACACTGTACGTGTCATTTGCATACGATTCGTGGACAAACGGAGCTGCCTGTTCCAGCTCCTCATGCCTCCCTCCTACATCACCTCTCTAACTCGGGTCAGCATCCACCCTTTCAAGTCTTTGCTAATCTCAGAGATCAAGGGTGATCAGCTCCCTCCCAGCCTCGACTCCTGCCATCCTCTGTGAGATACAGCATCATCAAAGGACATTATTCATGGTGGGACCTTTGCTGAAGCTCTGCTTCCCTGATGTTAGGGCTTGGGGATGGGGTGACTGTGTTGGGGGGAGGGGCTGACAGAACCAGGGCCACCAGGCATTTGGTCCTTAGCTTTTGAACTCACCTTCTCCTGCACAGCCAACTCCCTTGGTCAGCCCAGCTTGGTCTTCTGTCTCTAGGATGCTGCAGATTGGGGAGGAGGAGGAGGGAGTCATCTAGGTTAGGTCCAGTCGGAAGCAACCGCTGGCCTTCTTGGAGGAATGAACATGTTATGCCATTTGCATGTAAATGCCTCCCACTTCTGTCCCTCACCCCACCTAATGGTACAGCTCTGGGTGCTGGCCCATGTTCTTTGCATACACAGTCCTGCAATTAACTGGGTAATGAGAAACTTTTAATGAAGCCCCGTTAGCCTCTCCTATCGTAAAGAGACCTTGATGCCCAGCTGCTACCCACATTCTGGGGTGAACACGGGGCCAGGGTGACCTTCTATCAATACGACCCAAGTCCCAGGGCATGTGGAATGGGGACAAAGGACTTCAGAACCCTGTTAGTGCTAGAAGTGTTCATATTTGGGGGTAGAAATTTACAAAAAAAAGAACAACCAAACAAAAAATCTTGGGTCTGGCTTCCTTTTCCATAAATTTTTATTGAGCATCTCTGATATGCCAAATACTGTAGGGTGAGGGATACAATAACAGACAAAACACTTGTCCTTGAGATGCTTAGGAGGGCTGGTGTATTTGACAGAAGAAATAAACTCTCTTGGGTCTAAGTGCTGGAGGAAGGGGGTGGGGTTCAGAGTGGGAGCAATCTTAAGTAGGGTGACTGGAGGAGTCTGTGGAAGAGGGGCACACACAACTAACTCTCTTCTCATCCCAGAACCTAAAAGGGTTCAAGTTTCCAAATCTCTGAGTCTCGGGAAGATGTCCCTCTATGCCCTCCGGAAGAGCAAGTGGTTTCCCTCGAAGTTCAGCATGCCAATGCAGGGGGAAACAAATGAGAGATTTAGCCTGGCTGTGGCTAAATTAGTTCTAAGTAATCTCAGTACCCGGGAGAAACAGGCAGGCGGGTCTCTGTGTGTTCAAAGCCAGCCTGATCTACAAAACAAATTCCAGGACAGTCAGAGCTACACACAGAGAAACCCTGTATCCAAACAAACAACAGAGAGATTTGGAGTAAGAAGAGCCAGATTGTTGTATATGCTAGATCAAGTCACCGAACCTCCCTGAACTCAGTTTCTTAGTCATAAAAATGGGAATATTTCTTGTTTCTATTGTGGAGGCCAGGAAACTCAAATCCCACGGCATATCTAAGCTCCACCCCCTGTGGCCAGATCCCAGCTGCCACTTCTGCTGTGTATTACTGGTCCTCTCTGAGTTCTAATTCCGATCCTTGCTCTCCTCCCCCGATTCTGTCCTGGGCTAAGAAACCACAGAAAAGCCCCTCATCTGTGTGGGATGTCAACAAGGGCTGGAAGGGTCAGAGAAGATGTCTGAGCTTTGAGGGAAAAGGGAGACAGTTAGGAGGTGAGCAGTGTTGCAAGCAAAGCAAGGTGAGGAGGGGATGAACAATCCTGGTGAACTGGGTTGCAGCAGGAAGGGTGGAAGCAAGAGGCCACTGGTGCAGTCAGGGAGGCAAAGGTGGGCAGAGGAGGGTCTCCATCCTCAGTCCAGCAGCCCTGCTTCTCCCCTGGGGTAAAGACCGGGAGGAGGGCAGAAGGAACCAGATTCACCCCCAGTCTTGGAGTGGGGCCTCAGCCCCAGCTGCCGAATGGTGGCAGGGGCAGAGAGACACCTGTCTGAGCTGTTCTAGGCTGTAGTCCAGCTCAGAGGATAAAGGAAGAGGAGCTGGCGAGTTCTGAGAAAAAGGTCCAGGAGACACACCTACTGAGCTCGATCTGGCATGCAATCCTGTGAGAGGTCACATACAACGACATTCCTTAGAGTGCCTGCCTTGGGTGCCTTTGGAAAGTGGGCTGCAGGACAAGTGTGTGTGTGTGTGTGTGTGTGTGTGTGTGTGTGTGTGTGTGTGTGTGCGCGCGTGCGCCTGCGTGTCTGGGTGTGTGACAGCAGCTTGCATCCTCTCCCCTACCAGCTTTCCTCCTCCCCTCCAGCCACCCTGGGATTGGTGACTCTCAGCCCCTCCCCTCGGCTCCCCCAAACCCTCCCAGAACCTTTATCAGGGAGCTGGGACTGGTCCCTGCCACCTTCCAGAGCCCTGCGCTCTTGCGTCTCTCTCTGCAGCAGCACCAGCCGGCTCCCTGATCCTGCCGTCCAGCCAGCTCCACAGGTAGGTTCTGGGTAGTGCGGTGGACTGCAGCTGGCCCCAGGATGATGGGCTTAGAACTAGAACCAGAGGGGAAAAAGGGAGAGGGCAGCCTCTGATAGGCAAGTAGGGTACCAGGAAGGCATCAGAAAGGGCCTGAGGATGGAGACCTATTAATGTTTAGCATCTGGGGCCAGAATCAAGACTGATTCTTACAGGTTAGAAAGTTTTTCTCTAAGTCTCGGGGTTATCTAGTACTACAAGACCGTATCCAGGGTCTCTTCTCAAGCTAACTGAAGAAACAGACCAGTGCACGTCCTGTGAATCTATCATCCTTATGATCTAGAGACCCCCATACCCTATCATTGCTCATTGTTGGGCAGATCCCGGGGAGATGTTTAATGGGGGACCCCCTTCTCAGAGATGCATTTCACTCTCTTCAGATCAGGGCTCGGATAGGGGAGGTGGAGAGCTGGAAAAGTGTGGTGGAGCAGAGCTGCGGGTCAGGGTCAGGAAGGCGGGCAGGCTTCCCACCAAGCTGTGCCTTCCTTCCTTTCACCTCTGTCCTCTAGGCACCATGAGGGGCGCCATGCTGTTCGCGGCCATCCTGGTTCTCTGCTTGGCTGGCAGCTTCGGGGCTGTCTGTGAGGAGTCTCCGGGGCAGGTGGCGCCTGCTGGGAGGCACAGCGAGGTAAGATGTCCCCTGACAGGATCCAGTACCTCGGGGAGACTTGAGATTCTGTCCGTCTGGATAGCTGGAGGGAGGAAGGTGGGCTGGTGGCATTTTGTCTCTAGATTTCTCTCCTGTTTCCGTTGTCTCCAGGGTATCTCTCTGTCTTGGATATCTTGTAGATAAAGTGTACCTTAAAAAACGTTGCTCAGCATTATATGGATGGAGTGGATTGCATTAGTATATTTAGGAGTATATATATTCTTTAACAATTACAGAAGAGGCTTGGATCTGAGAGAGAGGAGAGGGAGTACATGAGAGGGGTTGGAAATGGAATAATGTAGTTATATTTTAATTGCAATTTTTTAAATTAGAAAATATGTTGTTCGGTTGTTTGTTGATGACATGGTGATCGAGTGGTGTTGTGGGTAAGTTGGCTACACAAGTTCTCTGTAGTCTGGCTCAGTTCTGTCTCTTGGCAAGGGACAGCTCCCCTCCTATGGAGCCAGACGCAGGCAGGATTTCTCCCCTGAGTGGCCCTCTGCGTGCTATTACATCTATCAGTTACACATGTTCTCTTATTTTCCTGATGCAGATCCCGCCCCCACCCTCTCCTTACCCTCCTCCCACGGTCCCAGGTGTGTCTGAGGGCCCAGGGCGTCCCCTTCTCTCCCTTCCTTGCCTACTTCCAGTCTCTGTGTCCTCAGAGGAGTAAAAGAAATTGAGAAGCAGGCCAGGGTGAGCCTGCATTCCCAGAGGTCCTTTAGGAAGAAGAATAGGACTTGTCAGGGTCGGTGCAGGGGGAGCGCAGGGAGGAAGTCTTTTCAGGGGTTTGGGTTGACAGCAGTTACATTGGTACAAATTTGGTACAAATGCTTTTAAGATGATTACAGGTGGGACTTATTACAAATTCAGCGTGTGAAGCCTTCTGCCTCTCCAGCTCCAGTCTGGTTAGCATCTCATTAGAGGAGGTGGGCTGAGTATTTGAACAATTTGGGAAAAGTGGCTTCTGGGAAGCGATGTACTGGGCAGAGAAAGAGAGAGAGAGGGAGAGAGAGAGAAGGAGAGAGAGAGAAGGAGAGAGAGAGAGAAGGAGAGAGAGAGAAGGAGAGAGAGAGAAGGAGAGAGAGAAGGAGAGAGAGAGAAGGAGAGAGAGAGAGGAGAGAGAGAAGGAGAGAGAGAGAAGGAGAGAGAGAAGGAGAGAGAGAGAGGAGAGAGAGAAGGAGGGAGACAGAGAGAGAGAGAAGGAGGAAGAGAGAGAGCATGCACACACACACACACACACATACATACACACACACTCACATGCACACATGTGGTCGCCTGGGCAGCTATGAGCTATGCAGGTGGCAGTGGTTACACCAGGTCCAAACAAAACCTGCTGCTAGGTAAGTGACAAGAACAGGCTGTGAAGTCAGGTGGTAAGACTCTCTGGGTTCTTCAGAGACAAGCCTACTACAGCACCTAGGGCCCCAAGGAAACCCCTCTGCCTCTCTTGGTCAACAAAAGAGACCACCTCTTTCCCCAAGGTCTGTGAGGAGGAGAGATACTGGGTGCACTATGTGTGTGGGGTGCCTGGGTAGCTTATATGAGGTGTATCCTGGATGTCCTCCGTAGCCCAAGCGTACTAGGCTCTAGAGAGGGGCACAACTGAGATTCAGGCCAGAGGACACCTGCTAAATGTGCAGGGCCTTTCTTGGGGGTGGGAAATTCATGGCGCATTCAGGGGACTGATTGCATCCTTGAGCAAACCGGTTCCTGAACCTGGGGCGTTGTCACTGAGAGGTGGCGGGAGCTGGGTTGGGCAGGGGTTCCAGGAGACAATCACCCTTAGCTTTGGGAGACAGCATGATGGGCATCCCAGGAAGTCAGTTACCAGGCCTGTCGTTTGGGAAATCTCCACATGACCCCAAACCTCGCCATGCGTATGAGCACCGTGGGGTCACATTCAGATTCAGGCCCTGTCCAGGTTTCAGGTAGGTGTCTGCATTTCTGACAAGCCCCCAGTGCTGCTGCCAGGGTGTTGGATCCCGCTGTGGTGGGTTTGGGGCAAGGCTGCTTGGTGCAGGAAGAGAGCAGGTGGATGGGTGTGGACCTTGGCCCTCAACTCTCCACTCCTCTTTCCCCACAAGGACTCTGGCCTCTATCAGCTGCCCCAGTCTTTGCTGCGGAAACTCTACGACAGCCGCTCCGTCTCTCTGGAAGGATTGCTGAAAGCGCTGAGCAAGGCTAGTGCGGGTAGGAGGAGGCTCTGGAGAGGGAAGGGGCAGAGGGCAGGGCTCTGAAGATGAGTTTTGGGCTGGGAAACCCCTTCAGTGGGGAGGGAGACGGGGGGGGGGTGTCCTAGTGAGGGCTGTGATTTGAATTCCTCTCTAATTGCTGCTTTCACCCACTCTTGTGCTGGGCTTCCCAGGACCTAAGGAGACATCACTTCCTCAGAAACGTGAGTAGTTTCTTCCTTATCTGTGCTGACCACTGGCCTGGAGTTCCACGGGCGAGCAGCCAGTCAGCCTTTTGGCTGATCTTGACTCAGATGGTGCAGACAATATGCCATCTGTAATTGCTTAGCCAGCCTTTCTGAGTGGGAGATGGCACCAGAAACAAGGAGAGAGCAGGTTGAGGGGCACGGAGACGGTCCCACCCCTCACCAGTTGGTCCCTGGGAACTAAGTAGGGACTCTCCTGTTGGAAATGAAGACTCTAAGCCACAGACCTGCTGTGGTAGAAAACTGGTATAGTGTGGGTGTGTGAGTGTTGGGGGAGGGGCGGAAAGAGAAGACAAGCAGATGATGCACCTGCTAGCAGTGGGGTTCAGGCTACAGTGAGAGAAAGAGGAACCAGATGTGGTGACACACATCTGTAATCCCAGAACTCGGAGGTTAAGAAAGGAGAGATGGAGAATGCAAGGCTGGCCTGGTGCATAGCAAGTTCTGGGACAGCGACAGGGTAGCATGCTTAGACCTTGGGGAGGGGGAGAGAGAGAGAATAGTCTCAGAAGTCTTGACATGTATGTTGACAAACAGTGGCCTTTTCTTTCAGGTGACATGCATGATTTCTTTGTGGGACTCATGGGCAAGAGGAACAGCCAGCCAGGTAGGGTACACCCAACAGGAGGGTCTGGGTACTAGCTCAGGTCTATAGTCAGGATCAGTCATGTCCCTGAGCACAGTAGGACTTCCCTGCTGTCTCTGAGCACGGTAGGACAGCCCTGCTGTCCCTGAGCACGGTAGGACAGCCCTGCTGTGGTCGAGAGAGGGAGCTGTTCTCCCAGCTCTGTCTTCCAGCGCTGCCTTTCATAGCCAGCCAGTCCTTCACTGATTTGGAAGAATTCTTTTTAACTATGATGCTTCCTCCACCCCAGACACTCACACTGATGTGGCTGAAGAGAATACCCCCAGCTTTGGTACCCTCAAATAGCCCCCTGGTAAGAAGAAGAAGGTAAGCTCTGTTGGCTGGAGGGGTGAGGAGGGTGAGGAAGTGGGAGCTGTTAGCTGTGGCTTTCTTTCATAGATGCTACAGAGCACACACCTTTGCCCTAATACAGACTCATCACCAGTGTCCAGCACACCGCGAGCCAAACGCAGTGACGCTCAGAGATACACGCACACGCGCATGCACTCATCCACACACTCTCTTTCATCTCTTTCTCCTGTGTCATGGAGCAGACAGAGGGAGCGGTGCTAGGAAGCAGGGAGAGGCATCCCCCGGGTTGTCAGCTGTGCTTTTGGACACTGTCTTCTTGTCATCTGTACAGAAGACGGTGAGATCATCTTGCAGGCCCTGCAGGTCTGATTCACAGCTGAGGCATCTGCCTCCCAAGGAGGCTGAACTGTGACGAGCTATAGCCTTGGAATGTAGTCAGCGCAATTCTGGTTTAGGAAGAGATTCAGGCATGCTAAACATCTGGAAATAGCTGGAAACCACATCCTAGCCACTCAGTGCAGCAGAGTGTTTGAAAGCATGTCCTAAATTCAATATGAACCTCACCTGCCTCTCTTTAACTGTGTCTCCCTGGCCAACACCTGATGTAACGTCATGCCTCAGTTTTACAGACGAAGCCTTCATAATGGTTCCTGGCCCTCTGAGAGTCATCTATATTATGGCTCTTCTGGTCTGGAAGCCGAGCTTGCGGGAGGGTGGGCTGAGAGTGTCCTCATGTGTCCCCCTGGCTGACTTTTGTCTGACTGCTGAAAACCGTCTAGGCCAGACCTCGGGCCTGAGTGGGCTGTGAGATTCCTCACTTGTCCACTAGTGTGAGAGTCCCTCAGGGAAATCCAGTCAACACACAGAAACTTCTGCCTCGATGCCATCCACGCACACATGGCAACAGCAACTCAATCGATGCCTTCCTTTTTGCTGGTTTCTAAAGAGAGGAAGACAGGAGTGAGGTCGTGGGGGCGCTGGGAAGCCTCTGCAGTCTGTGCAGCCTCCTTCCTCTCTCCCCTTGCTCTGGGAATTCAGTCACTGGTCTCAGGGTGGCAAGGCGGAGACCCAAGAAGCTGACCCTCGATACCACCTGTTCATGACTCCTTCAGCCCAGGGACTGGGTCCAGTCCCCCTTTTACTGTGGGCGAGAGGGCACACAGGGCTGTAATAACTGTAACTCGCTGATTACGTGGTGTTCACCATATCATTTTGCTCTCATTAGATGGTTATTTCAGTCCCGCCGATGGCCAGATAATTATACGGGTAGCTATATCTGGGTGACATACTCTCTTCCAACGTTATACACTGGCCATAAAGATAATTACTGTGCAATTTTGCCATAGTATTTTATACAAATGGTAAATGCAAGTGCATTGTGGAAATCTCCTTTTTAATATTTGCTGGTGAATCCAAGTTCTTTCAGAGGGACTGAGCCAGTAATTGCAGCTTTCCCAATCCAACCACTGACGGTATTCTAAACCTGTTAGGTGCCAGACAGATGGGACATGCGGTCCCCAGGGGCTAGCATTTAAAGTCGATTAGAGGAAGTGGATTAACACGGATAACTGCGTCATCTTATTTCATTCACATAACGCTACTGAAAACAGAAGTCATTAAGAGCCTGTCTGGGAAGAAGGACTGTGAATGGGGGAGGGGTGGGGAGGGGCAGACCAGTCCCTGTGGATGGGATGTGTCTGTGCCAACCTCCTGGTGGGAGAGCTGGCTGACAGGAACTGGGCTCCTCACTTTCCTGCACGCACAGCACAGATCACGACACCAGGACAATGTTTAGTACACTGTGGGAGGGGCAGGCACCCGCTGCCAGCGGTTAGTCCCCAGCCCAAAGGTTTTCCCTTCTGTAGAGATGGTCATGTCTTGTTTCTTCAGTGGGTGGGTGGGATAGTGGCGCTTTGTAGGACTTAGATGGGATTTTAAAGTTTTATTTATTTGTGTCTTTAGCATTCTGCTTTGGACCCCGACTTCCTCACGAAGACAGTCCCCCGACTAATCCCAGCGCATGCTCTCCGGTTTCCCTTGCTTTCCCATCTCCTCTTGGCTCTCTCCTGCTCGGCACAGAAGCTGCATATGAACAGCCTCAATCCCTTGGGCACTAAGTATCGACTGTGGTCTCGGTAGTGTCCTGCATTAAAGATACAATGTCTCCTCTTCAACAATAAAGGGTTTCACCAAGGAGTGATGTGAGAGATTGGTTGATGAGTGAGTGGGTTTCTCCAGAAATACATATATTCAAAAAGATGATACAGGGCCTGCAAAGTGGTTCAGCAGGTAAAAGGGTTGCCACACAGGCCTGATTACCTGAGTTTGATCCCTGGAATTCACTGCGGAAGGAGAGAATAGATCTCAAAGATTGTTATTTGATCCACATTGTGCAATGGCATCGGCCCCTTCTCACACACACACACACACACACACACACACACACGTGAGCGGGGGAGGGAGGGAAGGAAAGAGAGACTAAAATTTAAACAAAAACACTACACATGACAGCTAAATAAGTACATCTTCATTTTGGACACACTAATTGTTCTAATAGAACCCTAAACAATTCTTCATACAATTAACATCGGACTTGGTGAATAAAAGAACAGGTATACACCAGATAGACACACATCTGTAACCCCATTGATGTGGACTATTATTTTAACTAGGCAAGGATGTGTTACGTTTGTTTCTGCTACAGAATATTACTTTAACTGTGTAAAGGTGTGTTACTTTGGTTTATGTTGTGTTTGTTTAATTATGGAAGGCAGTTTTACCTTGCCCACGCAAGGCACCTGATTGGTCTGATAAAGAGCTGAGTGGCAATAGCTGGGAAGAGAAAGGATAGGCAGGGTTGGCAGGCAGAAAGAATAAATAGAAGATGAGGGAAGACTGAGAAAAAGAGGCGAGAAAGAGGGGAACACACCAGGGGTTAGAAGCCAGGCAGCCATCAGCCAGCCAGATATAGGGAAACAGTGAAAGTAGGGTATACAGAAAGAAGGTTGAACACCCCAAGGCAAAATGTAGATGAACAAAAACAGGTCAAGTTAAAGAGCTAGCCAGAAACAAGCCTAAGATAGGCTGAGAATTCAAAACTAACAAGTCTCTGGGTCACGATCTGGGAGCTGGTTGTTGGTCCAAAAGAAAAAGCCTGGAACACCCAAGCACTCAATCTGGGTCACATAGGGAGACTCCGTTTCAAGGGAAAAAAAACAAATTTCACATTTGGATAGTTTGAAGTAATCTAATTGTCATAGATCAGTTTCAGAAAAGGGGAAAACAGACATTCTGAAAGGGTTGCCTGTGTTTCTAGGTGAGGCCTGGGAAAATTCAGCCAGCAGCTCTGGCAAACATACTTAGGGGGCTGTGTAAAGATTCTCCCCTCTCCCCAGCGTGGGTTTTAACAGATCTGGGGGATGAGAAGGTAGCCATTCTTGGTGGCTGTTCCCTCCGGGGTATGTCTGATTATTGCTGTCTTTGGTCAGAGGAGCTGTGATCTTCCATTCGTGTCCCTCCTGAGGCTGGCTTATTAACATTCCCATGTGAGGGGAGGAGGAAGGCTAGAGGCAGAAGCCTAAGGAATCCCTGCTCCTCCCCAGCTACTGCAGGGAGCCTCCTGTAGTTCTAGGTCAGCTGCCTGGACGACGCTGACTGGGATACAGCTTTCATAAGTGTTGCCCATGCTGGGGTGAGGGGCTTTTCCCACAAATAACCTGCTCCTCCAAGTAACCTGAACTCCAAACTCATAGGCTCACCAAGCTGACCTTTAGACACAATTATTTCTTTGGTCTGTTGTTGCCCTCTCTATCTGGGACCAATAAAAATGCCCACCCTCAAAAATCCGCACGACACCCACTCATGGATTTTGTAGTATAGCAGGGTTATGGACAAGCAAACACAACTTGATCTAGTTGGGGTGGAGGCTAGACAGGGAGGTTACTACAGAGGTCCAAAGAGAAGTGATGTCCTCAGTATTAACTGGCTGCTGCAGTCACAGAAAGGGCAATCATTACCTCCGGCTCTTCTTTCGTAGTGAGTCCATTACCAACCCTTTCAAGACTGCATAGTAGACCCTAGAATGTGACCTTACATGTCATGAGTGTGGGTGTCTTTTATCAACCTGATATGTTAATGATCACAGTCCCAAGGGGTGGCTCTGTACCCCAATCAGGGAAATCCCTGTGCTTCCCAGTCTTAGCCAGGTGTTGTAGTTGTGTAATTGAGCTGGGGAAACACAAAGATGGCGCTCAGCCTTCCCAAGGACCCTCAGAACCGGGCTTTGGAGCCAGATGCCCTGCCTGCAGTTCTTATACGTCAGGGAAAGTTCTAGTTTCCAACTGGGTCTCCTTTTGACCGACAGCTACACAATCCAGGTGGGAAAAGGAGAGAAAACTCCCATTCACAGCCGGATCAAGAAGTGACGCACTTGGTGATGTCAAGGACTACCACTGAGAATGAGAGACACTGAGGACTTTTGACTGTATGTATGCCTGCAGGCCAGAAGAGGGCACCAGACCTCATTACAGATGGTTGTGAGCCACCATGTGGTTGCTGGGAATTGAACTCAGGACCTTTGGAAGAGCAGGCAATGCTCTTAACCGCTGAGCCATCTCTCCAGCCCCCACTGAGGACTTTTGAGACAACCTCTCCCTCACCCAAGGAAAGTGGGGGGAATGGATCTAGGTGGGAGACCATTGGGGAGGGTCAGGTCCTTAAGGATGTGGTGGAGATGCTGAAGTGTAGCTTGAATAGGTATTGAGAGGAAACTGCTCATTTGTTCCCAACTGCTTAGACCCAAAATAATCATACAGAAACAATATTGTTTGGCCAATAGCTTAAGCATATTTCTGGCTAACTCTTATATCCCAAACTAACCCATCTCCATTAGTCTGTGTACTCCACGTGGCTGTGGCTTGCTGGGTAAAGTTCCATTTGGGGTCTGTCTCTGGCAGGGCTACACGGCTTCTTGACTCCGCCTCCTTTTTCTCACTATTCAGTTTATCCTATTGCAGGCCCAAAACAGCTTCTTTATTCATTGACCAATAAAAGCAACACATACACAGAAGGATTTCCCACACCATTTCCCCTTTTCTGTTTAAATAAAAAGGAAGGTTTTAACTTTAACATAGCAAAATTACATATAACAAAACAGGTATCAAGCAAGAATGTTACAATATTTATATCTACTTTATCTTTTATCATAACTAATGAAAACTATAATTATAACTATCTATTCTTCAACTCCATCAAAGACTGCAGAAGGATATATTACCTAAGTAAACAGGAAGTGCATTGTAAGCAACTTCCAAAACTCTAGAATTGACAGAGACATCTCACTGCCTGGACAGTCACCCAAAGTTCTTCTTTGGTTTGGTAACATTGGAGCATCCCTCTTCAGCCTGCAGGCCATAGTATTCAGCAGACTTTTCCATGAAGCAGGAAATTTGAAGATCTGTTTTGCCTTGTAATGACAGTCCATCAGTTGCTTTCTTCTGTGTCCTGCAGAATGTCTGGCAGACTCTTTCATGAAGCAGGAACCCCAAAGGATGGTCTCACCTTTAGGCAAGTTCAGCAGTCATTTTTCTGTGGGTCCTGCATGTCCATTTACAGTCCAGGCAAGAGCAGTTTCTTGCCCAAATGGCTAACAAAATCTATGAGGAACCTCTTCAATGCCCATCATCCTTTTGAAGTAATTGGTGCTGCCAGGAGCAGATGTGTCTCATTGTCATGAAAAGTCCTAAGTTTTTAAAACATTTTAAATGCCATATTTTGAAGGTCTTTGAAAAATTTGAAGAATCCCTATCTAATTGGAATATATCTCTACATATCTAAAAACCCTAACTAGGGGCTAGAGAGATGACTCAGCAGTTAAGAGCACTGACTGTTCTTCCACAGATCCTGAGTTCAAGTCCCAGCAACCACATGGTGGCTCACTACTATCTATAATGACATCTGGTGCCCTCTTCTGGGGTGTAGGTATGTATGCAGGCAGAACACTGTACATAATAAATAAATACTTATTTAAAAAAAAAAACTCTAACATAACTTACAAACTTGACTATTATAGATGATTATCTATTAACCTATATTTCTTAATTATACTTACATTTAAAATGAGTGCACAAACACAATACCTTAATCAAGAGCAGAAATATACATATAACAAAACTGATCTTAAATTCGTATTCAATAAAGCAAGATTCATATCAATGCAAATCTGTATAGCATATCCTCCTTTAAATATAAACAAGCATTTATAAACAATATCTGGGAATTTGGGCATAGTTCTCTCCAAACTGCTTTCTTCTTTTTGTTGCATGAAGTGATTTTGGGGGTATTCATGGCGACATTTCAAGAGGGTCTTGATCCACCAAATCACATTAGTCTGGAATAAATCCACAGGTTCTCATCTTCTGTGGAAACAAAAGCAAAACCTCTTTTCCAAAGCAACAAATCCCTAGACCCAAATTTTGGAATCAAGATACCTTTAAAATATATAGGATGGTTTAGTTTAGCAGCCCATACAATGAAATATCTCTCTATATTTAGCTCCTTCACAGTCAAAAAATTCAAAGAAAACACAATAGTGTACATAATCCAGACTCTCTGTGTATATTCCATCTTTATGTGGCTTATTTGTTTTTACTCTATTACTTTTTATTATTTATTTTATTATCTTTACTCCTTTAATCTATGACTGTCTGTACATTCTATATTACATTTACTGTCTCTTTACTCTTTTTTTCCTCCCTCCCAAGCCTACATACATTTTTTTAAACACACTATATCTCGTTTAGAGGTCTTTTATGTCTGAATCTGTCCTAGTGTGTATATGAAATCCTTTTCTGATAAGAAGCACTTCTTAAAATGATAAGCATATTACTGAGACTAAGGCTGCTTTGCCTTTTGTCTCTGCCTAGCTCAACATGGCGGAGGTCTGTGTAGCGTGAGCCATGCTCCCAACCCCATTTTCAGGAACACAGTGGGTCTGTGTTTGTTGCCATTAAGCAAGTTGTAGCACTCTGCTTACAAACCCCGTTTACATGCTTGAACTCCTGAAAGAGCCAGAGTTCATGCCGGCAGCATGGCCCAGGAAGCTGCTGTTTGGAAACTGCCCATTTTTTTCCCCTGCTACCACTGAACCAGAAAGAAAGACCTCTCTTAAAGGAATCATGCCTCTGCTTGCTTCTAGCAAACACAGCAAGAAGCTGAGTTAAACTCTGTTTTTTATTTTTTGTATCTAGAATTCCTTTTCAAGCTCTCTCAGGTTTTTATGTAAATGTAGTTATCCACGTTGGTGTGCCAATCTGTTGTTGGAAGCCACCTGTTTGTTCCCAGACTTGAAATAACCACTCAGAAACTATATGATTTGCAATACTGTTTGGCCAATAGCCTAATCATATTGCTAACTAATCCTTACATCTAGAATCAACCTATTTCCATTATTTTATATTTTAGCATGAGGCTCATGGCCTACGGGCAAGGTTCCAGCTGGCAGCTGCCGTCTTTCTCCTCTGGTGGCTACATGACATCCTTTAACTCTGCCTACTCTCTATATGTATCTCTTCCCGCCTGGCTATATTCTGTTAAGCCACTGGCTGAAAGCAGCTTCTTTATTTATTAACCAATAAAGGCAACAGATATATAGAAGGACTTCCTACACCAGGGGCCAGAGGGAGGACTCAGTTATCTTTGAGGGGCTGCCCATGCCCTGATGCTTATATGAGCAATGGAGATTGCACTTGGTCCATCTTTTTTTGGGGGGGAGGGAGCAAGGGTGGGAGAATGGACCTGGGAGGAAGGGGAGGCAAGTGTGATTGAGGTGAATTGTGTGAAATTCCCAACTAATCAATAAAAATATTACATTGCAAAAAAAGAAATGTCACCGTACTCCAGATAGAGCCATTCCCTAGAAAACCACCTTTTGACCTTCCAAAATGAGTTTTCTACAGAGTGTTTGATACATGTTTGCGGGCGTGGGAGAATTTCTTAGGGCTGTGAAAGCCCATGAGTTGGTTCTGCTCAGACCTGGAGTCTGGCATGTATGCTAAGCTGCAGCAATTGTCTGCCAATAGAACATAGATGCAGAGAGGTTGCTCTCTGGTGGGGCAGGCGAATATTACAGCGCCAGGGATATCGGGAAATCAGTCTCTAGAAATCTCCTCCTCTCTTTCTTTCCTCACTACTTAGCCCAGGCTGGCCTCAGATCCTCCAAATCCTCTCGCCTTCTAAATGCTGGGCATTTGATGCCACATTCATCTTCTTAAATTCCTATTTACTGTACTTAAAGAAGCAAGGTGGGATTGAGACCCTCTTCTTCCTGTTCTAAAGAGGTTGAAGTCTACAGAGACCTAATTCCCCTACTAAAGTCCTTCCCCTGTAGTTGTGTGCACACGTAGCTGTTATGCCCAGATCCACGAAGTCCCCCAAAAGCCAACAAGGAGACCAAGTCCTGTATGCAAAGAGCCTTTATTTTATGCAAGTTTGCAAACTTGGTCTCTCCGCATGCCCAACGTACTGGAATAAACGGAGAGCCCCGAGCTCAGTTAGAGTTGGGTTTTTATAGTAGTAAAGGTGGGGGTGAGGGGTTTCTGAGGTTCAGGACCCCTGACTGGCTGACATTTGTGTAGGGGAGTCCTGGTGAGTGTGTGCTGGCAGGTGATCCTATCTACAGCAGTTAGAACTTTGGCTTTTTTTTTTTTTTTTGGATGGTCTGTTCTTGGGTGGTACTCAGGTAATCTTAGTTTATGGTTCTTCCTGCAACCAGGTATTGCTTCAGGGTGAACTACTGAGACTCACGCCTCAATAAACTTGATGGCTG
Source organism: Chionomys nivalis (assembly GCF_950005125.1). NCBI lineage: Eukaryota > Metazoa > Chordata > Mammalia > Rodentia > Cricetidae > Chionomys > Chionomys nivalis. Next base: position 29,195,427 of record NC_080110.1, on the reverse strand, counting down.
AGTCCTACTCTGGCAGGTGATAATGGTTGAAGTAAAGAACTTCCTTTGGGTGCTCTGTTCATCTGTGGCTGACCAACGCTGGCTCCCGCAGTGGCATGGTGACCGCGTGGTGGCTGTCTTCTCACAGTGCTAGGGAACAAACACCACACTTTGGTCTGCACCTTTCAGGTGGTTTGCTAGCTGGTGAAGCTGACTGAACTCTCTCCAAAGAAGACTGGGGCAGCTGGTGAGAGAGGTGGAGCAGATCTCGTGAGACCTGTGCCTGGCTCTAGAGTCATGCCTGAGCTCTGGGCACTGCCTTGCCCAGCTGGGTGAGCTCTGGCACTGCCTTGCCCAGCCTGGGGGAGCTGGACCTGTCATTGGAATAGAACATCAACCTTAAGTAACTCTCCCATTGCAGAGCACAATGAACCCCCTCACCCCAAACTAGAAGAACAGGTTGCATGACTGCTGTGCAAAGTTTTGTGGGAGACAAATATCTATTCACCCCAGAGAAGACACCAATGGCAGACCAAAGAAATAACTCCATCTGAGTCTAGCTTGGTTTGTGAATGAAAAAAAAAATAGAAGAAGAAGAAGAAGAAGAAGAAGAAGAAGAAGAAGAAGAAGAAGAAGAAGAAGAAGAAGAAGAAGAAGAAGAACAAGAGAGAGAAAGAAAGGAAAGACCACTGCTCCTAGGTGGAGAAGGTTTAGTGTAGATACAGCCAGAGGCAGGGACCTCTGAGAGAGTCCAAAGTGTACATGACCCTGATCTGGGCCATGGGGAGAGGAGGAGGAGGGAGAGAGAGAAGAAAGCAGGTGAACCCAGTGCAGCAGCCACAAAGCCCAGGGGTACAAAAAGAGTGGGTAACCAAAACAGCTGGATTATATAGGGAAGGGCAGCCAGGGCCCGGGTCTGGAAAGTTCAGGGTGGGGGCGGGATATGCCAGGCAGGAGGGCCCTGTAGCAGGTAGGGCTTGAGGAATGTAGGGAGAATCTGGCCCGCAGTGTCCGTTTTGATGTTAAACAGGCACCTTATCCATTTGTCCCAGGTTGGAAACCTAGCTTGGTAAACCAATGAGTTTAATTAGGAGCTTGAGTGAGGGGTTATTTATAAGCTTATAGGTGTATGGGTAATTTACAGGGGTAATTTAAAAAACGTCTTAGCAATTGTGAACCGCTCATCCACCCTCCGGTAGGTGGGTGTCCTCCAAGCCCGCAACCGTCAGCTGCCCGTGTCTAGTTTCTGGTCAGTTTGTTACCTGCTAGGGTCACCCGAGAGAAGGGAACCTCGACTGAGACAGCCTCCATGTGACGAGGCTACGGATAAGCCTGTGGGAGCATGGTCTTTTCGCAGATCTGTATGGGAGGGCCCAGTGCATTGTGGATGGTGCCGCTCCTAGACAAGTCACGCAGTAGGAGAAGCAAGCCAGTAAGTAAGCCGTGTTTCTTCCTGGCCTCCGCTTCAGTTTGTGCCTCTGGGTTCCTGCCATGGCTTCCCCTCATGATTTGTCAGCCGAGGGATGCTGCAGAAATCACACCATGCACCAGATCATGCCAGCCATTACTGGGGGCCGTGGGCGAAAGGCCACCTCTAATGGAGGTAGGAGAAAAGTGGGCCAGTGATGGCGGGGACTTTTTAAAAGGGCATGCATTTCACATTTGGCGGCTGGTGATGACATTTCGCTTTTGGCGGCTGGTGCTGAGTTGCTCAAGGTGGGCTGGGATGTGGGGGTGGTAGGGAGTGGGGAGTTCTCAGGGGAGAGAATCTGGTTCCTAACACCCTATGGGTTGCTTTTGGTCACGGTGTTTTTATCACAGCAATACACACCCTAAGGAAGACACTGCCTAGATGTCCCGGAAAGGAGTGGAACCTCTTGAGTCCCCCACCAGTGACAGCCACTGAGGATGGTGGTCCGCCACAATCCCCCTTCCCCTGACCCTTGTATTCTTTTCTGCCCCTCCTTCTGTTAAACCTGAGATTCTGGAGGAGGAAAAAACAAAAACCAAGTCCACAGCTGTCCAACTAAAGCAAATTGTATTTTGGGGTACACCTGGGACTGGCCAGCTGGCTGCCTTCCCCACCCCGTCAGGATTTGAGAGAGCAGCCCCCACTGGCATCCTGAAGAGGGTTGGTAGTTACACATTGTCAGAGGGATACAGAGGAAGGGAGAATTGGGGTTGCAAGAAGTTGACTTCAGCCCTTAGAAACAGGAACTTCTTTTTAATTACGAATAGAAACCTTATTTTGCAAGGATTTAACACAGGACAAACACGAACTATTCTTTAACTAGGGTTTAACACCGGACAAACAGGAACTTCTTAATTACAATTGAAAACCTTAACTTGCAAGGACTTCACACACGACAAACAGGAACTTAATTCTTTATCTGTCCTAATGGCAAACAGAACGTTCAACCTGCCAGGTATATTCTTCCTGTTTCTGTCTCCCATTAACTTGCGAGGGAGATGGAGGAAGAGAAGAGATGGTGGTGGCGGGCCAAACAAAACTAAATAGATATGAAAATGTCATAAAGAAATTCATTTCTTTGTAAGTAACTATAGGAGAGATGGAAGACCTTTCCTATAAATCAGAGACGGGGTGGGGCTTCTTAAATACCCCCCCCCCCCAGGTCAAGGGACTTAGTCACGTGATGATCTGATCTGTGCCAGTAACTGCTGACAGTTCAAAAGGGCAGCAACCTTGTCATTGCCAGAGGATGGACCTGGCTAATAAATCTGGACTATCTGGAGTCTTTGACACGCCACTTGCTCTCAGTGTCATCTACCACTTGGTGGTGGGAATGAAAACACACCACTTACCCATGAAAGAAATACTGGCTGGTCAAACTGGCTTAGATTAGTTAACAATACCTGCTGCGTCCTCTCCTTACTATTTACCCATCAAGAATTACTACATCCTGCCGAATGCCTATTCTGGAGTTGCGCCTGGATGTCTACTGTAGGCAGGGGAGATAGCTTTGGTTTGATGGCTAGTCTTGAGCAGAAGCATTTGAAGAGAGGGCTTGGAAGGGTGAAGGCGAGTGATGGCGTTCTATTCAGGGAATCCAGTTTAGGAAGTGACCGAGGTTGTCAAGGTGCAGGGAATCTGGAGGAAAGAGGGTCAGTTTTGGACTATCAGAAGAGCTTCCCAAGGACCTAACCTGAAATACTCTGTTCATCCATCCACCCCTGTCCCCCATGCCACACACTCACACACACCTACGGCCGCATAAATTCAGAAAGCACCTAGGAAGGGTGACAAACAAAACGCGAAATATGGGCTCTTGCAAAACCACGGATTCCTGCCTTCAGAAAGCTCACAGGAGGAGACATAAATTAATCAAATAAGCGTGTAAGTCTTTGTAAAGCTGTTGGAAGTCAGGCTTGAACCCGGCTTTTCACTCCCCAGGGGCTAAGTGTGTGCTCCTGGTTCCGCCCGGCCGTCGGGGGGCGCTGCCTCCTCCCGTGCGGCGGGGGGCGCTGCGGGCCGTGCGGCGGGGGGCGCTGCCTCCTCCGGGACGGCGGGGGGCGCTGCGGGCCGGGCGGCGGGGGCGGCCCGGGCCGGCGCGGCGAGCGGCTCGGCGGATGGAGAGTCTGGCCGCGGCCGGCGGCGCCGCCTCCTCGTCGGGCCGGGCACGGCGGGCCGGGGCCTTTGTGTGAGGCGGCGGCGGCGATGGTGCTCGGACCCCGCGGAGCCGGGTAAGCGCGGCCGGGTGAGGGCTGCCCCTGGCCGAGCCGGACTCCCGTTCGGCCTTTCTGTCGCCCTGGCTGGGCGCGCCCTGCCGGTGTCCCCAGCCGGCTCGATCTCCCTCCCGGCGACCGGGCCGCGGCTCTCGGGCCTCGGCTCGGCCGGCTCCCGCGGCGCCCGGCCTGTGTCTTGCAGGGGCAGCTCGCGCTGCCTGGGGCGACCGAGGTGCCCCCTCCCCGCGGTGGTGCGCCCCAGCCCGTTCCTGCCCCTCCCTCGGCGGATTGCACGGAGAGGCGACTGCGGCGCCGCCAGAACCTTGGGGCACACTTCGTGCAAGTTCCAAATCTACCGGGTACCCGGACCCTCCCACGGTGGATGAGTGACCGCCAGGGCCCGGGAGACGCGTGGTTGGTACCCAGTAGTACTCAGACGAGTGCTGGGCCCCGGAGAAAGTTGGGAATTGTTGGTAGGACCTGGTGCGATGGAGAAAGGGGCTGTGCTGCTCAGGGCGAGTTGTGAGCCGCACAAACATGTGACTAGCTCTAGCTGACTGTCCTTCCGAGGTGTGCGGGAGCCGAAAGGGGAAAAAGTATTAAAAAGGCTTGAAGGAATCTTTCCTATGCAATCGATGTCTTTCATAAGGCAACCAATTGTTAGCGGCAAGGAGAAATACAGCATACCTAAGTAATGTTAAAATACCACAGTTGTGTTTGCTTTGCATTCTTCCTTGGTTGTTAGTTTAGCGTCATCGACAGTAGTAGTTCCAGCAGCATTCAGAATGGCTCTGGGGAGGGCCAGGGAGTAGGCACTAGCCTGGGAAGGGCGAGATGGGAATTCAAGAGGGTGAGATTTTGAACTGGGTCTGGTGGCTCACATTTGTAATCTAGCATTTGGGAGGTGGAGGCAGGAGGATCATGATGAGTTCAAGGCTATCCTTAGTAACAGCAGTTTCAAAGTCAGCCTGGGCTACATAAGACCCTGTCTCAAAAAAGTAAAAAAGAAAGAAAGAAAGAAAGAAAGAAAGAAAGAAAGAAAGAAAGAAAGAAAGAAAGAAAGAGGAGTGTGAGCTTTATTTGGAGGCCTGAAAGGACAGCAGTGACAGACAGCTAAAAAGTAGACACCTTACCTCGTTCTCAGTAGCCAGTGGTGCTTTGATAATGCTGTCCAAGTTGATTTGTGGATTTGGTATTGTGAGGGAAGAGGATAGACTTTAAATGACAAGGGAAACTTGACTTAGGAGGTTAATAAAAAGATGGAGCCCGTTGTTTTGGCAGTATAGATTATTGTGTTCAGTGGAAAACTCATAGCCAGACACCTACGGCCACATCGTTCTTCATAGCCCAGACTGTCTTAGAACTCCTGATATTCTGGCCCAAACCTTTCGAGTGCTAGAATTATAGTATATGCTATTGGTATATAAACCTGGTCTCTTAGTTTTTTTTAAAATGGATTTATTTTTGTTTCGTGTGTATTAGTGCTTGCCTGCACGTACTTAAGTGTACTGTGTGGTTCTGTTGCCTGAAGAGGCCAGCAGAAGGTGTCAGATCCCCTGGAACTAGAGTTACAGACATGTTGGTGCTGGGCATGGGACCTGGGTCCTCTGTATGAACCGTGGATGCTTCTAATGATTGAGCTGTCTACAAGCTCAGATTCTTAGACTTTTTTCTCATCCCTTTGTGGTTTCGTCATGACGGTTCTCTAGTTGGGTTTGTACAGGGAACAGACCATGCTCCTCCCTTGTTCTCTGGTTCTCCTGCCCGCTTACCCCTGCTCATCCGGGCACATTCAGAACGGTAGTGTCCTATACAGAGTTCCTTTCTAGGGATGTCTGGCTATCTTTTTTTGTCTTGTCCACAGATTGACCTTGCTGATAGAGGCCACTTCCTAGGAGCTGCTAAGATGGGCATGAGAATCAAACTGCAAAGCACCAACCACCCCAACAACCTGCTGAAGGAACTCAACAAGTGCCGGCTGTCAGAGACCATGTGCGATGTCACGATCGTGGTGGGCAGCCGCTCCTTTCCTGCCCACAAGGCAGTGCTGGCGTGCGCAGCTGGCTACTTCCAGAACCTCTTCTTGAATACTGGGCTCGATGCCGCCCGGACCTATGTGGTGGACTTCATTACTCCTGCCAACTTCGAGAAGATTCTGAGCTTTGTCTACACCTCGGAGCTTTTCACAGACCTGATCAACGTTGGGGTGATCTATGAGGTCGCTGAGCGTCTGGGTATGGAGGACCTGCTTCGGGCCTGCCACTCCACCTTTCCCGACCTGGAGAGCACTGCAGTAGCCAAGTCCTTGACCAGTGATAGCCAGTCTGGTACTCTGAGGTGCCCTTCAGTAGATCCCACCCACCCTCTTGGGGAACTCCGGGGAAGTGGGGAACACTTTGGTCCTGAGAGAAACTATGCGTTGCCTACTGATGCTGGAGGGAGCTATAAAGAGGAAGAAAGGAGTGTTGTCAGTGACGCTAATCACAGCTTGCCCCTGCCACAACTGCCCTTGCCACCAAAGACAGAAGACCACGATGCCCCTGTTTCGTTCACATCTGTTCCTACTGTGGTGACCCAGCCAGTCCTAGGCGCTGTCAGCACGGGCATCCAGACCAGCGCGAGTTCTTGCCAGCCATACAAAGTTCAGAGCAATGGAGACTTCAGTAAAAGCAGCTTCTTCGCCTCCGACAGTGCCATAGACGTTACAGCCGGGACCAACTCCTGTTTGAGCAATAGCGACCACTCCAAAGATCCAGGCTTTGGGCAGGTGGATGAGCTCCAGCTGGAGGACCTGGGGGACGAGGATTTGCAGTTCGAGGACCCGGCTGAAGAGATTGGGACAACTGAGGAGGTGATCGAGCTGAGTGATGACAGCGAGGATGACCTGACTTTTGGTGACAGTGACAACCGGGAAAATAAGGCCATGCCCTGTCAGGTATGCAAGAAAGTCCTTGAGCCCAACATTCAGCTGATCCGGCAGCATGCTCGGGACCACGTGGACTTGCTCACAGGTAACTGCAAGGTCTGCGAGACCCACTTCCAGGACCGGAACTCCCGGGTGACCCATGTCCTGTCCCACATTGGTATTTTCCTGTTTTCCTGCGACATGTGTGAAACGAAATTCTTTACCCAGTGGCAGCTGACGCTGCATCGACGTGATGGCATATTTGAGAACAACGTCATTGTCCACCCTAACGAGCCCCTTTCTGGGAAACTGGGTCTCTTTCCAGGGGCGGCCTCCCCAGAGTTGAAGTGTGCTGCTTGTGGGAAAGCGTTGGCCAAAGATTTCCACGTGGTCCGAGGCCACATCCTTGACCATCTGAACTTGAAGGGCCAGGCCTGCAGCGTCTGTGACCAGCGCCACCTCAACCTGTGCAGCCTCATGTGGCACACTCTCTCTCACCTGGGCATTTCGGTCTTCTCCTGTTCAGTCTGTGCCAGTAGCTTTGTGGACTGGCACCTCCTAGAGAAGCACATGGCTGTGCACCAAAGCCTGGAGGACACCCTGTTCCGCTGCCACTTATGCAGCCAGAGCTTCCGGTCTGAGGCTGCCTACCGCTACCATGTCAGCCAGCACAAATGCACCAGTGGCTTTGACGCGCGGCCTGCTCTGGGGCTACAGCACCTCACCCTCCAGAAGCGGAAGCTACCCGCGGAGGAGTTTTTGAGTGAGGAGCTGGCTTTGCAGGGCCAGCCTGCCAACAGCAAGTATAGCTGCAAGGTCTGTGGGAAGAGGTTTGCCCACACGAGTGAGTTCAACTACCACCGGCGGATCCACACGGGTGAGAAACCTTACCAGTGCAAGGTGTGTCACAAGTTCTTCCGAGGTCGCTCGACCATCAAGTGCCACCTCAAGACGCACTCGGGGGCACTCATGTACCGCTGTACAGTCTGTGGCCACTACAGTTCCACCCTTAACCTCATGAGCAAACATGTCGGTGTCCACAAGGGCAGCCTTCCGCCTGACTTCACCATCGAGCAAACCTTCATGTACATTATCCATTCCAAAGAGACTGAGAAGAACCCCGACAGCTGACGGGGTCTCCGCAGAGCCGGGGGGCTCCCAGGTGGCAGCCGGGTAGTGATTTTCTAGAGGGTCCTTGCCCAGCTGATGCTACAGTTTGCCTTGCTAGGAATTCTCCTCTGTATCGCGTTGAGAGAAGAAAGAGCACATAAGCTGGTACTGTTTGTTTGCGAGAGGCAGCGGCCCCGGTGCATTTACCTCCATACCTGTTCTTGCCCACACAGGGGCTGCATTCTTGGTTATTTTGAGGCTGGTCTTTAGGATCTAGTCAAGCGGGCCTGTCTACTAGGTCCCCTTTGCCAGTTTCTCTTGTTTTAGTTTACTGATAGATTTTTATGCTGCTAAGAACCTACCAGCAGCCTCACTGGATAGAAGAGGTGGAGAGAGGTTTTCACTGTGGGGGTGACTGCCCAACCTTTGGCGGGACAACAGCTCTGAGAAGGTTTGGGGAATGTGGTCATTTGGAAGGACGAGCAACAGGGCAGGGCAGTTCATCTCGGGGTCCCACCCCCTCAGCAGGGACAAGGTGTCAGGAGCTGAGGGCGCTACTTGCTCCGCTTCTCAAATCTCCCGATTAGATTGAAAATCTCTTGTCAGCTAGATCTAAACTGAGGACCAAGCTTTCTGTTTAGGTTGGCAAGCTTTGGGTGTCTCATGATGCCACCCGATTGGAAGCCTGGATGGATGGAAGAAGATGCCCCTCTTTTTCCTCGTTTCCAAAGAAACATGATTTTTTTTAGAGTATAGCCCTGGATGTCAGGCCTTCTGTCAGAGGACAGAGAGCCACTCAATGTAGTCGTCTGTCACCTGGCCATCCCCTTAACCATGCGTCTCCTGGGCACGGAGGAGACTTCTCTGACAGCAGCAGTCTTGCCTTAATTCACATCAAGTCTCCCACTCAGGATGGTTTGGCCTACAGCGTAGATGAGAAGACCCTGTGAGGCGGTGGATCGTGAGCCCTTTGGGATTTAAGGAACCTGATTAACTGGTGGTATATGGCAGGGTGTGCACTTTGACTGTTTCACATGGGTAACTTGTTTACTTGGTAAAAGTATGGGAGTTTGGCGTTGATGCTGAGCATCGCCTCCAGGGGGCGCTCTTGGATGGTAGCTGGCTTAGGCCTTCCGTGTGGCTGTTTGGCTCCTTAGTCTTTGAAAGGGCCTTGCCCAAAAAAGGCTGGAGGAGAGAACCCTTGATCTTGCATACTTATAAGATGGCACCTCAGTAGCTCATACTACCTCACCCTGCTCAGGTGAGCTCTGAGAGCCCAGCCACTGCCCCTGGTGGGGCTCAGCAGCACCCTGGGCTATTCCATAAACAAGTGGTTTTAATTACACAAAGCCTTTTTAGATCAATATTTATTTATTTTTGTTTTGTATACGTATTACCCAGCATCTCTTTTCAGTAAGTGACTGTAGGAAAATTAGTTTCTCTCAAGCAAGGAACCGTATTCCACCAGACGGGTCTGGCTGTGGATTTGGAGGACAGGCGTGCAAGCATGGGAAGATGTGCTAGGCCTTTTAAGGAGCACATTTTCGCTTCTCCAGGTGTAGTCTCTAGCAGAACAAACCTAGTTCAAGTCACATGAAGGTTTTCGCGCAGTTTTTATCTGTCCAGCGTGGGCAGCCTCCTGTCCATGTATCTTAAGACACAGGCAAAGCAAAGCCTTGTCCTTGGGCTGGGGAAGCCTTGAGTAAAGAAATGCCCAGGGCATCCGGGAGCTCACATGATGAGCCTCCGACAGTGGCTGGTCAAAGGCCGCCTTCTCATTGGGATTCCTTTCCCTGGGGATGGGTAACAAGCTGCAGCGCTGGGTCTGCTGAACTGCTGGTGAGGAGGGAGTGTGGACCGGCTGATGGGGGGAGGACTTCCCGGGCCTCAGCCAGGTCACCGAGAGTGGAGAAACCCTTTTCCATAGCTTATGGCATCGTGGATGCTGGGTGGTCGGTCTGTCTACTTAACCTGAAACTGTGAAGTTTTCCCTTTTTGCCATAAACCAAAAAACAGATCTTTGAACTTTTGCCCTTTAAACACTAAAACCAAACTGTGCCCTCTGGTCCCTCGAGGTTAGTTGATCAGGGAGATAGATCCACTTGGTCCCAGTCAGACATGTAGCAGGTGGAAGCAGTGTCTCATGAGGCTCGCTTGTCCTAACCATGCCTCTGTGGTTAGCCCCACATCCGTTCCTGTCTCCCCTTCTGTGTGAAGTTGTTTGCTTTCCCCAAATCTAGTTCGTTCTTCTCTTGAGTTGATTTACTTGAAACGTTACATGGTAGTGAAGGGACCCAGACCACCTGGTGGAAGGTGTTTTGCAGTTTTAGTTTTTGATATCCATTTGATTTCACGTTTGCCTCCCTTGTGAATTTCCGTTTAGCACTATCCCCGCTGTATTGCGTTAGAGTTCTCTCTGACCCTAGAATGCTCCATCTTTGCCTCCCCCTCCCTTCGGTCTGTACTCAGGACCCACCCGCAGAGTTTTCAGAACTCTGCCCAGCAGTCACCCGGGCTGCTGGTTGACTGGAGAGCGTTAAGCCAAACAAGAACATTCCTAGCTTGTTTCCTAAGGGAAATTGTAATGTTGGTGCGGTAAGCTGGCATAAACAGCATGGACTGTCTGTGGCCAGAGAACAAGCTGTGTCCTTGGATGCCGCGGGTGACCCCTGATGGCTCAGTGATGTCATACACTGGCTGGAAGCTCTACTGAATGAACCCTGGTATTTGGTTCTAAGTTTTGAGATTCTTTGGAGTCCCCGAAGTTCATGGTTAGTTGAGAAGAAAAGAAGTGGTGTTGGTGGGGGTCAGGTAACCCTAAGAACCAGGAAATAGGTAAGAATCATATTTTACTTTATCGTGACATTCACAGCCCCCTGTCTACAGGGCGAACCTATAAACTTCAGTGCTTTTTCCGGGCAGGATTTTGCTACTGATTGTCTTCCTCTTTTGGCCTCCTGCTGTGCCCTTTCCACTAGACCCTATACTACTCAACTTTGAAAATTAATTTAAATCCCTTTCTAGATGGACACTGAGTTTGTTGGCAAGGGAGTGGGCCCTGTGAAGTCTCTGCCTGTCTGGGAGCACTTACATGTCCTCTCCCTCTCCCCGAAGTGTTGCTCCACGTGAGTCAGAAAGTGAGTGACAACATGCGTTCAGTGTGGTCCCACGTCACAGCCAGTGTCAGAACAAACGACACGTGATGATGTTCGACACCTTCCTCGTCAGTCCCACCCTCCCCCACCTGGAGTAGCTCGAGTCTCTGGTGAAGCAGAGAAGCTGTTGATGTCTAACCCTTCCATTAAATTAAGAAGTACTGACCTCCTAATATTTAAGTGTTTACTATCTGCTGTAAAGTTTTGTATATTTTGTAAACCTTTTTCCCCAAATAGTAGACGTCTAAAATCCTACATCTGATTCTTTTATATTCCATTGTTCAGCACAAAGTGTGGTTTTTATTTAGAATAAAAAAGAAAAAAGAAAGAAATTTGAAGTGGGAGTTCTTTTTCTGTGCGCATGCCTGTTTGCTCAGGTCCCGAGTTCAGCATCTGACTCTGGCTGGCCTCCAGAGCTCACGCCAGCTCTGCAGATGCCAGGATTCTTTCAGACAACACATTGTGTTTTCCTGACGCTGGAATTCCCCAGGACCGGTGTGTTGGCTGTTTTTTTTTTAGTGGGAATTGAAGTCAAGTACTCGGTGTCTCAGGGAAGCATCCCTGAAGGTCGGCTTGCAGCCTGGAGAGTGTAGTGGGCCTCTGCAGAGCTCTCAGCCCAGAGTCAGGAAGCAAGGGCTCCTGCTATTGCCACTGCATGGTGAAGTAGTGTGGGAGGCAGATGGGAAAGGAAGAGCGAGCAGGAGGCAGAGGTTGGCGTTTTTGTGAGCTAGGTCCTAGTGTTTTCCTTCAGAACATGACCTGTGGTCCCTTTGGTCCCGAAGCCTGAGGCCTGGCTTGGTAAATGTCTGCTGAGAACAGCCTGGTAGTCAGTGTATCTATTTCTGCTCATCCCTTCCGGGCGGAACAGCCCTCAGGAGATTCGCTCAGTGACACCTGGTCTCAGGGTGAAAGATGTGTACCAGCGTCCAAGTGGTATGGGCATCAGGACTTCGCCTTCATCGTAAATGGGGACAAGTGAAGAAGGGTTTTTAATGCAATTTCTGCATTGGTTAAATTTTTACTGTAACTTAAGCAGCAACTAAGACTTCTGGGTCAGAAAGCCTTGAACTCTGCCCCTGAGGAGCTGTCTCTAACTTAAGAGCCTGTTAGCTGTGGAGCCAGTGCACAGAGTCAGTGTTGGCTCCCTCTGCACATTGGCAGTGCTTGCGCTAGTGGAGCGGCTGAGGGATTGATCTGGTAAGTAGGGGTTGAGGTTTCTGAAAGCTGAACTTGTGTCACGGACGGATCTCTGGAGGTTCAGTGAGAGACCTGTCTCAGAAAAGAAGTTGGAGATCAGTTGAAGGAGACATCTGATGTTGACCTTCTGTATGCATGGGCACACACTTGAGCATACACGTCTGCGTGCGCGCGCGTGCGCACACACACACACACACACACACACACACACACCTGTTCCAGGGACTCTGCCAGTGAGCAGAACCAGAGAGACAGTGAAGAGATCAAGGAAATTATAGGGGCACCCATTATCAGAGCAGACTGTAAGTCCATCGACCTCCAGATGCTGCCCAGGGGCCAAGGCCACAAGGCAGAAGCTAGAGTCATGTCCGCTGCCCTGTTTACCAAGTCTGGCACCTGAGCCTTGGCCGCAGACTCGCCTGTCAGCAAGAGGACATCTTATCTATAGTGTTCCTAGACAAGGTGCTGGGCAGGGAGGCCTTGGAAGGACTTGGCTAGGGAGAACTTACTGTAGAGTTCTGGGAATGGGGAAGTCAGTCTTTGGCTCCTTTCCCTCTCCCTGCAGGGGACAAAGGCAGAGGCCCAGAGTGAATGTCCCCAGATACTTTGTGGTAATCTGGGAGATGGGGTGGGGTGGGGTCACTGGCGGCTCTGTGCTTCTCTAGGAAATTGGGTATCCTAGGTTCAAACCGAGAGGTCATCGTGAGGAGGCCTCAGCTTTGGGGTGGGAGGTGGGGAGCAGGATGGGTGGGGGAAGGGAGGGTACCACAGGGAAACGGAGCCACACTTCCTGGATGGCTGGGTGGAGGGATCATCCTGCTGAGCCGGCTGTGGGGTGCCTGCCGAAGACCCTACTGGCCAGGCTCTAGTCCCCACCCCCTCAGCTCACTCGCTGTGTACTGCTAGAATGGCCCGGCAGAAGCCTGGGTCCTTGGCCTCTGGCCCCTTGTCCCCACAACTTGCTTAGTGAGCTGGAAGATCAACAAGCACACAAACACAAAAGCAAAGTTTTGCAAGGTTCCTGCGGCGCGGACTCTTTCCGGCCAGGGTGATTTATGAAACAGGGGCATCCAGTTCCCTCTGCAGAACATTCCTTCGCTTCCGTGCCTTCCGAAGCCCAGCTGAAGGTGCACAGCGCTCAGATCCCAGCACAGCTGTCGCTACGAATTTATTTATTTCACCCCTCCCCCCACCCGTGTGGCTCCCTTTGCCAAGAAGACCCAAACAAATAGCTTACCACCAAGGGAGGACCCAACCTTTTTCCCACTCCCCACGGCAACGTTTTGATATATTTAAAACTGACCCTGAACAAGTCAGTTCCTCCCCTGTCCCCTCCCCCAGATCTGGAAGAGACTGGAATCCACCTTAGCTGCCTATGGAGTTGCCGAGTGTAGCCGAGGTGTTCGGAGGCGGAGGAGATGCCTCCTGAGAGTTTCGGGTGGCGTTGGGGTGGAGATCTGCTCCGGGCAGGTCCACCTCCTTAGTAATGACGATGGAGTGCTGGGTGGAGGATGATGCCCTGGCCTGCTCCTTGGGAAGGTAGCGGACCACAATGCTCAGCAGCCGGCCCCGGAAGCTCGGGCTGAGAAAGTTGTACAGGATGGGGTTGAGGACACAGTGCAGCATGGAGAAGCAGTCGATGATTTCGTAGAAGAAGTAGAGCAGGTTAACGAGGTGGCAGTGGAGGAAGATGTGGGTGGCATGCAGGGTGAGCAGCAGCATGGACACATGGTAGGGCAGCCAGCAGATGACAAAGACGGCTATGTAAGCCCACATCAGCAGGCACTGGCGCCTGCTCTCTGGCCGTCCTTGCTTCCGAAGGCGGCAGGCTGTTAGGATGTTGAAAACCGCGATGAGAGGGAAGGGCAGTAGGAAGCCCAGGGTGGTAGCAGACAAGGCCACTGCCAGGGCCCATGTGCTGTACGTCTCGAAAGGTGCTAGGAAGAGGCACATGGGCTCAGAGCCATCCATCAGCTGAATATGCACCACCTCAGGCAGTGGGATGATGGCCGAGAGGACCCAGACGCCTGCGCACACGGCTCTCCGTATTCGGTGCTGGTGGCGCTGCCAGGAGGCAGAGGCACTGGTGAGACTGACATAGCGGTCAATGCTGAGGCACGTGAGGAAAAATATGCTGCTGTACATGTTGGCAAGGTAGAAGTAATGGGTGAAGCGGCAGGAGAAGCTGCCCCAGAGCCAGGTGTAGTCCAGCATGACCTCCAGCATCCAGACGGGCAGAGACAGGATGATGCCCAGGTCTGCGATGGCAATGTTGAGGATGTACAAGTTCAGCAGCCCCGCCCGGCCCGAGCGGCGCCAGTTGACGCAGATCACCAGGATGTTCTCCACTAACCCCACCACAAAGATGGCCAGGTAGAGGACGAAGAGGACGACTTGCTTGGCATTCTCGTTGAGTTCCATGTGGCAATCAGAAAAGGTGTGGTTGAAAAGGTGGAGCAGTTCTGTCCAGTTATGGATCTCTCCAAAATCATTGCCGGGTGCCGAAGTGGGGCCGGGCCCAGGGCTGGGTTTGTCTGACATGAGGACCAGGTGAGGCCTGTTAGAAAAGAAGGGAGAGTTGTAAAAGAAAGAAGAGAGAGCTTCCCCAACGGCAGTCTCTGTCCCCCCCCAACTAAAAGCCACAGGGGTTAGGGGAATTTGGAAAAGACTCTGGGGCGGAAAGTATGTTTAGAACTCAAACTGTGACTGCTTAAGTTTGACCCAAGAACAGACGCATTTTGTAGCAACGTCAATGTTATTTGTTCCCAACAAGGCTTCTTCCCAACATTGGCAGTGCCGGCTTACCACCAGCCCCAGGGGTCTCCAGCACAGACACACAGACAAATAGATAGACACCCACCCCTCACACCTCCGAGAGAGCCATTTGTCTCCTGTCTCTCCCAGGGAGAAGACGCGCTCACCTGACTTTCTCCCGGAGCACCTATCCTGGAGCCTGGTGGATAGTGGCTGGTAGTTGCCTGGAGGAGGTTTCACCGGCCACAGATGTGGAGCTGGCTCTGCTGCTGGCTTCAGGCAGCCCTGCTCTCCTGCTGGTAGTAGCTGTCACTGGTTGAGGCTCTGTAGGAGAGGGCTGGGTTTTTTCCTGTATTCTCCCAATCCAGTCCAAGGGGACAGGATGTCCCAGAAAGACTGACAGTGTGTGTATGTGAGTGTGTGTGGTGGGGGTGGGGGTGTCAAACTGCAAGCATTGAAACCCAGACTGGCTAGCCGTATGACTTGTCCTTAAATAAGCCTCAGTTCTTCTCATCTCTGCAAAATGGGGGCAACTACAGTATCTAGTAAAAGTGAGATTTCAAGAAAAAAAATAATTAAAAAATTAAAAACAGACCTTGTGATAAATTTCTTTTTTCTCTAATTATTTTTTCTTTAATTAAAAAACATTTATTTTATGTGTAAGAGTTTATTTTGCCTGATTGTACATACATGTATATGTGTGCTGGTGACTGAGGAAGTTCGAAGAGCTTGGAACTAGAGTTTTGGATGGTTGTGAGCCACTATGTGGGTGCTGGGAGCCAAACCCGGGGCCCCTGCGAGAGCAGCAAATGCTCTTAGCTGTAGAAGGAGACTACTCTTTTGTTCCCAGCTGCCCAGACCTGAATAATCACACAGGAATAATAATAATCACTATATTAATTACAACACTGTTTGGCCAATGACTCAAGCATATTTCTGGCTAACTCATATCTTTTTTTTTTTTTTTTTTTTTTTTTTTGATTTTCGAGACAGGGTTTCTCAGTAGCTTTTGGTTCCTGTCCTGGAACTAGCTCTTGTAGACCAGGCTGGCCTTGAACTCACAGAGATCCTCCTGCCTCTGCCGCCCGAGTGCTGGGATTAAAGGCGTGTGCCACACCGCCCGGCCTCATATCTTTTTTTTTTTTAAGATTTATTTATTTATTTCGTATACAGTGTTCTGTCTGTATGTATGCTTGCTGGTTAGAAGAGGGCACCAGATCTCATTACAGAGAGCTGTGAGCCACCATGTGGTTGCTAGGAATTGAACTCAGGACCTCTGGAAGAGCAGTCAATGCTCTTAACCACTGAGCCATCTCTCCAGTCCCTAATTCATATCTTAAATTAACCCATTTTTACTAATTTGTATTTTACCACGAGTTTCGTGATTTGTTACCTCTTGCTTCTTAGGTGGCTTCACGGTGCCCCATTGTGACCGCCTACTCTCTCTTTGTATGTCTTCCAGCCTGGCTGTATTCTGTCCTGCCATAGGCCAAAGTAGCTTTATTCGTTAGTGAATAAAACCTGCACGTGTACAGGGCAATCCCACATCACTTAACTGTCGAGTCATCTCTCCAGCACCATAGCAAATGTCTTATAGGAATGCAGAAATGCACGCCCTCATCTCTCCCAGTGGCTTCGAGTCTCCCTCCCGCTGTGAGTCTTGAGTTTTTCTCAAGCAGAACTGGGATATAGGGACGAGTACATCCTGGAAATCACCAGGCTTCCGCTGTGGCACCTGCAGTGGTTCCGCTCACCCTGGTCACTCTCCAGGGCTGCTGTTTTGTAATAAGAGGCTAACGTCTGCCACTGTGGGCAGGGTGACTTTCTCAACCCTCTCCGGGGTCCAGGGTTGCCTGTCTTGTACCAGTCATAGTGCGCATGACAGTCATTCTGCATGGGATAAGACCTGGAGGGGGGAGCTTCATTTTGCAGGATGTAGGGCCAAGGGTGTGCCAGCTGCCAGGGATTCAAGATTAAGATTAGATTCAATGTTCATGGAACTGGAATTCTCACAACAAAATTAGCTATTTTAAAGATTTTTGTTTTGTTTTTCAAGACAGGGTTTCTCTGTGTAGCCCTGGCTGTCCTGGAACTTGACTCGTAGACCAGGCTGGCCTTGAACACAGAGATCCACCTGCCTCTGTCTCTGCTGGGACGGAAGGCATTGCACTACCACGGCCCGGCTAAAGATTTGTTTTTATTTATTTGTGCGTGCGTGTGTGTGTGTGTACCAAGTGTGTGCTGGTGTCTAGCAGGAGAGAGCGTTGGATCTCTGGAGCCAGAGTTACAGGCTGTGAGTCACTTCATGTGGGTACTGGGAACCAAACTCCGGTCCTCGGTCCTCTGACAGAGCAGCAAGTGCTCTTAGATGCTGAGCCATTTCTTTAGCCTTCAAATTAGCCATTTTTAACTCTATAATCCAAAGTACATTTCATGCTGGCTAGTTTCATGTGCGCATAAGGCAGGCTAGAGTTATCTGAAAGAAGAGAACCTCAACTGAGAAAATGCCTCCATAAGACAGGGAATTTTCTTAATTAGAGGCTGATGGGGAAGGGCCCAGCCCAATGTGGGAGGTTCCGTCCCTGGCCTGGTGGCCCTGGGTTCTATAAGAAAGCAGACTGAGTAGCCATATGAACAAGATAGTAAGCAGCACCCCTCCATGGCCTCTGCATCAGCTCCTGCCTCCAGGTTCCTCCCCTGCTTGAGTTCCTGCTCTGACTTCCTTCAGCGATGGACTACAGTGTGGAAGCCAAATAAGCCCTTTCTTCCCCAAGTTGGCCATGGTGTTTCATCACAGCCATAGTAAGCCTGAGTAAAACACAAGCACACCTCTTCCTAAGTCGTTATCCCACTGAAACCCCTGCACCCATTAAGTCCCGTTCTCCACTTGGCCTCTTTTTGTTACGGTTTGTTTGCCGTTGAGTGGCAGGACAAACCCTGTGGAAGCTCTGTGCTCTGTGCTCTAGCTTTTTCTCACCTGCGTTGACGCAGTACCCCGGCGATGCCAGGTCCAGCTGGCAGGGATGAGACCTACCTTGGCTAGTAGGAGCCTCTCTGTGGGTGGTTTGCTCACCCTCTGGTGATCATTGCCATGCAGGAAGTGATGCTCCACAGGGTTTATGGGCACATGCTGCCCCTGTGGCCAGCAATTCCCTTTTGCCTTTTCGCTCTGATAATAAGTGTGGCTGTTAATCTTCCTCACCCACCACTGATCTGATCTTTTTTTTTTTTTTTTTTTTTTTGGTCAGAGGAAATGACCTTCACTGAGCCTGAGGGCAGCTTGTCATTCACCATTCTCACCATTGTGGCTGAGGATTGCAGGTCCACAGAAGCATTTGTCATTTCTGGAGATGCAATCTAGCTACCGCCACTCACCAAGAACATTGCCAGCGCTGAGCTACAGTGCAGGACTGATTGGGGTGGTGGTGGGGCTTCTGCTTCTCAACCTTGCTCTCCTTCCCAGTGTCCTTGATGAGGTCACGGTTCTTGTGTAATCTGCACTGTCCTCGCGACACTTGCCTTACACGTACAATGGGTTTCTTTTGTTCACAGAGGCCAGTGGGAGGCTGTGATCCGAACTGTGATGGAGGCAGCCACCCACTGCCAGTCTGCTCTCCGCCTGTGTGGCTTTGTGTTTCCAGGGCTCATTCACGTGTGTTGACTCCTAGTTTCCTTTCATGGCTGTGTGATGTTCCACTGTATGTACATACCACACTGCATTTATTCACCCGAGGAAGGGGGACTTTTTTTTTTTTTTTTAAATTATTTATTATGCATACAATATTCTGTCTGTGTGTATGTCTATAGGCCAGAAGAAGGAATCAGACCCCATTACAGATGGTTGTGAGCCACCATGTGGTTGCCGGGAATTGAACTCAGGACCTTTGGAAGAACAGGCAATGCTCTTAACCTCTGAGCCATCTCTCCAGCCCAGGAAGGGGGACTTTTAAGATTTGCTAACTGGTCTTTCATCGCGGTGAATCCAGATATCGTTTGTCACCTAGACCATTGCAAAGGGTACAGTTCAGTGTTGTCACACCACTGTTGTGCCCATCTGCACGGGAGCTTACACCATAGTACTGCAACTCTCCTTCCTCCCTCGCCCTCCTCCCTCCCCCTGGAGGTTCTTGGTCATTTTAAAATCTTCAGAAAGTTTTTGCTATTTGTGTGTGTATATTTATACATGCAGGTATGTGCCTGTGGTAGTCAGAGGCCAATGTTAACTGTTTTTCTCTATTGCTCTCCACTTTATTTACATTTATTATTATTATTATTAATTTTTTTTTAAAGACAGAGTTTCTCTGTGTAGCCCTGGCTGTCCTGGAACTAGTCTGTAGACCAGGCTGGCCTTGAACTCACAGAGATCTACCTGCCTCTGCCTCCTGAGTCACCACTGCCTGGCATTTATTTACGTATTTTGAATAATTTATTTTCTATGTGTTTGTGTCTGTCCATGAGCAACCAGTTTGTGAGTGTTCTTGAAGGCCAGAAGAGGGTGCTGGACCCCCTGGAGCCGGAGTTGACTGACTGGAGCCAGTCCACATGGATGCCAACTCGGACCCTCTGGAAGCACAGTGAGCTATCACCACTGAGCCGCCTCTCCAGCCCCACCTCTGCATTAGTTTCCTGGTGTCACTCACTGGATCCGTAGCTCCCCTCTGAAATTCTCCTGTCTCTGTTCTCCTCCAGTCTTCTTTACCCACAAGGCCATCCTGTCCTTCCACACCATCTTTTTCCTTCATTTTTAAAAATTTATTTTATTTTTTTCATTTTTGGGCAGAGCCTCCTTGTAGGGTAGGCTGGTCTGGAATTCAATACGTGGCACAGGTTGACCTTGAACTCTTGATTCTCTAACCTCTGCTTCCCTAGTGCTGGGACTATAACTCTGCACCACCACGCCCCGACCTAATTTTGCTGTTTTTCCTTTATCTTCCTATTTGTAGATGGTATTAGGGTTCTGCCCCACCCCCAAGTGTCGACTCTAAGAATTTTTCACTCCCTCCTCTGTCCCTTTAAGCCACACAGGTGGCGCCTCTGCTGGACCACTTCCTTCCGAGGAAGGCCCTTTCGGAATACCAGGGCCACGCCTTGGTGTTTTACTGGCTCTCTGAGCCTGCCCTCACAGGTGGAGATATCACCGCCTTAAGCAGCTTAGCTTCTCCGTGTGCTGGCCTGGTGGCACCTTTGGACAGACTCTAGAGGGACAGCTGCTCCTTCAGGAAGGAGTGAGTGTGAGTTCTGAAGCTCTCAGGTTAGATCGTGGTTTCCCTTCTGTGTATGTGTGTGTGCGTGTCTAGGTGCCTTCCATTTTGTGTGTATATGTGTGTGTGTTTGTGTAAGCGCCTTCCTTTCCGTGTGTGTGCATGTCTATGAATGCATGCATGCGTGTGTGTGTGTGTGTGTGTGTAGGCTTCTTCCCTTCTCTGTGTGTGCGCGCAAACATATGAGTGTATTCATGTGTGTTCATATGTTTAGGCTCCTTCTCTTTGGTGTGCAAGTGCGTGCGTGTGTGTGTGCATGCGTGCGCGCGCGCGTGTGTGTGTGTGTGTGTGTGTGTGTGTATGTGTGTAGGCTCCTTGCCAGCCCGAGGCATGCAGTTTTGTCTTAAGCAGCAAGAACAGTCACCTTGAAACAATCCCTGGAAATGTAATTTCCCCTTCCCCGCCTAACTATACTTTTTTTTCCCCTCCTCCAGTGTAGACAAGACATTATAATAATCAACATTGCAGAGGAAGGAAGGAGGGAAAAGATCTCAAGAAGCAGAGATAAACCCTGGCAGCTTCTCAGAGTTGGCCTGGGTGAAAGGCTTACGTTTTGACCCTTAAGAAAGGCTGAGACCGGCTGTTCCAGGACCCTGCCTGACTGGCCAGGCCTGTGTGGCGGGGGCAGGTGGGTAATGGGAAGGTCAGGGCTGAAGACTTTGGCAACTACCCAGCATGGGCTTCTAGAAGCTCACTCAGTGAGAAGCTAAGTGTGGCCTCAAGAGCTGCTTTGCCTTCGGGCTCTCCAAAGACTGGGACCCACCCCACACCATTGGCTCTTAGGGCTGGGTTCTCTCATTCACTCTTCAGGAGACAACGTGGCAACCACACGGACGGAGGCTTTAGACCTGATTTCACTTATTCTACTGGGCGGCTGTGCAAAGTCACTTGGACGTTCATCTCCGTTTTCCTATTTGTAGGTTAGCAACACTTCCCACATGGAAGTGCGGTAGGCAGTCCATGTAATTGGCGTGAGCCTGGAAGCCACCCTCTCTGGTCTCGTCACTCATCAGCCGTTTTTCTCTACATTGGGTCAATACCGACGTCCTCTTCTAATTAGTTGTCTGGAGTTGCAGTAGAAGCGGGGTGGGGGTGGGGGCACACATTCCCAGAGGCCACCAGGAGTCACCACGCACCAGGTGTGGCAGCAGCTGACACTAACTGAATAGTCACTGTTTATTTTGGACACAGCTCTAAAGGACATTTGCTCAAGAAAACCTCAGAATTTGTAAGGTGAATATTCTCATAGATGAGATGACGTACAGAGAAGTTAACCTGCCCAGGTCACAACGCTAGCAGTTGGGCAGGCAATCCTGTCTGGGTAACGCAATGGCTTCAGATATGACCCCCTAGCAAAGTACTGTCTGCATACACCAAGTTTGTCTGCTATGTACTTCTTAAAATCAGGACTTCGTTAGATTCTCAAAAAGGTTCAAGATGTCCAGATGTTAAAAATGACTGTCCATGGACACCAGCTGGAATGATATATAGAGCTGGACATCTGTTTCTGGAGGTCACTCAGCCCTGGGAATCCTGAAGTCTCCTGGTGACCCCTGTGGGTTTGAGGTGGTCTGGAAAGGGGCCTGAGAAAGGGAATCACCATGGCCCCCCTTCCACGAGGTTAAGGATAGCTGTTTACTTACTCTCTCTGCCTTCCTGAACAGGAAATGGGAAGGTGCAACTCCAGCAAAGGAAGAGGAAAGTTAGACAGATAACAGACCCACATGGCACCAGATACCAGCCCAGGCCTGCAGCCATGATAACACCTAGAAATCTCCCAGCATGCTCCGCCTTCGCGCCCTCCTTCCGTTCCCATGCCTCCCCCAGGCTTCCTCAGCCTCCCCCAGCTGTCCTGCGGATGTGGGGACACTCCCTTGCTGACTCCAGAGCTTTTCAGTCCTGCCCCCACAACAGAGTTTTCTTTGAATTCTCTAGTGCTTCCCATGGCCTTCAATTTCTGTTTCCACTATTTTGCAAAGAGCATAGAATCTTAGACTCCCCAAAAGTTAGAGCTGGGAGGACTTGCTGAAATCATCTTGTTTCTTATTCATTATAAAGATGAAAGAAATGGAGAGGCTGGGGAGTTGTCAGACGAGGTATGGGGCATAGGTGGATGAAGAAAGTCATTTGCCTCAGCATTTATTCATCTCTGCTGGATGTTGAGTGTAGGCAGGTGATTAAAACACAGAAATGGTTGTCAGATCTTGTCCTGGGGGTCTCCAAGTCCCCCAGAGCTCTAGAGTGTATCACACTCCGGACACCATCCTTGCTCCTCCAGTCAAATGAAGCCATGCTGGGCCTAAGATGGAGCTTCTAGATAGCTCCCAGTTTTCTCTGAGAAAGACATTGGTTATTGAGCTATTTTGTAGCTCCAAGGGAAGGGGTTCCAGAGACATGGGCCTCTCCTGGAGTCATCTTATGAAAGAGGCCCAAACTAGCCCAGGAGATCTGAGCATGTGGGTGCCACGAGAAAAAGTGTTCACTTTCTTGCTTTGCTGTCTTGGCTCTACAGAAATGAGGCCTTGCCAAGTAGCTTAGGCTGGTCTCGAACTTGCAATCCTCCTGTCTCTACCTGCTAAGTGCCGGAATTATAGACCCGTGCTACCATAGTCACCTTAAATCTTTGACACGAAGTCAAAGGCATCATTTCAGATGTGGGTTCCTGCGCTAGCAGAGAAGGATGTTGTAGCCTTAAGGGCTAAAAACTGATTTGTATAATCACACGTAGCTCAGACCGTTACTGGCTTTGAAATACAAAGAATGCCTGGACGTGGGGGAGATATGCCCTTACGATGGAGAGAATGGCCTTCACAGGCATGGCTTGGAGTCCACGGTGGCAGAGTCCAAGCAAATACCTGTGTCAAGACTGCAGTGCCAGAGAGGACCAGTAGGAGGCGGGGCTAGGTCGATACTCCGGTTTCTTGTTCAGCTGAGGCGTTACTGCTTTCAGAGTCTGGAATCTAGGTGTGTGTGAGCCCCAGAGCAGGAAGGAAGAGGACAGTGGTGGTGCCCAAGGCTGATGATGAAGGACAACCAAGTCTTAGTGTGTGAGGAACAGCCCTTGGGTGTTATGAAGTCTAAGAAACAAAGGCAGACAGGGAGAGAGGAACCCTAAAAGTAGTGAGCATTGACTTCTGTCGTGATAACGTGACCAGAGTACCTGGGAGAAGAGCCTCATGGAAGAAGGCTATCTTGGTTCACAGTTTCAGAGGATTTCAGGCCATCAGTGTGGGTAAGCCATGGCAGTGTAACTGTTCTTGGTGATGACATTATGATATGCCAGGAGGCAGAAGGGGCAGGAGCAGGACAGGGCTGGGGGTTCTAACTCACAAAGGCCCACACCTAGTGACTGTCTTTCTTCTACCATTCTCACCTCCTAAAGATTCCTCAACTTCTGTAACTAGCACCGACAACTGAGGAACCAGCACTTAAAACAAGAGTCAGATGGAGACATTTCCGATTCAGTTTCTTAGACTTTTGCTTCAGATTCAGAGTGAAATTTATGGGAGAAAATGTAGCAGTTAAACTTGATCACTAGCATGCTGGGCTTAGAGTCACCAGGGAGATCAACTTCTGGGTGTGTTTGTGAGGACATTTCTAGAGAGTGGGCAGCACCATGCTGTAGGGCTGAACCAAATAAACAATGAGAGGCCTAGCATATATCATCACTGTCCATATCGTCAGCATCCATTCCTCTCCACCTCCTGCAGAGAGCCTATGGCCATATCGTCAGCGTCCAATCCTCTCCACCTCCTGCAGAGATCCTATGGCCATATCATCAGCATCCATTCCTCTCCACCTCCTGCAGAGATCCTATGGCCATATCATCAGCATCCATTCCTCTCCACCTCCTGCAGAGATCCTATGGCCATATCGTCAGTGTCCAATCCTCTCGGCCTCCTGCAGAGATCCTATGGCCATATCGTCAGTGTCCAATCCTCTCGGCCTCCTGCAGAGATCCTATGGCCATATCGTCAGTGTCCAATCCTCTCGGCCTCCTGCAGAGATCCTATGACCAGTCACCTCATATTTTTGTTGTGTGATGACCGTACACTCAAATTCTGAGCTTAAGTAAACCCTTCATCCCTGTATTCACAAGAACAGCTGGACCCCTGCAGCTGTTATGTCAGAAAGAGGGACAAAAGTGCCTTCCTCCTCGCTGAGAGGGACTTGACACTGGAACCAGAGTCAGGCACATCCCTGGTGCAGGAACCAATGGCAAAACTCTACCTGCTGCTTGAGAAGTTTGTTGACTTACATTTTGCTGGAAAACTAAAGCAGGAAAAACTGGCTTGTGTTAATCTGAAGCCATCATGGTTCTTACAAGTCAAGATGGCTACAGCCATGTCAAGATAAAGCCATACAGCTGGGACAGGGCTTATACAAGCCATTTTCCTCTTTCAGTAGCTCTGAGAGTTTCATTCAGCATTCCTAGACCATATCCCTTTCTTTCTTGTTTTGTTTACATTCTGTTTAACTTCTTTGTCATCTTAACAAGGAGGAATTTCACTTGAGAGAAATGATGATTGTTCAAAACATTAGAGCATATAAAACAACAAAATTTAACCTACAATTCAGCTCCCCAGTGCATAAAAACTGGTAATGTTTTAACCTGTGTGCATTAAAATAAATTAATTCTTCTCACTTACAAAAAGGTGAGGAATTTTTACAACATTAACAACATTTCTTTGAAAGATAAAGTTTCCCTGACAAGATTTCTCGGCGTAGCCTTGACCGTCCTGGAACTCAGTCCGTAGACCCAACTGAACTCAAGCTCACAGATCTCCCTGCCTCTGTCTCCTGAGTGCTGGGATTGAAGGTGAGTATCAGCACACCAGGCCAGACTTTTTATGTACAGCGTGTCTTCATCAGGTTTCTTTTTTCCACCTACCCCCAAATTCTCCCCACATCCCTACCCACTCTAGTTCATGTTCTTTCTGCATCTCACCCTACTCAAAAATAAAATAAAATAAAATGAAAACCCAAAATGAAAGTCAAAATAAATAAAAAGAAAACATTTTAGAATAAAACAACATGGCCCCTTGTTGTAGGGAGAAGGCCTGCTTGTTTGTCTCGGCCTCCCAGCTAGCTTACACCCAAAATAACCACACAGATACTGTATTAATGAAATCACTGCTTAACCCATTAGCTCTAGCCTCTTATTGGCTAATTCTCACATCTTGATTTAACCCATTTCTGTTAATCTGTATATCGCCACAGGGCAGTGGCTTACTGAGAAAGATTTGGCGTGTCTGTCTCTGGTGGCTCCATGGTGTTCTTTCTTCACTCTGCCTTTCTTTCTCCCAGCATTCAGTTCTGTCTTCCCCATCTACCTAAGTTCTGCCCTATCAACTAGGCCAAGGCACTTTCTTTATTCATTAACCAATGAAAGCAACACACAAACAGAAGGACCTCCTATACCATTTCCCCTTTTCTGTTTAAACAAAAAGGAAGGCTTTAACTTTTTTTAAAAGATTTATTTATTTATTATGTATACAGTATTCTTAGTATTCTGCATGTATGCCTGCAGGCCAGAAGAGGGCGCCAGACCTCTTTACAGATGGTTGTGAGCCACCATGTGGTTGCTGGGAACTGAACTCAGGACCTTTGGAAGAGCAAGCAGTGCTCTTAACCACTGAGCCATCTCTCCAGCCCCCAGAAGGCTTTAACTTTAACATAGTAAAATTATGTATAACAAAACAGGTGTCAAATAAGAATTACAGTTACAATATTTATATCTACTTTATCTTTTATCATAACTAAGGAGAACTATAACTATAAATTTTTCAACTCCATCAAAGACTCCAGAAGGATATAATATCACCTAAATAAACAGGAAGTGTATTGTAAGCAACTTCCAAAACTCAAGAATAGACAGAGACTTCTCACTGCCGGTACAGTCACCCAAAGTCTTCTGTATCATTGCGGCCTACAGTCCCATAGTACCCAGCAAACTTTTTCATGAAGAGGAAATTTCAAAGACAATTCTGCCTATATTGGCAGTTTATTACTCATTTTCTTCTGTATCCTGCAAATGTCTCACAGACTCTTTCATGAAGCAGGAACCCCGAAAGATCATCTCACCTTTAGGCAAGTTTAGAAGTCACCTTTCAGGTTGGAGAGATGGCTCAGAGGTTAAGAGCATTTCCTGCTCTTCCAAAGATCCTGAGTTCAATTCCCAGCAACCACATGGTGGCTCACAACCATCTGTAATGAGGTCTGGTGCCCTCTTCTGGTCTTCAGGCATACACACAGACAGAATATTGTATAATAAATAAATAAATAAATAAATATTTTAAAAAGAAGCCACCTCTCTGTGGGTTTTGCATGTTTGCTTAAGCAGTTTCTTTCCCAAATGGCAAGCAAACTTCATAAAGAGCCTCTTCGATGCCCATCTTCCTCTTGAAGTAGATTAGTGCTGCCAGGAGTAGACATGTCTCATTGTCATGAAAAGTCCTAAGTTAGTAAAACATTTTAAATGCCATATTCTGAAGGTCTCTGAAAGATAAGAAGGTGTAAGTCACAAAAACAATCTCACACCAGTTCAGAAGAATGGGTAAGAAAAGGGTTATTTATTTAAGAGGAAAACTTACAGATCACCGTTCTAAACAACAGTCCTCTGATTGCAAACAGGAACAGAATCTAGCAGCCCGAATGGGAGCTGAAAGCAAGAGAGCAGGCGCACCGTTCCCACTGCTTTTTAAACTGTAAGAGCCAATGCCTTAGTGGGCTGGTATCTTAAAGACTATTGGCTGAAGGAGCAGAATGTGCTCCCACAGCACCTTCCCTTTTGGTTTAAATAAGAGAATTCCAACCCCATACAAAACTATATACATTAGGAACAGATATCAAGTGTAATTAGACTTACAACCAGCATAAACAATATTAAGCAAGGAACATATGTTAAATGTTTTAATAAACATTCTATCCTATGGAGTCTAAGTCTTGTATAGGAAATGGGTTGGCTAGATCATAAGAGTACTGTAACTATGACTATCTAATTTTCAACCCCATTGAAGGCCTGAGAAGGGAGATAATATTACTTGATCAGGCAGGGAGTACAATCAAGTAGCTTCTAAAGCAAACAAAATATGACAAAGACAATTAGCTACCTGAGCAATCACCCAAAGTCTCATTTTGCAATGTTGAAGCAACCAACTTTGGCTAAAGCCTAGCGTAACTGAGAGACCATTTTCAGAGGCAGGAAATTTTTGGCAAGATTAGAAGGTCCTGCTTATCCATTTCTGAATATTATGTAACTTGTCAGTGGTTGAGGCATTGTCAGTTCCTTGCCCAAAGGCCAGTTTTGCCAAGAAGAAAACAAGCTCCAAGTGGAGTATCTTTGGTGCTCAACATTCTCTCGGGAATAGATTGGTACTGTCGTAAGCAATCATGTCTCATGTCAACAGAATTCTAAATTATTTAAATGCCATCTTCCACAGATCCTTAAAGTGGTTGAAGATTACCTATCTAGACAGAATACAATCTCTATGTATCTAAAGAACCTAATTGATCTGACTGTATGTACAACAAACATGAACAACACTTGACCTATAATAAGTAATACCTGTATAACTTAAAGACTAAAACTTCATGTCAGAATAGTAAATAATCTGTAAATAAATGTGTAACAAGTGAGGACAATGACCTCAAAATGTAAACAATCTATAAGTATCTTGATCAGAGGTAAGAGTAATATACACACAATATGAAAATGTACCCTAAATACTGTATCAATATACAAAATGTCCTAAACCGAGATAGAAACATGCATATATAGCATCTGACAAAATAACTTGGTATAGGTGTACAAATAATGTAAATAAAAGTAACAAATATAGTTTGAACTTGTACCAATATACAAAAATTACCAATGTAAATTATCTATAAATAATAGCTCACAAGTATTCACTCTATTACCCACTATTACTACCCCTCTTTTTTTTTGAACAAGCATAGTTTTCTCCCCAACCCTCTAGCTAATACAAGTAATAATCAACAACCCCTAAACAGTGTTCCCAACCCTATGGGTGAACTTTTTTGGGATGGGGGCTTTGTCTTCTAGAATTGCTTCCTGCTGTCATGGGGGCGATGTTCTCTTAATGGGATCCTGAAAAAATTAAGTGGTGGTTAAGTTCCAAAATTACTGTCTAGTATAGTCACAAACAATTTCTGAGCAGTCAATAGGGTTTTTTTTCAAAGTTCTTATTTGGAGTTCTGGCCAGAATATGAGAAAATTCACCATTTCAGCAGTTGGTACCCAAAACGGTCTTATAGTAGTGCTGTCTACATCACGATGTCATCGCAACTAGGTGGAGTGGTTGCTGTGGGGCCCCATCTTCTTCCTGGAAACTTCAAAGATTACTGCAGGAAAAGGATCTGTAGGAAAATCTATTGTTCATTGTGGAAAACTTAAACATCATTCATATAAACACACATATAACGAAGAATATGATATAGACAAAATAGGCATGGAGAAAGTAAATTTTTTCCTAAAGTCTTCCTATTGTCCCATACTAGATGGCTCCAATATTAGACAGAAACTCTGAATGCTCCTTTAATAACACACTTGGATTTATAGAAGTACAGAGCCATTGTACTACTCCAAAACCAGCTGAATATATATATATATATGTATATATATATATATGTGTGTGTGTATGTGTGTGTCTGTATACATACATACATACATACATACATGTGTGTGTGTGTGTGTGTAAGTATAACCAGTAGTTGGATTCATAAACCTTACTCTGTTTTCTAGATGATCCTTAGTGGATAGTTATTTTTCCTTATGTCAGCATTCAAACATCCATGTTCTCTTCTGTTTTCTAGATGATCCTTAGTGGATAGTTATTTTTCCTTATGTCAGCATTCAAACATCCATGTTCTCTTGAATTTTCCATGATGTGTATTTTCCCTCAAAGAGAAGAGCAGAACCCTGCCCCAACCCAATATAGTTTCCTTAACACCTGCAAGGTTGTCACCATTATGGATGAGCTGTCATTTATATGTTTCAATAGGTTTCTCTTTTTAAAAATGAATCTTTATTAATTTTGATGGTATCCATAATTTTTCTTCTCCTGTGAAAACAAGAGCAAAATCCCTTTCCAAACATAGCTCATCTCCTGTTGGTTCCCAGCTGCTTAGCCCGAAATAATCACACAGAAACTGTGTTAATTGAACCAGTGCTTGCCCCATTAGCTCTAGCTTCTTATTGGCTAATTCTTATATTAATTTAACCCATTTCTATTAATCTGTATATCGTTCATGCTGTGGCTTACCAGGTAAAGTTCCCAGCATCTATCTCCAGAGGCTCCATGGCTTCTCGCTGATCCCACCCTTCTTTCTCCCAGCATTCAGTTTATGTTCCCTGCCTACCTAAGTTCTGTCCTATCAACAGGCCCAGATCAGCTTCTTTACTCATTAATGGTAATCACAGCATACTGCAAAGAATCCCACATCAGTTTCTTAACCAAATCTTACCTAGACATTAACCTTGTCCTTTCTTTCTTTTCTTCTTTAATTCTCCTTGATTCCACTCTCCCCAGTCCTTCCTCATTACTGCTTCTATTTGCCATGTGAAGGAAAAGGTGTCTTAGTTAGTATTCTATATCTGTGGAGGGAGCCCATGACCATTGCAATTCTTATGAAGGAAGACATTTAATGGGGGCTGGCTTACAGTTTCAGGGGCTTAGTTCATCATCAGAATGCTGGGAAGCCTGGTGTCACACAGGCAGGCACGGTGCAGGAGAATGAGCTGAGGGTTCTACATCCAGATCAGTTCTACATGCATCCATCCAGGCAGCAGGAAGATTGAGACCCAGGGCCTGGCTTGTTCTTTTCAAACCACTTATCCCAACCCCAGTGACACACTTCCTCCAGCAAGGCCAGACCTACTGCAACAAGGCCACACCTCCTCATACTTCTCAGGTAGTTCTGAACAAACGTTCAAATCAATGAGCCTGTGGGTCACATTCCTGTCTAAACCAACACAAGTGAAAGAATAAAATATCTTCAAGGATGGGAATAATATGTAAAACACAAACATAGTTTCGTGTTTTCCAGGTGAAAGGTGGCACACCATGTCTTCAACATCCATTATTAAAACTGGAGAAGTGATTCTTGGTTTTTCAAAGACAGCAAGCTGGGCCATGAAGGGTTAAAGAAGTAAAGTGTCTGTGCTGTGAGCCTAGAGGCTCCAGGATGGGTTCCCCAGCTCTGATGACTCCATGCTGCTCTTCACTGTGTCCTAGTCTCCAGTACACACATGTCTAAGCTGTCTTATCGTGTGGAGTGTGCATTTCACCCATAACTATACCTGTGATGCGTGACTCTCTCTCTTCCCACTGTCCACAATGTAGGGTGCATTGGACTGAAAGTACAAAGAGGACCTCTCCTTTGTGATGGACTGCATGGAGCATGCACTGACTTCCCGTCACCCCCGGACTCAATACTCAGCTGGTTGGGATGCCAAGCTCTTCTTCATCCCTGTGAGCTACCTGCCCACCTGTCTTGCGGATGCCTTCTTCTACAGGGCCTCCACGAAGCCTGACAAAGCTCTGTGAAGCATGCATCTGCTTCCATAGTTGGGGGTATAAGAGTGCAGTGTGAGGGAGAGGATCCTCAGGAGAAGGCAGATGTTGGGCTCAGGACAATCTTGTCATTGGGAAGGAGATCCACAAGTGCCTGACTTGTCTTCCTTTGGTATGACCATGGAGAACATAGAGCCACAGGAAATGCTTCTATGTTTAAACAATGATTCAAATCTTGATACAAATAAAAAAGTGATCTTCCATGTATCAGGGTCATCCATTTTATTTATTTTAATTATCATGATTTGTTTTTCATTTATCTGTATGCATGTGTGTCTCCATTCCATGTGTGCAGAAGTACCCATAGAGCTCAGATCATTGTGTCCTCTGGAACTGGAGTTACAGGCAGTTGTGAGTGACCTAAATGTGGAGCTGGGAATGAAATTGGGGTCCTGTATTATAGATGCAACTGCTCTTACCTTGCTGTCCCTGTGTCTAAACTTTTAATTTATATTTTTTAAGTATTTATTTATTTATTTATTTATTTATTTATTATGTATACAGTATTCTGTCTGTGTGTATGTCTTCAGGCCAGGAGAGGGCACCAGACCTCATTACGAATGGTTGTGAGTCACCATGTGGTAGCTGGGAACTGAACTCAGGACCTTTAGAAGTGCAGGCAATGCTCTTAACCGCTGAGCCATCTCTCCAGCCCCCTAATTTATGTTTTTAAACAGTAAATTGAGACAGGATCTCACTATGTCCCCCAGGTATGTCATGACCTTCTCAATCTCTAGCCTTGCTTTAGCACATCTCTTAGGTCTGAGACCCACAGAACCTTTGAGGGGCAGTGAGGGAATTAAGAAAGGACAGACACACAGACACATGGACAGAAAAGCTGGCATCAGTGTCTCGTGTGTGCTCTGATGGAGCCTCAGCTGCTCCACTGTAACCTGCAGCCTCGGCTTGTTTATTATAAACAACATAGTGGAGGTGTTGACTATTCTCTGTAGGAGGTCTGAAGGCAACAGTGTCAGTCTGTGAACATCCGGGATGCTGCAGTTGCCAGTCTTCTCCAGAATGATCAGACATCCATGAACTCGCGAACTTGAAGAAGAAGAAGAAGAAGAAGAAGAAGAAGAAGAAGAAGAAGAAGAAGAAGAAGAAGAAGAAGAAGAAGAAGAAGAAGAAGAAGAAGAAGGCTTTGCCAATTCTGAACCCGGGCCATATGGCAAGGTTGTCCCAATTTTCTTTGGGTCCTTGCCATATTGATGCCCTGGTCTACAGCACACTCTCACTCCTCTTTATATTGCTCCAGTGTCTCCAGTGCTGTTATTATAAAGGCACACCCTAGACATGCTGTTATTTTATGTTTGATTGATACATACAAACAGGAATATTACTCATGATAATAGTCTAGCATGTAATATTTCAAGCAATTCCTCATCAAACTCACAATGAGTGTTGGTTCCAGATTCAGAGCAGTGAAGAAACAGATTGGCCAGGATGTGAAGGAGCTCAGAGTCTCCCAATGCTCCTGTGTAGTTCATTCAGACCAGCCCAAGTTTTCTTGTAGGGAGAGCAAGACCAGAGCACGGTAGGTCACTCCTGCAATGTTAGCATTCTGCAAAGCTGAGCCAGGAGGATTGCTGTGAGTGGAAGGCAAGTGTGAATATGAGGTCTACTGGATTTGCAGCTCTTTCTACATACGTGTGAATATATATGTGTGTGCACACTCACAAACACCTTCATACACAAATCACATTTTTGAAAACTACAATAGTATTTCTCGACTTTAAAGATTAGACTGTGAGGAAGCTGATCATGAGGGCTGGACTAATCTCAGGCCTTTTCTTTGGAGCATCAGAGAAATATGAGGGCTTTGGAACAGTCTTTTTGTACTCTGTGAAGATGTGTTACTTGCATTGGTTTAATAAAGAGCTAATGGCCAATATCTAGGCAGGAAGAGGTTATGCAGGACCTGGGTACAGGAAAAAGAGAGCTCAGGAATGAGTAAGGGCAGAGCTGCAAGGACACAGAGAGAAACAAGATGAACTCACAGCGCTGCAAAAAGGTAGCACCTGGGCTGGAGAGGTAGCTCAGCAGTTAAGAGCACTGGCTGCCTTCCAGAGGTCCTGAGTTCAATTCCCAACACCCACATGGTGACTCACAACCATCTGTAATGAGATCTGGCACCCTCCTTTGGCGTGAGGGCATAAATGGAGGCAAAATATTGTATTCATAATAAATAAATAAATAAATAAATAAATAAATCTTTAAAAAAAGGTAGCATCTCATGATCCAAAGTCGATAAGAAATATGTGTTTATTTAATGTGTAAGAGCTAGTTAGTAACAAGCCTAAGCTGTAGGCCAGGTATTTATAATTAATATTATGTTTCCACCATGTTTATTAGGGAGCTTGTCTCAACATCAAACCCTACCTATATATGAGGGTAGAAGTTGCTGCCCCCCACACTGGGAAGCACTGGGGGAATTGACAACACCAAGCACAGATCTATGGTTTAAGAAGGGCATCATGATTTGACAGAGCAACGAGTAAACAGAAGGAAGTACCCCATAAGAAGTCCACATCCACAAGCTGCATCCTTGGAGGAGCTCCTGTCTATGATTATAGCAGAGTAACACTAGAAATCATTTCACTCACTGTGTTCTTGTTTGTTTGTTTTCCAGGTCCTTTTTGGTTCTGTCCTAGGTCTCTGAGTTATTGTAAAGGAAGAAGTCAAAGTATTACTTTTCTCAGATTATATGATAGAATATATAAGCAACTGCAAAAATTCCACCAGGAACCTCATACACCTTTAAACACCTTCAGTAAATGGTTTGATACAAGATTAATTCACCCCCCCCCAAAAAAGCACAGCAAACAACAAAACAGCACAAGCCCTCCCATCTACAAATGATAAGAATGAGTTAGAAAGAAATCAGAAGCACCACCCTTCACAATAGTTATAGTTAATATATAATATCATAGGGTAACTCTAACCAAGCAAAGTAAGGACCTGTATGACAATAACTTCAACATACAAAGTCTTTAAAGAAAGAAATTGAAGAAGATATCAGAAGATGGAAAGAGCTCCCATACTCATGAATTGGTGGGATTAACATAGTAAAAGTGGCCATTTTGCCAAAAGCAATCTATAGATTCAATGCCGTCCTCATCAAAATTCCAACACAATTCTTCCCAGACCTGGAAAGAACAATTCCCAACTTCATATGTAAAGGTAAAAAACAAAACAAAAGAAAACAAAAAACCCAAAAACAAAAACAGGAAACACAAAGCAAAAACCCTCGGATAACTAAAATAATCTTGCAAAATAAAAGAACTTCTGGAGGTTTCACCACCCCTGATTTCAAGCACTTCTACAGAGAATAGTAATAGAAACTGCATGGTGTTGGCATAGAAACAGATAGGGTGATCAACGGAATCAAATTGAAGACCCAGACTTAAATTCACACACTTATGGACACCTGGTTTTTGATAAAGAACCCAGAACTAGAATGTGGAAAAAGGCAGCTACTTCACCCTTCATCCTTCTTTTCAGCCTCCACAGAACAGCGCCCAGTTTTCAACAGAAACTTGTCCTTTTCTTTTACATTTTCCAATTTTGTGGAGAACAAGTTTTCAAAGTATGACCTGGTGATTGTCTGGATTTCCTTCATGTCTGTTGTTACATCTTTCTTTTCATTTCTGATTTTGTTAATTTGAATATTCTCTCTGCTCTTTTGGCTACTTTGGATAAGGGTTTGTCTGTCTTGTTGAATTTCTTGACGAACCAACTTTTTGTTTCATTGACTCTTTTGTATTGTTCTCTTTGTTTCTATCTTATTGATTTTAGCTTTGATTTGATTATTTCCTGTTGACTACCTCTTCTGGGTGAGTCTGCTTCTTTTTGTTCTAGAGCTTTAAAGTGTACTGTTAAATCACTAGTGTGAGATTTCTCCGCATTTTTTATGTAGGCCCTTAGTGCTATGAACTTTCCTCTTAGCACTGCTTTCATAGTGTCCCATAGGTTTGGGTATGTTGTGCCTTCATTTTCACAGAATTCTAGGACGTTTTTAGTTTCTTTCTTTCTTTATTTCTTGACCCAGTGATGATTCAGTTGAGAACTGTAAAATTTCCATGAGTTTGTAGGCTTTCTGCAGTTAGTTTCGCTGTTGAATTCTAACTTTAAGTCATGGCGATCTGATAAGCTACAGGGGGTTATTTAAACTTTTTTTAATCTGTTGAGGTTTTCTTTGTTACTGAGTATGTGGTCAGTTTTAGAAAAGGTTCCATGCAGTGCTGAGTATATATTTTTTTTTCGGATGGAATGTTCTGTAGATGTCTGTTAAGTCCATTTTAGTCATAATATCTGTTAAATCCCTTATTTCTATGTTTGGTTTCTGTCTGGCAGACCTGTTCCTTGGTGAGACTGGGGTATTGAAGTCTTCTACTATTAGTATGTGGGGTTTAATGTATGATTTAAGTTTTAGTAATGTTTTTATTACAGATGTGACTGCCCTTGTTTTGGGGGCATAGTTAGCTAGAATTGAGACTTCATTATTATGGACTTTCCCTGTGATGAATATGAAATGTCCTGTCATCTTCATTGATTAATTTTAGTCTGCAGTGTATTTTGTCATCTACTAGGAGAGCTACACTGCTTGTTTCTTAGGTCCATTTAGTTGGGCAATCTTTTCCCAACCCTTTACTCTGAGGTTGTATGTAGCAGAAAGATGGGTTCTGTTTTTGTATCCATTCTGTTAGCCTGTGTCTTTGTTTTATTTTGTTTTTCAAGACAGGGTTTCTCTGTAGCTTTGGAACCTGTCTTACAACTAGCTCTCATAGACCAGGCTAGCCTTGAACTCACAGAGTTCTACCTGCCTTTGTCTCCTGAGTGCTTGGATTAAAGGCATGTGCTACCAGGCTAGACTGTGTATTTAAATAGGTGAACTGAATCCATTGATATTAAGAGATATTAATGACCAGTGATTGTTAATTCCTGTTACATTTGGTTTTGTTGTTAGTTGTGGTAGTGTTTGTGTGTTTCTCTTCTTTGGGTTTTGCTGGTGTGAGGTGTGAGTTTGTTTATCTGTTGCCTGTGTGTTTGTGGGTGCAGCAAACTTCCTTGGGTTTTAGTTTCCCTTCTAGTACTTTCTGTAGGGCAGATTTTGTGGATATCATTTCAATCTGATTTTTCCATGGAATACCTTGTTTTCTCCATCTATGGTGACTGAAATCTTTGCTGGGTATAGTAGTCTAGGCTGACATCTGTGGTCTCTTGGTGTCTGGAGCACATCTGCCTAGGACCTTCTGGCTTTTAGAGTTCCCATTGAGAAGGCAGGTGTAATTCTGATAGGTCTGCCTCTATATATTTCATGGCCTTTTTCCTTTGCAGTTCTTAGTATTCTTTCTTTATTCTGTATTTTAGTGTTTTTAGTATTATATGGTGATGGGACTTTCTTTTTTGATCCAATCTATTTGGAGTTCTGTAAGCTTCTTGCACCTATGTAGTCATATCTTTCTTTAGGTTGAGAAAATTTTCTTCTATCACTTTATTAAATATATTTTCTGTGCTTTTGGTCTGTCCTTCTATTTCTTTTTCAATTCCTACTCTTAGGTTTGGTCTTTTCATTGTGTCCAAGATTTCTGAAGGTTTGTTGTTAAGAATTTTTTGTTTTACCATTTTCTTTGACCAATTAATCTATATCTTCCAATGTATCTTCAACACCTGAGAGTCTCTCTTCCATCTTTTGTAATCTGCTGGTTATGCTTGCATCTGTAGTACCTGTTTCTTTACCCAGATTTCCCATTTCCAGAATTCCCATGGTTTGTGTTTTCTTATTGCCTCTATTTCAATTTTTAAGTCTTGAACTTTTTCCTTCACTTGTTAGATTGCTTTTCTTGGTTTTCTTGCCTTTCTTTAAGGGATTTTTTTTATTTCTTCCAATTTTTTTTTGTATTTTCATCTGTTTTCTTAATGGAATTTTTTATTTCCTCTTTAATGGCCTCTACCATCTTCATAAAATTATTATTTTTTTTAAATATTTATTTATTTATTTATTATGTATACAATAGTCTGTCTGTATGTATGTCTGCAGGCCAGAAGAGGGCACCAGACCTCATTACAGATGGTTGTGAGCCATCATGTGGTTGCTGGGAATTGAACTCATGACCTTTAGTAGAGCAGGCAATGCTCTTAACCACTGAGCCATCTCTCCAGCCCCATAAAATTATTTTTAAAATTGTTTTCTCCTGCTTCAACTGTGTTGGGATGTTCAGGTCTTGCTGGTGTAGAGCCTCTAGTTTCTGGTGCTGCCATTTAGCTCTTTATGCTGTTGAATGTGTTTTCACACTGATGTCTGCTCATCTCTTCCTTCCAGTCGGTGCAGGTGGGGCCTGTACCTCTGTGGGTAAGCCTTCCTATTTATATTTGATCCCTCCTTGTTCCCAGGCAGCTGCTGTACCAGGAAGTCTCCAGCTTGCCCTGGCCTCACTTTAGCCTCTTCTAAATCTCTAGACCAGAAGAGCAGCTGTATTTTCTGAGGAGAGATTCCTGGTTGAGGAGCCCAAGGAGGAGGCCTGAGCTCAGAGCAGTATTTTTTTTGTAAATTGTGTCCTGAGTCCCAGCACCTAAGTATGTTCACAAACAAATCCTGCATTTTTTTTGTGGAGGTGGAATGCAAGATGCCGAGACATAGATGAGGCAGGGATTGACTGCAGTGGGCATTTGTAAGGAAAGGTGCATGTATTCCCATATGAGAAAAAGGAGCAAAGATCATAAGAGAATGGAGGTGTGTTACTGAACAGAAAGTGATGTTTTCTTTGGCAGTAAGTAAAGAAATGCCAAAGGCCATTATATATCATGAGACCAAACAGGTGAGAGAGCAGAGAGA
The DNA here is from genome assembly GCF_950005125.1 of Chionomys nivalis. Lineage (NCBI taxonomy): Eukaryota > Metazoa > Chordata > Mammalia > Rodentia > Cricetidae > Chionomys > Chionomys nivalis. Next base: position 29,157,949 of record NC_080110.1, on the reverse strand, counting down.
AGTGGGGCATGAATAAATACCCAGATAGGCAGTGGACAGAGAAGCAAGTGTGGACTTCCTGCTAGAAGCCTGCCTTCCTCTGTGTCTCCTGAGTCCTGTTTGCATATTTTGTCCTCTGTGAATAGAGGCCAGGATCACTCTGCCCCAGACTGTCTGTGCCTGTCCTTTGAAAGCCATGTGGCTCTACCTGGTGACTCTTGTGGGTCTTTACTACCTTCTGCGTTGGTACCGTGAGAGGCAAGTGGTGAGCAATCTCCAAGACAAGCATGTCTTCATCACGGGCTGTGACTCGGGCTTTGGGAATCTGCTGTCCAGACAGCTGGACAGGAGAGGCATGAGGGTGCTGGCTGCATGTCTGACGGAGAAGGGAGCTGAGGAGCTGAGGAACAAAACATCAGACAGGCTGAAGACAGTGATCCTTGATGTCACCAAGACAGAGAGTGTTGTGGAAGCCACTCAGTGGGTGAAGGAGCGTGTTGGGAACAGAGGTACAATTGAGATCCCTGTCTGTGTCTGCTGGTTTGACTCATGTGTGAAGGGGCCTCCCGGTTACACTCCTTGGAAGAAGCTTTATGTGGGTTGGGGCACTTGAAGTACCAGAGCCTCCTCCTCTCCCCTGAATATCACCTGAGCACTTTCTCTTTCTCTCCAGCCCCTACCTGCTATTTCTCAGTCTCTCTGGTCTTGGTAAGAAGGTGCCCTTTGGAGGATTTACCTTCTCACCTTCCTGTCTGTGTTCTGTCCCCTTCTCTATGTAGACAATCTAGACTGCTGGATGCTTAGAGCAGGGTCCCTTTCTGGAGCAGAGGATGGGACTTGTCCCTGGGCTATGTGTGCAGGGTATCTGGGGCCACACTTGGGTAGATGTCCTAGGTCAGCACTGTACTTGCTCTTTCTTGTCACCTGCCATCCTCTGTGGAGGGAGACAAGACTGCTCCTGTGTAGAGTGTCTATGACAAGATTAAGGACTGATTTGGGAAAGTAAGATAAAGGCTAATCTTTTTTCATCCAGCTGACATTGTTAATTGTGATGGCACAAAAAAGACCCTTGGTTAAAAGAAGTTTAAGAATAAGTTGAAAACATGGTGATTGTTCAAATTACTAGAACATGTTAAATAACAAATTTAACCTATAATTTAGCACCCAGTGCATAAAAACGGGTAACATTTTCACCTGTGTGCATTAAAGTAAATGCATTCTTTTCACTTAAAAAAGGCAAGAAATTTTTACCTTGACATTTCTTTGATGATTTTACTTTTAAAATATGGTTTCTCTGTTTCTTGATTGTTCTGGAATTCTGCAGATCAAGCATGCCTCAACTCAGAGATCAGTCCTCTTGTGCCTCCCAACTGCTGGGATTAAAGGCATATGCCACCACAGCCTGGTTTATATGGTAATATTTAATGAATTAAAAAATCTGACCATCAAGAAAGTCCCACTAATGTAACCATATCTTGGGGTTAGATGCTGGGATTGTTTGTACATTTGTGTTTGTTTTACCTTGAGTTTTTAGGATAGGAAATGGATACTGATTGGCCTTGAACTCACTACATTTCTGCCTCAGACCCTCCGGTACCAGGATTGCAGGTCTGTGCTACCACCCACATCTTGTTCCCTACAGTTATGATAATGAGCACTGTCCTGGTGGTCAGTTTTCTGATCTTGTGGTGGGATCCTAGCAATAAAATATCTCAGTTAAACAGTTTGCGTTTCCAGGCGGATAAGGTATGGGATAGGAGTGAGGTGGCACGTGACTCTTGGGAACAATTCTTCAAAACAATAAGCACCACATTAGCCTTAAACCAAGTAGTCTGCAGGAGAGAAAGCTAGTACAAAAAGCCAAAAACTTAAAGCAAAAATAAAGTAAACAGAATTGAAAATAAAGCCACGAGAAGATGGAAAGCACACAGAGAATCTGGATACTGTGTTATTATATTCTCTTTGAATTGTTTGAATGCTGAGGAAGGGGCAACAGCTGCTAAAAGACATTTGATATTAAATGTTGCTGGATTAATCCAACATACATATTTTGAAAATATGACTTTACAATTTAATTCAAAAGTTGAGTTACTTTGAAGCAGAGGTTTATTTTTGTTTCCACAAAAAAGGAGAAGCTGTGGATTTATTCTTGATTAAGAAAAATGAGGTTTGATCAAGGAAGACCCCCTGAGAAAGCTCTGATAGGAGCAGATGGCCCAGATATCTGAATTCTACATCTAGAGCAGCCTCAAGACTGCTCGCTGAGATGATCAAGCCCCACAGAATATTCCAGCCAGGACTTGATTATAATTCTAAATTTTCTTTAGGACCCCCTAAGATTATCAATGCTCCCTTCAACAGGAAGTAGTTTGAAAAACTATGCACACATTCCCCAAAAAATGGATTATGGATTTTATTTTCTTTATAGAGTGTTGGTTACAAGATGTTATGGATAATGGTCTGGACAAAAAGCTAAACAAACAATATTAGATTCAGAGGTCTTGTTTAATATAAGGGGGAGGAAGTGCTGTGGGACAATGTTCTTTTATCCTGTCACTTATCTTATTTTAATAAAATGCTGACTGGCCAGTGTAGTCAGGCAGGAAGTATAGGCGGGGTGACCAGGCAGGATGTGGAGGTGGCGGAGATGAGAAGAGGAGAATTATGGGAAGAGAAAAGGTCACACTGAAGCCATCACCCAGATGTAGAGGAAGCAAGATGAGAATATCTTGCTGATAAAAGGTGCTAAGCTGTGTGGCTAACACATACAAGAATTATGGGCTAATGTAAGTTATATGAGTTAATAAGAAGCCTGCATTAATAGGCTAACCGAATTATAATTAATGTGGGCCTTTGTGTGTTTTCTTTGTGACTAAATGTCTGTGGGGCCTGGTGGGACAGAAACCTCTGTCAACTCCATGCTGCTCTTCACTGTGTCCTAGTCTCCAGTGCACACATGTCTAAGCTGTCTTATCTTGTGGAGTGTGCATTTCATCCATAACTACACCTGACTGTGTGACTCTCTCTCTTCCCAATGTCCCCAGGACTCTGGGGCCTGGTCAACAATGCTGGCATCTCCATCCCCTCGGGTCTCAATGAGTTCCTGAAGAAAGAGCATTTTGCAAAGATACTGGATGTGAATCTGTTGGGCATGATCGACGTGACTCTGAGCATGCTGCCCTTAGTGAGGAAGGCAAAGGGCCGAGTGGTCAATGTTTCCAGCATCTTGGGTCGTTTGTGTATGTTTGGTGGAGGTTATTGCATCTCCAAGTATGGTGTAGAAGCCTTCTCGGATTCCCTCAGGTAATGACAGGGATGTGGGTATCTGAGAGAATCATTGGAATAGGATTTTATTTAATCAAGACTATTAGGAGGCCATCATGAAGAAGAAATGCTCTGGTTTTGGGGTTAATAACTGTCTCCTTGTTGGAGGTATGTGATCATTCTCCAGGGATACATTTCCATGTCTCCAGTAAAGGCAGGGCTGAGACAGGAGTGAGTTATTATTTATTTATTTATTTATTTATTTATTTATTTATTTATATTTAATTTATTTTAGACATGATCTATGTAAACTTGACTGGCCTACAATTCACTAGGTAGATCAGGCTGGCCTCAAACCTATACAGACTTATCTCCTGACCACTGGAATTAAAGGAATCTGTCAAGATGAAAATTGTGTGCCAGCATTCTGCCAAGTTCAGTTAATTGTATCCTGCTTGGAGCTGGAGACATGGCTCAGCAAAATGAGCACTGGCTGCTCTTCTAGAGGATCCAGGTTCAATTCCCAGGACCCACATGGCAACTCACAACTGTCTATGACTCCAAGATCTGACATCCTCACAAAGGCACACATCCAAGAAAAACTCCAATGCACATAAAAATGTATAATCCTTTGTAGCAGAAGGCGGACAAAGGGAATATTTTTTGAGGCATAGTCAGACATATGATATTTGTTCAACTTGAGGATGTACTTGAAGTAGGCTGAGCATCTCATTCAGCTCATATCGTAGTTTCTACACTCTTGTTATATAGTCTGTGGTCAACTCAATACGGAATCAGAAAAAGGCTTTCCTCTAGACCTTAAAAACTCTGACAACTGAGAAATTGAAAGAGGAGAGAGAGACTGTGGCCATCCTTGCAGTGAGCAGAGCAGTTATCAGACTTAGGGTCCTAGAGCAAAGAGCCAAGAGGGAACCTAGCAGCCTGGTGAGGAGGCCTGTTGGGGCAAATGCTCAGTCTCAGGCTCTGTGTGGCCATTGAATGTGCTGCTGGCTGCTACTCAACCAAAGGATACGTCATAGGATACAGGCAGGAGGCTGAGTCGGTGAGCACATGCAGGACAAGGATGTACTTCACGATCTTGGCAAGGCAAATGGGAAGAGGGTGAATCAGGGAAGCCCTGTGTGCCATGCAACCTGTCATTGTAAGAATGGGGGGATGGTATATGTGAGAGGCACTAAGAAAGCGGCCAGAGAGTGTTTCCAGAAAGATGCCTGCAGGAGCCATGGGCCATTTGGACTGAGACAGATTTAGGGAAGGTTCAAACCTAAGATTGAGGATCAGGTGACATGGGCAAGGGTAACCCTTTGCACCTGGAATGTATAGACAGGTCTTACCTGAAGTCTAGTTCTAGTTCAGAGAACTACATGCACCAAATACTTAGGGTGATATTTAAAGTGCAGAGGCATTGCCTTCACCATGAATTTCATCCCCATTTGCTGCACAACACCTATCTGAAACTTGTGGCATCTCCTCAACACAGACTCACATTGTCATGTGACTCTACTCTGATTCTGAGTTACCTGACAGAAAGTCCTCTGAAGTCCTTGACGTCTCTCTATCTTGCAGGAGGGAGCTCTCCTATTTTGGAGCGAAGGTGGCTATCATAGAACCTGGTTTCTTCCAGACTGCTATTTCCAGTAGTGACAGACATTTGTCATGTAACAAGATGCTGTGGGACCAGGCCAGCTCAGAAGTCAAAGAGATCTATGACGAGAAGTTTTTGTTATCCTGTGAGTAGGTTTTGGGGACCAAAGAAAACAAGTCTAGAATTCTGAGTCTCCTGGTGGTGTTGACAGCGCTCACCCTAAGGTGTTTCTTCTTAAAATGAGCATGATTAGCCTCTGTTTCCTTGGTATAGGGTGGGCATCTCTTCACATAATGAGATCCTGGCATCTAGAACGTAAGGTGTTGTTTCATTTAAATCCCTTATTATTAGGACACGAAACAGTGACTTTTGATGAGCTTGGACTTGTTTCCACTCTTGCAGAGACAAGAGAGTTCTCTGAACAGAGACCCAGGTGGAGCATGTATGTGGTTCCTCCTTGAAGCTGGGCTTTTGCCTCCTACGACTTCAGACCGGCTAGGCTTGGGCAGGATTCAGACATTGGCGGCTTGGGTTCTAGTGATGCTTTCCGTCATGTTGATGTAGAGCAAGAGTGTCAGAGGTAATCACCATCTGAATCCTTTCTCCTTTTGCATAGATGAAACAACGATAAAGTTATTGGACAAACTGTGCAACAAGGACCTCTCCATGGTGACGGACTGCATGGAGCATGCGCTGACTTCCCGTCATCCCCGGACTCGATACTCAGCTGGTTGGGATGCCAAGCTCTTCTACATCCCTGTGAGCTACCTGCCCACCTTTCTTGCAGATCGCATCTTATTCTGGACCTCCACGAAGCCTGAAAAAGCTCTGTGAAGCCTGCATCTGTTTCTGTTGTTAGTGGTATAAGAGTGCAGTGTGAGGGAGAGAATCCTCAGGAAAAGGCAGATGTTGGGCTCGGGACAAAATTGTCATTGGGAGGGAGAACCATAGGTGCCTGACTTTATTCCTTTGGTATGACCATGGAGAACATAGAGCCACAGGAAAAGCTTCTGTGTTTAAATAATGATTTTAATCTTGATAAAAATAAAAAAGTGATCTTCTGTGTATCACAGTCATCCATTTAACTTATTTTAATTTAAAGAATTATTATTTGTTTGTCTGCTTGTGTGTCTATATTGCATGTGTTTGGAAATACTCATAGAGGCCAGATTATTGATTTTCCTGAACATATGCAGTCTTCCATGAGAAGAATCATATGTAAAACTTGACACAGCATCCTTTAAGGGATCTTTTTCTATAAGTTTTGGGAAAATAAGATAATGTAGTTGTGCAAATTGTAGCAATCAATTAGCTGGAAAAAGATAGTTAATCTGGCCTTCAAATTGAGCAGATGCAATTGCTCAAGAATCACTATTTGGAAATAATCAATCTGATGCTTAGTATAAGGAATGTTGATCACAGCAGGTTCTCTGCCAAAACATCTCTTAGATTCCATCCAGGTTTTCTGTGCTAAGCATGCTGCTGTTTATAAATAAGGGTTAAATCCTTAACTGGTGAAACAGGAAGGTGTAGCCATAAAAGTGGACCTTTTTTTTTTTGCCATAATACTGCTATAGGAGTTTTATTATTTTTTTTAAATTTTTTTATTAAAAATTTCCACCTTCTCCCCTCCTCCCATTTCCCTTTGTCTCCCACTACTCCCTCCCCCTCCCTCTCCAGTCCAAAGAGCAGTCAGGGTTCCCTGCCCTGTGGGAAGTCCAAGGTCCTCCCTGCTACATCCAGGTCTAGGAAGGTGAACACCCAAACAGGCTAAGCTCCCACAAAGCCAGTACATGCAGTAGGATCAAAATGCAGTGCCATTGTCCTTGGCTTCTCAGTCAGCCCTCCTTGTCAGCCACGTTCAGAGAGTCTGGTTTGATCACATGTTCCATCAGTCTCAGTCCAGCTGGCCTTGGTGAGCTCCCAATAGATCAGTCCCACTGTCTCAGTCGGTTGGCACACCCCTCGCGGTCCTGACTTTCTTGCTCATGTTCTCCCTCCTTCTGCTCCTTCTTGTGAGTCTATAATGTATTGACCACAGAGTATAATAGGAATCTAGAAACTATGCTAGGAGCTGAATGAGATGCTCCACCCACCTCAAGGACCTCCTCAAGTTGAACATCATTAAAGGTCAGACTCAGAACTCAAGCCAAATAAGCACAGTAGCACCAAACAATTGCCACGGTGATAATAAGACTGCACCTCTGCAATTGTAACTGAGTCGCCCAATTTAAATAATTTCCTTTATTAGAGTTGCCAGAGTCATGGTGTCTCTTCACAGCAATAAAAACCCTAAGACTGAAGTTGGTGCATGGGCCTGGTGTATTGCTGCGATAAACCCATCCATATTTTTGCTTGGAGTAAAATGGACTCTGGGACTGTGGATTAGAAAAGCAGTTGAATGAGTTAAGTGCTGCTTAATGGGCCGTACTAGTAGGAGCAGGGAATACAGTGGTGCTGAGTGTCATTTGTCTCTACTGCATGTACTGGCTTTTTGGGATCTTAGTCTGTTTGGATGCACACCTTCCTTGGTCTGGATGGAGGGGGGCTTAGACTTCCCACAGGGCAGGGTACCCTGCCCTCTCTTATGTCTGTAGGGGGAAGGAGAAGGGTGAGTGAGGGGCAGGATGGAAATGGGAAAAGGGGAGGAAGTGGAAAATTTGAATGGTATTATTCATAAAGAAATCAAAAATTTAAAAAATCATTCAATTAAAATAGCAAGTCCTGCCCTTCTCAGCATGCCTTGGAATTGTTTGGTGCTGCTGTGTTTATTTGGCTTGGGTTTCGAGTCAGGTCTTACTATGGAGCAGGCCAGGATCTGATGTTCTTCTTTCTCAGCCTCCTCTGTGCCGGGATTGCAGTCACAGGCCACCACGCCTGGCTTCTTTCTTATATTGCTGTGCTGGCCAACTTCTACTCACTTCAGAGTCTGCCAGCATGTTAATTTTAGGATCCTAGGAATAAAATACATTTCCTTGCTTTACTAATTCTTTACATGCATTATAATTTGATCAGGTTTTCTCTTTTTACAACAACTTTAAGATTTTCCAATGTTCCTGCCACCCAGGTTCATATTCTTTTTTTCTCTCTCCGTCAAAAATAAAAACCCAAGATGAAAGTCAAAGTAAATAAACAGAAAAGCAAGAAGACAGAAAACTGCAGAAGAAACCCTTATGAGCCCCTCCTTCAAACACTAATACTTGCGGTCTGGTTTGTGTGAGCTGACCGACTCCCCGGCATGCAGCTCCAATAAGGAGACAGTGCATTCCCTGTGGCAGCAGGGATCAGCTGCAAATAGCCACTTGGGGAAAGGTAGGACCATGTGTGCCCTTGCCCTGCTCACTGCCGGTTACTGTCTGGAGCGTGCAGGTCTTGTGTGTGCTGCCACAACCTCTGTGAGTGCATTTGTGTGATGGTGCCCTTGTGTCTAGAAGCCAGTTGACTGGAGTCATCCATCACCTGTGCCTCTGAAAATCTGCCACTACCTGTCTGCACAGACCCTGTGCCTTGAGGGAGGGCTTGGACGAAGATGCCCCTCTAGGACTGAGTGTTACGAGTCTCTTGCTCTCTGCATGGTGTCCATTTGTGCATGCCTGGGCTGACTCTCATCTAGGGGAAGAAAAATGTTTTCTGATGAGGGCTGTGCAGGTCCTGATCTGTGAGTACCATGTATTCCTGCAGCAGAACAATGTTACTAGGATTTCTTGTAGACCCATGACCTGTCCATTAGTCTCAGGTATTTGAGTGCTGTAGGAGAGTCAAACATGGGTTTCATCTCAGAGTGGACCATAAGTCTACTACCAAGTGCTTAGTTACTCCCATGTCTTTGGTGCCTCTATTGCAGTAGTACATGTACATGCAGATCACTGCTGCAGGTCACAGGGTTGGTTTGTAGCTGGATGAGCCTGGTGATTGCCTTTCTCCTCTGGTAGTGTGCAGAACGTCTTCTCGGACCTCAAATGATAATCAGTAGGGGTGAATCGTTTAGTTGGGCATCTGCTCAACTCCTCCCATTTCGATGGCGTGAGTAAGTGTCATGTTCAGCAACATGGCTACTGTCAGGATTGTGGGAAACAGCGAGAAGTGTTGACAATAGCTTGTGACATAGGTTGGAAGTGGGGCTCCATTTTGATCAATGACTCTTTTGACCAATGACTCAACTGGATGTAACCTGTTCCTGGCACTGAAGGTTTTATTTAGTGGCATAAGATGTATAGGTCAGGTATCATTTCCCCATCCTATGGTGTACCCATTTAAATTCCTTGCCTATATTCATGTATTTTAGGTAGTTTCTACAGAAGTAGATTTTGATATGACTTCTCAAAACAAAACAGGATAAAATCTTGATGCCAAAGTGGGATATGACATATTGAGCAATTTTTTGAAATCAGCAAATGCCATGCTTTTTCTCAGTCAAGAAGTCTCCAATGCACAATGCAGATAGTGATATTTAGCTGTGGTGTTACTTGTAAGCCTTACTGATTGGTTACTTGATCATCCAGAATCTAAAGACCAGAGGCACTGAGGAAGGGCAGCCTCTGGCTGAGGTACAAGGAAGGGTGCCATTTCTGTGGTTGAGAGGGGAGGCTCAGTGCTGTTGGTATTCAGCAAGCCTTGTCACTTCCCTTATTCTGTCCCTGGGTTTTGCAAGCATCTGAGGAGAGCTGCCCAATATTGATGCTGGACCCTGCAAGGCCCAGCTTCATCCGAGCCCTGAACACAGCACTCTTTTCCAAAACCTCCTTGAATCAAATCTTCCTTTGTTTGTTTTTTGTAGTAAGGAGGCCACTTGTTGGTTCCCAGCTGCTTAGCCCCCAAATAGTCACACAAAAACTGTATTAATTAAATCACTGCTTGGTCCACAACTCTAGCTTCTTATTGGCTAAGTCTTATATTAATTTAAGCCATTCCTATCAATCTGTATATCACAATGTGGCTGTGGCTTACCAGGTAAAGTTCCCAGCATCTATCTCCGGAGGCTCCATAGCTTCTCTCTGATTCCACCCTTCTTTCTCCCAGCATTCAGTTTGTTTTTCCCTGCCTACCTAAATTCTGCCCTATCAACAAGCCCAAAGTAGCTTCTTTATTCATTAATGCTAATCACAGTATACATACAGAGGAGAATCCCACAGCAGTTTCTTAATCAAATCTCAACTCTGCTGGTTGGGATGCCAAGCTCTTCTTCATCCCTGTGAGCTACCTGCCCACCTGTCTTGCGGATGCCTTCTTCTACAGGGCCTCCACGAAGCCTGACAAAGCTCTGTGAAGCCTGCATCCATTTCCGTAGTTGGGGGTATAAGAGTGCAGTGTGAGGGAGAAAATCCTAGGGAGAAGGTAGATGCTGGGCTCAGGACAAACTTGTCATTAGGCGGGACATCCACAGGTGCCTGACTTGTCTTCCTTCACTGTGAGCATGGAAGACATAGAGCCACAGGAGAAACTGCTTTGTTTATACAATATTCCAATGTTACTCATTTTAATTATCCATGTTACTTATTTTAATTACCATGATTTGTTTTTTTATTTATCTGTATGCATGTGTGTCTCCATTCCATGTGTGCAGAAGTACCCATAGAGCTCAGATCATTGTGTCATCTGGATTGGAGTTACAGGCAGTAGTGAGCTACTTAAATGTGGAATTGAAATAAAAGTGGGCCCTCTAGTGTAGAAGCAAGTTCTCTTACCTGCTGTTCCTGAGTCTGAACTTTTACGTTTTTAAACAGTAAGTTTGAGACAGGATCTCACTATGTCACCCAGGTACATCATAACCTTCTCATTCTCTAGCCTTGCTTTAGCACAGCTATTAGGTCTGACACCACAGGGCCTTTGAGGGGCGGCGAGAGAATGAAGAAAGGGCAGACACACAGACACATGGACAGAAAAGCTGGCATCAGTGTCTCTTGTGTGCTCTGATGGAGCCTCAGCTGCTCCACTCTAAGCTGCGGCCTCAGTTTGTTTACTATAAACAGCATCGTGGAGGGTTTGTCTATTCCCTATAGGAAATCTGAAGGCAACAGTCTCCCACCCCACCCCCCAAAACCAAAAACCCAGGGTAACTAAAATAAGCTTATACAATAAAAGAACTTCTGGAGGTATCACCACCCCTGATTTCAAGCACTTCTACAGAGTAGAGTAATAGAAACTGCATGGTGTTGGCATAGAAACAGACAGGGTGATCAACGGAATCGAATTGAAGACCCAGACCTAAATTCACACACTTATGGACACCTGGTTTTTGATAAAGAACCCAGAACTAGAATGTGGAAAAAGGCAGCTACTTCACCCTTCATCCTTCTTTTCAGCCTCCACAGAACAGCGCCTGGTTTTCAACAGCCTCTGCAGCTCAAATCCCCCAAATCCTTTCACAATCTACACCAACAGTCACGTATGCAGGACCATCAGAATAACAACCACCCTCTGGTACCAAGCTGGATCCTAGTTTGCATTTCTGTGTGTGATGAAACGCTAAGCACTTGAGAAGGAGGAAGGGTTTTTCTGGCTTTCATGGCAGGATGGAACCCAGAGCAGGAACCTAGAGGAAATGGAACCAGAGACCATGGAGGAACACTGCTTCCTGTTTTGCCTCCGTGGCTGGTCATCAACTCCCACAGTGGACTGGACCATAAATTAGAAGTCAAGAAAAAAAAAATCCCACAGACATGCCCACATTGTGTTGGAGGACTTGCAGATGAAATCAGGTCCTTGAGAGCAAAAGGACCAGTTTGAGTCCTTACAGGTCAGGCCAGAGTGGTGGAAGAAACAGATACTGGAAACATGACTTCATCTCTGGTGGAAGGTGCCTGGGTTAGTTTGATCTGGAATCACAGAGTTAGTTGGGCACATCTCTAGAGCCAGGAACCAGAGGCACAGCTCCACACAAACTCTAGAGGTTCTGAGTAAGCCTTGCTGGGAAATTAAGCAAGAAATCCTGGCTCAGGTCGGTCAGTGACAGCCGTGGAGGTTACAACTCAAGATGGCTAAGCACATATCTGACTGAATCTATGGAAAAAAATCTATGGAAAAAAATTTTCTTTTATTTTACATACCAAACCCATTTCCCCCTCCATCCTCTTCCCAAATCCCTCCCCTTCCCCTCTTTCACCCCACCCACCCACTCCTCAGAAGGGATAGGGCCTTCCTTTGGGAGTCAACAAAGTCTGGTATACTAATTTGAGGTAGGACCATGGCCCTGCCCTTTCTCTGTAGCTTTGGAGTCTGTCCTGGAACTAGTTCTTGTAGACCAGGCTGGCCTCGAACTCACAGAGATCCACCTGCCTCTGCCTCCCAAGTGCTGGGATTAAAGTCATGCTCCACCACCACCCAGTTACTGTAGCTCTATAGTAGAGCTTGAAGTCAAGGATGGCGATGCCTCTGGAAGCTCCTTTATTGTACAGGATTGTTTGGCTATCCTGGGTGTTTTATTTTTTCATATGCAGCTGAGTATTGTTCATTTGAGGTTTATACAGAATTGTGTTGGAATTTTGATGAGATTTCATTGAGTATGTAGATTACTTTGGGTAAGATGGTTATTTTTATTATGTTGATCCCACCTACCCAAGAGCATGGATGATCTTTCCATCCTCTGATTTCTTCTTTAATTTCTTTCTTCAAAGACTTAAAGTTCTTGTCATACAGGTCTTTTACTTGTTTAATTAAAGTTACCCCAAGATATTTTATGTTATTTGTGGCTTTTATAAAGGTTGATGTTTCTCTGATATCTCTCTCAGCCCATTTATCATTTGTATATAGGAAGGCTACTGGTTTTTATTTATTTGTTTGTTTGTTTTTGAGTTAATCTTGTATCCTGCCATATTACTGAAGGTGTTATCAACTGTATGAGCTCCCGGGAAGAATTCTTGGGGGTCACTTATGTAAACTATCATATTATCAGCGAAGAGTGAAAGCTTAACTTCTTTTCTCTAATTTTTCTCCCCTTGATCTCCTTTTGTTGACTTACTGCTCCGGCTAGAACTTTGAGTACAATATTGAATAGATATGAAGACAGTGGACAATCTTGACTTCTGGCTGATTTTAGTGGGATTGCTTTGAGTTTCTCTCTATTTAATTTGATGTTAGCTGTTGGCTTGCTGTATATTACATTTTTCATGTTCAGGTATCCCCGATCTTTCCAAGAACTTTATCATGAAGGGTCCTAGATTTTGTCAAATGCTTTTTCAGCATCTAATGTGATGATCATGTGTTCTTTTCTTTCAGTTAATTATATGGTGGATTATATTAACAGATTTTCTGATGCTGAACATCCCTGCATCTCTGGGATGCAGCCTGGGTTTTATTTTGTTGTTGTTTTCTTCTGTTCTTGGATTCTGTGTGCCACTATTTTATTGAGTATTTTTGTTCAATAAAATACTCAAAACAAAAAAATATTCATGAGGGAGATTGGTTTGCAAATCTCTTTCATTGTTGTGTCTTTGCATGATTTCTGTATCAGGGTGATATAGCCTTGTGAAAAGAATTTGGCAATATTCCTTCTGTTTCTAGTGAGTGGAACAGTTTGAGGAGTATTGATATTAACTCTTCTTTGAAATTCCGGTTGAATTCTGCACTGAAACCATCTGGCCCTGGGCGTTTCTTTTTGGTTGGGAGAATTTTGATGATTGTTTCTATTTCCTAAGGGGTATATGTCTATTTAAATTGTCGACTTGGTCTTGATTTAGTTTTGGTATGTGGTACCTATGAAGAAAGTTGTCCTTTTTTTTTTTACATTTTCCAATTTTGTGGAGAACAAGTTTTCAAACTATAACCTGGTGATTCTCTGGATTTCCTCCATGTCTGCTGTTAAATCCTCCTTTTCATTACTTATTTTGTTAATTTGGATATTCTCTCTCTGCTTTTTAGATAGTTTAGATAAGGGTTTTTCTGTCTTGTTGATTTTCTAGAAGAACCAACTTTTTGTTTCATTGATTCTTGTATTGTTCTCTTTGTTTCTATTTTGTTGATTTGATTATTGCATATTGACCGCTCCTCATGGTTGAGTTTGCTTCTTTTTGTTCTAGAGCTTTCAAGTGTACTGTTAAGTCACGAGTTGTGAGATTTCTCCATGTTCTTTATGTAGGCCCTTAGTGCTGTGAACTTTCCTTTTAGCACTGCTTTCATAGTATCCCATAGGTTTGGGTATGTTGTACCTCCATTTTCACTGAATTCTAGGAAGTCTTTAACTTCTTTGTTTGTTTGTTTCTTTTTTTCTTTCTTACTTTCTTGACTTACTGATGATTCAGTTGAGAACTGTTAAATTTTCATGAATTTGTAGGCTTTTTGCAATTAGATTTGTTTGTGAATTCTAACTTTAAGTCATGGTGATCTGATAAGATACAGGGGGTTATTTTAAGTTTTTATCTGTTGAAGTTTTTTTTGTTATTGAGTATGTGGTCAATTATGGAGAAGTTTCCATCGGTGCTGAGAAGAAGGTATATTATTTTGTGTTTGGATGGAATGTTCTGTAGATGTCTGTTAAGTCCATTTTAGTCATAACATCTGTTAAATCCCTTATTTCTATGTTAGGTTTCTGTCTGGCAGACCTGTTCCTTGGTGAGATTGGGGTGCTGAAGTCTTCTACTACTAGTGTGTGGGGTTTGATGTATGATTTAAGCTTTGTGATGTTTTTTATTACAGATGTGTTTGCCCTTGTATTTGGGTCATAGATGGTTAGACTTGAGGCTTCTTTGTGATGGACTTTCCCTGTGATGAATATGAAATGTCCTTCTCCATTTCTTCTGATTAATTTGAGTTTGAAGTCTATTTTGTCAGATATTAGGATATCTACACCGCTTGTTTCTTAGGTTCATTTGATTGGAAAATCTTTTCCCAACCTTTTACTCTGAGCTAATGTCTGTCTTTGAAGTTTAAATGTGTTTCGTGTATGTAGCAGAAGGATGGTTTTGTATCCATTCTGTTAGCCTGTGTCTTTGTTTTATTTTGTTTTTCAAGACAGTGCTTCTCTGTAGCTTTGGAACCTGTCTTACAACTAGCTCTCATAGACCAGGCTGGCCTTGAACTCAGAGTTCTACCTTCCTTTGCCTCCTGAGTGCTTGGATTAAAGGCATGTGCCACCACCACCAGGCTAACCTGTGTCTTTAAATAGGTTAATTGAATTCATTGATATTAAGAGATATTAATGACCAATGATTGTTAATTCCTGTTACATTTGGTTTTGTTGATAGTGGTGGTAGTGTTTGTGTGTTGCTCTTTTTTGGATTTTGCTGGTGTGAGGTGTTAGAGTACCTGTTTTCTGTGTGTTTGTGGATGCAGCAAACTTCCTTGGGTTTTAGTTTCCCTTCTAGTACTTTCTGTAGGGCAGATTTTGTGGATATCATTTCAATCTGATTTTTCCATGGAATACCTTGTTTTCTCCATCTATGGTGACTGAAATCTTTGCTGGGTATAGTAGTCTAGGCTGACATCTGTGGTCTCTTGGTGTCTGGAGCACATCTGCCTAGGACCTTCTGGCTTTTAGAGTTCCCATTGAGAAGGCAGGTGTAATTCTGATAGGTCTGCTTTTCTATATGACTTGGCCTTTTCCTTTGCAGCTCTTAGTATTCTTTCTTTATTCTGTATGTTTAGTGTTTTTATTATGATATGGTGTGGGGAATTTCTTTTTTGATCCAGTGTGTTTGGAGTTCTGTAAGCTTCTTGTACCTTCATAGTCATATCTTTCTTTAGGTTGGGAAAATTTTCTTCTATCACTTTGTTAAATATATTTTCTGTGCTTTTGGTAAGGACTTCTATTTCTTCATCAATTCCTATCCTTAGATTTGGTCTTTTCATGGTGTCCCAAATATTTGGATGTTTGGTCTTAAGAATTTTTTGGGTTTACCATTTTCTTTGACTCTATTTCTTCTATTGATTCTCTCTTCCATCTTTTGTGATCTGCTGGTTATGCTTGCATCTGTAGTTCCTGTTCCTTTACCCAGATTTCCCATTTCCAGAATTTCCTAGGTTTGTATTTTCTTATTGCCTCTATTTCAATTTTTAAGACTTGGACAGATTCCTTCACTTGTTTGATTGTTTTTCTTCATTTTCTTGCCTTTCTTTAAGGGCTTTTTTTTTTTTAATTTCTTGCAATCTTTTGTTTTTTCCCCTTTTTTTATTTAATGGAATTTTTCTTTTCCTCTTAAAAGCCTCCATCATCTTCATAAAATTATTTTTGAGGTTGCTTTCTCCTGCTTCATCTGTGTTGGGATGTTCAGGTCTTGCTGATGTAGAAACACTAGTTTCTGGTGCTGCCATTTAGCTTTTTATGCCGTCTGGCCATCTCCTCCTGTCGGTGCAGGTGGGGCCTGTACCTCCGTGGGTCAGTCTTCCTATTCATATTTGATTCTTCCTTGTTCCCAGGCAGCTGCTGTACCAGGAAGTCACCAGCTTGCCCTGGCCTCACTTTAGCCTCTCCTAAATCTCTAGAATCCTGAAGAGCAGCTGTGTTGCCTGAGGAGACATTGTGGCTGAGGAGCCTGTGTAGGAGACCTGAGCTCAAAGCAGGATTTCCTTGTAAATGTGTCCTGAGTACCAACACTGAAATATGTTCACAAATCCTGCATTTGTGGAGGTGAAGTGCAAGATGCTGAGACACAGGTGAGGCAGGGACTTGACTGTATGGGCACGTGTAAGGAAACGTGCATGTATTCCCATATGAGTAAAAGGAGCAAAGATCATAAGAGAATGGAGCTGTGTTACTGAATAGACTGTGGTGTTGTCTTTGGCAGCAATAAAAGAATGCCAAAGGCCATTGTATATTACAAAACCAAACACGTGAAGGAACAGAGAAGTGAGGCATGAATATATACCAAGTTAGGCAGTGGACAGAGAACCAAGTGTGGACTTTCTGCTAGAAGCCTGCATCCCTCTGTGTCTCCTGAGTCCTGTGGGCCTACTTTGTCCTCTGTGAATAGAGACCAGGTTCACTCTGTCCCAGACTGTCTGTGCCTGTCCTTTGAAAGACATGTGGCTCTACCTGGCGACCCCTGTGGGTCTTTACTACCTTCTGCATTGGTACCGTGAGAGGCAGGTGGTGAGCAATCTCCAAGACAAGCATGTCTTCATCACGGGATGTGACTCGGGCTTTGGGAACCTGCTGGCCAGACAGCTGGACAGGAGAGGCATGAGGGTGCTGGCTGCATGTCTGACGGAGAAGGGAGCCGCGGAGCTGAGGAACAAGACATCAGACAGGCTGAAGACAGTGATCCTTGATGTCACCAAGACAGAGAGTGTTGTGGCAGCCACTCAATGGGTGAAGGAGTGTATTGGGAATAGAGGTACAATTGAGATCCTTGTCTGTGTCTGCTGGTTTGACTCCGTGTTTGAAGGGGACTCCTGGTTATACTCCCTGGGAAGATGCTTTATGTGGGTTGGGGCACTTGAAGTACTAGAGCCTCCTCTTCTCCCCTGAACATCACCTGAGCACTTTCTCTCTCTCTCCAGCCCCTACCTGCTGTCTCTCAGTCTCTCTGGTCTTGGTAAGAAGGTGCCCTGTGGAGGATTTGCCTTCTCATCTTCCTGTCTGTGTTCTGTCCCCTTCTCTATGTAGACAATCTAGACTGCTGGATGCTTAGAGCAGGGTCCCTTTCTGGAGCAGAGGATGGGACTTGTCCCTGGGCTATGTGTGCAGGGTATCTGGGGCCACACTTGGGTAGATGTCCTGGGTCAGCACTGTACTTGCTCTTTCTTGTCACCTGCCATCCTTTGTGGAGGGAGGCAAGACTGCTCCTGTGTAGAGTGTCTATGACAAGATTAAGGACTGATTTGGGAAAGTAAGATAAAGGCTATTTTTTTTTCATCCAGCTGACATTGTTAATTGTGATGGCACAAAAAAGACCCTTGGTTAAAAGAAGTTTAAGAATAAGTTGAAAACATGGTGATTGTTCAAATTACTAGAACATGTTAAATAACAAAATTTAACCTATAATTTAGCACCCAGTGCATAAAAACTGGTAACATTTTCACCTGTGTGCATTAAAGTAAATGCATTCTTTTCCCTTAGAAAGGTGAGCAATTTTTACCTTGACAATTCTTTGATGATTTTACTTTTGAAACATCGTTTATCTGTTTCTTGATTGTTCTGGAACTCTGTAGACCAAGCTGGGCTCCAAATCAGATATCAGTCCTCTTGTGTCTCTTAATTGCTGGGATTAAAGGCGTGCACCACCAGAGCCTGACTTGCATGGTAATACTTAATGAATTAAGAAAATCTAACCATCAAGAAAGCCGCACAAATGAACCATATCTTGGGGTCAGATGCTGGGATTTTTTGGTTTATATGTGTTTTTTTTTTAGCTTGAGTTTTTAGGATAGGAAATGGATAATGACTGGCCTTGAACTCACGACCTTTCTGCCCCAGAACCTCCTGTACCAGGATTGCAGGTCTGTGCCACCACCCACATCTTGTTCCCTACAGTTATGATCATGAGCACTGGCCTGGTCGTCAGTTTTCTGAGCTTGTGATGGAATCCTAGCAATAAAATATCTCAGTTAAACAGTTTGTGTTTCCAGGAAGATAAGGTATGAGTTTGGAGTGAGGTGGCATGTGACTTTTGGGGCCGATTCCTCAAAACCAATAAGCACCACATTAGCCTTGAACCCAGTAGCCTGCAGGTGACAGGCACGGTGGCTGACAGTGAGCGTGATGGTGAGGTGTGCAGCACTGACGGGGTGGCTGCCTGGATTCTGCCACAGTGACTAAAAGAGACCAGCGACAGCGTCCCAAGGATGAGCGGGATGAGAGGGTTCTGTTCTCTGGGGCAGAGTGGGAAGCTGTGCTGTAGCCTTGCTGCTCCCTCAGGTTGGCCTTGTGTTTTGTAAGCTCCTCGGGGAAGTTGCTCAGTGTTGATGCTCAATATGCCAAGGCATATTGGCCAGAAGACACCCTGGGATTTGTCATGGGCTTCCTTAGATTATTTATTCCTGTGGGTTTCATTGCTTTTTTTTTTTTTTTTTAAAAAAAGGGATCTCCCACCTAGGTTTCACAGATTTGTCTAGGTTATTGGGCTAGTAGTCTCCTGCCTAGGCCTCCCCAGTTTCAAGATTACACACAAGCCCCCTCTCTGGCCTTTTCATGTGGGATGTGGCGCTCAGCCTCAGGTTTTTGTGCATGGGAGGCAAGTGCTATGCAGACTGAGCTGTCCCCCACGACCCTTTCTCCTACTTTTGTTTGCCATGAAAGACAGAGGCCTCAGTGTGTAAACTGCTCAGAGAGATCTGAAAACACGGCTGTAAGCGTAAAGTATGTGCAAGCATGAAATCTACCTGTAAAACACAAGCAGAGCATCTTGATCTCCAGGTTAGCAGAGGCACAGCATGTGTTCAACATCTGTTCTGAAGATCTGCTGAGAAGTGACTGCTATTGATTCCCATGCAGCACACGGGGCCATGAAGGGTTAAAGGAGCTTGGAGCCTCGGGGATGGGTTCCCCAGCTCTGATGATACCATGCTGCTGTGGGACAGTAGTCTTTTATCCTGCCACTTGCCTTATTTTTAACAAAATGCTGATTGGCCAGTAGCCAGGCAGGAAGTATAGGCAGGGCAACAAGGCAGGAAGTGGATGCAGGGAAACGAGAACAGGAGAATTCTGGGATGAGGAAAGGTCCCTCTGCAGCTATCATCCAGAGGCAGAAGAAGCAAGGTGAGAATGCCCCACTGATAACAGGTTCCGAGCCACATGGCTAATACAGACAAGAATATGGGATAATATAAGTTATAAGAGTTAATAAGAAGCCTGTGCTAATACGCTAACCAGTTTATAATTATTGTGGGCCTTTGTGTGTTTTCTTTGTGCCTAAATGGCTGTGGGACCTTGTGGGACAGAAACCTCAGTCAACCAAATGGCACCAACATGGACAGCTAAATCCACTTAAAACCTGAGAGAGTTTGGGAAGGAATTCTAGATACAAAATAATAGCGTTATGCACGGCTTGTTGGTAACATTTTCTCAGGTGGACTCTGTTTGCTAGAGGCAAGTGCACCTCATTTAAGAGAGGCTTCCTGAGTCAGCTTTAGAAGCAAAAACCTTGCAGCTGTTTTAAGAGGCCCCACACCTAACACTTAAATGGTGTTTATGGGTAGCCAATAGCATGCTTCTTGGTGATGGCAGGGACCTTGAAACTTCATATAGCTGTGGCAATAAACACGGCTCCAGCCAGTTCCTCCACCATGAGGCTAGACTCTCAGAAAGCTAAGGATTGAGGTGGATCCAGCTGTCAAAGCTATGGTGTTAATGCAAGCTATATATATCAATTAGCCAATTAAAGACTCTTATGGTCAGAAACAGAATGATATACAGTAAAGATAGGTTCAAAGACAAAGAAAACCTCTAAATGGTTTACAGTGTGTTTAAAAATATATGTAGGTTTGGGAGAGAAAAGTAAAAGGATAAAGTTCTTAAAATAAAAAAGAAAGGAAGAGAGAAGTTGTGTGTGGTGGCACACACCTTTAATCCCAACAATGGGAGGCAGAGGCAGGCAGATTTCTGAGTTCAAGGACAACCTGGTCTACAGAGTGAGTGCCAAGACAGCCAAAGATACATGGAGAAAGCTAGTCTCAAAAAGCCAAAAACTTAATGTAAAAATGAAAGAATCAGAATTGAAAATAAAACCATGAGAAGAAGGAAAGCACACAGAGAATCTGGATACTGTATGTTATTATATTCTCTTTGAATTGTTTGAATGCTGAGGAAGGTACAACAGCTGTTAAAAGACATTTGATATTAAATGTTGCTGGATTAATCCAACATACATATTTTGAAAATGCTTTGACTTCAAAATTTAAGTCAAAAGATATGTTACTTTGGAACAGAGGTTTTGTTTTTGATTCCACAGGAAGTGAGAGGCTGTGGATTCATTCTTGTTTAAGAAAAAAGAGGTTTGATCAAGGAAGACCTCCTGTGTAATCTCTGATACAAATAGATGGACCAGATGTCTGAATTCTACATGCAGAACAGCCTCAAGACTGCTCGCTGAGATGATCAAGCCCCATAGAACATTCCAGCCAGGACTGGAACATAATTCTAAATTTTCTTTAGTTCCCTGTAATATTATTAGCCCTCTCCACCATCAGGGTGTAGCTTGGAAAACTATGCCCATATTCCCCAAAAATGGATTATGGATATTTATCCTTGTTTACAGTGTTGGTTACAAGATGTTATGAATAATGGTCTGGACAAACAGATTAAGAAAGAATATTATATGCAGAGTTCTTGTTCAAAAAGGTGGGAATGTGCTGTGGGACAATGGTCTTTTATCCTGTCACTTGTCTTATTTTTAATAAAACACTAATTGGCCAGTAGCCAGGCAGGAAGTATAGGCGGGGTGACCAGGCAGGATGTAGAGGTGGCGTGATGAGAAGAGGAGAATTCTGGGAGGAAGAAAGGTCACTCTGCAGCCATCACCCAGATACAGAGGAGGTAAGATAAAAATGCTTAGCTGAAAACAGGTACCAAGCTTTGTGGCTAACGCCGACAAGATTTATGGGCTAATATAAATTATAAGAGCTAATAGGAAGCTTGAACTAATAGGCTAACCAGTTTATAATTAATGCAAGCCTTTGTATGTTTTCTTTGGGACTGAATGGCTGTGGGACCTGGTGGGACAGAAACCTCTGTCAACTCCATGCTGCTCTTCACTGTGTCCTAGTCTCCAGTGCACACACGTCTAAGCTGTCTTATCTTGTGGAGTGTGCATTTCATCCATAACTACACCTGACTGTGTGACTCTCTCTCTTCCCACTGTTCCCAGGACTCTGGGGCCTGGTCAACAATGCTGGCATCTCCATCCCCTCGGGTCTCAATGAGTGGATGAACAAAGAGGATTTTGCAAAGATACTGGATGTGAACCTGTTGGGCATGATCGACGTGACTCTGAACATGATGCCCTTAGTGAGGAAGGCCAGGGGTCGAGTGGTCAACGTTTCCAGCGTCTTGGGACGATTGTCTTTGTTTGGTGGTGGTTACTGCATCTCCAAGTATGGTGTGGAGGCCTTCTCGGATTCCCTCAGGTAATGACAGGGATGTGGGTATCTGAGAGAATCATTGGAATAGGGTTTTATTTAATGAAGACTATTAGGAGGCCATTATAAATAGGACAAGCTCTGGTTTGGTCTTCTATAACTATCTCCTTATCAGAGTAAAGTGATCATTCTCCAATAATATATTTCCATGTCTCGAGTAAGGCCAAGGTGGAGACAGGAGTTATTTATTTATTTATTTATTTACTGACTTACTTACTTACTTAGTTTATTTTTGTCACGGTCTATGTAATTTTGACTGGCCTGCAATTTACTACATAGACCAGGCTGGCCTCAAACTCATACAGAGCTATCACCTGAGGACTGGAATTAAAGGGTTCTGTCAAGATCAAAGTTGTGTTCCAGCATCCTGCCTAGTTCAGTTCATCTTATCCTGCTTGGAGTTGGAGACATGGCTCAAAGGCTATGAACACTGGCTGTTCTTCTGGAGGTTCCAGGTTCAATTCCCAGGAGCCACATGGCAGCTCACAACTATCTCTGACTCCAAGATCTGACCCCCTCACACAGACATACATGCAGAAAAACACCTGTGCGCATAAACATGTAATATCCTCCTGTAGTGGAAGGCACAGAAAGGGAATATTTTTTGAGGCATAGTCAGACATATGATATTTGGGGAAGAGTCTAGACTCTTGACATTTAATGATGTTCAACTTGAGGATGTCCTTGAGGTAGGCTGAGCATCTCATTCAGCTCATATCGTAGTTTCTACACTCTTGTTATAGTCTGTGGTCAACTCAATAAGAAATCAGAAGAAGGCTTTCCCCTAGACCTTAAAAACTCTGACAACTGAGAAATTGAAAGAGGAGAGAGAGACTGTGGCCATCCTTGCAGTGAGCAGAGCAGTTATCAGACTTAGGGTCCTAGAGCAAGGAGTCACGTGGGAACCTAGCAGCCTGGTGAGGAGGCCTTTGTGGCAAATGCTCAGTCTTAGGCTCTGTGTGGCCATTGAATGTGCTGCTGGCTGCTACTCGTCCAAAGGATAAGTCATATGATACAGGCAGGAGGCTGAGTCGGTGAGCACATGCAGGCATGTAGGGAGCATGAGAACCACAGACAAGGATGTACTTCATGATCTTCATGAGGCAAATGGGAAAAGAGTGAATCAGGGGAGCCCTGTGTGCCATGCAACCTGTCATTGTAAGAATGGGGGGATGGTATATGTGAGAGGCACTAAGAAAGCGGCCAGAGAGTGTTTCCAGGAAGATGCCTGCAGGAGCCATGGGCCAGCTGGACTGAGACAGATTTAGGGAAGGTTCAAACCTAAGAGTGAGGAGGAAGTGACTTGTGGAAGGGTAACCTGTTCACCTGGAATGTATAGACAGGTCTTACCTGGAGTCTAGTTTCAGGCCAGAGAGCCTCATGCACCAAATACTTAGTGTGACATTTGAAGCGCAGAGGCATTGCCCTCACCATGAGTTCCATCCCCATCTGCTGCACAATGCCTGTCTGAAGCTTGTGGCCTCTCCTCACCGCAGCCTCACATTTTCACGTGACTGTACTCTGATTCTGAGTGGCCTCATGGAAACTCCTCTGAAATCCTTGATGTCTCTCTATCTTGCAGGAGGGAGCTCTCTTACTTTGGAGTGAAGGTGGCTATCATAGAACCTAGTTTCTTCCAGACTGCTATTTCAAGGAGTGACAGGCATTTGTCACATTCCCGGATACTGTGGGACCGGTCAAGCTCAGAAGCCAAAGAGATCTATGACGAGAAGTTTTTGTTATCCTGTGAGTGGGTTTTGGGGTCCAAAGCAAAAGAGTCTAGAATTCTGAGTCTCCTGGTGGTGTTGACAGCAGTCTCCCTAAGGTGTTTCTTCTTAAAATGAGCATGATTAGCCTCTGTTTCCTTGGTACAGGGTGGGCATCTCTTCACATAATGAGATCCTGGGTTCTAGAACATGAGGTGTTGTTTCATTTAAATCCCTTATTATCAGGACATGAAAGTGAAGCTGGAGTCACGAAACAGTGACTTTTGATGAGCTTGGACTTGTTTCCACTCTTGCAGAGACAAGAGAGTTCTCTGTACAGAGACCCAGGTGGAGCATGTGTGCGGTTCCTCCTTGAAGCTGGGCTGTTTCCTCCTAATGACCTCAGACCGGCTGGGCTTGGCAAGGGCTTCAGATGTGGGCGGCTTGGCCTCTAGTGAGGCTTTCCTTCATGTTGGTCTAGAGCAGGAGTGTCAGAGGTAATCACCTCCTGAATCCTTTCTCCTTTTGCATAGATCTGACAGGGCTAAAGTTATTGGACAAAATGTGCAACACGGACCTCTCCTTGGTGACGAACTGCATGGAGCATGCGCTGACTTCCCGTCATCCCCGGACTCGATACTCAGTTGGTTGGGATGCCAAGCTCTTCTACATCCCTGTGAGCTACTTGCCCACCTTTCTTGCAGATCGCATCTTATTCTGGACCTCCACGAAGCCTGAAAAAGCTCTGTGAAGCCTGCATCAGTTTACGTAGTTGGGAATTTAAGAATGCAGTGTGAGGGAGAGAATCCTCAGGAGAAGGCAGATGCTGGGTTTGGGACAAACTTGTCATTGGGAGGGAGATCCATAGGTGCCTGACTTGTCTTCCTTTGGTATGACCATGGAGAACATAGAGCCACAGGAAAACCTTCTATGTTTAAACAATGATTCCAATCTTGATAAAAATAAGAAAGTGATCTTCCATATATCAGGTCATCCATGTTACTTATTTTAATTTAAATTTTTTTATTTGTCTGTCTTTATGTGTGTCTATATTGCATATGTGTAGGAATACCCATGGAGTCCAGATTATTAATTTTCCTGAACATGGAGTTACAGGCTGTTGTGAATTACCTAACTGTGGAGTTTAACACAACTTAGGTCCTCTAGTCTACCACCTCCCCTATGGTTAAACCCTTTATTTATGATTTTAGTTAATTATCTATTTTGAGAGAGGTTCTTCCTATGCCGCACTGGTACATAAAAACATTCTGACTCTGCTTTCCTGCAGCAATCTGGCTTAGCTATGAAGCCCTGACTAGGATCAGTGAGGGAATAAAGAAAGGACAGACATACAGACACATGGACAGAAAAACTGGTATCCAGTGGCATGCAACATGTACTCTTAGTATGTATATTATAAACAGCTAAGGGAAAAGACTTTGTGATCTCTGTAGGAGGTCTGAAGACAGCTGATGTGGGATTCACCTCTGTAGGTATGTATTTCTGTTCATCTGTGTATTGCCACATGGCTGTGGCTTACCAGCTAAGGTTCCATCTGGCTCCTGCAAGGCTACATGGCTTCTCTCTGACTCCACCCTTTTTTCTCCCAGCATTCAGTTTAGTTTGACCTGTTCTGCGTGCTGACTGTGGGGAGTAAAAATATTCCTCTAAGTTTCTTTGTTTCCTGCTTGGCTTTCCTGGCTCCACCATACAGCACAGACTCAGCTGGCTACAGCAAGGGTCAAACTCAGCAGGCAACGAGGTATGTGTGTGGACTGTGACAATCTCAGTGTTAATCTAGGCAAATTTTGGGTGAAACACTGCATTTTCTTCACTCTTCCTACCAGTGATAGAAGCTGCATCTTTGTGACTACAGCTCTTCACTAATATGGGAAGGTAGGGCCTCACCTTGGCTCCCCCAAGGCCCAGAGTAGCTCCAAGGCAGCAGCTTGGATGCTGCCAGTATAGGGGTGGGAATGTGCTATTTACAAACTCTAAATATCTCTGCCTTTGTTTCTGCTCCACTTTAGCTCTTATAGCTATCAAAATACATCCAAGCAACTGTACCGATAGCTGAATATTATTTCCTTGTCTCATATCTACAACTATATACAGTTTTGCTCTCTATTTTTTCTTCTTCACTTCTCTCTTTTTTTAATATCTCCTTATTTCTGAGAGCTCATTACTCACCTCTTCACCTGTGGGGCAATGTTTTCCTCTGGGGTTCCTCATGGGCCCCCCGTACACCTGGTACTCTTCTGTGTTTTTTGGGGTTCCTCAGTCAGCTCCTCATTGTGGCGCTATATGTTGGGGATCAGCCATAAAAGTGGACCTTTTTGCCATAATACTGCTGTAAGAGTAAGTATTGTAGATAATGTAATGCTTGCCAAGGCTGATCAAAATTAATATAATGGACTTGCTGTCTCTTTATGGCATTCTCTAACAGTGTGAGTGCCTCTTTGGCTGCTTCTGTAAGCTGTCTAGTGGAATTTGGATCACTGTTCCCTTTAAGAATTTTACTTAGTAGATCAAGGCCTCCCGTAGGATATTTTAAATAAGATCTCAGTTATTGGATGTTTTCCAACAACTTTTAAAAATCATTTAGAGTCTTTAAACTATCATTTTTAATTTTTAGTTTTGAGGCCTAATTTTTTCTTTAAAATTTAACATATCACCTAAATTCTGGAAAGGCGTGTCTCTTGTATTTTCTGTGGAGCAACGATTAACCCTGTATGCTCTGTTGTAGTAGTCCATATTTCTCAAGTAAAACACCTTCATCTTTATGGGCAAGTAAGATATCACTCATATACTGGACAATATAAACCTGTGGAAATAGATCTCTAGCATTTTGTATAGCCTGAGCTACAAATTTCTGGCACAAGGTAGCACTGTTTGCCATACCCTGAGGTAAGACACTCCACTGATATCTTTTCATTGGCTCTTTGAAATTAACTTAGGTTATACTAAATACAAATCTTTGACAATCTTGTGGTGCGAAAAAGATGGCATAAAAACAATCTTTTGAATCTAAAATAATCTTATGGGTGTCTTTTGGTATAGTTATAGGAGAAGGCAACCCAGGTTGTGATGCTCACATCAGCTACATGGTTCCATTAGCCTCTCTTAGGTCCTGAATTAATCTCTACTTTTCAGACTTCTTTTTAATTACAAAAATAGGAGAATTATGGGAGTGGGGATTGGATGGTATAATGTGACATTTTCCCAGCTATTCTGGCACTAGCTGTTGGGAAGCTTGTAAGTTTTCTTCTATTAGAGGCCACTGATTTTACCCATATAGGCTTGCTACTTTTCCAGACAATTGGGTAACCTGCATGGAGTGCAGGTTTCTCAGTGACCTCTCCTAAAAACATCCTAATGCTACTTTGGGAGACCTTTCACTAGGAATGATAGGATTGCTTCTTCTCTTATTTTCCTTGTCTAGACCCTGATTGGGTAATAATCCTTGCTGAAACATTTGATTAGCAATAACTGTTGGAGGGATATGTCAGCCCCATAAATTTACCGGTAAATGAGGAACAATGTATGACTGAAAAGTTCCTTCATGACCTTTTCCATCCTTTCATAAAGCTCATTCTTACTTTGTTCAGGATTTTGAGTCTGACCAATCCCTTGTAGCTTTGGTACAGTCTCCATTTTTCACAATTTTGAAGGCCATTTACTGACAGGTATAACAGAAATATCCACAGCAGTATCCAGAAGAGCAGAAAAACTGGTAGTCCCCTCCTGACAGGCAAGCTTTGGCTTCTAGTCTCCTGGGGGCAGAGCTTGAGTTATGTCACTTTCTGTGAGGTCACGCAGAATCAGAGTACAGTCACATGACAATGTGAGGCTGCGGTGAGGAGAGGCCACAGCTCAGACAGGCGTTGTGCAGCAATGGGGGTGGAACTCATGGTGAGGGCAATGCCTCTGCGCTTTAAATATCACACTAAGTATTTGGTGCATGTAGCTCTCTAGCCTGAAACTAGACTCCAGGTAAGACCTGTCTATACATTCCAGGTGCAAAGGGTTACCCTTGCGCAAGTCACCTCCTCCTCACTCTTAGGTTTGAACCTTCCCAAATATGTCTTAGTCCAGCTGGCCCATAGCTCCTGCAGGCATCTTCCTGGAAACACTCTCTGGCTGCTTTCTTAGTTCCTCTCACATTTACCATCCCCCCATTCTCTACAACTGACAGGCTGCATGGCACACAGGGCTCCCCTGATTCACTCTTTTCCCATTTGCCTCATGAAGATCATGAAGTACATCCTTGTCTTTGGTTCTCATGCTCCCTACATGCGTGCATGTGCTCACCGACTCAGCCTCCTGCCTGTATCATATGACGTATCCTTTGGTTGAGTAGCAGCCAGCAGCACATTCAATGGCCACACAGAGCCTAAGACTGAGCATTTGCCACAAAGGCCTCCTCACCAGGCTGCTAGGTTCCCACGTGACTCCTTGCTCTAGGACCCTAAGTCTGATAACTGCTCTGCTCACTGCAAGGATGGCCACAGTCTCTCTCTCCTCTTTCAATTTCTCAGTTGTCAGAGCTTTTAAGGTCTGGGAGAAAGTCTTCTTGTGATTCTATAATGGGTTTATCACAGACAAAAACAAGAGTCTAGAAACTACGATATGAGTTGAATGAGATGCTCATCCCATCTCAATGACATCCTCACGTTGACCACAACTAAAGGTCAAGAGTCTAGACTCTTCCCCAAATATCATGTGAACTGTCTTGTGGGTCCTGGAATTAAACCTGGATCCTCTAGAAGAGCAGCCAGTGCTCATAGCTGCTGAGTCATGTCTCCAGCATCAAGCAGGATATGATTAACTGAACTTGGCAGGATGCTGGCATACAATTTTCATCTTGACAGGTTCTTTTAATTCCAATCCTCAGGAGATAGGTCTGTATGTGTTTGAGGCCAGCCAGGCCAGTCACAGTTACATAAACCGTGTTAGAAAGAAGGAAAGAAGGAAAGAAGGAAAGAAAGAAAGAAAGAAAGAAAGAAAGAAAGAAAGAAAGAAAGAAAGGAGGGAGGGAGGGAGGGAGGGAGGGAGGGAGGGAGGAAAGAAAGAAAGAAAGAAAGAGAGAAGAAAGAAAGAAAGAAAGAAAGAAAGAAAGAAAGAAAGAAAGAAAGAAAAAGTCTTGTCTCAGTCCTGCCCTTCCAGTAACACATGGAAATGTGTTCCTGGAGAATGATCACCTCCCTCCTACAAGGAGACAGTTATCGAACCTGAAAACCTGAGTGTGCCCTCTTCATGATGACCTTCTAATGGTCTTGATTAAATAAAACCCTATTCCACTGATTCTCTCAGATACTCACATCCCTATCATTACCTGAGGGAGTCTGAAAAGGCTTCTACACCATACTTGGAGATGCAGTAACCACCACCAAATATAGATATTCGACCCAAACCATGGAAACGTTGACCACTTGGCCTTTTACCTTCCACACTAAGGGCAGCATGCTCAGAGTCACCTCGATCATGCACAACAGGTTCACATCCAGTATCTCTGCAAAATCCTCTTTGTTCATTCATTCATTGAGACCCGAGAGGATGGAGATGCCAGCATTGTTGACCAGGCCCCAGAGTCCTGGGGACAGTGGGAAGAGAGAGAGTCACACAGCACAGGTATAGTTATGGATGAAATGCACACTCCACAAGATAAGACAGCTTAGACATGTGTGCACTGGAGACTAGGACACAGTGAAGAGCAGAATGGAGTTGACAGAGGTTTCTGTCCCACCAGGTCCCACAGCCATTCAGTCCCAAAGAAAACACACAAGTGCCACATTAATTAAAACTGGTTAGCATATTAGTGCAGCTTCTTACTAACTCTTATAATTTATATTAGTCCATAATTCTTGTCTGTGTCAGCCACACAGCTTGGTTTTTGCTATCAGTGAGGCATTCTCATCTTGTTTCCTTTGCCTCTGGGTGATGGCTGCAGAGTGGCCTTTCCTCTTCCCAGAATTCTCCTGTTCTCGTTGCCCTGCCTCCATTTCCTGCCTGGTTGCCCTACCTATACTTCCTGCCAGGCTACTGGCCAATCAGCGTTTTGTTAAAAATAAGGCAAATGACAGGATAAAAGACAACTATCCCTAAGCAGCATGGTTTTATCAGGGCTGGGGAACCCATCCCTGAGACTCCAGGCTCCTTTAACCCTTCATGGCCCCGTGTGCTGAAATGGGAAGCAATAGCAGTCACTTCTCAGCTGATCTTCAGAACAGATGTTGAACACATGCTGTGCCTCTGCTAACCTGGAGAACAAGATGCTCTGCTTGTGTTTTACAGGTAGATTTCATGTTTGCACATACTTTACGCTTACAGCCGTGTTTTCAGATCTCTCTGAGCAGTTTACACTCTGAGGCCTCTGTCTTTCATGGCAAACAAAAGTAGGAGAAAGGGTCGTGGGGGACAGCTCAGTCTGCATAGCACTTGCCTCCTATGCATGAAGACCTAAATTTGAGCACCACATCCCACATGAAAAGGCCAGAAAGGGGCTTGTGTGTAATCCTGGAACTAGGGAGGCCTAGACAGGAGCCTACTAGCCCAATAGTCTAGACAAATCTGTGAAACCCAGGCAGGAGATCCTTTTTTATAAAAACCAGGCAAACGAAACCCACAGGAATAAACGAAGAGGGTAGGCAATGACCACTCCCTGGGTGTCTTCTGGCCGATATGCCTTAGCACATTCAGCATCAATATTGAGCAACTTCCCCGAGGAGCTTACAAAACACAAGGCCAACCTGAGGGAGCAGCAAGGCTACAGCACAGCTTCCCACTCTGCCCCAGAGAACAGAACCCTCTCATCCAGCTCATCCTTGGGACGCTGTCGCTGTTCTCTTTTAGTCACTGTTGCAGAATCCAGGCAGCCACCCCGTCAGTGCTGCACACCTCACCATCACGCTCACTGTCAGCCACCGTGCCTGTCACCTGCAGGCTACTTGGTTCATGGCTATTGTCGTGCTTATTGGCCCCGAAAGTCATGTGCCACCTCATTACAAATCCATACCTTAGCCAGCTGGAAATGCAAACTGTTTAACTGAGATATTTTATTGCTAGGATCCCATCACAAGCTCAGAAAACTGACGACCAGGCCAGTGCTCATGATCATAACTGTAGGGAACAAGATGTGGGTGGTGGGACAGACCTGCAATCCTGGTATAGGAGGGTCTGAAGCAGAAAGTTCGTGAGTTCAAGGCCAATCAGTATTCATTTCCTATCCTACAAACAAAAGCTAAAACAAACACAAATGTACCAAACAATCCCAGCATCTTACCCCAAGATATGCTTACATTAGTAGGGCTTTCTTGATGGTCAGATTTTTTCAATTCATTAAGTATTACCATGCAAGCCAGGCTGTGGGGAAGCACGCCTTTAATCTCAGCAGTTGGGAGGCACAAGAAGATTGATCTCTGAGTTGGAGGCCAGCTTGGTCTACAGAGTTCCAGAACATTCAAGAAACAGAGAAACGATGTTTCAAAAGTAAAATCATTTAAGAAATGTCGAGGTAAATATTGCTCACCTTTCTTAAGTGAAAATAATGCATTTACTTTAATGCACACAGGTGAAAACGTTACCAATTTTTATGCACTGGGTGCTAAATTATAGGTTAAATTTTGCTGTTTAACATGTTCTAGTAATTTGAACAATCAACATGTTTTCAACTCTTCTTAGATTTCTTTTAACCAAGGGTCTTCTTTGTGCCATTACAATTAACACTGTCAGCTGGATTAAAGAAGAATAACCTCTATCTTACTTTCCCAAATCAGTCCTTAAGCTTGTCATGGCTGCTCTACACAGGAGCAGTCTTGTCTCCCTCCACAGAGGATTGCAGATGACAATGACGGTGCTGGCCCACAAGATCTACCCAGGTGTAGCCCCAGACACCCTGTACAAATAGCAAAGGGAAAGTCCCATCCTCTGCTCCACTAAGGGACCCTGCTCTAAGAATCCAGCAGTCTAGATTGTCTACATAGAGATGGGAACAGAGCACAGACAGGAAGGTGAGAAGTTAAATCCTCCAAAGGGCATGTTCTTACCAAGACCAGAAAGACTGAGAGACAACAGATAGGGGCTGGAGATTAAGTGATCAGGTGATGTTCAGGGGAGATCAGGAGACTGCTGGTATTTCAAGTGCCCCAACCCACATAAGGCTTCTTGCCACAGAGTATAACCGGAAGACCCATTCAAACACGGAGTCAAACCAGCAGACACAGATAGAGATCTCAATGGTACCTCTGTTCCCAACACGCTCCTTCACCCACTGAGTGGCTGCCAAAATACTCTCTGTCTTGGTGACGTCAATGATCACTGTCTCCAGCCTGTCTGATGTCTTGTTCCTCAGCTCCTCTGCTCCCTTCTCCGTCAGACATGCAGCCAGCACCCTCATGCCTCTCCTGTCCAGCTGTCTGGACAGCAGATTCCCAAAGCCTGAGTCACAGCCTGTGATGAAGACATGCTTGTCTTGGAGATGGCTCACCACCTGCCTCTCCCTGATGAAGCACAGGAGGGTCCACAGGCCCACTAGAGCCACATGGCTTTCAAAGGACAGGCACAGACAGTCTGGGACAGAGTCAGCCTGGCCTCTATTCACAGAGGACAAAGTAGGCCCACAGGACTCAGGAGACACAGAGGAAGGCAGGCTTCTAGCAGGAAGTCCACACTTGCTTCTCTGTCCACTGCCTATCTGGGTATTTATTCATGCCCCACTTCTCTGCTCTCTCACCTGTTTGGTCTTA
Source organism: Chionomys nivalis (assembly GCF_950005125.1). Classification (NCBI taxonomy): domain Eukaryota; kingdom Metazoa; phylum Chordata; class Mammalia; order Rodentia; family Cricetidae; genus Chionomys; species Chionomys nivalis. The sequence goes on along the minus strand of NC_080110.1, from coordinate 29,125,643 downwards.
TGATATATAATGGCCTTTGACATTTCTTTACTTACTGCCAAAGAAAACATCACTGTCTGTTCAGTAACACACCTCCACTTTCTTATGATCTTTGCTCCTTATTCTTATATGGGAATACATGCACGTTTCCTTACACATACCTACTACAGTCAAGTCCCTGCCTCACCTGTGTTTCAGCATCTTGCACTCTACCTAAACAAATGCAGGATTTGTGAACATATTTCGGTGCTGGGAATCAAGACACAATTTACAAGAAAATCCTGCTCTGAATTAAGGTCTCCTCCTCAGGCTCCTCAGCCAGAATCTCTCCTCAAAAAATACAGCTGCTCTTCTGGTTTCTAGAGATTTAGGAGAGGCTAAAGTGAAGTAGGGGTAAGCTGGTGATTTTTTGGTACAGCAGCTGCCTGGGAACAAGGAGGGATCAAATATGAATAGGAAGACTGACCCACAGAGGTACAGGCCCCACCTGCACCGACAAGAAGGAACCGATGGGCAGAGGGCAGTGTAAGAACACATTCAACAACATAAAGACCAATATGGCAGCACCAGAAACTATTGTTTCTACACCAACAAGACGTGAACATCCCAGCACAGCTGAAGCAGGAGTAAGAAACCTCAAAAATAATTTTATGAATATGATGGATGCCGTAAAAAGGAAAAGAAAAATTCCATTAAAAAATGGAGGAAAGACAAAAAAAAAAAAAACTGGGAAAAAGTCCCATAAAGAAATCCAAGAAAACCAAGAAAAAACAATCAAACAAGTGAAGGAAACAGTCCAAGACTTAAAAATTGAAATAGAGTAATTAGAAAACACAAACTGAAGGAATTCTGGAAATGGAAAATCTGGGTAAAGAAACAGGAACTACAGATGCAAGCATAACCAGCAGATCACAAGAGATGGAAGAGAGAATCTCAGGCATTGAAGATACAATAGAAGAAATAGAGTCATCGATCAAAGAAAATGGTAAACCCAGATAATTCTTAGCCTAAACATCAAAATATCTGGGAAAGGTTCAAACCTACCAATAGGAGTGGAAGAAGAAAGAGAAGTACAGACCAAAAGCACAGAAAATATATTTAACAAAGTGATAGAAGAAAACTTCCCCAAGCTAAAGAAGGATATGACTATGAACATACAAGAAGCTTACAGAACTCTAAATAGACTGGATCAAAAAAGAAAGTCCCATCCCCATATATTAAAGAAAACACTAAACATACAGAATAAAGAAAGAATACTGAGAGCTGCAAAGGAAAAAGGCCAAGTAATATAGAAAGGCAGTCCTATCAGAATTACACCTGACTTCTCAATTGCAACTGAAAGCCAGAAGATCCTGGGCACATGTGCTACAGACACTAAGAGACCATAGATGTCAGCCTAGATTACTATATCCAACAAAGATTTCAGTAATCATAGATGGAGAAAACAAGGTATTCCATGACAAAATCAGATTGAAATGATATCCACAAAATCTGCCCTATAGGAAGTACTAGAAGGGAAACTAAAACCCAAGGAAGTTTGCTGCACCCACAAACACACAGAAAACAGGTACTCTAACACCTCACACCAGCAAAATCCAAAGAAGAGAAACACACAAACACTACCACCACTAACAGCAAAACCAAATGTAACAGGAATTAACAATCATTGGTCATTAATATCTCTTAATATCAATGGCTTCTATTCAACTTGTTAAAGACACAGGTTAGCCTGGTGTTGGGGGCACATGCCTTTAATCCAAGCATTCAGGAGGCAAAGGAAGGTAGAACTCTGAGTTCAATGTAAGCCTGGTCTATGAGAGCTAGTTGTAAGACAGATTCCAAAGCTACAGAGAAGCACTGTCTTGAAAAACAAAATAAAACAAAGACACAGGCTAACAGAATGGATACAAAACCATCCTTCTGCTACATACAAGAAACACACCTCAAACCCAAAAACAGACATTAGCTCAGAGTAAAGGGTTGGGAAAAGTTTATCCAAATGGACCTAAGTGGTGTAGCAATCCTAATATCTGACAAAATAGACTTCAAACTCAAATTAATCAGAAGAAATGGAGAAGGACATTTCATATTTATCACAGGGAAAGTCCATCATGAAGAAGTCTCAAGTCTAACCATCTATGACCCAAATACAAGGGCAAACACATCTGTAATAAAAAACATCACAAAGCTTAAATCATATATCAAACCCCACACACTAGTAGAAGAAGACTTCAGCACCCCAATCTCACCAAGGAACAGGTCTGCCAGACAGAAACCTAACATAGAAATAAGGGATTTAACAGATGTTATGACTAAAACAGACTTAACAGACATCTACAGAACATTCCATCCCAACACAAAATAATATACCTTATCTCAGCACTGCATGGAACCTTCTCTAAAATTGACCACATACTCAATAACAAAGAAAACCTCAACAGATTTTTTTAAAAATGAAATAAGCTCCTGTATCTTATCAGATCACCATGGCTTAAGGTTAGAATTCAAAAACAAAACTAATTGCAGAAATCCTACAAACTCATGGAAATGTAAAAGTTCTCAACTGAATCATCACTGGATCAAGGAAGAAAGAAAGAAAGAGAGAGAGAGAGAGAGAGAGAGAGAGAGAAAGAAAGAAAGAGAGAGAAAGAAAGAAAGAAATTAAAGACTTCCTAGAATTCAGAGTAAATGAAGGCACAACATATCCAAACCTATAGGACACTATGAAAGCAGTGCTAAGAGGCAAGTTCATAGCTCTAAGTGCCTACATAAAGAACGTGGAGAAATCTCACACTAGCGACTTAACAGTACCCTTGAAAGATCTAGAACAAAAAGAAGCAGACTCAACCAGGAGGAGTAGTCAACAGGAAATAATCAAATTGAAGCTAAAATCAATATAATAGAAACAAAGAGAACAATACAAAGAATTAATGAAACAAAAAGTTTGGTTCTTCAAGAAAATCAACAAGACAGACAAACCCTTATCCAAACTATCCAAAAACCAGAGAGAGAATATCCAAATTAACAAATTCAGAAATGAAAAGGAGGATTTAACAGCAGACATGGAGGAAATCCAGAGAATCACCAGTTCATACCTTGAAAACTTGTTCTCCACAAAATTGGAAAATGTAAAAGAAAAGGACAACTTTCTTCATAGGGACCACATACCAAAACTAAATCAAGATCCGGTAGACAATTTAAATACACCTATAACCCTTTAGGAAATAGAAACAGTCATCAAAAGTCTCCCAACCAAAAGTAAAGCCCAAGGCCAGATGGTTTCAGTGCAGAATTTGACCAGAATTTCAAAGAAGAGTTAATATCAATACTCCTCAAACTGTTCCACTCACTAAAAACAGAAGAAACATTGTCAAACTCTTTATACAAGACTACAGTCACCCTGATACCAAATCATACAAAGACACATCTGAAAAAGAGAATTACAGACCAAATTCCTTCATGAGTATTTTATTGAACAAAGCATTCAATAAAAACTGGTAAGCAGAATCCAAGAACACAACAACAACAACAACAAAATAAATCCTAGCCTGCATCCCAGAGATGCAGGGATGTTCAACATACAAAAATCTGTCAATATAATCCACCATATAATTAACTGAAGGAAAAAAATGCATTATCATCTCATCAGATGCTGAAAAAGCATTTGAAAAAATCCAGCACCTTCATGATAAAGGTCTTGGAGAGATCAGGGATACCTAAACATGATAAAGGTAATATACAGCAAGCCAACAGCCAACATCAAATTAAATAGAGAGAAACTCAAAGTGATCCCACTAAAATCAGCCAGAAGACAAGGTTGTCCACTCTCTCCATATCTCCATATCAGTATTGTACTCAAAGTTCTAGTTAGAGCAGTAAGTCAGCAAAAGGAGATCAAGGGGAGACAAATTAGAAGAAAATGAGTTAAACTTTCACTATTTGCTGATGATGTGATACTTTACATAAGAGACCCCAAGAATCCTTCCAGGGAGTTCCTAAAGCTGATAACACCTTCAGTAAAATGGCAGGATACAAGATTAAATAAAAAACAAACCAATAAAGAAATACAGCAGTAACCCTCCTATATATAAATGACAAGTGGGCTGAGAATGAAATCAGAGAAATGAGCGGGAGAGATGGCTCAGAGGTTAAGAGCACTGACTATTCTACCAGAGGACACGAGTTCAGTTCCCAGCACCTATATGGCAGCTCACAACTGTCAGTAACTCCAGTTCCAGGGGATCTGAAACCCTCACACGGTCATTCACGTGGCAAAATCACCAATGCACATAAAATAAAAATAAGAAATATTTTTTAAAAAAGCAGGCCGGCAGTGGCACAAGCCTTTAATCCCAGCACTTGGGAGGCAGAGGCAGGTGGATCTCTGTGAATTCAAGAAGAGCCTGGTCTACAAGAGCTAGTTCCAGCACAGGCTCCAAAGCTACAGAGAAACCCTGTCTCGAAAAACCAAAAAAGAAAAAAAGAAAAAAAAAAAAAGAAAAGAAAAGAAATCAGAGAAACATCACCCTTCCTAAAAGCCACAAATAACATAAAATACCTTGGGGTAACTCTAATCAAACAAGTAAAAGGCCTGTATGACAAGAACTTTAAGTCTTTGAAGAAAGAAATTGAAGGAGATATCAGAGGATGGAAAGATCTCGCATGCTCTTGGGTAGGTGGAATCAACGTAATAAAAATGACCATCTTAACAAAAGCAATCTACAGATTCAATGCAATCCCATCAAAATTCCAACACAATTCTTCACAAACCCCGAAAGAAAAATATTCGGCTTCATATGGAAAAATAAAAAGTCCAGGATAGCCAAACAATCCTGTACAATAAAGGAGCTTCCAGACGCATCACCATCCTTGACTTAAAGCTCTACCATAGAGCTACAGTAATAAAACAGCTTCATAGTAGCATAAAAAAGACAATGGATCAATGGAATCCCCTGATATTAATCCATACACCTATAAACACCTGGTTTTTGACAAAGAAGCCAAAATTGTACAATGGAAAAAAGAAAGCATCTTCAACAAATGGTGCTGGCATAACTGGATGTTGACATTTAGAATAATAAAAATAGATCCATATCTATTCCCATGCATAAAACTCAAGTCCAAATGTGTCAACGATCTCAACATAAATTCAGTTACATTGAACCTGATAGAAGAGAAAGTGGGAAGTAGCCTTGAACGCATGGGCACAAGAGACCACTTCCTAAATATAACCCCAGCAGCACAGACACTGAAAGCAACAATAAATGGTACCTCCTGAAACTGACAAAAGGACAATCTACAGAATGAAAAAAGAAATTTACCAACCCCAGAGGGCTGTCTCCAAAATATATAAAAAACTCAGGAAACTAAGCACCTAAATACAAGATAACCCAATTAAAAAGTGGGGTAGAGTTCTAAACAGAGAGTTCTAAACAGAAGAAACTCAAATGTCTGAAAGACATTTAAAGAATTGTTCAACATCCTTAGCTATCGGGGAAATGTAAAATAAAACAACTCTGAGATACCTCTTACACCTATCAGAATGGCTAAGATAAAAAACTCTGATGACAGCTTATGTTAGAGAGGACGTGGAGTAAGGGGAACACTCCTCCATTGCTGATGGGAGTGAAAACTTGTACAGTCACTTTGGAAATCAGTATGGCAATTTCTCAGAAAATCTGGAATCAGTCTACCTCAAGACTAAGCATTATCACTCTTGGGCACATACCCAAAGGATGCACAATCGTATCACAAGGACATTTGCTCAGTTAAGTTAATAGTAGCATTATTTACAATAGTCAGAACCTGGAAACAACCTAGATGTCCCTCAACCGAAGAATGGATAAAGAAAAGGTGGTACATTTGCACAATAGGGTACTGCTCAGTGCTAAAAAATAATAACATTTAAAATTTGCAGACAAATGGTTGGAAGCTAAAAGACCATGCTAAGTGAAGTAACCCAGACCCAGAAAGACCAACACGGTGTATACAAACTCCTAAGTGGATCTTAGACTTAAAGCAAAGGAGAACCGGGTACAATCCACAAGCCCGGGGAGTTAGGTAAAAAAGAGGACCCCAAGAGTGACACACATGGAGGGCCCTAATGGGAGCCCTAAGTCTCTGGATTGACAGCTGGGAAACCTGTATGGAACCAAACTAGGCCTATGAATGTGCCCGACAGCTATGTGCTTGATCTGTTGTGGGGTCCCTTGGCGGTGGGACCAGGACCTATTCCAAGTGCATGAACTGGCTTTTTGGACCCTATTCCCTATGGTGGGATACCTTGCTCAGCCTTGATAGAGGGGCGAGGGGCTTGGTCCTACCTCAACTTAGTATGCCAGACTTTCTTTTCTTTTCTTTTGGATTATTTCTTTTTTTTTTTTTTTTTACTTAAAAATTTCCACCTCCTCCTCCCCTCCCATTTCCCTCCCCCTCCTCCTATACCCCTCCTCCTCCCTCTCCAGTTCTAAGAGCAGTCAGGGTTCCCTGTCCTGTGGGAAGTCCAAGGTCCTCCCCCCTCCATTCAGGTCTAGGAAGGTGGGCATCTAAACAGACTAGTCTCCCACAAAGCCAGTACATGCAGTAGGATCAAAACCCAGTGCCATTGTCCTTGGCTTCTCAGTCAGCCCTCCTTGTCAGCCACGTTCAGAGAGTCCAGTTTGATCACATGCTCCATCAGTCCCAGTCCAGCTTGCTTTGGTGAGCTCCCATTATTCAGCCCCACCGTCTCAGTGGGTGGTATGCCAGACTTTCTTGACTCCCCAAGGAAGGCCTCACCCCTTCTGAGGAGTGGGTAGATGGTGTGAAAAGGGAGGAAGTGGAGGGGCGGAAGGAGAGGAGGGAGGGGAAACTAGGGTTGGTATGTAAAATAAAAGAAAAATTTTTAAATAAAAAAAGATGCTCTTCTCCGGGTTCCATAGATTCAGTCAGACAAGAGCTCAGCCATCTTGAGTTGTAACCTCCATGACTGTTACTGACCGACCTGAGCCAGGACTTCTTGCTTAATTTCCCAGCAAGCCTTACTCAGAACCTCTAGAGTTTGTGTGGAGCTGTGCCTCTGGTTCCTGGCTCTAGAGATGTGCTCAACTAACTCTGTGATTCCAGCTCAAACTAAACCAGGCACCTTCCACCAGAGATCAAGCCATGTTTCCAGTATCTGTTTCTTCCACCACTCTGGCCTGACCTGTAAGGACTCAAATTGGTCCTTTTGCTCTCAAGGACCCGATTCCATCTGCAAGTCCTCCAACACAATGTGGGCAATTTTGATTTTCCCCCTGTTTCTTTAATGGAATTTTTCATTTCTTCTTCAAGGGCTTCTATCATCCTCATAAAATTATTTTTGAGGTTGCTTTCTCCTGCTTCATCTGTGTTGGGATGTTCACGTCTTGCTGGTGTAGAAACACTAGTTTCTGGTGCTGCCATATTGCTCTTTATGTTGTTGAATTTGTTCTTACATTGCCGTCTGCTCATCTCTTCCTTCCTGTTGGTGCAGGTGTAGCCTGTAACTCCGTGGGTAAACCTTCCTATTTATTTGATCCCTCCTTGTTCCCAGGCAGCTGCTGTACCAGGAAGTCTCCAGCTTTCCCTGGCCTCACTTTAGCCTCTCCTAAATCTCTAGAAACCAGAAAAACGGCTTTGTTTTCTGAAGAGATTCTGGCTGAGGATCCCGAGCAGGAGACCTGAACTCAGGGCAGGATTTCCTTGTAAATGTGTCCTGAGTCCCAGCACCTAAGTATGTTCACAAATCCTGCATTTGTGGAGGTGGAGTGCAAGATGCTGAGACACAGGTGAGGCAGGGATTGACTGTAGTGGACATGTGTAAGGAAACGTGCATGTATTCCCATATGAGTAAAAGGAGTAAAGATCATAAGAGAATGGAGCTGTGTTACTGGACAGTGATTTTTTTTTCCCATTGGCAATAAGTAAAGGAATACCAAAGGCCATTATATATTATGAGACCAAACAGGTGAGAAAGCAGAGAAGTGGGGCATGAATAAATACCCAGATAGGTAGTGGATAGAGAACCAAGTGTGGACTTTCTGCTAGAAGCCTGCATTACTCTGTATCTCCTGAGTCCTGTTTGCATATTTTATCCTCTGTGAATAGAGGCCAGGATCACTCTGCCCCAGACTGTCGGTGCCTGTCCTTTGAAAGACATGTGGCTCTACCTGGTGACCCCTGTGGGCCTTTATTACCTTCTCCGATGGTACCGTGAGAGGCAGGTGGTGAGCAATCTCCAAGACAAGCATGTCTTCATCACGGGCTGTGACTCGGGCTTTGGGAACCTGTTGGCCAGACAGCTGGACAGGAGAGGCATGAAGGTGCTGGCTGCATGTCTGACGGAGAAGGGAGCCGAGGAGTTGAGAAAGAAGACATCAGACAGGCTGGAGGCAGTGATCCTTGATGTCACCAAGAGTATTGTGGCAGCCACTCAATGGGTGAAGGAGCGTGTTGGGAACAGAGGTACCATTGAGATCCCTGTCTGTGTCTGCTGGTTTGACTCATGTGTGAAGGGGCCTCCCGGTTACACTCCTTGGAAGAAGCTTTATGTGGGTTGGGGCACTTGAAGTACCAGAGCCTCCTCCTCTCCCCTGAACACCACCTGAGCACTTTCTCTTTCTCTCCAGCCCCTACCTGCTATTTCTCAGTCTCTCTGGTCTTGGTAAGAAGGTGCCCTTTGGAGGATTCGCCTTCTCACCTTCCTGTCTGTGTTCTGTCCCCTTCTCTATGTAGACAATCTAGACTGCTGGATGCTTAGAGCAGGGTCCCTTTCTGGAGCAGAGGATGGGACTTGTCCCTGGGCTATGTGTGCAGGGTATCTGTGGCCACACTTGGGAAGATGTTCTGGCTCAGCACTGTACTTGCTCTTACGTGTCACCTGCCATCCTCTGTGGAGGGAGACAAGACTGCTCCTGTGTAGAGTAGCCATGACAAGATAAAGGACTGACATGGATAAGTAAGATAGAAGCTATTCTTCTTTCTTCCAGGTGACGGTGTTAATTGTGATGGCCCCCAAAGACCCTTGGTTAAAAGAAGTTTAAGAATAAGTGGAAAACATGGTGATTTATCAAATTACTAGAACATGCTAAACAACAAAATTTAACCTATAATTTAGCACCCAGTGCATAAAAACTAGTAATGTTTTCACCTGTGTGCATTAAAGTAAATGCATTATTTTCATTTAAGAAAGGTGAGCAATTTTTAACTCGACATTTCTTTGATGATTTTACTTTTGAAACATCGTTTCTCTGTTTCTTGATTGTTCTAGAACTCTGTAGACCAAGCTGGCCTCCAAATCAGAGACCAGTCCTCTTGTGTCTCCAAATTGCTGGGATTAAAGGCGTGTGCACCCATAGCCTGACTTGCATGGTAATACTTAATGAATTGAAAAAAATCCCCCATCAATAAACCCAACTAATGTAACCATATCTTGGGGTTAGATGCTGGGATTGTTTGTACATTTGTGTTTGTTTTACCTTGAGTTTTTAGGATAGGAAATGGATACTGATTGGCCTTGAACTCACAACATTTCTGCTTCAGACCCTCCTGTACCAGGATTGCAGGTCTGTGCCACCACCCACATCTTGTTCCCTACAGTTATGATAATGAGCACTGGCCTGGTAGTCATTTTTCTGAGCTTGTAGTGGGATCCTAGCAATAAAATATCTCAGTTAAACAGTTTGCGTTTCCAGGAGGATAAGATATGGGATAGGAGTGAGGTGGCACGTGACTTTTGGGAACAATTCTCAAAACCAATAAGCACCACATTAGCCTTAAAACAAGTAGTCTGCAGGTTGAGAAAGCTAGTCTCAAAAAGCCAAAAAGTTAAAGCAAAAATAAAATGAACAGAATTGAATATAAAGCCACGAGAAGAAGGAAAACACACAGAGAATCTGGATACTGTGTTATTATACTCTCTTTGAATTGTTTGAATGCTGAGGAAGGGGCAACAGCTGCTAAAAGACATTTGATATTAAATGTTGCTGGATTAATCCAACATACATATTTTGAAAATATGACTTTACAATTTAATTCAAAGGATAGGTTACTTTGGAGCAGAGATTTATTTTTTGTTTCCACAGGAAAAGGGAAGCTGTGGATTTATTCTTGATTAAGAAAAATGAGGTTTGATCAAGGAAGACCCCCTGAGTAAGCTCTGATAGGAGCAGATGGCCCAGATGTCTGAATTCTACATCCAGAACAGCCTCAAGACTGCTCGCTGAGATGATCAAGCCCCACAGAATATTCCAGCCAGGACTTAATTATAATTCTAAGTTTTCTTTAGGACCCCCTAAGTTTATCAGCGCTCCCATCAACAGGAAGTAGCTTGAAAAACTATGCACACATTCCCCAAAAAATGGATTATGAATTTTATCTTGTTTATAGAGTGTTGGTTACAAGATGTTATGGATAATGGTCTGGACAAAAAGCTAAACAAACGATATTAGATTCAGAGGTCTTGTTTAATATAAGGGGGAGGAAGTGCTGTGGGACAATGTTCTTGTATCCTGTCACGTATCTTATTTTAATAAAATGCTGACTGGCCAGTGTAGTCAGGCAGGAAGTATAGGCGGGGTGACCAGGCAGGATGTGGAGGTGGCGAGATGAGAAGAGGAGAATTATGGGAAGAGGAAAGGTCACACTGAAGCCATCACCCAGATGTAGAGGAAGCAAGATGAGAATATCTCGCTGATAAAAGGTGCTAAGCTGTGTGGCTAACACATACAAGAATTATGGGCTAATGTAAGTTATATGAGTTAATAAGAAGCCTGCATTAATAGGCTAACCGAATTATAATTAATGTGGGCCTTTGTGTGTTTTCTTTGTGACTAAATGTCTGTGGGGCCTGGTGGGACAGAAACCTCTGTCAACTCCATGCTGCTCTTCACTGTGTCCTAGTCTCCAGTGCACACATGTCTAAGCTGTCTTATCTTGTGGAGTGTGCATTTCATCCATAACTACACCTGACTGTATGACTCTCTCTCTTCCCAATGTCCCCAGGACTCTGGGGCCTGGTCAACAATGCTGGCATCTCCCTCCCCTCGGGTCTCAATGAGTTCCTGAAGAAAGAGCATTTTGCAAAGATACTGGATGTGAACCTATTGGGCATGATCGACGTGACTCTGAGCATGCTGCCCTTAGTGAGGAAGGCAAAGGGCCAAGTGGTCAACGTTTCCAGCATCTTGGGTCGTTTGTGTTTGTTTGGTGGTGGTTACTGCATCTCCAAGTATGGTGTAGAAGCCTTCTCGGATTCCCTCAGGTAATGACAGGGATGTGGGTATCTGAGAGAATCATTGGAATAAGGTTTTATTTAATCAAGACTATTAGGAGGCCATCACGAAGAAGAAATGCTCTGGTTTTGGCGTTGATAACAGTCTCCTTGTTGGAAGTATGTGATCCTTCTCCACGAATACATTTCCATGTCTCCAGTAAAGGCAGGGCTGAGACAGGAGTTATTTATTTATTTATTTATATTTAATCTATTTTTGACATGATCTATGTAAACTTGACTGGCCTGAAATTCACTAGGTAGATCAGGCTGGCCTCAAACCTATACAGATCTATCTCCTGAGGACTGGAATTAAAGGAATCTGTCAAGATGAAAATTTTATACCAGCGTTCTGCCAAGTTCAGTTAATTGTATCCTGCTTGGAGCTGGAGACATGGCTCAGCAAAATGAGCACTGGCTGCTCTTCTAGAGGATACAGGTTCAATTCCCAGGACCCACATGACAACTCACAACTGACTCCAAGATCTGACCCCCTCACAAAGACACACATTCAGGAAAACCCCAATGCATATAAATATGTATAATCCTGCTGTAGCAGAAGGCGCACAAAGGGAATATTTTTTGAGGCATAGTCAGACATATGATATTTGGGGAAGAGTCCAGACTCTTGACCATTAATGATGTTCAACTTGAGGATGTCCTTGAGGTGGGCTGAGCATCTCATTCAGCTCATATCGTAGTTTCTACACTCTTGTTATAGTCTGTGGTCAACTCATTAAGGAATCACAAGAAGTCTTTCCCCTAGACCTTAAAAACTCTGACAACTGAGAAATTGAAAGAGGAGAGAGAGACTGTGGCCATCCTTGCAGTGAGCAGAGCAGTTATCAGACTTAGGGTCCTAGAGCAAAGAGCCAAGAGGGAACCTAGCAGCCTGGTGAGGAGGCCTTTGTGGCAAATGCTCAGTCTTAGGCTCTGTGTGGCCATTGAATGTGCTGCTGGCTGCTACTCAACCAAAGGATACGTCATATGATACAGGCAGGAGGCTGAGTCGGTGAGCACATGCAGGCATGTAGGGAGCATGAGAACCACAGACAAGGATATACTTCATGATCTTCATGAGGCAAATGGGAAGAGAGTGAATCAGAGGAGCCCTGTGTGCCATGCAGCCTGTCATTGTAGAGAATTGGGGGGGGGGGATAGTAAATGTGAGAGTAACTAAGAAAGCAGCCAGAGAGTGTTTCCAGGAAGATGCCTGCAGGAGCCATGGGCCAGCTGGACTGAGATGGATTTAGGGAAGGTTCAAACCTAAGAGTGAGGAGGAAGTGACTTGCGCAAGGGTAACCCTTTGCACCTGAATTGTATAGACAGGTCTTACCTGGAGTCTAGTTCTAGTCCAGAGAACTACATGCACCAAATACTTAAGGTGATATTTAAAGTGCAGAGGCATTGCCTTCACCATGAATTTCATCCCCATTTGCTGCACAACACCTATCTGAAGCTTGTGGCTTCTCCTCAACACAGACTCACGTTGTCATGTGACTGTACTCTGATTCTGAGTGACCTCACGGAAACTCCTCTGAAGTCCTTGATGTCTCTCTATCTTGCAGGAGGGAACTCTCCTATTTTGGAGTGAAGGTGGCTATCATAGAACCTGGTTTCTTCCAGACTGCTATTTCCAGTAGTGACAGGCATTTCTCATATAACAAGATGCTGTGGGACCAGGCCAGCTCAGAAGTCAAAGAGATCTATGACGAGAAGTTTTTGTTATCCTGTGAGTAGGTTTTGGGGTCCAAATAAAACAAGTCTAGAATTCTGAGTCTCCTGGTGGTGTTGACAGCGCTCACCCTAAGGTGTTTCTTCTTAAAATGAGCATGATTAGCCTCTGTTTCCTTGGTACAGGGTGGGCTTCTCTTCACATAAAGAGATCATGGCTTCTAGAACGTAAGGTGTTGTTTCATTTAAATCCCTTATTATTATGATATGAATGTGAAGTCGGAGTCACGAAACAGTGACTTTCGATGAGCTTGGACTTGTTTCCACTCTTGCAGAGACAAGAGAGTTCTCTGAACAGAGACCCAGGTGGAGCATGTGTGCGGTTCCTCCTTGAAGCTGGGCTGTGCCCTCCTGATGACCTCAGACTGGCTGGGCTTGGGCAGGATTCAGACATGGGCGGCTTGGGTTTTTGTGAGGCTTTCCTTAATATTGATCTAGAGCAGGAGTGTCAGAGGTAATCATCCCCCTAATCCTTTCTCCTTTTGCATAGATGAAACAACGATAAAGTTATTGGACACACTGTGCAACACGGACCTCTCCGTGGTGACGGACTGCATGGAGCATGTGCTGACTTCCCGTCATCCCCGGACTCGATACTCAGCTGGTTGGGATGCCAAGCTCTTCTACATCCCTGTGAGCTACCTGCCCACCTTTCTTGCAGATCGCATCTTATTCTGGACCTCCACGAAGCCTGAAAAAGCTCTATGAAGCCTGCATCTGTTTCTGTTGTTAGTGGTATAAGAGTGCAGTGTGAGGGAGAGAATCCTCAGGAGAAGGCAGATGCTGGGCTCGGGACAAAATTGTCATTGGAAGGGAGATCCATAGGTGCCTGACTTTATTCCTTTGGTATGACTATGGAGAACATAGAGCCACAGGAAAAGCTTCTGTGTTTAAACAATGATTTTAATCTTGATAAAAATAAAAAAGTGATCTTCTGTGTATCACGGTTATCCATTTAACTAATTTTAATTTAAAAAATTATTATTTGTTTGTCTGCTTGTGTGTCTATATTGCATGTGTTTGGAAATACTCATAGAGGCCAGATTATTAATTTTCCTGAACATATGCAGTCTTCCATGAGAAGAACCATATGTAAAACTTGACACAGCATCCTTTAAGGGATCTTTTCCTGTAAGTTTTGGGAAAATAACATAATGTAGTTGTGCAAATTGTAGCAACCAATTAGCTGGAAAAAGATTGTTAATCTGGCCTTTAAATTGAGCAAACGCAATTGCCCATGAATCACTCTATTTGGAAATAATCAATCTGATGCTTAGTATAAGGAATGTTGATCACAGCAGGTTCTCTGCCAAAACATCTCTTACATTCCATCCAGGTTTTCTGTGCTAAGCATGCTACTGTTTATACATAAGGGTTAAATCCCTTAACTGGTGAAACAGGAAGGTGTAGCCATAAAAGTGGACCTTTTTTGCCATAATACTGCTATAGGAGTTTTATTATTTTTTTTAATTTTTTTATTAAATATTTCCACCTCCTCCCCTCCTCCCATTTCCCTTTGTCTCCCCCAACTTCCCCTCCCTCTCCCTCTCCAGTCCAAAGAGTAGTCAGGGTTCCCTGCCCAGTGGGAAGTCGAAGGTCCTTCCTGCTACATCCAGGTCTAGGAAGGTGAGCATCCAAACAGACTAGGCTCCCATAAAGCCAGTACATGCAGTAAAATCAAAACCCAGTGCCATTGTCCTTGGCTTCTCAGTCAGCCCTCCTTGTCAGCCATGTTCAGAGAGTCTAGTTTGATCACATGTTCCATCAGTCTCAGTCTAGCTGGCCTTGGTGAGCTCCCATTAGATCAGCCCCACCATCTCAGTGGGTTGGCACACCCCTCACGGTCCTGACTTCCTTGCTCATGTTCTCCCTCCCTCTGCTCCTCATTTGGATCTTGGGAGCTCAATCCAGTGCTCCAACGTGGGTCTCTGTCTCTATTTCCATCCATCATCAGATGAAGATTCTATGGTGATATGCAAGAAATTCATCAGTGTGGCTATAGGATAGGGCCAGTTCAGGTGTCCTCTCCTCCGCTGTCCAAGGAACAAGCTGGGGACATCTCCTTGGATACCTGGGAACCCCTCTAGAGTCAAGTCTGCCCTGAAAGGGAGATGAATGGGTTTTTTTGTGGGAGAACAGGTAGCTGGGTTACGCCAAAATTTGTCTAGGGACCTGAGGCTTGCCCTTGTGTCCATTTCCTAAAAGGGGGTCCCCTTGGTCATTTCTCTTTGGCCTGCGCTTGCTAGTCCAATGTTTCTCTCTCCTGCATCTCCTGCACAGGCCTGGTTCCTTCCCTGCCCTCAGGCTTACTCTCCTATCAGGACATTGCCTGACGTGATGCCCCATAAGACCACACCCAAAGCAGTTCCAGGAGACCCAGTAGATCTCGCTGTTCCTGGGCCTTGATGTCTTTGTTGGAAGGGAACGCCATTAACTGTCTTTCCCTGTAAAGCAGCAGCTATGGTCAGTCCCTGAGTATACAAGTGGTCAATATCTGAAAAATCCAAATATTATCAGTCATGTTACTTTTCTTTCTTAAAGGCCTTAAAGCAGTTTTACGTATATATAGCATTAGCATTCTCAAAGGATAGCTCTTTAACTATCAAAAGTCCTGCTTCTGTGTCTCCAGTCAACCTGTTTGATGTCTGCATCAGTCTGGAGACAAAGTCTTGAAACAGTTCATCTGGTCCCTGCCTTATACTGGACAGTTCTGCAGTCTGCTCTTTAGAGACAGAAGTCTAGTCCAGGCCTTTTGGTAGCTGCATTAATTTGGGCATGTGCTGCCATATCAACGTTAAGCTGCTGCTCTGTTCCTGTATAAGATCCCTCAGCAACAAGCATCCCATAAGAACTAGGAACTCGTTGGGCCCTGTTCTCTCAGCTGTGGCCTGACATGGTTGTGCAAACTCAGTTTTCTACAACAGGTAGTCCCCTCCTGACAGGCAAGCTTTGGCTTCTAGTCTCCTGGGGGCAGAGCTTGAGTTATGTCACTTTCTGTGAGGTCACACAGAATCAGAGTACAGTCACATGACAACGTGAGGCTGCGGTGAGGAGAGGCCACAGCTCAGACAGGTGTTGTGCAGTAGATGGGTGTAGTGATGAGGTGAACAGGCCTGCTTTTAGCGTGTTCCCGCCCGGCTCCCACATTCCTAGCTTTATACCCAAAATAACAACACACAAATTGTATTCATTTAAACACTGCTTAACACATTACCTCTAGCCTCTTACTGGCTAACTCTCACATCTTGATTAACCCATTTCTGTTAATTGTGTAGCACCATGAGGTGGTGGCTTAGCAGGAAGATTTTAACCTGCATCCATCTTGGAGAGGAGAGCTATAGCGTCTGCCTCACTTCCCTTCTTTCCAGCATTCTGTTTGGTCTACTCCACCTATCTAAATTCTGCCCTATCAGGCCAAGCAGTTTTCTTTATTAATTAACCAATCAAACAACAGATAGAGATGGGGATGAAACTCAATGTCAGATTAGGAAACAGGTGAAAGAGCAGAGAAGTGAGGCAAGAATAAATATTGAAGACAGACAGTGGACAGAGGACAAAGTCTGTACTCCTTGTTAAAGCCTGCGTTTCTCTGTGTCTCTGAGTTCTCTGTGCCTACTTCATCTTTTGGGAATAGAGACCAGGTGCACTCTGTCCCAGACTGTCTGTCCCTGTCCATAGAAAGCCATGTGGCTCTACCTGGCGGCTCTAGTGGGCCTGTGGACCCTCCTGCGCTTCATCAGGGAGAGGCAGGTGGTGAGCAATCTCCAAGACAAGCACGTCTTCATCACGGGCTGTGACTCGGGCTTTGGGAACCTGCTGGCCAGACAGCTGGACAGGAGAGGCATGAGGGTGCTGGCTGCATGTCTGACGGAGAAGGGAGCCGAGGAGCTGAGGAACAAGACATCAGACAGGCTGAAGACAGTGATCCTTGATGTCACCAAGACAGAGAGTATTGTGGCAGCCACTCAGTGGGTGAAAGAGCGTGTTGGGAACAGAGGTACCATTGAGATCTCTGTCTGTGTCTGCTGGTTTGTTGGCTGCGTGAAGGGAATGTCTGCTTTGCCTGCAATGATTCCCAATGTGTGTGGGGGTGGAATTGAGGTGGCTGCAGACTCCGGCCCTCCCCAGCATGTCAGCCCTTCCTCTTACTCCTACACCAAGTCCTTCAAGCTCTCTACTCTTGGTCAGCTGGTGCCCTGTGTGATCTCACATCCTCACTCCCATCTGTCCTCTTCTGCCACTGTATGGAGGAAGACTGGACTCTTGGCTGCTGGGTGCCACATTAGAGAGAGTGAGAGAGAGGAGGGCTGGTCCCTGGCTCTGTGTGAAGCTTGCTGGTCCTGTGACAGTTGCATCTCCTCTCTCAGTACGAGAACCTGGTCTCCCCTTCCACCTGGGATTCCTTATGGGAAGCCAAAGTCAGTCATTGCCATGATTAAGTGCACACTCACACTGGAGGATTCCTTAGGAAAGAAAACCTAGGAAGGGCTCTCTTTCTCTCTCTCTCTCTCTCTCTCTCTCTCTCTCTCTCTCTCTCTCTCTCTCACACACACACACACACACACACACACACACAGCCTGTGATGGGGGTCAGGAGTTGGTCTTCCTGGAGACCTTTTGACCAATGACTCAACCGGATGTAACCCGTTCCTGGCACTGGAGGTTTTATTTAGTGGCATAAGATGTCTAGGTCAGGTATCATCCCCCCATCCTATGGTGCACCCACTTAAATTCATAGCCTATATTCATGTATTT
This sequence comes from Chionomys nivalis, assembly GCF_950005125.1. Lineage (NCBI taxonomy): Eukaryota > Metazoa > Chordata > Mammalia > Rodentia > Cricetidae > Chionomys > Chionomys nivalis. The sequence goes on along the minus strand of NC_080110.1, from coordinate 29,107,906 downwards.
TAGGAAGCTTCTACAGGAGTAGATTTCCATATGGCTCCTCAAAACAAAAGAAGATAAAATCTTGATGCCAAAGTGGGATATGACATATTGAGCAATTTTTTTTTAATCAGCAAATGCCGTGCTTATTCTCAGTCAAGCAGTCTCCAATGCACCCTGAACAGATAGTGATAGATTAGATGTGGTATTAGTTGTAAGCCTTACTGATTGATTACTTGAGCATCCAGGATCTAAAGACCAGAGGGGATGAGGAAGGGCAGCCTCTGGCTGAGGTACAAGGAAGGGTGCCATTTTCTGTGGTTGAGAGGGGAGGCTCAATGAGGTTGGTGATCAGCAAGCTTTGTCACTTCCCTTATCCTGTCCTTGGGTTTTGCAAGCATCTGAGGAGAGCTGCCCAATATTGATGCTGGATCCTGCAAGGCCCAGCTTCATCAGAGCCTTGAACACAGCACTGTTTTCCAAAACATTCTCCAATCAGGTCTTTAGGGTTTTGTTCTGATTTCATCCAGGCATTAATTTTGTCCTCCTTCTTTTCTCCTGGTATTCTCCGCGGGTTCCACTCTCCCCAATACTTCCTCATTACTGCTTCTACTTGCCATTTGAAGGATAAGGCCGCAGTGCGCATTAGTTAGTTTCTATATATATGTCAGCCCTTCCTCTTACTCCTACATTAGTTTTCTTTGTCTGTGGAGGAAGCCCATGATCATGGAAATCCTTATAAAGGAAGACATTTAATTGGGGCTGGCTTACAGTTTCAGAGGCTTAGTTAATCATCAAAATGCTGGGAAGCCTGGTGTCACACAGGCAGGCACGGTGCAGGAGAATGAGCTGAGGGTTCTACATCCAGATCAGTTCTACATGCATCCATCCAGGCAGCAGGAAGATTGAGACCCTGGGCCTGGCTTGTTCTTTTCAAACCACTTATCCCAACCCCAGTGACACACTTCCTCCAGCAAGGTCACATTTCCTAATCCCTCTCAAAATTGCTTTCCCCAATGACCAAGCTACCAAATCTATAAGAAGGGACAATTCCAATTCCATCCATTACCACAAATGAAAGAATGAAGTATCTACAAGGATGGGGATAATCTGGAAAACATAATCACAATTGCCTGTTCTCTAGATCAGCGGGCACATCCCATCCTCAACACCCATTCTTAAAATCAGCAAGTGAGAAATGACTGCTTCTTGCTTCCCAGGCAGAGACCTGGGTCATGGAGACTTAGAGGATGGTATCCATGCTGTGAGCCTACAGCCTCAGGGACGGTTCCCCAGCCCTGATGACTCCATGCTGCTCTTCACTGTGTCCTAGTCTCCAGTGCACACACGTCTAAGCTGTCTTATCTTGTGGAGTGTGCATTTCATCCATAACTACACCTGACTGTGTGACTCTCTCTCCTTCCCATTGTCTCCAGGACTCTGGGGCCTGGTCAACAATGCTGGCATCTCCGTCCCCTCGGGTCTCAATGAGTGGATGAACAAAGAGGATTTTGCAAAGATACTGGATGTGAACCTGTTGGGCATGATCGACGTGACTCTGAACATGATGCCCTTAGTGAGGAAGGCCAGGGGCCGAGTGGTCAACGTCTCCAGCATCATGGGTCGAGTGTCAATGTTTGGTGGTGGTTACTGCATCTCCAAGTATGGTGTGGAGGCCTTCTCGGACTCCCTCAGGTATTTGCCAGGTTTGATGGTCCCTGAGGGAAGCTTATTGGGGATCTATTTAATCAAGGCCTTTAGTATGCCATCGTGGAGGGGGACACCCTGGAATTTGGGGCCCTTTCACCTCATCCTTGCTGAATCAGACATTGAGAAGCACATTTCCATGTCTCTAGTAGAGGGCAGGACTGAGAGCTGATTCATCTTTTCTGTCATGGAGGAAGTAGGGCACCGGGAGTCATTAGTGACATAGAATTTGACCTGTAAGTGTTTGGGGTCAAAAATAGCAACCTTTGAGCTCTATGATGCAAAACACATATTTGAGTTGGGCCGAACATCTCATTTATATCGATAAACAAGTGTGAGGCCCCTGTGGAGTCCATAATCAAGACAATGCAGCAAGCAGAAATGTTTTGAGCCTGAACTAAAGACTACAGCAACTGAGAGAGGAGACACAAACGATGTGGGTCCTTCCCTAGGATTGGCCGTGGCCCAGTCAGCTGTGTCGGCCATGGTTGTCATCTCTTTGTCAGGGTCCCCTAGCAGGACTGGGCAGCAGCAGAGTGAAGGTTGAACATGGAAACCTGGAACCTGATTGTAGGTGGATTCTCCTTGGGGAAAGGACAGGCAGGATATGGAGGAGGATGGTCACCAGGAGGGCTGAGGTAGACCTGAGGAGAGCCGTAGGGTGCTAGGCAGTTATGTACAGCACATCAAAGTTATTGCAAGAGGGGAGCCATTCAGGGCAGGTACATCCCTGGCTACAGGGAACATGGAGGCTGTGGATGGGAGGAAGTGGCAGGCAGGGGTTTGCTTTCTGAAGACCCCTGCAGGAAGCAAGGGGCAGATGTCCTGGGAGCGTCCTGGAACAGATGAGAGTAGACTGAGACTTAGGGGTGAGATGAAGGTGACCTGGGCAAGGATGGTGATCATTTCGTCAGCCGTACACGGAGAGAGGTGACACAAGTGTCATAGAACAGAGTGCCTGGTTTTAGGCAGGTGAGCATCATACTCCAAATACTTAGGGTGACATTTGACTTAGGGCAGAGGCATTGCCCTCACCAGGAGTTCCATCCCCATCTGTTGCACAACGCTTGTGACCTCTCCTCACCACAGGCTCACGTTGTCTTGTGACTGTACTCTGATTCTGAGTGACCTCACAGAAAGTCCTCTGAAGTCCTTAATGTCTCTCTATCTTGCAGGAGGGAGCTCTCCTATTTTGGAGTGAAGGTGGCTATTGTAGAGCCTGGTTTCTTCCGGACTGGTGTTTCCGATAGTGACATGCATTTATGTAGTGCTAAGATGCTGTGGGACCGGGCCAGCTCAGAAGTCAAAGAGATCTATGGAGAGAAGTTTCTGGTATCCTGTATGTGATTTATGAGGACCTAAGTCAAACTAGTCTGAATCCCTAGGCTCCTATTCATTTTACCAGAAGTAACCACAGGATCTTTGTCTTCAAAAGAAGGGCATTTAGACCCATGGCATGGGTGGGTACATTTTCGGGATGTGAGTCCTTGACCTAGAGCTTGGGACTCTGTTCCATCTGAACCTCTCATCCTCTTCACCTGAGAGTGAAGTCAGCAATGGGAGCAGGGCTGGACAGCACTTTCCATGAACTAAGACCCAGGTGGAGCCTGTGCATGGTTGCTCCTTGAAGCTGGGCTGTGTCCTCCTGACGACCTTGGACAGGCTAGGCTTGGGCATGGCTTCAGATATGGGAGGCTTGGGCTCTAGAGAGGCTTTCCTCCATGTTGTCTAGAGCAGGAGTGGTAGAGGTAATCACCTCCTGAATCCTTTCTCCTTCTGTGTAGATCTGACAATGTTAAAGTCACTGGACCAAAAGTGCAACAAGGACCTCTCCTTGGTGATGGACTGCATGGAGCATGCGCTGACTTCCCGTCACCCCCGGACTCGATACTCAGCTGGTTGGGATGCCAAGCTCTTCTATATCCCTGTGAGCTACCTGCCCACCTGTCTTGCAGATGCCTTCTTCTACAGGGCCTCCACGAAGCCTGACAAAGCTCTGTGAAGCATGCATCTGCTTCCATAGTTGGGGGTATAAGAGTGCAGTGTGAGGGAGAGGATCCTCAGGAGAAGGCCGATGCTGGGCTCGGGACAATCTTGTTGTTGGGAGGGAGATTCACAGGTGCCTGACTTGTCTTCCTTTGGTATGACCATGGAGAACATAGAGCCACAGGAGAAACTGCTATGTTTATACAATGATTCCAATTTTGGTAAAAACACAAAGTGATCTTTCATGTATCATCATCATCCACTTTACTTATTTTAATGAAGAAATTTTTATTTGTCTGTCTGCATGTGTGTCTATATTGCATGTGTGTAGGAATACCCATAGAGCCCAGATGATTGATTTCCCTGGGCCTGTACTTACAGGCTCCTGTGAATTGCCTAACTGTGGAGTTGGGAGCACAGTTTTGGTCCTCTAGTCTACCACCTGTCCCTATGGCTAAACTCCTTATTTACATCTCTAGTTCATTTTCTAGTTTGAGACAGGATCTCACTATGTCACCCAGGTACATCATGACCTTCTCAATCTCTAGCCTTGCTTTAGCACATCTCTTAGGTCTGACACCCACAGGACCTTTGAGGGGCAGTGAGGTTATGAAGAAAGGACAGACACACAGACACATGGACAGAAAAGCTGGCATCACTGTCTCGTGTGTGCTCTGATGGAGCCTCAGCTGCTCACTGTAAGCTGTAGCCTCGGCTTGTTTATTCTAACAGAGAAGGGGAAGAGGCTGTCTAGGCTCTGTAGGAGATCTGAAGGCAGCTGTCTCGGGCTAGAACTTCCAGGGAGCAGCAGGTGCTTGGTTTTGCTTACATTTAACCATTACTGGAGAGTGCATGCCTCATGCATTGATTATATTATATTATATTATATTATATTATATCATATCATATGTATTCAACCAATACATTTAAATACTATTACTCATGATAATAGTCTAGCATGTAATACTTCAAGCAATTCTTCATCAGACTCACAATGAGTGTTGGTTCCAGCATCAGAGCAGTGAAGGAACAGGATGACCAGGATGTGAAGGAGCCTGGAGTCTCCAAATGCTCCTGTGTGGTTCATTCAGACCAACCCAGGTTCTCCTTGTAGGGAGAGGAAGGCCAGGGAATGGTTGGTCACTCCTGCAATGCTAGCATTCTGCAAAGCTGAGCCAGGAGGATCGCTGTGAGTGGAAGGCAAGTGGGACTATGAAGTCTGCTGGATTTACAGCTCCCTCTACATATGTGTGAACATAAAAAATGTGTATACTCACAAGCACCTTCACCCACAAATCACATTTTAGAAAAAAATTATAGCATTTCTCGGCTTTACAGACTATAGATTGCAAGGAAGCTGATCATGGATCTCTTCTAAAATTCCATCCATAGTAGAAAATAAAAGGTTTTTTAAATTTCTGAATAATAATATTATCCACTATCGGCACAGAAGTTTACAAAATGTAAAAAGCAAATTATTCATCTATCTATTATATATATATGTCTTTACACTTTAATATATATTATATATAATATAATATATATTAATATAATATAATATAATATAATATAATATAATATAATATAATATAATATAATATATATATATATATTAAAGTGTAAAGACATCCAATCATTTACTTCAGATAAATCTTTGGGAGATGGTCCTAGATATCCTAGGCTCTCATTTAACCAGGCAGGTATGGATGGCAGGTTTGAAGGGTGATTTTGTAATGTAATGACAGGGTTTGGCCAGCAGGTGCCGCAGGCGTAACGCCAAAGCAGGTCCTGGGCTGCTGTACCTCTGCTCTGGCTTTGGGTTCCGAAGTCGAGCCACTTGTAAATTCTAAACAGGACTGGAGGCAACTACACCGAACAGATTTTGGTTAGAGGGAAAAGAAAAGGAGCAGCCTGCAAGTGCAGCAGGTGCCGAGGGGCCGCCAGTCGGTGGTAGGCAGGCAGAATGTAGCAGCCACTCTGTTCAGAGCTGCGGGGGGGGGGGGGGGGGGGGGGGGGCGGCCATGGGCTGTGAGCACGTGGAATGAAACGCAAAACTACAGTCCAATCTGCCGCAGGCAGCATTCCAAATTAGGAGCTCCAGCTGCTGAAGGGCATTCAGCTGCTTGCAGCTAACTGCTGGCCTTTGTGGGCTCTTGTTGCTTAAATGGAGCAGAGCAGAATGGCTGGAGTCATGCCAGACTCAGGCGTGCTTGGCTGAGGAGCGGCTGTCCATACTGGCCAGGAGTGCCAAGAGCCAGGGAATGGCCAAGATGGGAGCAGGAACTAAGCAGCTCATGGGTGCCTACAGGCTAAGGCTCTGGGTCCCCCTCACAGGCAGCGGAACATAGGAGGGGGCAGCTGAATTTCAAGGGGATCCTGCCTCTCAGGATTCTAGCAGGTATCGGCAAGGTGTGGGAAGGGATGCCATGCAGGTTAGCAGCAGGCCATGGGGTTCAGTTGGGCACTAAATGTAGGACAATCCACAAGTGTTGACTGAGGTTTCTTTCCTGCCCGGTCCCTGCAGCCATTAAGTCCCAAACAAATCACACAAAGTTCTACATTAGTTATAAACTGATTGGCCCATTAGCTCAGGCTTCTTATTAACTCTTATAACTTATATTAGTCCACTATTCTTATCTGTGTTAGCCACATGGCTCAGTACCTTTTTCAGCGAGGCAGTCACATCTTGCTTCCTCTGTGTCTGGGCCAGGACTGTGGAGGAGTGGGCTTTTCTCTTCCCAGCATTCTCCTGTTCTCATTGGGCCACCTCTACTTCCTGTCTGTTTGTTCCGCCTATACTTCCTGCTTAGCTACTGGCCAATTAGTGTTTATTTAAAACATAATTGACAGAATGCAGAGCATTGTCCCACACCACACAAGAGCCCCTTTAAAGGGATATCAAGGATTTATTAGAATACACTCACAGATACACAATTAGGTAAATAGCTGCCGTGGTCTTTCATTACGCCTGGGAATGAATGGAACCAGCAGTCTGACCTCTGGCCACCACTGAGGGAGGGAGAGAGGGAGAAAGGGAGCAGGAAAAAAAGAGTACAGCCACCCCCCTCTTTCCTTTGAAGAGGTCACTTTTGCAGAAAAGATTCACCACCTCTAACCTCTATCGGGTCAGGTCACAGACAGAGTAACACCCACTAGAGTACCCTGGTGTGGAACAGTCATTTTGTATGCTGTGAATGTGTATTACTATCAATGGCTAATGAAGAGCTGCCTGGCATAGTCACAGTGGGCTGGCCCATCTCATGCATTTCAAGGCAAGAAAAAGACCCACAGACAAGCTCACAGGCAATCTGAGGGAGGCGAGCCCTCAAGTGAGATTCCCTGTCTCCAGGTGACTCTTCACTGTGTCACATGGACAAAACAAACCAGCACACAGGGGCAGGACAGAAGTGGGAACAGAGCTAGAATCAAGGCAGTCACCCATGTGAAGGAAGGGTGGCCCAGTCCAGGTCACAATTCACTCTCTGCTGACAACCACGGCTTAGCCTCAGGGTAGAACTGTAATGTACCCACTGTTCTCTTCTTTATCATTGGCTTCTGTCCTTCCTTGAGCTTTGTATAAAGTCTTCCTACTCTTAGGGCATGACTGGTGCTTTAGAGAATGGATAAATGAAAGCCTTTGGAAGCTCTCAGAGCCATGAAACTGGCTTTTCTCCTCATCTCTAGTCCTTCTGCTCTCTGTCCTTATCCAGACCTTGTGTGACATGAGACCCTCTCCTTTCGGTACAGTCCTCCATGCTAAGTCTAACAGATCCTGATTGGAACACCGATGTGGGACTCTTAGGGGAAATTGCTCAGTCAGTCCACATGTGATGCGAGACTCCCCTCTCTATGCTCTTGTAACACGAGGGCCTGCTCATTGGGGTTTCTGTCCTGCCCAGTTCCCACAGCTGGTAAGCCCCAAAGAAATCACACAGAGGTCTATATTAATGATAAACTGATTGGTCCATTAGCTCAGGCTTCTTATTAACTCTTAAAACTTATATTAACCCATTATTCTTATCTATGTTAACTACATGGCTCAGTACCTTTTTCAGCGGGGCAGGTCACATCCTACTTCTTTGGTGTCTGGGCAGGGATGGCAGAAAGAGCTTCCCTCTTCCCAGAATTCTCCTGTTCTCAATTTGTCCCACCTCTATTCCTGTCTGGTTGCCCCCCCTATACTTCCTGCCTGGCTACTGGCCAATCAGAATTTATATAAAACAAAATTAACAGAGTACAGAATTGTCCTGTACCATTTCCCCCTTTTTTTAAAAAAAAAAATTATTTTTTTCCGTTTAAAAATTTGCACTTCCTCCCCCCCTCTTCCCATTCCACTCCTGCTTCCCCACTCCCCCTCCTCCCTCCCCCTCTCTCCTTAAGAGAGGGCAGGGAACCCTGCCCTGTAGGAAGTCCAAGGCCCTACCCCCTCCATCCAGGCCTAGGAAGCTTTGCATCCAAATAGACTAGGATCCCAAAAAGCCAGTACGTGCAGTAGAAACAAGTTCCAGTGCCTTTATCAATGGCTTCTAGGTCAGCCCCCATTGTCAGCCACATTCAGAGAGTCCAGTTTGATCACATTTTCATTCAGTCCCGGTCCAGCTGGATTTGATGAGCTCCCATTAGAACAGGCACACTGTCTCAGTGGGTGGACCAATCCCTTGCGGTCCTGACTTCCTTGCTCATCTTCTCCCTCCTTCTGCTCTTCAACTGGACCTTGGGAGCTCAGTCCATTGCTCTGATGAGGGTCTCTGTCTCTATCTCCATTCGTCGCCAGATGGAGATTCTATGGTGATATTTGAGATAATCATCAGTGTGATAGTGGGGCAAGGCCAGTTCAGGCACCCTCTGCCCTGCTGCCCAAGGACCTAGCTGGGAACATCCCCATGGACACCTGGGATCCCCTCTAGAGCCAAGTCTCTTACCAACCCTAAAATGGCTCCCTTAATGTAGATATCTTCTTCCCTGTTCCTATATCCACCCTTCCTCCATCTCCACACTCCCACTCCCCCAAGCTCTCTCCAATCTTTCCTTTCTCCCTTCTCTCTCCCCCTCTCTGCTTCCGCCAACCCCACCCCCACCCCTACCCCCACCCCCATGCTCCCAACTTTTGCCCTGCAATCTTGTTTGCTTCCAATTTCCAGGAGGATCTATATATGTTTTTCTTTGGGTTCACATTGTTATTTGGCTTCTCTAGGCTTAATGTCCTTTGTTTATGGCTAGAGTCCACTAATGAATGAGTACATACCATATTCATCTTTTTGGATCTGGGTTATCTCACTCAGGATAATGTTTTCTATTTCCATCCATTTGCATGCAAAATTCAAAATGTCATTATTTTTTACCTCTGAGAAGTACTCTAATGTGTATATATTCCACACTTTCTTTATCCATTCTAAAATTGAGGGGCATAGCAGCTATTTTGTAATAGCCAGAACCTGGAAACAACCTAGATTCCTCTCTTTTTTTTAAACAAAGAAAAATATCCATAGTTTATTATTTGAGAATGTGAGCGTAGTATTCCATGCTACTTCCCGCTGGTTGGGGGCACTCATAATCTTATGGGGACCTAAAAACTTTTTGAATTTTAATTAAATCCTGACTAGAATATTTTGTGAGTCTTGATCATCTCAGGCAGCAGTCTTGAATCTGTTCTGGATATAGAACTCAGACATCCAGGCCATCTGTTCCTACCAGAGATTTCTCAGTTGGTCTTCTTTGATCAAACCTGATTTTTATTAGCTCAGAATGAATCCACAGCCTCTCATTTCCTGTGGAAACAAAAGCAAAATCTCTTCTCCAAAGTAACATACCTTTTGACTTCAATTTTGAAGTTAAGGTATTTTCAAAATACCTATCTTGGATTAATTCAGCAGCATTTTAAAGCAAATATCTTTTAGCAGCTGTTTCTCCTTCCTCAGCATTCAAACAATTCAAAGAGAGCATAATAACATACAGTATCCAGATTCTCTGTGTATTTTATCTTCATGTGGCTTTACTTTAACCTCTATTTCTTTTATTTTTATGTTTACTTTTTGAGACAGGTTCTCTGTATATCTTTGGCTGTCCTGGAACTCCCTCTGTAGACCAGGCTGTCTTTTAACTCAAAGAGATCCACCTGCCTCTGCCTCCCAAGTGCCAGCAATTAAAGGTGTGTGCTACCATGCCTTGAACTCACAGAGATCTGTCTGCCTCTGCCTCCCAGGCATTGGGATTAAAGGCATGTGCCACCACACCTTGAACTCACAGAGGTCTGCCTGCCTCTGTCTCCCAAGTGTTGGGATTAAAAGTGTATGCCACTAAACCCAACTACTCTCTTTTTTTCCTTTTTTATTTTAAGGACTTTAACCTTTAGCCTGCATATATTTTTAACACACTATAAACCATTTAGAGGTTTTTTGTCTTTAAATCTCTCTTTACTGTGTATCTCTCTCTTTTTCTGACCACATGAGTCTTTAATTTGCTAAGCAGTCTGGAGGGGAATTAAAGCCATGGCTTTGATGGCTGGATCCAGCCCATTCCTTAGCTTTCTGAAATTTCACGTTCATGGTGGGGGTACTGGCTGGAGCCATGTTTATTACCACAACTCTACCGCATTTCATGGTTCCTGTCACCATTAGAAAGCATGCGGTCAGCTTTTTAGCAACACCATTTAAGTGTTTTGTGGCAGGACCTCTTAAAAGTGCTGCAAGGTTTTGCAGCTAAAGCTGATTCGGGAAGCCTCTCTTAAATGAGATGCATTTGCCTCTAGCAAACAGAGCAGACCTGAGAGATTGCTGCTACCAATAAGCCATGCTTTACTCTGTTCTTCTCTGTCTAGAATTACTACCCAAGCTCACTCAGGCTTTATGTGGATGCAGTTATCCACGTGGGCGCCATTCTGTAACATGAGGGCCTGCTTCTTGGGGTTTCTGTTCTGCCAGTTCCCACAGCTGGTAAGCCCCAAAGAAATTACACAGAGGTCTATATTAATGATAAACTGATTGGCCCATTTGCTCAGGCTTCGTATTAACTTATAACTTATATTAGCCCAGGGCTGGAGAGATGGCTCAGAGGTTAAGAGCATTGCCTGCTCTTCCAAAGGTCCTGAATTCAATTCCCAGCAACTACATGGTGGCTCACAACCATCTGTAATGAGGTCTGGTGCCCTCTTCTGGCCTGCAGGCATATACACAGACAGAATATTGTATACATAATAAATAAATAAATAAATAAATATTTTTTTAAAACTTATATTAACCCATTATTCTTATCTATGTTAGCCACATGGCTCACTATCTTTTTCAGTGGGATAGGTCACATCCTGCTTCTTTGGTGTCTGGACAGGACTGCAGAAAAAGCTTCCCTATTCCCAGAATTCTCCTGATCTCTTTGCCCTGCCTGTACTTCCTGTCTGGTTGTCCTGTCTATCCTTCCTGCCTCGCTACTGGCCAATCAGCATTTATTTAAAACATAATTAACAAAAAACAGAATTGTCCTGTACCATGCTGTGATTATCATTAATGAATAAAGAAGCTGCTTTGGACCTATAGCAGGGCAGAACAAAGGTAGGCAGGGAAAACTAAACTGAATGTTGGCAGAAAGGAGGCAAAGTCAAGGAGAAGACTTGTAGTCCTGCCAGAGACAGATATTGGAACTTTAGCCAGTAAGCCACAGTCATGCGATGATACACAGATTAATAGAAAGGGGTTAAATTAGTATGTAAGAGCTAGTCAATAAGAAACTAGAGCTCATGGGCCAAGCAGTGATTTAATTAATACAGTTTCTGTGTGATTATTTTGGGTCTGAGCTGCTGGGCAGTCAGGAAACAAACAAGTGGCCTTCCTCCAACAAATTACAGATATGAAATAAAGACAAATACAGACGGAAAAGTATGGGCCACAGTGTTGGATTAATGTACATAGGCTTGGGAGAGAGAAGAAAATGAATACAGACAGTTAAAAAAAGAAGTAAATGTTTTTTTTTTAAGTAAAGTCTTTAAGAAGACAGAGTATAGACAGTCATAGATTAAAGGAATAAAGATAATAAAATTACTATTAAAAGGCAATAGAGCAAAAACAAGCCACGTAAAGATGAAATATGCACAGAGAGTCTGGATTATGTATACTATGTGGTTTCTTTGAATTTTTTTGACTGTAAAGAGACAATTGATTCTGGGGATTGCTAAGCTAAACCAACACATATACTTTAAAGGTATCTTGATTTCAAAATATGGATCTAGGGATTCATTGCTTTAGAAAAGAGGTTCTTCTTTTGTTTCCACAGAGGATGAAAAACCTGTGGATTCATTCCAGGCTAATGTGGTTTGATGGACCAAGAACCCCTAAAAGGTCACCTTGAATACCCCTCAAAAAATTACTTTACCCAATAAACAGCAGAAAGAAGTTTGGAGAATAACTATGCCCATATACCCAAATATTGTTTATAAATTTTTTTTACATTTAAAGAGGGATATGATATAGAGATTTGCATTGGTATGGATCTTGCTTTATTGATACAAATTTAAGGTCAATTTTGTTATATGTATATTTCTGATCTTGATTAAGGTATTGTGTTTGTCCAGCTCATTTAAAAATGTAATGTATAATTAAAAATTATAGGTTAATAGATAGTCATCTATAATAGTCAAGCTGTAGTCATGATAGTTAGGTTTTCTGTATGTATAGAGATGTATTTCAGATAGATATTCTTGAAACCTTTCAAAGACTATAGAATATGCTATTTAAAATGTTTAAGAACATAGGACTTTTCATGACAGTGGGACACATCTGCTCCTGGCAGCACCAATTGTTTCAAGAGGAAAATGGGCATCAAAGAGACTCCTTATGGAGTTTGCTAGCCAATTGGGCAAGAAACTGCTCTTGCCTATACTGTTTTTTGGTATCTTGTGTGAACTGGATATGCAGGACCCACAGAGAGATGCCTGTTGAACTTGCCTAAAAGTGAAACCATCTTTCAGGGTTCCTGCTTCATGAAAGAGTCTGCTAGACACTCTGCAGGACACAGAAAAAAGTGACTGACACACTGTCAATATAGACGGAACTGTCTTTGGAATTTCCTGCTTCATGGAAAAGTCTGCTGGATACTATGGGCCTGGAGGCTGAGTATGGATGTCCCAATGTTACAGGAGAACTTTGGATGACTGTCCAGGTAGTGAGATGTCTCTGTCAGTTTTAGAGTTTTGGAAGTTGCTTACGATGAATTTATTGGTTACTTAGGTAATATTATACCCTTCTAGAGTCGTTGATGGAGTTGAAGAATTTATAGTTATACTTATAGTTTTCCTTAGTTATGATAAAAGATAAAGTAGATATAAATATTGTGACTGTCATTCTTGTTTAATGCCTGTTTTGTATATGTAATTTTACCATGTTAAAATTTAAAACTTCCTTTTTATTTAAATAGAAAAAGGGAGGTGATGTGCGACTCCCCTTTGTATGCTGTGAATACCACTGGTTAATAAAGAAACTGCTTTGGACCTATGGCAGGGCAGAACAGAGGTAGGCGAGGAAAGCTGCACTGAATGCTGGGAGACAGGAACTAGAGTCAAGGAGAAGCCATGTAGCCCTGCTAGAGACAGACACTAGAACTTGAGCTGGTAAGCCACAGCCAAATGGTGATACACAGATTAACAGAAATGGGTTAAATTAATGTGTAAGAGTTAGCCAATAAGAAGCTAGAGCTAATGGGCCAAGCAGTGATTTAATATAGTTTCTATGTGATTATTTTGGGTCCGAGCTGCTGGGCGGCTGGGAAACAAACAAGTGGCTTTTCTTCAACACTCGTGTGATACTTACATGACTAACACTCCTATTGTCTGTAGCGTTCAAGTCTTCTGTTTCTAGCTGGTCTCAGGAAAAGCTACTGACTTGGTGGTGTTTGTTCCCCTGAGGTGGCACTGTTTTTAGAGGCTCTGGTGACTGAAGGGTATGGACTATGTGCACATGACTGTGCTGGCTAGTTATGTGTGCTTGATACAAGAGGGAACCTCAGTTGAGATTGTCCCCACTAGATCGGCCTATGAGAAAGCCTGATTGGTGAGAATGTGGGAGTGCTCAGCTCAGGGTGGATTGGGCCAGGACTGGTGGTCCTGGGTATTGTTAGAAACCAAGCCAGTAAGCAGCATTCCTCCGTGGTCTCTGCATGAGCTCCTCGCCTGCCCTCTGCAGTGATGAACTGTATCGTGGGGGTGTACACCACAACAAATTCCTTCTTCCCCAAGGTTCTGTTTGTCGTTTTATGTTATTCTCAGAGTAGAAACTCTAATGAGGATGCTGACCAGACAGGGATGCTCCAGGATTGGAGACTAGAGAGCATTGTGATGGGCATGCAGAGCTGATTTCCAGGGATAGTTGAAACCAGTGTTTAAGGACCAGACATGAGGTGCTGTGGTCCTAACAGAGAAAGGCATACAGGTGTACAGTAGCTCAGAGAAGACTCTGTGTTGGAGGACTTGAGACAGAAGCAGTTTCTTCAGAGCAAAAGGCCAGTTTGAGCCCTTAAAAGTCAGATCAGAAAGTGGTAGAAGAAACAGACACAGGAAACATGGCTTCACATCTGTGCCTGGTTTATTTTGAGCTGGAAATAGTCAGTTGGGCACATCTTCTAGAGCAAGGAACCAGATGCAAACTCACACACTACTCTAGAGGTACTGAGTATGGCTTGCTGGGAAATTAAGCAAGAAATTCTGCCTCACTTCAGTCAGGGGCAGTCATGGAGGTTATGATTCAAGATGGCTGTGCTTGAATCCGTGCAGTCAGGAGAGGGGCCTTTTGAGGAAAAATCATTACCTCCCCCAGTCATGCTGGGACTTAGGTATCTGGGGTCTCAAGCACCATCACCTTGTTTTCCTGTGAGGTCAGCCTTCCTATTTGTAGTTGGCCCAGCTTTTTCCCAGTCAGGTGCTGTAACGGAAGACACCAGCTCAGCCTGTCCCCTGCAGTTCTAGAGACAAGGAGAGCAACTTTGTTTTCTGAAGAGAGATTCTAGCTGAGGACCCTGAAGAGGACACTTGAGCTCAGAGCCCCATTTCCTTGTAAATGTGATCTTGGTCCATGTGATGATCGGCAACAAAACCTAAGTGTGTTCACAAAGCCTGCATTTGTGGATGTGAACTGCATGATGCAGAGGCCCAAGCTGCACCAGAGACTTGACTGTAGTGGGCATTGGTAAGGAAATGTGATATGGGATTCTTCCCTGCATGCTATGAACATGTTTCATTACCATTGGTTAATAAATAAGCTGTTTTGGCCTATGGCAGGGCAGGATATAAGTAGGTGGGAAAACTCAACTGAACAGAGGGAGAAAGCAGGCAATGTCATGCCCATGCCATATTGCTGTTGAAGGGGAAGATGCGGGAACCTTGCCAATAAGCTACAGCCTCGTGGGGGTACATAGATTAATAGAATGGGTTAATTTAAGATGTAAGAGCTAGCTAGGGATATGCCTGAACCATTGGTCAAACAGTGTTGTAATACAGTTCTGGTGTGATTATTCAGGTCAGGGTGGCTGGAAATGAAAGAAAGGGCAATCTCCATTTACAGAAATGTGTACGTATTCCCATATGAGTAACAGATACAAAGATCGTAAGAGAAAGGAGGTGTGTTACTGAGTAGACAGTGGTGGTTTCCTTGGTAGCAAGTTAGGGAATGTCAAAGGTAGTTATATTTCACATGAATAAACAGGTGAAAGATCAGAGAAGTGAGGCGTGAATAAATGCCAAGACAGGCAGTCAGCAAAGAACCAAGTGTGGACTTCCTGCTAGAAGCCTGCCTTCCTCTGTGTCTCCTGAGTCCTGTGTGCCTACTTTGTTCTCTGTGAATAGAAGCCAGGATCACTCTGTCCCAGACTGTCTGTCCCTGTCCTCTGCAAGCCATGTGGCTCTACCTGGTGGCTCTAGTGGGCCTGTGGACCCTGCTGCGCTTCATCAGGGAGAGGCAGGTGGTGAGCCACCTCCAAGACAAGCATGTCTTCATCACAGGCTGTGACTCAGGCTTTGGGAACCTGCTGGCCAGACAGCTGGACAGGAGAGGCATGAGGGTGCTGGCTGCATGTCTGACGGAGAAGGGAGCCGAGGAGCTGAGGAACAAGACATCAGACAGGCTGGAGACAGTGATCCTTGATGTCACCAAGACAGAGAGTATTGTGGCAGCCACTCAGTGGGTGAAAGAGCGTGTTGGGAACAGAGGTACCATTGAGATCCCTGTCTGTGTCTGCTGGTTTGTTGGCTGCATGAAGGGAATGTCTGCTTTGCCCGCAATGATTCCCGATGTGTGTGGGGGTGGAATTGAGGTGGCTGCAGACTCCGGCCCTCCCCAGCATGTCAGCCCTTCCTCTTACTCCTACACCCAGTCCTTCAAGCTCTCTACTCTTGGTCAGCTGGTGCCCTGTGTGATCTCACATCCTCACTCCCATCTGTCCTCTTCTGCCACTGTATGGAGGAAGACTGGACTCCTGGCTGCTGAGTGCCACATTAGAGAGAGTGAGAGAGAGGAGGGCTGGTCCCTGGCTCTGTGTGAAGCTTGCTGGTCCTGTGACAGTTGCATCTCCTCTCTCAGTATGGGAACCTGGTCTCCCCTTCCACCTGGGATAAGTCAGTCATTGCCATGATTAAGTGCACACTCACACTGGAGGATTCCTTAGGAAAGAAAACCTAGGAAGGGCTCTCTCTCTCTCTCTCTCTCTCTGTCTCTCTCTCTCTCTGTGTCTTTAGAGGGGAAAGACATGCGTTTGCGC
The DNA here is from genome assembly GCF_950005125.1 of Chionomys nivalis. NCBI lineage: Eukaryota > Metazoa > Chordata > Mammalia > Rodentia > Cricetidae > Chionomys > Chionomys nivalis. The sequence continues at coordinate 29,091,505 of NC_080110.1, read as the reverse complement.
CAAGGAGAGATATGACATATTGAGCAAGTTTTGAAATCAGCAAATGCTGTGTTTATTCTGAGTCAAGCAGTCTCCAATGCACCCTGCACAGATACTGACAGTGGAGATGTTGTCTTTATCTGTAAGCCTTTCTGACTAGTTACTTGAATATCCAGGACCTAAAGATCAGAGGGGATGAGGAAAGGCAGCCTGCAGAGTGCCATATTTTGAGGTTGAGAGTGCAGGCTCAGTGCTATTGGTGATAAGCAAGCATTATCACCTCCCTCATCCTGTCCCTGGGTTTTGAAAGCATCTGAGGAGAGCTGCTCAATATTGATGCTGGAACCTGCAAGGCCCAGCTTCATCTGAGCCCTGAACACAACACTGTTTTACAAAATCTCCCCAATCACATTTGCTTGTTTCTGAACCTCTTTCGCCCAGATGTTGGTTTTCTCTTTACTATTTTTCTGTGTTGTATTTTCCTCAGTTCCTCTCTCCCTAAACTTCCTTATCACTATCTTCCTTTGCCATTTGAAAGACAAAGACAGTATTGTGCAGTGTGTCTTACTATTCTATTTATGAAAAGGGATATCATGACCATGGTAATTATTTTTTCCATGACAGGTTTCTCCGTGTAACAGCCCTAGTTATTCTGGAAGTGACTTTATAGACCAGGTTGACCTTGAACTCACAGAGATCCACCTGCCTCTCCCTCCTGAGTGCTGGGGTTAAAGCCATACTGTTCTAGCACTGCCCAGTGACCTTGGCAACACTTAGAAAGGAAGACATGTTTTTGCAACTGGCTTAGAGTTTCAAAGGTTTAGTCCATTATCAGAAAGACAAGAAGCTTGGTGGCACACAGGCAATCATGATGCAGGAGAAGGAACTTAGAGTTCTACATCTAAATCAGTTACACATCCATTCATCCAGACAGAAGGAAGACAGAGACTTGTTTCAGGCATGGGCTTTTGAAGTCCCATACTTCACCCCAGTGACACACTTCCTCCAACCAGGCCACAGTCACTCCTACAAGGCCACACCTCCTAATTCCTCTCAAGCAGTGCTATTCCACAATGACCAAGCTTTCAAATCTATGGGCCTAAGGCTCACATTTCTGTTCAAACCAACATCGCAATTAAAAGAATAAAATATCTTCAAAATATACACATGGTTTCATGATCTCCAATAAATGCAGGCACACTATGTCTCCAACATCTGTAAAATCACTGAGTGAGAAATGACTGCTTCTTGCTTCCCAGGCAGGGACCTGGTTCATGGAGACTTAGAGGATGGTATCCGTGCTGTGAGCCTACAGCCTCAGGGACGGTTCCCCAGCCCTGATGACTCCATGCTGCTCTTCACTGTGTCCTAGTCTTCAGTACACACATGTCTAAGCTGTCTTATCTTGTGGAGTGTGCATTTCATCCATAACTATACCTGACTGTGTGACTCTCTCTCCTTCCCATTGTCTCCAGGGCTCTGGGGCCTGGTCAACAATGCCGGCATCTCCATTCCCGTGGGGCCCAATGAGTGGATGAACAAAGAGGATTTTGCTAAGATACTGGATGTGAACCTGTTGGGCATGATCGAGGTGACTCTGAGCATGCTGCCCTTAGTGAGGAAGGCCAGGGGCCGAGTGGTCAACGTCTCCAGCATCATGGGTCGAGTGTCTTTCTCTGGTGGTGGTTACTGCATCTCCAAGTATGGTGTGGAGGCCTTCTCGGATTCCCTCAGGTATTGACAGGGATGCCGGTCCCTGAGGGAAGCTGGTCCCTGAGGGAAGCTTTGACTGGGATTTTATTCTATCAAGACCATTGGGAGGCCATCATAGAGAGGGCAAACTCTAGTTTGGAGCCCTTTAAACTCATCCTCACTGAATCAGTCACTGGGAAGCACATTTCTGTGTCTCCAGTAGAGGGCAGGACTGAGAGTTGAGTTCAGTTCATCTTGTCCTGTTGTGGAGGAGGGAGGGCACTGTGGGACATTATTGACATAGAATTGGTCCTGCAAGTCAAGATTACAGACCCCTGAGCTCTATGATGCTGAACATGTTTTTCAGTTGGGCTTTGTAAATGAAGACTGCTTGTTCATGTCCCAGTCACCCAGCCCCAAATAATCACACAGAAACTATATTAATTACAACACTGTTTGGCCTATGGCTCTAACATATTTCTGGATAACTCTTATATCTTCAATTAACCTGTTTTTATTAATCTGTGTATCTCCACAAGGTTGTAGCCTACTAGTAAGGCTCCAGCATCTGTCTCTTCAGCAGCTACATGACCTCTCCTTGACTCTGCCTATTCTCTCTATATATCTCTGTTCATGCTTTCCACTTGGCTTTACTCTGCTTAGCCATTAGCTGAAGCAACCTTATTCATCAATAAATATAAGCAACACATATACAGAAGGAAATCCGCATCTGTTGTAGTGAAGAGGGCGACGGGCTGCATCCCACCTGGCTCCTGGCTGCCCAGTAGTTTACACCCAAAATAATTACATGGAAACTGTATTCATTTAAACACTACCTCACCCATTATATTTAGCCTCTTCTTGGCTAATTCTTACATATTCATTTAACCCATCTCCATTAATGTATATCACCACTTGACTGTGACTTACCGGCGTGAGTCTAACCAGTGTCCGTCTTGGAGAAGAGAGCCATGGCATCTGCCACACTGTCTTCTTCCTCCCAGAATTCTGTTCTGTCTACCACGCCCATCTAAGAACTGCCCTATCAAAACCCAAAGCAGTTTTCTTTATTCAACCAATGAAAGCAACACATAGAAAGACGACTCTCCTACACAACACATCATCTCCTATTTTCTGTCTAATTAAAAAGGAAGGTTTTAACTTTAACATAGTAAAATTACATATAACAAAATAGTCATCAAGCAGAATTATAGTTACAATACTTAACCTATTTACATTTAGCAAATTAAGAAAAATACTATATCATCAATCCAATATTTGTGAGTAAAAAATTTTATATCTATTTCATCTTTTATCATAATGAAGGAAAACTATAATTATAACTCTCTATTCTTCCACTCAGTCGAAGACCCCAGAAGGATATAATATTACATAAGGAAACAGGAAGTGTATTGTAAGCAACTTTCAAAGTTCGATAGCTGTAGCATTGGGCATCAATCTTTAGTCTACAGGCCCATAATATGTGGCAGACTTTACAGTCAGTCAGGAAATTTGAAATACTGTTTTGCTTCTATTGACAGTTGGTCAGTTACTTTATTCTGTGTCCTAAAAATGTCTGGCAGACTCTTTCATGAAACAGGAATCCTGAAGGACTATCTCACACTCTATAGGCAAGTTCAGCAGTCATTTTTCTGTGGGTCCAATTCATACAGCATACCATCAAGCAGTCCAGGCAAGAGCACTTTCTTGCCCAAATGGCTAGCTTTGTCACATTGAAGGCAAATTCCATAACTAGTTTCTTCAATGTCCATCAACCTCTCTGAAGTAATTAGTTCTGCCAGAATCAGACATGTCTCATTGTTGAGAAAAGTCTAAGTTCTTAAAACATTTTAAATGCTATTTTCTGTTGGTCTTTGAAGTATTGAAGATTATCTATCTACCTGAAATATATCTCTGTATATCTAGAAAACCTAACTAATATGACTACAATTTTGACTATTACAGATGACTATTAATCCATAATTTTTAATTATACATTACATTTTTAAATAAGCTGCACAAACATAATACCTTAAACAAGAGTAGAAATGAACATATAACAAAATCGACCTTAAATCTATAGCAATAAAACAAGATCCATATCAATGCAAAGTATTCATATCTGTATCTTATATCCATCCTTGTTTTTTTGGGGGGTAAGATATTTGCTGTGACCATTAAACTTTTATAATCAACACCCTTTAAATGATAACCAACATTTATAAACCATAATTTTGGAAATTTGAGCATTATTTTCTCCAAACTGCTTCCTGCTCTTTGATGGGTGAAGTATTTTTAGGGTTCACAGAGACCTTTCAGGGGGTCTTGTTCTGTCAAACCACATTAGCCTGGAAAGAATCTACAGGTTCTAATCCTCTGTGGAAACAAATGCAGAACCTCTTTTTCAAAGTAACATATCTTGAGATCCAAATTTTGAAGTTAAGATACCTTTATGTTGTTTTAACTTAGCATCCCCCAGAATCAAATGTCTCCCTGTAGTCTAAAAATTCAAAGAACACAATAATATACATAATCCAGGCTCTCTGTGTATATTCCATCTTTACCTGACTTATTTTTCTTCACTCCTTTAATCTATAACTGTCTCTTCTCTTTTACTTTCACTGTCTCTTTAAGGATTTGTTTTATTTTTAAAACCATTTATTTCCTTTTATAACTATTTATGCTCTTTTTTTCTCTCTCAGAAGCCTATGTACATTTTTTTTTTTTTTAGAATACACTATGATGCATTTGGAGGTTTATTTCTATAGAATTTGTCTTTATTATCTGTAAACATTTTCTGAGCAGGAGTGCCCCCTTTTAACAAAAACAATGCTAAGTGGACATGGTTAGGACTAAGGCTGCTTTGCCTTTTGTCTCTGCTCAGTCCAAAATGGCAGAGGTGTGTTCTCTACCCATTCTGTGAGTAATGCTTAACCCCCACCTCCAGGGAAACAGAGGGTCTATGTCACCATGAAGCAACTTGTAGCACTCTACTCACAAACACCATTTAAATGTTCCATTACAGGATCTTCTGGGGGGAAAAAAAAGCCATTTAAACAGCCAGCATGAGCCAGGAGGTCAGCTCTTAAAGGAGCCACACAGTTTTTGAGGCTATTGTTCTATTGTTACGTCAGGAAGCTTTCTCTTAAAGAAACCACATCTCTGTTTGCCTCTAGCAAACACAGCCCACCTGAGAAAATGCTACTACTAAGAAGCTGTGCTTAAGGCTGTTCTTTTGTGTCTAGAATTCCTTCCAAAGCTCTCTCAGGTTTTATGTGATTGGAGACTGCTCGTTCATTTCCCGACTGCCCTGACATGACTAATCACACAGAAACTATATTAATTAAAACAGTTAGGTCAATAGCTTAGATGTATTCCTAGATAGCTCTTACATCTTAAATTAGCTAGTTTCTATTAATCTGTGCATTATCACGAGACTATGAACCACTGGTAATTTCCAGTGGCATCTTTCTCCTTCAGCAGCTACATGGCATCTCCTTGACTCCACCTATTCTCTCTCTCTCTCTCTCTCTTTCTCTCTCTCTCTTTCTCTCTCTCTCTCTCTCTCTCTCTCTCTATATATATATATATATATTCAGATTTCCATCCTGTCATTGACAGAAAAAGCTTTATTCATCAACTAATAAAAGCAACACATATACAGAATGACATCCCACATAAGGGCTGTACATTTCATTGTATCCACAGACAAGTATCAGCCCCCTGTAGAATCCACAATCAACACATTCCAGAGTACAGAAATGTTTTGAACCTGACCTGAAGACTATGGCAACTGACAGAGGAGACACAAACGATGTGGGTCCTTCCCTAGGATTGGCCATGGCCCAGTCAGCTGTGTCGGCCATGGTTGTCATCTCTTTGTCAGGGTCCCCTAGCAGGACTGGGCAGCAGCAGAGTGAAGGTTGAACATGGAAACCTGGAACCTGATTGTAGGTGGATTCTCCTTGGGGAAAGGACAGGCAGGATATGGAGGAGGATGGTCACCAGGAGGGCTGAGGTAGACCTGAGGAGAGCCGTAGGGTGCTGGGCAGTTATGTACAGCACATCAAAGTTATTGCAAGAGGGGAGCCATTCAGGGCAGGTACATCCCTGGCTATAGGGAACATGGAGGCTGTGGATGGGAGGAAGTGGCAGGCAGGGGTTTGCTTTCTGAAGACCCCTGCAGGAAGCAAGGGGCAGATGTCCTGGGAGCGTCCTGGAACAGATGAGAGTAGACTGAGACTTAGGGGTGAGATGGAGGTGACCTGGGCAAGGATGGTGATCATTTCGTCAGCTGTACACGGAGAGAGGTGACACAAGTGTCATAGAACAGAGTGCCTGGTTTTAGGCAGGTGAGCATCATACTCCAAATACTTAGGGTGACATTTGAAGCGCAGAGGCATTGCCCTCACCAGGAGTTCCATCCCCATCTGTTGCACAACGCTTGTGACCTCTCCTCACCACAGGCTCACGTTGTCATGTGACTGTACTTTGATTCTGAGTGACCTCACAGAAAGTCCTCTGAAGTCCTTAATGTCTCTCTATCTTGCAGGAGGGAGCTCTCCTATTTTGGAGTGAAGGTGGCTATTGTAGAGCCTGGTTTCTTCCGGACTGGTGTTTCCGATAGTGACATGCATTTATGTAGTGCTAAGATGCTGTGGGACCGGGCCAGCTCAGAAGTCAAAGAGATCTATGGAGAGAAGTTTCTGGTATCCTGTATGTGATTTATGAGGACCTAAGTCAAACTAGTCTGAATCCCTAGGCTCCTATTCATTTTACCAGAAGTAACCACAGGATCTTTGTCTTCAAAAGAAGGGCATTTAGACCCATGGCATGGGTGGGTACATTTTCGGGATGTGAGTCCTTGACCTAGAGCTTGGGACTCTGTTCCATCTGAACCTCTCATCCTCTTCACCTGAGAGTGAAGTCAGCAATGGGAGCAGGGCTGGACAGCACTTTCCATGAACTAAGACCCAGGTGGAGCCTGTGCATGGTTGCTCCTTGAAGCTGGGCTGTGTCCTCCTGACGACCTTGGACAGGCTAGGCTTGGGCATGGCTTCAGATATGGGAGGCTTGGGCTCTAGAGAGGCTTTCCTCCATGTTGTCTAGAGCAGGAGTGGTAGAGGTAATCACCTCCTGAATCCTTTCTCCTTCTGTGTAGATCTGACAAGGCTAAAGTCACTGGACCAAAAGTGCAACAAGGACCTCTCCTTGGTGACAGACTGCATGGAGCATGCGCTGACTTCCCGTCACCCCCGGACTCGATACTCAGCTGGTTGGGATGCCAAGCTCTTCTTCATCCCTGTGAGCTACCTGCCCACCTGTCTTACGGATGCCTTCTTCTACAGGGCCTCCACGAAGCCTGACAAAGCTCTGTGAAGCCCACTTCTGTTTCCATAGTTGGGGGTATAAGAGTGCAGTGTGAGGGAGAGGATCCTCAGGAGAAGGCAGTTGCTGGGCTCGGGACAATCTTGTCATTGGGAGGGAGATTCACAGGTGCCTGACTTGTCTTCCTTTGGTATGACCATGGAGAACATAGAGCCACAGGAGAAACTGCTATGTTTATACAATGATTCCAATTTTGGTAAAAACACAAAGTGATCTTTCATGTATCATCATCATCCACTTTACTTATTTTAATGAAGAAATTTTTTATTTGTCTGTCTGCATGTGTGTCTATATTGCATGTGTGTAGGAATACCCATAGAGCCCAGATGATTGATTTCCCTGGGCCTGTACTTACAGGCTCCTGTGAATTGCCTAACTGTGGAGTTGGGAGCACAGTTTTGGTCCTCTAGTCTACCACCTGTCCCTATGGCTAAACTCCTTATTTACATCTCTAGTTCATTTTCTAGTTTGAGACAGGATCTCACTATGTCACCCAGGTACATCATGACCTTCTCAATCTCTAGCCTTGCTTTAGCACATCTCTTAGGTCTGACACCCACAGGACCTTTGAGGGGCAGTGGGGTTATGAAGAAAGGACAGACACACAGACACATGGACAGAAAATCTGGCATCAGTGTCTCATGTGTGCTCTGATGGAGCCTCAGCTACTCACTGTAAGCTGTAGCCTCGGCTTGTTTATTATAACAGAGAAGGGGAAGAGGCTGTCTAGGCTCTGTAGGAGGCCTGAAGGCAGCTGTCTTGGGCAAGAACCTCCAGGAATCAGCAGTTGCTTGGTTTTGCTCACACTAATCATCATCCATGAGCACCTGAACTGTGAGCAGAGGGAAAAGGCTTTGCCAATTGTCACTGGATTGACACCTTAGTCCTTTTCATAGGGCTGTCCATGGCACCAGCATACTCAGTTCACCATGCATTGATTATATGATATTATATTCAATCAATACATTTAAATACTATTACTCATGATAATACAATACCATGTAATACTTCAAGCAATTCCTTATCTAACTCACAATGAGTGTGGGTTCCAGCATCAGAGGAGTGAAAGGACTGATTGACCAGGATATAAAGGAAGGCAAGTGTAAATATGAAGTCTGATGGATTTGCAGTTCTCTGTGCATACATGTGTACAGACATGTGTATACATGAGCAGAGGAAAATACAAACTCCACCCCCGTAGTGACATACCTCCTTCATCAAGACGATACCCACTCCAACAGAGTCACGAGTCCTAACAGTGTCACTCCTGTGATGTAGAAGCATTTCAATTGTATTTTAATAAATAAAATAATAATAAATAAATCTTGCCTGGTGCTTGGGAAAGTAAAACAGCCACACTGACCAACCTTATAGAACAAGCAATAGTAACACACACTTTTAATCCCAATAGCCACAATAGTTGTTATAGTGACAGGGTGGTGCATGCCTTTAATCCCAGTGGTACACACCTTTAAGCCAGCCCTATAGAGGACTATAAGACAGGAGGATACAGCTCTCAAACAAAGTCTCATTCTGAGTTTCCTGGTGGCAGGACCACTATTTTCAGACTGAGTTCGAGGTAAGAGCCAGTGGCTGGCTGCCTTGCTTTTTGATTCTTCAGGTTGAACCCCAATTTCTCTCCCTGAGTTTTTTTTTTTAAATATTTATTTATTATTTATTATGTATACAATAGCCTATCTGTGTGTATGCTGAAGGCCAGAAGAGGGCACCAGACCTCATTACAGATGGTTGTGAGCCACCATGTGGTTGCTGGGAATTGAACTCAGGACCTTTGGAAGAGCAGGCAATGCTCTTAACCACTGAGCCATCTCTCCAGCCCTCTCCCTGAGTTTTTATTAGTGTGCTTTGTTGTGAGATTATGGGGACCAATTATGTTCAAAGCACTATACATAAGAATGGGCTCAAGTGCACGATGATGTTACTGAGCAAAGTGTAATTAGAAGGAAGTGCACTACAGGCGACTCCTCGGGAGCTCATTTCAAGGGCACCAGTGATTTTTCAGCATCCACTCCAGAACGCCCAAGGTGAATAGCTGTCGTGGTCTTCCATTTTCCCTGGATGTAAATGGAGCCAGTAGTCTGACTTCTAATCACCACACAAGAGGGCAAGCAACTACCCCCTGTTTTCTTTTAAGAGGTCACATAGACAGACATGAAACACCTCCTTTATTGGTCCATATAGCCCAAGGTCATGGGTATAGGAATACCCATATACTTCCCCCTTTGTCTAAAGAAGAAGGTTCTAAACCTAATACAATACTATCTACAATAAGAACAATTATCAAATCGTTTCTAGGAGAAATAAAGGGCAATAACATATACAAAGATAAAATAAAACTATAGCCAATAAAAAACAATGTCAAGGAATAAATACATACTAAATGTCCAGATCATATGTGAATGGCAAAACACAGAGATTACTCAGATAGCTGTCCTGTCCTGAAGAATCTGTATCTCATACCTGTTATGCTCTTAGCTAAGCTATGAGAGGATTGTACTGTAAGTATTTAGTCTGCAACTCCACCAATGACCTGAGAGAGAAAATAATATTACACAAGTAAACAGGAAGTGCAACCAGGCAACTTCCAAAAGATGTAAGAAATGACAGAAACAGTTGGCTACCTGGACAGTAACCCAAAGTCTCTCTGCAACATTGGGGCAATCAACTTTGGCTACAGGACTAGAATATCTAACAGACAATTTCAGAAGCAGGAGAATTCGAAAGACCATCTACCCTGTCTTGGCAAGGTTTAGCAGTCATTTCTCCTTATATCTTGCTTGTCCAGATGGGACAGCATAGCATGCTTACTGACAGCAGTTGAGGTAAGGTCCTTTGCCCAATATGCCAGTTTTGCAAAAAAGAAAGCAAGCTCCACATGGACTGTCTTTGGTGCCCATCATACCCTTGGAAGTAGATTGATGTTATCAGGAGCAGTTGTGTCTCAGTCAACAGAATTCTAAATTAAGACAACATTTCAATGCCATATTGTATAGGTCTTTGAAGTGTTTGAAGATAACCTGTAGCATGTGGGCCTGCTATTTGGGGTTTCTGTCCTGCCCAGTTCCCACAGCTGGTTAGCCCCAAAGAAAATCACACAGAGGTCTCCATAAGTTATAAACTGATTAGCCCATTAGCTCAGGCTTTGTATTAGCTCTTATAACTTATATAGCCCATTATTCTTATTTATGTTAGCACATGGCTCGGTACCTTTTTCAACAGGGGAGGTCACATCTTGCTTCTTACGTGGTTGAGACAGGACTGCAGAAAGAGCTTCCTTCTCCCCAGAATACTCCTGTTCTCATTGCCCACTTCTACTTCCTGTCTGGTTTTCCTGCTTATACTTCCTGCCTGGCTACTGGCCAATCAGCATTTATTTAAAATATAATTGACAGAATATAGAATTGTCCTGTACCATTAACTGTAAGAGAAGAGACGGCCTGCTTTTCATCCCATTTGCCCGGTTAGCTTGCACCCAAAATAATCACACAGAAACTGTATTCATTTAAACACTGCCTGGCCCATTAGCTGTAACTTCTTATTGGCTAATTCTTACATCTTAATTTAACCCATTTCCATTAATCTGTATATAGCCACATAACTGTGGTTTACCGGCAAGATTTTGTCTGGTGTCCATCCCAGGCATGAGATCCATGGCATCTGCCACTCTGCCCTTCTTCCCAGCTTTCAGTTCTGTCTACTCTGCCTACCTAAGTTCTGCCCTATCAAAAGGCCAAGGCAGTTTCTTTATTCAACGAATAAAAGCAACACATAAAAGAAGGACCTCCTGGGGCTGGAGAGATGGCTCAGAGGTTAAGAGCATTGCCTGTTCTTCCAAAGGTCCTGAGTTCAATTCCCAGCAACCACATGGTGGCTCACAACCATCTGTAATGGGTCTAGTGCCCTCTTCTGGCCTGCAGGCATACACACAGACAGAATATTGTATACATAATAAATAAATAAATAAATATTAAAAAAAAAGAAGGATCCTACACCAATAACCTATCTTTAAGGATATATCACTGTGCGTCTAGGGAACCTAACTAACATAACTATAAGTATGACTAACATGGGTGGCTATTATCCTGTATTTATTAATAACCTATATAGCTTAAATAATGTTTCACGGTATGAAAATAATCTTCAAACACGGACACAGCATAAGCACAATGATCTCAAAGTTGTAAGAATGTAGAATATGTCTAGTCAGAGGTAGAAATATATAGTGCAATAGCAAAAACATCCTTAACTTGTATCAATGTGCAAAATATCTTAAGCAGCATTAGAAAGATATATATATAGTATAACAAAAATAGTTTTACATTTGTATACAATAATACTGTAGACATAAATAGGAACATATACAATATGAGAAATAGAATTTGACTTGTATCAATATTCAAATTATATTAGACAGGAATAAAAAATAACTTTACATACGTATCAATATACAAGAATCTTTCCCAATATAAATTGCCTAAAACTAATAGTTGCTAAAATAGTTTATACATAATTACACTAATCTTCCTTATTAACCTATCCTATTTATTCCATTTTTTTCTATTCCAAATGAGAATCCTGAGTCTAAATTGATTGTTCCACCCTCGACTGTTATATGACTTATAACCAATTTCTAAACGATGACAATTATCCATTACCCTGAGAAAACAAAATCTGTAGTGAGAGGGGTCTTCGTTTTCTTAAAATTGTTTCCCCGCTGTATAGGAGGCAACAGTATCTCTATGGGATCCTGTAAATAACTAAAAAGGGGGGGGGGGGCAGCCACAGAGGTTACAACTCAAGATGGCTGTGCTCATGTGTGCCTGAATCCGTGCAGCCAGGAGAGGGGCCTTTTGAGGAAAGGTCATTTCTTCCCCCAGTCATGCTGGGACTTAGGTATCTGGGGTCTAAAGCACCATCACCTTGTTTTCCTGTGAGGTCAGTCTTCCTATTTGTAGTTGGCCCCTGCTTTTTCCCTGTCAGGTGCTATAAAGGAAGACACCAGCTCAGCCTGTCCCCTGCAGTTCTAGAGACAAGGAGAGCAACTTTGTTTTCTGAAGAGAGATTCTAGCTGAGGACCCTGAGGAGAACACCTGAGCTCAGAGCCCCATTTCCTTGTAAATGTGACCTAGGTCCATGTGATGATCAGCCACAAAACCTAAGTGTGTTCACAAAGCCTGCATTTGTGGATGTGAACTGCATGATGCAGAGGCCCAAGCTGCACCAGAGACTTGACTGTAGTGGGCATTGGTAAGGAAATGTGATATGGGATTCTTCCCTGCATGCTATGAACATGTTTCATTACCATTGGTTAATAAATAAGCTGTTTTGGCCTATGGCAGGGCAGGATATAAGTAGGTGGGAAAACTCAACTGAACAGAGGGAGAAAGCAGGCAATGTCATGCCCATGCCATATTGCTGTTGAAGGGGAAGATGCGGGAACCTTGCCAATAAGCTATGAGGAAGAGACTGAGCCCAGAGCAGGATTTCCTTGTTAAAGTCCTGAGTCCAAGTGCACTATGACAACATTACTAAACTATGTTCACATAGCTCGGGGTTTACGGCACTGTGTGCCAGATGCAGAGAACAGGTGAGCCTGGGTCTTGACTGTGCTGGGCATGTGTAAGGAAACATGCATGTATTCCCAAACAAGTAAAAGAAGCAAAGATCATATGGGAATGGAGGTATCCTGCTTAGTCCTGCTTAACAAAAAGCTGTACTTTCTTTGGCAGCATATAAGGGCATGCCAAAGGGCACTGGATATCAGAAGACCAAAAGCAGTTCAAAGAGCAAAGGTCAGGAATGAATTAAGTGTTCCAAAGATATCAGGGTCAGAGAGGAAAGTGTGAATTCTGTGGTAGAAATCCACAGTCCAGCATTCCTAGCTTGTCCTGTGTGAATTTAAGTCAAACTCATTCTGACTAGGAGTGTCTTGCTCTAGGCTTGTCCTCTGCAAGCCATGTGGCTCTACCTGGTGGCTCTAGTGGGCCTGTGGACCCTGCTGCGCTTCATCAGGGAGAGGAAGGTGGTGAGCAATCTCCAAGACAAGCATGTCTTCATCACGGGCTGTGACTCGGGCTTTGGGAACCTGCTGGCCAGACAGCTGGACAGGAGAGGCATGAGGGTGCTGGCTGCATGTCTGACGGAGAAGGGAGCCGAGGAGCTGAGGAACAAGACATCAGACAGGCTGGAGACAGTGATCCTTGATGTCACCAAGACAGAGAGTATTGTGGCAGCCACTCAGTGGGTGAAGGAGCGTGTTGGGAACAGAGGTACCATTGAAATCCTTGTCTGTGTCTGCTGGATTGACTCGTGTGTGAAGGGGCCTCCCAGTTACACTTTTTGGAAGAACCTTTATGTGGGTTAGGGCACTTGAAGTACCAAAGCCTTCTCTCCCCTGAACATCACCTGAGCACTTTCTCTCTCTCCAGCCCCTACCTGCTGTTTCTCAGTCGTTCTGGTCTTGGTAAGAAGGTGCCATGTGGAGGATTCGCCTTCTCACCTTCCTGTCTGTGTTCTGTCCCCTTCTCTATGTAGACAATCTAGACTGCTGGATGCTTAGAGCAGGGTCCCTTTCTGGAGCAGAGGATGGGACTTGTCCCTGGGCTACGTGTGCAGGGTATCTGGGGCCACACTTGGGTAGATCTCCTGGGTCAGGACTGTACTTGCTCTTATTTGTCACTTGCCATCCTCTGTGGAGGGAGACAAGACTGCTCCTGTGTAGAAAAGCTATGACAAGCTTAAAGACTGACTTGGGAAACAACATACTTGAAAGGGGGCTGCTTTGTTGTTTGTTTGGTTTAATTTTTGAGACAGGATTTCTTTGTGCATCTCAGGGTATCTTTGAGCTCACAAATATCCCCCTGCCTCTGTCTCCGGAGTGCTAGGATTAAAGGCGTGTACCACCACTGCTGGCTGATCTTTTATTATACCAATAGCAAGCAAGAAAGAGGTGTTTAAAGAAATCTAAGAATAAATTGAAAATATGATTTTTCATTAAAACACTGGGGAATGAAACTTTAATTAAAATTAACCTATATTCTCACTCCCTTGACCTAAAACCTATAAACATTTTGACCCATATGAAATTAAAATACATAAATTGTTTTCACCTAAAAATATGATCAGTTTTGATACCTGAAGCACATTTCTTCAAATAATGGTATTCACTCATTAGAAGCAGTGAATACTTTAACCTATCCTTAAGAATGTAAATATATCTTGAGGTGAATACTGGAATGTTTAGCACATAATTCTTTTATTATTATTGTTGCTGTTATTTTTGTAAAAGGGCTTTGGTTTCATGTGCCATCATGTTCAGCTTGTCTCCTACATTTATATTTTTCTTTTCTTTTTTTGCCATAAGCAATGTCTTGGCAAACTATTTATTTCAATTATCAGCAAGCATGAATATGTTGAGATTCTAGAGTAAAATTCCTTGGTTAAACACGTTCACCTCAAGAAGGACAGGCCTGGATCTGAGTTGAGGAGGCATCTGACTTATTCAGCCAGATCTAAAGTGACCTGCTCTTCTTAAATCAGCCAGTCCCCAGTCCTCTACACATGGAGGTTAGCGGCGTCCAGTGCTGACCGTTGTGTAGCTGATAATAGATCCTGCAGGGTGGCTGCCTGAAGATCCAGCGCCTAGAGACTGGCAGGATGGTGAGAGTGGCCTGTGGGTGAGTGTGCAGAGAGGGCCCCATTTTCTGGCACTAGGGTGGAGCCCATGCCCTGTTGTTTGCAGGAAGTGTCACCCCCCCTTCCTGCTGGCCTTGTGTGGCAAGCGTCCCAGGAACATGGTTCGATAGATTTTTTATTTATTTATTTATTTCTTAAAGATTCTGTCTCCTCCCCGCCACCGCCTCCCATTTCCCTCCCCCTCCCCCAATCAACTCCCCCTCCCTGAGCAGCCCGAAGAGCAGTCAGGGTTCACTGCCATGTGGGAAGTCCAAGGATCTCCCACCTCCTTCCAGGTCTAGTAAGGTGAACATCCAAACTGCCTAGGCTCCCACAAAGCCAGTACGTGAAGTGGGATCAAAACCCAGTGCCATTGTTCTTGACTTCTCAGCAGCCCTCATTGTCAACTATGTTCAGCGAGTCCGGTTTTATCCCATGCTTTTTTTAGACTTGGTGAGTTCCTGATAGACCATCCCCATTGTCTCAGTGTGTGGGTGCACCCCTCACGGTCCTGAGTTCCTTGCTCGTGCTCTCTCTCCTTCTGCTCCTCATTTGGGCCTTGGGATTTCAGTCGGGTGCTCCAATGTGGGTCTCTGTCTCTGTCTCCTTTCATCGCCTGATGAAGGTTAATATCCAGGAGGATAACTATGTTTTTCTTTGGGTTCACCTTCTTATTTAGCTTCTCTAGGATCACAAATTATAGGCTCAATGTCCTTTATTAATGGCTAGAAACCCATTATGAGTGAGTACATCCCATGTTCCTCTTTTTGGGTCTGGCTTACCTCACTCAGGATAGTGTTTTCTATTTCCGTCCATTTGCATGCAAAATTCAAGAAGTCATTGTTTTTTACTGCTGAGTAGTACTCTAATATGTATATATTCCATACTTTCTTCATCCATTCTTCCATTGAAGGGCATCTAGGTTGTTTCCAGGTTCTGGCTATTACAAACAATGCTGCTATGAACATAGTTGAGCATATACTTTTGTAGTATTATAGGGCATCTCTTGGGTATATTCCCAAGAGTGGTATTGCTGGGTCCAGGGGTAGGTTGATCCCAAATTTCCTGAGAAACCGCCACACTGCATTCCACAGTGGTTGCACAAGTTTGCATTCTCACCAGCAATGGATGAGTGTACCCCTTACTGCACATCCTCTCCAGCAAAGGCTATCGTTGGTGTTTTTGATTTTAGCCATTCTGACAGGTGTAAGATGGTATCTCAAAGTTGTTTTGATTTGCATTTCCCTGATTGCTAAGGAGGTTGAGCATGACCTTAAGTGTCTTTTGGCCATTTGAACTTCTTCTGTTGAGAATTCTCTGTTCAGTTCAGTGCCCCATTTTTTAATTGGGTTAATTAGCATTTTAACGTCTAGTTTCTTGAGTTCTTTATATATTTTGGAGATCAGACCTTTGTCTGTTGCGGGGTTGGTGAAGATCTTCTCCCAGTCAGTGGGTTGCCTTTTTGTCTTAATGACAGTGTCCTTTGCTTTACAGAAGCTTCTTAGTTTCAGGAGGTCCCATTTATTCAATGTTGCCCTTAATGTCTGTGCTGCTGGGGTTATATATAGGAAGTGGTCTTCTGTGCCCATATGTTGTAGAGTACTTCCCACTTTCTCTTTTATCAGGTTCTGTGTGTTCAGACTGATATTGAGGTCTTTAATCCATTTGTACTTGAGTTTTGTACATGGTGATAGATATGGATCTATTTTCATTCTGCTAAAGGTTGACAACCAGTTCTGCCAGCACCATTTGTTGAAGATGCTCTTTCTTCCATTGTATACTTTTAGCTCCTTTATCGAAAATCAGGTGTTCATAGGTTTGTGGGTTAAAGTCCGGGTCTTCTATTCGATTCCATTGGTCAACTTCTCTGTTTTTATGCCAATACCAAGCTGTTTTCAATACTGTAGCTCTGTAATAGAGTTTGAAGTCAGGGATGGTAATGCCTCCGGACGATCCTTTACTGTATAAGATTGTTTTGGTTATCCTGGATTTTTTGTTTTTCCATATAAAGTTGATTATTGTCTTCTCAAGGTCTGTGAAGAATTTTGATGGGATTTTGATGGGGATTGCATTGAATCTATAGATTGCTTTTGGTAGAATTGCCATTTTTACTATGTTGATCCTCCCAATCCAAGAGCAAGGGAGATCCTTCCATTTTCTGGTGTCCTCTTCAATTTCTTTCTTCAAAGACTTAAAGTTCTTGTCAAATAGATCTTTCACTTCCTTGGTCAGAGTTACCCCAAGATATTTTATGTTATTTGTGGCTATTGTGAAAGGTGATGCTTCTCTGATTTCCCTCTCTGCTTCCTTATCCTTAGTGTACAGGAAGGCAACTGATTTTTTGGAGTTGATCTTGTATCCCGCCACATTACTAAAGGTGTTTATCAGCTGTAGGAGTTCTTTGGTAGAGTTTGTGGGGTCGCTTATGTATACTATCATATTATCTGCAAATAATGAAAGCTTAACTTCTTCCTTTCCAATATGGATCCCCTTGATCCCCTTATGTTGTCTTATTGCTATTGCTAGAACTTCAAGCACTATATTGAAGAGGTATGGAAAGAGTGGACAGCCTTGTCGTGTTCCTGATTTTAGTGGGATGGCTTTGAGTTTTTCTCCGTTTAATTTAATATTAGCTGTCGGCTTGCTGTAAATAGCTTTTATTATATTTAGGTATGACCCTCGTATCCCTAATCTCTCCAAGACCTTTATCATAAAGGGGTGTTGAATTTTGTCGAATGCTTTTTCAGCATCTAATGAAATGATCATATGGTTTTTTTTCTTTCAGTTTATTTATATGGTGGATTACATTGATAGATTTGGTTATGTTGAACCAGCCCTGCATCTCTGGGATGAGCCTACTTGATCATAATGGATAACTTTTCTAATGTGTTCTTGGATTCAGTTTGCCAGTATTTTATTGAGAATTTTTGTGTCGATGTTCATGTGTGAGATTGGCCTATAATTCTCTTTCTTGGTTAAGTCTTTGTGAGGTTTTGGTATCAGGGTGACTTTAGCTTCATAAAAGGAATTTGGCAATGACTCTTCTATTTCTATATTGTGAAATACATTAAGGAGTATAGGTATTAGCTCTTCTTGGAAGTTCTGGTAGAATTCTGCATTAAAACCGTCTGGACCTGGGCTTTTTTTGGGAGGGAGGTTTTTGATAACAGCTTCTAATTCTTCGTGACTAACAGGTCTATTTAGATTGTTCACCTGGTCTTGGTTTAACTTTGGTATATGGTACTTATTTTAAAAAATGTCCATTTCTTTTGCATTTTCCAGTTTTGTGACATACAGGCTTTTGTAGTAAGATCTAATGATTCTCTGAATTTCCTCTGTGTCTGTGGTTATGTCCCCCTTTTCATTTCTGATCTTATTTATTTGCATGTTCTCTCTCTGTCATTTAATTAGTTTGGATAGGGGTTTGTCGATCTTGTTGATTTTCTCCAAGAACCAACTTTTTGTTTCATTGATTCTTTGGATTGTTTTCTGTGTTTCTATTTTGTTGATTTCAGTCCTCAGTTTGATTATTTCCAGTCTTCTACTCCTCCTGGGTGCGTCTGCTTCTTTTTTTTCTAGAGCTTTCAGGTGTGCTGTTAAGTCTCCAATGTATGCTTTCTCCATTTTCTTTAAGAGGGCACTTAGTGCTATGAACTTTCCTCTTAGCACTGCTTTCATCATATCCCATAGGTTTGAGTATGTTGTCTATTTTCATTAAGTTCAAGGAAGACTTTAATTTCTTTCTTAATTTCTTCCTTGACCCAGGTGTGGTTCAGTAGTTGACTGTTCAGTTTCCATGAGTTTGTCGGCTTTCTGGGGATAGCATTGTTGTTGCCTTCTAACTTTAATCTGTGGTGATCTGATAAGACAAAGGTGGACATTGATTTTTTTTGTATCTGTGGAGGTTTCCTTTGTTACCGAGTATGTGGTCAGTTTTCGAGAAGGTTCCATGAGCTGCAGAGAAGAAGGTATATTCTTTCCTATTTGGGTGGAGTGTTCTATAGATGTCTGTTAAGTCCATTTGCTTCATTACCTCCAATAATTCTCTTAATTCTCTATTAGGTTTCTGTCTGATTGACCTGTCCATTGGTGAGAGAGGTGTGTTGAAGTCTCCTACTAGTGTGTGTGGTTTGATGTCTGCCTTGAGTTCTAGTAATATTTCTTTTACATAAGTGGGTGCTTTTATATTAGGGGCATAGATATTCAGGATTGAGACTTCATCCTGATGAATTGTTCCTGTTATGAGTATAAAATGTCCATCTCAATCTCTTCTGATTGATTTTAGTTTGAAGTCAGCTTTGTTGAAATTAGTATGGCCACACCTGCTTGTTTCTTAGGACCATTTGCTTGAAAAACCTTTTCCCAACCCTTTACTCTGAGTAGATGCCTGGCTTTGTGGTTGAGATGTGTTTCTTGTAAACAGCAGAATGTTGGATCCTGTTTTCGTATCCAATCTCTTAGCCTGTGCCTTTTTAGAGGTGAATTGAGTCCATTAATATTAAGTGATATTAGTGACCAGTAGTTGTTTACTCTGGTTATTCTTATTGTTTTAGGTAGTAGAGTTTGTGTGTCTCCCTTCTTTGAGTTGTGCTGGTGAAGGGTCACTAGATGCCTGAGTTATTGTGGGTAGTGTTGGCAATGTTGGATTCCTTGGGTTGTGATTTTCCTTCTATTATTTTCTGTAAGGCTGGATTTGTGGCTACATATTGTTTAAATTTGTTCTTATCCTGGAATGTTTTGTTTTCTCCATTGATAGTGAACGATAGCTTGGCTGAGTATAGTAGTTTGGGCTTGCATCCATGGTCTCTTAGTTTCTGCAGTACCTCTATCCAGGACCTTCTGGCTTTCATGGTTTCCATAGAGAAGTCAGGTGTAAGTCTGATCAGTTTACCTTTATAAGTTACTTGACCTTTTTCCTTTGCAGCTCTTAATATTCTTTCTTTAATCTGTATGTTTTGTGTTTTGATTATTATATGGCGAGGGGATTTTTTTTTTTTTGGTTTTTCAAGACAGGGTTTCTCTGTAGCTTTGGTACTCGTCCCAGAACTAGCTCTTGTAGACCAGGCTGGCCTCGAACTCCCAGAGATCCGCCTGCCTCTGCCTCCCGAGTGCTGGGATTAAAGGCATGCGCCACCACCGCCCGGCGGGATGTTTTTTTCTTTATTCAGTCTATTTGGTGTTCTGTATGCTTCTTGAATATTCAAAGGAATATCTTTCTTTGTGTTGGGAAGGTTTTCTTCCATAATTTTGTTGAAAATATTTTCTGGGCCTTTGAGCTGTAACTCTTCTCCTTCTTCTATCCCTATTATTCTTAGGTTTGGTCTTTTTATTGTGTCCCATATTTCCTGAATGTTTTGTGATGAGAATTTGTTGGCTTTGCTGTTTTCTTTGATCAGTGTGTTTATTTTCTCTCTGGTGTCCTCAGAATCTGAGATTCTTTCTTCTATCTCTTGTATTCTATTGATTATGCTTGTTTCTGTAGTCTCTGCTCGTTGACCTAGATTTTCCTTATCCAGCTGGTCCTCAGTTTGTGTTTTCTTCCTTGCTTCCATTTCAGTTTTCAATTCTTGAACTGTTTCCATTACCTGTTTGATCATTTTTTCTTGGTTTCCCAGGGTATCATTTACTTATTTACTCATTTCTTCAAACTTTTTGTTATACTTCTCATCCATTTCTATAAGGGCATTTTTTACATGATGTTTAAGGGACTCTATTGCTTTCATAAAGTCATTTTTTTTTCCATTTCTTCTGTGTTAGGGTGTTCAAGTCCTTCTGTTGTAAGATCATTGGGTTCTGGTGTTTTCATGTTGTTTTTCAGATTGTTGGGTGAATTTTTGCCTTGGCGCCTGCCCATCTCTTCCTACCGATGCTATCTAATGGGTCTTCTAAAACAGGATCAGGTTTCCCTGCTGGCCAGGGGCCCTGCTTACAAAATGCCCCCGCTCCGTTTCCTGGCTCCCATCGTGGGCCAAGATCCCTCTCACCACTCAGAAGGGTATTCAGGAACAGGACTAGGCTCCCCATTCGCCAGAGACCTCGCCAACAAAAGGCCTACCACTCTGCAGGTCAGCCACCAAAACAAAGAAACTCCCGCTGCCCTCTGCCCAGAGCACCCGACCCAGCGCCCAAACAGGCTGAACTGGGTGATCCCATGGCCCCGCGGAAGGGAGGGAGAAGGAAGGAAGCCCCTGGACACAAGCTGGGATGGGCCAGGGAGAGAGAGGTCACAGTAGAGGAGGAGCAGCCCCAGCAGAGGGGAGCAGCCCCCGGAGAATGACCGGGGAGACTAGGGGGTCGGGGAATGCCCCTGCTTCGTTTCCTGGGTCCCGCTGCGGGCCAAGAACACTCTCACCACTCAGGAGGGTCTTCAGGGACATGACCAGGCTCCCCATTCGCCAGGGACCTGGTTCGATAGATTTTTAAGACTGTTTACTCATTGTTTGGTAATTTCATGGAGTCATTCAGTGAATTTGTATCATATCAATCCAGCGCCTCTCTCTCCTTTAGTTCCCCCTAACCCTGCTTTATATCTTCCTCCACAACCTCACATCTTCTTTTGTAACAGAACACACCAAGTGTGATAAGTCGTTCAATGGTGATGCTGGACCTGCCTAAGCCAGCTTTCTTCAAAGCATGAAAAAGCAGGGTGGTTTTCCATGGTCTCCTCCAGCCAGGACTTTCAGTCCTTATTTCTCAAACTCCACTAGCATAGCAGCTCTGCCTTCTGCCCTGTCCTGTCCTGTCCTCTGCTCCCTCACCTGTAAGATGCAAACACAGTTCCCACGCGTCCAGATCACCAGAGGTGTCATATGTCTTCAACATCTGTGCTGGTTATTAGCAAATATGAAGTTGCTGGTTATGGATTCTCAGGGAGGGAGCTGTCAGGAATCAAAGGAGCCATGACTACCAGGATGGGTAGCTCCAGCCCACAGACACCATGCTGTTACTTCTATTTAACTCTCCATCCAATGCCTGTCCATATGGCCTTACCCAGCGTAATGTGATTTTAGTCAAAATTATGCCTGTATAATGTGATTCTTTCTTCTTCCCAGGACTCTGGGGCCTGGTCAACAATGCCGGCATCTCTGTTCCCTTGGGTCCCATTGAGTGGATGAACAAAGAAGACTTTGCAAAGATACTAGATGTGAATCTGTTGGGCATGATCGAGGTGACTCTGAGCATGCTGCCCTTAGTGAGGAAGGCAAGGGGCCGAGTGGTCAACGTCTCCAGTGCCGTGGGTCGAGTATCTTTCTCTGGTAGTAGTTACAGCATCTCCAAGTATGGTGTGGAGGCCTTCTCAGACTCCCTCAGGTAATGGAGGGTTATGAGGTCCTATGGGAAACCTTCGGCAGGGTGTTTCATTTGATTGCAGCCTTTGAGAAATCCTCATGAAAAGTTTTTATTTCCTGTTTGGGGGACTCTCTTACCTTTTCCTCTTGGGAGTAAGCTGGTCATTTGTTGGGAAGCCCCTCTTTATAACCCTGGGAGATGACCAACACTTGGTTTTCTTATCCTTGTCCTGACCAGGAAGATATCCCTGTACACCGCAGGGATGCATTGGGGTGGCACTGGCCTTTGCCATCTTCTCTGATGCTCAGTAGGGAATGCCCTGGGGGTGGCTGAGCACCATATTCAATTCAGCTGTACTTATCTGGCTGTGTTAAAGTAGCCTAGCATGACAATGATATTTTGACCCTAAAAAACAAACCCAACAACAATAACGCCAAAAAACACAGTGCGAGAGAGTCAAAGAAGAGAGAAAAAGAGAGAACACGGGCAGGATGGAGAAACTTTTAGCAGTAGTGACCTCATTAATCACCAGATGTGTGGAGGGCCCTGCAGCATGGGTCTGAGGTCAGGCTAAACTTGGGCTTCCTGGATAAGAAAATGTTAACAGCCCAGGCCCACTGTGACATCTGCAGACTGCCTTCAGTGCTGCGTCATCCTGGACAAAAGGCAGGTCAGCCCTGGCAGCGGTGGGTCTGTGCAGACTCACGAGGAAGCTGTGCAGAGGCTAAGGGTTGTATATACACAATGTTGCAGCAGCTCAGTCATCTGAAGCTGTGACATTACTTGTTGAGAGGAGTGGAGCGGCAGGCTGCGTTCCTGCCACCCTAGCTCATGGCCACCTGGCTAGCTTATGCCCTGAAATAATTACACAGAAACCGTATTCTTTTAAATACTGCTTGGTCCATTAGCTCTAGCCTCTTAATGGCTAATTCTCACATCTTGATTAACCCATTTCTAATAATCTGTGTAGCACCACAAGGTGGTGGCTTACCAGGAAGATTCTTAACCTGTGTCTGTGTCGGAGAGGGGAATCATGGTGACTGCCTGACTCGGCTTCTTTCTCCCAGCATTTTGTTCAGTCTACTCCACCTACCTAATTTTCTGTCCTATTAAAGAGCCAAGGCAGTCTCTTTAAATAGCCAATGAAATTAACACAAAACAGAAGACTCTCCCCCATCAGTTGTGTTGGACCTTCACATTTGATGCTTAGTGGGGGACTTGCATGACTTTTTTCCCATGGACATATTCCAACAGAGTGTCTCCCGAGGAGGGATGCATTGGGAAGCTGAGCCTTGGTTGCATTTCCTGTTGAGGCAACGGGCAAATAGAAACAAAAAAAACCCTGCCTTCCTCACTGGACAGGGCAGACAAACATGACAGACAACACTAAAGAAGGAAAGAAAGGGCATCCCAACATTTCCCTGAAAAGGCACTGAAAACAAAACATTGGGGGGCCTTCTCACAAAAATACACTATTCGGGGGCACTGTCCAGCACCACAACTGAGGAGTAGGGGAGTTCTAGAACCTGTTGCTGGATCCTGATGGCTCCCTCGGGGAGTAGGTGAGAAGGCATGATATCAATGGCAAGGACACACGGAGTCAGGTCGAAGGCAAACAGCAGACGTGTTTAGCCGTATAGACCCTTCTACCACACCCAAACTGCATTCTGATTCATTGACATTGCATGGTCGCCCCTCATTGGCTCAGGATCAGGATACCTGACAGTACACGTTACTAGGACCTCAGGCAGACTAGAGGTTGGCTCATCTTCTCAGATTGTAGGACTTATGTCCCTACACTTGTCACAAATTATGTCCCCATCTGCTACACATATGAGACCCAAACTTCTAAAATGTTCTTACCACAGGCTCTTGTTGTTATGGTGTATTGTCAAATGTAATCTTTCCCTCAAAAGACCTCTGAAGTCATTGACATTTGCCTGCTCTCTTACAGGAGGGAGCTCTCCTATTTTGGGGTGAAGGTGGCTATTATAGAGCCTGGAGCCTTCAAGACTGCTTTGATCAGTAACGGCGGGATATCTTCTAGCATCAAGACGCTGTGGGACCAGGCCAGCTCAGAGGTCAAAGAGGTCTATGGAGAGGAGTTTATGTTATATTGTGAGTGACCTTTAGGACCCAAGATAAAGTCTTGTCCTAAGTCCTGAGTCTCTGCTTTCTGTCACTGCTCCATGGCCTCATCCAGACTGTCTTTTTCACAGTGGAGAAGTTTAGTCCCCTTTCCTTGGGAGCCTGTGGGATTCTGCTCACACAAAGACATTCTGGCTTCTAGAACATGTTTCTGTTTTATATGAATCCCTCATTATCTCACAGATAAAAATGAAGCCACGGGTGGGAGGTGGCATCAAACCACTGCTTTCCATAAGCTTGGGTTAGTGTCTGGTGTTGGGTGAGCTCTTTCAGCCATTCAGCCAGAAAGGTCTCTGGACTGGGACACAGGTGGAGGTGTGCACAGTTCTTCCTTTAGCTGGGCTGTGTCCTTCTTTGGTCCTGGGACAGGCTAGGCTTGGGCGTGGCTTCTGATTTGGACACATAGGCTCTAGACAGGCTCTCTTCAGTTGGTCACTGAGCAGGGGTGGTGGGATGTGTAGGCGACCAGAATAACGTCGTGTTCTCTGCAGACCTGCGAACAATGACGTCATTGGTGGAAACATGCTCAGAGGACCTTACTTTGGTGACGGACTGCATGGAACATGCATTGACTTCCTGTCATCCTCGCACCCGCTACTCAGCCGGCTGGGACGCTAAGCTCTTGTACCTCCCCATGAGCTACCTGCCCACCTTCCTCTCAGATGCCTTCTTCTACTGGAGCTCAGCCAAGCCTGCCCAGGCCCTGTGAAATCTGCCCTTGTGCAGTGAAGAGGGAGGGCCACCGCCAGCACCCCACATCCTAATGCCACATCAGCAACCTGTGGCTGGGAGATGGTGACGCTGGTGGTATGGAATCTCGCCAAGACTGAGAAACAATTGTTGATTTTCTTGAAACCATGACTTTCTTTGGATTCCTTTCATTTTAGAATAAATGTTGGAAAGATTACTTGTGTCCTGTGCCTTGACCTAGAGGAGCAGCGAGGTGTGGACCACTGGGAGACAGAGTTAAGGGAGAGGGGGCTCTCCTGAGGAGTGCCAGCAACTGTCACCTCTGCTCTTGCTCAGCTCCTTTTTCCATGGAGCACAGTGACCATTGCTTCCCTTTCAGGGTTGTTAAGCAACCTGATTCCCAGGATAAGGCAAAGAGTTTTCAACAAGGAGATCTGGGGGGTATTGCGAGGCCCCAGACTCTTCCTTCCTCCCAGCTTTTCTTCTGTCACCAGCACCTGCCCTCCAGACTCAGTCACTGACCCTCTCAGTTCTGTTCTGTGACATCCGCCACCTCTGAATGGAGTGAGCGTTGTTTCTGGGTTCTGGTCTTTTGTTTCCTGTCAACATTTGCTGCTCCAGGTCAGAGATGCCTCTGGACTTGCCCTGGCTCCCAAGTCCTGGCTCTGTAGGTCAGGAGGGTTGTGAGGATCCCTTCAGTGAAGGATGAGCAGAGAAACGATTGCAGGGAGTGACAGAGCCCTGGGTTCAGTCCTACACTGCCAATGGGAGGAGCCTGTCCAGATGCCCTGGTGTCCTCTTCAGTTGTAAAAACGGAGGCCATGGCGTCTTTGCTGAATCACTGAGCGATGACCACAGTCTCAGTAGAAAACATATATTAACATCCCATGCTGCAAGCCTACTCATTGTTTTCATTTCTAACCTTTTTCTCATATGATTTTTGAAACAGAATCTGGACTCATGACTTTGTATCAAATATACAAAAATGCATATCAATGGAAAATATTTAAGACCAGTGGATATTCACAAGTAGACTCGACAATCCACCCTTTCGTTATTTCTATATTATATTTTTTTCTTTCAGAAAGAGATCCTTGAATCTAATCTCCTTTGTTTAGCTTTCTTTCTGACCTGACCAATAACAACTTGTCACCAAGCTCCCTAAACAATGACATATATCCATAACCCACTGGATGTCCATAGTTCACCCATCCCACCTCTTCAGAATATGGGCTTTGTCGTCTCTAGATTGCTTCCTCTTGTCTGGGGCCACTGGTATCATTTAGGGGACCCTGAGAAAATTGGGATAATATTCAATTCCTGGGAGAATTTGCTGTTGTCTAGTCTCAGCATGCTGGGAAAGCTTGGGGCTTATCTGATGTCTGGCTGGAGTAGTCTGTGAGGCTGCAGCATCTCAACCCACAGCCTTGAAGCTGGTCTGGGTGTAGAACTCTGAGGCAACCGCATCAGAGGCTGGGTCACTTGGTGTCTGGTCCCCTGCTCTGAAAACACACAAATTTTCAAAGGTAACATAATATAGCTACCTTACCACACATGTGGGCTGTGCATCATACACAGCTAGCCAAAGATGATCTTTATGTTTGTAACCAGGATATTCAGGGAGTTTTCTCCACCCTGTGGCCTCATGGGAGGGAGTCATACCTGGACCCCTATTCCCACCGACTCTATCCGGAATTTCCGGAGACTGACTAGACCCTGCTGTGTTCTAGAAGCCCTGGACAGCAGCTCGAGGGCTTCCCGCTGTCAGGATGAGGAAGAGCCGTGCAGCTGCTGTGAGTAGTAGGTTTGGTCGTAAATGGATGGACCTAGCGAACTCACAGTTGAAGTGACATGCGACAGGGGATCTACCTTCAGCGTCACTCTGTTAAGAGAGCCCCAGTACTCACTTTGTAAGGTGCAAACCATTCTAGGGTTTTGAGATTCCCTTGACTGCTGAGATCCTCTAGAGTCCCTTTGTCCCTATCCTGTGATGAGCAACTGTTTCTGGAGCCAGGACAGGAATGAGGTGTGGAGGAGCTACTTTCCACTGCTGTCATGAAATGCCATGAACAAGGCCACTGCCAGAAGAAAGCATTTAGCTGGGCTTAGGTATGGTAGGGTCCATGATGATGGAGCAAAGCCCTTAGGGCAGACAGCTGGAGCAGCAGGAGAGCTCACATCTCACAGAGTGAATTTGAGTGGATGGACTCTTTAGTAACCTGACAGCAGGCCCCGAGTGACACACCTCCTCCAACAAGGCCATTCTCCAATGCTTCCCAAACATTCTTCAAACCCAGCATCTAGCATTCAAGCAGGAACCACATGCAAAGCTCCAAGTATCTCTAGACATTTTGTGTAAGTAAGGATTGGTGGGAATCATACAAGAAATCCTGGCACAGGTTGGTCTGGGGCATTCATGGTGGTTACAACTCAAGATTGCTCCACTTTATGTCCACATGATTCTGTGCATCAAAGAGAAGGACATCTGCCCTCAGCGGCCTTCGATTGCTGTGTTGAAACACCATGACAAGGCAGGAACCCAGACTCATCAACTGAAGCAGAGAGCATGGGGTTGGGGGGGAGGATGTTGTTTCCTGGTTTGCTCCTCTTGATTAACTCAACCATCACTTTTATCACTTTTATACCTCTCTGAGCCACCTGTCCAGGGATGACCCTGTCCATAGGAGTGTGGATCTTCCTTAATCAATGAACAATCAAGAAAACGCCACCACAGTCTTGACAATAGCAATCCCTTGGGAGCCTCTTCTCAGTTGAAGTCCTTCTACTTTGGTTCTGGCTTGTGTCCGTTGACAAAATAAAAAAAGACAGAAAACCAAAGAAACAAAGAAGAGAACGAACAAGGATGGCATCTTGAGAAGGTAAAAGTCATTCGTTCCCTCACATCCATTCTGGAAGTCCTGTGTATCTGGGTCCCATATGACCATCCCCTCACTAGCCTTTGAGGTTTGTAGTTGGTACCTCCTTTGTCCCATGCAGATGTTGTAGCAGGAAGATACCAGCTCACCCTGAGGTCTCTTTAGCTTCCCCTTAATCTCTAGAAACACAAAGAGCCGCTCTGTTTTATGAGGAGAGATTCTGGCTGAGGAGCCCAAGAAAGAGACCTGAGCTCAGAGCAGGATTTCCTTATAAATCGTGTCCTGAGTCCAAGTGCATGGTGGCACCAGCACCTAAGTGTGTTCCCATGGCCCTGGGTTTATGGCACTGTGTGTAAGATGCTAAGTCACAAGGTGAGCCTGGGGCTTGACTGTATGGGCATGCGGAATAAAACATGAATATATTGCCTCAGGAATAAACGAAGCAAAGTTCATAAGAGAATTGAGGTGTGTTGTTTAACAAGTAGTTGTGTTTTCTTTGGCAGCGAGGAAGGGCATGCCAAAGGGCACTGGATATCAGAAGACCAAAAGCAGTTCAAAGAGCAAAGGTCAGATGTGAAATAAATGTTGCAGAAATACCGTGGTTTGAGAGGAAAGTGTGGATTCTATGGTAGAAATCCACAGTCCAGCATTCCTAGCTTGTCCTGTGTGGATTTAAGTCAGGCTCATTCTGATTAGGAGTTTCTTGCTCTCAGCTTGTCCTCTGCAAGCCATGTGGCTCTACCTGGTGGCTCTAGTGGGCCTGTGGACCCTCCTGCACTTCATCAGGGAGAGGCAGGTGGTGAGCAATCTCCAAGACAAGCATGTCTTCATCACGGGCTGTGACTCGGGCTTTGGGAACCTGCTGGCCAGACAGCTGGACAGGAGAGGCATGAGGGTGCTGGCTGCATGTCTGACAGAGAAGGGAGCCGAGGAGCTGAGGAACAAGACATCAGACAGGCTGGAGACAGTGATCCTTGATGTCACCAAGACAGAGAGTATTGTGGCAGCCACTCAGTGGGTGAAGGAGCGTGTTGGGAACAGAGGTACCATTGAGATCCCTGTCTGTGTCTGCTGGTTTGACTCCCCGCTTGAAGGGGTCTCAAGGTCACACTCCCTGGCAAGATGCCTTATGTGGGTTGGGGCGCTTGAAGTACCAGCAGCCTCCTGCTCTCCCCTGAACGTCACCTCTGAGCGTTTTCTCTCTCCAAGCTGTCTCCCAAGCTGTCTTGTCTCTGTAAGAAGGTGCCCTGTGGAGGATTCGCCTTCTCACCTCACTGTCTGTGCTCTGTCCCCTTCTCTATGTAGACAATCTAGACTGCTGGATGCTTAGAGCAGGGTCCCTTCTGGAGCAGAGGATGGGACTTGTCCCTGGGCTATGTGTGCAGGGTATCTGGGGCCACACTTGGGTGGATTTTCTTGGTCAGCACCATTCTTGTTCTTACTTGTCACCTGCCATCCTCTGTGGAGGGAGACAAGACTGCTCCGGTGTAGAGTGGCCATGACAAGATTAAAGAATATGATGGCAAACTATGTACTTGTATGGAGTTTGCTTTGTTGTGGGTTGTTTCGTTGTTTGAGACAGGGTTTCTCTGTGCATCCTTGTAAGGTCTGGACCTCACTCTATAGACCATGTTGAACTCATGCTCTCAGAGATCCCCCTGCCTCTGTCTCTGGAGTGCTGGGATGGTCACACTCCCAAGGCATGCACCACCACTGCTGGCTGTTCTTCTTTTATTATACCAATAGCAAGAAAGGAAGAGATATTTAAAGAAATCTAAGAATATATTGAAAATATAATTCTTCATTAAAACACTGGGGAATGTAGTTAAAATAAAATTAACTTATATTCTGATTCCCGTGACATAAAACCTGTAAAGATTTTGACCTACACAAGATTAAAATATATGAGTCCTTTTTGCTTGAAAATATGGTCAATTTTATACCTCAAGAACATCTCTTCAAACAATGGTATTCACTGATTTAGATCCAGCCTTTAACAAATCTCTAAGAACTTAAATGTATCTTGGGGCTGAATACTAGAATCCTTGGCTCGTATATCTTTCTTTTCTTTTATTGTTATTTTTATTTGTAAAAGGATCTTGCTTTTATGTCCCATCATGCCCAGCTGTTTCCTAAGTAATTTTTTTTTTTTTTTGCCATAAGCACTGTCTTGGCAAGCTAATTATTTCAATTATCAGCAAGCATGAATATGTTGAGATTCTAGAGTAAAATTCCTTGGTTAAACACGTTCACCTCAAGAAGGACAGGCCTGGATCTGAGTTGAGGAGGCATCTGACTTGTCGAGTCAGATCTAAAGTGACCTGCTCTTCTTAAATCAGCCAGTCCCCAGTCCTCTACACATGGAGGTTAGTGGCATCCAGTGCTGACTGTTGTGTAGCTGATGGTAGATCCTGCAGGGTGGCTCCCTGAAGATCCACCGCCTAGAGACTGGCAGGATGGGTGAGAGTGGCCTGTGGGTGAGTGTGCAGAGAGGGCCCCATTTTCTGGCACTAGGGTGGAGCCCATGCCCTGTTGTTTGCAGGAAGTGTCACCTCCCCTTCCTGCTGGCCTTGTGTGGCAAGCGTCCCAGGAACATGGTTCGATAGATTTTTAAGGTTGTTTACTCATTGTTTGGTAATTTCATGGAGTATCCGTGTATTTGTAACATCTCCACCCAACTCTTCACTCTTTCCTTTAATGCCTCCCTCACCCTTCTCTCGAATCTTCCTCCACAACGTCACGTCTTCTTTTTAAAATAGAACGCACCAAGTTTCCTAAGTCATTCAATAGTGATGCTGGGCCTGCCTAAGCCATCATTCCCCAAAGCACGGCCAAGGCAGCGTTTCCCTAAATTTCCTCCAGCCAGGACTTTCAGTCCATATTTCTTTTTTTTGTTGTTGTTGTTGTTTTGTTTTGTTTTTTGTTGTTGTTGTTGTTTTTCGAGACAGGGTTTCTCTGTAGCTTTGGTGCCCATCCCGGAACTAGCACTTGTAGACCAGGCTGGCCTTGAACTCCAGAGATCCGCCTGCCACTGCCTCCCGAGTGCTGGGATTAAAGGCGTGCGCCACCGCCGCCCGGCCAGTCCATATTTCTCAAACTCCACTGCCTTCTGCCCTGGCCCTTTCCTGTCCTGTCCTTTTCTCTGCTCCCTCACCTGCAAGGTGTTACTAACCTGTAAGATGCAAACACAGTTCCATGCGTCCAGTTAACAGAGGCGCCATATGTCTTCAACATCTGTGCTGGTTATTAGCAAATGTGAAGTCGCTGTTTGTGGATTCTCAGGGAGGGAGCTGTCAGGAATCAAAAGAGGAGGAAGGTATCCTGCTGTGAGCCATGACTACCAGGATGGGTAGCTGCAGCCCACAGACAGCATGCTGTTAACCGTACTTTACTCTCCGTCCAATGCCTGTCCATGTGGCCTTACCCACTGTAATGTGGTTTTAGTCATTAATTAGACCTGTATAATGTGATTCTTTCTTCTTCCCAGGACTCTGGGGCCTGGTCAACAATGCCGGCTACGCTTTCTACGCTGTCAATGAGTGGCTGAAGAAAGAGGATTTTGCCAAGATACTGGATGTGAACCTGTTGGGCATGATCGAGGTGACTCTGAGCTTGCTGCCCTTAGTGAGGAAGGCCAGGGGCCGAGTGGTCAACGTCTCCAGCGTCATGGGTCGAATGTGCTTCTTTGGTGGTGGTTACTGCATCTCCAAGTATGGTGTGGAGGCCTTCTCAGACTCCCTCAGGTAATGGGGAGTTATGGTGTCCTGTGGAAAACCTTCAGCAGGGTTTTGATTTGATCACAGCTTTTCAAAAACTCACATGAAGAGCTTTTCAATCCTGTTTGGGGGACTCTCTTACCTTTGCCTCCCTGGAATAAGGTGATCATTTCTTGTTAACTGCTTGCCATACCCCTGGTAGAAGACCACCCCTGGGTTCATTTACCCTTGTCCTGTCCTGGATGTTTGCCCTGTGAACAACCGGAATTGTTGAGGTGACACTGGCCTTGACCAAGAGTCCAGATGCTCAGGTGGAAATGCCCTGAGGGTGGCTGAGCACCATGTTCAATAAAACCACTCTTCTCAAGCTATGTTAAGGTCCACAATTCTCACATCCTAGCATGCCAAGATGTTTGACCCTGATAAACAAACAACTCAACAACAACACCCAAAACCCCAGAAACTGAGAGAAAGTAAAGAGAAAAAGAGAGAACACAGGCAGGACAGACAGGGCATTAGCAGTTGTGACCGCGTTAATCACCAGATGTGTGGAGGGCCCTACAGCATGGGTCTGAGGTCAGGCTGAACTTGGACTTCCAGGATAAGAAAATACTAACAGCCCAGGCCCAGTATGACATCTGCAGACTGCCTTCAGTGCTGCGTCATCCTGGAGCAAAAGGCAGGTCAGCCCTGGCAGCAGTGGGTCTGTGCAGACTCACGAGGAGGCTGTGCAGAGGCTGAGGGTTATATATACACAATGCGGTGGCGGCTCAGCCATCTGCCGCTGTGGCATCACTGTAGCAAAGGGGGTTAGACTTCCTGCTAGCTGGGACAAGAAGATCTCAAGGTGGAGTCCTACAAACATTTATACAGAATAACTCCCTGAACACACCTGAAGGAGACAGGCAAGAAATGGTCTGACATTTCCTGAGCCAGTAGTAGGTGAAGGCAGGGGCCAGGAATGAGGAGGAGCTGATTTAGGCAAGCCTGGTGAGCCATGTAACTCTTTATAGACAGAAGTCCTCCTTGGTGTCATAGAAGAGAAATATTTAGATTTAGAGCAGTGAGCTGCATACAGTAAATAATAGGAGTGACACTCCACAGCCCAGAAAGAGTGTACTCGCCTGTTGCAGGGTCCTAAGGGGGTTGAGAAGAGGTGATGTCAATGGCATACATACTGGGAGTCAGGTAAAAGGCAAAAACAGGCTTGTTTATTCAGCCCTGTGGAGAGCTGTATGTACTCGGTTCCCAGCTCCTAGGCTGCATTCCCATCTGTTGACATTGCATGGTTCCCCCTGATAGACCAGGCACAATCAGGACATCTGACAGCCATAGTGCTATTTAATTTGTATTTTAATAAATACAGCTTTCCTGAGGATAAGAATGCAGAGCTAAGCCACCTGAGGTCAGGTACAGGTGCCACACACCTTTAACCCCAGGACTCAAGCCCACCCTGGGCAACGCAAGATTGATTCTGTCTAAGAAGAGAAATAGAACTCACACAAAGATGCTCTCAGCCCTCGGGTTTCATGTGCCTTTAATCCCAGCATGAGCGAGGTGGAGACAGGAGAGATATGGCTGGGTGGAGAGAGGTATATGCAGTTGGAAGAGATGAGAGCCCATTGCAATCTGAGGTTTGGGGGAGAGCCTTGCAGTCCACAGTCACACTGAGGATAGGATCGACCATTTGATTGTCTGAGCCTTGGTAGAGGTAAGAACTCTCTAGTGGCTTGACTGCTTTGCTTTGCTGATCTTCAGCTTGAACCCCAGTATCTGTCTCTGGGCTTTTATTATTTGCTCTACAGACAGCAGCCTTTGCTAGGCCCTCAGGAAGCATCACTTGGTCCACCCATTGGTCAGGCACAATCAGGACCTCTCACAGTGCCTGTGCTAGACTCAGGCAGACTCCAGGTTGGCTCATCTCTCAGCCTTGGATACCTTTACGTTTTATGTATCTACCTTTTTTTACAATTATGTGGTCACTCCGCGGGAGCCAGAGTTCTTTGCTCAGGCCTTGTTGACCCTGTCTCATTGACCTCCATTCCTCAAAGAGCATCCATTCCTGGAAATCTTCCAGGGTGGGAAGACAAGGCTGCAGCCTTTTGGATTTCAGATAACCAGGCATGCATAATCTCCAGCAGAGGACTGTGAGAGGGATGCCTAAGAACCATTAACACCTGAAGAGTCCCCTTGGTTGCTGTCACTACTCTTGAATATGCTGCAGGAAACATTTTAAAAGAATAAGGATTAACAGTATCATCCTGCCAATTAAGGCATATGTGGGCACCCTGGAGGGATCAAATAGCCTTTTTATATTATACCGAACTTTTTCAAAAAAATAAAGAGTCCAAAACTATAACCTCTGCCCTTTTCTGATTTAATAGAACAATTTCATGTGTCTGTTGAATAAGATTGCAGAAGTAAGCAGAATGGTCCCGCATGGTACATGCCTTGATAGCCTTGAAGGCCACATCAGAAATCTGTTGGGAGCAGACTTGATGGCCAATCTGTGCCCGATGGACAGGACAGACAGAGTTACCTCACCAGTAATCCGTTCAAGGGTCAATGGAACACTAATTGTAAGGTTTGTCCTTGCTTGAGTTTCTGCCTGACCATTGTAAGCTGTTTTCCAGCTACGAAAGGGGGCCGGCTCTGGCACAGCCTTGAGGGGACTACACCAAAGTAAGTCTGTAGTTGCATTGCCCACTGAGTGAGAACCTTTTAGAAGTAAGATGAGCCCGGGGCTGACTCATTAGCTTCTAGGTAAGAGAGAGTTCTGCTAAGGGAGGGGGAATCCAGGGCTGGCTAACGGCATTTGTCCCAGATTGAGATGCGGTAGAGAGATCACACATGGAAAGGGTGGGGGTGATGGAGAGGTTACCCATTTTGTAGAGGGAGCTACAGTCAGAGAAAAGACAGTGGTCAATAGGGGTGGAAATTGTGTCATGATTCATGACTATTGGGGCCTTCCGTGGTTTTTCTGTCCACGGCTCTAAGCCCATACTGTGTCTCCAGATGACAAGCAGAGCCTTGGTTCCACCTTCTGTGGGGGACAGCGCTAAGGTGGAGGCGTGGGGCAAATCAAAGCAGAAAAAATATGACTTCCTAACCAGGTGGGCAGACAGACATTACAGACAACACAGTAAGTAAGTAAGTAAGTAAGTAAGTAAGTAAGTAAATAAATAAATAAATAAATAATAAAAACAAGGAAAGAAAGTGGGTCCCAATGCTTTCCTCTGAGGGAACTGAAAACACAAACATCGAGGGGCCTTTTCACTAAAACACTCCACCTTGGGGGTGCTGTCCAGTGCCCCAAATGAGGAGCAGAAGATGACTGGCACCTGTCCTGCTGTCAGATTTTGCTGGATCCTCTTGGCTCCCGTGGCGGAGGGGTGAGAGGCGCAGCATCAACGGCATAGACTTTGGGAGTCAGGTAAAAGGCAGACAGCACACTCCTTTACTCAGCAATGAGGAGAGCCTGGGGCTGCATTCTGATCTATTGACATTGCGTGGTCAGCTCTCATTGGCTAAGAACCACCGGGACCTCTGATAGCATCCATCCTAGAGCCTTAGGCAGCATCACGTCGTTGCCCTTCATTGCAATGCTAGGCATGATCAGGACCTCAAAGAGAGCCTGTGGCTAGGCCTTCAGGCGGACTGCAGGTTGGCTCCTCACTCAGCTTTGCAATTTTTATTTTCCTACACTAAACCAAAAGTTTTGTCCCAAACTGACGATGCACACACCAGACCCAAACCTTCTGAACTTTCCTCACCACA
The DNA here is from genome assembly GCF_950005125.1 of Chionomys nivalis. NCBI lineage: Eukaryota > Metazoa > Chordata > Mammalia > Rodentia > Cricetidae > Chionomys > Chionomys nivalis. The sequence goes on along the minus strand of NC_080110.1, from coordinate 29,056,254 downwards.
GGCTCCTGTTGTTGTGTTGCATTGTTGAATGTTTTCTTTTCCTCCAAACATTAAAGTCATTGACATTTGTCTGCTCTCTTACAGGAGGGAGCTCTCTTATTTTGGGGTGAAGGTGGCTATTATAGAGCCTGGAGGCTTCAAGACTGCTCTGAATGACAGGCATTCGTCAATTATCAAGATGCTGTGGGACCAGACCAGCTCAGAGGTCAAAGAGGTCTATGGAGACAAATTTTTGCAGTCCTGTGAGTGACCTTTAGGAACCAAGATAAAGTCTTGTCCTAAGTCCTGAGTCTCTGCTTTCTGTCACTGCTCCACGGCCTCATCCACACTGTCTTTCTCACAGTGGAGAAGTTTAGTCCCCTTTCCTTGGGAGCCTGTGGGATTCTGCTCACACAAAGACATTCTGGCTTCTAGAACATGGTTCTGTTTTATATGAATCCCTCATTATCTCACAGATAAAAATGAAGCCACGGGTGGGAGGTGGCATCAAACCACTGTTTTCCATAAGCTTGGGTTAGTGTCTGGTGTTGGGTGAGCTCTTTCAGCCATTCAGCCAGAAAGGTCTCTGAACTGGGACACAGGTGGAGGTGTGCATGGTTCTTCCTTTAGCTGGGCTGTGTCCTTCTTTGGTCCTGGGACAGGCTAGGCTTGGGCGTGGCTTCTGATTTGGACACATGGGCTCTAGACAGGCTTTCTTCAGTTGGTCACTGAGCAGGGGTGGTGGGATGTGGAGGCAACCAGAATAACGTCGTGTTCTCTGCAGACCTGCAAACAGTGACGTCATTGGTGGAAACATGCTCAGAGGACCTTACTTTGGTGACGGACTGCATGGAACATGCATTGACTTCCTGTCATCCTCGCACCCGCTACTCAGCCGGCTGGGACGCTAAGCTCTTGTACCTCCCCATGAGCTACCTGCCCACCTTCCTCTCAGATGCCTTCTTCTACTGGAGCTCAGCAAAGCCTGCCCAGGCCCTGTGAAATCTGCCCTTGTGCAGAGTGGGGAAGTTGGGCGGATGCAGGGAGGGGAGGGCACCAGGGGACATTGTTCACCATGTTCACGAAAATCATTCTGCTTTCACACTGCTCTCGACCAGTGAAGTCCAGAGGAAAGAGCCAAAGAATTCACCAAAGAATAGGGATACAAAGGTCCTGGCAGTCACCTGTTAAGATAGGCAACTTCCCATGAGTCTGCGCATCATGGCTGATTGTGAGAATCCACAGAACTGGGGGAGGTTACAGCTTCTTTCCTCAGGATGTGCATGGGCCTGGCTTCTCACACTGTCATGTAGCATGGAGACAACCCTCTTCTCAATCATCTTTGTCCATGCTGTCAAGTGGGAGGGCCACCGCCAGCACCCCATGTCCGAATGCCACATTAGAAGATAACACTCATGGTATGGAACCTGCTCGAGACTGAGAAACCAACTTTTGATTTGTATTGAAACCATGACTTTCTTTGGATTCCTTTCATTTTAGAATAAATGTTGGAAAGATTACTTGTGTCCTGTGCCTTGACCTAGAGGAGCAGCGAGGTGTGGACCACTGGGAGACAGAGTTAAGGGAGAGGGGACTCTCCTGAGGAGTGCCAGCAACTGTCACCTCTGCTCTTGCTCAGCTCCTCCTTCCATGGAGCACAGTGACCATTGCTTCCCTTTCAGGGTTGTTAAGCAACCTGATTCCCAGGATAAGGCAAAGAGTTTTCAACAAGGAGATCTGGGGGGTATTGCGAGGCCCCAGACTCTTCCTTCCTCCCACCTTTTTCTTCTGTCACCAGCACCTGCCCTCCAGACTCAGTCACTGACCCTCTCAGTTCACCGTGTTCTGTTCTGTGACATCCGCCACCTCTGAATGGAGTGAGCGTTGTTTCTGGGTTCTGGTCTTTTGTTTCCTGTCGACATTTGCTGCTCCAGGTCAGAGATGCCTCTGGACTTGCCCTGGCTCCCAAGTCCTGGCTCTGTAGGTCAGGAGGGTTGTGAGGATCCCTTCAGTGAAGGATGAGCAGAGAAACAATTGCAGGGAGTTACAGAGCCCTGGGTTCAGTCCTACACTGCCAATGGGAGGAGCCTGTCCAGATGCCCTGGTGTCCTCTTCAGTTGTAAAAACGGAGGCCATGGCGTCTTTGCTGAATCACTGAGTGATGACCACAGTCTCAGTAGAAAACAGACATTGGCCTCCCATGTTACAGGCCTATTCATTTTGTTCTTTCCTAACATATTCTTGGTTTTGATTTTGACACAGAATCTGGGCACAGGACTTCATATCAATATACAAAAATTCATATCGATGTGAAATATTTGAGGTCAGTGGTTGTTCACAAGTAACCTATAATCCACCCTTTTATTCCATCATTTCTTTATTACATTCCCGCTTTCCCATTCAGAAAGAGATCCTTGAGTCTAATCTCCATTGTTTAGCTTTCTTTCTGACCTAATCAATAACGACTTGTAACCAAGTCCCCTAAACAATGACATATATCCATAACCCACTGAATGACCAAAAGCCACCCATCCCACCTCTTCGGAAAGTGGGCTTTGTAGTCTCTAGATTGTGTCCTGTCGTCTGTGGCCACTTGTATCTTTTAGAGGACCCTGAGAAAATTGGAATAATATTCAATTCCAGGGAGACTTTTCTGTTGTCTAGTCTCAGCATGCTGGGAAAGCTTAGGGCTTATCTGATGTCTGGCTGGAGTAGTCTGTGAGGCTGCAGCATCTCAACCCACAGCCTTGAAGCTGGTCTGGGTGTGGAACTCTGAGGAAACTGCATCAGAGGCTGGATTCATTGGTGTCTGGTCCCCTGCTCTGAAAACGCACAAATTTTCAAAGGTAACGTGCATATCTGCATTCCCACACACATGGACCGTGCATCGTACACAGCCAACCAAAGATAAATTTTATGTTTGTAACCAGGATTTACAAGGGGGTCTTCCCTAACAAATCTGACCTCTTGCAACCTTGAATGAATCCACAGTTTCCCCCAAAGCAATACTTTTTTTTTTTTTTTTTTTTTTTTTTTTTGGTTTTTTGAGACATGGTTTCTCTGTGGCTTTGGAGCCTGTCCTGGAACTAGCTCTTGTAGACCAGGCTGGTCTCGAACTCACAGAGATCCGCCTGCCTCTGCCTCCCGAGTGCTGAGATTAAAGGCGTGCGCCACTACCTCCCGGCTAAAGCAATACATTTTTTGAGTTCCAATTTAAAGTTAAGACATTCTGGAAGTTTTTAGGCTGGTTTATTTCAGCAGTCCCTTTCCTAATCCCATGTCTGTAAGCAGCTGTCCTTTGCTTATCAGTAATTAAAAATTTAAAGACACACAATAACATACATGATCGAGACCCCCTGTGTAGTTCTCATCTCTGTGTAGGTTACCCTATTTAGACTATTTTATTTTCTCTTTAAGAACTTCATCTTATTATTCATTAACTATTTTTTCTATGACTGTCTATACCCATTTTCCTTTGTGTTTAAGCCTACACTCATTTTTCAACATACTCTAACCTGTTTGGAGTTTTTCCCACCCGGATCTGTCTTTCCTGAGTACCTGCAGCATCCTCTGATCACGTGAGAAAAACCTTAAACTGCTCTGTCAGCCACCATGCCGCTAGCGCGTGGCCCTGGCACATGGCACTGGTGGCTCCAGCCCACAGACAGCAGCTGGTAGCCATGTCTCTGTGTGCCGCCAAGCACCAGCCTGCCTGAAAGACTGCATCACTAGGAAGCCACATCCGGTTCCCTGTCCAGACTTTCTTAGCTTTCTCAGGCCAGTGAGCCAAATATTGGGAGCCATATGTAGCAAGCCTTTTTCTGTCCTCCAGCCACCTCCCAGATAACCACATGGAGAGTTATTATTAATTATGAAAGCTATATAACTAGGCTTGTTTCTAACCAGTTCTTATAACTTAAATTAACTCATTTCTATTCATCTACATGCTGCCATGTGTTTACCTCTCATCCTGCATGGCTTGCTTCCTCTGTGTCTAGTGGCGATTTGTTCTCCTCCTCCTCCTCCTCCTCCTCCTCCTCCCCAGCATTCTCTCTGCCCCGAAAATCCTAGCTGTTGGCTGTTTAATTTCTTAATTAAACCTATGACAGTGACATAGCTTCACGTGGTGTAAAGGAACCTTCTACATCATGACCTAGGCTGAGCTTGAGTTTCTTACCCTCCTGCCTCTGGGTGGCTGGCATTACTGGTATTAATCAGGACCCCCACCTTAGCTTATTGTTAGTTGTTAGGTCTTTAAACTTTCCTTTCTTTCTTCTTCCTTCTCGTGTGTATATGTGCATATTTGTGCATGTGTCTGACAAAGTGTGTGTGTGTGTGTGCGCGTGTGTAGGAACGGTATATGCACATGTGTGTGCAAGCATGTGAACCCCAGAGGACAACCTCTACTGTTGCTGCTCTGGTACCATTTCCCTGTTTCTTGAGACAGTATCTCTCACTAGATTAGCGCTCACCAGCAGAATAAGCTGCCTGCCTAGTGAGTCCCAGAGGTTAGCAAGCCTCTACCTTGCCAGCATGAGACCAAAAGCAAGAACAACTCTTACTTTTCTACATGGGTTGGGGGAAATTGAACTCAGGTTTTATGCTTGGGCAGCAAGTAGCTTACTGACTCTGCCATCTCCCTAGCTTCCTCCTCCTGCCTTGCCCCCTTCTCACTTCTCCTCCTCCTCTTCGACTGCTATAAAAAGCCACCTTTGTTTATTCTCCTGTTGTCATGGCCGTCTGTCAGATGCCCACCTCATTAAGCCCAACTTCTGGACCAGTCGTTCTCAGCCTGTGGATGTTGACTCCTTTGGGGATCAAATGACCCTTTCACAGGGTCACCTAAGACCCTCAGAAAACAGAGATATTACATTGTGGTTCATCACAGGAGCAAAGTTGCAGCTTTGAAATAGGGATGATGATGATTTTATGGTGGTGTCTCTACAAGGTGAGCGGCTCTATTAAAGGGTCGAGCATTAGGAATGTTGGGATCGCTGCTGTAGACCTTCAGGCCTTAGAGCTCAACTGGCTCTTCAGTTCTGGGTCCCCAGTTAAGACTGAGAAGGGGCTCCCTGTGGCAGGACTGGGAACAGGCTTGCACAGTGGGCCTGTTTCCCATGCTTCACATCACATATTCCAGGCACCGTCCCCTCCCCTTCCTGCATGAAGGAGAAAGAGTGGGGTGGGTGGGGAGACCCAACTTTTCCCACCTGGCTGAGCTAGACCCCTCTGGCATCTTGATCCCAGTGATGGCTCTGCTCAGATTCTACCTCAGCACCACAGCTGGAGCTCAGAACAGCTGGAGAGTTCAGACACTCACATGTTCAGTCCTGGAATGGGACCAGGCACCCGCTACCCAGGACAGCAAATAGGACCAGCTGCGCACTGTCACGTGGTTTGTACAGGGATCTCAGTGGAGGGATGGATGGGCTGAGGGAAGCTCCACGCGACAGGTTGGTGTCTCTGAGGATGTCTCTACAGCCCTGTGGCCTCATGGGAAGGAGTTATACCTGGACTCCTATTCCCACCGACTCTATCCGGAATTTCCAGAGACTGACTAGACCCTGCTGTGTTCTAGGAGCCCTGGACAGCAGCTCGAGTGCTTCCCACTGCTGGGATGAGGAAGAAAGTTGCGGTAGGTGTGCTGGTTTGTTTTGTGTGAACTTGACGCAAGCTAGCGTCTTCTAAGAAGGAGCCTCAGCTGAGGAAATGCCTCCATGAGATCCAGCTGCAAGGCATTTTCTCAATTAGTGATCAGTGTGGGAGGGCCCAACCCCTGGTGGGTGGTGCTCTATCTCTGGGTTGGTGGTCAAGCTCAGACCCAACCTTCCAGTCAGATTCTATATTGCAGCTCAGAGATCTGGGGAATGTGATATTTAAATATTTAATTATTAAAAAAAAAACTTTTCATAACAAAAAGAGACAGGTTGGCTCTCAGCAGCAGCACTCTGCTTCCTCCAAAGAAGACAGAAGACAAATAGACACACAGAACAACGTCCAACTGCCGAGCGCTGACCACTGGGCAAAACTGCCTTTCACCTAAACTAAAGACCTCCAGATGTGAACAGAATCACTGGAATCGACAGCCTAGCTGCTCAGGTCAAGGTAGGCTTGTCTTCCTACAGATTTCTTAGCCCACAGGGTCTTCTGGAGCCTGGCAGGCCTGGTGCTAACCAGCAAAGGTCAAGTGCAACCTTCAGCGACCATGGAGGACCCAAAAAGAGTAGCTCTGGGTCCCAACCAAGTAAGTTCTCTGTCATTTTTTAATCAGTAACTCAAGTAAAATCTTATCCTTATCAAAGATCTCTGATACAGTCTGATAGCTGAGAGGTTTTGCCAGGTTACCTCATCAAACAAATTTCAAATCAACTTTCTCTCTTATGCTGCCTTCCATAGTCTCAAAAAATACTTTTCATTGTATAAAATTATGCCACAGTTATTATGTGTCTAAAACTTCTGTTTTCACAAACCCAAGGAATTCTTGTGAGTTCCAGAGAGCTGAATTGAAGAATCCACTTTAAACAGGTCAGATACCCCCTCAATTCCCTGGTCCTAAAATTTTTTTTCCCTTAATTAACTTTGTTCTTTGTTCTGCCAATACCTTAAACAGGATAAGAGACACCAGACATTTCCATGCCACAGACACTGGTCAGAAGCAAAGAGACCAGGATGTGGCCAGCACCCAGACTTCTCAGGTTCCCCCCCCCCCAAAGACAATGCCCACAAATAAGCCGGAAGCAGTCTTGAGAATCCGCGGCCCCAATTCCCTCAAGCTGTGGTGTCTAATCTCCTACTTTTTATTATAAGAAAGAGATGGGAATGTTATGGTTTTTGTCTCTTTAAGAGGCAAGCCATGCCCACTCCCAGCAACCCCTGCTCCCCCCCCCCGCCATCTTGGATCTCTTACTGTCCCCTCTTGGAGCACACTGTCTCCCCGCTTCTCCCCTTTTCTGTCTCTTTCTTCTCTTCTCCTTCTCCCACACTCTCTCTTTCCTCTAAGTAATAAATATTCAGTTCTTTTCTGTACCATGTGTCTATGTGCTTTCAACCCGCCACCTGCTCGCACCTGCCAGCCCCCTGGGGACTGGCTGCTCTGTGGGCCTGCCTACTGCCACCGGGGACCTGCCAGCATTTCCCACCGCCAGCTGCTTGGGACTCGCCAGCATTTTTAAAACAGTGTGAGAAAATCTGACTGGGGCTAGCCAAGGTTATTTATGGTGATGACTACTCAAGATGGCTGAGGCTGTGACGAACTGCCCAGCGGGGTGTTGGACCATGCAGCCAGAGGCATTGGCCCCTCCTCCACTCCCTCAAGCCCACACGACCCTACCCCCTCCTGTGGAGCAACATTCTCTACATTCCTCCCCTTACTCACCTACTCCCTCCCTTCTTAATCCAGAGGCTCAAGGTCAACTTTTACCTCACCCACCTTCCCCTCCCCCTCCTACCTCCTCTCTCCTACCTTGGACTCCCTCTGCCAACTAGCCCCTCACAACCCTCCCCAGTCTCTTCCCATACAAGATCCCACTATAGCTCTGCCCTTCTTTGCCCACTCCAGGAGGTGGGGGGAGTTAATGGCATTATGAAGGTTCATGTTCCTTTTTCCCTTCCAGATCTCTCTCAGATAGAAAAGCGGCTAGGTTCCTTTTCTACTAATCATTCTGCTTCCTCAGTCAGTACCAGATATTAGGAGAGAGTTTTAAAAAGAAGAAAAAAAGGTTGAGGATGGTCCCCAAACTTTTATACGGGAATTGGTGAAAATGGCCTTTAAAGTTTTTAATGCCTGAGATGAATCTGCTGAGTCTTCCCAACAGACAAAGCTACAACAATCTACAGGCCCAGGCCTTACCAGCTGCCCTAAGGTCACAGGAAGGGGGACAAGGGAAGCCAATCACAGGGCTCTATCAAGTGTGGCCTAAATGGTCACATGGCACGATATTGCACTACACCTGCTCCAAGGTTATGCCTTATTGTTGGACTTCCTAACCTCGGGGAAGAGTTGCTCCAGACACCACTCACATAATCACAATTGATGCAAAAGCAAGAGGATTTTTATTCTGTCATGACAGGGCCCTTCAGGTTCGGGATATGAAGGACAACGATAGCTGTTACAGCCCATCTTTTAAAGCAAAAAGCCATAGACGCAAGGGGGGGGGGGACCTGTAAGTTGTTTTCCAACTTATTGGATTGGCTTATTCAAAGGGTTACTAGCAGTGATTGTTGGTCCATTGCAGAGCAGGAGAATAGTTGTGTGGTCAGGTGATAAGGGAGAGCATCTGTGGTCCATCCTGACCTTTGGTTCAGTGACTAAATCAATACATCAGGAACTGAGTCAACATCTGTGTGTTGTATTTGCCTCAATTCCCAGAATGGAGTTATGTTTGAGATTATTCACAAGGACACAAGAGGATCAGCAGTCCAGCATGTGTGTGTGTGTGGGGGGGGGGGGGGCGATTGTCCTTTTTCCAAGAAAGAGTGAGTATAAGGTTTTAGAAAAATGTCTTGGGGTTGAGGGGGCTTACAAATGCATTTAGAGTCTTTCACTATCTGCCAGCAACCTGGACACTGGAAATCACAATGCCCCCATGCTGGCTTGTCCTCTATGCCAAGCCACAGAGGTCTGGCTTCATCACCATCGGCAAGTGAAACTGTACCAGCCTTCAAATGTCTCAGCCTTGCAGAGGATTGACGCTGCCCAGACTTGGTATATCCCGTAACCCTCTCCTAGCCTAGGGTCATGCTACAAGTGGTGGGTAAGTCCATTACTTTTATTTTCACTTGGGCCTTAAGTTTCCCTCACCAATTTCAGCTCTGGGGGTAGACGGGACCCATTCCTCCCCACTTAAAACTTTGCCACTGCCCTACCATCTTGCAGGACATTTTTTTCTCATTCTTTCTTAGCGATACCAGCTTGCCCAGCACATTTACTGGGTGGAGATATCCTTAGCCGCTTCCCCAAAGCTTTGTTCCACTTCTTGGAGCCCCTTTTAACCCCGCCCATCTCCAAGATTCTATTTTACAGGCTCACTCCTCCTGCCAGACATGTGCCCAGGCCAACCCATAAGGAACTCTCCACATACGCCAGTATCTACACCAGCTTCGTGGACACCAACCGGGCAAAGATTGACAGGTTAATTTTACCCATATGCCTACTCAAAAAAAACAAAAAAAAAAACAAAAAAACAAAAAACTCTGTTATCTCTTAACACTTGTGGGCACTTTTACAGGATGGATAGAAGCATTTCCGGTCTCCAGGGAAACAGCAAATGTGGTGGCTCAGGGTCATGGAACTGATGTCAGAAGCTCTCAACATCTCCTGGACAATGGGACTCATCAAACAACAACTAAGCAAGCTAGCTCTCCATTGAACTCAGGTTATCTTGTCCCTCCCTTCTCCCCCTTGCCCTGACTTGTCTCAGGGCCACCCCACATTCCCTACGGGCCTGAACCCTTTTGAGTTGCTTTATGGCAGGCCCTTTCTCCTTAGCCATTACCTCCCAGTTCAAACTCCTCCCCTGGTGGGGTACCTACCCTACCTCTCCCTTTTAAGGTCCCTTCTCCATTCACACGCTGACAGTTGTCTCCCTGCCACCACACCAGTGGACCCTAAAGCCCCTAAACCTGCCCCGCTCTTCCCAGAGAACAGAGTACCCCTCAAACAGTTAACTCCTAGGTCTCTCGAGCCTCCATGGACAGGACCTCTCATGGTAATCCTCACCACCCCCTCGGCTGCCAAGCTCTTGGGACACCCATGCTGGTATCATCTCTCCAGGCTCAGGCGGGCACCTACTCAAGACATTTGGTCTCCCCAGCAGACAGGACCTTCCACCCTCCGGTTTTCCAGGATGCCACAATGAAGGGTCTACCTGCTCCTCATTCTGGCACACTCATCTTTAGCGATAACAATTTTTTTCCTAGACACCTGCCTTCTCATCTCCCCCAAGGAACAGATGCCTGCCTTCTCCGGGATGACAGTTCATGGGATGCCTTTCCAGCCACACCTCTCGCTAAACGTGGACACCTGGCTCTCCCCTTCCCCACGCCGCCCCGTGCCTGCAGGAAGTAGCCAGATTTGAGTCTATGCCCTTTGTTCCTAAAGAGAGCCTAAGTGTTTATCATAATTACCATTCCAATTTTCTGTCACCCCTATATCCAAAGAGTCTGGAATGTCAAGTTGGGAGCATAGACCCCAGTCCCTCGCATCTATCCCAGCCCCCCAGGCCTGGTCTGGACTCCAAATCCCATCAGACTAGATCCTGACCCCTCCCTGGGGATGGGGTCAGGACCTCTCCCCAGGGTACTTAAGTGATCTCCCGAAAGAGGAACACGGGGTCTCCCTTTCTTCCTGGGGGGGTCACCTTCCCACGGCTTCCTGGTTCCCCCTCGGGGCCTCCCGGGAGCACAGAACTCCCATTAAACCTGGATATTTCATAATTTGGCTTGTTTTGATTTTGCTTGATTAGGAATTTTTGCGTTGGCAGGGAGCTAATATGAAGAAATATTCCTAACAAGGAGAAAGGGCGTCTTGCGGCGGTGGAGTCTCTAGTCTTCTCTCCCACTGGTTCTGGAAGTTTCACCCAGTTCCCACTCCTCTCCCTTTCTTCTTTCTCTGCTCATGGCATCACACTTCCTGTTTGGAGACCCCACTTCCTGTTTCCATACCGTTCTGCTTGTGGCCACCACAGCTCTCCTGCTCTCTCCTCTGGCCTCTCCTGCGGGTGCAGGGGGATGGCTTAGATTTCTGAATAAGGGTCCTAAGCCTGATGAGAAAACCGGATTCACAGAGGATTTTTTCTATGAAGGGAGGTTTTGGGGGAGAGAAACTGAGGCTTGAACCCAGGGTATCAGCAAAACCTCTGCCAGTGAGATATATCAGCAGACTTCTAAAAAAAAAAAAAAAAGCCTTATTATGAAACAGGTTCTTGCTACCCTGCCTAGGCTGGCCTTGACCTTGTAATGCTCCTGGGTCCACCTCTGGAGTGGTTCAGATTGCAGGTGTCCCCAACACAGGTAGCTGTAAATGTGTTTTGATGCCAAGTCCAGGGTATAACAGCGACTACCCATGTTCAGAGAGCCCCTGGCTCAAGGGTCTTGCCTGGAACTTGACTAGAGTGGAGCATGTGCTGTGAAATATGCATGGGTTCACACACGGGTGTAGGTGTGAGGGAAATCAGGGACTAGCGAGGTTTTGCTGAATACCGAGTTGTGGTTTCTTTCAGAAATATCTAAGGATATTCACCAATTAGGATAGCAAAAGCCATTCACAGAGCCGAGGTAGGACAGGAACAATCTGAACCAGAAAGCCAATAATGGGGAAGAAATTGAGGACTCTGTGCCAAAAGCCTGCAGGCCGCCCTTCCTGCCTACCTCAGCCCTCTTGTTCCCACCCCTTCGGGTCTGAACAGAAGCCAGACTCATTTTGACTCAGAATTCAGTGCTCTCTGCGAGGTCCTGGGCTGTACCTAGTGGACATAATGGGCCTGTGGAACTCATACAGGGAGAAGCAGATGGTGAGCCGTCTCCAAGGCAACCATATCTTCGTCGTGGGCTGTGACTCCAGCCCCAGAATCCTGCTGGCCAGACAGCTGGACACATGAAGCTCAGAGGTGCTGGCTGAATAACTGTTGGGGAAGGAAACTGAGCAGCCGAGGAGCAAGACATCAGATGTGTTGGAGACCACGCTGGGATTTACTGTAGCCTCTAAAGGGTGAAGGAATGTGTGTCGGGACTTGGGGGCGGGGGATACTACCCAGATTCCTTTTAGGGTCTTGTCTCTGTATCAAGGGGACATCTCTTTTGTGCTCAAAGGCAAGATTCCTCCAAAGTCTGGCAGACTTGGAAAGAAAATAAAATAAAAAAATAAAAAACCAACTGCTAGCTTCCTTTTTTTTCTCACGCATGTGCCATCATGAGCCTAAGAGGCGGAGGTGGGCAGATGGGCACAGGTTGTGGCCCAGCTGAGGGCTGATAGGCATTCCATGCCGAGGAAAGAACTGAGGACGAGGAGGTAGCATTACTGGGGAACCAGGAACTCCTACAAGCGTCCCAATTCAGAATTGAAGGTAGACGGGGAGAGAATGCGTTAGAGATTCGTTGATTCTGAGCAGATTTCAAAGGCCAGCAACGTCATGGGGTTAGGAACAGAGAGTAAGAGGAACATCTCAGAACCCCAAGATCATGCAGGCTCCCCTCGTTCTTATGCCTGCCCCAGGCTTTTCCTGAGATATTAATCAGGATTCTGGGGAAATACAAGGAAGAGTGAACGCTGTTTCAGCTGAGGAATTGTGTATATATGTGCGGTCAGCTGTCACTCAAGGCTCTGAAGCCCCCTGAGGACTTTGCTTTGGGGGATGAAGCATGAGCAGAGGCAGGGGAATTGGACTCAGTTTGTCCTGTCTCCTGCCTACCTCTTTTTTTAAAAAATATTTATTTATTTATTTGTTATGTATACAATATTCTTTCTGCGTGTATGCCTGCAGGCCAGAAGAGGGCACCAGACCTCACTACAGATGGTTGTGAGCCACCATATGGTTGCTGGGAATTGAACTCAGGACCTCTGGAACAGCAGTCAGTGCTCTTAGCCTCTGAGCCATCTCTCCAGCCCCCTGCCTACTCCTTTAGGGTAAGTTTTGGTGTGGCCAGTCCCTTCTTCTTCTTCTGAAAGTTCCTGTGGACACTGAGTGACCTTGAAAGGGGCATAGCAGGCTGAACTCTCAGGCTGCAAATACCAGCAAGGTGAGGAGAGCTGGGATTTGAAAGTAGGAGACATGGCCGGGCGGTGGTGGCGCACGCCTTTAATCCCAGCACTCGGGAGGCAGAGGCAGGCGGATCTCTGTGAGTTCGAGACCAGCCTGGTCTACAAGAGCTAGTTCCAGGACAGGCTCCAAAACCACAGAGAAACCCTGTCTCGAAAAATCCAAAAAAAAAAAAAAAGAAAGAAAGTAGGAGACACTCCCAGTCTTGTATGTGGCCCTACTGCTCTCAGCCTGCAGTTTTTTATTTTTAATTTGAGTTCAGGCAGCCACTACCTTAGCCAGAGTCCATAGAGAGGCCTAGAAGGTGTCTGCATCCAGTATAGGTCTGCCTCAGGTCAGTTCTAAATTATTCTACTCTGGAGTCAAACACCTCAGTCTTACCCTGTCCCAAAGAACTTGCTGCCCCTCAGCCTGCTCAGCCCTTGAGGGCCACTGATGTCTCCTGGGCATAACTTCTTTGATCTCTCATCCAGGAGGCCAACCCTGACTGGAGGAGGCTTACCAAGCCAGTACAGGACGTGCCGCGGCCTTGAGGAAAACATGAAACGCGTAGGTTTGTCATCTGCCGTTAGCCACGGGTCTGCCCTTCAGAGACGGCCACTGACCTGGTCCTCACCCCCAAATCTTTGGTACAGAATGACCCAGCCTTGTTGTGTGAGGCCTACAGTTATGTTTGAAGTTTAAATTATTGTGCTTAAGAGATCTAGAAAACAAAAAATGCCCGTAAGCCCCACTTGCCCAAAGACAGACAACTTGCTGGAATGCTGGGGCTCACGTAAGATAGCAAGCCACGCTTTCACATCTGTATACAGGGTTGGTTGCCCCATCTGCACGGGATGTGCTTGATCACATGTAGGTAGGAAGTCCATCAGGATGTATCCTTGTCCCCAATCAGACGAAGGCAGGAAGTGGGTAGCCTTGTGGGGTTTGCCTCTGTAAGCACCTGACATAATTTGCAGCATTCTATGGGAATCGCAGGTATGGACCTGGCCAGTGTCTATACCAGTATTTAATAAAGCTTGCTTCATATTTGGCTTGAAAATTATGGTAGCGGTCTTATGCTTGCCCAGTGGGATCAGCAGTTGGTGTGACAATACCCTCTTTACCTGCATAGCTGGCCAGCATCGGTAAATAGCGGGACACAGAGATGCACCCGTTGCTCCCCTCTCTAGGGAGCCTTTGCACCCGATTTCTGTACAGACCTTCTAAACAGGGACGAGGTCTCTCGTAACCCAAGAAGGCACCCAGCCTTGCTCTATCCCTGCAGCTTATGCAATGCTGGGTGTGGTCCCTCAAGACACACACCCAGATTGCTTCCTCCTCCCCTCCGATTTTCTGTAAGCTCTCTGTTGCCTGGGATAGCTCTCTCTGCAAGCTCTGCCGCTGGCCTTCTCCACAGCTTCACCCCGCTCTCCTTACAATCATCTCCCTGGGATCTGAGACTCTGCCCGAGCTCCTCCCGCATTCCCAGCGGGTTCTTTGTGGTCCAGCCTCCTCTTGTCTGACTGTCCGACTGTCTCAGAGTGCCTCCAGTCGGAGCTGTCCACTCCCTAACCTCCCTGTTGCTGCTGTCTTGCCTCCGGATTTTTCTCGCCATCTGCTGTTGTCTGTCCTTGGCCCCATACCTTCGAATCGTTTTGACGTCTGCCCTCTTATCCTTCTGGAGATCTAATTAGCCACAGTGACAAATGACTTAATAGCCTGGTCCCTGCACTGCCACCTGCCCTGCCCTGCCCTCAGTTTTCTCAGTTCATCAATCCACCTAGAGTGTGCAGCATCTTGGGACAGAAGGGAAGACACCCTTCCCCAGCAGCCTTTGTCTCTTCCGTATTGGACTCCTGTGACTGCCTGGCCCCCAGGGGGTAGGGTGGGCAGAATACTGGGTTGGTTTCTGGTAGATGATTTTCATGTTTTGTTTGAGACAGAATCCTACGTAGCCCAGATTGACTAGCTATTATAGCTGAGGATGACCTTTGAACTCTTGATCCTCCCAAGTGCTAAGATTACAAATGTGTGCCACCCACCCAGCTGTTTAGAGTCTTCCTACTTTTTAGAAGCTGAAACTCCTATCTCCAGCCTCCCTCCCCTACAGAGACGCCTCATGGCCTCTGGAGTCAGCAGCAAGTCACACCCAGCCTGGGAAAACCCTGTGTGTTTTATCCTCTCTCGTGATGGAGACTCCCTCCACACCTCCAAAGAAGATAGATGGTCGTGGTGGCACCCAGTAGTGGCAGGTGGGGTGTCATAGCTTGGCAAGTTTAGGCTAGGCCAGCCAGCGCTACTAGTGAGACTCTGTCACAAAACTAACCTAAATTAATTCAAGGTTTCAAAGAGCGGATGCCCTGGAGTTCATTTCTCCTCGGATTTGGCGACTCAATTCAGCTTTTGTTTGCTTTGTATTAGTGACTTTGTCTTTTTCTTTCTTTCTTTTCAGAAAATAGAAATTAAATTTATTGACATGCCTGAATGCATTGTAGATGGTTTTGATCCCTCGACGGGAGGTAAAAGCGGGGTGGGGTTTCCTTAAGAGCTCAGATCGGGGCTAAGCTCCCCTTTGCCCTCTCACGCCCCTTCCCAGATTGCACTTGAACTCACGCTACTATGAATTTCTCAATTTTTGGTTCCCATCCCTGAAAGGTCAAGGAGAGAGATGGAAGCAGTCACCAGGGCAATCATTTTGTCAGAGGTGACACACTTCAGGTTGGACTTGAATTTCTTGCATCTGAGCTAATTGCTGTGCTGAGGCATCCACCTATAAAATTACAGAGCGGCTCACCCAGAGGCTCTGTGTCTATTGCAGGTCCCGGAGCTCTCTGTGGGCTCTGGCAGGCTGCCTGCTGGGTTCTAGGGACCAACGTATTCTACCAGTTCCTGGGCCCATCCTTGGACATCGGCTCCAATGGCGGCCCTCACAGACCTCTCTTTTATGTACCGCTGGTTCAAAAATTGCAATCTGGTTCGAAACCTCTCAGAGAAGTACGTCTTCATCACGGGCTGCGACTCTGGCTTTGGGAACCTGCTGGCCAGACAACTGGTTGACCGGGGCATGAAAGTGCTCGCTGCTTGCCTCACGGAGGAGGGGGCCCAGAAACTCCAGCAGGACACCTCCTACCAGCTGCAGACCATCCTCCTAGATGTCACCAAGACTGAGAGCATCAAGGCCGCAGCCCAGTGGGTGAGGGACCAAGTGGGCGAGCAAGGTGGGGTGAACTGCATTCCTTAACATTCTCTCTCTCTCTCTCTCTCTCTCTCTCTCCCTGGGACCTGACATGCAAACGGAGTTGGAGAGATGACTAGGAAGCAGGCCAAGAGCCTCTGGTGCGGTTGAATCTGGAATCGTGGCATGGTTTGGCCAGCTGACACGAGGAAACAACATCCTGAGGACATTTTCTCCTCAGAGGTTCAGGACAGGGGCAGCATCTGGAATGTTCCGAATGTTCAAACCTCTAAAGATGGAGGTGCCTTTTGGAGACTTCAGGAGTCCCAGATTGGCTCTCATAGAAGCGCAGTCACAGTTCTTGGAGGGCTGAGGCTAGGAGCAGCAAGGAAGGGGCGAGAGGTGGAATCCCACGGGTGGGGTGGGCCCATTTCTTCTGTACGTCCTCCAGCAGGGGCTTTCTCCCTTTAGGAGATGAACCTATGTTGGGGCTGTACCAAGAGTACATGGGGACTTTCTTGCCTGGTGAACTCGTGGCATACAGGATTGCTTAGTTACAGGAACGGAGACTATGGGGAAGCTTTTGCTTCCGAAAACTCGCTAGGCCTCTGCCCAGAGCTCTAGCATTTAGCCCTGGTTAGTACATAATGCATTTTAAAAACTATGCTCTTATTATGATTAGTGTGTGTGTGTGTGTGTGTGTGTGTGTGTGTGTGTGTAGAGAAGAGGCCAAAAGAGGCATTGGTTCTGTGGATCAGGAGTTACAGAAAAAGAAAACAGAGTAAGAAAAAAACTGTGTGGAAGTCAGAGGATAGGGTCTTGGAAGTCAGTTCCCTCACCATGTGAGCCCTGGGATTGAACTCCGGTCACCAGGCTTGTGTTGCAGACACTCTTATCTGCTGAGCCGTACTTCGGCCCCTTTTTTCTTTAGCATCCGTTTTCTCTGCGGGAATAAAGCCTCCTGAGAGTGGGCCTATGTCCCTCACTCATTCCGTGTCCTTAGTACCTAGGACAATATCTGGCACCCAGAAAGGTGCTTGATAAATATTTGTCGACTGAGTTAGCAATGAATAATTCAACAGGGTGAGTCTTGTCCGCCATGCTGCCTCAGCCTGTTCCCTGCACCCAGCCTGCAGCCATTCGTGACCATGACTCACTGGGTGTAGCAGTCTCCTGTTGATGCAACAAATCCATGCAAATGCAGTGGCTTAGACAGCGCGCATTTATTACCCCATAGTCCAAAATGGTTCTCACTAGTCAATGTCTCAACAGAGCTGGTTCTTTTGCGGGATCTGGGGCAGAACTCACTTACAGGGTTTTCCTCCCTCGGAGGCTGCCGGCATTCCTCAGCTCATGGTTCTTCCAGTAAGCTTGAGCCATGTCCTTTCTATGCTCTTTCATTTCTCTGCTTCTCTGGCCCCTGCTTTCTTCTTCCAGTTTAGTCTCCTATGGTTACGTGGCCTTACCTGGTGACCTTGGGATAATGTCACTTGATTAGCCACCGTCCTTCCACCTATAGCCTTAATCCTCCCTTCCCCGTGCACCCTAACACAAAGATGTGCACCTGGGGTGGCGACATCTTTGGGGGACTGATATTCTTCATGTGCCACTTGGGCAGCATCTTCCGTGGAAGAAGCACTAGGGACTGGGTGAGGTGATGCACCCCAGCATCCCAGAGCTCAAGACACTGAGACGGAGGATAGTCGGGCTCCTGTGAGCACAGCCTGGAGCTGTGAGCCCTGATCTGATCATTCTCTAGTTATTCTCTATCGGAAAACAAACACTATCAGAGGTGTGGGTGGTCTGTGGCCCCCCTCTAGAGCAATAGCACTCAAATGTCATCATCTTTGAGTCTCAGGAGCTTCATCTTCTCCTCTGCTAAGAGAGTTCCCTTAGCCGGAAAGGCTCTGAGTCCTGCCAGTCAGTTCTCCTCCTGGAGCCTCTCCAGCCTGAAGAGGGGATAAGATGGGGAGAGGCATGGCTTAGGGGGGACTCCAGAGCCAGGGTCAGAACTGATGGTCACATCCAGATCTGCCCTTGGGAGAGGGAGCACACCGTAGCACTCAGGAAGGGGTCTCGGGGCTTGTCTTAATCAAAATGGGACTGTACCAGAGAAAAGAACAGAAGGGTCATGGAGTCCCTGGGGAAAGAAGAGGCTTGAACTGTTTTTATCACCTCCCAGGTGGCATTTCACTCAAAAGCTCAACTCATAAAACAGCCCCACCCCCAGCAGGCTTGTGGAAACAGCTGTCCTGGTGCTGTCTGATCAGAAACCCAAGGCCCAGGGAGGGAAGGGGCTTGTCCAAGGTCGGAATCAGAGCCAGACCTGAGCCCTGGGTTTCTTCAACCCCAAGGCCCCGCAGAGCTGGTTGACCACACCTAGTCCTACCTTCCTGATCTGAGAGAACCTCACCCCTTTGCCACAAGTACCATAGTGTGTGTTCTTCTGTACTTTTCTATAAATACTCCAAGCTCAGTCTTGTCTCTGGTCTCTGGGCTTCTGGAGGTGTAAAATTCCCAACTTGTTCATTTTATGTCTCCTTTACTTAAGTGACAACACAGAGCAGAGACTGGATGAATGAATGAATGAATGAATGAATGAATGAATGAGGTTTGCTAGGCGAATAGGCGAAGAGCTGGAAACTTGGAAGAGTAGATAAAAGAATGTGTGTTTGAGAAACCAAGCACTGACCCATTTGCATGAAAATGGCATCTCTTCCCCGTACCTTGTGGCTTCAGGGCCACTGGCTGCACACAGTCTTGTTTATAGTAGGTACAGAGCCCAGTTTAGTTGGCAGACCACAGGAATCAGGGAAATAAAAAGCATCCCACCGGGAACATCGAACACTTTGGCCTTGGGCTTGCTCTCCCTGCTCTCCAAGCCACACCCTCCTTGAGTGTCTGCCCACTGTCCACCGGCTAAGCCACCCATGGACGGTGAGCTGTTGTCTGGTGTCCCACGGAACTCTTCCAGAGAACTTGCTGATCCCTGTATGGTTCTCTCTTCCTTTGTCTCTCCCCGCAGGCCTCTGGGCCCTAGTGAACAATGCTGGTGTGGGCCTGCCTAGTGGCCCCAATGAATGGCTGACCAAAGAAGACTTCGTGAAAGTGATCAACGTGAACCTGGTGGGACTGATTGAAGTCACCCTGAACATGCTGCCTATGGTCAAGAAAGCCCGGGGCAGGGTGGTCAACATGTCCAGTTCCGGTGGGCGCGTGGCCGTCATCGGTGGTGGCTACTGTGTCTCCAAGTTTGGTGTTGAAGCCTTCTCTGATAGCATCAGGTGAGTGGGTCCTGGGACCAAACCAAATGGGGGTCTCGGGGCCTGAGTGGGTCAGTGTATAGGCAGGGGAGTTCTGGGAAAAAGAATCTCAAACAGGACCAAGGGGAGAAGTCAGGAGGAGGGAGCCCTGTGGAATGAGGACAGAAGACATCATATAGATCTTCCCTTGGGCAGACCCGGAGTGAGGCAAACCCTGTTAAATCACAGTGGGGCGGGGGGGGGGGGGGGGGGGAGGAGAGAGGAGAAGAGAAGAGGGGGGAGAGAGAGAGAGAGAGAGCAAGCACATAGGGGGAGGCCTGGAACAGAGGTGCCTCTGGAAGCCCCTCAGAAGATGTGGGCCTTTGTGCAGATTCCCTTATCCCTTTAGTCACTTGGTAACTGGGGTGACTGGGGTAGGACTGGGTGGAAAGAACCTGGGAGGAGGCAGGACCTTGGCCTAGATTCTCTACGGATTTCCTGTTGGTTTTGCCTAATGCGGATTGCTCCAGGCTACTGGATCAGTTTGGGAAAGGGCTGAGGCCTCAAGGAAAGCCATTTGCATAAAGGCAATGTTGAAATTAGCTCTGGCCGTGGGCTGAACACCTCCAGGTTTTGGGAGGGACAGGTCTCTCCAAAGGTGTCTCTGATGCCTGTCATTCTGAGGCTAGACCGAATGCAACTCTTGATCCCACAGGCGAGAGCTTCATTTCTTTGGGGTGAAGGTCAGCATTATAGAGCCGGGGAACTACCGGACATCCATCCTGGGCCAGGAAACTCTGCAATCACGCATGAAGAAGCTGTGGGATCGGCTGCCGCAGGAGACCCGGGATAGCTACGGAGAGGAGTATTTCCGTGTCTGTGAGTCTCCAGGAGGAAGCGGGCTCTCTGAGGAAGCTGTGGGGATTTGGGAGTCACTGGCTGAATTTCAGTTTACAGAGGATGAGACAGAGCCCCAGAGATTATCCATACAGTTAGTAACAAAACTGGAGTTTGAGATTAGAATCCAGGTCGCAGGGCCACAGCTGCGGGGAAGGTGGGGATGGGTGGAAAGATGCTGTCTGCTCTGGCACAGCTCCTCCAAACATCGGTGCAGGTGGATCTTGTGAAAACACACTGAGAGGAGAATAGAAAAAAAAAAAAAAAAAAAAACAGGACAAAGAGCATGCATGTGGGAACCAGACCTTCTGCTGGGAGTCCAGGCTTTGTCTGCCACTTGTGAGCATGGACATTGTTTTCTGTTTGCTTGTTTGTTTTGTAGTGGTGTCATTGTTTTCTTTTTAAAAGTTTGTTGTTGTTATGTTTTGTTTTTACTGAGGCAGGGTCTCTGGTAGCTAAGGCTGTCTTAAAACTTCCTATTTGCTGAGGATGACTTGAGCTCTGGACCTTCCTGCTTCTGTTTCTAGATTCTGTAATCCCAGGCGTACACCACCACGCCCAGCCTGACGGACCATTTCGTGCCTCAGTTTCCCACCTGTACAGGGAGCTTAAAGATAGCACATAGGTCTTTAGGGGAACACTTAAGATCCAAACTACAACAATATAAGTCAGTCAAGCCCATGGCACGTCTGAACTGCCCAGGAATAGGAGTGTGTGCTTGGAGACAGTTTTCCTGGGCATTATATGTCTACAGCGATGCAAGGCAAGGCAGGAAAACTGAGAAACGCTCTCCACTGGGGACACCTTTCACTGCAAGACTATCGCACGTCAGACACTGGGGTGGACAGAATAGCACACTTGCCCCTTGCTGCCTGTAGCTGACAATAAATATCACACACATTTAGTGACAATGATGATTAAATGTCATTGCAGAGAAATAAGGCTATGAAGGAAGGCCAAGAGGGGGCTGGAGCCTGAATTCAGACTCTGGTATAAAAGGAGCTTTTGCTGGGGTAGCTTGAGGAGTCGGAGCTGGGTGCTGGTGGGTCGTGGAAAGGGAAGATGGGGAATTTATAATTATAAGCCTCAGAGGGCTCTGAGACAGGACATTTATTTTGAGGGCATTTAAGGAAACCAGCAGGCAGGGAGCAGTGAGGGGCAGCTGAGGGAGCATCAGACAGAGCCATCTGCTCTGTGGTCTCAAGTTTTCTCTGGTGGCTGCAGACTTCCAGGGGAGACAGGATGGTGGTTCCAACAGGACAGGAAGCAGAAGTGGGGAGAAGTCTGGATGCCTGGAATGTTTTAGGCCAGCAGTCGCTGTGTGAGGAGGAGCCACGTAGGATGGAGGGCTGGGTTTATGTTGATGAACCCGGTAGGGGACAGTCTCGTTCTCTGTTGGTTAGGGGAAAGGTTTACCTGGTGGGGGCACAACCTCCTTCATTGTTGGTTAGGGTTGATTTCGTTCACTGTTGGTAAGGTTGATTTCGTTCCTTAAAGAAACTAGTCTTTCTGTTCTGCACATAACAGCAGCCTGTATGGAGAAGGGTGCCCTCAGGCAGGACATCAGATAGAACCTTGGGGCACCGAGTGAAGGAAAGTCTACCCAAACCATTTAAGTAGAAAGGAATTTCTTGCAACAGTGTTCTCTGGGTACAATCAGATTGTACCCGGAATCTGATCAGATTGCTACGGAATGTTACGGTTAGGATCTGGTCTGGTTCCCTAGCTTCTAAACAGAGCTAAGAATCCTGTCCAGCACCTCTCTGTGAGTTAAGAAACTCATCCTGACCTGGAGGTCCCATTGCGGGATCACGGGCTCAGAGGAACGTAAGGCTGGCTCTGATTGGCTCAGGCTGGGTCATGTGCCCACGGATCCCACAGAGGGAAATCTGCAGCTGTTGGAAGGACTGGATTAGGTGGTAGAGGGAATGAATTATGTAATCCTTTGCGGGATTCTTAAACAACGGGCCAAATTATTTACAGACCTACTCTGAGGCTGGGGCGCAATGTAGGTTTAGTCAGTCTCTAGAAACTTCACTGGGGAATACCTATGCAGACAGAGACTGTGGAGTTTCCAAGGGGTCCTTGAAGGAAGATGCAGAGAGGCAAACTTCCCTTAAAGCCACTTGTCAGACAATGGGGGGGGGGAGGTGTTAATAACTGTGCTAAAGAACAGTAAGAGTTGGATTGCTAAACGCCCTAGGCTAATTTACCTATTATTCCACACTGATTTTTCGAGAACAGATGATAAGTGCTTTTAGATAAACATTTCCAGCTCTGCAGAGGAGATCTGAGAGCAAATCCCTCACACCCAGAACATAACGCTCTAATAGGTAGGCACAGAACACAAAGCCAAGCTGGAGTGGCTACAGAGACCCAGTTCTGCTGTGACCAATGGCCCACAAAGGTGATAATAAATCCTTTAGTTTTGCTGGGTCTCCGACAGGGACATTTCCCACAGACGTTCATGAGCAATACCTGGAGATCTGGATGTGGACAGAATCCAGGACATGATTGCATAACTCTCAGAAATGAAGGCTTATTCACCTAAGTATGATCCTCTTATGGGTTTTTAGGAGAACTGAACAAAACTGGCATAGAATGAGCCTGGCAAACTTTCGGTGGAGTTCTTCCTACCAACCTGGCAGCAGTATGAACAGGGTAGAGAGGCAGGCAAGGCGGGAAAGTTTCTGGAGATACCCACACCAGAGGACCGTGGGTCTTGTCCTGAGGCCCTAGAAGACTTTTAAAGAAGCTCAAAATAGCTGTGGGTGATAAGGGGACCAGATGGGAGGCTCCGCTGGAACTCAGAAGCTGAAGTCGCAGGCCCTGGTAGTGCAGAGACAGGGTCAAGCTCTGAGAGAGACTGGAGGAATGTTTAGGAGTGACAATCCAGTGCCAGGTTTTCTGGCTAATCCCACAGGTCCCTGGCTTTGAACCCCAGGATGGGCTCCAGATTTCCTGCGTTACTTTTAACTGTGTCTGGGGCAGAACCATGTTCAAGTGGCTCAGAGTCACCAGAGCAGGCGTGAGAACCGGAGCACAACGGTCTAGCGCTGATGGATCGCATGATAAAGTGGAGTCAGGAGGGTTAAGGAGGAGCTGAGGAGGGACAGAATATTAACTGGATTTCTTGTCTCATCTTCACCCGCTGGGAGGCCGTCAAACATTCTCCTTTAGCCACACCCTTCGTAATGAGTGTCTGTATGAAGGGAACAGACATCAAGTGTTAAGGACAAAGCGGCAAAGCCTGGGCTCGAATACTTCTTAGTGAGCTGTCTCAAGAATGCAAACTCTTTCTCAAGGGCCCACATCTAAACTGTGTGCTCTTCCCCACCATCTAGGGGAGTAAAGAGTTGTGTGGGAACTTCTGCTTCTCTTCCCATTCCATGCAAAATTGGAACTATCAATTTTTTAAGAAAACAATGTAAGAACGTACCACCTCTTGTGGCTGGACACCTCCTTCCACCTCACTGTCTGTGGGGATGTTTGCTGCCTGTCAAGGCCGGGCGCCCTCGGCTTGCACGAGTCCTGGGTCCTGAGGGGATGTGCAGAACCCAAAGCACAGCCTCACATTCACCATCCTGCCCGGGCATTGCTGGTGGGAGACCCCAACAGGTACAGCATTGGAGGTACCCTAGCTCCATTTCTAAAACGACAGCCTAATTTAAGCGAGCATGGCTCTTTGGAAGGCTGCAATATGTAGCTGAAATTCTCTACAGTTTTCTTCTCAGGAAACTCCTTAGAGGCTGTCATAAGGACTCTTGAATGCCATTGGCCAGTCCCCACCAATGATCTCTAAGTATCTTGATGCTGAGGTAACAGATGCCGTACTTACCTAGAGCAGGCCAAAGTCAGGACAACTTTGTTACTCTGTTCCCAGCTTTAACCATTGTTACTCTTTCCCGCTTCGACTCCCTGTCAGCGAAGTCTGACGGTCAAGTCCTCTTCCTCTGGAGCCCTTATTACCCTCTCTGAAGTTTGAATCCCACCCCCTATTCTGCACACCTATCTCTGTCCCAGAGTACAGGAGAAGGGACATAGTGAGGTGCCAGAGGTCTGCCCCTTATGTCATGAGCCCCAACATGCTTAAACTACTTAGACACCCACCTGTGTCTCCACGCCTGTTTGTAGAATTGCCATTTTTAAAATTTATTTATTTTTACTTAATGTATATTGGTGTTTTGCCATGAGTGTCAAGTCCCCTGGAACTGGAGTTACAGACAGTTGTGAGTCACTATGTAATGTGGGTGCTGGGAATTGAATCCGGGTCCTCTGGAAGAGCAGTCAGTGCTCTTAATCACTGAGCCATCTCTCCAGCCCCAGAATTACTCATTTTTAATACCTTTTTATTCCCCCAGATGCTTTGGTAGAAAATATGGAACATTGTGTGGTAACTAGGCACCCACCAGCCGATAGTTAACTACTTCCAGGTTTCTGTGACTATGAACCTTTCCACTCTGCCGTTAGCCGGGAATGGTCTGGGCCAAAAAGGTCTTCCAAAGGCATGTGTTAAAGGCTGGGTCCCCAAAACAACAATATTCAGAAGTCGGGGCTTTAGGGGAATGAGTGGGTCATAAGGGCTCTGATGTTATTAATGGGTCAACCCAGCTGGGCTGTAGTTCAGTGGTAGAGTACTTGCCTGGTGTGTCTGGGACTTTGTGCTCAATCCCCAGGACCACATACATCATATATACATACATGCATACATACATACATACATGCAACAAGAAAGATGGGGAAACCGGTGTGAAGTCTCACACTTGTAATTCCAGTACTTGAGAGACTAAGACAGGAGGATTGCCATGTGTGGGGGGGCTATATAGTAAGTTCCAGGCCAGTTTAGGTTACAGGGTGAGACTTTCTCCTCAAAACAAAACAAACAAGCAAAGGGTTAATCTATTGGTGATTCATACTTCCTGGGCTATGAGAGATAATGCAGATTTATCTGGCCCTCGGTGAGAGAGTGGATGTGTCCTTAGGGGCATGGCTTTGGGACTGTATGTTGTCCCTACCCCCTGTTTTCTTCATCCCTCTTTTCTTCCCTTTCCACCTCTCTTCCATCCCTTGCTCCTTCATGGACACCATGAGGAGCAGCTTTGCCTGCACCCCCTGATGCTTGGCCTCTGGCAGGCCCAGAACAGCTGGACCTCCTGGCCATGGGGCAGCCTCTGAAACTAAGAGCCAAAATAAGTCTTCCCTTTAGTTTGTTTCCCTCAGGTATTTTGACACAGAATCAGAGAGATGACAGTCATCTGTGCTATGCTCTAGGATCCGTGTGATCGCCCCCATTTTGCAGATACCCAGACACATGTTCCAGGTCAGACAGCTAGCTACTAAGTGAAGAACTGGGCTCGTTCTTTTTGTTGCTCATCTAATAAAACAGTGAGATTTCAGGACACAACTCCAGTGTTTAGAAAGAGAAATAAGATAATACAATGATCTTGTAAATAGGCGTTTGGTGAGGGACACTGTACCTAGTGTGGGAGACACACTTTAAAAGCTGGATCAGACTTCTACGAGACAGGGAGCTTGGATGGAATTCAGGGTGGGGGATTATTTTATTAAAGAATAACAGGCTTTTGTTCTATCTTCCTTTCACCCCCGATGTCTCAAACAGATACTGAAAAGTTGGCTAACTATATGCAGCTGGCACATCCAAAACTCAGCGATGTCACCAACAGCATGGAGCATGCTGTTGTCTCCAGGAGTCCCCGAATCCGCTACAACCCTGGCCTGGATGTCAAGCTTCTCTATCTCCCCCTGGCGAAGCTGCCCACGTCTGTGACAGATTTCATCTTGAGCCGATACTTGCCGAGGCCAGCAGACAGTGTTTGAGCCGGGGAGCTCAAGGGGTGGCCAGCGGGGCATGGAGGAGGGGGCAAAGGACTGTGGGATCACTGCTGGCTTATGTCTCCCCACTTCCGCTGGGGCCTCCAGAAACCTGACGTGGCCCCTGCTGATTTAGAGAGTTGCCATATGGGCCCCAAGACACCTCTCGCCAAGGCAGGTATAAGCGGCCCTGGCCCTGGAAAAGTCAAGGAGAAGAAAGCTGGCTTCTGTTGAAGGACAAGCTGTGGCCACCCTGTAAATACCACAGGATAACCTAGTCCATGGGAGACTCTCAGTCCCTCCCCACAGCTCTCACAAGCACGGGTTTGTGCATAGACAAACTGTGTAACGCGGCGATCGGAACTGCCAGCGCATATCCAGAGAATGTTCGAAGTCGTTTCCTTTCCTTTGCGTTTCTCTATCTGTAGGTGATTGGGATCCATATAACACACACTTCTTTAATCACCATTGATTAATGTTTCAAGTATTTATTGATTGCTTAATACCTACCAGGCACTGAGGATCTGAGGGTAGAGGAGGAGGAGGAAATTATGATCTTGGATTTTTTGTTGTTGTTGTTTAGTTTGTGTTTTATTTTGTTACAACAGCTACAACAAAGATAGGAAAGTAGCAACAATGTAATCGTTCCCAAGCTGACGCTTATAATCACTCAGTTAGAGTCCATATGGCTGCTGGAGAGGCAGAACTTGCTAACCAGAGGATCTGCGTTGGGTTCCCATGGTGGCCCACTACCTCCCATAATTCCAGTTCCAGGCATCTGAGGCCCTCTTCTGATCTCCACAAGCACTAAGCATGCACATAGTGTGATATGCAGACAAAACACTGCTACACATAAAATAAGATATGAAAGCTGGACATGGTGTCTCATGCCTGTAATCCCAACACTTGGGGGAGGGCGCTGAGACAGGAGGATTTTTTGTGAGTTCAAGAGCAAGCAGTTTACAAAATAAGACCCTATCTCAAGAAACAAACCCTGAAAAAAAAAAAAGAAAAAAGAAACAAACCCTGGGGAAAAAAATACATATGAATGTCAATGCTAAACAATCTGATTCAATAGACCCAAGCAGAGGCTAGGACTATAAACTGGTACCGAGGACCTAGATGAATCAATGTACCTGTGTGCACCTGGGAGTCACTGGTAGTGCCGCAGGAGAATCAGCTGACACACCCAGAGTGGGAAGCAACTTACCCAAGGGCCCCCAGCTCAGTGTCCAAACAAACAGAGCTCCAGTGTTGAGGTTCCTTTTTCTAGCTGTAGGACAGTAACTGTAACATCTTCACATATGTCATGGAACTGGATAATACATACTTTAAAAAACAGCCATGAACTTCTGGGTTATATGAAAGTCTGTTAAAAAGAAAATTTCTTCTGAGATACTGAGTATCAAACCCAGAGCTTGAGCATTCTAGGCAAGCACTCTACCCCTAAAACTACATTCCCAGCCCTCGGATTTTTAGTTAGGACTTTACCAAGTAGCTCAGGCTGAACGTGAACTTGCTATAACTTTCAATAGTCCCTCAAACTTGCGATTCTTCTGCCTCTGCTCGCAGAGTGCTGTGACTACAGACATGTGCCACCAGTCCCAACAATAGCAATTAAATAAGTAAATAAAAATGTTGAAATTCTTAATGACTATTTATGCAATAAAGCTCAAATATGATTCTTGAAAATCAAAAATGTCTTTGTGTCTCATCAACAGCTGAGTGAGGTTGGAGATAAATGTGACTTTAGGTGTCTCTGCAAACCCCTCCCAAGTCAGGCAGCTGTTGCAGGTTCTAGGAATTAGCATCCCCGTCCCTGGGAAGGGAGAGGACATATATACAATCTGCTACAGTCTGTTACCTACTATTCCCAGCACCAGATTCTGGTTCAGCAGAAGGAACTGAGGAAGGAGTAACAGAAAGCCCGCCCCCACTTGGTTTAAGTGATAGACAGTGAGAGCAGGACCCAGCTCCCAGGGCCGTGGCTCTGCACTCCCGCAGCACAGAGGCAGGAATGTCAAGGGTTGTAGCTCTTTGCTTCGCTCCTAACTCACAGGGAAGACAGCTTGCTTTCACAGCCTTCCAGAAAGGTGTTTTCTCAGAGCCCCCATTGAGGTTTCTTTTAGAATCCCTGCTGTGGATTATTATTTTAACTGGGCAAAAATGTGTTACATTTGTTTCTGCTGCATTTGTTTAATGATGTAAAGATTTGCTACATCTGTTTCATCCTGCCTGCCTAAGGCTCCTGATTGAACTAATAAAGAGCTGAACCACCAATAGCTATGCAGGAGGGATAGGCGGGGCTGGTGGGCAGAGAGACTAAGGAGGAGGAGAAGAATGGAGAGAACCAGGGAGAAATTGAGGGACATGCTGGGGACCAGAAGCCAGGCAGCCACCAGAGAGACACAAAAAGTAGTAAAAGGAAGACATACAGAAGGTAAGGAAGACATACAGAAAAGCCCCGAGGTAAAACATACATAACAAGAAACAGGTTAAGTTATAAGAACTAGTTGCCAGGCGGTGGTGGCACACGCCTTTAATCCCAGCACTCAGGAGGCAGGGGCAGGCAGATCTCTATGAGTTTGAGGCCAGGACAAGCTCCAAAGCTACAGAGAAAAACCCTGTCTCGAAAAAGCAAAGAGCTAGCAAGAAACAAGCATAAGATAAGGCCGAGCATTAATAACTAATGATAAGTCTCCATGTCATGATTTGGGTGCTGACTGGTGGCTGAAAGAGAAAAGCTGCTATCAATCCCACTGACTCAAAGTGGCTTGGGCTTGTCCTGGCCCCATCCCGATCAGTTAAGTTGACATAAACTGTGTAGCTCAGTCATAGGATGGAAGTGTTGGAGAGTTGGCCACACTGCTTACTGCCCTGGAAAAGTTCAAAATTCAAACCTCTATGCTATACTGAGAGTGTTAAACAAACGTAAGACATAGCAGCCTCAGGCATGCGTGGCATGCATACCCGTGATCCCAGCATTGGGAAGGTGGAGGCCAGGATATTGGGGGTTTACAGCCACTCTCTGTTACACAGTGTGTTTGAGGCCAGCTTGAGTCACACAAGACCCTGTCACAAACCAATGACACAGACACTGTATTATAAGGAAATTGTGTTTGACAATAGTCTGACATAGTCATATATACTTTCCCAGGCCCCTTGCTCTCCCATTTTCCCTTCCCCCGACTCAAATTGGTACCTAAATTGAGCCTTCACTAGGGCTAGATGTTTGACAGGACACAAATTCCCTTTCTCGGCTTTTATTGCCCCAACTCTGAAGTTGTTAGCGAAATTATGGACTTTAGAGAATGAAGCACAAGTGATGTCACTTCTAGACAGGCCCAATGTCTCCATGAAGCTGTCCCTTCTCCAAAGACACGAGGAGTCACTGGGTGACATCTAACGTTTCTGGGGCCGTTTCTGGAAGCACTTTGGGGACTGGCAAGACAGGTGAGCATCTGCTGTGCTCTGTGTAAGGCAGGTGAGAGTCTGGGGAAAGTCACACACTATCCTGGGTCCCACTCTACAGGACAGGCCGGAAGAGCCACCCAGGAAAGGGTATACGCATTGCCACAGCAGACGTTTCTTTAAGTAACCTGTGTGCATAGAAGGTTTCATTTCACCTCATGCCAGTAGCGTTCTAGTTTCTGTGAGGAAGAGGTCAGGCCCAGGGAGTGTCATTAGTTGCCCTACAGTGATTAACAGAGCAGACTATTTGAGTTCTAGAACCCACTCTTTACCACACCCTCTATCTCTTCTCTGTCCACCTGCTAGGGAGTGATGGGCCCTCTGTTTCCACGACACCTCCCAATAGCCTTTCTTCAGCTCATTCCTCAGCAGCCACTGCCCTTCCAGGGGCTTTTCTTTCCTGGGGAATATGATTGTCCCGTACACATACACCCCTGGAACCTCAGCAAGTTCCCAGATGTCTCTCAACCTCAAGAGAAGGTGGGAAGAAAAATAAGAGCCCAGGTGCCAGAAAGTGGCCACTCTTTGCCTGACCAGCCTTTTGGAGGCAGTTCTACACAAGGACACTCTATAAACATGAGCCCGTTGCTCTTCTGCTCAATCACATACAGGCTGTCAATGGCAAACTCAGAATAGCAAACAAAATGTTCCTGCTGGAACTTCTGATGTGATGCCGAATATAAAATGACGCAGAAGAACTGAGACTCCACAGGCAGCCCGTCAGCAGGCCTTAACACGAGGAGAGGGGACACATGTCTCTAGTGACTCTTCTAACTGTTCTAGAAAAGGAAAGATCTGATTTTTAAAATCCTTATTTCTTTAAAAATATTTATTATGAGCCGGGCGGTGGTGGCACACGCCTTTAATCCCAGCGCTGGGGAGGCAGGTGGATCTCTGTAAGTTCGAGGCCAGACTGGTCTGCAAGAGCTAGTTCCAGGACAGGCACCAAAACTACAGAGAAACCCTGTCTCAAATATATATTTGCACACACACACACACACACACACACACACACACACACTGTGCTGGGGCATGCTTGGACCGTCAGAAGACAGCTTGCAGGAATCAACAACACACACACACACACATTAACATATACACACACCATGCTGGAGCATGCTTGGAGTCAGAAGACAGCTTGTAGGAGTCAACAACACACACACATTCACATACACACACACACACACACCATGCTGGAGCATGCTTGGAGTCAGAAGACAGCTTGCAGGAGTCAACAACACACACACATTCACATACACACACACACACACACACACCATGCTGGAGCATGCTTGGAGTCAGAAGACAGCTTGCAGGAGTCAATTCTCTTCCACCATGTGGGTCCCAGACATTAAACTCAGACCCTTAAGCTTGGTGGCAAATGCATTTTCCCAGCGAGCCATCTCACAGGCCTATTTGCGGATCTATACTAAGGAGTTCTGCATGGCACTCAAGTACCTCGGGTGGTGGGGCAAGGTGCTGCGTGAGCCACCCCTGAGACGTGAACAGTTTAATGGTGAGATGTGACTCAGGTCTGGGAACCTGCTGGACAGACAGCTGAACGTGCAAGGCTTGTAGCTGCTGGCTGGAAGATGGTGCCCTCAGATGTCACCAAAACAGATAGCGAGCACCACTCTAGCTGCCCAGTGAAGTATACCTGAGAGAACTACACATGACTCTGGTTTGTTTTCTCCTAAACTGGACGCCCCTTTATTCCAAACACCAGCCTCCAAGAAGATGGCACCAACGTTCCTAATAAGAAAGAGACATCAAAATAGTAATTTGGTCCATACCCCATACTTAGTGTTGAACCCTGGCCCTTGCACATGCTAGACAAGTTCCCTGTCATTGAGCTACAACCTCTGCCCACAAGTTTTGTTCTTACTTTACGCAAAGAAACATTGCTTTTGGATCCAAGAGGACATCTGATTCCAGTTAGTCACAGTCCATGGGATGTGTGTGCTTTATTCTGCAGACGAAGCTCTTCTCCATCCTGTGGTCCCACTCAGCTATTCAATACAGACTATTCAGAACTGTGTGCTCTTTGTACAGCGCACCACAGTTTAATCAGCTTCCTTTATATACAACATTCATGTCCTATGGAAAGAAACTTGATTTCATGCTAACCATTTTAGCAGTCTGCTGCTGTGTGTTTTACGAGACAGAATCCCACTCTGTAGCCCTGGCCAGGCTGGCCTCACCCTATGGCAAACCTCCTACCTTGTCCTCCAAAGTGCTGCGATTACAGGCGTGAGTTACCACACCAGTTAGTCTGAGTGTTTTCTGGATGGGTCTTACCCCCTCGTTCCAGGGCTTTGCTCATAGCTCTGGCACAAGCTGTGGCAATGGCATTTGGGAGTTGGAATCCAGATATCTGTATGAAAATTCTCTGTGCTCTTGGACAAGTTATGAATTCCTCGTGGGTCGGTGCCTTTTCCAATGAAGTGGGAACAACAGTGTCTCCCCAAGAGGCCATGATAGAACACATGTACTGTAACACATAGAAAAGCTTTGGAGGGCTGGAGAGATGGCTCAGTGGTTAAGAGCACTGCCTGCTCTTCCAAAGGTCCTGAGTTCAATTCCCAGCAACCACATAGTGGCTTACAACCATCTGTAATGAGGTCTGGTGCCCTCTTCTGGCCTGCAGACATACACACAGACAGAACATTGTATACATAATAAATACATATTTAAAAAAAAAAAAAGAAGAAGAAAGAAAAGCTTTGGAAAAGAAGAGGGTTGGGAGATGGCTCAGTCCAGGCAAGTGTGTAGACCCGGGTTCGGATCCTCCATACCCACATAAAAGCTGGACATGATTGCCTGCATCTCTGACCCTAAACACAGGTTTGAACAGAAACGGGCAGTTCTCCAGAACTCCCTACATGTAAAACTACACAGGTTCCGTTCTGCACTCTACTCGCTATACTCTACAGGAAATAGGCTGAAAATTTAAAAACCTACAGACAGAGACAGACAGACAGGGCCATGGGGACATCCTTGAGACAAGAATGCCCACTTTACTGTGCTCAGGGGCAGCTTATATAGGCTCTGGCCACGCCCCTGCTCTGGGATCCTTCAGCTGCCGCCGACCCACCAGCCTGCCACCAGGGTCTCATGCTCAGAGCAGCTGCAGGCTGCTCAGTGCAGAGGAAAACAAGTTGTTTACAAGAAATTCAGGGTCTGGTGGTTTAAGGAGTGCCCTAGTCAATTAGGTGCCCAGGCTCAGTGAGAGACTGTTACAACTGAGCAATCAAGGAAGACACTGTTGAACATCAACCTTGGGTTTCCACATGCATGTGCACAAAACACACACACGCGGGGGGGGGGGGGGGGCGGGAGAATGGGGCTGGAACCACAGGCCAAGCAAGAGGGTCGCCATCTTATCTTCTGCGCAGAAGTGGGTCTCGGTTTACGTGGAGAAAACACTGTGTTCCTCACATGCACACCCCAGTTCCCCTTGTCTGTCCTAAAGTCATCGAGCACTTGGTCCTTGGCCCACTGACAGCAGCCAGCTTGTGAGATGGAGAATTTAGAAGAAAAGCTGTGAGCCACGGACTTCCTTTACAGGAGGCAATGAGGAAGGAGGACACTAAACTCCGGCCTTGGAGCTGCTCTGGCAGAGCCTGCCCATCACACCTGCAGTGTTTGCCTTTCAAAGGATACTAAAATTACCGTCCCAGAGTAACATTAAGGGGTTTAAATCTCCCTCTGTTGTTCATTCACTGTGACTTTGGGCAAAGTATTAACTGCTCTGTGCTTTATTTTTTCTCTCAAGCAAAACAAGGGTAATAATTGTAGCAATTTCACAGGTCATCTAAACAATTAAAAGGGTTACTAACCCAGAGGACTGCATAGCCTGCTGTAAATTGACACAGTGGTGTCTCTGATTATAACTCTTACCATTAAGTATTGTTCCCATTGGCTCAGGGTGGCTGAAAGCACTGAGGGGGGCCGTGGGTGGACACATCCTCCTGTAAGCGACACATCAACACAACCACTAACTCTGTTTGTCACGCTGCACCCCTCACTTCTGCCAGCCTGGGCCCCGTGTTTCATCTCTCCTCATTAAATCATTTCTGTTCTATGTCCACTCCCTCGCTGTGGCCTCTCTCCTTACCTGGGGAAGGGTCTCGAGAGAACTGAAGTTCCTGAGAACTAACAGTTCCTTCCAGGAGCTTTGCTCTGATAAGAAACAGAGAAAGAGAATGGAGTCGGGAGACTCCGTACCATGGGTCTGAGGAGCCAGGGCTCCTGGAGAAGTGCTTGTTTTGACATGAGGACCCAAGTTCAAGTTCCAGAACCTATAATTTTAAAAAGCTATATGAACCGGGCATGGTGGATCACGCCTTTAATCCAGCACTCAGGAGGCAGACACAGAAGGATCTCTGTGAGTTCAAGGCCAGCCTGGTCTTCATAGTGAGTTCCAGAACAGTCAGAGCTATGTAGATTCATAAGACTCATGACATGGTTATAACCCCAGTGCTGGGGAGGTGGTGACAGGTGGGAGGGTCCCTGGGGCTGGCTGGGTGGCCTACTTGATGAGTTCCAGACAGAGACATTGTTCCAGAGACAGGTAGATGGCCCCCAACGAACAATACCCAAAGTGACCTCTGGACTCCTCTCGTGTACACGCACACACAAAGATGCACACACACACACACATCCACATCCACACACACCACACACCCATGAGAGAGAGAAAGAGAGAATCCATTTGTTGTAAAGATGGGAGAGATATTTGAGAAGCAGAATGTCACAAGTGAGGACTTAGGTTCCTGCCCACCCCTTAACCTCCTTCCGAGACTGATTGCCTCTTCATGGGGACATCAGACAGCAGGTTCCGTCTTTATCCATTTTCTGTTGCTAATAACACAAAATCAGTATTCTAGCTGGGGGTTTTTGGTTTGTTTGTTTATTGTTTTTTGCCCATGTGTAATGAAACATAGTTATTTAGGAAGAGGAACTTTAACTGAGAAAAAAACATCAAATTGCCTGTAAGCAAATATGTAGGGCATTTGATTGATTAATGATCGGTGTGGGAGGGACCAGCCCACTGTGGGTGGTACCCCTCCTGGGGCAGGTGGTCCTAGGGTATGTAAAAAAGCAATTGAGTAAACCATTTAGCAACACCCTTCCATGACTTCTGCTTCAGTTCCTGCCTCCAGGTTCCTGCTTAGAGTACAGGAAGAGGGTGCCTGTGTGTTATGGTTCAATTGTCAGTCTCTGCTCCAGCGAGAAAGCCAGGTCTTTGTGTGAGTCCTCAGCAAAAATATCTTCCTCCATAGGTAAATCCTCGTGAATCTTTTAGTTCCTTCCTTCCTTTATTAAATTTACACAATTATAGAACATTTAATTCGGCAATAAAATCTTTTCTCCATCTAAAATGTTCTCTTGTACCAGCTAAGAAACTGGGATCCACTTCCTGTCTCAGGGAGCCTCCGTGACTAGAAACCGCATATGAATATAAGCACACCATAGGTAGTCCCTTATGCTAGCTTTTTACTTAGAACAGTGTCTGGAGATTTAGCCATATTATCTTTGGCAAAATCATGTCAACAAAAAGGATGTCAATAAAGAGACAGCATGGAGTTGGCAGATGATTAAAAAATAAGTAAATAAAAAGGTCAGTTTGCTGGGAAATTTTCATGGAAGGACTTGCTAATGCAACGGATAGGGCTTTTAAGAAATTGATAAAAACCAGAATATCTTCTTTTAATTAAGCTGAATGCTGACTCCAAAGCTCTTTGAAAATGAAATAATCAAATTCTCAAGTTACTTCCTAGTTCTTTTTTTTATTTTTATTTTATTTATTTATTTATTTATTTATTTATTATGTATACAATGTTCTGTCTGTGTGTATGCCTGCAGGCCAGAAGAGAGCACCAGACCTCATTACAGGTGGTTGTGAGCCACCATGTGGTTGCTGGGAATGAACTCAGGACCTCTGGAAGAGCAGGCAATGCTCTTAACCTCTGAGCCATCTCTCCAGCCCTTCCTAGTTCTTTTTATTTTAATGTAAGAGTCAAAGGGACTCATAAAATGACCGAAACTCCTAAAAAGCTGAGCATCGTGATACAGGCCTGTAATCTTAGCATCTGGGAGGACGAAGAAGGAGGAGCCTGAGTCTGGGGCCTGCCAGAGCTACATAGTGACACCATGTCCCAAAACAATAATAACTATAAAGCCAGTAAGGCTTTCATGGCAAAGGATGCCCTGGGAACAGCACACAGATGCAGCCCCTGGAGACACCCGGGAACCACCCTGCCAGCGGTGTGTGAGCATCAGGTCTCTGAGGTCTCTCCAGTCCCGGACACAGGAACTGGCAAAGCAAACACCGCTTGGTTATTGCAAAGTCATTCTTGTTTTACTTGGCATATCCTTCATCAACAGAGACACGTTTCATTATTTACTGATACTTCTTCTCTCCCTTGTAAAGTGGATATACGAGCCTTGTGTGGTTTTCTAATTGAGCAATGGGATTTTCCCCTAAGCTTTTATCAAGATGAATTCTACTCAAAGAAAAGTGAAATATCATCACAAAACTGGAACTTTATTACCCAACAACTACTACTTGGATTCTTTCCAAACTTTCTCCTTGGAGCCTCTTGCTTAAGGCTGGGCACCCTCTCAGTCGCTTCCTAGGGCGTCTTGGGGTGTCGCTCACAATCGCTAAGTACCCACTACTGACTGTACTAACACATTTTGTAGTTCACATCGTTCTGGTCCTAGGGTACAGACAAAACACATTCTCATTTTTAAAAACTCAGATCTGTATGCTGGCTACCGTTATACAATTGGAAAGCATCTGAAAAATAAGACAGTGCTCAAACGCTGTCCTGATGGGATATGGATTGGGTGTTGCTGTTTAGCTTAGTGTTGTTGACCTCCTGTACCAGACGAGGACCTTGACCAAAAGGGCTTTGGAAGTGAAGGACTCATCAGGAGGAAAGATTAGCTAGGGTTCAACTTTTACCCAGACAGGAATTTGGAGGTTTTTATTCTCTTATCTTTTTTCACAGATGTGTATGTGTGTGCTGTGTGTATATATTCAGGTGTAGGGGTGCACATGTGTGTGCATGCATGAGAGCATTTATGCCGTGACCAGCCTGTGGAGGTCAAAGGCCAACTTCCTGAGGATCTCCTACCATGTAGGTTGTTTTGGTTGAGCAAGGATAGCCAGCTTTGGCAGCAGGTACCTTTACCGCTAAGCTGTCTCACCAGCCCTGTTTGAGAGTTTTTGCTGAGACAGAGTCTTAAGCAACCAGGCTGGCCTCCATGCATAGCCAAGGCTGTTCCCGAGCTCCTCCTGCTTCTTCTCCCTCTGCCTCTCAAGTGCTGGGATTACAGGCACGTGCCAGCCTGCCCAGCTGGCATTCTGGTTGTTTTAGTGTTCTTAGTTGTAGTCCCGGATAGACTTCCTACCCAATAACTGTTTCTTATAATTTATCATATTTCCAGTTATTTGTCTCATTTGCTTTCTGTTGCTGTGACTAAACACCATGACCAGCCTGGAGAAAAAGGTTATTTCATTTTACGTCCATTGTAACAGGAAGCCAGGCAGGAACTCAAGGCAGAACCTGAAGCAGAGGCTATGGAGGAATGCAGTTTCCTGACTTGCTGCTCACGAATTTCTTAGCCTGCTTTCTTATATAACCTGGCACCACCCACAGGGAGCTGGGCCCTCCCCCACATACTTGCCTATAAGCCAATATAATAGGGACATTTTCTCAACTGAGGTTCCCTCTTCCCAAATGACTCTAGCTTGCATCAAACTGACACAAACAAACAAACAAACAAACAAAAAACCCAGTACATTATTGATACTAGACTTAGAGTCACCTTTTTGTTCAAAGATGAAAGGAGTTAAAAAGCAGCATTTAAATGGGAAATAAAATAGAATTCCATCACTTTAAAGGCAGAGGCAGAAGGATCTCAAGTTTGAGGTTAGCCTGGGCTATCTGGTGAGTGTAAGTTTGACTAGGCTATATATGGAAACTGTCTCAAAAAGCCAAGAGCTGCAAGTCTGACTCAGTGAAACAGTGTGTGTTTGCCATGTTGTCTCGGGTCCATCACAGCAGGGAGCATGGCAGGCGACCGTGGTGCTGCAGCCGGAGCTGAGAGTTTACATGTAGAGGCAACAACTGCAAGGCAGAAAGAACTAATTCAGAATGGCGTGGACTTTTTAAACCTCAAAACCTGCCCACTGTGGCACACTTCCTCCAGCAAGGCCACACCTTCTAATGCTTCCCAAACAATTCTGGGGACCCAACACTCCCATACCTGAGCCTGGGGGAGCCATTCTCATCCAGACCACCACACATATGCAATGTGCCCTGCGCAGCGGGGGTTGGGAGCAGTCTATAAATGACAGATCCATCTATAAGGAGCAGCTCAGAAACTCTTTAGTCTTTAGGGACTTTAGGGTGTTGAAGTTAACTGTCTTCTTTCCCTTCTTTCCTGTTTTCAAGTTGAAAACACACACTAAGTTACTCAGAACCCAAACCAGTAAGCCTTTCGTGGCTTGACTAAGGGTGAGCAGGACATTACCTCACTCCTACTGCAAGTGCTGTGCCATGATTAGGGCATGTCCAAAAATCTTCAGAGCCCAGGCCTGAGTCTCCTCCATGTCCGCAGAGACTCAGCATGCCCAACGAGCTAATTATTGACAAGAACGTTGTGTCCTTAGATTAAAAACTTGTCTGGCCAGTGATTCTCAAAATACAGTTTCTTAAAGACCTTTAATCATTTGGTATCCATGGGGATCAGGTTCCAAGACCCATAGCATCAAACTCTGCATGTATTAAACAATGGAATGATATTTGCACATATACTGTGCACAGCGAAGGAAATAGGACATGTGGGCCAATTTCTGTTTAGATGTCACAATGCTGACGTATCTGGTATGAGTCAGCTAAAATGTGGTTGACTCAGGATATGCGGGGGACCCTGGAACCCAAAAGTAAACAGTGATGTAGTCTATTACGTAACGATTCTGGCAAAATGACTCTTTCATGTGACTCTATATAAACATGACCTTGAGGTGGGAGGAGAATGTTTTTCGACTTTACCTTTGCCCAGCAGCCTTGCAGGCCTGTGTGTGCCTACCTGTGGTCTGTGTCCCTGTCTGCATGTGTGCCTGTGAGTGCCAGCATCACCTGGGTACTGCCAGTGATTGCCTAGTGGCCTGTGTGTTGAGGGAAAAAAAAAAAATAGGTTGCAGCTGCCTGTGACATTTCATATTTTCTTTAACCTCTAAGGCTCACATATGCTTCTAAAGGAATACCTGATGTTGACAATGTAGCAAAGTTATATAAAAAATACATGCTTGACTAATTCATTCGTTTAAGTGTTGGGCAATAATGTCTCAGTCGTTAGGTTCCATGTCTATGGACTCCACCAACCATGGAGGGAAACTACTCTGGGAGAAGTTTGCACCTCTACTGAACACATTCATTATTTCCCAAACAATCAAGATGGCAACTCTCTCCATGGCACGTGAGCAACATCAGTGTCTTTTCCAGGGAGCCCTCTGGGTCCCAGGTCCCTCCAGCTTCCAGTCTCTCAATGGCAGGTGCTACGTGAGCTTTGGGAGTTCGTGTGCGTCCATTTCCTTGAACAAGGTGCATCTGTGAGGGAAAAGGTATTTCCTTGGGCTTTCTTTGACTGTTAAGATTAATAATTTGTTTAAATTGTAGCTTAAAATAATTTTCCTTTCATAGTTTATTTTTATTTGTAAAATTTGCTGGGGCTTATTTGTTTATTAGTTTTTGGGTTTTGGGGACAAGGTTTCTCTGTGTAACAGCCCTGACTGTCCTGGAACTTGTTCTGTAAGCCAGACTAACCTTGAACTCACAGAGACCCACCTGCCTCTGCCTCAGCGATGCTGGAATGAAAGGTATGTGCCACTGCCTATTTTTTTTCTTAGCTTTCACTATGTTTCCCAACATAAAGGGTAAAGCTTTAAACTTTATCCTTCCTCAGCCTCTCAAGCATGATAATTGGAACTCTGGCAAGGACCACTAGGCCTGGCCTTTTATTAACTTCATAAGGGAGACTTTGATTAATATTTCCCTTTGTTAATTAAACTCCCCTGAAAAATGCAATCTGTGTTCATTAATCTAACACGTTTCTTTGAAGGCGTGTCAACTGTGTGACTGATTAAACCCTAAATAGTCTTATGAATCCAATGATACAGATCCAGCAAATGAAATTTCTAACTTGGTTTATGAATAGAAGAACATTTTTATATTAAAATCTCAAGTCAAATCAAATACCCATTGTTCAGTTAGAATTGACTTAGAATAGGAATCTGTAAGTCTATCCTACAAAATTATTACCATATCAAAGTTTCTTACGTGCTTTAAGAATATATATCACAGACTCTCTCCCTCTAGATTGTTCCAACATTTAGTTTGAGATAGTTTGGTTTGCCTGGCCATTTCTGTACTTTACCATCTGTCAACAGTTCTCGGGGCTGGGGCGGGGGCTGTGGCTGAGGTGGGGGCTGGGGCGGGGGCTGGGGCTGAGGCGGGGGCTGAGGCGGGGGCTGGGGGGGGGCTCCCGTGTGGACTGCTCGCCCAGCATGCAAGAGGCTCTAGGTTCGATCCCCAGCACTGCATACACCTGCCATGGTAGAATATACCTGTAATTCCAGCACTCAGGAAGTGGAGGCAAGATGATGAGGGATTCAAGGTCCTTTTCAACTACACAGCAACTTCAAATCTAGACTGGGATACAGAAGACCCTATCTCAAAAAAAAAAAACTGTTCTAAATCTAAGACTCACTAAAGAGAAAATTATTTCATTCCAAATAATTTGATACTGTCTTCCAGGGTGGCCAAGGAGACCTAAAATTTTGGTGTGTGTGTGTGTGTGTTTGTGCATGTGTGCATGTATGTGTGTGTGCCAGTTGCACGTAGCAAATTTTATTTGAAATAAGGCTGGCCTGGGACTTTTGGCCTCCACTTTCTAAGTACTGAGATTACAGGCAGGAGCCACCATTCCTGGCTATGAAGCATAGGTCTTGTATACAAAGGACATGTATTTGTGCCAGGAACAAAGACCTGTATTTTGGTTACTGCCGTCTTAGTCACAGGTTAAGTAAGCTGTTCAGAAGCCTCTGTAGGGCAAATTTGGGGCCTAGGAAAATATCCCAGTGTCTTATCTCCCTGTGAGACCTGCAGGCCCCAGGCTTCAGAAGTAATTAACATTCCCTATGTTAGTCACAAACCCTCAGTATCTCCTTATCTCTTCCTATCAACTAGGGACACCTCCAGACCTGGCATTCCAGCATCCTACCCTCCTGCCTGTTTGCTAAAGAACACTCCTGAGAAAAAAATGAAGTTGGCAGCTTGATCAGAATACAGACTTGCTGTCCGTTTCTCGTGTCTCTCGCCCCTTTCATTCCTCTCCCTCCAGGGTTCAGGATCTCCATTTGTGTCCCACTGGTCGGGACATATCTAAATTCACCCAAGTCTGGATTTGGCTCTAGACGTTTTGAACTAATGGCAAGGTCATTTTTAA
The DNA here is from genome assembly GCF_950005125.1 of Chionomys nivalis. Lineage (NCBI taxonomy): Eukaryota > Metazoa > Chordata > Mammalia > Rodentia > Cricetidae > Chionomys > Chionomys nivalis. The sequence continues at coordinate 29,015,398 of NC_080110.1, read as the reverse complement.
GAATTACTTGGGGGTCAGTGAAAATACAGTAAAACAAACACAGAGTTTGGGGTGACAAGTAGCCGTCACTGACGTGGAATCAGGCTTGCCCTGGCCTTGAGGTCTTCATTCCTTTCTCGCTCTCTTGGGCAGCCAGTCACACATTGCCACCTCACGCGCGTGCGTAGTGAGTCACTAGCTGAGGCTCCGGCAGACAAGCAACCCGACAGGGGACGAGTGTCAGATAGTGTCATGACCCCTGGGTTTGTGAGGGCAAGGCAAATCACCAAGAAAGCAGGCGTGGAACATGACGTGGGCACGTGTTACCCGCGTGCTCCACACATTGAGGTGAGCATGGAAGATTGGAATGGGGAGAGGACTTCCTGCCATGCCAGGGGATCGGCTGCCCTGCCCAGGAGAGACACTGCTGCTGACCTGCAGGACCCCGTGCTCCTAGCGGGAGAGGACATGTCACCCAGGAATTCTGCGGACATAGAATTTTAAATTACCTAGTTCCTGTGAGCCTAAATCCAGCCCGCCAACAGTAACAATCACCTTCTACAAATAAGGGATTGACCAGAAGACCCGAATGGCCATCTCCAGGGACCTGTGCCAAGCCTTTGTTTTCCCTTCGTACCACTTTGCAACCGCAGGGCTGAGCGGGTTGCAACGCCCAGTGAGTAACTCGGGTGCAAAACACTTTCCCACTAATTTGCCTTCTCTACTTTTTTATCCTTCATGATATTTCTATAAAAGGAGAAATTATGACTTTCTTGATCCAAATTGGCCTTAAAATGTACATAATTTGATTTTCTTCATTTTAATTGTTCAAAGACAGGGTCTTGCTATTTATCCCTGTAGCCTCAAAATTACAATCCTGCTGTCTCAGTTTTCTAAGTGATGGGATCATGGGCACTTACCACCACGCTCAGCCTCTAATTTAATTGTTATTATTAGGATTATAAGTTGCAAGGACCCACTCATCTGGGAGTCATCGGGATATACTGGCCCCTACCTTTAGTCTGAAGCCAGGACCAGGCTAACCAGGCTCTACTCTTACCAAAGTCAAGGCCTGTTATCTCTTGTGGTGAGTATATAACAAGAATTAAACTTAGTAGATTATTGATTGGGCTGTGTCTATTTCTTATGAAATGTATCACTGGCCTCGGCAAAGTTTCCTTGCTTCCCACTGCTTCTGGGGATGCAAGGGTTAAGCTCAACTGGCACAATATTGATTTGTTAATAAGAAGTGAAAGTGACCCGAAGATTTGGCTCATTGGGTAAAGAGGCCTGCTGCTTGCAGCCAGCCGGATTGATTTAATTACCTGAACCCGCATTTGTGTGAGGGAGAGATCTGACTTCTACAAGCTGTCCTGTGGCCACTGTGTGCACACCATGGTACCCATGTTCCCCCAGATTTAAAAAAAAAAATGTAGTTAAAAAATTAAGGCAAAGATGTCTCAAGGCAATGAAAATGTTGCTATTGCTTCCCTTGTAGTAAAAGTCTAACCTGTAACAGAATGGAGGGACAGGGGCTGCGTCTCGTTCTTCTCCCCAACACCGTAGTCGGGTGCAATGCCCAGGGTGGGCTGTTGAGTTAACTGAGTCCTGAGCTGCAGAAGAAATGTGCTGGACGCCTTCCTGGACCAGAGGAAACATTCTCACCTGCCGTCTCCACGGCAACTATCGGGAATTATCTTTGGGGAGCGAGGTACTTGCTGTTCTTTTCTTCTTTATTCTACTGGTATTTTCCCCAAAACACAAATTCAAGTTTTGCGACACAAGAATGCTTTCAGAAATAACAAAACCCTTCTCTCTCATTGCATTCGAAAGTATGGTTTTTACAAACTTTAAATGTTTGTAGCATGTGTCTGTAGTCCCATGTATCTGTAGTCCTGTAAGGACACTGAGACATTCGCTTCCTTCCCTTCCCACTTCCCCTCCACACAGGACTGTGCTTTGGATTCTTCAGCAGACTCTTTATTTCTGCCCACGGACAGCCAAACACTGCCGGATCCCGCATAACAAAGTTTCTACCAATGACAGATCACACATGGTGGTGGTCCAGAAGATTCCATCACCTCATGATGTCATGGCCGTCTAAGTTTGTATAGTACACTCCATGGTTTTAGTACAAGGCCGACCACCTACTGGCACGTTTGTGTCTCTTTAACTAAGTGATATGTGTCTGGAGTCCTGTAAGGTCACTCTAAGTGACATGTGTCTGTAGTGACATGTGTCTATAGTGACGTGTGTCTGTAGTGACATGTGTCTGTAGACCTGTGACGACACTCTAAGTGACGTGTGTCTGTAGTGACATGTGTCTATAGTCCTGTGACGACACTCTAAGTGACATGTGTCTGTAGTGACATGTGTCTGTAGACCTGTGACGACACTCTAAGTGACGTGTGTCTGTAGTCCCATGTATCTGTAGTCCTGTAAGGACACTGAGACAAGCAGATTCGCTTCCTTCCCTCCCCACTTCCCCTCCACACAGGACTGTGCTTTGGATTCTTCAGCGGACTCTTTATTTCTGCCACATTATTTAAACAGCACAATCATGTGACGGTTCTGGTTGGGTATCATTTTGTTGATTCTTCCTGTGGACTATAATATTTCAACTGTGTCATTGATCGGCTCCTCCCCTTCTAAAACAGAGAGGCTAAGAACAGGACAGAACACCAGGCAGCATTACATCCAATGATTACACAATCATTGCCAAGTTCCAAGTAGTTTATTTTTTCTGGAGTTAATAATTGTCTTTATTTGCCCGGCTTTGAATGTTCTTGTCACTTAAACTGGCCTTCCTGTCATTGTTTATTGCTCCTCTTACGCATCATCTAGGCCAAAGAATACCTTAGCTATCATTCTGAGAACCCAATCAGAAAAGAAAGAGGTGCTTCCTAGTATAAGCTCCAAGACGACAAGGAAGTTAAAGACTGGTCAATAAGTGACATTAACAGAAATATGAACACACCCGGCCGTGGTGGTGCATGCCTTTAATCTCAGCCCTTGGAAGGCAGAGGCAAGGAGATCTCTGAGTTTGAGGCCAGCTTGGCCTACAAAGTAAGTTCCAGGACAGCCAATACTACAGGGAGAAACCTTGTCTCAAAAAAAAAGTGAAACAAAAAAAAAAAATAGAACAGTCTAATTTCTTGCCTTTGCTAAGACTTTGAGCTCAAAGAATTAAAAAGAAGGGGCTGGAGAGATGACTCCGCAGTTAGGAGCACTTGTTGCTCTTGTGAAGGGACCTGGGTTCAATTCCCAGAAACCAGGTAGCAGTTCAAAACAGTCTGCACTCCAATTCCAGGGGATCTGATGCCCTCTTCTGGTCTCTTCAGGTACTGCATAGGGAAGAAAAAAAATCACATGGTTGGGTCCTGACAAGTAGAAGGAACTAAGAACAAAGACCATGTATTATTTGACAGGGTGCCAGGCCAGGAGTAGAGCACTGTTGAGAACCTAAATGTTTCTTTTCAGAGATAATGCCTCAGTAGCCTTTGCTGGGCCTCAGTAGCCTTTGCTGGGCTAGAGCTCTCTACACAGACCAGGCTGACCTTGAACTCACAGAGATCTGACTGCCTCCTAAGCCAAATTGAAGACATACACGTGTTCGTAACTCATGCACATAAAATTAAATCAAAGCTTCTTAAAATAGGTTTTTAAATTTAACAAGAACCATCTGTTGGGCCAGGAACATAGCTCAGTCAGTAACTCACTTGCCTTGCTTGCAATCTCAAGGACCTGAGTTCAAGGTCAGTGGTAGGTGTTTGTAATCCCAGTGCTGGGAAAGCAGAGGCAGCAGGATTCCTAAGACTTATTGTCCTGTCAGTACACCCTAATTGGTGAGATCCAAGCCAATGAGAAAGCTTGTCTCAAAAGAGACGGACAGCATTCCTGATCCAGGCCAATGAGAAACCTTGTCTCAAAAGAGACGGACAGCTTTCCTGAGGATGGCTCACAAGATGGTCCTCTGGTCTCCACACATGCATTTGCAAGTGCATCCGTACCCGTGTGAACACATACACACACACACAGAGACAGACAGACACTGCACACGTGCACAGATAATGAGGTCTAGTCTCCCATGTCCCAGTGTCCTCCAGATCAAAGAAATTAATGCATAGGGTGAGAGTCTTGGGTTGAAACATGGCCAGTCAGTGGAAGGGGAAGAAAGGAAGATATTCCGGGGCATCTCTAAGAACTATAAGGAGTCTGCACTGTCCGTAAACGAACGGGTCTCGCTTCTCTGAGAGGACTGGCCAGCTGTCTGGAGTAAGACACAAGGAGAGCGTGAATGCCTCACGTCAGTCACTGCAAATCATGGCTGCAGGAGAGATGAAAGCTAAGAACTTGTATAGCACCGGAACGGGAAATGGAAGCCGGAGCGTGTGTGGACAGGGATGTTACTGTGTGGCTACTGAGCCCAGGATAATGCCTGATCCTGCAGAACCAGCTGTCCTAGCCCTGGGCTGGCCCCAGCGGAGATCTCAGGAACAGAGAGCTCACCACTCACTGGAAGGAGCGTCCTAAAGCCTCTGCTAAGGCCAAGTGTTGAGTCCAAACCGTGACAGGAGCGTGCATCCCAGCAAACTGGCAAAGCTAGCAGGGCGGGGCTTGAGGCCGTGGGATAACATGGACAACCCGTGTCAAAACAGGTGGAGAGACTTGCGGAAGACAAAAGACTCAAACGGTTGTTTGATTTCCTGTGGTCCCTACATGCCCTGGACAAACTTCAAAGAGCAAGAGGTCAGTCAACTCGACAATGCCCCCCTGTAGAAGGGCCCAGTTCCAGACGCACAGACCCGGTTTCTACCCTGAATAAGCAGGAGGTTAGCAAGCCTACCACTATCGCGAGATCACCCACTGAAGCCGGGGGGGGGGGGGGGGGGGGGGAGAGGTATCTGCCTTTGGACCGTGGAGAATGAGTCGGATCCCTTCTACTGAGGCCTGAGAGAGGGCGTTTCTTTGTTGGTTGTTTATTTTATCAACTCTACTTCTCCTCTCCAGAAAGGGATGCTATGAATGTCACCCGCTGATAAATGTTGACGGGGTGTCTTCTCACTGTGGGAAGAGAATGTGAATGGCTTTGTTTGCACAGAAGAAACCTGCAGCTTGTCACAGGGTAGGGTCACTTTGCTCTAGTCTGGAAGCGCAACAGGTGGAGAATCGATTTGACGCAGAGTACCTGGGGCAGGGGGTGAGGTTGGTTATGAAACCCTTCTCTCTGGCCTGCAAATGCAGCCTTCTATGCTCTGCGCTCTGGTGCTGTGCAGACCATGCTTGGCCTTTCTAGGACCCCCGCAGCACCGTCCAGCAGGCAGGTTTCCTCACACCTTTGGTCTATTGGTGCCACGGGAGCAACCCTTTTACAGATCTGGCTACGCTGGTTACCATTCCCTCTGCACTAGGAAGTCTCCCTAACCAGTTGCCACCTCCTAAGGCTCCATGACACCATCCAGCCAGTGTCTCATCCTCAGTGGTCTGAACTTGTTTGGGGGGACGGTCTCTCCTTGGAAGTATAGAGACTGGAATAACCTCAGTAGGCTAGCTGCAGCTGCTTCCGGCAGCTCCTACCTCCACCAGAGCCCAGTGCAGTTCCCCTGTCCTGTCAATTCTCCCAGTCACCTGCTAGCAATAAACAGTTGGTTTTATCGTCTTATTTGGTTTTTTTTTAATTTATTAATTACATGTATGTGCATTGCTGTGGGAGGGGATAGGCATGTGAGCGTAGGCACACTAGGAGGGCAAAGGCAGCTGGATGTATGTGGAGCGTTCACACACTGACTGGTCTCTTTCTGCATCACTCTCCACATTGTTAGGAGCTGTCACTAAGTCTGAAGTTTACTGATTGGCTAGGCTCGCTGCACAGGGAGCCCCTGGAGTGAGAGGGATCAAACCTAGGGCTTCCTGTATGTTAAGCGGTTTTCTACTAACAGCCACACCCAGACTTTGTGGGTTGTTTTGCTTTTGAGAGCCCAGGTTGTTTTGTAGCCCAGGTTAGCCTCCAGCTTACTACTTAGCTGAGAATGACCTTGAATTCACGATCCTCCTGCCTCCTTCTCTACGCACTAAGATCGTAGTGTCTGCCTTCATACCTGACTGGAAAATATTAAAATATTATCTTAACTATCTAGTCGGGAGTTAAAGTCAAAACAAAACAAGAAAATATTAAATACCACAAACATAAAACTTTGGCCCAAATATAACATATAGTAAAGCTAATTCTTCTCAACAGGACAGCTGCTTTGGAAAACTCACTGATAATTTCCTAGAAAGGTAAACTTAGATTTACCATATGACTCGGCACTGAGTCTGATAGGGAACTAAAAACACGTTCACAGAGAACTTGTACACAACTGTTGGCAGCTACACTTCCATAACAGCTAAAAAAATAAGAGCCACCGACACGTCTGTCAGCTAAGGGACGGGCGAGAAAATGCGCTGTGTGTGCGCGCGGTGTGAGATGCGGCCATGGAAATGCGCTGTGTGTGTGCGGTGTGAGATGCGGCCATGGAAATGCACTGTGTTTGCGGTGTGTGTGATGCAACCATGAAAATGCGCTGTGTGTCTGTGCGGTGTGTGATGCGGCCATGAAAATGCACTGTGTCTGTGCCGTGTGTGTGATGCGGCCATGGAAATACGCTGTGTCTGTGCGGTGTGTGATGCGGCCATGGAAATGCTCTGTGTCTGTGCGGTGTGTGATACGGCCATGAAAATGCGCTGTCTGTGCGGTTTGTGTGGTGCAGCCATGAAAACGAGCAGAGGAGAGGGCCGCAGTGCTTGCCTTTAACCCAGCTCTCGAGCAGCAGGTGTCCAGTCCACAAGCCAGCCTGGTCTACAGAGCGAGTTTCAGGTCAGCTAGGGCTACGCAGACAAACCCTGTCAATAAATAAATAAGTAAAAGGTTGGGTCTGGTCTGTATTGTAAGCACCCTTCACTGTTCACGTTTCCCTACGTAAGCTGAGCTGCTGCTGGGTTGGCAGCTCTCAGACCCTTCCTGTACATACCTGGGAGCCGTCAACTGAGCAGCCCCTCTTGTGGAGACCAGCCTGACTGTCCTCATAAGACTGTGGCTGCTTTGAGCACTCACGGACAGCCTGAGGCAAGTGTGTTCCAGCCCATCCCTCCAGGCACCTTGAGTTGCTAGCAGAGGACTCTGCGCAGCAAAGACAACTAGTGAAGTACTTCAGATGACCCTGCACAGCTGCAGCTATCCTCACTTCCAACAGAAGGTGGCGCACTTCCCCTGTGAGTCAGCAAAAAAAAAAAAAAAAAAAGCCTGTGATTGACACAACACCAGGTTTGGGATTCGTTTGTAACCTTGACCTGTGACTGGTATATATGTAAAGCCTGTAACCGGTGGGAAAGACAGCTGCTGTGCACACACAGGGCTGTAGTTGGTGGGATGAGAACCACCAGACAGGCAGGCCATGTCCCTCTCTCTCACAGCTACATGCCATGCTCCTCGCATAGCGGGCCGTTTCCACTGTTCCCGGGTAAGGCTAGGAGGCGTCTCACCTATGCACTCCCTCCAGTCCAGTGCACGGAGCAACATTAGACTCAGTAGTCTCCCAGATGAGCTCTTAATGTTCGTGATTTTTATCACGACTTGAGCAGGCCGGACACAAAAGACAGACTCTGGCTTCCACTGGTGAGGACAGCAATATTGACACCGAGAAGAGCTAGGGCCCCTACCCTGAAGTCTCAGATCTATAACACCAGCTGGTCCACCAAGCATTTCAAATATGGAGGCAGAAGAGTCAGGAGTTCAAGGTCTTTTTTGGCTATATAGCTAATTCAAGGTCAGACTGGGCTATATAAGATATAAGATCTTGTTCCATCCCCTCCACCCAAAGAACTATATAACTCTAGATTGCCACCAAAGAATCCCAAATACAACCAAGGAGAAACACAACAAAGAGCCAAATTTGGTGGCTGACTCCTACAATCCTAGGCTTGGCAGCAGGATCTCTGTGAGTGTGAGGCCAGAAATATTGTGAATATCTAAAGATAGGAGCTCAAAGTACAAATACTGAAAGCCCCAGCTACTAGAAGTGTTGGAGCTCGCTGACAAGTGTCACAGAGCCAAGAGTCCCAACACCCCAAGCTCAGGAGCTGTAATTCCAACCACCTGATATTGGTACTAAAAGTGGTAAACTTTTACCTTGATTGGCTTCGAAAGCTTGGAGACAGAGGCCTCTAGCTCTGGGTCTGGCACGCAGGACAGTCAGCACTACGGGAACTTGTTCCTTGCAGTTTCATGGATTTCTCCAGATAAAGCAAAGAGTCCCAGCTACCTGTTTGTGACAGTGTGAGTCCAGTTATATGAAATACACAAGCCAAGTCAATGCACTGTGACAGGAACTAGATTCTAGATTCCCTGTTGCCTGGAGCTACTGGGCACGACTGCTAACAGGCACGGAGTCCTTTTGTGTGTTTATGTTGCTTCTCGGTGTTTTTAATACAGTCCGGTCCAAAGCCGGATGTCTGCTTATTTCAGCTCCTGCACTGCCAAGCCAGGGGAGAGGGACTGCTTCAGTGTCTCTGACTTCTCCTTCCTGGTCCTTCCTGTACTCCTCTGTATACCAGGCTGTAAGGAGCCTTCTCCTGGTCTGTGTCCTCCTCCCTCCGTACACCAGGCTGTAAAGGGTCCGGATGCAGCAAACCTTGAACTTCACATTATTTTTGTTCTTCTTGATCCTGAAACATCTGGCATCCTTTTGCCTGGTTGTGTAGAAAGTTTGTTTGAGCCTGGCTGTGGGGAACAGTCCCAAAATCTCATGACTACAGAGTCCCTTTCAGGGCAGCTAGAATGTTCTAAGGCTACATAGTAATGACAATTTCATAGCCTTTCAGATTTGCTGAAGCCATAAATTGCATACCTGAAAGGGTGGATTTTATGGAATGTGATATAAATCTCAATTTTAAAAAGTAAATAACAATGGATTGCAGATGTGACCCTGTGGAAAAGCATTTGTTCAGTATGAGTGCGTAACTCTAGCTTAATCCCCCAAATCATTTAAAAATAAATGAAAACAAAAAATGTCAAGAGGCAAGCACTTGGGAGATGGAGTCGGTACTGTGACATCCGAGTCACCTTGCCTTCAAAAAGAAAAGATAGCTAGCTACCTTAGAAATAAAATCAAAAACTAATAAAGACTGGAAAATACATGCCTCTTAATATTATGAAATTCCAAATTTTTTAAAATTTATACAATATTCTGTCTGTGTGTATGCCTGCAGGCCAGAAGAGGGCACCAGACCCCATTACAGATGGTTGTGAGCCACCATGTGGCATGTGGTTGCTGGGAATTGAACTCATGACCTTTGGAAGAGCAGGCAATGCTCTTAACCTCTGAGCCATCTCTCCAGCCCCGAAATTCCAAATTTTTAAGGTCAAGTGGGGTACCATATCTATAAATGTAATGATCTATTTGAATCCACATGCTTTAATTTTAGGCAGCTGTGTAGAGGAAAACCCGGGTTATATGACATTTTCAGTACATGTGCGTGGTTTAATTGCAACCATAATTCTGCTGTCTGTCAGTGTTGTGGCTTAGTGGCAGGGAAGGCCACTAAGACACAGGTTCAAGTCAAAATAAAATCTTTATTAGCAAACTGGGTGTTCGGGACCCAAGTGCAGCCCCGAGTCTTTCCCACAGAGGGCTTTTAAGACCAAATCTACATCCTGTTTGACACACGTCAGCCAGTGAGAAGAGCTGAGCAAAGCAGAACCGCAGAAGCCAAAAATCAAAGTCAGAACATTTAGGGGCTTTCCCAGAGCTACATAGACTTCGATGAATCGGGTTTTGTTTTGGTAGGTAATGATGTCTCCAGGCTGGGCTCCATCATGGCGTCAGCTGTGCTAAGGTTTGGAGGTCTACTACAGTCTGGAGGCTGTTAGAGCAGCATTTGACAAAGCTGTGGAGGAAGGGTCATGGTCTCCGTCTGCATGGTCGCAAAGTGGCATCAGGTGACAGCTTGTGCCTGTGCTATTTACTCTGTGACACTGACTTGACCTACACGTGTGCCTGTGACGTGTGTGCACGCTCTCTCTTTCCTACCTGTTTTGCGCCTTGAACGTACTCTGTGAACCAGTCCATTCTCTGTTTGCCTAACGCCACTCGGGGCTGGGTTTCTGTCATCAGCAAACAAGGCTCCAGTTAACCTTGGTCGAGGAGAGGAGAGTTCATTAGACTCTCTTAGGTTTCGACGACCTTTCCTAAACTAGGACCAAGCCTTCAGATCTATGAGCCTATGGGGCCGTTCTTACTCAAACTGCGCACAACTTCTGATTAATCTGCTTTAAATTTGGTTAGGCCTACTTGTCTGAGATCCGGCTTTTCTAGCGGCCAGGGAACTTAAACTTGGCTTCAGTCACACTCTTACCTGCAACTTGGTGCAGGTAGACATGATGGTACAATCAGTATCAGCTCCACGCCTCCCAGAATCCCCCTGCACACCTGTCTAGGCTTGGGGGCATCGCCGAGATCATGAATACCCTTTAGAAGCAAACTGTTCCAAGCCTCTTGTGGGAACCCATTCATGCGGCAGGCTGTATACACACAGCCCTTATGGCTTTTACACACCAGGCCCCCATGAAAGAGGAACCTAGTCCGCGTGTATGGGGAAATCAGAGGACAGCTCTCAGGTGTGTGAGTGTCACGGCGTGTATGTGGGGGTCAGAGGATAGTTCTCAGGGGCCGCTTCTTTCCTCTCATGGTGGATCTCAGAGACTGAACGCAGGTCATCAGGGTTATTTAGCGTGCGCTGTTACTTGCTGAGACATCTAACTGGCCCTATAATCATATATTTATGCTAAGCACACAGCACACACCATAACCCCAGCACATAGGCAGTTGAAACATCTCCAGGGCAAAGGCCTGCCTGGGCTGTACAGTGAGCTAAAAGCCAGCTCAGCTGCACAGGGAGATAACCACAAAAGGAATACATTTACAAACTTCATAATCTGAGACAAAGAACTTCTAAGAAATGACAGTGTTAGAACCCACTTCACATAACCCCTCTTGGAAGATTCACTTTTTTTGGTTGTTTTGTTTTGTTTTGTTTTTGAAGCAGGGTTTCTCTGTAGCTTTGGGGCCTGTCCTGGAACTCGCTCTGTAGGCCAGGCTGGCCTCGAACTCACAGAGATCCTTCTGCCTCTATCTCCCGAGATTAAAGGTGTGCGCCGCCACTTGGCAAGATTCACTTTTTCTACTCAAAATGTTCTTGTCCTGGGTCAAAGGATTTTCCCTCATATGATTTTGTCCTCTGGTCCCAGTTGACTGAACCAGAGATGAAGATAATCAAAGTCCACAAGTTTACTTACCTGTCCAGCACAGCTTGGGTCTGACCGGGCTGCTGAGTGATTGAAGGAAAAACAGACGTAACGTATAGAAAACCTGGGGTCTGGTGGACTCTCCTCACTCTGACAGAGGGCAGCAGCTACAGAGCGACAACCTGGGACCTCGGGGCATTTACACTGGCACAGAGGGAGCAGTTAGCTCATCTCAGTAGGAGGATCAGTAGGCAGCCATCACAGACTTTAGACATCCAATGTACACAGACTAGAGAAGGGCTTTGCTATTTGTCTGAGTCTGACAGCGTAGGGTAAAACTTGGGCATTCCCATGGGTCTAAGACTTTGGTCCTTAACCCATGTCAGACGACGTACACAGGCTTCATCTGCTCTCCACGGATAGGTTTTTCTGCACCCACCCCCCCAGTAATAGGTTTCTCTGCCCACACAGCCAGATCAAACAGAGTTTACAAAGTGTAACAACAGGTTTATTTGAGCAAAGCAACTCCTGGGCAGGTTCTCCAGCCCCAGAGATTGAGGCTGGAGAAGCCGCACACCCGAACTAAAGCAGGAAGATTATATAGGTTGTAGGCGAGGGGCAGGGTTATGACGTGTCTGCCACAAGCTGGGTTTGTGCCCAAGTATGGTCAAAAGCTGAGCACTCTAGGCAGAGACTTGGGTATCTGGCAACTTCAGGGGAAGGAAGCTGCAGTAGCCGCCAAGAATGCGGAACTGGGCTTTGGGGGCCTTTTCTTTGCTGGAGATTCTCTGAGAGGGCAGGTTTGAGAGAGAGAGAGAGAGAGAGAGAGAGAGAGAGAGAGAGAGAGAGAGAGAGAGAAATGGGGCTTTGATGTGGGATGTCTCTCTGTATACTGTGAATATGTTTTATTACCATTGGTTAACAAATAAGTTGAAGTTGTTTTGGCCTGTGGCAGGACAGAATATAGCTAAACAGGAAATCCAAACTGAATACAGAGAAAAAGAAAGCAGAGTCGGAGGAGATGCAAGCAGCTGCCGGAAAGCAAGCTATGCGTGCGGTGATGCCATGGCCACGTGGTGATACATAGATGAATAGACATGGGTTGATTTAAGTTGTAAGAGCTAGTTAATAATAAGCCTGAACTAAGAGGCCAAACAGTGTGTAATTACCGAAAGACAGCTGTCAAATCCTCATAGATTAACTGGCAGGAAGCTGGCCAACGAAGTTTCTCAAGCTCTGTTGTAATTTAAAAAAAAAAAAAAAAAACTGCATAAGAGAGAAAGACACCATGGTACAGAACTCACGTGGAGGGTTTTTCACTGGGGGAAAAGAAACACAAAAATGGAGATGGGGAGGAGGGAGACCAGCCTCTGGGGACAGGAGCAGCAGGAGAGAAGAAAGAGGCAAAAGAGTGGAGGTGGAGGGAGAGGGAGACAAAGAGACAGGCAGAGAAGCAGACCGGGGGCGGGGAGAGAAGGGAGAGGGCAAGGCCACCTTTTAAAAGGACCATAGTGAACATGCACGGGAGATGCTCTTAGTGGCTGCAGCGGAGGACGTATCCTGTCAGGACCCCAAGGGCAGGCCAGTGCAGATGCCTGAACACTAACACCTGTAGTTCCAGCCACTCCACAGCTCAGGCGGGATGATCGCCTGAGCCCAAAAGTTCAAGACCAACCTCGTCGCTAAATAAAGACACAAACCTCTACTGTCGTTATGGTTTGACTGTGAGATGCCCCCTACCCCGCCCCAGCTCATGTCTTTAAACACTTGGTCCCCAGCTGGCAGTGCTGTCTGGGAGAATGTGGAGACTTTAGAAAGGGTCACTGGGAGCGAGCCTTGAGGTTTGTAGCCCCATTTCTCTGCTCTCAACCTGCCCAGATGTGAGCATACAGCCTCACGGTCCCAGCACCACGAGCTGCCCCACCTCCCATGACTCTGTCTCCAGGCCTAGGTAATACCTTCCTCCATTAAGCTGATTTTCGTTTGTTTTTGGAGAGACGAGGTTTCAAGTTGCCCTTGAACTCGTAACAGCCAGGCCTGACCTCGACCTGAACCCCTGACTTTCCTGTCTCTATCTCCCAGGTACTAAGATTACAGGCTCGCACCACCACACCCAGCTCTTAAGTTGCTCTTCCCGGGTCAGAGTCACAGCCAGCCGAGAGAAATGTCACCTAGCCAGCTCCAGAAGCTAGCTAGCAGCTTCCCTGAAGCAGGGTGGGTGGCTCACAGGGCGGACCCAAGAGGACGCAGGGGCGCGACAAAAGCATGGAGGGCGGGGCTGAGAATGGGGGATTGTCTCGGTATCTGGGACCCGGAGAGGGCTGCCCTGCTAGATTTGCAAGCTACTTTTGTCTTTTCTACGACATTTCCCTGACTTTGAACGAGAATGTCTATCCCGACCGGCGGGATACAAACAGGGGTCCCTGATAAACCTTGTGGAGAGGAATGAAAGGAGACAAGAGACACGAGAAAAGACGGCAAGACAGGATTTCTGATCAAGCCGTTCCGTTTATTTCCTCAGAAGCTGTTATATAGCAAACGGGCAAAAGGGGGGAAGGGAAAGGTGTCAGGGGCAAGGGAAGGGTGTCAGGAAGCTCAGGTCTGCTGGAACTCAGGTCCGGAGATATCCCTAGCTGAGAAGTAAATACTGAGGGTCTGTAATTGTTGACTAACCAAGGAGAATGCTAATGAGTTCCGGAGCCTGGTGCCTGCAGGTCTCTACTAGGAGATAAGACGCCAGGTTGATTTCCTAGACCCTGCAGAGGGGATAGAGGTAAATATTTTTCTTAACTTGTGAGCTTAAGATGGCTGTAACCAAAATGCAGATCTCAAAATACAGGTCTTTGCTTCCAGGGCAAATGTCTACAATTACAGCCCTATAGACACACCTCCGCTGTGTTCTAGGAACACACAACTCGTTTGTTTAATCTCACAGGACCCCAGGGAGAGATGTGCCCGGATTTCTTTCCACTCCTGATTAGATTGTGTCTAGATTAGGATTTTGACGGGATGTAGATAAGAGTTGTGTAACTCTATATTGGAGTGCTTCTTTGGAAAGCTGGGAGAGAGGAAATGGGTTTGATGCGTGAGATGGGTGCAAAGTTACTACGCATGAGAACCAGGTCGATGGTGGCAGGTGTGGGTGGGGTGAGGGTGTGGCCTTAAAGGGGTGGCAGGAAGTATGGAAGGTCATGAAATTAGTCTATTTCGGTTGTGGTGGTAATTACAACTCTTGGTGTGTTCATATTCATAGATCTATATGCCAACAGTTATTGTGTGATAATCTAAATATTTTAAAGGAAATTGAAAAAATAGAGAGCTTCACTAATTCAACGTCTAAAGTCCTATTATCTGTGACAGTGAATACTGGACTTTTGTCTCCAGAAGGACAGTGAGAATTGGATCCCAATCTTACTCTTCTGGGCTCAGCAGTAAGAGTCCATCTATGTAACCCCGGGGTTTCAAGGGTTAGCCTTGATTTTATTCTTTTTATAAGTTCAGTGGTATGTTGGGATGTTCCCTGGGGTTGTCAGCTATCATAACATAATCACCTATCACAATATAAAGTTTTTCTGGAGTCTCGTCGAAAGCAGTCAAACTCCCCCGTCCCACCTCCTCCCCTCCTCACTCCCGTGGACCCACCAACCACATCTCTGTTCCAGCCATCGTGGATTGTGCCCACTAGGTGGCAGTGTGGAGTAAAGTGGCCCAAGGGATCTCAAGGAAGGTGGAATTTTTTGATCCACTTTCTTAAGTAAATTAACCTGCTTAAGGATCAGTTGGCTTCTCAGATACAAGACTCGTTACGCCCCAGGACTGTGGCGAATATACGGGACAGTGTAATTGAAAGCTCTTAGCACCATAGTCTCTTGCTGTGGAACACTGTGGTCCAGGAATGGCACGGCCGCCACTGCGCTGAACCGAGAACAGCCTTTAGCATCCCGCTGACATCCCTGCAGAGGAGTGGAGGGAGTCCCAGTGCCCTCAGCTGAGATGCCAGGTACTCCCTCCCTCCCTCCCACCGCCAGCTCAGTTTACGTAATCCTGCCCCTATGCACGAGGTTTCCAGACTCCGTGCAGCAGATTTGCGATTCACCGCTCACGCTGGGACTGGTTTGGGGTGAGTCACCCTTGCTTCCAGTGCTCCCGTATGTGACTCTGCACTCATGTTTTTGTAAGACACCCCAGTAAACTCACTGGTTAACTAAGATTGACTTAGGGTGTATTCCGTACTTTTTTAGTTCCTGCAACAAAAAATACCCGACCAAAGCAACTTAAGGGAGGAAGGTTTTGTGGGGGTTTTTGTTTGTTTGTTTGTTTTTTCAGCTCACTGTTGGAGGGGACACAGCCCATCGCGGTGGCGGCGGTGTAGGAGGCAGCTGTTCACGCTGAACAGAGAATAATTAATGATGACTTCTTGGCTCATTTTAATCGCCCCCCCCCCCACACACACACCCTTTGAGAGAGAGAGAACATGTTTATTTTCTCCTTACCTTTCCAGGCATGAGCCCTACCGGCCCTGGTCATTGAGAGGCTTAATCAAGGAGGCGGCTGGAACCGGCAGCCTCCAAGACTTAGGAGAGACTCACTGTAGGTGATGCTCAGATCAAGTGCCCATCTTCCGAGCACAGACCACAAGCTACGATGAGTCGGTCTCTGTCCTTCAGACCTTCGGCCCCTTCTCACACATCTCAAGCCCATGCAATTAACTACTATAGGTAAAAGTAGCCAGCCTGACCCCTTCTATGGTCCTCCTTAATCATGCCTAGTTCAGAGACTGACTCCATAACCATGTTTGGCAATCTCCCGATGCAAATTCCCAAACAGATTGCTAAAAGAGTCTCCCTCCCTGGATGGTCTCTCTTACCTCAGAGTGACTGGGAGCTTCAGAGGCCATCTCAGTCAGGGTTTCTATTGCTGGGGCGAGACACCAAGACAGCAGGAACTTTTATAAAAGAAAACATTTAATGAGGTTAGCTTACAGTTTCAGAGGTTTAGTCCATTATCATCACGGTGGGACTTGGCGCTAGAGAGGAAGTTTAGAGTTCTACATCTTACAGGCAACAGGAAGTGAACTGACTCACTGTACGTGGCTTGAGCATATATGAGACTTCAAACTCCACCTCCACAGTGGCACACTTCCTCCAACGAGACCACGCCTACTCCAGCAAGGCCACACCACTTAATAGAGCCACTCCCTTTGGGGATCATTTTCTTTCACATCACTGTATTCTACTCCCTGGCCCCCGAAGACTTGTAGCCATATCCTAATGCAAATGTATTCAGTCCAGGGAGTGTTTGTCACTGACTCTGGGTTCAGAGCCAGAGCGCTCCGGGATTATGCTAGGGCTACAGATCTGCTGAGGCCTGAGTCTCTCACTGTAACCTGGCAACCCTTCTGACATCAGATCCCAGTCCTCCAGGTCTGAACCACTGCTATTTCCTTCCTCCCTTCCATCCACCTCTTGGCTTCAGTTTTTTTTGCAAGACCACACAACCATAATCCAGACCTCCCACTCCTTGTGCTTTCTGTTTGGAGCTGGCTTTGCCCCTTCCACATCCTCTCTAGGAAGTGGCTGGGCCTCCGGGATAACAACCGTACCACGGAGGATTGGTGATACATAAACTCACACTCGCCAGCTGCTAGTCAGTTCTCAGTGGCAACTGGGATTATCTTATCCCATATAGACTTAAGATTCGTTTTTATTTCTTATTTATATGTCTGTATCTGTGTGCCAATATGCCACATATGTGCGGGTACCGGCAGAAACCAGAAGAGGGTGCTAGATCCCCTAGAACTGGAGTTACAAGCAGTTATGAGCTGCCTGATTCGGGTGCTGATAGCTAACCTGGAAGAGCAACAAGCTCACTTGACTGCTGGACCATGACTCCAGTGCCTGCATATAGATTTATTCGGTGACACTGTGTGCCACACATCTTTCCACACTTGGGACACCCCAGAGAACCAGGCCGATAAAGCTCCCTGCTTTGCACACTTCATCCAAACCTTCCTCCAATAATCAGCTCTGTCCCTCGCTGTACTAAATCTTGCTTCCACCTTTACCTCTTCCGCTTCCTGCTCCTGAAGAGCCGCACGTGGGCTGCCTATTTCACGGACAGATTGGAAGTCACCAGAGGGAACCTTCATCAAGAGCTTACGAGGCCCTTGCACGCCACCCTTGGCAATGGCAGCCCCCAGAGCTAGAACTGGTGCATACTTCCCCATGCAAGCACTTAATTATCTTAATTAGGCTTAATTGTGGCTTAATTATCTGTTGCTCAAAACTGGCCCATCATAAAACCACCAGGCCTGCAGGGGTACAATAAGGTTGCTTCTAGAACCTTCCCTAGCTAGACACAGTAGATTTCTCTCCTCATCATCCTATAATTTTAATAGAGCAGGTTTGTCCCACTCTCGAAAGGAAAAGACACAGGCCAGGCAGTGGTGGCGCACGCCTTTAATCCCAGCACTTGGGAGGCAGAGGCAGGCGAATCTCTGTGAGTTCGAGACCAGCCTGGTCTACAGAGCTAGTTCCAGGACAGGCTCCAAAACCACAGAGAAACCCTATCTCGAAAAACCAAAAAGAAAGGAAAAGACACAGACAACAGCATGTAAGCCCCAGAATGGCTTTCCGTGTTGGAAGAGCCGTCAAAATGTTTTCACTCCATATCTTCCTGAGATTCGCATGGTCTACAGCACAGCCACCGCTTTCTGTTCTCTTGCTCACCCTTTGTTCCCCCTTGCCCACACATGCACACGTGCGCACACACATACTCACATGTGTGCACACACACTGGTTAAATCTACTAACTTGCTGCCAATATACTTTTTTCTGCTTTCCACGCTGATAAACACATGTAATAGACAATGGGGTTTTTCCCAGTGCTGCCCCAAATACAAATCCGTATTCTCTTAATCTATGAGCATTTATTTATTTGTGAGTCTTCACGTGATGAAAATATATTTCATATATCTGAATAGAATCCTCTGTTCAGATTTGATCCGACCCTTCAGGCTTCAGGTAAACCTCACGGATAGTCTGGCGATTCTAGCGGTTCTGATGAGCCGAATCCCTTGTCCGTTCTGTCCTCACATGGTTTATCCATGGGATGGCTGTAGCATTGCGCCGTGTCATGCCGACCTCCAGGGTTACCCTCTCTAGCCTGTCTGACATCTGACCCCACAGGTGCTTGGCCTCCATTTTCAACAAGCATGCAGCCAGCACTCTCAGACTTTATCCGGTCTGCAGTCTGGTCAGCAGGCTGCTGAAGCCCAAGTCACACCCATGATGAAGACATACTGGTGTATTTGGGGCTGGCTCGCCACCTGTCTCCCACAGCACAGCACAATGTATAGTACAGGTCCATGAGTGTCACTCAAAAGAGCCACACGGCTTCGCAGATGACAGGCACAGACAGACTAATTACAGCAGGAGTCCGGTCTACAAAATTAACCTGTGTAAAGAAATGAGAGCTTGACTGCTCCAAGGTATGGCTGAGGAGAAGGCTTTTATTGTGGAGGAGGGAGAATTCAGCCAGAGGTATTTATCTGGAAGGGTCCAGAATGAACATGACCAGCACAAGAGACAAAACCATGAGAGGAGGGGGTATAGAGTGAGAGAGAAAAGAGAAGGAAGCAAGAGAAGGAACCAGGAGCCAAGAGCAGAGGACCAATAAATAGAACAAAGAGAGGAAGGAGGGGAACAAGAGAGCACTGGGCCGAAATGACTGGGTTCTATAGGAAAAAGCGAAGCTGGGGGAAGGGAAGCAAAGTGCAGAGGCTGGAGAGGTTTAGGGTAGGGGTGAGAAGTGTTGAGAGGAGCAGGCCTCTGTAACCTGTACTTGTGTTGCTAGGAGAGCCTGGAGGCCAGAGTCCTCTTTGACATGTTAGTAGGCCTCAGTTAGCTATCTGACCTGAGTCTCCCTAGGCCCTAACACTGTAGTCCTGCAGAGAGAGAGAGAGGGTGTACGTGTGCCTGGGTATAGGTACCCAAGAAGTCTAAGAGCCCCCTGGATCTGGAGTTAGAGGTGGCTGTGGGAGCTGGGAATTGAATTCATGTCCTAGGCAAGAGCAGGGTGAACTCCAATGACTGAGCCGTCTCCTAATCCCCTGAATTTCCTTTCTCTAAAGAAGACTTTCTCACGGTTATTATTCATGCGTTTGTTCATGCACACTGGTGTGTGCTGATCAGAGGACAGCTTGTGGGAGCTGATTCTCTCCTCCCCGCTCTGGTATCAGAGGTCTAGTTCTAGCCAGTGGGCTTGGTAGCAAGCACCTCTGTCCATGGACCCGGCTCACCAATCTAAAATTTCTTAAATGCAAAATTAAGCAGGAAAGAAAATGGCTGTGCTGGTTGGCGTCAGCCCAACGCAAGCAAAGGTGAGAGGAACCTCAACGGAGAAGCCGCCTCCAACAGATGCCTGTAGACAAATCTGTGTGACTGAGGCGGTGGGAGGGCCTAGCCCACTGTGGGGGTGCCGCCCCTGAGCAAGTTGGTTAGGTGTTGTGCAAGAAAGCAGGAAAAAAAGTCTCGAACATAGGTAAGTCAATTAGTAAACAAGTGGCGCATAATAACTGTCATTCTGCTTGTAAGAAAGAACCCTCCTTCTCAAAAGCAGTCTTAGCCGCCTCCTCCTGTGATTTGAACCCCTGCCCAAAGGTGCGTGTACTGGAAACGTCCTTCACCGCGTGTCAGAATGGGAAGGTAGAAGCTGGAGGGAGATGTGGTGGATTAATGACTTTCTTTGGGAATTCATCCCTTGTCTCTTTTAGACACATTCAGCTGACCTTCCATGTTCTGCTGGGTGTTGAAAAAACCCAAGAGTCTTACCGAAAGCCGAGCAGAGCCATTGCCATGCTATTAGTTCCCCGTCACCAGAACCATGGACCAAAATAAGCCTCTACTCATTACAGAAAGAATCCAGTCTCAGGAATTCTGTTATTGAAACAGAAAACAGACTAGTATAATTTTTTTTTAAACCAAGAGGCAACTAGACTACATCTTGCTTAATTTTGTGTTATCCTGGGGTTGACCAGTTCTATAAATTGGTATTTCTTGAATTTGCCTGCTCATGGAGTCAGAAAAAGTAATTTGAACCTAAGGACATTCTTAAGTTTTTTCTATTGAGAAAGTATCCCAAGGTTAGAATTATGATAAAGCAATCAAATGAAATCTATAGTCTGCTCCCCAAGGCACAAACTGAATCTTTCTGGGTGGTTCTTTTTTTATCTATTGTTGTAAACAGAAAGTATTTCTACAGCTCAGGGAAGAAGTAAAATCTGGGTGAACCTTACTAAAAATTCCCAGAAGTTCTAAGCAGACCCCTTGGGGGTCCTCTGGAACATACCTAAAGGAGCAGCTGAAGACAGGGTCTCCATTCTCATCCTTGGACCACATGGCACAGGGCCATCCTGGACAACTGCTTCCAGTGGGTGAGGGACTGTCATGGTTTAGATCTTAAACACTTACCAGAGGCCCCCCGTGCTGAATACTTGGTCCCTACTGTGGCAATATTCAGAGGGAGGGCCTTTGGAAGACATCTGAGCCATGGGAACTCTGATTTCATCAATGAACAATCCATCAGAGATTACTGGGTTCTGAATGACAGTGGAGACGCTGGGAGGTGAGCCTGTCGTAAGAATTAGATCATTGGGGGTGATTCCCCCTCTCTTGTTCTGTGACCCCATTCTTGGTTATCAACTTGGCTACATCTAGAACTAGTTAAAAATCCAATCTGCTGGGCACACCTGTTGGGGGGTTTGAGTTAACTGAATCACTTAGGTGAGAGTGACCAACCTTAAATCCAAATCAGTTGGCCAAACCTTTTCGTGCGCCTCTAGAAGGGACAAGGAAGAAAGAGGCTTCATTCCTTGGTTGGCATTAGAGCCCAATTCTTTGGGACGTGCGACCTAAGAGATGAATCAGGCTCCAGCTGATTGCCCCACCACCAGCACAAACTGGACTCAGTGGTGTAAGGGACTCAAAGTTGAGGCAGAGGGGGAGATGGAATGAGAAGAGTGGGTGCAGGAGGTAGAAGTAATCACGGCACATTGGACAAAACTCCCAAAGGACTAATAAAAACTTTTAAAAAACGGATAGTTCAAAAACGTCAAGCACTTCAGTTTCTGGTAGTAGTTTCGCATGTTGAGGCTGCAGCTTGCTTGTGGGTTACTGCCGGGGTGATCGGTGTGAGGACCTGATGTCACCCCCAGCAGGTGTGTGCGAGATCGGGGAAAAAAAAAAGTCATCTCACTGGGGATTCCCATCGGTCCTATCAGAAAGATCTTCGGACAGGGAGCATCTGAGCTCGCCACTCAAAGTTAATGTTTACTTTCTGAAGGACTGGACAAGACATGTCAAAGACAAGCAAAGCGGTTACCGGAAGAAGTAAATTCTGGTGGTTCACTTTTCAAGGGGGTCTCTAGTCAGCTTAGGCCCAGCAACCACGGAACAAAAAAAACAAAAAAACAAACAAACAAAAAAAAAACAAAAGGAAGGAAGGAAGGAAGGAAGGAAGGAAGGAAGGAAGAAAGGGAAAAGAAAACCACTGATAATGCCTGCCAGCCTCACTATTTTCCCAGCACAACACTGAAATCCAGATGCTGCAAAGTTAACCCCATCCACCCAAACTAGAAATGTTCAGTATAAAATTACGAACAACCAATTTTGCCTACAAAATCGTGTTCCCAGCGAGCTTTGGAATAAACAGGACATAAAATATAGAGACAATGTTGAGAAAAGGACACACAGCAAGGACAGAGAGAACAAGCCCTAAATAACAGGTAAGACGGTACCCTCCTGATTACTCGGAGATTGGGGGAGCCTTAAAACCTGTTCTCTGTGTTCAGACACCAGAGGATCCCGAAGGACCGAGCTTCAGGTGCTCACTGTTCCCAAGTGACAAAGCCGTTTTGTTTCTCCTAGTTGGCAACCGGCCCAGGATTTGGATAAATTGTGGGTTTATTTTCTGTAATTCAAGCTGCCGGACTCAGAGGTTTCACTTCCATAGCCAATTTCGAAATTCAAACGGAATTAATGTTACCTGCTGATCTTCGCAACCCGCCCATCTCCAATGACCCGGTCCCAGGCAGGACTCAAGAAAGAGTGTTTTAGCCCAGGGGCTGCTTCTGTTCGCAGAGAGTGAAATTCTGCCCTTTGGGGATTTGAGCAAGCAAAACCTTTTCATGGCTCCTTACAGATCTGTGGTTCAAACTTAGGACTCGGAAACCTTCCATTTATTTCTCTATGCAACTTGACAAGAAACCCAGACCAAAAAGCAAATAAAAAAAGAAAGGAGGAGGAAAATTGACTCCTTGCTGTTCTTACTGCGGCCCGGCTGTACCGCTGTGCCCTGTTCTTACTGCTCCTGACTGCACCGCTGTACCCTGTTCTTACTGCTCCTGACTGCACCGCTGTACCCTGTTCTTATTGCGCCCGGCTGTACCACTGTACCTAACCTGTTTTTACAGTGGCCCGGCTGTACCGCTGTACCCCGTTCTTATTGCGCCCGGCTGTACCGCTGTACCCTGTTTTTACAGTGGCCTGGCTGTACCACTGTACCTAACCTGTTTTTACAGTGGCCCGGCTGTACCGCTGTACCCCGTTCTTATTGCGCCCGGCTGTACCGCTGTACCCCGTTCTTATTGCGCCCGGCTGTACCGCTGTACCCTGTTTTTACTCTGGCCCAGCTGTCCCCTGTCCCCATCTACCAAACACTTGGGAATCTTCAGAGCATCACAGAATCCTTGCTTTGGGCCTCTGGTGGGAGTATCAAATGGTCTTATTATATTGCCAAGCCCCAGTTCATCTACTTGACATTTGAAAAGCCGGATGATTCAATGATTCAAAAGATTTTTGTCAGGGCGGGAGCGAGTGAGGCGGTGAGGGAAGCGGTCGGCTGAAGGTGCGCAGCAGTTGTGTGTCTGTTAAAGAGGGCTGCTCTCAGATTCAAGCTAATATTCTTTGTCTAGGATGGAATCCTACAAAATATTAAAAATCCATCTTTATCCTTGAAATATACTTTTTCTTTTGCAGGGGTCAAGGTCTTGTGTAACCCTGGCTGGCCTTGAACTCGGAGATCTGCCTGCCTCTGCCTCCCAAGCACCATCACTGCCCAGCTAACCCTAGTCTTCTGTTGATACCTCAGCGTTGAAGAGGGAGGAGAAAGATCAGGTGAGGGTAATGGGTCTTGGGTACCAGCTCAGTGGAACATTTCTTAACTGATTGACGTGGCTTTCTGCAGGTTGAGTAGAAATCTAATTCATAGGTTAAGGAACAAATTGATGAGCCTCGTGATCTCTGCTAATGACCTGCATCAGACAGGGCTGCTTTGTGTTTTGACGATAAGGTCTCACTGTAATCTGGACAGGCACCAGCCTCTGCCTCTTGAGGCTGGCATCATGTCTGCGTCATTGTGCCCAGAGAAGCAATGAGCCATTTTTAAAGTCACCTTAAAGCATTTCCACTCAGCCAAAGTAATGTACGCTAACCAGAAACGGCTCCTGCCAGGAGCAGGGCTAGAGAGGAGGTGGGAAGTGTCTGTCGGGCCTAAGAGCCAAGATGATCTTCACAGGGCTGCAGAGACGGCTCAGGTAAAGAAAGCACACTGCTTTTATAGACCCCCTGAGTTCTGTCCACGACACCCATCTGAAGCCACTCACAGCAGCCTAGAACACCAGTTCCTGGGAATCCAACACCTTCCCTGGCTCCACGACACCCATCCGAAGCTGCTCGCAGCAGCCTAGAACACCAGTTCCTGGGAAAACAACACCTTCCCTGGCTTGACAACATCCATCTGAAGCCGCTCACAGCGGCCTAGAACACCAGGTCCTGGGAATCCAACACCTTCCCTGGCTCCACGACACCCATCTGAAGCCGCTCACAGCAGCCTAGAACACCGGTTCCAGGGAATCCAACACCTTCCCTGGCTTCAGAGGCGCTGTACTTGTATACCAACACAGACACTCACCTACACATAGAATAACATCTGAACAATGGCAATATCAACAGACAAATTAATGCAGAAGGAAGAAAACCTCACAGGGTCACAGTCTGGAAAAGGGCAGTTAGGCAATTGATGATTACTAAGACAAGAGGGTTAACCTGTCCCAGGGATGAGCCCACTAACTCGTTGTCCAATACAAGCGCTCAGTCCTGAAACCATATGCACACAAACAAAAAAAATGAACTCAGCAAGTTGTATTTATACATGTATGTATATACACATATACACACATAACATAATAATCGGAAGAAAGAGGCTATCAAAGTGAGAGTGGGGGACATGAAAGGAGTGGGAGGGAGGGACTCAGAGGAACTCAAGGCAGGATAGGGAACAGGGAAACTGATGTAACTACATTTTAACTAAAGGTTTTTTTAAGTTTAAATAATAATAATAATAATAATAATAATAATAATAATAATAAATTGCCTTTTAAGAAAAAAAAGAGTATTTTATGCCAGGTGCAGTGGCGGTGGCACAGGCGTGGGGATCTCTGTGAGTGCCAGGTCAGCCCCATCTATATAGTGAGTTTCCTGCCAAAGCTCCTCCCGAGAGTAAATTAGAACAGCACCCTTTCCAAGCTACCGAGCGAGCGGAGGGCAATTCCTGGAAAGACTTGCGGATAGACTTTGCCCATATGACATCTGTTTCAATGACCCAATATGGTGCTAGAGAGAGGACTCAACAGTTAAGAACATTTACTGCTCTTGCAGAAGACTGGTTTCAGTTCCAAGAACCATCTCAGGTGGCCCCTGGCTTCCAAGAGCTCCTGTTGACAGATTTTTCTCTGGGCCTCCAGCTCACAAGGAAAAATAAACCCGACATGGAGACTTAGATCAATCATGAAAGCTCAGCATTAGCTCAGGCTTGTTCCTAACCAGCTCTTAGAACTTTTATTTCTATTCATTTACTTTCTTCCCCGTGGCTTTATCACCCCCTCTCTATACTGCCCATCCTGCTTGCTCTGCGTCTCCTGGAGTCTCCACCTTCTCCCCAGCATCCTCTCTGCCCAGAAATCCCACCTTGCTATTGGCTATTCATCTTTTTATTTAACCAATCAGAATGACACATCTTCACAGTGTGCAAAAAGATTATTCCACATCAAACTCCTGCTTGCACATAAACTCACATAGGTACATACACATCAATAAGAAATCAAGTTTTGGGCTGGAGAGATGGCTTAGAGGTTAAGAGCACTGATTATTTTTCCAGAGGTTCTGAGTTCAATTCCCAGCAACCACATGGTGGCTCACAACCATCTGTAATGAAATCTGGTGCATTCTTCTGTCCTGCAGGCAAACACGCAGACAGAACACTGTATACAAAATAAATAAATCTTTTTTTTAAAAAGTTCTAAAAATAATATAAAAAAAGAAATCAAGTTTTTAAAAAATTTAAAGATCAAATATTTACTAATCCTAACAGGTATCCTTTATGGATAGGTAGAGGCCTTTCCATACACATCTTAAGAGGTTAATATGTTAATTAACATCTTAATAAAAAGAAATCACACCCAGTTTGAGGCTCACTGCCACTCCATAATGTGACAATGCTCCCACGTTCTTATTGAAATATATGATGGCTGTGAAGTGCCGGGTGGTGGTGGCACACGCCTTTAATCCCAGCACCGGGACGCAGAGGCAGGCGGATCTCTGTGAGTTCGAGGCCAGCCTGGGCTACAGAGGTTTGATGGATGTGAAGTGTTTCACACCACCTGGAAGGTACCTGCCCCTTACAGACCTCAATCATCAGTCAAGATGGAGAGGATGAATGACCTTATAAAGAGGCATCTTACCAAGTTAATGACAAAAACACAAACGAGATTAAAGTTGGTGCAGGGACAGCTCTCTGTAGGAAGTGAGGAAAAGGGGTCCGTTTTTGGTAACGTGAATGCCTGGCACCCTATCCCCCCCTCAAGTCCCATTGTAGTTAAAACCCTGCAACAACCTCCCTGTTGAATGAGAGCGGCCCCCATAGGCTCACATGTTTGAATGCTTGGTCACCAGGTGAGGGCACTATTTGAGAAGGATCAGGAGGTGTGGCCTTGTTGGAGGAAGAGCATGCTGGGGACGAGCTTGGAGGTTTCAATAGCCCACACTAGACCCAGTTCTCTCTCAGGCTACAGACCTGGGATGTAACTCTCGTCTACTGCTTTAGTGCCCTGCGTGCCGCCTGCTCCCCACTGTGAGGATAATGGACTAAGCTTTGGAAATCCTAAGCAAGTCCCCAGTTAAATGTTTCTTTTGTACGAGTCGCATTGAACATGGTGTCTCTTCACAGCAATAGAAACTAAGACAGCCTTTTACGCAGGTTTTCTTGCTTTCTACAGTACTAAATGATAAAATCCTGGCTTCCTCCCACACCTGGAATTTCACCAAGTCGCAAATAAGCTCCTACCAAAGTCTTATTCTGAGTTATGCCTCTCAAAATCCACACAGAAAATGAGCCTTGTCAAAAACCGAACCTTTGAACCCACCTGTGAATCAGGCCCCCAGAAGAAGGTCCTTCTCACCACCCTCGGCCACTACTATGATCTCAGTGCTTAGATTCATTTTCCAGGTTAAAGTTGGAAAGATGCCACACCCCACTCTCTGCTTCCCCAGGGACGCAACTCTCAGAGAGCCTCCCCACAGCCTGCTCCTGTGACCTCCTGGGGACCTCAGACTCTCACATAAAAACAAAGCAACCAGGTGAGACTATTCCTTTCATGTGTCCTCCTGCCTCCAATATCCCATAGCATATTCTAAGTGGATAATCCTCTTAATTCTCTCTCTGCAGGAATTCACACTGACAGCTGATTGGACAGGGAATTCAGATTAGAAAACATGCCCTGCTTAACCTCGTCTATTTAGCCCCAATTCAAAAAGTTCTTATCTCCAATCATCTAGAACACGTTCTCAGTCTTTATCCACCACTTAATAATTTCAACCTGGAAGACTCCTGCATCTGCCCCTCCCTCTCTTCAACTTACACACATGTGATCTCTGCCCCTAAGAACACAGATAGAAGCTGATGATCCAAATCCTTTAAATGAGAAATCATTTATTTTTTTATACTTACCCAATAGTCTAGAAAAAAAATATAATATTTCTCTCAAACGAAGTTAAGTAATGAAATGTAGCTAAAATATATCATTCAGTGTTGTTGTTGTTAATTGCCTCGCCTGTCTTCCCGTGTTGCAGTTAAAGATGTCTGCAGTTTCTCTCTCGTTCACCTCCTCCAGCCCAGCCACCTCCATCTAATTTAACTTGCTTTCACTATCAAGGCAAAATGTTCCCCAACCGCCGTCGAGTTTCCGTTGTCGTTGTTGTTGTTTGTCAGAGAAAGACGATCACGGTTCTGTTAAAAGCCTGTCCCCGTAGTTTGTCGTTTACCCAGACATCTTCAGTTCAACTAGAATGAGTGTCTTTGATTTGCTGTTTTGCACTCACAGAAAACCCTGGCTGTTGAGTTTCTGGAAACTGATAAGAGCTAGATCCAGCATCCACTGTAGGCCATGGATAGCAGAATTAGGCGGCTTTGTAAGACCCTAAGTTCTCAAGGGGTAGGAGACAGACTTTTAGAAGTGAAAACTCAGAGAATTTAACCTTTACCTCAGAACAGACACGCCAACAGAGGGCATAAAACTAAATGGTCTATGCCAATGAGTAATAATCTTTCAGATGAAATTTTCTTCTTGTTACTCTTAGAATCTGGGTCCCAAAGCCTCAAGTAAACTGTGAGGTTTAACCATACCGAATAGTCACCCACCATGCAGACTCAGAACCACAGGAATTAACGATCAAAAGGGCTTACAATAGAGAAGTCCTAGGCAGAAACAACCCAACAGCCAGAGCCGGGGCTGACCTCAGCTTCAGGGTGGGGAGGGTGTGTCAGGAAAAACAGATATGGCTACCAACACCAGCATGCAGAAAACCTGTGTCTGGGTTAGTGCAGTGTACAGATTCAGCCCTTTGAAAGCAGACTCTCTCTCCCTCCCTCCCTCCCTCTCTCTCTCTCTCTCTCTCTCTCTCTATATATATATATATATATATATATATATATATATATGCTAACATGGATTATACATACATGCTAACATGAATCATACATACATGCTAACCCCTGGGCAGACGGTTTCCCCAATAATCCTTGCAAAGTTACCCCTAGCCCAGTGTGGTACAGACTGAGTTCCATGGGAAGCAAAATAAGAAAGAAGTTTGGGTTAGCAGACTCAAGTAAGGCTTTAGAGTGAGCTAGGAACGTAGCTCAGATGGTGGATTGATGGCCCAGTACTCGTGAAGCTCTGGGTCAAATCCCCAGCACCACAGAAGTCCACAGTGGCCCATGCCTGTAATCCCGACATGGAGGTAGAGGCAAAAGATCCCATAGCTCAAGATTGTCCTCTATTACAAACCAGGTTTGAAGATGCATAAGACCCTCTCACTCTCAAATAAACAAACAAACAGTAAAAAATTTTTTTTTAAGATTTATTTATTATGTACATAGTGTTCTGTCTACATGTGTGCCAGAAGAGGGCGCCAGATCTCTTTACAGATGGTTGTGAGCCACCATGTGATTGCTGGGAATTGAACTCAGGACCTCTGGAAGAGCAGGCAGTGCTCTTAACCACTGAGCCATCTCTCCAGCCCACAAACAGTAAAATTAAAGAGGAAATTGTCCAAAGGGGACGAACAAAGTTGTGGGAAAGAATGAGCTGGCACTTGAAGGAAGAGTCAGAGAACCTTTCTCTTTAGAAGTAGAAAGGGAACTGGATAAAGGTGTTAGGTGCCTAAGGAGCACTTAGCCCTGCGGACTCAATCAGGAGGGTCAGGGAAGGTACTAACACCTGCCCCCAAGCCCCTCTTAAAGCTACAGACCACCCACCATGAGGACTCAGCACCACAGCACCCAGGATTCTCGTGATTTACTTTGGCAGTTTAACTCTGTCCTCACCTCACCCAAGATCTTTTCCAGGCTCTGAAGTTTGGCGTCAGCAGGCCTCTCAGCCTTGGGGATGGTGACTGCCGTTGCCACATCAAGTCTCATTTAGGTAGGCAGAAACGGGCCAACTCCTGCCAGGGATTTATTCCAACATCGAAATTAGAATCATTTACACATACAAAAGAACACGTGTAGAATGCATAAGTAAGTTCTGAAGCAGATTTCCTAAATAGCCACAAACTTCGCAGCAGGAGGAGAACTAGCAAAGGGTGGACATTTGGAAATTACCGATGCTCCCTGTGTGCCCTGACCAACCTGAGCCATTGCCTACCGCAGAGCTAACCACGCCATCCTGAATTCTTCCTTTCCTGTCTGTCTGTCTGTCTGTCTGTCTGCCCCTTCCTTCCTTCCTTCCTTTCTGAAAGTGTGTGCGCCTATGTGTGCTCATGCACACACAAGATGACAAAGTAGTTGTCCTGAGGATTCCTTCCCCGGGCGGTGTAAGCAACGTCCCTCTTCCTTGTGCCACCTCAGCTGACAAGCGCAAGCGCAATCCCACCAGAATTCGACCTGAGGAGGTGATGAGTTTCTTTTTTTTTTTTTTTTTTTTGGTTTTTCGAGACAGGGTTTCTCTGTGGCTTTGGAGCCTGTCCTGGAACTAGCTCTTGTAGACCAGGCTGGTCTCGAACTCACAGAGATCCGCCTGCCTCTGCCTCCCAAGTGCTGGGATTAAAGGCGTGCGCCACCACCGCCCGGCGAGGTGATGAGTTTCTTGACTGACTCACGGAGCATGGTTAGGGGTCACTTACAGAGGCAAGGGTGGCCCCAAGTCCACCTTCCTAGAAACCCTTCACCCAGCATGGATGACAGTTTCCCTACACTCACAAAGAGGCGTTTCCCCTTCCAGTTATCTTTGTCTGTAACAAAATGTATCGTTGAAGTCAGAGGTGACTTTAATGTGTTGTTAAAGGTGGTGGCGGCACACACCTTTAATTCTGGCACTCAGAAGGCAGAGGCAGGTGGATCTCTGTGAGTTAGAGACTAGCCTAGTCTACAGAGAGAGTTCCAGAATAGTCTGGGCTACACAGAGAAGCCCTGTCTCAAACAAAAACAAAAAACAAAAACAAAGGAAAAAAAGTATTGTTAATCTCAAAATAAAATTTAAAATTAAATAATCTAAGAAGTGTGTAGAAGACATTGTATTTCCTTGGGTTTAGACTGAAAAGGCCTCAGCTCCAGAACCTCATTATAAAAACACATCAGAAGTTGTTCCAAGTACTTTTTATCCAGTTGCCTCTGAGTCCTGGATGTACCACATAAAACCATCTTCTTTTTACCACTCCCGCCCACACCAGAAGCCTGCACCACATCCCAATGAGCTATTCTTCATGCTGACAGGGATCTTAAATGACGACCTGTACTTTCAAGTCCAATGAATATTTATCAAGCAACTCTTCTGTTCAAGAAACAATCTCTCTTGGAGCCCCCGAGAGACCCACTTGCAAGAGACAAACAATAGCGTTACGGTAGCCAGACGCTGAGTAATACTGGCTGAGGGGGACGTCCAGCTTCTGAAATCACTGCAGCCGTCCCAGCCTTCCCCACGCCTTCTAAACTTTTATAACTTGAGCTGTCACCATTGACACATCATCTAGAAACAACCTTTAAAATCAGGTTGATAAAGTCGAGGAAAACTGCGCTCATCACGACAGCCCCTACACCAAATAAGAAATGGTTACGATGCGTGAGGATGAAGCGTGTTCTCAGAGCCACAGAGCAGAAGGCTTTGTCCTTGTCACAAACTAGGCTGTGCAGAGTTTGGTTCTGACGTGATAGATTGGTTTACAGCACTGGTTTTGTGGGAATAAGGGAAGTGAGAGATAGAGGAGCCTAGCCATGTGCCACAGGTGCCTTCCTTAAAGAGACTTAACCCTAGCACTCGGGAGACAGAGGCAGGCGGATCTCTGCGAGCTTGAGGCCAGCCTGGTCTGCAGAGCGAGTTCCAGGATGGCCGCAGCTACACAGAGCCTTGCCTTGAACAAAACAAAACAAATCCCCAGTGGTGACAAGTTCTTGAGCTTAGGTGTTCGCTCCCACCAATCAAATCTGAATCTCTATCTGTCAAAAGTTATCAATTTCTCATTAATACAGAGGCTAAACTGTGAAGTTGATAGGGTCATGTTAGTGTTGAAAAAGAAACACTAGGGCGGAGGAAGGAGTGTAAGGAGGATAGCTAACACCAGAGATCTTTGAGAAAGCCACATGGAAACCTACTATTGTAGAGTTTCCTAGAGTGTGTGTGTGTGTGTGTGTGTGAGTGTGTGTGCTATGGAGGGGTATGTGCATGTGTGTGGTGTGTGTGTATATGTGTTTGTGATGTGTGCATGCATGCATGTATGTGTGGTGTCTGTGTGTGGTGTGGAGGGGTGTGCAGTGTATATGTGTGTGTGTGATGTGTGCATGTGTGTGTATGTGGTGTCTGTGTGTGGTGTGGAGGGGTGTGTGTATGTACGTTTGTGATGTTTGTGTATATGCATGCACGTGTGCATGTGTATGGTGTGTATGTAAGTGTGTATAGTGTGTATGTGTGTGATATATGCATGCATGTGTGTGTATGTGATATGTGTGTATACACATATAAAGGAAGTTTGGCAGTATTGACCTATAATGGACAGGGTGGAATGCCTCTCTCATACACCAGGGAGGCTCACAATCACCTATTTTCGGTGTCCTTTGACCTCTTGGAACACCTGCACTCCCACGCACATTCTCGTACACATGGATATATAAGTATTATAAGAAAAAACAGGTTCAATTGTTCTTATGTGGCTCTGTTGAATAGGATGAGAAAGAATGGCACACTATGGAAATATTCTCAGGAAAAAATGATTAAAGGAGCAGTAAATTTGGTATCCTGCAATGTGAACATCTTGACTGAGAGTGAGACAGGCAAACTCTATGAGTTTGAGGCCAGTCAAGGTTATAGAGTGAGACCCAGTATGTGTGGGGGCGGGGAGATGTTGGAGGAGGAGCCGCTTGTTTGATTCCTGGCTGCCCAGACTCCCGAAATAATCACACAGAAACTGTACTAATTAAATAGCTGTTTGGCCTATTAGCTCTAGCTTCTTATTGGCTAACTCTTACTAACATATTAATTTAACCCATTTCTATTAATCTGTGTATCACAACATGGCTGTGGCTTACAGGCTAAAGTTCCAACATCTGTCTCTGGAGGTGGCTCCATGGCTTCTCTCTGACTCCATCCTTCTTTCTCCCAGCATTCAGTTTAGTTTTCCCGCCTACCTCTATTCTTTTGCCCTATCAGGCCAAGCCACTTTTCTTTATTAATTAACCAGTCATATTCACAGCATACAAAAGGGAATCCCACATCAGGGAGAAAAGGAAAAGAATGGCCAGGAAAATGATTTAGGCAAGAAAGCTTATTTGCACAGACATCTTGGGTTTGAAGTAACAACCCCTGAGATAGGAATGATTTCTTCATTCACTGAACCGGGATCCTTCAGGCTGCCTGAGCTGGCTTGGGCCTAGATCTGGTCAGTATGTAGTCTGCCAGTGATGTAGGCAAATAAGACAGAGGGATGAAGATAAACTGGGCATCCCAGCCGGCAGAGTATCGGGTGCGTGGATACGTAGAAGTCAGCGCATGCTCCATGCAGTCCGTGACGATGTTCAGGTTGGTGTTGCTCATCATCAAGTTTTGTTTGGTGACTCTGTAAACTAAAGAAACAGAGGTCAGCATTCTCATACAAAATACTGTTACACAGCAAAAAGTGTAAGTAGCCAAATAGTACCTACTTATAGCTCTATTTACACGCAGAGACTATTTTGCATTCGTTTTATTTATGAACCTAGGGTTTCGTGCATGCTGGACAAGCGCTCTGCCACTGAGCCACATCCCAGCCCTCCTTTCACTTCCTATGTGAGGTGGAATCTCACCAGATTGTCTAAGCTGGGCTTAAACTCACTCTGAAGGCCAGATGCACATATTTGAGTTTCTGTTTGTTGTTTGTTTTTGTCTTCTTTTTCTTTTGAGAAAGGGCCTCATATAGCCCAGGCTGGCCTCAAACTTGTTATATAGCTGAGGATGACCTTAAATTTCTAATTCTCCTCCCTCTACATCCCTGCATGTTCCATCTTACCCACTTTCTGAAATGTAGGGACTTGAACCCACGGCTTCATGCATGCTTAGGAAACACTCAACCAACTGGACCGCATCCCCAGCCCACACATACACATTTTTAAAATACTTTGCGTGTGTAGTGTGTGTGTGTGTGTGTGTGTGTGTGTGTGTGTGTGTGCTCACGAGTGCTTTTAACTGCTAAGCCATCTCTTTGGTCCTTATAAATGTTAGGTTGGGAGCATAGGCCCCAGTCCCTGGTATCTATCTCAGTCCCTAGGCCTGGTCTGGACTTCAAATCTCAGCAGGCCAGGTCCTGGGACCACTCCCCAGGGTACTTAAGTGATCCCCCCCAAAAAAAAACACGTGGTCCCCCTTTCTTCCTCCCGGGGGTCGCTTTTCTGTGGCTTCCCATTTCTCCCTCGGGGCCACCCAAGAGTGCAGATCTCCCATTAAACCTGGATATTTCTTAATTTGGCTTGATTGGGAACTTTTGCATCGTCAGAGAGCTCACTTAGGAAATATTCCTAACAATAAATACACATTTTTTTTTTTTTTTGATTTTCGAGACAGAGTTTCTCTGTAGATTTTGGTGCCTGTCCTGGAACTAGCTCTTGTAGACCAGACTGGCCTTGAACTCACAGAGATCCGCCTGCCTCTGCTTCAAGATAAACATGAAACCCATTATTGTGTATAGTTAATATATGATGACAAAAACTAAAAAATACATGCAAAAAGTCACATATTGTTGACGAGATACATTTGCATAAAATTAGTAATCATAAAAGTAGGAATCATAAGTGCCCTTAACCTCTGAAGCATCTTTCCAGGCCCCTCTACTCAGTTTTAAAAGAATATATGCAACAATTTTATCCTGGCCTCCTCCTCTCTTTTTACTATACACAGTCTTGTTTGGTAATCTCGGTCGTCATCCTGACCTGAATTCAGGTGACCCCAGATCTCTGATTTCAACCCCGATCTCTCTTCTAGAGTCAAGTCTCTAATTTCCAACTGCCTGTTGAACACCTCCCCCCTGGGTCATTTTAACAACTTAGAGCCCTTGCTTTATAAGTCAGCCCTGTGCTGGCTACTAGAAACGGAGGCTCATAAAGTGGACATGCTATTTGAACCCTTAGAATTTAAGTCTTTGCTTTCTATTGGCTAATTTGTTTAAGTGCTGGGCTCAAACGCAAGCCCTCAAAAATGCTAAGCACTACCATTGGACTGCATACTCCAGCCATTGAATTCATGGTCTTTTTTTTTTTTTTTTAATTTATTTATTTATTTATTTATTTATTTATTTATTTATTTATTATGTATGCAATATTCTGTCTGTGTGTATGCCTGCAGGCCAGAAGCGGGCACCAGACCCCATTACAGATGGTTGTGAGCCACCATGTGGTTGCTGGGAATTGAACTCAGGACCTTTGGAAGAGCAGACAATGCTCTTAACCTCTGAGCCATCTCTCCAGCCCCTGAATTCATGGTCTTAATAGAAAAAACAGATAGTGCCGGGCGGTGGTGGCGCACACCTTTAATCCCAGCACTCGGGAGGCAGAGGCAGGCGGATTTCTGTGAGTTCGAGACCAGCCTGGTCTACAAGAGCTAGTTCCAGGACAGGCTCCAAAACCACAGAGAAACCCTGTCTCAAAAAACAAAAAAAACAAAAAAATAAAAAAAAAAACAAAAAAAAAAGAAAAAGAAAAAACAGATAGTAAAATATAGTGTACTCAAAATGCAGCACACACTGCTAATACATTGCCCTACCAGACACCATGTAAGGACTAGGAAAGAGAAGCAAGGGGTTCTTTAAGGGTGGATCGCAGTAATACCTTGTACTCAGCCTGTTCAAAACTGAAGTAATCATGGTTTGTGGCAGTCTGGTCTTCCTCCTTTTTTTATGTCTGTACATGTATCCCCAATCTGTATGTCAACTCAAAAAATATTTAACACACTTATCAGTACTTAGGAGGCATAAGAAAATCGCCTTCTACCCAGTTGCCCTAGTCCATGATGTGGTAATTGTTTTAATCCCTTTCCTCCTCCCCACCACATAGATAACATTAATTCTGCCTCCTTAAGTAGCCATACCCATCCCCTTCTGACTCCAGCTGCCTTAGTTCAGGCCATGAGAATCTGTCGTCTGCTTCCAGCCACAGTATCTACAACTGCCGTCTCTGTTTCCTTTCTCCCCTCCTGAATGCCAGCCTACTTGTGGCTCTAGAACTTCTCTCTAAAACACAATTCTGGTTATGTTTCTCCAGTGATTAAACCCAGCAGTGAGGTGATACGGACCATCCTAGAGTCTCAGGGGCTGCGAATCATGAGGTGGAGGCAAACATGGGCAACCCGGGGAGAAGACAGCATGGCTCCCCACGGTCTTCGGATAAACACAGATTTCTACGAGAAGAGCAGAGCTTGGTATTGTGTTTGGGTTTAAGTCTAATCACCTTTTATTTTAGGCAGGCTGCGGGGAGAGGGCTAGATCCAAAGTATAGGTAGCTTTACGAACAACAAGAAAATATACGCAAGTATCCAGTTACTCAAAAAACGTCTAGGATGTTAACATATAGGTAAGCTTTAAATGTCTCGATTTTCCATAGCAACCGTGTGCTGTAGATTAAAGAACACGTGCAATGTTCTGTTATGGATGTTTCATTGGCCTTTGTGGCCATGGCTTGCTTTGGGCTTGAAGAAAACATTCCTGGGGGCTGGAGAGATGGCTCAGAGGTTAAGAGCACTGGCTGCTCTTCCAGAGATCCTGAGTTCAATTCCCAGCAACCACATGGTGGCTCACAACCATCTGTACTGAGATCTGGTGCCCTCCTCTGGCGTGCAGGCATACATCGAGGCAGAATGTTGTATACATAATAAATACATAATAAATAAAGGAAAGCTTTTAAAAAAAAAAAAGAAAAAGAAAACATTCCTGTGGGGTAAAGCAAAAACTTTCTATTTAAACAAATATAGTGTTTGCACAAACAAACTCAGCTGGCTTGCT
Source organism: Chionomys nivalis (assembly GCF_950005125.1). NCBI lineage: Eukaryota > Metazoa > Chordata > Mammalia > Rodentia > Cricetidae > Chionomys > Chionomys nivalis. Next base: position 28,979,074 of record NC_080110.1, on the reverse strand, counting down.
GTAGTTTTTGATACTATTATTAAATGTAAGATGAATGTGGCCTTGAGACATCTAGGTGTTATGGTCCTGTGTCAATAAAACCCACTCCCCTTCTCTCACTCTTTTTTTTTTTTTTTTTTTTTTTGTGTTTTCTTTTTTTTTTTTTTTTTTTCCTTTTTTTTTTCTTTTTTTTTATTTATTTGTTTTTTTTATTAATTAATTAATTTAATTATTAAAGATTTCTGTCCTTCTCTCACTCTTATCTTACTGAAAAGGAAACTAATGAGCGTAAGAGTCCTTCAAGCTTTCAAAGAACCTTGCTCATCGCCAAATTTCTCACCAAATATTGGCACGATTGGAATTCTTACTTCATTTTGATGAAGCTGAATAAAAGTGAAGGATGAACGCCTTTTGACGTCACCACCCTTGGGTGCAGTGTGCACCCTTTGCTGGCCTTTTGATGTCACCACCCTTGGGTGCAGTGTGCACCCCTTGCTGGCCTTTTGACGTCACCACCCTTGGGTGCGGTGTGCACCCCTTGCTGGCCTTTTGACGTCACTACCCTTAGGTGCAGTGTGCACCCTTGCTGGCCTTTTGATGTCACCACCCTTAGGTGCAGTGTGCACCCTTGCTGGCCTTTTGACGTCACCACCCTTGGGTGCAGTGTGCACTCCTTGCTGGCCTTTTGATGTCACTACCCTTAGGTGCAGTGTGCACCCTTGCTGGCCTTTTGACGTCACCACCCTTGGGTGCAGTGTGCACCCTTGCTGGCCTTTTGATGTCACTACCCTTAGGTGCAGTGTGCACTCCTTGCTGGCCTTTTGATGTCACTACCCTTAGGTGCAGTGTGCACCCTTGCTGGCCTTTTGACGTCACCACCCTTGGGTGCAGTGTGCACCCTTGCTGGCCTTTTGATGTCACCACCCTTGGGTGCAGTGTGCACCCCTTGCTGGCCTTTTGATGTCACTACCCTTAGGTGCAGTGTGCACTCCTTGCTGGCCTTTTGACGTCACTACCCTTAGGTGCAGTGTGCACCCTTGCTGGCCTTTTGACGTCACCACCCTTGGGTGCAGTGTGCACCCTTGCTGGCCTTTTGATGTCACCACCCTTGGGTGCAGTGTGCACCCCTTGCTGGCCTTTTGACGTCACCACCCTTGGGTGCGGTGTGCACCCCTTGCTGGCCTTTTGACGTCACCACCCTTGGGTGCAGTGTGCACTCCTTGCTGGCCTGTTAGACCCTCTTCTTACTTTGCTGTCATGGTAACTGTGCCCATATAGAACTATCAGCAGATTCCTGAACTTACCATGCCCTTTATACTTTTGTGTCTGTATGTCTATGCCAGTCTTATCATTATCTTAAGGAATTTCATCAATCGAAAGCTGAGAATTTGGCTCAGGGGTTAGGAGCACTTGTTGCTCTTCCAAAGGACCCAAGTTCAGATCCCAGCGCCATGTTGGGCAGTTCAGAACTGCCTGAAACTAGAGTTCCAGAGGGTCTGATGCCCTCTTTTGGTCTCTGTAGACACTCAACAATGTGTAGTAGACACAAAAATCCATACACATAAACTTAACAAAAACTTTAAAGTTTCTAACTACACCTATAACACTTTATTACCCTTGCTTATGCCTCCTAGACCTTCACTTCCTCAGAAGCAGAAACCATGTCATTAATTTTTTTCTCCTCGGAGCTTACCTTTGTGCCCAACATAGATTGTGATAGTATTTTTTTTAAAAGATTTATTTTATTTATTATGTATACAGTGTTCTGCCTGTGTGCATACCTGCACCCCAGAAGAGGGCACCAGACCCCATTACAGATGGTTGTCAGCCACCATGTGGTTGCTGGGAATTGAACTCAGGACATTTGGAAGAGCAGGCAATGCTCTTAACCTCTGAGCCATCTTATTATCTGGAGAGGTAGCACCACCAGGCTAAACAGATATAGAATATGGAAGGAGAGTACTAGGGGCATTGGCTCACATAATTGTAGAGGCTGAGAAGTCTCCCACCGGACTGTCTGTAAGGAAGTCTCTGTGGTGCCAATAAGCAGGCCCAGCCCAAGTCCCAGTCTTCAGAACCAGAGGAACTTTACCTCAGGGTAAAGCCAGAGGATGCTGAGACACAGTTGAGTCCTAGAAAGCGAAGACCTGAGAGTCTAGCATTCTGCCCTCAAGGAGGACAGAATTCAAGCGTTCCAGGTTTAAGAAAGAAGAACTCACCTTCTGTCCGGTTTGTTCTTTCTGGTCCCCTAGCTGATTGGACAGTGCCTGCCCACAGGGAGGGCGGATCTTCCCATTCAGATTAGCAATTCATTCACTGAAGTCCTCTTTAAACACCCCTGTGGGCACACGCAGCAGCAGTATTTCACCAGCCAGTGTTCTAGGTACGCCTTGCTTGAGTCTAAGTGACGTGCAAAACTATTATACGCTCATTCATTACTTGCAGACTAGCGAGTAAATGAAAGAAAGTCTAACAGGTTTAGGATCCTAGAGCAGAAAGACGCAAGCTTGAGACCAACCTAGGCAACGCGATGAGTCTCCTTTCCGAATGTTAATAATTTTAAAACAATGTGAGAAAAAAATAAGAATCAGAAAAGACAAACTTCACACACAAAAAATTGCTCTTCTAGCTGCTAACAACACGCAAAATAAATTGAACCAAAAAGAAATGCCATATGACAGGTGTCCCAGTCTGCCAAGCTTGGAGAAAGAGACTTGGGACTGGTTAGATAACTAGCTCCCAAGCAGTAGAGGATGGTACAGTCAGATAGCGTAAGGCTTGAAGGGAAACCAGTTTTGCTACTTCTGTGGATGAAATCGCAGTGGAAACAAACAAAAAAGTGACAATACTGCCTCCCAGTGGCACTTGGTAGAAAGGCCGCTACCCCGGGGCCCTTTTAAGGGCCTTAAGCCTGGATGGGGTCTATGGTCCGTCCCGTGCTTCAGACCACCCTGTTTCTTTATCCCATGAATACCCCTTCAGCCATACCCTTGGGGAGGAAGACTTGAGATGTAAGACCTCTTTATATTGCCTGTCTCTTGAATAAACCCTCTTCCAAAAGCCCTTGCCTAGGATGATTGACATATGAATGGTCCTGGCTCCCAAAAGATTCTCTTTGTACTGAGTCTGCAGTAAATCTGTTACAGCTTCCTTCTCCTCCCATGGCCACTTCACTGAGCCACGCCAATGGGTAGGGGACACTCTGGCACACTTCAGACTATTAAAAGTAGTTTGTTAATTGCTTTTTTAATTGTTTGGTTGTTGTTCATATCGTTTTTGTTTTGTTTTGAGGCAGGGTCTCCCTGTGGAAGGGTCGCCTGTTGACCTAAAACTTGATAGATCATGCTGGTCTTGAATTTACTGGAGTCCTTCTGACTCTGTTTGTTTGTTTGGTTTGTTTTGGTTTGGTTTTTTGAGACAGGCTTTCTCTGTAGCTTTGGAGACTGCCCTGAAACTAGCTCTTGTAGACCAGGCTGGTCTCGAACTCACAGAGATCCGCCTGCCTCTGCCTCCTGAGTGCTGGGATTAAAGGCATGTGCCACCACTCCCAGCTGTTTGTTCTTAAATCTCAGTTTAACAATTTTAAATTAATGAAAACAATCTCAAGGAATACAACGTGGCTTGCAATTGTATCACACAGGAAGATTAGAAGTTCAAGGCCAGTCCAACCTGGGTTTAGTATAGAGATCTCCAAAGAAAGACAGAAATAAATGAACAACAAACACAGTCCTGGTAGGTGGCACATGTGGTTCAGGGGAGAAAACTGCAGTGCACTCTTGCCGTGACAGCTGGAGAGAGAGCCTGTCAGCAGAGAAACGTGCTTTTCCACAGATGGACCGCACAGGGCTTTGAAAACTCAGCTGTTTGTGACAGTGATCTGCTGTCTAAGGATGTTCAAACAAGGAAGCTCTGTGGAGAGGCCATTTTGACCACCTCGCCGACCAGAATTGGGAGACCATTTTTGGAGTTGGGTTACTAATTTACTAAAACCTTTTAGTCTCTTCTTCCTCTTCTAATATTATTTAAAAAAATAAAATTTGTTTGCTGGGCTGTGGTGGCACATTCTTTTAATTCCAGCATTCAGGAGGCAGAGGCAGGGAGATCTCTGTGAGTTTGAGGAAAGCGAGTTACAGGACGGCCAAGGCTGTTACACAGAGAAACCCTGTCTCAAACAAACAAATAAAATTTGTGAAAAGTATGGTTTGGGGGGGGAGTTGGGGGCTGGGGAAACAGCTCAGCAGGTCAGGACACATCACCAAGTCTAATGACATGAGTTTGATTTCCCAGACTGAAATGTTAGAGAGAGAACCAGTCCTGAAAGTTGTCAGCCTCCACACACATGATGGAACACATGAACACTGATGTACAAAATGTAATTTTTAAAATTATATAATTTTAATAAATTATATTAATAAATAAATAAATATAATTGTTTTAATGTGATGGGATCAGAGGTGTAGCTAAGACCGCTCACTGGTTTTGCAGAGGACCCAGATTTGGTCCCTAGAACCAAACTGTAGTTCACTGTACCTCCAGTTTCCAGGGAATCTGGTGCCCTCTTCTGGCCTCCGTGGGTGCACATAAAAACTCATGCAGGCACACACACATACACAAAATTTCTTTAATTAGTCTTTAAAAATTAAATTAATAAATAAAATAAGAACAATAAGAAAATTAAAATTCTAAAATGTAAAAAACTTAGTTACAAAGAAATTAACTATATTTTAAAAATCTGATTTTCGAGTGGCACAATACTGACATGTTATCAGACTGACCATCTAGTCCATAACTGGAGGAAGATACATCTTGACACCCCAAGACTGGCAGATTAACACACCAGTGGCAAGAGGGCTTCCTGCATGTTTTTTTTAAGCTATGATTCTTCAAGTTTCTTCTAATTCATGTTTCAGTATTCCTGGGTGTTCTGTCTGAGAGACTAAATATAAAGGCTGTGGTCAGAGAATATATGAAAATAGAATTCTAAGCAGAATGGAATTGAGAACACGGAAATGAGTGTATGTGTTTATAGCCAACTGATTTCTGGGAAAGGCGTCAAGAACATACATTGGAGAAAGGACAATTTTTCACTAAGTGGTACTGGTAAAATTAGATATCCATGTGCAGAAAAATGAAACCAGACCCCCATCTCTGACAAAACCAACTGAGTACAATCAGCCAACCTTGATCAAAATGGATCCGAGACAGCTGGGTAAGGTGGTGGACACCTGTAATTCCTGCACACCTGTAATCCCTGCACCTGTTATTCCTGCACACCTATAATTCCTGCACCTGTGATTCCTGCACATCTGTAATTCCTGCACATCTGTAATTCTTGCACACCTGTAATTCCTGCACACCTGTAATCCCTGCATATCTGTAATTCCTGCACACCTATAATTCCTGCACACCTGTAATCCCTGCACCTGTGATTCCTGCACATCTGTAATTCCTGCACACCTATAATTCCTGCTCTTGTAATTCCTGCACACCTGTAATCCCTGCACCTGTGATTCCTGCACACCTGTAATTCCTGCACCTGTGATTCCTGCACACCTGTAATTCCTGCACCTGTAATGCTTGTACTCCTGTACTTCCTGCACCTGTAATTCCTGCACCTGTGATTTCTATACACCTGTAATTCCTGCACACCTATAATTCCTGCACTCCTGTAATTCCTGCTCCTGTAATTTCTGCACACCTGTAATTCCTGCAATCTGTAATTCCTGCACACCTGTAACTCTTGCACACCTGTAATCCCTGCAATTGTGATTCCTGCATACCTGTAATTCCTGCACATCTGTAATTCCTGTACCTGTAATTTCTGAACACCCATAATCCCTGTACCTGTAATTCCTGTACTCCTGTAATTCCTGTACACCCATAATCCCTGTACCTGTGATTCCTGCACACCTGTAATTCCTGCACCTGTGATTCCTGCACACCTGTAATTCCTGCACCTGTGATTCCTGCACACCTGTAATTCCTGCACCTGTAATTCCTGCACACCTGTGATTCCTGCACACCTGTAATTCCTGCACCGGGGAAGAGAATCACTGCAAATCGAGGCCGGTGTGGTCTACATAGTGAGTTAGTTCCAGGACATCCAGAGCTAAACAGAGAAACCCTATCTCGAAAAACAACAAAAATATCAAGCCAACAAGGTCACCATTGCAACAGACAGCACTAATTGGACACAATGGATTATAATAAACATCAGGAGAGACACGAAGGGGGAAGGATATATGTTGGGGGTTCCTGGAGGAAATGAGAGGGAAGAGTTGAGTGCATACAGTCAGGATACTTTGTTTAGGGGCTGTAAAAGCAACTCAGTTATTAAGAGCACTGGCTGCTCTTCCAGGAGACCCTGGTTCAATTCCCAGCACCCACACAGTGACTGATAACTGTTTGTGACTCCAGTGCCAGGGGATCTGATGCCCTCTTCTGATCTTCATAGGTATCAGGCATGCAAGTGGTACACAGACACACATCCAAGCACAACACCCATAAACACAGAAATAAATAATTTAAAAAAAAATGTTGTTTACGTGTGTGAAATTGTCAAAAAAATAAGTAAAAGATACTCTAATAGAAATAAAATTGTCTCAAAAAACAAAAAATAAATAGTGGGTGGGAAAATAGATCTCAAAATTGTCTCAAAAAACAAAAAATAAATAAATAGTGGGTGGGAAAAATAGATCAGCAACTAAAAACACTGGCTGACTGGCTGTTCTTCTAGGACCCCGAGTTGATTCCCAGTCCCCATGTGGTGGCTCACAAACATCTGTGATTGCAGTTCAAGGGATATGATGCCATCTTCTAACTTGTAGGCACTGCATACATGTGGTGCAAAGACATACATGCAGGCAAAATACCCATGCACATAAATAAAATAAATAAATTGTATGTATATATATGTATATGTGTGTATATATATAAACAAAGCGATATATATATATATACCTGACGGTCCTGCTGCCATACTGTGTTAAAAAAAGAAAAGAAAACGGGGCCAACAACAAGCGGATGGCTAGGTGTTAGAATGGAGGCATGGAGGTGTGACCTGCAAGAAGACACTTTCACAGCTGGGTCTGTTAGTGCCCCCTGATGAAAGGCATTTCGTCTTTAAAATATACATACAGGTTTCTCTGTGTATTTCTGACTGTCCTGGAACTCTCTCTGTAGATCAGGCTGGCCTCGAACTCACACAGATCTGCCTGTCTCTGCCATGTTCTGGGATTAAAGGTGTGCGCCACCACTACCCAGCCAAAAATAGTAATTTTAAAAACACTGTATACTCCACAAATACAATGTTGTACGTTAATTAAAAGTAAAAATAATACAAAAAAAATTGTTGGGTGTGGTGTCACACACCTTTATCCCAGCACTCAGGAGGTAGAAGCAGGCAGATCTCTGAGTTCAAGTTCTGGTCTACAGAGTGAGTTCCAGGACTTCCAAGGCTACACAGAGAAACCCTGTCTCAAGGGGAAAAAAAAAGAAACGCGGAACAGCCTGGTGGCACACAGTAATGATCTCAGCACTTGAAACACAGAAGCAGGAGAATTACCAATTGAGGCCAACCTCAGAGTCAAAGCAAGACTCTTTATTTAAATATATATATATATATATATATATTTAAAATAATAGAGGGGCTGGAGAGATGGCTCAGAGGTTAAGAGCATTGACTGCTCTTCCAGAGGTCCTGAGTTCAATTCCCAGCAACCACATGGTGGCTCACAGCCATCTATAATGAGATCTGGTGCCCTCCTCTGGCATGCAAGCATACATGGAAGGAATGTTGTATACATAATCAATCAATAAATAAATAATAATAGAACATCACAAATGTCAATGCAAAATTAAGCAAACAAATAAAAAAGAACTCTGACCTATTCTTGCAACCACTGTTCATAAAGCTAAGTTATTTGCTGTTGTTGTTTTGTTTTTCCAGACAGGGTTTCAGAACTCTCTCTTAAGAAAGAGCAAGCCTGCGGGACTTGCAAGAACTACAATTCCCGGCAGTCCCTGCGGCGGCGCGCCACGACTTCGGTGCGTGCGCAGCCGTGGAGCCCTGTGTCGTTCCCGCCAATTCTCGTGTCAGTCTAGTTCCTTACTTCATGGAGCCGTTTGATCCTGCGGAGCTGCCGGAGCTACTCAAGCTATATTACCGAAGGCTCTTTCCCTACGCCCAGTACTATCGCTGGCTCAACTATGGCGGAGGTGATGGAGGCCGGGAGGGGATGGGTAGAGGGTCTGGGAGAGGTGTGTGAGGATGTTCTGGGCGGGATGTCCTTAAATGATTGTATAAAGGGCCCTCTGAGTGTCAGATGTGTCGGGTGTCTTCCTGCATCATCTCCATCCCGCCCCACCACCTCTAAGATACAAAAAGACAGATGGACATGACGGTCCTGTGGCCATACTGTGTTAGAAAAGAAAGAACGGGGCCAGCAACAAGCGGGCGTCTAGGTTTTAGCATGGAGGCATGCAGATGTGAACTGCAAGAAGACACTTTCACAGCTGGGTCTGTTAGTGCCCCCCAATGAAAGACATTTCGTCTTTAAAATATTTACACTTCCTGCTTATTGTTCCCTAGCAAATGTGGAATATTACGTTCCTTCAAATTACAGGCTAGGTAGAACAGTATTGGGCACAAGGGCACTCATGAAAATTATTCTAGAGGGCCCGGTGCCCACACCTGTAATTCTTTTTGTTTTATTTTGTTTTTTGTTTTGTTTTGTTTTTCGAGACAGGGTTTCTCTGTGGTTTTGGAGCCTGTCCTGGAACTAGCTCTTTAGACCAGGCTGGTCTCGAACTCACAGAGATCCGCCTGCCTCTGCCTCCCAAGTGCTGGGATTAAAGGCGTGCGCCACCATCGCCCGGCAACTCTGTCGTTTTAATATGTATATATCTTCCTGTTAGCTGAGGTTGTATAATGCCCTAAACAGAATAAAGTGCCAAATTAAAATTGTTTTTGCAGTGACAAAGAACTACTTTCAACACCGTGAATTTTCATTCACACTGAAGGATGATATTTATATTCGCTACCAGTCCTTCAGCAACCAGAGCGATCTGGAAAAGGAGATGCAGAAGATGAATCCGTATAAGATTGATATCGGCGCTGTATATTCTCACCGAGTAAGGAGTCCTTTTTGTGTATAATGTTTCACAGGCTGCAGTGGGTTGGTGCCCCAAGTTTTGAAGGTAACGTTTTAGAGTTTGTTATATGATGAAACACACTCATGACATGCATGGACCCTTGGGTTCCATAAACCAAGTGTGTTGGTGCATTTCCTGTAATCCCAGTGTAAAGGAAGCAGAGGCCAGAGGATCAGATATCCAAGGTCATCTCGGCTGCAGCAGAGTTGGAGGCCAGTCTGAAATACATGAGACTGTGTCTTTAAAACAAAACAAAAAAATTCTTGCTGGAGTGGTGACACACTCCTTTAATCCCAGAGACAGGCGAATCTCTGAGTTTGAAACTAACCTCATCTACAGGGTGAGTGCCAGGACAGCAGGGCTGCAAGAGAAACCCTGTCTCTGAAAACAAACAAACAAAAAGCCTTTGATTTGATTGGCTAAAAGAGAAAAATAAAATCAAATCTATGTTTTAAAACAGAAAGCCTGAGGGTGAGGAGATAGTTGGTAAAACGCTTGAGGACCTTTGCTGAGAATCCCCAGTAACCATGTCCCACGAGGCAGAGACAGCCAGATTAGCACAATCAGGGAACTCGGGTTCAGGAAGAGACCTTGTCTCCCTGAGGTGGAAAGAGGTTGAAGAAAACTCCCGACTTCAACCTCTGACAGACATACCTGCACCTGCACACACAGCACAATAAGAATAGAAGTTTTTAATACGTTTCTCAGAAAAGGAGCTGGGATGTAGATTAGTCGTAGAGCGTGTGTTGTGGGAGACCCTACATTAGACCCTTAGATCCACGTTGCCCACGGGGTGGGAAACTAATGTTTATTCTTATTCCTTTTCTAATACACGAGACCTGAGAGCTCTTAGAATTTCCTGTCAATCCTTTCTTTTCCTAGTTCTGAAATTATACAACTGTATATGTACTTTTTATTGTCTTGGTCTGTACTTTTTATTGTCTGTTCTGCACCACCACTGCCCTATGCTTTATTATTTTTATCATGAAACATATTTATAGAGAATTTATTAAACTTTATTCTAAATAAATAAAAAAATAAAGCTATCACTAATTCAGATTGTGTAAGATCCAAAGTAATGGGCTCAAAGCCCCATAGACTGGTATTATGTAACTTCTTTGACTCATTTTTCTATGTGAGTAGACATGGCAATTCTGACAGAAACGGATGGGTATTTTGTATTTGTAGCCCAGTCAGCACAATACGGTGAAGCTAGGAGCGTTCCAAGCTCAGGAGAAAGAACTGGTCTTTGACATTGACATGACAGACTACGATGACGTCCGGCGATGCTGCAGGTAAGCGCCTCCCTGGTGGGGTGGGTGATGTCACTGGCAGTGAGTAATGATGGCTGTGTTCCAGTTCTGCAGACATATGTTCCAAGTGCTGGACTCTTATGACGATGGCCATGCGCATCATAGACCGAGCACTGAAGGGTATGTGGCCGTCCGGGCCTGCTTTCCTCAGCCTCTGTGTTTCATTATCAGATCTCACACATTTCTAGTGTCTCCCCCTGAAACCTAAGAGAAAAAGGAAAGAGAGCGATTTGCAGTGAAGACAGCTGTGGAACAAGCCAGTGCACCTTTCCCCAGTGCAGTCCGCTGAGAGCAATTCTGTGTGCTAGGTACACATGAGAAAAATGAAGGACAAAAACAAGACTCTTACCCAGGCTGGTTTTAAACTTGATCTAGTGCCAAGGATGACCTTGAACTCCTGATCCTCCTGCTCCCCCACCCCCACTTTGGTACCCCTGAACTGATTCCCAGCAACTGTGTAGGTTGGCTCACACCTCTTCTAGTTCTATTTTTAGGGATCCAATACCATCTTCTGGCCTCTGCAGGCACCATCGCACATATACACATACACATAAATACTGTAAGTCAAGAAAGAAAGAAATCCTTGTCGGAAAGGTGAGGATGGATAAAAAGAAAAAATCAAGAGCTCAGGGCACAGCAAGTTACATGTAAGTCAGTATGATTAAAATGAGAAAGCTGTTGCTGTATGTCTTAGGGTTTCCATGGCTGTGAGGAGACACCATGACTACAGCAACTCTAAGGTTTCTCTGTAGCAGCCTGCTGTCCTGGAACAAGCTCTGTAGACCAGGCTGTCCTCGAACTCACAGAGATCCACCTGCCTCTGCCTCCCGAGTGCTGGGATTAAAGGTGTGCGCCAGCACCCAGCGACCAGGGCAACTCCCATAAAGGAAAACATTTCATTGGGGTGGCTCACTACAGTTCAGAGGTTCCGCCCGTTATCATCATGGTGGAACATGGCAGCATTCAGGCAGACATGGAACTGAGAGTCCTACGTTTTGCAGGCAACGCTGGCCATGACTTGGCATATATGAGACCTCAAAGCCTGCCTGCAGAGCAACACACTTCCTGCAACAAGGCCACACCTCCTAATAGTGCCACTCTCTTTGGGGGCCATTTTCTGTCAGACCACCACACTGTAAGCATGAGCACCTGAGTTTGGATTTCCAGCACCTCTGTAAAAACCAAGCATGGTAGCACACACCTGTGACCACAGCACGAGGAAGTAGAAACAGATTCCAGAGGCTTGCCCAAGCAACCCGTCTAGCTGAATCAGCGAGCCCCAGATTCAGTGAGAGACCTCAAACAATAAGGTAGACAAGAATAGAAGGGCACATCCAGTGTCAGCCTCTGAATTTTCCACATGTATGCACAGGCATGCACACCCGTATATCATACAGATACAAATTCAAAAACAAAATAGAAGAAAGCCGAATCTGTTGGTAGAGGTGAGGGATCAGGGGTTCAAGGTCATCCTTGGAGATAAAGCAAGTTTAAAACCAGCCTGGGTAACATAAACTTTGTCTCAAAATATGAGAGTACTTGTGGAAAACATCCGAAGGTGAAAACTAGGTTATAAAATGTCTTCAAACCTATTGTTCTGTCCCTCTGCAGAGGACTTTGGGTTTAAGCACCGCCTCTGGGTGTACTCAGGAAGGAGAGGTGTTCATTGTTGGGTCTGTGATGAGTCCGTTAGAAAGCTGTCCTCTGCTGTGCGTTCTGGGATAGTAGAATATTTGAGTCTTGTAAAGGTAAGCTTCTCTCTCTTTTTAAAAGATTTATTTACTATGTATATAGTGTTCTGCCTGCATGTGTGCCTGCAGGCCAGAAGAGGGCACCAGATCTCATTACAGATTATGAGCCATCTTGTGGTTTGCTGGGAACTGAACTCAGGTCCTCTGGAAGATAGTTTTCCACATCTTTAGTAGATATTACCAAGCTTAGAGCATTCATGTTTTAGACTAAGTGATCTTAGCAGTGGTCATTTAAAACCATAGTAACTACTTTTTGAAAGATACTACACACGCACACATGCACACACACACATGCACACAGATACACGTAAAAACATACATACATACACACACATGCTCGCACATACACATACCCAGGTATACACACGCGTACATAGGACATGCACACACATACATATACATGCAGACATAAGGCTCAGGTAACATTGCAGGAGAGAAAATGGAAAGAATGAACCAGAGGATGGGAGATGTGCAGCAGAGATGTGTTCTGGACGAGACAGCCACTGCACAGATGTGGACTCACCACAGCCATCCGTCTGCATGTGCTCTTGATGATGGGGCTGTCAGACACAGTTCATTTCTCAGGGATGGAGGAAGGGGCCCTGAAGCCCCGCCCCTTCCTGTGGGACTACTGGGGTGGGCATGTCATTCTCATCAGTAGTGTAGTCACTAATAAAGTCACCCTAGCTCTAGAAAATGACCTCTCACCCACACTGGGGCAAGAAACTTTAAACTCATCCACACAAATGACCTGAAAATGAGAAGAAGGCCTGTTGGGAAGAGGGTTGGGGGGGGGAAGGTAAAAATAGTTCAAATTCATCACATAAATATGTGAAACTCAATAGATAAATTATCTATATTTTTAGAATGTAGATGCATCTCACACCCAAGGGCTAGCACCAAGGGCTGAAGGGAGCAGGAAGCTATGAGCTCCAGGCCAGCCTGGACTGTAGAGTGAGACCCTGCTTCCAACAACAAAAGATGCTAAATATTTTGGTGCTCGGTGCTGTGGGATAATGCCTTTGTACACTATAAAGATTTGTCACTCGTACTGGTTTATTAAAACGTTCACTGGCCAATAGCTAGGCAGAAAGAATAGATGGGGCAACCAGACTAAGAATTCTGGGAAGAGGAAAGGCAGAGATACAGTCACCAGCCAGACACAGAGGAAGCAAGATGAGAATGCCTCACTGAGAAGAGGTACAAAGCCACGTGTCTAAACATAGATACGAATTATGGGCTAATTTGAGTTGTAAGAGGTAGTTGTAATAAGTCTGAACACTAGGCCAAACAGTTTATTATTAATATAAGCCTCTGTGTTTATGTGGAGTGAATGACTGTGGGACCAGGTGGGACAGAAATTTCCCATCAACAGCTAAGGATCCTCCTTTGTAGCAAAAGGAAAATTCATTTGCTTCTCTAGTTAATTTTACCCAGTAAAGTTAACAGAAGGTCAGGGGTATTGAGATTCTGGGCTGGAAAGATGGCTCGGTAGTTAGAAGCACTTCCTTTTTTTTTTTTTTTTTTAATTTATTTATTATGTGTACAATATTCTGTCTGTATGTATGCCTGCAGGCCAGAAGAGGGCACCAGACCTCATTACAGATGGTTGTGAGCCACCATGTGGTTGCTGGGAAATGAACTCAGGACCTTTGGAAGAGCAGGCAATGCTCTTAACCACTGAGCCATCTCTCCAGCCCCCTAGAAGCACTTCCTAGTCTTGCAGAGGACCCTGATTTAGTTTCCCGCACCCACGTGGTAGCTCACAACCACCTGTAACTCCAGTTCCCAGGATCTGACTCCATCTTATGGGCTTTACAGCTACAACACTCTTGTAATACACATACATATACTCAGGTATACATCTATGCAAAAGTTAAATATTTTTTAATACTGAAACAACATCCAAGCTCCTATACTTCCAAATTTAGCCACCATCTATAGCTTTAACTGGAATAGTAGAACATATTAAAGATGTTTCAATAATTTTATTTATGCTTTATAATATACATAAAGGTCTTTATTGGTGGGTTTTTTCAGGGTGGTCAAGACGTTAAGAAGAAGGTTCACCTAAGTGAAAGACTTCACCCTTTTGTCAGGTCTGTTGGGAGAGACTCCCTGGGCTTCTCCGGTTGTTGCGCGTGCTTGTAGAGGTCTCTTGCTGTCAGTTTTCGCCTCCGAGGAGCATGCTTAGTTACAGCTGCAGTTGTCGGGCTTCTATTTGATGTCACCCTATTCCAGTGTGTTCTCCTATGGTTCTCCGTGACCTTCACGACCTCATGAGAAACGTGACAGTATCTCTGTTGAAATCACATGGCCTGCTTGCCATCACACAAGTAATGTTGACATCTGGCAAGCAGGCCCGAGTCTACCTACCTCTGAAACCCATGGCTTTCTCTACACCTGTTCTGCCCTGTGATCCTGATTAAATGGTGGAGGCACCACTTCCTTATGAAAATGATGTGGAGGGCTGGACCTGCCCCTTGAGAGAGCTGTGGCAGAGACAAACAGGACATGAGGGATATTTGTAAACCCCAAGCATTATGCACTTGTTGCTATGTTTTATTTTGTTTTGAGAGAGTCGCTATAGACCAGGCTGGCCTCTGCCTCCTGAGTGCTGGGATTAAAGGTGTGTGCCACCATGCTAGGCAGCTGTTGTGATTGTAAAGCAGGAAACTAGATCCTACATGCAATACTGATGTGTTGTCCTACATGTATACTTGTCCTACATGTAATACTGATGTGTTGTCCTACATGTAATACTGATGTGTTGTCCTACATGCAATACTGATGTGTTGTCCTACATGCAATACTGATAGGTTGTCCTACATGTATACTTGTCCTACATGTAATACTGATGTGTTGTCCTACATGTATACTTGTCCTACATGTAATACTGATATGTTGTCCTACATGTAATACTGATATGTTGTCCTACATGTATACTTGTCCTACATGTAATACTGATATGTTGTCCTACATGCAATACTGATAGGTTGTCCTACATGTAATACTGATATGTTGTCCTACATGTAATACTGATGTGTTGTCCTACATGCAATACTGATAGGTTGTCCTGAGTTGGTTATTTATACCAGTGTTGCATGTTCTATGTTAGTAACCTTATAGATTGTAGGATTTAAGAAGTAATCATTTAGGCCAAGCATGATGGCATACACCTTTAATCCCAGCACCAGGAGGCAGAAGCTGTCAGTCTCTATAGAGGCCTGCCTGGTCTCCAGAGGAGTTCCAGGTGATCCAGAATTACACAATGAAATGCTGTCTCAAAATTAAAAAAATAAATAAAATTAAAAGAAGCAAACCTTTCCTTAATACTTACCTATCCTGTAATAGGTGCATGCTAGGTAATTTCCCTTTTAGGTGTCTAGTTTTAACTCCACTAACAAAAAGGTCTCATTGCTTTTATCTAGTTCTAGGAATTTGGGAAGCGTAAACAGTGACCTCACCCAGTAGGAGAGTGCCTGCATGTCCTGTGTGTTACTAATACTGTTACTGTTATTCCTATAGGAGATCAATAAACATAATTCGGAAATACTTTGAAGAATATGCCTTAGTTGGCCAAGATATTCTTGAAAATAAAGAAAACTGGGAGAAGATTTTAGCCCTTGTTCCTGAGAATATCCTTTCCTGTGGTCACTGTGTGAGGCGGTCGTGTCGGTCTGTGACATTATAGATGGGAACTGCTTGTGTGGTCTCATACGTTCCTGCAACTTTCATCTTCCGTTTGCTGCATGGCTACAGTAAGAAATGAGACCATTTTGTGAAATTTTCTCCTTTCATTAGTTGTTCCTAGAATTAATGGTTAAAGAAGGGGGAGTCATTTAGTCTGGGAAAACCTTATTATAATGCCTTTTAATTATTTTGGCATCTTTCTGTCATTTCACTACGATATTTTTATAAGGGACTTGTTTGTTTAATTTTTTTTTTCCAAGACAGGGTTTTTCAGTGTAGCTTTTGGCTGTCCTGAAACTCGCTCTGTAGACCAGGCTGGCCTGGAACTCAGAGATCTACCTGCCTCTGCATCCCTAGTGCTGGGATTAAAGGCGTGTGCCACCACTGCCTGGCTCTAAGGGAATTTTTTTTACTGCCTGCCATTTATGTTTTAGGAATCATTAAATAGCTCCTAAGTGTGGGAAGCTCCAGCATCCTTGTAATAATACATATTACAGACTGACGTACTCAGGTATCCCAGATCAGTGTGTTCCTTAATGATGCGTCACCAATTCATGATGAGCTTCAGAAGGGCTTTCAAAGGCTTCACAGTTCATCTCAGCGCTGGGAGTATCTGAAGAAAGTGGTCAACACATCCCAGGTATTGAAATCTGTACTTCCCAGTATGATAATACAATTCATGATTAAGTTATGATTGTTTTTGCTTGGTCATTTAAAGAGGGTTGAAGGAGATCTTTCTTTCTAGAATATGAAGAATGATAAGTGTGGTCCCTGGCTGGAGTGGGAGATTATGCTCCAGTACTGTTTCCCACGCCTGGATATCAATGTCAGCAAAGGAATCAACCATTTACTGAAGAGCCCTTTTAGCGTTCATCCTAAAACAGGTACAATGCAAGGAAAGTAAGGAAAACTAAAAGAAAAAGTTTTCTCTTGAGACAGGGTCTCTCTATGTAGAACTGGCTAGCCTGGAACTCACTGTGTAGACCAGGCTTCCCTCACAGAGCTCTGCCTGCCTCTGTCTCTGAGTGCCGGAATTAAAGGCATGTTGTGCCATGCCTGGCTTGTTATTTTTGGTATTAGCAAGAATGCTATTAGTTGTGAATATTTTATATGTGTGTGTGTGTGTATGTATACATATATACATATATGTATATATATGCATGTGTGTGTGTGTCTGTGAGGTTAAGATGGAAGAATCAACTTGTTTGACCTTGCCCGTTAAGTAGCCACCAGGTGAACTGCTACTATATAAAGGTTTCAGGGTTGGAGGTGTGAGGCTCAGTTTACAAAATGCTTTCCTGGCATGCACAGAAGCCCTGGGTTCCATTCCCAGCAACCATAAGCTATGTGTGATGGCACAAGCCTGGAATCTCACTAATCAGGAGGTGGACGCAGGAGAATCAGAAGTTTGAAGTCATTGTCAGCAACATGGAGACTGAGAGGCAATATGAGAACCTTGTCTCAAAAAAGACAAAAAGAAGAAAACCTATTAGGAGAAACAAACTGAAGCCAAGTACAAAGTTATTATACACCTGTAATTTCAGCACTCAGGATGTAGGAGCGAGAGGGGAGCAGGAGGATCAGAGCCATCCTTGGCTACACAGATTGTTCCAGGCTAGCCCAGGTACTCCATAATGAGACCCCATTTCAAAAGAAATCATTATATTTTCAGCCCTTAGTTATGAATTTTATGTATTGTTCCAAGTGTAGATTGTTTTGTGGGGTTTGTTTGTTTTTCCAGACAGGGTTTCTCTGTGTAGCCCTGGCTGTCCTGGAGACCAGGCTGGCCTTGAACTAAGTGTAGATTTATAAGGTAATGCCATCAAAAGTCATATGTCACTTAACAAAAGAAATACCTTTAGAGAAATATCACTTTATTATTGTGCAAACATCACAGTATATTTTATACAAACTAAGCTGGACAGTATCTTACAGAATCACCATTGTATGCGGCCCACTAGTTGACCAAAATAGCATCTGGGCACATGATTATATATTTCCAAAATGCTCCATAAAGATGTCCAGTGTGGAGGCTGGAGAGATGGCTCAGAGGTTAAGAGCATTGCCTGCTCTTCCAAAGGTCCTGAGTTCAATTCCCAGCAACCACATGGTGGCTCACAACCATCTGTAATGGGGTCTGGTGCTCTCTTCTGGCCTGCAGGCATACACACAGACAGAATATTGTATACATAATAAATAAATATTAAAAAAAAAAGATGTCCAGTGTGGAACTGGTGAGATGGCTCAACAGGTTAGAGCCACTTGATGACCTAGATTCAGTTTTCTGGACTTACATGGTTGAAGAAGAAAACCAACTCCTACAAGTTGTCCTCTGACTTACACACATACATATAAATAAATGCTTTTAAAAAAACAAAACAAAACTTAGAGCTGTCCAGGGGCTAGACAGATGGTTCAGTGGTTAAGAACATGTACTGTTCTTCCAGAGGACATGAGTTCAAATCCCACAGCCATATCAGGTGACTCACAACTGCCTAAACTTCAGCTCCAAGGGGCTCTGATCTCTGATACCTCTGGCCTCTGCAGGCACCTGTACACGTGTACATAGAACACACACATATAGTTAAAAATAATAAAAATAAACTTAAGATATCCAATGTAGTCAAATGTGGTGGTAAATACCTGTAGTCTCAGCACTTAGGGAATTCATAAATTCAAGACCAACCTGGGCTACACAGTGAGAACTTGTCCCCAAACAACCTGAGCATGATAGCTCATGTATATCATCCATCCCAGTACTCAGGCAGACAGGAAGACTGTCACAAGTTCAAAGCCAACCTGGTCTACATAGTAGTAGTTCAAGGACAGCTAGGGCTATGTAGTGAGACCCTGTCTCCAAAAACCAGAAAAAAATTATGTGTGTGTATGTGCATGTGAAGGATTGAACCTAGGACCTCATGTGCATGCGTGCACCTCAAACACTACCACTTAACTGTCACCCCAGTGCTTTGTAAAAATTTAACCAAAAATAATTCAGAGACATAGCAGCCTACCATCATGTCTTTATAACTTCTGGCTTTTACAGGTCGCATTTCTGTGCCAATTGATTTTCAGAAAGTGGACCAGTTTGATCCATTTGCTGTCCCAACCATAAGGTATGTCCAGATCACGGATCATTCCTCATTTGTGACTATTCTTCTGGGTTTAAATAGATTATCCTAGATCCCTGAGTGGAGAAGTAGCTTCACAGGGTGACAGATTTCATTATGGAGGTGTTTAGTACTAGGGATTATATGATGATACTTTAGGGGGGCCATGCATGTTTTTAGCTGTTTTGTGGGGAAAAGCATTTTAAGGTCAAATAAGCCTATGAGGGCTAAGGGGAATAAATAGCTCAGTAGTAAGAGTACTGGGCCCAAAACACAGCATCAAAAATAATAAGTTTGGGGAACGCCAATTCAAGCAATTAGAAGTTTTAGGCAGAGCTTGGGAAGAGGGCTCCTCAGGTGAAGCACAAGCATTAAGACCTGGGTTGAGCCAGGCGGTAGTGGCTCACGCTTTTAATCCCAGCACTCAGGAGACAGAGGCAGGCAGATCTCTGTGAGTTCGAGGCCAGCCTGGTCTACAAGAGCTAGTTCCAGGACAGCTAGGGCTGTTACACAGAGAAACCCTGTCTCGAAAAATTCACACACACAAAAAAAAAGACCTGGGTTGGGTTGAAATCCCTTAGAGCCAGGCACAGTAACATGTAGCTGTGACCTCCGTGTGTTTATGGTGACATGAGAATGAGAGACAGGAACATCCCCAGAAGCTCACAGGCCAGTTAGCCCAAAATACACAGCAGAAAACAAGAGACAGAACCCGTCTCAATTAAGGTCACAGGTGAGGGTCAGCACCCGAGCTTCTGCTTCTATGGGTACTGTAGCTCACATATACATATGCATACATCAAAGTTTTAGCCTAGAGGTGTACACGGGTGTGGCTCAGTGACAGAGCACTTGCCAAGCATATCGCATATGCAAGGCACTGGGTTAGATCCCCAGCACCGTGTTCAGAAGATCTTGCCCGGCGTGGTGGCACATACCATCGATCCAGAGGCAGAAGGATGACAGTTCTGGGAGCAGCTGTTGTGGTTTACACCTGATATCTCTGACCTCAGGGAGTTCAGGGTCATCCTTGGCTATATAACAGGTTTGAGGCCACCCTGCAATGCATGAGACTCTCAAAATTAAAAAAAAAAAAAGTTCCAGGTCACCTAGAGCTACACACTGAAACCTGTCTCAGAGCACCAAGGGCTTACTGAGTGTTGGGGCACTTGCCTGAGCACAATATCCATCACTGCGAACATCTTTGTGCGTTTCCCAGCCTTAATATACTAATCTGCTTGAAGAACTCTAAGATGAGATTGTACTGCCTGAGACTTAGCTGACAGGTTGTTTGTTTGTTGTTATACCAGAAGTGGTGCTCACGTCCTTTCATATACTAAGACAGTCGCTCCGCCACTAAGCTACACCCCAGGCACATGTTTTTCTCACAGAAGTTCCATGGGTGATTGAGTCTAGAAACCAACTTAAAATTCTCTTATTCTATTGCTTGTAGCGCCATCTGCCGAGAATTGGATGTGGTTTCCAGTAATGAAAAGGACAGAGAGGAGCATGGAGGCGAATCTGAAAGCAAACCTAGAATCAGAGGTAAGCAGATGTGGGTCGTTTGTCCTGAGCCAGCTCAGTGGTAACGCTGTTCCAGCGCTGCCCTTCTCTTGTGGGGTGCTTCCCTGCTTAGATATATTCCTAACTACTTTGTTCTCTGGTGTTGGAGTTGTTTTGAATGGGATATTTTCCCTAATTTTTTCTCTGAGAATACACTATTGGTTTATATGAAGGCTGCAAGTTTCCTAGTATATTTTATGGAGTCTTTAAAGTATTGTGTTATCTCCGGGTGGTGGTGGCTTTAATCCCAGCACTCGGAAGGCAGAGACAAGTGGATCTCTGAATTCTAAGTCAGCCTGGTCTACAAGAGCTAGTTCCAGGACAGATTCCAAAACTACAGAGAAACCCTGTCTTTAAAAAAACAACAAACAAAAAAAAGAATTGTGTTATCTGCAAATATAGATAGTATGACTTCCTCCTTTCCTATTTTTACCCCTTTTAGGTCTGTTTTCTGTAACTGCTATAGCAGACTTTGAGCTCAGATAAAGGGTAGGGGTGGGGGAGGTGCTGGAGAGATATCTCAGCAATTAAGAGCATTTGATGCTCTTGCAGAGGACCCAGGTTCAGTTCCCAGGCCCATATTATAACAGCTAGCTGTAACACAAGTCTCAGGAGGTCCAGTTCCCTTTTCTGGCTCCCATGGGCACTGTGTGCATGTGGTGCACAGACATACATTCAGACACTCATACACACAAAATAAAAATAATAAAATCTAAAAAGCTATAAAATAAAAAAAGAGGGAAGGGTGGACATCCTTGTCTTGTTCTTGATTTTAGAGGAAATGTTCTTGATCTGTCCCCATTTACTGTAATATTGGCTATAGGTTTGTTGTTTTATCATTTTAAGGTATGTACCAACTATTCCTAAAGTCTCCAGAACTTTTCTCATGAAGGAATGTTGAACTTTCTTAGATGCCTTTTTGGCATTAATAGAAATGCTTGTGTGGGCAGGGCGGTGGTGGCGTATGCCTTTAATCCCAGCACTCAGGAGGCAGAGGCAGGCGGATCTCTGTGAGTTCAGGGCCAGCCTGGTCTACAAGAGCTAGTTCCAGGACAGGCTCCAAAGCTACAGAGAAACCCTGTCCCGAAAAACTAAAAAAAAAAAAAAAGAAAGAAAAAGAAAGAAAGAAAGAAATGCTTGTGTGGTTTCTGTCTTAAGTTTATTTATATGATGTATTACATTTATTGATTTGTATATATGTATTGAATCAACCTTGCCTCTCTGGCATGAAGCCTATTTGTTCATAGTGTATAATCTTAAAGTGTTCTTAAATTCAGTTCACAAATAGAGGATTCTTACAGCTATACTCATCAAAGAAATTTGTCTGTAATTTCTTTTGTTGTTGTAATGTATTTTCCTGGTTTTGCTACCAAGATAATATTGGCTTGGGTAGTGTTCTTTTGTTTTCTGCTTGTAGAACAAGGGTTTTAAAAGTTGGTGAGATCTTCCTTAAAAGCTGGAAAGGTCAGGCAGGGTGGCACATACATTTAATGCCAGCACTTAGGAAGCAGAGCAAGAGAGTCTCTGAGACTTCTAGGCCAGTCTGGTCTACAACAAGAGTTCCAGCACAGCCAGGGCTACAGTGTGAGACCCTGTCTCAAAAAAACAAAACAATTCAGCAGTGACTGTCCAGTCCTGGCTCTGTGTGTGTGTGTGTGTGTGTGTGTGTGTGTGTGTGAGAGAGAGAGAGAGAGAGAGAGAGAGAGAGAGGGAGAGGGAGAGAGAGGGAGAGGGAGAGAGAGAGAGAGTAGAGAGAGAGAGAGACGATCTCTGTTTCCCTGGAATCTGTTGGAATGACATCTGTACTTCTTTAACTTAGGTCATTCATATCTCCTCTATTTCTTTTTATCATGGTAGCTAAGGGTTTGTCAATCTTACTTTGTTTTTGAAAAACAAAGAACCAACTCTGGTTGGTTGTTTAAAAATATTTATGCTTGGCCGGGTGATGGTGGCACAGGCCTTTAATTCCCACCAGCACGTGGGAGGCAGAGGCAGATGGATCTCAGTTTGAGGCCAGCCTGGTCTACAAAGTGAATTCCAGGACAACTAGGACTGTTACAGAGAAATCCTATTGGGGGGGGGGGGTGAATTTCATGCTCTTTCTGCCAGTGTGCTAGTTCTAATGTACATGCTTTATAATTTAGATTATAAGAAGACCAGTCTAGCACCGTACGTGAAAGTATTTGAACAGTTTCTTGAAAACCTTGATAAGTCCCGGAAAGGCGAACTTCTCAAGAAGAGCGGTAAGATGGCGCTCCCCTTGTGCCTAGCAGGATCTTCTAAATTTGATAGTTTACAACTTTCTAGTCTTTGTAAAACTAACCTCTATCTAATCTAGTTTTTCTAAAAATAATGATTTATTGTAACTTTAGTGGGTTTTTGTTTTTTAGTTGTTGTTTTTACATTTATTTAGGGAGGTGTGTGTGTGTGTGTGTGTGTGTGTGTGTGTGTGTGTGTGTGTGTAAGCAAGCACACAGTGCACTGTAATGATCAGATGATGATCTGCAATAGTTACTTCTGTCTTTCTACCGTATGGTCCCAGGGGATTGAACTCAAGTTGTCAGGCTTGGCAGCAAGCAACTCTACCTGCTGACTGTCCTGCAAACCCTTAGTTGTTTGTTTGTTTTTGATAAAAGTTTCTTGATTCAACACAGGTACAGGCCTGTAATCTCTGGAGGTGAGGCAAGAGGATCAGGAGTTCAAGGCCAACCTGGGCTAAATGATAGCTTGTCTCAAAAAAAAAAAAAAAGTGAGAGAGAGAATAATAATGGTTTATTTTCTTTTTCTTTTTTGTTTTGTTTTTCCGAGACAAGATTTTTCTGTGTAGCTTTGGCTGTCCTAGAAGTTGGTCTGTAGACCAGGCTGGCCTTGAACTCATAAAGATCCATCTAAAGGCATGTGCCACCCCTAGCCAGTTAAATGATAGTTTCTTAGTCCAACCCATTTATGTATGTATGTGTGTATTATGTATGTATGAATTATGTATGTGTGTGTGTTATGTATGTATTTGCATCTGTCACTTCGTTTGTTGTTTTTATTTGCAGGAGGAATTAAACAGAAACTTAAGGGTGTTTTTCCTTTCTTCCCTAAACATGGATCATTCAAGTAAAACCAATTTAACTAGAGATTAGCAAAGTAAGGGAAAGAAGCAGTAACCCAAGAGAAAGGGCTGGGAGAAGAGGCCAACACATTTATTAAACACGCTATGTGTCAGTAATATAAATTCTATACTGTTGCTCCTTGTCTGTAAGTAGTAACTGGGAACTAGAATGTTGGGCCCTGGAAGGCCGAGGCGGAATTGAGGGCAGCGGATGCACATAGTTTCAGTATGAGACCCCATCAAGGAAAAAAAAAAAGTAATAATACCAAGCAGTACAGTCCAAATGTTCAGAGACAGAAAGGTCTGCCTGAATCTGACCTGTGATGTGAAGGTTCTTTAACTCAACAGATGTCTTTAAGATTGTAATGCCAGTATTCTTAGAGATACACACTTCTAATCTCCAGGAGAGGAGACAAGAGAATCCTGAAGTAAGCAGTAAGACCTGTCTCCAAAGCAAGGATTCTAATTCCCAGTGTCAATAAAGGACATTGGAGTGACACAGGAGTAAGGGTCTTTATAAGCAGAGATTTTGATAAATGTACAGCATTGGAAAAGGGAAAAATAACTCTCCCCCACCCCCACCCCATGGATCAAATCCAGGCCTTGTAACTACCTACCAAATCAATACTACTGAGTTATATCTGAGCCCAGGGTTGTTTATTCCTAAAGGAACAGCACAAGCAAAGACAGGAAACTAGAATACACTTTCTGGTTATCAAATAGTACAGCCAATAGGGTATGGGGGTTGTCGGGGAATGATAGATCTATCTGAAGAAGCATGCTAAGGCCAAAATACAGGAAGCCTTAAATTCTAGATGTAGGAGTATGGGCCTGAGTAGGAACAGGACAATAGTAAAGATTTTTAAGGAAAAAAAATGCCTTGATTTGTACTCTGACTAAAAGTAGATCTGGGCTAGTGATGCGGCTCTGTTAGTAGAGCCCGTGCCTAGCATGAATGGAACCCTGTGTTCAGTGCCCAGCACCACATACGCCTGTGCACTGGTCATCCGATGCCGCCTGTAATACTAGCACTTCAGATGAAATAATAAAGGAAAAAGAAAGAATTGGAAAGGGGAGGGAATTGTCTAGGTTTCAGGGCGATCAAATGGTAAATACGGGTGGGAACTGATGAGACCCTATTAGGTGTTATCACTAAAAGGAGGTACAGAGAGCACAGCCATGCCAAGTGAAGAGTTCTCTGGCTAGGAAAGACCTCATAATGTGTAAATTCAAGGGAAAAAAATCAGTGAACATGATTTTGGGTTTCTTTGTTTGTTTCAAGACAGGATTTCTGTGTGGCCATGTCTGCCCTAGAATTCATTCTGTAGACCAGGCTGGCCTCAAACTCAGGCCTGCCTCTGCCATCTGAGTGCTGGGATTAAAAGCATGAGGTACCACCACCCAGCTGAACATGTTTTTAAATAAGTAAAATGTTTCATTTACAGTGTATTTCTCTTACGGAGATTATTTTCTTTAGAGACCATTTAAAAGTGAACCTTTACCTTTTTAAAAAAGAAAAGAAAAGAAAAAAAGCCGGGCAGTGATGGTACACAAAAAAAAAAATTTTAAATTCGAAACCTATGTATGTTTTATTCACTTCCTGCAAAGTATTTGTCTTGCCAGTAACAAAACTGGAAAATTCTTTTTCTTCATGAATTTTCCTCTTAGAAAAATTCTCATGATGTTACAGAGTGAACAATTTTCAAGAGATTGACGGGTACCCTAGAAAGCAGCAGCAATATTATAGAAATATTAACACCACTCCCACTTTTTTGCTTGTTTGTTTGTTTAAAAACAGGGTTTCACTGTGTAGGCCTGGCTGTCCTGCAACTCTGTAGACCAGACTGGCCTTGGACTCACAGGGATCCGCTTACCTCTGCCTCTGCCTCCTGAGTGCTGGGATTAAAGGCATGAGTCACCACTGCCCAGCCCCATTTCATTTTTTTAATTTAATTTGTGTTGGATTCCTAAGTACCTAAGAAAAAGTTTTGCTCATAGTGAACACTCATATATCTTTACTGAATGAACTTAAAGCCTCATCATTGCTGGTATTCCAAGTAGCCATACCATGTCCTTTGATTTTTTTATTTTAAACGTGTGTGTGTGTGTGTGTGTTTGCATGCACAGTGTGCACAGAATGTGAGTGGAAATCAGAAGACAACTTGTGGTAGGTAGTTCTCTCCTTCTACCCATGTCGGTCCTGGGGATTGAACTCAGGTCTTCAGACTTGGTAGTAAGTGCCCCACCCACTGAGCCATCTTGCCAGCCAAGCCCTTTGGATTCCCATTCTGTACTGGATCAGCCTATAATGTGGGGCTTCAATAAATGTAAAACAATCTTTATATATGGTGTGAATTTAATAAAAGCATTAAACTAATCAGAATAGGGAAATAAATGGTTTTATTTTCCTTTACTAATTTTCAGTTAAAAAGCATATTTTCAGTTTTTAAATTTTGTTTTCTATTTTGTTTTAGATTTACAAAAAGATTTCTGAAGAAAACAACTTCCATCAAACCAATGCCTCCCACCTTTAACCATGGACCAAATATTTTAAGAATCATTTAATAAATATGGCAGAATCATCTATGTGCCTTAATCCTTAAAGCAAAGCAGAGTATCCTTCCTCTGGTAACTAAACCAATCAGTTTCCAAAGATAAGAGTTAGATGAACAGTACTAGGACCTAATAGAATGTTCTTTTTCAAGTAATTTCAATTTTAGCTTCTTTTCCCCTCAAAACTGGATTAGTTTTCCACAAAGAAGCATCTTTAAAATGTAACCAATTTAGACCCAGGCATGGTGGAGTATGCTTTTAATCCCAGCACTCAGGAGGCAGAAGCAGGTGGATCTTTAAGTTTGAGTCTAGCCTGGTCTACAAAGTTAGTTCCAGGACAGCCAGAGTTGTTACATGGAGAAACTCTGAGAAGCCCTGTCTTGCAAAACCAAGGGGGAAAAAAAAGTAGCTAACTTAATCCAAACAGAAACTACTGCAGGGGTGAGGCAGGGGTGAGGACATAATGGGCACGCCATTCACCCAGCATGCAGAGGCAGAGCAGGTAGGACTCTGTTTCAGGGAGCCTGGTCTATGGATCAGGTCTAGGCCAGCAGAGCTCAAGAGTTATGGTGGTGCACACCTTTAGTCCCAGCACTCCTTAGAAGCTGGAGGATCTCTGAATTCAAGGCCAGCCTGGTCTAAGAAGTGAGCTCCAGGACAGCCAAGCTACACAGAGAAACCCTGTCTCAAAAGAAAAAAAGAATTACGTTGTGAGACCTTGTCTCAACTAAATAAATAAATTATATGTGTGTGGTTATATATATTATTGTATATATTTATTGTATACTATATATAGTATGTATTATATGTAATACATGCGTGTTGTATGTATAGTATGTGTGTGTGCATATATATGTGTGTGTGTGTGTGATTTCAGAATTTCCTAGCCCTTGTAAAGTCTACTACCTCCATTAACCCTGATTTACTCATCCTAATTCTCATTGAATTCTCAATACAGGTTTCTTTTTATCTCTGTTTTTAGGGTGGGTATTTCACTCACGGGTGTGTCTGTGCACTACGTGCATGTAATGCCCCCAGAGCCCAGAAGAGTTTGAGTTCCCCCAGGAGTTGGGAGTTACAGACAGAAGTGCTTGTAGGTGCTTCCCATTAAACCCGGCCCTCTGAAACAGCAGTTAGTGCTCTTATCTGCTGAGTCGGCTCTCCAGCCCAGATTTTATTATTTTATTTACTTACTTATGTCTGTGCTCTTGTACTTGTGGTGTCTGCTCTCTTCCACCTTTTGACGGGTTTCATGGATGGATCTCTCTACAGTCACCAGACATGCACAGTGAGCTCCTGTACCAGATGGAACATCTGGCCAGCCCAGTTTAAATTACCTTTCAGAACATTTAAATGTCGCAACGCTTCCTATAAAACGGAGCCAGTTAAATCAAGTAAGTGTTAAACTAGGCAGATATGGTGGTGCATAGCTGTAAGTCCAACACTGGGAGGGCTGCTGCAAGTTCGAGGCTAGCTTGGGCATACAGAAATCTTACTTTATTCTTTTTTTTTTTTTTCTTTTCTGGATTTTGGAGACAGGGTTTCTTCGTAGCTTTCTGGTTCCTGTCCTGGAACTAGCTCTTGTAGACCAGGCTGCAAAAACCCTTCAGGTGACATAAGTAATCCAGGTTCAGATTTGTTGATCCTTTTGTAGAACTAAGAGATGGTGTGTAAATCAGCAACTATTTCTTTAACAAAATATTAGTTTTACTGTATATTCTATTTCCAAAGAGTGTGTGTGAGGTTTTGTTTTGGGACAAGCTGTCGATATCTAGTCCAGGCCGATTCTAAATTTGCCAGATTCAGAGGCAAGTGCATCTCTATGAATTCGAGGTCAGCCTGATCTACACAGTAAAACCATGTCTCAAAAACACTTGGAATTGAAGGCCTGGTAGCCCATGCCCTTAATTACAACACTCAGGAAGCAGAGGCAGGTGATTCCTTGGTGAGTTCGAACCCAGCCAGGACTACATAAAGAGGCCTTGTCTCAAAACAAAAACCCTCGCACACGATTCTGTGTTGCTGTTTTGATGAGGATGGCTTAGAACCTTCAACCCTGCTTCCACCTCTCAAATGCTGGTTTGCAGGTTCGCAGGCTTATACCACCGTTTCCGATTTTTACGTGGAGCTGGGACTTCTTGTACACTAGTCACTCTACCAACCAAGCTACATTCCTATGCTGACTCTAAAATGGGTGAGTTTTAGAATATCTGAGAAGTGCCCACAATATCAGGCCAAGCGAATTGTGTTTAAGCTCTGTGTGTATCCCTGGCTGTCCTCGAACTCACAGAGATCCGCCTGCCTCTACCTCCCGAGTGCTGGGTTAAAGCGGTTTTCCCGGAGAGAACCCGGCTTTCGCTGCCCTAAATCGTCTATCCCCCAAATTAAAACAACTTGATGTAACAGGCCGCCTCTCTCCAACGCGCGGACGCGGGCTGTAAATTCGCGTCCCGTTCTAGAGAAGGGCAACTGTAGGGACGCCGTTTTAGACAGCTGTCGCGACTCCGCGTTTGGACTCCGGGCGCGTCCCTCGGGGTCAAGGCCACGGCGGGGCGGCTCGGGCCAGGCCCGCGCGTCCTCTACGGAATTCATCGCCTTATTTAGGCGGCGTCACCACCACGCCTGGCGAACAGCTGCTCGGTTTGCCGGAGGAAGTGCAGACCGGCGCGCCCGACCCGGAAGCGCATGTTGGTCCCGCCCCCTCGGCTCCCGTCTTCCTTCTGCCACAGCGTGGGTCACGCTCTCGCTCGCTCTCTTTCCGCCGCCATCTTGGTTCCGCGTCCTCCGCACAGTAAGTGCCGCTGGTTTCTCCGCTCTCTATCCGTAGCCATCCTCCCTTGGCGCGAGCCCGGAGGCCCCGGGGCTTCCGTTACGGAGCGTCGGCGGCCGTGCGGGGCTCAGACTTCCCGCTCGTCCCCGGGCCTGCGGACAAAATGGGGCCTGCGGTAGGGGTCCAGGCAGAGGCAGGAGCGGAGGGCTGCGGGTCGTGCTCGGAGTCCGGGCGTGCGGACGTGGGAGCCATTGCGGCGCGGGCAGGAGGGGTCGGGTGCGCCCGCACCGGGGAGGCCTTGCAGGGACCCCCGAAGTGGCTGGCATCTCAGTCTGACGCCCCCGACGCCATTCGTTTTGTGCCCGGGGCTTGGTGGGACCGATGGCCCCTGTAGGCTCCTTGCTCTCGGAAGTCAGGGAGTCCGGGGTCCCGGGTCAAGCGGCGGGCGTGTTAGGACGGGAAGGGCCCCGCGGTCTCGGGATGGGGAGCCCGAGCTCGGATTGCTGGCCTTGGGGGTGAGTAGGGCAACTGGGCGAAACTCGGGCCGCGGGAAGGCGGCTGCCTGCTCGGTTGGGCGCCGAGGGTCGTGTCATCCCCACGCCGCTGCCGTCGCCCCGAGCCCTCGGGCTTGCTTCCTGCCTTTTACAGGTGGTTTGGTTTTGTATTTTCCGAATACTTGACTCTGGGCTGGGCGGGTGCATTCCCGCAGTTAATTCGGGCTTCCTGTTTATTCCCTTCAGAAATGCCTGGCGAAGCCACAGAAACCGTCCCTGCCACAGAGCAGGAGCTGCCCCAGCCCCAGGCTGAGACAGGTAGGTGCCCATAGCTCTCTTGCTGGCAACTAAAACTGATGGTAAAGCCACACTTGGTGGCTAAGATGGCAAACACAGGTCTGCCTTTTGTAGTTCACTGCTATTTAAAGACAGTTGTAAGGTAGGGTTGAAACTTTGGGGTAAATTTTATCTTGCCGGCACCAGGGGAGTTCCTTAGAGGAAGAGAATAAAAAATGGTTGTCTTTAAGATTATAGACAGGTCCCTGGCTCGCTGAGTGTGTCACACCGGCTGCTTGAAAAGCTCCTCCGTGGCGTCTCCACATCATATACGAAACCTGAGCAGGGGAGGCAGAGCCTGGCTGGTTCTAGTCTGTTGAAACGAGGTTCCAGAGGCAGGCCAAGGAGACCTGAGCTATGGTGAAGCTGGCCAGCAAGTTACATCAAGGTTTTAGATAGCCGTGATTGGCACCGAGCCTTGAGTCACATGTCTGGGTGAGCTATGTGCGGCTGTTGAGTGTTTACTGAGGGCCTCAGCCTAGGCTAGTTAACCTGTAGGAATTGATGATGCTGGGGACTTCTGGTGTGTTGGAATAGTTCCATTTTATGGAACCCAGTGCTGAAATAAATGTATTTCAACTGAAATAGAACGTAGTGTGAAGATAGACTTGAATGCTGGTTCACACAGTTTGATAGGAAACTTGGAAAGAATGTGAAATGGCCATTCCAAGTTGTTCTTGAGAACTGAGTGAGGGGTGTCTCAAGAATGCACCCTCTACTTTGTTCTTAGTGGAGTTTTTCTTTGCTACTCAACGGGCAGTTTCTGTTGTGTTTTGGACTTAAAAGCACTTGAAAGCATATACTTCTTCCTGCCTGTCTGAGTTTAGCAGCTGAAAGGATCAGTCCAGCTGCTGGGCCCGAAAGGGGGTTGGTGCCCTGACCTGGGAAGTGAGCAGTGAGGAAAGGAATGGTCTCAGAAGATCTGCAACTTCAGAGCTAAACAAAGTTAAATTCAACTTTACAAATGTGGGGGCTGAAATTTCTATGGATTTAGAGTATTCTGGTTCCGGCTCTTACAATTACCTATTTCTGAAGCAGTTGTTAGTATTGTTAAAGGTACTCTTAATTAGTCTGAGCCTGCACGTGTTAGGTATTGAAGGCAAACCCACGGTGTCTGTAACTGTAATTAGTCTTGCTGGAATGTCTGTAGACAGTAAATTAGGGCATTAGTTAGAAGTATTTTCATTATAATCAAAAGACTTTGACCACCATTTCTCCCAGAAAGACCGGTCCAGCCACCTACCTCCTTGTCCTAGAAGAACTTGGGAACAAACTGGTTGGGTGACTTGTGAGATTGGGTGCTGTGGACTTGTTTTGTTTTTTTCTCACCCTCCTAGGTATTTATCATTTGTTGATTTTTTTTAATCAGTGTTCTCTCGAATGGGAGAAATCTTTTTAGTGCCAAATGGTGGTCTGTTTAGGTGGGATCGCATGCTTATCAATCAAGGGGTGGGAGCCTGTAGTTTTTCATTATAATTCTTTTTTTTTTTTTTTAATTTTGGTTTTTTTTTTAATATTTATTTATTATGTATACAATATTCTGTCTGTGTGTATGCCTGCAGGCCAGAAGAGGGACCAGACCCCATTACAGATGGTTGTGAGCCACCATGTGGTTGCTGGGAATTGAACTCAGGACCTTTGGAAGAGCAGGCAATGCTCTTAACCTCTGAGCCATCTCTCCAGCCCCTCATTATAATTCTTATAAACTATGTCTTAACAGTTTGGTTAGTTTCATATTATAATTCGTACCTTGCCCTTCCTTGGGCCCTAATTAATTTGAGTTACAATGTCTGAAGAGCCAATTTGCTGAAAAAGAGATAGAGTATGGTATATAAACCACTTCTAGTTGAGACTTGGTGTTTAATATTTGGTGTTAAATGTTGAGTTTACGGGAGGCAGAGGCAGGCGGATCTCTGTGAGTTCGAGGCCAGCCTGGTCTAGAAGAGGTAGTTCCAGGACGGGAACCAAAAAAAGCTACAGAGAAACCCTGTCTCGAAAATCAAAAAAAATAAATAAATAAAATGTTGAGTTTAGGCTTCAGTAGAACTGAATTAGGAGGCTAGGTATATCATTTCTAAATTCTAATATAATCAGATCCTACCCCAGCTTGGTAGAACCTAAAAGTTTGGGTTTTTTTTTTTTTAAGTTTATTTAATTTTTTTATGTGCATTGGTGTGAAGGTGTCAGATCCCCTGCAACTGGATCTTCAGACAGTTGTGAGCTGCCATGTGGGTGCTGGGAATTGAACCTGGGTCCTCTGGAAGAGCAGTCAGTGCTCTTAACCACTGAGCCATCTCTCCAGCCAGAACCTAAAAGTATTTAAAAAGAAAAAGAAAAAAAATAGTCCCCCATCTCCCCTTATTTAGACTTCTCAAAGATTGGGCCAGGTATGGTTGCACACCTTTAATCCTGACAGAGGTAGACCCCTCTGAGTTCCAGGCCACCTGGGGCTGCATAGTGAGGCCCTGTATAAAAACAGAACATTGGGAGGAGCATCAGTTTTGGAGGGAGGAGAAAGGAAGGCACGTTCTCAATCCACTCTGGGTTGGGGGCTAGTGACAAAGTCCCAGCTTGTTAGGAAGCTGAGGCAGGAGGATTGTAATTCAAGGGCAACCTAAGGTGTGGGACCATCTCAAAAAGAAGACTAAGGTTATAGTAGTAATCTTGCCTGTCGTGCTTAATCCCCGGTAACAGGGAGGGTGTGGGCCTGTGCTCCCCATTTAGAGATGAGCTGGTCTTAGACTATTTGCCCCACCTTAAAATAGTTGGTTTATTTTTGTAGAACTTGGAAAATGAGGGAAACTAGAAGGATGTGGTCCACTTTAATCACTGAAGTGCGTACAGGGAAAGTTGATAGTGCTTGTCACCTTTTTCTAATCTTGTGTGGTGACCTTCATTCTCAGACTTAAAACTCCATTGTTTCCTGTGAGGCATGTTACCAACTTGGGCTGCACAACTCACCTTTCCCCTCCCTTTATCTCCTTTTTTTATTTTGGTTTTTATTTTATTTTTGCTTTTCTCCAGCTGTGCTTCCTATGCCTTCAGCCTTGAATGTTTCTGCTGCTTTAGGGCAGCCTGCACCTGCCCCTCCTTGCTCCCTGGCCCCCCAACAAAGCCCTTTAGTAACTGCTAATCAGCCTTCCCCATTCCCTTCACCTAGTATTTCCTCAACCCCTTTTGAAGTTCCTTTTCCCCAGCCATCTTCTGAAACTGTGCCTCTGGGAACTGCCCCTCACACTCCAACTTTCCTTCCACACCTAATAGGGCCTCCCATCTCCCCAGCTGCCTTAGCTTTGGCCTCTCCCATGATAGGTCCAACTCAGAAAGGTGCCCGGTCCTCTTCGACCCCCTTGTCTCTGGTTGCGGTGGCTCCTCACTCAGCTCAGAAGAGTTCTATATCTCCACCTCACCCTCCCAGTTTACCTTTATCAGTTGCTGTAGCAGAGTCAGGGCCATTGGCATCTATTGCTCCCTTAGAACCAAAGGCTTCTACTATTCAAAAACCCTCTCAGGTAGTTCCGAATTTGAAAGGCGCTGCCCCAAGTCCTCCAGATGTAGTTGGTGTTTTTCCTTCCCACCTTGAAACTCCCCTGGCCTCTCTTCCACCTGGATTAACATCCTGTCCTCAAACACTGTCCGCCACTTCTCCAGTCAAAGGGATCCCCATTTCCTCAGCCCTGGTGCCACAAAATATGTTAAACCTTAACCTAAACAGACCTGTTAGTTCACCTGCTCAAAACACTATAACTCCCAACATCCTCCCAGCACCCCCTACTTCTCTGGGCTCACCTCTTCCACTTTTACATCATAGTTCTTTGGATTCTCCTATCCAGCCTTTACGTCAGTCAGGTCCTGGTGCTATGTCAGATCCTATAGTGAGTAATACCGTTTCTGTAGATCATTCTGCTGTGGAGGCATCTTACCTATCAGAGCGATCTGTAATTCCTCCCCTTCCTTCCAGACATGAGCTGGTTTCTGATTCTGTGGCAGCTCTTTCAGTGAGGACTCCAGCGTCTGCCCTGGCTCCATCTGTTGACAGTGGCAATTCTGCTGTTACTAGTGCAATCTGCAGCCCTCCTGGCTGCTCGGGTACAGCTGCTGCTTTATTATCTCCTACAGCCTCTTTAATTCCCAAAGGTTCCAATGTCACTCAGCAGCCTCTGGTGACTCAGATTCCTGCTTCTCCAAAAACTGTCCTAAGAGAAACCCCTGTCCCATCCGTCGGAGCCGCCCAACCTGCTGTGGACAACCCTTCCAACCCTTCCACCGCTTCTGTTGCGCCTGCCACTTTTGTGTCTCCTCCAGTTTCGTCAGGTCCTGCGAGTAGTGAAGATGTAGCTTCCCCTGCTAGCTCACTTGTAGCGCCTGCTGCTCCTGTATCAGCTGCTCTAGGAGTACCAGTTGCTCCTCCTCCAGCCACTGAAGGTCTGAAAAATCTCCCCACTTCAGCCTTGGTATATGTAGGAGCCCCTGTTTCTCCAACCCAGGTAGGACTCTGTACCAGAAAAGACTCCACTCTGTTACCCTTGGCCCTGGCAGCACATAAAGAGTCTCCCTCTCCTCAGAGTACATTGCTTTTGGAGGTTCCTTCGGGAACCGCTGTGACAAAGACTGCAGAAGGACCTGCACCTGTAGCGAGGGCAGCCATTGCTACTAGTTCTTCCCTGGGTGCTGATCCTTCAACTGCTACCAAGACAGACCCTGTCAGTTTGTCTCTCAAATGTCCTGTTGCAGCTCCTGCAATGGCTCCGTTAGTTTTAGAATCTTCTGATCCTAAAGAAATGGCTCCTAGAACTGTCAAGGGTCCCTCTGCTTCTAAAACCTCCATTACTACCACTTTACCTCTGGTTCCTTTAGCCCCTGAAGTTTGTCCCGTGTCTGTGGCCTTTAACCCTCAAAATGTTTCTCTTTCTACAACTACAGAGGCATTGGCTCCTGAAATTCCCAGGTCTCTGCCCTTTCCTGCTCCAATCCCAACTGGGATATCTTTTTCTGGTACAAAGAAAGTTGAAGGTATTTCTTCTGTGGTATCTTTGGCCTCCTCTCCTGAAGGGCACCCAGAAGACTCAGGTGCTTCTGTGTCTTCGAAAGGAACTCTGGTTTATCCAGCTGTTTCCCTGTCTGGTATGTCTCCGCAGACTAAAAGGTCTTCATCCAAGAAGGGTTCTGCTATCCCAGATGTTTCTCCTGCAACTCTGTCTTCTCTTTCTCCGCTTGAGGCTGCCCTCCTTCCTGGGGCCTGTCTTTCTTTTCAAGGTCCTACAGACTCGCTTGAGCTTTCTCCTGTTCCTTCATCTTCCAAAGGGACCCCTGTTCCTTCAACTGTGGCTCCTCCCTTCCCTGCCCCAACAGAGACCTCTATATCCCCCCAAAAGGCTCCAGTAACCTTGTTTTTCAAAGATACCCCCGCAGTCCCAGCAGAAATTCCTCCTTCCCCTTTAAAGACCATAGAAGCTACAGCTTCCAAACTGTTCCCTCTAATCCAGCCCCCCAAAGTGGCCCCTATTGTACCAGATGTGACTCCCACTTCTCCCAAAAAAACTCCAGCAACTCCAGTTCCCAAAGATACTTCAGCAACCCTGTCGCTCAAAAGTGTCCCAGCTATGACTTCTTTGTCTCCCCCAAAGGCCCCTGCAGCCCCATCTCCTAATGGAGCCCCCATTGCTCCAACTGGGATTGCCCCCTCCCTCAAAAATGCCCCAGCAACTATAACCCCCAAAGTTGCCACTACTCTTCCAGATGTGACTTCACCCTCCCCACAGAAGACTCCAAAATCCCCAAAGGGTGCCCCGGCTGTGACTCCTTCCTCCCCACCAAAGTCTGAAGCATTCAGTGAGCCTCTAACAAGCCTATCCCTCAAAGGTGCCCCTACTGCCCCAGCTGATCCAACCTCCCCTACAAGGACTCCCAAAACTGCAGTCCCCAAAGAAACTCTACCAGAAGGGGTCCCAACTGTGCCACTAGAGATTTCTCCCTCCCTGAAAAAGACCTCAAAAACTGTAGCCCCCAGTGAAAGTTCAACGGCCTCATCCTCTAAAAGGTCCCCCAAAATTTCAGCCCCCAAAGAAACTCCAACCCCATCAGATGGGGTCACCACTGCGTCTCTGGAGATTCCTCCTTCCCCCAAAACTGAGGCCCCAAAAGAGGTTCCTGTGACTTCATCTCCCAAAGGTGCCCCTGCTACCCTAGCTGAGAGTCCTGCCTCCCTTAAAAAGCTCCCCAAAACAGCAGCCCCCAAAGAAACTCCAGCAACCACTCTCCCCAAAACTGCAGCCCCCAAAGAAACTCCAGCAACCCCATCTGTAGGGGTCCTAGCTGTGCCAGTAGAAATTTCTCCCTCCCCCCAAAAGGCCTCAAAAATGGCAGCCCCCAATGAAAACTCCACGTCATCCCAAAAAAAGTCCCCCAAAACTTCAGCCCCACCTTCTGAAGGGGTCACCACTGCTCCACCAGAGATTACTCCTTCCCCCAAAAAGGCTCCCAAAACTACAGCCCAGAAACAGATTCCTGTGACTTCATCTCCCAAAGGTGCCCCTACTACCCTAGCTGAGAGTCCTGCCTCCCCAAAAAGGGCCTCCAAACCCGCAACCCCCAAAGAAACTCCAACAACCCCATCTCCTGAAGGGGTCACAGCTGTGTCACGAGAGATTCCTCTTTCCCCCAAAAAGGCCCCCCAAAGTGCAGCCCGCAGAGAATCTCCAGCTCCATCTTCTGAAGGAGTCATGACTGCACCACAGGAGATTCCTCATTCCCCCATAACTGCAGCCCCCAAACAGGTTCCTGTGACCCCATCCACCAAAGGTGCCCCTGCTACCCTAGCTGAGAGCCCTGCCTCCCCTAAAAAGGCTCCCAAAACTGCAGCTCCCAAAGAAGTTCCAATAACCCCATCTCCTGAAGGCATCACAGCTGTGCCAGTAGAGATTTCTCCTTCCTCCAAAAAGGCCCCCAAAACTGCAGCCCCCAAAGAAAATTCAGCAACATCATCCCCCAAAAAGCTACCCCAAACTGCAGCCTCCAAAGAAACTCCAACCACATCTGAAGGGGTCGCCATTTCACCACTAGAGCTTCCTTCCCCCAAAAGGGGCCCCAAAACTGCAGTTCCCAAAGAAGCTCCAACTACCCCATCTTCAGAGATGGCTCTCTCCCCTAAAAAGGCCCCCAAAACTGCAGCCCCCAAGGAAAATTCAGCAGTGTCATCTCCCAAAAGGTCCTCCAAAACTGCAGCCCCCAAGGAAACCTCAGCTCCATCTTCTGAAGGAGTCACTACTGCACCACAGGAGATTTCTTCCCCCCCAGTTACAGCCCCCAAACAGGTTCCTGTGACCCCATCCACCAAAGGTGCCCCTACTACCCTAGCTGAAAGTCCTGCCTCCCCTAAAAAGGCTCCCAAAACTGCAGCTCCCAAAGAAACTTCAGTAACTCCATCCCCCCAAAGGGCCTCCAGAACGGCAGCCCCCAAAGAAACTCCAGCAACCCCAACTCCTGAAAGTGTCACTGCTGTGCCACTAGAGATTCCTCTTTCCCCCCAAACCTCAAAAACTGCAACTCCCAAAGGAACTTCAGCAGCGTCAACCTCCCAAAGGACTTCCAAAACATCAACACCCAAAGAAATTCCAGCCCAGCCCTCTAAAAGTGTCTCAGTTGGGCCACTGGAGACTCCTTCCCCCAGAAAGACCCCTAAGCTGTCAGGACCCAAAGAAGCACCCACAATCCCGTCTCCAGAAGGGGTCGTAGCTGGGCCACTAGAAATTCCTTCAGTTCCCAAGAAAGCCCCCAAAATGGCAGGCCCCAAAGAAACTCCAGCAAAGCTGTCTTCTGAAGGGGTCACAGCTGTGCCACTAGAGATTACTCGCTCCCCCAAAAAGACCTCAAAAACTGCAGCCCCCAAAGAAAATTCAGCAATGCCATCCCCCAAAAGGTCCCTCAAAAATGCAGCTCCCAAAGAAACTGAACCATCTTCTAAAGGAGTCATTACTGTACCACTAGAGACTGTTCCTTTTCCCCAAAAGGCCCATAAGACAGCAGGACCCAAAGAAACACCAGCAGTGTCTCCTGAAGGGGTCATCACTGCACCATGCAAGAATCCTTCCACCCTGCAGAAGGCCTCAGCACCTACAGCCCCCAGAGCCATCCCTGCTGACACACAGGAAATTGTAAACCCGGTTGTCCTCCCAGTCAAAAACCCTTCCTCCCGTAAAAAAGCTGCAACGCCTGTAGCTCTCAAAGAAGCTCCAGCAGTCCTGTCTCCCAGTACTGCCCCGGCTATGATTCCTCCCTCTCCCTCAAAGAGTCCAAAAACTCCATCATCCAAAAAGGCACCAAGAACTTCACCCCCTAAAGAATTTCTGGCAGGTCCTTCTCTTGAAGCTGTCACCACTTCACTGCCAGAGATGGCTTCCTCTTCTCAAAAGGCCCCAGCAACTACAGCCCCCAAAGAGAATTCAGCAACCCAGTCTGTTAAATGCAACTCCACTGTCACAACCCTTACTCCTATCTCCAAAAAGACCCCGGCAACCCCATCTCCTGGAGGTGCTTCCACTGCCCCAACTGGGACTTCTCTTTCCCCAAGTCCCCCAGTCGAGATTTTCTCCTCCAAAAAGGCCCCAGTTCCTACATCTCCTGAAAGGGCCCCTATTGCCCCAGCAGCAGTAGCTACAAGAGAAGTCACCACAGTCCCAACTTCTAAAAAGGCCCCAGCAACTGAGACCTCCAAAGAGACTTCAACAGCTCCATCTCCCAAAGGGACCCCTACTATCTCTTCTGTGGTTCCTATCTCCCCCAAAGAGGTACCAACAGCCTCATTTTCCCAGAGATCCCAAGCTCCCAAGGAGACCTTAGAAACTTCAACCTCCAAAGGAGTTGTCACCCCCACAGTTAGCTCTCCTTTAGCTCCGAAAAAGGCCCCATCCTCCAAAGAGGTTCCCATTCTCTCGTCTATCACTCCTTCCCCTAAAGACTCCCCTCGTAGCACAGGGACTGTTAGCCCTCGGGCATCTGAAAAGCTCCAGGCAAAGAAAGATATACTTGCTGCACCCACTTCAGAAAGTGCATTGGTCATCACTACTCCAGTTCAGAAAGGCCCGAAAGCCAAGAAGAATTCTTCTAAGTGCTCAGATCCTTCCACTAAGAAAGATACAAAGGGCCTCCTTTCTGCAGTAGCTCTAGCACCTCAGACAGTTAATGTTGAGAAAGACTCTTCAAAATTTGCAAAAGCTCTGCCTGTTTGCCCTGCAAAAGGCAATGTTTGTCTTCATTCCCCAAAGGGTCCCGAGGCTGCTTCTCCTGAGTCTCAGATAGCTACCCCTCTGACAGCAATAACCTCTGACAAAGCCCTCCCTGAAGCGGGATCAGCACCTGTGACTCTAAAGTCTACCCCGCCAGCTCCCCTGACTCTTGCTCCCTCCCCAGTTCCCCCTCTGCTTCCTAAACAGCCATTTCTTCAGTCCTCATCTGGGTCAGTGCTGGAATCACCCTCTAAGCTCCTAGCCCCTGCTGATGAGGATGAGCTGCCGCCTCTGATTCCCCCTGAAGTGGTCTCTGGGGGAGTGCCTTTCCAGCCGGTCCTCGTCAACATGCCCACCCCTAAACCTGCTGGGATCCCTGCCCCAGCCCCCTCTGCCAAGCATCCTGTTCTGAAGAACGACAAGGGTATTTGCCTTGGTTTGCTGTGTGCATGGTGTGTTGCCCACACCCCTCTTGGGGGCTGCCCACCAATACTAACTAGGGTGCGTCGCTTTGTACAGTATGTCTGCTTGAGTGTGGGCATAGTACATAGAAGGGTAGCTTTAAATGTAGAAGCTCTAGGAATATGGTACTAAATCTTGGTTTCTATCATCTCAGATAATATTTTGTGTCTTGTGTAAAGTGAGACAGGCTAAGCCCTGAATCTAACCATCCTTTTTGGCCTAACTGAGCTGATAGTGAAAACCAAGCCCTACCAGGTCTTTAATTTACTTTAGTTCTTACCACATCACTAACCTTGTCCCTGGGCCTGGAATTTGCGTTTTTGGAAAATAAACAAGGGAAATCTTGAAACTATTTCTTATATAACTTTTTAGATTTAGTAACTACCAGTTGCCCAGGGGCTTCCTTTCCTTAAAAATGTAGAGACCTGTGTTTTCCTGGCATAAGGCTGGTGTGGGTGTATGCTTTCCTCCCCTTTCAGTAGAATTTACTGTTGCTTGGCCTTTCAGTTGAAGGAAAATTAAGATATGTGAATTGTATTTGGAAGTGGGGAGATTATGGGTCTGTATTTAATAGTAGTGAGAACTGTTAGAGCTTAATACCATGGAGGCACTCCAATGATGGGGTAAAATTCTTTGGGTGAGTGGTTTGAAAGGCAGAATGTGTGTGCACAGCTGCTTCTGACCTTGCAAACCCATTTAAAAGGCTCTCACTCACTTCTATCAAAAGACGCCTTTTGTCTGTACATTTCTGGATAACTGGGCTGGGGATAAAATTTGAATCACATGAATGCTTAGTGTTTGTGCCAAGAAATGAAGACCTTAAGAGAAAGAAGGCAGTTATTGCATATGAGCTAGCTGCCTAGCTGTATCTGGTGACTGTCCCACATCTCTGAGAATGGAGGCCTCAGACTGGGTCACAGAAGCCATTTGCCTTTATTTAGCTTTGGGCCTTGCATGAAACAGTGATAGCTAGTTCAGGCGGGCCATGATGAGGTGCTGCCTCTTAGAACTCTGCTTTTGAAAACGATAAGTTACCTGTCCTCTTAGGGTCAGGAACAGAATCTGACAGCGATGAATCAGTACCAGAGCTCGAGGAACAAGACTCCACACAGACAGCCACACAACAAGCCCAGGTACGTGTTCTCTTAATAACTTAAATTGAGTCAAGAAAGTATTAGAAGACAACTGTGCTGGCCAGCACTTTGAAGGCTGATGCTGAAGTGTTGAGTAAGACAATGTCTCAAAAGAAAAGAAAAGGTCAGAGAGGATCTGGAGACCAAGATTATAACAGGCATGACTATTTAAACTGTGAATCTTTGTAAAACAAAACCACATGGAAACAAGCATCCTGAAGTTTGAATCTGTTCAACTCAAAACTGTCTTCTTAGCTGGCGGCAGCAGCTGAAATTGATGAAGAGCCAGTCAGTAAAGCAAAGCAGAGCCGGAGTGAAAAGAAAGCACGGAAGGTAAGGTGGGGTTAAAATAGAAAGCCTATATTCCCAGCACTTGGGACAGAAAGGCAGAAGGGTTAGGCCTTAAGGGATAGCTGTGTGGCAAATTCAGCGCTAGTTCAGGGTCATGGACTGTCTCCGCAAAGGGGGGCACCCGTGGCACAGCTCTTAGTGACTATGACTGTCTTCATTGTATGGATTCAGTCAGAAAAGTCCGCTGTGGGCATTGGAGGTGATGTTCTGCCCCCCCCCCCCCCCCCCCAAGCTGCTTCTAAAGTTAGAAACTTGATTTTCTTTCCTCTTCTTTAGGCTATGTCCAAGCTGGGTCTTCGGCAGGTTACAGGGGTTACTAGAGTCACTATCCGGAAATCTAAAAATATCCTCTTCGTCATCACCAAACCAGATGTCTACAAGAGCCCGGCTTCAGACACCTACATTGTATTTGGAGAAGCCAAGGTTAGTGAGGTGTCCAGTGAGTTGCTCCAGACCGCCACTGTCAGTAGTTAAGGCCAGGTAGTCTTGATGCAGTTGCTGGTATTGTTGCCCTTCTCATACAGTTGTGATACCAAAAATCTGTAGACACAGCTAGCTTACTTCTTTCTATGTGAGTCCAAAGGGAGGGCAATTCCTGTGCTTTTTACTCATGGGCCTCTCTTCTCTGCCTTGTAGATTGAAGATTTGTCTCAGCAAGCACAGTTAGCAGCTGCTGAGAAGTTCAAAGTTCAAGGTGAAGCTGTTTCAAACATTCAAGAAAATACTCAGACTCCGACAGTACAAGAGGAGAGTGAGGAGGAAGAGGTATGCCACAAAATCTTGTGGACTTTATTTCATCTCTGTGTGGTGGCAGATCCTGCTCCAGACATTACTGGAGTTATTCTTTGATTTGTTAAGACTCTTTCCTCTCTCCCCCTTTTTAGGTTGATGAAACAGGTGTGGAAGTTAAGGACATAGAATTAGTCATGTCACAGGCGAATGTGTCCAGAGCAAAGGCAGTCCGAGCCCTGAAAAACAACAGTAATGATATTGTAAATGCTATTATGGTGAGTTCTTACCTCCCTCCACTGTGTGCTGTGACAGTCATTCCAAGGCTGGGGTTGTGTTAGACTAGAGTGACCTGAATCCTTCATCTCTGCCTTTGATGCCTCTAATTCTCTCTCTCTCTTTTTTTTTTTAACAGGAATTAACAATGTAACTATTTGACGGAGAGGACAGTCCCCATCCCCTCCCCCCTTTTTGGTGTTTCAAAGGTGGAACTTCAGCTTGGTTTGAAATTTGTACTGTTTCTATCACTAATAAAGTTATGGCTTCTTGTTGGATGAACTCAGTAGATGCTTGATCTCTTCCCTGAAAGTTTGTTGTGGGGGGGGGTGTTTTGTTTGTTTTTGTTTGGTTTGGGTTTTGTTGTCATTTTGGTTTTTTGAGGCGGAGTCTCTCTGTGTGACAGTCCTGGCTGTTCAGGAACTCGCTTTATAGAACCGGCTGACCTCGAACTCACAAAGATCCACCTGCCTCTGCCTCCCGAGTACAAGGATTAAAGTCTTGTGTCACCACAGCCCAGCTCTTCCCAGAAAGTAAACTGAAGGTGCTTAATTTTAAGACCACCACCGCCTGCAGACGCACCGCATACTCACGCTTTCTGTCAGTGTGTACTATATGGGCAAAGTTCTTTTTTAGAAACTTTTTGTTGACTTGGCCAGGCATAGTGGTGCACACATTTAATCCCAGCATTTAGGAGGGAGGAGGATCTGAGTTTCTGCTTAGTGGAGACCCTATCTTACCCCCCCAAAAATTATTTTAACCTCTAAGTGACAAAATATGATCAATAAACTTTTTTTTTAATATTTATTATGTATACAATATTCTGTATGTATGCCTGCAGGCCAGAAGAGGGCACCAGACCCCATACAGATGGTTGTGATCCACCATGTGGTTGCTGGGAATTGAACTCAGGACCTTTGGAAGAGCAGGCAATGCTCTTTTTTTTTTTTTTTTTTTTTTTATTAAAATACTGAGTTTATTTCACATGTATATTTGTCTCCCTACCATTTCCAGCCACCATGTGGTTGCTGGGAATTGAACTCAGGACCTCTGGAAGAGCAGGCAATGCTCTTAACCTCTGAGCCATCTCTCCAGCCCGATCAATAAACTTTTTGATGTTGATTTTTGAGAAGGGCTCAAACTATAGCCCAAACTGGCCTGGAATTCATATATATCAGGAGAACTCAAATTCATGACTATTCTTTGGCACACCAGCTTATTATATTTTGGGATTACAGATAAGACCCACCCACCACACCTGTTTAGGGTTTTGTAACGTTAGCAGTTAGCAGTACTGACTTCTCTCCCAGAGGATTCAGGTTCAGTACTATCTATGATGTGAGCCCAGGCGATCTGATACCCTCTAAATCTGGCACTGGGCACCCAGGTGATGCACAGCCAAACAAGTCTTTTCCAAAATCGCTGCATTTATTTGTGGGAGGAGGCAGTACATGCCATGTAGCACCATGAAGGCAAAGAGACAGTGTGCAAGTTCTCTCCTCCCCCATGGGACTGGGCAATCAGACTTGGGTGTCTGGCTTATTCATTGACTGAGCCACTGTGCCAACCACCTAATTGTTTTGAGATGTGGTCTCTACATATCCCTGACTGGTCTGGAAGTCATTAGGTAGACCATGTTTTTCTT
Organism: Chionomys nivalis; assembly: GCF_950005125.1. Lineage (NCBI taxonomy): Eukaryota > Metazoa > Chordata > Mammalia > Rodentia > Cricetidae > Chionomys > Chionomys nivalis. Next base: position 28,935,442 of record NC_080110.1, on the reverse strand, counting down.
GGATTCACAAAGATCTGCTTCCCAAGTGTACAACCTCTCACCATTTTTGAGAGCTACTATGTGCCAGGGGTTGGATATACATACTCAAAAGAAACTTACTCATCCATGTCTTAGGGTTCCTGTTGTGTAGAGACACCATGACCATGCTTTGTTTCTGTTTTGTTTTTCTAGATGGTTTTTGTGTATAATAGCCCTATTGTCTGTCTGTTGACTTAACTGACCTTAAACTCAGAGATCCGCCTGACTTTGCCTCCTGAGTACTGGATTTAAAGACACCACTGCTTGGGTGACCACAGCAACTCTTATACAAGAAAGCATCTAATTGGGGCAGGCTTACAGTTTCTGATATTTAGTCATGGCAGGGAGCATGAGACATACAGGCATGGAGTAATATGCCCGAATTGGTGGACAGCGGAAAGAGAATGCCATACTTGACCTGGTTTGATCACATGAGACCTCAAAGCTCATCCCCAGTGACATTCTTCCTCGAGCAACACCATGCCTACTCCAACAAAACAATGCCTCTTAGTAGTGCCACTCCCTGTGGGACTATGGGGGCCATCTTTACTCAGGGTGTGGTATGCTATCTGTAACCCCAGCTGTCAAGCAGAGGATCATGAGTTCGAGGCCAGCCTAGATTAGTTTCAAGCCAATTTAGGCCTCAAAAGTTGAAGCCTGTCTCCAAAAGGCCTATAAAAAATACTACCTCAGCCGGGCGGTAGTGGCGCACACCTTTAATCCTAGCACTGAGGAGGCAGAGGCAGGCGGATCTCTGAGTCTGAGCCCAGCCTGGTCTACAAGAGCTAGTTCCAGGACAGGCTCCAAAGCTACAGAGAAACCTGTCTCGAAAAAACTAAAAAAAATAAAAAATATTACCTCAAGGGCTGGAGAGTTAGCTCAGCTGTTAAAGGCTAGGCTCATAACCAAAAATAAAAAATACTACCTCAAGCTACTCGGCTTTCTGTTACTTTAACAAGATGGAGGAAATTCAGTCTGTGCCTAGCATGGTGTCATGCACAATAATAGCACTTGAGATGTAGAAGCAGGAGGATCAGGTGTTGGAAGGTTTTCCATGACTACGTGCCAAGTTTGAGATACAAACTTGATACAAAACTATCAAAAAAGGAACAACATTAAGTGAAGAAATGTTAATTTTGAGCCGGGCGGTGGTGGCGCACGCCTTTAATCCCAGCACTCGAGAGGCAGAGGCAGGCGGATCTCTGTGAGTTCGAGACCAGCCTGGTCTACAAGAGCTAGTTCCAGGACAGGCTCCAAAACCACAGAGAAACCCTGTCTCGAAAAACCAAAAAAAAAAAGAAATGTTAATTTTGTTGAGCTTTTGAAGTAGACTATTGGAAGGTTGAACATGAAGGCTGGGAGGAAGTGGAACAAAACTGCCTACTGGAGACTAGAAAGCAAAGAAAGGAGAGGGAAGGACCCTTAGGTGTTTTCTGTGGTTTATATATCAGAAAGGGACAAAGCCTTCATTGAACATGTAAGCTTTTAGGGTTGATTAGTATTGATTTAAAACCCTGGGCCCGGTGGAAGAGGCAGGAGGATCTCTGATTTTGAGGCCAGCCTGGTGTACATAGCAAGTTCCATGCTTGCCAGGGCTACACAGTAAAACCATGTCTTTTTTTTTTTTTTTTTTTTCCGAGACAGGGTTTCTCTGTGGTTTTGGAGCCTGTCCTGGAAACTAGCTCTTGTAGACCAGGCTGGTCTCGAACTCACAGAGATCCGCCTGCCTCTGCCTTCCGAGTGCTGGGATTAAAGGCGTGCGCCACCGCCGCCTGGCAAAACCATGTCTTAAAAACAAGTTTCAAGCCAGGCAGTGGTGGTGCAAGCCTCTCAGGAGGCAGAGGCAGGTAGATAGATCTGTGATTCTGGGCCAGCCAAGGCTATACAGAGAAACTCTGTCTCAAAAAAACAAGTCTCGGCTCAGTCTCATTTAAAAGGGGTGGGAGGAATCCTTAAATAGGTGTGTAGTGCTTGTCAATATAGTCCTGAATTCTCTCCAACCCTTTACCCTGTCCTCCACTCCATATACACTGTCTCCTAAATTCTCACCACATTGAACTTTAAAGAAATTATTTTTACATTTATCAATTTTATATGTATGAGTGTTTTGCCTGCATGTATGTCTTTGTACCACTTGCATGCAGTGACTGAGGAGTTATAGATGGTTATTTACACGTGGTTGCTGGGAATTGAGTCTGGATTCTCTGAGTAAGTAGTTGAGTCGCCTGTCTACCCTGCGGTTTCTTCAAAATACACTGAATTTGCTTTACACATTATAGCCAGGGCTCTTTTCTTTTGGCTTTATGAGGCTAGCATCAAACTCTGTGTGACCTTTGCATCTGTATCAGCTCTCTGCCTGGTATTCTGTGGTCTCTAACAATCTATGGCATATGAGTTAATATCAAAATTAAGTTTGGGATAAAGTAGCCTGTGCAGTGGTGATATGCTGGAAGATAGGCAGGTGGAAGACCAGGCCAGCCTGGTCTACAGAGTGAATTCCAAGACAGCCTGAGCTACATAGAGAAACGCTGCCTGGGCTGGTGGGGTCTTGTTTTTCCTCAAGCAAGTAAATTCAAACTACTTGGCACATAGTAGCCAACTAAATCAACTTGTGAACTTGTTACTTAGCAATCACTGCCCTGGGTGAAGACAAGCATGCCCATATATGTTTCTGCCATAACAGACTGACACTTTTTGGATTTGTGAATTAGCAGTTTTTAAAAGTATGTTGGGAGGAGGTATGTTTAAATTCTTTTAAGTGTGCATGTTAACCACGTGTATGTCTGGTGCCTAAAGAAGTCAGAAAAGTGCTGTGGAACAATGTTCTTGTACACTAAACATTTGTCACTCCTATTGATTTAATAAAGCTCTGATTGGCCAACAGCCAGACATGAAGTATAGGCGAGGCAACCAGACTAGGAAAGTTCTGGGAAGAGGAAGATGAGAATGCCTTACTGAGAAAAGGTACCAAGCCACATGGCTGAACATAGATGAGAATTATGGGTGAATTTAAGAGCTATATAGTAATAAGCCTGGACAATAGACCAAACAGTTTATAATTAATATAAGCCTCTCTGTGTTTCTTTTTTTTTTTAAGGTTTATTTAACTTTTTTTTTTTTATGTGCATTGGTATAAAGGTGTCAGATCCCCTGCAATTGGATCTTTAGACAGTTGTGAGCTGCCATGTGGGTGCTGGGAATTGAACCCGGGTCCTCTGGAAGAACAGTCAGTGTTCTTAACCACTGAGCCATCTCTCCAGCCCCCCCTCCCCTCCCCCCGTGTGTTTCTTTGGGATTGGTGAGACAGGAACTGACTGCTGTCTACAGAAAAGTGTATTGAATTCTCTGTGAGTTAGAGCATGTGAGGTGTTGGAAAACAAGCACGGGTCCTCTGCAGAACAGAATGGCCTTACCAGATGACCATTGTTCCAGCCCTTGTTTGTTCTTTTTGTTTGTTTGTTTTTTTGTTTTTTTTGGTTTTTCGAGACAGGGTTTCTCTGTGGTTTTGGAGCCTGTCCTGGAACTAGCTCTTGTAGACCAGGCTGGTCTCGAACTCACAGAGATCCGCCTGCCTCTGCCTCCCGAGTGCTGGGATTAAAGGCGTGTGCCACCACCGCCCGGCCCTTGTTTGTTCTGATGCAGGCTTTTACTGTAGTCTTCAATGACCCAGATCTTACTCTGCACCTCAGACTCAAAATTCTCCTTCTTAAGCCTTCAAAATACTGACATTACCTTACAGGCTTGAACGACCATGCCCAACAGGCTTTATATTTTTGAGAGTTTACTTTCTAAGCCCAGGCTAGCCCCCAACTCCTAGCAATCAGCTTGGTATGAGCTAGCATACCTGGCATTCTTTCTGTAATCTGTGTGTTCATGTGATTGTGAATGCACTCACTATGTATTTGCATGAGCATGGAAACAGGTCAGTGTGAAGGTTCTTCCTCAGTTACTCTCCATCTCATTGCTTTTTTGAAGTTGTTCCCACTTATCCAGCCTTGGCTGGTCTGGAAGTCACTATGTAGACCAGGCTGACCTCAAACTGCCTCCCAAATACTGGGCTTAAAGATGTTCCACCATGCCCAATGTTTTATTTTTGATACAGGGTTTGTTTGTTTGGTTGATTGGTTGCTTTTTTGTTAGTTTTTCACAGACAGGGCTTCATTGTAGCTTTGGAGCCTATATTGGAGCTCTTGTAGACCAGGCTGGCCTCAAACTCAAGAGATCCACCTGCCTCTGCCTCCCAAGTGCTGAGACTAAAGGTGTGCGCCATCACCACCCAGCTTTGAGACATGGTCTCTCACAGGACCTGGAGAAGATGAATTTGGCTAGAATATCTGGCCATCAAGCCCCAGTGATTCTTCCTTTACTGCCTCTCCAGGACGAGGTTCACAGGCAGACACTGTTTCATGTGGTGTTTGTTTCTAACATGAGTACTACCAAGGAGGATCTGAACCTTTTTTTTTTTTTTTTTTTTGGTTTGTTTTGAGACAGTGTTTCTCTGTTGTAGCCCTGGCTTTCCGGGAACTCCCTCTGTAGACCAGGCTGGACTTGAATGCACAGAGATCCTCCTGCCTCTGCCTCCCAAGTGCTGGGGTTAAAGGCATGCATCACCACCACCTGATGTTTTAAGGAGCCCCTTCTTTGTTTCCGTCTGCTCAGCCCCGAAATAACCACATAGAAACTGTATTAATTAAATCATTGTTTGACCCATTAACTCTAGTTTCTTATTGGCTAATGCTTACATCTTAATTTAACCTGTTTCTATTAATCTGTATATTGCCACGTGGCTGTGGCTTACTGGTTAAAGTTCCATCTGGCGTGGCTTCTCTTGACTCTTTGTTCTTTCACCTGGCATTCAGTTTAGTTTTCCCCACCTACCTCTATTTGCCCTGTGCAGGCTGAAGACAGTCCTTTATTAACCAATGGTATTCACAGCGTACAGAGGGGAATCCCACATCAACATCAGCCTGACTTTATTTTTTTTTTTTTGAAGTCTTCATTCTTAATGTGGCAAACACTTTACTTTGCCAATGGAACCACCTCCCAGCCTCCTATAATTTTTTCTGTGCTATAAACTTTAAGAGTATATATACTCTTAAAGTGTGTGTGTGTGAATCCCTAACAGAGGGCTAGCCGGGCGGTGGTGGCGCACACCTTTAATCCCAGCACTCGGGAGGCAGAGGTAGGCGGATCTCTGTGAGTTCGAGACCAGCCTGGTCTACTGAGCTAGTTCCAGGACAGGCTCCAAAGCCACAGAGAAACCCTGTCTCGAAAAACAAAACAAAAAAAACCTAACAGAGGGCTTCACTTTTTTTTTTTTTTTTTTATTGAACAGCACAGAAAGCATCATATGGGGCAGGAATAAAGGATACTTTTATAGACATCTTTAACAGCTTTTAAGAAAGGATTGAATAACTGACTCCAGCTGTGAGTCAGTTATCTGAAAAATGATGTTAGCATGTGTGGTAGATATTCATTTTATAAAGTAGCTTCCAGTCTATTGCTGTTTTCAGCAAATGACTACCACAGTACACATGTATACATGAATTACTCATAGGACAGGGATAGGGAAGAGTAGATTAAAGGTATATCTTAGCTTAGGTTGGAAAAGTTGATTATGTAGAAAATCTGAGGCAAGTAAGGTTGTGAAAGGTAGGTTAAACAGGCTGAGTACAGTACAATAGCACTCCTAAATCTTAAATGACCTCACAGTGTTTTATTAAGTATGACGTTGGGGACCAGCCTCAACAAAGTTACCTCTTGCCAGGGTAGAGGCATGGGGGTTTAGAAAATATTAGTAAGGAATAAGAAGACACGAATAAAAATAAAATGGAGAAACATATGCATCTACCTGGCAAGAGGTAGTTTTGTCAAGGCTGGTCCCCAACAAATGGTGCCCAACATGGGACTGACCAGTGAACCCCGAAACACACAGGAGTGTGGCCAGGCATACAAGGGAGTACGTATTCCGCAAGAAAATTGCACCGCGCCAGCAGTGGTGGCGCACGCCTTTAATCCCAGCACTCGGGAGGCAGAGGCAGGCGGATCTCTGTGAGTTCGAGGCCAGCCTGGTGTACAAGAGCTAGTTCCAGGACAGTAACCAAAAATCTATGGAGAAACCCTGTCTCGAAAAATCAAAAAAAAAGAAAAAAGAAAAAATTGCACCACAGGTGGAGAGGTAAATAGTGAGCACTTGGAAATAAATAGTAGATAGTAAAAAAAGGAAAGTGAGCCGGGCGGTGGTGGCGCACGCCTTTAATCCCAGCACTTGGGAGGCAGAGGCAGGCAGATCTCTGTGAGTTCGAGGCCAGCCTGGTGTACAAGAGCTAGTTCCAGGACAGTAACCAAAAATCTATGGAGAAACCCTGTCTCGAAAAATCAAAAAAAAAGAAAAAAGAAAAAATTGCACCACAGGTGGAGAGGTAAATAGTGAGCACTTGGAAATAAATAGTAGATAGTAAAAAAAGGAAAGTAAGCCGGGCGGTGGTGGCGCACGCCTTTAATCCCAGCACTTGGGAGGCAGAGGCAGGCGGATCTCTGTGAGTTCGAGACCAGCCTGGTCTACAAGAGCTAGTTCCAGGACAGGCTCCAAAACCACAGAGAAACCCTGTCTCGAAAAACCAAAGAAAAAAAAAAAAAAAAAAAAAAAAAGGAAAGTGAAAGGCAGGGCATAAAATTGGAAGTAAAACTAAATATTTGTAGATATGGAACAAGTAAATAGTATTCAACTATCTGTACAGTTGCTTTGGTGTATTTTGATAGCTAGAGGAGCTGAAATGGAGCAGAAACAAAGGAAACAAAACATTTTTAGAGTTTGTAAATATATTCCTACCCCCGTGCTAGCGTTTTATCCACAAACGCTTGCAGGCTGCTCCAGGTCTTGGAGTGACCAGAATAAGGCCTGGCCTTCCTGTAAGCGGCAGTGCTTTGGTCACCTTGCCACAGCCTCTATTGCTGCTGAGTGGGTGGAAAGAATGAGCTAGCAATGGCCTAGGTTACCACTGAGATTGTGGCAGCCAGCTGAGTGACCCACACTGTGCGGTGCAGCCAGGAGAGGTAGAGACAAAGTAGGTTTAAAGGGCTGTACCTCCCACAGTCAGCGTCCAGTTAGTTGTGATGTCTAGAAGCTATCTGGTCCATGAGCCAAGGAACCTATTATAGATAAATCTATGACTTAACAGATGAGGATTCAGGAATACTCCTGATTTTGTGATTAAAAGATTTAAAATAAAATAAAAGATAGTAATAATTGGTGTGGTTATACCCACCTAAGCTTGTGGTCTCACGCGGCAGTCTCAGAGCCACTATAATGGCAGGCACCTGAGAGCCTGTAAATTTGTCAGCTGCCTCTAACAGATGGGACTGCTAGACATAAAAACATAGTCAGTGCCCAGGCACAGCAGGCAATGAGGGACTGGTACCTCCTGCTCCCAGGTTCCCAGATAGGATGGCCAAGCAGTGGAGGGGGCATGGCTTGTGCTCCACTACATGACCCAGCTTCAAGCCCAGATCCTGGTTCCAAGCCTGATGGCCAAACTGCACAAAAGTAGCCTGAGGGAACTGAGCCCCAGACCCTGACAGGGGTCTGTAAAAGTACCAATGTGTCAGTTAAGCCTGTCAGCTAGGCAGACCTGCAAACTGGATTAGAAAGATAGTTTACAAACCTTTTTCTCTTTTTCTTTAAATTTATTTTTATTTTATGTGCAGCGGTGTTTTGCCTGCATGTAAGTCATTGGGCATTAGATCTCTAGAACTACAGGTACATGTTTTGCCTGCATGTAAGCCATTGGGCATTAGATCTCTAGAACTACAGGTACAGACAGTTGTGAGCTGCCCTGTGAGTGCTGGGAATTGAACCTGGGTCCTTTGGGAGAGCAGTCAGTGCTTTAACTACTAAGCCATCTCCCCAACCCTAGTTTACAGACTTTTAAGAAAACACACAAAGACTGAGACCTTTTTTTTTTTTTTTTTTTTTTTTTGGCAGTTCTCCAACTTTATTTGAGATTCAGTAGGTTAGTTCTCATCTACATTGACTGTCTGTAGATTTTTGAATGTGGTAACAGGCACGTAAGTTACCAATGTGTAGAGTTTGTTTGGTGAGTCCTCATCCTCATTACGTTTTCTGGACAAACGTACCCGGATACGATATGGAACATTCCTTATTCCTTTGGCCCAGACAGCTTTATTGAGCCTGGTATCAATCCGCACATCTGGAGTCCCCATCTCCTTCATGGCAAATTTCCGGATTTTTTTGAGTGCCCTAGGAGCACGCTTCTTGAAGCCCACGCCATGGATGCGCTTGTGAATGTTGATGGTGTATTCTCGGGTCACCACCTCGTTGATGGCAGAACGGCCCTTCTTCTTCTCGCCACCCTTCTTTGCGGGAGCCATTCTGCCGGGCCCAAGCTGGAAAAGCAAAGACTGAGACCTTTAATTTAAAATATCCCACAGGAGTTTCTGAACCACTGAGTGAAATTCTTAAAGGGAGCAATGATCCATATTCCACGAGAAAGCTTACAGAAGCTGCTTGACAGGTACTCTCCCAGGTAGAGTATGCTGTACAGAAACAGCAAGTACATTATGTTAATTATGATCAGCCTTGGCAAGCACGTACATTACCTACAAAACTTACTCCTACAGCAGTTTTATGGCATAACAGTCCACTTTTATGGCTACACCATCCCATTTCACCAGGTAAGGTATTAAACCCTTATTTTGAAGCAGTAGCTTGCCTAATACAGAAGAGCAAGGTAGAATCGAAGGGATATTTTGGCAAAGAACCAGCTATGACCAATGTTCCTTATACTAAACAACAGAATGATTGGTTATTCCAAAATAGTGATTCTTGGGCAATTGTGTTTGCTCACTTTGAAAGCCAGATTGATAATCTTTTTTCAACTGATCTGTTGCTGCAATTCATACAACTACATTTCTTTATTTTCCGTAAAGATGTAGCAAAAGATCCCTCAAAGGATGCTATTTTTTTTTTTAATTTTTGGGGGTTTTTGTTTTGTTTTTTTGAGACAGGGTTTCTTTGTAGCTTTGGAGCCTGTCCTGGAACTAGCTCTTGTAGACCAGGCTGGCCTCAAACTCAGAAAGATCTGCCTGCCTCTGCCTCCCGAGTGCTGGGATTAAAGGTGTGCGCCACCACCGCCCGGCTTGGCTATAAGTTTCACAAAAGTTCCAATCTCTTAGGATAGTTTTATAATTATGCTTTGCCACAGAGATAATGCATACTACTTTGCTATATTTTTTCAATATTTTTCTAAAATCTTCTAAAGCCTCTTCTTTCCTCTAGAAATATTGAGAACATAAACTCCTGTGTTTGAATCGTGACCTCCCAGCAGAAATTACATTGTCAGTAAATGTACAAGGCAAACCTGTCACAGCTTGGGTCATGTCAGCTAATGGCTGAGACTATGGTTAAAGGCATGAATGAAGTATGTGAAACCCATTGAGATGGGGTTAGGAAAGTCAGAGAAGTAACCAAAGGAGGAGTGGATTGTGGATTGCCATTCAGTAGACCTGAATCTTCCAAAGTGTCTCATGAGAGACAATTGTTTCAAAAGAATATTTTCCCAACACCTTGGGGTCCATATGCAGGCCAGAGGTTAGCAAACTATTGCTTGCAGACCAACTCTAACTCACCTGCCATCAGTTTTTATCCAATCTGAGAGTAATGAGTGACTACTATATAATTTTAATGGTCAGGAAGACAGGTAACACATGCTTGTAAACCCGGTACTTGGGAGACAGAAGCAGGCAGACCTTTAAGGCCAACCTTATCTACCCTGTGAGTTCCAGGACAATCAGGGCTACACAGACCCTGTCTCAAAGGAAAAAAAAGAAAAAAACCTAGGAATACAACTCACTGGTAGAGTATTTGCTTAGCATGTATGAAATGCTGTGTTCAATACCTAGTACTAAAAAAAAATGTATTTCAAGCTGGTGATGTTTAGCACAGTGTTAGAATGTTTGCCTAGCATACACAAGATCCCTGATTCAAGCCAAGCAACAGTGGTGCACACTTTTAATCCCAGCACTCCGGAGGCAGAGGCAGGCGGATCTCTGTGGAGCAATATTATACAGGCCACATATTTCTGCATTGTATTGGCGGCCAGGCGCTCAAATCACAGTTGCAACTGAGGTGGTCACAATAGCACTTACAGACTGGCTGCCGCTTGGGTCAGGATATAATAATGTTGTTCTGCTCCCTTCTTTGCAATTATGGGGATTGCCTGGGAAGAGGTGTTAATCGAAGCTAGTGACAGAGCTGAGGACTTGACTTTAGTCCTGCTACCCCATACCCGGGAAACAGAATGCTAATGGACTTCCCCCCTCAGTTTACCTTTGGAGATAAAAGCTGTTTGGAGAATAAATGCAGGTGATTTTCAGGATTTGAATGAACCCTGAGACTTCCTTCCGATATTGTGTGAACTGTGTCTCAATTATTCCCATACCTCCACACCGGTCCAGAGAGTTAGTTTATGTTGGGGTTGGACCCTGACAGATCTCTGAGTTTGAGGCCAGCCTGGTCTACAGAGAGAGTTCCAGGCCAGGACCACACAGAGTTCCAGGACTACATATATCTTCTGGAGCTGGAGTTACATGTAGTTGTGAGCTGCTTGACATGGGTGCTGGGAAATGAACTTGGGACCTTTGTAAGAGCAGTATATGTTCTTAACTGCTGAGCCATCTCTTCAAACCCCAAACCCCACAAAAGGTAGTTTGAAGTCAGCCTGGTCTATAGAATAAGTTCCAGGACAGTCAAGGCCACACAGACAAACCCTGTGTGTGGGAGAGAATATTCCAAAAGTACAAGTCAAAGATATACTCACTTGATATTTGTCTGCTGATGGTAGAAAAGTCTTTGCTTTCCATACTTAAGCCTATATAAGAACTAAAAACTTAACCTGGGTGTGGTAGTACATTCCTTTAATCCCAGCACTCAGGAGGCACAGGCAGGCAGATCTCTTGTGAGTTAAAAGCCAGCCTGGTCTGCAGAGCAAGTTCCAGGACAGCCAGAAATACACAGAGAAACCCTGTCTTGAGAAAACAAAACAAAACCCCAGAAAACGTTGTGTGTTCAGTGAAGAACACTGCATTCTATTAGATGCAATAGTCTCAATCTGAGCTGCAGTCAGCAGCAGGGTTTGTTGCGTCCCGTGTGGGAAGGTACTGGCAGTGCAAGCTGTAGCATGCTGTGTTAGGAACCAAGGCTGCGGAGTTGTGACCTGCAGCATGAGCAAGTAACATCCTCTTATGAACTGAATAGCCTTCTACTGTAACACGAGGGCCTGCTTGTTGGGTTTCTGTCCTGCCCAGTTCCCACAGCCATTTAGCCCCAAAGAATCACACAGAAGTCTACATTAGATATAAAATGATTGGCCCATTAGCTCAGGCTTCGTATTAGCTCTTATAACGTATACCAGCCCATTATTCTACGTTAGCCACATGGCTCGGTACCTTTTTCGGCAGGGTAGGTCACATCTTGCTTCTTCTGTGATCTGGGCAGGACTGCAGAGGAATGGGCTTCCTCCTTCCCTGAATTCTCCTGTTCTCCTTGCCCCACCTCTACTTCCTGCCTGGCTACTGACCAATCAGTGTTTATTTAAAACATAATTGACAGAATACAGAATTGTCCCACACCATTCTAGTCCTTATTTCCATTTCTTTTTTAGTTATTTTACGGGCACTGGTGTTTTGCCTGTTACAGCTGTGAGTCACCATGTGGATGCTGATAATTGAACGAGTTCTCTACATCTCTCCATCCCTTCTGTTTTTGCTTTTCAGACGGAGTATCACTGCCTGAGCTTTAATCCTTGCTGAGATTAATGCCATCTGGCCTTGTTTCTTGTAAATTTGTTTCATGTATGGATGTTTTGCCTGCATGTAATGTCTATGCACAATGTACAAGCCTGGTGCCAATGGAGGCCAGGAGGAGTCAGACCTCCTGGGACCAGTTAAACTGAACACAGGTATTATGGAAGGGCAGTCAATGCTCCTAACCCCTGAGCCATGTCTGCAGCCCTGAAAAAGTTTCTTTACAAGGCCTGTCCTGTTTCTTCCAGCAAACATGTGCTCCATCCTAACAGCTGGTCTTTTCTCTGAGGGCCGTGATAGTAATGGTGGTGCCATGAACTGAACCCAGGACTCGTCCATGCTATATAGCCCCGGCTGTCCTGGGTTGGATATATAGACCAGACTGGCCTAGAACTCAAGAGATTCACCTGCCTCCGCCCCTGACAAATGTTGGGATTAAAGGCATGGGCCATGACCCCCAGCTCCTTTAAAACTTTGAGGGAGCTAAAGATGGCTCAGCAGAGAACTGGGTGCTCTTCTCAAAGACCCAGGTTCTAGTTCCAGAACCTACATGGTTCACAGCTCCAGTTCCAGAGGATCTCATGGCCTCTTTTGACCTCCATGAGGGTGTCAGGCACACACGTGATACACATACATGATGGCAAAATACTTACAAACCTCAGAAAAAAAATTAAAAATTGAAATTTAGAAGCGAGAAGTCACCCAGACTGTCTTCAAACAGTATGCAGCCCGACTGGACTGAAGGTTGCCGCCCCAGCTTCCTTAGCTGAGATTACAAATCTGTGATACTGCCAGGCAATGGTGGTGCAGGCCTTTAATCCCAGGACTAGGGAGGCAGGCGGATCTCTGAGTTCGAGGCCAGCCTGGTCTATAAAGAGAGGTCCAGGATAGGCTCTAAAGCTACAGAGAAACCCTGTCTCAAAAACAAACAAACCAAAGAAGCCTGTGCCACTATGCCAGACTGTTCTCTTTTCCCTGACAGGTGGTAAGGCTTCAGTCTGCCTGGCGCTTGTGAAACAGGCAAAGAGGATGAAGACTACATGGTGAGCATCGCCTCAGAGTCTGGGCTCAATGATACCAATAGCATTAAACAAAATACAAAAGCCTGTAATACGAGCACAGCAGGGTTACCCTAAATTTGAAGTCAGCCTGTACTGCATAGTGAGTTTAGGGCAGCCTGAACTACTGAAAGACAAAACACAAAAGTTCTTATTTTCATCCCCTTCAACCATATTGAGCCTAGCACCCCCATTTTGCAGATCTGAATACAGCTTTCATTTCACGGCACATGTAGTACTTTATTTTGATTGCCTTCAAGCTACCGCTCTTCCAAAATGTTTTACTTTCCTTAAACTTGTGTCGTGCCCTGAATAAGTGGTTCACTGGTCTACGTCTGCCTTAATCTGTCAATTTTTGACAAGCAAATACTGTTCTTGGTTACTAACATCGCTAGACCTTAACCCAGCGTACAAGAATTTTAGAATAAATCCGCAGCCTCATCTGAATCAGATGCAAAGAGACAGAGAATGGCTAGAAACTTTTCCCTCCTCGCCTCACCAAGGTCGCCAAAGTCTCAAAGCAGGGAACAGGCCCGCCGCTAGAGGCAAATTCACAAAAGTAGCTCCTCAGCTAAAGGCTCTGCGTTCCCACTATCCCCAACAGGATTCTAACATTCAGGAAAAGGGCGAGATGATCCAGGCTTTAACAACGAAGCCGTGTCCCCACCGGAACAACCAAGGCTGTACGCCCAACACTCGGGAGGCTGAGGCAGTGGAATCGTTGCGAGTTCGAGGCCAGCCTGGGCTAGTGTGGAAGCCCCTTTCTCAAACAAAAATGTCCACCAACACCTCTTTTCGGAGACCTGTTCACTCGTCAAGGTCTCCCGCGGCCATTGCCGCAGACTCCCACATCCAGCCGCCTGCAGCTGTTTCCTAGGGAAAGCGTCCCGTGCGCGTGCTCGGGCGGTTGGCGGCCAACGGTTTACTAACGCGAGAGGGGAGCACGGGAAGACGGCCGGACCGAGGCCTGCGGCGGGCGGCGGGCGGGGCGGGGCGGGGCGGGAAGCGTCGCGAAGGAGCGGGGAGGCCCCGCCCTTTCCGTAGAGAGCTCTAGAAAGCCGCGCGGAGCCCGAAAACAAAGAGTGCGCAGGCGCGGCGGCCGGGCCCGGGCATTTTGCTGCGTCACCAGCCGCCGCCCGGCCTCACCACCCCTCGCACGCACGCACGCTCCTTCTCCGTCCTCGCGCCCCTCTTCCGACACTTTCCTCCTCTCCCGGCCTGAGGGAGCCGCTCTCCGCGCGGTGCATTCTGGGCATCGAGGTCGAGCCCGCCGTCGCCGCCGTCGCCTTAGGGGAGCGAGAAGAGGCCGCGACCGGGCAGAAGACGCCGGAGAGGAGTCGACTCGCCAGCCACCGCCGCCAGTGAGGCCCGCCCACCCGTTCGCCTGGCCCCCTGCCCCGTTCACCATGTGAGTGCGCCATCCCGCCGAGGGCAGGTCGTCCCCGAGAGAGGCCGCGCGGGAGCTCCCGGCTGCCGGGAAACGGCCCCTGGGCCCTCCCCCACTCGCGGCCCTCCGCCTTTCTCCCGTCGCTGGCGGCCGCCCTGCCGTGCGCTGGGAGGTCCTGCATCCCTGTTCCGGTTACCGTTGGCGGGCGGAGGACATTTTTTCCCTCCAGATGTCCGCTCCCCCCACCGCCAGTCCGTCCCCCCGGATTCCTCGGGCCAGAAATCCCACTTCTCACCTCCCCCGCCCCGGACGGCCTGGCCGCCTCGGAACTCCGGGAACTTAGCCTTAGGCCTCAAACTCGTGTGCGAGCGCCTTGCCCAGCGGGCATCGGAGCCGCGGAGTCGCATGGCTGCTCCTCGGTGATGCCCGGGCTCGGGGCTCCCGAGTTCTGTAAGCGCTGCCGATGGGGCACCACGCGGCCCTCCGCCCTCCGCGGCAGGCACTGCTAGGCAACTAGAGGGGCCATGCCGTCACCACAACGAAACTTCCCGTTCCCGTGTCGCTCTCGGGAGCCTTCAGACCCCTTCCCAATCCAGTCAAATTCAGCAGCGAGTAGTAGTTCTGCACGTGTCTAGTCACAAGAGACTTGGGGACTCGTTCTGCATTTCTCAATAAACTTGGGATGGCGTTTCATTATGCGCCCTCCACGGGAGGATGAAATAGGTGTGGAGGGACCACCTTACTGGCCTGAAGACCTAATTTGTCTAGATGGAGGTGGTTACGGGTTCTCTTAACAGTCTTAGCTTTGGTGATTTTAACCTGGTAAGAATTTTTGACCCTGTTTTTTCTAGGCCTTTCCTTCTCAGGAAAACTTCTTCAGATGAGTGGGTGCTGTGCTGCACAGCCCTAAAAGTTAATTGCGGATAGTGATTGAAAAGAAACTAGATTAAACAATCATACAGGTGTAAGGACTTCCCTGAATACTGTGTGGCTAGAACTCTAAAGGGATGGAACATACCCTAGAGCTGGTTGGTGGCTGGGAACAGGCCCTAGAAGACAAGTGCTGGAAAACATGGAAAGAAAGAGAAGGTTTGACTTCGTTTTTGCTTACGTTTATTCTTGTGTGCTCCTGGAGAAAGGAAAAGCTGTGGGAATGTGTCTTCGTGTCGGGGTAGAACTCAGGTGGTCAGGTGTGGCGGTGGGCGCCTTAACTTGTTGAGCCAGCTCGCCCGCACCGGTATAAATTTTATTTTCGAGGCGTTACGGATCGAACTCTTATGTTAGGGGAGGACTCTTATCACCTGAGCTGTATCCCAATGCCACCTCTGGCTTTTTAAGACATTGATGTAAAACTTTTTTTTTTTTTTTTTGGTATTTAAATTACTAACCAGATTGGACGTCTCTAAGGAGAAAATGAATTGCTAGGTAAAAATATAATCCAATTAAGAGATGAGCATAGCCAAACAAAACACCTTTTCATCAGAAGTACCAGTTTAGGAACTGGAGAAGTAGTAGTTCAGTGGCTAACAGCTCTGGCTTCTCTTGCAGAGGACCCCAATACCCACGTGGTGGTTCACAGCCATCCTTAACTCCAGTTTTAGGGATGTTGTCTACATACAAGCAGGCAAACATTCATGGACATGAAGTCAAAGTGGCTTGTTTGAAACATTTCTGTAGGTAATGAATGTAAATAGGTGAAAATTGCAGGTAGCATATTCTACCCCTTCTCTAATTATAATGCTACTACCTCCAAAAAGAAGGTAGACCAGGTTGGCCTCGAACTCAACAGAAACCCGTCTGCCTCTGCATACCAAGTGTTGGGATTAAAGGCATGTGCTGTTACCAACCAGCACAATTTTTTTTGAGATTTTTTGTTGGCCCTGGACAGGTGGCTAAGATTACTTGCTTACTGTCCTTGCAAAGGACCTAGGTTTAGCTCCTATCACCCACGTGGCTTGTAATCTGTAATTCCAGCTTCAGGAGATCTAATGCCCTTTTCTGATGGGTGGGTACCAGGCAAGCATGTGGCACATACATATACTTGAATGCAATCAAAATACTAGTACAGTGAGGTGAAAATATTTTTTTTGATTACATTTAAAATTATGTGTCTGTATGGGTTTGTACATTCTAATGCAGGTTTCAGCAGAGAGCAGAGGTGTTTGATCTGAATAGAGGCTGTTGTGAGCCAGCCAACCTGGGTGTGTAGGTGTTTTGGCTGTACATATGTCTATGTGCCACCTGCTTGCAGCACTTCCAAAGGTCAGAATAGAGTGTTGGGTTGCCTGGAACTAGATGGAGTTATAGATGGTCGGGAATCACTATGTAGCTGTTGAGGATAGACCCCCTGGGTTCTAGATGGAGTTATAGATGGTTGGGAATCACTATGTAGCTGTTGAGGATAGACCCCCTGGGTTCTCTGGAAGAGCATCCAGTGCTCTTAACCATTGAGGCATCTTTCCAACCTCTACTAACAATTGATTTTGCAACAAGATTTAACTATGTAGCACTAGTTGTCCTGGAGCTTGCAATGTAGACCAGGCTGCCTGAGACTGACAGATCTGCCTGTCTCTGCCTCCCAAATGTTAGGTTTAAAGGCATGGTTCACCATGCCTGGCCCTATTAATTTAAAGATTTTTTGAGTCGGTCCACTACATATGGAACTACCCTTGAATGCTTAATCTTTCTGCCTCTACCTTCCAAGTGCTAGAATTAAAGGTGGTACATGCCATTAAAATCTGCATAGTAGCCGGACGGTGGTGGCGCACGCCTTTAATCCCAGCACTCTGGAGGCAGAGGCAGGCGGATCTCTGTGAGTTCGAGTCCAGGCTGGTCTACAAGAGCTAGTTCCGGGACAGGAACCAAAAGCTACGGAGAAACCCTGTCTCGAAAAATCCAAAGAAAGAAAGAAAAAAAAAGATCTGCATAGTAAAGCTTCATGTATGCATATACCTCTTTATTTGGTTTACTACTAATTATTATTATTTGGTACTTTTTTCAAGGCAAGATTTTTCTGTGTAACCGTGACTGTCCTGAACTCACTGTAGACCAGACTGGGCTCTACATATCTCTGCCTCCAAGTTCTGAAATTACGATGTATGCAACTTCACCTGGCTACACACTTTTTTTTTTTTAAAGCTTGCACCATTGTGCACATTCTGAAGTAATTAGATCCTTCGTGTTTTAAATGCTCAGTATGTGGGGGTAGATAGGCAGCTCGTTCTTGAAGAGCAGTCGCTACTCTTTCAGGGGACCTGGGCTCAATTTTCAGGCTTCATCCACATGGGGACTGGCAACAATTGGTAATTCTGGTTTTAGGGGATCCAGCATCCTCTTCAGACCTTTCTGAACAATCTGACCCCCAGTGCCAGACATATAAGCAAAATGTTCTTACATACATGTAAAATAAATATGAACCACTCCTTAGAAGATAAATGTTCAATACATACAATTTTGTAACAGCTCTAAAGTAAAAATTGGGAAAATCCAACTAATGGTGTTGTCTGTTGATGTCTTCTGTAAATAGGTTTATTCTCTCTCTCTTTTTTTTTTTTTTTTTTTTTGGTTTTTCGAGACAGGGTTTCTCTGTGGCTTTGGAGCCTGTCCTGGAACTAGCTCTGTAGACCAGGCTGGTCTCGAACTCACAGAGATCCGCCTGCCTCTGCCTCCCGAGTGCTGGGATTAAAGGCGTGCGCCACCATCTCCCGGCTTAGGTTTCGTTTCTTCTCTTGATAGTCTCATTGTGTAGTCTTGGCTGTTCTGGAACCTAGACCAGGCTGGCCTTGAACACCAGAGATCAGCCTTCCCTTGCCCCTCTGGTGCTGGGGTTAAAGTTACATACCTATTTATTTACTTATTAAATAAATACTTATTTATATGCTTTGCAGAATTCCCAAAATAAAATCTTCAGCCTTCCAAACTTAAGAGTGAGCATAGGGTATGCTTCTTCCTTCAGTGTTGATTTTCTAACCACTGTAACCTAGCAACTGACTTTTCTTTTTTTCTGTTTTTTAATTGTTGAGTTAGACTTTAACTAGAAGGCATAGAAACAAAGTGACAATGCTGGATTGTAGGTTACTCATTGCTAATTTAATATTGGTCTGTTTAGGGGCTGGAGAGATGGCTCAGCAGTTAAGAGCACTAGCTGCTCTTCAGAGGTCCTGAGTTCAGTTCTCAGCAACCACATAGTAGATAGCTCACAACCATCTATAATGGGATCTGACGCTCTCTTCTGGCATGCAGCTGTATATGCAGACATAGCACTCATACGTAAGAAAATAATGAATAAACAAAAGCTGAAATTGTGCCAGACAGTGGTGGTACATGCCTTTAATCCCAGAAGCAGGCGGATCTCAGTGAGTTCGAGGCCAGCCTGGTCTATAAGAGCTAGTGCCAGGGCCGGGCGGTGGTGGCGCACGCCTTTAATCCCAGCACTTGGGAGGCAGAGGCAGGCGGATTTCTGTGAGTTCGAGACTAGCCTGGTCTACAAGAGCTAGTTCCAGGACAGGCTCCAAAACCACAGAGAAACCCTGTCTCGAAAAACCAAAAAAAAGAAACTGATAGAGATACAATAGTTTTGTATTCATTCTCTTGTGAATTCCTGATCCTTCTGCCTCTACTTGTAATACCAGCCATGGAAAGGTAGGGGCTTTAAAAACACTGAAAAGGTGACTGGAAAGATGTTCAGCCAATAAGTGTTCTTGATGAACAGTCATGAAGACCTGGGTTCAAATGTCCATCACCTGGGCCAGGAGAGATGGCTCAGCAGCAGGAGCACTGACTGCTCTTCCAAAGGACCAGGGTTCAGTTCCCGGCACCCAAATGGCAATTCATAACTGTCTGTAACTGCAGTTCCAACAGATCTGACACCCTCACACAGACATACATACAGGCAGAACACCAGTATACATAAAATAAAAATCATTTAAAAATTTCCATTGCCCCATAAAACGCTAGGTATTTGTGCTGTGTGGACAGGACAGGGGGGTTATTGGGGCTTGTTGGCCTCCTACTTTCAGGTTCAATGAGACATGTCTCAAAGGAATAAGGTGTGGAAGCAGAGCAAGTGTGAGACAGACATATCTGGCTGTTGCATATCCCTATACACACATATGCATGTATATTACATACAAACATGCACAATTTTTGTGCTGTTGTGTGTGTAGATAATTGTGCCCGTGTGTGCTGGTATGTATGGAGGCCTGAAGCTGAGGCCGTATACCTTACTCATTGAAACATGGTTAATGGTGCAGAGAATGTAGACCAGGCTGTCCTGGAACTTGTAGTCTTCCTACTGTCGGCTTGTTTTTTAGTTTTGTTGTTGCTGGGTTTTTGTTTTTGTTTTTTTGGTTTTTTTTGGTTTGATTTTTGTTTTTTTAATATGCATCATTGGTGTGAAGGTGTTGGATCTCCTGGAACTGGATTCACAGACAGTTGTGAGCTGCAATGTGGGTGCTGGGAATTGAACCAGGGACCCCTGGAAGATCAGCCAGTGCTTTTTTTTTTTTTTTAGATTTTATTTATTCTTATGCATACAACATTCTGCCTCCATATATGCCCGCATGCCAGAAGAGGGCACCAGATCTTATTACAGATGGTTGTGAGCCACCATGTGGTTGCTGGAAATTGAACTCAGGACATCTGGAAGAGCAGCCAGTGTCTTAACCACTGAGTCATCTCTCCAGCCCATCCCATGTCTTAAATAAGAATGAGCCAAAGAAAAACAGCATGGTTAGGCATGGTGATACATACCTTTAATACACCTGCCTCTGCCTTCCAAGTGCTGAGATTAAGGCACGCTCTGCCACCACCACCAGGCAAGTAATTAGAATTTTATTCAGCTGCCACTTGTGTGCATTGGTAAGGAATCGCTCATGAATTAGCTTTAGTGAGTGGGTATCAAACCCAAAGCATCAACTTCTAGGCAAGAAGCAGGTTGTTTTTATTTTAAAATAAGGTAAAATACTACACTAGATCTTCACGTACCTGTTAATTTGGTATTACTCAGGGTTCTCTAGTGGAAAAGAACCAATTCAGTGAGTGTATAACAGACGGGGTTTATTGGCTTCCCTTCCATAATGCTATGTCACTAAATAGTCCCAACAATGGCTGACTTATCTATCCAGAACCTGTAGTTCTTTTAGTCACTTCCAGTCTGGTGCTGAAAGCCTGGAGGAATCTCAGAGAGCTGCTGCTGGCCTTCCGTCATCCACTTTGGGAGCATGAAGCGGTGGCAGCAACAGGGCAGGTGAACTTGCCATTGGAATGTGCAACCCGCAGTTATTTAGGATGTGTCTTCTCCCTTCAAGTAATTTGGACAAGAAAATCACAAGAATGTCTTTTAGTTGATTTAGAATCCAAGTTTACAACCAAGATTATTTGGGTAGGGTCTATTTTTTATTTATTTATTTGCTATGTAATACAATATTCTGTCTGTGTTTATGTCTGCTGGCCAGAAGAGGGCATCAGACCTCAGTACAAATGGTTGTGAGCCACCATGTGGTTGCCGGGAATTGAACTCAGGACCTTTGGAAAATGCTCTTAACCACTGAGCCATCTCTCCAGCCCTAGGGTCTATTTTTTATCTGTCACTTCTTTGTCCCCAATGGATTTTATTTCCAATTTAAAGATTAATAAACATAGCGTAACCGGTGAGTATTAATGTCTGAACAGGATGACACTACTAATGATACAGGAAAGAACATTGGAGGTTATTGAAAGTTGCTGTAGGGCTGGAGAGATGGCTCAGCGGTTAAGAGCATTGCCGGCTCTTCCAAGGGTCCTGAGTTCAATTCCCAGCAACCACATGGTGGCTCACAACCATCTGTAAGGAGTTGTGGCGCCCTCTTCTGGCCTGCAGGCATGCACCCAGACTGAATATTGTATACATAATAAATAAATAAATATTTAAAAAAAAAAAAAAAGAAAGTTGCTGTAACAGGCATAAACTCGAGTGTCCTGCAGAAAAGCCTCTCCGAGGTGTCCTGCTAATTGCTTGAGGATACACAAAGCTGTTTACCAAAAGGAACTGTTTTCTAAAGTTAAGCAAAGGACAACTGGGTAATAGTGGTGAGCTGTAGCTATTAGTCTTCATGGACAGGCAAGTTTATTGTGATTTTTATTATTGATGGATGTGCTTGTAATATGTATGTGCCTTGGAGCCCTAGTTTCCATCTTTATGTGAATTCTGGGAATTGACATCAGGTTGCCAGGCTTGTGTGGCAAATACTTTTACTTGATTGCAAATCCATCTCACCAGGACAAGATAGACTTTGTTTTCTTTTAAGTAGCACAGTTTATTTATTGGTTGGTTAGTTGATTGTTTGGGGGACATGGGAGCAGGTGCTGTATAGCTGTATCTGTCCTGGAATGCTCTGTAGATCGGGCATGGCAAACAGCACAATTTCTTTTTTTTTTTTTTTTTTTTTTTTTTGGTTTTTCGAGATAGGGTTTCTCTGTGGCTTTGGAGCCTGTCCTGGAACTAGCTCTTGTAGACCAGGCTGGCAGCACAATTTCTAAGACTAGATTTCTCCAAAGGAAAACACTGCATACAAAAATGAATTCATCTTACTTAAAATACTTACAGTGCTTGAGTTTAAGCCTAGGGGTTTGCCCGTGCTAGGCAAATGGCTCTCTAACACTGAACTGTACTATAACCAATGCCGTTTCGGGGGACAGTAGTTGAGATGCAGTCCTACTCCAAAACTTCGATTTACCTGGACTTCAATAGTTTTCCTACATCTGCTTCTCAAGTGCTGGAACTATAGACATAAACCACCACACTCAGCTACATCTAATTAAATTTTTCTTTATTGCTAAAATTTTCTAGTGTATTCTTCGCAAATGGGTGGCCTCTAAGGTCTACTCTGTTGAGGGCAGAAGATTTTGTAGACTTCTTTGGCCCTTCTGAATAAAGTACTTTGGCCACCACAAGCCCTGATTCCCCCATATTGTAGAAGAAATTCGGCCAGGTGGTGGTGCACACCTTTAATCCCAGAATTGGGGAGGCAGAGATAAGAAGATCTCTGTAAATTCAAGGCAGGCTTGGTCTACAGAATGAGTTCCAGGCTGACTCCATAGCTACTGAGAAACCCTATCTCTCTCTTTTTTTTTTTTTTTTTTTGATTTTTTCGAGACAGGGTTTCTCTGTGGCTTTGGAGCCTGTCCTGGAACTAGCTCTTGTAGACCAGGCTGGTCTCGAACTAACAGAGATTCACCTGCCTCTGCCTCCCAAGTGCTGGGATTAAAGGCGTGCGCCACCACCGCCCGGCCTATCTCTCTTTTTTTTTTAAAAAAAAAAAAGAAAAAAAAAGAATTCTGGACCATGGTTAGTGGCATGTGCCTTTAATCACAGCAGAGGTGAGCAGATCTCAATGAGTTCGAGGCTAGTTTGGCCTACATAGTGAGACCCTGTCTCAAAAAACCAGAAAAGGAAAGAAAAAAATTGTAAATGAGGGCTGGAGCAATGTTCTACTGTTCTTAGAAGGCCCAGAGTTTGGTTTCCAGCATCCTTATCTGGTGGTTCACAACTGCTTGTAAATCCAGCTTTTCTGACCTCTATGGATACTTGTACGCAGGTGCACAAACTGCCAAGTGGTGGTAGCTTATACTTTTAATCCCAACACTTGGGAGGCAGAGCCAGGTGGATCTCCAAATTTGAGGCCAGCCTGATCTACATAGTGAGTTCCAGGACAGCCAGGGATACAGAGAGAAAGTCTTTCTCAGAAAACAAAACAAAAATGAAATCTTTCAAACTGAATGTAAATGGTGTAATTTGTATTCAAGAGGCTAAGGCAACTCTGTCAGTGCAGGGCAACATGAACATGTCATAAAACAAAACATGTCATAAAACAAAAACCCCAAGGGGAGAGGATATAGTTGATAGAGAGATTAGTACATCTGCCAATATGCCAATATGTACTGAAGAGATTTTTTTTTTTTTTTTTTTTGGTTTTTCGAGACAGGGTTTCTCTGTGGTTTTGGAGCCTGTCCTGGAACTAGCTCTTGTAGACCAGGCTGGTCTCGAACTCACAGAGATCCACCTGCCTCTGCCTCCCAAGTGCTGGGATTAAAGGCGTGCGCCACCACCGCCCGGCGAGATAGTTTTATTTTGGCTAGCTTATTGTCATTTCAACTGGGGAAGCTAACGTGCCATTTTCTTTTTTAACATGTGTTAATCACTGTACACATGTATCACTGCACATGAGTACAAGACAGCTTGCAGTTCTTTCTAAGACCACATGGGTCCCAGGGAGCCCCTCAGATGGTGGAACTCAGTTCATATGAGTGCTTTGCCTACTCATCTTGGATCCTTTGGAGCTGAGGTTACAGGTGGTCATGAGCTGCCCTGTAGGTGCTGGAAATTGAATTTAGGTGTTTAAGACTAGCCAGTACCCTTAGCCACTGAGCCATCTCTCTAGCCCTTGTTCTGTAAGACAACAGCTTGATATATATGCCTCCTGAGTTCTATGACAACATATCTTGACACCTCTAAATTTTTCAATTATTTTGTTCCAGGATTTGGTACATCAAACTTAGACCCTGCAAATGTTAGGCAAACATTATGCCATGCCACTGGCTACATCCCTATTACTTCTAAATTTCTAATGTTGAAATTCCAGGATTGTAAAATACTACGTGCTTCTGAAAGTGGCTTAGTTTTCTTTATAATTTAAACCACGCATCTTAGTTTCAGTGGTACTGGTTTAAAGGATTGACAGGGTATATTAAATGTTAGATTTTGGCTTTTAAAATCCCTATTAATGCTGGGCAGTGGTGGTACACATTCTAGCAGTGAGGAGGCAGAGGCAGGCGGATCTCTGAGTTCAAGGCCAGCTTGGTCTACAGAGCTAGTTCCAGGACAGCCAGAGCTGTTACACAGAGAAACCCTGTCTTCAAAATCAGCCCCCTCCCCCCCAAAAAAATGTTAACAATGCATCTGTGTAGAAAACACAATTGCTAAAGGCTGTTTTCTGTCCTACAATGATATTAGAAAGATAAATGGTGTTATGTGGGTGGGCAGTGGAAGATGAGATGTCTAAGACTAATGTGAGCTATGTGAAATCCTGCCTTTTTCCCCTATCTCCCCAAATAAAATCCCTATTATGAACGTTTTTGTCCTTCTGAAATTACCTTGTGGGAGTCCTTGAAATGTGGAGTAAATATAAAGTATAAGTTTAAAAATGTGATAGAGAAATACATTACTGTGTTAAATGTGAAGTTATTTAAGTACTGAACTCCTGTTTGACTGTATCGTTTTCTTTATTTGTAGGCAGCCTGCTTCTGCAAAGTGGTACGATCGAAGGGACTACGTATTCATTGAATTTTGTGTTGAAGACAGTAAAGATGTTAATGTAAATTTTGAAAAATCCAAACTTACTTTCAGGTAATTTGCTTGTTTGTCTCAGGGTAGCAACTTGGGAAGTAAGGGTTTATTGGGCTATGCATACCCTGTTCACCATCAAAAGAAGTCAGGGTAGGAACATGATGGAGGCAGGAGATGAAGCCAAGGCCATGGAGGGGTGCTGCTTACTGACTTGATGCCTATGGCTTGCTTAACCTGCATTCTTATAGAACCCAGACCACCAGCACAAGAATGGAAGCACCCACAATAAGCTGGATCCTCTCCAATCAATCACTAATGAGAAAATGCCTTACAACCTGCCTATAGCGCACTCTTATGGAAACATTTTCTTAGGTTGGCTTCTCTCAGATGACTCTAGCGTGTGTCAAATTGACATAAGCTAGCCAGCACACCTTTTTATATCAGTGTTACTCAAAGCTTATTTCAGATAACTGAGTGACTTAATCTTGTTTTCTTGCTGATCTATTGTTTAAAGATGCTTATTTGAATTTCTCTCTCTTTTAGTTGTCTTGGAGGAAGTGATAATTTTAAGCATTTAAATGAAATTGATCTTTTTCACTGTATTGATCCAAATGTAAGTATTAATGCTTTATTCAGATTTAAATTATGAGGAAATGCTGATAGTAAATAAGTCTAATTAATATAACAATTTATAGAGACTGCTGTATTTTATAGCCTCCATTCCTGCATGTTTTTTATTCTGTCACTGGACAGATGACAGCACCTTTGAAGCCTGTCTTTAGATCTGAAATCTTAGAAGCTGAGAGCCCGAGGAAAGAACCAGGAGGCAAAGGCAGGCGGATCTCTGAGTTCAAGGCCAGCTTGGTCTACAGAGCTAGTTCCAGGACAGCCAGAGCTGTTACAGAGAGAAACTGCTTACTGGCTGACTTCCCGTGACTTGCTCAGTCTGCTTGTGCCTATAAGGTGAATTTTCAGAAAGCTGAGACAGGATGGCTTTGCCTACATAGAAAGAAACACTCGGGTGTGCTGATTAAGGAGGATCTTGAATTCAGGACCAGCAGGCTACACAATAATGACCAGATTATGGAAGAGTACAGCTCTGTGATAAGAGTATTCCCTGGTACATTTCAAGGTCTTAGGTTTGATCTCCAACAATATAATAAGAAGGTTAAAAAATCTGGAAAGGGACAGATATAAACCGGTGTGATGATGCTCTTGTTTTAGGACTCCAAGCATAAAAGAACGGACAGATCAATTTTATGTTGTTTGCGGAAAGGAGAATCTGGCCAATCGTGGCCTAGGTTAACAAAGGAGAGGGCAAAGGTGAGTTGTCATTTTCTGTGCTAGAGAAATAAAAAAGTATATTTTCATAATTTGATTTTGTTTTATTTTATGAGAGAGTTTCCCTGTGTATAATTGCTGGTGTTCTATACTTTCTAATCAAATGTCCCTAGTTTTATATTCAAGAGGTATATACTTATGCATCAGATGTAGTAACACATTTGAGGCTAAGACAGAAATACTGTGTAATTCAAACTAGCTTTCCTGGATGTCTTCGTTACGTTTACTTGTTGTTGCTGTGATAAAACACCATAGGAACCAATTTAGAGAGAGGGTTTATTTATGTACTCCCACGTACATAGTCCATCACTGAAGGAAGCCAGGATAGGAACCTGAATGCTGGAGCTGATAGAGAGGCCATGGAGGGGTGCTGCTTACTGGCTGACTTCCCGTCTGCTTTTTTTTTTTTTTTTTTTTTTTTTGTCGAGACAAGGTTTCTCTGTGTAGCATTCCTAACTGTTCTGGAACTAGCTCTGTAGACCAGACTGGCTTCAAATTCACAGAAGTCCACTTGCGTTTGCCTCCCAAGTGCTGGGTGGGATTAAAGGTGAGCACCACCCTGGCCAAGCCAGTCTGCTTTCTTACAGAACCCAGGACCAGAGCCCTGGAATTACCCTGCCAACAGTGGATCATGCCCATCAGTCGCTAATTGAAATGTTCTTACAGGCTTGCCTGCAGCCTGATCTCAAAGGACTCTAACCTGTGTTCAATTTCAAAATCACCAGTACACTGTGCTATATAGTCAGAGCCAGCCCTTTTTTAGGGCTGGGCTTGGTACTCTGTGTCTACAAGGTACTAAGTTTACTCCCCAACACAGAAGAATTTGCCAGGCATGGTGGTTCACAGAGAAAGGAGAATCATGAGTTCAGCACCATCATGGTCTTTAGAAGTTACAACTGTCTAAAAAAAGGAAAGGGAGAGAATTTGCAGAGGGAAAGCTTTTCTAAGGTATGTGGCTATCATAGGGGTATAAAGTTTGGTGTCACTTAAAATTCAAGTAACTGGGGGTGGATTGCCAGGATGACTTAGTAGACAACCATGATTGCTGCCAAATCTAAAAGCTGAGTTTGATTCCAAGAACTCACGTGTTAGAAGGGGAAAACCCACTTCAAGTTGTTCTCCTATCCTCTTGTTCCTCCACACATTTAGAAGTACCTTTGCCAGGCGGGGGTGGCGCACGCCTTTAATCCCAGCACTCAGGAGGCAGAGGCAGGCGGATCTCTGTGAGTTCGAGTATAGCCTGGTCTACAAGAGCTAGTTCCAGGACAGGAACCAAAAGCTATGGAGAAACCCTGTCTCGAAAAACCAAACAAACAAACAAATAAATAAATAAATAAAAACAAGTACCTTGTGTGGTGGCTTTTCCCAGTATGTAACGCAGAAGCATAAGGATTTCTGAATTTGAAGCCAGTTAGGGCTATATAATAAGGTACTTGTAAATCCCAGTCTCTGGCCTCCATCTTTGGAGGCCCAATCTCTGTGCCCACCAAACATGCCCACTCTCCCAGTCTATTTAAACTGCTTCCCTGGAAGGTCCCCTCCTGTGTCGTCATCGACATTACTCCCCACCCCCTGCCCCCTACCCCGTCACTTTTGCAGCCTCTCGGGACCGCCCAAGAGCGCAGGAATCCCATTAAGCATGGATATTTCTTAATTTGGCTTGATTGGGTTTTTTTTGTTTGTTTGTTTTTGTTTTTCGAGACAGGATTTCTCTGTGGTTTGGGAGCCTGTCCTGGAATTGGCTCTTGTAGATCAGGCTGGTCTCGAACTCACAGAGATCTGCCTGCCTCTGCCTTCCAAGTGCTGGGATCACCACCGCCTGGCCTTGATTGGGATTTTTGCATCGGCAGAGAGCTCATGTTAGGAAAAATTCCTAACAGTACTGTCTAGAATGAAAACAGTGGCACTAGGGCTGTAGCTCAATTGACAGAGTGCCTAATATGTAGCCTGTAATCCGTTTCTCCAGAGGGATTGCTGTTTTTTGTATAAAAGTTAAGTTAAACAAAATGATTCATGGGCTTGTTAACTACTTTTGGTTTCCCTTGAATTTTTCTCCTTTGATTTTATGTCTCCTTAGTGGTTGTAAGCTCAAAAAACTTAACATGGGTAATGCTTCTCTTGATCTGTAGCTTAACTGGCTTAGTGTGGACTTCAACAATTGGAAAGACTGGGAGGATGATTCAGATGAGGACATGTCCAATTTTGACCGTTTTTCTGAGGTAAGTTCTCTTAGTGGCATCCTACCCTGTTCTCATAATTATTGTCTTGTCTTTCCTTTTTTTTTTTTTTTTTTTTTTTTTTTTTTTTTTTTTTTCCTTTTAAGGAAGGGTTTCTCAGTGTCCTGGAACTCATTCTATAGACTGGGCTGGCCTCACAGGGCTCACCTTCAGAGTGCTGGGATTAAAGGTGTGCGCTGCCACCACCTAACTTTAATACTGTTCTGTACAGTCATTTTGATATGTTTTTCTTTAATGCATATGGGTGTGTTTTGCCTGTGTATGTGTCTGCACCTTCTGGTGCCCATGGAGGCCTGATGATAGTGTCAACAGTTCCAGGAAATGGGATTATAGAGGGTTTAAGCCACTAGAAGTCAAACTTTGGTCTTCTTCCTCAAAGTCACCTTTTAAAATGGTTTTTAAAGCTCAGTGTTATGGGAACTTATGAAATACTATCATGTATAATTTTTTTTAAGAATTAATGTTTTAAAGCTGATGTATAGAAATTAAAAATGAATGCTAGGGCTCTTAGTGGTTAAAAGCACTGGCTGTTCTTCCAGAGAACCTGGGTTCATTTCCCAGCATTTACATGGTAGGTCACAACTGCTCTATAGCTCCATTTCTAGAGACTCTAATGACCTTCCTGGTCTCTTCGGATACCAGGCTTACATATGATGCAAAAACATGTGCAGGCAAAACACCCATATGCACAAAATATCAGAAATACAAAATTTCCTTTTAAGAAGTTTTAATACAGTATAAGTGGTTGTACCAGCCCAATGTTGGAACTGTTCTGGAGTATAAATTCAGCATTTGCACTTCACTTTGGAACTATATAGTATAGATACACTTTTGTACACCAGAATCAGGGTCTGGAGAGATGGTTTAGCAATTAGGAGTTCTTGTTGCGCTTACAGAAGACCTGGGTTTGATTCCCAGCAA
The DNA here is from genome assembly GCF_950005125.1 of Chionomys nivalis. Taxonomy (NCBI): domain Eukaryota; kingdom Metazoa; phylum Chordata; class Mammalia; order Rodentia; family Cricetidae; genus Chionomys; species Chionomys nivalis. The sequence goes on along the minus strand of NC_080110.1, from coordinate 28,906,333 downwards.
CCTTATGGTAGTATAACTCTCCATAATTTCCAATTTTGTGAATGAATGTTAGCTTGCATGTATGTATCTATCTGAGGAGTTCAGAAAATATACTGGTGATTGTGAAACACCATGTGGGTGCCAGGAAATAGCCTGGATTCTCTGCAAGAGAAACAAGTGTTCTTAACTACTAAACCATCTCTCCAGGCCTCCCTCCCGCAAAAAATAAATAATAAACAAGGAGCATCATGGTGAGTTGTTGACATTGAAGTGTGTATCCATGTGCTTGTTCGCAAAATCAAGAAGAGGAGCTAGTTGTGGTCCATGCCTTTCTTTAATCCCAGCACTTGGGAGGCAGGAGGCACAAGAGAATCTCTGTCAGTTCAAGGGCAGTCTAGTCTACTTACTGAGTTCAGACCTACAGAGTGAGATCACCCTGTCTCAAAAAAAAAAAAAAAAAGTCAAGAGTGGAATAGATAAACAAAAGGACTTTGCAGTTTTGTTTTGTAAACTGTCACAAGTATGCTACTATGGCCAAATCGGGAGATATTTGTTAGATGTATATAAACTAAGTTAAGGAGGAATGTGCTTTAGTTGGTGAATACTTACTGAGCTTGCATAAAGCCCTGATTCATTTTTGATCCCCAGAATTTCAGGAAGCCAGGAGTGATAGCAGTCTGGTAGTGGATATGGGGCTCAGGAAGTTCGAGGTCGTCTTTAGCTCATAGTAAGGTCATAGCCAGCCTTGCCTACAAGAGACTATCTGAAAATTAAAACTTAGGTGCTAAATTTCCAGCTTCATGTATTTAACTGGCTCTTGATTTTAGTAAGACAAGGTTATCAGCACCTGACATAGTGCATGACACATTTTGAGCAGTTTTCAACTTGTCCAATTAATAAGCAAGTGGTCTTAATTGTTGAGCCACCTTGCCAGTCTGTGATTTTTGGTTTGGTTGTTTTGAAGGTGTCGGGTGTATTGTGTAACCTCAGTTCTGTAGACCAGGCTGGCCTTGAACTCACAGAGATCCCTCTACCTCCTAAATGCTGGCATTAAAGGTGTGTGCCACCACTGCCCAGCTTTCTTTTTAAAAGTTTTTTTGTTTTGGGGTTGGTTTTTGTTATTGTTATTTGGTCTTTAATCGGATCTCACTGTGTTGCCTTGGCTGGCCCAGAACTTACTGTGTATATCAGGCAGCATGTCTGTGAATGTTTTTTGCATACCTGCTGCCTGAAAAGGTCAGAATTGGGCATGATACCCCTACCTGGAACTGGAGTTTATCAGTAATTGAGCCACCATGTGTGCCCAGGCCCTCTTTAAGAGCAACAAGTAAAGGTGGGCATACAGGCTCCAAAATTAAAGAGAAATGCTGTCATGAAAAACCTACCACTGAGCCATTCGAGTTTTTTTTGTTGTTGTTTATGTAACCCATCAGGCTTGCCTCTTACCCCAGTGTGTAGTTGTGGCTACTGCGTCCTCCTTGAACCTTCCCTTGTTTTCAAGGAAGTAGTATTCTCTCTGAGTGTATGTAATTACATAGACTCTGCCTTTCCGAGAAAGCAACTTAAGTTTCTTTTGCATTCATAGATGGGAACCTATGATGGAGTAAAGGTTTATATCTGGAGTGTGTAGCTTATTAAAGCTGATTTTAACATTTTAAAAAAACTAATTTTTATGCTTGAAATAGATGATGGATCACATGGGTGGTGATGAGGATGTAGATTTACCAGAAGTAGATGGAGCAGATGATGTAAGTATATGAACCTTCTTTTCTATTTCATAGTAGTGAAAGGCAGTTCAATATAGATGGTCTTACGTGCTCAGTTGCTCCCTGCAGCTGTTCATTCATATCCATCCTTTTCCCCCTCATAAAGGGAAATGTTGCTTTTTTTGTTGCTGTTGGTGGTTTATTTTTCTGTTTATTTTTAAGATGTATCCATTTTGGGGTATTTTTTTTTTTGCCTAGTTGGAAAATTGTATTTGAACCATTAAGGATCATATTTTTAACAAATCATTGCACAAAATAAGAGTTAAGAGATTGTCTTTGGGGTCTAGAGGTGGGCTGCTCTTTCAGAGGGCCTGCCTGAAGGTTCAAAACAAAAAAAAAAGATTGTCAGCCAGGCGGTGGTGGCGCACAGCTTTAATCCCAGCACTTGGGAGGCAGGCGGATCTCTGTGAGTTCGAGACCAGGCTGGTCTCCAAGAGCTAGGTCCGGGACAGGCTCCAAAACCACAGAGAAACCCTGTCTCGAAAAACCAAAAAAAAAAAAAAAAAAAAAAAGATTGTCTTTGGGTGGTAGTGTGTATGCCTTTAAACCAAACACAGCTGGATCTCTGTGAGTTCAAGGCCAACCTGGTCTAAAAGATCTAGTTCCAGGACAGGCTCCAAAGTTAAAGAGAAACCCCATCTTGAAAAACCAAAAGAAAAGAAAGAAAATTATTGTCTTTTTACCAAGGATATAAATAGGATTTAAAGCCAGGTCGGAGACTATAATAATAAAGGGATGTGAATGCATCAAGAGGAAACATATTCAACTATTAGAATTCTTCCTTTAATATTACAACATTTTAGCACTAGTTATTTATGTAGTTGGGAGAATTCTCAACTTCAGTATGTAGAATTAGAATTCATTGTTGTCTTTGTATTGAGTCAATTTTTCCTTTAATGGAATGACATGAGATGATAACAAGGGGGAGAATGGAGTGAGTTCAGTCCTAATCAAGAAGTACACAATATCTTTTACAGAAAGGGTTCTGTTGCAAAGTCATTCACTTTAGGAGAATAAGTGAATTATCATTAAGTTCTGGGTTCCATATAATTGTATTTGCTACTATGGTAAAAAAAAAGTACAATGTTTGAATTTTTAAGGTAAAAATATTCTTTCTGTAAAGAGAAATGTGTACAATTAGTGTTGTAACTTATAAAAATTTCTTCTACAGGATTCACAAGACAGTGATGATGAAAGTAAGTGAGGGGTTTGGGGGGAGGCGGGTGTTTGTGGTTTGTTTTATTGTTTCTAGCGTAAGTGCTTGTCCTACACTGAGACCAAATTTCAGAGCAGACACCAATTTTCTTTTTAAACTGAAGAACAATTTAATGCCAGGACATGGTAGCACATGCCTTTAATCGGTGACAGAGGCAGGTGGATCTCTTTAAGTTTGCGTCCCTCCTGGTCTACAAGAGCTTGTTCCAGGGCCGGGCGATGGTGGTGGCGCACGCCTTTGATCCCAGCACTCGGGAGGCAGAGGCAGGCGGATCTCTGTGTTCGAGACCAGCCTGGTCTACAGAGCTAGTTCCAGGATAGGCTCAAAAGCCACAGAGAAACCCTGTCTCGAAAACCACCCCCCCCCCCCCAAAAAAAAGAGCTTGTTCCAGGACAGGCTCCAAAGCTACAGAGAAAGAAACCCTATCTTGGAAAGAAGAAAAAGAACAATTTAATTTTAAAAGAATGGTAGAGTACAGGTTAGGTTAAAATCACAGCAACCACCAGGAAAAGTGGAGGAAAAACTCATACCTATTGTCTTTACACAGGGTTTTTCCTGTGTAGCCCTGGCTGTTCTGTAACTCTAGACCAGACTCACCTCCAACTTTGATCTGCCTGCCTCTACCTCTCAAGTACTGGGATTATAAAGATGGACGCCACCGCCACCTAGCACATTTTATTTTGTGTTTTGACTGCATGTGTGTGTGTGTGTAGCTGGTGCTTGGGGGATGAAAGATGCTGTCAGAGCACTTGGACTTAACAGCCAAATGTGAGCCACTCTTTCATTACCAGGAAATGAGCCTGGGTTCTCTAGAAGAGTAGTAATCTGTCCAGTCCCAAGAACATACTTTTCAAATTTAGCGTAGAATAGAATTAACTTATTAAGAAAGGAGAAAACATCAGGTTAAAGCGAGGGGTATTACTTCAAGAGTTACAAATTGTCTTTATTATGGGGATACAAAGGAAATGGGATTCAAAGTGAAAACACAGGCTCAGAGAGTACAGACAAGGTAGAAGCCGCTCTGCCCCAGGGAGATGTGAAAAACCGCACACACTTACTTCTGCTCTGACCTCCCAAGAGAGTGAGCATGTGAGCATGCTTCTTGTCTCTGCTTATTAGTGCACTCGTAGCACCTCACACTATGCCCTAAGGGCCGGTACCCCAAAAGATAATTGGCTGAATGAATTCTCAAAACACCAGGCAGTGGTGGCATGTGCCTTTAATACCAGTACTTGTGAGGCAGAGACAGGTGGGTCTCTGAGTTCGAGGCCAGTGTGGTCTACAGAGTAAGTTCCAGTTCAGCCAGGGCTACACAGAGAAACGTTTCTCTGGGGAAGAAAATTAAAAGGGGGGGTGGCACATTCCCAAGAGGTGAAATGGGATAGCTCTTAAGGAAGAGGCCTCAGAGATCCTTGTCACGGTTTTAGAAATCCCTTACTCTTTAAGGGGTCCTGTGCACACAAGTGTTACTAGGACGTTCAGTTCTGTCAGCTGCTTCTCTGCTGAGACTTTGTAACTCTTAGATTCTGTTGTAGTTCTCTTCTAGACCTTAACTAATTGTTTCTAATCCTTTCAGAAATGCCAGATCTGGAGTAAGGAATGTTGTCATCGCCTGGATTTTGAGAAAGAAAAATAACTTCTGCAAGATTTCATAATTGAGAAAATTCCTGAGTTGATAGCTCTAAAGGCAGATGCTGTATTTGCCTCCTTTAACCCATTTTTCAACCTGTTTTTTTTTTTTTTTAATTTTTTTTTTAAAGGCTTCACTAAGGGTTGATAATGTACCATTGTATGGGGCAATTTAAGTCAGGTAAGGCAATATTCTTATGCATGAACATTTCCCAGGATTCCATAAAGCAGTTGAGATTCTAGGCAACTGATACAACAGCTCTGATGAATAAACACATTTCACCTAAGTCTTCTTTCTTCATAACACAGCTACTTACTTACATCTTAGGAAGCTCTCAGCTTAGGGAAAGGTCCCTAGTTTAGATCCCAGACCATGAACTTGAAGGGGGCGGAAAAAAATTGGCTGATTCTTAAACTGATGACCTGCCATTCTTTCAGTGTACCTTTCAGAATTATTCCACTAAAGTTTATTTTTCAAAAATGTACTTTACATTATTGTATGTGATCACTTGTCAGTGTTCAGGTGTGTTTAGCTAAAACTAGTGAATGCCCTAACTTAGATGGTTTTTGAAGCCCATACATTTGGTATTATTTGGCCCTTAAGCTCTTTAACATCTCTAAGCATGGAGGACGAAGAAAGAAAGCTGTACATTGTTGCTTGAGAGTCTGTACATTTTAGACCAGATTTGTATTTGCACCGTCAGTATGGCAAATGAGTGGAAAATGTTAATACACTATTGGATTTTTTTATTTCCTGTTTTGATTTCAGCTTATGCCCTGGCTGGAAAACCTCAATTTATGTTCATGACAGTGGGGATTTTTTTAAATGTCTACATTCTTTCTAATAAACTGTTGGACGATTTCTTGGCTCTCCTTCTAAGTGTCTGGTTTGATGTAATCTCATGTATTTTCCACTCACTGGAATGGAGTTCTTATTTTTTTTTTGAGGGAAAACTTTGGGACTGCTGTTTGAAAAAAGAGGTTGCTGTACTGTCACAGGAAACCCTTTCAAGTGGATCTGTAATGGACACTGTAGATGCACTTTCAGCAGCTGGAAAAGTGTTGTGTGACTTGACTGAAATAAAACTAAATGTGTTGTCCTCCTGTACATCTCTCAGCTCCTGCATTTAGCAGTGTTACCTCCACACTTCTGAAGTCTGTCCTGCGGAGGGAGCCTGTGTTTCCACCATGCTGTTGCTATCCAGGCTGTTTCAGGCAATGTTGAATGAAGTCCTAAAGATGAAAGGTTGATTCCTTGATTATTTCTGTGTGTAGAGAGCTCAGAAATGAAGCGTTTTTGGTTTTTTCATGGGTGAGTTCAAGACAGGCGCTCTCTGTGTAAAAGTCCTGGAACGCTTTTGTAGACCAGGCTGGCCTCAAAAATCACTGAGAGCTGCCTGTATTTATATATCAAGTACTGCAGCCAAAGGCTTGCACCACCAATCACCTGGCTGCCACTGCCCATTTTTAAATTGCTTTAAAAGTAAGTTTGTCTCTTCCCTTTCATGCCTCTTACCCACCTCCACCCTGCCACTGCCGCTTTTGTTTTTGTTTTGTCTCTGTAGTCTCTAGCTTTGGAGCCTGTACTGAAACTCCCTCTGCAGACCAGGCTGGCCTCAAACTCGCAGAGTATGTGTATGTCTGAGGATATATATAATATGCTACATGTAAAGACTGACTTGTTGGTGCACACTTTTGATCCCAGCGCTATATGAGGCAGAGGTAAGTGGTTCAAGGCCAGCCTAGTCTACAGAGCAAGTTCAGGACAGCCATGGCTGTTAAAGAGAAACCCTGTCTTGAAAAAGCAAAAAAATAAATTTTTCCATGTATGTGCAGGTCTCCTCAGATGCAAGAAGACTGTTAAAGCCCCTTGAAATGGAGTTATATGTGGGTCTTGGAAATTGAGCCCAGGTCCTCTGAGAGCAGAAGGTGCTCTTCTCTCTCTATAGCGCCTAAATTTGGGGGTTGGCGGGAGGAGGTATTGGTCCTTTAAGAACTCCAGTTGAATAACAAGCTCACATAACTGATGAATTAGGATCACTGAGTAAAAAGGACACACATATCACCACATCAAGCTCTTAAAATTTTAACATTTAATCTGGACGTTTGGACACAAACCTTCAAACATTCCTAAGACAGGCAAGAACAGCTTGGTAGCTCTCAACTGTAGTCCAGCTAGCCTTTAGGTATGGACAGGGCAATCCGTTCCTTGGCTACATAAGGTAAAATCAGCCTGGACTAAGAACCTAGTCTACATAGCACAAACCTTGCTTCAGAGCAATGCTGTGTCTTGTCAAAGCAGTAGGGGACTAAATACCTTTAGTCTGAAAACTCAAGGCAAGACAAGAGGCAAGCAAATCTTGTCTACGGAGCAAGTTCCAGGACAGCCAGGCCTACACAGAGAAACCCTGTTCTTAAAAAAGCAGTAGAGGGGAGGCAGAGGCAGGCGGATCTCTGTGAGTTCGAGACCAGCCTGGTCTACAGAGCTAGTTCCAGGACAGGCTCCAAAGCCACAGAGAAACCCTGTCTCAAAAAACCAAAAAAGAAAAAAGCAGTAGAGGTAACAATAGCCAAGATAGAGACTTGGGAAATTTGATACACTTTGTCCTTGTCCTTATCAGAAATTCTATTCTTGGTAAACTATCCAAACCTTTTGATGCAGTCTGGTATATGGAACAGATAACTAATGTGGGTAAAATTCCAGGGATTGGTCTCACAGCTTAAAAACATTTGAGACAGCCGGGCGGTGGTGGCGCACGCCTTTAATCCCAGCACTCGGGAGGCAGAGGCAGGCGGATCTCTGTGAGTTCGAGGCCAGCCTGGTCTACAAAGTGAGTTCCAGGATAGCTACAGAGAAACCCTGTCTCGAAAAACCAAAAAAAAAAAATTTGAGACAACTCAGAAATGAGTAGTCTACTACCGCTGCCCTTGGTCGTGGGTCGTGCTCGGCACCGGCTGCAGCCACGATGACCTTGCTTCAGCTTGTACGTGAACACTGGGTTCATATACTTGTCCCTATGGGATTTGTCTTTGGATGCTATCTAGACAGGAGGGATGACGAAAAGCTAACTGCCTTCCGGAATAAGAGTATGCTATTTCGGAGGGAACTGAGGCCCAGTGAAGAAGTTACTTGGAAGTAAAGCCTGAGGCTAAATCTCAGAATGTTCACATTTTAAAAGTCATTGAAGAAATAAAACATTTATTTTTAAAAAAAAAAATGAGTAGCCGGGCGGTGGTGGCGCACGCCTTTAATCCCAGCACTTGGGAGGCAGAGGCAGGCGGATCTCTGTGAGTTCGAGACCAGCCTGGTCTACAAGAGCTAGTTCCAGGACAGGCTCCAAAACCACAGAGAAACCCTGTCTCGAAAAACCAAAAAAAAAAAAAAAAAAGAGTAGTCTATGTTCTACCAGGAATGGTGGTATATTCCTTTAGTCCTTGCACTCAGGAGGCAGATCAGGAGTTTGAGACCAGCCTGATCTGTAGGGCCAGTTCTGGGACAGCCTGAGCTACACAGACTCTCGTCTCAAAAAATGGGGGTGGTACGGGAATGAGTGAAAGTGATGTGTGTCAAACATTTAATTTTTAGTGCTGGACATTTGAGTCTAGGTACTCACAACAGGAAAGTGCTCTACCACAGAACTATTCAGACACTGCTATTTTTAAACAAGTGAAGCAGGATTTAGGCGAGGGTATAATAGATTTTATGAGTGAACTGCATGTATATGTATATGCAATGCCTATGGAGTCCAGATGAGAATGTCGGGACTCCAGAATGAGTTAAAAGTGGTCGAGCTGCTATGTAGGTGTTGGGAGCCAAACCCTAACCCTTTGAAAGCACTAAGTCTCTGAACCATCTCTAGCTGGAGGGAACTAAGTCATCCTTTACACCACTCCAAGCAGTTTTCAGCCTATGGGTCTTAGGTTGCCTAAAAATGAAGAGTTGCTACTCTTAAGTTTGCTGCTGTTAGGAATCATCTGAAGATGTTTGCTGACCCAAAGGGTTCACAGCCCACAGGTTGAGAACTGCTAATTTACAGTATGTTCCTGTAGTAATGGAATAATAACAAAAACGAACATGTCAAAGTCATATTCTGACGGGGGATATTGCATGAGTTTGAGGGAAGGGTTTGTTTTTGGAATTTGGGGTTGTCTTCTGATTGTGTGTGTGTGTGTTGTCTGCATGTATGTTTGTGTACTCTGTGTCTGATGCCCTTAGAAGCCAGAAGAGGGCATCAGGTACCCTGGGACTGGAGTTAGATTTTGTTTTTTTTTGTTTTTGTTTTTGTTTTGGGGGGGGGGTTCGAGACAGGGTTTCTCTATGGTTTTGGAGCCTTGTCCTGGAACTAGCTCTTGTAGACCAGGCTGGACTTGAACTCACAGAGATTCGCCTGCCTCTGCCTCCCGAGTGCTGGGATTAAAGGCGTGTGCCACCAACGCCCGGCTGGAGTTAGATTTTGTGAGCCACCGTGTGAGTGCTGGGAATTGAACTTGGGTCCTCTGGAAGTGCAGCCAGTGCTCTAAATTGCTAAACAATCTATCTCTCCAGGCCCATGTGTCTGTTGTTTGATTGGTTCCTGTTAGGTAGCTTAGGCTGGTGTTGTCTTTCAGCAATCCTGCTTCCACCCCTGCTGAGATTACAGGTATTGCCCCAGTATGCTCTACTCCTCATGGTGTTGGGGTAGGTTCTGTAGTCTCCTGTGTCCTTGGCGGGCAAGCACCTGCTAGTTGAATTACGGCCTTCTGCTCTTTACCGTCCTAGGAGAAAACTGGGCTGGAAATGGCAGTGGAAATAGGCTAAATAGATGAAATGCAAAGGCTAGCCATAAGTAAAGGGGGTAAGGATCCCTGAAGCTAGACTACTGGGTGGATTGTTACAGTTCCTAGCCTTGGTTAACAGTAGCTCAACATGAACTCATAACTTGTTCACCTCTGTGCATCTTGTAGGCAGTCTGTCTTCCATGATAAAAAAGGGTGTGTATGGTACAGTGATGGATTTAGAGAAAAACCACTTTGACATAATAAATTTATTGTGGGCTGGGCATCTGGCACTGAGCATTCCATTCATGGGTTTATCATCAACCCTGAAGAAAGTAATTGTGCTATTAGTGCCTAATATGTAAGTTAAGCTTTACCACAGGCATTTATATACAAGGAAAATATACATATGGGTTGGTGTCATCCAAAGTTGCAGACATCTACTAGGGATCTTGGAATGTGTTCCTTGTGATTAATGAAAACTATTTCAGTTTTAAGAATTACAAGAGTTCGGAAGAATTTGGGAGCATGACCAGTGTGTATATTAATACTGTGAGGTAAATTAGTGAAGAATACATTTTCATATAACTGGTGAGGCTTCTAGTTATGAACTTCAGAGCATAGTCACTTGTGAGTACAGATGTGCTCATATTTCACAAAGTATCACTTGTATTGTCTGGGTGTCAAGGGGTGCTGGGTGGTACACGACTTTCATCCCAACCCACAGGAAGCAAAGGCAGGTGAATCTCTTGAGTTTGAGGCCAGTCTGGTCTACAGAGTGAGTTCCAGGACAGCCAGGGATACACAGAGAAACCCCATCTCAAAAAAAAGTCTTTCCAGTTTTTCTTAAATGTTTGTATGTGCAGCACATACATGCCTGGTTTCAGAGGAGGAAAGAGGCTTCCAGATCCCTTGGTACTGAAGTTCTAGATAGAGGTGAGCCTCCATTTGGGCACTGGAAACCAGACCCTGGTCCTCTGCAAGAGCTACCAGTGCTTTTTAACCACTCAGAAATCCAGCTCTTAAAAGTTAATTTGAGATGGCTTAGCAATTAAGAGAACTTGGGTGCTCTTTCAGAAGATTGGGGTTCAATTCCCAGCATTATAACTCCAGTCCCAGGGCATCTAACACCCTCTTCTGATCTCGGAGAGGACAAACATGCAAGCAAAACTCCCACACATTTTTTAGAAAGTACAAATAGGCCGGGCGATGGTGGCGCACGCCTTTAATCCCAGCACTCAGGAGGCAGAGGCAGGCGGATCTCTGTGAGTTCGAGACCAGCCTGGTCTACAGAGCTAGTTCCAGGACAGGCTCCAAAGCCACAGAAAACCCTGTCTCAAAAAAAAAAAAAAAAAAAAAAAGTACAAATAGTAGCTAACATGTATGGATCATACAATGTGTAGTTCCCCCCCCCCCCCCCCAAACAGGGTTTCTCTGTCTAGCTCAGGCTGTCCTGGAATTCCTTCTGTAGATCAGGCTGGCCAGAAACACAGATCCACCTCCCTCTGCATCCTGAGTACTGGGATTAAAGATGTACACACCACCACTGCCTGGCCAGATTTTGTTTTGAATTGTTTTTCATATATTACTCTGTTTAATGCTATGAGCAGCTGGTGAAATTATCCCATTACTGAACCTTTTGTACATAAATAAATGATATATAGAGAAATTACTTATCTGGTGATGTCTGGTAAGTGACAAGATCAATGTTTTACCCCAGTCTGGCTCCTACTTTTCTTAAGTGAGGATGGTGGGGAGACTGGACCTAGTGTGGACTTCTGAAACCTCAGAGCCCACACCCCGTGACACACCTTCTCCAATAAGGCCGTATCTCCTAATCCTTCTCAAGCACTTCCATTCCCTGGTGATTAAGCATTCAAATATATGAGCCTATGGGGGCCATTCTCATTCAACCCCTACAGAGACTCAAAGTGGGAGAGGTGGTGGCCTTTAGTTCTTCCAGGGTTCTAGTCCCAATACCCATGTCAGATGGCTCACAACCATCGGCAACTCCAGTTCCAGGAGATCTAATAGTATCTTTTGGCCTCGCAAACACTCAAAATACCCAACCGCATTAAAAAAACAAGCGAAAGGGATTGCTGTGGAGCAAAGCAACAGCACAAAGTCAGCACGTGGTCTGCAGGTGCTGACAGCACTTGTGATGGAGGACAGAGGCAGGGGGATCTTGAGTGTAAGCGGGTGTGTGGAGAGAAACAGCTCACTTGTAGAGTGCTTGTCTAATATGTGTGAAGTCCCAGTACCACAAACACCAAAAAAGTATGTCCTGTGCTTAGACACAGCGCATGGAGCTTAGCATCCCCCGCCCAGCTACATACAATACGGCCTTTGCTAGCTCCCCATTGTCAAACAGTAGGAAACTACTCAGCATCATCCAGAAAAATGAGAAGTGTACAGCTATGTGTTCTCAGGAAGATCAGAGGTCTTCCCTGTTAGACACCCCCACCTCATCCCCATTGTTTCTGAATAAAATTGTTATTTCAGGAATGGCTGTCATTGACTCTGACTTATTCTGGAGGAACACACACTTCTGGCTAGCTTCCACTTTCATTCAAAAGTCCTTTTGAGACCTGGTTCAGGCTTCTCACTCTGAACTCATCTATTCTCTATACAAGCTTTTCACCTTAGCTCCAACTAAACAAACAACAAAAAGACAAAAAACAAAACCCATGATTTCAGGCAAACATGACCTTGGCATATTCTTCCTTTGTACTTTATCTTAGGGATTTCTTTTTTTTTTTTAAATATTCTTTTTTTTTAATTTTATATTTATTTATTATACAATATTCTGTCTGTGTGTATGCCTGAAGGCCAGAAGAGGGCGCCAGACCTCTTTACAGATGGTTGTGAGCCACCATGTGGTTGCTGGGAATTGAACTCAGGACCTTTGGAAGAGCAGGCAATGCTCTTAACCACTGAGCCATCTCTCCAGCCCTATCTTATGGATTTCTAATACATATTGCAACCAAAGTCTATTCTGGTCTTTCGTTTTGTGTTTGAGACAAGGTCTCAAGTTGACCACCTTAGGATAGAACTCTTGATCCTCCTGCCTATACCTGTCAAATTCTGGAATTATAGGGTTCTGCCACCACGTCTGGTTAGGGCAATTTCTTCTTTGACTAGGTGACCTAAATTTACCCCTCGAGTTTTATAAATAACCTTGTCTCCTCGATGAAGTGTGTGCACCTGTCGAAGGATGGTTTGCTTAGGCTTCTTTCATTGCGTGCACGGCTTTAAATGATAAAGAACCTCCAGGTTTCTGACTTGCTGAGCCGCTTGGAAACTTCCACGCTCACTACTGTGGGGGGAAACCCACGGTTTCATGCCACAGAAGGCTCCTGACTTTGAGAATGTAACCATTTGGGTTAACCTCCGAGGCTGTCACCTAACTCAAGGCCCAAGGACAGTCAAAGACGGCCTAGTCCACACGTTCAACCGGAACCCCGCCCCTTCACCTAAACGTAGTTCCACCAAGTACCGTTTCCAATTGACATTCCTATGGTCCAATTAGGTTTCGAAACTCAGAGCGCGCTCCGCCAATTACAAAAGGCGTTTAAGATTGGCATCAGTTTAGACCAATGACTGATGAGCTTCGAGCCTTTTTCCCTATAGGAGTGGCCCTGAAAAAGATGAGCAGCAAACTCACCCAATAGCTGCGCTGACCGCAGAGGCGGCCTCGCCCCAACTGCAGGACCAGCGGCGGGGACCGCTGCGGCGCTCAGTCTCCACCCGGACTCCGCCATGTTGAGTCTTGTGGGGCGTGTGGCCTCGGCCTCGGCCTCCGGGGCCTTGCGGGGACTCAGCCCTTCGGCGTCGCTACCCCAGGCGCAGCTTCTCCTGCGAGCCGCGCCCGCCGCGGTCCATCCGGGTAAGCGCCGTCCTCGAGTAGCGGGGTCCGTTTTTTCTCCTCGTGACCTTGAGTCTGGGCCTATCGAGTCCGTGTTCCTTAGGGATTCCTGGGGCAGCGGACCACTGTCCAGCGGCGGGGGGACAAGGACAGTCGCTTGTGGGAACTTTAGTGGAAGCAGCAGTGCCCCATTTTGCGATGGAAAAGGCGGGCAGCTGCCTTGACCTTGTGCGGAGGGGATACCAGACTGAAGAATAATGGCGGTTTTGTGCACGAGGTTGGGCAAGCAGCGCGGGCGGGCCCTCGGTTGCAGGGTGGCCTTCTCTGTACGCCTTCTGAGCTAGCTGGAGACCGAGTCTGGGCGGAACGAGCCTTTCCTTGGGGATTAATCCGTTGACCTTTAGCTGTCCTGACCCCCACCCCACCCCCACCGCTGTCCAATATCTTCTTGTCTGTTAGCCAGAGACTATGCGGCGCAGACGTCTCCGTCGCCGAAGGCTGGCGCTGCCACCGGGCGAATCGTGGCGGTCATCGGCGCCGTGGTGGACGTCCAGTTCGATGAGGGATTACCACCTATCCTAAATGCCCTGGAGGTGCAGGGCAGGGAGACCAGACTGGTTCTAGAGGTGGCCCAGCACTTGGGTAAGTAGAATTTTTTTTCTTTTCTCTTTTTTTAGGAGTGTTAAGTGTCAGAAAATCCCCGCGTTCTCCCTTCCGTGATGATTTTATCAAAATGACTTTCGTTCTTCTGAGTTTGCTGAAGCCACATTCGATTGCTGAGGGGGAGTTTCGTGTGCTTTTAGTCACGCTTCTTTTCGTATTGTGGGCTTTGGGGCATGTAACCTCTAGTGCGTTTGTCCGACAGGGGAGAGCACGGTCAGAACCATTGCTATGGATGGTACTGAAGGCTTGGTTAGAGGCCAGAAAGTACTGGATTCAGGCGCACCAATCAAAATTCCCGTTGGTCCTGAGACCTTGGGCCGAATCATGAACGTCATTGGAGAACCTATTGATGAGCGAGGTCCAATCAAAACCAAACAGTAAGTTCCTCTCGTTCGTTGCATTTGTGAACCAGGACCTTTGTCTTGCAGGTTTACACGTTAGGGTAATGACTTGTAATAAGGCAGAGTTTGGATTGTTGAAAACTTGGTATTTAGAAGCCTCCATTGATTATTTAAAGCTTTACTTACATTAAGGTTCAGGAGAGGGGTTATTAATTCCTGAGACAAAGTCTTTATTGCAGAAAGTTAGATGTCACGTGACAGCTTACCTGATAAGAGTGTTGGCAGGGATTTGAGTGTATTCTCAGCACATTGAAGTTACTGAACCTCTATTTAAACCTTACAGATTTGCTCCCATTCATGCTGAAGCCCCTGAGTTCATAGAGATGAGTGTTGAACAGGAAATCCTGGTGACTGGTATAAAGGTTGTGGATCTGCTGGCCCCGTATGCCAAGGGGGGCAAGATCGGTACGTTGGTGGTTGATACATGTTTTCCAAACATAGTAAGGAAAATGCTAACTTCTGAGTGTGTGTTGCTATCCTTCATTGATGATTAGCTTCTGACTTTCGTTCTTCTGAGTTTGCTGAAGCCAGATGCCATTCCTGAGAAGGGAAAAGATGACAGAAGTGGACGTTTTTTGAAGGTTGCTCAATTTGGGAATGCAGAGATCTGAAATACTTCTTCTTGACCTAGGACTCTTCGGTGGGGCTGGCGTTGGAAAGACAGTACTGATCATGGAGTTGATCAACAATGTCGCTAAAGCCCATGGTGGTTACTCTGTGTTTGCTGGTGTTGGTGAGAGGACCCGTGAGGGCAACGATTTATACCATGAAATGATTGAATCTGGTGTTATCAACCTAAAAGATGCCACCTCCAAGGTGAGCACTGAACTCATGATGTCCACATAGTCCCTGTTCAGAAAACTAGTGCCTGCTGAGACCGTGTTTGTATTGGATGTTAGTGTCCTATGACCTGCAGACAAAATCCTTTTTTCCACCATGGTTTTCCAGTATACCAATGTACATTTTTCTCAGGTGTGAGGAATTAAACTTTACTTTGATAGATAATCTGATTGTTGGAAAGCTAATTTGCAGGGGTTGTATGGAATTCAATTCACATTTCTCAGACAACCCTGTTGTATATATTTTATTTCCAGTTCAGAAATGATCTGTAGTGTTTGGAATCTCATGTCTAATGGGGAGAACAAATTTGCAAAGAGAAACAGTGTAATCTGAGTGGGAGACCCCAGGTGGTTTCTTTCTCTGCTCCGGAACCTGCTAACTTTTCTGATTTGTGTACTTACCACAGGTGGCATTGGTGTATGGTCAGATGAATGAACCACCTGGTGCTCGTGCCCGGGTAGCTCTGACTGGTCTTACCGTTGCTGAATACTTCAGAGACCAAGAAGGTCAAGATGTCTTGCTGTTTATCGACAACATCTTCCGCTTCACCCAGGCTGGCTCAGAGGTATAAGGGAAGCCTAGAGAGGACCAGTTGGGCATATTAGGATAGAGATGTAGGCACATAAATCTTGTTCTTCACTTGTATCTTTTAGGTGTCTGCCTTATTGGGCAGAATCCCTTCTGCTGTAGGCTACCAGCCCACCCTAGCCACTGACATGGGTACAATGCAGGAAAGAATCACCACCACCAAGAAAGGGTCTATCACCTCTGTGCAGGTAAGGAGACAAAAGTTTTAGTTGGTGGAAAGGAATCCAGGAAGATAGGCCTGGAGAGACAGTTCATTAAGAACACTTCTAGCTCTCCAAGACTTGGCTTTACTTTAGTTCCCTGTAGGCAGTCAGATGGCACAGAGCCATCTGTAACTCTGGCCCCAGTGGATCTGCTGCCCTCTTCTGGCCTTTGTCGTAGGCAGCCTGCACACACGGTGAACATATATAGACTCAGTCATACATATATACGTACACGAAAAGAAATCTTTGTTTCTGGGTGGAGTGGCACATACTTTTTTTTTTTTTTTTTTTTCGAGACAGGGTTTCTCTGTGGCTTTGGAGCCTGTCCTGGAACTAGCTCTGTAGACCAGGCTGGTCTCGAACTCACAGAGATCTGCCTTCCTCTGCCTCCCGAGTGCTGGGATTAAAGGCGTGCGCCACCACCGCCCGGCAATAGCACACACCTTTAATTCCAGCACTCAGAAGGCAGAAACAGGTTGAGCTCTGAGTTCAAGATCAACCTGGTCTGCTTAGAGAGTTCCAGGAAAGGGGGGTTTATTTACTTACTTTGAGAGGGGCTGTTTGAGACAGGGTTTCATCATTATTATATAGCCTTGTAACTTGATATGTAGACCAGGCTGGTCTTGACTCCAAGATCTACCTGCTTCTGCCTCCCAAGTATTGGGATTAAGTGGATGCATACTCCAAAGGGGCTTTTGTTTTTTTTTTTGTTTTGTTTTGTTTGTTTTTTTTTGTTTTTCTTTTTGAGACAGGGTTTCTCTGTGGCTTCGGAGCCTGTCCTGGAACTAGCTCTTGTAGACCAGGCTGGTCTTGAACTCACAAAGATCCGCCTGCCTCTGCCTCCCGAGTGCTGGGATTAAAGGCGTGCGCCACCACCGCACAGCGGCTACGTGACACTTAAGGTTTATCTCACAAAACTTAGAAAATGAAACATTCATCTACTTGAGGGATCTGGGGCTGAAGCAATGGCTCAGCAGGTAAAAAATGCTTTCTGCTCTTGCGAAAGATCTAGATTCTTTTCCCAATGTCTATTGGTGGCTCACAACTACCTGTAACTCCAGTTCTAAGGGATCTGACAGCCTCTTCTACCTTCTGCAGGCTCATCCGTGTATACAGTGCATATTAACTCATGCGGGCACACAATAATAATAAAATACAACTTTTGTTTTTGAGATTAGATCTGCTGTGTAGTTCTAGCTGGCCTGGTGCTTTACTATCTATGCAGCTTAGTTTCCCAACTCAGCAGTTCTGCCTCCGCTTTCTAAGTGTTGGGATTGCAAAGGGAGCCATCATCACACCTGGTTTTCATTGTGTGTTGTGGGGCAGGTATTCTGGGGCTTGACCTCAAGGCTTTGAATGCTGAGGATATCTTCCCTCTTACATTCATGTTCATATAACTCTTGGCCACTGTTTAGTTTTTATGTGCATTGGTATACATTTGTGTCTGTGTGAGGGTGTGAGATCCCCTGGAACTTAACAGCCAGTTGTGAACTGCCATGTGGGTGCTGGGAATTGAGCCCAAGTCCCCTGGAAGAGCAACATCTGAGCCATCTTTCCAGCCCCCTGTTGCGCACTTTTATGTTCATGTTCACCTAACTGTTGTAATAGTGTAAGGTTTTTCTGGGGTGGGGGGGTTCAAGACAGGGTCTCTAGCCTTGGTTGTCCTTGATCTCACTCTGTAGACCAGGCTGGTCTCAACTCGGAGATCTGCCTGCCTCTGCTTCTCGGGTACTGGGATTAAAGGTGTACCTCACCAGTAGCCCAACTTGTGTTTTTTTTTTTTTTTTTTTTTTTTTTTGGTTTTTCGAGACAGGGTTTCTCTGTGGTTTTGGAGCCTGTCCTGGAACTAGCTCTTGTAGACCAGGCTGGTCTCGAACTCACAGAGATCTGCCTGCCTCTGCCTCCCAAGTGCTGGGATTAAAGGCGTGTGCCACCACCGCCCGGCCTGCCCACCTTGTTTTTTAAGAGCAAAACTTCCCCAAAAGTTAGTACCGTTGCTGTGGAGTTAAAGTATAGCATAATACATGGACCCAAAGGGAGTGCATAGCTGTAATCCATCACCAAGGATGCAAAGACAAGGGTGTTGACTTTTGAGACAGGCTGGAAAGTAGATGGCCTAGGTAGGAGTTTGGCTGTGCTGATCTCCATGAATTTTTGACTTAGGCTATCTATGTGCCTGCTGATGACTTGACTGATCCTGCCCCTGCAACTACCTTTGCCCATTTGGATGCCACTACTGTGCTGTCTCGTGCTATTGCTGAGCTGGGCATCTATCCAGCTGTGGATCCTCTGGACTCCACCTCTCGAATTATGGATCCAAATATTGTTGGCAGTGAGCATTATGATGTTGCGCGAGGGGTGCAGAAGATCCTGCAGGTGAGTGCCTCACGTCAGGAGGACTGGATTTTCTCCAGTCATTTGTGGGATTTGTTCTGGAGCAATCTGTTGAGAATGGATTTTTACTGCTGCTGAGGTCCCTGGTTTCAGGGTACTTCGCCTTTAGAGTCCACTTTTTCTCTTGTACTTAGTCAGGACTGGGAAGAACCAGACACAAATCTTGGCTCACCCAGAACTTTTCTAATAGTTGTAAATTAAAGGAATTGACTCTGTCCTTTTCATCTTGTTTTCTTTTAGGACTACAAATCTCTCCAGGACATCATTGCCATCTTGGGTATGGATGAACTTTCTGAGGAAGATAAGTTGACTGTATCCCGGGCAAGAAAAATACAGCGCTTCTTGTCTCAGCCATTCCAGGTTGCTGAGGTCTTCACAGGACATATGGGAAAGCTGGTGCCCTTGAAGGAGACCATTAAAGGATTCCAGCAAATTTTGGCAGGTGAGATTTTTCTACCAAGTGAACCATACAAATGTTAGGGAAATTGAAGCCCAGAGTGAACATTCTTTGTGGTATATTACAGGGTTTCTATGTGGTTTTGGAGCCTGTCCTGGAACTAGCTCTTGTAGGCCAGGCTGGTCTCGAACTCACAGAGATCCACCTGCCTCTGCCTCCCGAGTGCTGGGATTAAAGGCGTGCGCCACCACCGCCTGGCCTTTTTTTGTCTTTTTGAAACAGCATTTGTCTGTACCTTTGGGGCCTGTCCTGGAACTCACTCTGTAGACCAGATCTGCCTTCCTCTGCCTCCCGAGTACTGGGATTAAAGGCAGGCACCACCACCGCCTAACTAACACAGAAAATATTAAACTGTCCCATGACACTGAGCCAGAGAGTAAGACTTTGAACTGAGGTGCTCCAAGTTATCTATGTGTATGTTTTTTGGTGCTTATATGCCTTAGTGTATGTATGTTTGTGCATGCATGCAGGAACCCACAGGGGTTAGCTCCCCTGAACAGCCAGTGGATACCAGAGGGTTACAGGTCAGGGCTTCTCTGTAACCCTGGCTGTGCTGGAACTGGCTCTATAGACTTGGCTGGCCATGAACCCATAAATCTTCTGCCTCTTCCAAGTGCTGGGATTAAAAGGTGTGTGACACAACACTTAATTATGTGGGTCATTTTTTGTTTGTTTTTTTTCTAGACAGGATTTCTGTGAAACAGTCCTCACGCTGTAGACCAGGGTAGCCTCAAACTCACAGAAATCCACCTGCCTCTGTCTCCCAAGTGCTGGGATTAAAGTCATGCGCCCCCACTGCCCAGCCTTAATTATGTCTCTATGTCTTGTTTTAAATTCTACTTGGAAGGGGGCAGGTGTAGCAGTGCACACCTTTAGTCCCAGCATTCCAAGTAGATCTTTTTCCCCTTGAGACAGGAATTCTCTGTATAACAGTTCTTTTGTGGAATTTGCTCTTGTAGACCAGGCTGGCCTGGAACTCATGAGATTTGCCTGCCTGCCTGAGTCTCCCGAGTGCTGGGATTAAAGGCATGTGTTACCACTGCCTGGCTTGACTTCTGTGGGTTCCAGGCCAGCCAGGGTTAAGTTAAGTAATGAAAACTTGTCCTACAAAACAAAAAGTAAATTTCACTTTGAAGTTTAGCAAAGTTTCCTTGGATGAAGAATTCATCTGTCTGGCCCATGGCCTCCTTTGCTGAGGTTGTATATACTGTGGAACACTGATGTAACTCCACTTCTTACTAATTGTATTTTCCCTGTGTAGGTGACTATGACCATCTCCCGGAACAAGCTTTCTATATGGTGGGACCCATTGAGGAGGCTGTGGCCAAGGCTGATAAGCTGGCAGAAGAGCATGCATCTTGAGGGGTCCTTTTCTGCAAACTCACTCTGTATTGTATTCTCTGTGCTGAAAGCTCAGTTTCTGTGTAGGCCACACAAGAGCCTGGTTGAAGATGTGATGTCCCATCTGAAGAGTATTTAAAGTTTTCAATAAAGTGTACACCCCTCATTTGTCTGTCTGTCTTCTGAAACAGCTTACAGTGCAGTTGACCATGAGAGGCCAAATTTAGCATAATCAGGTTATGTTTGTAACAATTATCAAAAATGAAAATCTATTCATTAATGAAATTCTTCGGGTCTTGTTAAGTTTTCTGTGGTTAGGGAGGCCTAACAGCCTAGCCTTGGTTCTTATGGTATTTGTTCAGACAAATCTTGCTTCCAAGTATTTCATATGACTTTTCTTTGTTTGTTTTAGTTTTACAAGACAGGATTTCTAAGTGTCTTTGGCCATGCTGGCCTTGAACTCTGAGATGAGTTTGCCTCTGCCTCCCGAGTGCTGGGACTTTGTTTTTTTGAATCCCACTGGTTAGTCTTGATTTGGCCTCAATGATCCTATCTCAGCCTTCTAACTGCAAAGATTACCTGTGTGCTCCACAATATCCATGCCCCGCTCTGTAGCAGAACAGTAGTTTTTGGTTAAAGGGCAGGATGTTGTTTGAGACAGGGTCTCACTGTGTACCTACCCCTGGTTATCCTGGATATCCCTTTATAGCTCCCACTCAGAACCTGCTTCTGCTTCCCTAAAGGGATTAAATGCACACACTGGCCTGCTGCAAGCAAGGTTTTTGGTTGTTTTGTTGTTGTTATTGGTTTTGTTTTGAGACAGGATCTCTAGCTTTGGAGCCTTCCTGGAACTTGCTCTACAGACCAGGCTGACCTTGAACTCCCAAGGGTTAAAGGTGTGCGCCACCACCCAGAGCAAGATGATTTCTAATGTCCAGGAGTCTGGAAGAGCATCAGTTCCTCTGGAACTAAAGCTATAAACGCGGTGCTAGGTGTTGAACAGCGGTTCTCCAGAGCAGACTAAACCCATCTCTCCAGCCTGTAGGATGATGGCTTGGTTCAAGACAGGGAGTAAATATTTTAGGAAACATTAACAGTTGAGGGTCTTCTGGGCCTTCTTCAGGCCTTCGTTCTTGAGAAAGTACCTAAAATGCAGCATCAATATATTTCAACAAGCCTAGACTTGCATGTTTTGTGCTTGAGGTTCTGCTGGCTAAGATCTCTTATGAGAATTTAGGAAGATTTAATGTTACAAGGAAAGACCAATTGTTAGTGTTACCATTAGGGTTTTTGTGCACCTTAGTGCAATATACTAGGATAAATTTTGTGCCCTACAGCATGTCTGCCCAGCTGGTGTCCTCTTGTGGCAGCACGTACAACTACAAGAACTGTAATCTCACCATTTTGAAATCTATTAAAGGCTATTTGCTAGGAGTATTTCTGTCATCTAATGACTGTTCACAAATGGGCTGGAGCTTTTGTCCTGAGAAATAGCCTGCATCTATAAGCTCCACCTTGCTAGGTTGTCCACACAGGATGGAAGTTGGGCAGTGACTGCTGAACTCCAATACTCCAATTCTCAGCCCCCCCCACGCTCCCCACGCCCCCACGCCCCCCCCCCCCCGTGGCCTAAAGGGTTGAGGAAGGGCTCCGGGAGAGGCTTCTGGGGTGGAGTAGAAGCCTTGAACTTCCTATCTGTCTATGACGTCCTTGACTCCCGCCCGTGTCAAGATCTGGACAGAAGGTGGCGCCCCTAAGTTGTGCTTGGTAGTTTGCTCTCGGAGAAGCTTAGATTGGGGAAACGCTGTTATGGGGGTGGGGACACCTCCTCCAGCCTGAATAGAGTGGATAAGAAGCTGGCGGAGACCTAAGAGTACAGGTCACCCTTTCTGCTTTGTCACCGAAATACAGACTTGGAAACGGATCTTCTGAAGGTCATTTGCGTCTCGGTGTTCACGTCCTCCAGTATTTATAGAGAACCTTCTGAACCTTTACCTCTCCTTAGCTGCAACTGTTCCCTTCTCCGATTGCTATCCTCCAAGACCACCGTCCTGGAGTGTTACCAGAGTTCTAAACCTCCATATTTCTCCTGGTCGGCCCTGTCCTCGCCTCCTCCCTCTCTCCACCCAGTGAAAACCCCGCCCTTCTCTCCTCCCTCCCACCCCAGTCTGTCATACAGGGACATCACCCTACAGCAGTTCAGACTGTGTGGTTCGCAGGAAGCATACATTGGCTTTTTTTTTTTTTTCGAGTTCCCAGCTCACAGTTGGGGAGAACCTAACGCCAGCCTTCGATTGAAACGAGACCCAAGGACAGTGAGAAGCTGGGTCCTAATCTGGAGTCCTGCCAGCCTGACATGGGTAAGTATGATAGCCGCCCCTAGGAAAGGCCTGAAGGGATGCCTAGCTCCCTCCCCGGCTGACTCAGCAGGGGTGGGGCCTAACCTTTGCTCTTTTGGGGGGTGAGAGAGAGGAAATGGACTGTGGGGGGACACAGGGCTCAGCTAATGAGCTTCTGGACATGAGACCCTAGCATAGGCAAACTCAGCTCTAAGGAAGAGCCTGGGGCTGTATCTTGTTAGGGCTTCCTTCCTTCCCCATGAAGCGCCCCCACTGTCCTCTGTCTCCCTATTCCCCCACCCCCCATTAAGCTGCTGAGATTCAGGTAGTATTTTACCGTATTCATTGCTAAATCCAGTCTTGGTCCTGTTAGAGAAGCTTCCCCTACCCCTTGTTTCTCTCTAGCCTTTAAACTCCAGTCTTTCTTCCTCCCCCATTCTAACTCACCACCAGGTCGGGGCTGCACTGAGCAGCTGCTTCCTGTTGCCCCAGAGGTTGCTGCAAGGGTGGTGGTGGTGGCTGGGGCCAAACTGAGCTATGAATAAAGCCGATTCTCACAGTCCTGCACAGCCTCACTCCGCCGTTGTGGACGGCCTCTACAATACCCAGAGGGTTGACAGACAGGACAGGGAGGATTTCTGCCTTTGTGGCTTCCTGATTCCAGAGTCTCCACAGCTGTAGTACGGATCGGGCCCGGAAGAAGCACGTTTGCCTAGCAGGGCGCTGTGCGTGACCCTGACATGCTCGGCTTTGAGTTCCCTCCGCTGCTCCCCTAGGCCTCCTTGAATCTTTGTGGCTCCCACCGTCTTCCCAGCGTCCTTTGTGAATAAGTCTTTGCTGGCGCCCCGAGAGTGCCCGCAGAAAGAGAGATCTTCAAGTACTCCAGTTCTGACCCACCGCCATCACCAACTACGTCGTCAAAGTTTGTCTTCTCCTGCATCTGGGATCCTTTCTGGTTCTGGCCCCTAGGAGACGCCACCCGCTTTCCCCTCCCCCAGCGGCTCCTTCGCGACAGCCGTCCCTGAGCGCTCGTCCTCACCCGGGTAGCTCCTGCCCCTTTAAGCGCCACCTCCCCCCCCTCCACCGCCGCCGGTCTCGGGTTGGGGGAGGAGGCGCCGCCGCCCGGCTCCGCCACCTGCGCCGCCGCCGCCGTCCGGCCCGGCCCTGCTTCAGGTGAGGCCCGGCATCCACCTCCAGGCCCGGAGTCCCGGGCAGGGCGTCCCCGCAGCCGCCTCCTCCCGTGGGATCCAGGGTCTGACCTTCCCTGCGCCGGCTGCCCTTCCTCTTCTCCCCCGCACTGTCTCCTCGCCCATTCCTCCCCTGTCCTCTGTGACCGGGATGCTTCTCACGCCTCTCCGCCATCCTCTCCCGGGAACCCCTGTTCCGGCCCAGGAGCTCCCCCTCCCCCGCGCCTTCCTCGCCAGGAAGATCTCCCGCGGTCTAGGTTTCGCCTCCCCTTCTCTGGAACTAGCGCTTTCCCACGCCATCCTAACCCCAATGGGAGGGGGAATAACCGCCACCCCAACAACTCCTCGTCGTAAGGGGGCGGGAGAGACAACGCACACTACAGGCTCCGTCCGCCTCGCTTCGCTCACCCTTCAAGTTCATTTAAGTCCCACCGAAAGCTTTTGCCCGGGAGTTTGGGGTCGGACCCGAGCACCGCCCCGTGATGCAGGTGGGAAGGGCCCTCCGCTCGGCTTGGGGTTGGCCCCTCCCCTAGTCGGGCGCTGGGGGCAGCGGCGCTGCGGGAACCTTGTGATACCCGGCCTCAGCGGCTGTTGCGGCAGAATAGACTGGGGCTGAGTCTCTAAGGGATTTGGGGTGCCGGGTAAGGCAGAGGAAACCCGATCTTCTCTATTTCACATTTCTCCAGGAAAAAAAAAAAGCTATCGCCGTCATACATTTCCACAGTGGAGCTGTCCGTTGGGAA
Source organism: Chionomys nivalis (assembly GCF_950005125.1). Lineage (NCBI taxonomy): Eukaryota > Metazoa > Chordata > Mammalia > Rodentia > Cricetidae > Chionomys > Chionomys nivalis. The sequence continues at coordinate 28,881,967 of NC_080110.1, read as the reverse complement.
ATTTGGAAATAAGGCAAAAACTGAGGGGCGCGGGCCCCCTTGGAGAAGGGGAGGGCTTATGTTCCTTTTGGTGTATTATGAGAGACTAGCCTTCCCAAAATAACTTTGCGATTGTCTTGCCTGAACCTGAGTGGCGAAGGGGACCAATGGGAGAGCCGTCGCTTCGGTCAACGCGTGGGCGGTCTTTATAATTACCCCAGCTTCAAAAGGGAATACCCCTTCCGTCAAGTCCAGCTGAGCCCCTAGCTCCTTCTCTGGAGCCTCTGCCTCTAGAGTGATAGGCCCGGGCGTCGGGATTTCTTCTACTATTCTGAGTCACGACCCAGGGTGCTGGGAGGGCTGTGTGTGTGTGGTGGGGTGAGCCTGTGGTGCTTGGATTCGACGCTAGGAGTGTCTGGAAGGGGAAGGGGAAGAGAACTAGGCTGTTATACCATCAAGGCTCTCCTAGCCCCAACCATCTGCCTCCAGCGTGGCTGGCACGGTGGCAGCTGACCCAGAGTTAGAGAGGTTCAGCAGGAACAAGGAGAGTGTGGCAGAGGAGGAGCAGGTGTTCACTCCCCCCCTTTCAGTTCTCATCCTCCGAGGAGGTTCAGCCTATCTACCCCCACTCTTCTCACAAGTGGCTGATGAAATGACGGTTGGCTCCTTTTGTTAGTATCCAAGGCGAGGCTTGGTGGACAACCGGCCCCATTTTATGGGATTGAGAAATGTTTGGGGACATATGGGGTCAGTCTGCCCTCTGTTGTCCAAATTTGGCGTGTGTGTGTGGGGGGGGGTCACAGGGACTGCAGGTCCTGGCGTCGGGCACGAAGTAAACACTTAGCTTAGGGGCATATTCCCAGCCCACCCATATCCTTCAGAGAGCGGGGGAGATCCCAGATTAGATGGGATAAAGGAGGATTTTATTCGGGGTTGAAGGTGATCGCTGTTAGCCGTTTTGTCCCCTGCTTTTCTCTTCTGATCGCAGGTGGTCTTCTGGCACACACCTTTCTTTCCCGGCTCAGGGCAGGGTTAGGGCCTAGAGGTTGCCCAGGAGACAAGGCCTGGGGCTCGGAAGGGGTGGGGACAGTGGGGCACAGGAGTAACCGGCTCTTCCGGAGCCAGCAGTGGGTGTGTGTGGGTGTGTGGTGGTGAAGCGAAGGGGCGTGGTCACGGACGTCTGACTGGCGCAGGCTCCTCCCCTGTCGGCCCCGTCTCGGACTGGTTAGCCCGGTGGTGAGGTAGGAAGAGTCCCCGCTGGAAAAGGAAGAGGAGGAAAAAAAAGGATACCAGCTTTTTCCTGTGCACCTGCCTCCTCCCCCTCCTGCCCACAGGTGCCAGTTCCAACGTAACCTTTTTTATTTTTATTTTGTTTTAAATTTTGGGGCTAGCATTCCTTAGCGAAAGTTCACTTCTCCTTTCTCCAGAAGGACAGATTCCCGGCTTTGAGCATAGCCTCTAGCAGGGCTTGAGGTTAGTGGACTGTCGGAGGCGTGAAGTTTATCGCCCAGGTGACCTATAAATCTCCTTTTGGTTTTTCCAGACAAAGTTTCACCGTGTTGTCCCGGCTAGCCTGGAACTCGATATGTAGACCAAGCTGGCCTTGAGCTCATGGCGGTCCTCCCATCTCTGCCTCTCCAGTGTGTAGAAATTACAGGCGTGGGCCACCATGGCCGACTTTATGAACCCATTTGGACGGGAAAGAGAGAAGGATTTTGTTTCTGCCTGTCTCCTCCTTCCCTCCGTAATTTACTCACCTCGGCTGGGGAGAGGAAGCCCTAACCTCTGCTGGCACATATTGTTGGCAACTTTTCTAAGATCTTAATGCTTTCTGAGCTGAACTTGGAAAGATGGGTGGGATATGTTTCCGACGCTCAGAATCCCCCTTCTGAAGTGGGGAAATCCAGTTTAGACTGCTGGATCTGGAGCTACCATCTTCTATCCACACCCAACTTCCCAATCGCTTAGCATCCCCCAAGAGGAAAGGGTATTTGTTGACACCACCCAACCGCCCAGGATTTCATTATCCTTTCTCTGTGTGTTGTTTTCCTAGGTATTCAGCCTTTGCTTTGCATAGTTTAGGCAATTGTTTGTATTCTAGAACGGCATTTCATTGACCTGAATGGAAATTATGAAGCCAGAAAAGGCTTGACTTGTAAGGAAAGGTAATGAAGGTTCTTTTCTAGTTGTATTATAGCTAATGTGTGACCTTGAGCAAGTCAGTGCATTTCTGCAGCTCTTGATTTCTTCATCTGGCAAATGATAAGTGTGACTTAAAAAAAAATCAGTAAGTGCGGTTGGTGGTGGTGCACACCTGTAATCCCAGCACTTGGGGAGGCAGAGGCAGGCGGATCTCTGTGAGTTCAAGGCCAGGTCTACAGGCTGAGTTCCAGGACGGCCAGGGCTTTACAAAGAAACCCTGTCTTGAAAAAAAATCAATAAACTGACATCATATGACACTATTTCCCATCGTGGTTCCCGGAAATACACATTTAGGTGAAAGTCACACTCGAATTCCTTGCTAGATTTTACTTTCAGCAACTTTGTTAGAAGAGGTATGGGAAGAGTAAACACTGGGACATTTTATTTGTTGGTTGGTTTGCTGTTCATTTTCTACTTCTGGCCACATTTGGCTAGACTCAGAGCCGAGTCTCCTTTCCCCATGTGCAGGAATCTCTCCGACGTCCAAGGCCCTGCAGATGTCACCAGGAAAGTGGTGATCCAGGCAGGACAAGGTTGTCCCTACAGAACATAGGTGAGTGGACTTCTGCTTCCCTTCATCCCTTCACCTGGTGTCAATCTCTCCCTAACTATCAATTTCCACTTTTTTTGCCACCCTGCTGAGGAAATAAACAGCCCCGAAATGATCCTCCAGGTATCTCCTTACAGTTAGAAAAGCCTCATCTGCCCTTGGTCCTAGAAATGTGCTCTAGTCGTTTAGGCTAACCTTGGGATGGGGCTCGCCTTTCAGTCTGACCTGGGCATAGCAAGGCTGGAGATGCTGGTGAAGCGGGGACCTGAGGTGAGGGCCTCAGAGCGGCGCTAGGACCCAGATATGGGTCTGAAAAGGAGGGAGCCGGGCACTAGGACCCTGTGGCCGCGGCCTCGGTGGGCGGTCCGTCGGCCGCAGCTTCCCCGCCCCCTCCGGCTCCGACTCACTCCTCCCCCGCCGGCCATGTTGGCTCCGCTCGGGCCCCGCGGTTAAACCGCGACCCCCTGCCCCCTCCCGGACCCCGGACCCCGTTCCCCTCTCCCCGCGGGCGTCTCCTTCCCTCCTGGCGCCCGGAGCGTGGCCATGTGAACCGCCTGTCCTCCGGGGAGAAGCGAGCCCCAAGCTCGGCTGGACGCGGTCGCCTCAGGTTGGTAGGGTGTGTGGCCCCGGGGCCTGAGGGCCGGGAGCGCTGCGCTCCTCGGGGCGTCCCTCAGGCAGCTTGGAGCTCGGGAGCGGACCGGCCCTACCTCCCCGCCGGGGCGCCGCCCGACGCTGGGTCTGCCGGCCCAGGGGGCTGGCGAGGCTGTGGGGGGACCCCAGCCGGGGGCGGGGGTGGCGACGGCGGAGCTGCTGGCTGGCGGGGCCCGGGAGGGGCTCCACCTCCTGGGGCGGCGGCGGGGGTTGCCCGCGTGCAGGGCTGGATCCGGGGGTTCCCTGGGTGCCTTAAACTGGAGGTTCGTGTGGAGCGGGGGTTTTGGCGGTGGTGAGTGCGCTGCGGAAGGGGTTTCCAGGGGTCGCAGGGTGACTCCCCGGGAGCGCTCTGGTTTCTCCTGTGACCCTGGAGAGGGACTGGCTGGGGCGAGTGCCGGCTTGCAAGGCTCGGGGCCCTTGAGCCCCGGGAGAGTCCTCTGCTCTGGAGACGAAGGTTGAGAGGACTCACACTAGGCGTCTGCGCTTGAGTCGGGCGGAGAACTGCGGGGAAGAATAAAGAGGCATTCCTTTCCAAGGAAATCCTCTGTGAAGGGGATCCCCCGTTTCCGTGCGGAAACGATGCTCTCTCGTCCCATCCCTCCCCCCGCCCCCCCCCCCCCCCGCGTTCCCGACGTGTAGAAGTCAGTGCCAATAGCAGGCAGGCATCCTTTGTGGAGCTTCTTGGAGTGAGGGATTTGTATCCTTCGGGGGAGTGGTGGTGGTGGGGATGGCGTCCACCACCTCCATCTGTACACAAACTGCCCCTCCCCCAGCCTCCCGCAGGAAGTGGCCGGGAAATGGCAGCTGTGCGTTCGATGCTGCGTCTCTTGTTGTTTTGAAATGTCCATTTTAATCTGATTTGGTTTCATTTTCTGAGGGCTTGTGGGTAAACTTGAATCTTGCAAACGTGTAGCCGGAGAGACCTTTCATTCGCCTTTCCCCGGTAACATCCGTTTGTCAACCAGGAGTCAACTGTAGTTGACCCACTGATCTTGATGCTCCTTTGCAGACTTGTCTGTCTCTTCTGGGTAACCGCCCCCCCACCCCTCACCCCACCCCCGCTCTAAGCTAGAGGTCATAGGGAATCAAACTGAGTTCTTACCAGCAGAGCAGTCATTACAGGTGGTGCAGATAGAGCCTAGAAAGCTTCCAAGACGACTTGGGATCTTTGTGGAATGAGAGTCTTGATTGGTGTAGTGTTTTTAGGTGTGACAGCGTCTTTATTGCAGAGCTTTCTTGTGAAAAGAAGGGCACTTGGAAGGGAGGACATGAGGAAGGTGTATGTTTTATGATTTGTCTATAGGGATGGGGACTGATTATACATGAGAGCTGTAAGCCTGTTCCTTAGTGACGTGTTTAGCCTAGTCCTGCAGGGAAATCTCTTCGTTGACTTTGGTTCCTGGAAGTTTTACCTTCTACAGAACTAATAGGGGAATTTGCTATCATGATTTAACTCTTTAGTCTGTTAAAAAACATTTCTTGTGGGAATTTTTTTCCTCTTGTGTAGAGTTGTCCTGTGCCCATATTTTCTTTTCCCTTAAAAAAAAACTTTGTTTTTAATTGTTCTACTTTACATGTATGGGTATTTTGCCTGCGTGTACGTATCTGTGCATCACAAGTGTGCCTGGTGCCCATAGAGACCTGAGCCATCGCCAGTGCTCTCTTTCTTTCTCTGTCTCTCTGTCCCTCAGTCCTGGAACTAGCGCTGTAGACCATGCTGGCCTCAGATTCACAGAGGTCTGCCTGCCCCTTCTTCCTAAGTACTGGGAGTAAAGGCCTGTGCCATCATACCTGGCTCAAAATAATGTATTTTTTTATTTTGTTTCTTGTTTTGTTTTTCGAGACAGGGTTTCTCTGTGTCATCTGGCTGTCCTAGAACTCATTCTACAGATCAGGCTGGTTTTGAACTCAGATCCGCCTGCCTCCGCCTCCAAAGTGCTGGGATCAAAGTGTGTACCATTATACCACAGAAACTTTTTTTTGTGTGTGCCAGATGGCTTTGAACTTGCAATAATCCTTCTGCCTTTTCTGCCTTTCAAGTGTTGGGCTTAACCATTTTGGGGGTTGTTTGTTTGAGTTTCTTTTTCACCACCACAACCATAAGACAGTGTCTCAATAGTCTCATCTGTAATTAGAATTTACAGAGATGTGACTGCCTCTCTCTCCCAAATGCTGGAATTCTGTGTGTGTCCCATGTCTGGCTAAATCCCATTTTGTTGCCATTTGGGTTTCGTTAGGAACAAGAGTTTAAATCTTCAGAATTGGAATAAGATCATTTGAGATCATTTGAATTGCCCTGAAAACTACACGCACCTGTCATTGAAATCATGTTTTTTTAATCAGAAATTTGCTAGCTGCATATAAATCCATAGATTAAAGCTCTAAGGAGCAGGCCTATGTGATTTTTGTGAAAGTGGTGTCCTCATTGTTTTCCCTAGGTGCTGATAATCTGGGTACTGATGAAAACAAGTTGTCTGTTGTCTCTGACTGGTGGGTCCCTTTGGCTTGTTGTTGATCTGGGTGGCATCAGGCATCTAGATGATACCAGCTGTCTTGTGTGTGCTGGGGATTTAACTCAAGGTCTCAGGCATCTATACTTAATTACCATGTTAGTTTTATTTGGTGTAGTTGTGTTTGCCACAAGGTGTGGGTGCAAATCAGAAGACAGCTATCCTACCATGTGGGCTGTGGGGTTTGGTAGCAAATACTTTAACCACTGATCCTCCTCACCAGCTCCACCACATTGATTTTTAACTTCTGTTTTCAGTCTTACTTACTTACTTAAATTGGGATCTGGCTGAATAGTAAATTGGTTTTCCTTGTTGGGGTAAAAAGAGAAAAGAGGCCTGGAAATAAGAGTTTAGTAGTAACGCCAGGTCGTCATGGCGTACATCTTTAATCCCAGCACTTGGGAGGCAGAGGCAGGCGGATCTCTGAGTTTGAGGCCAACCTGGTGAGTTCCAGGACAGCCAGGGCTACACAGAGAAACCCTGCCTGGAAAAACAGAGTTAGTAGTAAGAGGACTCTTGAACCATAAGGTGCACAGCCACCCTTCCACCCCAATCCAAAGTGACTTCATAGTTAAAACTCTGGTGGCCTTCTTGTAAAACAGATTCATTTTCCAATCTGAAGTAAATTCACTCTCCTTCCTTTCTTTTCTCTTTTTTGTAAGATGGCTCTCCCTATGTAACCTAAGACTGGCCTTTGACAAGTGCTGGAATGGTGATAGTATATACCTTCACATTTGGTGAGAAATCTGCAGAGAAATAGATTTTTTTTTTTTTTTTTTTGGTTTTTCGAGACAGGGTTTCTCTGTAGCTTTGGAGCCTGTCCTGGAACTCCCTTTGTAGACCAGGCTGGCTTCGAACTCACAGAGATCCGCCTGCCTCTGCCTCCCGAGTGCTGGGATTAAAGGCGTGCGCCACCACCGCCCGGCTGAGAAATAGATTTTTTAATATTCACTGGTCACTTTTTTTCTTGACAGGGGGTGAGGAAGTAGTTTTCTTCTCATTCCCTTCTTTCCTCTCTTTTTGTTTTTGTTTACTGGGAGAGGGAGGGTGTGTGAAAACCAGACCTTTAGAAACATTGGGCTATATGCCTAAGACACCTTTTTTTTTGCTTGCTTCTTTTTGGGTTTTCTCCTCCCCCCCCCCCTTTGATTTTTGGTTTTTGAAGACAAGGTGTCAGTGTGTAGCCCTAGCCCATCCTGGAACTGACACCGTAGACCAGGCTGGTCTCAAACTCAGAGATCCACCTACCTCTGCTTCCCAAATGCTGGGATTAAAGGTGTGTGCCACCACTGCTTGGCTAGTTTTGAATTTTTAAGAACTCTGGTATATCATTGATTGGCCTTGAACTCAGAATGTTCTGACCACCTCTACCTCAGTACTGGGATTAAAGGCGTGTACCACCACCCTATCCCACAGGCTTCTACGTTTGTTTCTTTGTTTTGGTTTTTTGAGACAGGGTTTCTCTCTTCTGGAACTAGCTTTGCTGAACAGAGTTGGCCTTGAACTCACTGAGTTCACCTGCGTGTCCCTCCTGAGTGCTGGGTTTAAAGGCCTGCACCACCACCACCCGGCTTGTTTTTTGTTTTTCAGAGACAAGGTAGCCCTGACTGTCCTGGAATTATACAGACCAGGCTGACCTCAGACTCGGAGAACCACCTGCCTCTGCTCCCTGAGCACTGGGATTAAAGGTTTGCACCACCACCACCCAGCCTGTGTTCTATTTTGTAAGTCTCTTTCGAAAAAGAAAAACAGGTGAAGAGAATTAGATGGACTGACCTCACCTTCTCAGAAGTCTAGAAGATTCCGAGAGGTTCATTTGGAAACCTCAGCATTATGGAATCAGGTGTGCATGTCTTCCTGATGATTGTTTTTCACATTTGAAGAAATTAAGCCAAGCTGCTCTAGTCTACTATAGAGTGATGTAAAAGTTACTAATTGATGGAGGGTTTGATCTTGTGTGTGGTGTGTAAAGAGACAGGAATGTGAGTTTTATTTTAAAACATAGAGGGATTTTATGGGTTTTTCCTTTTTCTTTCCCCTTTTTTCTTAATTTTGCAATAGGATCTCACATAGCTCAGGCCAGCTTTGCTTTTTTTATTTTATTTTATTAGTGAAACAGGGCCTCACTGTATTGCTGTGATTGTCCTGAATATCTCAATGTAGACCAGGGTAGCCTTGAACTCAGAGATCAGTTTGCCCCTGCCTCTATTAAGGATGGTATAGCTTGCCTAGTGTGTACAAGGCCTTGAGTTCAGTCTTCAGCACTGTAGGAAAGGGGAAGTCAAGAGATAGGGCCCTTGCTCACTTAGAGTATTGTATCTTGGCCTGGGGTGATAGCCCTGCAAAGTGTTTTGTTTTGTTTTTCTGAGGCAGGCTCTCACCAGACTGACTTCCAACTCACAGAGCTCCACGTGCCTCTGCTGTGGTTGGTTGAGTGCTGGGATTGAAGGCATGTTCACCACTACACCCAGCTCTGGGTGGCTTTGAACTCCTTTAGCCGAAAAGGCAGTGCTTGAATTTGGGATCCTTCCACTTCATTCTTCTGTATCTAAGATTACAGGATACACAACCATATCTAATTCCACATGTATTTTTCTTTTCTTGAATCCTGGGGATCAAGATCATTTTTTTAAAAATCTATGCATGTATTGATTGCACTTTTGTGTGTGTGCTATATTCGTGCCTGGTTCCCCTGGAACTGTAATTGCTGGTGGTTGTGAGGTGCCACATGGGTGCTTGAAATTAACCTGAGTCCTCTAGAAGAGAAGCAGGTGCTCTTTAGCTTCTGAGTGATATCTCCAGCACCTCAAGATTCTTTTCTAGAAAAGATTTGTTTCATTTTTAACATGTTTGTGGGTATGTGCACATGGGTACAGGTGCCTGTGGAGGCCAGAAGGCACTGGGTCCTTGGGAAATAGAGTTACAGGTGGTTGGGAACTGCACAGATCCTGGGAGCTGAACTTGAGCCTTCTACAAGTGAAACAGCACTCTTAACTGCTAAGCCATCTCTCCAGCCCCCTCTCCACGTTATCTTGTGATGCAGGACTTGGTGTATGGTAGGGAAGTATATTGTACTAGGAAACTACATGAAACTGTTTCTTGACAATGAAGTAAGAACTATGGCAGAAAACCAGGTTACAAATTGATTCCTTTAGTTCATATATAAAAAAAAATTGTTCTTACTGGTTTAGAATATATCCACAGATGACCTTGAACTTCTGAATTTCTTGCCTCTACTCACTAAGTGCTGAGATTTTAGGTGTGTACACCCATGCCAGTCTAGGTATTAGGAATAGGATCCAGGGCTTTGTGCATGCTAGGCAGTTAGTTACCCTACCAATGGAGCTAACGTCCTCAGTCTTATTTTAAAGGATCTTTAAGAACTACTCTTGCCGGGCGGTGGTGGCACACGCCTTTAATCCCAGCACTTGGGAGGCAGAGGCAGGTGGATCTCTGTGAGTTCGAGACCAGTCTGGTCTACAAGAGCTAGTTCCAGGACAGGCTCCAAAACCACAGAGAAACCCTGTCTCGAAAAAAACCAAAAAAAAAAAGAACTACTCTTGTTCTTTGAGTGTGTAAGTCTAACATTAAATTTAGAACTAAGTTTATTGATCCCCCCCCCCCCCCCCCCAGACAGGGTTTCTCTGTAGCTTTGGAGCCTGTCTTGGAACTAGCTCATGTAGACCACGCTGGCCTCGAACTCACAGAGATCGGCTTGCCTCTGCCTCCCAAATGAGCCACCACAACCCAGCTGTTTATTGACTTTTTAATATTGTCAGTACTTCTCTATTCCTTTGCCTTATTTTTGCAAGGGATAGGTAGTCAAAAGTCTGCTAAGGATGGTATAGCTTGCCTAGTGTGCACTAGACTGGAGTTAGCCCGTACCACAGCACTGTAGGGAAGAAGTCAAGAGATTGGGGCCTTTCCTCTCTAGGAAATATATATATGCAAGATCTCACTGTGTAACCCTGGCTGGCTTGGAACTCTATGAAACATAGAACAGACTGACTTTCAATTCATAGAGCTCCACCTGCCTCTGCTTTGACTGTGTAATGGGATGAAAAACCTCAAGTCTACCATGCCTGGCTGAGGACTTGAGATTGATCCCTAGAAACCAAGTAAAAATATCAGGCAGGCTTGGTGTTGCATGATTGTAATCCTAGTACTAGAGAGGCAGAAACTGGAAGATTCCTAGGGCTCGCTGGCTGACTAGTTAGCCTGATTGATATACTTCAGACCATTAAGGGATCCAAAGGAGATGGGTGGTGTTTCTGAAGTTGTCCTCTGATCCACATGTATATGGACACACATAAACATATACATACATAAAAAAAAATGGGGGCCAGATATGGTGGTGCACGCCTTTAATCCTAGCAGATTAAATGTAGATCTCTGAGGGCAGTCATAGTGAGTTCCACTCTAGCCAAGGCTACATAGTGAGATCCTATTTTAAAAAACTAATTTAAAAAAAAAAGGAGAAGGGACTGGGGAGATTGCATGCATGCTGCTCTTGTAGAGGACCCGAGTTCAGTTTTCAGCACCCACCTCAGACTGCTCACAGCAACCTGCAACTCTGGCTTCAGGGGATGGATCCAACACCTCTTGGCCTCTTCAGGCGCCTGCACTCACTTGTAGAAGTCCTGGGTTCCATTCCCAGCACCTAAAACAGTGGTTCAAAACCATTCTTAACCTCAGAAAAGAAAAGAAAGTGAAAAACTAAATTTAAGTCTCTGAAAATAGGAACAAGCTTGCATTAAGTTCATCATGGCAATAACAAAAACCCTAAGCCACATGTATTTAACAAATGCTTCATTTGGTTCTATTCTCTACTTAGTATTAAATTAAATCCTGGAAACGTATTGGTGGAACTTAACATCCAGGTGTCTGAACATTGCAATTTTCTTTGAGTAGCGCCTTCCTACCTTAGTATAAAATTTCATCACCTTCCCTCTCCCTCGCTTGGAATTCTGGTTTGAAATGGGTGTTAAAGAAAGGACATTTTTGAAAGAGACTGAACCTTGGACAGAACATGTTATAGTTTGTCTGGATCAGAGTTCCCAGAGAAGTTTGTTGAATAGGCCAGATAAGAAGCATCCTTCAATATGTCTTTGCCATTTGGAACTCTAATGGGAGAAGATGACTTAGGCGGGGGGGGGGGGGGAGCTTTTTAGATATGTAATTTAAAGATCACTGTAACGTGTTCTGGTGTGCGGGCATACATGCATGCAGAACACTGTATACATAATAATCTTTTTTTTTTTTTTTTTGGTTTTTCGAGACAGGGTTTCTCTGTAGCTATGGAGCCTGTCCTGGAACTAGCTCTTGTAGACCAGGCTGGTCTCGAACTCACAGAGATCCGCCTGTCTCTGCTTCCCGAGTGCTGGGATTAAAGGCGTGCGCCACCACCGCCTGGCCATAATAATAAATCTTTAAAAAAGAAAGGAAAGCTAACATGGCTGGGCATTATGGACATTCCTTTAATCCCATCCCTTGGGGGTTTGAGGCGGGGGATTTCAGAATCCCTGGCCACGTGAGTCTACATAGCTAGATCCTATTTCAAACAAACAAAACACCTAACTTTTGGGGGGTCTGGGGGACTGTTAGAGACTGGGTTTCTTTGTGTAGCTTTGGAGTCTGTCATGGAACTTACTCTGTAGACCAGGCTGACCTCTAACTCTCACATAGTTCTACCTGCCTCTGTCTCCTGAGGATTAATGGCATGTCCTCCTGCTGCCCACCAAAACCTAACATTTAATACAAGGGTGTGTGTGTGTGTGTGTATTTATTCATTCTTGCTTAACCCTCAAACCATAAAAGCTCATAATGAAATTTTTCTAAATGGAGGCTCAGCAAGAAATTTGTCCAAGGCAAAGGTGCTAGGAAGCAGTAGAATTGAGATTTGAGCCTGATTTCTTATGCCGATCTCATAACATGTCTAGGAATGAATGGAATAGCTGTGGTTCCTGTGACCCTTCAGTTGGGGCAGGTATGGACATAGACTCAGGGGCCAAATAGCTTTTGTTCCGTTTACATCTCTGATTTCTTTGCGTTGTCCACTTACCGTTAACAGTATGCCATTTATGAAGTAGGATGTGCTGTTTCCTCAGAGTTTCCTTCTAGATTCAACAACAAAAACAAAAAATTGAACTGTGACCCATTTTTGAGGGTATAATCGAGAGGACACAGGAAGAAAGATATGTTACTTCGTGCCAGGCGGCCGGGTGGTGGTGGCGCACGCCTTTAATCCCAGCACGCAGGAGGCAGAGGCAGGCGGATCTCTGTGAGTTCGAGACCAGCCTGGTCTACAGAGCTAGTTCCAGGACAGGCTCCAAAACCACAGAGAAACCCTGTCTCGAAAAACAAAAACAACAATAAAAAAAAAACTTCGTGCCAGGCGGAGTGTGACTGCCTAAACTGCAGGAGAGAGGGCAGTGCAGATCAGGTGGGATTGCTTCCTCTGGCTTCTTCCCAGAATTTCCAAAGTGAACCCCTGCATGTTCTTTGTTCTGTGGAAGCTTAAGGAGAAACCCAACCTAAAAACAAGGACTTAGTTTTATTTTTTGTGTGTTTTAGTCAAGATTATTAATCTTACAATGCTTGTTTTTTGGATTTGTTCTAAAGAATGGGTTTTCCCTATGATGGGGAAGATCTGAAAGACTGCAGTCTATTCTCTGTTGATTGGATTTTTCATGGATGTGTAGCAGATTGAAGTTTGCTACTTAATTTACATTTGATCTTAGCCAAAAGTGAGACTTGATTACGACTTATGTTAACGTGTGTAAATGCGTGTGTGTTCATGTCTGCACTTGTGCCTGCTGGTGGATAGGTGTCACAGCAGGCGTATAGAGGAGAGAACAGTCTGAGAGTTGTTTCTCTCTGTTCATCAGGCTTGGCTTGCATGCACCTCTACCTGCTGAGCTATTTGCCAGCCCTTACTGTAATTTTAGAATGAACCTGGGACATTCAATAAGAAAGATAAACTAATACTAAAAACTTCTCCTAAGCCGGGCGATGGTGGCGCACGCCTTTAATCCCAGCACTCGGGAGGCAGAGGCAGGAGGATCTCTGTGAGTTCGAGACCAGCCTGGTCTACAAGAGCTAGATCCAGGACAGGCTCCAAAGCCACAGAGAAACCCTGTCTCGAAAAACCAAAAAAAAAAAAACCTTCTCCTGAGTTGATCTTGGTGACATATGCCTGTAATCTCAGTACTCAGAAAATTGAGGCAGGAGAGTTGCTGTGAGTTGTTGCCACTCAAGACTACCTGGAAGATTGTCTCAAAAAACAAACAGTTTAGCTGTAGCGACTCACGCCTTTAATTCCAGTACTTGGGAGTCAGAAGCAGGTGGATCTCTTGAGTTCTAGACCAACCAGGTCTATAGAGTGAGTTCCACAACAACCAGTGCAACACAGAGAAACTCTGCCTTGAAAAAAATTAAAGAACAAAAAAGCAAGCAAGCAAAACCTAACTCTCCCCTACCTCACTGCTCTCTTAAGTAGAACATAAATTGCTTTTATTTTTATTTCTTTTAGTTAAAATTGACTGTGACAATCATGATATCTAAACTATAAAATTCTAGAATTATCATGCTGTTTGCTACATGGGATTTATATTTTATATTCAAAATTATGTTGTGGATGGGCTGGAGAGATGGCTCAGAGGAGGTCCTGAGCTCAATTCCCAGCAACCACATGGTGGCTCACAGCCATCTATAATGAGATCTGGTGCCCTCTTCTGGCCTGCAAGCATACACGGAAGAAGTGTTGTATACATAATAAATAAATCTTTAAAAAAAAATTATGAAGGCCGGGCGTGGTGGCGCACGCCTTTAATCCCAGCACTTGGGAGGCAGAGGCAGGCGGATCTCTGTGAGTTCGAGACCAGCCTGGTCTACAGAGCTAGTTCCAGGACAGGCTCCAAAGCCACAGAGAAACCCTGTCTCGAAAAACCAAAAAAAAAAAAAAAAAAAAAAAATTATGTTCTGGAGGTTGATGAGATGTCTTAGGTAAAGTTTCCTGCTGCCAGACCTGGGGACTGAATTAAGTCTCTGGGACCCACAGGAGAGACCTGATTTCCCCAAATTATCCTCTAACCTCTGCATATATGCCGTGGCTCGTGCCTACAAACATGCAACAGCTAGTGTGTATGTGTGTAGACTGTTGACACATATACCGAGTGGTGTCTGATTTTCAGTATATAGCATATTTATAAACCATGATTGCTTGCTTTGAAATAGGATTTTACTGTGTAGTCCAGTCTGTCCTTGAACCTTGATCCTCTTGCTTTAGCCTTTTGAATACTGGGCTTGTAGGCACATGACAGCAGGTATATGTTGACCAGTGATCATGTTTTCATAACCAACTTATTTATCCTTTAAAAAATATAATTAAAATATTACCTAGGTTGGTTATTTCCTCAGTTTAGGAACTTAATAAAGATAACTTTCTGACTCCTTGGTGTGGTGGCCAATGCTTTTAATCCTAGCACTTTAGAAGTAGAGATAGGCAGGTCTCTTGAGTTGACGCCAGCCAAGGCTGTAACCACTTTAACTTCGCTTGTGTGATGTCTCAACAAAAATAGAAAAAAAAAAAAGAAAGCTTTCATTGTGAATTATTATGCCCTCCAGAAGCTGTTAACATAATCCAAGAACTTTTCTTTTTTTGTATAAAAATAAGAGTCTCACATATTAGGTTAATAATCACTAGTACATCGCAAATAGCAGATCAGACCTTTCCAATAATTTTTGTTTCTGCTTTTGTTCCTCCTGGATGCTCTCAATCAGAGTTAAGTTTATTTTGATCAAGGCCTTCATTTCTCACTATTTCTAGTAATATATCATGTTATATTCAATAGATATTGAGGCTTTTAGCCATACTGTTCCTCAGTGAGCCAGTAAACTTTATAATTTCACATATGTGTAATGTATGTATTTCTTTTTCATTTGTTTTGTTTCTCTGTGTAACAGCTCTAGCTGTCCTGGAACTCGCTTTGTAGACCACGTTGGTACTGAACTCACTAAGATCTGCCTGTCTCTGCCTCCCAAGTGCTGAGATTAAAGGCGTGGGCCACCAACACCCAACTAATGTATATATATATTTCAAACCATTATATTACATTAGAGGTTTTTGTTTGTTTTTGTTTTTCTTTTTTATTAAGACTTATTTATTATGTATACAACATTCCTTCCATGTATGCTTGCATGCCAGAAGAGGGCCCCAGACCTCATTACAGATGGCTGTGAGCCACCATGTGGTTGCTGAGAATTGAACTCAGGACCTCTGGAAGAGCAGTCAGTGCTCTTAACCTCTAAGCCATCTCTCCAGCCCGTTTTTGTTTTTCAAGACAAGGTTTTTCGTAACTTTGGAGCCTGTCCTGGAACTCACTCTGTAGACCAGGCTGGCCTTGAACTCACCGAAATCTGCCTGCCTCTGCCTCCTGAGTGCTGGGATTAAAGGTGCGCGCCATCACTACCCAGGCTGTTACAGTGTTTTTATGTCTGGGGCTATAGATGGAAAACAATGGACACTGTTATCCCAGTACTTGGAAGTCTCAGGGAGAAGGATTCAGAGTACAAGGCCTACTTGGACTACATAAAGAGATTCTGTCAAAACAGAATAGTAATGAAACAGGAAGTATACATTTCTTGCTAACACTGTGTGTTGTGTGTTTTTGTTTTTTTCCCTCGAGTCAGGGTTTCTCTGTAGCTTTGGGGCCTGTCCTGGAACTAGCTCTTGTAGACCAGACTAGCCTCGAACTCACAGAGATCTGACTGCCTCTGCCTTCAAAGCGCTAGGATTAAAGGCCACCACTGCCTGGCTTGGTGTTGTTTTGTTCTTACTCTGGCTTTTTGAGGGACCTACCACCTGGCTCCCAAATAAATACACACAGCTTATTTTTAGTTATAAATGCCTGACCTTAGCTTGGCTTGTTTCTAGCCAGTTTTTCTTAAATTATCCTGTTTATCTTTACCTCTGGGATTTTTTTTCTTTTCTTACTTCTGTGTATCTTATTTTCACTCTTACTCCGTGGCTGGGTGGGTGGGTGGGTCGCTGGCCCTTGAAGTCCTCCACCCCTGTTCTCTTGTTGCTCCTCATTCTCTCTCCTCCCAGATTTACCCTTCTATTTATACTCTCTGCTTGCCAGCCCTGCCTATCTTTGCCACTGCCTCAGGGTTGGCCATCAGCTCTTTATTAGACAGGCAAAGAGTCACACCTTTACAGAGATAAACAAAAGTCACACACCTTAAAATAGTGTTCCCCAACAACCTTGCATCCATAGCTTTCTGCCAAAAAGATGGCTTTGACCATTTTTGTGAACCCATGGTCAGGGTGAAAACAAAAGGATAAAGAACACCAAATGTAGGGCTGTTTCATGAGATGGTTCAGTGCTAATAGGCACTGGCTGCTCTTCTGGAAGACTTGGCATCATTCTTAGCGCTCATATGGCAGCCAACAGTGTCTGCTAACTCTGGTCCCAGGGGATCAACTCTTCTGGCCTCTGTGGGCACCGCATATATGTATGCAGACACACATGCAGGTAAAACATACATACACATTAAAAAATTAAATCTTAAAAAAAAATGCACAAATCCTAACCCTAATGTTAAACTAAAGAGCTAATGTCTAAGAAGACTATATCCTGGGTCAGCAATTAAGCGGGTAGAACTTAATATAAGGTTAGGCTCTTCCAGGCTTATTGTTTTTTTTCACACTAACTTATTTTTCTCTATCACTGATAGTTAACTTATCTCTCTGCCTATCTTAACAACTTGCTTTTAGACAGTGTGTAAAAGCTTGTCTTAAACCTGTGATCCTTTGCCCCAGTTTGCTGTGTGCTGAGTTTATAGGTGTGATACTGTGTTTGACTCAACAGTTGGGTCTTTGACCCCGATAAGCCCGTATTTTCGTCTCCTTTTCCACACGCACCTTCTCACAGCACCCCCAAATTGAAGGGCTAGTAAAGGGATGGCAAGGGGCACTTCCTCGATGATATAACCTTGCTTAACCATGAGTACTTTTTTCTTTTCTCTCTCCTGCAGAAATGGAAGCAAACGACCATTTTAATTTTACTGGCCTTCCCCCTGCACCAGCTGCCTCAGGACTGAAACCCTCTCCTTCTTCAGGGGAGGGCCTCTACACTAACGGGTCTCCCATGAACTTCCCCCAGCAAGGGAAAAGTGAGTGTGGAAGCCTTAAGACCTGGGGAGGGATGACATCATTTCTTTAGATCAGAGATTGAGATATACTTTTGGCTAGCTACCCCACAACAACTCTTTCCTGGCAGGTAGTGACAGAGGAAATAAATCCATAGAACTTACTCATTGCTAGGGAGAAATCAAACTTCTGAGAACAAGTTATAGGCGCTTATGGAAGCTGCTTTTTTTGTCTTGACTTTGGATTTCTAGAAGATTAGAAAAAACATAGAAGCTTTTTCATCTTAGCCTGCTCTTTGTCAGTCCTGTTCCCTGGCTACTGGGAACAGAGAAGGAGGTAGCCGCTGTTGCTAATAATGAGGAGGTGGACCTGTGGCATGTAAAGCTCTCTGGGAGCTGTTTTAAGGATTGGGAAATTGGTTTGGACTAGGGGTGAGGGAGGTGGGCGAAGGTTATTATAAATACACTCTAACTTGTGCAGCAGGGAAGGCCTGCAGTAGAAGTGCTATGCACAGAAGGTGAGGGGTGCAGTGCTTCCTTAGAAAGCTTTTCATTCTCTGGAAGTGCTGCTGTGGAGGTGATTTTCTTTTCCTTTTTTCTTCTGGGGTACTGACTTACTCTAGCCAAGGATGACCTTGAACACCATGGTGGCAGTCCTCCTGCTTCAGTCTTCTATCAGTTTCCTTTCTAAATTTTCATAGAAGTAGAATTTCATGTGCTTTTTCCTTCCTTGCAGTAGAAAAATTCTGACTTGTACTTACTTTCTCTTCTTTCGTATATAGGGCACTTGCAGATGAATGCAAGCCCTGTTATTTCATTGGACTTTCCCACACATACATACCCACCCACCTGCTGTAGTATCCCCCCATACACAGACACCTGCTTGAAGTTTCTTTAGTATCTTGGTCCCGATAATTATTGTCTGATGCAAACTCAAAGATGGCTATTTTCAGAGCTGTATTTTGCAGCACTGGTCATGCAAAGATTTTTTACCTTCTCCATATTACCCTCCTGGGGCTATGGGGAGGGGCTAAACCCAGCTTTCTGAGCTGGAATTTTGTCACTGTGGTGACTGCAAATTCTATTCTTAGCCCAGCACAAAGTGCTGGATCTGCATGTGCTAGTGAGGTGGAGGTTGTCCCTTCTGGTGCCACTGTAGGGCCAAATAGGCACTAAGGAAAGAGGGTATTGGGAATTGGAAAATTCAGTCATAACCCCCCCCAAAGAATTCCCATAAGGAGTAAGGGCGGGAAAGTCATTGTAGGGAACCGGTGTGCAGCTCCATGTAGTAGAAAGCTTGCAGCAGCAGTATCCATGGCTGCCACTAGCTCCTGTGGCACACCTAGGCCACTTCCTAGCCCCTTACTTACCTGTCTCAGCAGCAGTGCTAAGCTTAGACACAGGAACATCCAGGTTTAGTGTTCCCTTGAGACCCAAAAAGCTGAAGTTAACAGAGGAGTCCCTTCGCTGTTTTTGAGGTTTATTTCATAGCGTTATTGCATATATATTCATAGCTGACTCTTTTCTATTTTTCTTCCAGGTTTGAATGGGGATGTGAATGTTAATGGCTTATCTACTGTATCTCACACTACTACTTCAGGGATTTTGAACTCTGCTCCCCACTCCTCCAGCACCTCACACCTCCAGCACCCTAACGTGGCCTACGACTGTCTTTGGAACTACTCACAGTACCCACCTACCAATCCCAGCAACAACCTCAAGGACCCACCCCTTCTTTCTCAGTTCCCTGGGGGACAATACCCACTCAACGGTATCCTTGGGGGCAGCCGACAACCTTCATCCCCAAGTCACAACACTAATCTTCGAGCTGGGAGCCAAGAGTTCTGGGCCAATGGTACCCAGAGTCCCATGGGGCTTAACTTCGATTCACAGGAGCTATATGATTCCTTTCCTGACCAGAATTTTGAGGTGATGCCCAATGGACCTCCAAGTTTTTTCACCTCCCCACAGACTTCTCCAATGTTGGGATCTAGTATCCAGACCTTTGCACCTTCCCAGGATGTAGGCAATGGGATCCATTCTGATGAGGCAGCAGAAAAGGAGCTGACTTCAGTTGTGGAGGAAAATGGCACTGGCTTGGTAGGCAGCCTGGAACTGGAGGAAGAACAGCCAGGTATAACTGGGTCTGTGAGCTGGGTGGGTGTGGAGAGAGAAAGTGCGGTCATGGGGGGCAGTGGCCTTTTGGGGTGAGGAAAACTTGTCTTTCCAGCTCTCTGCAGTAAAGACTGATTTGCATGTTGGTGATTAGCAGAGCCAAGTGGATGGTGTTTTTGTGGCAGCAGCACCAGTTCAAGAGTGGGAGTGCAAATTATTTCAAGCTCTTGCAGAGCTGCTGCCCAAGAGAGGGCAGGTGGGCGATGGGCAAGCCTGAAACAGCCCAAACACATACTACATCAAGAATGGCTTTTTGGGGAGCTGGAGCTCTGTGGTGAAGAGCACTCACTGACTTCTCTTCTGAGGACCTGGGTTCAATTCCCAGCACCCACATGTGGCTCACATCTATCTGTAGCTCTGGTTCTAGGGGACCTGACACCCTCACACAGATATACGTACAAGTAAAACACCAATGCACATACAAAATAAAAATAAATAAATTTTATTTTATTTTTTTTTTTTTTGGATTTTTCGAGACAGGGTTTCTCTAGCTTTTTGGTTCCTGTCCTGGAACTAGCTCTTGTAGACCAGGCTGGCCTCTAACTCACAGAGATCCGCCTGTCTCTGCCTCCCGAGTGCTGGGATTAAAGGCGTGCGCCACCACCGCCCGGCAATAAATAAATTTTAAAACGAAAAAAAGAATGACTTCTTGGGCTGGGAATGTTGCTCAGTGGCTAGTATGCCTGTGTAGTGTGCATGAATGGGTTGAATGGGTTTTACCTACCTCCAGCCCTGCAAACATCATACATACCATCACATGCCTATAATCTCAGCCCTTGAGAGTGGAGGCAGGAGGAGGTCAGCCTGGGACACAGAAATGAGGTAGGGTGGGGTAGGGGCTTCTAAAGCAGATAAGTGGTGAGCACTGAAACCATGAGGCTATTTTAACTGTGGCAGGATTAGGTACTGCTGAAGTGGCTCAGCTCTAGCAGTGACTGACTTACTAAGGTGAGGACACAATAGGTAGAGTGCACCATTGCGTGTCTATTCAGCTCCCTTTCTTTTCTTTTCTTTTTGTTTTATTTTGTTTGTTAATATTTATGTGTAGCAACCTATTTTGTTTCCCTAAAAATAGATAAAATATTAGTTTGTATTTGTAGTTCATATTCACTGCAAGGGTGACTGCCCTATAAAAATAAGAATAACAAAATAAAGAATATTTTCTCTGTTCCACTTGTTGGAAAAAATAACTAAATATGTGGTAGGGTTCTTGTCTCCGCCTTACTGTCCATCTTCCCCTTTTATGTAAGATTGGTTTTCGCAGCATGTCTCTACTCATTAGATACTGGATAGGGTCCGTTCCTGGTTTAGAACTAGCAATAAATGTTGACTAAAGTTACAGCTTACTAAGAGAATGTTGTAACACAGATTTTAGTACTGGTGTGGTAGGGAAGGGGCTCCTAGGAAAGACAGTGCACACCTTGTCCCTGTGGACTTACTGAAAGAGTTGTTTGAACAATTTTTTTTAAGCATTTTTAATGATTTTGTTGTTTTTTTTTTTTTATGTGCATTGGTGTTTTACCTGCATATATGTTTGTGTGAGGGTGTTAAATCCCCTGGGACTGGAGTTAGAGACAGTTGTGAACTGCCTTGTAAGTGCTGGGTATTGAACCTGGTCCTCTAGAAGAGCAGCCAGTGCTCTTACCTGATGAGCCATCTCTCCAGCCCCACCTGAACACATTTTTATAACCAGCTAATACAGCTAAATTGAAGGCACAAATTTTGACTTTTGCTCTCTCCTGGGATTACCTAGAATTAAAGATGTGTGGCTACAATGGTTCTGTCTCCTCTGTGGAGTCTTTACACCAAGAAGTCTCTGTCCTGGTTCCTGATCCCACAGTGAGCTGTTTAGATGATCCTTCGCATCTTCCTGAGCAACTGGAAGATACTCCAATCCTCAGTGAAGATTCCTTGGAGCCATTTGACTCGCTGGCACCAGGTGGGCTTTAGAGGGTGTGTCTCTTTCCTGCTTACCTGAGGAGAAGGTGACTAACCCGTGACCTGGACAAGTTAGAAACCCAAGGAAAGTTTTAGGGAATCTGGGGTGTTGACTTGTGGATAAAACTTCAGTAAACTATAGTCTTACTGCTGGCTGAGCCGGCTTTACTCAGATGCATTGGTTCATTTCCCAGCCTCTTTCTGTCTTCCAGTTGGCCAAGAGCCCTTGGCTGCAATAATTCAACTGCCACACAGTTGGGCTATTTGGGTTCTAACTAACTAGAAAGGAAACATTTGCCAATTAAATATAAAAACAAGGCCAATTTTATGATAAATGCTAGATTTCTACAAGGATCTATGGATAGATACAAAGTCTGTATCTTTGCCTTCATTTTCACAGTCTTCTGTCCCCTACTTTTAATGCTAAATGGGGTTGCTGAGGTAGGAGGGCGTGACTTTGCCATCCTGCGAAGTACACAAGTTTCAAGTCTACTCTGAGCTAGAACTGAGATCCTTCCTTATTTCCTCCCTGCTTCCCCAGTTCAGACCTTAGAAACTAGAGTTGGATATTGCTTTGGCAAGTATTTCCTAAGGAAATCTGGCTTGTTAATTTTTTTAATTTCTGCTTGTAATTTCTTTTTGCCCCCATATGCAGAGCCAGTGAGTGGAGGACTTTATGGGATAGATGACACAGCATTGATGGGTGCAGAAGACAAGCTGCCTCTGGAGGACAGCCCTGTGATCTCTGCTCTCGACTGTCCTTCTCTCAATAATGCTGCTGCCTTCAGTCTCCTCGCAGACGACAGCCAAACGGCAGCCTCTCTGTTTGTCAGCCCCACCTCTCCACCTGTCTTAGGGGAGTCTGTCCTACAAGGTGAGTGAGGAGAGGTAGGAGAAATAAAAGTCTTCCCTTGCAAAACAGTGCATGTGTTCCATAGCTAAGCCCTTAACATGGGAAGTGTGTACCGCTGTCGTGCTGACAGACTATGAGATGCTGTCTAGTAGGAATAAAAAAGCATCCATTGTACTTTGACCTCTGCCCTCTGTGGAAACATGAGGGACTTGGGAGTTATCAAAGAAAAGATGGCCAGAGGCCTTTCTATCTTGAGGAGAAACTGTTTCTCTCTTCATTGGTGAACATGACCATCACCAGTTTTACCTTTTAACTTCAAAGATGTTTGGGGTAGGGAAAGAGCCAGCACTGTTTTGGTTTGGTTTTGTTTTTTTTGTGGTTTTTTGCGACAGGGTTTCACTGTAGCTTTAGAGCCTGTCTTGGAACTAGCTCTTGCAGACCAGGCTGGCCTTGAACTCACAGAGATCCGCCTGCCTCTGCCTCCTGAGTGCTGGGATTAAAGGCATCTGCCACCACTGCCCAGCTAGCACTGCTTTTTTAAATTTAATTTTATGTGTATGAGTGATTCTGTATGTATATCTATTCACTGTTTGTGTAGTGCCCTTGGAGGCCAGAAGAGGGTTTCAAACCTCTTGGGATTGGCGGTACAGAAGGGCAACACCATGTGGGTGCTAGAAATCAAACAGTGGCCCTCTGAAAGGGCAGCCAGTGAGCCACAGCTCCAGTCCCTAGAGCTACTGTTCTCTTTTTCGCTAAAAGCCTTTAAGATAACTCTGTTTACCGTAGTGTAGGTTTGATTGAATAAACTCTTCTACCATTTTCTTTTACTGATATTATGCTTTGGATTTAGATAACAGCTTTGACCTGAATAATGGCAGTGACTCTGAACAGGAAGAAATGGGGCCTGAGTCTTCAGACTTCCCACATCCCCTGACTGAGCCAGCCCCTGACCTGCCACCCACTGTTGAGCTACATGCAGCAGCCTCCCCAGCCTCTCCGGCAGCCTCTCCGGCAGCCCCCTCCCTTGTCCCTCCTACCATCTTCCCAGCAGTGTCTCCCGCTCCTTCCCCTGCCCTCCCAGCGGCCTCTCTAGACGCCTCTTTGACAGCTCCAGTGACCTCTCCTCAAGCTTGCCGTGCTCCTTCTCCAGCACCCACCTTCCAGACAGTTTCCCAAGCAAGTGAAGACAGCAGCAGCATTCCAGAAGCTTCTGCTGGTTTAGAAGAGACCACTGGAGAAGCTGTCACAGTTTCTGGTAGTGGTAAGTGTCCAGATTCTGTTTTGTCCCTGCCTGATTTCTACTTTTTTTTTCTTTCTGAGACAGGGTTTCTCTGTAGCAATGGAGCCTGTCCTGAACTATCTCTTGTAGATCAGGCTAGCCTTGAACTCACAGAGATCCACCTGCCTCTGCCTCCTGAGTGCTGGGATTAAAGGCACCACCACCGCCTGGCCTGTACAAAAGTTTTATGTCACATGCTGCATCTATCCCTCCTATTAACCTGTAATTTTATTTTCAGCACTTAGGAGGCAGAGACAGGCAGATCTCTGTGAGTTTGAGGCCAGCCTGGTCTACAAGAGCTAGTTCCAAGACAGACTCAAACTACAGAGAAACCCTGTTTTCAAAAACAAACAAACAGGGGGCTGGAGAGATAGCTCAGCGGTTAAGAGCATTGCCTGCTCTTCCAAAGGTCCTGAGTTCAATTACCAGCAACCACATGGTGGCTCACAACCATCTGTAATGACTTCTGGTGCCCTCTTCTGGCCTGCAGGAATACACACAAACAGAATATTGTATGCATAATTAATAAATAAATAAATAAATAAATATTTAAAAAAACAAACAAACAAACAAAAAGTTTGTTTGCGACAGGATCTTATGTAGCTTTGGCTGGTCTTTATGTAGACTAAGCTGGCCTCCAGTTCACAGAGCTCTGCATGCTTCTTCCTCCAAGTGCTGTGCCACCAGCTCAGCTCTATTCTGTAAGCTTGCTTGACCTTTATCTCTGGTGTTCCCTCAAGGTGATGTACTGAAAAGACGCATCGCTACCCCAGAAGAAGTTCGTCTTCCCCTCCAGCATGGGTAAGTGCTCCAGATTGCTGCATGCGTTGACCTTCACAAGCCTAGGAATGACTCTTAGATGTGGGGGAGTTGGGAATAGAGTACAGGACAGTGAGGAGGGTGTACAATCCCTGAAGTTGGAGTCACAGGCTGTTGTGAAGCCACCGGTGTGGGTGTTGAGTCTTCTGGCAGAGCAGTGGGTGTGCTTAACTGCTGGACTGTTCTCTAGACCAATTTCCTCTTTCTTAATTCTTTCTTTGGGTGATTTTTGAGACAAGGTTTCTCTGTGTAGCTCTGGCTGTCCTGGAACTCACTCTGTAGACCAGGTTGGCCTCAAATTCACAGAGATCCATCTGCCTCTACCTCCCTAGTGCTGTGATTAAAGGTGTGCAGCACCACCTCCTGGCTACAATTTTCCCTTTCTTAGGGTCTGTCTTCCCTCATAAATAAATGCTTTACTCATCTGCTGGTTACTTGGTCTTGATCAAAGATTCTTTTCCAAGCTAAGGCTCAAGTATCCAGAGTAGCTAGACAAAACTGTTTTCAAAGAGAGGGATGGCAGTGTGGAAGAGAGACTTTCTACCAGTGAATTGGGTGGTTTTGTGATGTAATAGTTTCTGTTTTATTGCTCTCTGGAGAGCTAAGCTTTGGAACGGTAACTATGTAATGATCAATCAGTTATCATCGAAGACCTTCAAGAAATAACTGTCTTCCTAATTTCACCACAACCACTCTGGTCTACTGGTTGTCACCAAGTCTTAGTACTAATGCAACATTGGCGATGAGGATAAGGCTGGCTGTCATAATCTACTGCTCAGATCATAGCTACTGACTAAACCTGCCCTACTTAGGTTATGGCGTCAGCTTCCAGTTTACTCTTACACTTTCCTCTGCGCCTGAGCCAGGGCTATTAAGAGTTTTTAGCTGCTCATTTCGGTAGCTTCATAAAAAGGAGGGGTGGAGATCTTTGTGCATAGCTGCCATTTGGTGTATTGTTTTCTTCCTGAAGTATTTGCTCAAGCAGTGTGAGCCTGTTTGTCTAGCTCATGTGCTGTGCTGTTTCTGTATGTAGGGCTGTCTGTAGGTCGACGTGTATGCAGGGCTAGTGAGACTGATGGAGGGGGCATCTGCTCAGTGGGCTTGGCTCCTGGGTGGCATGGGAGTGGGTAGGGGTGTGACCTGGTGGCAGGGCCCATGTGCTTCTCTGGCAGGTGGCGGAGAGAAGTGCGCATCAAGAAGGGCTGCCATCGGTGGCAGGGGGAGACTTGGTATTATGGCCCCTGTGGGAAGAGAATGAAACAGTTTCCGGAAGTTATCAAGGTAACAGAATTTGTAGCTTTTAAAGGACTTTTTCTGGCGTCTCCTGTTCTGAGACCTATTCTGGTTGTATTATAGCTGACACGGTAGGGCTATGGCTTTACTAATGTCACTTTTCCTCTCAGTACCTGAGCCGAAATGTGGTACACAGTGTCCGCCGTGAGCACTTCAGCTTCAGTCCCCGCATGCCTGTTGGAGATTTCTTTGAAGAAAGAGACACACCAGAGGTGCTGACCCAAGGGTTAAATAGTTGGGGAACAAATTATAGCTTCTTTTTGTGTCATTTGGTGGCTCAAAGAGTCTGGGGTAGTTTAGAGGGCTTAGCGACCTGCACTGATTGTCTCCTTACAACACCAGTGTCCTTGTTCCTGTAGGGCTTGCAGTGGGTCCAGTTATCCGCAGAGGAGATTCCTTCCAGAATTCAAGCAATTACTGGCAAACGAGGCCGACCTCGAAATAATGAGAAGGCCAAGAACAAGGAAGTTCCAAAAGTGAAGCGGGGCCGAGGTCGACCACCGAAGGTCAAAATTCCTGAGCTATTGAATAAAACAGACAACCGACTTCCAAAGAAACTGGAAACCCAAGGTACAGTGTTACTTGTAGCTCAGGTATTCTGCTCCCTCCACAAGGTATTTAAAATGTTGCTGAATTGCAGTTGGTACCTGGGTTTCCCAAAAGGGACTGACACCTGGAAAGATGAATCTAAATTCGTTCTCCCCTTAGAAGGTATGATCGGAATCCTAGCATTTGCTACACTTTTTCCTTTGAGCTACTTTACTAGTAAAGCCTTGGGCTGTCCCTGGAGTAATGCCAACAGAGAAGCGTCCCATTCTCCTTCCGTCTTCCAGCTCCTTGCATATATCCGTGCAGTTGCCATCGTTTTTGTTGTAGGGACCTGAATCCAAAAGATAATTGACATACTATTTTAGTCAGATGGGTAAATGGGAAAATGTCTGTGATGTTTTCATTTGCGGCGGAGGGGGTTGTTTTGAGACATTGTAGTCCTCACTGTCCTGGAACTTGGGCTATGGACCAGACTGTCCTTGAACTCATAGAAATCCGCCTGCCTCTACCTCCCCCGTGCTGGGATTAAAGGCATCTGCCACCACCACCCAGTGAAAATGTCTAATTTTCTAAGTAAGCATTGTGTGTACAGTGTGCAGAAGATGAAATAGTCTTGTTAATTCCATTCAGAGTTCCAGCTCTGCTATCATCTATATCTTTTTCCCAATGCTAGGGACCAATCCTAGGACTTTGCTCTTGCCTAGCAAGTACTTTACCAGAGTTAAAACCCCAAACTCAGTGTATTTCCCATGTTTTACACATAGGCATTACATATGTGCCTGGTGCCTGTGAAGGTCATAAGAAGGTGTTGGATCCCCTAGAAATAGAATTGTAGGTCATTGTAAGCTGTCATGAGTGCTGGGAACTGAACGCAGGTCCTCTGCAAAAGCAGTGAGAACTCCTAACCACTGAGCATCTCTCCAGCCCCATATCTCATTTTAATAAAAGCTTTAAGTGATTTATTTGCCCATGATACTGTAGAAGGTTGCTATAAAAATGTATGATGATGTTTCTGTACCACAAAGGAAAGAATAGGTACTGTTATGTCAAAATATCAATTAAAAATGAGGTATTTGCAGATTTCTACTTTGATTTGGATCTTTCAGTGGAATGAGCTGTGGAAGCTGAACGTGAGCACTGGCTTTGACAATGTTGAGTTGTTATCCTTCTCTTTCTTGTACACACTGGGTTGCCAGTGTTACAAATTAATACCGTCTTTCCTGACAGTTTAGAGTCCTGTTTCCTTTCTCAGCTCTCTTTCACTAAAATCAGGCCGTGTACATCAGTCTGAGCGTTGCTACCCTTGCTCCATAGCCTGGGAAAGAGATCATAAAGGCACTCTGCAGTTGTAGCCTCTTCCATCAGTTGGACCACTTCCAAAGCAGTTCAGTTGGAGTCAGCCTGTGGCTTCTGGGCTGCTGATGCTGTTTGAGCGCTTTGTACAACTACCTGAGCAGGTGCCTCTCTGACCTCTATCTCTTGAATGTTTTATTATGTTTATTCAGAAAACAAGCCAAAAGCAAAACAAAATAAAACTTGTTCATGAAGCTGCATGAGAAGCCAGCTTTGTAATAGGCATGTGCTGCCGTAGATGCCAAGCATGTTTTTCTACCTCACCTCTTTCCTGTTTCCTTCCTGCCTTCATAGAACCACTGAATGAGGAGGATAAAGCAAAGATGAGTAAAAGCAAAAAGAAGATGAGGCAGAAGGTACAGCGGGGAGAGAGTCAGACTGCTGTCCAAGGGCAGGTGAGGAGGGGCAACAGTGGCTAACTTTCTATAACCAGCTTCATATTTTCTTCCATCCCCATTTCCCACCTTCAGTAGAGCAGCACACATTCATTAAATGAAATTTCTTGGGCTTGATTTAGGAAAGTGGGCTTGTTAAAGAAAAATAGGGTATCTCTAGAGTGAGAGAATTGATCCATTGCCAATCCCTCATCATCCCATCTCTCACCTCTCCTCCCCAGCACCCTTTTCTGTTTTTGAATCCTAGCCCAAGCAGAGGTGCTTTCAGAGTTTGAGGAGAAATGACTTCCCTTATGGTTTACAGGCCAGAAACAAGAGGAAACAAGATACCAAGAACTTAAGGCAGAAGGACACTAAGAAGAAACTCAAGGTACATATGAATATATGTCCCAAGGTTAATTTCTTTTTTTAGGGTGCATTGTACATGCTAGACAGATATACTATCACAGAGCTAAATTCCTATCTCAAGTCTGATTTTGAAGCCACCACAGTGGCTTAGATGTATTTTGTTTGGACTCTTGGTTGGGAGGGACTAATACCAGGCCTGATGAGACAGGTATCTATGACTCTTGTTCCTCTCTCCTGGGTGGGTAGGCTGAGAAAGAAAAGATGAAGACAAAGCAGGAAAGACTGAAGGACAAAGTAAAGAGGGAAAAGAAAGAAAAGGTGAAAGTGAAGGCAAAGGAAGAGGTGGCCAAAGCCAAACCAGTCTGTAAAGCAGAGAAGACCCTTGCCACACAGAGGCGTCTGGAGGAACGGCAGAGGCAACAGGTTATCTTGGAGGAGATGAAGAAGCCCACGGAGGATATGTGTCTGGCTGATCACCAGGTATTAGGGGTCATGGATGGGCCAGTTCTGAGGACACTTGTATTACCAGAAGGAGCTCTGAGTACCCAGATGAGTGCCTGTTGGTAATCTAACAGAATGCTCTCTCCCTCACTTCTTTCTCCAGCCCCTGCCTGACTTCACGCGCATCCCTGGTTTGACATTGTCCAGTAGGGCTTTCTCAGACTGCTTGACCATCATGGAGTTCCTGCACAGTTTTGGCAAAGTGTTAGGCTTTGACCTTACCAAAGATGTTCCTAGTCTGGGAGTCCTGCAGGAAGGTCTCTTGTGTCAAGGTGACAGCCTGGGCAAAGTGCAAGACCTGCTGGTGCGGCTGCTGAAGGCTGCACTCCACGACCCTGGTCTGCCCTCCCACTGTCAGGTGAGCTTTGCTTTCTCTCTGAGAACATTGAACAGTCACCCTTCCCCCAGCCCAGAGCAATGGGGATGTGGCTCCTTCCTGTTTCTGGTTGTTTGTGCTTCATTTGTTCTTTTCTCTGTCTTTCTTTGCGGTTTTCTGTTGTAGACTTTCACCTTTTTCTAGTAACTATTTTCCATAATTGTCCTTATTTTATTTTCCGTGGATAGGGGTGTTTTGCCTGCCTTTCTGTGTACCTGGTGTCCACATGTGTGTCTGGTTCACACAAGGACCAGAAGAGGGTGTTGTCTCTTATAACTGGAGTTACTGTTGTGAGCCACCATGTGAGCTCTGGGAACTGAACCCGGGTTCTCTGGAACCTGGTGTCCACATGTGTGTCTGGTTCACACAAGGACCAGAAGAGGGTGTTGTCTCTTATAACTGGAGTTACTGTTGTGAGCCACCATGTGAGCTCTGGGAACTGAACCCGGGTTCTCTGGAAAAGCAGCTGGTTCTCTTAACTGATGGGCCGTCTCTGCAGCCCCATGTCCTGGAAAAGCAGCCGGTTCTCTTAACTGCCGGGCCATCTCTGCAGCCCCATGTCCTGGCAGCCGGTTCTCTTAACTGATGACCGTCTCTGCAGCCCCATGTCCTGGCAGTTTTCATTGTTTTTCTCTTTTTTTCACAAAAATTTCTTTTAGCCGTGTGTATGACGTACACCTTTAGCCTTAGCACCTGGGGGGGAGAGGCAGACAGGCTTCCTTGAGTTTGCTCTGCATAGCAAACTTTAGGCCAGTCAGGATTACATTTTTTTTTTTTAAATATTTATTTATTTATTATGTATACAATATTCTGTCTGTGTGTATGCCTGCAGGCCAGAAGAGGGCACCAGACCTCATTACAGATGGTTGTGAGCCACCATGTGGTTGCTGGGAATTGAACTCAGGACCTTTGGAAGAGCAGGCAATGCTCTTAACCACTGAGCCATCTCTCCAGCCCCAGGATTACATTTTTTTAAGATTTATTTTTACTTTATGTGAATAAATGTTTGACTGCATGCGTGTATGTATGTGTATCAAGTGTGCCTGGTGCCCCCAGAGACCTGAAGATAGGGTTGAGTCCCATGTAATTGGATTGTGGATGGTTGTGAATCCTGTGTCCTTTCAAGAGCAGTAGCCATCTCTCCAACTGTTAATTATTTAATGCATTTAGGTTGTGTATGTGCACGTGTGCATATCTGTGGTCAGAGGACAACTTACGGGGAGTCAGTTCTCCTTCCACCACGTGCATGCTATGAATTGAACTCAGTTTTTCGGACTTAGCGGCAAGTTGACCTCGTTCATTTTTTTCTCTTAGAGTTTTATCTTAACCTGCAGTTCTCTCCCAGGTTCACTCGGCTTGAGCTGTCCTGTTGCCCTTCTCATTCCCATTATGCTTTCTTTCAAATAGTCCCTAAAGATCTTGGGGGAGAAGGTGTCCGAGATTCCACTGACCAGAGACAATGTGTCTGAGATACTCCGCTGCTTCCTCATGGCATATAGAGTGGAGCCAGCCTTCTGTGACAGTCTGCGCACCCAGCCTTTTCAGGCCCAGCCACCCCAACAGAAGGCTGCTGTCCTAGCCTTCCTTGTACATGAGCTCAATGGCTCCACCATCATCATCAAGTGAGGAGCTTGGGGGGTAGTAGTTAATCCTGTAGCTTGTGTAGGAGTGGGTGGGGGAGGGGCTCAGCGCTCCCGAAGTTCCAGGGTAATGTGTCCATTGCTCTTCTCTGAGGATGCAGGGGTGACTTGAGATAGAATCTCAGACCCTCCCTTTCCTGGGAGAATGTAAGCCTTCCATTGTCATTCCTGCAGTCTGTGTACAGACAGAAGTCCCTGTTGTAATGCTTTCCTTTCTTTTCTTTCTGCTGCCACGTCTCCCTCAAAAATCATCTGCTGTTGCTCTGCAGTGAGATTGACAAAACGCTGGAAAATATGTCTAGCTACAGGAAAAACAAATGGATTGTTGAAGGCCGACTCCGGAGGTAGGGACAGGACAGAGTGGAGCCCAGAGAGAGAATGAGACATAGCCAGGGTGTTGTCTGGATGTGATGCCCTTCTTTGGTTGGCACCTTGCCAGCGTTCTAAAAAATGTACAGTTAACATCTTTTTTTTTTGGCATTATGTTCTTCACCATAGTCTTTCTCCTCTAATCTCTGTATTTCAAGACTGAAAACTGCTCTAGCCAAACGAACTGGGCGGCCTGAGGTTATGATGGAATGGCCAGAAGAAGGCCTGGGAAGAAGGCGCAGTTCTCGGATCATGGAAGAAACCAGTGGCATAGAAGAGGAGGAGGAGGAGGAAACTATAGTCCATGGCCGCAGAGCTCGAAGAGATGGAGAGGTACTGACCCAACAAAAGGAAGGTGGGGGTTAGAAAGCATTCCTTCGTAGATCTGGTAACCTTCCTACTCTCAATGTCTGTTTGCTTCTGCCCAGATTGACATTGCAGCATCCAGCATTCCAGAGTTAGAGCGCCAGATAGAAAAACTCAGTAAGGTATTGTGTTTTTAATCTCCTAAAAGTTGGAAATATGAGTTGGGCAAGAACTGTTCCCTTGTTTAGAATTTATCTATTATATAGGAAAGTTGATAAGCCTCAGTTCTTTCCCGTATATTAAAATTTTTCATGCCATTCTGGAAATGTTTTTATTCATCTTCTTTTTCTAATTTCCTACCCAGCGTCAGCTCTTCTTTAGAAAAAAGCTGCTTCACTCATCCCAGATGCTTCGAGCAGTCTCTTTGGGTCAGGACCGCTACAGACGCCACTACTGGGTATTGCCCTGTCTGGCTGGTATCTTTGTAGAAGGATCAGAGGAGAACAGAGGTAGGTGTATCTGTGGACACTTGAATTCTCTGTTCCAGTAAAAAAAAAAAGTAAATGCTTTTGTTTTCTTCTGCCCAGTACTCCTGAGCTTTAGTTTTCTGATGCAGTGAGTTTATTAAGAGCCCGGACTCTAGAGTAAAACTGCTTGTCAGATGTATGCTTCAGTTTCTTCATTTGTAAACTGTGTACTTCATAAGACAACCGAGAATTAGAGCTGAAGACGGGGCACAGTGGTTAAGAGCGTGCACTGTTCTTTCAGAGGACCTGAGTTGCATTGCCTGAACTCATGTCACACGATTCACAACCTACATGTAACTTCAAGGAATACATACATATACATAATTAAAGTTTTTCAATGACTACTAAGAATTAAAATGTGTAAGCCAAGTGTGGTGGCGCACTCCTTTAATCCCAGCACTCAGGAAGCAGGTGGATCTCTGTGAGTTCAAGGCCAGCCTGGTCTACAGAGTAAAGTTCTAGGACAGCCAGGGCTTTTACACAGAGAAACCCTGTCTTGAATAACCAAAAAGAAAAAAAAAGAAATTCTTACTGGGAGGCAAGGGCCAGTCAGTCTCTTGAGTCAAGGCCAGTGTAGTCTATGTAGTGAGTTTAAGGCCTGGAAGGGCTACATAGATTCTGTCTTAAAAACAAGATTTCTGGGGCTGGAGAGATGGTTCAGCGGTTAAGAGCATTGCTTGCTCTTCCAAAGGTCCTGACTGAGTTCAATTCCCAGCAACCACATGGTGGCTCACAACCATCTGTAATGAGGTCTGGTGCCCTCTTCTGGCCTTCAGGCATACACGCAGAAAGAATATTGTTTACATAATAAATATTTTAAAAGTATGAATTTAAAAAAAAAACACAAGATTTTTTTCCTCAGGTACTTTGTTCCTTGACATAAGCTGTTAGCCAGTAGAATCTTAAATAGATTTTAAAAAGCAAGTATGTTCTGTGTTTAGAGTCTCATTCTTTTCCAGAATACGTGTGTGTGTGTGTATATGTATGTGTGTGTATGTATATATATATACACACACATTATACAGCTGTACGTCTTTTTAAAAAGCCATTTTTTTCTCATTACAGTTACTGAAGATGGAATAAAGCAGGAAGCTGAGTACTTGACGGAAGCAGTCACTTCGCCACCCTGTTCTGCCCCAGTCTCTGTAAAGAGAGAGTTAACTGGCTCCAACCCCTCTGCTTCTCCTGCCCGCGCCCGAGGCCGACCTCGAAAGTCTAAGCCTGGGTCTATGCAGCCTAGGCACCCTAAGTCCGCTATTGGAGAACATGATTCAGAACAATCCCAGACTCAAGTTCAGCCAGAATCTCAGCCCCATCCTCAGTCCCAGCCCCCACCAAATAATGGGTTCCTAGAGCCAGAAGGCTCCCCTCTGTCTCTGGGTCAGAGCCAGCATGACCTTAGCCAGTCTGCCTTCCTGTCTTGGCTGAGCCAGACTCAGAGCCACAATTCCCTATTGAGCAGCTCAGTCCTCACGCCTGATAGCAGCCCAGGGAAATTAGACCCAGGTCCATCCCAGTCCTTGGAGGAACCTGAGCCTGAGGAGGCAGAATCCTGCCCTGCTCCTCAAGGGCCCTGGTTTAACTTCTCAGCCCAGATCCCCTGCGATGCTGCCCCTACACCACCCCCTGCACTTTCTGAGGACCAGCCTACTCCCTCCCTCCATCTGCCTACCGCCTCTAAGCCAGTAAGTAGCCAGAGCAATCTGTGTTATCTTTACCCAGAACTCCCATGTCTGGCTCTGAGACTACAACCTGAAGCTAGGAAACCTGTAGACATAAAGTATCTTCATTCCTTCATGTTTTCTTATTTACAGATGATTACTTCCGGTGCTGCCAATCCTTGTTCTCCAGGGCAGTTCTCTTCCACCCACCTGCCTGGAAGGGGCTCTAAGAGGCCATCAGGAGACTCTGAAGAAATTCCACAGAGTCCCACAGGGCTGGGACAACCAAAACGAAGAGGGAGACCTCCTAGCAAGTTCTTCAAGCAGGTGGAGCAGCGTTACTTAAGCCAGCTGACAGCCCAGCCTATCCCTCCTGGTGAGCAAGCTTGGCTAGGATGGGGTAAACATGGAGGTGATAGCAGTTTCCATTGTGGGCAGTGCGACTCATGTGGTTTCCACCGCCTGCCCATATACACAACCCTCTGTACACAGAGATGTGCTCTGGCTGGTGGTGGATCCGAGATCCTGAGACACTGGACGTCATGCTGAAGGCGCTACATCCCCGAGGCATCAGGGAGAAGGCGCTACACAAACATCTTAGCAAGCACAAGGACTTCTTGCAGGAAGTTTGCTTACAGCCCTTAACTGGTAAATATGAAGCCTTGACCTAGCCTGAGCTGGAGTAGCTGCTGTGCACAGGAGCTTGACAGCCCACTCCTCTGCTTTCTCTCTCTCTTCCCAGATCCCATCTTTGAACCTTGTCAGCTGCCTGCCTTGGAAGAAGGAATTATGAGCTGGTCCGCCAAAGAGAAGACTTACGAGGCAGACCTGACTGTGCTTCAGTGGGTAGAGGAGCTAGAGCAGCGTGTTGTCCTGTCTGATCTGCAGATTCGGGTACACTGGGGTTGGCACTGGGTAGGGAGCTGTTTAGGGGAGGGGTTTGTTTTTGTTTGTTTAACTTTCTGTTTTGATTTTTGTGTTGTGGATGTTTTGCTTGCATGTATGTCTGTATAGTGCATGTGTGGTGCCCTCAGACCAGAAGTGTCAATAGCCTCTGGAGCTGGGCCTTACAGATAGTTCTGAGCACCGTGTAGTGGGTGCTGGGAATTGAACCTGGGTACCTTGGAAGAGCAGCCTGCACTCCTAACTGCTGTGCCCTCTCTATAGCCCTAGGTTCTGGTTTTTGAAACAAAGTCTCTATAGTTCAGACTGGCCTGGGATTCAAGGCATTCTTCTGCCTTGGCCGTCCAGGTGCTGGGATTACCAACATGAGCCACTACATCTAGCTGCGGGGAGGGTGTCAGGAAGAGCCCTTGAATGACCTACCATGATATGAAGTGTTTCCTTTTACAATGTGTTTTATTCCTCTTTCCCACTGGAAGGGCTGGACATGCCCTAGCCCAGATTCTATCCGAGAAGACTTGGCCTATTGTGAGCATCTCCCTGACTGTCAGGAGGACATCCCCTGGAGAGGACGGGGCAGGGAAGGAGCAGTACCTCAGCGGCAAAACACCAACCCTCTGGACCTTGCTGTGATGCGGCTGGCTGCTCTGGAACAGAATGTAGAGCGGCGTTACTTGCGGGAGCCCCTCTGGGCAGCCCATGAGGTGGTAGTGGAGAAGGCCCTGCTGAGCACACCCAATGGCGCCCCAGATGGCACCACTACTGAGATGTGAGTGACTCCTGCTGCCTGTCTCTTAGCCTGGGAGGGCAGAAATCTTCTTGTTCCTCATCCTCGATTTCCCCCACCCAGATCATATGAGATTACCCCTCGTGTTCGTGTCTGGCGGCAGACACTTGAGAGATGCCGTAGTGCAGCCCAGGTGTGCTTGTGCATGGGCCAGCTGGAACGCTCCATCGCATGGGAGAAGTCTGTCAACAAAGTGGTAAGAGTCTGAAGATGCCTGGAGAACACTAGAGACAGCTTGGTAAGAGTGGGGTCTGCAAGGGGCAGAGGATTAGGGATTCACTCTGCTTCCTCACAACTTTGGTCTAGACCTGCCTAGTCTGCCGGAAGGGTGACAATGATGAGTTCCTCCTGCTTTGTGATGGATGTGACCGTGGCTGCCACATTTATTGTCATCGGCCCAAGATGGAGGCTGTCCCAGAAGGAGATTGGTTCTGTACTGTCTGTTTGGCACAGGTAAGGTTCAACTGTTTGATTCCATTCTTTTTTTTTTTTTTGGTTTTTCGAGACAGGGTTTCTCTGTGGCTTTGGAGCCTGTCCTGGAACTAGCTCTGTAGACCAGGCTGGTCTCGAACTCACAGAGATCTGAGTGCTGGAATTAAAGGCGTGTGCCACCAACATCCAGCACCTTTTTTTTTTTTTTTTTTTTTTTTTTTAACCACCAGTCCCACAGATAATCCCCTACCCTCAGGCTACCCTGGAATGGACCTCTGACGTGTTTGGGTTGAGTCCTTCCTTCTTTGAAGAAATCACTTACATTCTTTAGCCCCAGTCATTTCCTCTATAAAATAGTAATAACTCATTCTATTTACTGCCCCTCCCATTGATTACCTGAATGAGTTCACATGCTGGCTGATGTGTGAACATCTGAAGCCACGGTCACTCGTAGGCAGGATTCTGAGGAACAGCACACTGCTGTTCTTACTGTATACGCCTATCCTCAGCAGGTACAGGAAGAATTCTCTCAGAGGCCTGGTTTTCCAAAACGAGGCCAGAAGCGGAAAAGTAGTTTCCCACTGAACATACCAGAGGGTGACAGTCGCCGACGCCGGATGCTATCGAGAAGCCGAGAAAGCCCAGCAATGTCTCGGTGCCCAGAAGATGGACTGTCTCCCTCCAAGAGACGGAGGTTTTCTATGAGGAACCACCACAGCGATCTCACATTTTGCGAGTGAGTTGGTGAATTGTAGGGATAGCTGGCTCTGTGTGTTCCAGAAGGGCTGGGAGGAGTCAGAGTGTGCTTCTTATACCAACAGGATCATTCTGATGGAGATGGAGTCCCATGACGCAGCCTGGCCTTTCCTGGAGCCTGTGAACCCTCGGTTGGTGAGTGGGTACCGGCGCATCATCAAGAACCCTATGGATTTTTCCACCATGCGAGAACGGCTGCTCCGAGGAGGGTAAGAAGATATTGTGTGCACGCTCTCTCTCTTTATTGTTCTCTCTCTTTTTCTCAGCTCTTAACAGTTCACAACCCCATTTTCCCCTTGGCCCAGGTATACTAGTTCAGAGGAGTTTGCAGCTGATGCCCTTCTGGTTTTTGACAACTGCCAGACCTTCAACGAGGATGACTCTGAAGTGGGCAAGGCTGGGCACATCATGCGCCGCTTCTTCGAGAGCCGCTGGGAGGAATTTTATCAGGGAAAACAGGCCAATCTGTGAGGCAGGGAAGGTGGGGGCCACTTTGTGGTGTTTTTTCCAACCTTCCTAACAAGAACCTGCCATTCTCACCTGCTGACGGCTGCCCTGGGTGGACTCATCAGACAGTGCTGATGTTTGCCTCTGCCCTTGGCAGCACCACATCCTCTTGTCCCTAATCTCCTTTTATTCCTTCCTCCTATTGCTCCTCAAATAAGAGATGTAGAGATGAGGTCCTTTTGGACAGAAAACCAAAAAAGCAAAAGAATTTTTCCTGGTTTTTTCCTTGATTAAAATGGAGAGGGGTAAAGAAGTCCCTTCCTCTTCCCGGCTTCCTCCCCTCCCTGTACACGCCCCAGCATCCTGGGGCTATTTAACAATAGCAATAGTTCTAGTGAATGTGTGAAACCGAGAAACACTCTGTACTGTGTGCGGACCCGCAGTGACGGCCAGTAAAGTGGACTTAACTCCCAAGTGTGTCGAGCCGGACACCGGGCCCTGAACATGCTGCTTCCATGTTCAGTCCCTTCCCTGCTTCTTGCTCTCTCTCACGTTTCCTTTTCTTCCCCTTCTCCTTATTTTTACAATTTTTGTCCCACCCAATAATGTAAAACTAACGTGTACGGGTTCTTCTTTCCCCTTTCCCCTTACGTAGAAAACAAAGTTCAGAGCTCCCTGTCTCTGTGCTCATCTTCCTGCCAATAAGTAACCCTCTACAATGTTGGATCCTCCTCACGTGCTGAGTTTCTAGCCTTTTCTGAAACTCTGTGACTGGGGAGAGGGCAGGCGGGCAGGTGGGTGCCCTGGGCCTTCCAGCCTCCTTCCCCGCTTCCCAAACCTCCCTCTTGGGAACTCCTCAGGGACAACTACTGCTGAGTCTGAGTGCTGCTCCGAAATGGAGGCCCTCAGAGAGGGGGAGAGAGGTGTGTGTGTGTGTGTGTGTGTGTGTGTGTGTGTGTGTGTGTTTGTGTGTGCGCACGCGATTGCGTGCCTGCCCTTGCACACAGATGAGAGCTGTGATTGTGATCCTGTTTTGTGTAATGGGACCCATTTGTGTTTCCTCAACTATGTTTTATTTTCCCGCCTTTGCCGTTCCATCACTTTTTGTCTTTGGGAAAACACAGGAACTATCTCTCTGGGGACAAGGCTGTCCTCGTGGTCATTTCTGTTCCAGCCTCTTCAAACTGTGCAATCTTTAGCAGGAACTCCCTCTCCTCTCAGTAGCTTTGAGTCTTGAGAGTTTCTGGGAGAGGGGTAGAACTGGATCTTTCCTAAACCATGAGTATCTGGGTTTAGTTGTGTTTTCCTTCCTTGCATCTACTTCATATCCCCAGCAGCGGCTCCTGGAGCACAGGATGGGTAGAGCGGAGAGATTCTGGTTCTGCCACTGCCCTGTGTATGACTAAGCCCAGGTTAAGCCCCCAACACTTGAGAGGAAAGCTGCTAACGCCGAGCTATAGCCATGGGCCTCTGGCCCCCTGCTTTCCTGCTCAGCAGAGCCCCTCCCATCAGAAATTACGGGTACTTGCACTGGGGAGGTGGCTGCTGGCTGGCCTAAGCAGAGAGCTGAGGCATCCAAGCAATGTTCCATTGGTGGGGGCGGGGGTGCCAGGTGAGGTGGAGTGTTTCTTGTACTCCAGCAGTACTGGGGGTGGGGCAGTGCAGGTTCCTGGGCAGCCCTTACTCCTTTTCACCCCGCCCTCACTCCACTCCCTATTGCCTATTTCTAAAGTCGCCTTTTCTGTCGAAAAACCTCAAAACTTAACTTTATTTGAGTTTTTTTTTTTTTGCTTTTAAATAAGAGGTGGATTGAAGAATATTTGAATTGACTTTATATTATGCATAAATATTTATATTTTATCTAAATAACTGCGCCGTAACAAACTTTGTGTCAGTCAGATGTTTGGAACTGTTATAATTGGGGATAACTCCCCCACAGCAAGTTTCCCTTGGCATAAAATGTACTGGAGTCGTTCATTGTTGGAGGTGGAAGGGAGAGTGTGGCCTTCGTTGTCTGCTCTGTGCCCCTCTCCAGTTCCAGCTCTTTCCTAGGGACCAGGCACTCGTAAGGCGGGGTGGAGGTCCTAGACTTGATCTGAAGAAGTGGGGTAGGGCATGATCAAAGGGGCCATTCCTCACTTTCCTTTCCTCGTCTTCACTGCCCCTGGAGCTAGGTGGATTTTCTCTTATTGACAGAGTATTTGGTAGGGAAAGCAGGTTAAAAATAAAACAACCCACCCCTACCCTTTGTATCCCCTCCCCTATCTGGTAACAGCAAGAAACCATCAACACCAACAAGTTTCCATGTTCCTTTTACAACAAAAGGGACTGACTTTTTATATAACCAAATGTGGTGTTTTAGTGACTTTTTGATAATGTACAGTTTTTTGTGAATTTAAATTTATTTCTTTCTATATTTTTAGGACCAATCTCATTTTTAATAAGGTTTAAAAAAGGAAAAAGTGTAGAGAAAAAAAAACTCGTTTTTGCCATGTGATGTTCCACAGGTGCAGCTGTAGAAAGTGCTTGTCATTGAATAAAACCACATTTGATAGAGACTCAAGAAGACTCGTGTTTCTCTCCTGAAGCAAGCTTCCCTAAGGCAGAGTGAGTGTGGGTGGGTCTGACTCCCAGGTTGACTTGTTTTCTGGGCAGAGCAGACCCTGTGTGCCGTGATGGCAAGAGCAGGCAGATCACCAGTTTTCATGGATAAGACACTAAGACCGACTTTTATGTTTTATTTTTAAAAAAAAAAAGAAAGAAAGAAAGAAAAAAGATTGAAGTTAGTGAAAGTAAAGCTCTTCCAAATTACAGGGGAGGGATGTCAGACAGAAGTGAGCCGAGGAGAGCGGGCAAGAGGTAGCACTGCAGACGGGAGGGTGTGAACTACAGGTCTCTGGGTAAAGGGGAAATGTACAAAATGTGTTTTAAGTATAAATTAAACTTCTCTCTCCAGGGCGATAAGTGCATCCAGTAGAGTTGTCACCTGCCCCAGAGAGGGGCAGGAGCAGAGACGTCCATTCTGGTCCTCTCAGCTCTGTGGCAGCCTCCAGTCTATTCTCTTATTCTCCAAGGTCTTAAGTCTGCTCCAAAGCTGGTGTTCCTGGGGAACTAGTAATTTGCCCAAGGTGGTCACTGCACAGCCTAGGCCCTGGCTCATCATACAGGGACCGACCTGGAGCGCTCATGCTCACACTAGGGAAGGGAAGGGAAGACAATCCAGAAGGCAGTTTCGGCTCTTGAACTGAAGAGTTTGCTTTGTTTCAAAGACAAGGGCGGTGAAGGGTTAGGAAGCAGGTGCTGTGCCTGAGCTGAACTGTGAGACTGAGGTAGTTGAGTAAGGAGAACAGGAGTTGAACGAGCAGATGCCAGTCGAAGAGCCGGTCACAAGGGTGATGAGAGCATTGATCTTTCTGGTCACTGCCACATGGAGACCACCTCTAGCAAGGGTCAGCATGGAGCAGAAGAGGCATCCAGAGGCTTTAGCTGCTGAGGGGAGGCTCTGCTGCAGCCTGTCAACTTCAGGACTCTAATGCGTACAGGACTTTGAAAGGGCAGGCTGCTCAGAAGTGGAGTGCTTGGTTCACAGAGGAACTGGGAAGAACCATGTGACAAGGTACAGATTTGATTTGCCTGTATAGACCAACTGTTGTTTATAAGACCGGTCCTGCTCTCTGAGTTCAGGTCTAGAAAAGGCTGGGGTAAGTTTGGACCTGACTCAACGTATTGCTCTTGGCTAAGAAGGCAACAACCAGCCTTCAGTGAATGCAGTTCTGACACTTTCCAGAAGGTGGGAGCATGTCTGGGAGGGAAGGACAGCAGGAACAACAAACTGCCCATCTTTATTACTGACAAGAGCTGTTCCCTCTTCAGAGGCACCTAACTTCACAGGCTGGGCAGTTCTTCAAATCCTTGGCTTAAAAACACTCAAGAATCTCTCCTCATCATTGTCCCCACAGTGTCCTAAAGGCCAGTCCATCTACAGCCTGGACCCCAAGCCTGGGAGGGATGCTAGTAACCCTGAGGTGGGTTGGGTAGACCTGGAGCCTGGTAAAGGATGACACCATCCCAGGACTCTAGTATGTTC
Organism: Chionomys nivalis; assembly: GCF_950005125.1. Taxonomy (NCBI): domain Eukaryota; kingdom Metazoa; phylum Chordata; class Mammalia; order Rodentia; family Cricetidae; genus Chionomys; species Chionomys nivalis. The sequence continues at coordinate 28,841,130 of NC_080110.1, read as the reverse complement.
TAACTGGAAACAATTTGGGGGTGAAATGTAAAGAGAAAGGTCTGACCTCCATGCCGGCAGGATTCAGGAAGCACTGGGCATGGTGTTGAGAGCCTTGGGTAGTGTGGTGGGGTGCTTCCTGTGGAGCAGTGTCCTGCAGACCATCCCTCTACAGCCCACACCCTTCTTTCCTGTCACCAGTCACTACTGAGTAATGAGCCAACAAGAGAGGGTGGCAATCACTACTAAGCAGAATTACACAGTGCCATTAACCACTATAAAAAAAATTATAGGTTACCCTCATTTCCCATGCTCGCACCTGCTCAACCAGAAACACTGGAAGCTAAACTACTCACAGAGGAAAACCTCAGAAGGTAATTTAAAATTTTAAAACCATAAGCCATTCATTCAAGTTGCTTTTAGAGCTACAGAAAAAGAAACAAGTTTTAAGAGGTAGTGACAGGGCAGTGGTGACAACTACTGGCCCTGGCTATCAGCAGAGCTTCCAAACAGTCCACTCAGTAGAGTTCTGGGCTTGGCTTGGTTTGGTTTTCCTTAAAGACCACTAACAAGAAAGCTACCTTCTTAGTGTTCTGTCACTGAGGGCTTTAACTGGATATAGCTGACCTTCCTGAGGTTGGAAGCACCAGTGGAAAAAATCTGGTAATTTTATTCTTTTTACTTATTATGTATACAGTGTTCTGCCTGCATGTATGCCTGCAGGCCAGAAGAGGGCACCAGATCACACGTGACCTATGGAAGTGTACCCAGTGCTCCCAACCTCTGAGTCATCTCTAGCCCATACTATGCTTACCACTGCCATGAGCCTTTATTCCCAGAGTGCACTGAAGTACAATCAGACCAGGATTCCCAGTTCTGCAGTATGTACAGCTGCTGCGCCAGTAAGCCAGTGTCTTTCCACCACCACGGTCAACCCTTCCTTCCCTACACAAGCCTCTGAACACACTTCCCGCTCTCCATTACTTTGATTGTCTAGTGGAGGTGAACCTGGATTTGACAGTTAAGACACGCATTTCAAGGTCTCTCCTGAGGTAAGGAGCTGATGTATTGCCTTTTCCTACCCTAGCACCCTGTTGTCCCTCCACAAGAAGGAAAATGATTTCTGGTGTTCTGGTTCTCTGGGGAAGGGGTCCAAACACTCCAGGGCTGGGCAGGGTACTGCACAAAGAGCTTGGTCCTTTATCAGGCACGCACGCCCAGCACAGTGAACAGTTCTCACCTTCAGCCCTTCAGACTGCATTTGGCTGACGCATGTGAGCGAGCCCTGCTGAGACAGCTCCTGCTGAATTTCTAAGCTCTAAAGACTGTTGAGTACACCCACGTGCAGCTGGCACTCCTGATGAACATTACGAGGCTCTGTCCAGGAGCTGGGCTGGGGATTTAGCCTACTCCAGAAGGCAGGGAAATCCTGTCAAAGATGACAGACACGGCAACAACCTCATAGAGGCGGAACTTGCACATGGGGGAAGGATGTTTAGAAGGACTGAGCAAAGCCACAAGCAGCAGGGATGGGGCTGTGAGACCTGGGATAGAGTGAAGACCCTCCAGGAGGCAGAGCAGGCATTCCTGAAGCTGAAGCTGGGCGCCAGTCAGACCCATGTCTGTTGTAGTCATCATCCTTTTGGAACTTGCCGCCAAATTTGGTTGTCACGTGTCTGCTTCCCAAAGTCAAAACTCCAGTCTCTTCTCAGAGCAGAGGGAAAGCCACCTCCACTGCCCCTTTTCCCAGTCCCACATGAAATTTAAGGCAAATTCATAAAATTAAAAACTAAAAAGGCAAAGCAGGCAAGGCTCAGCTGAGTGGAAAAGAGGAAAAGAACAATCTGGACAAGAAGTTAAAAAAGGAAAAAACAGCAGCCAGGCATAGTGGTGCACTCAGGAGACGGGAGTGGGTAGGATCCCTGTGAGCTCAAGGCCGGCCTGCCAGGGCTACACAGGGACCCTGTGAACTGAGAGCTTTGCAAAACAAACTTTTAGGTCCACATATTTAAAACACATGACACCTCAGAAATAGTCCATAACTAAACTTGGCAAACAGGGTTCCTTCATCGATTTTCCAGCACTTTTTTTCTTTTTAAAGAAATCATTTGACAAGCCTTCCTAAGTAATTCCAACATACTCCGACCTCTCTGTGAAGGTGGGAGGCAGCTCAGCCGGTGTAAGTTCTTTCGTCTTGGATGTAGTGCATACGAAGAGCGACATGGTTCCCTAGGCTCCATCAACAGGAAAACAGCCCAAGGCAGGCATGCAGTCTTCTTTTCTCAGGCCTAGGCCTGGGCCTGGGAGGAAATGACCACGTTTAGTGCTCAGTGTGGTCTACAGATCGCCTGTAACCTAGAGTCTGGGAGCATCTCCAGAGATGCATTTCTGTTTAACAAAGATGTGGGCTCTTGCCTAAAGGAGGCGCAGAAGGTGGAGAGGGTGTGGAGGGGACATGATGAGACCAAGCAGCCATCGCCCAGTTCAGCGTAACAGCATGCCCCCAGCTTACAGGTCTTACCTTGTTACTTGCTGAACTGGAAAGGAAAAACCCCATGGTCTGTGGGTGTCTCCACTGCCACTTGACTCTGCTGACCACTGCTCTCCTGTATCACAGCCAAGGAAAGTTACTGATGCATTCCTTCGCTCGACTCCCACTGAAGAAGCCTCACTAATACAGCCAAAGCTGAGTGGCATCCTCACCTCACTCCCCAAATGCAAGTGTGCTCACAGCATCAAGCTGGAAAGAAGGTGAAGTGGTGCAGCTTTGGGAAATACATAAACAACTGCTAATTTTCAGAGCATTTAATCAACTCAAGCCGCCCTTTCCTCCCTATACTCCTCACACCCCTTAGGACTAGAATCAGCAATGCTGTGAGAGAAAGTGCTTGCTCGGGACATAAGTCAGAAATGTTCCTACCTCAACAGAAACACTGGAGGAAGGCACAGGAGGGCACTGGGGGATGTAAGCTCCTTGCATGGCAGCAGCCGTTGGCATGAACTGGAATGAAAAGGAACATGGTTCTCAAGACATTCCTTTAGTGGTGTGTGGGCTCCTCAAGATGGTCCCGATGGTGTTCGAGGACACTGGCCTGGAGACAGGCCTGCTTGCTTTCACTGCTTTCCCAGCACCTCCCTCCATGCCCCTTCCCTGCACAAGTCAGGCCTAAAGAAACCCCAGCTGCTCCATCCCTTCCTTTTAGTATTCTGATGAATTCTAGGAAATGTGTACTGATTCCTGAGCAAATGTACAAATGTTTAGAACTTCTGGGACTAGGAGGCACCTAGAAGTAGAGAGTAGGGCAGAATGGCTATATTCACAGCTTGTCCTTGAACTTTTAAATATCTTCCTCAGCCTCTGGGTGCGGGGATTAGAGGCATTTATCCCAGGTCTGAGTGTGCCTTCACTAACTGAAAGCACAGTTCCATCCTTCGGAAGGACTGACGCTAGCATTTCACGGGCAGCCTTACTCTGGAGGAGTGATCTTAGAGACAACCCTTTACCGTGCCCAGGCTGCTGAGTGACAGGTGACTCAATTGTTGGGTAAGAGGTCCCATCATGGAGGCGTGCTGGAGAGAAAGAGGGTGGTCCATCCCTAGTGTAAGAACTGAGCCCTAGAGGAGGCAACAAAGGAAATGGTTAGGCAGCAACCTCTCGCAAAGACACCTCAAGCAGTGGCTGATGACAAGCAGGGCCATCTTTTTTTTTTTTTGGACAGTGTCTCTACGTAGCCCTGGCTATCCTGGAACTCTCTATGTAGATCAGACTGGCCTTGAACTCACAAAGTTCCACCTGTCTCTGCCTCCCATCACCCGGAAGGAGATGACACAGGAACCAGAGAATCATCTACCATTTTCAAGGCCTCGAAATTAACGTGCACAGCAGCCCAGCTCTGGGACAGGAGCATTACCCTGACCTTCAGTCTGCAGAGACCTTTGTCTAAGAACTCACAGAACGAGCTTCACAATGCTCTAAGTCAGAACTCATTCCCACCCACAGATCCTGTCATCACAGCCCTTTGCTTTTCTTTACATCAAATCATCTCTGGCTTCTGCCCACTTCTGAACACTCACTGAAGGCTGCATGAGGTACGACTGGTGTTGCATCCAGGATGGGTTAGGAACTTGGAGAGGAGATGTCTGGGTCACTCTCTGATATAAGCAAAAACAAAAACATTAACTGCCTAGATTCAGTGCCCAAGAAGTTCAGCAAAGCCCCTACCAACTGACATGTTCCATCAGAACATAAACAAGCTGCTTTTTTCCCAGGCTATGGATATAGTGATATTTCATTTGTTTTTTTTTTTTTTGTTTGTTTGTTTGTTTTCGAGACAGGGTTTCTCTGTAGCTTTGGAGCCTGTCCTGGAACTCACTCTGTAGACCACGCTGGCCTCGAACTCACAAAAATCCACCTGCCTCTGCCTCCCGAGTGCTGGGATTAAAGGCGTGCGCCACCACCACCCGGCTTCATTTGTATTTTAATACATAAAGCTTGTCTGAAGCTCAGAGAGCAAAGCAGCCGCACTGGTTACCCTTTACAGACCAGGCAGTGGTGACACACACCTTTAATCCCAGCAGTTACACTAATTTGCCATAGAAACTGGGCAGTAATGGTGTACATCTTTAATCCCAGCACTAGAGAAGAATATAAAATTGGAGGAGACAGCTCTCAAGTCTCTGTGACTCTGAGAATCTCTGTGAGTTTGAGGTCAGCCTGGTCTACAAGAGCTAGTTCCAGCACAGACTCCAAAGCTATAGAGAAACCCTGTCTTGAAAAACCCTCCCACCCCACCAAAAAAAGAAAAAAGAACAAACTATTTTTAAAATTTAGGAACTTAGCCAGGCAGTGGTGGCACACACCTTTAATCCCAGCACTCGGGAGGCAGAGGCAGGTGGATCTCTGTGAGTTCGAGACCAGCCTGGTCTACAAGAGCTAGTTCCAGGACAGGCTCCAAAACCACAGAGAAACCCTATCTCGAAAAACCAAAAAAAAAAAAAAAAATTTAGGAACTTAAAAGTCAGACAAAACAAGTTAAAAGTAAGCGAAGGGCTGGGTGATCCCAGCACTCAGGAGGCAGAGAGAGGTGGATCTCTGAGTTGGAGGCCAGCCTGGCCTATGGAGCGAGTTCCAGGACAGCCAGGGCCACACAGAGGGTGGTACACTAGCTGATGAGGACGCGGCGTTTGCCACCAGATCTGAAGTCCTGAATTAGATCCCTAGAAGCCCAAGGTGAAGGGAGAGAACCTGCCACACGTTGTCTTCTGATCTACACAAACACGTAGAATGAGAATATTATTTTTCAAAAAGGTACTGAGGGATGGGAGATGGCTCAGCAGTTAAGAGCACCTGTTGTTCTTCCGGAGGACCCTAGTTTGGTTCCTAGCGCCCACGTTGTGGCTCACGGGCATCTGCTTCAGGGACTCCAACACCTGACCTCAGGCACACATGAAATATACACACGTACATACATAGAAGCAAAACACACACTAAAGTAAAAGGACTTAAAAATGTGTTGTGAAGCCGGGCGGTGGTGGCGCACGCCTTTAATCCCAGCACTCGGGAGGCAGAGGCAGGCGGATCTCTGTGAGTTCGAGACCAGCCTGGTCTACAAGAGCTAGTTCCAGGACAGGCTCCAAAACCACAGAGAAACCCTGTCTCGAAAAAAAACAAAACAAAACAAAAAAATGTGTTGTGAGAGTGACAATACATGTTAAATATGGCTATATTTATAAAGGAAGTTTCTGCCGAAGCCCTGTGTATCTGTTTTCATCCACATGAAAGTGTCGTAGTCGGATGTGAAGCTGCCTTTACTTGTGGGGAGGTAAAAACAGAAAGAGGATGTCTTTTCTTTTGAGGCAGGGTCTCTTTTATGTAGACCAGGCTGTCCCGGAGACCAGCCTAGCCTATGTCCTATATAGAACAGGCTGGCCTCGCAAGTGCTGGGATTCAAGGTGTGCAACACCATGCCGAGCTCATGAGCATGCCTCTAAAAGTGTTTATATACATATACACTGTATGTATGAGCGGATACACGTGTAGGGATACATGCTAGTTCTATACACATACGTCACACGTTACGCTTACATAACATTTTTATGTGTACAATATAGAAAAGCTTCCTGTTTCTTGGCTTAAACAATAGGGGGAAAACACGCGTTACCTGATAGGAGGACACAGGAGATGGGAGATACGGGGAGAGTGCAGACTGAGCGAGCATCCTGCTGTGGGCAATGCTGTATGGGGCTGGGTAGAACCTGTGGGAAAGGCTTTGCTCAGGGAGGAAGCCCCCTCCATCCACTACCTGCTCTTTGAGAATCAAAATGAAACACCCAAATGTCTGGACACGCGCCTGGACATTTTCAGGTGACTTATCTATCTGACGCATCCTTACCCATTCTGAAGAGCTGTGGTGGGGTCATAGGTCAAGGCCATACCACCCTGTAAGAAAACACAGGGTTCTTACTTTGAGCCCAGAGTACCCACGAGTCCCACTATGGGGTTTTGGAACTCTGCAGGTTGCAAATCTGCACGGAAGAGCGAGGAAACAACCAGCAGCCCGCAGCTGCAGACTGCTCTAGAAAGCCGCCTAAGCGCACAGAAACCAGGCCGAGGCCACTGCCACCCCACGTGAATGCCTTCAGGGTTTGTGTTTCCTCAGAGGTCTGTCTACCATGTCTCCATTCCTTGGCCAGGCCCGTCCATTTTGCACAAATTTCCCTTGGTTCTGGCGTTTCTTTGGCCCGCCATCAGCAAATTTGCAGAGCAGGGGGTCAGATGGTGCTGGCGAGAGAAGAAAGCAGACAAATGCTGGGCCGTCACACTTGGCGCGCTCCTCCAGTGGCCCGACTCCCACGGCACTCACCTGCCACTCCAGGGGGCGTCTTGATATACTTCCCGTTAAAGTGGGTGATGACGGCTTCACACTTCTCTGTGGACTCCATCCTAAGAAGCATATGAGAGGTGAGGCTCTCCCTGTGCAGGTTCCACACACTCAGTCCCTAGTCCCATGCATGCTCCAGAAGCTTTATGTGGTACACACATGGAGTTCCTGTCACACGTGTTCATCTCAAGGCAGCTGCGTTTCGGTTTTTGTTTTTCAGACAGAGTGTGTGTATGCTCCTGGCTGGCCTCGAATCCTCTAAGGATGACTTTGATCCTCCGATGCTCCTGCCTCAGTGCTGCAATTGCAGAAATGCTCCACCATGTCTGACTTTTCTGCAGTACTAAAGACTGAGCCGAGGATGATGCGGCTGCGACAAGCTAACACCTTACTGACTGGATGCATCCCTGGCCCTTTACTGTACAATTCCTAAGAGGGCAGATGAGGGGGTTCAGGGGGAAAGGCGCCTTCCAGCAGGCCCAGCGACTTGAGTTCCATCTCTGGAACCCACGTGATGTTAGGAGAGAGCCAACTCCTGATGACTGTCCTCTGACCTTAACACATGCTGTACACACAAACGTGCACATATGTACACACGAGACAAATTTAAAATTGTTTTCAAGTGGCTACTGAACCATTAAAAGAAAAAATTCACCGGGCAGTGGTGGCGCACACCTTTAGTCCCAGCACTCGGGAGACAGAGGCAGGCGGATCTCTGTGAGTTTGAGGCTAGCCTGGTCTACAAAGTGAGTTCCAGGACAGGTTCCAAAGTTACACAGAGAGACCATGCCTCGAAAATAAATTTCAATTGTTTATTTGAGGAAACTGCACAAGCAATGATTTTGCTAATATTTTTTATTTCTGGCAATAATTATCAAGACCCAATTATCTATGGCATATTGTTATGATTGGCAATGAGGAGCTCATGCGGCCTGTGAGATGGCTCACTGGGTACCACGGCCAAGTCTGATGACTTGAATGACCCCAGAACCCACATAGAATTGACTCCTGTGAGCTGTTCTCTGGCTTCCACCTAAGAGCCAGCTCTCTCCCCAACAGTTGATAAATAAGTGCTTTTTAAAGGGGGGGAGGGGACTGAGAAAGAACTGAAGATGTCGGTGCCAAAGCTGTAAGTGAGAACGCTCGGAAAATGCCCGCTTCTACCCCTCAAATGTGCACTGGATACAGGACCCACAGGCCGGCTCACTTCACAGTTCTGAAATGGGACCCTGCTTTACGAGCCACACTAGCTGGGATTTCAGTAGCTCTGCCCTCGGGCTGGCAAGATGCTCAGCAGGTCAAGGAGCCTGTGAATCTGATGTCACTCACTCATGTCAAGTCTCACAGGAGCTTAATCCCTGGAACCCTCATGGTCAAAGAGGAAAAGTGATCCCTAAAAGTTGTCATGTGACCTGCACCCTCCTGCCATAGCACACCCACACATAGAGACATACAAATTCATGAAATAATAAAATGTAATGAAATATAAATGGACAAATAGACACTGACCGTCCTTTAGTCCCAGCTACAGGTGAGCTGGGATTCAAAATCTACCTTAGCTACAGAGTAGGGCCAAGGCCAGTCTGGTCAGCGTTTGAGACCCTGTGGAATGGTCAGCTTTGTCAACCAGACACAACCCAGACTCCCTGGGAAGTCTCAGTGTCTCCAGGGGACAGTTAGTTCACATGGGTGGCACCAATTCCCTAGTCAGGGAACCCTAAACCCTGTAACCAGGCAGGTGAGCATGCATGAGTTCATCTGCTGTGGGTTTTGTTTTGTTTAATAGAGTCTCACTATGTAAGCCTTTTTGGTCTGAAACTTACTATATAGACCAGGCCTAATCTCCACCTACTTGTGCCTCCGGAGTGCTGGGTTGACAGCAAGCATCACCGTAGCCAGCTGCTCTCTTGTCTTGACTGTGGGTGTGACTGGACTAGCTGGGTTCTCACCCTGACTTTCCCGAGATGAACCACAACCAAGAACCATGAGCGGAAATAAACATCTTTCCTAAGTTGTCTTTCGTCGGGGGATTTTATCACAGCAACAAAGACCGAACTGGGACATGCTGTCACAAAATGAAAAGTCAAAAGGACAGCGATGTAGCTCAGTGGCATACTGTGTGCCTAGCATGATGGAAGTCTGGGGGTTTAGCCCTACTGCAAAGAAAACAAACAGGCACAGGGGTGAGGAGATCTGTGTTCAGTCCCCAGCACATGCAGAGAGGCCAGATGTGACGCTGATACCTACATACTGGTGCAAGCACACCTCATCCTAACCCCCCCAAAAGTCCACCCCAAACTGTCTGACCGTGTAATGACTTGACATGTTGACTATTTCTTTTGGCATGGAGGAGGAGGTGCTATGCTAACTAAGGGCGCTGTGAGTTAAGAGCATCTGCCCTCGAGGACACATGAGCTCAGCATAGTGGCCCAAGTCTGTAGTTCCAGTATTTAGGAGGCTGAGACAAGAGAATCTCAAGTTCAAAGCCAGACTGGGCCTTCACAGCAAGACCATATCATGTTTCAGTTTTTTTAAAAAAAAATCAAAAATTTAAAAAGTAAAAGAAAATGTGTTTCAAAAGCGATGGACCCAAGCCCAGTGAATTTTCATCTTGTCATACTGGGAATTGCCATTAGGTGGCGCTACTCAGTTTGAGCTTATTAATTTTTTTTCTAACCAAAACCTCTATTAGTTACAAAAAAAGGGGGGAGGTGGAGGGATGTTTTGTTCTTTAAGATAGGTCTCATGTAGTCTAAGGGCTCCCTCTCCTCCTGCCTCTCTCTCCCAAATGTTAGGGTTACAGGGTGGCCACCATACCCAGTTCACGTCAGTCTTGGAATCACTGACTAAGGGAATATTCATGAGCAGGCAAGAGGCTGAAACACAAAGAGCTCAGACCAATTACCCAGTATTTTCTGAGCTAAAAACAAGTATCAGCCAGGCAGTGGTGATGCACACTTTTAATCCCAGCACTTGGGAGGCAGAGACAAGTGGATCTTTGTGAGTTCGAGGCCAGCCTGGTCTACAGAGTGAGTTCCATAACAGTCAGAGCTACACAGAGAAACCCTGTCTTGAAAAAACAAACAACAATAACAAAAACAACCCCCCCACACAAGTATCAGAATCTCATTTCAAGTGAAACTCGCTTGCTTGATTTTTAATATTTTATGTATTTGTTTGGGGAGCCTCACTGTCACCCTGGCTGGCCTTGAACCTCAAGTGACCCCACCCAGCTACAGCTCAGACCATGTTCAGCTTCCGCTGTTGTTTCGGAGACAGGCTCTTAATAAAATCAACTCTGAACTTTCTAAGTAGCCCAGGTCAGCCTCAGAATTGTGACTTTCTTGTTCTGGCCTTCCAAGCCTAAGGGTATATACGACACCCAAACAGTTTTTGTTTTTATCTTGAAGACAGAGTCTCCTGACCCAAATGACCTTGAACTTTATTATGTACATAGTATTCTTCTGTCTGCATGTATGCCTGCAGGTCAGAAGAGGGCACGAGATCTCATAGAGCTCATTATAGATGGTTGTGAGATACCATATGGCTGCTGGGAATTGAACTCAGGACCAGAGCAGCCAGTGCCCCTAACCTCTTAGCTGTCTCTCCAGTCCGCCCTTGAGCTTTTGATCCTCCAGCCTCCACGTTTTGAGTGCACAGATTACAGGGAAGCACAACACCGCATACCCATCTTATTCCATATTGGAGGTCAAACTGGGGCTTCATGCATACCAGTCAAGGGCTCTATCAACTGAGCAACATCGCCAGTCTGTCTCGAGCAGGGCTGAGACCTAGGTAGCCCTGGCCAGCTTAATACTCCCTATTCTATCAGATACACGAGCTCTGAACCTGAGGGGGCGTGTGAGCAGGGGATGGGGAACTTGGGGGGGGCGTGTGAGCAGGGGATGGGGGACTTGGGGGGCGTGTGAGCAGGGGATGGGGGCTTGGGGGGGTGTGAGCAGGGGATTGGGGGCTTGGGGGGGCGTGTGAGCAGGGGATGGGGGACTTGGGGGGCGTGTGAGCAGGGGATGGGGGCTTGGGGGGGGTGTGAGCAGGGGATGGGGGCTTGGGGGATGTGAGCAGGGGATGGGGGCTTGGGGGGGTGTGAGCAGGGGATGGGGGACTTGGGGGGGTGTGAGCAGGGGATGGGGGACTTGGGGGGCGTGTGAGCAGGGGATGGGGGCTTGGGGGGGTGTGAGCAGGGGATGGGGGGCTTGGGGGGGTGTGAGCAGGGGATGGGGGACTTGGGGGGCGTGTGAGCAGGGGATGGGGGCTTGGGGGGTGTGAGCAGGGGATGGGGGCTTGGGGGGGTGTGAGCAGGGGATGGGGGCTTGGGGGGGTGTGAGCAGGGGATGGGGGGCTTGGGGGGCACGTGAGCAGGGGATGGGGAACTTGGGGGGGCGTGTGAGCAGGGGATGGGGGACTTGGGGGCCCTGTGAGCAGGGATCAGAGGACTTGGGGGACGTGTGAGCAGGGGGTCGGAGGACTTGGGTAGCATGTGGAGCAGGGTTCGGAGGACCTGGGGTGTGTGTGTGAGCAGGAGATCAGAGGACCTGGGGGGTGTGAGGAGGGGGTTGGAGGACCTGGGGGACATGTGAGAAGGGGATCAGAGGACCTGGGGTCATGTGAGCAGGGGATTGGAGGACGGGGGGGGGGGATCGGAGGACCTGGGGGATGTGTGAGCAGGGGATCGGAGGACTTGGGGGAGTCCCTTTTCCTTCCACATGAGTCTGGGGGTCAAACTCAGGTCGGCAGGTTTGTCAGCACTAAGCACCTTTACCTTGCCAGCACCCAAACAAAATCTTTTTTTTTTTTTTGGTTTTTCGAGACAGGGTTTCTCTGTGGTTTTGGAGCCTGTCCTGGAACTAGCTCTTGTAGACCAGGCTGGTCTCGAACTCACAGAGATCCGCCTGCCTCTGCCTCCCAAGTGCTGGGATTAAAGGCGTGCGCCACCACCGCCCGGCCCAAACAAAATCTTAAATGAAATAAAAGCAAATCTGACAAAGGAGCAAAATATATATATATCAAATAAAAAAAAGAAAGCATATTTAACAAGTGGTGCTGACATAACTGGATATCAACATGTAGAAGAGTGAAAATAGACCCATATCTATCACCATGCACAAAACTCAAGTCCAAATGGATCAAAGACCTCAACATAAAGCCAGTCACACTGAACCTTATAGAAGAGAAAGTGGGAAGTACACTTGAACACATTGGCACAGGGAACCACTTCCTAAGTATAGTCCCAGCAGCATAGACACTGAGAGAAACAATAAAGTTTCTCCTGAAACTGAGAAGCTTCTGTAAAGCAAAGGACACTGTCAACAAGACAAAACGACAGCCTACAGAATGGGAAAAGATCTTTACCAACCCCACATCAGACAGAGGTCTGATCTGCAAAATATACAAAGAACTCAAGAAATTGGTCACCAAAAGAACACATAATCCAATAAATAAAATGGAATACAAGCCTAAACAGAGAACTCTCAACAGAGGAATCTAAAATGGCTGAAAGACACTTAAGGAAATGTTCAACATCCTTAGTCATCAGAGAAATGCAAATCAAAACAACTCTGAGATTCCATCTAACACCTATAAGAATGGCCAAGATCAAAAACACTGATGACAACTTATGCTGGAGAAGTTGTGGGGAAAAGGGAACACTTCTGCATTGCTGGTGGGAATGCAAGCTGGTACAGCTCCTTTGGATGTCAGTGTGGTGATTTCTCAGAAAATTAGGAAACAACCTTCCTCAAAATCCAGTAATACCATTTTGGGGTATATATCCAAAGGATGCTCAATTGTGCCACAAGAACATGTGCTCAACTATGTTCATAGCAGCTTTATTTGTCATAGCCAGAACCTGGAAACAACCTAAATATCCCTCGACTGAAGAATGGATAAGGAAAATGTGGTACATTTACACAATGGAGTACTACACAGCAGGAAAAAATAATGACAGCTTGAATTTTGCAGGAAAATGGATGGAGCTAGAAAACATTATTCTGAGTGAGGTAACCCAGACACAGAAAGACAGTTATTACATGTACTCACTCATAGATGGTTTTTAAACATAAAGCAAAGAAAGCCAGCCTACAACCACAATCCCTGAGAACTCTGACAACAATGTGGACACTAAGAGAGACTTACATAGATCTAATCTACATGGGAAGTAGAAAGTAGAAAAAGACAAGATCTCCTGAGTAAATTGGGAGCCTGCGGACCTTGGGGGATGATTGAAGGGAGGAGGGGAGGGGAACAGAGAAAAATGTAGAGCTCAATAAAAATCAATAAAAAAAAAAAAGCAAATCATTTTCTAGGTAGGCTAGGATCAACTGAAGCTCCATGACACATGAGCCCAGAAGCAGGCAGCCTAGAGAACAGGAGTCGCTAAGGCTCAGAAATGTCCTCCATCACGGTGGTCGGCCAAGGCAGCAGCTGCTCTGCGACGCACACACGTCTCCCTAAAGATCTAAGAAGTGGAGCAATCCTTCCTCCCACCCCATCCTACTGACATGAGGATGAAGTCTCCGCACTACGGTTCTTCTCCATTAGTAGGAGGCGGTGGGGGAAGCACAGGAGCAGACAGCGGTAGGATGGGGTGAGGCACGCCTGGAATCCCAGCAACTGGGAGGCAGAGGCACCCGTCAAGTTACATGCTAAGACCATGTTACACACACACACACACACGCTTCACTACCAAGGGTTTAAACAGTTTTTTATTACATTTCATGAATTTATTGTGTGTGCGCACACGCCACAGCACATATGGAGGTCAGAGGACGACTTGCTAGCGTCCTTTCTGTCCTACTGGGTGTGTTCCAGGGATCAAATGCAGGTCATCAGGCTTGGTGTAAAGTGCCTTGACTTAGTAAAGTCACCTTCCTGGTTCTTAGTAGGTATTTTTGACCATTATTTTGGTCCATGTAAGGGGGAAGGGCACTGTGTGTGTGCCTGTCTGTCTGTGTGCCTGTGTGTCTGCTTGTGTGTACCTGTGCATGCGTGTGTATGTTGTTTCCTAAGTTATCTCTTTTTTTTTTGTTTTGTTTTTCGAGACAGGGTTTCTCTGTGGTTTTGGAGCCTGTCCTGGAACTAGCTCTTGTAGACCAGGCTGGTCTCGAACTCACAGAGATCCGCCTGCCTCTGCCTCCCGAGTGCTGGGATTAAAGGCGTGCGCCACCACCGCCCGGCCAAGTTATCTCTCTTTAGTCACCCTTAAAACCGTCTAAAAACGTCTCTCACCTCGCAAAGCCAACTCCCCTGCTGGCCCCACTAGTGTCTCGAAGGATTCGGGTGGAGATCACCTGACCAAACGGCTTCAGCATCCCCTCCAGTTCCTGCTCATCCATCGACAGAGGGAGGTTTGAGATATATAAATTTGTAGGGTCTTGCTCCTGTTGCTATGAACATGAAAAGTGAAAATTGAGACTCACATCTTTATCCCCATGAAACCCTCAGGAGCTGGCAGTGATGGTGCACTCGGGAGTCAGAGGCAGGTGGATCTCCGTGAGTTTGAGGCCAGCCTGGTCTACAGAGTGAGTTCCAGGACAGACAGGACCACACAGAGAAATCCTGTCTCAAGAAACCAAAAATAAATAACATTTGAGAAAAGAAACATTAAGGTGGTTGCAAATAAAGAGTATTTTTTTTTTTTTTTTTGGTTTTTCAAGACAGGGTTTCTCTGTGGCTTTGGAGCCTGTCCCGGAACTAGCTCTTGTAGACCAGACTGGTCTCGAACTCACAGAGATCCGCCTGCCTCTGCCTCCCGAGTGCTGGGATTAAAGGTGTGCTCCACCACCACCCGGCAATAAAGAGTATCTTAACAGCTTATAATATCCAGTCCTATCATCACGTACCATCTATCTAGCCCAGGAATAAAAATTACAGTATTTACTATGTGTACTACTGCACAATCACTAATACAAGCCACCAGCGATGTCGGTGTCTCTATGAGATCCAGGCAGAGCAAAGGCTCCTCTTGCCCAGCATCCTGACCAGAGGTTACAGATTCCTGGGACTGGGACCACCGTGCCAACTCCATAGTTCTGAGTAATCTCTCCCCCTTCCTTCTTAGCAGGCTTGTCTGAGTGGGTTCATGTGCCCACTCCTGGGTGGAAGGGAAGCAGGAGGGGGAGGAGGAAACAGAGAAAGGGCCAGGCTCACGACTGCTCAGTGCTTTACCTGGGGCCCTGAGAGTCCAGTATCCTGGACGCCCAAGGCTAAGGTGAGAGGCTACGCTTGGGGAGGGGGCGGTGATGGGGCTGAGGTCAGGGAGAGGGTGCGGGTGTTCCTAGAGTAGACTGCACAGTGGCCATTCTGCCTCGGGGCTGAGTCACAGACAGTGGTGAGCTGCCATGTGGGTGCTGGGAATTGAACCAGGTCCTCTGGAAGAGCAGCAAGTGCTCTTAACGGCTGAGCCTCCAGAGCTGTTTTTGTTT
The DNA here is from genome assembly GCF_950005125.1 of Chionomys nivalis. Lineage (NCBI taxonomy): Eukaryota > Metazoa > Chordata > Mammalia > Rodentia > Cricetidae > Chionomys > Chionomys nivalis. The sequence continues at coordinate 28,825,829 of NC_080110.1, read as the reverse complement.
TTTGTTTGTTTTTTGTCTTGTTGTTTTTTTCCCCGTGTATATGCACGTGTGGCCTGTTCTTGAGACAGGGTCTCACTCTGCAGTCCTGGACGGCCTAGAACTTGCTGAGCCGCCAAGGATGAACTTGAACTCCTGGTCCTTCTGTCTCCCTCTCCCAGGCTCTGTGATCACAGACATGTTACACTGTGCCTGTCTCTAGAGCTGTTTTCAAGACTGTAAGTCATCACGCTGCCTTGGTCAGTAGTTCCCAGCAACCTTAATCTCACTTCCAACTTCTCCTTCCTTCCTTTGTTTTTCTTAAAATGTATTTATTTTGACTTTACACCTGTGGGTGCTTTGCCTGCAGGTAGGTCTGTGTACCATGCGTATGCAGTGTTCATGGAGGCCTGAAGAAGGCATTGGATCCCCTGGAACTGGAGTTAAGATGGTTTTAAGGTACCAGGTGGGTACTGGGACCTAGACCCAGGTCCTGTGTAAAAGCAATCAGTTCTCCTCTCTCCAGCCTGCCTCCCTCCCTCATCCCTCCTCCCTCCCTCCTTTCTTCTTCCTTCCATCATTCCTTTCTTCTTTCTTTCTTTTGAGACTAGTTCTCAGTCTACGTTAGGCTGTCCTGGAACTCTCAGCAATTCTTTCCCTCCCAAGTGCTGGGATCATAGGCCTGAGCCATCACACCAGACTTCATTTTCCTTTAACCATTAGAGAAAAAAACAGCTGTCTTGGGGCTGGAGAGATGACTCAGCTGTTAAGAGCACTGGCTACTCTTCCAGAGGTCCTGGGTTCGATTCCCTGCCCCTGCACGGGGACACAGAACTGTAACTCTAGTTCCAGGAAGGGCTGCTTTACCAGCTCCTTCACAGTATCTCACAGATACTCACAGTATCTGAGACGCCTCAGCAAGGCAGGGGACTGTCCTCCCTTGATGAAGGCTTCTAGCTTTCTAGGGACTGGCATGGAAAAAAGAGTGTACAAAATTCTGAGCTCCAGGGAGCTCTACCCAAGAGACACAGTTCTCTTCCTTGCATGCTCTAGGTCTTCCCTTCCCCACCCTTCCCAGCAGGGAGCAGGGGCAGGCCTAGAGCATTCTCCAGAGCCTGAGTTGCACAGCTGGCTTCTTCAGAGAATGCTGCAAAACTGTTACCATCTGTCCCAGGAAAGTGGGGCAGGTGGAGGAGGCAGCAGGGGGGCCAAAAGGCCTGGCCGCGTGTCTGCCACACAAAGGACAGTCTTCTCCAGTGGCTCAGCCTGTCTGTGTCCAGATGCTACCAGAAAGATGGCTCTGTGGTCAAGAGCACATTCTGATCTTGCAGAGGACCTGAGTCCAATTACCATCACCTACATGAGGTAGCTCCAAGATGTGAGCGCATGCACACACACACACACACAAACACATACAAATGCATACATACACACATATATACAAACACACACAAACGCATACACACACATACATACACACATATACATACATATACACACATATAAGCATACATACATACACACATACACATGAATACACACATACATGCAAATACACATACATAGACACACATATATACACACATATACATACATATATACACACACACTCATGCACACATGCTGTGCAAGCTGTAGATAATTCTTGCTCATCAATTTCATATTTGGGAGGCCCCAAACCATTACTTTGGTGCTGATGGTCACCCTGGAAAGGCAGGTGGTCTTACCTTTGCCATTTGTGCCTGCACACCACTGGCTTTCAGTGCGGTAACAGCCTTCTGTGCTGCTGAGGGACTGTCAAAGTCCACAAAACCATAGCCTGGAACAGGGAAACAGCATCACGGGGAGGTGGGAGGTGTAAGGAGGTAGGAGACCCAGGCTTTTCAGGAGACAGAGGAAGGGTTATGGTCCGTGTAATGATGTCACGGGAGAAAGAGAAATTAAGAGTGTTCAGGCGACTGTCCATGCGACCCCTCACCCAGAGGCTAAGGATGCCAAGGGAAATGGACCCCTTGTGGTATTCTGCCTTTCTCCTCATTAAAAACCTGGGGCTTCAGACCTAAGGTATTATTAAATCCTAGACCTCAGGCACTGCTAAAGGACTCCCATCTTCTGACAGCCCCAGAAATGCCGTGCAGGGAGGAATAGAGAAGGGCAAGAGGAATGGATCGAAGCTGCCCTTCCCTACTCTTCCCACTGCTGCACCAGAAATGTTCAACCCTCCATAGCTACTCAGCACTGGAGAACACCTGTGGGCTGTCCTGTTTACAATGGTAGGTAGAAACAATGTGTCCTGCGTCCATCCACGGAGACTGTGGCCCAAGGGAGCTCCAGCCAGACAAGGGAGCCCCAGGAAGACAAGGGAGCCCCAGGAAGACAAGGGAGCCCCAGGAAGACAAGGGAGCCCCTAACAGCTCTTTAAGCTCCAGCTCTGGTCACCCAGGAGTCTAAATACCTATCATACCTATCAGTCATAAGGTCCCAATCCCCAGCTCCTCCCCGGCACCTGACGCTCAGACTCCCAGCAGCAGGAGGCAGAGGCGAAGGCTGGACTCCCGCAGCAGCCGCCTTCTTACCTTTGCCCCCTCTTTTTTTTTTTTTTTTAATATTTATTTTTTGTATGCCTGAAGGCCAGAAGAGGGCATCAAACCTCATGACAGATGGTTGTGAGCCACCATGTGGTTGCTGGGAATTGAACTCAGGACCTTTGGAAGAGCAGGCAATGCTCTTAAACACTGAGCCATCTCTCCAGCCCCACCTTTGCCCCTTCTTACCTTTGCATTTGCTCGTGGTCTTGTCCAGGATGGCCTTGGTGGAGACAATCTTGCCATATCTAAGGGAAAGGAAACCGCAAAGTTACAATCTGGGGACAGGGGCTAAGAAGAGGTCAAAGTGTCTCAAAACAAAAGCACAGGACAGAGAGCCTGGTATAGTGACACTCGGGAAGCAAGGCAGGTGGATCTCTGAGTTCAAGGCCAACCTGGTCTACAGAGCAAGTTCCAAGACAGCTAGAACTATACAGAGTAACCCTGTCTGTCAAACAAAACAAAAAGACAAACATTAATTTAAATTGCCATGTATATGTCTTTATATCCCAGCACTCGGGAGGCAGAGGCGGGTGGATCTCTGTGAGTTTGAGGCCAACCTGGTCTACAGAGCTAGTTCCAGGACAGCCAGGGCTACACAGAGAAACCCTGTCTCGAAAATCAAAACAACAACAACAACAACAAATGTCATCTGTGCAGTAAGTGGTAGCAGAGGCCTTTGACCTCAGCGCTCAGGGAACAGAAGCAGGTGAATCTGTGAGTTAGTGGACAGCCAGGTTGGTCTACTGAGTTGAGTTCTAGGCCAACCAAACTTTATAGTTTGTTGAAAAAAAAAGCCATTGTTGTTAGTTTTTACCGCCATGACAAAATGCCTGGCACCAACACCTTTTAAGGGAGAGGCAGTTTCTTTAGGTTCGCGGTTTCAGTCCATCATGGCAGAGAGGGTGAAGGAGCTCACAGCATGGGAAAGGAAGGGAGGGAAATAGGAACCCCCCTCCCCTCCCCCTGCACCAGTGAGCATCCTCTCTTTCCTCTTCTAGTCCACCCCATCCCACCCCCATCTAGGAGAAGGACTCCCTATATCCAGGAAGATTTCCCTGCTTCCCTGTCACACCCAGACTGCTGTGGTTTCCATGGGAATGGCCCGTGGCTGAAAACTTGTTTCCCAGCTGATGACACTGCTTTAGGAGGTAGAGGGGCACTGGATGAACGGTAGCCAGGACTTTACAGCCTAGCCCCACCTGGCTGCCCTTAGCTTTGCTGATGTCAGTGTGACCAGCCATGGTGGACCGTGTCCTCTCAGACTGTGGCTGGACAACCTTCTTCAGGAACTGTTTTCTGTCTGGTATTTATCATGGCAAAGAGGAAACTAACTGCTGTCCCGCGCTTTTCAGTCTAATCACGCCGATGAGACCAACTGTCGCATTGTCCTTAATAACCCTAACCCCTCAAAGGCACCAGATGAAATAAAGTCACTACACTACAGTCCTCACAAGGCCAACTCATTGATCTCCTTTAGCTAGGACAGTTCTGGGAAAGAAGCTTGGCCACACCCACATACAGCACAAAAGGATGGAGCTCCCATCAGGATTCCTTCTCTCGTGTGCGCGCACTCTCTCATGCGCTCTCTCTCTCTCTCTCTCTCTCTCTCTCTCTCTCTCTCTCTCTGTTTGGTTTTGTATGTTTGTTTGTTTTGAGACAGGGTTTCTCTGTGTGGCCCTGACTGTCCTGGAACTCAATTTGTAGACCAGGCTGGCCTCGAACTCAGAGATCTGTCTGCCTCTGCCTCCTGAGTGCTGTGATTAAAAGTGTGAGCCACCACTACCCAGCTAGCTTCTTGATTCTACTTTTCTTTCAGACAAACACATTCATCTTATTAAAAATAATAAGATAAACCAGGCGGTGGTGACGCACGCCTTTAATCCCAGCTCTTGGGAGGCAGATCTCTGTAAATTAGAGGCCATCCTGGTCTACAGAATGAGTTCCAGGGACAGCCAGGGCTACACAGAGAAACCCTGTCTTGAAAGCCCCCCAAAAAGTAATAATAATAATAAAATAGGTGCTACAAAGACTGTTCACTGGTTAAGAGCACTGGCTGCTCTTCCAGAGGACCTGGGTTTAATCCCTAGCATCCAAATGACAGCTCATAACTGTCTGTGACTCCAGTCCCAGATCTGACACGCTCTTCTGGCCTCTGTGGGCACCAGGCATGTATGTGATACACAGACATATATACACAGGCAAAACATCCATACACATAAAAAATAAAATTAAAACTAAACATTTTAAAAATAATGAGCCTTTGTTCCTCTGAGCCCCTCTTTCCAGCACCCCGCTGATGTCTTATGTGCGTGCCAGCCTGATCCAAACCGTTCTGGCTAACATCTGGCTCTGCTGCCTTTCCGCCCTGTGACCTTGGACAAGTCCTGTGAGCTCCTGGGTCTCAGCTGGCCTCACCACCACAACCCTCTCCCAACATATTTCAGAGTCAGCAGGTCACTGCCTGTGCTCTCTGACCTGGCTTTCTGTCCCTCTGCAGCCTTCATGAATGAGTTAAATCAACCTGTGACCTGCTTTCAGGCTACATTCAAGAGGTCTGTGTTTTTCAGTTTTTTGGAAATCCTTGGGGCGGCAGGGGCCCGCGCAGCTCCCAGCGCTTGAGCCCTGCAGCTCTCACGTAATGTTAGAAGCATCACTAGAAAAGCTGCTACCGCTACATTCTACTCCAGTGTTGTGAAGATCGCGGGCAGGATAGCAGCCACGGCCAAGGTCAAAAGAACAGTGGCAGCTGTGGCTGGACAGAGTGGGGTGGGGACGGGGACAGGACAGGGACTGGAGATGGACGGGACTGCAGTTGGGATGGAAAGTAAATGAAAAAATAATGCTATTTAAATTTTAAAAACAAAAAGAATAAGGGCTGAACAGAAACAGTTGGCAGGAACTAAATTTGAGACTAATCAAGCATTAAATAGATATCTCCTCTTATTCCTAAAGCTGGGATGCCTGACTGGTTGGTTTCTACTTCCTGCCCGCCCATCCCCCACCTCAACTCCCCCACCCCCGCCCCACTGACTTTTTCAGGGGAGCTTCTGGGACCTAAAGGATTAAGCCAGGGAATGCTCTGGAGGTTGGGAATAGAACGTGTTAAAAGGAGGTGGGGACCACTGGTCCTGGGGTCTTTTGAGGCTCCATACTTGGATTCTAGCCCAAATTTAAGCCAAGATGGAGTGGAAGTGCTGTCCGCCAGAGGACACCCAAGCTGCTATCCCCATCAAGGCCCCAGGGTGGAGCCTGCTGTGGTCGAGCAGCCTGAGACTCGGAGCCAGAATTTCCAGTGCAGCTGGCAACAGCTGGGTCACAGCTTCCCATCCTCAGAAGGAGCCCCAGCAATAGAACCAGGAGATCCAGCCCCAGGCCACACCTCTCCAGCCCCAGGCCACACCTCTCCGTCCCCAGGCCACACCTCCCCTCCAGCCCCAGGCCACACCTCTCCAGCCCCAGGCCACACCTCCCCTCCAGCCCCAGGCCACACCTCCCCTCCAGTCCCAGGCCACACCTCTCCGCCAGGCCCTCCAGAGTTTGGGACTCAGCAACCCAAGAAGAGATCACCGGGACAAAAGCAGGAAGTCCTTCTGAGCAGGAGAAACTTCCTTCTTAGAGAGGCTCAGCTCCCTGCTCCCCGCAATCAGGCTCCACCCAACCCGTTCCTTCTCTGCTGCACTTCACTCCTCCATTTTTCTTTGACTGATTTTTTTTTTCTTTTTGAGACAGGGTTTCTCTCTGTAACAGCACTAGCTGTCCTGGAACTTGCTCTGTAGATTAGACCGGCCTTGAACTCACAGAGATCTGCCTGCCTTTGCCTCGTGCTGGCATACACTTACCAAGCTGTTCGACTGAGTTTTAAAAAGATTTCATTATTTTCAAATACGCGTGTGTCTGTGTGGCCATGCTCCTGTGACTACTGGAGGCGCCGGGCTGCAGCTACAGGCAACTGAGCTGCACAATGTGAGATCAAACTCAGATCTTTAATAGCAGTTTACGAGCCCAGCTGGTGGTGGCGCACGCCTTTAATTCCAGCCCTTGGGAGGCAGAGATAGGTGGATCTTGTGAGTTCAAGGCCAGTCTGGTCTACAAGAGCTAGTTCCAGGACAGGCTCCAAAGCTACAGAGAAACTCTGTTTCGAAAAACCAAAGCAAACAAAAAACAACAACAAAAACCAATTTATGCTCTTAACCATTAAACCATCTTTCTGGCTCCCTTCCCACTCCCGTTCTGGACTCCTAACTCCATCCTCCATGCTGACCATGGGAGGGCAAATGAAAGCCGAAAAGAGCAGGGAAGTTTCTTAGACCAGAATGTAGCACCTAGGCAGAGGGCTTGCAGCTACAAGGCCTCAGGTTTGCAATGCAGCGAAGGTCTCTGAATCCAGAACCTTTTTGACTCCATTCCCTGAATGCTGAGATTACAGGCATGGACCACTATGCCTAGCAGGAAACCCTTATAGTATTATCTACCATATTTCTAGTATATAGCTACACAGACGGGTACCCTGTGGCCCAGCAATATACCCAGCATGAATGTGTTAACATGCACACAGCAAAGCGTAGGTTCCCGGCACACCGTTTGTATCCAGAATAGCCACAAACTGGTGACAGTGCCAACATTTACAACAGAACGGGCAATTCTATACAGCAACAAGAACAGTTAGTGCAGGGGACTGGAGAGAGAGCTCAGGGTTTAAGAGTACTGGCTGCTCTTCCAGAGAGCCAGGATTGGATTCCTAGCATCCATCAAGTGATTCACACCTGTCTGTAACTCCAAATCCAGGACACCCACACATGTGGTACATATAAACTCACACAAGCACATAATATACACATAAATAAAACTATAGCCAGGTATGGTGGTGCATGCCTTTAACTCCAGAATTTGAGAGGCAGACACAGGAGAACAAGGAGCTTAAGGCCAGCCTAGACTATATGATCCCATGTTTTAAAAAAAACACACACACACATATGCACACCATAGAGATTACTGGCGTGCCTGTTGAGGGCCTCAGCCATTGTGGGCGGTTCTGCCCCCACCTAGGACTATGTAAGTGGAGAAAGGGAACTGAGTGGCGGCAGGTGATGGTTTTCCTTTCTTCCTGGCTGTGGGTGTGACCAGCAGCCTCCAGCTGCCTCACCTGAACTTTTCCAGGAAGACACCTCAAGCTATGAGACAAAAGAACCCTTTTCTCAAGGTGATTTTGCTTGAGGCCAGCCTAGGATCCTTGGGAGTCTGTCTCAAAGCAACAAAGCCAAAATAGTGGCAACAAGAAAGAGTTCTGCATGCCTTGTGATCCTGCTGTGACTGCATGCCATGGCTGTGAGGGAGAAACACGCAACTGTCAACTGTCGCAGTTCAGCCTAGAGCGTGCGTTGTGACCCTGCTGTGACTGCATGCCCTGGGTGTGAGGGAGAAACATACAACTGTCGCAATTCAAGCTAAAAGCATGTGTTGTGACCCTGCTGTGACTGTGTGTGCTGTGAGGGAGAAACACACAACTGTCGCAGTTCAGAGCATGTGACAGGAAGCCAGCGAAGGCAAACCTGTGCTGGCCCTGGAAGCCTTCCCCTGGGGAGCACAACTCACGGCTGACAGAGCTTGACAAGGTCCTGGTCGGTGGTGCCCGGCTGCAGTCCTCGGATGTACAGATTGGTTTTGCTCAGCTGCTCACTGCCGCTGCTCCCACTGCTACTATTAGGGGTACTGTTCCTGGGACTGGGCGGTGCCATTTGCTGAGACAGTGACACATACGGCTGCAGGGAGACATGAAGATCAGGTCAGGAAGATTCTACACGTTGGAGAAAGCAGTCCCAGCAACACATTCAGAAGGGGAATAAAAGAGTAAAAAGAATGATTGACGGGCCAATGAAATGGCTCAGCCAACCTACTGAGCGGAGCTTGCTGCACGTGGGGGAAATCTGAACCCTAAAAGTTGCCCTGACCTCCACATGTGCGCTGCATTGTGGCATGCCCGCACACACGCACACATACGTGAACACACACAATAAATACAGAAAATATAAAAACTATAGCCAGGCAGTGGTGGCGCACACCTTTAATCCCAGCACGTGGCAGGCAGAGGTAGGCTGAGCTCTGTGAGTTCGAGGCCAGCCTGGTCTACAAAGCGAGTTCAAGGACAGAGGGCTACACAAAGAAACCTGTCTCAAAGAACAAAAACAAACAAAAAAGATGGGTGTGATGTCACACATTTGGAGGGAGAGGCAGGGGGATCTCTATGAGTTGGAAGCCAGCTTGGTCATCCTGGATAACAAAGCAAACTCCAAGCCAGCCAAGGCTCCACGGTGAGACCCTGTCTCAAAAACCAAACAACAATAAAAGAATCTGCCGGGCGATGGTGGCGCACGCCTTTAATCCCAGCACTCGGGAGGCAGAGGCAGGCGGATCTCTGTGAGTTCGAGACCAGCCTGGTCTACAAGAGCTAGTTCCAGGACAGGCTCCAAAGCCACAGAGAAACCCTGTCTCGAAAAAAAAACCAAAAAAAAAAAAAAAAAAAAAAAAAACAATAAAAGAATCTAAGAGAGAAGAAAATTGAGAAGTGCCCTTAAGTAACACTCATCTGGCTTCCTAAAAGAAAGGACTTTTGCTCAACGCTCTACACTGAACTGTTGCAATTCAAAACTATTTTGTGTTGTTTTCTGTCTGAAGCAGGATCCCGGCTTCCCAGGGTGTTTCTTAAACTCTTGCTCCTCTGCCTTTGTTTCTTCAGTGCTGGAATTATGTGTGTGCGACCGACCACACCAGGTTACAGTTCAAAACTCTGGTAGCCACTCATTTGCTGCCAAATTCATTTTTTTGTTGTTGTAAAGATTTATTTATTTACTGTGTATACTGTATTCCGCCTGCACGTGTGCCTGCACGCCAGAAGAGGGCGCCAGATCTCAGTACAGATGGTTGTGAGCCACCCTGGGGTTGCTGGGAATTGAACTCAGGACCTTTAGGAGAGCAGCCAGTGCTCTTAACTGCTGAGCCTTTTCTCCAGTTCACCAGATTCATTTTTGACCTGGGGCCCTTAACTTCATTATTAACCAATTACCAGGGCCAGAGAAAAATCCTTCCCATACATGAAGCCTATGTTCCTGGTGCGTAGTGAACCAGACTGAGGAAGATGAGAGAAATCAGCTTACGGAATAGCTTCATTCCATACTTAAAGCCAAACAGTCGCACAGATGGACCAGGGATCCGGCTTTATGACTGCAACCGCCACCTGGATATAAATGATTCCTTCACATGTCCTGAAGCTAGTGGTCTGTATGGCATGTAACACAGATGAATGTTTTTGCTTGGGTTCCAACTCATAATATCTCCAAATAAGAGAAGGTGCACCCTCGCTGGAGTAACAGATTCCCAGTGCTTGCTCACGAGACCCTCCAGGCTATTTCAGGCTTCGATAAACCCTTGACTTGCCAACTACATGTGAGCACTGATTGGTCTTGTGAGGAATCATAGATTAATTAAATGGCTGGAATATTTCACCATGCTTTTTAATTTCTGCAGGTGCTGGAGATTGAACCCTTGATTCTATGCTAGCCAAGTACTAAACCTCAGTGTTTCTGACTTTTAATATTGAACCATGGGCTAAATAGCCCAGGCAGGCCCTCCTACTTCCAAAATTCAAACTGGTAAACTGCTGTGGAATATTCCTTTGCACTGTGTGAATACATGTCGCTGTGACTGGTTTAATAAACAAGCTGACCGACCAATAGCTGAACAGAAGAAGATTAGGCAGGAAAGCCAAACTGAGAATGACGGGATGAGGAAGGGCAGACGCACAGGGAGCAGATGAACACGCCATGTTAATAAGGTACCACCACACTGCAGAGCAGAAATAAGAAATATGGGTTAACTTAAAATGTAAGAGATAGGCTGAGCATTGGTGGTGCACGACATTAATCCCAGCACTGGGGAGGCAGAGGCAGGTGGATCTCTGTGAGTTTGAGGCCAACCTGGTCTACAGAGTGAGTTCCAGGACGGGCTCCAAAGACAGAGAAACCCTGTCTTGAAAAACCAAAAAAAAAAAAAAAAAAGACATGGGGGAGGGCGGAAAGGGGTCTTGGTCAAGCCTCAACCCGGTGATGGGACATACTTCATTGACTCCCATGGGAGGCCATAGTGTCTCTGAGGAGTGGATGGGGGGATGGACTGAGAGAAAGGTGGGGGGAGTGGAATGAGGGGAGGGAAGGAGAACTGGGATTAATACGCAAAATTTAAAAAGTTAAAAAGTAAGAGCTGGTTAGTAATAAGCCTGAGCAATTGGCTGAGCATTTATAAGTAATATTAAGCCTCTGTATGTTTATTTGGGACTGGGCTGTTGGGATAGGGAGACGTCTGTATACAGTAAATCATCGGGTTGTATTGGGGTTACTTACAGGAGAGTGAGTGAGGGGTTATTTCACCCCAGCCCACCCCACCACAGAACTGGACCAGGAAAGGTGGACACCTGGAGCAGACTGCACAACCTACAGGCAACTCAACAGGTTGGTGGGGGCGGTGTGTGTGTATGCGGTGTCTTCTCCAGGAGATTGGTTGGTCTGAGCTCTGAGCCTGTCCTGGCTACTTTTGCTTGTCTGAGAACATCTCTTCATGGTCCTTACCACTTATTTAAGCCCGTGTGAGCTTATTTGCACAACCCAGGGTGACTTCAGACTCCTCCCTCATGGGCTGAGTGCACAATAGTGCCCAGCCGTAGTGTATTTAAACACACTCCCACCAGGAGTTTACAAATTAGACCTCACAACCCGGAAAGGCGGCGGAATGAAAAGCGTGTGTTAGAGAGGATCCAAGCAAAACGACAAAAGAGCAAGACAGAATAGACGGTTCCCGAGAGAAGTTTCCCTTGAAAGGACAAGCAGAAAGAACCATGAGCTCAGAAGCCAGTGTCCGGACACATAATCACCCTGTGCTGGCCAGTGCCAAGTCAACTTGAAAAAGAGAGTCATCTGGAAAAGTGAGAAGATGCCCCCCACTTCACTGGCCTGTGGGTGCGCCTATGGGGGGTGGGTGTTCTCTTGATTAATGATGGATTTGGGAGGCCCCAGCAGCCCACTGTGGGTGGTCCCGCATAGGACAAGGAAACAGGCTGAGTAAGCCCTGGAGAGCAAGCACATGCCACCACGGTCTCTGCTTCAGTCCGTGGCTCCAGGTGGTCATGGTGTTCTAGCACAGCAACAGGAACCCTAAGACAAATTTTGCCTTCACACCTACTGAGATGACGATAATGACGCACGAGGAAGGGCCAGTGAGGGTACAAGGAAACAGAAATCGGAAATCGTGTGCACTGCAAATGAGATAGCAAAACAATGCGGTCACTCTTTTGTGCTTGTACATTTGCTTGAGACAGGTCCTGTGAAGCCCAGGCTTGCTGCAGGATAATCTTTTTGTACACTGTAAAGATGTATCTCTGCCTAATGCACCTTGTGATTGGTTTAATTAAGAGCTGAGTGATCAATAGCTGGGCAGGAGAGAATAGATGGGAACTCAGGCTTAGAACCTAGGTGCAGAGGAGACGCCAGGGAGACACTGATGAGGTCAGACATACGGTACAGAGTAAAGGTAACAGAGCCACGTGGCAAAATACAGATTAATAAAAGCAGGCTAATTTAAATTATAAGTGATGTGGGATTCTCCTCTGTATGCTGTGAATATCACTGATTAATAAAGAAACTGCTTGGACCAGCACAGGACAGAATAAAGGTAGGCGGGGAAAACTAAACTGGATGCTGGGAGAAAGAAGCAGCCATGGAGATGCCACCAGAGACAGACATGCCAGAACTTTGCTGGCAGGCCACGAACCTCATGGTAAAATATAAAATAATAGAAATGGGTTAATTTAAGAGATAAGAGTGAGCTAGAAATATGCATAAGGTAACAGGCCAAGCAGTGCTGTAATTAATACGGTTTCTGTGTGGTTATTTCAGGGCTGAGCAGCTGGGAACAAACAAGCAGCCTCCTCCTACATATAAGAGCCAGTGGGACAAGCCTAAGCTACTGGTCGAGTTTTCATAACTAATATGAAGTCTCCATGTCATTCTTAGTGAGCTGGCGGCCTAAAGAAAAGTCTGACTACACAGGCGCACCTCTCCTGCCTCTCCTGCGTTGGTGTAGTAACTCTGGGTATCCTTGAACTCTTGACCTTCCTGCCTCCTCTTCCCAAGTGCTGAGACCACAGCTGTGCCCCAGCATATCCAATTGTTTCATATAACGATTCCAAAAGGACCTGTCACCCATGATTCATTTGCTCGTCTCTGTCAGGAGACAGAGGCAGGAGGACCCCTGAAAGTTCAAGAGCAGTCTGGATCACATGATATTGTGCCTCAAAAGCAAAACAAAGTGTGGGGACAGAACGGCAGTCTAGCACGAAGCCTTCAGTCGCCCGGCCCCACACACAGCCAGGAGCGGTGGCGACAACAGTGGTCCCAGAAGTTCAGAGGCAGCGTCAGGAGGGCCGGAGCGACGGCTCAGTGGTGATCTGGGCAATGGTGACGCACACACTTAATATAAGCATTCGGGAGACAGGGAGGCGGAATGCCGGCTGCTCTTGCAGAAGACCAGAGTTAGGTTCCCCAGAACCCACATCAGGTGGCTCCGGGGATGACACCCGGTTCTGGCCTTTATAAGCATTGTACTCACGTATACAAACCTACATCTGACACACACAAACACATAATTAAAAGATAAAAACAAGGGGCTGCAGAGACAGCTCAGCAGTTCAGATCACTGCTGCCCTTGCAGAGGGCTTGGGTTTGATTCCCAGCACCAACATGACAGCTCACAACAGTCTAACTCTGGTTCCGAGGGACCCGATACCCTTCTCTAGCCGCCTCAGAACCAAGCGTGTACACAGCGCATATACATACATGAAGGCAAAACACTCATACATATAAAATAAAAATACATAAATCTAAAAAAGTTTTTTTCTTTTGTTTTTGAGAAGGGTTTCATCTGGAACTCACTTTGTAGATGAGGCCAGCCTGGAACCCATTCTGTAGATGAGGCTAGCCTAGAACCCATTCTGTAGATGAGGCTAGCCTGGAACTCACTCTGTACATGAGGCTAGCCTGGAACCCACTCTGTACATGTGCCAGACAATGGTGGCACACGCCTTTAATCCCAGCACTCAGAGGCGGGGGATCTCTGAGTTGGAGGCCAGACTGGTCCACAAAGAGAGTTCCAGGACAGCCTGAGCTACAGAGAGGAAGCTTATCTCAAATATATATATATATATCACACACTAAATAAATGAATAAATGAATGAATGCAAGAAAGTAAGGCGGGAGCCGGGTGGTGGTGGCGCACGCCTTTAATCCCAGCACTCGGGAGGCAGAGGCAGGTGGATCTCTGTGAGTTCGAGACCAGCCTGGTCTACAGAGCTAGTTCCAGGAAAGGCTCCAAAGCCACAGAGAAACCCTGTCTCGAAAAAACAAAAAAACAAAAAAAACAACAAAAAAACAAAAACAAAGTAAGGCGGGGCTGAAGAGATGGCTCAGAGGTTAAGAGCATTGCCTGCTCTTCCAAAGGTCCTGAGTTCAATTCCCAGCAACCACATGGTGACTCACAACCATTTGTAATGGCGTCTGGTGCCCTCTTCTGGCCTGAAGGCATATACACAGACAGAATATTGTATACATAATAAATAAATAAATAAATAAATATTTTTTAAAAAAGCAAGAAAGTAAGGCAAAGGTCCCCTTTCTACTTTGGTTTGTGTAATGAAGAAGGGGAGTTCCAGCCCTTTCTCAAGGTTACACATTTCCTACGGAATGCAGTCTCGCTCCGTGAGTATACGGGTGTGTACGCCTGTGCATGCATTCACACTTGAGTATAGTGCTCGCGGGCCATGCTGTGTATGTGGAGGTCAGAAGACACCCTCAGTATGGCTACCCACTGTCCATTTCAAGACAGGCTCGCGGGCTGGAGAGATGGCTCAGTGGTTAAGAGCATTGCCTGCTCTTCCATAGGTCCTGAGTTCAATTCCCAGCAACCACATGGTGGCTCACAACCATCTGTAGAGGGGTCTGGTGCCCTCTTCTGGCCTGCAGACATACATGCAGACAGAATATTGTATACATAATAAATAAATAAATATTAGAAAAAAAAAAAAAAAGACAGGCTCGCTCTTTTGTCTGCTGCCACCCAGGCCAGGTTACGCGGCTGGTGGTACCCTGGGGACTTTTCCACGTCTGCTTCCCACTTGCAGGGGAACACGGGGATTTCAAAGTGAGCTAGAGAGCCCAGCTTCCCTGGTCCGAAAACGTTCATGACAAGGGCTCTGCCTACGGAGCTCCCAAGTCCGAGTCTTAATTTGACTTGTCACGTGGCTCCCAAGCCTACCCCGTCCACTCCCATCCATCTACACTGGAGCAGCCGATGACTTTCACCGACTACAAGCATCTGTTTATGAAATAAGACGTTTCTAAAATGTGTTCAAATCCAGTCTTAAATGAGATTTAAAAACGGGTAACGGGCAGGAAAGCTGGTCCACACCTGCAATCCTAGCACTTGGGAATCGAGGGTAGAAGGATCAGGAGTTCAAGGCCAGCCTGGCCTATATGAGGCCCTGTTTAGAAAATAAATAAAATAGAATAAAATAAAAGTTTCTAAAGAAACAGCCAGGCAGTAATGGCACACACCTTTAACCCCAACACTCCAGAGGCAGAGGCAGGGGGATCTCTGAGTTAGGGGTTAACCTGATCTACAAAGTGAGTTCCAAAACAGCCAAAGCTGTTACAAGGGGAAATCTTGTTTTGAAAAAAATAAAAATTAATAAATGAGAAAAACAGGTGAAAAGTTTACAATAAACCATACTGTCCCCTCTGCTTCACTGTAACGTCTGGAGATGTGGCTCTGTAGCAGTGCTCTCATCTGTGCACATGTTGGGCAAGCCCTACGCCACGCTTCAGCCCCATCCCCCAGACAGAGATCTTCCCCATTCACCAAAGACATCTACTGCGTTTAGGAGTTGGTCTGATATTTGCAAAAGGACCAAATCATGAGTTCTGTCATCAGCACTAGACTGCAAACACATGCTCTCTGCCCCCGTGTCTCACTCCAGAGGACCCACCCTGCTTCAGCCAGCGTCTTCAGAAGCAGCGCAGACGCGATAGCACAGGCCTGTCATCTGCCCCTGGGCAGGCTGAGGGAGCCTGGACAACAGCGGGGACCCAGCAGAGACAGGGACAGACAAGGAGGTTTCCCAGGGCCAGGAAGTTCCCACAGGGAAAGTCCACAGGTTTTTGTTTGTGGATAAAAAAATAAAGGGGCTGGAGAGATGGCTCAGTGGTTAAGAGCATTGCCTGCTCTTCCAAAGGTCCTGAGTTCAATTCCCAGCAACCACATGGTGGCTCCCAACCATCTGTAATGAGGTCTGGTGCCCTCTTCTGGCCTGCCGGCATACACACAGACAAAATATTGTATACATAATAAATAAATAAATAAATAAATAAATAAATAAATAAATAAATAAATAAATAAATATAAAAAAATTAAAATATCTAAAATAAAAAAGACAGGGCTGGAGAGATGGCTCAGAGGTTAAGAGCACTGCCTGCTCTTCCAAAGGTCCTGAGTTCAATTCCCAGCAACCACATGGTGGCTCACAACCATCTGTAATGAGGTCTGGTGCCCTCTTCTGGCCTGCAGGCATACAGACAGAATATTGTATAATAAATAAATAAATAAATAAATAAATAAATAAATAATAAATAAATCTTTTTTAAAAAGATATTTAAAAAAAAAAGAAAAAAATAAAGAAAGAACATAACAGTCCCTAGGGATGGTGGAGGAGGTTTACCGTGGATAAAGGGAGACATAGCCAGGGGCAGGGACATCTGAGGGAGTCCAGAGTGGACATGGTCAACTGTGCTGGGCCATGTGGGGAAAGGGGGAGGGGAAGGGAAAGAGAACAGGGAAACAGGGTACAGCAGCCAGGAGGCCCCAAAGAGGAGGGGCAACCAAAATGGCTGGATTATATAGGGAAGGGCAGCCCACCCGCTGGGTTGGAAGCCAGTCAGGAGGGCCCTGCAATAGGTGGGGTTGAGGGGTGCAGGGAGAACCTGGTGGCCACACTGATTTGGTATGTTAAACAGGCATCTCAGCCATTTGTCCCAGGGTCTGAGACCTAACAGTTTGGCTTTATAGTATACTGGAGATGAATCTGTCTGGTTCTAGATTTAGTATTACAACACCCAGCAGTTTAGAAATGCAAGATGTCTTTTGTTTGTTTAGTTTGGTTTTGATTCTTTTGTGACAGGGTCTCTCTGTGTGGCCCTGGTTGTACTGGAACTAGCTCTTGTAGACCAGGCTGGCCTTGAACTCACAGAGATCCTCCTGCCTCTGCCTCCCGAGTGCTGGAATTAAAGGCGTGCGCCACCACCGCCAGTCTTGTTGCTTGTTTCTTGACACCTTGCCTAATGTAACCCAGGCTGGCTTTGAACCCCAGATGTTCCAGCTTCCTGAGTGCCAGGGTTACAAAGCTCACCACCACATCTGGCCTGATAAAGGATCTTTTGAAGATTAGTTTTTTTTTTTTTTATGGTTTATTTAGCTTTATTTATGTGCATTGGTGTGAAGGTGTCAGATCCCCTAGAACTGGATTTTCAGACAGTTGTGAGCTGCCATGTGGGCACTGGGATTTGAACCCGGGTCCTCAGGAAGAGCAGTCAGTGCTCTTAACCGCTGAGCCATCTCTCCAGCCCCTGAAGGTTAGTTTTGTTAATATTAAACGTCCACTTTTATTTCTTTTGTTGGTTTTGTTTTTTGATTTTTGAGACGGTTTCTCTGTGGCTTTGGAGTCCGCTTTTTTTTCCTACTTAGCGCTTTTTTCTAGTTCTCAATAGGAGGGAAGAAGGAAATGCTCCAGATCAAAACCTTCAGACCTCAGCAAGTCTCAAAGTCTGGAACACACTCTGGTGGTGGAAATGGCAGAAGGAATATCAAAGCATAGCCCTGCCAGTTTTCAAGTCCTGTTTCTGTGAATAGCGGCGTTAGCCAGGAATGACTGCTCCCCAACTGCTTTGGTCACAGTGTTTCATAACAGCAATAGTAACCAGAACTGAGACCGTGGCCACGGTGCCACTGGACTTCCGATCCTTCTGACCCCACCCCCTGATGCTGAAACACAGGCGTCACCATGGCCAGTTTTATGCGGGGCTAGGACTGGGACTCTGGGCCTCGTGTATACTGAGCAGGCACTCAGCAACTAAGCTACATCCCAGTACATCACTTAATGCAAGGTTTCCATTTCTCAGATGAGAAAAGATAAATTCACTTTCTGTATAATTATTCAGCTGTTCATTATCATTCAGAAATAGAATAGAAAATGTTTTGATACTTAATGTATTTTTTTCAAAAGTATGTATCTTTAACTTTAGATAGCATTTAACTAGTAAAGTGTAGTTAAACACAGGCTTGGGATCTTCCTCCCTTGGGGCCCTCCCATTCCCAGGAGTTCTTATTTTCCTTGATAAATCTATGAAAATCAAGCAAGTCAACACGAAGAAACCTGGGCTCAACTGTGGCTCAAAGAACAGAGCTACAATGGTGCAGGCTTGCGGTTGCAGCACTAGGGAGGTAGAGGTAGAAGATCAGGAGTTCAAGGTCACCCTCAGCTAGGTCAGCCAAGGTTACAGGAGACCCTCAGCAACACCATGAGACCCTCTGCAACACCAAGGAGGAAAGAGCAGAGGCGGTGACCTACTTTTACTAGACACGCCAGAAAGTGACTTTAAGACTTCAAAAACAAGGAGGGGAACTTAGTTATTTAGAGAACCAAAGAAACCAGGCCGTCCCTTAGTCCCAGCACTCAGAAGGCTGAGGCAGGCAGGTCTCAGGAAGTCCAAGGCCAGTTTGGTCTGAAGTGAGTTCTGGGCCAATCAGAGCTACACAGTGAGACCCTGTTTCAAACAAAACAAAAGCAACCTCCCCTCTCCCCACATAAAAACAATCTGAGAAGAAAAATACCATTTCAGAAAAAGGGAACAGTGTGGCGAGAGTCGTGAGGTGCTTTGACAAGACTTATGGCCAGTGAAGCTGGGGTGTAAGGCAGACAAAGGTAGGCGGAATTTTCCAGATACTGTAAAGTGCTGAAGGCTTCATTCTCAATACAAGAGACGGTGGCTAATTTTAAACAGCAGCAAAGACCCTAGACCCATGTTCTGAAGCAATGACGCTGTCTACCATGGGAGACCAGGTTACAGAGAGGTGGGGGGAGCCGTGTCACTCAGTGACTAAGCCAACAAAAAAAAAAAACTCCCAGTGAGCAGCAACCCTCAGTGCCCCCGCACGCGTCAGCTCGATGACTTTACAACAATACCCACTACTCCCCGTGCCAAGAACGCTTCCATCTGGGCCTTTAATGCCTTCCACTCAAACAGCCCCAAACCATGAGATGTAAAAGCTATGAAGTCAGAAACCAAAACAAACAGAAAATCAAAAAAGAAATCAAAGGAAAAAGAACATAGAGGGAGAAAACAGTGACCAGGAGAATTTCAAGAGAGCTAAACAAAAATAATTGCATCTATGAAGCAAAAGCAAAAGTCAACATAGAAAGGCAGACACAGCGGGGCATGCAGCTGCAAGTCCGGGCAGGAGTGACAGGGAGTTCTAGACCAGCCAGGACGAGAGTAATACTTGTCTGTGTCTCAAAACAAAACCAGCCAGGTGCTGGTGTATCTTTTTTGTTTGTTTGTTTTTGTTTTCGAGACAGGGTTTCTCTGTGTAGCCTTGGCTGTCCTGGAACTCATTTTGTAGACCAGACTGGCCTTGAAATCAAAGAGATCCACCTGCCTCTGCCTTCCAAGTGCTGGAACTAAAGGTGTGCGTTACTACTGTTTGGCTGATCTTTAACCCAGATTAAATATGATTTCAGATTTCAAAAATATGGATACTAAGGTTAGAAGATAGAGTAAATGGAACCTCCCAGAAAGTAGAACTAAAGACTAAAAAAACAAATACAAACAGGGCTGGAGAGATGGCTCAGAGGCTGCTCTTGCAAAGGACCAGGGTTCAGTTCCCAGCACCCACAAGAAAGCTCACAACTGTCTGTAACTCCAGTTCTGCGTAACCCATCGTTTCCTGTCCTGAGAGCACTGCACGCGTGTGGTACGTGGACCGACAAAACACCACCCCCATGAGATAACATTTTTAAAGGACAGAAAATGGTGAGTGGGTATGGTTCGGTGGCACACTCCCAGGACTCAGGAAGTCAAGGCTTGGGTTTCAGGCCATCCTGAAATACGTAGCAAGAACCTATCTCAAAGAAACAAAACAAAACATGACAACGAAAAGAAACATAAGGAATGAACTTCAGAAAGAAAATAAAATAAAGGAAATTATAATAAACAAAACATCATAATCAAAGTATAGAAATTTCTAGGCTGGGGGCTAGAGAGATGGCTCAGTGGTTAAGAGCATTGCCTGCTCTTCCAAAGGTCCTGAGTTTAATTCCCAGCAACCACATGGTGGCTCACAACCATCTGTAATGAGGTCTGGTGCCCTCTTCTGGCCTGCAGGCATACACACAGAATATTGTATATATAATAAATAAATATTTAAAAAAAAGAAAGAAAAGAAATTTCTAGGTTGGAATGAGTACCTAACTCTAAATGAACAGGATACACACAAGGTAAACACCCATCAAACTTCGTAGCTCTTGGGTAGGATCCTAAAATCCTTCCAAAATAGACAGGAAAGGAACATTCCCAGGACAGGCTCAGGAGTCAAGTTAGCATCAGTCAGCAATAACACTGTGAGTCAGGACAACCAAGTAATGTCCAAACCAGCAACTACATATTCAGTCAATTATCAATAAGCGTTACCATAGAAAATATTTTCATATTTGCAAGTTAAAAAAAAAGTTTCACCAGGTGGTGGTGGCGCACGCCTTTAATCCCAGCTCGGGAGGCAGAGGCAGGCGGATCTCTGTGAGTTCCAGGACAGCTAGGGCTGTTACATAGAGAAACTGTATCCTGGAAAAAACAAAGTTTCCATTTGACTAGGTGACTCTCTCACCTAACACACACAAAACATACACATACCCACACTAACACAAACAACCCACAATAGCACAAGCATACACACTCAGACACACTGACACACAAAATATATGCACACACCCACCCTAGCGCAAATACACACCCATACTAGCACAAACACACACACTCAGACACACACACAGAAGACATTAGAGCAGAGAGATGGGAGGGGGTTTAGTGGTAATGGGAAGGAGACAAGAGAAGGTAAGGGCTGTGAATACGCTCAAATTATACTATGCACATAAGGAAACCTCTTAGTATATGTAATTAGTATATGCTAATAGAAACATTTTTTAGAAATGAGGACTGAGCATGGTAGTCCATGCCTAGAATCACAAGAGTTTTGGAGTCAGAGGCCGAGCCTGAGTTCAAGATCATCCTCAGCTAAGAGTGAGTTCCCAGCCTAGAGTACAAAGTGAAGCCGTGTTTCAAACAATTATTTCAGGCCTAGAGAGATGGCTCAGGGGTTAGAGTGCTTGCTGCTCCTGCATGGGATTGGACAGCTTCCAGCACCCACATCAAGCTGCTGATAAACCTGCAACTCCAGCTGCAGGGAATCCAATACACTCTGCAGGCTTCCGCTGACACGGGCACCCAAGTTAAAACCAGGCACTGTGGTGCACGCCTTTAACACCAGCACTTGGAAGGCAAGGGTAGGCAGAAATCTGAGAGTTCAGAGACACCCTGGTCTATATACATACATGCACTACACATACATACATACACTACACATACATACACATACACACATACATACATACACACATACATACACTACACACATGTACATACACTACACATACATACACACATACACTACACATACACACATACACTACACATACGTACATGCACATACATACATACACTACACATACATACATACACTACACATACCTACATACACTACACATACGTACATACACTACACATACGTACATACACATACATACACTACACATACATACACTACACATACATACACTACACATACATACATACACTACATACACATACATACACTACACATACGTACATACACTACACATACATACATACACTACACATACATACATACACATACATAAGTACATACACTACACATACGTGCATACACTACATACACATACATACACTACACATACGTACATGCACATGCATACGCACATACACTACACATACGTACATACACTACATACACATACATACATATACACACAAATACATAAACATAAATGAACTGTTATTTAGATCACAGTTATGTAACCATAACCTCAATTTTAAAACATTTCCATTATTTCCCCAAAGAAACCCATCCCTATGGATCTGCCCGTTCTGGGCACTGCACACAATGGAGCCATTCTCCATACGCTCTCCTGGAGCACCTTTCTTCCCCGAGCTCACCGCTGATCCATTTGCAGCAAGCGTCTGTACTTCACGCCTTTACCCGGCTGCACAGCCTGACTGTACGGGCAGGCACCGTGATTCACTGACCCTCCACCATCTGATGGAGTTGGGAGTTGTCATGTAGGAACCACTATGAATAATGCCGCTGTGAACACCTGTGTGCCTGTTTTCCTCTCGGGTAAACATCTAGGAATGGAATTCTTGGGTCCGTATTTAACCTTTAGTAGCTGCCAAGCTTTCGAAAGTAACAACATTTTACCTCCTTCTGCCATGGACCAGGGTTCCAGTTACTACACGCTACCTGTCATGAGCGCTAACACGGGAGTGCAGCCATACCACACACCTTCTCAGACCCTGCATAGGAATGGTCCCCTCTTCAACTAAACACACAGCTTCGAGGACTCACAGGAAGTGGTGAGAGGGGAAGGAGCAGCTGGCTAACCAGGCAGATCAGTCAAGTCCACCTTGGCAACCAGTGGGGGGAGAGATGCCACAGCCAGACAGCACCCACTGATATTACAACCAATGGGGGGAGAGACACCACAGCCGGACAGCACCCACGTCACTGATACTGATATTACTTGCCTTTGGTTGGTTGATAGGTTGTTTTTTGAGGCAGGGTCTAAGGTAGCTGAGGCTAGCTTTGAACTCTCTATGCAGCCACGGTGACCTTAAGTTACTGATCCTCCTCCCTTCACATTTGATGGGTTGGGATTACAGAGAGTGCCATCATGCCTATAAGACTATTTATTTATTTAGAGACCTACAGTTTTGTTATTGTTGGTTGGGTTTTGTTTGTTTGTTTTTATTTATTAAGAAAAGAGTCTTGCCGGGCGATGGTGGCGCACGCCTTTAATCCCAGCACTCGGGAGGCAGAGGCAGGCAAATCTCTGTGAGTTCGAGACCAGCCTGGTCTACAGAGCTAGTTCCAGGACAGGCTCCAAAGCCACAGAGAAACCCTGCCTCGAAAAACCAAAAAAAAAAAAAAAAAAAAGAGAAAAGAGTCTTAAACCCAGTGGTGGTGCCCGTGCCTTTAATCCCAGAGGCAAGTATTCAAGGCCAGCCTGGTCTACAGAGTTGAGTTCCAGGAAACCCTGTCTTGAAAAACGAAAAAAAAAAAAAGAAAGAAAGAAAGAAAGAAAGAAAGAAAGAAAGAAAGAAAGAAAGAAAGAAAGAAAGAAAGAAAGGAATTTTAGGGGTGGTAAGATGGCTCAGCAGGTAAAAATCTTTGATATCAAACCTGACAACTTGAGTTTGATCTCAGAGACCAACATGGTAGAAAGAAAGAATGGACTTCCACACGTGTTCTGTGGCGTGTGCTCCCAGGGTGTGTGTGTGTGCACTATGTGTGCTCGTGCATGTGTGCACCGTGTGTGCTTGTATGCACGTGTGTGTGTGTTTACGTGTATATGCATAAAAGTCACTTTTAGAAAGCGTAAAGGGGGCCGGGCAGTGATGGCGCACGCCTTTAATCCCTGCACTTGGGAGGCAGAGGCAGGCGGATCTCTGTGAGTTGGAGACCAGCCTGGTCTACAAGAGCTAGTTCCAGGACAGGCTCCAAAACCACAGAGAAACCCTGTCTCGAAAAACAAAAAACAAACAAAAATAAAAAACAAACAAAATCAGTCCCATGCCAGGTAGTGTGGTGCACACCTACAACCACGGGATCAGGAGGTGAGGAAGGCTAGCCTGAGTTACAGAGAGACCCATCTCAAACACACACAGACACGCATGCACACATACGCACATGTACACATGTACATACACACATGCCATACACATACACTCACACACATACACACACGTGCATGCACACACGCACAGCTGAGAGATAGTACAGCAGGTAAAACACTTGCCAAGCAGTCTTTCCCGAGAATTGGTGTTCAGATCTTGAGAACCCATGCAAATGCCGTAACTCCCCGGTGGACGCGGTGTCCACCTGTGATTCCAGGCTCCAAAGGGGCAATGGGGCTTCTGGAGCAAACCAGCTAGCCAGAGTAGCTATACCACACAGACACACAGGGGGAAGAGAGGAGACACATGTGAACACACACGTGAACACACATATACCACACAGACACATGGGGACACACACATCCACACATACACCACACAGACACACGAGACACACATGTGAACACAATACCACACAGACACATGGGGGCGGGGAGGGGGGGAACGAAACCAAAAGCAGTCCGTTTCTTCTTCCTAAAGGCCATAGCTACGGTGGAGATAAATTCTAGCAAATGCCAGGAGATGATGTCAGGGAAGGCGGGGCCTCTCACAGGCGGAATCCCTTGAGTCCCAAACATTCCCCCACCTCCCTACTTCATCTCTGCATGGAGGCAGTGCCTCCAAACATGAGGGCGCAGTTTTCAGACCCACAAGCTAACGTTCTTGCTTTCTATTTTTTACCTGGCTCAAGACCATTACCGGTTCTTTAAGTAATCACATTAAATTCTTGTAGAATTCTTGTTGAAATCCACACTTTCCCATTCTGTAACTTTATGTATTTACTTATAGTCTCCTCCTCCTCCTCCTCCTCCTCCTCCTCCTCCTCCTCCTCCTCCTCCTCCTTCTCCTCCTCCTCTCTCCCCTCTCTCTCTGAGTCTTGCTCTGGGTGGGCTGGAATTTGCTCTGTGAACAGGCTGCCCTCGAACTTCACATAGTTATTTGGCTTCTGTTTCCGGAGAGCTGGGACTCCAGGCACACGCTGTGTGCCGACAAGCTTGCTTCCCTTTTGTAACGATTTCGATTACAAAGGACAAAAATTTAATGTCCCAAGAAAGACTGCCTTTATTAGCTGATTTTAAATTTTTAATTTATCCGTTAATTTGTTTTGTGGTTCTGGGGATTCGACCCAGAGTCTTGAGTAAGGTAAGCAAGTGTTTTCCCAAGAAGTTATGGCTCCACTCCCCGCAAAAAAAAAAAAAAGATTTTTAGGGACTAGAGAGATAGATGGCTCAGTGGTTAAGAGGACCCAAGTTCAGCTCCCAGCACCCACATCAGGTGGCTCACAACTGCTTGTAAGTCTGCCTCTAAGGGATCCGGCATCCCTGGCCTCTGTGAGCACCTGCACTTGTGTGGACCTACCCACACACATACACATAAATGTTTTAAAAAATTAATGATCTCTGTGTGTATGTGCGTGCGTGTGCGTGTATGTGCGTGTGTATGTGTGTGTGTGCGTGCGTGCGTGCGTGTGTGTGTACGCTCATGAATGCAGGTACCCACAGATGCCAGAAGCACCCAGTGCCTCTAGAGCTGGATTTATGGGCAAGGTCCCTGAGGTGGATCCTGTAATCTAACTCTGGTCTTCTACAAGAGCAGTACACACCCGATCTCAGAGACTCCATCACGGCCTCCACTTCGCTTTTCTGAGACAGGGTCTCACGCAGTCAAAACTGCCCTTGAATTTACAATCTTTTTATTTATTTAATTATTTTTTATTTTATTTTTCGAGACAGGGTTTCTCTGTAGCTTTGGAGCCTGTCCTGGAACTAGCTCTTGTAGACCAGGCTGGCCTCAAACTCACAGAGATCCACCTGCCTCTGCCTCCCAAGTGCTGGGATTAAAGGCGTGCGCCACCACCTCCCGGCTGTAGCGAAACATTCTTACACACAATCACCTTCCCCTCTAGAACCCATGTGAAACCAAGCCTAGCCTCACGTGCCTATTAACCCATCACTGGGACAGAGAAGCGGATCCCCAGAGCTCAACGGTAAAGACATCCTGGCTGTAAACTCCTCTCCTCCCTCCACCACCACACGCAGAATAAGAAAACTGTGACTTTCAGAGAAACACGGCGCCACATGCAAATTATCCCATATACTTGGGAGGTAGAGACAAGAGGATCAGTAGTCCAGCTTTTTACCAAGGCTGAGATGAGCCTAGGCTACGTGAGACTATGTCTCTAAAGACAAAAGAAACAAGGAAATGATGACTGCCAGGAATTACTAGGGAAACCTCCCTTGGTAGGTGAAATACACGAGATGCTTCAAAGTAAACTACCCCTGCTTCCATGTGTTCTCTTTTTGAGACCTGTGCCACCACGCCTGGCTGTTGCTGTTTTGAGACAGTCTCACTAGGTTTGGGACTCATTACATAGACCAAACTGGACTCTAATTCTGAGATTTAAGAGTATGCAAACACATCCAGCCTTTTTGTTTTTTGAAGACAGGGTCCCAAGTATCCCAGGTTGGCCTTGATCTTGCCAAGTAAACCAGAATGACCTTGGACTTCTGATCCTGCCCCCCCTCCCCCCCACACACACCTGGGACGACAGGACCCACTGCATGCTGGTTTTTGGATGCTGGGCTGGAGCCCAGAGCTCACGGATGCTAGGCAAGCAGTTTACTAATAAGCTTCCCCATTTTTACTTTATTCTCTAAAAACTGCATTATATTGGCCAGGCCGTGGTGGCTCACACCTTTAACCCCAGCACTCAAGAGGCAGGTGTATCTCTGTGAGTTTGAGGCCAGCCTGATCTACAGAGCAAGTTCCAGGACAGTCAGGGCTACACAGAGAAACCCTGTCTTGAAAAAACAACAACAACAACAAAAAAAAAACAAGCAAAAAAAAAAAAAAAGGATTACATTTTTATTGCGTGCATGCACACTACAGCACACATGTGGGGGAAACAGTTCCGCCCCCCACGTCACGGCAGGCTCTTTTGTTGTTGTTGTTTGTTTTGGGACAGGGTTTCTCTGTAGCTTTGGAGCCCATCCTGGAACTAGCTCTTGCAGACCAGGCTGGCCTCGAACTCACAGAGAGCCGCCTGCCTCTGCCTCCTGAGTGTTGGGATTAAAGGTGTGCGCCACCACCGCCCGATGAGTTTTATTGTTTTTATGAGACAAGGTCACACTATGAACCTGGTCTGGTCTAGAAATCATTATGTAAATGAGGCTGGCCTCAAACTCGGGCCTCTGACGGTGAGGGGTTCAGGCGTGTACGGCTTCAGCCTGTTTATGGGGTGCTGGGAGCTGGAGACTACCAGGGCTTCATGTGTATTGAACAAGAACTCTACCAAATGAGCTACGTCCTGACCCCACCCCTTTGTCTTTTGTTTGAGGCCTGGGCTTGAACTTCTAACCCTCCTCCTGCCTCTATCGACAGAATGCCTGCATGACAGACGTGTGACATTCAGCTTTTGTTTTAGACAGATTCTTGCAGTGTGACAGAGGCTACCCCCGACTTGTGCCAACCTTCTTGCCTCTGCCTCCCAAGCGCTGGGTCTGTGCCCCGACACCTGCAGTGAAACTGTCTCAGTAT
Source organism: Chionomys nivalis (assembly GCF_950005125.1). Classification (NCBI taxonomy): domain Eukaryota; kingdom Metazoa; phylum Chordata; class Mammalia; order Rodentia; family Cricetidae; genus Chionomys; species Chionomys nivalis. The sequence goes on along the minus strand of NC_080110.1, from coordinate 28,798,534 downwards.
GAAGTCTGGAAAAAGTACACCAAGCTACCGGCAGACATTTCCTCCAGGAGTGGGGTCTGAGCAAGACAGACGTGAAGAAACTACAGGACTTTATTTTACAAATATTTTCGTTCTGAATTTTTAAAAGAGCGCATTTTACGGTTATCACTAAAAATTAACAAAATATTTTTAAATTTCTCTTTCTCTCTTTTGTTTTATTTTTTTGAGACAGGGTTTCTCTATGTAGTCCTGGCTGCCCTGGATCTCAGAGCAAGCCAGATTTGAACTCAGAGATCTGCGTGCCTCTGCAGGGATTAAAGATGTGCGACACTAGATCAAGTTGCTTGTTTATTTTTCTGAGACAGGTTCTCTCTACGTAGACCAGGCTAGCCTTAAATTCACAGAAGGCTACCATGCACATCCCAAGATCTTTTTTTTTTAAAAAAAAAAAGATTTATTTATTTATCATGTATACAACATTCCTTCCATGTGTGCTTGCATGCCAGAAGAGGGCACCAAATCTCATTATAGATGGCTGTGAGCCATCATGTGGTTGCTGGGAATTGAACTCAGGACCTCTGGAAGAGTAGTCAGTGCTCTTAATCTCTGAGCCATCTTTCCAGCCCTCCACATCCCAAGATCTTTAAAATTGTTAACTTTAGGTAAAAAGTGCGCAAAATGGATTGGAAAGATGGCTTAAGTAGTTAAGAGCACTGGCTGTTCTTTCAAAGTACCAAGGCGGGGTTCCCAGCACCCACTGTTATCTGTTGACTCCAGTTTCAGGGGTTCAACAACTTTTCTGGCCTCCAAAGGCAACAAGCACACATGTGGTGTGCAGACATACCTGCAGGCAAAACACCCATACACATTTAAAAAAAATAGTGCACAAATTGCTTTGCCTGGTGGTGCTTGCCAGTAATCCCGGGAGTCTGGAGATGAGCCAGCCAGGAGGGCTGGCTGCTCTGTTTGAGGGCACCTTGGTCTACACAACTAGAGTAAGTTTCGAGCCAATCAGGGTTACACAGTGAGTAAGAAAGAAAGAAAGAAAGAAAGAAAGAAAGAAAGAAAGAAAGAAAGAAAGAAAGAAAGAAAAAATAGCACAAGAGAAAATACATTGAAACTCTTAGTTTCCTGAAACATAGAAACAAATGCGCTAAACTAGCAAACTCATCTGTCAACAGCAAGATAAAGAGCAACACAGCAGTGTCTCAGTTCATATGCCTGGAATTCACCAGTCCATACACACACACACACACACACATAAGAAACCAGTCATATGTCTCAGTTCATATGCCTGGAATTCACAAGGCCATACATACATACATATATACACACACACACACACACACACACACATGAAATCAGTCATATGTCTCAGTTCATATTTCACAAATCCACAAGTTCACACACACAAAATCAGTCATATGCACGGCCGCAATGCAAATACAACTTCTAATGTTTTAGAACACTGACTGCAAGAATCTGAAGACTTCTATTTTCACCGAACATTTTCATTTACTTTTTTTATGTACGTAGAGGTCAGAAGATAACCTGTGGGAGCCTCCTTCTACCTCGGGGGTTCTGGGGATGGAAGTCATGTCCTTGGGCTTAAAAGTACAACCTTTGCCAGCTGAGCCATCTTAACAGACCCCCAAAGACTTTTTTAAAATTACTTTTTCACTCTTTTTTATTATTATCATTAGTGTGTATCTAGTATGTGTGTGTGAGCACGTACACATGCCCCACTGTGTGTGTGTGTGTAGGTCAGAGGACAAACGTCAGGAAGGGAGTGATTCTCTCTTTCTTCCATGGGACCTGAGGCTGGAAATAAGGTCATCAGGTTTGTGTGGCAATCGCTTTTCCCCACAGAGCCATCTCACCAGCCCCCAGAATTCTTGACCATATATTTGTAACAATGCAGATGTCCCCCCTTCTAGCCAGCCAGACCTTATAAATTATCAGGAGGAGATATGAGATTAAATCCAAACCCACAGTCCTATCTCTCACTGCTCGCACTCCTCTACGCTTAGAATCTAAACATTAGGCTGTTTGCTTAGTTGCCAAGTGCATGTCTAGCATGTGCAAGGCCATAAATTCCAGCCCCCAAACCAGAAAACGGAATCTACATCCTAAACACCTCTCATAATCCACAGGGAGTGGAGAGCTGAGAAGACATTTTCGATATATTCAGATCGGAAGTTCATTCAGTTTTATTTTAACCGTTATCCGGAGAAACTTGAATGGAAGAAGAATCAGGAAGGAGCTGTAATGGAAGCTGTGGGGAGGCTGAGCCAACAGCATCACAGTTTGAGGACCAGGCTGGCCTACATAACAGAACCCTACTGAAAACAAAAAGGAAGAAGAGGAAAAAAGGAAGAAAAAGAAAAAAGATCCAGGTGCAGTGGCTCATCTCATCCATGCCCGTGATCCTAGTAGGGCAGCAGCAAATTCAAGACCAGCGTGGGCTACAGAGTGAGTTCTAGCCTGGGGTAAAGAGGGAGGCCATATCTCAAAACCCCAAAACTTACAAAAAGAGAGAGATAGAGAGAGAAACTTTTCTACAGTACTATATAGATTTGAGGAGAATAAAGATAGATGGCCTATTCCCCTTTCAAACAAACATACATATAAATGAATAATATATATGATAGGAAATCAGTCTATACATTATCCATATTGATACATTATTATATAACGTAATCAAAAATATGTATACAGCTTTCTTTCTTTTTTTCTTTCTTTTTGGTTTTTCAAGAGAGGGTTTCTTGTGTGGCCCTGGCTGTCCCGGAACTTGATATGTAGACCACATTGGTCTTGAACTCAGAACTCGAAGATTTGCCTGCCTCTGCCTCCTAAGTGCTAGGATTAGTGGCCCGTGCCACCACCTGGCTGTAGAGTTTTATTCCTGTAAGCACAGAAACAGAATGAATACCACATAAACTAAGACCTACTAGGGTCCTGCCCTGATGAGATACTGGTGTTTCAGTCTCTGAAATGGTCTCTTCAGGTCCAAGAGGACGTGAATCTTTCTCTAGCTCCAACATTCCATCAGAGAAGCTAAGCACAGAGCTCTGGAAGAACAAAAATGTCCAGAGTAGGTTGGAAGTTCCCCTGCTTAAGTCCTTCTCCAGCTCTGTGTGCCACGAAACATCAAGAAACTGCCAAGGATATTCTCTGGCATAGGGGCAGGACTGTCCATCTCTCTCCAGGCTGTCTGTTCACTCAACCATAGCTTAGCTTCTCAGGCAGCCAGGGGTTAATCATAAAGACTCCAGGAATCCTTGCTGAGCCTGGCTATCTGCAGGGTTCCAAGTATCCGCTCAAAAGGCAAGACCCAAAGAATCACAGAGCTCCCTGCCTTAATCCCGAAGCATGTTATCTCCCCAAATTCCTCTGCCAGGATGGGTGGAGTAGGGTAGGGTCTCCAGTCTAGAAACAAACTCAATTCTTGATGAGCCCGGAGTCCTCTCGGAATACCTGTGACTTCGGCTATCTGGTTTGTGTAAAAAGGGAGGTGGAATGGGGGTAGGGGAAGACACAAGTAGCCAAAGTGATAAAATAATCCTGTGGGGAATGAGCCTAGGGACAAAGTCTGGGATGACACACTGTCCTCAAGAACATCGGCACATCAGCAGACAGCCAAGCTAACTTCATTTCACAAGATGTAAACTCGCAAAGTTGACTGCTCTTATTCCGCGGCCGTCTCTGGCCTCACAAACCCTGGATCTAAAGTCCTTCAACTCCAGAACCAGGTGCGAAAAGGCAGGGAAAGAAGGGGCAGAAGCTGAGGCGCTGAAGGGGGAGAGAGGAATCTCGTTCCCCTCTTAAAGGAGAATGCTTAAACCAAGGGCACTCCCGGACCCCTCGGAAAGGAAGGAGCAAGATTCCCCAAAAGCATTTTCCTACCTTCTTGTTGTTCTTGTTATACCCAAAAGTCGAAATCCCAGGCCTGGAAGTCACTGATAGCAGCATGTTTTCTTCACTGTTAGAGAACTAAGAGAAAGGAGAGAAGGAAAGGGAGGGGTGGAGAGGGAGGAGGGAGGAGGGGGAAAAGGAGAGGGAGAGGGGAAGGGAGGGAAAGGGAGGGGAGGAGAAAGGGGAGAAAAGGAGCGAGAGAGAGAGAGAGAGAGAGAGAGAGAGAGAGAGAGAGAGAGAGAGAGAGAGGGGGGGGGGGCTGCGGGGAAGAATGAGCTAGGTCTGCCTCGCAGTCGCTGACAGAAGTTAACCGAGAGTCAGGACAAGCCACGTCCACTGGGTCCTAATGCCCAGGATGTTCTAGTCTGGTTTGTTTTCCATAGGCTTAGTAGTTGGAGCTAGAGAGAAGAGTTCTTAGGTCTAGTCCCTGTCAAATGCAGACCCATTCCCTCACGAACAAGTTCTGATTACCACAAAAAGACAATTATCCTACTACCAATAAAAGACAAAGATTTTTGTTGTTTTGATTTGATCTGAAACTTTCTTTCCCTAAAATCTCAGCTACAAGATTTCAAGCTGGGCCTACAAGATGGCTTAGTGGTAAAAAGGTTGCCAAGCCTAAGTTAGGTCCTCAGATCTACAAGGTAGAAGGAGAGGAACAAAATTGTTCTCTGACCCCCACAAGCACGCACTGTGGCACGCCATTCAAAATAAATGTAATATTTTTTTTTTAAGATTTCAAGTCTGATGTAAAAGGACCCACTCTGCCTCCCAGAGCATGTATAGAAAACTACACTGAGATGCAGTGTGTGAGGTGAGCTCGGACCTCAAGCTACTTTATACTTAGGCTGATTTTTGTTTTGTTTTTGTTTTTCGAGACAGAGTTTCTCTGTAGCTTTGGAGCCTGTCCTGGAACTAGCTCTTGTAGACCAGGCTGGCCTCGAACTCACACAGATCCGCCTGCCTCTGCCTCCCGAGTGCTGGGATTAAAGGCGTACGCCACCACTGCCTGGCTATTTAGACTGCTCTTAACACATTAAGAAAGAACATGGAGGCTGGAGAGAGGGCTTAGGGGCTAAGAACATTTGCTGCTCTTCCAGAGGACCTAGCTCACACCTGGCAGGTGTCCGTATCAGGTGGTTTATGATCACCTCTATTGCTCCAGCTTTCACGTGCTCGCTCGCGCTCTCTCTCTCTCTCTCTCTCTTACCCTCTCTCTCTGCCTCTCTCTCACACACACATTGTCACACTCTGTCATAGTCTCTCACCCTCTCTCACTCACTCTTTCATACACACAATTTTTTTAAAGATAAAAATGAACTTTTAGCAGTCTTATGTACGTTGGTGTTTGGCCTGCATGTGTGTCGGACAGGTGAGGCTGTCAGATCCCCTGGAACCACAATTACAGACAGGTGTGAGCCCCATGTGGTACGGGGACTGAACCCGGGTCCTCTGGAAGAGCCGCCTCTTAACCACCGAGCCAGTCTCCAGCCCAGAAAATGAATCTTAAAAAAGCAAATAGATAAATAAATAACAGTGAAAACGCAAGCTCATGGCCTGGAAATGCAGATGCGCCGCGTAAAGCTGTAATCGCAGCACATGAAGGACGACCGAGCAAGTCTGAGGCCAGAGGCTAGCCTGATCTTCAGAACAGTAGGCTAGCCGAGGCCGAAGAGATGGAGGACACACCAAAGAGGGTGAGGCAGGAGGATCACAAGTGCAGGCCAGCCTAGGCTCTAGGTTACACTTCTCTCTCCTCTTTCTACCTCTCTCTCTCTCTCTTTCTTTTTTGGATGATGGTTCAACTGGTAAAGGTGTCCAAGATCAGGATTCAGTTATGGCACCACATGGTTAAAGGGAGAACCCACTCCCAGAAGTTGTTCTCTGACCTGCACACACACACACACACACACACACACACACACACACACACAACGTAGTAAGCAGAACGAAGGTGATTGCACAAAGAGCAGACACGAATTAGCTCTGTAACAGGAAAGACAGGCTGACGTCAGCTCTCCCACTTCAGGGTCTCAGCAAGGAAGGCAGCCTGAGCCAGGCATGGTGGCTCTTTCGTGCCTTCAGTCACAGCAAAACCAAAATAATAAATAAATCAATAAGTAAATAAATAAAAGCCATCCATCAGAACAATTTCATGAAGCTCGGGGCTTGGTGATTTTTGAACAAGTAGAAGCCTTTTATTTTATTGTCATTGTACTTACCTACTTTTGGTGGTAGCAGGGATCAAAACCAAAGACTCCATTCAGTAGGCTCAGCGCTCCACCACTCCCTAAGCTATACAAAGTAACCTCCTCAGCCCAAGAGAAGCTATCTTATTATCTGTTTACCTATTTATGTAAGGTGGGGTCTCATCTGCAGCTCTCACTGACCTCAAACTCATTATCCCCCTGCCTTAGGGCAGGTCTACTAGCGTAGACAGGCTCAAGAGTGCCTCGTTTTGTTTGTGTGTTTGTTTGGTTTGGTTGTTTGGTTTGAGGATGCCAGGTGACCTAGTGCTCTGCCACGGAGCCACATTTCCGGTCCCCAGCTTATACTTGATGCTTCTTTTTAAAGTTAGTTTTATTTAAATCACGTGTGAGTATTATATCAGTTGTGTTCCTGGTGCCTATGGAGGTCAGAAGAGGGCATCAGATGTCCTAAAACTTCAGTCACAGATGTTTGTGAGCTACCATGTGGGTGCTGGGAACCAAGCCTCGGTCCTCTGCATTAGCTCTTAACTACCAAATCAACTCTCCAGCCCTGCTTGATACTTTAAATACAGGGTCTCAAGTAGCCCAAGCTGTGGTTGGGCTCCACACAGCCAGAAATGATGAACTCCTAATCCTCATGCCTGCTTTCCTGATGGCTAGGCCACAGATTAGACCACCTTGCCCAACGCTTCGACTTTTTATTCTATTATTCCCTTAGCCCTTAAAACCCCTGAAGCTTAAACAAGTAGAAAAACTCACCAGGTGTGGAATTTCTCGCCGCGCTGAATGAAGTTCGCAGAGTTAGGATATCGTCTCTGAGCTGTCAAAGAAACAAACCATAACTCTTTAAAAAAAAAGCTCACAAAAGTCTCACAAAGGAGGAGGAGATGAGACTTTTTAGGAAAGAAGAATAGAACGTAAGAGACAAGAATCCCACGCAGTCGCGGTAAACTCACCTCCAGTCTGCCCTCGAAGGAACAGTTGTAACAAAAAAAGAAAACTTAAGAGTGAACCACAGAAGTCCACCCATCTGACCAGAACTGGGAGGGAGACTGCCGGGCCTCAGAGCCCCTCCTCAGTCCTCCTGGCTGCCATCACACACGCTCCAAAAGACCTTAAACCTAAACTCTCTCTGAAATGAAGCTCCGCTTTCTGGTTTTCCCGTCACTGTTTTGCTGTGATAACGGAACAGACAGCGCCAGCATTCTGCAGAGCAAACATGTGTGGAGCTATCCCCAACTGTACTTTCATTTACAACAGGACAGGAAGCGCCTGCTCAACTCAAGGGACACAGGAAGGGTGGGGACAGCCTCAACGTGGGAATCGGGAATCGTGGGAATGACCACCAAGCATGGAAACGGGAGTCCAGTACAAAAGTAAATAACAGCATCTCTCGGGGACACCACACTTTTCAAGAACTTCCTTTTCCACCCTCAGAAGCTGTCATTCACCATATCCTGACCCATCTATCTAAATATCTAAATGATATTAACTGGTTTCTCACCATGGCAGGGTTATTAGGCAGAAAAACCCCATCTCAAAAAAAAAGTAATAATAATAAATTGGTTTGTTGGTGTATTTGTGTGTCTATTTGTGTGGTTTTGTTGTTGTCACTGTTGCTGTTGTTGCTCCAGACAGGGTTTCTCTGTGTGTGCCTGGCTGTCCCAGAATTTGCTCTGTAGACCAGGCTGGTCTCGAACTCACAGTTCTGCCTCCCTCTGCCTCCCAAGTGCTGGGATTAAAGGCGGGCACCACCACCGCCCGTCTAATCTTTAAAAAGTAGAATTGTTTTATTCTCTTCTGAGTCAAGTCTCACTGTGCAACATCCACTGGCTCCAAACTCAATGATGCATTGATACATAAAAGCATCAATATACATACTAACTAACATTGGCCAGTGTTTTTATATATGTATACATTGTATAATGTTTATATCAAGTTAAACATCTGTCCCTTCTAACACATCATTTGTGATGAAAACATTCATTTTTTTTTTTGTCTTCCTAGAGGCAGTCTTTCTATTTTTTTAAATTGATATTTATTGAGCTCTACATTTTTCTCTGCTCCCCTCTCTGGCTCTCCCCTCCCCCCTTTAGTCCTCCCCCAAGGTCCTCATGCTCCCAATTTACTCAGGAGAAATCTTGTCTTTTTCTACTTTCTACTTCCCATGTAGATTAGATCTATGTAAGTCTCTCTTACTGTCTGCATTGTTGTCTAAGTTCTCTGGGATTGTGGTTTGTAGGCTGGCTTTCTTTGCTTTATGTTTTAAAACCACCTATGAGTGAGTACATGTGATAACTGTCTTTCTGTGTCTGGGTTACCTCACTCAAAATAATGTTTTCTAGTTCCATCCATTTTCCTGCAAAATTCAAGCTGCCGTTATTTTTTCCTGCTGTGTAGTACTCCATTGTGTAAATGTACCGCATTTTGAGGCAGGGTTTTGTTAACAATTTAGTCCAGTCCCTCGACTCACCCTGAGAGAACTACCTCACATGTTTGAAACCTTAAATGATTTACTTTTATTTGTGTGTGTGTGTGTGTGTGTGTGTGCACATTCAAATTCCATAGTGTGCTTGTGGTCACAAAAGGACTCTCAAGCTGTTCCTGGAACTAGTTCCCTCCAGCTACCTTGGGCGGGGTATGGAACTCGGGTCCCAGACCAATGCTCAGGTGCCTCCACCTGCTAACATACCAGTCTTTACGTTTTTTTTTTTTTTTTTTTAAATATTTATTTATTTATTATGTATACAATATTCTGTCTGCATATATGCCTGAAGGCCAGAAGAGGGCACCAGATCTCTTTATAGATGGTTGTGAGCCACCATGTGGTTGCTGGGAATTGAACTCAGGACCTTTGGAAGAGCAGGCAATGCTCTTAACCACTGAGCCATCTCTCCAGCCCCAGTCTTTACGTTTTTTAAAACAGTCCCTTGTACCTCAGACTTTTCTCATTTGTAAAATGGAATAATTAATTACCAATTTTCTAGCATTTTAAGTGAAACAAATGAAGCCAATCCTATGCAGCCTGTAGGAAGGGGACACTCAGGTGTTATCATGATTAGTTATCGTGATTAGTTACTGTCTCCCAGCGTGCACCCCTGTGAGTGTCATGTGACCAACACGGAAGACCTTAAGAGAACATTTCTGGAAACCAGTACCTTAGTTGCGTTCAAGATTACGCTATAGCGGGGGCTGGAGAGATGGCTCAGAGGTTAAGAGCACTGGCTGCTCTTCCAGAGGTCCTGAGTTCAATTCCCAGCAACCACATGGTGGCTCACAACCATCCGTACTGATATCTGGCGCTGGCACCCTCCTCTGGCGTGCGGGCATACATTGAGGCAGAATGTTGTACACATAATAAAGAAGATGGCTCAGCTGGTAACGAAGCCCGCTGCAAGTCTGACAGCCCCACTTCAGAGTCTGGAACCCACAGCGGCAAGAGAAAACCATCTCCAGAGTTGTCCTCCGGCGTCCATACGTATGCCATGCCACGTGGCTGCTCGAGTGCAATACATCTCAGCAATGGAAAACTTAAACTAATTTAAATACTAAGACTCTCTAGGACTACTGGGAGCTGAGGCTGACACCTGTGATCTTAGCAGGTCTACACGGCATCCCAAGCCAGCCAGGGCTGCATGGTGAAAACCCCGTTGGCAAACAAAGCCGATTCTAGGATGGGCTGAGGAGGCCCAGCTACACACCAGGAAAGCACCAGATAACTTGTGCAGTAGTTTGCAGATCTTCACAGCTAGGCCCGCCCACTTTTCTGAGCTCCAACTCCGCCCCCCCCACCCCCCCCACCCCGTCCTTTTATCTCTCCTTTGGATGCTGTCTTAAATCCTAGGCAGCATTCCCCCTCTACACAGCCGCACTTTTCCTCTGTGGGATCTGCCTGCTTTCTTGGACCCTAACTCAAAAGGCGTTAACTTTCTCTCTAATTCACCTCTTCCTCCTGGCCTCTGCCAAGACTGATAGTTTGACTGCCCTGTTTTTTGTTTTGTTTTGTTTTTTTCCTTTCAAACTCTGATTTAAAACAAAAAACAAAACAAAGCAAAAAAAAAAAAATCAGTTCTGGAGCTTCAAAAGGAACATTTTAAAAATGGGGAAAAAAAAGTTTAAAACAAGGCATGGTGGCACATGCCTGTAATGCCAGCACCCAGGAGCATCTGAAGCTCAAGGTTATCCTCAGCTACCTGGTGAGAGTAAGGCCATCCTGGGCTATTGAACCAGCTCAGAAAGGAGGGAGAGACAACAGATAAGTCTTGAGTCACATAAAAGTCATACTTCCCCTGGTATACTACTACATTTTTATAGTCTATCCAATAAATTTAGGGCCACAGAAACAAAATGTCCCAGATACACACATGATAGAAAAGTTAGGTCAAAGAGCACAGACAACATTAACTAGAGACTGCAATTCCGTGAGTCACACACGTTTTGGGGTGCTGGATGTCAAACCCAAGTCCGGCAGAGTGCGTCTGCCTGTGAGCTTCATCCCTGGTTTTGTGAGGGGGAAGGGAAGGCAGCAGTATGCTATTCTGCTTGGGAGGGTCAGGGAGAACCCTAACCCTCCAGCATGGCTCCTGCTTTTCTGTTTCCTTCGTTAGATTGTTCACGCTTTTCTATGTTTGGTCAATTTCTAATTCTTAGTTCCCATGAGTCCAGCATTAGGTTCTTCTGGTTTTTGTTTGGTTTTCTTGAGAGGGGCTCTCTCTATGTTGCTCAGCCTGGCTCCTAACCCAACTCCTAACTATTCTCCTGAGGAGGTAGGACGACAGGCAACGCCACTGAGTTGCTTTGGGAGGGAGTAGAAATTATTTGTAATATCTTTTAGGAAAAGAGACATTTACACCTTCTGATTTCGAAGCAACTAGTTTGGAACTTCTCTAGAATGTGCGCTGGAGGAAAAACACCCTTGCTGGATATGCTAACACAAAAGCTTCAAGCCTTTGGGAGGCAGAGGCAGGAAGATCTTTGTTGGATCTGAGACTACATAGTGAGAGCCAAGACTGCCAGGGCTACAAAGTGGGATTCCATCTCAATACCACTTCCCCAAAAACCCTGAAAAAGCCAGTTTTTATTTCTGTGACTGTGTGTATGCCGGCCAAAGCCATAAGAGGGTGTTAAATCTCCTGCAGCTGGGGTTTCAAGAAGCAATGTAGGCACTGGGAGTACACGCCTAGCCTCTGAGACTCATCTCTTCGGAACAACGTCTTTGTTTTTGTTTTAAACACACGGTCTCAGTCTCACAGCGTTGCCCAGACTTTAGTTTCTGAAAAATGCAACATGGTTTGGCTGTAGTTACACAGGCCTGGAATCCCAGCCCTTGAGATGTAGAGGTAAAAGGATTTGGATTCAGAGCTGGAGAACAGTCTCAATTACATAATGACTTTGCGGCCAGCCTAGAGTACTCGAGACACCCTGGCCCCGACACACAGGGATATCTTTACCGTGAATCACAACGCTTGTGAAATTTCCACCAGTCAGGATGCTGAAGCAGGACAATTGCATGAGTGAGTTCTTCTCGGTCACACGGTAAGATCCTGTCTCAAAACAAAACAAAACAATGCAAAATATACTTCCAAGTAAGAATCACAAGGATTTAGAGATAGATGGACTTCGCCTGTCTGAGGGAAGATGCCTGTTATGTGACTGTTGGGCCCTCCCAATCAGGGTGGAGAACTGAGACAATTGGATTACCTGTAGAAGTGACGTGTGTGTGTCCTCAAAGGCAGAAAGCCCAGCCAGCACACAGGTGATGGTCTCAGCATGCTCAGCACCTGGGGAATAAGGTCTATCAAAACCAAGGACACACACCCCCAACACACCCCATTCCAGATAGAAAAACTTGTTCCGTTGACTAACGTGTCTGCCGCAAATATTCTCTAACAGAAATCATCTAAAACATTGAATTTTTCTCCACGTAAAGAGGACAAGCAGGGTTAGAAAGAAACAGAAAAAAGAAGGCTGAGGATATAGCTGGTAAGACACTGGCCTATCTTGACTGAAGCTCTGGGCTTGAGGCTCAGCACCGTGTAAAACAGGTCTGGCAGCACCCACGTGTGTTCCCTGCACTTGGGAGGAAGGAGAACCAGGAGTTCAAGGCCATCTTCCTCTACCATCCTCAAAGTAGTCTGGATTATGTAAGACTGTTTCGAACAACAGAAAAGAGAGAACACAGGAAAGAGAAGTGTTTGCCTAAGCACATATGTGTGCACACAGTGTGTAACACTTGTCTGCCTCACACCCACGAAGAGAGGCAGAGATCCCCTGGAACAGACTTACAAGCTACCTTGTGGCTGCTGGGAACTGAACTTGGGACCTGCGGAAGAGCAGCTAGAGCTCTTACCTACTAAGACATCTCTCCAGGCCCCTCACCTCCTGCCCAGCTTTTTGAGACAGGGCCTTACTATGGAGCACTGACTGGTTTAGGACTTACTATGTAGACTCACAGAGATCTGCTTGCCTCTGCTCCCCAAATGCTGGGGTAAAGGCGTGCGCTACTATATCCAACTTGTTTTGTTTTGTTTTTTTAAGTTACCACGCATAGATTTTTTTTTCAATGTTTATTTATTTATTATGTATACAGTGTTCTGCCTATACGTCAGAAGAGGGCACCAGATCTCATTACAGAAGGCTGTGAGCCATCACATGGATGCTGGGAACTGAACTCAGGACCTCTGGAAGAGCAGTCAGTGCTCTTAACTTCTGAGCCATCTCCCAACCCCCACCCCTTTTTCTTTTTCTTTCTTTGCTTTTTTTTTTTTTTTTTTTTTTTGCTTTTTTTGTTTTGTTTTGTTTTTCAAGACAGGGTTTCGCTGTAGCTTTGGAGCCTGTCCTGGAACTCGCTCTGTAGTGGCATTTCATTTGTATTTTAATAAATAAAGCTTGCCTGAAGACCAGAAAAGTAAAACAGCCACACTGGCCAGCCTTACAGACCAGGCAACAATTACACACACCTTTAATCCCAGGAGCCACACTAGTTTGGTTTCTATGGTAGTAGTGGTGCACGCCCTTAATCCCAGAGGATTCTAAAATGGGAGGAGACAGCTCTCAGACACAGTCTCATTCCTAGAGACAGGATTGCCATTTTGGACTGAGGTAAAGGTTAAGAGCCAGTGGCTATCTGTTTTGCTTTTTCTGACCTTCAGGTTGAACCCCAATTTCCTCTTTTTTTTAAAAAAAATATTTATTTATTTTGTATACAATATTCTGTGTGTATGCCTGCTGGCCAGAAGAGGGCACCAACCTCATGACAGATGGTTGTGAGCCACCATGTGGTTGCTGGGAATTGAACTCAGGACCTTTGGAAGAGCAGGCAATGCTCTTAACCTCTGAGCCATCTCTCCAGCCCTCCTCTTTTTTTTTTTTAGATAAGGTTTCCTGCAGGCTCAGGCTGGACTTGAACTCACTGTGTAGCTAAGAATGACCTAAGCTCTCAGGAACACATCACTGAAGGACCTAAGACTGGATTCTATGCATTCTTAGACTGGATTACATGATGATATGGTTCTATTCATGTGTTTACTTCACACCTGAGACATTAATTTTTGCCTAGCCCTAGCTGTATTTTTTTTTTAAAGATTTATTTATTTATTATGTACACAGTGTTCAGCCTCCATGTATGCCTGCAGGCCAGAAGAGGGCACCAGATCTCATTACAGATGGTTGTGAGCCACCGTGTGGTTGCTGGGAATTGAACTTAGGACCTCCGGAAGAGCAGTCAGTGCTCTTAACCTCTGAGCCATCTCTCCAGCCCCCCCTAGCTGTATTTCTAAAACAACTCACAAGATCCCATCAGGGATATCAATCTCAATTCAACTACTAGGTTTGACCAAATTAAACTACACACACACACACACACACATACATAATTTTACTAATATATATATATAATTTCAATATTTTTATCATTGAATAATAATTTCATATGGTTGCACTAGCACACAGCAGTAAGTGTAAAGCCATGAGGATGGCAAGGAGCCAGAACACTGAGGGCTGGGGTGCACTTCGGTGGTGCATTTGCCTAGCACGCACAGGACCTGGGTTCAATCTGCAGTATGCCCGGAGATAAACAGCAAAGAAAAAAAACTGTTAACTTGAAGTAGCCTTAACAATACCTGTATAAGCCGGGCGGTGGTGGCGCACGCCTTTAATCCCAGCACTTGGGAGGCAGAGGCAGGCGGATCTCTGTGAGTTCGAGACCAGCCTGGTCTACAAGAGCTAGTTCCAGGACAGGCTCCAAAACCACAGAGAAACCCTGTCTCAAAAAACCAAAAAAAAAAAAAAAAACAATACCTGTATAAAACTGTCAAATAATACAACAAAAATTTGCTAGGGGCCATGGCAAGCAAACAAACATCCATAGGCTCCAGAACACGGATTTCAGGTGTGTGTGTCCATGCCAGCTCGGAATCTAGAATTTCCGACCTTCAGTTCTACACTGTCTGCTTATGTTGAACACATGCCACCACACCTGGCTCTGCTTTTTTTTTTTTAAAAAAAATTTATTTATTTATTATGTATACAATATTCTGTCTGTGTGTCTGCCTGCAGGCCAGAAGAAGGCACCAGATCTTATTACAGATGGTTGTGAGCCACCATGTGGTTGCTGGAAATTGAACTCAGGACCTTTGGAAGAGCAGGCAATGCTCTTAACCACTGAGCCATCTCTCCAGCCCCACCTGGCTCTGCTTTTGTTCTTTAAAAGGAAGGGTCTTCCATAGTCCTGCCTGACCTCAGAATGGCTGTGGAGGATGACTTTGAACTTTGATTCCGTCTCTGCATCCCAAGGACAGGCCTTACAGGAGCGAGGCGCCACAGGCTAGATAGGACCCAGTTTCTCAGCTAGGCCTCCTCGGTCCTGAGTTTTATTAGGCTCACCCTTTGTCCTAGTCAGGGTTTCTATTGCTGCAAGGAAACGCCACGACCAAAGCAAGAGGAGGAGGACAGGGTGTGGCTTACACTGTCACACCGCTGTCCATCACTGAAGGGAGTCAGGGCAGGGACCTGGAGGCAGGAGCTGATGCAGAGACAGTGGAGGAGCGCTGCTTACTGGTTTGCTTCCCCTGGCTTGCTCATCCTGCTTTCTTTCTTTTTCTTTCTTCTTTTTTTGGTGTATGTTTTGTTGTTGTTGTTTGTTTGTTTGTTTTTCGAGACAGGGTTTCTCTGTGTAGCCTGGCTGTCCTGGAACTCACTTTGTAGACCAGGCTGGGCCTCAAACTCACAAAGATCCGCCTGCCTCTGCCTCTGAAGTCCTAGGATTAAAGGCTTGTGCCACCACCTTGAGGCTAACCTCTTATCTGCCTTGACTTGCTATTGCTGTAATAAACACCATTTCAAAAAGCAACAGATGTAGCAAAGGTTTTATTTCAACTTACAGGTCCCTATCCAGTCCATCATGACGGGAAGTTGAGGCAGGAACTGAAGCAGGGGCCATGGAGAAATGCTGCTCACTGGCTTGCTGCAGCTACCTTCCGTGGGCTGGGCCCTCCCACATCCGGGCAGGCCATTCTGATTGAGGCTTTTCTCAAGTGAGGTTCCCTTTCCCCAAATAACTCAAGCTTATGTCAAGCTGACAAAAAACCCAACCAGGACACCATCCAAATATAATTTAAATTCATTATAATGACAGACTATAATTTTCATCCTTTTCAGAGTGTTTCTGGTGAGAAAGCAAGCCACCAAAGAATACCAGGAGAAACACTGCCACCTGCTGGGCAAAGCAGGAACGCGTCCTTTAGGAAACAGGATCCAGTGTAGGTCAGAAGTTTGAGGGGAGAGAGAGATCTTATTTTTATCACTGGGGTGCGGGATAGGTACATGTGTAAGTCAGAAGACCACATTGTGGGGTCATTTCTCCACTTTCAACTTTACTTGGGTTCCAGGAATCAAACTCTGGCTGCCAGATTCAGACAGCATTTACCCACTGAGCAGTCTCAGTCACCCCAACTTTCACTGTTGTTCTGTTTTTGTGTTGAATGAGGGGAAGGGGGCGTCATCGTATAGTAGAGGCTGGCCTTGAACTGCTCACCCTTCAGGCTCTGACTCAGGAAATCAAAGTGCACCTGGGCAAGTTCGCTAGGCAACCAGCTCCCACGTAAGAGGAAAATGCAAGAAGCAGAAGCTCATTAGCAGTGATATAAAATAGATAATTCAAAGAAACAGGGATATAAATGAAGCAAATAGCTTCTGGTTAATAACTAGAAATTCCATAATCTAAGGCATTCTCATGAACAGATCTTCAGAAGGGCTGGTAGACAGATTAACTCATTGAGTACTGGCTATGAGACCATACGGACTTGAGTTCCGACCCCCAGTGCACACATAAAAAGCTGGGAATCTGTAACTCCAGCATTGAGGTGAGGTATCACTGGCCATCCAAGGTCTAGCTGTGTCTAGGTCCAGGTTCATGAGAGACCCTCGCTAAAAAAATACGGTGGGGGTTGGAGAAATGACTCAGGAGTTAAGCACACTTGTTGCCCTTGCAGAGGATCCAAGTTCAGTTCCCAGCACCCATATGGTCTGTAACGCTGGTTCTAGGGGTAATTACCTCTCTGGCTTCCACAGGCACCAGGTACTTATGTGGTACATGCATACGTGCAGGAAAAACACTGCACGGGAAAAGGCAGGCATGGTGGTGCACACCTTTAATCAGGAGGTGCAGGAAGACGATCTCTGTGAGTTCCAGGCCAGCCTGGGCTACCCAGTGAGACCCTGTCTCAAAAAAAAAAATCTTTAAAATCAAAGTGAAGTCACACACAAGCACATGTACATACACTGCACATACAAACTCATGTTGGATTAAGTTTGTACTGAGTAGTAAAGCTCTTAATTAAATACAGGCATGGTGTTACAGATGTGTGTAACCTCAGCAGCTCGGGAGACTGAGGCAGGAGGGGGCAAATTTGAGCCCAACAACGTAACTAGTCCCTGTCTCCAAAACCAAAAAGCGTGGATGGGGATGCTCAGCTGGCCGAGTGCTTGCCTACCTACATGCTTGATTCACAGCATGCAGGAATCCTTCGGTTCAGACCCTGGCCTGGAATAACTCTGGGCGACCACAGGTCTATAACCCCCGCCCTTGAGAGGTTGAAGCCGGAGGATCAGAGCTTCAAGTCATCCTTGAAAAGCAAGTTCAAGAGCATCAGGGAGACATTCTATCTGAAAGCAAAAACCAAGAAGTTTGCTTTCAGGGCAAAGTCAGAAGTAGGGCAACAACCTGCAGTCCCTGAGTTAGAGGAAGTGCTCCTGATAGGGGAGCAGATAAGTCACTAGTCGAAGGGCTAGCAGTAGGAAAAGCAAACAGAGGGAGGCCGCCTGGTTTCAAACAAAACCCCCACTCTGAACCATAAGAGCTGCCGTCCGTCCTACCAAACACGCAAGCATGTTTGACGTCTGATTTCTCATGGTTACATCTCGCTTGTGGCAAGTTCTCCTCACATAGCCCAACTGAGCTTGTCCCCCTGACCCTCTCACCCAAGCTTCTCAGACGGTGAGATCTACAAGGGTTGTACCACCCCGTTCTGGGCCAGGATCAGGGCCATTTAGATTCAGAAAATGAAAATTGAAGAGTTTTGTAATGTAGCCTGGGCAGCTCAAGAGACAACGCCCAGTACTATCTCACAGCATAAAATAACCTTTTTCAGGAGCGAGGTCGTTTTCTCCCGGGTTGTTGATTCAATTGTCAATTTTGGAGAAGGCTGCATGTAACCCGAGATTTGTGATTTCAGCTCTGGGCTCTTATGCAAGCAGTCTTAATTTTAAAAGTTGGTCATTGTTCTTTTTAAACATTGATGTATCTGGGGTGGGGGTCACGTGAGAGCTCCTGTCTATGTCAGTTCTCTCTTTCCACTGTGTGGGCTCCACGGCTTGAATGCAGGCAGCTGTCAAGCTTAGCAACAAACACCTTTACCCACCGAGGTGTTCTGAGTTTTCTCGCTTCACAATGGGCCTAACTACTGCTTCATAGGTCACAGCTGAGGAGAGACTCACCACACGCACTCAAGAACAGCTGTTAATATTACTCCCACTAAACAAAAGTGTGAGGAGGTGGGGCGGACTCCTTAGGGGACAGAAGATGGCCTTGAACTACTGACCCACCTGCCTCTCTGTGTCGGAGTGCTGGTCGCCACTCCCTTAATTTTCAAAGAGTTTTGTGCATTTTCTTCATTGAAGAGGAGATGCGTGGGTGATTAAATAGACAAAACTGGACCAGATGGTGGCACACACACTTTTAATTCCAGCACTCTGAAGGTTTAAACAGGCGGATCTGTGAGGCCAGTCTGGTCTACCTAGGGAGTGCCAGGACAGCCAGGGCTACATAGAGAGGCCCAGTCTCAAAAATAAAAAAATAAAATTGGGGGGGGAGCATTTATATAATGTTTTGTGTTTCTCTCTCTCTCTCTCTCTTCTCTCTCTCTCCGCCCCCCCCCCCGTATGTGTGTGTATTGCACACAACTGTAATCCCTGCATTTGAGAATGCTTAGGCAACACGGGCTATATCACAAGGCCCTGTCTCTAACACACTAACACGCACGCACAGAGTTTCTCTGTGAGCTTTGGAGCCTGTCTTGGAACTAGCTCTTGTAGACCAGGCTGGTCTCGAACTCACAGAGATCCACCTGCCTCCGCCTCCCAAGTGCTAAGAATAAAGGCGTGCACCACCACACTTAATTTAATGCATGAACTCTACAGAAAGAATTTCCGCAGCCACCAAGTAAACTGCAGGCAGATCACGCTAAGAACCTAGCACGGGAACGACTCGCACGGAAGCGCGGCTGTTTCTGGACCTGCGCTCTCCACTCACCGCCAGCGCGCGTCCGTGACGCGGTGCTCTGAGCCCGCAGCCCGCACAGTAGGTGACAGCGCAAGGGCGGCTTCTGTCCTCGGAACGTCGCACGCCTCCGGTGCACCACCCTCTCACTAGGTGGCTCCTGCTTCCCGCTCGCTCTCATCTTTCTCTCTCGAGTAACATTTTCAGCTGCACCAGAGAATCCCATCGTTCCCAGCCCTGCCGCTTCTCCCCGAGCTCCGAAAGCGCAGAGAGCGGTTTCTCTCCCCACCACCGCAGTGACGCGCCCCGGAGTCCGTGGGCGCAGGGACCTGACTCTCCCCGCCTCCCAGGGTTCTTCTTCCTCGATGATTGGCCGTGGGCCCTGTCTGTCTTGACTCCAGGACCCGCCCTCTCCCACGCAGCGTCTTCCAGCCGCTGCTCACCGGTGGCCGTTGCACTCCTGGCTGGGGGCGACCAGGGCGATGGGTGCACCTGCAGGATCGGAGTCGCCACGGGACTGGCCCCTCCCCTGGTGCCAACCCCACCCACCCAGCTGGCCCTTTTCCTCCCAGGCTCGGCTGGCCGCCGGACTGTTGCCCCACTCCTAGGCTCGCCGGTCACTCTTCCACCCCTCCCTCCTCGCCACCGCTCGCACGTCTGGAGCGCCCGGGCAGAGCGGGTGGCGCGCCGGGGGCATGCGCTCCATGAGGGTTCTGCAGAACGCGCTGAGCCGCGCCGGCAACCACCGCCGGCGGGCAGGCTGGGGTCACCCGAGCCGGGGCCCGCTCCTAGGCGGGGGCGTCCGGTACCACTTCAGTGAAGCCGCGCCGCACAGCCACCAGCCGCAGCACACGGATCAGTAAGGCTCGCGGGACAGGGGCAGGGGACAGGCTGGCTCCCACTCCCACTGTCGTTCTCGCTAGCTCGCTGGGAGTGCCCTTGCCCAGAGAGCGCATCTCGTCTCCTCTCCGAGCTCACTAGCCTGCGATGCCTTTTCCTTTAGATGTGGGGATTTGGGTCCGCCGCGCTCGGGCGGTCAGGTGCCGTCCGCCCGGGAGGGCGTTTGGGCAGGTCGGTCTTCGAGATGATGCCTGTCCAAGGTGCGTACTTAATGGGGAATGCGGATGGGCGCCGAGTGTTGCCTGGTGCACACCTGCCCATCCGCATCCTCTTTCTTCTCTGGTCCCGGTATTTTAGGGAAGGTCGTGGGTATGGAACAGCTTCCTGCCCCAGGTCAAAGTGCACTTGAGTCTGTCTGTGTGGTGTTTCTTGTTTCTGCGTGTCGTCAGTGGGTAATGTGTGGTGCGCGTCATTTCTGATGCGCACGTTCTGTGCGTATGTGTCCGGCGTGTTTTTGTAGCGGAGCGGAGCTGTAGAATATCCTACGTGCAGGCAAAACACTGGTAACAAGTTTCCAACTTGATCATTGAATGTGTTGATTTTTCCTAAATGAGGAAAATCGTGAGACACAGATTTTTCCAAACCAGAGTCAGAGCTATTATGTTGCTCTGTCTCCTTGAATTGAAGAGTTTTTTTTCCTTTGGGGCCCATCTTCAACCCAGGAAGTCGACCCCACCCCCCCACCCCCCCCGCCCCCCCGCCCAGGCAGCAGGGTTGACGGTATTGGAGAGTGATGGGCCCTGGGAGTGTGACAACCTGAAGGGTTTCTGTGTTGGGAGGGTAAAGGAGGTCAGCAAAAAGGGAATACCTTGTAATTCAGATTATTTTAAAATACTTAGTGTAGGGCCTGAGAGGTGGCCTGGTCATTTAGAGTACTTGTTTCTCTGGTAGAAGACCTGGGTCTGATTTCCAGCACCCACATGATGGCTCAGAACCATCCGTAACTCCCAGTCTTTCGTGTGTGTGCATTCATACAATAAAATAAATCTTTTAAAGCCAGGTTGTGATGGCACACACCTTTAATCCCAGCTCTAGGGAGGCAGAGGCAGGCAGATCTCTGAGTTTGAGGCCAGCCTGATCTATAGAGTGAGTTTGGGTAGCCAGGAATGTTACACAGAGAAACCCTGTCTCGAAAAACAAAAAAAAATCTTTTTCAAACATTTAAAAATAAAATTCCGGGGCTGGTGAGATGGCTCAGTGGTTAAGAGCACTGACTGACTGCTCCTCTAGAGGACCCGGTTTCAATTCCCAGCACCCACATGGCAGCTCGCAGCTGTCTGTAACTCCAGTTCCAGAGAATCTGACATCGTTATACCAATGCACAGGAAATAAAGTTAATAAAGTTAAAAAAAATAAAAATAATAATAAAATAAAATTCCTACCACCAGGCGTGGTGGTGTATACCTGTGTTGTTGGTGGTGGTGTTTTTCAAGACAAGGTTTCTCTGTGTAGCCCTGGCTGTCCTGGAACTCGCTCTGTAGACCAGACTGGCCCCTAACTCAGAGGTTCACCTGCCTCTGCCTCCTGAGTGCTGGGATTAAAGGTGTGTGCTGCCACCGCCTGACTTTATGAAGTTTTTGTTGTTGCTGTTTTTAATTTATTATTATTATTATTATTATTTTGCTGTGTATGGGTGTTTTACTTTACTCATGTCTGCGTACTGCATTCATGCCTGCTCAGAAGAGAGTATTGGATCCCCTGGAAATGGAGTTATAGATGGGTGTGAGTCACCCATTGAACCCAGGTTCTCTGCAGGAACAGATGCTCTTCACCACCGAGCCATCACTCCAGTCCTGAGTCACCTGATACTCTTGGGGAGGGCCCAGCTTCAGTTCCCAGCGTAGCTGATTAACAATTATCCGTAACTAGTTCCAGGGAATCTGGGTAATTCTGACCTCTCAGGGCACCAGGCCCGGCATGATGGTGCATAAATTTAGTCCCAGCACTCAGGAGGCAGAGGCAGGTGGATCTCTGTGAGTTTAGGTCAGCCTGCTCTCAGAGTGAGTTCTAGGACAGCCAGAGCTGCAAATAGTTAATTCTGTGATATATCCATTATATAGGTTATATATGTTAAATTATATATGCATATAATTTAACAAGTGTAGAATTATAATATTTTCTTTGGTGAGCTATATCTTGCACATTTGAGTTTTATTTTTAATTAATTGATTTTTAACTATCGTATGTGTATGAGTACCAATAAGCCTCGTGCTCACGTGGTCAGTGGGTAACTATAGCTGGTTCCTTCCTTCCTTCCACCTTTACGTGGCTCCTCAGGTCTCCAGGGCTGCAGGCGAGCACTGCTTCCTGCTAGTTGTCTTGCTCACCCTGTATTCAGTTTTTTAAATGGCTTTTTACAGTTTTATGTTTATTTTGTGTGTACAGATATTTTGCCAGTATGTATGTCTGTGGGAGACCAGGAGAGGACGTCAGACCCCTGGAGCTGGGGTCACAGACACTAGCAAGAGGCCCTATGGAGGATGGAAATTAAACCTGGATCCAACTAATTTTTTTTTTTTTGACACAGTCTTATATAGCCTAAGTTGGCCTCAAACTCTGTATAGGGGAGACCTTGAACTTGCCTCCACCTCCAGAGAGCTAGAATTACACATACCTCTTTTTTGTTTTTGAGACAGGGTTCTAGAAGTAGTATTGCCTGGCCTGGAACTTCGATGTAGACCTAGCTGGCCTGGGACCTTCCTTGATCCGGTCTCTGCCTCCCAAGACCTATGGGGTTATGAGGATATGTTCCCGTATTGGACAAGTCTTCCCACAATGCAGTGGGCATTCAGGCAGTGTCAGGCATGGGTTCCCTCTTCTGGCTTGGGTCTCAAGTTTCCAGTCACAGTCTGGTCACTCCCGCAAGTTCTGCGCCTCCTTTACCTCAGCACATGTGCAGGCAGGGCAAATCGTAGGTTGAAGCTTTTGTGGCTGCATTGACGCCCCAGCCCCTCTACTAGAAGCCTTGCCTGGTTACAGAAGATGACCAGTTCAGGTTCCATGTCCCCCTATTGCTAGAAATCATCACTAGGGTCATTTTTGTAGATTCCAGGGGGTGTCCATTGCACTAGGTTTCTGCATCACCCCCCAAATGCCTCCCAATTCCAGTCATCTCTCCCCAACACCTGATCTCTCCTGTTCCCATCCCCACCTGCCCCCAGTCCAGCCATGAACTCTATTCTATTTCCCCTTCTGAGGGAGATCCATGCGTCCCCTTTAGAGCCCTCCTTGTTACTAGCCTCTCTGGGTCTGTTGGATTATAGCACAGTTATTATTTACTTAACAGTTAATATCCACTTATGAGTGAGTACATACCATGTTTGTCTTTCTGGGTCTGGGTTACCTCATTCAGGTGATTTTTTTTCTAGTTCCATCCATTTGGCTGCAATGATGTTATTTTTTTTAAACAGCTGAGTAATACTCCATTGTGCAAATGTACCACACTTTCTTTACCCATTCTTCAGTTGAGGGACATCTAGATTGCTTCCAGTTTTTGGATATTATGAACAAAGTTGCTATGAATATAATTGAGCAAGTGTCCTTGTGGTAGGATGGAACGTCCTTTGGATATATGCCCAGGAGTGGAATACCTGGGTCTTGAGGTAGACCGATTCCCAATTTTCTGAGAGACTGCCATACTGATTTCCACAGTGGCTGTACGAGTTTGCACTCCCACCAGCAGTGGAGGAGTGTTTGTTGCCCTTGCTCCACATCCTCTCCAGCATGAGCTGTCACTTGTGTTTTTTTGATATTAGTCATTCCGACAGATGTAAAAATGAATCTAAGTCATCTTGATTTGTATTTTCCTGATGGCTAAGGATGTTGAACATTTAAGTGTTTCTCGGCCATTTGAGATTCCTCTGTTGAGAACTCTCTATTCAGATCTGTACCCCATTTTTAATTGGATTATTTGGTTTGTTTGTTCTAGTTTCTTGAGGTCTTTATGTATTTTGGATATCAGCCCTCTGTCAGATGTGGAGTTGGTGAAAATTTTTTCCCATTCTGTGGGCTGCCGTTTTGTCCTGGATGGCACTGATATTTTTGTTTTAACCCTTATTTTTTTTTTTTTTTTTTTTTTTTGGTTTTTCGAGACAGGGTTTCTCTGTGGTTTTGGAGCCTGTCCTGGAACTAGCTCTTGTAGACCAGGCTGGTCTCGAACTCACAGAGATCCGCCTGCCTCTGCCTCCCGAGTGCTGGGATTAAAGGCGTGCGCCACCATCGCCCGGCTTAACCCTTATTTTTATTTCTGTTTATTGGGGAGGGTTACCCATGAAGGCCAGAAGAAGGCATTTAATCCCCTGAAGAAACTGGCAGTTATGAGCAACCCACCCAACGTGAGTGCTGGTGAGGGAACTCAGGTCTTCTGAGGGACAACAGGTGCTCTGAACGGCTGAGACATTCTCCAGCCATTTGTTCCTGGTTTGCACATGGTCTCGGGTAGCCCAGGCTGGCCTCAGACTGACTATGCGGCTGAGGAAGACCCTGAACTCCTGATCCTCCTGCCTCCACCTCCCACGTTTTAGGATTACAGGAATATGTCACCTCACCCTGTTTGTATGACAGGTTTTTGTGTTTGTTTGTTTGTTTGTTTGTTTGTTTCGAGACAGGGTTTCTTTGTGTACCCCTGGCTGTCCTGGACCTGCTGTGTAAACCAGGCTGGTCTACACCTTCAATTCAACTCAGGGATCCACCTGCCTCTACCTCCTGAGTTCTGGGATTCAAGGCTAAAGGCATGCACTACCATGCCCGGCTTTAGGGTTCTAAGTGGAAAATGGTTAAGTTTCAGAAGGACAGGGAGTATAGTAGCAGATGACAGGCAGGAAGCTGATGATTGGCTTACTTTCCGTCACTCTGTCCTGGAGTGTGGTCCTGAGCCTGACACCGCCTGTGTCAAGGAGATAAGGAGACGCAGGCTTAGCAATAGCTGCCTAAGTCACACAGCAGTGGGAGCAAAGCAGACTCTTTCCAGGACACAGGAGAAAGAGGGGGGATTTGAGAGGAAAGTGAAGATGAATTCGTCCAGTGTTAGTGACCCACTCAGTACAGACACAGAATGAGGGAAGAATCAAAACAGTTCTGCAGTGCAGCTTGGCATGCGGGTGGTTATGCGTGCACCGGCCCCTCATGGGAGACATGTGAGCAGAGACAGCTCTTGCTGGGTGTTCAGTTTTCAGGGTGTGTGGGACACCTGGAAGTGGAATTATCTAGAAGACAGCTTGAAATGAAGGTCTGAAAGTTCAGAGCTTTGGAAAGAAAGCTGGAGAGTAGAATTCACATCTCGTGCCGGAGGTGGAGTTAGGAGACGGAGCATCCTCAGGCCCCCGCCTTCCCATCTCTCTCCCCCAAACAGTGATGCGTCAAACAGCGGCATGCTGCCTCGCCTTGGTGACCTGCTCTTCTACACCATTGCTGAGGGACAGGAACGGATCCCCATCCACAAGTTCACTACCGTAAGTGGCTGTCTGTCTGTCCAGAGAACCCTGACTCTGGCCCTGGACCGTGAGAAAAGACTGGTTGACAAAATATATGGTTGCTATGTGAACACAGAAAAATACAGAGGGCTAATGGCTGCCTGGGCTAATGAGCCAATGTCATCGTCCAGATGCTGACACTTCTCATGAAAAGTGGCAAGAGACTTACTGACCTCTGAGACTGCTCCAGTCCCTTTGCTTAGTTCTTCCCAAACCCATGTTCTACCGATTGTAGTAGTTAGCGGTGGGTGGTTTGGGGATCTATTGGGAAAGACTGAGGAATAGATTGCTGTCCTTGGCTGACCTTACCAGGCCTCTTCTTTCCCCCAAAGGCCCTGAAGGCCACTGGACTACAAACGTCAGACCCGCGGCTCCAGGACTGCATGAGCAAGATGCAGCGCATGGTCCACGAGTCCAACAATGGCGGCCTCTTGGACCGCGATCTCTTCCAAAAGTGAGAGCCCCAGAAAAATGAGCATTGCCCCCAGAACTGTTCTGTAGGAAGAAGAGTTTTACTTATAATACAAGCAATACGTACTCATTATGAAAAATAATATAGAAATATATTTTCTTTTCTACTCAGTCCTAGCCCCTTTCCCAGATTGTTAAACAGATTAGTGAGTGTGTTCTAGAAAACGCCCTGTGTGCTCACACACACTATGGCTGTATATATTAGGGCTTCTCAACGCTAGAGCCCGTAGGCTATGCTTTCCTGATTTCAGTATTTTTCTCATAGTGTCTCGGGCTATCTTCCTATGTCTTTAAAACCCCTCATTTTGGAGGTTAGGGAATTTAAGCCTCGTGAGATAACACAGCTGTTAGTCCGAAACCAGATGAACACTTACAACCCTGTTTATCCCCAGCTTGTGTGGTTCCCATGCCTGCTGTATCACTCCAGCCCCCTAACACACTCGTATCTGGGATCCAGGTGTGTGAGCAGCAACATTGTGCTCCTGACTCAGGCATTCCGAAAGAAGTTTGTCATCCCTGACTTTGAGGAGTTCACGGGCCACGTGGATCGCATCTTTGAGGATGCCAAAGAGCTCACTGGAGGCAAAGTGAGGACCAGGGAATGAGGGAGGGCTGGGGGCTCTGAGCTAGACACACATTGTTTCTCAGAGACTTCCTGGGGCTGAGGTTCAGTGATACAGGCTGAGGAGCGGAGCCTCAGAAACAAGGACATGGCTTCATGTGTTTCTACGTGTATTCTAATAGCATGTGGCAAGACCTTAGGTTTCTGTGGACATGGATGGCAGAAGATAGGCTTTGCACAGGCCTATAATCCCAGTTTTCAAGAGGGTAAGGCAGAATCAGAAGTTTGAGGTCAGCTTGGATTCTTAGGGGAGACCCTGTCTCAAAGGAAAGATATTCAGTCGAGCCTTCAAGATTTACAGGGAGTGGACCTGAAAACCCAGCCCTAGAATTACCAGTTTTTAATGTTCCATGGGCTTTCCTGCTATTCCGCCATGGTGAGGACTACAGAGAGGTAGGGTTGCCAGGGACTGATGGCCTGGGTGCTTCTGGAAGCAGCGCACAGAAGGACTATCTGTCGTAGGTGACAGACTATTAGATTCTACCCATTTCTGACCCTGCACACAGCTGTTCTCCATTCTCACCTCTCTCCCCTTCTCTACCTATTCATGCCCAGGTGGCAGCCTACATCCCTCAGCTGGCCAAGTCAAACCCAGACCTTTGGGGTGTCTCCCTGTGCACTGTGGATGGTCAGCGGTAAGATCCTGGGTGACGCTGGGCCTTGTGGTGCACGCCTTAATCCCAGCACCTGGATGGCAAAGGCAGGAGGATCTCTGAGTTCAAGGCCAGTCTGGTCTACAGAGCGAGTTCTGGGACAGCCAGGGCTCTGTAGAGAGACCCTGCCTCAGAAACAAACAAGGGGGCTGGAGAGCTGACGGTAAGAGCACTGGCTGTTCTTCCTGCGGACCCAAGTTCAATTCCCAGCACCCACATGGCAACTCACAACTGTCTGTAACTCCAGTTTCAGGGTACCCGACACCCTCATACATGCAGACAAAACACCAATGCACATAAATAAAAATTAGACAAGCAAACACCAAAAGACGCTGGGTGAGAGGGAGGTGCTGAAGGGCGCAGGTGCAGAACAACCCCTTTTATGGACCCTTTCTTTCTCCAGGCACTCTGTGGGCCACACGAAGATCCCATTCTGCCTGCAGTCCTGTGTCAAGCCCCTCACTTACGCCATCTCTGTGAGCACCTTAGGCACTGACTACGTGCACAAGTTTGTGGGCAAGGAACCCAGCGGTCTGCGCTATAACAAACTGTCCCTCAACGAGGAAGGTGAGCATCTCCAGGGCGCATGCTTACGTCTGCCTTTCCCTTAGCCCTACCGCTCTCGTCTCCTGTTCTTTGCCTTTTCTCTCATCCAGGTAGGAGCCAGACCCAACCCCGGTTAGCTTCAGAATGGAACGATATAAAGCAGGCTTTCGTTAGTGGCCAACAAGACTCTGGTTTGTGTTTCCCCAGGAATTCCCCATAACCCCATGGTCAATGCCGGTGCCATCGTTGTCAGCTCCTTGATCAAGGTCAGTACAACCCTGTGAAAGGTGATAGTCTCCCATCCCCTTATTCCTGCATCCTTATCTGTTCATCTCTCCAGGGAGACTGGCAGGGGTACCGGGTCCTTTGAGGGTTAATAAGAGGCATGGAAAAGTACAACAGGAAGCCAGATGTTATAAGCTATGGATGTTAGTAAGAGTTCGCACATCACTTCCCTTACCCTAGTCCTCCCTGCCCCCACCTATAGCTCTGCAGCCCAGAGCTCTGACCATTACAGAAGTGAGCAGGTCATGACCCCTGCCTAGGACCAACAGCCAGATGCCAAAGGCAGGGGGAGGACAACACCATTAGGCATTGATTGGCCACTCCTGGGTGAGAGACGCACTGAGAAAAGGGTGAATGGCCAGTTCAGGGCAGTCATTCACGTCACCTGGAACTGCGAGCTGGCCTTGAGCAAGGGGTGTCAGGCAGCCTCAGCTGCAGCTCTCCCAGGGCTTGAGCAAGAACCTGGGAGCAGCGTGGGCAGCGACACCACGGGGCCAATCACAACCCCTCCTGAGGAAGGTGGTGTTAGGAACCCTTCCCCCTAGGAGCTCAGGTGTCAGAGTCCCCGGAGTGTTGACTCTATAGCTGACATATGCAGGAAGCGATGGATCTGGGGGAGGGACCAAGGCAAATGTGCCTGGCTGTTCCATGACACTTTTGTCTGCAGCCCTGTCTTGGGGGTCTGTCTCATCTTTTTTTTTTTTATTATTTTTTATTTTTTTAAAGATTTATTTATTTATTGTGTATAGAGTATTCTACCTACATGCATGCCTGCAGGCCAGAAGAGGACACCAGATCTCATTACAGATGGTTGTGAGCCACCATGTGGTTGCTGGGAATTGAACTCAGGACCTTTAGACGAGCAGGTAGTGCTCTTAACCACTGAGCCATCTCTCCAGCCCAGTCTGTCTCATCTTAATCTCATCTAAATCAGCATGGGGAACCCGACTCACAGCTAAGCTAAACTTCAGCTTCGGAGCTGGGGATGAAGCTCAGTAGTAGAACATTTGCCCCCACAGTCTATGGAGACCCTCGGTTCAATCTCTGGCACCGCTAAAAAGAAATGATTTCTGTTTCATTTATCAGTATAGCTGGGGTGTGTGGCTCAGTGGCAGAGCATTTGACCAACATACCCGAAGTCCTAGTTTCCCTGGTAATAGAAGAAAATCGTTTATCAATGTAATTGAGTATTAACAGACTTCCCATTTCTGTCCCTGAGGGTATGGGAATGGGGTACAGGGTGGAGTAAAGCTAATGGGGTGTAAGGAATGCGAGTGGGGGCTGGGTGGTGGCGGTAGTGGACACTTTTAATACCAACACTCAGGAGGCAGAGGCAGGCAGATCTCTGAGTTCAAGGCTCCCAGGTCTACAAAGCAAGTTCCAGGACAGCCAGGGCTACATAGAGAAACCCTCTCTTGGAAAAGAGAGCGAGTTGGGCCATGGTAACACATACCTGTAATGCCAGAACTTGGGAAGTACAGGTAGAAAAATCATAAATTCAAGGCTAGTCTGGGATACATGAGACTTTACTAAAAAATAAATAAAATGAATGGTGGTAGTGAGAGATAGGGCCAGACTGGAGACAGGGATGAGGGCTTGAGATTGAGGCTAGAAAGTAGAGGTAAGGCTGGGGAGGGGGAGGCTTGGAGGAGGTGAGGCTGGGGAGGGGGAAGAAGGGGATAGGTGAGGCTAGGGATGGGGGAGACGGGATAGGTGAGGCTGGGATGGGGAGGCTGGGAGAAGGTGAGGCTGGGGATGGGGGAGGCAGGGGATAGGTGAGGCTGGGGAGGTGAGGTTGTGGAGGGATGAGGCTGGGGAGGGGGAAGAAGGGGATAGGTGAGGCTAGGGATGGGGGAGACAGGGAATAGGTGAGGCTGGGGATGGGGGAGACAGGGGATAGGTGAGGTTGGGATGAGGGATGCTGGGAGGAGGTGAGGCTGGGGAGGGATGAGGAGGGAGGGGAATGAAACTGGGGATAGAGAAAGCTGATGGATGCAGTGAGGTTATCTGAATCCTCATTCTTTGATAATTTAAATTTTTGGTTTTTTTGGGCAAGATCTTTCTTTGTACCCCAAATTACCCTTGAAATCTTTCAGGAATCCTGCCTCAGCTTCCGAAGTGCTGGGAATACAGGCATGGATCACCAAACTGGTCAATAGTTTGGTTTTCTCTGTTTCTAGACATGGGCCTGCAGGCAGAAAGGTCTCAGCTAGTTAAATAAGGATCACGTGCCTATAACCTCAGCTACTCAGAGACCAGAGGAACACAGGGTCACGACTAACTCACAGACCAGCCTGGACATCACAGGCTTGTCTCAGAAACAGCAAAAGACACTGTAAAATGTAACGTTGCCAGTAGCAAGGCTAGCCTAACATGCCAGCTCCACAATGCCCTTGTGACCCTTCCGTTTGCCATCCGTCTAGGCCTGGAATACTGATTGCTTTCTCTCTCTCTCTGCAGATGGACTGCAACAAGGCCGAGAAGTTTGATTTTGTAAGTTCCTTGCACGCAACGTCTTGCTGCCTTTCCCATGGCTGCTGTATTCTACAGCTGCCTCTGGTGCCTGGCTTAAGCCAACGGCTTCACCAACCCAGAGTAGAAGCGGTACCTCCAGAGGAGAGGGACCCGCTGGCTTCAGCCTCTCGAGATCCCTGGTCTCCTGGGCAAAGCTGGGATGAGGACGGTGGGGTTCCGAGTGGCTTGCCAACCTGAGCGGTGTTTTCTAGGGCTCTTTAGTCAGAAGGCATCACTGCGGCCCCCTTCCCTTCCAGGTACTGCAGTATCTGAACAGGATGGCTGGGAATGAATTCATGGGGTTCAGCAATGCCACGTAAGGCTCTGTTTAGAGGACTGGCTGAGTGCACTGTACTGTTGCGTGTGTGTACGCGTGGTGGGGCAGCTGAAGAGAACAGATACTCTCTTAGGAAGGAACTCGGGGGGGAGGGGTGGCCTCCCAGCTTCCTTAGGGCCCCTTATTGACATCCATTTGCTTGGAAAGATAGAGACCCACTTCGATCTGCATGTAATGAGAAAGGCAGTGTGAGAGTTTGTGCCTGCGCCCTGGTTAAGACTCAGAGCCGAAAACTATGCCAGACTTCACCAGACTTCCTAGACAGAAGGGCTAGACAGCTTTGGGTGGGTTTGTTTGGCCTGTTCATATTTTACCGCAAAGCTACACCAAGTGTTTGCTCAGGTTCACGAGTTCCCACTAATATTCTGTGATACGCTACAAAGGGGCTGATTCAGTGTGATACGGGCGATAGAGTGCTGTACCCCAGGAAAGGCAGGGTTCCCCCTTCTCCCTCTTCCCACCTCTTTCAACTTCAAACGCTAAATTTGGTCTTTGTTTCAGATTCCAGTCAGAGAAGGAAACCGGGGATCGGAATTACGCCATTGGCTATTACCTCAAGGAAAAGAAGGTAACTGGGAGGGGCCAGCGAGAAAGTCTCTGGGGATTCTGGTGCCGGGCCAGGGCAGGAGGGGTTGGAGATGGTGTGCAAATCTGGCTTGTGAAATCACGTCCTGAAGAAACCGCTTCCCCCTGCTCTTCCCTGCAGTGCTTCCCCAAGGGAGTGGACATGATGGCCGCCCTCGATCTCTATTTCCAGGTACACAAACACTCCCGGGTTCTCTGGGCTACGGGGGATACCCTTCTCTCTGGTGGTCCTGGCAGATGTGCTGCGAGCTCTAGATGTCAGAACATCACTCTTGGTTGCTGTGCTCATGCCCACACTGCCCTTTGACCCCTCTCGTTCCCGTAGCTGTGTTCTGTGGAGGTCACCTGCGAATCAGGCAGCGTCATGGCGGCCACTCTCGCCAACGGTGGCATCTGCCCCATCACAGGCGAGAGCGTGCTGAGTGCTGAAGCCGTGCGGAACACCCTCAGCCTCATGCACTCCTGCGGCATGTATGACTTCTCTGGCCAGTTCGCCTTCCATGTGAGTGTCCCCTGCTCTGCTGTCCATCGGCTGTGGTCGCAGGGCCAAGAAGAGAGGGTGTGGTGAAGCTTACCCCTGCCTCCTTCACAAACATCTAGCCAGGCTAAAAATCCTTAGAGAAATTTGCCAAACACATCACATTCCTCAAACACATAGACCTTTTACATAGCTGACTCCCATCTTAGAAATCACTTCCAAAGAGAGGCATGGTTGATTTGTTTGTAGCCTCAAACTCACAGTGATCCTCCTGCCTCAACCTCTCAAGTACTAGAACTACAGCCATACATTTTCACACCTGGCCTTTTTTCTTGTTTGATTTGGTATTGAGGATCAAACCTAGGTCTTAACCATGGTAGGGAAGTGCCATGCCTCTGAACTGCACCCCCAGCCAATGCCACCTCACTGAACTGCACCCCCAACCAGTGCCACCTCACTGAACTGCACCCCCAACCAGTGCCACCTCACCGAACTGCACCCCCAGCCAGTGCCACCTCTCCGAACTGCACCCCCAGCCAGTGCCACCTCACCGAACTGCACCCCCCAGGCCCTGGAGGTGTTTCTGATCAAACAAAACCACCTCCACCTCTGTTCAGGGCACCCTAGTCCTTTTCTTCTCCGTGTTTGCTTTAATTATTTTATCTATTTTTAAAGATTTGTTTTTTATTATCGGGGACTATGTACAGAAGACGCCCACTGAGGCTAGAAGTATTGGGGATCCCCCCCCCTCGGTGAAGCTGGAGTTTCAGCTGGTTGTGAGCCTGTCAGTTTTGGTAGTTGGGATTGAACGTGAGTTCTCTGCAGGAAGAGTACAGGCTCTTAATTACTGACCCACCTCTCCAGATCTCACCACCACCCCTTTTAAAATAATTTATTTTTTTTTTAAATCCCAGCACTTGGGAGGCAGAGGCAGGCAGATCTCTGTGAGTTCAAGACCAGCCAGGTCTACAGAGCAAGTTCAGGACAACCAGGGATGCATGGAGAACCCTTGTCTCAAAAAATATGGGTTTCTTTACATTTATTTTTAAGTTATGTGTATGGGTGTTTTGCTTGCATGTATGTTTGTAAACCATGTACATACAGTGCTCACACAGGCCAGAAGAGGGTGTAGGATCTTCTGGAACTGGAGTTACAGACAGTTGTGAGCTGCCATGCCGTTGTTGAGAACTAAACCCTGGCCTCTGAAAGAGCAGCCAGTGCTCTTAACCACTGAGCCATCTTTCCTGTCCCCAGGTCCCATTTTTAAATTTTAAAAATGTATTTATCATCAGTGTATGCATGGTGGTGCATGTGTGGAGGTCAGAGGGCAATTTTGTGGAGGTTTTTTTCTCTCCGTACACCTTTGTGGGCTCTGGGGATCAAAGACAGGTTGTTAGACTTGCACAGGAAGCCCTCCCTCTTACCTGAGAAGCCATCTTGCGAGCCCCTATTTACTCTTTGCTTATCTCCTACCACCACAGTAAAGGTTGAATGAGAGACGGTCTCCTGGGGCTGGAAAGATGGCTGGATATTTAAGAGTATTTGCTGCTTTGGGAGAGGACCATCTGGAACTCCAGTTCCAGGGCGCCCAGTGCCCTCTTCTGGCCTCCTTGGGCATTAGGCACACATGTGGTGCACATACATGCACTCATATATGGAAAATTAAAATAAGTAAAAATGGGGACCATTTCCTAGTTTGATACCACCCCCAGAAGAGTGCTGTTTGTGCCTTAGCAAGCATTTCCTGCTGCACTAATGCATGGTAGGAGAAGACAGCAGCCAGGCAAACTAAAGCACCGAGAAGTGGAGGTGGGTGGTAGTCTTGTCCATGCTGTCACTTAGATTAGCCTGCCTTGTTCCTCAGGTGGGTCTGCCAGCCAAGTCAGCTGTGTCTGGAGCCATCCTCCTGGTTGTGCCCAATGTCATGGGGATGATGTGTCTGTCACCTCCATTAGACAAGCTGGGGAACAGCCAAAGGGGCATCAACTTCTGCCAGGTAAAGTGTTCTGCGTTTAATACTGTTTAAGAATAAATTAATGAGCCAGGCGTGGTGCCGCATGCCTTTAACCCCAGCACTTGGGATGCAGAGAACTCTGTGAGTTCGAGGCCAGCCTGGTCTACAGAGAAAGCTCCAGGACAGCCTGGTCAACACACAAAAACCTTGTCTCAAAAAATAAACAAAAAAGAATAAATTAATGGTAGCCACTATAGTTCAGGCAATTTGAGCTCCTAGAAAGGGCAAGGGGTAAGTAAACAATTCCTTTGACTTCTGGTTCTAGAAGCTGGTGTCTCTCTTTAACTTCCACAACTATGACAACCTGCGGCACTGTACGCGGAAGTTAGACCCACGACGAGAAGGAGGAGAAGTCAGAGTAAGGAAAACCCTGGGCAGCCTAAAGGGTATTTCAAAAACAAAACATCCCGCGACACTTCAGCCAGGTCCTTGGGGAAGTGTCCATGGAGAGGGTCACGGGTAGGGGTGGACATGGGTGGATTCAAAGGGTACAATGTATGTTTCAGAACAAGACCGTGGTGAACCTGTTATTTGCTGCATATAGTGGAGATGTCTCGGCTCTCCGAAGGTAATTCTACTGTGACTAAATAAATGTGATGGGACACTCTGGGTCAGATATCTTATTAGGGACTTGGCGGAACGCTTCAGTTTTAGGGTTAGAGCAGACACGTTGCAATTTAGATGAGCGCATGCCTGTTTGTGTTCATGTGTGTGTGTGTGTGCGAGCGTACACGCACCTTTTTGTGCAGCTGCACATTTGTGGGTGTGTGTACATGTGGCAGCCAGAGGACACCTTCAGGTGTCAATCCTCAGGGGCCATCCTATCACTGGCCTTGAGCTCACCAACACATCAAGCTCCTGGGACTTCCTTGTCTGTTTCCCACCCAGTCTGGTTACAGGCGAGTGTTACTATGCCTGGTTTGTGTGTGTGTTTTAATGTGGGTTGTGTGAATCAAACTCGGGTCTTAGTTCCTCATGCTTCCCCAGAAAGCACTGTACTGAACCATCTCTAGCCTTAGGGATTTGTCTGTTGCTTTAAAATCAAAGTCCCGCCGGGCGGTGGTGGCGCACGCCTTTAATCCCAGCACTTGGGAGGCAGAGGCAGGCGGATCTCTGTGAGTTCGAGACCAGCCTGGTCTACAAGAGCTAGTTCCAGGACAGGAACCAAAACCACAGAGAAACCCTGTCTCGAAAAACCAAAAAAAAAAAAAAATCAAAGTCCCTGCCTTAGGTTAAGAACTTAGCTACAGCAGGCACTGTGATTGACTTGGGAATGATAAGTTTAGTCCTTGGAAGTGGGGACTCTGCCTCAATTGGATGACCAGTATGAATGCATCCAGTCCGGCCGCACTTCAGAGGCTGACTAGGGATTCTAGACCTACGTGGGTAACGCGAACTGCTTCCCGCCCCTCAGGTTCGCTCTGTCAGCCGTGGACATGGAGCAGAAGGACTATGACTCCCGCACAGCCCTGCATGTTGCTGCAGCTGAAGGTATTTAAAGGGTTAAACAGGGTGCTGGCGAGATGGCTCAGTGGTTAAGAGCACTGCCCGCTCTTCAAAGGTCCTGATTTCAATTCCCAGCAACCACACTGTGGCTCAGAGCCATCTGTAATGTGATCTGGTGCCCTCTTCTGGCAGGCATACACACAGATGGAACACTGTATACATAATAAATAAATAAATCTTAATAATAATAATAAAGGGTTAAAGAGGAAGGGCAGAGTGTAAGACCCTTCTTTTCCACCAGGCATACCCCTATCATTGTGCTCTTAAAGGGCACAGCCAGTTTTGCCTACAGGCACCTCCGCTGACACTGTAACTAGATGCTGGCTGGGAAGAAATGTCCGGGACCTCCTCCCCTCTGGCACAGACTCCAGCTACCAAGGGCCCCCCCCGAAGTGGTCAGGCCCCACCTGGGCACTCTCATTTCCCTTCTGCCCTATTCCTAGGACACATTGAAGTTGTCAAGTTTCTGATCGAGGCTTGCAAAGTGAATCCTTTTGTCAAGGACAGGTGAGTAAGGTTAGTGGGAACGGGAAGGCGGGTGACCCCACTGGCCTGCAGCCACCGTGCACAGACACACAACTATGGCACTCTCCATGTCTTCTCTGCCTAACCGTGGTCCTTGTTCCTCACAGGTGGGGCAACATTCCCCTGGACGACGCTGTGCAGTTCAACCACGTAGAGGTGGTCAAGCTGCTTCAGGATTACCATGACTCCTACATGCTCTCTGAGACTCAGGCCGAAGCAGCAGCTGAGACCCTGTCCAAAGAGAACTTAGAGAGCATGGTGTAAGCACAGGCCAGGGGCAGTCCCTGCTCAAGAAAAAGCATGAGCTGGCCATACATTCAATGCACAGCCACCAAAATTCCTGTGGGAAGCTGCTTCAGTGGGGATCAACACAGCCATGTGGTGACACAGGCCAGTGTTTTCTGTGAGAACAAAACCCTCCATCCCCCAGTAAACAGCACACGGAAGCCTCTGTGAACACCTGCAGTAGAAGCTATCCATAGACACTTCAAGGTATAGTTCAATGGCTTCATCCACTCAAAAGTAGCCCAGGTCTTTACCCAGGTCCCCTGTTCCTCTCTGAAGAAGTTACTATGAGAACAAGATTCTTCCTTGGAGAGGCTGTAGCCGCCTGGCATATGCATCTGCCACAGAGTCAGAGATGCGGGCAGAGTCAAAGCGCCTGGCCTAGAAACCTGCAAAGATCTGTCCCCTTAGCAGGACATGCTGCCACCACTGACAGCGATTTTATAGACAGAGAAAGTATTTTGTGTTGAAATAAACTTTAATTACATGATTTTTTTTCTAAATCTAGTCTCTTTCTCCCCTAAAGATACCCAATTTCATCACTTTCATAGGTAATAAAATAAGACGGAATCATGGGGTCAGACAAAAATCCAAACAATATATATTCCACACACATATCCACCTATTCCACCAGGTTTTCCTCAACCCCAAATACTGCTTTGATTAAGTATATTCTGTGGCCAAGTGGGATGGGAGTTTTGGGTCTGAATGGGCTCTAAAATGGGTTGTGTGAACTCCCTCTTCTCTCTGGCACTTCCAACTGTGGCAGATAATGTAGCTGGAACTGGCACTACAGCCCCGCATGTCCCCCGAGTGTCTCCTCCCCTCTGGTCACAGCTGTAACTAGCACAATGGTTCTGACACACTGGCTGGGTATCAGAGGTGTGTGGAGAGCTGCATCTGCGCGGGACTGACGTCTGTGGCGCTGACCTACTGGTCAATACAGCAGGGAGGGAGCCAGAACCCAAGACTCAGGTGCATCAGAGAAAAGGCCACCACTCCTCCAGCCAGAGGTAGAAAACATTTTACCCTGGAGAATCTGGTGAACCCCCAAAACAAGTTACATGTGGGTAAGGGAAGGAGAGGTAGTGGCTGAACAGTCTAAGACACCTGGGCACAAATAGAGGGCCCCAAGGAAGCAGCTGGAGGAGAAGATCACCCGGTGCCCTGGGAAACTGGCAGTAATGCGAGGGCAAAGTTTGGCTGTAAACCTAGCTTCCGAGGAGTAGGGATCGGAGGAAGAGGACTCAAATATTGCACAAAGGGTCCCGACTGAATTGTGAGGGCTACCAGTCTCTTGAGACAAAGTACAACAGCTTTAGACCCTTTGAACAGAAAGCCGACCGTGAGCATGATTACGGGACTTAGGTAAGGGCCACATTAGAGACCTTTGGGCACTTCTAGTCCTGAGTGGGTTAAGAGCTCTCCATCCCAGAGGGCAAAAGCCGGCGTCACCGGGCCCCGGAAATCTGTCTGTAGCGTGTGGACCACGGAGATCTGACTCACATCCACCAGACACAGCTTCTTTGCCTCATAGTCCAGCAGCAGGCCCACTTTCTCTGGATGCCCAATCCCCTCAATCGGGGCTTTCTCGTTAGCCAACATACTGTGCCACTTGCGCTGGGCATAGGAGAAGACCCAGGAACGATCATCAGCCCCGACGCAGCTGTCCCGGGACATGTCCACATCTGCCACTCCTATCCGGAACTGCTGAGAGCGCTTCACCGTCACCTCCCAGTAGTGTCTGCCACCGGTGACTGTGGCGTCTGCGAGCACCACTGCCCACTCTCGGAAGCGCTCCACATTCAGGGCCACCCTGGTGGGTTCCAATCCCACCAAGCCGTATTTGACACCCGTGTCGCCTCTGAAGAGTGCCAGGCTGCTGTGGGCAGTTTTTTCTTCCAGTTTGAAACTGATGCCTGAGGGCAGGGCGAAAAAAAAACAAACAAAAAAAGGAATGGGTAGTGACAGGTTAGAACCTAGGGCTGGTTTTGATCTGAAGCAGTCAGGCGATGATGGGAAAACGGTTGAAGTCAAACGTTAAGATGGAAAGAGTAGAGATGTGGTTGTAGTATAACAGCCCCGGGAGCCGCAAATCACGGCCGGGGGATGAGGGAAGCCACCGATTGGTGCCCCAAGTTTGAAATCTAGACCAAGGCACACTTGAGGGGGGGCGGGGGTGGAGATGAGGAATGGAGTTCTCTGAGCGCGCTCTGGAAATAACACGTTAACTACTTTGGCGTGAAAGAATAACAAGAAAGAACGCTACCTCTCCGGGTTACCCCGGCAGGGACCCCCCATCGCTTGGCTCCCCAGCGGTACAAGTTCCAGCAACGTGCGGAGGGCAGCGCCATCTTGTGCCCCCAGAAGCACAGGGCACGCCCCCCGGCGGGAGACCGACCAATGGCTGGCCTGCGCCGGAGCACGTGGTGCGAGCGCGCCTGCGTCTGCCCTGCCGTGCGGTTTGTGGTCTGGGTAGGCTGTGCCTAGTTTCCTTATGGAGAGACTATAGGTCGTATCTCACCTAAGTAGGACCTCCAGAGACTTAGTAACCAGAGTCTGTCGATCTCATAGAAACCTTTGCCTCTGCCTCCCCAGTGCTGGGATTAAAGGCTTGCACCACCACCGCCCGGCATTAATAGTTTAAGCGCACTCCTTTAACCCCAGCACTCGGGAGGCAGAGGCAAAGGGATCTCTGTGAGTTTGAGACCAGCCTGGTCTACAGAGTGAGTTCCAGGACAGCCAGAGCTACACAGACGCTGTCTCGAACTCCCCTCGCCCCCCAGATGCACACACATATATACACACACAGTTAAAAAAAAAAAAAAAAACCACTTAAATCTCTGTCTACTACATGCTTACTGTTTTCATGTCTTTTGTCTATCTTGAGACAGTATTGTTGTGTAGCCTTTGCTGGCCTCGGACTCCAGATCCCAAGTTATACTCATTTTTGCTACTATTACTACCACTATAATAATAATAATAATAATAATAATAATAGGGTCTCACTATCCACAGAGATCGGACTGTCTCTGCCTGCCGAGTGCTGGAATTAACAACATGGCTGGTGCTCATTATTTTTTAAAGTATAAATGAACTTGGAGGGGATTTTTATTTTTGAGTGTAGTGACTCATTCTCTCCATCAGGGTTCAGTCAGGCGTAGCTTTTTCATCCACGTAATGGGAGAGGTACAGTTTGCTGACCTTTTTTCTAATTACAAAGCTGTTTTTAATACTTTGAGGTGTGCCCCCAGGAATAAAAAACGTGGAAAGGGTAACCTCACCTCCAGGAGTGGCCCAGGAGGGGAAGGAAGCATGAAAGAGACCCCCTGCAGACTCGGTGAAAGGAAAGCCCAAAGATGTTGGGACCTGTGAGCGCTACTGGGAGAAACGGCAGCGTGGTGGGGCTGGCTCCGGGCACTTAGGAAAAGGGCAAGAGGGTTGATCGAGCTGCTTGGGTTCCTTCTCGTTTTCTTCCCTCTGCTTCGGCTGTGCGACCTCCGAGTCGCTCCGCCTGCCCATCATCGAGTCGCTTTCCCTTAACCAGGTCCTTCTTGTTCATGGCGAGCTCACGCTTGGTTACCGCGGTCCTGTCAGAGCCTTCTAGTTTGTTGACTTTTCAATTCTAGGAGCAAAAATGGTGAGGGAAATCCTGCCCTGCTTTGCTAATACTT
The DNA here is from genome assembly GCF_950005125.1 of Chionomys nivalis. NCBI lineage: Eukaryota > Metazoa > Chordata > Mammalia > Rodentia > Cricetidae > Chionomys > Chionomys nivalis. The sequence goes on along the minus strand of NC_080110.1, from coordinate 28,758,789 downwards.
TGGATTTGGGTAGTGATGAGAGAACCGTTTCCGAACTGGGTCCCTTCCTTGCCCTCCCCTCCCCTTCTTTCTTTCCTTTGTCCCCATCCTCTCTTTCTGTTTTATCAAGACCACTGGGCCTTTTTTTACGTACGTTTTGTTTGTTTGTTTATTTTAATTTGGAGACAAGGTCTCACTAAATTGGCCTTGGAACTCACCCTGCAGCCTAGGCAGTATTTGAACTCTGGGTCCTCCTGACGCAGCCTCCGGAGTAGCTGGGATTATTAGGTCTGTACTGCCAGGCCTAGATATACCCCCGTTATTTTATGCTCATTCAGGGATTAGCTTTACCTGTCATTTCTTATTTTATTTTTACCATCAAATAAACTTACCTTTATAATTCAGATGATTTATCTGCCTTATTGTTTTTGTTGTTTTGGTTTAATTTGTCTTTTTTTTCAAGACAGGGTCTTTCTGTGTAGCCCTGGCTGTCCTGGAACTAGCTCTGTGGACCAGGCTGGCCTCGAACTCAGAGATCTACCTGCCTCTGCCTCCCAAGTATTGGAATTAAAGGCATGTGCCACCACCGCCCGGTGCATCAAACAATCAATTCTTAATATTTAAGAGCATCCTAATGGGTAAAAGATAGAATTTTGCCTGACAAAGAGGGCAAGGCATTTTAGGTGGGGTGGGAGCTTAAGCTAAAGCACCAGGTTATAAACAAAATGGAGTACGTCAGGAACCATCAGGAACACGGTATGGCCAGAGTGTGGAGCTGAGAAGACGGGAGGATAGTTGAAAAGTTGAGGCTGAATCATAAATAGTGGCATATGTTACTAGGGAATTGAAACCACTCCTTCAGATATCCAGGACCCGTTTAAGGCAACACGAAATGACAAATTGGTAAAGTCGGAACATGAATCGGAGGGGATGAGACGCAGAGAAGCAGGGTCCTAGGCCAACAGAGATCTTCGAGGAGACATGACTCACCCAGCCACATAAGAGGTGGATGAGGGGCTGGAGAAATGGCTCAGAGGTTAAGAGCATTGACTGTTCTTCCAAAGGTCCTGAGTTCAATTCCCAGCAACCACATGGTGGCTCACAACCATCTGTAATGGGGTCTGGTGCCCTCTTCTGGCCTGCAGGCATACACACAGACAGAATATTGTGTACATAATAAATAAATAAATATTTTTTTTTTAAAAAAAGAGGTGGATGATTAGGTAGGGAAGGAATGAAAGGAGGTTTGTAATTTGCTGAGTTTAGGGAAGCTGCATTTGATGTCTACAGGACGGCCACATGAAAATGTTCTATAGTTGTGAGGACATCATTTTATTTATTCTTTGGTAATTCCGTACTTGTGGATAATGTGTCTCTGTGCATCCCAGACTGCCCTCCTGTTCCTCCCAAGCACTCTTGACCTGCCGTCCTCCCTACTTCATCTCTCCCTCTCCCTCCTCCTCCTCCTCCTCCTCCTCCTCCTCCTCCTCCTCCTCCTCCTCCGAGTCCCCTTACTGCTGCCTGTTGAAACGCTAACTGACCTTGTTGACCTGGTCACTGACCTTGTTGACCTGGTCTTGTGTAGACAACCATAGCCGCAGGGAGTGTGTGAATTCACAGACTATGTCCTGTCCAGAAGATGGCGCACCTCCCCTCCCCGCCCTCTAGCTCTTGTTCCCTGCCTCCTCTGCCATGAGGGTCCCTGGACGCTGAGTGGGAGTGGGTATTGTACCCTTGGCATGTCCTTTTTTCAAGACAACAATAGAAGTTTCCCTCCCAGGTTCTTTTACTTCCCCAGGCGTGGGCTTCTTTTTTGATAAAGATTATATATTTATTATGTATACAGTGTTCTGTCTGCATGTATGTCTTGGCATCGGATCTCATTACAGATGGTTGTGAGCCACCATGTGGTTGCTGGGAATTGAACTCAGGACCTCTGAAAGAGCAGCCAGTGCTCTTCACCTCTGAGCCATCTCTCCAACCTGTAGTCATGGGCTTTTGTCCTGGTTTACCGTACTAGGCATGACTTTGCTCCTGTAAAGCAGGCCTCAAATCCAATCCGAAAGTAGTTGGTTGCCCCATGCATTCATGCCACTGTTGCACCAGAGGGCCTTGCAGGTCTGTAATGCAGCATGCAGGGCTCACCGACAGATAGCACGATCGATGGCTTGTCTCTGGCATAGCGTCTCGGGCACTGTGTCATCTAGCTAGTAAGGGGAAGTTTTCAGGTCAGTTCCGCTAGGTTTCTCTGTGTCCTTCCACTGAAGTGTTTAGCAATACAGTCTTACCAGTTAGTCCGGTAGGCAGCTAAAGAGATGTCAATAGATTGGGTTCTTTGGGGGCCTCTGGGGCCTCGCTGATCAATGGCCTCATGGGAGGCCAATGCACAAGATTTTCATGTGATGACTCATGCCTTCTGGGAAAGCACTGTCCACCCACGCATGGTGCCTATGTTCAATACCCCCTCCATTTATTCATTTTATTTTACTTTTGTTTGTTTTGAGACAGGGTTTCTCTGTGTAGCCCTGGCTGCCCTGGAATTTGCTGACCTTGAACTCACAGAGATCCTCCTGCCTCTGCTTCCTGAGTGCTAGGATTAAAAGCGGCACCACCACTGCCTGACTTTTATTTTATTATTTTTTATGATTTATTTATTTGTTATGTATACAGTGTCCTGTCTGCATGCATGCCTGCAGATCAGAAGAGGGCATCAGATCTCATTACAGATGGTTGTGAGCCACCATGTGATTGCTGGGAATTGAACTCGGGACCTCTGGAAGAGAACCCAGTGCTCTTAGCCTCTGAGCCATGTCTCCAGTCCTCATTTTCTTTAGCTAGTTTACAAAGTAGTGGGTTTCCATAAGGGTTTTCCCCACACACTCAGTTTTGGTAATCCCATCTCCCACTCCCATATACGTATAAAGCCGGGCAGTGGTGGCGCACGCCTTTAATCCCAGCACTCGGGAGGCAGAGGCAGGCGGATCTCTGTGAGTTCGAGACCAGCCTGGTCTACAAGAGCTAGTTCCAGGACAGGCTCCAAAACCACAGAGAAACTCTGTCTCGAAAAACAAAAACAAAAACAAAAAAAAACCATATACGTATAAATTTCAAGAGAGAGATGTTTACAGATGAAGGAATCCAAGGATAGGAAATAGGAAAACAACAAAGACGCAGCCCTAGGGACAGCATATGTGAAGGGACGCACATAAAATGCTCAGAGTGGAACCTGACCTGTAGGTCTGGCCAGTGACTCACTTGGAAGGAGAACAGAAGGGTAGAAACAAGATATCTAACCCCTTGGTTATTCTGTATCTTGAATTATGTGTTGGATTTCAAAATACATAGGGTCCTGGTCTGACCCAGGTGCTAACTGGAGCCCTTGACTATAGATGGGAGAGGGATGATGAACTGGGAGCGATTGTTCTAGACTATACCAGGAGTCAGCAGTCAGCAAAGCATAACCAGAGAAATCGAGAGAAGGGAGGTGGCCTCAGGAGCTAGCCAAAGGGGCTGCTGGGCTGGCCTGTGTTATGTTGGGGCCTTTGTCCTACTGAAACTGACCGCACAATGGAGCTGCGTTACAAGCTGACATGGCATTCTGAATGTGGAGCTGGGACAGAGAGTCTACGTGATGGAAGCAAATGAATGGTCACCTGTCCCCGAGGGCCACGGCTCTCTATTCATGAACACTGAAATCGCTAGAGAGGATGTTCAACACAGGCTAAATACAAATTATCAGTATATGATTAATTCATAAAGCAATCATTTTGCATCTTGATTTAAGGTAGCTAACTGAACATACATAGTAGCAACATACATGTTTGCCTATCATGCACCAAGCCCTGTGTTCAATCCCCAGCACTGCATAAACTGGACTGGGAAGTACACACCTGAAGTACATTCCCAGCAAACAGGAGGTGGAGGTAAGAAAACCACAAGTTTGCCGGGCGGTGGTGGCGCACACCTTTAATCCCAGCACTCGGGAGGCAGAGGCAGGTGGATCTCTGGGAGTTCGAGGCCAGCCTGGTCTACAAGAGCTAGTTCCGGGACGGGCACCAAAACTACAGAGAAACCCTGTCTCGAAAAAAACCAAAAAAAAAAAAAAAAAGAAAAAAGAAAACCACAAGTTTAAAATTGCCCTCGGCTGCATGGTAAGTTTGATGCCAGCCTGAGATTATATATATATTGTATCTCATTTGATTCCCATACTCCTCCCTCATCTGCCACAAGGTCAATATTTTATGGAACTCAAACCTGGTTACTTTTATTTATTTATTTATTTATTATTTTTTATTTTTTTGGTTTTTCGAGACAGGGTTTCTCTGTGGTTTTGGTTCCTGTCCTGGAACTAGCTCTTGTAGACCAGGCTGGTCTCGAACTCACAGAGATCCGCCTGCCTCTGCCTCCCAAGTGCTGGGATTAAAGGCGTGCACCACCACCGCCGGCAACCTGGTTACTTTTTAGGTACTAAAGACAATTTGGCTAGAGAGTGGCTACAGGAGGGTGGTACATCAATCATGGACCACCTTGGGGGTTGCTATGGCAACTGCACAGCCCCAACTATGAAGGAATGAAGACAAATAGCTCTGCCTGACGAGCCCTTGAGCTGTACAGAGCTACCCTCTTCCTGTTAGTGTAGACAGTGCTTCTGAAGCATTCCCTCTGTGGGCTGAGGAGAGGGATGGCCGGCCAGGGATATCCAGCTTTTATCATTAGTCACCAAGAGATAACTCAAGCAAGTATGAACACATAAAACTGCAAGATGGTTACCATCCCAAGGCATTAATAGTACTGAAAAAAGCTGGGCACAGTGGCACACACCTTTAACCCAGCATCTGGGGACAAGCAGGTGGATCTCTTGAGTTCAGTGCCAGCCTGGTGTATGTAGAGAGTTTCAGGACAGCCAGGGCTACACAGAGAGAACATGCTAGTGCACACACTTGGGAGGCAGAGGCAGGAGGATTATGATCTTGAGGCAAGCTTCAGTTATACAGCAAGTTTCAGGTAAGTTTGACCTGCATGAAAGATGTTGTTTCAAACAGACAGTGACTGGAGATAGGGTTCCGTGGTTAAGAGCATTTGCCGCTCTGCCAGAGGACCGGGATTCTGTTCCCGGCACCACGTCAGGAAGCTCACAACTGCCTGAGACTCCAGCTCCAGGAAACATGAGGCCTCTGGCTTCCGAGGGCAATTGCACTCACACCTGCACAATTAAAAATAGTAAAAACAAATCTTTCAAACAAGTGCAGACAACTAAATGCAGTGGTGTCTGTTCCTAGGAGACAGGAGGACGCTTAAGAACTCAAGCCTAGTTTTGGCCACATAGACATCATGTCTCAAAAAAAAAAAAAAATTAAATAAATAAGAAACAGAGCTGACCCATGACTCAGTGGGTAAAGACACGTGCAAGCTTGACAGCCTGAGTTTAGTCCACGGAATCCATATAAGGATGGACGAAGAGAAACAATGCCACAAAGTTGACCGCTGACCTCCACACACATAACACTGCCTGTACACACATGCCCCCAATAATAATAAATACAATTTATTAAAAAGACATAATTATTTTGAAAATACCTAATTTTATAATCTTACAAATCCTTTCTCTTCTTTATAGTTTCTATTGAAAACGAAAACTCAGGGCTGGAGAGATGGCTCAGGAGTTAAGAGCACTGGCTGCTCTTCCGGAAGATCTGGGTTCAGTTCCCAGCACCCACATGGCAGCTCACAACTGTTTGTAACTCCAGTTCCAGGAGATCTGACACCTTCACCCCAATGCACATAAAATAAAAGTTAAATAATTTAAGTCAAGGGGCTTAGGATGGCGGAGTGTTTACCAAGCGTGCAGGAAGTGCTGGGTTAGAGCTCCAGAACCAATCAGCTGGGAGTAATACTCTCCTTCCATGTGTTGAGGTTCTTCGGGAAAAGAGAGTGAGCAAGGATGCGGAGGATGTGGAGAGAAAGGCTGATATGGCTGCACAGCAAACTTTGTCTTGCTTTACTCCTTCTCTGGCAGAGACGACCTGCAGAGATGGTGGGCACTTTCTTTGTTCAGTTTATTTTCATTTATTTATTTTTTTAATATTATTTAAAAGGAATAATGGGTACTGGGCAGTGGTGGCGCACGCCTTTAATCCCAGCACTCAGGAGGCAGAGGCAGGCGGATCTCTGTGAGTTCGAGGCCAGCCCGGTCTACAGAATGAGTTCCAGGACAGGTAGGCCTGTTACACAGAGAAGCCCTGTCTCAAAAAATAAATAAACTAATAAACAAATAAATAACGGGAAAGGTACAAACCATAGCACTGGAGATCAGAGGACAAATTGCTGGAGTCAGTTCCCTTTCTCCACCAGACGGACCGCAGGGATCAAACCCAGGTCACCAGGCTTGGAGGCAAGCGCCTCCACACACTGATCCATCGGTGAAGGACCAGAGGATCTTGGTGGAGGCAGTCCTTGAGGCTGCATGCCCCAGTGGGAGCTCCGCGCTGGCACAAGTCTCTTGTCCTGTGCAGCCAGCCCTGGCTTTGAGGGCCGCTGCTGGTGAGCCTGGCCCAGATGTTGATGAGGTCAGTCAGGATGGGGAAGCCCAGCTGTGGCTCTGCTATAGGTCTGTGGCCACCACTTGACCTGTTCAGGGGATGCCATGTTCTGAGCCGCACACAGGAGCCTCCTGGCCTTTACCCTTAACACTGAGTGGCTAAGTGGCTGCAGTCAGCTGTGCTCCCAGCCCTCTGAGTAGGACGGTGACATTGAGCGGGTACTGAGGTTAGTTGGCTAATAGACTTTAAGGAATAAGCAAGACAGAGAAGACTGCTGCTCAGTCACCATCTCAGTGACCACATGCGCCGTGAGGCAGTTATGTCCGTTGGTCAGATTCCCCAGCTCAGGATACGGGGTGACTTGCTTTAGAGCTGTCTTCAAAAGCTCCCTAGAGGCTGGAGAGATAGCTCAGAGGTTAAGAGCATTGCCTGCTCTTCCAAAGGTCCTGAGTTCAATTCCCAGCAACCACATGGTAGTTCACAACCATCCGTAATGGGGTCTGGTGCCCTCTTCTGGCCTTCAGGCATATACACAGACAGAATATTGTACACATAATAAATAAACAAATAAACAAACAAACAAATAAATAAAGCTCCCTAGATGGGTTGCATCAGTCAACTGCCTGTCCTAAGAGACAATGTCAAGACAATTGTCATGTGAAGAGAAAAGTTTTGCCTTTTGCTGGTGTTTCTAACAGTTCCGGCCCGAGCCCTAATCTGTGGATTAGGGTCTCTGGGGAGTGCAGGCATCTGTCAGTGAAAGTGCAAGGCAGAGTGTGTGTGACATCAGAAGCCAGGAGGCACAGCAAGAGAGGAGAAGGAAGAAGGAACCAGTGTGAGGATGCCCCATTTAAGGGCTCTCCTCCTTGACCTAAAGACCTCAGACAAGGACAGCTTCCTCTGAACCCCACCACCTCCCCGTCACACCACCCTGGGAAGCAAGTCCCTTAATTAACACAGTGACCAGTGTAGAATACAATTCTTACGCAAGCCATAGCATGGGCAGACGGTGGAACTTGCAGGCAGTGAGGGGAATGTTGGGTCCTCCCACCCCTTGTCTCATGGGTGAGCAGGAGCCCACAGGAAACCAGGCTCTGAGCATGGAGCTTTTGTACATGTTCCAGCGGGCATTCGTCCTGCTCCCTGCGGCTTTCAGCAGTGATGGGGAAGCACATGAACCTGGCAGAGGGGTTCCCTGATGGCTGGATCAGTACAGTGGTACGAGTTCCTGCCCGCGTCAAGCAAGTACTTAGGCAAGGTCAGATTCACTCCTCAAGAGAAGCACAGCTTGCGTTCAGTTTTTTGTTTTGTTTTGTTTTAAGTCTGAGTGTAGTGGAATGCATCTAAAACTTCCAGCTACTCAGAGCCTGAGGTAGGAGGATTGTAAGTTCAAGGCCATTTCAGACAAGTGGAGTCCCGTCTCAAAAATAAATAAAAACGGGCTGGAGAGATGGCTCAGAGGTTAAGAGCACTGACTGCTCTTCCAGAAGACCCGGGTTCATTTCCCATCACCCCCACATGGCAGCTCACAACTGTCTACAACTCCACGGTCTAACACCCTCACACAAAATATATATGCAGGAGGGCTGGAGAGATGGCTCAGTGGTTAAGAGCATTGCCTGCTCTTCCAAAGGTCCTGAGTTCAATTCCCGGCAACCACATGGTGGCTCACAACCATCTGTAAAGAGGTCTGGTGCCCTCTTCTGGCCTGCAGACATACACACAGACAGAATATTGTATACATAATAAATAAATATTTAAAAAAATGAAGAGATGGCTCACTGTTGAAATAAATATATGTGCAGGAAAAACACTGATACGAATAATAAATAATTTAAAATAAATAAATAAAAACAAGCTAAACTAGTAGAAATCAACTAAAATGCGAATTATCTGTCAATATATGTAAAATTTAAGTCACTTTTGTGAACTTATCTCCAGTTAGAGTTTTGTTTAATTAAATTTATTTATTACTTATTGTGTGTGTGGCCAGGGTGTAAGTGTGGAGGTTAGTGAACAACCTGAGAGAATCGATTCTCTCCTTCCACTATGTGGGCTAAGAGATCAAACTCAGGAATTAAATCAGACTTGGTGACAAGCAACTTAACCCACGGAGTCACCTCCCAGGCCCCTCCAGCTATGTTTGAAAGACGCTGGCATTTAAATCAATAAGGAGTGTCGTGAGGAAGGAAAGGGCTTGGGGTTCAGTTCTCTGTGGGATTAAGAACATTTTTTTTTTTTTTTTTTTAGTTTTTCGAGACAGGGTTTCTCTGTGTAACAGCCCTAGCTGTCCTGGAACTAGCTCTTGTAGACCAGGCTGGCCTTGAACTCACAGAGATCTGCTTACCTCTGCCTCCCGAGTTCTGGGATTAAAGGTTTCATTTATAGTCCAGGCAGGTCTCAAATTTATATGTAACTCTCCCTAGCCACCTGCCTTAATCTCTGAAGTGCTGCGATTGCAGATGTGAGCCATCACATCTGGGTTACTGCTGACATCTGACAAGGGATAAAGAGGGGAGGGTTTTGTTGCAGATAAGCAAACCGTAAAGCACCTGGTCCTTTCCCATCACCACAGTATCACCTGGACACCCCCTTTCTATGTAATTACTAGGAAACACATGGGTTGATCAATGAAGGCCGTCACTGTAGAGTTAGTACCTTTTAAATAAAGGAATAGTAAAGAGTTACATCAAAATCTGTTCTGGGGGTCTCTTCTGAATCTGGGGGTGTAGATACGTTGGTCCTCACACCTGGACATGTTTGGTCATCTTGCACCTCCAGCTCTCTGGCTAACAGCTGGAGTCCTGCAACAATGGTTAATTAGTTGTTTGGTCAGAGATTTTTGAATGTATCGTTGATGATACAGAGAGAAGAAACTGATGAAGCAGAGTGTGGTTGTTAAAGATAGGAGGACGAGGAGAGGGGTCAGGAAGGAAAGCGTCCACTTCCATATGGGGTTCCCAGTCCAGTAGAGTTGAGTGCAGCAGTGGGGTGAAGCTTCATTCTTCTGGAACTGAGGACAAGGCCACTGATCTCGGTGTCCTCTGAAGCTTAAGGGAGCAGGGTCCCAGTTGAGGTGAAGTCCCTGTGACGTTTTATGAGGAGTGGTTAGTTCGTTCTGTCTTTCCTGAGGACTGTCTCCATCTCTGACTCCTATGTTGCAGCAAACCTAGACAGGACATTTAGAGAGGGAGAGCAGACAGACCCAAGCAGGTTTTGGAGCAATAAAAAAGAAAGTAGAGGCCCAGTGATGGTGGCACAAGCCTTTAATCCCAGCACTCAGGAGGCAGAGGTAGGCGGATCTCTGTGACTTCGAAGCTAGCCTGGTCTACAAGAGCTAGTTCTAGGACAGGCTCCAAAGCTACAGAGAAACCTGTCTCAAAAAAAAAAAAAAAAAAAAAATAGTAGAAAATTCTTTCTCGGTTCCCCGACTGTCTGGTTCAAGGAATACTGAGGTTCAGACTTGATTGGAAAGGAGTGACGGTCAGTGGATCTCCAAAGGACACCCCAATAGGAGTGAGGAGGTGTATGACACAGCTCCCAGGGATGAGGCAGAGGAGGATTGAGTGGGCTCAACCAGTGAGGTAGAGAAAGAAGATCCAAAGGCCTGAATACGCTGCTGTCCTAGGGACCCAGGGAGGATCAGATTGAGTGGGCACAAGCTTCAGTATGTCCTCCTGCAAGAACAGGGACCAAGGGCTCTGAGCTAGAGAGAGACACAGTCACCTGGTACCAGGAGAAAAGCCAAAAGGAGAAGAGAGGACTGTACTCGAGAAAGGAAGCCTCACATCCAGGGGAATGGTCAGAGGTAGATAACCCTGCCAGAGACCCAATTGTTGGTACCAAAAGGAAGGCAAAGAAAAAGAAAGCAGCCATTTGGATTAATATCTAAGGGGTATTGAGACCAGGTCTGACTGCAAAGGTGGACGCAGTTCCCATGAGTGAGGCAGAGAAGATCCAAGGGTTTGCAATTGCTAGTGTCCCAGGAATTCAGAGAGGATTGGGTTAGTAAGCACAGGCTGTCTTGTGCATTGTCATGCAAAGAATAGGGATCAAGGGCTCTGAGCCCTAGAGAGCCCAGCTGTGGTGGTTGCCTGGTACCAGGACTAGGTGAGAAACCATGCTGGAGAGACAAATCCTCACACATAGGAGATGACCAGAGGTGGAGAAGGGGGGCTCACCAATCGTGCCGGTTGTTTTTGCTGTTTTGTGACTGTGAACAGCTGTTCTTGGACATGTCTGCTGGTGTGAGTTTCTCTTGGATAGTTAAGTGCAATCCTTGGGTCAGAAAATATGTATCTGTTCATTTTCTGCACATGGTGCTGCGTTGTATATCAAAGGGTCTGTCTTTACGCTCCAGTATTGAAACTATTTCTGTGGCTTTGTGTCCTCGCTCACACCCACCCGGCACGTGACTAAGGTTTCTCTTCTCTTACCCCCTGACATGTTTACACTTGCTCCTGTCTGAGGACGTTTTCTGGAAGCAGCACAGACCCTGTGTTTCCGGGGTTGACAGAGGTGACCGGGATCTAGGGGTGTCACTGGGTGAAATGGAACAAAGGACCTAAAGTCAGGAGACTTGAGATGCTCCTGGAACATTAGAGAATCGGAGAATGTTGTTTCTCCTCCATCGGTCCCTCCGAGCGTCTGTGACTTCAGCATCTCCTGCTGCTCTGTACTTAGAGCCCTTCCACAGACACCAGCCTTTTCCCCATCCAACCTCAAACTGGATATTGCAGAAGGACAGAAACACAGCTGACCTCTTTCCCCCCTCGAATCCCAAACTCCACTCTCAGCTTATACTCTTCCTCTCTGCTTTAAAAGGGCAGGCAGGCTGAGGGTTTGGAAAGGAAGGTGCTGGCATGGGCTGGGGGTAGGGAACCCGGGGCTCCGAGAAAGCCAGACACAGCAGAACTATTCTGTTCCAGAGCTGCAGGGTCCACAGATTCCTGTCCCAACCAGCCAATGGGAGAAGGCCATCTAATCCTAGGGAACTAAAGAATTCTCTTCAGTTATTCAATTTCCCTGCTGTACCCCACTCCTTATCCCTACCCCCACCCTTAACCCTGACAAAGTCAGAGGAGCCTGAGACCCCCCAGGAGCGAGCCAGCCCATATCCCATGAAGTGAAATCAACCTGACTACCTTCCAAGAAATTTGAGGAATGTTCTAAGCCAGATGTCAATCAGGACTGTGACCCCAACTTTTACACAGACAGACGGTTCCAGTTCTCCATCTGAGAACCCCTTACTCCTGGCTCCTGGCTCCCTGACTCCCTGGCTCATGCTCCAGATGAGGACAGAAAGGCAAATCCAGCTGCTCCATCAGATGTTTGGGAGTGGATTCAGACATCCACAGTCAGGAAGGGGTTAAGAGGCAGAGCCAGTTACCCCAACCTGGCCCTCCCAGGGATTAAGAGTCCTCTATAAAGGGGACTGTCTACCCAGGCAAGTCCAGGGGGTTATTAGGGACCCAGGCACTGTGCCCACCCCCCATTGCCATGTGGGAACTTCGGTCTGCCTCCTTTTGGAGGGCTATATTTGCTGAGTTCTTTGCCACCCTCTTCTATGTCTTCTTTGGGCTGGGAGCCTCCCTGCGTTGGGCCCCTGGACCCATACATGTCCTGCAAGTGGCTTTGGCCTTTGGCCTGGCCCTGGCTACATTGGTGCAGACTGTGGGTCACATCAGCGGAGCCCATGTCAATCCTGCGGTCACATTTGCCTTCCTTGTGGGCTCCCAGATGTCCTTGCTCCGTGCCTTCGGCTATGTGGCAGCTCAGCTTCTGGGAGCTGTGGCTGGAGCAGCTGTGCTGTACAGCGTCACCCCGCCAGCTGTCCGAGGAAACCTAGCACTCAACACGGTAAGGGGTGGCTAAGGGGTGGGGGTGGGGCGGGATCACGGTGTCTGGATGGTTGCCCTTACATGTTTGCTTATGTGTGTACATAGACGTGTGTGTGTGTGTGTGTGTGTGTAGGAGCAATGAGTGCCTAGGAGGGGAAAGGAAAGTATAGAGGCCAAGAAAGTTGAGTTCAAACCGGGCGGTAGTGGCAGACGCCCTTAATCCCAGCACTTGGGAGGCAGTCAGGCGGATCTCTGTGAGTTCGAGGCCAGCCTGGTCTACAGAATGAGTTTTAGAACAGGCTCCAAAGCTGCAGAGAAACCCTGTCTCGAACATCTGCCCCCCCAAAAGAATCTGAGTTCATATTTTAGCTTTCATTTCAACTCTATTAGGTTCTTTTGTTGTTGCTGTGAGCCGGGAGAGCTAGTCCTGGCCTTCCTAAGTAGCCAAAGAGAATCCTCCTGCCTCTACCCTCCAAAGTGCTAAGATTACAAGCATGCCCAAACACATCCATTTTATGTGGTACTGCTGGGCAAGTCATGCCAAGTGAGTTGCATCCCCAGCTCTCCGTCCAGGTTCTTAAGGAGACTTAGAGTGCCTCAGTGTCCCTGTCACGTAAGTCAGTCATTTCCACACAGCAACAGAGCAGCACTGTTAGGAAAATCTAAGGTAGAAACACATAGCCTTCCTGTCCCCGGGAGCTGAGCTGTAGGAGGGGACTGAGGTGCCCGTAGCAGGGCAGGGCTAACAGTTGCCTCCTTTCTCCCCTTGGTCAGCTGCACGCTGGGGTAAGTGTGGGCCAGGCCACCACCGTGGAGATCTTCCTGACGCTCCAGTTCGTGCTCTGCATCTTTGCTACGTATGACGAGAGGCGGAATGGCCGCATGGGCTCTGTGGCCTTGGCTGTTGGCTTCTCCCTCACCCTGGGGCACCTCTTTGGGGTAAGCAAGAGAGGTAGAAAACGTCTTACTCAAGGATTCTAGGGTCCCCGAAGCGTTAGCAACCTGTAAGGGTTCTCTCTTCCCCACTCTGCCTTTAATCATGAGTATTCTCCACCTTTTCATTATCAGTTGGCACAAGAGATCGATTTCCTTTAACTACTATGTCGAATCTTTCTTGACTCCAGGGTGGAAATGCACACATCATGGGTAGAACTAGGTTGTTCTGGGTCCATAAGTCCTTCCCCAGATGGAATTCCAGTGCCACTACCTACTGTGGAGAGTTATGAAGCTGGTCCTGCCCCATGTGGGCTGTAGGGAGAGAAACTGGGAGGCTGGGATGCTGTCTTAGCTCCAGCTGTGTCTCTTGCAGATGTATTACACTGGTGCAGGGATGAATCCTGCCCGCTCCTTTGCTCCTGCCATCCTCACCCGGAACTTCAGCAACCACTGGGTAAGTAAGAGTTCAGGGTAAGAACACAGAGCACTTTTGGCGGGCCGGACTGCAGGCTGCATTCCGTCAGGATGTGTTGGCTGCTCTGCCAGCACGCAGCTAAGGAGGCTGTCAGGGACCTTGGCACGCTTGCAAGTGCGCGTTGCATTATTGTGCCAAAAAGAAATACTCTAAGCTGGGTGTGGTGATGCATGCCTGCAGTTCCAGCACTTGGGAGGCTGAAGCAGGAGTATTTGAGCCCAGGAAGTTGGAGCTAGCATGGACGGCACAGTGAGACCTCCTTTCTGAAACAGACAGACAGGAGGCTCTCGCCGTACTGGTCTTCTCTTGTCAGTGGGGCTTTTTAACTGAGTATCCGCCGGATTCAAGAACTAGAGGCTACTGTTTCGCCAGCTACATCTAAGACAAAAACTCCGGGTTCCAGAAACCAGAATGTATGCCCGCAGGCCCAGTAGCACCTCAGTTCGACTGCACTGGTCTCGTACGTGATTCTGACGAATAACTCATTCTTTGCCTCTGTTTATCAGCCATAGAGAATTATATAAAACAAATGGATTGACAGTTATCTGTGAAGCAGCTAGCACAGATTCTGGCATGGAGTAATCTTCAATAAATAGTGTAATGCTTTTGATGATTTGGGCATATGGAAACAGCTCAAAAGAATCTGCCGAGGCGTACAGCCGTTTCCACAGCAGCATTAGCTACAACAGCCAAGGGTAGAAGCAGCCCTAATTCCCCTTGCTAGAGAAGTGGAAAAGTCAAACGTGGCCTGTGGAAGTTCTGATAAGCTATAAGATAAACCTCAGGGACATTATGCTAAGTGAAATAGCCTGTCACTAAAAGATAATTCTTATATAATTCTACTTACCCCAGGCAGAATACCCACATTCACTCAATAAGCCAATATGGAGAACAATGCTGCATTTCCAGCACGCGGGAGGTGGATGCAAGAGGGTCATCCTAGGCAACACAGCAGTTCAGGGCCAGCCTGTGCTACAGGACACCCAAAGGAGGAGAAGGGGTGGAGGAAGGGAGCAAGGGGAGAAAGAGGAAAGAAATGAAGAAAAAAGAAACACAAATTGCTAGAAACAGGGATAGAAGGGTGGCTGTCAGAGGCTGGGGTGGAGTCAGGCAGTTTAATGGCTATATAGTTTTATTTTTACAAACTCAAAAAATTCTGGAAGTGAGTTACACGACAATGTGAATATATTTAACACCGTGGAGCCACACACTTAAAAATGTAAATAAACAGGAATTAGCTTGTGCTGATCAGAGCACTTAGTAGGACAACTCAGGAGAACTGCTCGAGTTTCAGACAAGGCTGGGTTACACATGGATGTTGACACCAGTTTGGGTTACAGAGTGAGACCCTGACTCAAAAACAAGCAATTCTGCAGAGTCTGGTGTGCACCCTGACATCCCAGCACTCAGGAGGCAGAGGCAAGCGGACCTCTGTGAGTTCAAAGTCAGCCTGGTCTACAGAGTGAGTTCCTGGACAGGCTCCAAAGCCACAGAGAAACCCCGTCTCAAAAAAACAAAACAAACAAACAAACAAACAAAACTCAAAACCAGCCACCCAACCAAACAGAAAACAGTTCTGGGGATGTGGCGCAGTTGTTACATTATCTGCCTGGCAAGAACAAAGCCGAGTTCACTCCCCATCACTGGATAAACTTGGACAGTGGTGCCTGCTGGTCATTCTTGGGGGGGACCAGAGGATTAGGAGTTCATGGTTCATGGTCATTTTCAGCTCCACAGGCCAGTTTGAGGTCACCTTGAGGTCAATGCGATCCTGTATTAGGCAAACAACAAAAGCAAAAACAAACAAACAAAAAAACCAATAAACAGACAATATTTGATAAGGTAAATTTTATGTCATAAAGGGCATTTTACCACATTTACAATTTTTTCTAAGAAATATATAAACTAGTTCAAAATAACAACAAATAGAATAATGTGTGATAAGGAGGTATAGGTAAAACAGAGGAATAAGAAAATGGCCAGGTGGTGGTGGTGCACACCTTTAATTCCAGCACTCGAGAGACAGAGGCAGGGGATCTCTGTGAGTTTGAGGCCAGCCTGGTTTACAAAACAAGTTCCAGGACAGCCAGGGCTGTTATACAGAGAAACTCAGTCTCTTAGAAAAACAGAAAAAAAAAAAAAAAAAGAAAGAAAGGAAATGGTTAATGATTGAGAAGAAACAACAGGTTTTGATGCACAGTAGAGTCTAGATAGTTCTAAAAATAGCATTATTTATTTATTTATTTAGTTGTTGTTGTAGTTTGTGAGCAGGTCTCACTAGGTAACCTTGACTGCCGGGAACTCACTTTGTAGATTAGTCTGTCCTTGAACTCCCAGATACCCAGGAGCCTTTGCTCTTTAGCTAAGGGTGAGCACCACCATGCCAAGCTATATTTTATTTTTTTTTTAATGTATATAGGTATTCTGCATGTATGTCTGTGTGTTCCATGCCTGCCTGGTGCCCCCTGGAGGCCAAAAGGAGTATTCAGCTCCCTGGGAACTGGAGTTACAGATGGTTGGGAGCTACCATGTGGGGGCTGGGACTTGATCACGGGTCCTGGGTCCGTACAAGAGCAGCAAGTGCTCTTTTTTTTTTTTTTTTTTTTTTTTTTCTAATTTTCGAGACAGGGTTTCTCCGTAGCTTTTGGTTCCTGTCCTGGAACTAGCTCTTCTAGACCAGGCTGGTCTCGAACTCACAGAGATCCGCCTGTCTCTGCCTCCCAAGTGCTGGGATTAAAGGCGTGCGCCACCACCGCCCGGCCGCAGCAAATGCTCTTAACCAGCCACTGAGCCATCTCTCCAGCCCCATGGAGTCCAGAATGGTTGTCCAGTGCTAGACCACATGTTCACCTCGCAGAGGCCCCACTACAGCAGCCACAAGACCCTGTGTTTATTTCCACATGGACAACGCCCATTGTGAGGGACACTTGCAGGAAGTCTGGTTTTCCCAAGAGCCCCCAAAGCCTGAGCATGTCTTCTTTCTTTCCCCAGGTCTACTGGGTGGGCCCGATCATCGGAGGTGGCCTGGGCAGCCTCCTCTATGACTTTCTCCTCTTCCCCCGGCTCAAGAGTGTGTCTGAGAGACTGTCTATCCTCAAAGGAGCCAGACCCGGTGACTCCAATGGACAGCCCGAGGGTACCGGGGAGCCGGTGGAACTGAAGACTCAGGCCCTGTGAATGATCCTGTTAGAGAGAGGATCTGGGTTTCAAGGAGGGGCCAACCCAGCCCTCGGGTGAAGAAAGAGACTGTGGGGAGGGGCATGTACTTCTTTATTTTTTAACTTATGTGTGTTTTTAATTCTTTTTCTTTTGCTGTGTGAAATCTTTCAAGTTGCATTCACGATCTAGTTGGTGCAAACTCCCTTCCTCCCCACCCCAACCACCTTCGCCGTGTGTGTGTGTGTGTGTGTGTGTGTGTGTGTGTGACTGTTCATATGAATGTGGGTGCGTGTGGCAGTGTCTGAGTTTGGGAACACAAAAGCTAGGGAAGGGAAAAGAGGTGTCAGCATGTTATGTCCCTCCCCCAGCCCAGTTTGGTGAGCACGGAGAATCCGAGACCTTAAGTTTCTGGCCTTTCCCCTGCTTCCCTGCTTCCAGTCAAGTGTACGGAAGTTTGAAGGATCAGAGGAGGGGGTCACTCCTCTCAGGAAGCAGACGGACCGGAAGGGGAAGGCAAGGCATTCCAGGGATTGGGAGGGTGGATTCAGGGAAGTGGATGGGAGGAGAATTGGAGATTTTCTTTCCAGATCACTGGGCAAGTGTACCTGAAAGTTTTGAGGGATTTTATGGGAGAATATAGCCTACTTATTTCAGGGATACTTGCCCCAGAGACCGGGGCGGAGGGAGCTCTGAGAAAAGGAAACATGGGCTTGAGTTGTCCTGTAGAGCTGCATAAACCTCTCTACAACCACTGGCTGGGTCAAGTGTTCATTCAGAGGCCTTAGACCAGTGACCTTCCAACTGATACAGGGCTTGGGTAAGCCTAGAGTCTAGAAAAATGGAGTGGTTTAAAAAGCTCTTTGCAAATGTACTGAAGCGCCAGAATTGATGACTGAGGCTAAAACAGGAAATCTGGTGTCTGAAGCAAATTTACTTTTGAGGGGGGTAAGATGGAGATCATTCAGAACAAACCGAAATTTGCAGATGGCGTCTTCGTGCTCTCCTCACTAGCTCCGCCGTCTTTCCTCTTTGTATGTCTTTCCCTTTCTCCCTCCCCGCGCCCCAGACAGCGGTCTCCTCTAGCAATGCTTAATTACGGAGATGATTTTTTGAGCCCTATCTTGTATTGTTGGTAAAATAGCAACGTCTCAGCAGGGGCGCAGGTGACCCTGAACCGAACAATGAATATTTATTGCAGATCTTCCTATTCTGAGTCTCCTGTATATACTTCGCAAGCTTTAAAACGTATGCCTATAGCAAAACAGACAACCCTAACTCTAGCGAATAAAACACAACTCTCCACTTCCAAATAAAACACAACTTTCCTAACTAGCTATTTAAGACTTTGGAATAGTCCATCAGGCTGGAAGGGGAAGAATGTCTGTAAATTCTACTTTAATTCGACCTGGATTCATATTATAATTCAGTAGAAAATCCATCGCGTTTTGGTTTTTAATTTAGTGCAGATGTCGGACTCAGATAAAACAATCCTTCTTGGTTTACCTTCTTATTTCATCACCAATTACCCCTCTCCTGGAGTCAAGTGGATCTGCCCGGCTCGCCCCGCCCCGCCCCCGCGCAGGCGCAGACCGGCCGCTCCCAGCCGAGTGGCGGGAAAGGCTGCGGCCCCGCACCTCAGGGCCTCCGGCTGTCCGAGGCTCCGGGGAACTCATAGAGAGCAGGTGAGTGTATCGAGAGGACCCAGGACCGACTCGGGCAGCTCCGAAGCTGCGGGGCTATGTGCGACCATGTCGCCGAGGCCGCGATTCCTGCCGCACGGTTTAAAGGCGGGGGGCGGGGCGGGGCTCCCGGCGCGCACGCGCGTTCTGACGCTGCTCCTTGGCGGACTTGCAGAGCCCTAGCCGCGGGTCCGCGTCTCTATGCAAGCCTTGGACCTCGGCTGGGCATGGGGCTGTGAGCCCAAGAGTTCCTGAAGCAGAGCAGGAGGCTCCCGGGGATTGCCACCTTGCAGCTCGCCATCCAGTCCTGACCCGAGGACTCATCGGCTCGGTGGCCGTCAGGAGTTGACTTTAGGGTTTTTATAGACTGGGTTTAATTCTCTTCACCCCCCCCACCCCCGATTTGGTAGGAGGATACGACCTCTATGTTGGGGATATCAGCTGGAATAAGAGCCATGAATTAAGCTTCTTTCCGGGAGTGCCATTTCTTTGTCTTTGATGCTGTCACTAGAACCTTATTTATTATTTTGGTTTTTCGAGACCGGGTTTCTCTGTGGCTTTGGAGCCGGCCTGGAACTAGCTCTTGTAGACCAGGCTGACCTCGAGCACACAGAAATCCGTACGTCTCTGCCTCCCGAGTGTTGGGATTAAAGGCACGAGCGCCATCACTGCCCGGCTTAGAACCTTCTTTTGGGGACCAAAACAAATACATGCTCGTCGTTTTACATTTAATTTGAAACTCCATTTTACCCATCCCATTGACTCCTAACCTCAGGGAAAGGATGTGTTGCCTGCTTTTCGATTTTTTTTTTTCTGCCTTTCCTGGAAAGTTCTCGCCACTTCTCTCAGGTGAACATGTCTTTGAGGAGTAAGTGTGGCTTCCCTAAGATCCAGCAATTCCAGTTATCCAGCCTTCTAAGCTGGTCACTCTCCCCAGCCCTACTTTTTTAAAAGACAGGGTCTCTGTATCAGACGAGATGGCTCAGCTTGCTGTGCCTGAAGAACTGGGTGCAATCCCCGGAGCCCAAGTGGTAGGAGAGAACAGAGTCCTGCAAGTCGACATGTAAATAAAGGACAGTCCTGGCTGGCCTGAATTCTCTGTGCAGACCAGGCTAGCCTCTTACTCTCTCTGTGTTCCTGAAGTTTACCATACCTTTGTCTTTCAGCAATGACCCTAACAAAGTGTGCTGAGCTCCTAATGATACAGTGTGCACAGAGATGAGAGTGTGCACGAGATCAGAGTGTGCACAAGGATGAGGACTCGTTCTGCAGTTACGGTGACAGAGTGACAGGGAGTCCTCCCTAAATCCTCACTGTGCTCCCTGCCATAAGTCCTGATGCCTCCAGATTTCCAGCCTTGACCCCCACCCCACTACCGAGACTTGTCTGCTTTGGTCTAGGAAACGAAAGGCATTTATCAAGCACGCACGTATGTTATTGCTGGGTCAGAGTTGACGTTAGTACAGCTGCCAGCTGAGTTGAATCAGAGGCATCTGAGAACTTTTCCTTTCCTTTCTCATCTTCCCACAGTGAGAGCTAAACCAAAGGCCCGCGCACACCAAGCCTTGACACTACATCCTAACTCCCCTGCCTTAGTTAAAGGGAGAGACCCCCTGAGTTGCCCACACTGGTCTCTGCCCTGCGATCCACCTGCCCAAGGCTCTCAGGTGCTGGGGTTACAGATGCACCCCTACTCCCAGTGTAAGCAGCGACAGGAGTGGAACCCAGGGCTTCCTGTGTCCTCGGCAGCCAGCTGAACTCCGTCCCCTGAGCACCCAGTAGCATTATCAGAACACTGCCCAGGCTCCACTCCCTGGAAGTCTGTAACCACACCCTGAAAAATCCACCATGATTAGAAACAGCCCTTGTCCTCACAGACTCTAAAGCTAGTGAGGGGGATCAGCCGTATTAAACAACCTGCTTTACTATGTACACAAAATGTAAATGCCATGAGGTACAAGTCTGCCTGTGGCCCTGGGAGAGGAGATGGCTTTACAACTGAGCTGTGTCCCCAGCATGAACTTGAATCATGCTGGGTAATATCTTTGGGGGGGGGTCGAGATAGGGTTTCTCTGTGTGACAGTCCTAGCTGTCCTAGAACCCTGGAACCAGCTCTTGTAGTCCAGGCTGGCCTCGAACTCATAGAGATCCATCCGCCTCTGCCTCCCGAGTGCTGGGATTAAAGGCGTGCGCCACCACCACCTGGCTCCAAAGATTTTACTTTTAATTACATGAGTTTATGCAGTTGTCTGTAGAGACACTTGGCTCTCCTGTGAGCTGCCATGTGGGAACTGGGAATTGAAACCTGGGTGCTCTGGAAGAGCAGCCAGTGTTCTTAACCATGGAGCCATCTCTCCAGTCCCAGCACAAACTTCCTTGAAGAGAAATCTGAGCAGACCGCTCCATGACTGTGACAGTACCCTTTCTTTTTCAGAGGCCCAAACCGAGACTGATTTGGTAGAGGGTGGGCAGGCTGCAGCGTGCGGTGAGCCACGGTTCTGACGCCGTCTTCTGACCTCACAGTGTTTTAGTGCATGGTTGCATCCTGCAGTCTTTAATGTTCTCCCCCGCGTGAAAGCTACTGAGTTCAGTGCATTCTGTAGAAGATGGTGACTGATGAAGATTCCTGATCTCCCCCAGGAGTGGGTAAAGAGTAGAGGGCGCTTTGTGCATCTGGGGTATTACTGTCTGAGTTGTGCCCACATGGTTACCTAGAGAGGGTGCAGGGTCCTGGATGAATGAGGACATGCTTCTTGAGGGGAAAGTGCTGCAGCTGGGGCCGTGGAGGGGTTTGGGTTGATTGTCCCCGCTTGCTGCCTTTACTTTCTGGTCTGCTAGAGCTGACTTCTGCTGGGCCGGATGAGGAACTTTCTTACAGGTCTCAGGGCCTCAGAAGCCGAGGAGATCCTATGAGGTATCTTTCCCAGGGGGCTGGAGGGAGCTCAGCTGATGGAAGTGTCGTACAAGCGCATTCAAGCCTCAACACCACGTTAAAAGCCAGGCTTAGTGCTAGAGGTTGTAATTTCGGCGCTGAGGAGGCAGAGACAGGAGGATCCCTAGGGCTCTCTGACTGGCCATCCTTGCCAGATCAGCAAGCCCCCAATCCCAGTGATAGGCCTTGTCTCAAAATGATGAGCTGGAGGCTCCTGAGGAACAATACCTGAGGTTAACCCCTGGCCTCCACACACATACACAGACGAGCACATATATATCCCTGTGGACTCCACCCCCTACATACACAAATCTTACAATCAGTGTGTGGTTGGAGGGAGGGGACATGTGGAGGTCAGAAGACAACTTGCAGGCGTCAGTCTCTCCTACCTTGTGGGGCTCTGGATAAACACTCAGGTTCTCAGCCTTGGTGGCAAGCACCCTTACCTGCTGAGCCATCTCGCCAGTCCACAGCTAGGGCTCTTAACTCCTGTGGTACATACGGACCAGGGCCACATGAGGAAGACCTGTAGAAGACGAAGGTTCAGTCTGACCCCTCCCAAGAGCAGAGCTCTCCGAGGTGAAGGTTTCAGAGCCAGTCCTCCTTTTTTCCTGCTGGGTGGTCTTAACTCTGAAGCATGTCTCTTTGGTTTCAGGATCTGGCTCTAGTGTGGGCCAGGTCTTAATTCATACACTGGAATTTCTTTAGTTTTTAGTACAAAGAAGCCTCGCCTGCCATGCACAGGGGCCTCCCTGAGTTTGATTCCAAGCACCACAATTGATTAGTAAAAAATTTACTTTCCTGCCAGGCGATGATGGCGCACAACTTTAATCCCAGCACTTGGGAGGCAGAGGCAGGTGGATCTCTATGACTTCGAGGCCAGCCTGGTCTACAGAGAGACTTCCAGTACAGCCAGAATTACACAGAGAAATCCTGTCTCAAAAAAACCAAAAAGGGGAAAAAAGATTAAAAAATAGTTTTTCTTTGGCCTGGGAGCATCACTTTTAGTTCTGACAAAAGTGAAACCCAGAATATTCTTGAGTGTTGAGCCCTCGCCTGTCCGTTCTCACCACACAGGGCCCCTGCCCTCTCCCCTGTCACCACAGGCCTCACCATTTCATCTCCTGATAGTTGGGCCTCTGGTGTCTGAACTTGTCCGTGATGAACTGTGAACTTCTCGCCACGTGTAGTGCCCTTGGGTACTTGGAAGGGGACACCTATCACAAGGAGCCAGATTGCTTAGGTAAGCGCTCACCTGAGGAGTCAGGTGGAAATGACACTGAGGTCTGGTGAATTCCTCAGGCTGTGTACGAATGGGCGGGGGCAGCTCCTGTGACCTGGGGTCACAGGCGGGTGTTTTATTCTCTCTGAAGAGAGTGTGAAGGATCTGATCCGGTACTTGAGGCATGAGGACGAGACGAGAGACGTGCGCCAGCAGCTGGGGGCCGCACAGATCCTGCAGAGCGACCTCCTCCCCATCCTCACCCAGCACCGCGGCGACAAGCCTCTCTTCGATGCTGTTATCAGGTTCCTTCCTTGGCCTTTTGACTTCTGCCAAGTGCAACATCTGTTGGCAAGGAGACCTAATTCCTTCTTCCTTCATTGTCTCCCAGGCTGATGGTGAATTTGACTCAGCCAGCCTTGCTCTGTTTTGGCAGCGTGCCTAAGGACCCCAGTGTGCGGCACCATTTCCTGCAGGTTCTAACTTACCTGCAGGCCTACAAAGAGGTGAGGAGCCTTTCTCCAGAGGCGCTAGGTCCGAGTTTGGAGGGGAATGAAGGGGAAGATGGGCACTACCACGCAGCTGTTCCTTGTTCAACAGGCCTTTGCCAATGAGAAGGCTTTTGGAGTCCTCAGTGAAACCCTGTATGAGCTGCTGCAGCTGGTGAGTGAGTCTCCGCCCTCCGCCTCCCACAGGAGAGGATGCCTTCACCTCCCCAGGCAGAGGAAGGCGCTATGCCGGGGAAGGTCCTCAGCCCTTAGTGATACGGTAGTCCGCTCTGGAGTTTCTAGGCGCCTGGGGACTGCTGCGCGCACACGCGCATGCACACACACACACACACACACACACATCCCACTTTCTTTGCTTCCTTACTCTTTTTTCTTTTAAAGTTTATTTTATATGTATGCGTTTTTTGCTGGCATGTATGTATGTGTATCATGTGTTGGGTGCCCTCAGAGGTCAGAAGGGTGTGGGAGCCCCGGGACCCATAGCTGTGGATGGTTGGGAACTGCTGTGTGGGTGCTGGGAGCTGACTGCTGGTCCTCTGCGAGAGCAGCCACTGCTCTTAACTGCTGAGCTGTTTCACCAGCCCCACCCCCTGCCTGTTGAGATTGAGTCTCCTGTAGCCCAGGCTGGCTTCACACTTCAGTTCACTACTTCGCTATGTAGCTGAAGCTGGTTTTGAACTCATGGTCCTCCTACCTCTTCCTCCTGTGTGCTGGGATTATAGCCGTGTACTCCCATCCTCTGCCCCCTGCCCCATAGTCCTGGGGATTGAATCTACCACTGAAATAGATCCCTAGCTTCTTTTCTTTCTCGTTTTTGAGGTGAGGTTTCGCTATACTGCCCAGGATAATCTTGAACTCACTCTGTAACCTGGGCAGGCTTTGAACTTGCAGTCATTTTGCCCCAGTCTCCTGAGAAGCTGGGATTACAGACCTGTACCTCCGGGCTTGGTTCACTCTCTTCTTGTTTTATTTTATTATATTTATTTACTATTTGTTTGTTTGTTTGTTTGTTTTGAGACAGTCTCACTTTGTAGCCCTGGCTGGTCTGAAACTCAGAGATCCTTCCCCTGCCTCTGCCTCCTGAGTGCTGGGGTTAAAGACATGTGCCACCATTCCTGGCTTTTCTTTTTGTTTTTTAAAAATTGATTTAGTTAGGGCTGGCGATATGGCTCAGTGGTTAAGAGCACTGATTGCTCTTCTAGAGAACACGGGTTCAATTCCCAGCACCCATATGGCAGCTTACAACTGTCTGTAACTCCAGGATCCAGCACCCTAACACAGATATACATACAAGCTAAAACACCAATAAAATAATTAAAAATAAATAAATAAAAATAAAAATTGATTTAGTTATTAGTGTATGGTTATGTGTCTGTGTGTGCCATTTTTTTTTTTTTTTCTCTTTTTGCCCAGGACTGGGAGAATCGGCAGGAAGAAGACAACTTGCTGATTGAACGGATCCTGCTTTTGGTCAGAAATATTCTCCATGTCCCAGCTGACCTTGAGCAGGAGAAGGTGGGGGTCTTGGGGCATCTGAGTTCTTGTACTGTTTAGGGTGAACTCTCCTTCTGTTTTTCTGTCTTCCGCGTTGGGGACTTTGGGGGCAGTCATGGAGCTGAGTGTGTCCTTCCTCCCTCTCCACCGACTCAGAGGATCGATGACGATGCCAGCATCCATGACCGGCTTCTCTGGGCCATCCATCTAAGCGGCATGGATGACTTGCTCCTCTTCCTGTCCAGCTCCTCTGCTGAGCAGCAGTGGAGTCTGCATGTGCTGGAGATTGTTTCCCTCATGTTCCGGGACCAGGTGAGCCCCGCGTGCTCCTCCGCCCCTCCGTCCCTGTGCTTCCTGTCACCTGGCCTGTTGCTCTGGTAATGATGGGGAGGCAGGTAGTTGGTGCCCAGACTGTCTAACGTCCGAGGCCTGTCAACAGTTATGTACGTCCATCTGTGGTTCTCGTTCCTACTAGGAGTGAGCTAAGGCTTAAGAAATGCATGTCCTGATTCTGATTCTTCTTCCTCGTTCCCAATCCAGATCCCTGAACAGCTAGCGGGAGTAGGGCAGGGACGCTTGGCTCAGGAGCGAAGCACAGATGTGGCGGAACTGGAGGTGCTGCGCCAGCGGGAGATGGCGGAGAAGAGAACTCGAGCCCTCCAGCGAAGCAACAGGTGGGTGGCGGCATGCTCTGCTGTGCCCCGGGTCACAGCTGCAAACACCCAACATGGACAGCTTGAGGCTGGGGCTGCTTAATAATATTTTAAACAAACTCTCACAAAGCTGTTGACAGAAGAGAGTAGCCTCCACTTCGAGGGAATTGAGGATTCATTCTGGAACATTTTTTTCCTTGAAGGCACTCTCGATTTGGGGGCTCCTACATTGTCAAGGGGCTGAAGTCCATTGGGGAGAGGGACGTCGTCTTTCACAAAGGCCTTCACAATGTGAGTACGCGTAAGCACAGGGCAGAAACATTGGAGTTGCAGGGCCTGAGGACAGCTGTGTCCTCCAGCCCAGAGATTGGTGACCACAGTAGAGGTGGTGTTGACTGTGTTGTCTCCCCTGATGTCATCACCAGTACCAGAGGCAGACATCCTTCTAGGCATTTCTCCCAAGAAGACAGGCCGGTGCTTGTAGAAAGAACTGCAAGGGGTGGGGCAGTCAGAACTTACTCTAATGGTGCAACCCATACCCTCAGCTCCAAAACTACAGTTCAGATCTGGGGAAGCAGCCCCGGAGGGTGCCGAAGCGTCGCCAGGCGGCCCAGGAGCTGTCTGTTCATCGCCGCTCTGCCCTCAACGTGAGACTCTTCCTCAGGGACTTCTGCTCTGAGTTCCTGGAGAACTGTTACAACCCACTCATGGGTGCGGTCAAGGTGAGAGCCCGGAAGGACGTCTAGGCCATTAGGGGTAGAGCAGAGGGGCAGTGTGGTCAGTGGTTGGCAAGGAGGACAGAGGGGCCCGTGGAAGGCTAGCTTGTGTAGACTGCGGAGGGAGTGGGCCTGACAGATGACAGAATGAATATTATTCACATGACTGAAAAGACAAGTCCTCGGTGGGACTGGACGGTTCACTGGCTGAGAGAATACTGCTGCTCCTGCAGAGTTGCTTGATGCTGCCTGGAGCTGTGGCTTCAGGTCTGATGCCCTCTTCTGGGTTCCGTGGACATTGGCAGTCTGTACACACCCACACAAGAGACGTGTGAATTACAAAATAAAATGAATCTTTTCTAAAAAGAAGGCTCTGGAGCAGTTTCCTCAGAGGAAAGGGAGGAGAAATGAACAGAGCTGAGGAGAACAAGAGGAAACTGGAAATTGTGGCTCCTAGGAAAACACTGTGTTGGTGTCCAGTATCCAACCCCTCATCTCAGGCAAGAGCAGCTGGGAGGGAGTTAGAGGGCCTGAGGTCATGGCGGTCTCCTTCTTAGGATCACCTGCTTCGGGAACGAGCCCAGCAGCACGATGAGACCTACTACATGTGGGCTTTAGCGTTCTTTATGGCCTTCAACCGAACTGCCTCCTTCCGCCCTGGCTTTGTCTCCGAGACCCTCAGTGTCCGTACCTTCCACTTCGTGGAGCAGAACCTCACCAACTACTACGAGATGATGCTGACTGACCGCAAGGATGCCGCGTCCTGGGCACGCCGGTCAGTGGGAAGGCCATTGGGGATCACAGCAGATACGTTAGCCTGCTGGGAGTCTGACCACCAGAATTGTGCATAGTCTTTTTTCTGTTTCAAGATTGAGGTGGTCAGGCTAGTGGAGGGACCGGTGGGTCTTCTCATTTTGGAGATACTCTTGGGGAGGGGTTGACATTTACCTTTGCCAAAGCCTTAGTTGCCTCCGTCTTACCTGTTGCCCCCACTCTGTCAGGATGCATCTGGCTCTAAAGGCCTATCAGGAGCTGCTGGCCACAGTGAATGAGATGGACATGTCCCCAGACGAGGCTGTGAGAGAGAGCAGCCGCATCATCAAAAGTGAGGCCTTCCCTCTTCTTAACTGGAGTCTCATTCTTCCACGTCCCGGCGTCATCTCTCCTTGCCCAGTCCCTCTCATTCCTTCTCGTCTCCACTCCTAGACAACATCTTCTATATGATGGAGTATCGAGAGCTCTTTCTGGCGCTCTTCCGGAAATTCGATGAGAGGTACCACCCACGCTCATTCCTTCGTGACCTGGTGGAAACCACACACCTCTTCCTCAAGATGTTGGAGCGCTTCTGTCGGCACCGTGGGAACCTGATGGTGCAGGTACTGGGCAGCTGCAGGGTGTGGGAGGAGCTGTGGGGAGGGTGAAGGATGGGGCTCCTCGCGTTAAGGCTCGTGGTATTGCCTGCGTGGAGTTGCCCGTTAGGTTCATCTTTAACCTATTTCAAAAGAGGAAGGTAGAAGGCATAGTGAAAGACACACCAACCTCTGCCAACCATGCATTCATGCATACAGGTTCACACACACACAAGTAGGTCAGGCTAGTCTTTTTTTTTTTTTTTTTTTGGAGGGGGTTTTCAAGACAGGGTTTTGCTGTTTAGCCCTGACTATCCTGAAACTCACTTTGTAGACCAGCCTGGCCCTCCAACTGACAGAGATCTGCCTGTGCCTCCCAAGTGCTGGAATTAAAGGCATGCACCACCATCGCCCGGCCAGGCTGGTCCTCTATTAATTTCAGTTAGAATACACACAAACAATGATGTCAGTCTCTCTATTAATTTCAGTTAGAACACACACAATGTATGTCAGTCTATTAATTTCAGTTAGAATACACACAAACAATGATGTCAGTCTCTCTATTAATTTCAGTTAGAATACACACAAACAATGATGTCAGTCTCTAGGTTCCCATATTGAAATTGTGTCCAAAACTGATTAGTGGATGAAAAGCCAAAGACAGAAAGTCAACAAAATCTCCAGTGAATCTCTGTCTTAGTTGCACAGAGATTCGGCCTGGTTAAACACGTTTGTTTTTTAAAAAGTTTTTGTCTGGGACTGGTAAGACTGCTCAGCCGGTGAAGGAAGGCACTTACTGCCAAGCCTGGTGCCCTGCCTTAGAGCCTTCGGACTCACGATAGGAGGGGGGAACCAGTTTCTCCAAGGTGTCCTCTGACTTCCATATGTCTGTCTGTCTTTCCCTTTCTCTCTCTCACATAATAAAATAAAGTCAGAACTAGAACTGGAGAGATGGCTCAGTGGTTAAGAGCACTGGCTGCTCTTCCAGAGAACCCGGGTTCAATTCCCAGCACCCACATGGCAGCTCACACTTGTGTGTAACTCCAGTTCCAGGGCATCTGGCACGCTCACACAGACATACATGCAGGCGAAACACCAGTGAACATAAAGTAAACATAAATCATACAGTGTCAGAACTGAGCTACAGATGTGGCTCAGCGATTAAGAACACTTGCAGTCACTGCAGAAGACGCAGGCTTGGTTCCCAGGGCCATGTGCAGGCTCAACCATTTGTGATTTCAGTTCCAGGGTACCCAGCACCCTACAGGGCACCAGTCACATATGCTGTGTGTGTACATATGATAACAAAACATATGCTGGGCGGTGGTGGCGCACGCCTTTAATCCCAGCACTTGGGAGGCAGAGGCAGGCGGATCTCTGTGAGTTCGAGACCAGCCTGGTCTACAAGAAGCTAGTTCCAGGACAGGCTGCAAAACCACAGAGAAACCCTGTCTCGAAAAAAGCAAAAAAAACCAAAACATACACAATAGTGAACACTCATGCACACAAATATTAAAGAAATTAAGGCTGAAAAGATGACTCAGTGGCCAAGAGCACTGTCTGGACTTGCAGAGGACCCAGGTTCAGTTCCTGGACACACAAGGAAGCTCACCGTGCTCTATACTCTAGTTCATGGGGTTACTCATATCCTCTTCGGACCTCTGCAGGTGCTGCACACGTGAGGTGCACATACATTCATACATTCATGCTGACAGAGCACTCAGACACATAAAATAAAACTAAATCTCTCTTTTTAAAAATCCTGCTAGAACTGTACTTGATAGGCAAAAGAATGAAGAAGACTTTGCCAACTCTGTAGTGGTTTGTCCTCTGTTTGGTGTGGTCTGTGTGGTAGCTGCTGTGCTAAAGCCCATTTGCGTTGTTCCTGTGCCTAAGGCTTCATGTGCTGGACTCACCGTAAGAGCATTCAGAGAGATACAGAGAGACTTAAACAATTCGTGCCTGTCTCACTGGCCGTCCATATTCAAGCCCTGGCCTCCTGGCCCCCGGAGCCCATGCTCCTCATGCCTTTGCTAAGCCTCAGGGATTCCCACCCATCTGTCCATCCTGTTTGA
Source organism: Chionomys nivalis (assembly GCF_950005125.1). NCBI lineage: Eukaryota > Metazoa > Chordata > Mammalia > Rodentia > Cricetidae > Chionomys > Chionomys nivalis. Next base: position 28,729,232 of record NC_080110.1, on the reverse strand, counting down.
GTGTGGGGGATTGAGACAGTCTCACCATGTAGCCCTGGCAGGCCTAGAACTGACTGTGTAGACCAACCTGACCTAAAACTCACAGAAACCTGCCTGCCTCTGCCTCCTGAGTGCTGGGACTAAAGGCCCGGTTTCCACCTGACTGTCACATGACCTGTGCAGTGGGCCGTTCACAGCCGTGACTCTCACGTGACCTGCGCAGTGGGCCGTTCACAGCCGTGACTCTCACATGACCCATGCAGTGGGCCGTTCACAGCCGTGACTCTCACGTGACCTGCGCAGTGGGCCGTTCACAGCTGTGACTCTCAGGAGCAGAATGCAAAGCTCAGGGGTTAACTCACACGCCTGGTCTTCAGAAAGGAAAGGTTCCAGGCTTTCTTTCTACATGCTTTGCCTTTTACATTTATTTATTTGTGTATGTGTATGTGTGTGTGTATGTGTGGGAGAGCACGTGCCATGGCACATATGTGGAGGTCAAAGGCAAACGTGGAATCAGTTCTGTTCCTCCAGCATCGGGTCTGTAGCCGTCAGGCCGACTCCGACTGGAAGCACTGTTACCCGCTGGGCCATACTGTGCCTCCTCTGCACTTTGCAGGTGTTTTCTTGTTGTGTGTCTGTCTCTACAGCAAATCTCTGCTCTGTAAACGTCTTCAGGTCTTCCTGGGCTGACAAGATAGTCAGTGGGTAAAGGCCCTGGCCACCAAGCCTGTCAGGTGGAGTTTGGTCATCTGGATCCACATGTCAAAAGAGAGAACTGACTCCCACAGGTTTCTCTCTGCCAGCACACACGCATCCCCGTGAACACACAAAATCAAAGACATTGTCGGCCTGGTCAGATGGCTCAGTGCTTAAGAGCACTGCCTGCCTACTCTTCCAAAGGCCCTGAGTTCAATTCCCAGCAACCACTTGGTGGCTCACAACCATCTGTAATGAGATCTGGTGCCCTCTTCTGGATAGCAGGCACACATGCAGACAGAACACTGTATATATAATAAATAAATAAGGTCTTTGAAAAAAAAAAGGCATGGTGGCTCATGCCTTTAATCCCAGCACTCAGGAGGCAGAGACAGGTGGATCTCTGTGAGTTTAGTTCGAGGCTAGCCTTGTTTACAGAGAGAGTTCCAGGGCAGGCTCCAAAGCTACAGAGAAACTGTCTTGAAAAAAAAACATTGCCACTTTTGGCAAGCAAATGAACTGTGCATTTTGTGCTCTTCCTCATCATAGCTCCTAACGCACTGAAGAGATGACATTTTCTCTTGGCTTGCTTGTTTCTTCTGGAGGACAAGGAAGTGGTGTCCATTGCTGCTCCCCGTGTCCTCTGCCTGTGTTCCGCTTCTCTAACACTGAAGGGTAGAGACTTCTGTGGCTCTTCTGCTGTTACCAAACAGTTCTTTCCCCTTAGAACAAAAGGAAAAAGAGAAAAAAGAAAAAGAAGGTTCAAGACCAAGGCGTTGCTTCTGGTAATGTCTCAGCTGGTCCTGGGGAGCTGGAGGCCATGTGGCCAGCCCTGGAAGAGCAGCTGCTTCGGTGTGCCCAGGTCGGTAGTTAGAGAAGGCCTATTCTCTGTGCGGACGGTACTCTTGTAGACAGCCTGGGCTTCCTCCAGTGCTGCTCCCATGGCGGTATCTGTCTGTAGGATCCTGAGCTCAGTGTCGACTCCGTTGTTCCCTTTGATGCGGCCTCAGAGGTTCCAGTGGAAGAGCAGCGGGTCGATGCCATGGTGAGGATCCAAGACTGCCTTCTGGCTGGCCAGGCCCCACAAGCCCTGGCCCTCCTGCGGTCTGCCCGGTAAGAACCCTGTGTCCCCTTTTTCCTGGGCTCTGAGGGAATGGGAAAGCCTTGGGGAGGCCTTATTTAATGTGCATTGGTGTTTTGCCATGGGGGTCAGATCTCCTGGAACGGGAACTACAGAGAGCTCTGAGCTGCCATGTGGATACCGGGAATTGAACCCAGGTCCTCATAAGAGCAGGCAGTGCTATTAACTGCTGAACCATCTCTCCTCCCTGAGTATTTTGTTTTTAGAAGTGTTAGTAAACACAGTTAACTGAGGAAGAAATAAATGCAATTCTACCAGCCAAGGTTAGCCGTGGGTAGCATGTTGATGACTAACCTTCAGTGTCTTCTGTGTAGAGCTACTGTGTGTACACCTACAGACATGACTACCGTGTTCCTCACTTGAGTAGTCTACTGTGTGTACACCTACAGACATGACTACCGTGTTCCTCACTTGAGTCGTCTACTGTGTGTACACCTACAGACATGACTACCGTGTTCCTCACTTGGTAGTCTTTTTCACTTCTCTCTCGATATGTATATTAGGTTTATTTTATTTTATGTGTGTGAGCATTTTGCCTGAATGTATGTGTATATGCAACACATTTGTTCCTGTTTGCCTGTGGATACCAGAAAAGGATTTCAGATCCTCTGGTTCTGGGGTTACAGATGGTTATGAGCTGCCATATGGGTGCTGGGAGCTGAACTCAGGTCTTCTCCCAGAGCAGTATGCCTTGTGAGAAAAATTCCCTAGCCTGTCTCATCACTGAGGTAGCAGTTCACGTTCTCTCTTTGGTTGACAGAGGGACACACTTTCCCTTCCAGTCCTAACTGCAACTCCAGTTTCCTGTGCTCAAAGCCTTGTCTGTCTGTCCCCAGGGAGGTGTGGCCTGAAGGAAGCGTGTTTGGCTCGCCACTCATTTCCCCAGGGGAAGAAATGCAGTTGCTGAGACAAATCCTGACTGCGCCCCTTCCGAGTGAGTCTCCCCCCTTCCTGTGACTTCCAGCTGTGCCCTGCACCAGCATGGCAGAAACCCAGTAACCCTTACTCTTTGTCCAGGGCAGCAGGAGCCGATAGAAGGAGATGCAGAGGAGGAAGAGGAGGAGGAGGAGGAAGAGGAGTTGCAGGTGGTCCAGGTGTCGGAGAAAGAGTTTAACTTTCTGGACTACCTGAAACGGTACGGCCCGAGAGGACTGTTGGGCCCTGCGAGGCTGAGCTGCGGCTATCCGACGCTGAATAACTTCCCTCTGTGTTTTGGGGCAGCTTTGCATGCTCAGCCATTGTGCGAGCCTACGTGCTTCTGCTGCGGAGCTACCGGCAGAACAGCGCTCACACCAACCACTGTGTCGCCAAGATGCTGCACCGGCTGGCCCATGACCTGGGGATGGAAGCCCTGCTTTTCCAGCTCTCGTTGTTCTGCCTTTTTAACCGGCTGCTGAGTGACCCGGCTGCTGGAGCCTACAAAGTGAGGGGCTGTCAGGGTGGTCACGTGGGGTGTGGGTGATTCTCGAGAAAAAGAGGCATCGGGGGCGCCTCCACTCCTTTACTCCACACAGTGAAGAGGTCAGCAGGCAGGTTGAGGGAGCGGCACAGAGGAAAGAGGAGAGGCAGAGAGAAGGCAAGGGCAAGCTGGGAATGGGTAGAGAAACGGGGCCAGGTCTGCAGATTCATTTGGGCTGAGGTGCCATCGCAGCTCTTTTTTCTTACAGGAGCTGGTGACTTTTGCCAAATACATCCTTGGCAAGTTCTTCGCAATGGCTGCAGTCAACCAAAAGGCTTTTGTGGAGCTGCTGTTCTGGAAGAACACTGCGGTGGTTCGAGAGATGACTCAGGGATATAGCTCCCTGGACAGTGGGTGAGCAGGGGCTGGGGAGGCGCGGCCATCATGAGGTGAATGCTGTTCCTGAGGTTACCCAGGCCAGGAACAAGACTGGACCTAAGTCTGCCACCTTCAGCTTCCTTCTCTGTCAGCAGCCTTTACAGGTGGCTGCTGATGACAGTAGGGTGGTCCCCAGAGAGTCCACGTGTGCTTTCTTAAAATGTGCAGGGAGTCAGGCTGTGAGTGGTAGCCATGGCTGTGGTCCCAGCGCTGAGAGGAGAGTCGAGGTCCACCCCGGGTCACAGAAATGGCTGTCCTCTTGTCCTTATCTCTGGTCTCACTGCTCTTAGTCCTCGGAGTGTTGGGTTCTGTACTTCCAGAATCAGAAATCTCCTGATTTTGGTCTTTGAATTTTTATGCAGGAGAGCAAAGGCCTCTGCTTCCTGCCTGTTTGCGTCCCTTGCTTTACCCTTTGTTCTGGGCCAGTGAGGGAGAGCTCCAGACTTGTCTCTATGAACCAGTGGCCTGCGTGCACCTGTTCCTTTTTCACTGTTCTTGTCTTCCAGCCAAAGAGCCGCTGCGTGGGGCGCTGAGGAAGAGGCCCAGCTTCAGGAACTGTACCTCGCCCATAAGGATGTGGAAGGTGAGAGGCTTTGAGGTCTCGAGAGCCTGAGGAGGGCAGCCTAGGCCCTCAGACTCCTTCATACTGCCCCGCTGCTTCTCCTTCACAGGCCAAGATGTGGTGGAAACCATCCTCGCGCATCTGAAAACTCGAACACGCAAGCAGGTCACCCACCATCTGGTGCGGATGGGCCTGGCCAACAGTGTCAAGGACTTCCAAAGGTAAGGCCTTTGCTCTGGAGGGAGTGGAGGTCAGGAACCCTGTTTTCCCGAAGCCTCCCCTGGCGCTGACACCTGCCTGAACAGGAAGGGAACCCGGATTGTCTTGTGGACAGAGGAACAGGAGCTGGAACTGCAGCGGCTCTTCGAGGAGTTCCGGGATTCTGACGGTGCGTGGGGGAGATAGATGCTCAGGGACTGTGGAGCTGAGAGCCAAGCTGCCCTCTTCCCCGCTGCCTCTCACTCCTACCGAAGCTTTGTCCCGCCCTTCTGCTCCCTTGCCACATTTGTGTCCCTTGGAGTGACCTAAGCTGGCCTTTGATTCCCACTGCTCAGTCCTTCCCAGCTGCTCTAGGGTATCCAAACGCTCTCTCTCTACAGATGTTCTTGGTCATATCATGAAAAACATCACAGCCAAACGTTCTCGGGCTCGAATAGTGGATAAACTGCTGGCCATGGGGTTAGTGTCTGAGCGGCGGCAACTATACAAGAAACGAAGAAAGAAGTTGGAGCCCTCTTCCATGGTAACCATTGTTCATCCGTCCGTCCTCCCTCCCTCCTCTCCCCTCCCCTCCCCTCCCTTCCCCTCCTCTCCCCTCCCCTCTCCTTTCCTTTTTTGGATTTTTAAGACAGGGTTTCTCTGTAGCTTTGGAGCCTGTTTTGGAACTCATTTTGTAGACCAGGCTGACCTTGAACTCACAGAGATCCTCCTGCCTCTGCCTATGGGTGCTGGGATTAAGGGTGTACACCAATGCCTGGCTCCTCCAGCCTGGGTCTTGCCCCACCAAGCACTCTTGGATTCCTGCTGCTGCGGGCTATTCCGGCCAGGTCCCTTCAGTGGGTGGAGAGGGAACAAAGCTCCACTAATGTCCCCCTGAGACCCTCCCTCTGTTTCTGATGAATTTCAGTCAAATGGAGATGAGTCCCTGAAAGACTCTTGGCAGGAGGATCCTGAGGAGGAAGAAGAGCACTCGCTGGAGGAGGAGAGTGAAGAAGATGAAGAGAAAGAGGAAGGCTTGGAAGCAGAAGCAGTTCAGGGGAGCTCTTTTTCCTCTGCTGAAGACCTTGGCCAGAGCCTGTGTCGGGAAGGTGAGGACTTCGGTTGGGAGAGCCGTCAGAGGTGGAGGGCTGGGAGCGGGCGGGGACCAAGTGCAAGTTCCCTTCTTCACTCAGGCCTCTCCGCCCCCCTCCTGTGGCTCCAGAACTGCCTGACTCGTGCAGCAGAAGACCGGGAAGAGGCCGGTGAGTGCATTGGAGACCAGGGCTGCTCGGGCTCCTGTGGCCAAGGCCAGACCTGCCTTCATCCTCACCACGTGCTGTGGCTCTGCTCCAGGTTGCTCCCAAGGCGTCCCTTTGGTGCCCCTGACAGAAGAAAATGAGGAAGCAATGGAGAACGCACAGTTTCAGCATCTTCTGCGCAAGCTCGGGATGCGGCCCCCCATCTCAGGGCAGGCAAGTGTCAAAGCAAGATGATCTGAGCAGGCTGGGGACCCAGCCCCCCACTCAGGGCTAGCCAATTGAGCTGGCACGGTGTGGGCAGGGTTCCTGGTCCTGTGAGAACACACCTTGTTACCCTGCTCTTCCCTGCTATCTTGTCTGCTCACCAGGGTTCCTGCGTCAGGTCTTACTGTCTCTCCTTCCTCTAGCCTTCCTTCCTAAGTCCATGCCCTAGTTCCCATGTGGACCTTCTCTGTCTGGAGCACTGGGTGGTTCTGTGAGTCACAGCCTCCAGGTGGCATGCTGTCTTTGCATGGCCATTCCACACACACACACCTGCTTCCCGTCATCCTGAGCCGCTTTCCGTCCTGCGAATGCATAGCCAGTTTATCTTCCAAGGAAGATTCCTGCTACACAGACTAGGAGGTCCATACACACAGACGTGCAGACCACCCCCACATCTTCTTGAACCTCAACTAGTAGGGGTCAGCTCAGTGTCCTTTCCTCAGAGAAGCAGGCTTACTGCTGTCCAACTCATGAATTAAACGCACTTACTGTGGTGCCCAGCCCAGCAGCTCTCTAGCATGTTCTTCTCCCATGGATTCTGAGCATGGGTCTCACCCCGTTCCTTTCCTGCATTTCCTGTTAACAGCTGGGCTTACCGGGCGCCTGATGGAGTCCTGAGCTAGACATTGGATATATGCTTTAAATAAAGATGTCAAGTTCACAGATCCTTTCCATCATTCTCCATATATTTATTATTTTATATTTTTTATTCAATTTATTCCTCTTTATCCAGTGAATATTAGAGAATCCAGTGGCCAGAGAGGCTGGTCCTCTCTGCGTACTTCATCTGCTGTCTTCCTGCAGGAAACCTTCTGGCGGATTCCAGCCAAGCTGAGCTCCACCCAGCTTCGCAGAATGGCAGCGTCTTTGAATCAGCAAGAAAAAGAGGAGAGGGAAGAGGAGCAAGAGCTCCACCCAGGAGTCCCTGGAGAGCAGAGTCCCAGTGAGCACCGAGCCAAGGCCCTGAGGGTCCTCTTGTCAGCCCGGAAGAAGAAAGCAGGCCTGGTGTCCCCAGAAGGTAGAGTGTCACTGCTCACCTCTTGGTTCCGCTCATGTGGGTGTGAGGGCTGGGAAGGAGTTTGGGGGTGATGCCGACCTCGTACCTTAGTTCTGTGTCTTACAGCCACTTCAGAGGAAGAGACCCCTGGGGAGGAAGAACGGAAAATAGTGCCCAGGAAGCGAGAGCTGCTGGACAGTGATGAAGACGACGAGGGGCAGGGGCCAGGTAGGGCTCTGATTGGACCCGCCATCCTTCTGAAGACTCTGCTGTCGCCTTATCCTTTTACACTCTGATGTTTTCTCTGTCTCACCTGTCGTTTCCATAGCAGCAAAGCTGGGAACTCCAGTAATCCACAAGAAGAAACGGTTTCAAATTGAGGATGATGATGAGGACTGAAAGCCAGGCGCCTCTCCTGGAGACGGACACAGTTGGAGGCATAGAAGCTGCTCTGCTCGCATTGAAAATACCCTTCCCTAGGCCAATGGCCAGGAATCTTAGGCAGCAGTATTGGATGGACTCTGTGCGGTCCAGTCCTGCCCCAGGTTCATCTGTGTCTACAGCTGGTCTCTGGAGATGTAATCTCTTCTGGGAACCGTTTCCTAGGAAACAAGAGTAAATGAACTCCACGGGGCAGCCTGCACTCACTCCCCACTTCGGCTTTCTGCAGGAGGTGGGTCCCAGCCTCTGTCCCAGCGTCTAAGTGCATGGGCGTGCTCAGTGTCTTCAGAAGGCCCTGGGTTCCCTCCTTTTCTTTTCATGACTGCTCCCAGGACACATGGTTGAGCCCATTCCTGCAGCTAGAGAGAGTTGGGATGCGCTGCTCTCAAGATGACAGACATTCTTGATTTATGTCTCACATTAAGCATGTAGGATTAAAAGTTGCTGATCTTGATGTAACATGTCACTCGGAGCTCTCCAGCCTTCTCTGTGTTTTTGGAAGAACTTTAAGAGTTAGAGTTAAAATCATCTGAGCTGAGTTTAAAGGCAGAGAATTACCATAAGAGGAAGGGGAAAGCGTGGGTATACCACCAAGCCTGACCCAATAAATATCATTTTAGAAAGAGAGACTTCTCTTTTCTTCCGACCTTCCCCAATAAACACAAAAGCAATGTTACCTCAAGAAGCTTCATCTTGCTGGCCGTAGGGTGCGCCCTGTTGGTTCAGCTCCTCATGAGGGATAAGAACAACTTGAATTTGAGGCTGTCCTGGACAAGCTAGTGAAACTCTACCTTAGAAAACAACAACAGAAAACAAAGTAACAAAGTCAACCAAACAACATCGAGAATCTTTTTTGTTTGTTTGTTTTGGTTTTTTGAGACAAGGTTTCTCTGTAGCTTTGGTGCCTGTCCTGGAACTAGCTTTTGTAGACCAGGCTGGCCTCAAACTCAGAGATCCACCTGCCTCTGCCTCCTGTGTGCTGGGATTAAAGGTGTGTGTCACTACCACCCGGCAAGAATCTTTAAAAAATTATTTCATTATATGCATACCTGTGTAAGTGTACCAGATGTGTGTGTACACATAGGTACCCAAGAGGCCAAATGAGGGCACTGGGTCCTTGGGAGCTGGAGTCATGAGTCATGGGCAGTTGTGAACTGCTGGATGTGGGTACCAGAAACTTGTGATGGTTTGAAAGACAGTGACCCCCAAAGGGAATGGCACTATTAGGAGGTGTGACCCTGCTGGAGCAGTATATCACTGTGGAGGTAGGCTTTGGGATCTCAGTCTCAAGCCACACCCAGTGCAACAGACCAGTCACCTGTTGTCTGCCAGTGAAGACGTAAGGATCTCAGCTCCTTCTCCAGCCCTGTATCCCACCATGATAACAGACTCAAGTAAGCCCCCAATTAAATGTTTTCCTTTGTAAGAGTTGTGTGGTCATGGTGTCTCTTCGTAGAACACTAAGACAGAACTGAACTGGGGTTCTTCCACCCATCTCTCCAGCCTGGGAATGGATTTTTTTTTTTTATTCTTTTTTAATTAAACTTTCCACCTGCTCCCCGTTTCCCATTTCCCTCCCCTCCTCCCAAATATTGCCCCCTCCCCCCACTCCCCTCCCCCATCCCCACTCCTCCTCCCCCCACACCATTCCCCCTCCCTCTCGATACTGAAGAGCAGTCCAAATTCTCTGCCCTGCGGGAAGACGAAGGTCTTCTATCTACGTCCAGGAAGGTGAGCGTCTAAACAGGCTAAGCTCTCACAAAGCCAGTTCATGTATTAGGATCGAAACCTAGTGCCATTGTCCTTGGCTTCTCATCTGCCTTCATTGTCCGCCATGCTCAGAGAGTCCAGAATCAACCCATGCTTATTCAGTCCCAGACCAGCTGGCCTTGGTGGGCTCCCAATAAATCAGTTCCACTGTCACAGTGGGTGGGTGCATCCCTCGTGGTCCTGATTTCCTTGCTCATGTTCTCCCTCCTTCTGCTCCTCATTTGGACCTTAAGAGCTCAGACCGGGGGGCTGGAGAGATGGCTCAGAGGTTAAGAGCATTGCCTGCTCTTCCAAAGGTCCTGAGTTCAATTCCCAGCAACCACATGGTGGCTCACAACCATCTGTAATGGGGTCTGGTGCCCTCTTCTGGCCTGCAAGGATACACACAGAATATTGTATACATAATAAATAAACAAAAAAAAAAAAGCTCAGACCGTTGCTCCAAATTGAGACTCTGTCTCTACCTCGATCCATCGCCAGATGAAGGTTCTAAGGTGATATGCAAGATATTCATCAGTATAGGATAGGGTCATTTCAGGTTCCCTCTCCTTAGTTGCCCAAGGTACCAGCTGGGGACATATTCCTGGACACCTCTGGGAATGGATCTTAACGCATGTGCACTGGGAAACACAGAAGCTACAGTTTAAACCAGGTTGTTGGCATCGGGCAAAGGAAGGGACAACAGACAGGGCAGGAAAGTCCTGGGCGATGCAATGTTGTTCATGAACAAAGGGCAGGTGCGCAGCCTTGGAGCCAGCTTCCTGCCCCTGGCTCCCAGCCAAACTGAGGGTAAGATTCAGAAAATGACCATTAAAAGCCAAGGGCGAGCTGGACATGGTGGTACTTCCATTTAATCCCAGCACTTGGGAGATAGACAGGTGGATCTCTTGAGTTTGAAGCCAGCCTGGTCTACAGAGTGAGTTCTAGGACAGCCAGGGATACACAGAGAAACTCTGTCTTGAAAGAAGTACATTTTCCAAGGACTTTGGTACCTTCTGGCTCTAGCCAGTCTTGGCATCTCTTGGTCCTGAGCCCTCTCACTTGCCATCTAACTACTGCTTTTTTCCATAAGGGCTATGCTGTCCTGTCCCTCCCCATTGTGATCAGGCTGAGCTCTGTGCTGCCTTTGACTGCTGTCGTCAGAACTCTGACCTTCAGGGGGAGTTAGGAAATCCATTACATAAGCAGGGTTGACTATTGATTACAGTCGTTGACCACTGCCTTATCAAAGTTGACCCCCCTTGGCCCCCTTGTTAGCTGGTGAAGGTAGGACTAAGTGTGTCTGGTCTATCATCATGGGGTTGGTTCCCCTGGTGACTTCACCAACCACCTTAGCATGCCTCACACAGCAGACTGTAAGGATTTTAAAAAGTATATTAGAAAACAGTGAAAGCCAAATGCTTCTTTTTTTTTAATTTTATTTTTTTTTTTTGGGCTTTTCGAGACAGTTTGTTAGTATTCAGGCATCTGCACTGGCCTGCCCTTGGGGTCCTGACAGGATACATCCTCATCTGCAGCCACTAAGAGCATCTCCAGTGCACATTCGCTATGTTCCCTTTTTAAAAAATTGTTTTTTTTTTTTTTAAAAAACTATCCCTTCATTACACACACTAATCCAAGTTTCCACTTCCTCTCCTCCCATTCCTTCCATATACCCTCCCACCCCACCCCCATCCAATCCTCAGAGAGGGTATAGCACATTGCTTTGGGGAAGGTCCAAGGCCCTCACTACTATATCTAGACTGAGCAAGGTATCCATCTAAAGAAAGTAGGTTCCCAAAAAGCCAGTACAAGCAGTCGGGATAAATCCTGGTGCCAGTGCCAGTGGCCCCTCGGTCTGCCCCAGCCATGCAACTGTCACCCTCATTCAGAGGGAATAGTTTAGTCCTATGCTTGTTCCTTCCCAGTCTGGTTGGAGTTGGTGATCTCCCATTAGCTCAGGTAGACTGTTTCAGGTGGTGAAACCATCATGGTCTTGACCTCTTTGCTCATTTTCTCGTTCCTTCTACTCTTCAACTGGACTTTGGGAGCTCAGTCCACTGTTCCAATGCGGGTCTCTGCCTCTGCTTCTGTTAGTCGCTAGATGAAGATTCTATGGTGGTGTTTAAGATACTCACCAGCCTGACTACAGGGCAAGGCCAGTTCAGACACCCCCTCCTCTACTGTTTAGGTTCTTAGCTGGAGTCATCCTTGTGGATTCCTGAGAATTTCTCTAGATCCAGGTTTCTGCTAACCCTATAATGGCCCCCTCAATCAAGATATCTCTTTCCTTGCTCTCATCTCTGTCCTTCCTCCATCTCAACTATCCCATTCCCTCAAGTTCCCCTCACCCCTTCCCTTGTCCCTTCCTCTTTCCCTTCCACTTTTCCTTCTCCCCCCCACCCCCATGTTCCCAGTTTTGTCAGACAATCTTGTCTATTTCTACTTTCCAGGTGGGTCTATATATGTTTTTTTTAGGGTTCACCTTATTACTTAGCTTCTCTAGGATCATGAACTAGAGGCTCAATATCCTTTGTTTATAGCTAGTATCCACTTATGAGTGAGTACATACCATATTCATCTTTTTGGGTCTGGGTTACCTCACTCAGGATAGTGTTTTCTAATTCCATCTAATATCAAGATGTCATTTTTTACTGCTGAGTAGTACTCTAATGTGTAAATGTGCACATTTTCTTTATCCATTCTTCCATTGAGGAGCATCTAGGTTGTTTCCAGGTTCTGGCTATTAAAATAATGCTGCTATGAACATAGTTAAACAAATGCCCTTGTAGTATGATTGAGCATCTTTTGGGTATATGCCCGAGTGGTATTGCTATATCCTGAGGTAGGCTGATTCCCAATTTTCTGAGAAGCCGCCATACTGATTTCCAAAGTGGTTGTAAAGTTTGCATTCCCACCAATAATGGATGAGTGTTCCCCTTACTCCACATCCTCTCCAGCATAAGCTATCTGGTGTTTTTGATCTTAGACATTCTGACAGGTTTAAGATGATACCTCAGAGTTTTTTGGTTTGCATTTTCCTGATAGTTAAGGATGTTGAACATTTCCTTTAAGTATCTTTTGGCCATTTGAGATTCTTCTGTTGAGAATTCTGCTTAGTTCTGTACCCCAATAAAAAGCCCTCCTTAGCGCTGTCATATGGCATCTTTCTCTCGTGCATCCCTTTTGCAAATTACAACAGGGTTCCTCTGTGTAGCTCTGGCTGTTCTGAAACTCACTCTGTAGCCCAGGCTGGCCTCGAACTCACAGAGGTAGCCACCTGCCTCTGCCTCCTGAGTGCTGGGGTTAAAGGTATGCATCACCACCGCCTGGCCAAATGCCTACTTTAAAACACACCAGTCTGTTTCTCGCTCAGATGACATCAGTACACTAGGCTTTTCTTTAGTTTACTCTTCAGCTGGGGATGGTGGTTTAGACCCAGCATTTGGGAGACGGAGCAGGAATTCAAGGCCAGCCTTGACACGGGAAGTTTGAGGCAAACCCTGTCTCAAATAAAAAAGAAAAAAAAAGTCTAGCACTCTTCTGATGTTGTATAGCTGCTCCCTCTTCAAACTCTTCCTAGGCTTCTTTCTAAAAAAACATTTATGGGGACTGAAGAAATGACTCAATGGTTGCTCTTCCAAAGGACCTGGGTTCGATTCCCAGCACACTTCATGGTAGTTCACAACTGGGTAACTCCAGTTCCAGGGAATCTGATGCCTTCCGGTTCTGTAGGCACTGCATGCATGTAGTGTGCAGACGTTTATGCAGGTAAAATACCCACACCTTAAATTATAATTTTTTTAAATTTTTTTTGAAATTTCTTACAATTTTTTTTTTCAAACTTTAGTACCTGGGTTCTGATGACTGAACTCAGGTTGTCAGCCTTGTTCAGGCAAGGGTCTTTCCCCACTGTGTCTGAGACCCTGTCTTTTTTTTTTTTTTTTTTTTTTTTTTTTTTTTTTTTTTTTTTTTTGGTTTTTCGAGACAGGGTTTCTCTGTGGCTTTGGAGCCTGTCCTGGAACTAGCTCTTGTAGGCCAGGCTGGTCTCGAACTCACAGAGATTCACCTGCCTCTGCCTCCCAAGTGCTGGGATTAAAGGCGTGCGCCACCACCGCCCGGCCTGAGACCCTGTCTTAACAAGCAGATATGGCAGCTCCTGCCTGCATCTCAGCACTCTGGAGACTGAAGCAAGATTACACAGACTACATAGGAAGCCAGGCCAGCTTGGGCTATCGGGTGTCAAAAAGAAGCAAATAGCCAGGCGTGCTGACACACACCTTAAATCCCAGCACTCGGGATCTGAGTTCAAGGCCAGCCTGGTCTACATAGGTCCAGCACAGCCAGGACTACATAGAGAAACCCTGTCTCTAGGAGCTGGAGACATGGCTCAGTGGCTAAGAACGTGTGCTACTCCAGAGGACTGGGGTTTAGAGTTATCACAGCCACTTCGGGTGGCTCACGACTGCCTGTGCTTGTTTGTCCTTGGGGGCACCTGCCTTTGTGCACAGAACTACACAATTAAAAATAAAAATTAAGGATTTAAAAAAGCCAAGTAGAAGCGAAACCTGGAAGGCTGCTCTGAGACAGCTCGATTTGCTGGGAGGTTCTGTTCTTCAAAACTTGTAGTTGGTAGTCTCTCCAGTAAGACCTGTATGGATTGAGGGGGTGGCCCAGTGGTAGCGTGCTTGCCTAACATGCATGAATCCGTGGATGTGATTCCCAGTACCACATACACCGCACATGCTGGCACATACTTGTAAACCCCAGTGCTGGGGAGGGAGTGAGTGGCAGAAGGATCAGAAGTTCTAGGTCCTCCTTTGCTACTTAATGGAATTCCAGGCCAGCCAGGGACACGGAAGACCCTGACTCGAAAGACAGAGAACAAACTTTCCGTTACCTAGGAGATACAGAGGACTTTGCCTGGTCTGGTTTATGACTTAATAAGTGCTTAGGTTTACCGGATGATGGTCTGGGGAAAACAGAGCCACAGGGAGGAAGCCCCGTGTCAGGATGAGGTAATAGCTGGTTGGACAAAGTCTAGCCCAGAAAGAGGTGATAAATATTTGAGAATGATCGTTTTCAGTCATCCGATCCACAAGGCAGCCATTCAAGACAGAGGACCACCTCGTCCTTCTGGCCACTGCTTTCAGGACAGGTGAGGATGACAAACAGCCGCTAAGGGGGTAGATACAGGGAAGCTGAAGTCTCTGGAGACTAGGACTCTTCCAAGCTCTGACTGTTCTAGGCGCCTGTTCACGTGGGGCATTTCCTCCCCTCTTTCTCTGAACTCTTCTCCTTCCCGACAGGGCCATTCAGCGGACCCACCATGATCCAGGCTGCCTTGCTCCTTGCCTGTGTCTTACTGTCCTCAGTGGTCGCCTTTCCAAGGAACGCCCAGAATGGTGCCCTGCCCGTTCAGCCGGCTGTCAGAGAGACTGAGTCTACATCAAATGTGCTCTCCGGGAAGATCCTTCCTCCAGCCCCTGGCACGTGCCAGGTCCTCTTGAACACAGTGCCCTCCTTAGCCCCCTTACCTGAGCACTTGTCCCTCTTAGCGCTGAAAGTGGCCCTAGAGGATGTGGGCTGCCCTGCTGAGGCCCAGTATCTGCAGCTTCAGCTCAGTGAAGCGGGAGGGGAGGATGACACTGAAAGCCTGGTCCTCCAGAGTCAAATGCGCAGCAAGGAGGAGGTTCTGAGGGGCCTGGGGGGGTTCCCTGGGGAACTGAAAAGGGTGCGGCGCTCAGGCACGCTGCCCGAGACGTGTACGGATGAAAGCGCGTGGGTTCTCCACGAGAGTGCATCGTTTCTTGCTGAGCTTGCTGAGAAGTTCCCTTCTATCGACGTGGTAAGTGAGTTCAAGGCTTCTGTGGCCAATGTCACCCAGCAGTGCACCATCGAGTCTTGGGAACATTTGGAAGAAGTACGCATTAGGATGATGAAAAGCCCAGAAATTAAGAATGCCACACTCTCCATAGAAGATAAAATATACTTCACTTCTCGGCTGGCAGTCCTTCTGAAACGTGTTTTCATGAGCTTCCTGTTGGAGTATTTTTGGAGTTATTTTGGCTAGCAAGTCCTCATGGGCATCACGCGTACTTTCTCATAGCCATTCAGCGAGTCTGCACACACAGACCATGCATAGCATGGAGCTAGATGCTGGCAGTATTTCATGATTGACACACATCTTCCGTTGATCCGTGTGAGCACATTCGGTATTGAGATGTCTCTCTTCACTGACTTAACACTTTCTAATTCCCCAAATGAATGCTGTACCTTGATGTGTTTATTTTCATTTGTTTTGAGATATTAAAGGGGTGTAACCCTGGCTGGCCTGGAACTCAGAGGTCCACCTGCCTTTGCCTCCAAGTACTGGAATTAAAAGCATGCAACACCATGTCTGGATTTGTTTTATTTTGAAACAGACTTGCTATGTAGCCCCTATACTCATCATGTAGCCCAGGCTGGCCTCAAATTTATCAGACTCCTACTTCAGCCTTCCGAGTGTATTACAAGGTTTGTTTATTTATTTATTATGAATACAACATTCTGCTGGTACATGATTGCACACCAGAAGAGGACACCAGGTGTCACTATAGATGGTTGTGAGCCACCATGCTGAGAATTGAACCCAGAACCTCTGGAAGAGCAGCCAGTGCTCTTAACCTCTGAGCCATCTCTCCAGCCGGGTTGTTGATTTTTGACCCTCCCTCTGAGGGACAGAAGAAGCTCGTGGGTCCTTCTCTGAGCATTCACCCACCCCTCCCAGGCAATGACAGGCAATTCTGCCCTAATTGTTCATGGCTTCAGGGCCTCAGGGAGGGGCTAGTGTTTGAACTGGGGCGCACTGGAGGAAGGGAGGTCAGTGTTGGGGAAGCCATCACTATCACACTAATCTCTGTTAGGGTCCCCCACACTGCTACTCATAACTGTTTGCCCACACTCTGTGAGGGGCTCTAACAAACTCATTGGCTCTCATGGCTAACTTGGGTGGAACGGAGCTTTGGTTTGCCATTGGGACTTTGTGAGGACCAGACTGACATTGCCTCAGCTGTGCCCCAGGCTCTCTTCAGACCACTGCCCAAGGGAGGCAGCTTGAGAGCTGTTGTCCATACAGCAAGGTCTGATCCAGCTAGGCCTCCCTGCCGCCACTGCGTCTTGCTGAATTTATTGCCATTTTCTTATAGACCCCAGATTAAGACTTGATTTCCCCCCTCCTTTTTCCCCCTCATATCTGGAGGTCTTTTTTTTTTTTTTTTCCCAGATCCTGTTCCTAAACTCCACAGGCTTTTGACTGGTCCCTGGGGCCTAATTTCTGTGGCCTGCAGCTTTTTCTGTAGTCTGAGAGGCATGCAGGCTTTTTTCTTCAGCCAGATTCAGCTAGCTGCTTAGATAGGGGCTGTCCAGGGGATGTCCTGGTCTCTCTCCGACCTTCAGCTCTTAGGGAAAGTTGCCCGTCCCCACCATACTGCGCATGAGCAGGAGCAGAGGATGATTACGTGTCAGGGGCCGGCTTTTGCTCGGAGTGGGAATCTATTGTACTCGGGCACAGCCTTGCACGCTGCCGCTCAGATCCACTCCATCAAACCCGAGGATAAAGGCTGAGGTGAGACCACAGGCATCAGATGCAATGTCTGATCACACCGAGGCTGCCACAGAGACCCCGCTGGATGCCCAATGCTACAAAAATGCACTGAAGCCTGGGGTTCAACAGCTAATAAAGGTAAACACCCCTCTGCTGGAGATCAGGAAGGTTTGCGGGTCACCACAGATGATAAGCAACCAGCATGGCCTGCTAGGGCAAGAGTTAGCCAGGCTGGAGAGAAGGTCCAGCGGTTAAGATCACTGGCTGCTCTTTGAGAGGACCCAAGTTCAATTCCCAGCATCCACACAGCAGCTCACAACTATAACTCCTGTTCTGGAGGATCTGAGTCCTTCACACAGACACACATACAAGCAAAACATCAATACACATTAAAAATAAGGCCCTGAGTTTGGTTTCTGCTACACTCAGGTATTACCTCAAATCCAGGGCCTTAGGAATTCTGGGCAAGGGTTACATGCTTAGTGCACAATTCTCTTGTACTCGTCTTGGCATGTAGCCGTGTATGGCTTGGCACTCACTACCGTAGCCCAGCTGGCCTTGACCTTGTTGCAGTCCTGGCTCAGTCCCTCAAGCACTGTCATAATCATCTTTTAAGAGCTATCTGGAGACGGCTGCATGGCGCGCTGCGAGCGGCTGCGCGGCGCGGCCCTGCGCGATTTGCTGGGCCAGGCACAAGGCGTCTTATTCGACTGCGACGGGGTGCTGTGGAACGGCGAGCGCACCGTGTCGGGCGCCCCCGAGTTGCTGCAGCGGCTGGCGCGGGCTGGCAAGACCACGCTTTTCGTGAGCAACAACAGCCGGCGCGCGCGGCCCGAGCTGGCGCTGCGCTTCGGCCGCCTGGGCTTCGCGGGGCTGCGCGCTGAGCAGCTCTTCAGCTCAGCGCTGTGTGCCGCGCGCCTGCTGTGCCAGCGTCGTCTGCCTGGGTCGCCGGGCACTGTGTTCGTGCTAGGCGGTGAGGGGCTGCGCGCCGAGCTGCGTGCGGCGGGGCTGCGCCTGGCGGGGGACCCCGGCGACCACGGCTCGCGCGTGCGCGCCGTGCTCGTGGGCTACGACGAGCACTTCTCCTTCGCCGGGCTGAGCGAGGCGTGCGCGCACCTGCGCGACCCCGACTGCCTTCTCATAGCCACCGATCGCGACCCTTGGCACCCGCACAGCGACGGAAGCCGGACCCCCGGTACCGGAAGCCTGGCTGCAGCAGTGGAGACAGCCTCAGGACGCCAGGCCCTGGTGGTGGGCAAACCCAGCCCTTACATGTTCCAGTGCATCGCCGAAGAGTTCAGTGTGGACCCCACCCGCACACTGATGGTGGGTGACCGCCTGGAGACCGACATCCTCTTTGGCCACCGCTGTGGCATGACCACCGTGCTCACACTCACAGGGGTCTCACGCCTCGAGGAAGCCCAGGCTTACCTGGCAGCTGGTCAGCGTGACCTTGTGCCTCACTACTACGTGGAGAGCATTGCAGACTTGATGGAGGGGCTGGAGGACTGAACCCACCTCCCCCATTCCCCGATCCCGTAGGTGGAGGCTGCAGGCCATGAGTCACATTCGACATGAGCTGCCTGGCCCAGGTGTCTTACCCCAGTGAAGGGAAGCTGGAATCCAGGAAGGTTTGTGGGCCCTCATACCCCTCCCAGCAGTGGCTGGACACTCGACTGTTCGGAAGCTGTCCCTCCACATCTTGAAGGTTCACCCTGGCCTGACCTCACCACCTGGGGTCACCTCCATATATATATGCCCTGAAGCCAAATGAAAATTTTCTCCAACCCTGAGTACTTAATTAAGCTCCTTCCCTTCCCTGGGAGCTGTAATGCTCTGTCCTTAGGTCCTTGTTAACCAATCAGAAGTCTAGGGAACTCCAGCTATTAACAGCCTATGGAAGGAAAGACACCAGTAGTGACTAGCATGTTAGTGTCTCACAGTGGGCCCTCAGTGGACCAAGTAGGAGCTTAAAGATCACCTTGCATATCCTGGAGCTCCAGAGCACCGGTCTGAAGGCTAAGGGACAATGACCTCTGGATGTCCATCAGGACAACAATGATCCCCTGGCCTCTTAGATCCCAAACAACAATCTACAAGTCCGCGACATGGTGGCACCAGAAGACCAGGTCCTAGGAGGGCAGGGTGATGAATGCCTGTCCTTATAGCACTTGGAAGGCTGAGGCAGGAGGATTGCTCTGAGTTTGGTGACCTGGGTTGCAGAGTAAGACCTCATTTCAAAAAGACAAACTTGAAAGTCAGCCTCCTCCAGGAACTGATCCATGGGCCCTATGTGACCCTGGGTGGGATGAAGAGGGTCCCACCGTAGTACCGTCCAGTATTGATGGTCACCCCAGCTTGGAAGGGGCCCTTAGGTCCCGTCCCTTGAGATCGGTGTTTGCTGTGCCACCTCTCCAGCTGCTCATTCCCAGCAACTTGTTTGTATTTATTGTGTGCCAGTGGAGATGGGGGTGGGGTGGGACCTTCCCGCCACCTCTACCCTCCTTGTAACCAGTTCTTGAACTTAATAAAATGTAAGTGGGAGTGTCTGTACCCCAGTCTGTGGCTCCTGCAGAGGACCAGTTCAATTCCAGCACCCGTATGGAAGCTCATAACCTCCCATGACTTCAGTCCCAGGGGACCCGAAGCTTCTGACCTCTGTGGGCACCAGCATGCACATGGTGCACGGACAGATGTACAAGTGTGTGATGTGTATACATGTGCACATCTGGAAGCAAGAAAACTTGACTCAAAAATAATGTGATTTCTCGGGTGAGGAACAACCTGAGAAACAACCCCTGAGGCTGACCTCTGACCTCTGGCCTCCGCGTGCAAGACACACAACTGAATGCACACCTGCGGGCACATTTGAGCACACACATGCAAAGTGAGTGTTGTTGTTGTCATTTGTGGTGGTTGGTTTTTAGGTGTGTGTGTGTGTGTGTGAGAGAGGGGGGGGGGGAGGGGGTTTCCTACATAGCTCTGGTTGCTGGTTGTCATGGAACTCTATGTAGACCAGGCTGGCCTTAAATTCCACAGAGCTCTGCCTCTGCCTCCTGAGTAGTGGGATTAATGGTTTGTGTCACCACCCCAAGCTTGGGTTTGTTTGTTTAAGGATTTATTTTATCCGCAGCACTTGGGAGGCAGAGGCAAGCAGATCTCTGTGAGTTTGAGGCCAGTTGGTCTACAAAGTGATTTCTAGGGTTGTCAGGGCTACACCCAGAGAAACATTGTCTCGAAAAAGCCAAAACAGAGCAAAACACTTATGTGTGTGAGTATTTTGTCTGCATGTATTTCTGCAAACTGTTAGAAAAAAGTTTGGAGGGGCTGGAGAGATGGCTCAGAGATTAAGGACACTGCCTGTTCTTCTGGAGGACCTGGGCTCAATTCCTAGCACCCACATGGCAGCTCACAACTGTCTATATCCGCAGTTCCAGGGGATCTGATACCTTCACACCAATTCACATAAAAAAAAAAAGAGAGAGAGAGAGAAGTTTGGAGTCACAAAGAGACCACCATTTCAGGTAGTGTCTTGACAAGGCAGAACTTCTGGTTCAAAGGGCACTGGGATCCTGAAGGCAGACACGCACACGGGACAGGAAGAGTGCATGGCTGTGACTCTGACATGGGCGGTGACTGCTGTTTCCCTTTAGCTAGGGTTTGACTTCACGTTGTTTGGGATGGGCTAGTTTTTTTCCTATTGTTGTTGAGTTGCTGTTGTTTTGAGACAGGGTCTCTCTACATAGCCCCAGCCGACCAAATAGTGGGCTAGTGTGTAAGCATAATAAATAGTGAGCTAGCGTGTGAATGTAATAAATAGTGAGCTAGTGTGTAAACGTAATAAATAGTGAGCTAGTGTGTAAACGTAATAGTGAGCTAGCGTGTAAACGTAATAAATAGTGAGCTAGTATGTAAACGTAATAAATAGTGGGCTAGTGTGTAAACGTAATAAATAGTGAGCTAGTGTGTGAATATAATAAATAGTGAGCTAGTGTGTAAACATAATAAATAGTGAGCTAGTGTGTGAATGTAATAAATAGTGAGCTAGTGTGTAAACGTAATAAATAGAAGGCTGGTGGGAACCGCGCCTTTAGCTGTCTCCTCAGTCCTCATTCTTCTCGCTGTGAAGGACCTGCCTTTTGGGGTAAAGGTCTCAGTCACTAGCAGGGAGAGGACATTGGCATGGACTTTTATGGGTTTCCTTTCAGGTATTACCCCAAAAGACACATGGCCAGGCTCCTGAGTCCCAGACACTAAACTCACTCCTGGCCTGATATAGACAGCATAGTTGTCTGTTATATAGATAACTCTGCTCTGCTGTAGGCAGAGGAGGTTCTGGCTGCAAGAGCCAAAATAGACAGATAGATAGATGATAGATAGATGATAGATAATTGATAGATAGATGATAGATAGATAGATAGATAGATAGATAGATAGATGATAGGTAGTAGATAGATAGATGATAGATAAATAATAGATAGATGATAGATAAATAGATGATAGATAGATGGATGGATAGATAGATAGATGATAGATAAATAGATGATAGATAGATAGATGATAGTAGATAGATGATAGGTAGTAGATAGATAGATGATAGATAAATAATAGATAGATGATAGATAAATAGATGATTGATAGATGGATGGATAGATAGATAGATGATAGATAGATAGATAGATGATAGATAGATAGATAGATGATTGATAGATAGATAGATAGATAGATAGATAGATAGATAGATGATAGGTAGTAGATAGATAGATGATAGATAAATAATAGATAGATGATAGATAGATGGATGGATAGATAGATAGATGATAGATAAATAGATGATAGATAGATAGATGATAGTAGATAGATAGATAGATGATAGATAGATGATAGATAGATGATAGATAGATGATAGATAGATAGATAGGTAGATAGATAGATAGATAGATAGATAGATAGATAGATAGATAGATAGTAGATGGGTGGATAGATGGATAGATGGAATGCTTCATGAATTTGCCGTCATTCTTGCTCAGGGGTCATGCTAATCTTCGTGTTGTTCCAGTTTTAGAATATGTACTTCTGAAGTGTCCGTCACATGTTAATTCCCTTAGCAGGGCTTAAGGTGAACCTGTTTTCTGAATCCCCTTGGCCAGTCAATTGAGCTGGGGCAGCTGGAGTGTTAGGTCTCCACCTGAGCCAGCAATTCCAGTCTCTTGACCAGGAAGTGTTTTCTCTCCGAGACTAAAGATGTTGACACTAGAATCATGTAGGCACCAGATCAGATATCAGAGCCTCCCCCAACCACTTCCCCCTTCACACACACACACACACACACACACACACTGGCAAAACAAAACAAAACAAAACCTTTTGACATCTTTGGCCTCTGGCAAGGATGAGGCTGCTATGAATCCCAAGGATGTTTCTGAATTTTAGCCAAGAGGTAAATTGGTTACTCTTCTTTGGTTCTTTTTAGTCTAAATTGCCTAGCTAAGTTTTACTTCCTGTTTTTCACACACACACACACACACACACACACACACACTCACCCTAGAATCACTTGTACATCAGCCAGGTGACGTGAGAATAGGACTCCTTGCCCGCTTTCTAGAAGGAAATGAAAGGAGAAGTAAAGGCAACAGTTATTAGCTTGATGAGCCCTGGGCAGAGAACCCAGAGAAGCCAGATCACAGGACCCTTTTTAAATATCCCAGTCTAAGTCCGTTAGACTCTCCTGATGGGCTCACACAGCACCCATCTCTCTGGGCTCCTCATTTTTCTTTGGCCTCTAAGGCTGGTCTTTATTTATTTATTTATTTATTTATTTATTTATTTTTGGTTTTTCGAGACAGGGTTTCTCTGTGGTTTTGGAGCCTGTCCTGGAACTAGCTCTTGTAGACCAGGCTGGCCTCGAGAAATTTCTTTTTTGTTTTGTTTTTTGAGACTGGGTTTGACAGACAAGTAGCCCTGACTGTCCTGGAACTCACTCTGTAGACCAATCTGGCCTTGAACTCACAGAGATCCACCTGCTTCTGCCTCCCAAGTGCTGGGATTAAAGACTTGAACCACCACTGCCTGGCCACAGAGATTTCTTAAAAATATATTTTTAATTTATTTATTATTATTTTATTTGTATGAGTTTTTTGTCCATATATACATCACATTATGCCTGGTGCTTTCAGAGACCATAAGATCCCTGGGACTGGAGTAACAGACAGTTGTGAGTCACCATGTAGGTGCTGGATTGAACCCAGGTCCTCTGGAAGAGCAGTCAGTGCTCTTAACCACTGAGCCATCTCTCCAGCCCCGACTTGTCCTTTCTCAAAAAATAAAACAAAAATGACAGGGCTGAAGAGATGGCTCCATAGTTTTTCTTTCTTCTTTTCCTCTCTGAAGGCCAATAGAAGAGCTAGACATCAGGGCATTTGGGCTTGAGGGAACCTGTGGCTTCTCTAACCTTTTTTTTTCTTTGGTTTTTCTAGACAGGGTTTCTCTCTAGCTTTGGGGCCTGTCCTGGAACTAGCTCTTAGACCAGACTGGCCTTGAACTCACAGAGATCCGCTTGCCTCTGCCCCCTGAGTACCAGGATTAAAGGCGTGCACCACCACCTGGCTCTCTAGGCTTTCTTTTATCCGTGGTTCCATCTATGTGAGGATAAGCCAAAGGCCTTGTCTAACTATGGCTTCTCTTGGAAGCATGGAGGAAATTTCTCCTCTGTGTTAACACTCCTCTTTGTAGATGGACATTGGTTAGAATTTACCAAAGGGCGTTGCATTTCCACGGGCTCCCTGACAGGAAAACAAGTGACTCCCACAGTCACAGGACCACAGTGCCCTGGGACCTGGTTGACCTTGGAGGAAAGGGGGTAAAATATTCTTCCTTTTAATCCCTCTGACCCCAGCAGTATAGGCCTCCAGATACAGTCACAGCATAGCGCGTCTGGAGGGTCATTTCTCCCAGTCCGCTACTTTGAATTACTGTGTGATGTTTCCATAAAACTTGAGCCAGAACCAAACACTTTTGCTTTGTTTGTTTGTTTGACTCTTAAGCTTTTGCTGCTCTTCCAGAGGATCTGAGTTCAGTTCCCAGCATCCATAGCCAGGGAGCTGTTGGGTAAAGGGGCACACAGTTGCTTGTAACTCCAGCTCTAGGGAATCTGATGCTCTCTCCTAGCTGCCGTGGGAACCCAAAAACATGGCAGGACCCGTACACACGCACATACATACACACGTATGAGAAACCAAAGAAGTCTTTATAAATAAAGGATGAGTGTTGACCACAACCTCCCTAGCTTTGAAATAATAACAACCAAGGGCCACTGAGATGGCTCAGCGGGTGGTGAAGACACTTGGCACCAAGCCTGATTACCCGAGTTCAATCCCCAGGACCCATGTAGTGGACAGAGAGAAACAATTCCTACAAGCTATCCTATGAGGTCTACACAGGCACCGTGACAACGTTCCCAAATCAATCAATCAATTAATAAACAAACGTAAAAGAGGGACCCAAAGACTACACCCACCCAGAAGAATTGAAAACAATATTATGGTCAGCAGCGATTTCAGGATTAGAAAGTCCACTCATTCAAATGTGGAAGCCAAGAGGGTTCAAATACGTGCTGGTCTGTACTGACACTTTTCTTCAGGTAGACAGGAGCGTTTCTCACCCTGACTGTTTTTTTTGATTTTCAAGACAGGGTTTCTCTGTAGAACCTTCTTTTATGGATTGCCTAATAATATACAGAGTAATAATAAACCTGTCTATGTTTCTGAGACGGCACAGAAGATAAGCAAATGCTTAAGAATCAGAAGGGTCTGGTGGAGTTCAGTTCCCAGCGCCAGCACCAGGGCGCTAACAACTGCTGCAACTCCAGTTCCAAGGGATCCAAACACCTTCATGGCAATCCTCCTGTCCCAGCCTCCCAAGTGCTTTGGTTGCAAGCATGTGTTCCCACACTGTCCTGGTAGGGTTCGGGCTATGGGTGGAGTCTCCCTAGCTCAGAATTTCTATTGCTTCATTCACTGTTGGTTGGTAAATTATGTGCTCCTGACACTTGTGTGTGTCATCTAAACTATCAAATTTGTAGGCAAACAGTGTTTATGATACTCTCTTATAATCCTTGTAGGGAGGGGAGGGTTAAGACAGGGCCTCACATCATAGCCCAGGCCAGCCTGGGACTCGCTGTGCTGCTCGGAGCAGCATCAATCTTTCAATGATCCCGCCTCAGCCCTCAGTAGGGTGGGACGCAGGCATGAACCACTAGGCCTGGCTTTTTTATAATCTTTATAATTTCAGTAAAATAGGTAAGAATGTCCCCGCTTTCATTCCTGATGTAAGTCATTTGAATGTTTTCTTTCTCTTCCTGGTCACGGAGGTAACAATGTGTTGACTTTGTTCCACTTTCTAAAGAGCAAGTTTTGGTTTAACTGATTTTTATCTGTTTTTTTTCTGCCTTCCAACTCTCCTCTAGCATTACTTCCTTCCTTGTGCTGCTTGTGGGTGTGATCTTTCCCGAGGGTTTTATGTTTTGTTGTTTTTGAGAAAGACTCTCACCCTAGTCCAGACTGGCCTCAAGTTCCTGCAGTTACTCTGGCTAGAACCTACCACACTGTGAGACAGGGCAAGAGTGAGCATCCTTCCTTGTTCCTTCTTTTAGGAATTGTGCAATATTTTTAATCAAAAAGGAAGCATTAAACTTAAAGAAAATAGTAAGCCGGGCAGAGGTAGCACACACCTTTAACCCCAGCACTCGAGAGGCAGAGGCAGGTGGATCTCTGTGAGTTTGAGGCCAGCCTGGTCTATAGAGCGAGTTCCAGGAAAGGCTCCAAAGCTACAAAGAAACCTATCTCGAAAAACCAAAAGGAAAAGAAAAAGAAAAAAAAAAAAGAAGAGAAAAAGAAAATTGTCTGCAAAAAAAGAAAATTGTCTGCAGGAAACGGAAACAGTGGCGTACATGCCAGCAAGGATTAAACACAGAAGGGAGCAGGAGCATCACTGTAGCCCGGGCAAGTCATCTTGTCTCTGACGATGACCACAGCAATGACGGAGTAAGAGAAGAGGAGGTGGAAGAGAGGAAGGAGAAGGAAAGGGTGGAAAGGAAGAGAAAAATAATTTGTAAGGATGATGGTGAAAACCAACTCCTTTTTCTGGGGTTGGGGCAAGACAGAGTTCATCTATGTAGCCCTCGCTGTCCTAGAATTCTATGTGTAGACCAGGCTAGCCTAAACTCATGGAGATCCTCCTGCCTCTGCCTCCTTAGTGCTGGGATTGAAGGTGGGGGACAGCACCGCCCAGCCTGCATGCACACTGAAAAGTTTCTGCACCCCATAACCTCTCCACTGATGCAATAATAATCCAAATCCGACCTTTCAGCCCCCCAAAGAGGAGCCAGGGATGGGAAGGAAGACCAGAAAACATGCGTTTGTTCTGCGGGGGGGGGCTGGGGGAGCAGTTTAAATACCCAGTGGGAGTAAACTTGAGCCTCTCTGGGGAGGGGTCACTGTTTGACCGGCTTTCTAAGAGGTGGAGTCTGAACCGCGCCAACTCCTTGGGGAGGGGGGCCGGTGTGAGGCTTCCACCCAAAAATTCCAGACGATTAGATGATATATTGATGCCAATGGCTGAGGTGAAGTTTCCACCCAAACACACGTTTGTAAAAATTCAGTCGGTTGTGTCCGTGTGAGTGTGAGCACTTGTATGTGTGCACATGTTTGCAGCTGTATCCACACCCTGGAGGCAGAAGACGTTGCTGCCCTCTTCTGTTACTTCCGCTTATCCTTTTCTCCCTCTTCCCCCTCAACCTGAGGCTTGCATCTTCTTGGCTAGTTTGGAAGCCAGCAAGTCACGGGGATCCTCCTGCTCCTACCACCCACTCCTCTGGAGCTGGGGTGTTACAGGCATGAGCAAATGTCTGTTCATTACAAAGTGTTGGGTTCCAAACTCTATTCCTCAGGACTGTACAACGAATACCACTAAGACAGCTCCTAGCCTCCTGCGTACATTTTGATATTAAGAAATAGGCTGGGCCGGGCGGTGGTGGTGCACGCCTTTAATCCCAGCACTTGGGAGGCAGAGGCAGGCGGATCTCTGTGAGTTCGAGACCAGCCTGGTCTACAAGATAGGCTCCAAAGCTACAGAGAAACCCTGTCTCAGAAAACCAAAATAATAATAATAATAATAATAATTTATTTTTTGTCAGTTCCATGTATGTAATCTATTCTGATTTTATTCACCATCTCATTACCTCTTCCCCCGTCCCTTCCTTTCATGTTTTCTTATCTTCCTTTCTTCCTTCCCTCCCTCCTCCTTCCTTCCTTCTTTCTCTCCCTCCTTCCTTTTCTTCCTCCTGCCTTCCTTGCTTTTTCCTTTCTTTCTTTCTTTCTTTCTTTCTTTCTTTCTTTCTTTCTTTCTTCCTTCCTTCCTTCCTTCCTTCCTTCCTTCCCTCCCTCCCTCCCTCCCTCCCCCCCTCCTCCTTCCCTCCCTCCCTCCTCCCTCCCTCCCTCCCTCCCTCCCTCCCTCCCTCCCTCCCTCCCTCCCTCCCTTCTTTCTTTCTTTCTTTCTTTCTTTCTTTCTTTCTTTCTTTCTTTCTTTCTTTCTTTCTTTTTTGAGACAGGCTCTCACTAGGTAGCCCTGGTTGGCCTGGAACTCACTATGCAAACCAGACTATCTTGGCATTCACAGAAATCCACCTACTTCTGCCTCCTAAATACTGGGATTAAAGCTGTACACCATCATGCCCGGATTTTTTTGTCACCAACTGAGTTTAATTAAGGTTGTTTTCATGAGCGGGAGTGTGGAGTTTACCAAGTTTGTGTGTTTGTTTGCTTTTTAGACCATGTTTCACGCAGTCCAGGCTGGCCTCAGTTCCTGATCCGCCAGCCTCTGGCTCAAGGGTGCTGGGATTATAGACATGTATTAACATGTCTGTTCTATGTAGCGCTAGGGATCAAACCCAGAACCTGCAGCATGCTAAGCAAGCACTCCTCCAACAACTGAATTGTGGGTTTCGTTTGCTTGCAATGGAGTCTCATTCTGTAGCCTCCATGGTTGGTCTAGAACTTTCTAAGTTGACCAGCCAAGGCTTGAACTTATTGGGATCTGCTTGCATCTGCCCCTTGAGTGCTGGGAAAGACAGGTGTGCACTACCAAGCCCAACTTTTTATTTATGTTTATATATAAAACTTTTTAGCCGGGCGGTGGTGGCGCACGCCTTTAATCCCAGCACCTGGGAGGCAGAGGCAGGCGGATCTCTGTGAGTTCGAGGCCAGCCTGGTCTACAAGAGCTAGTTCCAGGACAGGCTCCAAAACCACAGAGAAACCCTGTCTCGAAAAACCAAAAAAAAAAAAAAAAAAAAACCTTTTTATTTTGTATCTTAAATTCACTGGTTTTTTTGTTTGTTTGTTTGTTTTGTTTTGTTTTTCGAGACAGGGTTTCTCTGTGGTTTTGGAGCCTGTCCTGGAACTAGCTCTTGTAGACCAGTCTGGTCTCGAACTCACAGAGATCCGCCTGCCTCTGCCTCCCAAGTGCTGGGATTAAAAGCGTGCGCCACCACCGCCTGGCCACTAGTTCTTTTTTGACTAAGACTTTATTCATGAAATATTTTATTTATTTATTTATTTATTTATCTATTTATTAAAAATTTCAACCTCCTCCCTTCCTCCCATTTCCCTCCCACTCCCCCTCCCCCCTCCCTCTCTAGTCCTAAGAGAAGTCAGGGTGCCCTGCCCTGTGGGAAGTCCAAGGCCCTCTCTGCTCCATCCAGGTCTAGGAGGGTGAGCATCCAAACAGACTAGGATCCCAAAAAGCCAGTACATGCAGTAGGATCAAAATCTAGTGTCATTATCATTGACTTCTCAGTCCGCCCTCATTGTCAGCCACATTCAGAGAGTCCGGTCTGATCACATGCTCGTTCAATTCCAGTCCAGCTGGCCTTGGTGATCTCCCATTAGATCAGCCCCACCGTCTCAGTGGGTGGACGCACCCCTCGTGATCCTGACTTCCTTGCTCATATTCTCCCTCCTTCTGCTCTTCATCTGGACCTTGGGAGCTCAGTCCAGTGCTCTGTCTCTATCTCCATCCATCGCCAGATGAAGGTTCTATGGTGATATGCAAGATATTCATCAGTGTGGCTATGGGAGAAGGCCAGTTCAGATACTCTATCCTCTGCTGCCCGAGGACCTAGCTGGGGACATCCCCTTGGAGTTGTACTCAGTGATGAAAAACAATGACATCTTGAATTTTGCATGCAAATGGATGGAAATAGTAAACACTTTACTGAATGAGATAACCCAGACCCAAAAAGATGAATATGATATGTACTCACTCATTAGTGGATTCTAGCCATAAACAAAGAACATTGAGCCTATAGTTCGTGATCCTAGAGAAGCTAAATAAGAAGGTGAACCCCCCCAAAAAACATATATAGATGCTTCTGGAAATTGGCACTATTAGGAGGCATGGCTTTGTTGGAGTAGGTGTGGTCTTGTTAGAGGAAGTGTGTCACTGGGGGGGGCGGGGCTTTGAGGGTCCCTATGCTCAGGAAGCTGCCCAGTGTCTCAGTTCATTTCCTGTCCCTGCAAGATCTAGGACTCTCAGCTGCTCCTCCAGCACCACCTCTGCCTGTCCACTGCCATGCTCCCCTTCATGATGATAATGGACTGAACCTCTGAAACTGTAAGCGAGCCACTACAATGAAATTTTTTTTTTATAGGAGTTTCTGTGGTCATGGTGTCTCTTCACAAGACCACTATCAAGAAGACACATCTTATTTTAAGATTTATTTACTTATTTATTATGTACACAGTATTCAGCCTCCATGTATGCCTGCAGGCCAGAAGAGGGCACCAGATCTCATTACAGATGGTTCTGAGCCACCCTGTGGTTGCTGGGAATTGAACTCAGGACCTCTGGAAGAGCAAGCAGTGCTCTTAACCTCTGAGCCATCTCTCCAGCCCCCGAGACACAGGTTTTATGTGTTTCGTGTTGAAATCAGGAAAAGTGAAAAATAAAAGCTGCTTTGAGTCTGTTGTCAGTCTGTCTGTGTATGCGCAGTGCCGTTTTGAGGCTCCCTACCAGAGACTGCCAGTCTTCTACTTTACCCGTCTCCAAAAGACACTGAGAACCTTTCTCATTTCATCTCAGGGTCTAGGGCAAAACCTTAGGACAAGGAGACAGAAGGATGGACAGGAGTCAGAAGGGGGAATACAGATTGCCAGTATGGGGCAAAGGTGAGGACGGAGCTGGCTCCAGGAAGAATCGGTAAATATTTGTAAATACTAGAACCTTCATTTTCTTTCTTTCTTTCTTTCTTTCTTTCTTTCTTTCTTTTTTTTTTTTTTTTTTTTTTTTTTTTTGGTTTTTCAAGACAGGGTTTCTCTGTGGCTTTGGAGCCTGTCCTGGAACTAGCTCTGTAGACCAGGCTGGTCTCGAACTCACAGAGATCCGCCTGCCTCTGCCTCCCGAGTGCTGAAATTAAAGGTGTGCGCCACCATTGCCCGGCTAAACTTCATTTTCTAAACCATAGCTTTCTGGCTTTCTAACGATGTGGCAGGGAGAAGGTGGGGTTAAGACAACACTCACTCAGATCATGAAGAAACCAAAGCAAATGGAATATTTATAATGCTAACTTCTGCCAGTTTTTCCCTCTAAACCTAGTGAGATCTCCCATAACTTTTATTTTGTCAATGTGTATTTTTTTTCCTAGACAAGGTCTCTTTGTGTAGCCTTGGTTGTCCTAGAATTCACTTTGTAGACCAGGCCTTAAATTCACAGAGATCTGCCTGCCTCTGCCTCCTGAGTGCTGAGATTAAAAGCTTCACCTTTAGTGGTCCTCCTGGCTGATCTCACGACTTTTAAAAAGATGGGTGAAAAGGCTGGAGAGATGGGTCATTGGTTAAGAGCACTGGCTGCTACGCACAAGACCAAGGTTCAGTTCCCAGCATCCACAGAGCAGCCTTCGAACGTCTGTAACTCCAGCTCCAGGGAACCCAACACCCACTTCCAGCCTTTTTGGGCACTGTGCACATCGTGTGCACTTACATACACACGCATAAAATAAAAACAAGCCAGGCGGTGGTGGCGCACGCCTTTAATCCCTGCACTCGGGAGGCAGAGGCAGGTGGATCGCTGTGAGTTCGAGACCAGCCTGGTCTACAAGAACTAGTTCCAGGACAGGCTCCAAAGCTACAGAGAAACCCTGTCTTGGAAACAAAACAAAACAAAGCAGGTGACCTTACTGGAGGATAAGATCGATGACCTCATTAAAGCGCCTGGTCTTGCTGTTGAACCTTCTGTCCCTGCTATTTGCAAAGGCCCTGGCCAATGTCAACATCTGAGGCCATAGCTGCACTGTAGGGACGGATGGGCCTGTTCTAGCCGTCAGTCCTGGCCCTTCCACTGCAGTGACTACAATATCTCCTCTCTGCACAGGACAGAGAACTAGACAAAACAGGAGGCGCCACCAAGCCTACCCCAGTGGTCTCACTTCTCCATGACCGGACTACATGGTAATCTGGGCCTCTATAAATGGGTGGGCACAAAACAGGGAGGTTTCTGTGACACAGAGATAACAGAGACCAAGGAAAAATCGCACTGCATTTCCCTTATCCTACCCTTTACTAAAAAGAACAAAAGGTTGGAGATAGGTGATAGAGAAGGGGGCCCCCTGAGTCTTGGGCACCCTTAAAACCAT
The DNA here is from genome assembly GCF_950005125.1 of Chionomys nivalis. Lineage (NCBI taxonomy): Eukaryota > Metazoa > Chordata > Mammalia > Rodentia > Cricetidae > Chionomys > Chionomys nivalis. Next base: position 28,697,837 of record NC_080110.1, on the reverse strand, counting down.
AGTTTCAGTGAAATGGTTTGCATGTTTTGGGGTTCTCCCTTTTCCAGGGTACTCTGCTCCAGACATGCATCGCCTCCGACTCATCGTGATGCCAATCCCTCTGCTTTGCTGTCTCCTGCTGTGTCCCACGGATGCCATGCCACACCCAGAGCCAACCAGTCCCTCTACAATGCTCTCTCCCTCGGAGTCCTCACACTCCTTGTCCTGCAGGGCCCTGCTCCCAAAGTCCCTGCCTGGCTTCTCTCATCTACCCCCTCTTCCCCAGTTCCTGGTCGGCCTGGCTCTGAGAAACGCTCTGGAGGAAGCTGGCTGCCAGGCCGACGTCTGGGCTCTGCAGCTTCAGCTGTACCGGCTGGGAGGCGTGGAGGCTACCCAGACCCTCATCCACCATCTTCAAGAGCTCCAGAAAGGCGGACACGCGGACCAGCAAGTGTCAATGGACGCCCTGACCTCCGCTCTGCAGCGCTCAGCCTGGGAGCAGCCAGGTCCAAACAGGGTCCGTCGCTGGCTTTCTTACTCCGACTGTGACAACGAGCAGGAGCAGAGCGTGCACGACGTGGTCGGGCAGCTGCCGGCAGTGGGGGCCTACTACAATCTAGGCACAGCTTTGTATTATGCCTTCCAGAGTTGCTCTGACAAGGCCAAGGAGCGAGGCAAAGATGGGGCCATAGATCTGGGTTATGACCTTCTGATGGTCATGGCGGGTCTGTCAGGGGGGCCAGCTGGGGTGGTCATCAGTGCTGCTCTTAAGCCAGCAATGAAGGCTGGGGTTCAGCGGCTGATCCAATATTATTATGGTGAAAAAGAGGTGAGCGTCCCTTAGCCAGAGACCAGGAAGGATGGACCCTCACACGACCTGGAGGAAACAGCCGTGGCCAGTTTTGTGTCAGAAGCTGAAAGTCCATCTTCCTACTGGGGGCCAACCTTAGTCAAGAATTATGGTGTCTTAGCATACAAGAGATCGTAGCAGAGAAAATGCTGGCAAGAGAAGTATGGATGGATGGGTGTGGGGTACTGTCATCACTTGCCGGTCATTTCTTTCTTGAAACTCAGCTTTTACATTCTTAATGAGGGACTAGTGAGTTTTCACCTGAACAAGTGGTTTTAGAAATTAAAAACTGATAGCCTGAATTTATAGTATGTATGATTATATCCTCAAAAATACTTACCTCGGCTCTTCCCTCCCCATCCTAAAGTGTCCGAAATGCAAGTCCCACCCCTTCTATGGAGTCCTGGGCGCCTCTGCAGGCTATGGTTTCGTTTCCTTTCCCTGGGCGTGCTGATTCAGAAAAGTCAGCTGCTTGAGTTCTTGGGTATGACACTAACTGGGCTCCGCCCATCTCGGTCGAGGGGCGGGCGCTAAGGGGAGCCTCTCCGCCAGTCACTGAAGTCGGCGGTGAGGTTCCGAGCGGCTTGTCCAGCCCGGAAGAGGGCGGGGTTATGGCTCCTCCAATGAGACACGTGGGGAGGGCGTGGCTGAGCTCGGGTCGCTCCGGAGAGCCCGGAACCGCAGGTGTGCAGCGCCACCCGTTCCGCCGCTCACGATCTGGGTCCGCTGGAGTCGGGGGCGGGGTGGAAACGATTCTTGAGCCGCTCGGAGGATTGCAAGTTGCCGCGGGAGCCACTGGGAGGACCCTCAGAAGGTACAGGCCCCGAGAGCGTGTGCGGAGCAGGGAGGCGCGAGTTCGTTCCCGGGACAGGCTGCTGACATACACCCCCCCCCCCCGTGATGCCCCTGCGGAGAAGGCTTCTGCTCTCTGGCAGAAGCTGAAGCTCTGGTGTGTCCAAGATGTCACACCCCCGCTTAACTCGACTTCTCAACCCTGTCGACTTCCTTCCAAAACTCCTTCGCAACCCCTGACGCCTGGCCTGTAGCATTTGTTCCTTGTCATAAGTCAAAGCTTTAACCTCTGCTCTGCGTTATCTATCGATCCATTTGTTTGTTATTTAACTTGTAAGGTGTTTTGTCTGTGTACCACATGCATGCAGTTATTGTGTTGGTCAGAAGAGGTCGTCAGATCTGGGACTGGAGTGGTGGCCATGTGGGTGCTGGGAATCGAACCCAGGGTCCTCTGGAAGAGCAGCCAGAGCTCTTAACCGCTGAGCCTTCATCTTTTCAGCCCCATTGCATAATTTTTGATCCTTACCAAACTAAATAAACAAGTAAAAACACAGGCATCCTTATTTATGTGTGTATATCTGCACATACATAAACAAACAATATGCATATGCATATATGTTTTAGATATGTAAGTATAAGGTCCTGGAAGGTGAGACTGTTTATAAACACAAAGTCTAATTTATTTTAGAAAATCTTACTTAGTGCAAAACTGGTGTTTGAGAGAGTGAAGCATTTCGTTGCAGCCCCTATAATTGCAGTAGAAGACTTTCTTGTTCGAGGCAGGGTTTCTATGTGCAGCCCTGCCTGTCCTGATACTTTCTATGTAGAACAGGCTGGGCCTCTGCTTCCCAAGTGCTGGGATTCAAGGTGTGCGCCAGCACACCCAGCAATTCCTTCCTTCCTTCCTTCCTTCCTTCTTTCCTTCCTTCCTTCCTTCCTTCCTTCCTTCCTTCCTTCCTTCCTTCCTTCCTTCCCCCCTTTCTCTCTTTCACCCTTCCTCTCTTCCTCCCTCCCTTCTTTCTTTCTTTCTTTCTATTCTGTGTATCTTTTATATCATGTATCTTTTTAAACAAATAATCTGTTTATTTTTATTTTATTTGTATTGGCATTTTGCCTGCATGCATGTCTGTGTGAGGTTGTCAGGTCTTAGAGTTACAGACTGTTGTGAGCTGCCATGTGAGTGCTAGGGCTTGAACCCGGGTCCTCTGGGACAGCAGGCAGTGCCAACTCTCTAGTCCCTACACCATGTGTCTTGATCCCTTTCATTTCCCCTTCCCTTAGCATCCACCCTCTGCCCCAGCACCCCCAATAAAACAAAATTTAAGGAAGAAAGGGAAAAGAAAAAAAGGTGAAGAAATTTAAAATCTCATCACGGAAGCTGCATTGTCACACAGTAAACCCCGTTGTTCATGGATCTTTACTTACACCTGTTTGTTGCAAAAAGCCGCGGGTCTGGCCCGAGGCCTCCGGTTTCTACTAGACTGCCGATGCTGGGCCCTCGGTGGGCCTCTCCTTGGCTGTCCTGTTCTCGCCCTGTGTTGTGGGGATCATGCAGCTTTAGAGCGTTTGTTTCTTATGTTTTGGTTTCTTATTTAAATCTCAGTATTCACGCATTCCCTGGCTTTGATGCGAGCTCTTTAATTCCTGAAGAACTGGGATCTTGTCCTTAAAATGAACTTCTTGTTTCATAAAAGCAATACAGCGGCTAGGGAGATGGCTCAGTGGTCAAGAGCACTGACTGTTCTTCTTGGATTCAATTCCCAGCACCCACATGGCAGCTCGCACCTGTCTGGAACTCCAGTTTCAGGGGAGCAAACACCCTTGTGCAAACATACAGGCAAAACACCAATGAACCTGGCGGTGGTGGCGCACGTCTTTAATCCCAGCACTCGAGAGGCAGAAGCAGGTGGATCTCTGTGAGTTCGAGGCTAGCCAGTACAACCAGAGCTACACAGAGAAATCTCATCTTTTTTTCTTTTTTTCTTTTTTGCCAACATGTCAAAAAACCTTTATTCCTTTGTACAGCTTCATGGCAGGCGCTTTCTGGGCTGGGGTCTTCTGACCCGAGAAATCTCATCTTTTAAAACAAAACAAAAAACAGAAAAGAAACACAGTATATAATTTTAATGAATCAAATACCATCTGAGATTTAGCTCAGCTAGAGCATTCCCAGAGCACAGAGAGGTCCTGTGTTTGAGCTCCAGCAAGGGTTGGGGGTCAAGGATTATTATTAGTAGGCTAAAATGAAAAATTGACTCTAGGGGTGGAGAAATGGCTCGGCGGGTAAGAGAGCTCACTGCTTTTGCAGAGGACTGGGGTTTGGTTCTCAGCACTCAAACCTGGAGACTCAGTAAACCCTGAAACTCAAACTCCAGGGAATCTAAAGCCCTGGTCCCTTCCACCCCAGCTCTGCACACCATTATACACAAATAAATAATTTTTGTTTGTTTGTTTGTTTTTAAGAAAAAATTTGATTTCCTGCCCAATCTCTTCCGTCCTCCATTCTACTCTCAGAGGAAGAAAGACAGTCACGAACTCTAGATGTTTTTGTTTGCTCTGTAGTAGAGTCGTGTGACTTCGAAGAACATGTGTGTGCTTGTTTCTCCTGAACTTTCAGGCTTCAGGTGCAATAAAAGGTTTTTTCTTTAAATTTATTCTTCTCTCATACAATATATCCCAACTGTAGCCTCCCTTCCCTCCTCCCATCCGTCCCCAACCCTCTCCCCCAGATCCTCTGCTCCTCTGTTTCCCTTCAGAAAAGAGCAGGCCTTGCAGTACACTGAGCACTGCATAACAAGATGCAAAAGACTAGCCACAAACCCTCATGTTAAGGCTGGCTGAGGCAACCTAGTAGAGACAAGCCATTAGGCGGAAAAGGGTCCCAAGAGCAGGCAAGAGTCAGAGCTACCTCCACTCTGACTGCTAGGGGTCCCACAAAAACCCCAAGCTAAGCAACCACAGCTTGTATGCAGAGAACTTGGCGCAGACCCTTGCACGCTCCATGATTGCCTCTTGAGTCTCTGTGAGCCCCCGTGACTCCCTACTTAGTTAATTCTGTGGGCCTGTCCTTAGCCCCTCTAACTCCTACAATCCTTCCTTCCCCCCTTCTTCAGGGTTTCCTGAGCTCCGGCTGAAAAAGAAAATCAAAGAAATGATTCCTAGTGATATTCTGTTATACTCATAGCCGTTTGTCATCAGAGAGGCTTCCTCAGGCAGCTAAGGGGAGCAGATGAATTCCCATAATAGATAAGAGGTGGCAGTGGGAAGGGGAAATGTGCCGAAATGCACATGGCACCGCCTGCTTTGTGTGTGTGTGTGTGTGTGTGTGTGTGTGTGTGAGCGTGAGCGAGAGAGGGGAACAGTTCTGTGTGAAATTTCTGGGTCTTTCCAAATTTGGCAATTCACCCAAAGACGAGGGATTGACAAAGTCATAAAAATGCTCCAGTCTTAGAGATTGAATGACTGGCACTTAGGACACCTTAAACAGAGGTCTTTTCCTAGATGGTGCGCAGTTGGTAAGGCGTGTTTCCTTCGCTGACCTAAATAAAACTCCAGGGCCAGCAAAAATCATGAGTATTGGGGCTGGAGAGATGGCTCAGAGGTTAAGAGCATTGCCTGCTCTTCCAGGGGTACTGAGTTCAATCCCCAGCAACCACATGGTGGCTCACAACCATCTGTAATGAGGTCTGGTGCCCTCTTCTGGCCTGCAGGCATACACAGACAGAATATTGTATACATAATAAATAAATAAATATTTAAAAAAAATCATGAGTATTCAAGACCAACATTGATATTTATTGCTTCTCCTTGATTCCTCAATAAACAAACAGAAACTCACAAAGATCACGTAAATTAAGTGGATGAGCTAGATGGCATTAAGTTGTGGGAATATTATTTGTTAGGTTGGATAATGTGTACATAAGCAACCCTCTCTACTTTTTTTTTTTTTGAGGCGGAATCTCATGTAGTCCAGTGTAGGTAGAGTTTTTCTGTCCCGCCAGTCAGTCCTGACCCACTAGCCGGCTCCCCAAATAGCCACACAGAGACTTGTTATTAATTATAAATGCTCGGCTAATAGCTTAGGCTTGTTACTAACTAACGCTTACATTTTAAATTCATCCATTTCTACCCATTTTTCTACAAGCTTTGTAGGAAAAGGCCTGTTCATTCATGGCTTGTTACCTCATTTTGTACACATGTCTGACTGGTAACTCCCGAGATCCCACCCTTCTTCCCAGCGGCCTCCTGGTCTGGCTCTCCTGCCCAATCTCTTTCTGCCCAGCTGTAGGCCAGTCAGCTCTTTATGAACCAATGGGAGTAATACATATTTATAACGTACAAAGACTGCTCCACAGCAGTCCAGCCTGAACTAAATATACTATGTAGCTGAGCCTGCCCTCCATGCTCCTGCCTCCAGCTGTCAAGTGCTGTTATTACAGGCATGTGCCACCATGCCAGCTCTTCCTTCTACTTTTGTGTGTTTGAAAGTTACCAGTAAAGCAAAAAAGTACCACATATTGCAACTATTGAATAGTATGCCCCGGAAAAACCGCGGCAAACTGCACTAAGAATTACATCTAAAGAGAAAGGATGGAGGCCAAGATTGAGAGGAGAAGCAACGTAAACTAGTATTTTCTGTATCTTATTTTATGTGTAGGAGTTTTGCCTACATGGATGTAGACATACCACTTAAGTGCCTGATGACCTCAGAGATCAGCAGAGGGTGTCAGATCCCCTGGTTGTCAGTCACCATGTGGGTGCTAGGAATCAAAAGTTGGTCCTCTAGAAGAGCAAGAGGCACTCTTAAACACTGAGCCAACTCCCCAGCCCCTTTTCTGTATCTTTTAATTGTATAATTAAAATATTTTAAATTAGAACAAAAATCACATAGCCAGACTTGGTGACTCATGCCTACATCCAAACTCTTACGAGGCTGACGTGGGATTGTTGTGACTTCTAGGCCAGCTGGGTTACTGAGTGAGACCCTGGGTTTGTTTTTCTAGACAGGGTTTCTCTATGTAGCCCTGGCTGTTCTGGGACTGACTTTGTAGATGAGGCTGGCCTCGAACTCACAGAGATCCTCCTGCCCCTGCCTCCTGAGTGCTGGGATTAAAGGCGTGCACCCCCACGAATGGCCTGTTTGCTTGTTTTTTGTAAGCCAAACAATAAATTCATAAATCGTCAGACTCTGGATGATTTGGTTCCATAGAAGGTCCAGCTGAGAGCTGACATCCTTCCACACAGAGTCCAGATGGCGCAGTGGGAGATGCTGCAGAGTCTTGACAGCCCGTTTCTGGACCAGTTGCACCAGCTCTACTCTCAAGTCCTCCTGCCAATGGATGTTCGACAGCACCTGGCAGATTGGATTGAAGACCAGAACTGGTGAGGGCTTTGGGAGTTGAGCTGGTTTCTTTCCTCTGAGCCTTCAGGGTCCCAAAGACTTCCCGGGAGGGGTGGGCGATCTCACAGCAGCTGAGATTCTAATCCTTGTCGTGCCTGGTCCTCAGGAGGGAAGCTGTGCTAGGCAATGATCACTCCAAGGCCAACATGCTGTACTTCAACATCTTGGAGCAGCTGAAGCAGTGGGACCACAGCTCGGACCCTGGTTGCTTTTTATTGCAGCATAACTTGCGAAAATTCAGCCGGGACATCCAGGTACTTGGGAGAGTTGGAACTAATAGGGTGGGACCAGCGTCTGAGAATAGGGTAAGGGCTGGGGTACAGAATGTTCCTAAAGATGCAAAGGGGGGCAGATCTGGCGACCAGAAGACAGAGTCTGGACTTGGGGTGCTACTGGCAGAGTAAAGGACTAATACGGGTAGATACAGAGTCTAGACAGAGGTAGGAGGTGGCCAGGGACCCCAAAGGAGAGATAGTACTGGGGCCACCAAGAGCAGGGTCTGGAATGGCAGGTGGGTAAGGTAGCTGAATGGATCAATCCTTGTGTGTTTCTCACCTAGACTTTACCCAATGGCCCTACCCAGTTGGCTGAGATGATCTTTAACCTTCTCCTGGAAGAGAAGAGAATTCTGAATCAGGCTCAAAGGGCTCAGGAGGTAAGGACAGCGTGGTGGCAATGTTGAAAGCTGGGATGGAAGGACACCACGGAAAGGACGCAGGGACCTCATCTCCGACCGGGATCTCTCCGCATCCTGCAGTAAAATTTCAAGTCCTGATTTTAGGGATGAAAAGTCAACATTCATTCTGGGAGGGGGAAGGGAGTGCATGCCTTTAACCTCAGTGCTCAGGAGGCAGAGGCAGGCATACCTATGAGTTCGAGGTCAGCCCGGTCTACAGAGCAAGTTCCTGGACAGCCAGGGCAGCATAGTGAAACCTTGTCTCGGAAAAGAAAGCCAGAGTTGGAACGTGTTGAGAGCCTCTTGTTTCAGGTGCAAGCCGGGCCAGCTCCTGAAGCAGCCGTGAGAAGCCAGCAGCTGGAGATTGAAACCCGAATCCTGGATTTACAGGCTGTGGTTGAGGTTGGTGGCTGTGACAGGTGTCGGGTGGAGAGGATTCCGTTCTTCTGCCCCTTCGAAAGCCGCCTTACTGGGGTTGCATCTCCTCTGCAGACGTTGGTGAAATCCGTCAGGCAACTGAAAGACCTGCATGATGTCTTCAGCTTCCGATACACGATTCTCCATCAGAGTAGGTCCTCTCGAAGTGGGAGAAGGACAGGGGTCATCTTAGGGACCTAGTGTGGATGATGACAGAAGCTGAACACTCCAGCGAGCAGCAGTCACCTTGAGTGACTGCCGCATATGTGGTGTCGGTAGTCACATGGGTACACAGGACAGTGGCGCCAAGCTGTGCTGTGGAGGTTGGAATAGAGATGCAGCTGAGGAGCTGCTAGGAATGATGGAGGGCTTATGTCGGAACTGCCTTAGCAGGTTGAGCCGGCTTCTGGGCCGTTCAGAGTTTGCCTGTGAGACCCCAGGTGCCTGTACTTTGCCTGGTTCTCCCTTCCTCTCCCTCCACCCATCATTTGCTGTTCCTGACTGAGACCCTGGCTGAGGAAGAGCAGAGGAACCCATGAGCTGACTCTTGGCGTTTGCCTTTCAGAGAAGACGCCATCTTTTGACCCCCATCTGCTACAACTTGTTCAGACAACAGCCAATGAAGTGGACAGAATGAGAAAGGTGAAGGGCCGGGCAGAGCGGGCAGCAGGGAACTGCAGGAGAGGGGGCTGGGGGCTCTGGCCTCTTAGCCTTGCTGGCTTTGTTTCCACTGCTGGAGAGAGGGGCTTAGACCACATTCTCCCTTTGCTAGGAGGTGCTGGATACCTCCAGGGCCCTAGTGGGCCGATTAACCACCCTGGTCGACCTGTTGCTGCCAAAATTGGATGAGTGGAAGATGCAGCAGCAGAAATCCTGCATTGGAGCCCCACCACCGGAGCTGCAGCTGGAACAGCTGGAGCAGTGGTAAGAGGAAGAGATACTTCTTTTCCATCCTCGTGCGCACACCAGGCCCAGTCTCACGGAGCTTCGTACGCTGTGAGGTCTAGGAACAGCAAGTGACGGGCTGGGCAGAGCGCGGAGGTAGAGCGCTTCAGCGCTTCTCTGCTTCTCCGGCACGCACAAAGTCTTAGGTTTGATTGTCAGCACAGAGGGAGAATGGAAGGGTGGGAAGGGGAAGGAAGAGGTGCAGCAAGTGATGCCGTGGCCTCGTCTGCCACGTTTTCTTGTTTGACCGTGGTCACACTCTGCTTGTTGTCCTCCCAACTCAGGGAGACCTCAGAGTCCAATCTTCACTCTGGTAAAGGAATAACGTAGAGTAATGAATTCATCCACCGTCATGATTTCTCCACCCTTTGCTTTGTTTGGTTTGCTTTTGAGACAGGGTCTCACTATGTAGCGCCCGGTAGCCTGGAACTCGCTGCGTTGACCAGGCTGACTTTGAACTGGCCAGTCCTCCAGCCTCTGCTTTCCCAGTGTTGGGACTGAAGGCAAGGGTTACCATATTTGGTGAATAAAATAAATCTTTAAGGAAAGAAACCTGGACTAGAGAGATGGCTCAACAGTTGAGAGTGGCTGTTCTTCCAGAGGTCATGAGTTCAGTTCTCAGTAACCATGTGGTGGCTCATAACCATCTATAATGAGGTCTAGTGCCCTCTTCTGTCATGCAGGCATGCATGCAGACAGAACCCTGTATACATAAGAAATAAATCTTTAAAAAAGAAATGAAAAAACCCTGCCTTGAAAAACCTAAATAATACGCCAGGCAGTGGTGGCGCATCCCAGCACTTGGGAGGCAGAGGCAGGCGGATCTCTGTGAGTTCGAGACCAGCCTGGTCTACAAGAGCTAGTTCCAGGACAGGCTCCAAAACCATAGAGAAACCCTGTCTCGAAAAACCAAAAAAAAAAAAAAAGAAAGAAAAACCTAAATAATAATAATAGTAATTATTATTATGATGATGATGATAATAAAATAAAATAAATGAACACTTGGGAGGCAGAGGCAGGTGGATCTCTGTGAGTTCTAGACCAGCCTGATCTACATCTGATCTACAGAATGAATACCAGGACATCCAGGGCTACACAGAGAAACCCTGTCTCAAAAACAATCTCCTTCCCCCAAAAAAGAAAGAAAGGAAATGGAGCTTGGCGGTGGTGATGCACACCTTTAAACCTTTATCCCAGCCCTCGGGAGGCAGGAGGCAGATTTCTATGAGTTCAGGGCCAACAGAGCAAGTTCCAGTACAGCCAGGACTGTTTCACAAAGAAACCCTGTCTCACAAAAACAACAACGACAAAATTGTGTTGAATACTCTACCATGTGCTTCCTGGATTCTGTTTGTGACAGGGTCTCCGGTTTCCCAGGCAGGCCTTGAACTCACTATATAGATGAAGGAGAACTTCGGATCTGGCCTCTGCCTCCTCGGTGTTGGGATTTCCAACGTGTGACGCTCTACCCAGTTTATACTGTGCTGGGGAATCAAACCTAGGACTTTGTGCTTTTTCTGCCAAACAAGCAACATCATTAGCCCCTTGTATTGTCCGTTTTCTGAGGCAGGACCACATTGTGCAGTCCAGGCTGACCTTGAGTTCTTGACCCTCCTGCTTCAGCCTTGAGAGTGTGGGAGCGGGGGGTGCAGTGCTCACCTGGCTCTGTTCCCAGCTCTCTATGTCATTAAAGGGAGGGCACTCAGAACCTCAGTGGGGCCCCGTAAAACTACACATCCTCTCTCCCCTTCCTCTGTCACCCAGGATGACGTCTGGAGCAAAACTCTTGTTCCACCTCCGGCTGCTGCTGAGACAGTTAAAGGAAATGAGTTACATGCTGGAGTACGAGGGTGACATGTTTAGCCAAGGGGTGAACCTGCAGAATGCCCAAGTCACAGAGTTACTACAGCGCCTGCTCCAAAGGTCTGGTGGCCTGGGAGGACTCTCCGGTGGGAGAAACAAGGAAGAAACGCGGGGATACGATCGCTACAGACACTGAGCTGTTATCTTCTCTCCACACCTCTTTCCTCAGGTCCTTCGTGGTGGAAACCCAGCCCTGCATGCCCCAAACTCTCCACCGACCCCTCATCCTGAAGACTGGGAGCAAGTTCACTGTCCGAACAAGGTTGTATTTTTTTTTACCTCTGCCTCCTCCCCGGCTCTGCCTTTCTGACTTTGCAGAAGCTTCTGCTGCTGGAAGTTTCTTCTCTCCTCCAGTTCACCTTCGCTTCCAGTCCCCTGACCCTCTCTTCTACACATCTGGCTTTATCAAGAATTTGAGAGCCAGGTGTGGGGGTGCACGTCTTTAATTCCAGCATTTGAGGGGCAGAGCAAGGTGGATCTCTGTGAGTTTGAGGCCAGCCTGGTCTACAGCGCTAGTTCCAGGACAACCAGGACTACATAGAGAAACCCTGTCTTGAAAAACAAAACAGCAACAAATTTGAGATTGACCACTGTGTCTGTCTCCTGTTCCCCTAGTTTGACACTGACCACTGTGTCTGTCTTCTGTCCCCCTAGTTTGACACTGATCACTGTGTCCGTCTCCTGTTCCCCTAGTTTAACACTGACCACTGTGTCCGTCTTCTGTCCCCCTAGTTTGGGACTGACCACTGTGTCCATCTTCTGTCCCCCTAGTTTGGGACTGACCACTATGTTTGTCTCCTTTTCCCCTAGATTGCTGGTGAGACTCCAGGAGGGCAACGAGTCACTCAAAGCAGAAGTTTCCATTGACAGGTAAGTTGAGGCAGCCGAAGGATGTGACAGAGCTGGCCAGTAGGAGCAGCCGGTACCAGTGGTACTCACCGCACAGCCGGCCCCTCAGGCTGTCCATGCCATTCTACCTTACAGAAGTAAAAACACCTCCCTCAAGCCGGGCATGGTGGTGCACCCCTTTAATCCCAGCACTTAGGAGGCAGAGGCAGGCAAATCTCTTGATTTCAAGGATATCCTGATCTACAGAGCGAGTTCCAGGACAGCCAGAGTGGGTGTTAGCAGTGTGTCGGACACAGGACGTGAACTCAGACAGTGTCTCTCTGCCAGGCCACGTGGCCACGAGCTCCAGAGGCTGTCGCTCGCATGGAGCTGGGTGGGAAGGGCTGCTTCCGGGACATCTCACCCTCCCACTCTTCCCCCACAGAACCAGTGACTTTTTTTCCCTTTCTTTTCAGGAATTCAGAGTTATCAGGGTAGGTACACGCGTGCATGACCTGCAAACCACATTGGCAATTCTGGTGGGAGCCCAAGGGAGGAAGGGGATGTGGGTGGGATGAGGACTAGGAGAAGGGGAAGTCTGAAATGAACTGGAATTTTTGTTTTCCTGCTATTTTATATTTTTTTATTTTAATTTTTTAAACATTTTACTTACAGAAAGGGTGTGAGTGTGTATATATACATATGCATGATCAAGAGAGAAAAATATGGAAATGCGTGTAGGTCAGAGGACAGCTGGTGGGATCTGTCCTTTCCTTCCACCATGTGGGTCCTGGGGATCGAACTCAGGTCATCAGGCTTGGCAACAAGCCTCTGTACCTGCTGAGCCATCTCACTGGCCCTTTCCTACTGGTTCTTTTTTTTTAATATTTATTTATTTGTTTATTTATTTATTATGTATACAATATTCTGTGTATATGCCTACAGGCCAGAAGAGGGCACCAGACCTCATTACAGATGGTTGTGAGCCACCATGTGGTTGCTGGGAATTGAACTCAGGACCTCTGGAATAGCAGGCAATGCTCTTAACCGCTGAGCCATCTCTCCAGCCCTCCTGCTGGTTCTTAAAACTAATTCCGAGGGGGCTGGAGAGATGGCTCAGAGGTTAAGAGCATTGCCTGCTCTTCCAAAGGTCCTGAGTTCAATTCCCAGCAACCACATGGTGGCTCATAACCATCTGTAATGGGGTCTGGTGCTCTCTTCTGGCCAGCAGGCATATACACAGACAGAATATTGTATACATAATAAATAAATAAATATTTAAAAAAAAAAAAAAAAAACTAATTCCGAGCATGGAATGGTGGAACGCACCTAAAAATTTCAGTTACTGGGAGGCTGGGGCAAGAGGATCTCTGAAAATGTAATGCCAGCCTGGGCTACATAGTGAAACCTTGTCTCAGAGAGCGAGAAACAGACAGACAGACACTAACCTTATCTGACTCCATATATCTTTTCCCTGGAACAGCTTCCGGAAGTTCAACATTCTGACCTCAAACCAAAAAACCTTGACCCCTGAGGAGGGCCAGAGACAAGGCTTAATTTGGGACTTCGGCTTCTTGGTAAGAATGGTTAATAGAATTGTCAGCTAATCCAAAGGAGCAGGAGTTAAGGTCTTTCCAGGCTCGGCCTCCGGGTCCCTCCCTGGCAGTGTGTTTCTCCTCCATTTACAGACGCTGGTGGAGCAGCGTTCAGGTTCAGGAAAGGGTAACAATAAGGTGAGTGGGGACTCAGCAGAGCTGCGAGCTGGGACCAGTGACTCAGCAGAGGGCTCTCTGACCACTGTGACTCTCCAGGGGCCGCTGGCTGTGACGGAGGAGTTACACATCATCAACTTCGTGGTGCAATATGTATACCAGGGTCTGAAGATGGAGCTGCAGGTGAGTGAGGAAAAGCAGACAGCAGGTGTAAAATAGGGCCATGGTGGCGCACGCCTCTAATCCCAGCACTGGGAAGGCAGAGGCGGGTGGATCTCTGAGAGTTCGAGACTGATCTACAGAGTGAGTTTCAGGACAGCCAGAGCTACATAGAGAAACCCTGCCTGGAAAAACCAAAACCAAACAAACAGAAAAACAATTTAGAAGAAGACACACGGAGGGCACAAACAGAAGACACCTGGAGTGGGATGTCACCCAGGCCCCCAGGCAGACTTCTGCCACCACCCTGACTGCTGAGTTTTTCCAGACGAACACACTTCCTGTGGTGGTCATTTCCAACATGAACCAGCTCTCCATTGCCTGGGCCTCAGTTCTCTGGTTCAACATGCTCAGCCCAAACCCCCACCAGGAAAAGGAGGTGCCTGGGTGAGGAGAAGAGGGGCGTGGGGGGTGGGGGAAAGCCTGCTTCTGAGCGGGCTCACCTCCCTCTTCTCCCCCAGAACCTCCAGTTCTTCTGCAAGCCCCCGAAAGCCCCTTGGAGCTTGCTGGAGCCTGTCCTCAGCTGGCAGTTCTCCTCCTACATTGGCCGAGGCCTCGGTTCTGAGCAGCTGAGCATGCTGAGGAACAAGCTATTCGGTACAGTTCTCTTGTCTCTCAGCCTCTGCCTACCCTGGCCTGCTCCTACCCTGTGTCCTACCCCACGCCCTCGGCCCGGCCCTGAGGCCTCTTCAATCATCGCAACCCATCTGTGACTCTGGCCCACAGGAAAGAACTGCAAGGTGGAGGAGGCACTGCTGTCCTGGGCGGACTTCAGTAAGGTAACTCCCTGCGGCGGGTCCCTCTTTCCCCAGTTCAAATCCTGGCCCTGCCCCCACCCTTCCCTCTAAGGGCAGCTCCACATCTCTTCCTGCCTTTCCATTCCTCCTTCAGCGAGAGAGCCCCCCTGGCAAGATCCCTTTCTGGATTTGGCTGGACAAAATTCTGGACCTGGTCCATGACCACCTGAAGGGTCTCTGGAATGACGGGTAAGGCCTTTCACAGAAAGCCTCCCTGTCCCGTGTTTGCGCCCACTGGTCTCAGGCGTAGACTTCGTGCGCCCCCCTGTGACCCAAGGGAGAAACTACAGACTAATGGAAAGTGGTTAGAAATAGGAATGGTGGCCCTTACTTGTCCAGTGTCTTTGCAGAGCCTGCTGGGTGCGCTCATGAATTTGTTCATATAGTCCTTAAAACCGCGCTGGATGGTGGATAGTTCCACCTTCAGTCCCATGAGGAAACCCAGTCTTGGAGAAATGAGGAATTCGCTCAATGGACAGAGTTGGGAATAGGCCCAGGCCTACGCAACTGCCCATCACCTGGCCTTTGTTACTTTTTACACACAGAGACAGACAGGCAGGCAGGCAGAGAGGGTCTCTCTATTATGTAGCTCTGGATGGCTGTCCTGGAATTGGCTGTGTAGACCACGTTGGCCTTGAACTCACAGATCCACCTGCCTCTGCCTCCCAAGAGCTGGCATTAAAGACATTGGATTCCGTGGCCTGCCTTGCTATATTTTTATGTAGTGTGTGTGTGTGTGTGTGTGTGTGTGTGTGTGTGTGTTGTCAGGGGATAGCTTACAGGAGTGGGTTCTCTCCTTCCACCATGTGGGTCCTACAGATTGAACCCGGGTGGTCAGGCTCGGTGGCAGCGGCCTGTAGTTGCTGAGGCGCCTTGTGCTTCACCAGTGTGACCGACTGAATCCTTGCGCCTCTTCAAACCTTGGGGGCAGGAGCATTGTCACTAAAGTTACGTGATTTGATCAAGATGGAAAAGTGTGTAAGCGACAGAAACGGGGCCAAAGCCCCCTGCTTCCATGTAGATGGGACCGGGACCCTGGAATCTATCTCATCGTGGCTTCGTCTGCTCCAGGCGAATCATGGGCTTTGTGAGCCGGAGCCAGGAACGCCGGCTGCTGAAGAAGATGGTCTCTGGCACCTTCCTGCTGCGCTTCAGCGAAACTACCGAAGGCGGCATCACTTGCTCGTGGGTGGAACACCAGGATGATGGTCGGTCCCGCCCCCCTCACCCTGCCCACACCCCTCACCCCAGCCATTCCCTCAGTCTCTGCTTTCTGGGGGCGTTACTTGCTCTTGGGTGGAACACCAGGGTGATGGTCGGTCCCGGCTCCTCCCCACCCCGCACCCTCACCCTCACACCGCCCTCCTTTGCCGTTCCTACAGTCTCTGCTTTCTGCCAGGCACCTTCTGACCCTTTGCCTACCCTTGGTTTCTGCCTGGATCCGTGCAGTAACTTTGGTGCTGGGCAGCTAGGGGCGGGGAACTCGGGGACTGGCCTCACCTCTTGCGCCCACTTGTTCGGCACCTGTCTGTCCTTCAGATAAAGTGGTCATCTACTCCGTGCAGCCGTACACCAAGGAAGTGCTGCAGTCACTCCCGCTGACAGAAATCATCCGCCACTACCAGGTTCTTGCGGACGAGAACGTCCCTGAGAACCCGCTGCAATTCCTCTATCCCAGAATCCCTCGGGACGAAGCTTTTGGGTGCTACTACCAGGAAAAAGGTGGGAAAAGGGTTGGGATCACTGACATACATCCTTCCTCGAATGAAAGGGGTCTCAGGTATTGGTAGATCCTTCGGCACACAGCACATTTGCCCATGGTCGTGCTCTGAGGAGGTCCACTCGTCAGGACCTGTGTGTCCAACACGTTGATCTCTCCCACTTCCTGTCTGTCCCCACAGTTGATTTTGAAGAACGGAGGAAATATCTGAAGCACAGGCTCATCGTCATCTCTAACAGGTGAGGTACAAAGGCTTCTCTCAAACCTCTGCAGCCTGCAGCTGCCCAGTTCTGCTCCCTCCTCCTCCTCTCCCTGCAGACCCCCACTCACCAGCTTCGCTCCTCTCTCATGGTTTCCTGCTGTCTCCAGATCAGTTCCCCCATAGTCTTGATCAACCACTCCTGGCACCCCTGCTGGTGCCAGGCCTAGGATGAGAAGCTTCCGAGACTTGTTTTTAACCCTTATGAGGCCCCACTGGAGTAAGAGCTAAAAGTGTGTCATTTCTAGGAACTGGGCTGAGTGTTTTTGTGTGTTTTCTTATGCTGTTGACTCTTCCCGTTCGGCCCTTGAGGGGTGCTGGTATTTCAGTGTGGTGAAGCACCATTCTGAGCGAGTCAGGTCTGTCAGAGCCTTCTTTCCTTTGCTGATTGACCAACTATTGGCTTGTTTGTTGTTGCTGTTGTTGTTTGAGACAAAATGCTGCTGGCCTGGAATCTGCTGTGTAGACCAGGCTGGCCTTGAACTCGTAGAGATCCTCCTGTCTCTGCCTCTCAGGTGCAGGGATTAAAGGCGTGAGCTACTGTGCCTGGCTTTTTTTTTTTCTTCTTCAATTTATAGCTGGCATATAGTATTTGTATGTATTTACGGGGTACAGTGTGATAATTTGATAGATGCCTACATTATACTAACCAAATCGGGATAATTGGCATTTATTATTTTGTTTTATATGTATGGTTGTTTGGCCTGCAGGTATGTCTGTGTACCGCTTTTGTGTCTGTTGCCTGTGGAGGCCAGAAGACAGTGTCAGATCCCCTGGCACCGGGGTTGCAGTGGTTGGGAGCTGCCATGTGGCGCTGGCAATCAAACCTGGGACCTCTGCAAGAGCAGTAATATGCTCTTAACCGCTGAGCTGTCTTTCTAGCCCTACCCCTTTGAGGCAAGGTCTCATGTAGCTGAGGCTGGTCTTGAACTCCTGACCACTCTGCCTCTGCTTTCCAAGTGCCGGGATTACATCCCCCATTTCTATTTTGCGTCTTTTGTTTGTTTGTTTGAGTGGTTAGTCGGTTGGTTGATTGTCTGGTTGTTTTCTGAGATAGGATCACACTCTGTTGCCCAGGCCTGTCGGAAGCTCATTATGAAGTCCATACTGGCCTTGAACATGTAACCCTCTTCCCGCCCTGGCCTCCTGCGTGCTGGGATTTTTATAGGTATAAGCGGTCCCACCTGGCACTTTGGATTCTCTCAATTAGCTACTCTAGCAATGAGATGCTATCCCACTGATTTGATTGGCATTTTCTTGGTGATTAAACACTTTTCCATGTACGTTGCCATTTGCATATCTTTTTTTGAGAAATGTCTACACAGAGAGATCTTCAGCCCAAGCCAGGTGTGGTGACATATGTCAGCAGTCCCAGCACATGGGAGAATGAGACAGGATTGAGCACCAGTCTAGATAACATAATGAGACCCTGTCTTAAAGAGAAAGAATAAACCTTTGTGAGATCATTTGCTTTTTAAGGATATATTCATTTTTACTTACATGCGTGAGTGTTTTGCCTACATGCCTGCCTGTGCATCATATGTGTTCCGTGCTCTCGGAGGCCCGAAGAGGAGGGCATCAGAGCCCCTGGAGCTGAAGTGACAGTTGTGAGCCTCCGTGCGGTTGCTGGAAACCGAACCCCAGTCCTCTGCAGGAGCAAATGCTCTTAGCCACTGAGCCACCTCTCCAGTCCCTTACCTGCGTTTTTACTCTTGAGTTTTTCGGTTCCCTGTAGCTCCTGGATATGAACCTCTTTTTGATGAATAGTGTATAAGCTGTATTTCCTACTCCGTGTGCCATCTGCTAACTGCTGGTGTCTGCTTTTGCTGTGGACATTCTTAGTTAGGTTTAATTGCCTCTGATCTGTTTTTGCTTTTGTTTTATGTGCTTTCAGGGCCATGTTATTGTCTCTACCAGTGTTTCAAGGTTTTCTTTTTAAGATTAATTCTATTTTAATCATATGTACATCTGTAGGGGTGGCGTGCAGAGAAGGTTTCCTACCCCTCAGATCTGGACTTAGAGGCCGTTGTGAGTTGTGGGAATTGAACTCAGGTCCTCTGCAGGAACAGTACTCTTTCTTAACCACTGAGCCATCTCTCCAGCCCGGCAGTGTCCACTCTTAACTGCTAGGCTTTCCTTGCGCCCCCGTGTTGGTTTTTAGATTGCATTTATTTTTTTTTATATGTGTGCACATGTGCATGCATGCCACAATACATGTGTAGAGGTCAGTGGACAATTTGCAAGAGTTGATTCCTTCTTTCTACCATGTGGGTCACAGATTGGACTCCAGCATTAGGTTTGATGGTAGATACCTTTACCTGCTGAGCCATCTTGCCGGCTCCATAGTTTTTTTTTTGTTGTTGTTTTTTGTTTTTTTTCCAAGACATGGTTTCTCTGTAGCTTTGGTGCCCATCCCGGAACTAGCTCTTGTAGACCAGGCTGGCCTCAAACTCCCAGAGATCCGCCTGCCTCTGCCTCCCGAGTGCTGGGATTAAAGGCGTGTGCCACCACCGCCCGGCTCTCCATAGTTTTTGTATGTGGTGGAAGATTCAAATCTAGATTCATTCTTTTGCAGATGGATGTCCAGCTTATTGAAAAGACTGTGCTTTCTCTCACTATATAGTTTTATCATCTTTGTAAAATTAGTTGGCTCTAGGTTTATGAATTTGTTTCTGGGTCTATATTCTGTTTCATTGGCCCATATGTCTGACTTTATGTTGGTAAAATTCTGTCTGGTTACTATAATCTTAGTATTATTTTATTATGTTAATTGTCTTTGAATCTCATGCACCTCAGATACACTATATGGCTGTAGCTGGCTTTGAACCCCTGATTCTCCTGCCTTTCCCTCTCAAGGGCTGGAATTTCAGTTGTGTATCACCATACCCAATCTCCAGTTGTTCTACAATTAGGGGTCTTTTTTGAGGTTTTTGTTTCGTTTGTTTGATTTTGGTTTTTGGTTTTTCGAGACAGGGTTTCCCTGTGTAACAGACCTAGCTGTCCTGAAACTAGCTCTTGTAGACCAGGCTGGCCTCACATTCTCAGGGATTCACCTGCCTCTGCCCCTCGAGTGCTGGGATTAAAGGTGTGCACCATCACGGCCTGGCCAATTAGGGGTCTTTTGAGAGTGCATATAAAGTTTGTTTCTTCTATTTCTGGGAAGAGTGCCATTTGGTAGAAATTGCATTAAATTGTAAATCATTTCGAGTGACATCCAGAATTCTCCTTTTGACCATCCTGTTGCCTCTGTAGAGTTTTTAAGCACCATTGTTCCCGTTTAAGTGATAGTCTAAGCCTAGAGAGATGGTTCAGCAGTTAAGAATAGTTGATTGCTCTTGCCAAGGACCTGGGCTCAGCCCCAGTGCCCACTTGGTGGCGCACAGCCATTCATAATTCCAGTTCCAGGGGATCAGATGCGCTTTTTGGCCTCCACACCTACCAGGCATGCTTGTGGTGCAGACATACACACGGCAGACATACACACAGGCAGATATACACACAGCAGACATACACACGGGCAGACATACACATGGGCAGAATGCTTGTGCACAGAAAATAAAAATAAAGTTTAAAAGCTGGAAATGATAATCTGATGTTTATCAAACTAGTAAATGAGAGAATTCACTCTAACAAACCTGATCCCAAGGCCAGATGTGTGGTACATGCCTATGACTCCAGCCCTTGGAGTAGAGGGTAGGAGGTCTAGCCTTGACTGTGTAGCGATTTGAAGGCCAACCTGGGCTACGTGAGACCCTGTCTCAAAAAAAGAACAATAACAAAAATCCTAAAATCTTGATGATAAAGCCCAGGGTCTTTAGCCCTTTTGTTCCCCCACCTCACCCCCCAGGCAGGGGGAAACACTTTTGCTTTGCCACTCACGGAGTCTCGTCCCACTGTCTGTCCTTGTAAACCTAGACAGGTGGACGAACTGCAGCAACCTCCAGAGCTTCAACAGGAGCCAGAACTGGAGCCGTTAGAGCCAAATGCAACCATGGCAACCATGGAGTTAGAACAAGACCTGGAGTTACCGATGCTGCTGGAGGCAGGGCTGGAACTAAACCCCACACCGTGTGTGACCCCCCCACCAAGTCTGGAGACAGACCCAAGACTTGTAGCGCAGCTCTTGCCAGAGTCGGATTTACCTCATGATCTGCAGCAGCTGAACATGAAGGAGATGGAAAGTAAGTGATCCGGCTGGGCTGGGGTAAAGGGGACACCTTGCTCTCTGACCCGTTACCAAAAGGTGAGCTCCAAGTCCTCCCGTGTCCGCCCCCTCCTTCCATTCCCAAGAGCCCCTTCAGCCCCAGCGTGTGCCTTTCCTGCTAGAGTCGGGAGCTTCTAACTTGGGTCAGGGCCTGACATTTTTCTCTGTGTGGTCTAGTCTTCAGAAACAGCATAGACATTCCTAATATCATGCCCCACGGTGACCCACTGTTGGCTGACCATAACATCACAGACGAAGCCTACATGTTCTGCCGAAGCCATTTTGATGTGGATGAACCCTTGATTCCTTCTGATGACTAGGAGCCACATTCCCCCCTGCCCTCACGCACCAGGACATTGCTTCCAACAGTGGGAAATGATGCCTTCGAAGCTGCATTAGCCATGAACTTTGGAGCAAGAGGGAGAAGCATAAGATGGCTTGGAAGCTGTGCCAAGGAGTCAGAATAGACACTGGCTGCAGTCGTACCAGGATCCGAAGGCTGCCTGCCATGCTGGAAGACCCAGGGGTCCTGAGGGCAAGCAGGACATTTGGGAGATTATTAAAGGGTCCAAAGCAGTATTTCTCCAGTATGGGAGGATTTTAATGGTCTGATGATCGGTAAGGCTAAACTGGTGTGAGCCATAACTGGGTCTTTGTGGGGAGCACAGAGATGGACGGAATTTTGTCTGCCCTCCCCCTTTGCTATCCTGGGTCTTTGCCAAACCCAGAGTTTCACATGTGGTAGGCAACCACATGGTACTGAGCCATACCCGAGTCCCGTAGCCCTCCCTTCCAGTTACTTCAGATCTAACCTAATCTTTTCCTTTTCCCCTCCCCTTCACTCCTGAGTCCGGTTCTAAATATCTTTGTTCCCTGTAGAGGCTGAGAGCTGTCTGCTTTTTTTTTGTTTTTGTTTTTCGAGACAGGGTTTCTCTGTGGCTTTAGGAGCCTGTCCTGGAACTAGCTCTGTAGACCAGGCTGGTCTCGAACTCACAGAGATCCGCCTGCCTCTGCCTCCCAAGTGCTGGGATTAAAGGCGTGTGCCACCATCGCCCGGCGGCTCTGGACATCCTTAAGCCTCAGCCATTGCCAGGGAGCCTGGGAGCAGCTGCCACTACTCTAAGGTTAGCTTGTGGTAGGACTTGGTAAATGAACGTGAGGGAGCCATACTGTGACCGTTGCTACCTGGAGTGTCAGAAGAGCAGTCCTGTTGAGGGAGGGCGCCATGAAGGGGGCTTGAACAGAGCCAAGGGACTAGACAGGGAAGACGTACAGAGGAACGAGGAAGCTCAGGGAGCTAAAAGCAGAAGTCACGAGAAAAAGGCCCTGGCCAACAGGTGAAGTTAAGATTCCAGCAGAAGCCGGCTTGGCTGCCTTTAATCCTAGCAGGCAGAGGCAGTGGGTCTAGTGAGTTCAAGGCCAGATGGTCTACAAAGTGAGTTCTGGGATAGCCAGGGCTACACAGAGAAAGCCTGTCTCAAAAATCTAAAACACACAGACACAGAAAAAAAGAAAGAAACCCAGCAAAGCCAGGCAGGGTCATATATACCTTTAATCCCTGCACTCAGGAGGAAGACAGATGTTTCTGGATTTTGAGACACACACACACACAGAAAAGAAAGAAATCTGGCAAAGCCAGGCAGGGTGGTATATGTCTTTAATCCCTGCACTCAGGAGGAAGGCAGATGTTTCTGAGTTTTGAGGCAGCCAGGGTGACATAGTGGGACCCCGTGAGAGAGATGGTGGCAAGGCTGCATTCCTTACGTTGTAAGTACCTGGGTTCCCTGCTGCAACATCGTTCACCGTGCTACCTATAGCCAGAATGAATCTTTTGTACGTCATAATAAACTCTTGTTAAAAACAAAAACAGTGGAAGTGTCTCTTCTCCAATTGCTTGTGTTTTTCTGTCCCCGAAAGCTAATTCCTTAGGGCCAGCAAGGCCAGCCATGTGTAGGCATTAGGTCATCAAACCCTCTCTCGTCCCTACCTTGGTACATTTCCCTTGTCACAGTCCTCCTTTCCTCTGGTTGGTGCGGCCATTTATGTCCCTTAGACGGATAACTTCCAGTATTACTCAGCTAATTGGCAAAGTCAAGACATAAACCTGGACCTGGTCATACCTGGTGACATACGCCTATTATCCCAGCATTTGGGAGGTACAGGCAGGATCAGGAGTTCAAGGCTCAGCAGAGGGTACGTGTTGAGTTCCAGGACGGTCTCAGATGCAGGAGTCCAGGGCTCTAAAATAAACAGGAGTGGGACTCTACGCCCCCGTGCACCTACCTTAACCTTGTTTGTTTGTTTTGCAGCAGGAAGGGTCTGTAGCCTTGGACGGCCTGGAGCTCACGACCTTTCTCTCTTTGCCCTCCAGAACTGGAATTACAGTTACAGACCCTCACAGTCAGACTCTTCAGTTGGGCAGGTGGGTGGGGATTTTGTAGACAGGATTTCACTATGTACTGCAGGCTGACAACAGGGTCGTGATCTGCCTGCCTCTGTCACCTGGTGCTATATATTAAGTTCCAGGCCATCCGGGATTACTTAATGAGACCCTGTTTAAAAGCAAGGAATCACGTCTCCTTTCCCTTTTCATTTGTTGAGACAGTGATATAATATCATTCCCCCTTCTCTCTCTTCCCTCTCAACCCTCCCATGTGCCCCTTCCCTCTCAAATCCAGGACTTCTGTTTTTTTTTCCCACTAACCTCCTACATCTTTAATATTCTACCCTTCGTTTTTCTTTTCTTTATTGTTTTGCTTTGAGATAAAGTCTCACTATGTAGCTCTGGCTGTCCTGGAACTCACAGAGATCCTCCTGCCTCTGCCTCCAGAGTGCTGGGATTAAAGATGTGCAACCACTACTTCTGGCTTTGTTGGTGGCGTCCTCTTGTTCTTCTTTTTGTTTGAAACTAAAGTTTTTAACTTCTGAAGGAGTCTACAGATATCCTTAAGGGAGAATCACATTGCCTTGGGAGTTGCCTTCATCTTCCTCATCTGGTTGTCCCTCTCAAAACTGAAGTTGAAGGCTAGGGCTATTGCACCGTAGTAGAGCACTTGCCCGGCTTACCCATGGCCTTGAGTTCAATCCCCAACGTTACGATAAAACACAATTCTGACGTGATTCTGTGGTGATCTGAGTTCCTGCCTTTGGCCAAATACACCCTTGGCCACAAAATCAGGGAAGAAAGCAATGTATCAGGGAAGTCAAGGAAGGAGGCCTGCCACAAGCAGAAAGCCTGTCTGGGCTGTCTGAGAAGTCAAACCAAAATGTTGCCAGGCTTGGTGGCACACTTGTAATCCCAGCACTTGGAAGGCAGAGGCAGGAGGATTGCTCTGAATTTGGCATCATTCTGGTCAATATATCAAGAAGTTCCAGGCCAACCAGGACTACATAGCAGTACCCCAATAAAAACAAACACCAAAAATTCAGACCAGGTGTGAGAGCTCACAGCACTGAGGCAGGAACTGCCATAAATTCCAGACAGGCTGGTGTGAAACCCTGTTTTAAAATGGAAGTCAGGAGAGTTGGGGAGATAGTTTGGTAGGTAGAGCCTTTTCCAGGCAAGTGTGAAGACCAGGGTGTGGAGCTTCAACACCTACATAATTAATGGGTGAGCATCGATGCTCACCTGTAATCCCAGCACTTGGAAGGCAGAGACAGGAACCCCAAGGCAACAAGTTCTACAGGAGTGGAACTGAACGAGACCCCTAGGACAGAGAGAGCCTGGGGAAACCAGCTCCATCAGGAGCAGAGCCAGGAGCAAATCCAGTCCTGGGAGCCAACCCAGTCCCAGAACACTGGCGGATCAAGACTGAGCCAGTGACCAGATCCAGAGTCAGCAATCTCCACCAGAACAGGTCCAGCTCCAATCCAGGGACTTCTGCAGGAGGAGATCCAGACCAGGATTTACAGAAACAGATCAAAGCCAGCAGCCTAGGCCAAAGTAGGCCTGAGACAGCAAACTCCGAGGGAGCAGAGCAAAGCACAGGAGCATCGAGCTACCCCCAGGAACAAGGAGTAACCAATGGGTTAACTAGAACTGTGGCACTGACTGTACCATGAGGAACAACCATCTGAGCTTTGGATTCGCTGGCACCTAGAAGATTATTCAACAGAATCTCAGACAGTCCCAGCCACACCTATTAGAGGAAGGGATGAGCAGAAAAGGTAAGATCACATGTTACACCACAAAGAGCAACACAACACCAGTAAAACCTAAATACCCTACAAAAGCAAGACCTGAACAACCAAATATGGATGAACCAGAAGAAAATGATCTAAAAAATAAACTCAAGAGGATGTTTGAAATTTTTAAAGATGAAATGAGAAATTACCATAAAGAAATGGAGGAAAAAACAAACAAAAAATTGGAAGATATCAGCAAATCTCTTAAAGAAAACCAAGAAGGGGCTGGAGAGATGGCTCAGTGGTTAAGAGCATTGTCTGCTCTTCCAAAGGTCCTGAGTTCAATTCCCGGCAACCACATGGTGGCTCACAACCATCTGTAAAGAGGTCTGGTGCCCTCTTCCGGCCTGCAGGCATACACACAGACAGAATATTGTATACATAATAAATAAATAAAATAAATATTAAAAAAAAAAAAAAAAAAAAAGAAAACCAAGAAAAAGAAATCAAACATATAAAAGAAACTATCCAGGACTTGAAAACTGAAATAGAAATGATAAAGAAAACACAAGCTGAAGGAATTATAGAAACAGAAATCATGAGAAAAAGATCAGGAACTGGGCTGGAGAGATGGCTCAGTGGTTAAGAGCATTGCCTGGTCTTCCAAAGGTCCTGAGTTCAATTCCCGGCAACCACATGGTGGCTCACAACCATCTATAATGAGATCTGGTGCCTTCTTCTGACCTGCAGACATACACACAGACAGAATCTTGTATACATAATGATAGATAGATAGATAGATAGATAGATAGATAGATAGATAGGTAGGTAGATAGATAGATAGATAGATAGATAGATAGATAGATAGATAAATATTTTTTTAAAAAAAGATCAGGGGCCGGGCGGTGGTGGCGCACGCCTTTAATCCCAGCCTTTAATCCCAGCCCTTAATCGGGAGGCAGAGGCAGGCGGATCTTTGTGAGTTCGAGACCAGCCTGGTCTACAAGAGCTAGTTCCAGGACAGGCTCCAAAACCACAGAGAAACCCTGTCTCGAAAAACCAAAAAAAAACAAACCAAAAAAAAAAAAAAAAAAAGATCAGGAACCACAAATGCAAGCATAAACAGTAGAATACAAGAAATGGAAGAGAGAATCTCAAGCGCTGAAGATACGATAGAAGAAATAGACTGATCAGTTAAAGAAAACATTAAATCTAACAAAAGCTTAACCCAAAATATCCATGAATATGGGACACCATGAAAAGGCCAAATCTTAGAATAATAGGTATAGAAGAAGGAGAAGTTCAACTCAAAGGCACAGAAAAATTATTTAACAAAATCATAGAAGAAAACTTTCCCTACCTAAAGATAGATATGCCTATGAAGATACAAGAAGCTTACAGAACACCAAATAGACTGGATCAAAAAAAAAAAAAGTCCTCTTGCCACATAATAATCAAAACACTAAACATACAGAGTAAAGAAAGAATATTAAGAGCTGCAAAGGAAAAAGGCCAAGTAACATATAAAGGTAGACCTATCAGAATTACACCTGACTTCTCATTGGAGACAATGAAAGCCAGAAGGTCATGGTCAAGCATTTTGCAGACATGAAGAGACCATGGATGCCAGCCCAGACTACTAAACATAGCAAAACTGTCGATCACCATAGAAGGACAAAACAAGATATTCCATGACAAATCTAGATTTCACCAATACCTAGCCACAAACCCAGCCCTACACAAAATACTAGAAGGAAAACGCCAACCCAACACCAACAAAAACACAAACAACTGATGATCTCATTACAGCAAATGCCGAAGAAGAAAAAATGCACAAATTAACATCACCAACGATGAAAACTAAATTAACAGGAGATAGCAACCACTAGTCATTAATATCCCTTAATGTAAATGGACTCAACTCACCTATAAAAAGGCACAGGCTAACATATTGGATATGAAAACAGAATCCATTCTTCTTCTGCATACAAGAAACGCATCTCAACCTCAAAGACAGACATCGTCTCAGAATAAAGGGTTGGGAAAAAAATATACCAATCAAATGGACCTAAGAAACAAGCGGGTGTGGCTATCCTAATATCTAACAAAGTAGACTTCAAGCTAAAATCACTCAAAAAAGACAAAGAAGGTCATTTCATATTAGTCACAGGAAAAATCCATCAAGAGGAAATTTCAATACTGAACATCTATGCCCCAAATACAAGGGTACTCTCATATGTCAAAAAAACACTTCTAAAGCTTAAATCATATATTAAACCCCACACACTAATAGGGGGAGACTTCAACGCTCCCCTCTCACCACTGGACAGGTCAATCAGACAAAAAAAAATGAACAGAGAAATAAAAAAACTAACAGATGTTATGACTCAAATGGACTTAACAGACATCTACAGAATATTCCATCCAAACAGAAAAGAATATATCTTCTTCTCAGCACCTCATGGAACCTTTTCAAAAATTGACCACATACTCGGTAACAAAACAAACCTCAACAAATACAAAAAATTTGGAATAACCCAATGTACCTTATCAGATCACCATGGTCTAAAACTAGAAGTCAACAGCAATACTAATTCCAGAAAATCCACAAGCACATGGAAATTAAACAATGCTCACCTGAATCATCAATGAGTCAAGGAAAAAATAAAGGGAGAAATTAAAGACTTCCTAAAATTCAATGAAAATGACCACACAACATACCCAAATTTATGGAACACAATGAAAGCAGTGTTAAAAGGCAAATTCATAGCACTAAACACCTACATAAAGAAGCTGGAAAAATCCCACACTAGTGAATTAACAGAACATTTGAAAACTTTAGAACAAAAAGAAGCAAACTCACCTAAGAGAACTAGATGGCAGGAAATAATCAAACTGAGAGCTGAAATCAACCAAATAGAAACAAAGAAAACAATACAGGGGCTGGAGAGATGGCTCAGCGGTTAAGAGCATTGCGTGCTCTTCCAAAGGACGCAAGTTCGATTCTCAGGAACCACATGGTGCCTCACAACCATCTGTAATGAGGTCTGGTGTCCTCTTCTAGCCTGAAGGCATATATGCAAACAGAATATTGTATCCATAATAAATATATATTTTGAAAAAAGAAAAAAGAAAACAATACAAAAATCAATGAGACAAGAGTTGGTTCTTTGAGAAAACCAACAAAATAGATGAATCTTTATCTAAACTAACCAAAAGAGAATATCCAAATTAACAAAATCAGAAATGAAAAGGGGGACATAACAACAGACACGGAGAAAATACAGAGGATCATCAGGTCATATTTTGAAAACCTGTACTCTACAAAATTGGAAAACTTAAAGGAAATGGACAACTTTCCGGATAAATACCACTTACCAAAATTAAATCAAGACCAGATAAACAATGAAACAGACCTATAACTGCTGAAGAAATAGAAACAGTCATCAAAAGTCTCCCAGTCAAAAAAAGCCCAGGACCAGATGGTTTCAGCTCAGAATTTTACAAGACTTTCAAAGAGGAACTAATACCAATACTCCTTAAATTATTCCACACAATAGAAACAGAGGGAACATTGCCAAACACTTTTTATGAGGCTACAATTAGCCTGAAACCCAAAACCACAAAAAGACATTACTAAGAAAGAGAATTACAGACTAATCTCACTCATGAACATTGATGCAAAAATACTAAATAAAATACTAGCAAATCGAATCCAAGAACACATCAGAAACATCATCCACCATGACCAAGTCGGCTTCATTCCACAGATGCAAGGATGGTTCAACATATGAAAATCTGTCAATGTAGTCCACCATATAAGCAAGCTGAAAAATAAATACCACATGATCATCTCATTAGATGCTGAAAAAGCTTTTGACAAAATACAACATCCCTTCATGATAAAAGTCTTGGAGAGAGCAGGAATACAAGGAATATACCTAAACATAATTAAGGCAATCTACAGAAAGCCAACAGCCAACATCAAACTAAATGGAGAGAAACTCCCAGTGATTCCACCGAAATCAGGAACAAGACAAGGTTGTCCACTCTCTCACTATCTATTCAAAATAGTTCTTGAGGTCCTAGCTAGAGCAATAAGACACCAAAGGGAGATCAAGGGGATACAAATTGGAAAAGAAGTCAAACTGTTTGCTTACGATATGATAGTTTACGTAAGTGATCCCAAAAATTCTACCAAGGAACTTCTACAACTCATAAACACCTTCAGCAATGTAGCAGGAATCAAGATTAACTAAAAAAAAAAAAAAAATCAGTAGCCCTCCTATACACAGTTGATAAAAGGGCTGGGGGGAAGAAATCAGAGATTCAACACCCTTCACAATAGCCACAAATAGCACAAAATATCTCAGAGTAACTCTAACCAAACAAGTGGAAGACTTGTATGACAAGAACTTTAAATCTTTGAAGAAGACACCAGAAAGTGGAAAGATCTCCCATGCTCTTGGGTAGACAGAATTAACATAGTAAAAATGGCAATCTTACCAAAAGCAATCTACAGATTCAAGGCAATGCCCAGCAAAATCCCAGCAAAATTCTTCAAAGACCTTGAAAGAACGGTACTCAACTTCATATGGAAAAGCAAAAAACCCAGGATAGACAAAACAATCCTGTACAATAAAAGAACTTCTGGAGGCATCACAATCCCTGACTTCAAACTCTACTACAGAGCTACAGTACTGAAAACAGCCTGGTACTGGCAAAAGAACAGACAGGAGGACCAATGGAACCAAATAGAAGACCCGGATATCAATCCATGCATCTTCGAATACCTGATCTTTGATAAAGAAGCAAAAAATATCAAATGGAAAAAAGAAAGCATATTTAACAAGTGGTGCTGGCATAACTGGATATCAACATGTAGAAGAATGAAAACAGACCCATATCTATCACCATGAACAAAACTCAAGTCCAAATGGATCAAAGACTTTAACATAAAGCCAACCACACTGAACCTTCTAGAAAAAAAGTGGGAAGTACACTTGAATGCACTGGCACAGGGAACCACTTCCTAAATAGAATCCCAGCAGCACAGACACTGAGAGAAATAATTAATAAATGGGACCTCCTGAAACTGAAAAGCTTCTGTAAAGCAAAGGACACGGTCAAAAGACAAAACAACAGCCAACAGAATGGGAAAAGATCTTCACTAACCCCACATCAGACAGAGGTCTGATCTCAAAATATACAAGGAACTCAAGAAATTTGACACCAAAAGATCACATAATCCAATAAAAAAAATGGGGTTCAGACATAAACAGAGAATTCTCAACAGAAGAATCTAAAATGGCTGAAAGACACTTAAGGAAATGTTCAACATCCTTAGTCATCAGAGAAATGCAAATCAAAACAACTCTGAGATTTCATCTTACACCTGTAAGAATGGCCAAGATCAAAAACACTGATGACAACTTATGCTGGAGAGGTTGTGGGGGAAAGGGAACACTCCTGCATTGCTGGTGGGAATGCAAGCTGGTACAACCCCTTTGGATGTCAGTGTGGTGATTTCTCAGAAAATTAGGAAACAACCTTCCTCAAGACCCAGTAATACCACTTTTGGGTATATATCCAAAGGATGCTCAATCGTGCCACAAGGACATGTGCTCACCTATGTTCATAGCAGCTTTGTTTGTCATAGTCAGAATCTGGAAACCACCTAAGTGCCCCTCAATCAAAGAACGGATAAGGAAAATGTGGTACATTTACGCAACTGAGTACTACACAGCAGGAAAAAATAACAACAGCTTGAATTTTGCAGGAAAATGGATGGAACAAGAAAACATTATTTTGAGTGAGGTAACCCAGACACGGAAAGACAATAATCACATGTACTCACTCATAAGAAGGTTTTTTTAATTTTATTTTTTTAAATATTTATTTATTATGTATATAATATTCTGTCTACATGTATGCCTGCAGGCCAGAAGAGGGCACTAGACCTCATTACAGATGGTTGTGAGCCACCATGTGATTGCTGGGAATTGAACTCAGGACCTTTGGAAGAGCAGGCAATGCTCTTAACCACTGAGCCATCTCTCCAGCCCTCATAAGAAGTTTTTAAACATAAAGTAAAGAAAGCCAGCCTACAAACCACAATCCCAGAGAACTTAAACAATAATGTGGGCACTAAGAGAGACTTACATAGATATAATTTACATGGGAAGTAGAAAGTAGAAAAAGACAACATCTCCTGAGTAAATTGAGAGCATGGGGACCTTGGGGGAGGATTGAAGAGGGGAGGGGAGAGGCAGGGAGGGGAGCAAATAAAAATGTAGAGCTCAATAAATATTAATAAAAATGTATAAAATCATTTTTCATCAATTGTGTGGCTATGTGTGTGTGAAGGTGTGTGCCACGTGCATATGGACTAGAGGCATTGGATCCTTGTGAGCTGAAGTCACAGGCTGTTGTGAGTCACCTGCAGTGGGTACTAGGAATTTAACTAAGACCCTCTGGAAGAATAATCTGTGCTCTTAACTGTTGATCAATCTCTTTGTCTGCTCTCTACAAACTGTAATTGAATCTTATAAAAGCGGTCACCTTAATATTTGCCTTTAATCTAGAAATGGTCCGATATGCATTGGTTCCTCTTCAGATTTTAACTTCCCTTTTCTTTCAATGTATTCATTAAAATTATTATTTAAAAAAAATAGCACTGACTGCTCTTCCAGAAGACCAGGGTTCAATTCCTAGCACCCACATGGCAGCTCACAACTGTCTATAACTCCAGTTTCAGGGGACCTGACACCCATGGCAAAACACCAATGCATTTAAATAACAATAAATAAATTTTTTAAAAAAAGAAAGTAGAGGGCTGGAGAGATGGCACAGTGGTTAAGAGCATTGCCTGCTCTTCCAAAGATCCTGAGTTCAATTCCCAGCAACCACGTGATGGCTCACAACCATGTGTAATGAGGTCTGGTGCCCTCTTCTGGCCTGCAGACATATACACAGACAGAATATTGTATAAATAATAAATAAATATTTAAAAAAAAAAAAAGAAAGTAGAGTCAAGAAAGCTGGGCTGTGATGGCGCACGCCTTTAATCCCAGCACGGTTGAAGCAGAGGCAGGCAGATCTCTGTAAATTCGAGGCTAGCCTGGTCTACAGAGTGAGTTCCAGGACAGCCAGGGCTATTACACAGAAAACCCCTGTCTCGAAAAGCAAGAAAGCAAGAAAGAAAGAATGAAAGGAAATTAGACTCAGAGAGTTATTAGACACATAAATAAGTCTTTATTGGAAAAATACATAATTCCTTATAAATATAATAAATAATAATCCTGTAAACTTCTGTTACAAGGATAAATACCCAAATCTCCCTTCCGGGTTAATAAATATGCAGCTTTGTCCCAGGTGAAGTCACAGTCGGTCCACGTTGGCCGTTTGTCCTCAGGGACTAGGCAGGCAGGCACCGAGCTTGCTTGGGCTCACTTTTTCTGGTGCTCTGGCCTTTCTCATTGCTTCCCTGACGTGCTCCCGCCCCTTCCACCATCCGGTTGCTTGCCAGCTTCCATGGCAAAGGCCATGACTTTATTCCTCATCTCCATCCTCTAGGGAGCTACCTGCTCTGATCCCCGCCCCCCCCACCCCAGTAAAGCTGCCCTTGCCCTTCAGACAAAACAAAACAACAACCAAAAGTACCAATGGGTCAATTAGCTTGTTGGCTTATAGATGCCTGGGTTGGTAGATTGATCCTATCATTGCTGGGAACCTGGGTGCCATACTCAAGCTGTTGGCATTAAGGGTTCAGTTAGGGTGGCTGCCCCATGGGCAAAGACCCGGGCAGCTGTTGCCACAAAGGCCTGGAAGCTTCGGAGGATTTTGGAGCGGAGAAGGGGACGCTGCCACTGCTGGCTGGGACTCAGGCTAGGCCTCTGTGGGGTCTCCCAGTGCTGATTCTCTGGCTGAAAGGACACAAGACACAGTCAGAACGGGTTCTAATACTAAGCTCCCAGCTTCCGTCTCGGACACTGGCTAGTCCCATCCTCCAGACCCCGGGTTCATACCTGGAGGAGCTGGCTGAGGCCCAGTAGAGAGGTATGAAGCTGGCTCACATCAGGGAGTGGAGAAGGCTCCCCTGTGAAGATGTCTGAGTCCAGCAGCTGCTTATAAAAAACCAGACCTTGGTGGATTCTTTGCAGGCAGAACTAGGGAAAGAAGGAAGCAATGAAAACATATGGATACTCTTTTCCAGTGCCCTGCCTTCTTTTCTCCCTCTTCTTTAGACAGCATCCCACTAGCTCAGGCTGTGGCCTTAGACCTACGCCAGGTAGCTCAGGCCGGCTTCAAGCCCACGGCAGTTCTTTACCATCTCAGACCTAGCAAGGGGTCGATATGATGCCAGCTCATTCCTCCCCTGCCCTAGATGTACTAACATTATCTGGATGGTACCTGGCTGTTGTCCTTGAGTCCTTGGGGATCACAGCCATCCCCACACTGGATGTGCGGGACGTCATTTCTAGCCTCTTCACCTCCTTCTTCCCTTAGCAGATCCTGGAATGGGGCCAAGGGAGGATGAGATAAGGTTTTGTTGTTGTTGTTGTTTTGCTTTTTTGAGACAGGGTTTCTGTGCAGTTTTGGAGCCTGCCCTTGAACTCACTCTGTAGACCAGGCTGGCCTCGAACTCACAGAGATCTGCCTGCCTCTGCCTCCTGAGTGCTGAGATTAAAGGTGTGTGCTCCACCACTGCCTGGCAACACAAGTACTTTTGCATTCCAATGGACTCTTAGGCTCTCCCCAAAGTTCATCTTCTGTCCTCCCTCATTCTGTGATGACCTTCAGCCCTCCAGAGTCCACCCAGGGCCCCAGCTTACATCACACTTCACACTTCGAGGGCTTGCAAAGGTTTCTGCATGGCTCCAGGAGCTCACACTTACCATAGGTC
Source organism: Chionomys nivalis (assembly GCF_950005125.1). NCBI lineage: Eukaryota > Metazoa > Chordata > Mammalia > Rodentia > Cricetidae > Chionomys > Chionomys nivalis. The sequence continues at coordinate 28,664,145 of NC_080110.1, read as the reverse complement.
CCTTTCGGGGATGTGCACTCCAGGCCAGTGTGCAGAGATTCTGAGAGAGCTGCTGGCACTGCGCCCAGTCAGGGCTGCTGCTGCTAGGCACCGTCCGGCCGTGAGCCGCCCAGGGCAGCAGCCACAGCAGTAGCATGCCTCTACAACCCAGCATCGTGTTGTCCGCTTCTCAAATCCGGCTGGCTCTGTGACCTGCAGCAGGCCTGGTGGACTCTCCACCCGCCTCCTTTTGTTCTGACTCTTGTAGTCCGGTTTCTAAGATGCTTCCTGTTTTCTTCCCTTTGTCTCGCAGTCTCTTTTTAAGGTCCCTGAGCTGTAAGACCCGCCCTTTACACTAGCAGGTGACTCAGAGCAGGTGGGATTCCCCTCCCTGCATCATCTCCCTCTGTGGAGAGCCCAGGTATGCCTCCTCGGTTCCAGGGGAAATGAGCGGTGAGGTCGCTGTGGCCAGAGGCTGAGGATGGGACGTGTGTCACACTCTCCAGGAACAGAGATGGCTGCAGCCGGGGCGGCGAAGGAACGAATATTTCAATTCATGCCATCTCCAGTTCCTTCCCGTGCAATCCGTCTGATATTTTTGCCTCTCAAGGCATTATTCTTACCTCATCCCACTCTGATTTCCTCACTTCCTCTTGCCCGAGGAAAAACCAAAGCAGCATTTGTTCCTCGCCAAATCCCATGGTGAGCTCAGTTTGAAATGAACTTTGGTTCCTGTATGATACCATCTACGTGAGAACAAAGCCCTTCTTTTCCACCGTGGGAAAGGGTGTTCTTTTCACTGGGTGGTCCTGCTTTTGGAGGCAACAGTAACCGTGAAAGAACTTTGTGACCTGAGATGCCCTTTCAGGGCAGGGTAAGACATTACTGTGCCAGCCCTCACAGTGGGAAGGGTACTTTGGGGTGATAATGCAGCTAAGAACCGCTTGACTTCTCATTCCACTTAGCCTAAGGTTGTCCTCAGTTCTGTGGGATTGAGGCAATGAGTTTTCAGGGAACCAGCGGAAACAAGGACTGGAAATGCAACTTCGACGTTCCACCCCCACCCCGTCCTACCCCATGGCTGGAACAGTATCGCTACAAGTTCTGAGCAGCTGAAGGTGCAGTGCAGTGATCCATGCTGGGCTTGCAGCCTATTGCATCCACGGGTAAAATCCACTGATGACTGATTTCATCACCGCCCATGACGCAAAACCAGGGAAGCAACTGACAGCGTGAGGTTGGACGTGGGAGGGGAGGGTGGTCTAGAGCTGGAATTGCCCCAGCCCCACGGAGGGACCTAGGACAATTTGGACGTCAGAATGAGACTGTAGACGACCACATGGAAGGCTCTCAAAGTTAACTGTACCTCTGAGAGACATGTTCTCAATAGGGGTCTCCCTTCCCTTAGGACTTTGTTTTTGTTTGTTTGACACATAGAAACTCTGTGTAGCCCTGGCTGTCCTGGCAATCACTCTGTAGACCACGCTGGCCTCAAACTCAGAGATCTGCCTGCCTCCCCCTCCCGAGTGTTGGAATTAAAGGTGTGTGCCACCACCCAGAGTCTATTTTTTTGTTGTAGTTGTTTTTTGTTTTTCGAGACAGGGTTTCTCTGTGGCTTTGGAGCCTGTCCTGGAACTAGCTCTTGTAGACCAGGCTGGCCTTGAACTCACAGAGATCCGCCTGTCTCTGCCTCCTAAATGCTGGGATTAAAGGCATGCGCCACCACCGCCCGGCTTCAGAGTCTATTTTTAAAATATAAAATGCTTTATGGATTGGTATGTCATCCTTGCACAGGGATGCCAATCTCTGTATCCTTCCGATTTTAGCAAGGCGTGTGGAAGCAAGAACCCTTTGGGACTGTTCTGAACCACAGTGAAACGTCTGGCTCACGTGTCATTAGGATGCTGTGGCAGGTATGCCTACCTTTAGATGAGACATTGCCAGCACTGTAGGTTTGACTCACTTTGGGGGAGAGATGGTTCGTTTACGTAGGATGGGTAGAAATGGAATAAGGGAATTGAGAGGCTGTCTGGGGAGTCCACCCCACTTTGTGTAGTGTCTCTGCTACTTTTGCTACCTCTGGTCCATGTCCCGAGAGTCCTAAAAGGAGCTGAAAGGTGAAGGAAAGATAAGGAAAGGGAGGCGGGATGAGCTGGACGGGGCGAGCTGTAGGCCCAGGGCTGTTTCACTTCCTGCTGCTTTCGCAGTGGAGTAGGAAGCAGGGTCCGTGGGGAGACTGTGGGGCTGTCTCACAGCTGGGACCATTTCCAAGGCTACGGCTCACGTAGGACTTCAAGAAGCTCTTGACGTCAGCTGGCCCTCAACCGTTATGCAAATCACATTCAGAAGACACTCCTAGACAGGCCTTTCCAGCTGGATGCTCAGCCTCCGAGTCCAGCTGAAGGTCCCCCAGGTGGGTAATAATGATGACTAACGTGCAGCCGGCCCTCACGTTCTGCTGTGCACTTGCTCTAAGCACTTTATGTGCATTAACCTAAGTCTCACAAGAAATTCTATGCGTTAAGTGTTATACTACATACTGCATGTGACAGCTGGGAGCCTGGGGCGGAGATAAGTAGTTTAACACAGACCACTAGAACTACGGTGCCAACAACTTGCCTTCAGATTCTACTTTTTAAAAAATTGGTGGGGAAGCCGGGCGGTGGTGGCGCACGCCTTTAATCCCAGCACTCGGGAGGCAGAGGTAGGCGGATCTCTGTGAGTTCGAGACCAGCCTGGTCTACAAGAGCTAGTTCCAGGACAGGCTCCAAAACCACAGAGAAACCCTGTCTCGAAAAACCAAAAAAAAAAAAAAAAAAAAAAAAATTGGTGGGAAGATGGCTCAGTGGTTAAGAGCACTACTCTCCCAGAGGACCTGGGTTCAATCCCCAGCACCTACATGGCAGCTCACAACTGACTGTAACTCCAGCTCCAGGGGATCTGACATCCTCACACAGGCATGAAAGAAAGAAAGAAAGAGAGAGAGAGAGAGAGAGAGAGAGAGAGAGAGAGAGAGAGAGAGAGAGAAGAAAGAAAACGTACATAAACATTTTTTAAAATGCTTAAAATTAGCCAGGCGGTGGTGGTGCACGCCTTTAATCCCAGCACACAGGAGGCAGAGGTAGGCAGATCTCTGTGATTTTGAGGCCAGCCTGGTCTACAAGAGCTAGTTCCAGGTCAGGCTCCAAAGCTACAGAGAAATCCTGTCTCAAAAAAACAAACAAAAAAAAAAAAAAAAAAAAAAAGAAAAGAAAAGAGAAAATGCTTAAAATTGTTTAAAATTGGGGCTGGAGAGATGGCTCAGTGGTTCAGTGGTTAAGAGCATTGACTGCTCTTCCAGAGGTCCTGAGTTCAATTCCCAGCAACCGTATGTGGCTCACAACCACTGGTAATAAGATCTGGTGCCAACTTCTGTCTGCAGGGATACATGCAGGCAGACCATTGTATACATAATAAATAAATAAATCTTTAAAAAAATTGTTTAAAATTACCACGTGTGTGGGTGCATGTGTGCCTCAGTACGCCTGTGGCCATCAGAGGACAACATTCAAGTCAGTTCTCTCTTTCCACCTTGGTGTGCTTTCCAGGAACTGAACTCAGGTTGCCAGGCTCTGGCAGCTGGCACCTCTACCCGCTGAGGCATCTTTCCCGCTGACTTCACACTTCCCCTATTTGTTGTGGTTCTGGAGAATGAACCTAAGGCCTCACACATACTAGGCAAGTTCTCATCAGATCCCCAGAATTTTTTTTTTTTTTGAGGCAGGGTCTCACTATGTAGCCTGGGTGGCCTAGAACTCACTGTGTAGAGCGGGCTGGCTTTGAACTCAGAGATCAGCCTTCCTCAGGTGCCTCCTGTAGGGATAAAGGTGTGAGCACTACCACACCTGGTTTGGATCTTTAAATTTCTACTTCCTAATTTAACAAGGATTATAGATCTGCATCAGGTTCACCTCATAGGCTCATAGACTGCAGTTTAGTCTTTTGTTTGTTTTGTTTTATCCGTTCGGTCTTTTTGTTTATTTATTTATTTTTTCTAGACAAGATTTCTCTGTGTAACCAAGGCTGTCCTGGAACTAGCTCTGTAGACCAGACTGGCCTTGCACTCAGAGAGATCCGCACGCCTCCCAAGCACTGGGATTAAAGGTGTGCACCACCACTGTCCAGCAATAAAGTAGACTCTTGAGTGGGGTGTGGTGACACCCTTCACTATCCCCAGTATTGGGAGCACTGAGACAGGATTTCAAGGCCAATTTGGGCTACGTAGTGAGAATTTAGCTCAACAAAACCAAAAGTAACTTATTTATTCCATGTATCTCAAGCTCTTTAACTCCTGAGGTCTCTTAAATTATGAGAATTATGAGCCCTCAGTGTAGAGATTTCTGTATAGGAACTGTCTAAGCCTCTTAGCACTTAGCTTTGTGTGTGAAAATTTAAATCTTAGAATCTGTGATGTCAGAGATCCTTTGAGTTAGGTATTTTCTGTTTTGATATAGGAGTCCATGGAGTATGGAATACCAAGTGCCTACGTCCTCCTGCCTGCCCCTTTTATGGTTTGGTTTTGTTTTTTAGATAGAGTCTCCTGTAGTCCAGGCTGCGTAGTCACTACACTGCAGAGAATGGCCTTGAACTACTGATCCACCTACCTCTACCTCACGTCCTTTCCTGAAGTTCTACTTACTTGCTTTTATTGAGAGAAATCAGAGAGAGAGCACACAGACATGGATGTGTGCGTGTGTGTTGTAAACCTAGAGCTTCTTATACCTGTGTATGCTAGGCAGGTGCTAAACTATTGACCTATAGACTCAGCCCAGAGACTATTTGGTTTTTGGAAACACTGGGGTTAAACTCGGGCTTTGTTCCTGCTAGGTGCTTACATGTGCTAAATAGATGCTTTAGCAGTTGACTTTCATAAAATAGCTGTATCTATTTCTTATGTGTGCAGAAATGTGTTACGTGTGTGTCCATGAGTGAAGATGACAGATGTTGGGTGTCACCTTTTCCTTCCACCACGAGTCCCAGGGATGGAAGTCAGGTGCTCACACATGGCAGCAGGGACTGTGCTGGCTGTGTCATCCTGAAAGCTTTCTTCACCTTTCTGAGAAGAAGGACGTTTTTGATTTGGGTTTTTTTTTTGGAGGGGGGGTGTTTTTTGAGACAAGGTCTTACTGTGTAGCTTTCCCTGACCTGGAACTCACTATGTAGATCAGGCTGGCATTGAACTCACACAGATCCGTCTGTTGCTGCCTCCTCAGTGTTGGGTTTGCAAACCCACATAGCTTGGCTTTTGGGGGGGGGGGTTGTTGTTGTTGTTGTTTTCAAACAGGGTTTCTTGCAACCCTGGCTACATTGGAACTTGCTATGTAGCAGAAGCTAGCCTTGCACCCCTAATCCTCCTGCCTCTATCTCTGGATTACTGTCATTACAAGTATGTCCCCACTATTCCATGGCCCAGGAAATGCTGGAAAAGTTTATTATTGGTGAGGAATTTCTTTCACGGGCATCCCACAATTTGGCCTTTATACTGTTTGCTGAAAGAGGGCTTCACTGTGTAGCTGTAACTGGCCTGGTGTCCTTGCTATGTAGTCTAATTTGGCCTCGAATTTGTGGGGTCCTCTTGCTTCTGCCTTAAGAAAGCAGGAATTGCAGGTGTGGACCATTACCTGTACAGGACTTTAAAAACAGTAGTTGGGAGCCGGGTGGTGGTGGCGCACGCCTTTAATCCCAGCCCTCGGGGAAGCAGAGGCAGGCGGAACTCTGTGAGTTCGCAGTTATGACAGCTGAGCTTGAGTATCCTAAGATATCTCACAGCCCGGACCAATTAATTCTAAAGCAGTTTAAGTCCACAGCCAAGTCCCCAGAATCTGTCGGACATGGTGACATCCTCCCACAGAAGAATTAGGGACGGTCGGATCTCTGAGTTGGAGGCTAGTCAAGAATCCCCCAGAAGGGCTGTTGATAGCGTATGCATGCCTCAGTTGACTCAACCGACTCAACTTAACTGTTTATCTCCCTCTGAAGGACAATGTCTTTACTCCACGGTCTAGGGGAATTTGACAACCCGGGAGTCTTGTTTCTTGGGAAAATTTTGGGGACCTCTGGGGGCGATACAAACATGGATGGGAATTTCAGTTGGATGCCTTTAGAAATATAGAAAAGGTGGCCACTTGGGTCAACCTAGAAGTCATGCTCCCGCTTCCTTTTTCTTCCCCGTATCTAGCAGTCATAGGAAATGCCAGTGAGCTTCGGGACGCAGGGTCGGCGGCAGCGGCATGGCTCACAGGCACAGCAGGACGAAGGGGTAGACCCCGCTACGCCGGGAATACCCACCAGGCGCGTCCCCGTGCTTAGCCTCCGGCCCCCCTCGGGTCAGTTTCTATTCGGGGAGCGCAAAGGCGTAGTTTCCAAGCCTAAAGTTAATTTCGTTTGACAAGGCTGACAACTGAAGGGATTACTTTTCATCACACCGCGCCTGACTCAGTTTGTCCCCAGCGGCATTCCGTAACCTTGTTTTGACGGACCTCTGGCGTCACACGCCTCCTCCGGACGGATTGTACCTGGCTCCTCCTGATTGGCTGGGGCGAGCCCCAGGCCTCTGCTGATTGGAAGCGACGACTGCCAATCCTCTGCCCGGCTTGCTGGGGTTAGGTTGAGCTAGAGGCGCGGGGGCGTAGTAGGGAAACTGGAATTTCCCGCGGAGCTGACGGCGCTTTCTCTCCCCCCCTACTCGTTTGAATTCCACGCGCTCCAAAATATCCGCCATGGAGAAATCTTGGTAATGACCCATTCCCCGTAAGCATCCCAGGAACACATCTGACCTTTGCCCTCCTCCTTCCCCTCCCGTCCCCTGCGCCGGGGGAGAATTGTGGGTAACCAGTTTCTCTGGTTCGCCCAGAGAATTCTGGGTAGCGATCTGTTTCTCTGCCTCCCCCCTCCCCCCCCGCCCCGTTTGTGGGTAACTGGCCGTTCTTGTTACCCACCCCCTGGAGAATGCTGGGTAACCACTGTGAAGGATTCTGGGAAACTGACTTGTCTGGCTCTCTTCACTGACCAACCCCTTCCCCTCACATCCAATTCTAGGAAGCAAGCATCTTAGACCTCTCTCAAACTCCATTCCCTATACCTGCTCCCTTCGCCCTGTGGTTCATGAGAAAGGGAAGTCAGATTAGCTCGTGTGGTGGGATGCTAGGGAACTTAGAAAGTTTAGGAGTGCGGCGTGAAGGACACAGGTCTCCCACCTTGCAACACCGCCCGTGTCCCCCTCCTGCATGCTTCTTTCATCTGCCTGGCAGTTTCGGCCCTTGTGCCTGCCTCATTGTCCTGTCCACATAGAAGACACCAGCCCTGACTGAGGTGCCTCCTTCCCTTGCAGGCCAGGATGTCCGTTCTAGGCCCATTGGTGCTGTCCTGCTGAAGGTTGGGTCAGATGTCCGTAGGAGTCGTGGCAAGGGAGGGTGTGACTCGGGCCTGAGCCTCGCCCGTCATCGCCATGAACTTTGAGGGTCTGGATCCTGGCCTGGCCGACTTTTCCCCAGCTATGCATTCCACCCTGGATCCGGTCTTGGATGCCCACCTGAACCCAAGTCTGCTACAGAATGTGGAGCTGGACCCAGAGGGAGTGGCCTTGGAGGCGCTTCCCGTCCAGGAATCCGTGCACATCATGGAAGGTGTCTACTCTGAATTGCACAGCGTGGTGGCTGAAGTGGGAGTCCCCGTGTCCGTCTCCCACTTTGACTTACATGAGGAGATGCTATGGGTGGGGAGCCATGGGGTAAGAACGAGACCCTTTTCCGCAGCCTGAGAGGGTGGATTAGAAGTCTTTATCTGAGCACAGCTCTTTGCATGGAGTCAAAACTGAGTCGGAGTGCAGAGAGTTTGCTGGATCTCTTAAAACAAAAAGAAGGGAGTGGAGAAAGAACTGGGGAATCTGGGCTCCAGAGATTGGTTACATATTTGGTCTCCTAAGGCACCCCACTCTGCCCATTTGCCCATCCCTTGTCTTGTTTTGAGACATCTCTCTATATATAGTCCAGGCTGACTTGAACTCACAGCAATTCTGCTTTTGCCTCGCAAGTGCTAAGTTTTGTGTGCCACCATGTCTGACTGTTTTTTATTTTATTTTGTTATTTTAAAGCCAGGGTCTCATATTTCCTGGTCTGACCTTGAACTTTATGTATAGCAAAGGACAATCTTGAGTTTCTGAGCCTCCTGCCTCAGTCTCCTGAGTGCTGGGAATATAGGCACCAAAACCATGCTTGGTTCATGTGGTGCTGGGGATAAAAACCCAGTGCTTTTCTGCCTAGTAGGCAGGCATTCTACTCACTAAGCAATATGCCCACTCCTGTTTTTGGTTTCAAGACAGGGTTTTGCTATGTATCCTAGGCCAGCCTCAATTGCAATCCTACCTTGACCTCCAAAGTGCCGAGACTATAAGTGGTGTCACTAAGCAGAGCTCGGTCCCATGTTTTGATCACCTTTACCATCACTTAGTATATAGTCATCCATACCCAATCTTTAGTTTCTTACCCAGTTTAGAATTAGGAGCGGGGTGGGGGTTTGAAACAGGGACTCACTATGTAGTACTTTCTTATCTGGGACTTCCTATGCATCCCAGGGTGACTTTTCTGAACCAGGAGCAGCCTTGTCTGAACCTCAGAGTGCTGGTATTTCAGGTATGCACCAGGTCTACACCTGACTTATAATTGTAGAATGGTACCTACTAGAATCATTTTGTCTTTTCTCTCTGATTTTAGTCTCAGTGTTAATTTTAAAGTGTGTATTTATATATGCTGTGAAGCCAAATGGTTCCTGGAAGACCTTAGATTACTTATTTACCGTTTAATGATTCATGAATTGTTTTCCCATTAGGAGAAATGATTTTTTTTTTCACTGATGTTTTCAGTTCAGTAAGGCATGTCTACTGCTGCACAAGCACCAGGAATAAAACAGAATACAACGTAGACCTTAGATAGGTGTGGTTGTTCACACCCCGTAACCTTAACTTGGAGGCTGAGGCAGGAGGATGGCAAGTTGTAGGCTAGCTTGACAGCTATAGTAACCATCACCAACAAAACAAAGTTCCTGCTCTCACAGAATCCACCATATAGTGAGAGAAGAAAGGCACACAAATGAGGGGTCTCCTAGCCTTAAATATCAGTGTAAAAGTATCTGTGAAGGGTTGCAAGGGTCAGAAAGGGCCACAAGAGTGAAGCTGAGTGAGTCTTGGAAAATAGGAGTGTGAAGAGTGTGTTAAGTACCTGTAGTCCTAGCCTAGGGAGAAACAGGCCTGAAGAGGAGTTCAAGGTCATCACGGGCTACTAGCCTGAGTTTGAAGCTAGCCTGGGCTCCGTGAAACCTTGTCTCACAAAATAGAAGCTGGAGTGAAGGGGAGGGAAGTTGCCTCAGCGTAGATCCCCAGGGTATCATCCAGAGTGGGGAGTGAGCAAGCAGGGACCACAACTTCTTAAACGTGCTGGCCTCCAGGCGGCTCTGCTGCCATCTCTCCAATGTACTAAATTATTTGTCTTTGTTTGTTTGAGTCAGTCTCCTTTATCCCAGGCTGGCTTTAAACTGGATTTGTAGCCAAGAATGACCTTGGACTTTAGTACCTGGTTGAAATTTTTTTTGAGATAGGATTTCTCTTCATAGTCCTGACTGTCTTGGAACTCACTTTGTAGACCAGGCTGGACTCACACTCAGAGATCTGCCTCCCTTTACCTCCTCTGAGTGCTGGGATTCTAAGCAGGCACCACATGCCTGGCTTTGAACTAAAAAAAAAAAAAAAAAAAGCCATATATTGGGTTGGAAGCTGAAACATAGGCACTTATTCATTTAATCTATATTTCCTTTATTTTTGTTTTTTATTTATTGATTTTTATTGAGCTCTACATTTTTCTCTGCTCTCCTCCCTGCCTCCCCTCCCCTTCAACCTTCTCCCAAGGTCCCCATGCCCCCAATTTACTCAGGAGATCTTCTCTTTTTCCATGTAGATTAGATCCATGTATGTCTCTCTTAGAATCTTCATTGTTGTCTAGGTTCTCTGGGATTGTGATTTGTAGGCTGGTTGTCTTTGCTTTATGTTTAAAAACCACTTATGAGTGAATACATATAATTGTCTTTCTGGGTCTGGGTTACCTCACTCAAAATGTTATATTCCCTTTTTTAGCAGGATGAAGAGCACACAACATGAATTGGGGGTGTAAGTCAGTGATAGTTCTTGCCTGGAATTCAAGAGGCCTTGGGATCAAACTCCCCATATACACATAGTTCATATGCCTAAGGCATGGGAAAATTCAGCTTTTCTAGTGTTTGAATATAATCCCAGTACCTCACGTGTAGGCAAGTCTTTATCACTGAGCTATATTCCCACATTCTCAAATTAGTAAGTCAACTGCTAGGTACGAACTTGCTTATAAGGCTTAGCTTTGGAATAAGCAGTTAAAAAAACAAAACTCAGTTCATGAATCAAGGCTTTTAATCCCAGCACTTGGAAGGCAGAAACAGGCAGATTTCTGTGAGTTTGAGGCCAGCCTGGTCTACAAAGCAAGTTCCAGGACAGCCAGAACTGCCTTAATAAACCAAAAAAAAAAAAAAAGAGAGAGAGAGAGAGAGAAAATTGAAATGGGATTCAAGGTAGGCACATTGCCTATAACTCAACACTTGAGAAACCAAGGCAGATTCCTGTAAAGCCCAGGCCATCTAGTACTTGTAGCCAGACTCCATCTCAAAATAAAGTAAAAAAGGCTGGGGATGTGTCTTAGCCGAGTACTTACCTAGCATTTTGATCTCTAGTAGTGAATAAAACAAAAGTCAAGCACAAGTGTATTTAAAGCAAAAAGCACTTGAGAGCAAATGAGATTGTCTAGGAAGATAGAGTGAGAAGGCAGACCTTTCAATAATCAAAAGAAGGGGAAGCTGGGTCTGGAGGCACACGCCTTCATCCCTCTTGGGAGGCAGAGACCTGACACCCAGGGCTTCATGATAACTCCCTCTCTCTAACAAAAAAGGGGTGCACATAAGGAGCCAGAAAATGGAGCCAGAAGGCAGGAGTGAATGATTGACAGCAGGGAGGTGTGTTTCACAGTCTTGTGCTCTGGCCTATGACGTTGGCTCAGTATGGGTTCTCTCATGCTGGTAGACATGAAGATTTAACCAAACTGAGACTCTAGAGGCAGGAGGGTCTCTGAGTTTGAAGCCAACCTGGTCTGTATAGCAGTTCCAGGAAAGCCAAGGCTACATAGACCATGTCTCAAAAAGCAACAACAAAAAGATTTGGCCATGAAGCCAGTTCTCATCTCAGCACTCAGGAGGCCTAGGCAGGAGGATCAGTGTAACTGAGGACATCCTGGTCTGCACTGCAAGTGCCAAGCCACCCTGCACTGTATGAGACCCTATTATATATATAAAAAAAAAAGCCAAAAATAAAAACCACCCTAAGACTTTACTATGGAACAAGTGGCCAGTGGAGGATCAGCTTGTGTCCTTGGCCTTCTGAAGAAACAAATCTCTAGCCAGGCGGTGGTGGCGCATGCCTTTAATCCCAGCAATCGGGAGGCAGAGGCAGGCGGATCTCTGGGAGTTTGGGGCCAGCCTGGTCTACAAGAGCTAGTTCCAGGACGGGCACCAAAGCTACAGAGAAACTCTGTCTCGGAAAAACCAAAAAAAAAAAAAAAAAAAAAAAAGAAGAAGAAACAAATCTCTAATTAACTGAAGCATTACCTATTGATCAGAGTCATTGTAAGAATGAGAATTTATATAACTATTTTGTGCTGGGTAAACAAAAATAATTTGGGGCTGGAGGAATGGCTCTATTGGTTAAGGCCACTTGTTCTCTTCCAGAGGATCCTGGTTTGAGTCCCAGCACCCACATGGCAGTTCACAGTTGTCTGTGGCTCCATCTCCAGGGTATCCGGTGCTCTCTTCCGGCCTGTCTGAGATACATACACACATACACAAATAAGAATAATGAAAACAGGGCTGGAGAGATGGCTCAGCGGTTAAGAGCATTGCCTGCTCTTCCAAAGGTCCTGAGTTCAATTCCCAGCAACCACATGGTGGCTCACAACCATCTGAAATGAGATCTGGTGACCTCTCTGGCCTGCAGGCATACACGCAGACAGAATATTGTATACATAATAAATAAATAAATATTTAAAAAAAAAAAGAATAATGAAAACATCTTTAATACTATGGTGCATTAGCATAAGGTATTAATCATTGCTTTTATCACCAAGAGTCCTGGTTCCTAGCTTTATGCCTCAGTTGCCCCTAGACAGGAAGGACAGGTGAGAGGAGAGGCTGAAGAAGAATGTGCAGTCCCTGCCATGTGTCTTGGGTGTTCCTGCCCCTCCACTCAGGTGTTGCTTTCATCCTTGCTAGGGCCATGCCACTTCCTTTTTCGGTCCAGCCTTGGAGCGCTACTCATCCTTCCAGGTCAATGGCAGTGATGACATTCGGCAGATCCAGAGCCTGGAGAACGGTATCCTTTTCCTCACCAAGAACAACCTCAAGTACACGGCCCGCGGGGGACTCATCATATTTGACTATTTGTAAGTGGTCTTCCAGCTCAGCTGGGAAGGGAGAAACGTAGGAAGCTAGGATTGGCAGCTGGCGAGCCCCTGGCCTGTTGGCCCTTCTCACGCAGGCTGGATGAGTGCGAGGACATGCACAGTCTTCTGCTCACTGACAGCAGCACTCTGCTCATCGGCGGGCTGCAGAACCACGTGCTGGAGATCGACCTGAACAGTGTCCAGGAGACTCAAAAGGTGCAGACCTGGGCTGAACCCAGGAAAAACCCGTATGGGACCTGAGGTCATGGTGGGGGTGTGCTTGGGCCAGAAATGCACTGATATATTGTGTGACTTCTCTGTCCCTTAGTCTGTGGGGAGTGTCCTCTCACTGGTTTCTCTTGCTTCTCTCAGTATGCAGTGGAGATACCCGGAGTCACCATCATGAGACAGACAAATCGCTTCTTCTTCTGTGGCCATACATCTGGCAAGGTAACCGGATTCCCTGGTCCTCCACCATAGACCTCACTAGATACTGGGGTCTGCTTTCCCCAGTTGGATTCAAGATGAGGGGTGTGAAGGATGACATCACTTCCTGCTTAATGTGTTACTCTGTGCATGAGATTTTCTTGGGTCCTGACATTTTCTACAGCTAGGTGCCTTGGAGGCAAAAAAGATGAAGGAACTCTTTGGGGCATCCCTTCTATTTCTTGGCACTCCTCTCTGCCTATCTTTGCTCCATCAGTATCCTTGAACCTTTGTCCTCTTTGGCAGGACGTTTGTAGGATTAATTTGGTGGCGGAGTCTCCTCCCTGTCACAGAGGTGGCAGGAACAGTTTTCTCTTTCAGGTTTCCCTGCGAGACCTCCGCAGTTTTAAAGTGGAGCATGAATTTGATGCCTTCTCAGGGAGTCTGTCAGATTTTGATGTTCATGGCAACCTGCTGGCTGCCTGTGGCTTCTCTAGCCGCCTCACCGGCCTGGCCTGTGACCGCTTCCTCAAGGTGTATGACTTACGCATGATGCGTGCCATCACACCACTTCAAGTCCACGTGGACCCTGCCTTCCTGCGCTTCATCCCTACGTACACCTCCCGCCTTGCTATCATCTCCCAGTCAGGTGTGAAAGGGGTCAGCATCGGGGAGGGCAGGTTGGTGAGCAGAGAACTCGTCCACCAGAAGTAATCCCTGTATGCCTCTTTGTTGGGGATAGAAATAACCATCTGTCAGGCTCCCAGGTTTTCACTTCGGTCCAATCCATGCCTGGGCTACAGAACTAATGGAAGGCCTACCTGGGCACCATAGTGATACTCCGTCTAGAAAAAGAAAAACAGGCAGACCGGGGCTGTAGCTGAGTGACAGAATGACTGCCCACAAGGTGCCAAGCTCTGGCTTCAGTCTCAGGAAGTCAGAGACAAAAGTGGAAGGAGACCGAGGAAAGACCTCAGCGCCTGAGGCGGTTTGCTGCTCTACAGAGGGCCAGAGTTGAGTGCCCAGCACCTAACAGGATGCTGCAGAGGATCTGATGCCCTCTTCTAGCCTCTGCACCCCTGCACTCGTGTGTGTCCCCCCCACACACACGTACACACAATTGAGAAATTAGTCTTAGCTGAGCATGACGGTGCACACCTTTCCCAGCACACAGCAGGCAGAGGCAGGAAGATTTCTGAATTTGAGGCCAGCCTGGTCTACAGAGCAAGGTCCAGGGTAATCAGGGCTACACAGAGAAACCCTGTCTTGGAAAAAATTTCTTAAAATTAAAAAAAAAACCAAACAACTAAATAAAATAACTTGAGAATTGCCCTTAGCTGGGGAGTAAAGTTTCTGTGCCTATGAGAACGCATGAGACGGAGTTCTCTCTGTGTCTAGGCACAGGATGTTGGTGTCCATCTTCCTGATAATAAAGAGGGTAAGAGGGCTGGCGATATGGCTCAGAGGTTAAGAGCATTGCCTGCTCTTCCAAAGGTCCTGAGTTCAATTCCCAGCAACCACATGGTGGCTCACAACCATCTGTAATGGGGTCTGGCGCCCTCTTCTGGCCTGCAGGCAGACACACAGACAGAATATTGTATACATAATAAATAAATATTTAAAAAAAATAAAAAAAAATAAAGAGGGTAAGAGTGTAAAGGGTTTCTTCTCTTTGCACTTTTCATGGCTCACTGGTCTGGCTTTTCTTTTCCCTCCTAGGTCAGTGCCAGTTTTGTGAGCCCACAGGCCTGGCCAACCCAGCCGACATCTTTCATGTGAGTGCCGTGGGCCCTCTGCTGATGACTTTTGATGTGTCAGCCAGCAAGCAGGCTCTGGCCTTTGGGGATTCTGAGGGCTGTGTGCATCTCTGGACTGATTCTCCTGAACCGTCCTTCAACCCCTACTCCCGTGAGACTGAATTTGCTTTGCCCTGTCTTGTGGACACATTGCCGCCTCTGGACTGGAGCCAGGACCTGCTGCCTCTCTCCCTTATTCCTGTTCCTCTCACCACTGACACGCTGCTTTCTGACTGGCCTGCTGCCAACTCTGCTCCTGCTCCCAGGTTGTACCTCGCCCCTGGGCCGGAGGGAGGGTGGGGCCCAGGGAAATAGATGCTTCTTTTAGCTTGATTATTACTCCACTGCTATGGTTATTTTTGTCTGCCTTAAAGGCTTTGTTTCCCTTTCTGAACCCATGGGTTGGGAAAGGCATGGGTGGCTGTCGTGAGCCTTCAAGCCCTAGAACGACACTGGGTTATAGGCGAGCACCACCTGTGGATGCAGAGATTCTTCGAACCATGAAGAAAGTGGGCTTCATTGGCTACGCGCCCAATCCTCGCACCAGGCTGCGCAATCAGGTGTGTTCAGAGGGGGCCACTGTGTCCTCTTACCTTCACTAGTTCTTGTTTCGTTCTTAGATAGTAAAGGTTTAGGGTGTGTGGACAGAATTCAAGGAGCTAGGCTTGTCTAAGTCAGAGATGATGTGGTTTTATCCCTTAGGAAAGTTATTGAAGAGCTAGTTCCGGGACAGGTACCAAAGCTACAGAGAAACCCTGTCTCGAAAAACAAAACAAACAAACAAAAAAGTTATTTGGTTGAAAGTAAGACATTAGCAACAACAGAAATTATTTATATCTTGGTTTTAAATGTCAAAAGAATGTCATTAGCATTCTCCCAGAACTTTTCAAAGGGAAGCTGTTACTCGGGCTGGAGCAGTTAAGGGCAACGTAACAAAATAGATAGGGTAAATGGTTATGGAGGTGAAAACATTGACAATAACAGAATAGTCACAGATGTTCAGGAAGTAAATGGCAGTGGTGTAAAATTACAGCATTGGGCTGGAGAGATGGCTCAGCGGTTAAGAGCACTGGCTGCTCTTCCAAAGGTCCTGAGTTCAATTCCCAGCAACCACATGGTGGCTCACAGTCATCTGTAATGAGGTCTGGTGCCCTCTTCTGGCCTTCAGGCACACAGACAGAATATTGTATACATAATAAATAAATAAATATAAAAAAAATTACAGCATTTATGACAATTTTATGGACTTTAAAATTCATTAAAAATGATTATTTATAGATGTGTGTGTGTCACAAGCACATGTGGAGGTCAGAGGAATTGATTCTTCCATCTACCTTGAGATCTGGGGATTGAACTGGGGGTCATCAGGTTCACTCTGCCCCAAATTTATAACCTTTTTCAGTGTAATATGGTAATATGTGTTACTTTCCTTTTTTTTTTTAAATTTTGTTTTATGCGCATTGGTGTGAAGGTGTCAGGTCCGCTGGAACTGGAGTTTCACACAGTTGTGAGCTGCCGTGTGTGTGCTGGGAATTGAACTCAGGACCTCTGGAAGAGCAGCCGTGCTCTCTACAGTGGAGCCGTCGCTCCAGCCCATGTGTCCTTTTCTGAGACAAACCAAAGACACACGTCTCGATGTTCTGTCTCTGTTGGCAGCATTTTAGTGGTAGATCTTTTATGTGTTTGTAATAGACAAAAATAAACTAGATGGCAGGCATGTTGGTTTTGTTTTGTTTTGTTTTGTTTTGTTTTTTGGTTTTTCGAGACAGGGTTTCTCTGTGGGTTTTGGAGCCTGTCCTGGAACTAGCTCTTGTAGACCAGGCTGGTCTCGAACTCACAAAGATCCGCCTGCCTCTGCCTCCCGAGTATGTTGGTTTTTTAAAATCATAAACCATGTACAAATTAAATTTAATTGCATTTCATTAACCGATGTGGATATATTTCTGTAAGCACAGTTATGTTGAAAAATAAAAAAAAAAGGAATTAAGTGAGCACTAGGCGATGTGGCATACATTGGCCACCCCAGCCCTGGGTGGTTGGACAGGTCAAGGGATTTTGGCTACATATTGAATTTGAGGCCAGCCTTGGCTACATGAGACCCTGCCTCAAAGCAAACAAAATAACAGTCAGATGTGGTGGCTCGTGCCTTTAATTCCAGCACTTAGGAGGCAACGGCGGAATTCTAGGCCAGCTTGGTCTACATACTGAATTCCAGGCCAACAAGGGGTATATAGTGAGTCCCCGTCTCAAAACAAAAACCAGGAACAGACAGGAAAAAGTAAAGGGGAAGCCAAAGCTGCTTAAGACATCCAACAGAGTTCCTCTTTTTTCAAAACACAAACCCTAGATTCCCTATCGACTAAAGGAGTCGGACAGTGAATTTGACAACTTCAGCCAAGTCACGGAGTCACCGATAGGGCGAGAAGAAGAGCCACATCTGCACATGGTTTCTAAGAAGTACCGAAAGGTGCTGGGAGACACGGATTCAGGGCTCTTGTGGGATGTGGGGGAAAGGGTATTATATGGAAAATCATTGAGTCTAATCAATAAGTCTCCTCTACAACTCTAGACCCAGGAGGGAGCTTCTGGAAAAAGATTTGACTCATTCTGCTCAAACTATTCTGCCTTAGGTAACCATCAAATATTCCAAGCTAGGGCTGGAAGACTTTGACTTCAAGCACTACAATAAGACACTGTTTGCTGGATTAGAGCCCCATATCCCCAATGCCTACTGTAACTGCATGATCCAGGTAAGGGCTGGCTCTTCCTGAGCTTGAACACGCTTCCTGCCTTTCTTCATTCCCATTGCCCCTTAGTCCCTGCTCTGCTCTTCCAGATCTCCTCAGTCAAGCCTCATCTCCTATGCACCCCCCGTACTTCAAGTCTCCTCTGTGAGCTCCTTAGCTTCAGTGGAGTCCTGCTTTGTATTCCGGTGGCTCACAGAGCACCCCCATTTTTCCCCCCTCCCAGTTTCCCGCACCAGCTCTCCTACTCTTCCCTCCAGGTGCTCTACTTCTTGGAGCCTGTTCGCTGTCTAATCCAGAACCACCTGTGCCAGAAGGAGTTCTGCCTGGCATGTGAGCTCAGCTTCCTTTTCCATATGCTGGAGCTTTCTCGCGGCGATCCTTGTCAGGTCTGTCCTTCGAGTTTGGGAACACTGAAAAGGGCAAGGGGCAGAAGATGGATGGTTGAAAAGGGCATTGCCGTGCAAATGGCACAGAACAGAAAGTAACCCTTTTTCATCAACATAACCCTCTTCCAGGGCAGTAATTTTCTTCGGGCATTCCGCACGATTCCTGAGGCCTCAGCACTGGGTCTCATCCTGGCTGATTCGGATGAGGCTTCAGGCAAGGGCAGCCTGGCCAGGCTTATCCAGAGGTGGAACCGCTTCATTCTCACTCAGCTGCACCAGGATATGCAGGAGCTAGAAGTCCCCCAGGCTTATCGAGGTGCTGGAGGAAGGTATGGAGCTGGACGAGAACAATGCCACCAAAGCAGGCCCCTGAGACTTAAAGGGTCTTCTAACCCTCTGTATATATGCTGCTCTCTCTGCTCTCAGCAGTTTCTGTTCGTCAGGGGACTCTGTCATCGGGCAGCTGTTCAGCTGTGAGATGGAGAACTGCAGCCTCTGCCGCTGTGGCAGCGAGACTGTGCGAGCCTCCTCCACTCTGCTCTTCACACTCTCCTACCCTGAGGGTAGATCTGTGGTAGACCCTGCAGCTGGGCTGGGGGGGCTCCCTCACTTACCTGGTTAACACCTTAGTGGGTGGAGGGGAGAGCTTGGAGTGAAGTATCCAGTCTCTCCTCAGACAAAGCCGGGAAGAACTATGACTTTGCTCACGTCCTGAAGCGGAGTATCTGCCTGGAGCAGAACACGCAAGCCTGGTGCGACAGCTGTGGGAAGTACCAGCCCACGGTGAGCGGCTGCGGGCCATGGTGGTCCATGGTCTGCCTCCGGGACTGCCAGCGTTGCCTTCCAGGGATCTACGGGGGTGGGAAGAGGAGCTCCAGGTCCCTTTTTCTATAGACTCTGCTGTTCCTTGTTTCATTCTTCAGATTCAGACCCGCAACATCCGACATCTGCCAGACATTCTTGTCATTAACTGTGAAGTGAATAGCTCAAAAGAGGCTGATTTCTGGAGATCACAAGCTGAGGTGATGATTGCAAACATGACCTTTTTGTGTGTGTGTAGTTTTTTTGAGACAGTTTCTCTATGTCTTGGCGGTCCTGGAACTTACTCTGTAGATAGACCCAGGCTGGCCTCAAACTCAGAGATGGGCTTGCCTCCGCCTCCCGAGTGCTGGGATTAAAGCATGCACCAACGCCGCCTGGTTGGAAGCAGGACTTTTGAAGCGTTCTTTTTATTTTTTTTACTTGTTTTACTTCTATGTATGATTATGTTCTTAGGAATCTTGATGTCTTTCCTGTGTGCTCAGGTTGCCTTCAAAATAGCGGTGAAGAAATACGGTGGGGATATTAAGAACAAGGAGTTTACCTTGGCTGACCGGTAGGTACCATGTTATCAAATGGTGGGACTACTTGGTGATCCCTCTGTTAAATGGCTACGTATCTTCAGAGCACATTTCTCGTTCTTCTGTCCTGATAGGAAGGAACCGAGGAGTCCAGAGGGCTTGCTGTGTTCCTCCATTGAGGAGCTGAAGAATGTTTGGCTTCCGTTTTCCATTCGCATGCAGATGACCAAGAACAAAGGGCTGGAAGTTTACAACTGGACTGATGGGAATGAGACGCAGGTTGTTGGAACGATGGGAGAAGAGAGGGAGTGAAGGCAGGGCAAGGGGATGGTGGAACCCGGGACCAAGGACAAGAATAAAGGGTGTCTGCCAGTTGTGGGGTTTTCCAGAATAACTCAGTTTAGTGTTTGGAAGTCATAGATGAATTAAGATGAAGATAATCTGCCCTGACTCCCCATTCCCCGAAGTTCCTTCCCTCTTCCCTTTATCCCCATCCCAAACCCCAATCCTTAAACATAGCTTAGTAGCCTGGGTACCCCCTCACAGTGGGGTCCAGCCAGGGCAGAGGAGGAGCATGGTGTCTATGTGTATGACCTGATGGCTACTGTGGTACACATCCTGGACTCACGAACAGGAGGCAGCTTGGTGGCTCACATCAAAGTAGGCGAGACCTACCACCAGCGCAAGGAGGTGAGTCCGTTGGTACCAGGAAAACACTCCTAGAGGAGATGGCTGCAGTGCGGTCCCACGGCTGGTGTAAGTAGACCAGCTTCACTGCTCTTTCTCTTCACAGGGTGTGACTCACCAGCAGTGGTATCTTTTCAATGACTTTCTTATTGAACCTATTGATAAGGTAAATCAAAACGTTTCTGTTCCCCCTTTCATGGGAAGATAGAGAGAGGGTGTTGCTGTGTGAGCCAGGTTGTTCTCTAATTCACTGTGCTTCTGCCTCAGCCTCCAGAGTGCAGGGATTACAGGTGTAATTGCAGCTCCATTCCCCCTTTTATCCACCTGTCTTTGTTAGTATTCCTTTCCTTGTTTGTTTGTTCGCTTTTGGTTTTTGAGACAGAAAGAATTTCTCTTTAGCTTTGGAGTCTGTCCTAGCACTTGCTGTGTAGACCAGGCTGGCCTTGAACTCACAGAGATCTGCCTGCCTCTGCCTCCTGAGTGCTGGTATTAAAGGGTTGTTCCATCACCACTGTTTGGCTTTTTTTATTCTCAGGCCCCTAATGAGTGCCTGCAAGGTTCACAACGGAAGGAGGAAGCTTTGGAAATAAATGGTGTCAGGAAATTTTTTTTTTTTTAAATAGTACCTGGGTCCTGGCCTCTGCCTGTCTTGATGAGAAGTAATGAGATACATTGTTATGATAGGACATTGTATTGTTTCTTGTTCTAGAGTGGGGAATTTTAATGCTGGGGATTAAACCAAGAGCCTATGCACAATAGGCAGGCACTCTACTGAGCTACCCCTCCTGCCCCTTGTGTTTTACCCCCTCTAGTATGAAGCTGTGCAGTTTGACATGAATTGGAAAGTACCTACTATCCTGTACTACGTCAAAAGGAATCTCAATTCCAGATACAACCTGAACAGTAAGTGATGTGGAGTGGCCCAAAGGTGTTGTAATATGAGCGGCGGGGCTGCGTCCCCGGCACCTGGCTGCCCGCATGGCTTTACCCAAAATAATTACATGGAAACTGTATTCTTTTAAACACTGCCTGGCCCATTAGTTTCAGCCTCTTTTTTTTTTTTTTTTTTTTTGGTTTTTCGAGATAGGGTTTCTCTGTGGCTTTGGAGCCTGTCCTGGAACTAGCTCTTGTAGACCAGGCTGGTCTCGAACTCACAGAGATACGCCTACCTCTGCCTCCCAAGTGCTGGGATTAAAGGCGTGCGCCACCACCGCCCGGCCTAGTTTCAGCCTCTTATTGGCTAGCTCTTACATATTGATCTAACCCATTTTTAATATTTTGTGTAACACCACGAGCTGGCTTACCAGGAAAGATCGATCTTAACCTGCGTCTGTCTGGAGTGGGAGAATCATGGCGACTCACTGACTCGGCTTCTTTCTCCCAGCATCCTGTTCTGTCTACTCCGCCTACCTAATTTTCTGTCCTATTAAAGGACTAAGGCAGTTTCTTTATTTAACCAATGAAATTAACTCCTCCATCATTTCCCCTTTTTCTGTTTAAACAAAAAAGAAAGGCTTTCACTTTAACATAGTAAGATTACATATAACAAAACAGTTGTCAAGCAAGAATTAGTTACAATATTTATATCTATCTTTTATCATAACTAAGGAAAACTATAACTATTTATTTATTCTTCAACTCTATCAAAGACTCCAGAAGGATATAATATTACCTAAGTAAACAAGAAATAAGAAAACTCTAGAAATGACAGAGACATCTTGCTGCCTGGACAGTCATCCAAAGTTCCTCTGTACCGTTGGGGCATCCATCTTCAGCCTACAGGCCCATAGTTTTCAGCAGACATTTCCATGAAGTAGGAAAATTTCAAAGACAGTTCAGTCACTTTCTGCTGTGTCCTGTAGAATGTCTCGTAGACTCTTTCATGAGTCAGGAACCCCGAAAGACCATCTCACCTTTAGGCAAGTTCAGCAGTCCTTTTTCTGTGAGTTCTTTGTGTCCAGTTTATGCAACAGTCCAGGCATGAGCAGTTTCATGCCCAAATGGCTATCAAACTCCATAAGGAGCCTCTTCGATGCCCATCATCCTCTTGAAGTAGATTGGTGCTGCCAGGAGCAGACATGTCTCATTGTCATGAAAAGCCCTAAGTTATTGAAACATTAAATGCCATGTTCTGTAGTCTTTGAAAGATATGAAGAATGCCTAATTGAAATATATCTCTATATATCTAGAAAATCTAACTAACGTGACTACAAGCTTGACTATTATTTATGATTATCCATTAGCAACCTATATTTTTTAATTATACATTACATTTTTAAATGAACTACACAATCACAATACCTTAATCAAGATCAGAAATACATATACATATAACAAAATTGACCTTAAAATCTATACCAATGCAAATTATTCATATCTATATCATATCGCCCTTTAAATGTAAAAGAACATTTATAAACAATATTTGGGAATATGGGCACAGTTTTTTTCTCTCCAAACTGCTTTCTGTTGAATGGGGGCGCTGTATTCAGATCTTTCATGGTGTAACCTGTGTGCCAGGGTCATCTTAGTCGGCAGTTGAATGAAGTAATTTTCTGAAGGTGTTCACAGCAACCTTTCAGGAGGGCGTGGTCTATCATACCATATTGGGATAGACGCAATCCACAGAGTCTCATCCTCTGTGAAAACAAAAGACCCTCTCCAAAGCATCATATCCTTAGACCCATATTCTGAAATCATAATACCCTTATATCCATTTTGGTTTAGCTTGGCAGCCCATATAATGAAATGTCTCTCTGTACTTAGCTCCTTTACAGTCAGAAATTTTAAAGAAAACACAATAATACAAAGAATCCAGACTCTCTGTGCATTTTTCATTTTTACGTGGCTTATTTTTTTTTATTTTTTTTAATCTATAACTGTACTCTGTCTCTTTAAAGACTTTACCCCTTTTTTTAAGACATTAACTTTATTTTTTATATATATTTTTTTCTCTCTCTCAAGCCTACGTACATTTATCCAACAGTGTCTGAATCAGTTTTATTGTGAATCTGTAATTTTTTTACTATCCAGGAGCATTTCTTAAAATGTTAAGCACTTTTTAAAAACTTAAGTTGCACCATGTACAGATAATACGGTACCGCCTGTGTCCTGCTCAGTCCAAACCTTAACTGTGCTGTTATTATGGTAATTATGGTAGTTTTTGCCTGAGACCAGCACAGTTCAGCATGGCGGAGCTGAGCCCTCCTGCCTTAGAGCCATTTGGTGCCCCTGAGCCACACGCAGTTCTAGACACATAGCAGTCCACATTGCCATCAAGCAAGCCATAGCACTTTACTCCAAATGCTCCATTCAAAAGCTCTGTCTCCAGCAGGAGCCAGACAGAGATCGCAATGGCAGCACAGCCCAGAAAGCCGGCATTTTAAAACAGCCAGTTTTTTCCTGTTGCTGAGTCAGGACAATTTCTTTGCCGCATGCAACCCACAAACAGCAAAAAGCTGTCTTAAATTCTCTCTGTGTCCTTTTTTTTTTTTTTTTTTTTTTCGTTTTTCAAGACAGGGTTTTGTGGTTTTGGAGCCTGTCCTGGAACTAGCTCTTGTAGACCAGGCTGGTCTCGAACTCACAGAGATCCACCTGCCTCTGCCTCCCAAATGCTGGGATTAAAGGCGTGCGCCACCACCGCCCGGCTCTCTGTGTCCTTTTTAAGCCCTCTCAGGTTTTACGTGGAGTTCATTAGCACGTTGGGTGCCACTCTGTTGTAATATGAGCGGCGGGGCTGCGTCCCCGGCACCCGGCTGCCTGCATGGCTTTACCCAAAATAATTACATGGAAACTGTATTCTTTTAAACACTGCCTGGCTCATTAGTTTCAGCCTCTTATTGGCTAGCTCTTACATATTGATCTAACCCATTTTTAATATTTTGTGTAACACCACGAGCTGGCTTACCAGAAAAGATCTTAACCTGCGTCTGTCTGGAGTGGGAGAATCAGGGCAACTCACTGACTCGGCTTCTTTCTCCCAGCATCCTGTTCTGTCTACTCCGCCTACCTAATTTTCTGTCCTATTAAAGGGCTAAGGCAGTTTCTTTATTTAACCAATAAAATTAACTCCTCCATCACAAAGGCTTAGGCAGTTTAAGTTGGACTTTAGAAGAAAACCTGGGGGATATCTTTGTAGTTTTGAGGATTGTTGACTGGTGGTTAAGACTTCCAGGCATAGTAAAGAAATTCCTGCTGATGAGGTCTTAAGTTTAGAAGGTGGCTGGAGAGGGTAATTCTTTCTTGTAATCCCAGCACTCAAAAGGCTGTGGCAGGAGGATTGACATGAGTTCAAGGATCACCTGGACTACATAGTCAGTTCAAGGCCAACCGGGGCTATAGAGTGGGAACCATTTTCAAGAACACAAAATGAAATTAACTAATTGATTAATTTTGAAGCTGAAAATTCTGAGGGTGACGTGAGGAAGGAAGGAGGAAGCTTTATAAAAATGACTTTGGTGATGATTTTGATTCTGAGCATTCCATCTCCTTTTTGTAGTGGTTTGAATGAGAATGGCCCCACAGGATATCTTTTTCCAAATGCTCTTTATTACTGTGTTTATTTATTGTTACTGTGTGTGCAGGCCAAGGGGCAACTTTGTAGCCTCAGTTCTCCCTTCCACCTGTGTTGTCAGGCCTGCGAAGCAAGTGCTTCACCACTGAGCCTGGCAGCTGCCACTGCCAGCCCCTCAGATGGGATCTCTCTTCAGGGGGTTTGCTACCTTTAGACAATAGTTTCTCTGTAGCTTTGCTTTTCTGGATTTTGTAAGCTAAGGTTCAAAGTGAAAATCATACTCTCTCTTTCCAATCATTTTTATCTTTTTCTTGGTCTACTTCTTGATAATTTTCTGATTTGATCTGCTGTAGTATATCAGACTATGATATAATCTTTTTAAATTTTTTATTACATTTTAATTTACTCTGTGTGTGTGTATTAGTACCACACACAGCACAGATGTGGACATCAGAGTAGTCTGTGGGAATAGGTCTTTTCCTTCCTCCATGTGGATTCTGGGATCAACCTTAGGTTGTCAGACGTGGCAGCGAGTGTCTTTACCGCCGAGTCGTCCGCCCAGCCCAGGTACTCTCCTTTTACTCAGTTTCTTTGCTTATCAAAAAATCACAATAGTGCTGGAGAGATGACTCAGCGGTTAAGAGCACTGGCTGCTCTTCCACAGGTCCTGAGTTCAATTCCCAGCAATCACATGGTGGCTCACAACCATCTGTAATGAGATCTGGTGCCCTCTTCTGGCCTGCAGGCATACATGCAGACAGAACACTGGATACATAATAAATAAATAAATCTTTAAAGACTGAGAGAGAGAGAGAGAGAGAGAGAGAGAGAGAGAGAGAGATCACAATATAAACCAGTGGCCTTCGAGCAGCCGTCCTGGGGTCTCCCCCTAGCCATTTCTCCAGCTCCCGTCTTTTCTGCGTTCTCCTTTTCAGTCAAGAACCCTATTGAGGCTAGTGTGCTGCTGGCAGAAGCCTCGTTGGCACGGAAGCAGCGGAAAACACATACTACCTTTATTCCACTGATGCTGAATGAGATGCCACAGGTTGGGGACCTGGTGGGCCTTGATGCCGAGTTTGTCACTCTTAATGAGGTAACTACAACTAAAAAGATAGGACATAGAAACAGAACTCTGAGGATATCAGTAATTTTAGGTATTTCTCTGATGTCTGTATTAATTCTTGTGACATAGGAAGAAGCAGAGTTACGCAGTGATGGTACCAAGTCTACTATTAAACCAAGCCAGATGTCAGTAGCAAGGATCACCTGTGTTCGGGGCCAAGGGCCTAATGAGGGTATCCCCTTCATTGATGACTACATCTCTACCCAGGAGCAGGTATTAGGATATGAAGGGACCACTGAAGTCAACCCTGTGCTAGCATAGAGTGTCTGAGAACGCTGGGAACAGCCCTGTGAGCATAGAGTGTCTGAGAACGCTGGGAACAGCCCTGTGAACATAGAGTGTCTGAGAACCCTGGGAACAGCCCTGTGAGCATAGAGTGTCTGAGAACGCTGGGAACAGCCCTGTGAGCATAGAGTGTCTGAGAACGCTGGGAACAGCCCTGTGAGCATAGAGTGTCTGAGAACCCTGGGAACAGCCCTGTGAGCATAGAGTGTCTGAGAACCCTGGGAACAGCCCTGTGCTAGCATAGAGTGTCTGAGAACCCTGGGAACAGCCCTGTGAGCATAGAGTGTCTGAGAACGCTGGGAACAGCCCTGTGCTAGCATAGAGTGTCTGAGAACGCTGGGAACAGCCCTGTGAACATAGAGTGTCTGAGAACCCTGGGAACAGCCCTGTGAGCATAGAGTGTCTGAGAACCCTGGGAACAGCCCTGTGCTAGCATAGAGTGTCTGAGAACCCTGGAAACAGCCCTGTGCTAGCATAGAGTGTCTGAGAACGCTGGGAACAGCCCTGTGCTAGCATAGAGTGTCTGAGAATGCTGGGAACAGCCCTGTGAGCATAGAGTGTCTGAGAACGCTGGGAACAGCCCTGTGAGCACAGAGTGTCTGAGAACGCTGGGAACAGCCCTGTGAGCATAGAGTGTCTGAGGACCCTGGGGAGAGTGGTAGGAAGAGATGGCATCTTCTCGTGTCCCATTGATTTGTCTTTTTCTCTGTCCCTAGGTAGTAGATTACTTGACTCAATACTCGGGGATAAAGCCAGGCGACCTTGATGCAAAAATTTCCTCCAAGCACCTCACTACTCTCAAGTCTACCTACTTAAAGCTTCGTTTTCTCATTGATATTGGAGTCAAGTTTGTGGGTCATGGTCTGCAGAAGGACTTCCGGGTCATCAACCTCATGGTTCGGACAGGGTTTATTTAGAAGTGTTTTTGTTGTTAATATTATTGTTTTTTCTTTTTTTCTTTGCCTTTTTTTGGTTCTTTGAGACAGGGTTTTTGTGTAATAGCCCTCGTTGCCCTGGAACTCACTCTGTAGACCAGGCTGGCCTCAAACTCACAGAGATCCATCTGCCTCTTCCTCTAGAGTGCTGGAATTAAAGGTGTGCACCACCACCGGATGGCATTACTGTTGTTTCTTGTTTCATTTTTGTTTGCTTGTTTGTTTATTTTGACACAGGGTCTCACTGTGTAGCTCTGATTGCCCTGTAACTAGTTATGTTGAGCGTGCCAGCTTCAAACTCACAGAGATCCACCTACCTTCTCCTGTTAGGATTAAAGTCATACGCCCCCATGCCTGGCATCTTTTCTTCTTTAATATACAGCCTTCTTCCCACACAATCTGTTCTTTTTCTTTTTTTTTTTTTTAAATATTTATTTATTATGTATACAATATTCTGTTTACATGTATGCCTGCAGGCCAGAAGAGGACACCAGATCTCATTACAGATGGTTGTGAGCCACCATGTGGTTGCCGGGAATTGAACTCAGGACCTCTAGAAGAGCAGGCAATGCTCTTAACCACTGAGCCATCTCTCTAGCCCCCTGTTCTTTTTCTTTTTCTTTTTTTCTTTTTTTTTTTTTTTTTTTTTTTGGTTTTTCGAGACAGGGTTTCTCTGTGGCTTTGGAGCCTGTCCTGGAACTAGCTCTGTAGACCAGGCTGGTCTCGAACTCACAGAGATCCGCCTGCCTCTGCCTCCCAAGTGCTGGGATTAAAGGCGTGTGCCACCACCGCCCGGCTCACACAATCTGTTCTTACCACTCCCATGCACCATACTTTAAAAACAAAATTACATTTTTTTGTGTGTGTGTGTCTGTCTGTCTGTCTGTGTGCTCATACAGCTCCTGAGAGTCCCACATTGCATGTGTAGAGGTCAGAGGACAACTTGTGGAAGTGGATTCTCTCCTTCCATCGCGTTGATCCTTGAGATTGTCAGGCTTGGTGGCAATGCCTTTACCGGCTGAACTATCTTGCTGACTTAGGAGTTACTTTTTTATTTTTTGGTTTTTTTGAGGCAGGGGTTTTCTGTAGCTTTGGAGCCTGTCCTGGAACTAGCTCTTGTAGACTAGGCAGTTGGCCTCAAACTCACAGAGATCCGTCTGCCTCTGCCTCCCAAGTGCTGGGATTAAAGGTGTACAACACTACTGTCTAGCAGGAGCTACTTTTGAAGGTGGACTTCTTGGTTTATATATTTTGTATTAGGAGTGGGAGAGTATGGATCATTTATCTTAAGTCTTCTGCGCTTTTGATCCCTGCCAGGTGCCCAAGGACCAAGTTCTTGACACAGTCTACCTGTTCCATATGCCCCGAAAGCGAATGATTTCCCTACGGTTTCTCGCTTGGTACTTTCTAGGTGAGCTGCTCTACCTTGTATACCCTGTGGTACTGATAATGGTAGAGAACATTGGGGGCAGGGTATAGAGCTCAGTCGATAGTATTTGCCTAGCATGACAGTGGACATGGTGGCACATGCCTGCCTGCAGCCATAACTCAGGATGTAGACACAGAAGAAACACAAATTCAGCATTGGTCTCAGCTAAATCTAATAAGTTCAAGGGCAGCCTAGGCTACTGAAGACCTTGTCCAAATAAAAAGGAGGAAGCATAAAGAGACTAATGCTTTCAGCTATAGAAATCTGAAGCCAGCCTGGGCCATAGAGGAGATACTGTCTTAAAATAACAACAAGGACTAGAGAGATGGCTCAGCAGTTATGAGCACTGGCTGCTCTTTCAGAGGACCTGAATTCAATTCCCAGCAACCACATGGTGACTTACAGCCATCTGTAATGGGGTCTGATGTATTCTAGACAGAGCACTCACATGTAAAAAATAAATTAAAGAAAAAAAAAAGTTTTGCCAGGCAGTGATGGCACACGCCTTTAAACCCAGCACTTGAGAGGCAGAGGCAGGCAGATCTCTGAGTCAGCCTGGTCTACAGAGTGGGTTCCAGGACAGCCAGGACTGTTACCATCTTGAAAAACCAAAAAAACAACAACAAAAACAGAAGCAAAAACTCCAGCAGAAACAGAGCAGGAGACTTTGGAATGAAGAGCAGTTAGTGATTTCTCAGTTTAGAATTAAAATGTGTTTTCTGCTAATGGTTTCAGTCAGCTACTGTCAGTAACATGTTTTCTGGGGCTGAAGAGCTGGCTGTGTGGTTAAGAGGCACCTTTTGCTCTTGCAGAGGACCTACAGGTTCAGTTCCCAGTACTCACATGGTGGCTCAGAACCATCTATAACTCCAGTTCCAGGGAATCTGGAGCCCTCTTCTGACCTCCATGGTCACCATGCACACCCGCACACCTGTACATAAATACATGCAGGCAAACATTCGGTACACATAAAATAATTCTAAAAAATTGAAAAACACTCGGGAGGCAGAGGCAAGCGGAGCTCTGTGAGTTCGAGGCCAACCTGGTCTACAAGAACTAGTTCCAGGACAGGCTCTAAAGCTACAGAGAAGCCCTGTCTTGAAAAACCAAAAAAAAAAAAAAAAAAAAAAAAAAAAAATGTTTTCTGGGAGACTGGGAATCTGCATGGGATTAGGGGAACTTGTAGGGGAGTTTTCTGAGTGTCAGAAATGGGGTGCCTTTTCTTTTGTGAGGTCCCTAAGCACTGTATTTATGCAGACCTGAAGATTCAAGGTGAGACCCATGACAGCATTGAGGATGCCCGCACAGCACTTCAACTCTACCGGAAGTACCTGGAGCTGAGCAAGAATGGCACTGAACCCGAGTCCTTCCACAAGGTGCTCAAGGGGCTTTATGAGAAGGGCCGGAAGATGGACTGGAAGGTGCCTGAGCCTGAAAGCCAGACAAGTCCCAAGAGTAAGGCTGGGTTGAGACCAGGGAAGCTGGGGTGGGCGGGTTTTGGTGGCATGTACTCCTACCTTCTACTCATGAAGCAGCTGACGGTTTACAGATCACCTCATTTTCTACCAGTCAGTGAGATGGACTTTATTTTTTTTATTTTTATTTATTTGTTTGTTTCTTGGGGGACAGGGTTTCTCCTGTAATCTTGGATGTTCTGGAACTTGCTCTGTAGACCAGGCTGGCCTTGAACTCAGAGATCTGCCTGCCTCTGCCTCTGCCTCCCAAGTGCTAGGATTAAAGGCATATGCCTGGCTTGGACTTTATTTTTTAAATTATCCATTAGTCTAAAGCTGCTTGCCCAGCCTAAAATATCTGAGGAAGAGCCATGCCGTGCCCTCCTCTTCCTCGTGTCCTGTCTTCACAGGAAGTGTCTCTGCTGTCTCTGCTCACCCTTTGTCTCACTGCTTCTGTCTCCTGACAGATACAGCTGTCTTCCCCTCAGTGTTGGCACTGTGACCTGCCCTTGCCTGAGAGGCGGCCTCTCCACTCCGGAACTGGATCTGCTCAGGGCCTGCAGATGGTGCTGTTCACAGAACTGGAAAGCAGCAAAACTGTCGCAGTCGGTTTGGAAGCCAGAGTCCCTCCTTATCCTCTGCAAAGCCTAAACTGACCCAGGGGAAAATACTTGGTATTCTTTTTTGTTTTGTTTGTTTTTTTCGAGACAGGGTTTCTCTGTAGCATTGGAGCCTGCCCTGGAACTCAACTTTGTAGACCAGGCTGGCCTCGAACTCACAGAGATCCGCCTGCCTCTGCCTCCCAATGCTGGGATTAAAGGCCTGTACCACACTGCCCAGCAATACTTGGTATTCTTAATAAATATCCTGGATTATTGATATCTGAACAAAAAGCTCCTAGAAT
Organism: Chionomys nivalis; assembly: GCF_950005125.1. Lineage (NCBI taxonomy): Eukaryota > Metazoa > Chordata > Mammalia > Rodentia > Cricetidae > Chionomys > Chionomys nivalis. The sequence continues at coordinate 28,633,596 of NC_080110.1, read as the reverse complement.
AGGACTGAAGATGTGGCTCAGAGGTTAAGGGCACTGGCTGCTCTTCCAGAGGTCCTGAGTTCAAGTCCCAGCAATCAATCTGGTGCCCTCTTCTGGTGTGCAGGCATACATGCAGGCAGAACACTGGATACATAATAAATAAATCTTTAAAAAAAAAAAAAAAAAGCTCCTAGACTCAGAACTGAGTCCCCAGCTAGAGAACTGAAGTCCTGGACGGTGCCAGTACAAAAGATCCAGACAGTGCAAGCCTCCCGCTGCCTGACAGATGATGGCGATGATGGCTGGACGGACCAGCGTGTGGAATCCTAATGGGCCAATCAAACCAGTGTGGAGGAAGCTGAGCTGACAAGTATCTGTCTTCCATACATTCTATCTTGAGTTTTGTTTTATTTTTTAAGAAAATTTGCTTAAAACAGCATGTTTTTATAAAATAAAAATATTTTTATCTCATTAGAAAACTGCTGGTGCAGTTCTTTGGCTTCTGCCCTCCCCTCTGTTTTATTCATTATTCACCGAACAAAGACAAATTGTGTTCAGATTCACACTTAGAAATGAAGGTTGGCGTCTGGAGTCTGAAATGGGTGGAAACAGGAAGAATGTAAATTCCCCTGGACAGCGTTCGGTCTTTGCTGTAGTTACCTAGCACCCTAAAGACAGAAGATCACAAATCCAGTTTCTTAAGACCTGTGGAGCCAGGCTTGGTGTCTGCCTGTAACCCTAACAGTTGTGACTAGTCCGGGACGGGGAGTTAAGGTCATCCTGAGCTGCACAGCAAGACCCTGCCTCCAAGAACCTATAATAGTATCAGCGAGGTGCTGGGAGTTCAGGGAAATCGTCCTAGGAAATTCACAGCCTGAGAGCTAATATTAAATAAACTTAACTTAGCAGTCCCGTCCCTATCCTCAGAGGATAACTTACAGGACTCTCCAAGAACGCATGAAAAGGCAGATAGTACCAAAAGTAATTTTCCCTACACATACCTAATCACGATAATTTATTAATATGGCACAAGAGGAATCTAACAACTAGTTTTAAAAAAAAAAAAAAAAAAAAGAAACCGGACAAAAAGACCTGTAGCTACTGTCAAAGCTTGATTTCGCAGTGCTTCCTGGGAAATGTAGTTTCCTTTGTGATAAACTCTTTGTGTAGTGAAACCTAGGTCTCGCTTTCACTAATTGCATCTACTTGGAAGTCCTAGCCCGCCTGGACTGATGCATTATTCCCAGGCACCACTCGGTGCTCACCTTCGGCTAGGCTACCTTTGTTCTTTGGGTGGTCACGTGAACGGATTCGCCACGCAAGTCTGGGTCCTTAAACCTTCCAAGGGGTCCTCGCTGCCTCTGAGGCGCTCCTCAGCTGCCTGTTCGCGCGAGAGTTTGGAGAGGCGGGTTTAGGATCAGTTTCCCGTGGGGGCTCGCATGGCACCCTCCGATCTCTGCCTAGGTCCCTAGTTCGGTACGGACCGCTGGGCCAGGCAGTCCCTGGCCACCCTGAACCTGGCGGGCGCTGGATCGCTCTGGAGAAACCGGGACAGCCTCGCTCCTCCCAGACAGCTGCTAGGGCTGGGAGCCACAAAAAGTGAGAGTCCGGCGGCTTTCCTGAGCCACGGCGGCGGCCGTGGGAGCAGAGGTGGGACAGATGCGAGCGTCTGAGGCTGTGGGCACATTGAGGTTGGGGATGGACCTGAGCGACAGCAATGGCGGAGTCCTTTGAAAAGGGACCGGTCTGCACGGGAACTACTTACATAGTGGAAATGGGGATTCTGGAACCCTTGGTGCTAGGTCCGCATGGGCCCTAGTTATGGAGTGTTCTCGCTGGCCTCCCTTCTTGGCAGCCCCTTTCTGCCAGTCGTCCTCGCACGATTGATAATCTCCATCCGATAGCTACTGCATAGCCCTCAGCGTCCAGTGCTGAAATATCTGTAACCAGGCCGTCACCTGTGGAGGAGTTTCTGGAACTGAGTTCTCACTTCCCATTCCCCCACCCTCCCACCCCCAGGGAACTCCAGCCCCGCGGGTGTGTGTTTGCCTTTTTCCTGGACAGTAGAACCTCTGAAGGCCTTGGGATGGAGGGTGGCAGGCAGGGGGGAAATGGAGCTGTCTCCTCACACCTGTGCTTTATTTTCACATGAATCCAGGTGGAGCGACCCCATTACGCTAAAGATGAAAGGCTGGGGTTGGCTGGTCCTACTTTCGGGGGTCCTGCTGGGAACTGCTTGGGCTCGAAGGAGCCAGGATCTACACTGTGGAGGTAAAGGCACAAAGACAAGGAGAAGCGGGAGGAAGCCGACCTTTGGGAGGTGTCCGGACAAGGATGGATAGAAGTCCCTGGGTCGAGCCCATTCTCCTCATCCCCACCCCTGTTCTCTTCCCTGGCACCAGCTTGCAGGGCTCTGGTGGATGAATTAGAGTGGGAAATTGCCCGGGTGGACCCCAAGAAGACCATTCAGATGGGATCCTTCCGGATCAATCCAGACGGCAGCCAGTCAGTTGTAGAGGTAACTTAACTATTCCCAGATAAAGTAGCTCACCGAGGCTACGACTCGGAACTTGGTTTAGTTCAGAAGTGAAGAAAGCAGGCGGCTTATAACCTGTAATAAGCCAACACTCAGAGGCTGAAGCAGAAGGATCTCCCTGAGTCCCAGGCCAGTCTGGACCACAGAATTAGATACTGTCTTCAAAGAGAAAAGAAACCAAAAAAACAGCCAACCAGAACATTCTGTGTCTGAAAGATTGATACGGTATTGAGTGACTGTAGTCGTAGTACTGGGAGGTAGAGACAGGATGGTCAGGAGTTCAAGGCCAGCCTGGACTACTTGAAACTCTGCCTCACAGACAGACAACAGAACAGTTGGGCTTATTGGGAGAGGCTGGAAGCTCATAACCTATGTACCTCCTGGCCCCAAACCTCAGTTCATTATTTCTGCTGTAGGAGTTAGCCTTGACCAGTCCCTTTCTCCACACCCTCATCCATAATGACTCTTGTTTCACTAAAGCAGTATAGATACATACATCTATTTATAAAAGAATAAAAGGTCTTTTCCAGCTGGGAGTGCAGTTCAGATGAGAGTGTGCTACGCTAGCACGCACAGACTCTTGGGTTCAGTCCTTAGCACCCCATAAACCCTGCACGCAGTACTCACCTGTAACCCTTACATGTTCTCAGAGTCTTCCTTGGAGCTAAAGAGATGGTTCAGTGGTTAGAAGCACTTGCTGTTGTTTGGTGCTCGGTTCAGATACCAGCACCCACGTAGTGACTCATAACTCATTCTAAAAATCTGACATCCTCCTCTGATGTCTGTGAGCACTAGGTATGCATAAATGCAAGCAAACACTCATATACATAAAATAAAAATCTTTTTAAAGAAAGTATTTGTATTCAAGAAATTTATTAGTTGGAAACATAAGACATACATACATACATGGGCTGAAGAGATGGTTCAGTGGTTAAGAGCACTGGCTGCTCTTCTAGAGGACCTAGGTTTAGTTCCCAGTACCCACATGGCAGCTCGGCACTGTCTGTAACTCCAGCTTCAGGGGATCTGACACCTTCACACAGATACACATGCAGGAAAAACACCAATAAACATTAAAAAAAAAAAAAAGACATACATACACAAAGTTATACCTACTAAGTAATATACAAGGAAATATTCTTTTTTAAAATAATTTATTTTTACTTTGGTATTTTGCCTGCATATCTGTTTGGGGGTGTCGGATCCCCAGGAGTTACAGACAGTTTTGAGCTGTCAAGTGGGTGCTGGGAACTGAACCCAGGTCCTCTGGAAGAGCAGCCAGTGCTCTTACCCACTGAGCCATTTCTCTAGCCCCTAAAAGGAAACAGTCTTGGAAAGGGTGTTGGTGTGCTATTATCAGAACCTATACCACCTCTTCAGTTTTTGTTTGCTTGTTTATTTTTTATTTTTTCAGGCCAGGTCTGTCTTTGCAGCTCTGCCTGTTCTGGGACTCAACCATGTAGAACAGGTTGGCCTTGAACAGAAAGAAGTCTGCTACCTGTGTCCCCAGAACTGAGGAAGTTACAGGAAAACAGCATAACTGATTGCAGTTAATCAAAGTGGTTTTTGCCTAAAATTTAGAGTTAATGGTACCTGTGTTATTCCTTGGGATTTTATAATCAGCTAAAATAATATTGTACATTTGCCCAGAGTGGTAGCACACTCCTTTACTCCCAGTTCTTGGGGACAGATGCCGGTGGATCTCTGTGAGTTCAAGGCCAGTCAACGCCACGGGGTGAGGCCCTGTTCCAGAAGACCAACAAAAATATACATGTGTGAAAGGAAGGAGGACAGGCAGACAGAAACTATTGACTGTTAGGGAAGATTTATTTATTTATTTTTTAATGAGTTGTTTGAGCTAGATTTAAAAGGGAAAGTAAGTTTGTAAAAGGGAGTGACCAAAGGCTGAGTGCGTTTCCAGGTACCTTATGCCCGCTCAGAGGCTCACCTCACAGAGTTGCTCGAGGAAGTGTGTGACCGCATGAAGGAGTATGGGGAACAGATTGATCCTTCCACCCACCGCAAGAACTACGTCCGTGTTGTGAGCCGGAATGGAGAGTCCAGTGAGCTAGACTTACAGGGCATCCGAATCGATGCAGATATCAGCGGCACCCTCAAGTTTGCGGTGAGTAGCTGGCAGAAGTTGGAGGGTAGAGGCGGGTGTGGTGTTGCATGTCTGTAATTCCAGCACTTAAGGTGCTGAGGTAGGAAGATCACCATGAGTTTGAGGGTAGCCTGGTCAACATAGTGAGTTCCAGGCCAGCTAGTAACACCTTGCCTGCAAAAATCCCCCCAAAAAACACCAAGTGGAGAGTTGGGTGAGTGTCTTTGCCCTCCATGTCACCTCTCGCCCTTGGGTTAACAGTGTGAGAGCATCGTGGAGGAGTATGAAGATGAACTTCTTGAGTTCTTTTCCCGAGAGTCTGACAACGTTAAAGACAGACTTTGCAGTAAGCGAACAGGTAAGCCTCTCCCCTTTGCTGCCTGTGCTCACGGCCCCACCCACACACAGGAGAGTGTGCCCACACACCTCCGATTGATGCCCCACAGCTGGCTTCCCACGCCCTCGGGATTGGAGTCAGCTCTCTCTGCTCTCTACCTCTCAGCTTTCAGAATCTGTGTCTCCATTGCCTTAGACAGAGGAGAGAGAGCAGCGGGGGCCATTTGTCATTTGTAAACATGTTCTTTGAAGAATGGTGGTGGGTGTCGGTTTGGCTTGGGGTGTTCTCTTGGAAGGGGTATGTGTGGGAGAGCAGCCGTTCCCTTTAAACTGTTACGTGCTGTTTGCAGATCTTTGTGACCATGCCCTGCAGAGATCTCATGATGAGCTATGAATCACTGGAGCAGCTGAGACCAACTTGACGGAACACCCCCAGGAGGGGCAATGGCGGCATTGCCTTTTATATTATGTTTTTATGGAAATGAACTGAAAGAATGTCTGGAACCAAAACTACAAACTGTGTTGTCTTTTTATGCCCAAATTTAGCCTTTATGTTAGGTTTGGAGGTAGGGGATTGCAGAGAGACAGAAGAAGGAGGGATAGAGTATAGGGATTGGGATAGCATTAAGTTAGGCCCTGGCCCTTTAGTTCTTGTCTTCTGGGATCCTGTCCCATCTCTAAAGCATAGGTACTCAGTGTTGTGTGTGGTTGCTACGGCACTGTGAAGAAGAGAAGCGGCTGTGTGGGCGGAGGCACGTAACACGTTGTAGGGAGTCCTTGTGTTTGTGCTGAGAAGACGTTGGAGGTGGGAGTTCGGAATTGGTCTAGAAGGAAATAATGGAGACACACTACTATTCTTCCCTCTGCCCTTCCAGATGGAGGGACCAGCAGGAGCAGAGACAGGAAGGGGAAAATGGATGTGACCAGCTCAGCTGAAAAACAGGGCTTTCTCCGATAGGGACAGAGGAGGTAAGGCGTGTTGCATAATGAAAGGCCTTACTTGCTAGCCCTAAGTTTTGGGTTTGATGCAAACAGCAGCAATTAAAGTGATCTTTCTCATGCATGGGATATCTCAGTGGTGAAATGCTTGTCTAACATGTAAACATCTCTGGAAAACTGCTGGGCAGTGTTGGCGTACTCAGGCAGAGGCAGGAGGATTTCTGTGAGTTCCAGGCCAGTCTGGTTTACAGAGTGAGTTCCAAAATGGCCAAGGCTACACTGAGGAACCTTGTCTCTAAAAGCAAAAAACAAAAAGCAAACAAAAACAATTACAATTCATTTAAACTAAAAAAAAAAAAAAAAAAGTGTGCCAGCACCTGTGAGGCTGATGCAGGAGGATTACAAGTATGAAGCTAGCTTTGGCTACATGAGACCCTGTTTCAGAAATACTCCTCCCACTTAGCTGGAGAGATGGTGGAGCGTTTAAGAACACTGGATGCTCTTTCAGAGGTCACAGATTTAATTCCCAGCCTCCACATGGCAGCTCACAACCATCTGTAACTCTAGTTCCAGGGAATCTGATTCTGTTGACAGACAAGCATCCAGACAAAGTGTGCATACATATAAACACTTCTTACTGGGAAAGATTTTCTTGTTTGTTTTTTATTTTTCGAGACAGTTTCTCTTTGAAACAGTCCTGACTGTCCTGGAATTTGGTCAGTAGACCAGACTGGCCTCAGACTCACAGAGATCCTCCTGCTGGGTTAGAGGTGTGCACCACCACCGCCCGGCTACCGTGAAAGGTTTTACCCTCACGTATCAGAAGCCATTGATAATCTAGTAGGCTATTCTGTCCTGGACATACTGTGGAAAAATCTAAGATACCTACCTCTTGAAACTTTTTTTTTTTTTTTTTTGGTTTTTTTTTGAGACAGGGTTTCTCTGTGGCTTTGGAGCCTGTCCTGGAACTAGCTCTGTAGACCAGGCTGGTCTCGAACTCGCAGAGATCCGCCTGCCTCTGCCTCCCAAGTGCTGGGATTAAAGGTGTGCGCCACCACAGCCCGGCTCTCTTGAAACTTCTTAAATATCCTGATGTTGAGATGTATCAGAGTTTAGAAACATTCTTGTCTAAGTAATACCTTAGGGCATCTGAAGGAATGGTTCAACTTTTTGTTGTTACTGTTGCTTTATGGGGTTGCTGGGAGTGGAACAGGATATTTTTTATTATTATTATTAAAAATTTCCACCTTCTCCCATTTCCCTCCCCCATCCCCTCACTTCTCCCTACCCCTCCCTCTCCAATCCAAAGAGCAGTCAGGATTCCCTGCCCTGTGGGAAGTCCAAGGTCCCCCCTCCATCCAGGTCTAGAAAGGTGAGCATCCAAACAGATTGAGGATTTTTTTTTTTTTTTTAAGATTTATGTATTTATTATGTATCCAGTGTTCTGCCTGCATGTATGCCTGCTGGTCAGAAGAGGGCATCGGATGTTATTACAGATGGTTGTGAGCCACCATGTGGTTGCTGGGAACTGAACTCAGGTCCTTTGAACCATCTCTCCAGCCCCGCCCCCCCTTTTTAAGACAAAATTTCTGTCTGTCCTGGAACTCACTCTATAGACCAAGCTAACCTCAAACTCAGATCCGCCTGCCTCTGCTTCCTGAGGGCTGAAATTACAGGAGCGTCCACCACTGCCTGGCTAAACCTATATTCTTAATCTTGCAAATCAAGTTCTATTTAAGCCTTAGATATCTTCTCATTTATTTATCAGGAAGTTGAAGAGCTTCAATAGATATTTCCAAAAGACAGAGTCTGGATGTAGCCAGGATCTTATATGAAAAAATAGTTCTGGGGGCTGGAGAGATGGCTCAGTGGTTTAACATTTTTTTCTTAATGATATTGTCCTTTTTTAAATATTTTATTTATTTATTAAATATACAGTGTTCTACCAGAAGAGGGCACCAGAACCCATTATAAATGGTCATGAACCACCATGTGGTTTCTGGGAATTGAACTCAGGACCTCTGGAAGAGCAGATGGTGCTCTTAACCACTGAGCCATCTCTCCAGTCCCGGCATTGGTTTAGAACACTGGTTCGCAGCACCCATATGACTGCTCACAACTGTCTGTAACTCTAGTTTCAGAAGATCTGATGCCCTCTTCCGACTTGCATGGGTACTAGACGCTCAAATGGCTCATGTAAATAATTTTTAATTTTAGAAAGAAAATGTAGGAGTCTGGAGAGATGGCTCAGTGTTTAAGAGCACTGGCTGCTCTTCCAGGGGACCTGAGTTCAATTCCCAGCACTCACATGGTGGCTCACAACCATCTATAATGGGATCTGCTGTTCTCTTCTGGTGTGCAGGTGTACATGCAGATAGAGCATCATATACATAAAATAAATAAAACTTTAAAAATTAGAAGGAAAATGTCATCCTTCAGCAATATCATCCAGTGTCCCATGCCTGTAGTTCCAGTTACTATAGAGGCCAAGGTGGAAACCAACCTATGCAATGAAACAAAATCCCAACAGAGAAAAGTCTTACCATGTTGTGCACCTGTGGCCTGTTACCTGATCGCTTGGAAGGTGGAGGCAGGAAGCTTTCAAGTTGAAGATCAGCCTGTGCTATACAGTAAGATCCTGCCTAAAAAACCAGTATTTGAAAGAGGATCGAACCCAGGGCTTTGCCCACGCGAAGCAAGTGTTCTTCAACTGCTGTGTGTTTCGCTTCTGTTTTGCTGTTAATCGAGACAGCAGAAGCCAGGTCCTTTATTACTGTTGTTGTTGATTTGAGGCAAGGTCTTGCTATACTCTGAGGCTGATCTGGTACTCCCGGGCCTGTCCTGAGGCCTGACATCACCCTGTCACAACTTGCAAGGTCTGGGGTGACACCATGTGCTGCCATGCTGGACAGGGGTTGATAGCACAGGGCAGGAAACGTACGTTAAATATTCAATCACACAAAAACCAGCATATTTCCTTAATACTCTGGGGCGGGGGGGGCACGGGGAACAAACTATGTGTGGTTATGTAGTACTAGCTGCTCTAAATTCTATGTAGCCCAGGCTGGTGTTCAATGCTAAGTCTTTCTGCTTCAGTTTCCTAAATAAAGAAATCACAGGTACATGCCAGCGCGACCAGCATGCTTTCACCTGATCTTTGCAACTCTGATTTTGTTGAAAAAAAGAAATTTACTGCCGGGCATGGTGGCGCACGCCTTTAATCCCAGCACTCGGGAGGCAGAGGCAGGCGGATCTCTGTGAGTTCGAGACCAGCCTGGTCTACAGAGCTAGTTCCAGGACAGGCTCCAAAGCCACAGAGAAACCCTGTCTCGAAAAACCAAAAAAAACCAAAAAAAAAAAAAAAAAAAAAAAAAAAAATTACTATTTTTTAATCAAAATTACTATTTTTTATTTATGTGTCTGCGTGTGAGTTTGTGCACATGGGTGCACGTGTCCACAGTTGGAGATCCTCGTGGAGGTGGAGGTGATTGTGAGCCTCTGATGTGTTTATTTTTATGTTTTTTTGTTGAGGGTTTCTCTATATAGTCTTGGCTGTCCTTGTCTCTCTGTGACCTTTTATTTACCAAGATCTGCCTGATTTTCCTTCTGAGTGATGGGATTAAAGGTATGTGCCACCAAGTTCAAGAAACTATTTGTTTGTTTTAGTTTTTGAGACAGGGTTTCTCTATGTAGCCTTGGTTGTCTTGGAACCCACTCTACAGACCAGACTAGCCTTGGACTTACAGAGATCTGTCTGCCTCTCTGCCTTCCAGGTATTGGGATTAAGGCTATATTCCACCACTGCCTGATAAAAAGATATATATATATTTTAAAATGTCACTTGGGAGGCAGAGAAAGGTGGATCTCTGTGACTTTGAGGCCTGGTCTACAGAGTGAGTTCCAGGACAGGCTCCAAAGCTACAGAGAAACCTTGTCACACAAAAAAAAAAAAAGAAAAAGAAAAAACAATTTTTGTATGTATTTGTGAATGTTTACATGAATGTACATGCACTAGATATATGCTGGTATGGTACATTTGGGAGCTGTGGTCTTGTACCCTGTCACTTATATTGTATTGTTTTAATAAAATGCTGATTGGCCAGTAGCCAGGCAGGAAGTAGAGGTGGGGTGACCAGAACAGCAGAATTCTGGGACGAGGAAAGAGTCAGTCTGCAGTCATCACAGAGGAAGCAAGATGAGAATGCCTTGCTGGTAAAAGGTACCAAGCCACGTGGCTAACAGACAAGAATAATGGGTTAATGTACGATGTAAGAGCTAGTTGATAAGAGAGCCTGAGCTAATAGGTTAACCAGTTTATAATTAATGTAGGCCTCTGTGTATTTCTTTGGAACTGAATTACTGCGGGACTGGGCAGGTCAGAAACTATTGTCAACAGAGTGAGTTCTGGAACAGGCTCCAAAGCTATACAGAGAAACCCTGTCTCAAAAAAACCTAAAGAAAAAGAAGGAAGAAGGAGGAGAAAGAAGGAAGAATTTACCCAGCATGTGCAAGTTCTTGAATTTTATTCTCAACAACAATGAAAAGAAAAAAGAAAAAACATTAAAATAGGCATTATTCCTTTGCTGGAATGTTGTTTTGTTTTGGTTTTGAGACAGGATCTCACTATGTAGTCCTGGCTGGCTGGGATGGACCTCTTTATATGTAGACCAATGTGCAACTGCCTCCCAGGTGCTGGGATTAAAGGTGTACCACCACTTTTTGCTTGGAGGTGTTTTTGGAACAGGGTCTTGCTATGTAGCCCTGGCTGGTCTCACAATCTTCCTGCCCCAGCCACAAGTTGCTGGGGTTGCAGATATGCACCTCCATACCCCAATATATATTATTTTTTATTTTTGAGATAGGGTCTCTTTATGTAACCCTGGCTATCTCGGATGTAGATCAGGCTGGTCTTGAACTCAGATCTGCTTGCTTCTCTGCCTCTAAAGTGCTGGGATTCAAGGCATTCCCTCTGCCTTGTGTCATTATTATATAGATGAAGAAGCAAACTTCGCAAGGTTAAGAGGTCTTGCTAGTTAGTGCAGAAGACTCCACCACCCCATCACCTAAACCAGTGACCTTTCTGCGACCCCCCCATGAAGCGTTTCCATGCGATCTCTAATAGTTGCGTGAAAGGAAAAACTTCTAAAATGTGTTTGACAATGACCTCCGCGCTCGAGTGCATGTGTTCTGGGTGCTGGTGATCACTACTAGAAAAGCATTACATCCTGTTTTTCCAGACAGCCATTTTGAAGATGTGGAGAAGATTCATGAGTTCAAGGCCAAATTGTCTAAAAGCAGCGGCCTGTTGTAGAGCCGGGAAGAGCAGTACACGCAGTTGTCAACCGTTGGGGAGGCTGAGATAGAAGGATTGCTTGAGCCTAGGAATTTGAAGCCAGCCTGATCAATGGTATAAGACCCTGTTTCTCAGCCGGGCGATAGTGGCGCACGACTTTAATCCCAGCACTCAGGCGGTGGAGGCAGGCGGGTCTCTCTCTGTGAGTTCTAGGCCAGCCTGGTCTACAGAGTGAGTTACAGGGCTGGCTCCATAGCTACTGAGAAACCCTGTCTCAAAAAACCAAAGAAAAAAAAGAAAAAAAGAGAAAAGAAACAACAACAAAACCCACCATTTCTCCACCAAAACAGGTTGTAGTTCACATGTAGGACACTTGCCTAGTGTTCCTGAAACCTTGTGTTTGATCCCTGCCACTGCAAGAAAGATGGCATCCATCTTGTTCACCTTCGTCATTTTAGCTGCTAGGTTTCTTTTCTTTTCTTTTCTTTTTTTTTTAAATCATCTTGTATGTGTACTAGGGTGGGTGTCTCAGGTTATATATATATATCAGTGATGGGCATGCAAAGGTTTTACAGGTGGGTGAGACTACATAGTTCTTTATATATATTAGTATGGGTGTGCAAAGGTTTTACAGGTGGGTGAGACTGCATACTTCTTATCTTTCAAAGTATCTTTATAGCAAGGCATTGTGCCCACGTCTCCAGGACATCATCTGGGGCCAGGGTGTGGCTCTGGTAAGATTCCTGCCTCGTATGCAGGATGTCTTGGATTTGATCCCAGCACATATTGAGTCCATGGTAAAGCCTGGCAGACATTGGCTCTGGAATGAGATTGACTTGAGTCTGAATTCTAGGCCAATTATGAGCAATGGCCCTTGGCAAGATATTTTATCTGAGTTTCCTCCTCTTTAAAGTTATTACTACATATTTTCCAGTTGTGGGGATTAATTACGATGACTCATGTATTATAGCTAGATAGTAACTTGATGTAGTAAGCACTAAGTACACCTTTTGTCAGCTGGGCATGGCAGCCCTAGCTATTCCAGTGGTCAAGGTAGGAGGATCAGAAGTTCTAGGCCAAACCCTGTCTCGAAAAACCAAAAAAAAAAAAAAAGAAGTTCTAGTGAGCCTTTGCCTCAAAGTAAATTTTTCTTTTAGACAGGGTCTCACATGCTCCAGGCTGTCCTTGAACTTACTGTGTGACCAATGATGACCCTGAACTCCAGATCTTCCGGCTTCCACTTCCAAAATGTTGGGATTATATACACGTGCCACCACTCCTGGCTTCTCAAAATTTCAAAAACAGGGCTTTGGTATAGCTCATGGCTTAGCGTGTGTAAGACTCACGGAACCATACCCATGTTCATGTACACACACAGAGAGACAGCAAGCTATTGTCTACCAGGTAAGGAAGTTTATTTTAGCTATAGGAGACAATGTTAAGGGATTAAGGGGATTTGGGGCCTATGTGAGGATTTTGCTCCTATTTGTTTTGGACCACCAGGGGGCACCATTGTCCCTGTGCATCTTAAATCCTCCCAAGGTCACAACGAGGTCAAGTCTGGGCCTTCTTTATTGTCCTTTCTTCTCACTCACTTGATTATATTTGAGCCTAGAATTTACTTATTATATTCATGGAAGCCTTAATTTTCCCACCTATGTTCAGAAAGAAACCATAGGCTAGGGGTGTGGCTTAGTGTTTGAGGATTAGTATAGCATGTTAGAAGCCACTTTTTACCTCCCAAGACAGGTTTCTCTGGGTAACCTTGGCTGCCCTAGAACTCACTCTGTAGACCAAGCTGGCCTAACACTCAGTTATCCTCTGCCTCCTGAGTGCTAGGATTAAAGCTGTGTACCACCACCAACCAGTTTAGAATCTACGTTTTTAATTCCAGAAACAGAGACTGATAACACAGACTCAACTTTTGGGAAGTTCCACGCGGTCCCTTTCAACTTCAGGCTTTCATATTTACTTTATAATAATAACTATCAGGATCGAACAACTTCAAATAAAAAAAATCTGGATGTTAAAATCCAGGACCCTACACCAAGGGAATTAAAGCACTACTGTCCCCAGATTCTCTCTGCAGTTATTAAAACTCCAGCTACCCTTGTGGCCACCCCATAATTGTCCCTCCCATAGTCTCACCTGATGGGGAAAGCCTCTTTTTCTTAGGGCACTCGAGTTCAGACCCTCTGATCTGCTAGCTGGTCTCTGTGGATTATTAACTAGGGGGAATCAGCCAGGTCAAACTATTCTGGGGTTATGAGGAAACTCTATGTGAGATGCTAAATTGGGAGCAAATATTGATCAGTGAAGCTTTGAAGTTCCTGGGGCACTAGCTGGGGTCGTTGCTTCTCCAGGGTGTGGCTCCTCTCTCCTAAGAACTATCTGATTTCCATGCCAGAAGAACTGCTGGGCAGGTCTCAATTTGCCTATGAGAGAATTTGGGGAAATGAGGGTTTTCTTTCTCCTTTTCCAAGCCTCAGCCACAAACTACATCCGCTATAAACAAGGACTATTGGCTTCATGGGTGCTGAGACCTCTGCACTTTGTTACCGCCCGCCATGTGGGAAGATAAAAGGATCGTTCACTTGGAGCTTGGGGTTTGTAGATAAGGTGCCCTGATCATTGGGTCAGTTTCCCTCCACCCTTAGGCCAATTACAAAGATAGGCTTAGGAAAGTACTAAAGTTCTGAGGTTAAGAGCGATGTGTAAGATTATTTTCAATTCTTGTGTCATTTAGTGCAATGGTTTCTGGAGGAGCAGAGGGTAAGAGAGCCAAGTAGGAAAAGTGTCCCAAAGCCCTTTGGAAATACTGCGGATGATGTGACAAAAACGGGGAGTGTCTAATGCCTGGTCTTGGACGGAAGGCAGATTTGCAGCCTGTGGCTGAATGTGAAATGGGATGGCTCTATGGGGTTGTATAAAGAATGACAGAGTAATAAAGTCCAGGACCCAAAGACTGAAAGATGCAGGCGCCTTCTCATTAAGAGGGCTTTGTAAGACTTAGATTCCCTACAGTTCACAAACAGCACCTATTAAATATTCAGGCCCCTGTTTTTGCTCTTCTTCACATAGTGGGGTCTGTATCTACAATACCAGAATTTCTGCTGTTCTCAAGTGATCTTCATCGAGTAGCCAACTTTGGCATCATAGCCTGCTTTCCCAACGATGTCACCTCCATGGCCATGAAGCCATTAGCCAAAGACATTCTTTAAGAGGCGTGCCAAGCGGGTGGTGGAATGCGATGGTCAGTTGCTGTGTGCTGTGACCTTCAAAAGTCGCATGCTGGAGCGGTATCTTTCGCATTCTCTGGAGAATCCGAAATGTGTTAAGGGCAAAGGGAAAAGCCAAAGAAGGAAGTTAACTGAGTTCTCAGGCACATCCTAAGACACCTACGGGCCCCTCTCCACCCACTCTTAATTAGCCTAATCCGCATGGTCCAATCCTCCCCGCCAGAACATCTGTCAGTGGCTCAAGTCCCGCCCCCTTTCCACCTCGGACCAATGGCCGAGCCCGCGGGGACTCCCCGGCGAGGGGCGGGATCGGGTTTCGGCCGGGGGGCGGGGCCTCGCTGAGGACCCTGGGCTGGGCGCCTCTGCCGGTTCGTCCACCCTCTCCCGCAGCCGCCTCCTTTCAACCTTGTCCGCCGGTTGGCGCGGTCTCCGTTGCAGCGGCGACCGTTCCCGTCGGAGCTGCAGCTCTCTCTCTCCCCGCGTTCCTTCCCGCCAGGTCCCGGAGTTCGCCCGCCATGGCTCTCCTCACTGCGGCAGCCCGGCTCTGGGGAGCCAAGGTGAGCGGCTCAGGGAGGGAAGCGCGTCGTCGCGGGGTGGGGCCGAGGCGACCGCAGGCCCTCCGGCACCGAGCCTCCCTCCCGCCCCGGAGCGCATCCCTCCGCGCCTTAAAGGGGCCCGGCCTTGGCCGGCCGCCAGCCGTTCCGGAGCGGCTAGGCCATGTGCCGCGCAGCCCTTCCTTCCGGTGCCGGCCTGCGATCCCCGGCCGCCCGGGCCCGGTCTGACTGTCACATCCGAGGTCAAGTCAGGGATGCCGGTTCTGGCCGAAGGGCCCGAGAGTAGAGGTGTGGCGTGCAGCCGGAGTTGGGGGATAGAAATGTTTGGAGGAGGAGTGGGGGGGTGAACGAATGTGCTGGAGCCGGGGCTAATTTGGGCTCTGCTTTGTAGGAAGAGTCCTGTCAGGACCTGTTCCGTTTCTCATTGTAATTGAGGCCTTGGAGTGACCCGGCCGGGTCAGTTTTGTCAGGGTAGAGCCCCCAGCACCTCTTTGTCCTTGGGAGTCTTAACTGTACATAGGAGGAGCTAGGATAGGGTGGGGCATTTCTGTTAAACCTGCTGATAGAATATCACTGATGACTCGAGCAAGAACCAGAAAGGTTGTTCCACCAAGCTGCAGGCCAATAAATGAAGACCGGCAAGCGGAGTAACACCAACCAAGGTCACATGACCAATTGTACTCCTTAGTTGTGCGGGTTTTCCTGCTAGTCTTAAGTCCCCTCTAACCAAGAGTACTTCCTCTTACACCCTGGCTTGGACATTTTTGCCTTTTTTGAATCCAGAAATTCAAGTTCAAGTAACAACTCTAATTTCAGATTATCGCTGCTTTGGGCTCCGTGTAGCTCGGCGCTTTTAGCAGAGATTCAGCCCCCTACTCCAAGTGGGGACAGTCCCACAAACGACCTTGACTTCTGTAAAGAACTTAGGGTTTCTCTCTTCCGTAGACAGCTTGAAGCTGAGTATACCTGGAGAAAAGAAGAAAGGCAGAATGGTTTTGACTTGATCTGTGTAATTCATAGTTGCCAGGTGTGCCACAAAACCTGTAGAATTTATCTTGGGGTTCTTCTGAGCAAGCACCCAGAAACAAGGTGGAGACTTCTTACTTGGTAGATACTTGTCTTCCTTGTCTGTTGCTACTCCTGCTGCCAGGGAACTGGGTAAGGAATCCTCTTGGGAAATGAAGCAAGCTTTAGACAGTGTTTGGCAGAATAGCGGACCTATTATTAGATCATTTCAGAGCTGCTCGCCCAGACCAGATAGTCTTAACACAACTTAACTTGAAAAAGTCTCTGAATTTACCTTTTGAGTTTATCGTATCTGTTAGGGCCCTAGGAAATCTCAGAATGTTTTGGGGATGACTGTGCTGCCATTCTGGAAACCTTAGAAGTCTTTTGGACTTAGTTGGTGAAGTACTTGCCTTGCATCGGGTGTGGCAGTGCGTACCTGTCTTCGCAGCACTTGGGGAGTGGAGACAGAAGCTGCATACTGAGCTACAGGACACCCTGCCTCCAAAAAAAAGGGGTAAGAGGAATGCTCTTAAAATGAGCAAAGCCCAGAAGCAGATCCTGGGTGCTTAGGTGGTGGAACCTTCACAAATTCAAGGTCACCAAGCAGTATGGCACACCTTTAATTTCAGCACTTGGGAGGCAGAGGCAGGCAGATCTCTGTGAGTTCGAGACCAGCCTGGTCTACAAAGCGAGTTCCAGGACAGCTAGGACTGTTACACAAAGAAACCCTGTCTCAAAAAATATAAAAAAGAAAACAAAACTAAAAACCAAATTCAAGGTCAACCTGGGCTGCATACAGAATGAGTTCCATTAAACTTGAACTCAAAGGGTAAGTGCTTTGCTCTTGGCAAGCATAAGGACCTGAGTTCATATCCCTACCTTGTAGACAGACTTTTCTGGGGGGCTGCCAGCTCACAAAAACAGATGACACAAAGGTTATTAATTAAAGCTTAGCCTATGGCTTAGGCTTGTTCCACTAGCTCTTAACTTAAATGAACCCATCTCTTGTAATCTACATTCCTTTATGTGGATTGGCTACCTTTACTCTGCTTTGCCCATCTCGCTGGCAACACCGCCAGCTCTCTGTCCAGAAGTCCCTGCTGTAGCTGTTGGCTGTTTAGATGTGTCACAGTACACGGTGTAAGAATAGCCTATGTTACATGTGCCTATAACCCTCATAGTGCTGGGATGGAGGAAGAGTGGGGACAAGATGGGAACTCTGCCAGTCAGCTAGCAGAAACAGATTTGAATGGGAGACTGTAAAAGTTAATACGGTGAAGGGCAGTAGAGGAAGACGCCTGAAGTCACTCTGACACACAGCATGAATGTGTACACAGACACACACAGAGAGAGAACAGTTAACAATAAAACAAAACCACAAACAGAAACATAAAACTGTAAAAGCCTAACAAAATTAAGGAGTAGAATTTTGAGAGTCTGCAGTATAACTGGAATTTTGAGGAGCCTTATTATATCAGCATCGCTCTTATCTGCCTAAGCTAATTTCTAAGTTAGCGTCCAGTTTGATTAGTCATTGGTAATAAATCTTTACTTTTTAATATTAAAAGAGGCTTTACTAAGAAGGTAAGCCAGGCAGTGGTGGTGTACGCATTTTAATTTCAGCAGCGCTCGGGAGGTAGGCGGATCTCTGTGAGCTCAAGGCTAACCTGGTCTACAGAGCAAGTTCCAGGACAGCCAGGGCTACACAGAGAAACCCTGAAAAGTAAAAATAAGGAGATAGAGCTCAGAGATAGAGTGTTTGCTTTGAGTGTGTAAGACCCAAGGTTTATAACTCTCCAGAGTGTGTGTGCCCATGTGTGCATGTGCTGGAATTACCTCACTAATGTACGGTTGTGATTGCAGGACTGGAGAAGCTGAGACAGGAATGTAGGAAGAGCTCACATCCCAAAAGTTTCAGGCCAGCTGGGGACTACATGTTAAGGGCAAAATTAAAAACAATTAGAAAGGAAAAATTATTTTTATCCCCCTGCCCCCAGTCTAAATAGATCTTGGCCAGGAGGTGTGTAGTTTATACCTATCCATACTTGACCTGGGTTTTGTCCTGGTGTTTCACGGGTGTCTGGGTCTGTAGTTAGGCTAGGAATTGAATAGGTCCATAGGTTCACCTGGAGGCTTTTGAAGTCAGCATGCTTAGGTAGCCCCGTCTAAAAGGGCTAAGACAGAATCTCATCCTGTATCCCAGTCTGGTCCAGGGCTCTTTCTCTTCCTTTGGTTTAGGTTTTGGGTTTTTTTTTTGTTGTTGGTGGTTTTTTTTTTTTTTTTTTTGAGACAGGGTTTCTCTTAACCCTAGCTGTTCTGAAAATTGCTTTGTAGACAAGATGGGCCTTGATTCAGAGATCCACCTACCTCTGTCTCCTCCTGAGTGCTTGGGATTAGAGGCACACTCTGCCACCACCTGGCAAGACCTCTTGATCCCCATTAAGTCTGTCCTAGGTGCTGGAGTTAGAGGCTTGTACCATCCTCCTCATCCACCCTGAAGGGAATTTTGTACCAGTGAGAATTCCTTCTCTAGATGAGGATGTTTGGAAAGTTGAAAAGATCAGTGCAGTTTTACATTAACAGTGACTTGCAGCATGCCCCCTATAAACCCTAGTCCGAAGTTAATTTCAACAAAGCAATCATTTTTCTCCCATGAAATTATGCTTAACACCTGAAACGTTTGAAGGCGGGGCTCCGATCTCTGTGTATTTACCTTCCTTGACCAAGTGGAGGTTGCCTTGTGTTAATTGTGAGATAAGTCTCTTTGTTCTTACCTGCCTTTAAATTGGGAGCAGGTGAATATGAAGTCAGGGCATAAATGGCCAGGCTTCAAGGACAGAAGTGTGGTCAGTGTAATTGAGAAGGGATCTATGACATTTCTGGTTCTTAGAATCTGAGCATGCTAGCCCAGGAAACCAGACGTGACTCTGCGCTAGAGCCACATAGTAATTCCTGTGCCTCGTGTCAGTACCTTTGGGGAGGATGAGTAGGGTGTGGAATCTGAAGCAATGAGGCAACTTCTCAGCGTCTGCTCAGCGTCTTCTCGGCGTCTTCTCGGCGTCTTCTCGGCGTCTGCTCGGCGTCTGCTCGTTCTCACAGCTGCCCAGACTCTGGGCCGTTACTACCTGGGTACTGGTCACATCGTGTGGTCACATCGTGTGGTCACATCGTGATTCTGAAGACGTGGATAGAATCTGGCAGTTTATAGTTTTTGGACTGATGATGTGTGATGTGGATTACAAGCGTGACCCACCACACCCAGTTTATTTTTTCACATGATTTAGGAATGGATTCTTGTAAAACCTAGAGCAGAGTCTTAGGAGCCGAAAACAAAAGCAAACTAGCAGCAGTAAGGAAATCATTTAGTATTTCCAGGAAAGTGTTGAGGTGACACATCAGTACTTTAGTGTGTGTGTGACAACTTGTGTCTGGTGTGTGTCACAGCACTCTGGATGTCAGGACAGTTTATACGCATTCATTTTTTTTTTCTCCTACAAACGCAGATCATCAGGCTTGGCAGAAAGTGCTTTTACTTGCTGGACCTTTTCACCAACCCCGGCATAACTTTCTAAATTAAAAGTAGTAAAGGTTAATACGTTAAAAAAACAAACAAACAAACAAACAGTAAATTGACTCTGGAGAGATGGTGAATCCGTTAAGAGCAGGAACTACTCTTGTAGAAGACCTGAGTTTGGTTCCCAGCACCCATGCAGGGTGGCCTTACCTCCAGGTCCAGAGGATCCTATGCCCTCTTCTGGTCTTCTTGGGCACCTGCACACAATGGCATACTCGGACATAAAAGCAATCTTTAAAAATAAATTTTATAAGCTAGGCATGTTGGCAGTTACCTTATTTACATCATTCTGGAGGCAGAGGCAGATGGATCTCTGTGAGTTTGAAATCAACCAAAAAATACGTAATAAAATAAGCAGACTTAAAGAACAGAATAAGTTTCTGCTGAGACAAAAAGCTAAGACTATTTGTTGTTTTCTGTTTGGCAACTCAGTCCTTTTCGAAGGTTTGAGTGTTATTTTTTATGGTCTTCCTGTCTGAATAATTGGTGGACCTGTAGGCAAGTAGGACTTCCTACTGATAGAAAGGGGCAAGTGGGAACCAGCAAGATAGCTCAGCAGGTAAAGGCACTTGACCACCAGGCCTGATGACCACTCCCATCCCACATGTTGGAAAGACAGAATCAATTCCTTCATTTGTTCTCTGACACCAAAGCCATGGTGTGTCTGTCTGTGTCACTCAAGCACTTAAATAGTTCCGTGGTTAAACATTTTTAAAGGGAAATGACAGAATTATTGAGAGAACTACTGTTAGCATTGGGGGTAGCGTGTGAGGTCTGGACTGCTCTACTAGGACTGTGAGTAGCCTGCCCAAACCCTGCAGGCTGACTTCCAGCATGACCATTGTGAAACACAGGCTTCCGATGCCTTTAGTTCTCTCTGACCTGGTTCTGGAAAGAGGATTCTTTGTCCTAGGCCAAATTTTTTCGTTGTATGTTTTGATTTCTTCCTTCCTTCCTTCCTTCCTTCCTTCCTTCCTTCCTTCCTTCCTTCCTTCCTTCCTTCCTTTTTCTTTTTTCTTTTCTTCTTTTTTTTTTTTTGAGACAGGGTTTTTCTGTGTAGAACTCGCTCTGTAGTCCAGGCTGGCCTCGAACTCACAGAGATCCGCCTGCCTCTGCCTCCCATGTGCTGGGATTAAAGGTGTGCGCCACCACCGCCTGACTTGATTTTTCTTTGATTTCTCTTTGAGTTTCTCTGAGACAGGATCCCACGTAAGTGAGGCATGCTTTAAACTTCCCTTTCAAGGGATAAGACTATAAATGTGCACCACCATGACAGAGCTTCATGTCTTATTTGTTTTTGAGATTGATATGATAAGGAGACAGTTTTTATTTATTTTTGAAGCAAAGTCTCACGAGATAGCCCTGGCTGTTCTAGAACTTGATGTGTGGACCAGGCTGTCCTCGAATTCACAGGTCTGTCTAGCCTCTGTGTCTCCAGTGCTAGGATTAAAGGTGAGCATCACTGTACTCTGCCTGATTTATTTCATTCTGAGTGTGTTTGTGTTTGCCCTCTGAGAGCAGTGGCTTCAAGCCCCCTAACCCCGCAACTTCCCCCCCCCCCCTTAGCTAGAGTTGCAGGGGATGTGAGCTGTCCAGCATTGGCGCTAGGAACTGAACTCCGGTAAGGCAGTCTGAGCCACTGTGTCATCTCTCCTGCCCCATCATCTTTTTGGTAGAGTCTCACTATGTATGCCTGGCTGATCTGGAACTCACTGTATAGAGCAAACTGACCTTGAACTCTCAGATATATCTGCTTCTCCCTCCATAGTGCATCACCACTCCTAGCTTGTTTGCTTGCTTGTTTTCTCTCTTTTTCTTTCATTTATTTTGGTTTTTTGAGGCAGCATTTCTATGTAACAGCCCTAGCGGTCCTGGAACTTGCTTTGTAGACCAGATCCATCTGCCTCTGCCTCCTAAGTTCTGGGATCAAATCAAAGTGGTGAGCCACCACAACCCAGCTTCTTTTTTCTTAATACAAGCAGTTCTTTTTGCATTAGAAGGCCCTGTAGCTTAAGATTCTTCCTACTGGTTATGGGTGAGTTCTGGTATTGTATGTGCTTCCCCCTTGCTCTGCCATCTGTTGTTGACAGTGTCTTGTTAAAATCAGGGTGCTTTCTCTCAAGGCTTCTTTCTGTTTTGTTTTATGTGTATAGGAGTTTTGTCTGCATGTTTGTCTATGCACTGTGTGCATGCCTGATACCTGAAGAGGCCAAAAGATGGCAATGGATACCCTGGAAGTGGAGTTACTGACAGTTGTGAGCCACTGTGTACGTGCTGGGAATTGAACCCAGGCTCTCTTAGCCATCAAGCCATCTTTCCACCACCACTACCCTAGCTTTTGTTTTTTTTTAAAGACAGGGTCTGTGTATTCCTGGCTGTCTTGGAACTCTATGTATAGACCAGGCTAGTCTCAAATTCACAGAGATACGCTTGTCTCTTCTGAGTGCTGGGATTAAGGCTTTTGACATTATGTCTGGCCTCTCTCAAATCTTTAATGTTGGAGGTCCTGGGAATATAGGATGAGGTGCCTAGGGTGGAGAGCAAAGAAAAAATGTCCCTGTAAAAGAGAACCCTTCATAGGAATTAGTGTTAATACGATGAGAGGAATAAGGGTCTAACAACCGTATTCAGTGGTTATCCAAACAAGGTTCAGGAGTGCGGAGTAGTAGTTCACGTTTTCTCACTGTCCTATTTTAGCAGGAATATTCTTTTTTCAGATTTATTTAACTTTATTTTATGTGCATTGATGTGAAGTGTCAGATCTCCTAGAACTGGAGTTACAAGCAGTTGTGAGCTGCCATGTGGGTGTCAGGAATTGAACCCAGCTCCTCTGGAAGAGTAGCCAGTGCTCTTAACCACTGAGCCATCTCTTCAGCCTGTTAGCAGGCATATTCTTAAGTAATATAGAAAAGTTCTTTGAAGCATTACCTCCATATAACTCATTGGTCTTTTCCCTCATTGCCCTGTAAGATGGAGGCGGTGATGTGTTGTTGTTGTTGTTGTCGTCAGCACATCTGAGAACCGTACTCCACTTCCATCAGTGACAGCAGACTCACAGGGCTATACCTGTGTCTACGGTCCCACTCTCATGAGGCCAAGACAGGATCCAGGCAGTGTGGGCTACACAGTGGGACCTTGTCTGAGAAATGAAACAAGCCATCATTATGGTAAAAAATAAGCACACCTGTAATCCCAGCCCTAAGGAGTCCACAAGAGGAGCGTGGATTCAAAGCCAGCCTGGGCTACATGAGATCCTGTCTCAGTAAATACAAAAAGATCTCTTTGAGTTCAAGCCTAGCTAGAACTGTTACACAGATTAAATCCTATCTTGAAAAAAACCTAAACAAACAACCAAATAAAATGAGCAAGCTCAAGGCACCAGCATGTGAGTTTGAAAACAAAAACCTCATAATGGTTGTGGTGTTTCCACTTTCCCCGGTAGGGACTCCTGGCTGTCAGCCATTATTCACCAAGCTTTAGCAGTCTCTTTGGCTCTCCCCATGAAGGAACTGACCTATTGAGTGAAGTGACTGCCTGCCTCACCTGACAGCTGCTGATCAGTGAGGTGACTACTTGTGGCAAGCAACCAGATGCCAAAATCTCAGCTGTCACAGTTCCAGGGCTGAGGAGGAGCTGGGGGGAAGACGTTGAGAAGTGATTCGCCTGCCCCATCAGTGGTGTGACCTGAGCATACTGTGTAAGGCAATTCTCAGCTCTCTATGGAAACCACCGGGTAGCAAGTGCCTCCTATACAGCGCTCCTAGTGCTGCCGGTGAAGTTTGAGGGCTCTAGGCAGGAGTACTGACAGGCGTTCCAGGTTAGTGTGATTATATGCTGAGTTCCAGAACACCCTGTCTCAGAAAAACCTGCTGTCCCAGCACTGGAAGAGAGCAGAAGGAACAGGAGTTTGAGGCCAGCCTTGTTTATATGGTGAGTTCAGGAACAACCTGTACCATAAGTGATCCTATCTCAAAAAAAGCTAAAAATGATACCCCTCTCAAGAAAATAGGAAGTTGAGGTCTTATTATTAAATGAAATTAGCCATTCACCCTTTCCTAGGGTTTAACAGATTTCTTCCTTGATGAATTCTGACTAAACCAGAGTTTGGGCACTTGATGGATTGTTACAGCCAATACAACGCTCTGTCCCTCCCACTTTTGAGATAGGCTCTCACATAGCTTAGGCTCCTCAGACTGGATATGTTGTATAGCTGAGACTGATATGGAATTCCTGATCTCTCCCTCTACATACCTTCCAACTGATTGTATTATAGGCCTGTGACCATGACACCTGGTTCTTTTCTTTTTTCAAAAACATGGTTTCTCTCTGTAGCCCAGGCTAGCCTGGAACTTGAGTCTTCAGCTGCTTCAGCTTTTGTAGTGCTGGGATTATAAGGATGTTACCACCATGCCATACAAGACCAGTGGTGAATGCCGCGTGTCAGTGTGCGGGTAGATGTACGTATAGAGGCCAGGGACAAGTTTGGGTGTCTTCCGTCACTGTCTGCTTTAATGCCTTGGGACAGGAAGCTCACACATTTTTGGCTAGGTTGACTGGCCAAAACTCTTAGGATCCAGTTTCTGAGTTATAGCTATAAGCTGCTATGCCTATTTTGTTCTTAGTGTTTTTCTTTTTTTTTCTAACAGCCTATATTTTTACAAAATACTAGTTATGGACTAGAAATGGCATTTAACATAAATGCCAAAACATTCCAAAAAGAACTTACTGGTCACATTTATTTGATATCAAAATGCTTCGAGATTTAACAAAATACAATTTAGTGTTGATATCTGGCTTTTATGAGGATGCATATGTTTAAGCTTGCAGAGTAAACACTCTTGCCCACTGAGCCATCTCCCACACCCTAACATTGGCTTTTTAATTACCATTTTAGAGAATTGAACAGTGAGGTTTATGTTAGGGTCTCATAGCCAAGGCAACAGGATGAAAATGGCAGGTCTGTATTTAGGACTTGCTGTGCTTTTCGTGTAAACTGTAGATTGAAATTAAGTCTGAGATCCAAGTCTGAATTTCCATTATTTGTTTTTATTTATTTTGGGGATGTAATCTCTTTTGGTTGGAGACTGGGCTCACATTCATGCAGCTGAGGGTGATCTTACTCTGATTCTCCTGCCTGTGCCTCCTGGGTGCTGGGATTATAAGAAGCATCACTGTGTAACGTTTCCGGAGTGCTGGGGGCAGGGTAATCCACGGTTTGTGCATGGTAGACAAGTGCTTGAGTTACATTCTCATACCTTATTTTAGTTTTCCATTTTTTAAAATTATTTTTTGTCTGGATGTTTTGCCTGTGTGTATGATTGTACCATCTGTGCTTGGTGGCTGTGGAAGCAGAAGAGGTCATTAGGTTTCTTAGAATTAGAGTTATAGATGGTTGTGAGCTGCAGTGTGGCTGCTGGAAACTCCGGGTTCTCTGGAAGAGCAGCTCGTGCTCCTGCTGCCGAGCCATCTCTGCAGACTTGGCCTGGCTCTGTCACAGGTACGCACCACCCCATGCGCAGCTTTCCTTTCCAGATCAAGTATTCTGTGTTTGTCGTAATTAAAGGTCTAACAAGAATTTTTCCTTGATCATTTTGGATAGTTTGTTAGTCATTGTTTAGAGTCAGTAAGAGTGTTTGTGTACAGTGCACATAGATAATATATGAAAATGTTCAAGTGGTGGCACACACCTCCAAACCCAGAACTCGGGAGACAGAGACAAGTTGATCTGAGTTCAAGGCCATCCAGAGCAACATGAAGGAACTTTGACTGAAAAAATAAAAATTATATTTGTGTGTATATCTATGTATATATGTGTGCATACTCACACAGTTATAGAAGTGAGCAGGATACTAGGAATAGTGGTAGTAGGTTTCAGTTCAAGTCCGTAAGTCTGAGAGCCTGAGAATTGCCAGTGTCAGTCAGTCATGTGTGCAGAGGCAGAGGTCTGGTGTCTATGTTTGGAGAAAAGTATTTCTAGCTGGGAGAGACAAGAGGCTGATTTACCTTTCCTGGTTTTGCTCTATGAGGCGCCCTGTTGATGGGGTTCATACCCATGTTGAGGAGCCACTGAGTCCACTCAGGGTCCCATTCTAATCTCTTCTGGAAACATCTTTACTTGAGGTGTTTTTAATACTCTCTCAAGTTGGGCTGAAGAAATGGCTCAGATATTAAGAGCACTGCTGCGCTTCCAAAGGATCCAGGTTCAATTCCCAGCACCCTCATGGCAGCTCAACCATCTGTTCCAGGGGATCTGACACCGTCACACAGATAAACATGCAGGCAGAGCCCCAGTGCACACTAAATGAGTAAATAAATCCTAAAGAAATACTCTCAAGTTGACACTTAAAAACAGATGTCGAGCCGGGCGATGGTGGCGCACGCCTTTAATCCCAGCACTCGGGAGGCAGAGGCAGGCGGATCTCTGTGAGTTCGAGACCAGCCTGGTCTGCAGAGCTAGTTCCAGGACAGGCTCCAAAGCCACAGAGAAACTCTGTCTCGAAAAAACCAAAAAAAAAAAAAAAAAACAGATGTCACACATAGTTCCCAGGGTGACTTACTACCTTCAAAATTCCTCTAATTTATTTCATTTTCCTTTTTCTTTTAATTTTTAATTTTATGTGAATGGGTGTTTTTGCATGTGTGCCTGAGCACCACTTGAATGCCTGGTACCTGCAGGGGCTAGAAGTAGGCACTGGATTCCCCAGAACTGGAGTTATAGGATGGTAGGTGGATAATTTATTTATTCCTCTTTTCAGGGGGCAAGACAACATGATTAAAGTGTGCATCAGTTGTGATTAGCTAAAGTGTGCATTAGTTGTGATTAGCGTCTTTGTACAGTCACTACATGCAACACCCTGCTTGCTCTTGTCTGATTCTCAGGAAGTAAAATAAGCCCGAGGGTTAGAAATGCTCCTTTGAAAGGCTGCCCTGCCTGAAGGCTGTCCACAGGGTGGAGAGAGTACTGCAGCAGCAGTAACTTGACAGTTAAATCTGGATCACAACCCCAGTGTGTGAGACAAGCTCTTAGAGGGTATGAGAAGCAGGCTTCTGCCAGGACTGTTTATGGCCTGATAAAAGTTTATGTCAGACTGTCCTTAAGGTGAAAGTCACTGCAGCTTCTTGGTTTAAAAAGGGAAGGGTGTTCATAAGGATTTTGTCTTGATCTCTTTGCAGAACTCATCCTGCGTTGTTCTTGCTGTCCGGCATGCCAGTGCTTCTTCCACGGTAAGGTCTGTCAAGGACGCAGAGTCATTGTAGCAGTCTGACTTCAGGACAGACTGTTTGGCAACTACTTGCCTTATTATCTTAAGTCTATTGGACTTAAGCAATGATTGTTACTGTTGTGATTATTATTATTACTATTGTTTTAAAAAATATTTTTAAAAATTTTATGTTTATTGATGTTGTGCCTACCTACATGTAGGTCAGATCTCCTGGAACTGGAGTTACAGATGGTTGTGAGCTGCCATGTGGGTGCTGGGAATTGAACCCAGGTCCTCTGGAAAAGCTCTTAACCGCTGAGCCATCCCTCCAGCCTCTTCTTCAGTGGTGTAGTACTGTGGAAACAGCAAATGTTTTCCCTTTAGTTTCTGTACTGCTGAGCATTAAACCCAGAGCCTCACACATGGTATCAAGTGCTTTACCACGAAAGCATGCTCCTAACCCCTAAATGAAATAAAATGTACTGTTTGTTTGTTTTAAATTCTAATACAGGGTCTTATATCCCTTTTATCAAATTCCTGAAACAGGGTGGCCTCACTCATCTTTCTGCCTTGGCCTCTTGAGTGGCTGACGTTTTCGGTTTTTCAAGACAGGATTTCTCTGTGGGGCAGTCCTGACTGTCCTGAAACTCTGTAGACCAAGCTGGCCTCGAACTCACAAAGATCCACCTGCCTCTGCCTCCCGAGTGCTGGGATTAAAGGCATGCGCCACCACTGCCCGGCTATGACTTTTTTTTTTTTAAATATTTATTTATTATGTATACAATATTCTGTCTGTGTGTATGCCTGCAGGCCAGAAGAGGGCACCAGACCTCATTACAGATGGTTGTGAGCCACCATGTGGTTGCTGGGAATTGAACTCAGGACCTTTGGAAGAGCAGTCAGTGAGTGCTCTTAACCACTGAGCCATCTCTCCAGCTATGACTTTTTAATCCATATCCAGGACGTCTCCCATTCACTCCTCCCTGTGCAGTCTTCATATGTGTTCTTCATAGTAGGAAGCTCTCTGTTCTCCGACCTCTTAACCCTTCTATTTCTCCTTCTAGAATTTGAAAGATGTATTGAGCAATCTGATACCTAAGGAGCAGGCCAGAATTAAAGCCTTCAGACAACAGCATGGGAAGACAGTGGTTGGCCAAATCACTGTGGATATGGTAAGGGCTGTGGTGTCTTAGATGATGTATGCCACAAAGGTACCATTTTCTTTACTGGTATACAATGAAATGTTAGGTTTTATGGTATTCCTTAGAGAATAGTTGTGTTTTTTTTCCTGCAAATTTATAATTAAGCCTAACCTTGTTCACCTATGACAAAGATAGATGCAGTTTATAGTTCTGTTCCCAGCTTCGGCTAGGGCCAGACTGTCTTCTGCTTGTTGTCACGGCCATCCAGTTAGACTGCAGGCCCAGTGAATCTCTGGAGCAGCCTTCAGTCAGTGCTCCTTCCCCTTTGCCCATAATAGATCTAATTTCATTTAGCTCATCATTGGGAATGTGGAGGGGATTAAGGATGGTCATGAGGAAAAATAAAATACAGATAAGAAAAGGAAGCAAAGGCAGGTACATTAAAGAAACAGTAGTGACCTGGTGCAAATGCTCGTTGCCTGAGCTAGCAGCCTTCGACAGAACACTGGTTCAGTTCTAGAAATCCAGCCCCCAGAACCTACCTCCCAAATACAGTCTTGTGGGTGAGAGAGTAAAGGTCTTCTGAGCGCAGGAACTCCAGCCGCTGCAGGCGGGTCTGTGACGCTTGCTCGCCCTTCTCTCCTTAGATGTATGGCGGCATGAGAGGCATGAAGGGACTCGTGTATGAGACGTCGGTTCTCGATCCTGATGAGGTAAGACGCCATTATCCACCGTGATTGTCCATACAAGTGCAGACTAGGACAGCTGGAAACAGTTTCCTCTCGTGCACCTCAGTACAGAATAAGAGAGCAAAGGCAGGATAAATATGTGAAGAATAGGATTTTGTTTTTGTTTGAAGTTATAGCCTTGGCAGGCCGGGAACTTGTAGTTATACACCAGACTGGCTTTGAACTCATGGCAGGTCCTTTTTTTTATTGAAAAAACAAAACACATTTATGGGGCTAGAGAGGCGACTTAGCAATTAAGAAGACATACTGCACCCACACACAAACTGAGGCACTTACGTGCACACACAGTTGAAAGTAATAGAAATAGCCACATCTTTAGTCCCAGCACCCAGTAGGCAGAGGCTGTTAGATCTCTGATTTGAAGGTGAGTGCCAGAACTATATAGACATGCTCTGCCTCAAAAAAACAACGATTATTTAATATAGTTTTTCCCTTTTTTTTTTTTTGTTTGGTTTTTTTTGTGGTTTTATCTATTTTGTTTTTTTCGAGCCAGTTTATTTCTGGTTTTGTTTGAGACAGGGTTTCTCTATGTAGCACTGGCTGTCCTGGAACTTTCTACATAGAACAGACTAGCCTTGAACTCGGGGATTTGTCTTCTCTGCCTCCCAAGTGCTGGAATTAAAGGAGTGTGACACCATGCCTGTTTTTTGTTTGTTTGTTTAATAAGTAAATAAATAAATTATATATATATACACATACATACACACATGCATACATACATAAAGTAAACTTTTAAGTAAATACTTGTTCTTGTACATGTTCACGTACAGGTGCCCAGGTACAAGTCCCACGTTTCACATTGTAAGTGTGGAGGTCAGAGGACAGCTTGTGGGAGTTGGTTCTCTTGCATCACTGTGTGAGTCCCGGGGATCACACCCAGGTGCTCAGGCTTAGTCGAGTGTGTTTACCACTGATGATTAGGACTAGTCTGTTCTATGACTGACAGATTAATAAATTGGGTCACAATTGTCACTTTCTTTCTCAAGGGCATACGTTTCCGAGGACATAGTATCCCTGAATGCCAGAAACTACTGCCTAAGGCTAAGGGTGGGGAAGAACCCCTACCTGAGGGCCTGTTTTGGCTGCTGGTAACTGGACAGATGCCAACAGAGGAACAGGTACGGTCAACATTGGCCCTTCCGATCCCTTCCTTGCTTTTCTCTAGTCTTCCGCATTTCATCTTCATCCGCCCATAGCTGGGGTTTATAGAGTGCTTCGAGGAGCGAGCAGGGACTGACCGGGTCTGAGAGGATTGCACCCTTTGGGTTATCTTTACTTAGGCATTTCTGAGGAGCGAGCAGGGACTGACTGGGTCTGAGAGGATTGCACCCTTTGGGTTATCTTTACTTAGGCATTTCTGAGCGAATCTACTTTTTCACAGGTATCTTGGCTCTCACAAGAATGGGCCAAAAGGGCAGCTCTGCCTTCTCATGTGGTCACCATGCTGGACAACTTTCCTACTAACCTGCACCCCATGTCTCAGCTCAGTGCAGCCATCACAGCCCTCAACAGTGAAAGTAACTTTGCGCGTGCCTACGCAGAGGGAATCAACCGAACCAAGTACTGGGAGGTAGGAAATTTGAGCCTGTGTGGTTGGACTGTAATGGGGTTCGGAGTACCTGAATGTGAAGAACACTTCTGCTTAGTTGAGGAATCCACTTCACAAACTGAGGAAATCCCCAACACTAAAACAAAAATTTACTATAAGACTTGTTAAAATTATAAAGAAAATAGAGAATTGGTTTTTTGCCTATTAATTTATATTTTGTTTGTGCACTCATAGTGTGTAAAGATCAAAAGACAGCTTAGAAATTTGTTTTCTCCTCATACAGAGTTTGTACCATGGATCAGTTTGTCAGGTGCCACTGTCCACTGAACCAGCCCCAAATAAGGACAATTTTTATGATGCCTTAGGATTTGGATGAGTGATAAAGCTAATCACACTGTAGTCTAGGAGGACTGATAGCTAATCACACTGTATTCTAGGAGGACTGATAGCTAATCACACTGTATTCTAGGAGGACTGATAGCTAATCACACTGTAGTCTAGGAGGACTGATAGCTAATCACATTGTAGTCTAGGAGGACTGATTGATAGCTAATCACACTGTAGTCTAGGAGGACTGATAGCTAATCACACTGTAGTCTAGGAGGACTGATAGCTAATCACACTGTAGTCTAGGAGGACTGATAGCTAATCACACTGTAGTCTAGGAGGACTGATAGCTAATCACACTGTAGTCTAGGAGGACTGATAGCTAATCACACTGTATTCTAGGAGGACTGATAGCTAATCACACTGTAGTCTAGGAGGACTGATAGCTAATCACACTGTAGTCTAGGAGGACTGATGCCAGTCACTCTGGGCGAGACCACCTAAGATACTGCAGGAGAGACAAAGACTAACGTCTTGTTTGTAGAATCCTAAAATGAAAAGTGACGTGTGTGTGTGTGTGTGTGTGTGTGTGTGTGCATGTGTATGCACGCTCACGTGCACCAAAGGTCAGCACCAAGGGTCTTATCTTTTCCACTTTACATTCACTTTATTTTTTGAGACAGTGTCTTTCACTGAAACTGAAGCCCCTTGAATTGGCTAGTCTGACTGGCCAATAAACTTGAGAGATCCAACATCGGGGTTATAGATACTGTTGCTTTGCCTGGGTTTTTACAAGGGTGCTGGAGTTTTAAACTCAAATGCTCGTGTTTGAGTGCTTGAGTAGTGTGCCCTTTACTGACTAAGCCATCTTGTGGCATAGGGAAAGTAACCCCCACCTCCCTTGTGTGCATCACTTTTGTAAACGGTGGTGGTGGTGGTTGAAAGGATCTTGCTATGTAGGTAGCACTTACTACTGTCTTTGAACTCACTGTATTATCCACACTGTTCTTGAGCCCGTGAACCTTCAGCTTTCTGAATACTGGGATTATAGGCACTTGCCATCGCACCATTTTATGAGATGCTGAGGATGACTGAGTGCTGTTTGCATACTAGGCAAACAGTTTTCAAGGTTTATTTATGTGTATATATCTGAGCCATTGTGAGTTTATTTGCACCAAATGTGTTTAAGAGCCCATGGAGCCCAGATGTTGGGTCCCCTGAGACTGGAGGAATTGGGGGTGCTTATGTGTTGAAGCTTGCATGTGAAGGGCAGAGGACAACTTTCAGGACATGGTTCTCGCCTACCATGTGGCGCCCAGGAGTTGAACTCAGGTCTTTTACACCTGCTGCTCAAATAATTGTTATAGCCGTCCTAGAATTCACTCTGTAGACCAGGCTGGTCTCAAACTCACAGAGATCCACCTGCCTCTAACTCCTAAGTGCTGGGATTAAAGGCGTGTGCCATCACAGCCTGGCAATTATGCCTGGGTTTATTCACATACAAGACTCTTCAAGGAAAAAAAAAGTGTGTACCACCACTGCCTGTCCTTTTTTTTTTTTGCAGACCCAGCCATCTTTGCTCTCTTTCAGATTTATTACGTCTATTTTCATTAATTGTTGGTGCATGTGTGTGCGTGCGTGTGTATAAATAGGTAAATATGACCTGCTTGGTCTGTTTAATGTTACTTGTGTATGTGTTTTCAATAACCAGTTAGTGTACTCTTCTTGGTATATTTTTCAAGATTTATTTTTGATGCTGCAAGTCTGTCTGTGCACCACCTGCATGCAGTGTCTGTGGAGGCCAGAAGAGGGCAGTGGATCCTCTGAACCGAGTTAGAAATCATTGTTAGCTACTATGTTGGGTGCCGGGATCCTCTACAAGATCAAGTGTTCTTAACTGCAGAACCGTCTCTCCACCCATGTTTGGATGTACTTTTAGGCATCGAGTCCAGGCCACCTACATGCTGCACAAGTTTTCTATCAAAGTATACGTGTTTCAAAACCTTGTATAATAGATCTAGCATAATACGTATCTAAAACCTTGAAGCTTTTGCTATTCAATAATTGGTCAACACTGTTTGACTCCTAACATATGTAATAAATTTTCAATGCAATCTTAACTATAAGAGTAAACATTAGAATAAAGAAATAAAGAATGAACTTTAGGAAACGGGCCAGTGAGATGGCTCAACAGGTAGAAGCACGTGTACAGTCCCAGGACCCACATAAAGGCGGCAGGAAGGAAGGGACTTGAGAGCCGTCCTCTGACCTATGTGCTGTTGAAGATGTAAAGGTGATGTCCTCTCCTCTAGCATGTCCGTCTAGTGTAAAGTTCTGCTACCTTCAGCACATCGCGGTGTGGCACATCAGGTTCACGGTTTACTTTGATACTTAACTGAGGAACCTCAGCACGTGTATGCATGCTCTTACGTTGAGGAGGGTGGAAACAATGGAGAATTGTGGGTTATTAGAAACCTAGGAGGCAGTAATTTACTCAGTACATGGTTATTATTATTCTGTACCTTGAAATATACTTAATATATAACCACCCAGCATACAGCGGTCAACTCAGACACTGTCTGTGAAGGACAAACAATATTGCAGCCTAATGCTTTGTAGGTAATTCCCCTTTTCTCCATCCTTTCTTTAATCAGTTGATTTATGAAGATTGTATGGACCTGATTGCGAAGCTACCCTGTGTGGCAGCAAAGATCTACCGGAATCTTTACCGGGAAGGCAGCAGCATTGGGGCCATTGACTCTAAGCTGGACTGGTCCCACAATTTTACCAATATGTTAGGCTATACTGATGCACAGTTCACCGAGCTTATGCGTTTGTACCTCACCATCCACAGGTAAGATAATTTAATAATTATACCCCTTAAATGCCTGGATTGAGCTGGGTGGTGTTGGTGCACACCTTTAATATCAGCACCCAGGAGGGAGAATCTTTCTACATAGCCCTGGTCCTGGAACTCACTGTACAAATCAGGCTGGCCTCAAACTCATAAAGATCCCCCAGAGCTGCCTCTGCCTCCCAAGTGCTAGGAATAAAGGCGTGTGCCACCATACCCAGCAATGAGGGTAGGGGTAGGACTACATTTTAAAGCTCCTTAATGTTATTATCTGGGAACAGATGACCTGTATAGCAAAGGGGTATGGGTAGAAACATCGTGTAAGGATTGAAACTTGGCAAGAAATAAGGAAGAAAACTGAAAGCTTTAGGGGAATTGCTTCTGATTTGAGTCCGTCAGCTTTCCAGGAGCTCCCTCTTCTGGTCACCATTATTAAAATGGGGGAGATAGCTGAGACTGTAGCTCAGTGCTAATGCATGCTTTGAGCTCTATATTTGACCCTAACAGTGGAAGTGGGGGTGGGGAGAGGGAGTAGGCACAGCTGACCAACTAGGGTGTCAGGAGCGCAGAAGGCCAGGATCTGACAAGAGAAAAGCAGTGTCTGTTTTAATCAGCCCTTTCCTTTCTCACTTTGGCTCTGCCTCATGTCCCCACAGTGACCATGAGGGTGGTAATGTAAGTGCCCACACAAGCCACCTGGTGGGCAGTGCCCTTTCAGACCCCTACCTGGCCTTTGCAGCAGCCATGAATGGGCTGGCAGGGCCGCTCCATGGACTAGCCAATCAGGTAAGACTAGCTTTCTTTTTCCTGGTCTGTGTTTTTTACTCACATGATCTGTCCCCCATCTTGACACCCTTTCCTTGGCATGTGTATTGACATTCCTCTTCCCATCGTAAACTTCCCATAGGAAGTGCTTGTCTGGCTAACACAGCTACAGAAGGAAGTTGGCAAAGACGTGTCAGATGAGAAGTTACGAGACTACATCTGGAATACACTGAACTCAGGACGGGTAAGAAAGAGACTAAGACCCAAACACTGAAATTTGAAAGAAAATTCCAGGCTATGGAGACCTGGAAAAAAAAAAAAAAGAATAAAAGCAGCCCCTGCATTAGCTAGAAAACTGCCTCTTTTATTGTTTCCCCATTTGTTTGCCTTGTGGATTTAGTTTTCTTTTTTATGATGCTTGGACTTGAATCCAGCATCTCTGGCTAGCAAGGCTCTACCACCTGTTTTCCCAGCCGCTGCTTTGTTTGTTTGTTTGTTTGTTTGTTTGTTTGTTTGTTTATTTATTTTGTTTTTTTTGAGACAGGGTTTCTCTGTAGCTTTGGAGCCTGTCCTGGAACTAGCTCTTGTAGACCAGGCTGGTCTCGAACTCACAGAGATCCGCCTACCTCTGCCTCCCGAGTTCCCGAGTGCTGGGATTAAAGGCGTGCGCCACTGCCGCCGGACTGAATTATCTTTTTATTTAGAGACAGGGTTTTCACTGAATCACCCAGGCTGACTTTGAATTTACAGTCCTGCTTGAACCATCAGGACCAAATGATCCTGAAAATGAAGGGGACAATTCTTCCTGAATATGCCAGCTCTGTGATTTTTCTCCCCTTTGCAGGTTGTCCCAGGATATGGTCATGCAGTGCTAAGGAAGACTGACCCACGGTATTCCTGCCAGAGAGAGTTTGCTCTGAAACATCTGCCTAACGACCCTCTGTTTAAGCTGGTTGCTCAGCTGTACAAGATTGTGCCCAATATCCTGTTAGAGCAAGGGAAGGCCAAGAATCCTTGGCCCAACGTAGATGCTCACAGTGGGGTGCTGCTCCAGGTGAGTCCGTTCTCTCCCGCCTGCCTTCTCACTTGTGCCACTATTTTGTTCTTTGCTGTGCACAAAACTCCCTAATTAGAATAAGGGCGAGGAACCCAAAGCCTCATGCAGGGCCCTTTTGGCTTGGAACTCTATGTAGAACAGCTTGACCTGAAACTCAGATCACTGCCTCTTCAAGTGCTTAGAACAAAGGCCTGGCACTTTTTCTAGTTAGTTGGTGGTAAATGTGTGTGTCTATGTGTGTGCCGGCACATCTATGTGCATGTGGATGCCAGAAGTGATGTTGAGTGTTTTCCTCTGTTACTTTTTTTTATATATTATGTATATAATATTCTGTCTGTGTGTATGCCTGCTAGCCAGAAGAGGGCATCAAACCTCATTCCAGATGGTTGTGAGCCACCGTGTGGTTGCTGGGAATTGAACTCTTTGGAAGAGCAGGCAATGCTCTTAACCTCTGAGCCATCTCTCCAGCCCCCTCCTCTGTTATTTTTCATCTTTTTGGAGACTTTTTTTTTTTTTTGGTTTTTCGAGACAGGGTTTCTCTGTGGTTTTGGAGCCTGTCCTGGAACTAGCTCTGTAGATCAGGCTGGTCTCAAACTCAGAGATCTGCCTGCCTCTGCCTCCCGAGTGCTGGAATTAAAGGCGTGCGCCACCACCGCCTGGCTTGGAGACTTTTTTAATCTTACCTTTTGGAGTCTCTTAGTGAACCTCGAGGTTACTGATTCCACTCATAGTGACAAGCTCCAGGGTCGTCCTGCTCACAGGATTTCAGATATATGCCATTACACCCTGCTTCTGTGTGCATGCTGGGAATCTGAACTCAGGTCCTCAGTCTCGAAAGGCAAACCGTCTACCAACCAAGATGTTTCCTTGGCTTCTGGCCTTAAGCTTTTGACCTCCTGCCTCAGCCTCTTAAGTAAAGTAGATAGAATTTCAGGTCTACAGCACCAGGTTCCCCTAGAGCAGGGTCTCCACTAGCCTCCCTCACAGAGCCCTTTGACACAGTTGAGCTCTTGACTGAGCTGCAGCTGTATTACTTTTCCTAATGTTCTTTCAAATTATTTAAGGCTGAGTGGGCTAAGACTATGAATAAAAGGGGTAATGGAGTCTCTAAGGTTTTTGTTGCCATAGACCTGTGTGTGCCACTGTCTCTGGCTTTTAATAAAGCTTTTTTTCTCTTCTACCCTAACAGTACTATGGCATGAAGGAGATGAATTACTACACGGTCCTGTTCGGAGTGTCGAGGGCACTGGGTGTGCTGGCACAGCTCATCTGGAGCAGAGCCCTAGGCTTCCCTCTAGAGAGGCCCAAGTCCATGAGCACGGATGGTCTGATGAAGTTTGTGGACTCTAAGTCAGGGTAAAACGGGAGATTGCGGGAAACTGACTATAAGAAAACGAGGAAGCTTAAAATAAAGTATAATTTTGTTTTGTTTCAGGGGCCTTTAAGACTTAAGATTAACCTGTATCCGAGGCACTGAAAATACATTTGAAGTTAAAATATAAATTAAGACTTAAAAGATGAAAAGCAACCCCTTCTTCCCTCACCAGCTCACTTCCCTCCCTGGTATGAGTTGTCTACCGACTGTAGGATGACCAGGACTAATGCATGTGGTCAGGTTAGATCTGGCTACCCACCGTCTCTAGAGTGAGAGTCTGGCTGGTCAGGTTAGATCTGGCTACCCACCGTCTCCAGAGTGAGAGTCTGGCTGGTCAGGTTAGATCTGGCTACCCACCATCTCCAGAGTGAGAGTCTGGCTCCTCTTGTTTAGGTCAAAGCAGGTTACAGAAAAGCTACAGTCACTCTGTGAAGCTTTGCTTCTACCCTACCAGCCCTCTGAGCCACTGAGGCCAGGGCCAGGCCCCGTTTGTTTCCATAGGAATCACGTTGGGTATCAGCTGTGTCAAACCCTAAGGCCTTTTCCTGTGTATGCAAGCACTTCCTAGAAAGATCTATTGGTTAGCTGGAAATGAATATTGGTTATTTGGCAACTTTTGATGCTATCAGGTGGCCATAAATGGCATGATATTTATTTTACTGGTACCCAGCATTTGATTCTATTTCTCTCTTTAAATTATATCATTAAATTAAGGTCTGCAAGTGTTCTGTTTCCTCCCAGACTTTCTATACCTGCTGTGCCTCTGCTGAGGAGGCTCTGGGTCTCCCTGTCCTAGCCTCGGCTAGGGTCCTCTTAGCAGGTCTGTGATCTATGGTCTTCCCAGTCATTTGGCTTTTCAGTACTTAATGTGAACTAGGCCTTTTACTTCCATGGAACATAAGCCACTCTCTTCTGACCTTGGTTTCTCCTGTTAATATGCTCTGGCACACGGAACAAGGGCTCAGGAATGACCAGCCTCTTCACGGGCTGGTCCCAGGGGTTCTAGCCTTTCTTTTTGAACAGAAAAATGACTTGCGATTGGACGTAGTTCCCTTTGAATATCAGTTGGACCTAGGGCTGAGGGCGTTCAGAACAGTGAGCCGCCTTCTCATCCCTGCGTCTAGGACATGTCCCTCTATTTATCGGTGTCACTCTGGCTCTTCCCTTACGAGCTCACAGTATGGTGGTTATCTTAGCAACCCCGTTTGCACAGGTTTCCAGTGACTCAGAAGCTATACTGCCTTTTCTTTGAGAAAGGGTTGAGATACACTCCTGTTGTGCTCCTTCCTTACCCCAGACTCCTGCCTGCGTTTGTGTGGAACCCAAACCCCAGCACCACACTGTTGAGATGGACACACTGTAAACCCCTGGGTAAATGTTAAGTCATGATGCAGACTTCAGGTTGTTCTGTATAAAATGAAAAATAATAAATGTTTTTATTAACAATGCTTGAGCTTGCTATTACATAGGCCTGAAAGAATCATTATGAGGTAAGAAATCTGGTAGGAAGGTCTGCACTAGTGGGTAAGAAGTGATTCTGTATATCCCTTTTTCTTCGGGCGAGTAGGACATGCAGAGGAAAGGCTGCTTTCCAAAGACGTTCAGTCTTTTTCCCAAGGTTGGGGAGTCCTTTACCTTTAACCCCCATCCCTCTCTGTTATAGAGACCTCATAAGTACTTGCCTGACTAATCCAGGAGCTGGTCTAGCCCAGTGGGTGAAAGGGACAAGAACTGTACCAAGGACAAATGGAGGACT
Source organism: Chionomys nivalis (assembly GCF_950005125.1). Taxonomy (NCBI): domain Eukaryota; kingdom Metazoa; phylum Chordata; class Mammalia; order Rodentia; family Cricetidae; genus Chionomys; species Chionomys nivalis. Next base: position 28,595,258 of record NC_080110.1, on the reverse strand, counting down.
GCTACCTCCAGACTTAGACACTAGAGGGTGCTTATAGTTAGTGCCTCTCCCTTACTACTTTCCCTAAGGAGGCCTCCCAAAATAAGGGGTGGTCCTGGGGGCATTAGATTATGGAAGATCTAAGGCTGTCCTGCTACAGCTGGCCTTCTGGAAAAAAGTCTATAAATAGGCAAGAAGGTAGGTAGTAGGTCCTGGCATGCAGGGCATGCTACTATAGTTAGCAGGGACGCCGTGTCCAAGAGGCTGCCTTACACCTTCATTCTCACAGGAAAGGAAGCTGTGACTTCTATTCTGCTTGTTATGTTACCCCCGCCCCTACCCTGAGAAACAATACCAAAAAAAGCAAATTCACACTGTCACAATTTATTGAAGTTTTATAAAAACTCAGGCCACGTGGAAGAAAAAGGTACATCCCAACACTGTTTAAGGAATTCCTCCTCCTCTGCTCTGTGGCACTGATGTGAAGCAGCTCCTCACTTTCTACCCGTCAGACAGCATGGACACGTTCCTAAGCTGAGGCAGGTTGCCTTTTGCTTCTCCTGAGAAATCTTAGTGGGGTAAAAGTTACTTGCCAGCTAGTACCTCTGTGTGAGGAAGTTACTACTATATCCGCCTGACCTGGTCCAAAGACTACAGCTCTGGGTTTATTCGGTGTGAAATGGCCGCGGGCACAAGGCATTCTTTGCTGTGTATGTGCTATCTTCCCCACATGTCCAGCCAGCATGCAGCCCAGTTTAGGAAGAATTGAGAAGTAAAACTTAGACCTCTCTCTGAGCAAGAGCCAAAACAAATAAATAAAAATTGGGTGGGAAGAGGGGGTGAAGGCAAGGGAGCAATTCTTTGTCTCAAGTCTGGTGCACCTCATGGAACATCAGTTCACGGGGTATGGCTGTTTCTGGACCAAACTTAGTGGCCGCCCGGCGCTCAAAGGCAGCAACATTCTGTTTGACAACCTCATCAAAAAACATGGTCGCCAGCTGGGAGTGCAGCAGAGAACGAAATTCAAAGGAAATCTGGAAATGCATAAGAGACAGAAACTTCAAGACCATGTTGGAAGGGTACTAATCTGTACTGCCTTCTTTACATCCCCCTCCAGACATCACCTAAGTAATGTAACTTAAAACTGAGCAAAATGCAAATCTGATAGAGACTTAGACCTCTGAATACGTAGTGAAGTGTTTAGTGCTTAGTTTTACCCTCATGCCTGGTCCAAGGTCTGTGCCACGAAACCTGACTCACCGAGAAGTCCACAGTGCAGGTTCGAGGGTAGGCAGGAATACCAGGGCTGAATCGCCAAATAGTCTCTAAGTGGTTAAAGAGCTTGCCATCAGTGCAAACTGCCTAGAATAGGATACAATTGGCTAGTTAACTGCAGTTGTTTTTTTTTTTTTTTGGTTTTTTGAGACAGGGTTTCTCTGTGGTTTTGGAGCCTGTCCTGGAACTAGCTCTTGTAGACCAGGCTGGTCTCGAACTCACAGAGATCCGCCTGCCTCTGCCTCCCGAGTGCTGGGATTAAAGGCGAGTGCTGGGATTAAAGGCGTGCGCCACCATCGCCCGGCTTAACTGCAGTTGTTAAGAGGGAGCTAGAGCACCTATTGTCGACCTGTGCGTCACCCAAGACCATCCGAAAACAGGGATGGTCACATGATTCACAACAGTAGCAAGGTTATAGTTACAAAGTAACAACAAAAGTAACTTTATGGTTGGGGCTCACCACAACATGGGGAACTGTATTAAAGGGTCACAGCATTAGAAAAGTTGAGAGCCGCTGAGGGTTTAGCTTCGTGGAACTACTTGCATAGTATGTGATGTCGGGTTGGCCCAGCACCACCACCACGATAATTGACTTTTATGTTATGCGAATACTTAACATGTAGAAATCAAGTAATTACAGGAAAGGCCAAAAATAACCCTTGAATATGAAACTGCTAAGGAAAATACCCTGAATCCTCCCAGACAGGCCTCACCTTGACCATGTGTGGTTTGACCATGGAGACCGCAGAGGTATAACGTTCCAAGACAGGTGGAAACCCAACCTCCAACTGGGCTTTCAGGTGACCCTTACGGCTGGATACTACCAGTGACTTTTTACACCACGGCACAAACTCTCGGTACTCCTGGACATTGGACACGACTTCATACATCTCCTGCATTGAGTACCTAGGACGAGAGGAATCAGAGACCAAGAGCTGCCGGCTGGGTCAAGGTCCTCCTTGCCACTGGCCTTGACACAATCTTTGCCCACAAACCAGGCACCCAAAGAGACCAAGATGATACATTATTTTATCCCAATAGAGGCTTTAGATGACAGGATGTCAGTTTTATTGATAGTCAAGTCTTTTGTCTTTCTTTTTTTTTTTACATTTTACTATTTTTTTTATATTTATTTATTTATTATGTATACAATATTCTGTCTGTGTATATACCTGCAGGCCAGAAGAGGGCACCACACCCCATTACAGATGGTTGTGAGCCACCATGTGGTTGCTGGGAATTGAACTCAGGACCTTTGGAAGAGCAGGCAATGCTCTTAACCTCTGAGCCATCTCTCCAGCCCCCCATTTTACTATTTTGTATATGTATGTATGGAACGTGTGGACAGCAGAGAAAAAGCAGCCAGTTCTAGCTTGTGGAGTTGAGGAATTAAATTTGATTGGGTCTTTATGCTTGGTGCCAAGTGCTGGGCCATTGGATTATTTTGAAAAGACAATATTTTGGGGCTGGAGAGATGGCTCAGTGGTTAAGAGCATTGCCTGCTCTTCCAGAGGTCCTGAGTTCAATTCCCAGCAACCACATGGTGGCTCACAACCATCTGTAAAGAGGTCTGGCGCCCTCTTCTGGCCTTCAGGCATACAGACAGAATATTGTATACATAATAAATAAATAAATATTTAAAAAAAAAGACAATATTTTGTGGCTCAGGCTGATCTTGAACCACTATGGGCACAAGCTGGCTTCCAATTCATGATCCTCCTGCCTCAGCAGTGCTGGGAACAACTCTACAACTTATTGTTGTGGTCTTAGGTAAACTACCTATGCCTCCTTTCTTTTATCTATAATACACGGGCAAATAATACTCGGTTCATTTGTTTGTGGGGACGAAATGGGACAGTTCATGTAAAATACCTACCTGTACAGACTGGAGGCGTAGTTCGGTTAGTAGAACACTTATTTGGCGTGAAGCCTTAGGTTCAGTCACCAGCACCACATACACTGGATGGAGAGATGGCCCATTGGTTAAGAGCACTGACTGCTCTTTCAGAGGACCTGGGTTTGATTTCCAGAACCCACAGCTTACAACTTCTGTAAGGAGAATCAACTCTGGTCTCCAAAAACACTTGCACTCATGTATGTGCATACACCCACATATAGTTACACATCATTAAAACTCTTAAAAAAAAAAAACGGGTGTGGTAGTACTCACCTGTAATTCAGCACTTAGGATTGCTTACCCCATTCAGCCTAGCAGCTAGTACATAACGAGGCTCAAAATAATACCCCGTGTCTTTTTCTTCTTTAATGTTACTTCTAGTACCACATGCCTTTAATCCCAGCACTCGGGAGGCAGGTGGTCTACAGTGAGTTCCAAGGCGTCCAGGGTTGTTACATAGAGAGACCTGACTCAAATAATTACGTAGTATTTTGCATTTGTTTATCTGTGTGTGGGAGCTGTGCCACAGTGCACTCTGAGATCAGAAGACAACTCCCGAGTGGGCTCTGCCGTTCCACCATGTAGATCCAGGGGATCAAACTCTCCTGAGCCATCTGACCACCACCACCCCATTTTTAAACAAGGTCTAGCAGTGTAGCCTGTAGTGCAGGTTAGTGGGGTGAAGCTGATAGGGATCCTGCTGCCTAAGTCTCCAGCATGCTAAAGTTGTAAGCATGTAGTCGTCACTACTGAGTTCTCTTTAATTATGTGTATGTTTGGGGAGGGTATGGGCACATGAGTGCTTGTGCCTACAGAGTCCAGAGCAGGATGCAAGATCTCTGGAGCTGGAGTCATTAAACCATTTCATAGTTAAACAATCTTTAGGCCTATTTTTATGAGTGCTTTGTCTGCGTGTACGTTTGTGTGCGATGTGTGTGCTGGCGCTTGAAGAGGTGGTAAACCTCCATGTGGGGCTGGGAATCAAACCTGGGTCCTTTGTAGCAAGTGCTCTTAACCACTGAGCCAACTCTCCAGTCCCTATAGTTTAAGTTTGTAAAAGCATTTTTGTTGCAGCTAGGCATGGTGGTGCATGCCTTTATCTCAGCATTTGGGAGGCAGAGGCCATTGGAGTTCCAGGCCAGCCAGGGCTACATAATAAGACCTTGTCACAAAACAAAAATGAAGCCTGGTATAGTGATGCAAGCCTTTAGTCCCAACACTCGGGGCAGAAGCAGGCAGATCTCTGAGTTAGAAGCCAGTCTGGTCTATATAATTACAAGGTGGACAGTCAGGGGTATATAATGAGATCCTGGCTCAAAAAAAAAAAACAAAAAAAAACTGGGAAGTGGTTTCTTAGCATGCACAGGGTCTAGGCTCAATCCTCAGCGCTGCATGAAACCAGCATGGTGGCACACGCCTGTAATCCCCGCTCTAGAGAGGTAGGTGGAGACAGGATAGTTAGAAGTTCAAGGCCAATTTAGGCTACATCTCAAGTGTACGTGTACAACGCAGGCTCTGGGCTATGTAACCCAGGGAGACTACAAGCTTGCAATCCTGCCTCTGGCCTCCAGAGCTGAGATTACAGGTCTGCCTGTACTTGATAACGTTTCTATGAGGTAACCCAATTCTAGACTCATTTAATGCACGGGCAGAGCAACCGAGGAGGGAAATTTAGGTTGGGAGGCTGGCAGCAAAAACATTGCTGGGGAGGTGGGTGGTTCAATATGGATTTTATCAACTATTAGCACGTGGTTATTTATTTGGAGTGGAAGAGAAGGTTGCTCACCCCATGATCCTACGCTCCGAGTAAGCCTTCCGCTTGTTGGTGAAGGGGGCAGCAAAGCCCATGAAGGAACGACTGGGAGGTAGGCCAGCCTCGGCCGCCACGACCTGGGCAGCGCGAGGCAAGAAGAGGTTACAGGAAATCAGAAACCTAGCACCAAAAGGAAAGGAGAGGCAGCGTCACGGTTCTTTTTTTGTATTCAGCCAATTCCAGGTGAAGGGGAAGAGGGATGCATCGCGGAGGAAGGTCGTTCGGGCAAGCCCTTCTCCCCCCAGCACCTGCTCCAGCTAGCGAGGCTGGCTGGCTGGCCAGGCAGTCACGAGTGCGAAAGGTCGAGGGCGGCTGAGGACAGGGCCAGGGGTGGGGATGGGAAAAAGACGGACACGGCCGAGGTGCCAGCTGCCTTTGGAGCAACGCTACTGCTGCAAGCAAACTCGTAGCATCCCCGTGTCCACGGTCCGGCCGGGCCCATCAAAGCCAGGGCGCCAGCGAAGCCGAGAAGAGGCTGGCACGCACCACCCCGAGCATGTAACTTGTATCTCCAGAGCTCCAGTCGGGCTCCCAGGGCACTACCAATGCCGACCCTTCTCCGGCCCGCCATATAAGGGCTGCCACCCTCCACCGCAGAACTTCGGGGTGCCGGCCGGGCGACCCCCTCCCGTCCCGAGCGGATGCCCGGGCCCGCCTCTCACCTCACTGGCCGCGGCGGCCGCGGAGGGCCCGGGGGCGGGGGCGGGACCGCGCGCGTGCCCGGGCGGAGCGAGAAGCCGCAGCAGCTCCGAGCGGCCGCGCGCGTCGGGGCCGGCAGCCTCCGCGCGCCCGCAGAGGCCATGCGCGCGCCCGTCCCTGGCACTCGGGGCTGCGGCGGCTGCGGAGGAGGCCGGGCGGGAAGGGCGGCGGGCGCGGGCTCCGGATGCCTTCTCCCTGCTCCAGCCCGCGCGCCGGGTAGGCTAGCACTGACCGCAGCTCCGAGTCCCGTCACGTCACGCTGTTGCCAGGGATCTGGAGTGGGAGAGCGAGGGAGGAAGGAAAGGGCAACGCTGCCTGTCGGGAGATGTAGTTTCTTTGACACCTCTGGCGAGAGAGCAAGGGCGCCGGGTGCGCGTCTGAGGAGCTGTAGCGATAGCTGGGGGAGCGAGGTCGCCTGGCACAAACTACTTGGCGAGGCTGTGGTCACAGGACCTGATACGTAGGCGCAGAGGCGACGTCGTGGGCGGGTCAACGGCAGATATGTCCGTAGCTGTCCCGAGCTAGGGCTCCACTAGCCCTTTAGCATTGCGAGGCTCCCGCTCAGCTCGGTGGCCTTCGCAGTGTCTGCTGCTGATTTGTGTCTTTGGAAAAGGATATTAACGTTTCAAGCTCTGGGCTGACTTGAATCTCCCCTCGCTTTCCACTCCCTCCTCTCCCCCCCTCCTCGTTATTGTAGACAAGATATTCAGCTTCTTCTCCTGGGCTGGCCTTGAATTCGCAGTCCTTCACGAACGTCCCTAGGAACACAGTTTCCCCTTAATATTTATGAGAAGAGGTCAGCGGCCGAGGCAGGAGGGTTGCCACGAGTTTCAAGCCAGCCTGGGCTACATAGCCTGTTGTAGAGTAGCCAGATCTACACATTGAGGCAAGCCTTAGCCTCAAACCAAACATAAGACATGTTTTGTTTGTTTAAGGCGCCCTCACTGTGTAGGCCAGACTGGTTTGGAGCTCTCGGAGGTCCTTGCGGCCTCTTGGCTGCTGTGGTTTCAGGTATGAACCTCAGGCGGCGATCATGTTAGGGAGTTTTTTTGAGACATGACCTTGGTCTGTAACTTGTGTTGACATCAAACTCACAGGAATTCTCTTGCCACAGCTTTCTAGTTGCTGGAATTTCAGATGTGAGACATCACAGCTGGCCAAATTTTACTTTTAGAGAAAAGAACCATCGTTGTCTGGAAAAACGTGTACTCAATGGAAGATGAGATATCACAGTTCAAGCCCGACAGTGAATACCACTTATTACTTCCCATGATTCAAGGAGAAAACAATTGCCCTTGATAAAAGTAGAAACAAACAGGGGCTGGAGAGATGGCTCAGTGGTTAAGAGCACAGTCCAGAGGACCTGGGTTCAATTCCCAGCACCCGCATGACAACTCACAACTATCTGTAACTCCAGTTCCAGGGAATCGAACATCTTCAGACACAGAAATACATGCAGGCAAAACACCAATGCACATAAAATAAAAATAAGTTAAGGAAAAAGAAATTTGCTGATTAATTAAAAATATATGGGCTGGAGCACTGGCTGACTGCTCTTCCAGAGGTCACTGTACAAACACACACACCAAAGGAAAAAGAGAAAAAGAGAAAAGAAAAACAAACTACAAATTAGAAAGAGACTAGACCTAGATGGATGCAAGAGCAAACACAATTCTGTGCTGAATTTAAGGACGTTGGGACTGTCACCACTGATAATTGAAGGTGGTGGCAGGGAGAGGACAGGCAGGCAAAGCTACATTGTGATGCAAGTCGAATGGTTTTACACAAATGAGGCCCTGGATCCCATCTCACAGCCAAGACAGGCTGGCCAGATGGCTCAGTGGGTAAAGGTGCTTGCTGCCAAGCCTGACCCAGGACCTGCATGGAAAGAGCCTTCTCCTCTGACCTGTGCACGCATGCACACACACACGTGCACACACACTTAATAAAAAGTTTGTTTTTTTTTAAAAAATAACTCTTTTCCTTTTGCTCCCTTTTTTCCACCTTCCTGAGGGCATGAAACCCCCAGCTACAGAATATTTTCATTTATTTTCTTCTTCTGACACCTTTCTCTCTCTCACCTCAGGGAGGGCCTGGTGTGCCCTCTTCCCTTCCTCACTACAGTTACCGGAGGAATCTCCTTCCAGTTTGAAGTGGTGTTCTGTGGGCGCATGACCTTGAAAGGCAGCCGACTTGTCAGGTCAGCGTCACTCTCTGGTCTGGACTCACCTCTGACGTAGGAGACAGCTGCTCGGAGTGAGCAGTGAGGAGCATGTTGAGGAAAAGAGAGAAGTTAACTGGGATACATGACTGAACTATGACCTCATTAGCACTCTGCCTTCACTGAGCTAACTTGTTTCAGAATCCCTAAGGTCCAGTAGCCCTACAAAACCAATTTGCTTGCTGTTCTTCAACTAATTAAATAGCTAATTACTTCCGCTTAATCCTTGCCTAGTTCACTCCGTTAGCTCTTGTTGTGCCCCTGCCATCTACAGTTCTTTCCATGTTTTCCTCCAGGAAGACTCTCGACTGAACCCAGGCAGTACTGCCCTGAATGCAGAATTCAATGTAAACAAGCATGTATTCTGTGTTTTCTCATTCACTGTCTCATGTGTTTGCTTTATTTTCAATAACTTTGCCATAACTTACAAGTTTCTTAAAAATACAAACAAGCAAAAACCTTCTGTTTTGTTTGGTTTTGAGACAGGGTTTCACGTAGCTCAGGCTTTCCTCAAACTTATTATGTAACCAAAGCTGGCTTTGAACTCCTGATATTCCTCCTAAATGTGGAGGTTACAGACTTATGATACCATACTTGGCTATAACTCCTTTCTTGTTTGTTTTGAGACAAATTCTCACTATATATTCCTGACTGCCCTGGAATTACTTCCAGGCTAGCCTCACACCCCCCCCCCGAGGTCTGTCTGCCTCTGATTCCCAAGTGTTGGGGCTAAAAGTGTACCCCACCATCCTTCTAAAAACCCCAAGTTTCTACCTACTGACCTATTAGTATAGTGCAGTATATATCCTTGTTAGAATTGTGGGGTAGACACCAAAGAAGACTGCTCAGACATGGGGGTAAGCCAATAGAAAGCCTTCATCAGTCAGCTGGCAACTCTACTGTGTGTTCAGGATCCCGGCATAGCCCCGAGACTTTCTCAGGGTGAGTTTTTTAAGTACAAAAACTATATCCTGGTTGATATGCTTCAGTTAACAAGAACTGTTAGCCTGAAGCAGAACTTCAGAAGCCAAAAAGCAAGGTTAGTGCATTAGAGAATTTCCCAGAACTATGGATTTTGATGGATTAGGCTCTGTTTTCCTTTTTGGCAGGTAAACAGTCTACATGCTGGATTTTATGATCTGAATGGTATTTCCATCATGGAGTCAGCTGTGCTAAGGACTGTGTGATGGTCTCCACTGGTCTGTCATAGAGTGGGTTGTGCTACAGTCTGTGTGCCAATTGTTACGTTAGAAGAATGAAAACCAGTCTAAAGAAAGGCAAGGCAAATCAGGCTTGGTTCTGCACACTTGGGATCTCAGAACTCAGGGTTATTTTGAAGCCAGAGTAGGTTACATAGTGAATTTGAGGCCATCCTGGGCTACAGAATAAGACATTGTCATAGAGAAAGGAAAAAAAAAGAGGGAGGAAAGGGAGGAAGAGAGAGAGAGACTCTAGAGTTACCCAATTTATTTTTAATTTTTTATGTGTATAGGTGTTTTGGCTGAATGTATGTTTGTGCACACAAACATGCGTGTGTGTGCTTGGGGTCCTCAGAGGCCAGAAGGGGACATTAGGCTTTCAGGTGGTTATGAGCCTCTGTGTAGATACTGGGAATTGAACCCAGGTCCTCTGGAAAAGCAGCCAGGGCTCCTAAATGCTGAACCCCCACCTCCAACAATCTCTGGTTTTGAAGACAAGGTCTTAGTAGTCCAAGATGCTCTGAACCTTGAACTCCTGACCCTCCTACCTGGACCTCACAAGTACTGGGAACACAAGTGATGTCACCACCTCCAGAAAGTTCCATTGTGTGCATAGGTGGCCTATGTCACCAGTTCCAGCTCTTAGCTTCACTCTGAACTCCAGATGTGACAATGTTACTAAATCATTTCCTTTATTTCTCGTCTTTCTTGCTCTAAATAATAGTAACTAGCTAACCCCCGGCCCTTCCTCTTTCCAGCTGCCTAGAGGGTCAGTCTGATTCTGTCCCTCACTCACCTCCACTCCTGAGTCAGGCCTCAGCACGTGACTCCAGCTCAACCCCTACCTCCATTCCTCAGGTTACTAAGCTATTTTGGGCAGTGGAGGGTGTGTGCTCCTCTCCGCCTCCTTGGGTCACAGCCCAGCTTAGCCCTTCCTGGACGCCCATCACACCCAATGGCCAAGTTCACACCCAATGGCAAGCTAAAACACTAGCTTCCATGTGCCCCTCTGCTGGGTTCAGTTTCTGTCTCCTCCCTGTTCCTCTGCCTCAGATATAAAGTGCCTGTCCCAGATGCTGATTTCCTAGGCTTAGAAAACCAACTAACCAACAGACAGTAACAACAAAAACCAATACTTAGGTGTTGGGTGTGTGATACAATTTTTTATATTTATTTATTTATTTATTTGTTATGTATACAATATTCTGCCTGTGTGTATGCCTGCAGGCCAGAAGAGGGCACTAGACCTCATTCCAGATGGTTGTGAGCCACCATGTGGTTGCTGGGAATTGAACTCAGGACCTTTGGAAGAGCAGGCAATGCTCTTAACCTCTGAGCCATCTCTCCAGCCCCACAATTTTTTTTTCAGTTCGTAATGGTGTGGATTAAACCCAAGACACCCAAGACTTCACATATGCTAGGCAAGCATTCTATCACTAAAAAAAAAAAACAAAAAACAAAAAAACAACAAAAAAACCCCAACCATTTTCACATTTATTTATTTACTGACTTATGTGTGTACACATAAGCCTTCGAATGCACATGTGTGTGCCATGGCCTGTGTGTAGGTGAGGGATGACAGCTTTCAGAAGTAGGTTCTCCTCTCCCACTGTATACGTTCCAGGGATTAAACTTAGGTCGTAAAACTTGGTGACAAGGGCTAGAGAGATGGCTTAGTGGTTTAGAGCACTGGCTGTTCTTCCAGAGGTCCTGAGTTCAATTCCCAGCACCACACGGCGGCTCACAGCCATCTATAATGAGAACTGATACCCTCTTCTGGCCTGCAGGCACACATGGAAGGAATGTTGTATACATAATAAATAAATAAATCTAAAAAAAAAAAAAAAAACTTGGTGACAAGCGCCTTTATCCACTGAGACATTTTGCCCACACCATTTTAACATTAACTGTATCCTCAGCTCTCTCTTCCCTTTGTTGCAACCTGATTTATGAGCTGGAGAGATAGCTTTTTGTTTTGTTTTGATTTTCGAGATAGGGTTTCTCTGTAGCTTCGGAGCCTGTTCTGGAACTTGCTCTTGTAGATCAGGCTGGCCTCGAACTCACAGAGATCCACCTGCCTCTGCCTCCCTAGTGCTGGGATTAAAGGCATGCACCACCACCTGGCTTGGAGAGATGGCTCAGTGGTTAAGAGCACTGCCTGCTCTTCCAGAAAACCTGGATTCAATTCCCAGCACCCACATGGCAGCTCACAGGAGTCTGTGACTACTGTTCCAGGGGACCCAACACCCTTACACGGACATGCATGCAAGTAAAACACGAGTGTGTATAAAATACAAATAAATAAATTACAAAAAAAAGAAATTAAAAAATTTTAAAAGATGGAGAGGCACACGAGTGCCTGTGGTGACCCAGAAGAGGGCATTAGATTCCTTGGAATCAGGTGGTTGTGAGCTCTGTGCGGGGGCTAGGAACCAGCTCCGGTCCTGTACAGGAACAGAATGCACTTACCTGATAAGGTGACTTTTCAACTCTCTCTCAGCCCTCTTTGGATTTTTTTTTTTTTTTTTTTTTTTTTAATTTTTGGGACAGGATCTCACTAAGTTGTCCAGGCTGACTCTGAACTCAGTCTACAGTTCCGGCAAGACTTAAACATGTGATCAGCCTGCCTGAGCCTCTTGAGTGGTTGGGATTACATGTGTGTACACCCCACAGCCAGTCTTGGGTGGCACTGAAGATTGAGCCTGCGGCTTCAAGCGTGCTAGGGAAGCAGTCTACCAATTGAGTTATAACCCTAGCCTCTTTTTAGTTAAAAATAAGTCTTTTAAAGCTAGGCATTGGGGGCATATGCCTTTAATCCCAGCAGTCAGGAGGCAGAGGCAGGCAGATCTCTGGGAGTTCAAGACCAGCCTGGTCTACAGAGTGCATTCCAGGACAGATTGGGCTACACAGAGAAACCCTGTCTTTTTTTTTTTTTTTTTTTTTTTAATTTATCATGTATACAGGGCTGGAGAGATGGCTCAGAGGTTAAGAGCATTGCCTCCTCTTCCAAAGGTCCTGAGTTCAATTCCCAGCAACCACATGGTGGCTCACAACCATCTGTAATGGGGTCTGGTGCCCTCTGCTGGCCTGCAAGCATACACACAAACAGAATATTGTATACATAATAAATAAATAAATATTAAAAAAAAATTATCATGTATACAATATTCTGTCTGTGTGTATGTCTGCAGGCCAGAAGAGGGCACTAGACCTCATTCCAGATGGTTGTGAGCCACCATGTGATTGCTGGGAATTGAACTCAGGACCTTTGGAAGAGCAGGTAATGCTCTTAACCACTAAGCCATCTCTCCAGCCCCGAAACCCTGTCTTTAAAAAAACAAACAAACAAATTAGGGCTGGAGAGGTGGCTCAGAGGTTAAGAACAATGGCTGCCCATCCAGAGGTCCTGAGTTCAGTTCCCAGCAACCACATGATGACAACCATCTATACTGGGATCTGGTACTTCTTCTGGCCTGCAGGCATTCATGCAGGCAGAACACTGTATACATAATAAGTAAACCTTTAAAAAAATAATAACAATAATAGTTATTAATAATAATAATAATTGTAGTAATTTTTTAAATATTTATTTTTATTTCACGTGTATAAGTGTTTTCATGCATGTATGTAAATGCACCACATTTATGTAGAGCCTGAAGAGGTCAGAAGACATTGTTGAGGGCTGGAGAGATGGCTCAGTGGTTAAGAACACTGTCTGTTCTTCCAAAGGTCCTGAGTTCAGTTCCTAGCAACCACATGGTGGCTCACAACCATCTGTAATGGGGTCTGGTGCCCTCTTCTGGCCTGTAGGCACACAAATACTGCTTATATAATAAATAAATAAAAGAAGAAGGCGTTGAATCTCCAAAAACTGGAGTTACCAACAGCTGTCAGCAGCTACATGGTGTCAGGAACCGTGTTCTCTGTAAAAACAGCAAGTGTTGTTTTGTTTTAGCTTTTTTGTTGTTGTTGTTGTTTGGATTTTTGAGACAGGGTTTCTCTGTGACTTTTGGAGCCTGTCCTGGAACTAGCTCTGTAGACCAGGCTGGTCTCGAACTCACAGAGATCAGCCTGCCTCTGCCTCCCGAGTGCTGGGATTAAAGGCGTGCGCCACCATCGCCAGGCTTTTTTTGGATTTTCGAGACAGGGTTTCTCTGTGACTTTTGGAGCCTGTCCTGGAACTAGTTCTTGTAGACCAGGCTGGCCTCGAACTACCAGAGATCCACCTGCCTCTGCCTCCCAAGTGCTGGGATTAAAGGCATGTGCCACTGCCTGGCTTGGTTTAGTTTTTTTTTTGTTTTGTTTTTTTGTTTTTTTGTTTTTTCGAGACAGGGTTTCTCTGTGGTTTTGGAGCCTGTCCTGGAACTAGCTCTTGTAGACCAGGCTGGTCTCGAACTCACAGAGATCCGCCTGCCTCTGCCTCCCAAGTGCTGGAATTAAAGGCGTGCGCCACCACCGCCCAGCTTTGGTTTAGTTTTTTAAAGACAGGGTTGCTCTGTGTAAAAGCTCTGGCTCTGGCTGTCGGGAGCTCACTCTGTAGACCACGTTGACCTTGAACTCACAGAGATCCACCTGCCTCTGCCTCCTGAGTGCTGGGGTTAAAGTTCACCACCACTGGCATTATTTAGTTTTTATTGTTAACTTGACACAACCCATAGTGATCTGGGAAGAGGGGAGGTACAAGAGCCCATGGAGACCAGATGTTGGGTCCCCTGAGACTGGAGGAATCAGGGGTGCTTATGTGTTGAAGCTTGTATGTGAAGGGCAGAGGACAACTTTTAGGACATGGTTGTCTCCTATCATGTGATGCCCAGGAGTTGAATTCAGGTCCTTTACACCTGCTGCTCAAATAATTGTTATAGCTGGGCGGTGGTGGCGCACACCTTTACTTCCAGCACTCGGGAGGCAGAGGCAGATGGATCTCTGGGAGTTAGAGGCCAGCTTGGTCTACAGAGGGAGTTCCAGAATGGCCTGGGCTACATTACATAGTGAGAACCTGTCTCAAAAAAACAAAGAAAGAGAGATATAATTGCCTAGATTAGATTCACCTGAGAGCATGCCAAAGGATTTTCTTTTTTCTTTTCTTTTTTTCTCCTCTTTTTTGGCTTTTCGAGACAGGGTTTCTCAGTAGCTATTGGAGCCAGCCAGTCCTGGCCTGGAACTTGCTCTGTAGACCAGGTTGGCCTCAAACTCACAGAGATCCACCTGCTCTCTGCCTCCTGAATGCTGGGATTAAAGCTGTGTGCCACCACCGCCCGACCTTTCCTTCTTTTCAATTTAACTTAAAATTTTAATTTAATTTAATATTATTATTGTTTTTTGAGTCAGGGTTTCTCTATGTAATAGTACTGGATGTCCTGGAACTTGCTTTGTTGACCAGGCTAGCCTCGAACTCACTGAGATCCACCTGCCTCTGCCGCCTAGTGCTGGGATTAATGGCGTGCCGCCACCCGTCGGCAAAAGCTTTTATTAACTTACATGTATTGTTTCACCTGCATATCTAGGTCTGCACCAAATGCATACCTGGTGACCAGAGAGGCCAGAAGCCTACCAAATTATCTGGAATTGGAGTTATAAACCGCTCTGAGTTGCTATGTGGGTGTTGGGAATTGAACCTGGGTCCTTTGGAAGGGTAGCCACCTCCCCAGCCCCAACACTTTCTCATTTGCTAATTGACGATTGATGTAGGAGGGCCCAGCCCACTGTGGGTGGTACCATCCCTAGGCAGGTGGTCCTGAGCTGGCTTAGAAATCTAGTTCAACTTGAGTCGCTTGCAGCGTTCATCTCCCTGGCTCTGCGTTCTGGCTAGTGTTTGAGTTTCTGCTCTAACTTTTCTCGAAGAAGGATTGTGCCCTGGAAGTGTAAGATGAAATAAACCCTTGCCTCCCCTAGTCGTTTTTGGTAGTAACGCTTACAGCACCCAAAAAGAAACTAGGCTACACTGCGTCTCATTATTTAGCCCAGATGGTTCTCGAACACACAATCTTGCCTCAGTTTCCAGTGTGTAGGAATTTTAGGCATGATTCATGCCTGTCTCTGGATCATTTTTTTTTTATAAATTGTACTAATCTACCAAACTCCACTTTTCTTTATTCCCCCAGTTCCCTCCAACCAGTTGTCCCTGATTAACTGCCTTTTCCCCCTTTTCTTTCCTTCCTTCCTTCATCCCTTCTTCCCTCTCTTCCTTCCTCTCTTCCTCCCTCCTCTCCAGTGGGTAAAGGGGAGTTTGCCTTTACTGACCACTCTTTAAAGCGTTACTACCCTAACCAGCAGCGGGGTACTAATGGAGTTGGTTGGTGTCCCTTCTGTTGGTCTTAGAGGCCTTCTTTCTCCAGCTGCCAGGTGTTCTGCTTTTTGTGGGGCTTCCTGAAACAGGAGTCTTTCTTGGGATTTCTCTGCAATTTAGCAGTCTTGCTATTTTCTTTCCCCCCAGTGGAGACTCGTTCTGGGGCTCTATATAAGCCTCAGGTCGCCATACACCGAGTTTTTCCTATCTGTAGAGGACTTGAGGGTGTGAGTGCGGTCGGGAGGCGTCTGCTCTGCTGGGGCAATGTGGGTTGTGTGGATTCTAGCCCGCAGCATGGTCCTGAGTTTGGGAGTCCCCGGCGGATCAGACCCGAGTTCGTGCCATGGCCCTGTGGGGCCCTCTCGGGCCGCCAGGCTGCAGCGGCGAGCACGGCGCAGCCGGCGATGGAGCAGAGGAACCCGCGCTTGGCGGAGGAGCCTGGGCCGCCCCGCTCGCCCTGGCGCGGGCGGAGGGAGCGAGGCCTGGGCAGCCGGTGCGGAGAGCGCCCTGAGGCCCGGCCCAGGCTCGCCGCCAGGGAGCGCTGCGGCCTCCCGCTCGCCCGCCCCCCGGTAGGCGGGGCCGCCCTCTCCCCGCAGCCGCCGCCGCAGCCGCCGCCTGGGCCGCCCCGTGTCCCCGGTGGAGCCGCCGCCGCCGCCGCTGCCGCCGCCGCCGCCGCTGCGAGCTCGATGCGGACGGAGCCTGGGCCGGGCCATGGGGATCCTCAGCATCACGGACCAGGTCAGCCCTCCTGCCCTTCCCCACGTCCTCCTTCCAGGGCCCGGCGCCGCCGCCACGCGAGCCTGGGGATGTGCGGCCTAGGCTGGGCCCGAGCCCGGGGTTTCCCGCGGCTCCCGCCGCGCCCCACGCCGTGCTGCCGTCCGCGGAGCCGGTGTCCTTGGGGGCCTGGCGACCGGTGGAGGCACCGCCGGAATCTGCTGCAGCCAGGACCCCTGTAGCGGAGCCCCTCCAGCGACGCCCCCCTCCAACCTGTGTGCTCCCCCACCTCCCGGTTCCGCTCTGGCTCTGGCCCGCTCCCTGAAAGCTGGTTCTCCCTGCAGCCGCCCCTGGTCCAGGCCATCTTTAGCCGAGATGTGGAGGAAGTGCGTTCCCTCCTCTCGCAGAAGGAGAACATCAATGTGCTGGTGAGTTGGGGAGGATGGCAGCCGGAATCCGGGCTCTGGTGTTCGGGACCCCTCCCCACAAGTGGGGCGGCTCCGTTTCTCCTCTGCTGTGATGAAACTGCAGCTCTTTCTACTTCGAAATGAGAGCCTGCTCCGCATTTAAGGGTTGGTCAGGCATGGAGCACCGACCAACGGGTTCTGGGGATACCCAGAGAACGATGTTCTCCTCTCGACCATCGGGGTCTGCAGCGCCCCCACCCCTCCTGGAAAAAGGAGTAGGTTTCTCAGTCGGTGTCCCTGACTCCACCCTCCCAGGATGCTGCCTTTTGAATCCCCGTATAGGGATTTGAGACCCTGCAGAACCTAGAGGAAGGGATTTGTAGGGAAGGGCTTGGAGTTCTCATACTTGAGCCAGGGTCCAGAATAATTTCTCTCTGCAGCTGCCTCTCTTTCTGCCTTTCCAGGACCAAGAGAGGCGAACCCCATTGCATGCTGCTGCCTACGTAGGCGATGTCCCCATCCTCCAGTTGCTACTAATGTCAGGTGAAAGTGGGGAGCAGGAAGGTGTGGCACCTAGGGAGGGGAGAAGACTCTTCATACCCACGGGTTGATTGCGGGTGCCTGGTCCAGGAATGTGCCTTTCTGTCCATTGAGGTTCCCATTCCCCCAACCCCTCAATCCCAACAAAATAGGAAACTGTGTCCACACAGGTGCTAATGTCAACGCTAAGGACACACTGTGGCTGACCCCTCTTCATCGTGCCGCTGCTTCCCGAAATGAGGTATGGACCCTACCTCAGTTCACCTTTCCACAAAGGATGGGTTGAAGGGCTAGAGAAACTCAGCTCTCTGCCCTGTGGACTATTCTGCCCCATGCAGGGAGGAGACCAGGCTCTGGCCCCTCCTTCCTGCCCCTAGAACTGGCTGGTAAGGGGGGCTGAGTGCTGCCAGCTGATGTGACGTCAGGGAGAGCTTAACACTGGGCTGGCAGACTGCGGGGGCCCTGCTGCCAGGCCTGAGTGAGTCATCCCTCCCCAGGGGGCCACCTTAAGTCTGGTCCCCCTCTGGGCACTAAGATTTCTCTAGTTGTCATGGGGTGGCAAGTAGTGATGCGTCCTTGCCCCTCACACAACATGGAGGCCGACTGCATAAGGGGCCAAACTCGTTTGTGGAGTCCCGTGCCATGGTGTCATCAACCTTGAAAAGAGGGAAAGACCTCTTCCTGGATCCTCCATCACTTCCTTAGCTCCAGCTGCTAGGCGGGGAAAAGCTTGAGGTCAGGTAGAATGATGTGTGCAGTGTCTAAGGGGGGCATTTTGGGCAGGAGTTGGGAGAGGATCCAGTATGTTTGTTGGGGTAATAGATTCGATTTTGGTGCCCAAGGAAGGGCTGTGGGGAGGGTGTTTTTGCCACTAATGTAGTGTGAGCGTTTGGTTTTCCTGCAGGTAGGCTTGGGGTGTATGGGCTCACCTAGGGAGGGGGGTACGTGTGAGTGAAGATGTTTAGGCGCTGGATAGAGGATGATCGGAGGGTGGCTTGGGGAAGAAGGATCTGTTTCTCTCTGCAAAGATGTTTAAGCTGAGATCAGGTTAGAGAACGGTGTAGAGGAAAAGAAGAGGAAGAGGCTACCCTGGGAAGGAGCGCGGCCAACCCTCCTGCTTCCTCCCTCTTGTTTTACTTCCTGCTCTCCTTTTATCTTCTCTTGTCCCTTGCTCCTCCACAGAAGGTGCTGGGACTGCTGCTGGCACACTCAGCTGATGTGAATGCCCGGGACAAGCTGTGGCAGACACCACTGCATGTGGCTGCTGCCAACCGGGCCACCAAGTGTGCTGAGGCTCTGGCACCCCTGTTGAGCAGCCTCAATGTGGCTGACAGGAGCGGGCGCAGTGCTCTGCACCATGCAGTACACAGTGGGCATCTCGAGGTGAGGACCATGCTGGTCTGGGCAGTCTCCCCTTCCCCACCCACTTACTCTTCACGTGTTTCCGGACTGGGGCAGGAGTAGCTCAGAGAGTTAAACGAACATCTGGGCTCAAGCAGCAAATGAATGATTGTATTAGATTGAGGGTTTTGTGGGATTTTGTTTTGTCTGTTCGAGACAGGGTTTCTCTATGTCACAGCTCTACTGTCCTGGAACTCTCTTTGTAGACCAGGCTGGCCTCAAATTCACAGACATCCACCTGTCTCTGCCTCCCGAGTGCTGGGATTAAAGGCGTGTGCTATGCCCGACTGTTTTGTGTGTTTTTGAGACAGGGTCTTACTACGTATGCTTGGCTAGCCTGGAACTTGTTGTGTAGTTTAGACCAGGCTTGAATTTGAACTCACCTATGTCTCCCTTCCTCTGCCTTCTGAGTGCTGGAATTAAAAACATGCACTACCATCACCAGTTTGCACTGAGTTTTTATTTATTTTTATTTATTTATTTATTCATTTTCTTGTTTTTTTTTTTTTTTTTTAGTTTTTTGAGACAGGGTTTCTCTGTAGCTTTGGTGCCTGTCCCGGAACTAGCTCTTGTAGACCAGGCTGGCCTCGAACTCAGAGATCCGCCTGCCTCTGCCTCCCAAGTGCTGGGATTAAAGGCGTGCGCCACCACCGCCCGGCTTATTTTCTTGGTTTTTCGAGATTGGGTTTCTCTGTGGCTTTGGAGCCTGTCCTGGAACTAGCTCTGTAGACCAGGCTGGTCTCGAACTCACAGAGATCCGCCTGCCTCTGCCTCCCGAGTGCTGGGATTAAAGGCGTGCGCTACCATCACCCGGCTCTGAGTTTTTTATTAAACGACTGTGTTACATGCTCAGTAAGGGCTGTGTCACTGAGCTGCACTCCGAACCCACAGATTGAAATTCTTTTGCTTTCTGCTGTTTTCGTTGGTAGGTGAGTGTCAACTACTCAACCATAGCTACATCCCTCTTTTTAGCTATTATTTTGAGACAGCCTTGAACTGTGACAGTTTTCCTGCCTGAGCACTAGTTAAGTTACTGCAGGCATGTGCCACAATACTTATCCTGAAGTTCGACTTGGACTTCAGGAGGACTTTTTTTTTTTTTTTTTTTTGGTTTTTCGAGACAGGGTTTCTCTGTGGCTTTGGAGCCTGTCCTGGAACTAGCTCTGTAGACCAGGCTGGTCTCGAACTCACAGAGATCCGCCTGCCCCTGCCTCCCGAGTGTTGGGATCTCCCGGCTTCAGGAGGACTTTTTGAGATTCCATGGAAATTTTTATTTGTATTTTATTTTGGTTTTTTTTTTTTTTTTTTTTTTTTTGAGACATGGTTTCCTTAAGTAGAGCTGGAACTTAACTCTGAGACCAAGCTGACCTCAAACTCCGAGATTGCCTGTCTTTACCTCTGGAGTGCTGGAGTTAAAGGCGTGGGGCACTGGAAATTTTTTTATGTATGTGTCTTTTTTTATGATGAGAAAGTCCATGTTGTCCAGCACATTTGCAGAGACCCGTCAGATTCTGAGAGCCGGCAGAGCACCCAAGAGAGCCTTCGTTTCTGCTACCCAGTGGCATCTTGTGGTGCCTCATCCCAGATTGTTTTGCTCAGGAACAGAGGCACTAGCTGCTACCCAGGCACTGTAAACACGAAGCGAAAAGATGCCAGGCTGCCATCTATTTTTCAGGAGATCAGCAGGCTCTGCCCTTGGGTAGGTTGAGGGCATGAACCTGTCTGTGTCTTTTTTATCCTCATATAGACGGTTAACCTGCTCCTCAATAAGGGAGCCAGCCTGAATGTCTGTGATAAAAAGGAGCGGCAGCCGCTGCACTGGGCAGCTTTCCTAGGTGAGAGACACCATAGGGAAAGGGACAGGGATAGGAAGTTAGTCTATGGAGGGGAGGAGCCTGGAGCCTTTGGGAGGAGGAGCTTGGGGTCTTTGGGGGAGGAGCTTGGGGCCTTTGGGGAGGAGCTTGGGGCCTTTGGGTTCACCCTATGCCAACTTTTTTTTTCCCTCCTTTCCCTAGGGCATTTGGAGGTCCTGAAACTGCTGGTGGCACGTGGAGCAGACCTCAGCTGTAAGGACCGAAAGGGCTACGGGCTGCTCCACACAGCTGCGGCCAGCGGCCAGATTGAAGTGGTGAAGTACTTGCTCCGGATGGGGGCTGAGGTCAGAGCAGTAAACGCTGTGTCTCGGTGTTCAGGACAGGGAATTGGAAGTCAGAATTTGTTGTAGAGATGGGCGGTTCTGGGGCTATTGGTGTGGTTTCTGAAGGTTGGAAGGGCACGGTGGAAGGGCCTGAAGAAGGCTCATGTTATGTAATGGCATTATTCTTTTGGAGCAGAAACCCGAAGGGACTGACGTGGTGGGATTTCTAGGACTCTTAGGCTAATTGGCTGCTTCCAGCCTTGTTTCAACTGATAACCCATACCCTCCCCTGGAAACCCAGATTGATGAGCCCAACGCCTTTGGAAACACAGCTTTGCACATCGCTTGCTACCTGGGCCAGGATGCTGTGGCCATTGAGCTGGTGAACGCCGGAGCCAACGTCAACCAGCCGAACGACAAGGGTTTCACACCGCTGCATGTGGCTGCTGTCTCCACCAATGGCGCCCTCTGCTTGGAGCTGTTGGTTAATAACGGGGCTGATGTCAACTACCAGGTACCTAAGAGGAGGAGACATATATTAATAGCTCCACGTAGCTCTCCTGGGGCAATTACCCACTGGTCTCCTGGGTGGTTAGGTCTTATCAGGGCCTTGAGACTGTGGTTGGGCAACCATGTCACATTTCCATCCTGGTCGATGTGCTCTTCAAAGAGGACACAGGGCAGTTTCTGCTCTACGTTTAACAAACACCAACATGTCTCCACAGAGCAAAGAAGGAAAAAGTCCTCTGCACATGGCTGCTATCCATGGCCGTTTCACACGCTCCCAGATCCTCATTCAGAATGGTAGGGCTCAGACTTTGTGCTCTCTTCCTCCAGGGGACCTAGAACCCCCTGCTTCCTTCCACCCCATCTTCCACTCAAGATAGGTGTTTGGAACTCTACCTTTTCCCAGTCTGAGGCTTAAAAAAAAAAAAAAAAAAAAAAAAGCATGGAGAATGCCTAGTTCAGTCCAACCTATAATAAAGAGCCCTCGAGTGCTCCCTGCCTGGTGTGAGTAGACCTGAGCCTGAGGTGTGCCTGGGTTGTGTGTCCTGGCCTCAGGTAGCGAGATCGACTGTGCTGACAAATTTGGGAACACACCACTACATGTGGCCGCTCGCTACGGACACGAGCTGCTCATCAGCACTCTGATGACCAATGGCGCGGACACCGCCCGGTGAGTTGCGGCCGCAGCGGGACTGTGCGTGCGGTTCACATCAAACACAGAGGCCCTAAGATGCTGTCAGAGGGAAGTTTGGGGACCCTCTTCCCCTGACTCCTAGGGTGGCAGTGAGAGACCACAGAAAGGAGCTCTATAACTGGTCCTTCCTTGGCCCCAGCGCTGAGCCCCTCAACCTCTTCCCAGGCGCGGTATCCACGACATGTTTCCCCTGCACTTAGCTGTTCTCTTTGGATTCTCTGACTGTTGCCGGAAGCTTCTTTCCTCAGGTATGTGCTGACTGGCGGGGGTGGGGCAGAGGAGGCTGAGGCTCCTGGATGCATATGTGGCTGGTGTGCTCCTCCAGGTCAGCTGTACAGCATCGTGTCTTCACTCAGCAATGAGCATGTGCTCTCTGCTGGGTTTGACATCAACACACCTGACAGCCTTGGCCGCACCTGTCTTCATGCTGCTGCTTCTGGAGGGTGAGTCCTTTCCTTCCAGGCCTTGTGAGCTGGGCATGGGTCCCCACTGTCTGCCCGACTCTTACCTTGAACAGTAAATGTAGTTCCGATAGAGATGGTCTGTTTTTGCGTTCTCAGCTTCTCCTTGGGTTGGTGGCCCAGCTTCAAGGCTCTCAGTCTTATGCCTGGTCTTCTTTTAGGAATGTTGAATGTCTTAATTTGCTTTTGAGCAGTGGGGCAGACCTGAGAAGGAGAGACAAGTTTGGAAGGCAAGTTCATATGCAGGGCGCCCAGGGCTGGCCATGGAGGGAGGAGGAGGAGCGTGTTACTGTGTACTCTTTTACTACACGTCTGGGCCTGCTCTATCTGTCCCTGAGTCTCTCACTCATACTGTAACATGCTCCCCAGGACCCCATTGCACTATGCAGCTGCCAACGGGAGCTATCAGTGCGCAGTGACACTGGTGACCGCCGGGGCGGGCGTCAACGAGGCTGACTGTAAAGGCTGTTCTCCTCTTCACTACGCTGCTGCTTCTGACACCTACCGGAGGTTAGGCTCCTACCTGCTTCTTTGTAAACCCTTTGTCTCCCCTAGATCTCCTAACCGTTTTCTTCTGTTATGCCAGAGCGGAACCCCACACTGCTTCCAGCCACGATGCTGAAGAGGATGAGCTACTGAAGGAATCCCGCAGGAAGGAGGCCTTCTTGTAAGTACGGAGGACACTGGCGTGGGCCTTCCCTGCAGTGCCACCTGCCCTTTATCCTCCCGCCCATTTTGAGTCTTCATTGCTGTGGCCACCGCCAGTGCTGCCTTGTCAGTTAGCTAGCAGTGTGGGGTGATAGGGCCCTGCCTGTGGTGAAAAAAGATGACAGATAGCCCCTGTCCTGAGGGAGAGGCTTAAAAGTGCCCCTTAGAAAGCTGGGAAAACTACATACATGAGACTTCTTAACCGAATGTTCATTCTTCGTGTTCCAGGTGTGGCTCTAGGTACTGGAGTGCTGGGGATGGATCCTGGGATGATCTTTGTTCATTCTGGGCAGGCAGTATGCTGCTGGGCCACCTCCTAGCTGGTACTAAAGGATGAAAGATGGACCTTTATTCCCAGCACTCGGGAAGCAGAGGTTGAGGCCAGCCTGGTCTATATTGTGAGTTACAGGTCAGCCAGGGCTACACAGTCAGACCTCTCTCAGACAAAACAGGACAGTTGAGTTACTCCACGGCTGTGTGGGGGTAGAGTACAATGTTAAAACAGTTCCCAACATCAAAACAATGTGACGACCAAAAATTTCTTCAGTACTGTTAGGAAAAATCTATGTGTCGGCACGAAGAAATCCAATCAGACCAGATTAAAACAGATCAAGTGCCCGGCTTTATTAGATGGCACACTTGGGTGGCCGGGAGAGCACGGCAAGGAAAAGAAAGAAAATGCACACAGGCACACAAACCCAAAACCAAGTGTTCTTTTTTTTTTTTTTTTTTTTTTTTTCGAGACAGGGTTTCTCTGTGGCTTTGGAGCCTGTCCTGGAACTAGCTCTGTAGACCAGGCTGGTCTCGAACTCACAGAGATCCGCCTGCCTCTGCCTCCCAAGTGCTGGGATTAAAGGCGTGCGCCACCACCGCCCGGCTTTTTTTTTTTTTTTTTTTTTAAAACCAAGTGTTCTTTGCAGCGCAAGTCTAAATAGCCTGGGGGAGTGGTCCCGACCCTCCCCGGGGAGGGGTCAGCGCTTGGCAAGCTGGGAGTTGGAGTCCAAGCCAGGGCAACTCCCAGGCCAGGGGCTTCCAGTCATCCCAGACTTCTTGGATATAGGGGTGTTAGAGGGCTGGGGTGATGCCCCCAGCTTTACATTCCAGACTCTTGGATATAGGGGTGTGATAAGGAGCTGAGGTGATATTTATGACCAAACATCCCAGAATGGATGCCAGGGACTGGGGTGACGCTTCCAATCAAGGACTGTTTGCCTAGAGGGCAAAATTAGTTGAAAACTAGTGACATAAATGAATAGGAGAAATTGTTTTTCCATAAGCCTCATTAAAAAGTCTGAAACAGCTGGGGGGGGGGGCGCACACCTTTAATCCCAGCACTCAAGAGGCAGAGGCAGGCAGATCTCTGTGTGTTCAAGACCAGCCTGGTCTACAGAGCTAGTTCCAGGACAGCTAGAAACACAGAGAAACCCTGTCTCAGAAAAAACTAAAAGAAAAAACCATAGGTAAAGAGCTTTCGTATCACTGATGTAAGAAGTTGGCCATGGGAGACTGAGTGTGAGGTGTATGGAAGCTCATTGTCCTCGTGATTTGTCTGCAAGTCTTAGAATTCAGAAATTGAGTTTGAACAGAGCTGGTCATTATGGTACCCACCTTTGATCCTAGTATTTGGGAGGCAGAGGCAGATCTCTGTTCAAGGCCAGCCTGGTCTATATGGATGCTTCCATGACAGCCAAGGCTACTAAATGAGGCCCTGACTTTAAAAGCAGAAAACGTAGGGCATGGTGTCACAGGCCTTTAATTCTAGTGCTCAGGAGATACAGTAGGAAGGTCAGGAACTTAAGGTCATTTGCTACAGTGTGAGTTTACAGCCTGCTTAGGCTACAGGGGCTCAAAAAGCAAACAAGAAAACCAGGCCTGGTGGCGCACACCCTTAATCCTGGCATTTAGGAAGCAGAAACAGATGGATCTCTGAGTTTGAGACCAGCCTAGTCTACAGAGTGAGTTCAATGGCTACACAGAAAGACCTGGGGCGGGGATGTTGAAGGGGTCAGAGCCTCAGCTCTGCGACTTTGGAGGGTATTTTTCCCCCTCTGCTTAGGTTTTCTCAGCTCCAGTAGGGATGAAAATATCTAGCTCTGAGCATGATTGCAACAGTTAAATGGATAGGCAGAGATGCTTACTACACGGTATCTGACACAGAGTAATTGCTAAATGCCATTACTGTTACAACTCTGACTAAGGGAAGCGAAGAGCACCAAGGGAACCCTGAGAAGGGAACAAACGGGTATTTTGGAAGACCCCAGACAGCAGAGCAAGGCAGTCTGAGTTTTCAGTGAGTTGGACTTTAGCCATTTGGGGAGGAGCAGGTTTGGAGGCAGGAATGAGCATACCCACCTCTACCAGCAGGCTATTAGCCAACCATGTGCCCGTGTTCTCTGGAAGAGGGTACAGAGGAAAGGACAGTGTTGGAGCTGGTAGCCCAGGTGTAGGGTTGAAGACGAGGTGGGCAGGATTTAGAGAACTTGCTCAGAACAGAACTTGGCCTGCGGGATTCCCTTGCCCCTGCTCCCTGCCCCCCCCCCCCCTCAGCTGCACCTTTGCTGGGCTGGGCCTATCCCTGCCTGACAATCTATCCCTGGCTTCCCAGCTGTCTGGAGTTCTTATTGGATAATGGTGCAGACCCCTCCCTGCGGGACAGGCAGGGCTACACAGCTGTGCACTATGCAGCCGCCTATGGCAACAGACAGAACCTCGAACTGGTACGTACGAGAACCTGGCCTGGGGGAGGGGGCAGGAGCAGGGCTGTAGTCTGCCTTCAGGTTCGTGGTCGCAAAGCCAGGGGCAGTTGAGTTGGGAGATTAAGGGGTTCCTGTAAGTGGCAGGGGGGCCCACATCTTGGATGTTCCAGAACCTCAGCATGTATTTTCCTGCTCATTGCAGCTCTTAGAAATGTCCTTTAACTGCCTGGAGGATGTGGAGAGCACCATTCCTGTCAGCCCTTTGCACTTAGCTGTGAGTCCATGTCTTCTTGTGCCTTCTTGTTCTGACCCGACCATTCGCAGGTGTCAAGAATAACTTGAAGTTTTTTACTTAGTATGATTGTGTGTGTGAATGATGATGACGTGTGCATGGACATGTGTGTACCATGGTGTGCCTGTGAAGCTCTCCTACCTGTGTTTGGGCTCCAGGGCTGCAGCTCAGGTTCTCAGGCTTGTACAGCACCTTTCCCCGCTGAGCCCCCGCCAGGCTTGTGTCTGCATTCTCACTGGGATGCGGCAGGCGGCTTGTCTGGAAAGAGTGCACGGACTGTGTGTACTTGGAGCTCCCCTGAGTCCCAGAGCAGAGTAGGAAGAGGACGGTCATCAGCTGACTGTCGGTTGCCCACAGGCCTACAACGGTCACTGTGAAGCCCTGAAGACTCTGGCGGAAACGCTGGTGAATCTGGATGTCAGGGACCACAAGGGCCGGACCGCGCTCTTCCTGGCCACGGAGCGAGGCTCTACGGAGTGTGTGGAGGTGCTTACGGCCCACGGTGCCTCTGCCCTCATCAAGGAGCGTAAACGCAAGTGGACACCCCTGCATGCTGCTGGTTAGTGGCCCCCTGAATAGTAGGGCTGGGAAGTGCTCTAGGGCAAGGAGGACGGAAACTCCAAGTCTTGATTCATGGCTTCCTACCTGAAGCTTTCTCCTTGCCCTAGGCCATTGCAGGACTTCAGTCCTTGAGCCCTTCTTCCCTCCCGACACTGTCCTGACAGAGGCCCCCTTCTCTTTCAGCTGCCTCTGGCCACACTGACTCCCTGCACTTGCTGATTGACAGTGGGGAGCGAGCTGACATCACAGATGTCATGGATGCCTATGGACAGTGAGTGTGGGCCAGGGGTGTGTGTTCCCCTTTGCCAGACCCTTGTCCTTTCTCCCTCACCTCTCTCCTGCCTGCTCTGTAGAACCCCACTGATGCTGGCCATTATGAATGGTCACGTGGACTGTGTACATCTGCTGCTAGAGAAAGGATCCACGGCTGATGCTGCTGACCTCCGGGGCCGCACCGCCCTCCACCGTGGGGTGAGTGGGCTGCTGGGATAAGGTTGCTTACCTACAGGCTCCGGGTGGGAGCACAGGACCCCCGGCAGCAGGGCATCAGTGTCAGTAATTAGAATAGGATTCTGCCTCTGAGTCTTCCCGGGCCTGTCTGCTCTGAGTGCCCCTCCGCTCTGGTGACATTGTCTGTCATCATGCTCAGCCATTGCCCACCCAGACTGTGCTTGCTGCCCTTCTCGCCTTTGCTGCTGTCCTTTCAGGGAGGGGTTGGGTTGTTTTGTTTTTTTAATAGATAGGATCTCGCTATGGAGCCTGGCAGGCTCCGAATTAATGTGTAGGCCAAGCTGTCCTTAACTCGGAGATCTGCCTGCCTCTGGTCTCCAAGTGCTGGGTGTGTACCACCGCGCCCAGCAGCTCTTTTGATTTTGAGGGGTCTCACTCTGTCACCAGGCTGGTTCTCCACTGTTGGGCTCCAGGGATCCTCCAGCCTCAGCCTCCTGAGTAACTAAGACTCCAGGTGTGCCTGGCTTTCAGAACCACAGAATCCTTTGGGCCTCAGTCTCCTCACCCTCTGCTTGGTCTTTTGTTCCGAGAGTTTCAGGATTGACTCTGGCCACTCTGCCTATGAGGAAAGTAGCTGCTGCCCCTAACACTAGAATTATCGTGGAAAGGACGGATTCCTGGAAATAGTTCTTGCTGCTGGGCCAGCCCCCAGCAACTAGCAACTGGAAAAAGAGTGGCTTCTC
Source organism: Chionomys nivalis (assembly GCF_950005125.1). NCBI lineage: Eukaryota > Metazoa > Chordata > Mammalia > Rodentia > Cricetidae > Chionomys > Chionomys nivalis. The sequence continues at coordinate 28,567,578 of NC_080110.1, read as the reverse complement.
ACCACTTGACCTCTGTGTGCCCTGCAGGCAGTGACTGGCTGTGAGGATTGCCTGGCTGCCCTGCTGGACCATGATGCATTTGTGCTGTGCCGAGACTTTAAGGGCCGCACCCCTATTCACCTGGCCTCAGCCTGTGGCCATACTGCAGTGCTGCGGACTCTGCTGCAGGCTGCCCTTTCCACAGACCCCCTCGATGCTGGTGTCGATTACAGTGGATACTCGCCCATGCACTGGGCCTCCTACACTGGTACGAGTGGGGCCTTTGGCAGGCACAGGGATTTATGTAGTCGGAAGGGGATCTGGAAGTAGATTGGAGGGCCAGAGGTAGGACAGGACAGATGGAGGATTTTGCTTTTTCTCACCCTTACTGTGCTTTCTTCTTTGTGCCAGGACATGAAGATTGTCTGGAGTTGTTACTTGAACACAGCCCGTTCTCATACTTGGAGGGAAACCCCTTCACTCCTTTGCACTGTGCAGTGTATGTGCATCAACCTTCTCCGGGGGGACCCGGGCTCAGGCAGGGAGTCCTCTAGTTCACTGCTTCTGATGATCCCTCCTCCCCTCTCCAGAATTAATAACCAGGACAGCACCACAGAGATGCTGCTGGGAGCTCTGGGTGCCAAGATTGTGAACAGCCGAGACGCCAAAGGACGGTGAGTGACAGGAATCCTCTGGTTTCTGCACCTGCAGAAGAGTGTTCCCTATTTCACTCTACTCTGCCTCCCCTCCAGGACCCCCCTTCACGCCGCTGCCTTTGCGGATAATGTCTCTGGGCTCCAGATGCTGTTGCAACATCAAGCAGAAGTGAATGCCACTGACCACACTGGCCGCACTGCGCTAATGACGGCAGCCGAGAACGGACAGACTGCTGCTGTGGGTGTGTAGGGGCCACTGTGACAGGATGCTGATGGGGTGGGCCAGCCCATCCTGGAGGGCATATGGGGACCTGAGGTTCATAATACAAGAGGATGTCACCGGGCACTGGTGGCGCACACCTTTAATCCTAGCACTTGGGAGGCAGAGGCAGGTGGATCACTGTGAGTTTGAGACCAACCTGGTCTACAAAAGCTAGTTCCAGGACAGGCTCCAAAGCTACAGAGAAACCCTGTCTTGAAAAACAAAACAAAACAAAAAACCCAAAGGGGTGTCCCACCTCCTGTGGACAGAGGGTGAGTGGTTTGGCTACTGCTCTGGGGAAGGCATCAGTCTGTCCTGTTCCCTTTGTAGAATTTCTGCTGTATCGCGGGAAGGCAGACCTGACTGTGCTGGACGAGAACAAGAACACTGCCCTGCACCTGGCTTGTAGCAAGGTACTGCCCAGAGCAGGCTCGGGAAAGTGGCTCAGGGTTGTGGGATAGACTGCTCCTGCCCTGTGGTCTGTTAGGGTTCTACTCCACAAGTGTCCACTTTCTGTCCTCTTCCTCAGGGCCATGAGAAATGTGCCCTCATGATCCTGGCAGAAACCCAAGACCTTGGCCTTATCAATGCTACCAACAGTGCGCTGCAGATGTGAGTGCCCGGGGAAAGGGGCTCCTGGCTGGGGGAGGCAGGTGGGTGAAGAAAGCAACCTATACTCCAGGGGCTCCCTGGAGCTCACAGTATTTGTTCAGTGTCCTTGTCACCCACCGTGGGGTGGCAAGACAGCCTGGCATCCTACTCAGTGTCCCCTTCTCTGTTGTCTTCTAAGGCCACTCCACATTGCTGCCCGGAATGGACTTGCTTCTGTGGTGCAGGCCCTGCTGAGTCGTGGGGCCACAGTGCTGGCTGTGGATGAAGAAGGTGGGTGGGATCCAGAGCCCTCTGCCTCTCCTGGGTTTGGGGTCAGGGGCCTTCTTCAGGAGGTGACTTCTTCACCTTGCCATAAGTGAGATTTTCTTCCCGGGGGACCTCTTGAGATCAGGGCCCAATACCAGTGTTCTAAGTCTCACAGGGGATCTGGTGGAATGAGGTGGATCTGGCAGGGTCAGGAAGGCCTCCCACACCCCAGTCTGCTGTCTGTGTGCTTGCTGCCCTTTACCCTGCAGTCAGAGTTTGCCGTGGGCCTCCCTAGGCCCTTGCCACCTGGATTTCTTTTTTTTTTTTTTTTTTAAATATTTATTTATTATGTATACAATCTTCTGTCTGTGTGTATGCCTGAAGGCCAGAAGAGGGCGCCAGACCTCTTTACAGATGGTTGTGAGCCACCATGTGGTTGCTGGGAATTGAACTCAGGACCTTTGGAAGAGCAGGCAATGCTCTTAACCGCTGAGCCATCTCTCCAGCCCCTGCCACCTGGATTTCTGACTACGGTGGGCACCTGCCCCTCTTGGTACCCCTCCAGTGCCCAGAGTACTCAGTCCTTCCCGTTGGCCCGCAGGTCACACCCCAGCACTGGCCTGCGCCCCAAACAAGGATGTGGCGGACTGCCTGGCCTTGATCCTCTCCACCATGAAGCCTTTCCCACCCAAGGACGCCGTCAGTCCTTTCAGCTTCAGCCTGCTCAAGAACTGCGGCATCGCAGCCGCCAAGACGGTGGGTGGCTGTGGCGCCCTGCCTCATGGGGCCTCCTGTCCCTACAGCCAGGAGCGGCATGGCGCCATTGGGTTAGATGGCTGCTACTCCGAGTAGCCCCTCCAGTGTCCCTCTCCCTGCCGGCGGCTGATACCTTATTCTATTTATTAGAGGAAGTCTAAACATTTGGGCACTTTAAAGGAGAACACGACTGGGCGGTGGGGTGGGGGAGGAAGCACTGGGGAGCAGCTGCTTACCCCTTTGCCACACCATCCTGGCCTGGCAGAGGTCTGGGACCCACAGGGAGCACCCCAGGCTCTTGGTACCCCCAGGGCACCCCCTTCTGCCAAGTGTCCCAAAATGATTGCTAAATGCCTGGCTCCTCTCCTTGACTCCATCTCTCAGTTTCCCCTGTTTGCTGCCAGCTCCCCCAACTCTCCCTCTGACTGTCCTCTCTGTCCCCCCTTCCCCTGCTGCCAGGCAGATTCCCCCTTTTCTTCCATACCCATCACTGCCTTCCTGCTTGGCCCCTCCATCCCTGCAGCAGTGAGAAGCCTTAATTTCTGGTACTGTGTGAGCACTCTGGGGGTGTCCCCCTCCCCCTTCAGGGGCAGCTAGAGGATGAGGGGGGAGGGTATTTAGCACTGGGGCCTAGAGCTTCCCCCCCATATCCTATCATCCCTAAAATTCAAATGCAGACACTTGAAGCAGCAACTACTGAACCTGGCCCTCATCCCACATTCTCCCCTGGCTCCTCATGTGCAAACCAAGGGCTGCTTCTGCCCCCACAGCCTGCTCCCTCCCCTACTTCTAGCCTGGCCTCCAACCACGCACTTTAACCTTGCTTCTTTCTTTTAACTTCTTTTCGGGGAGGGGAGCCTGTGGCCATTCCCTCCTTGGCTCTCTTCTCCCTGAATTCTGAGGCTTGTCATGAATTTTTAAGTAAGCATTTTATTCTTTAGGGGAAGAAACAAATTAATATCCTGCCCATTTCAAAAGTACAGCCCTAGTGTGTCCTGTGTTTCAGGCATGTGTTTGCATGTGAGTGGAGGTAGGGACCATTTCTTCCTCCTGTGTCCCCCAGTCCTGGAGTTCCTCCATGCCCCTGTCTGTCTCCACCTTCTGTCATGTCCGAGAGTACCCACTGCCCCAGTCGTTCCTGATATGAAGCCAAAGATGGTGGGAAGGACAGGGGCAGTGTAGGGCCTGCTTGTTAGGGAACCAGGCCTCCTCCAGTGAGGAGAAGCACTGGTCAAGGGAGCAACAGATGGACCTTGAGGCTCAGTCCCTGCCTTCCTAGCGTGGGGAGAGATGGGGTTGAGTAGGCGCTGCACGGATACGATTCCTAGAATGTACCTGAGAAGCCAAACTGGGCTGGAACGAGAAGGGGCGGTGCTCTCTTTAAATGTAGCATTGCGTCTGGCCCTGGTCCCTTCAGATGCCCGTCCATGCATCTCCTTGGTGAGCCTCTGCACAGTCGGACCCAGTCCCGTAACCCAGTGTCCCTTCCTCACACGCAATACCTCAGCCAGGGGCCAAGACACAGAACTTGAATAGAGCTCCTGCCCCTCTCCCCCACCGTGCATCCTTGCCCAGTTTGGCTGCCATCAGTATTGCCCCCTGAGAACTGAGAACTGGATGGGCTTCGTTTACACAGTCCAGGGGTCTCTCCCAGGGACCCCTCCACCTCCTTCCCTACCCCACTCGCTCTACTCACATTCTTACCCGTTTCTCAGTTGTGTCCCTTGAATGTCTTGCCACCCTTGCCGAGGGTGAGCTGATGGGAGAGGGGCTGTCCCAGGGAGCCCTTCCCCCCACAGACACCCTGCACCATACCTCACGCTGGTTCCCAGAAGCCTGGGGTGTTCGACTTTCCTTTCTGTGGTCCCTGTTTATCTCTCTGTGTCTTGCTACCCCACCTCAGATCCTAAACCATTTCAAGGCTTCCGCGTGACCATATTGGTGAGAAGGATTGTTTGTGCAGCTTTTAGTTTTTATTTTTGTTTTCAAAGCCAAAGGGCCTTGCAATGCCCCTCTTGCCCACGTCCCTTCATGCCCTCTCCTTCCCTAGACGACAATCAATGTGACCTCTCTTAAGGGCTGCCGCCCCCACTCCCACCCTGCTGGTTCTGCATAGCTTGCCCCTAACTTCAATTCTCTTCCCTAAAACCTTCCCATTTCACCCCCTCCCTCTCATCTTGGTGCTGGGAATTAGGTGGTGCGGGCGTGGGGAGCAGGGAAATGGTTCCCCTGGGGATGACTTGGGGCATCAGTCGTGTTCTCCTTTCACTGCTTGACGATGACAGAAGGAACCTGACTGAGCATTTGTCAGGAGCCCCATTGTTTGGTTTTGCTAGATGAGATTTCTGGTGGCTGTCTGTTCCCTGCTGTCCTGAGCACAGTGTCAGCAGTGCTGGGAATATGACAGGGAGCCCTCTGTCCCTCATGTGGTGTGAGGGGGCCTGGAGGGCCAGCAGCCTCCTCTCCTTATGCCAAAGGAAATCCCGCACCCCCTGGGCTCCCCGCCGCTGTCTCTGAAGCATTCTGACCATCCTCATGGCCACTGCATATTTATTGTCATGTTAAGATTTTGTTTTAAACCTCTTTGACTTAAACGGGTGTGGAGAAGTAAAACAGGCAGAATGCCCCCCAATCTTAAGGGGGTCGGGTGGGGAGGGAATATCCCCTTCCCGCTCCTTTTCCCCTCCCCTCCCCCACCGCAGCTCTAAAGCACTTGCATCGAGTAATAAGCACTTTTGTGAAAAGACCCATTTTACGTGAGACCCGGGGCAGCCCGAGGTCCCAGCACAGGAGCCGAGCGGGGCTACATAGGAGACAGGGAAACAGACGCGTGAGTCGGGGCGACATGAGAAGAGCCAGTTTTTAGTTTCCGATTTTAGGGGGATGTTTCTGATTGGGCGGTGGCTTTTGTAGGGTTGTGTACCATCCTTCAGAAAAAACAAATGGCACAAACTGTGGGTCCTGGGATGGACCACAGACCCAGGTCACTGCCACTGTCCAACTGAGACTCTAAGATTGGTGGGCCACCTCCCCCACCCCATGGCCCCCTGAGCCATAGGACTGCTGAGAACCACTGAATGTACAGCCCAGGTTGGGGTGGGGAGTAGCCCTTGGGGGAGGGGGCTTCTCCTTTTGTTTGGTGCTGTGGGGGGTGGGAGACATGAGACTGAGGGACTGCCACCCCATGTAGACATGTGTTCCTTGGGGTGGAGGGGCTGAGGAGGGCCGCCTCCCTCTCTGACCCCAGCCATGGCCCCTCTTCCTTCCTCACCCTGTCCGTGTTGACTGTAAGTCCAGCTCACCTTTGCCTTCAATATGTAACCAAAGGAAAACAATACCGCTTCCACCGCTGTCCGCCAGCCGAGCTCCTCCTCCTCCCGGACCAGAGGGGAGAAGAGGCTGGGGATGGGGGTGGTTCTACAACTGTACCCCCAAAACCCTCTCTGTGGTCTTGGAAGGGGTCCCGAGAGGTGGGGTGGGGCCAGGTTGGCAGGCTGGGAGTGCGCACACTGTGTATCTTATGCACACGAGCGTTTCTTTGCTGAAATGACTCCTGTAACTATGCTCCGCGGGGAGGCCCCTTCCTCCTCTTCCTCCTTCCCATTCAGCTGTTTCTCACCCTCTACCACACCCAGTACTCATTCCCTGCCCCCCTCCCACCGCAAAGGAAAATAGCCTTACAGACCCTAGCCCTGCTCCCGGGGCAAGCCAGTATGGCCATCTCTCCTGCCAAGTCTGAACCCTGCCTTTGGGGAGGGGCAGGGAGCAATGCAGCCTCTTCCTTCTGTGTGGCTCCAACCCTCTGGGCCTGCACCCAGCCTGGGCGAGGACAGAGGAAGGAGTCTTTGAGGACCAGCCCAGTGGCCGGGGAGGAGGGAGGTAGAGAAGAAGGGTTTGACTTGGGGCTTCTCCTCCCAACCCAGCCCTGTAGAGAAGCGACCAAATTCCCAGAGATGGGAGGGGTTGGGGTGGGGAGGGTCTGCTCTTTGAATTACTTGAAGGTACTGACTCTGAGGCTGCTGTTGCCCACGTAGGTGTGAGGGGGACACTGTCACTGCATTTGGGAGGGCAGAGGATGGCGGGTGACGAGGGGACCCACCCTGGGCCCTCTTGTTCCCACCTCGCTCTGGGCGCCCCTCCAGTTGCACTAAAGTAGCTGTTGTGCCAGTCTAACCCATGCCAGGGTGGGGCCTCTGCTTCCAGTCCTTCCTCCCGCCTCTGCTCCCATCCTGGACAATCTCGTTCACTCGTATTCCTGGATAGCTCAGCTGTGTGTGTGAGTGTGTGTGTGTTTCGGGGGTGGGTGGGTTTGGCTGGAGTGGGTCTGGCAGGGGTTTGGGAAGGGCTAGGGAAAAGACGGAGGGTGGTATCTCCTACCCCCTTCCCCAACTCCAAGCCACAGAAGCCTGGGAGGGAGGGTGCCTACTCTCGCTGCCGTGTGTCTTGCAGATGTGCCAAAATAGGGGTGGGTGGGAGGGGAGGGTGCCTGGCAGAGCAGCCCCAGGGTGGCTCTCTCAAAGCAATACAGTTCCCCTGCTGGGGAACAGCAAGACAGGGGAGAGGGTTGGGTGGGGACCTGGGGTTCCCCATGTACAGCTGTGTATATTCAGGGGTGTTCTCTGTCTGGTACCCACTGTGGGCAACTATGTGTGTGTGAACCTCCCCTTCCCCATGCCCTGCATGACCTGTGATGCTGCAGACACCACCATCCTGTGTGCAGGTGTGTTGGGGGGCACGGAGGGGCATGTTCCATGTCCTGTCGCACCCTCCACCCTGTGACCCATGTACTCGGTTGTAGGAAGTAAAGAGAACTGAGCACAATTCACTGGATTCTAGTTGAATCTTTCTCTAAGCAATTTCCCCGTTCCTGCCCTTCCCCCTATCCCGGATCCACCTGTGGTGCTAGTGTTGGGGTCAGGGGTGTTTAATGCTGGTGGGCAGCAATAAAGCCCAGATACCTGCACCCCAGGGTGCTGAGGGCAGCAGAAAAAACACAAACGGGAACCTTGGTGCATTTGCCCTGCCCCTCCCCCTCCTACCTGGGCTAAAGCACAATGCTATCCCTGAAGACTGATGCACCCCACATTCTCCAGGCCCCCACTCTTGTCCTCCCCCAACCTGCTTTGAGCCCTCCCACCACACCCTGGTTTTCTATGCTGTTTTGGTGCAAGTACAACTGTCGTAGTCATGGCTTTGGGATGGGTTCTGTTTATTAAAATCCTATTGCTCCTACTGGCCCTGTGTCTGGCCTCCGTTCCTGTGGTTGGGGGAAGGAAGGGCAATCTGGATCCTTTGCCACTGGCCCCCATCAGCCATCAGGAACCACGGGCAGTAGCTGTTCCTCCAGCAGGGCTATAGTAAGCATGAGGCTGCCCCCCAGCAGCAGACCCAGCCCCTGCAGGAGGACGTGGAGCACAGGCAGGGGCTCGGCAGGCCGGAGCAGGGCTGGCAGCTGGAAGGAAGGAGACTCTCAGATCTCTGCTCTTACCTGTGACATACTTGTTTACTTCTGAGGTAAGAGCTCACTGTTTAGCCCTGCTGGCCTACAGTACTCTGTAGACCAGGCTGCCTCCTGAGTGAGTAATGGGATTAAAGGTGTATGCCACCAAGCCTGCCCCCATCCTATGCCCCCCCACCTTTGGATACTTCTGGGCCATCCTCTCCAGACCTCGAGGTGGAGAAGAATAAGCTAGCACTTCCTCTCCCCCACACCCACCTACCCACTATCCTTGAATTGTCTGTCCTATCCCACGTCTCACCATATCCACAAGGGCCACGTAGAGGAAGACCCCAGCTGTGACCCCAAACACCCACGGAGTGAGGGGGACAGGGCCCAAACTGAGCCCCACCCCGAGGGCCGCACCCCCCAGTCCCAGGGCTCCAGAAACGAGGCTCAGCAGCAGCAGCCTCCGGAAGGACAGCCCTGCCTGAAGCAACATCGCAAAGTCACCTGTTGGGGGACAGGACAGGAGGGTGAGTCGGGCTGCCCCTCACTTGTGTCTGTTCACCTCCAAGCTCCACTCTGCGGAGGTCTCCTTTCTGCCCCACCTGCCCCCCTCTTGCCATTCCTACCCAGTTCATGGGGCAGCTCGTGGCAGAAGACCGCCAGGGTGGTGCTGAGGCCGCTGGAGAAGCCGGCAGAGAAGGCAGCACCTGGCACAGCAGAATCCAGAATCCGTTCTTGAAGATGGGAGTTGCTGTCTGCCCTCCCTCTGGTTCCCTCACCTCTCGTACCTTCCTGGTACCTCACTGTCCTGCTCGTTCAGAGCCCCCTCCCCGCTCTGCTCCCGTGACCGCACACCTAATGCGAGCCCGTCCGTGAGGTTGTGCAGGCCGTCTCCCAGAAGGACCATCCATGCAATGTTGGTGCCGCTGCCACCCTGGTGCTCATGACTGTGGCCTCGGTGCCCAGGAGGGGCTGGAGCTGGTGGGGACTGGCTGATCTCCCTCTGACCCTGAACCTCTGGCTCTGCAGTAAGAAGGACCGGGACACGTGTTAGTAACTGCAAGTGGGAACCACAGGCTGGTAGTATACTTGTGTTTTCTTCTAGTCACCTGGAGCTGCCTGTAAGGGTCGAAGGACCATCCCACTGCCATCCTCTGGGTCAAGGTTCGATTCTCCAAGATCCCTTTTGTGCCTGCAGCATCTCTGAAATGGGAGGGCATCCCTCCTGGTGGAGGAGGCAGCAGAGCCAGGGGCTAAGGGGAAACTGGGCCAGCAGCTGGGAAAATGAACACCTGGTTCCACCTCCAGCACCTGGAGAATGCTTTTTGACCTCCTCCCTTTCCCAGGCTGGCATTTCACTCTGTTGACTGTTGATATGAACCACAGAAAAGCCATTTGGCCAGAAGTCCTGGGTCTATGCTAAGAAACCCGTACCCACTCAGTAGCGGACAAGTCCTGTGCAGTTTTGGCCAAGCAAGCCAAGGCCCAGGAGCACATGTCGCCCCGGTCCTGGCTCCGCTAGGACTCTGGGTTTAGCAGGAGTAGAAAAGGTGTCACTCACTGGCCTGAGCCCTCGGTGCCGCACCAGTCCTAGCACATTCTCAAGCACGAAGAGCAGAAAGAGGCCACCAAGCACCGACAGCCCCGGACCCAGGTCCTCTTCTGGTTGCTCATTAGGTCCTGTGTGCTGCCCTCCTCGCGCCTGTCAGAAAGTAGGTCAGGGCAGACCCTGGGACCCCCCCACCCCATAGCATCCCCTTCTCCCAGAGAAGGGGTATCAAGCTTTACTCATATCCCAGTAGAAGGCAGTTGTGGCTGAAGCCAGGGGCCGGGGGGTGGGGGGTGGCTAGGATGTAGGAGCTGACAGAAAGGACCTGGGGAGGGGGTCCTATGGCTAGGAGCACAAGGATCCATGGAGGTTAGCTAACTGCCACTGGGTCAGGGTATGAAGATGGAGTTTCACATACGTGAGGCAGCAGGTGTAGCAATGCATCCCCACAAAGAGTGCCCACGGCCAGGGCCCCCAGGAAACCTAGCACAGGCTGCAGCAGACGAGGTCCCAGGAGCCTCAGCAGCAGCAGGGAGAGGGGAGCAGGGAGGCTGAGCAGCAGGACCGCCAGGGCACTGTGAAGCAGGGCTGGGAAGGAAGAATTGGGGCTAATGTCAGGCAAGGGCTGGCCCAGAGGCACCATGTGGGCAGAGACACCAAAGAGAGGGTGGGCCCCAGGGAGCCCCTTTTCTTAGCGAGGGACTCGGTCACTCACTGACCAGACAGTACATCTCCTGGAGGTGCTGGAGCTGCAGTCTTGATGCAAACACGGCTGTCAATCTGGTAAAGCAGAGCTGGGCATAGCAGAGCAAACTGACGAGGGGTCAGAGGAGCAACAGGGTTCAGGCCAAAGTTGACCAGCAGCTGGGAACCATTCAGACACTGGGATTGAGGAGAGGACTGTGTATTAGGGAGTCACAGTGAACTACAGCCAAGATCTTGACATGTGTCTTCCACAGAGTCCCAGTTCTGTCAGGATCCCCCTGGCTCACACTGGCACATGCATTAGAGACGGGGTGGGGGGGCAGATAAGGGAACTGAATGACCAATGTCTGTAGTCACTGGTGAGGGCTCAGTCCTACTAGTCAAATTTCTCAGCTTTCTGGTGGGCACTGCTGTCGATCCCCCTCATGCTCTGGCAGTTTCTTTGCTCTAGTGATGGAGCTGTTTTGGCGTCTAGACTAGAGCCCGCCACACCAGAATCCTCGAAGGGAAAGGAACCCGACATCTGTAGTCAACATCCCTGTCGTGTGTCGACCCAGCCTAGGCCGGGTGCTGCTTTTGATGGGGCGTGACAACTAATCTCAGGCTCTGACAGCTTTGCCTTCTTGTATATGTGGAACGAGGGGAAAAATGACTTTCTCTAGATAGACGGGGCTGTCATCTCCGGGACACTCCACATCACTGACCTACACCTACCCTGAGCTACTTCTCTGGATTGTGTGTGTGTGTGCTAAGTGTGGCAATTTGGTCAGAGGAGATATCTTTCACTATTAGAATAACGTATCCTAACAATTACTGACTTCAGACACTTGAGGCCACCTAGTCCCGTGCTCCTGCTCCCTCTCTAGCGGCCATCACACTTACATCTTCATTCAGGTGGTCAGCCAAAGAATGGTCCAGCAGCAGAAGCCTGTGAAAGAGGTCTAGGCCCGAGGGCCCTGGCTCGTGGGGCAGGTCAGGGGCTTTTGACTCCTCCAAGTCACCCCAGCCTGAAGGACTCAGAGGCATTCCTGCCCAGACATGAACACTCAGCTCCGGTTCCTGTAGTCTAGATTAGATGGATTAAGAGTCAGTTTCCCCAAGTTCCCAGACATCTGCCCTGAGAGTCTCCTGAGAGCTTTTGTTTTTTGTTTTTGTTTTTTTTTTTTTTTGTTTTGTTTTGTTTTTTCGAGACAGGGTTTCTCTGTGGTTTTGGAGCCTGTCCTGGAACTAGCTCTGTAGACCCGGCTGGTCTCGAACTCACAGAGATCCGCCTGCCTCTGCCTCCCAAGTGCTGGGATTAAAGGCGTGCGCCACCACCGCCCGGCTCCTGAGAGCTTTTGTGAAGGAGAGAGACAGCCATAGTCAGTCCCAGGAAAGTCTGAGAGCTGTCATTTACAGGAGAGCCTAGAATGGGTAGCTGTGGGCCTGGGGCCGAGAAGCCTGGAGATGTTAAGACCAAGAGCAAGGACTTTACGACCCTAAGGATCTGGAGGGGAGAATGAAAAGGTTAGCAAGACCTTCAAGGATACTGAGCAGTTGGGTGCTAGAGGATTCAAGAAGCCAGACGTAGGCAACTTGCGAGCCCTGAGTGGAGCTGGGAGCTGGGACTTTTGGGGGTTGGGAGAGATTAATACCTGTGTGTGAAATTGTCGCCATTTGGGGGTGCAGCCCGCCCGGTCGGAGACTCGTGGTGTCCCAGGCGGAGCCCCTGAACTCGGCCCAGCCCGAGGCTGTGGAGGAGCCTGGCCAGGCCCCCTGCCGTCAGTGTCCCGTTCTCGCCGTACAGGCCAAACAGCTGGGCCAGGTAGTGGTTCTGCTCCTGTTCAGCTGGGCCCAGGCTGGGGGCTGAGCCTCCTACCCAGCCCAAGACCACCCCCATGCACAGGCCAGCCAACAGCTGGTGCACGGGGGGCCGCATCGCTGCGGTACGGGTTAGAGGCTCTGGTTCTGACTTCTATTTCCCTTTGAGCATGCTGAGGATTGTGTCCTAGAACAAGGAGGAGGGTGTGGGGTCAGGTCGGTTCTGCTCTTCAGCTCAGCTGGGGAGAGTGGTCGCGTGCACTTAATGCAGCTTCAGCTGGGACCGTCAGCAGGCTCTGCACGCTCAGGCTTCCTGTCCCTTCCTCTGCCTTCTGCAGCAGCAGCCTGACCGGCATTCTCCCTCCATCTGGCCCAGAGTAGACCAACATCTCAGATTCCCCAAACCCACCTCTCACTTGGCCCCGCCTCCCTATTCCCCCTCAATATGCAGGGCCTCACCCCCGCTGGCAGTGTGAGAGGTGTCACCCGCAGGTCCCTGGAAGTCCTCACTGTGGACTTTAAGAGATTCCCGAGTCAGGAGTTCAACCTTTCGGATGCAATGGAAGTCCTGTCCAGGGCTGAAATGGACAGGTCCCCCCTTTCCCAGCTGCTTTGGGGCGGAGTTAGGGGTGGGGCAAGTGTGGGAAGGTTCATATAGGAGTTAATGGTTCACTGGTCTCTGGGATGAGGAGGTCAAAAGTCGTCTCTACTGGGTCTTGACTGGGGAGGGGCCACCACCTGCCCTAAGGAAGCCACATGGTTAGGAACATGGGTTCTCAGATTTTTTCCTCTTAAATATTTATAGCCCATTCAGTACCACTGAGCCTTCTGAAAACACACCTCCCCAGGTACCTTACATCAGGTACTGAGCTTCCTCTCTTTCCAACCCTATCCCCTCCTTCCCTGGAAAGTTGGACCAAGGTGCCCCTAAACTGAGGGTCGGGGGAGAGGCAGTAAGTAGCACTGGCAGATGCGCTCAGGGGGAAACCGCTCTTAGCAATTCCCCATTTCAGCAAGTGCTACCTGCCCGCACTCACGACTCTGGAATCAATGAACGAAGAAGGGGAAACCCTGTTGAGGAAAAGAAACCAGAACAGGGCTGGCTCCCTTCTGACATCTGACCTGGCCTGAGATCAGGGGATCAAAGTCTGATTAGAGTGATTGGCCGGGGGAGGGGGGTTAAGGTTGGCATTACCTGACAGCAGGCCAAGAGACAGGACACCAGAGGAAGGGGCACCCAGCCTTCTTGTGGCAGGCAAGGCTGGACAAGGGTCACTGCAGGGAGGGGGTAGGGGAGGGACACTACCTTAAAGGGGCAGGCTTGCTTTGCCTAAGGCCTCCTTGCCTGGGCGCCACACTCCCTAAGAGCACACTTGCTAACTAACTGGTTTTCCTACAAAAAAACAGAGTCCAGAAGAGAGTTGGGTGCATTTATTAGGAAGGGTTCTCAGTTAGACCCTCATATCCCACACAAAAAAGCAGACTGTCTTTTCCAGAGGAAGGAGGGCAGGCAGAGGGCCCTGGATCCCAGGGGACAGGCAGCAACAGCAGGACAAGGAAGGCATGAGCTTGAGGTGCACAAGGCCACTGCTCAGCACCCCTCAGGGAAACGTAGTGGCTGAAATACAATCGATTCCACCCTCCAGTCTCAAAGCCAGCAGCCTAGTAGAAGACTGTCTTGTTCTCTGGCAGAGACGCGTGGGTCGTGGTCATGGTGGAAGGAGAGAACTCATTTCTTGCTATCTCTTGCTGCTCCTGCGGGTTTCTTTGCCATTGCTGACAGGGTTACTGGAGGGGCCGGGAAGGCCAGAAGGTGTGTGGTTGGGTTGGCTTCGAGTGATTCGGGTGCTGGGGGGATGTGAGGGAGTGTGAGAGGGGTGAGGGCCACCACCAGGGCCTGGTGGGGTGCTTAGTCCATTCCCGTTCTGGCTCTCAGAAGCTGGTTGTAGGAGAAGAAACACAGAATTAGTTAAGGTAAGAGCCCATCCTCAAGGCCTACTTCCACACCCCCGCGTGTGAATGGGTCATCACGCACAGCTGCCTGAATGCTGACCAAGCATAAAAAGACTGTTGTGAGTATGAATGGGGCCCTAGCCTCAATTTTTTTATATAAATAAAAGTTTATTGGGGTTTCCAGTTCAGCGGGAAGTCCATGACCATCACGACAGGGAAGGCTTGATAATTTTAACTATGAACTTGACACAACCTAGAGTCTCCTGGGAAGTGTCAGTGAGGGACTGTCTACATTGTTGGGTGTGTATAAAGGGGACTGTAATTAATGCTGTGGGAAGACCCAGTCCACTGTGGGTGGCACCATCCCCTAGGCGGGCAGTTCTGAATAAATAGAGTGCAGTAAGCAATAGATTACAGATATGAATGGGAACCTTTGGTAGTTTTGGGAGCTGCTACATGAACTCTGGTATATGTTCTTTGGGAATCACACCTGAAATTAGCTGTTTGGTTCAAGGCTCGAAGACCTCTGAAAAATGTCCTAAGGCCCAAGGTGATTGTAAATGGAGCAACATGGGCAGAAGGGCTGAGGTTTCTGTTGAATGAAAATCCCTCTACCACCAAGGAGCCTCTTAGCTGTTCATCACATCCTGTCCCCCCACAAATATTCCGTATTTACTGTGTGTACGCCCGTGTGTGTGTACATGCATACGACTTTCAGAAGTCTACCACGTGGATGCGCTGGGGATTGAACTCAGGTTGTCAGGCTTGATGTCGAGTACCTCCTGAACCGTCTTGCTGATCCCAACACCTCTGTACTTTAAATATTTAAATGGAGTCACCAATGTGAGATGGTGAAACGCCAGTTACTGTATCATCACCGCCCTTCCCTAGGCTGGCCTCGAACTCACAGAGATCCTCCTGCCTCTGCCTCCCGAGTGCTGGGAGTAAAGGCGTGCGCCACCACCGCCCAGCATGTGTGATGGTTTCTTACTATACCAACTTGACAACCTAGAATCACTCGGGAGGATGGTAAGAGGCAAGAAGGACGTCTGTGTTGGTTGGCCTGTGGGCATGTCTATGGGAGATTGTAATTAATGTGGGAAGACCCAGCCCGCTGTGGGCAGCACCATTTCTCTGCTCCTGACCGTGCACATCATGTGACCAGCTGTTTCCGTTCACTGATGGACTACATGTAACCTGTAACTGTGAACGAGAAAGTCCTTCCTCCCCTACACTGCTAGCTGCCAGGATAACTTACGACAACAGAGGGGAACTAAGATGCCTGGCGATCACAAATCACTGGGGCTGACCCCTAGCAAGACACTGAGCATGGAGCCCCCTACCTGCAACCCCCCCCAAACACACACACTGGGGAGATTAGGAGTTCTAGGCCTTACCTAGCAGTTGGAGGTCAGCCTGGGCTACATGAGATCTATTTTAAAACAGCCACCATCGCCACTACTACAATACCGTCATGAGGCTGGCAAGATGGCTCAGCGGATAAGGACAGCGGCTGCCAAACCTGACGGCTTGAGTTCTGTCCCCGGAACCCACACAGTAGGAGAAATGACACCCACAATCTGTCCTCTGACGTCCACATGAGTGCCCACATTAGCCGACCAGGACACATAAGGCCAAAAATTGTGCTGGATCTCCTGGAACTAGAGTTGCAGATTCTCGAGCTGCCATGAAAGAGTGCTGGGAACCAAACCAGGCTCTCTACACGGGCAGTCAGTGCTCTAAACCAACAAGCCATCTC
Source organism: Chionomys nivalis (assembly GCF_950005125.1). Taxonomy (NCBI): domain Eukaryota; kingdom Metazoa; phylum Chordata; class Mammalia; order Rodentia; family Cricetidae; genus Chionomys; species Chionomys nivalis. The sequence goes on along the minus strand of NC_080110.1, from coordinate 28,551,855 downwards.
TCTAGCCCTTAAGTCATTTTCAACTGAAAACAGAGATGCTGATTGTGTGTGTATGTGTGTGTGTGTGTGTGTGTTTGAGACAGGGTGTCTCTGTGTAACAGCCCTGGATGTCCTGGAACTCACTTTGTAGACCATGTTGGCCTCAAACTCACAGAGATCCACCTGCCTCTGTTTCCCGAGTGCTGGGATTAAATGCACGTGCCACCGCAGATGCTAATTTTTATAGTGCAATGAAATAGCATCGATTTGTATTATACCATTGGAGGTTCTCCACAAAGCCAGAACCAGTAGGTGATATATACAGTCACATATCAAATGAGGGACTGTCTACACTGGTTGACCTGTGGGCCTGTCTGCCAGGGACTATAATTAACTTAATCACGTGGGAAGACTCAGTCCACTGTGGGTGGCTCATTTTTTTTTGTTTTGTTTTGAGACAGACTCCTTCTACCATAGCCCTGGCTGCCCTGGAACTTGCTAAGTAGACCAGGCTGGCCTTGAACTCTCAGAGATCCACCTGCTGGTGACTCACAGAGATGGGATCAAGGGTGCAGACTGCTGTGCCGGGCTTGGGTGGCCTATTCTAAGAGCTCCAGCATGAAAGCACAAATTCATTCTCTTTGCTTGTAACTGGATACATGGCCTTTGGTCTCAGTCAGCAACGGCCAGACAGAGCAAGACGGCCACAAATGGCTTAGGCACTGGCTACTTTTCCAGCTGACCCAGGTTTGGCTCCCAGCATCCACACTGCAGCTAACAACCATCTGTAACTCTAGTTTCAGGGGATCTATGACCTCCTGGCCTCCTTGGGCACTGCATGCATGTGGTACAGACATACATGTAGGCAAAACATACATATAAAGTAAAAATAGATTAAAAAAATATCACTTTTTTTCTTTTCGAGACAAGGCTTTTCTGTGTAGTCCTGGCTGACCTGGAACTAGCTCTGTGACCTGGCTGGCTACAACAGATCAAAAACTTCCCATTGCCTACTGCTACTGCAGCCAGAGCAGTTGCAGCATAAGGCAACAGGATGTGTTTGCAGTGATGTGGTGTAAAGCAGCCTGAAGAGCAGTGGGCCTTAAAAAGGCACAGCACACAGTTATGGATCATATCACTTATAATCAGTTACCATGTGATCATATGTTACTGCGTAAGTATTTAGCATTCTTTTTGTTTTTTGTTTAGTTTTTGTTTCTTCAACATAGGGTTTCTCTATGTAGCTCTGGCTGTCCTGGAACTCACTCTGTAGACCAGGCTGGCCTTGAACTCAGAGACCCACCTGCCTCTGCCTCCCAAGTGCGGGATTAAAGGTGTGCAACACCACTGCTCGGCACTTGTGACAATTCTTTTGTCTCATCTCCCCAGTGCTGGGATTATGCTCATGAAAACTTAAATAACAATATAATGATTTTTAAAATTGTAGCACATGCCTTTAATCCCTTAGTGAGACCTAAGCAGGGAATTCTTTGTGAATTTGGGCCAGCCTGGCCTACCTTGTATTAAAAGAAAGAAAAAGAAAAAGGAAAACGACAAATTAAAAAGAAAACCATAGGTCATGCCACATAGCTTAGGGATGTAGTAGGCCACACAATCAAGGGATGTGTGTATGTAACTCTTTCTCCGAATATAGTCCCATCACTTAGTAATTTATGACTGCGTATATTTATATATACGAGTGTGTATATATGGACTTATTACAAGAATATTTTAAATATGGTCCATATAAACTTGTTTGCTCTCAATAGTCATTGGCAACTGTGGAGAAAGCATTTCCCTTTTATTTTTGACTCATGGCAAAAGGAGAGAGCCCTGTAGTTCTGTCCGTGGATGGGACAGGTCTCCACATCTTTCCACTACTGAAGAGGTATGCAAATGAAGGCACAGGGAGACCTAGGTGGTAGACGGAAAAGCCTTGAGAGAAGGGACAGGTGGGCAGAAAGAAATGGGCTTATTTACCTGGAGAGGCAGCAGGGGGTCCTGTGGTAGCTGGCGGGGCAGCAGGGCCACTGTCGTTCTGCACCTGAAAGCACAGATTGACAGGCTGGTCGGTCACACACTCAGACCCTCCTCAGCACCACGCTGATTTGCACCTCTTCTCCAGACCCGGGACTCACCGATTTGTTGGGCGCCTGCTGAGTGTTATATTCTGGACTGGGCTCACTGAAATTAGGAACTTCGGAATAAACCATGCAGAATCTGCAAGGAAAGAAGCCAAAGCCTTGGAGCCATCTTTTGGGCCACAGACAAATCCGGCCCTGAGGTGTGTGGCCTGCACAGGCTTGTCTGCGATGCCTTCTGGGAAACCGTAACTTTCCGACTTGGAGCAGTTAGTGCTTACCCAAATTCCCAAGGCAGAACTTACTCGCCAATCTTCTGCAGATCGCCCCCACGGCCGGTGTATAGTGTCAGGCAACCCTTGAACACGGAAGCATACCTGTGGGGTGGAGTAGGGGCAAGCAGGATTCAGTCTTGAGAAAAGCGTGGGGACTTTTAACCACACCCTCCCGCTGTTGCTGCTAGGAGCCTTGACTTACCCTTTGGTGAGTCGGATAATGTCCCCAGGCTGGATTAGGTTGCCCACATCGTCCCACACTGAGATATTGATGCTGCCCGTTTTGTCTGCTACTTTACAGGTCCGAACCTCGTGCCCGTCTTTGGTCTTAGTCACTCGGCCTTTGAGGGAAGAAATACATGGGGGGTTGAATTAAAGTCTTACAAGTGGGGTGGTGGTAGCGGAAGTCTGGGTATTGAGTGAGGCGAAAGTGTAGACGCTGAGCAAAGCTCATATGCTCATATCCCTCCTTGGAGGCAGGAGGTTATGCGTGGGTGTGGGGGTGAGAGAGGAGGGTCCAGCACCATGGAGAGAGCCCTGAGTGGAAAAGGCCCGCGTGGTTCTTGAGGCATTAGGCTATCTAGAGTTCTGGCTACTATCTTCCCACGGGCAGCTAGCTCCTGTGCCAGCAGGTCTGAGGGATTAGAGGGCCTTGGGGAGTGTCCGCCCAGTGCAGGCAACAAGTTCAGAACGCAGGCGGTGGTCCCGTGTGCCCCCACTCTCCATGCTCCTCCCCGTTTGCGCCCCCCACCCCCCGAGTCCACTGCGCATGCATAGCCACCTGTCTCCAGTACAATGAAGATGAGGTTCAGGTTCTTGAGCCCGGGCTTGATATCCTTCACGAAGGTCTCGGTCGTCATGCTTCCCGAACCGCGGCACCCCGCTGGAAGTGGAAACGGGAGATGAAGGCTCAAGGTCTGGAGCCTTCGTCCCCATGCTCCCGCTTGGCCTACCCACCACACCAGGCGGGGATCCGGCAGCCTTGGTCCTTCTCTAACCCTTCTAGGAGATGAGAAATGAACTTCCCTGGGGGCCTCGTACTTCAAGATCAGAACTCAGAGATCTCTGGATAAGATGCTTAGGGGCTGGCCCTCCCTCGGTCAGGATGCTTTTAGTCTCACGCTCCGAAGCAGGGAGGCTAAAGGAGACTCCTAGGGAACCCGGTGCAGAGCCAGGGACCAGAATCTTACTCCGCAGATCTTCCTGAACCCTCATCCCACACCCAGAACTCGGACCATCCCCTCCCCACCCACAGCCCACCACCCACCCAGCCGGCAGGCGGGACCGTGCACACCGCCAAGCCACCCGCAGGGGGAGCCAGGGGGCTAGCTGCCCCCGGATGCTGCGGAGTAGAACGCGGGAGCGCAAACATTCCCGGAAGTGTCCCCTGACCTCCTCCAGCCAATAGGGACCGATGCGCTCTCCAGTGTCCCGCCTCCAGCTACCGCCTCTCCAATCAGACTCCGATATTCATGCGCCGCGAACGGGGCGGGTTTAGGCTTTAAAGGAGCCTTGCGGGAGATTACTTCCGTAGGAGAAAAGATGGACGGACCACCAGGGGGCGCCTCAACTATCACTCATTCCTTCGGCTCAGAGAAAGGACTTCAAGTTTTTTTCCTTTTCAAGTAGTGGCACAATGGAGAAAAGGTCCAAGGGTTTTGGAATGCAGCGGACAAAAGTTTGAATCCCAGCCTGTCTCTTCGCTTCTTTTCTCTGCGATTCTTAAACAAATTCCATTTTTACACATGAAAATGGAAAGTTCGATAAAAAGCGATGCCTAAGACAGGGCAGGAATTTACGCAAACGGTGCCTTCATATTTATTTATTTATTTATTTATTTATATTTATTTATTTAAAATTTCCACCTCCTCCCATAGGGTGCCTTCATCTTTAATACACTATTCGACCTCAGCATCAATGGCATTTACCCATAGAAAGGCATTAGGCAAACTCAGTCTCCTTGTGGCAGAAATAGAACCCAGGACATAAAAAAGCAAGTTTCATTTGGTTCACAAGGCATGTCTGGTTCCTATTTTCTTTTCTCACTGGACCTTATGGTTTCCTGGAGCACGAAACCACTCAGAACTTTGTTTCCTTGGATTGTCAAGAGTGTCTTCAAAAGTTCTGTATTATTTTGTATTCTTTTTTTGCTTGCTTTGTTTGTTTGTTTGGTTGGGTTTTTTTTTGTTGTTGTTGTTGTTTGTTTTGAGACAGGTTTCTCTGTAGCTTCGGAGCCTGTCCTAGAACTCAATCAGTAAACCAGGCTGGCCTCGAACTCACAGAGACATTCCTGTGTGTGCCTCCCGAGTGCTGGGATTAAAGACGTGCGCCACCACCGCACCGCTAGCTCTGTATTCTTATAAATAAACCAGTTACCTATGTAATAATGTGTATTTCCCTTGTGAAAGGATACTATAACAGATACTGTTTGACACAAGTTAGCCTAAGAGGTAACGTAATTTCACTTTTTGTCTTGCTTAATCCCTTACCTATCACAGAGGCTTTTAAACTCCACCATGATTTTCCTCAAAGTCCAGGTTCTCTCCTACCCACATCCTTCCAATCACGGCGTCGCACCCTTAGGGAATCAAACCCTTTAGTGTTTCAGGGAGCTCTGGGTTTTTTGAAGAGGCATTGTGGATGCTTGCAAGAGTGTGCGGCTGGAAGGCGGGCGACCCTTAGAACACCCCTGATCAAAGCTTTGCGGCGAGACACTCCCTCCCCACCCCGCAGCCTTCCAAGTTAACTGCTGTTATCCATTCCCATGACAGTGAGTCACAAGGTCGGGAGGCTCGGCGAGGCTGACCACAGCTCTGGAAACTGAGGGGCTGGGAGGACAGCAGGTCACCAGTTGCCCCGAGGCTGTCTCGCCCCGGTGTTGCATCAGCTCTAGCACCTGAGACGTGCATTATCGAACGCGGAGCGACTTAGCAGGGCGGTACACCCAGGATCGCCCCAGACTGTCACACCTGAAGGACACAGTCCTCCCTCCCAAACGGCTATAAAGTCCCAGCTGGGGTCCTGAAGAACTTCCGGCCCCGAGCGGAGGCCTAGCTAGCCCAGGTCCCGCGTAGGCAGCTCGCGTGGAGCGTCGGGTCGCCACCGAGTTAAACAAAGGGGCGGGGTTTGGTGACGGGCTTCCGCCCCGTTGCGTAGCAGCAGTGGGCGTGGCAAAGGGTTAGTCCAAGACAACCAGGAGTGGTCGGAACCCTCTTCCCCATCCTTCCCTTTCCCTTCCCCTGCCGGGAAAGGCTGAGACCCGGCACCCAGGCTACCCCGCGGCCGCCGTGGCCTCAGCTCCAGTCTGGCCCCGCGTCCGGAGAACCCAGGCCGCGTCCAGAGCGGTGCGTAACGCGCCTGAGCGAGCTTCTAACCCAGGGTGTGGGAGGGGAGGGGAGCGGAGGGGGCGAGGTCCCAGTGGATTGGTGCCAGGGTCGGAGGTGCCGGGGGTCGAGAGGAAGCGGAAAATGGAGGAAGGGAGCTAGCTCGGCTGGGAGGAGTCGGTGGTGAGCTGGGGGCTCTGGAGCTTGGGGAGGTCCTTTGGAGTAGGGAAGCCTTGGAAGTGCGGGAGTGGCCTGGTGCTGGCCTGAGGACCGGGGAGGAGCAGACCGCTCGGGCTAGGGGACAACGTGGAGTTTAAATGGCAATGATTGACGGGCCTGGAGGCGAGGAAGGGAACGTTCTGGGGGCTAGCCTTGGCAGGAACCGCGGAACCCAAACCTCCGCCCTCCGAGCGCCATAGCTTGGCTTCTTTCCCATGCCTTGTCTTTGGCAGCCTTGTCTTTCTCTTTTATTCCTTCGCCGCTCCTCTCCCCTCCCACCCCTCCGTGGAGGACTCTTACATTCCTTACATCCTTGCCCCTGAATGATTTGCAGCTCCGCTCTCCCGTCTGAACGATCATCTCCTCACTTTATACACTGGGAACCCACCCCAGCCCAAGGAGGCAGAACAGTTGGTGGGTAGAGAGCAGGGAACAGGAGAAAGAGCCGAAAGCAAGAAGGATTGAGCGTGTTTTTGGATTAGCATACACTTTTCCTACTAAGAAGCTAGCTTCGTCTCAACCGGTAGCAAATGTGGCGGTCACGAAGGCCACTGTTGTCAGAGCCTGACCTGTGAGAATCTTGGCAGGTACTTCTTATTCAATAGTTTTAGCTAATAAGAGTGTTGCTGTTTGCTAGTATTTCCTCAAGAAAGAATGGGATTGAATAGCGGTAAGAGAAGGTGAGGGGTAAGAGAAGGTATTGGTAGGTCTCTGTTTCCAGTAGACCCCGTGGCAGGGCCTGCTTCCCAGTAACTGAAAAGAAGGAACATACAATGTCATACATTTCCTCTTGTCCCTGTGAATTTATTATCCTTTCCTGTTGCCACAACTAATAGCAGTCTAGAATCTCCTTTTATATCCATTATCTTGTTTGATTTCTGAGATGATATTATGTACGATAAGGGAAGTGTCTTCATCTCTGTTTGACAGTTGGAGAGACTGAAAACTAAAAGGTTACTATGGCTTATCTGAAGTTGTCTGGTTGTCGGGTGGCAGAGCTATGGCTGGAATAACCCAAGACCTCTCTCTCCGGGCTCTTTGCTTGCTCGACAGTCTCTGGTCCGTTTTCCCAGTGCCGGAAGCCTTTTCGTTTCTGGGTCTGAAACTTGACCCTAGGAGACTGAGTATAGCCAATAATCCCTCTTCCTGGAAGCATTTTTTGAGGTCCAGGTGTGTGTGCCAGATTGTTGGGAAATGGAGTATTGTGCAAAGGAAGGAAGCTTTCCGTCTTCCGTGTTATGTGTGTGTTTCGGGGGAACAAGTAGTGGAGAGGAGCATCAGCTCTTGCACTCTCTTCTGGGCCGCCAGGAAGAGAAAGGGCCAGGTTCTACACCTTCGTCTCTTCATTGGAGAACACACGCTGAGCATGCTGCAGTTGAGTGTGTGGACTGATGAGCAAATGTTCCGTATTCGGGAGATGGAGACTGTATGTTCTTCATAAAAGTCGTCATCATCACTGGGTATCATCGCTGGGTGGGGGTGGCGCACGCCTTTAATCCCAGCACACAGGAAGCAGAGGCAGGCAGATCTCTGTGAGTTCGAGGCCAGCCTGGTCTACAGAGCTAGTACCAGGACAGCTAGGGCTACACAGAGAAACCCTGCCTGGAAAAACCAACAATAATAATAAAAAAATGAAAAAAAAATCTTTATCCTATTTCATCCCAACATAGCCCTTGAACTATTGGTACACACACCATAATGATGCAAGAAGCATGATTAGCAGGAGTTTGGTTAGTATTCCTCTCTGTCACTGCCTGGACTTGGTTCCATCTCTGTAGGCATGGCTCTGCCTCTAGTGAGCCCAGCCCCGCTGCTCTAACCTGCCAAGCTGCCCGCCTTGGAACACCACCCCACGTTTCCCTCCTTACCAGTTATTTGAGAAAGGGTCAACCTACTTGTAGCCCAACCCTGTAGCCCCTGCTGACCTTGAATTTGCAGTGATCCTCCTGTCTCAGCCCCCACCCCTCTTCTCTCCTTTTTTATTTTTATTTTATTTTTTTAAATCTTTTTTAAAATATTTATTTATTATGCATACAATATTTTGTCTGTGTGTATGTCTGCAGGCCAGAAAAGGGGACCAGACCTCATTACAGATAGATGGTTGTGAGCCACCATGTGGTTGCTGGGAATTGAACTCAGGACCCTTGGAAGAGCAGGCAATGCTCTTAACCACTGAGCCATCTCTCCAGCCCTTCTCTCCTTTATTTATTTATTTATTTATTTATTTATTTATTTATTTATTTATTTATTTATTTATTATGTATGCAATATTTTGTCTGTGTGTATACCTGCAGGCCAGCAGAGGGCACCAGACCCCCTTACAGATGGTTATGAGCCATCATGTGGTTGCTGGGAATTGAACTCAGGACCTTTGGAAGAGCAGGCAGTGCTCTTAACCTCTGAGCCATTTCTCCAGCCCCCCCTTCTCTCCTTTTTTAAAGCCTGATTTCCTTCAGCAGTATTTCCCAGTTTGCACCTATAGCTGCATTCTTGGTTGTCTCTGTCAAATAATGTTCTCCACATGGAAGGTGGGACCTGGATGTTTTGGGTTTTGTTTTTGTTTTGTTGAAGACAGGGTGTCTCTGTATAGCCCTGATGTCCTGGAACTTACTCTGTAGACCAAGCCTATCTCAAACTCACAAGAGATCGGTCTGCCTCTGCCTCCCAAGTGCTGGGAGTAAAGGCGCGCACCACCACTGCCCGGCTGCGTTTTGAAAGTTTTAAAATTTTTTTTTTTTTTTCTTTGAGACAGGGTCTCATATAGGCCAGGCTGACCTTGAACTCCTGCCCTTGATCCCAAGATCCCAAGTGCGAGGATTGCGGTGTGAACCAGCATTTCTGCTTTGACCTAATTCTCTCTTATTGAAAACTGGGTTTGGACACATTTTAGAAATAGACTTCTTGATTTATTGAGACAGGGTCTCTGTGCTGTCCAGGCTGGCTTGAAACTCAGTGCCTTTCCACTCGAGTCCTGGCTTCCAGGCATGCGCCATCTTGTCCAGCTCAGGGCTTTTTCTGTGGCACTAAGGATTGGGTCCCAGTGCCCTGTAAATGCCAGGCAGTGCAAATGCTCTCTGCTGCTGCATCTCAAGCCAGCAGTTTTGGTTTTGTTTTTGTTTGAGACAAGGTTTGGCCATGCATCCTACGCTCGCTATGTAGTTGGAGCTGGCCTCGAACTCAGAATTCTCCTACTTCACCTTCTGAGTGCTGGGATGACAGGCATGAGCTACCTACCCACTCATGGTCTCCAGAATTCTTTTGACAGGAAATAATTTGCGAGAAAGCACTTTGCAAACATTTGAGGCTAGTACAGGAAAAATAAGAATTCATATGCTGAATAAAGAAGTATAAATACAGGGGCTGGAGAGATGACTCAGTGGTTAAGTGTACTGACTGCTCTTCCAGACAACCAGGGTTCAATGCCAAAAACCTACAAGGCAGTTCACAGCTGTCTGTAACTCCAGTAACAGTGGATGAGTTCCCGAACCAGGCACAGTGTGATGCACAGACTTAGGAGGCTGTACCCCATATATAAAAAGTGAGATAAAATAATTTTCTAAAATTAATGCGTATGTATATCCCCATCAACCAGTTCCAAAATAACTACACAGAGACTTACTATTAATTATAAATGCTCAACCATAGCTCAGCTTGTTTATAGCGCTTATAACTCAACCGTTTTCATCTGGTGCTGCTCCAAGGCTCATTCACCTCCTCTGCACACCTTCCCACCCTGCTTCCTCTCTGTCTCGTGTGTCCTACAACTCTGCCTTCTCCCCAGCCAGCACTCTCTCCACCCCGAAAACCTTGCCTTGCCATCAGCCAGTCAGCTTTTTTATCAAACCAATCACAGCGACATATATTCACACAGTGTAAAGGAATAGTCCGTGTGTGTGTGTGTGTGTGTGTGTGTGTGTGTGTGTGTGTCAGGGCCCCAGGTACCCTTGAAGTTTGATCTTCTTGCCTCTACTTCCAGAACACTAAGATTATGGGCCTGCATCACTACCCCCTCCCCCAGTTTGTGTGGTGCTGGGATGAAGTTCATGACTTTGTAGGCACAAGCAATCGACCCCTGAGCTACAGACTCAACCCTCCTTTTTCTTTTCCTATATATTTTTAAACAAATCTTGCCTCCAGTAGCTTTGCTTTCTACCTTTGCTGCTGTCTCTTTCCCTCCACTCGCTGTGTTTTACTCTACTAGGCCAAGTCCCTCGTTTGTAGAGTGGTACAGAAACCTGCAGCCCTGAGAGGAGTTTCTCATCTGCCACCTGGATGCCCCGCCCACCTGGACGCCCCGCCCACCAGGTCTCCACAAGTCCCATTCCCCACCCCTACTGTTAAATGGCAATCATTTCCCTACTGACATTTTTTTTCTTCCCTGTTCCTTTTAGATTACTCCTGATTGTGACATCATACCCACCCCTTGGCCATGAAACTTGTCACTAGGAAGAAAGGCTCAGTTGGAGAATAGCCAACAAGATGGAATCCTTGGAGCATTTCCTGAGTAGCCCAGAGCGGAGGCATCAGGGGGTTGGAACCTTGTAAACAGGGAGCCTGCCCCCACCACCTGGAAGGTAAACAGCCTGGATTTGGAATCTCATTTCAGACTTGCTTCTTTTCTCTGTGAAGATTCCTCCTGACCTCGAAAACCTGGTTCCCTGAAGCTTTCTGCAATGAATGCATGCTATCCTATTTGTGTCTCTAATTTTGTTGATAGTTTTAAATTGATTTTTATTGAGCTCTACATTTTTCTCTGCTCCCCTCCCTGCCTCTACCCTCCCCACTTCAACCCTCCCCCGAGGTCCCCGGCTCCCAATTTACTTAGGAGATCTTGTCTCTTTGTACTTTCTACTTCCCATGTAGATTAGATCTATGTAAGTCTCTCTTAGTGTCTGCATTGTTGTCTAAGTTCTCTGGGATTGTGGTTTGTAGGCTGGTTTTCTTTGCTTTATGTTTAAAAACCACCTATGAGTGAGTACATGTGATAATTGTCTCTGTGTCTGGGTTACCTCACTCATTGTTGATAGTTTTATTTTGTTCATTTTGTACACTCACTGGATTATACCTGTTCCTTAGTGAGAAGAGAGTCATGTTTTCTCTTTCCCCTACAAGTCTCGGTTGGCAAGAAGATTGTATACTTAGGATGAAAGGAGATTTGGATTGACCACACAAACAGTGCTGTGAGCCGCTGGACAGCTGGGAGTCCCTGCTGTCTTTCGAAGCCTGGCAGGCCTTAAATCAGACATTTGATTGGTTCTTAAAGAACTATAGGCCCAGCCCAGCAATGGTGGCGCATGCCTTTAATCCCAGAACTTGGGAGGCAGAGGCAGGAGGATCTTTGTGATTTCAAGGGCAGCCTGGTCTACAAGAGCTAGTTCCAGGACAGGCTCCAAACCTACACAGAGAAGCCCTGTCTCGAAAAACAAACAAATAAAAAACTGTAGGCCCTCTGAATTCTTCAAGAAAGTGAATTTAGGGCTGAAAAGATGGTTCAGTGCATAAGAGCTCTTGCTGTGAAAGCAAAAAGACCCAAGTTCAAATCCCCACTAGCTGTAAAAGCTTATAAACAGACATTGGGGGTTAGAGCTAGTCAGGTCCCAGGAGTGGCACTGGCACATACTACACACACATGAAGGAAGGGAGGGAGGAAGAGAGGAAGAACTCCCAATTAAATGTACTAAAGAAACTCAACTTTAAAAGTCCTCTGAGCCAGGTGTAGTGGTGCACGCCTTTAATTCCAGCGCTTGGGAGGCAGAAGCAGGTGGATTGCTGTGAATGTGAATTGTCCAGGACAAGCAGGCCTGCATACTCAGAACCTATCTCTGGTAAATGGCAGTTCTGGCATTCTAGGATTAAATAGAGCTGAGAAGCCAGGCAGCCCTGCTCCCCCATCTCATAAAGGGGCAAACTGAGTTCTGAAGAGAGTTTCAGTTTACAGTTTCTCCTGCTATAATAGGAAGCTGCTTCTGTAAATGGAGGTTTCTCTGTTCTCACATCCACTTCTAAATAATCATCCAGAGACTTACAAACTGTTTTACCTATAGCTCAGGCTTATCACTAACTATCTCATATTTAAATTAACCATTCCTATTAATGCACATATTGCCACGTGGCCATGGCATTACTGGTCTGCTGGCATCTTATTTCTTGGGAGGTTGGCTTGTGTCTCTCCCAACTCTGCCCTTCTTTCTCCCTGTATTTGACTTTCCTGCCTTGCTATAGGTCAAAGCAGCTTTTATTATCAACCAATGAAAACAACATATACTCACAGCATACAGAAGGATTTCCCACAGCATTTTCCCCTTTCTGTCTAATCAAAAAGAAAAGTTTCAACTTTAATATAGTGAAATTACAGACAATAAAACAGTTATCAAGTAAGAATTACAGTTACTATATCTAGCCTATTTGTATTAGGCAAAATTAAAATAATTATCCTATTTTGGTGAGTTTAAAGTTTTATATCTAATTTACCTTATTTATAATTAAGAAAAACTATGATAATAACTAGCTAGTATTCAACTCCATTAAAGACCCAAGGAGGAAATAATATTACCTGAGTAAACAGGAAGTGACTTCCAAAAATATAAGAAATGACAGAAACAGCTGGCTGCCTGAACAGTCAACCAAGGTTCCTCTGCAATGTTGAGGCATCCATCTTTGACCTACCGGACTAGCATGTCTGACAGACTCTTCTGTGAAGCGGGGAATTTTGAAGTACTGTTCTCCCTTGTCTTAGCAAAGTTCAGCAGTTTGTTGCCTTCTTGTTTCCGGCTGTTCCAGTTTGGACAGTAACTGTTAACAGTTGAAGCAAGGGCAGTTTCTTTGCCCACATGGCTAACTTTTGCTATAAAGAGAACAATTTTCATATGGAGTTTGTTTGATGCCCATCATCTTCTCTGGAATATATTGGTGCTGCTAGGAGCAGATGTGTCTCACTGTCATGAAAAGTCTAAGTTATTAAAACATTTTAAATAGCATATTCTGTAGGTCTTTGAAATGTTTGAAGAATACCTAGCTATCTGAAATATTTCTTTGTATATCTAGGAAACCTAACTAACATGGCTATAACTTTGATTAACTGTATTTTTGTAAATCTGTATTTCTTCCTTTTTTTTTGATAGCTCAGGCCTATCACTAACTAGCTCTTACATTTAAATTAACCCATTTCTATTAATCTATGTATCACCACGTGGCCATGGGTGATACATGGGTTTTACTGGTCTGCTGAAATCTTATTTCTTGGATGGCTGGCTTGCATCTCTCCTGACTCTGCCCTTCTTTCTCCCTGTATTAGTTTGGCTTTCCCACCTAGCTATATTCTGCCTTGCTATAGACCAAAGCAGCTTTTCTTATCAACCAATGAGAGCAACATATATTCACAGTGTACAGAAAGATTATACCACAGCACACTTCCTTTCAAGAGATTTGCTGAGGAAGGAGTTTAGTTGGTGGGAAAGCTAAGTGCCTTTTGTAATATAATTTCCACTTCATATCCATTTTTGTTTTATATTTTATATTCTCAATCACAAAATCAAAAAAACTATAGAGTGCTTTGGAAATTGCATAGCCAGGATGTTCTTGTTACACAGTGTAAGAAAACTGATGTCCAGGGTACAGATTGGTCAGGATAGCATTAGACCTAAGGCTCAGACTCAGAATTGGTGTAGTGTGGCTGCATGACAGGGTGCGCGAGCTGTGCCTTGGTACATGTGGAGGTCAGAGACAACTTTGTGGAGTCGCTTCTCTCTTTCCACCTTTATGTGGGTTCCAGGGGTTGAACTCAGGTCACCAGGATTGTATATCAAGCACCTTTAGTTGCTGAGCCACCTCACCAGCCCCATCTTACGTGAAGTAATGGAGATGAAACCCAGCCCTGAGCAGCCTTATTTTCTGCTCCTGAACCAGGCTACTTCAAAAAAAGTAAAGTAAGTGAGCACGAGAGTTTGACTTGAGATGCTGATGAAAACCAATGAAGTAGAGACTGGCTATTTTAAACTGAGTAGTTAGCATTAGGTTATCTCAAGTTCCTTTTGTATGTGAGGATTAATGCAAGGGAATATCACTTCTTTCTAGATCTGTTTATTAGGAGACAGAGATAGGATGACATATTTTGAGGGAGTGGAGGAGGAGAGAGACTGCATCGCTTACCTCTCACTTGCCCTTCCCCATTTGTTGAGAATGGGGACAACATGCCCATTCACCTTAAAATATGTCATGAGTTAAGATGGCTGCTCTAATGCTTGCCTTAGCATGTGTGAATGCATTTGTGAATGAATGTGCATGCTTTAAAGAGCTGGGAATGGTGGCACACACCTTTTTTTTTTTGAGTTAGGGTTTCCCTGTGTAACAGTCCCAGCTGTCCTGGAACTCAATTTGTAGACCAGGCTGGCCTTAAACTCTCAGAGATCTGCCTGCATCTGCCTCCCAAGTGCTGGCATTAAAGGCCTGTGCACACACCTTTAGTCCCAGCACTTAAAAGGCAGAGGCAGGTAAATTTTTGTGAGTTTGAGGCCAGCCTGGTCTTCTTACCCTCAGTGATGCTAGTCTTGTCTCAGTCACTGCTAATTTCTCTATTCCAGCTGACCCCGATAGAGTCTTTAGGTGGCTGTCACTTCCCTCTGCAGGTTCAGGAGCCAGGCACCCCCCCCCCAGTTCTCTTCCTCAGGACAGAGCCCCCAGCTTTGAACACTCAGTGGATTTCCTAGCCCATAGTCCCCAAGTCGTCCCACAATCCTCTCAAAAGCAACATGGTCATATACCCCATAACCCTGGTACCTCTTTCTCCGTGGGTAGGGTTACTGTCGCTGTGATGAAACACCATGACCAAAAGCAAGTTGGAGAGGCTGACACTTCCGTGTCACTGTTCATCACTTGAGGAAGTCAGGACAGGGACTCAAGCAGGGCAGGAACCTGGAGGCAGGAGCTGATGCAGAGGCCATGGAAAAGAGCTGCTTACTGGCTTGCTCATCATGGCTTGTTCAGCCTGCTTTCTTGTAGAACCCAGGACCGCCAGTCTGGGATAGCCCCTCCCACATCAGTCACTAATTAAGAAAATGCCTTACAGGCCTGCCTTCAGCCGAATCTTACACAGATACTTTCTCAATTGAGGCTCCTTCTCACATATGATTCTAGCTTGTGTCAAGTTGACATAAAACTAGCTAGCACACCTTTAAAAAAGAAATAACCATGCCTGTGCTGCTGGTAAGTTTGTTTTGTTTTTGTTTTTTGGGATAGGACTTTCGGTTACTACCCCTGGCTGTCCTGGAACTTCTTATGCAGACCAGGTGGGCCTCAGACTCACAGAAGATCCACTTGCCTCTGCCTCTGAGTGCTGGGATTAAATGGGACACCAACATACCTGACTTTGCTGCTCTGTTCTAGACCTAAGACCTTGAGCACGCCCGACAAGTGCTTTACCAAGGAGCTACATCCCAAACCACACACCTAGCATCTCCACAGGCTGTTATAACTCTGGCTTGATAAGTAGGGACCATGAGGGGCTGCAAATTCCTTAACCACTAGAAGCTTTCTGTTCCCCTGGCTGTCTGTGTAGTCAGAGGACATGCCATGGTATTTTTTTTAGGGCCATGAGAATCTCATGTAATTTGTGTTTTTAAGGCGTTACTAGCTTGCCTTTCGTTCCTTCCTTCCCTCTTTTAATTCTTTCCCTCCTTGCATGTCTCTATGCTAGGCATTGAGCCCAGAGCTTTAGATCTGCTAGGCAGGTGTCCTTCCCTTAAGCTACACCCTAGCCTAGCAGTGCTGGGATTGAAGCTTGGTTGCTAGAACGCTTGCCCAGCATGCACAATGCCCCAGGTTTGATCCTAGCACCACATAAAACCAAACTTGGTGCATATCTGTAATCTCAGCACAGGGAGGTGCAGGCAGGCTGTTAAGACAGGTCCTTATATAGACCAAGCTAGCTTCAGACCCCTCCTGTTTCTGCCTTTCAAGTGCTGGGATTGAGGTGTGAGCCACCATGCTTGGCTTTTTCAGGGGGCCTCGGGGTAGTTCTAGATGTGTAGTCTGGCTGTCTTGGAATTTGTTATGTAGGCAAAGTTAGCTCAAACTAGGAATCCTCCTACCTCTACCTCTCAAGTGCTAGTACTAGAGACGTGAGCCGCTATCTGTGTTGCCACTTAAGAATAAGAAAAAGGGCCAGGCGGTGGTGGCGCACGCCTTTAATCCCAGCGCTCGGGAGGCAGAGGCAGGTGGATCTCTGTGAGTTCGAGGCCAGCCTGGTCTACAAGAGCTAGTACCAGGACAGGAACCAAAAAAAAAGCTACGGAGAAACCTTGTCTCGAAAATCAAAAAAAAAAAAAAAATAGAATAAGAGAAAGGGCGAGGGGAGACCTCCACGGCCACGTTTACACCACTTGATGCACAAGTGGTGATTGTGAGAGCTGGGCTTTGGCCAAGGGAAGAAGAGTCTTGGTGTCAGCCTGGAGCCTCCTCTGCACACATACAGGTACACATGACTCCTCATGCATACAGGCAAACACATAAACACACAAACACATATGTACATGGGGGGAAGAACAAGACAGAAAAAGATAATTGTTAAGTAAATCTTGCAAAAATGTAACACTTGAGCTAAAACAGAAGTCTAACATCTAGATTTCTTTTAAAACCATCTTGGTTTCTTATTACATAAAAAAGTGTGTGTATGTTCATGTGTGGGCATGTACTCGGTATGTCATAGTACGTGTGTGAGATCAGAGGACAACTTGTAAGACTCAGTTTTCTTACCAGGCAGTGGTGGCGTATGCCTTTAATCCCAGCACTCGCAGAGGCAGGCAGATCTACAACAACTGGTTCCAGGGCACGCGACAAAGCGACACAGAGAAATCCTGTCTTGAAAAACCAAAACAAAGCTGTTTTCCCTCCTCACAGTGTTGGTTTCAAGGATTAAACCCAGGTCATCAGGCTGAGCACCAGACACCTTCGTGCCCTGAGCCCCTCCCAGCCCTGTGCGCGCCACTGTAAAGGCTGCGTCTGTAAAGACAGGGCTGCAGTGCACAGTTTATAGCGTGCGTTTCCACGCTGTGGCACAGCGGCACGGCTCTGGAGCCGGTCTGCCTGGCTTTGATTGAATCTGGTTTGACCACCAGTTTGTCCTGTGATTCCGGACAAGCTTTTTAAGTTCTGTGCCTCTGTCACTCATTAAAATGTGAATAATGATAGTGTCTACATCAGAGAATTGTCTAGGATTAGTTAATAGGCTAAAAGTGCTTAAAATCATGACAGACACATAGTAAAGGTCAGTAAATGTTGGTTTCGTCATTCCTCAGTATGAATAAAACATGATATTCTGTGTTTGCTCTCTGAGACCCTTCTTCTCTCCCAAACAAACAAATCCCAAGCCATTATCACTGTAGGAAAGGTATGGCAAAAAACAATAAAACAAATGTCAGTGAAGTTTTCTAACATTTAAAATTACTATTGCGTGCATATGTATTAAAAATTTATGTAATTCTATGTGTGGGGTCTTTTTTCCTGTGCACTGTGTACATGTAGTGCCAGTGAATGGCAGAAAAGAGTTGACATTAAAGTGGTTTTTAGCACTATGTGGGTTCTGGGAATAGAGCTAGGGTCCTCTATAAGAGCAACAAGTGCTCTTAACTGCTGAACCATCTCAACAGCACCCCAGACACACCAGTAAATTTTTAAATGTATTTTAATTATATGATCCCTTGGAGCTAGAGCTAAAGGCAGCTGTGAACTGTGCTGTTGGTCCTGAGAGTTGAACTCCGGTCCTCTTTAAGAGCAGAATGAGCCATCTCTCCAGTCCCAGATAGTCTATTTATTTATTTATGTATTTGTTTGGTTATTGTTATTATTATTCTTGAGATAGGGTGTCACTGTGAAGCCCTGGCTAGCCTGAAACTCACTATGTAGATTAAACGGGTCTTAACCTCTCAGAGGTGTGACTGCTGCGTGCATGGATTATTATTTTTTTTTTTAAAGACTGTATCTCGTGGTCCAGACTGGCCTCATACTCTGTGTGGCTGAGAATGACCCTGAGCCTCTCATCGTCTTGTGCCCACTACCCGAGTGGTAAGATTAGGTGTTTCCCATCATACCTGGTTTATGTGCTGTTGAGGCTCAAACTTGGGGCTGGCTGCATGCTAATCAAGTCCTCTGCCAACTGAGCTACGTCTCTAGCTCTAAATACTTGATGTTTTTTAAAGCCGTGTCTGTCTGTATACCCAGGGCTTCCATGAAATTCATCAGCCCTCTGCCTCAGCTTCCTAAATGCTGGATTGTAAGTGTGAGCCTCCACTCTAGCTAGTAAACTTGAAAGTCTTGGGCTGTGACACGCCTCGGTGTATAAAGGAACCTATCCCCTAAGCCGGCCACCTGAGTCCAGTCCAGGACCCACATGGTGGAAGGAGAGAACCAACCTCCATACGTTAGCCTCTGTCCTCCACATTCAAGCTATGGTGTGCATGTGCCTACAAACATATATACACACACAAACTTAAATAAAATAAGATGAAAATACTGATTAAGTCTTCTAACTCTGGGACAGGTAGAGTCAGTAACGTGCCCACCCAGACAAACATGAGGACATGAGTTCTGATCTCTGGCAACCGTGTCAAAGCCAGGTATAATGACTGAACTTTGCCCCTTACCCTAGGGTCTGCTGGCCAGTCTAGCCCTTCTAGGTTCATTGAGAAAACTTCTCTCAAAACTTAAGGGTTGAAGAGATGGTTCAGTGTTTCTCAGCACCCACATGGTGGTTCACAACTGTCTGTAAGGCAGCTCCAGGAGACCCAAACACCTTCTTCTGGCCCCTGCGTACCGCATGCATGTGGTACATAGATAGACATGCAGGTGAGACCTAGTACACATGGGCAAAATTAACTGATTAAAAAACAACATAAGGAGGAAAGACGCTGATGCTGACCTCTGCCTCCATCATATACATACACGCTGTATCCTCACACACTCATAATTAAAAAAAAAACACTTCATAGTTCTTGACAGGGCTCTGCTAATCTTCTCTTTATTGTTTCAATTTTAGTATGCGTGCTGTCAAAGTAAGCATAAAAAGTTTTCTGACTTTTTAGATTTTTTAACTTGATAGATTTTTTTAAAACAATTTCATAGGTGCATATAATGTGTTTTGATTCCTCCACCACCTTCCCTCCCTACTACATGGGCTATTTTTTTTTATTTTGTTTTAAATTTATTTTTAACTGGGCATAATAGTGTATACCTGTAATTCTAAGCAGAGGCATGTGGATCTCTGTGATTTCTAGGTTAGCCTGGTCTACTTAGTGAGTTCCAGACAAAACAAAAACATTATTTTGTTTGTAAGGTGTTTTGCCTGAGTGTAGGTTTGTGTACCACATGTGAGCGTGGTACCCATGGAGGACAGAAGATGGTGCCTGATCCCATGGAACCTGTACCTGCTTCAGGAAAAAGATTTGTTTCTGCACTAAAAGCAGAGCTTTAACTGCAGCAGTTTGTTTCAGGAAGAAATTTGGCAGCCATGCAAACTTCCAGTCATGAGGGGAATGCAAGACTCTCTCGTAGTCAAGGCTTAAGACCTAGGAGTGTCGCTCAGTTGTATGGAACGCAGGGCCACCCCCAGCCCTGTATAAAGTAGGCCTCAGGCACATGCTTAGCATCCTAACCAGGGAGGGAATGCAGGAGGTCAGAGGTTAAATTTGCTGGTTTGCCTTTGCACATTCTTACAAGTTAAAAACAGAGAGCTAGCTGGTCCTGATGGCACAATGTCTGTACCCCAGAACTCGAGAGGCAGAAGCAAGAGGATCAGAAATTCAAGGTAGTCCACCACAGAGCCAGTTCCTGTGTATTCCATGAGACTCTGTCTTAAAAGAACAGCAAAAGGCCAGGTGGTGGTGCACACCTTTAATCTCAGCACTCAGGAGAGTGAGACAGATGGATCTCTGTGAGTTTGAGGCCAGCCAGGTCTACAGAGCGAGTTCCAGGACAGGCTCCAAAGCTACAGAGAAACCCTGCCTCAAAAACAAAAACAAACAAAAAATAGCAAAAGGGCTGGAGAGATGGTTAAGAGCACTGGTAGTTCTTCCAGAAGACCTGGGTTCAATTCCTAGCACCCACATGGTGGCTCACACCTGTCTCTAACTTCAGGATCCAGTACCCTCACATAGGTATACAGGCAAAACATCAGAGCACATTGAAAAAAAAAAAAGAAACCAAAAAGCAAACACATACACAGACAACAAAACACTTGGCGATAGTGCTGGCTGTGCGCAGACCTTTAGTTCCCCAGCACTTGGGAGCCAGAGGCAGGCAGATCTCTGAGTTTGAGGTCTACAGAGCTGGTTCCAGTACATCCAAGGTTGCACAGAGAAACCCTGTTTCAAGAAACAAAGCAAAATACAAAATCAAGAAAATTGATCGTATCAGTTCTTTTTTTTTTTTTTTTCTTCTGAGATAGGGACTCACTATATAGGCCCTGGTTCTCTTGAATCTCACTGTGTAGACCAGTGAGGCTGGCCTCAAACTCCAAGATCCCTCTGCGTCTTGCTCCTGAGTGGTGGGATGAAAGAGTGTGCATCACCATGGTCAACTCATATCAGTTTCTTGCATAGAATACTTTAGGCATATGCACACTCAAAAGTCTCTTTGTACGGTTATTCATCACCAAGGAAAAGTAGCAACCCAGCGGTAGAGACCATTAGCAGCCTTGAGCTACAGGACAGATAGAGTCACAGGCGTCATCCAGACTGCAGTTCTGCTCTTGGTCTGATTCCCTGAGTTCAGATAGCACTTCCCGGTGTTTTACCACAAATAGCATTAGTTTAGTACAGAAAAAATGTTAGACAAACCCAAAATGAGCAGTATTCTTATTTAACTAGCCAGTTTTTTGTTGCTTGATTTTGTTTTGGTATTTCAAGACGGTTTCTCTGAGTAACCCTGGCTGTTCTGGAATGATCTCTGTAAACCAGTTGTGTATCTACTGGTGAGCCCAGCAATCTCTCATGAAAGTCCAATCTGAAGGTTACACAGACAGCCATACTTAAACTCTGGGGACACTAAAGCTAAAACTAGTTGATAGGGGAGAGAGAGGTGTCTAGGGAGGAGGGTGTTATTCGAAGGAGGAGAATGAGAAAGGACCAGAACATTTAGTGTATGAAATTGTCAATGAACAAAGTTTACGTTAAAAGGTGTTAAGTCTAAATGTTATTCTCAGAGTTTTTCCTCTAGAGATAATCTATTTTTATTGTTTGTGTTTGCATGGTTTGCCCGCATGTATTCTGTGCCCCATGTGTATAAAGCCCCATGCTCAGCTACAATACATCCACTTACATGTTTTTATAGAAAAACGTACAAATGTGATAAAATATTAACAATTTGAGAATTGGCTAGAGTGATGGCTCAGTAGTTAATGGCTGCTCTTCAGAGGACCTGGGTTTGTTTCCTAACTCCCACAGGGTGACTCAAGGTCATCTGTAACTCCAGTTCCAGAGGACCCACCACCCTCTTCTGGCCTTCATGGGCACCAGACATGCATGTGAAGTGCATACATAATACAGGCATGTGGTGTGTGTACATACTATTACTACATGCTGTGGACCTGGTCACCTGTGTATCAGAATCTGTTCACATCTGGCAGAGAGAGAGAGAGAGAGAGCGCGAGAGAGAGAGCGAGCACGTGAGCAAGCACAACACCCCCACCTCTGTCCTCCCCTCCCCCCATTCTTAACTCATCAAGTATCAGAAAAAACCATGCCATGTCAGGTCACCTCCAAATGTCTTTAGCTAAACGGATCAAGCACCTACACTTTCCCTTTCTAATTAAGAATGTTTTAATCCTCACATAAACTGTATACATAAGGAAATAAATATTCTGTCTGTGTATGCCTGCAGACCAGAAGAGGGCACCAGACCTCATTACAAATGGCTGTAAGCCACCATGTGGCTGCCGGGAATTGAACTCAGGACCTTTGGAAGAGCAGGCAATGCTCTAAACCACTGAGCCATCTCTCCAGCCCCAAATAAATATTTTTTTAAAAAGGATATTGCTAGGTGGGAAATACATACAGAGATATAGGGAGAAAGAAGGCAAGTCAGGGAGACACCAGCAGCTGCTAGAAGAGTAAGATACCAGAACATTACTGGTAAGCTTGGGACACATGACGATATACAGATTATTAGAAATGGACTAATTTGTGTGTAGAGCTAGCCAGCAAGAAGTGTGAGCTATTGGCCAAAAAAATATAATTAATATTAAGCCTCTAAGTGATTATTTTAAAAGCAGCTGCAGGATCCAGTGGGCGGGAAAAAAACTGGTCTAGCGGACTGGGCGGGACAGAGAAATACTCCAGCTACACACCAAAACACATAAAAATAAATTTTAAAAATATTGAGAAGCCAGGCAGTAGTATTGGCGCACACCTTTAATCAGCACTTGGGAGGCAGAGGCAGGTGAATCACTGCATTCGAGGCCAGCCGGGTCTACAAGAGCTAGTCCCAGGACAGCCAGGACTGTTACAGAGAGAAACCCTGTCTTTGGGGAAAAAATTGAGAATCAGGATGAAGTCAGTATAAGTCAGAATCATCAAAGTAAAAAGTTAAAAACATAACAATTTATGTTCATCATGGCAATCTCAGTGGACACCAGAGCTCTGGGTTAATTCTAGCTGTAACAGTGTGCCAGGACGCATGCGTGTTGGGACTAAAGGTGTGCCCCACCACCACCCGGCATGCTTTTGGTTTCTAAGTTAAGGTTTCACTGACAGAGAAGCCCAGACTGACTTCAAACTCAACAATCCACCTGCCTCCATCTCTTCAGTATTTGTACTACGCAACACTAAGTTGCTTTTGATTTCTGGCTGTTTTGTTATTTTGATCAGTGCTGAGATCAAGCCCAGGGTTTAATGCACGCTGGGCAAGCACTCTGTCCCTGAGCTGTGTCCCGTGCAGACAGCTTTGTGGTTTGCTTCTTGCTCTTTTATCTGTGTCAGAGGCCTGTGTCACACGCCTCAATGCTGACTTCATCTTCCTAAAGCAGTGGTTGTCAGCCAGGGCTAGTTCTTCTCTCTCGGAGTCCAGAAAGGTGCTTGTTTGTCACATTTGGGGACTGCTCTAGACTTCTAGCAGCAGAGGTCAGAGGTCCTTAACATTCTACAGTGTGCAAGGCAGCCGCCCACACGCCTTTAATCCCAGATCTTGAGAAGCAGAGGCCGAGACTGGTGGATCTCCCTAAGTTTAAGGTCTGCTAGTCTACAGGGTGAGTTCCAGGACAACCATGGTGGTTACGCGGAGAAACCCTGTCTTGAGAAACTTAAAAAAAAAAGAACTTCCTAGCTCCAAATTACTGTGTTGCCTAGGCTGAGAAAATTGTTTAAAAGTTATCTGGAAAGTCAGTTTTGAGTCAAGTAACTTCCTTCCTTCCTTCCTTCCTTCCTTCCTTCCTTCCTTCCTTCCTTCCTTCCTTCCTTTCTTTCTTTTTGTTTTGTTTTTCGAAACAAGGTTTCTCTGTGTATCTTTGGCAGTCCTGGCCTCAAACTCACTGCTATCTACCTGCCTCTGCCTCCCGAGTGCTGGGATTAAAGGCTTTGGGTCAATTTTTGAAGGCATTCATGTTCCTTAAAGCTTGTGTTGACTCCATTAGTCACTTTAGAGGAGCTAGGATTTGCTATGCTTCTTGATGTGTAGGTGGTACTCAGCAAATGTTTTCTCTGTGTGTGTGTGTGTGTCTGTGTGTGAGTGTACACTATAGGTTAGGAAGGTGGTTTTGTTCTTTTTAGATGGGGTCTCTCTGGGTAGACTAGAACTCACTGTATAGCTCAGGCTGGCCTAGAACTTGTGGCGAGCCTCCTCCCTCTGCCTGTCCAGTGCTAGGAATAAAGGGATGTGTCCGTACACTAGCTAGAAAGATTCTCCTTTCTGTAGTGTCGGGGATTGCTTGCACACATAGGCAAGCAGTCTACCGCTGCCCTACACCACCAATCTGCCGCTGGGAAGATTTTTTTTTTAAAACTAAACTGTTACTTTTCATTTTTCTGTTATGCTGAGATTGAACAGCAATGGATGTGCCTGCCAAATACTCCCAGTGAGTGAAGCATCAGCCCTGACCAGCTGTGTGCATGCGTGTGAGCATGCGTGTAGAGACCAGTGTTCCAGTTGTTCCCTTCCTTATCTTCTCAGACAGGACTGGTCACTGAGCTCAGAGCTCACCGATTTGGCTAGCCCCGGGGCTCCCATCTCTGCCTCCCCAGCATGGTCCTCACTTAGAGCACTTTTCCTGAGCCATCTCCCCAGCCTGCTCTGTTTCTGAGATAGAGTCTCACTGTGTAGTTTGTAGCTTGGAACCGTTTGGAGCAGGCCGCCTCCCAACTTGCCATGATCCGCCTGCCTCTGCCTCCTGAGGGCTGAGATGACACGCGGTTCTTAATTCATTCTCCCTTACAGCCTTCCTAGGTGATGCTAAGGTGTTGTTTTGCTTCTATATAAACTTTTTTAAAATTTGGGAGCCTGGAAATTACCAAAACATAACTGTCGAGTCCCTTTCTGTTGCTGTGATGAAGCACTGTGACCAAGGACAACTTACGGCAAGCGTGTCTTGCATTAAGGTTCTAGAGGACTGGAGTCTGTGAAGGTGGGGAAGGCCTTGGATGCTGGCAGGAATAGGAGCAGGCAGCTGACTGTTACATCTTCTATCCTCACACAGAGAGAGAGGGAATGAGAGAATGGGAAATGAGGTGGTGGCACCACCAACTGGTGACCGAGTGTTAAAGCCTGTGGGGCACATTCCTCATCCAAACCACCACAGACCTCATGTATGTACTATGGCATGTGTGTCCCCATCCCACACACAATAATAATAACAAAATAAAATTGGATGCTCTGACTCTGAGTCCTGAGAACTGACTCATCTCTTCAAGACCATCACAGGCTGAGGGATCAGCATCAACATCATGTGTTCAACTCAAGTCTGACCAGTTGGTCGGGTGGACAGAGAGGCCGGGGACAGTGTTCAACCTGACTTCTTTGGGTTTGACCTTTGTGAGCTCCAAGGCAGCAGAGCAGCTCTTCTCTTCTCCGTCCCTGTCACAAGCACTCGTTCAGGTTCTCACCATCACCTACAGTTTTTGTCTCCAGTCGTTCCCCTGTTGGCACAATGAGGTTCTTTTCGGTTGGTTTTGGTTTTTTGAGAAAAGGTCTCATTATGTAGCCCTGGCTGCCCTGCAACTGATTCTGTAGACCAGGCTAGCCTTGGACTCAGAGATCCGCCTGCCTCTGCCTCCCCGTGTTGGGACTAAAGGTATGCGCCACTGTACCCAGCGATAGTTTTTATTTTTTTTATTTATTTATTTTTTTTTTGTTTTTTTTTTTTGTTTTTTGTTTTTTCGAGACAGGGGTTTTTTTTTTGTTTTTTTTTTGGTTTTTTTTTGGTTTTTCGAGACAGGGTTTCTCTGTGGCTTTGGAGCCTGTCCTGGAACTAGCTCTGTAGACCAGGCTGGTCTCGAACTCACAGAGATCCGCCTGCCTCTGCCTCCCGAGTGCTGGGATTAAAGGCGTGCGCCACCATCGCCCGGCACCCAGCGATAGTTTTTGATGTTGAGGATTGAACCGGGGACTCGTGCACAGTAAACAAGCGCTCTAGCACAAAAGAAAAATGTTATCAGCTCCTTGTTAAACCTTTCAGTGACATCTCATGGCCTTTGTGCCGGAGTCTAATTCCACGTGGAATTCTTGGTGACCTGGGCTTTGCTGGCTTGTTTAGACTCTGTCTTGACAGCTCTTTGTACCACTCAGGCCTGCCTTCCACCTAGCTAAGCTCTTACTGCCCTGAGGACACATTTCTGGAAACTGTCTCAGAAGCTCCCTTCTTCCAGTCCTGTCTGTCTCAGCCTCTAGGGACACTTGCATCGCATCGTGATGTGTGTGCGCTAATGTGATGTCTGCTCTCCCTGGATTAGTCCTCGCACCCCTCGGGTGCCAGGTTCTCAGTGAATGTCCACTGAGTGAATGATGGGATTTGGCAGTGAGCAGGTGTTTTGAACACATCGATTCGGCTTTTTCTGAAGTGACCTCTTTTTCTTGTTACTGCTTCCAGGACCTGGGTTTCAGTGATGAGACATGGGGTATGACGTAACGCGTTTCCAGGGGGACGTTGACGAGGACCTTATCTGCCCTATTTGCAGTGGAGTCTTGGAGGAGCCAGTACAGGTGAGTGGGTCTAAGGGCAGGTTTGCGGGGGCAGCCTATGCTGGTAAAACTACCAAAGAACATACTCTTGAGGAATGGACTCCTGGGGGTCCCTGTGTTCTTCTCCCTTTTCTGCCCCCAGAGAGCTTTGATACAGAGGAGAATTTGTGGTTACAAGGAAAATAATGACATCCTGGCGTATATATAGAACTGGGCCAGATATCCTGAGGTCATTGAGATATTTGTGGTGTCCAATAATCAGCTGTGTATTTCTTCCCACAATGGCTTGGTAGTTGCTTTTTTTGTAAGAACTCTAAGGTCTGTGTTCTGTCCATGAATGACCTAGGCTTGTTTGATCAGTTCGTGCTGCACTCCGACAGCGAATGCTTTGTGTGCCCAGCTGTCTCCCTGGAACCTCTTTGCCTGCCTCGAGTCTAGCATCTAACAGATGGGGACCCCATTTTCTTCCTGGGAGCTACTGGGAGGTTTGGTGGAGCCATGTTCTTTGATGTGAAAGCTGCCAGGCCAATAGGTCATTTTCTCTACCAGCCCAACCAGGCTCTGAGTCATTTGTCTTCTCCGGGGATAGGTTGAGAAGCTCAGAATTGCCAGGCAAACTGTAATGTGAATCTCCCTGACACAGACGAGCACGGGACGTCTTCCTCCATGAGCCTTGTTGCCCTCGTTTTGCAAATACCAATTATTCCTTTGCCACTTGGCCAATTGAGATGATACAATTCTCCAAACCAGGACACCAATTACAGTCATCTCATTGCTGCTTTTAGACTCTTCACAGGGCTGGCTTCCCTCCAGACTGAGCTGACTCTTCCTCTCCAGTTTTCAGCCGCCGGACGGAGCAGAGTCAGGTCTACCACAATGGCTGCCAGTCCTGGAACCAGGGCCCTTTTCTGTGTCTTTGGAGCCTATTGCTGTTAAAGGCACTTTCGATGGATGTGAGCAACTGTCTAGTGGTGTCAAGAGGTCACAGGGGTTCCTGCTCCCTCCGGTCTTGGCAGGGCATTGTTTGCTCCCTGGCACCGTCATTTAAGGAGAATCACCTGTAGAGATGAATGGTTGTTAGTGAGCCCAAAGTCAGGAGCCGCCCCCGTATCCAGTGTTCCCCTCCTCAGGGAGTAGGCAGGTGGCCCTCGTGGTAGTCGGTTTGTTTCTAAGGGCCTGTGTGCGCTTGTCTTACCACGGAACTATTTACTTATTTATGAATGGGTAATACATTGAAATGATTTTGAAATCAAGCTGCAGCTGGAGAGATGTTGCAGTGGTTACGAGGACTCGCTGATGTCCCAGGGAACCCAGACTAATTCCCAGCACCATGTCTGGTGGCTTTCTAGTGCTTTAACTCCAGCTTTAAGGGGTTCCAAAGCCACTGGCTTCCTCGGGCACCCACACTCACGTACATGTCCCCCTCAGACACTCACAGCTACACATGATTGAAAATAATAAAAGTAAAATTGTTAAAGGTCAAGGGAAAACTAATTTTTCTTTCGTGGTGGTTCTCAGTTAGGAATGGGGCTCGTGTCCGCTTCCCCTGGGAAGTGCTGGGATGCCAGCTGGCTTGGGCCCAGGCCCTGCGCATGCTGCCTCAGTCTTGTCTAGCAGGCCTTGATTCCTTGCTGCCTTCCGTCCCCTTTGGCTCTTAAAATCTTCCCACCTCCTCTTCAGGATCCCCTGAGCCCTGTGTTGAGGGCTTTGATGAAGATTCCCATTTAAGACTGAGTGTTCCAAGGTCCCTCACTCCCTGTTGAAGGACTCAGAAGAGATTGTGTGAAAAATCTTTTTCCAATTACAAAAAAAAAGAAAAAAGAAAAGAAAAAGAAGTTATCTTCTAATGTAATTTAATTACATTTTTAAAAATCACATTTAGAGTGTGTCTGTGCGTGTGTGTCCTCGAACACACCAGTCAGAGGACAACTTATGAAATTCATTTCTCTTTTTCTTTCTTTATTATTTTTTTTTTAATATTTATTTCTTTATTATGTATACAGTATTCTGTCTGTGTGTATGTCTGCAGGCCAGAAGAGGGCACCAGACCTCATGACAGATGGTTGTGAGCCACCATGTGGTTGCTGGGAATTGAACTCAGGACCTTTGGAAGAGCAGGCAATGCTCTTAACCACGAAGCCATCTCTCCAGACCCCTCAATTCTCTTTTTCGACAGGAGTCCTGGGTGCTAAACATGAGGTGCGGCAAGCACCCTCACCCTCCGAGCTATCTCACCAATTCTTCTCTAGTTAGTGCCTTACAGATGACAGCAAGTGTTTAAGGGAGGCCAGGAATTTAGCTCTCTTGTTCTTTTTTTTTTGTGGTGCTAGAGATGGCAGCCGGGCTCTGTTCTTGCCAGGCAGGTTCTTTGCACTGAGCTGTATCCCCAGCCCGGTTGCCCTTTCAAATGATGGTTCTGACTGATAGATGCAGCCTGGATAAGAAGAGGCAAGAGAAACCAGTTGGAAGGCATGCTTAAGAATTTAGGTCAGAGATGGTGTGATAGGAACTTGGAATGGTTTCGTAGCAATAGAGGAGAAAAGCAGACAGATCTCAGGTTGTTGTCTTAGAGGCTTGAAGATGAACCAGGTGTGCTGGCACCTGCCTTCCCTACATAGCTGCTTCACAGATAGGATAGCCCACATGTGACTTTGTTTTTTTTTTCTTTTTTCTTTTTATTTTTTTTATTCTTTTTTAATTAAAATTTCCACCTGCTCCCCGTTTCCCATTTCCCTCCCCCTCCTCCCACATATTGCCCCTCCCCCACTCCCCTCCCCCTATCCCCACTCCTCTTCTCCTCCCCCCACTCCATTCCCCCTCCCTCTCGATACTGAAGAGCAGTCCAAATTCCCTGCCCTGCGGGAAGACCAAGGTCCTCCCACTTCTATCTAGGTCCAGGAAGGTGAACATCCAAACAGGCTAAGCTCCCACAAAGCCAGTTCATGTATTAGGATCGAAACCTAGTGCCATTGTCCTTGGCTTCTCATCAGCCTTCATTGTCTGCCATGTTCAGAGAGTCCAGTTTCAACCCATGCTTATTCAGTCCCAGTCCAGCTGGCCTTGGTGGGCTCCCAATAGATCAGTTCCACTGTCACAGTTGGTGGGTGCACCCCTCGTGGTCCTGACTTGGATCAACCTACCCCAAGATCCAGTAATACCACTCTTGGGTATATACCCAAGAGATGCCCTATCATATGACAAAAGTATCTGTTCAACTATGTTCATAGCAGCATTGTTTGTAATAGCCAGAACCTGGAAACAACCTAGATGCCCTTCAATGGAAGAATGGATGAAGAAAGTGTGGAATATATACATATTAGAGTACTACTCTGCGGTAAAAAACAATGACTTCTCGAATTTTGCATGCAAATGGATGGAAATAGAAAACACAATCCTGCCGGGCGGTGGTGGCGCACGCCTTTAATCCCAGCACTCGGGAGGCAGAGGCAGGCGGATCTCTGTGAGTTCGAGACCAGCCTGGTCTACAAGAGCTAGTTCCAGGACAGGCTCCAAAACCACAGAGAAACCCTGTCTCGAAAAACCAAAAAAAGAAAAAGAAAACACAATCCTGAGTGAGGTATCCCAGACCCAAAAAGAGGAACATGGGATGTACTCACTCATAATTGGTTTCTAGCCATAAATAAAGGACATTGAGCATATAATTTGGGATCCTAGAGAAGCTAAATAAGAAAGTGACTTTGTTTTAAAAAACATGGGGCCACTAACATTTTACGAATTATTTTGTGTGTGTATGTGAGTGGGCATGAGTGTGCCATGACATGTGGTGGTCAAAGGACAGTTTGCTTCCAGCAGGCTGGGTCTCCCCAGCCCTGTCTCTGAATCTCTAAAAAGTGAAACCTGGGCCTGTGAGATGGATGAAGCACATTCCACACAAGCCTGATGGCGAGCTCAGTCTCCGGGAGCCACGGTGGAGGGGGGAGCAGCTCCACGGCTCATCTGCACTTGCACACCCAAGAAGTCAAAAGCTAACCTGACTTAAGTACTGTCGCCCATTGCTGAGTGCCAGAAAGTGTTGTCTCAGGGACCAGGGCACCAACCTTCTCAAAGAAATGAGTATATATATATTGTGGGAGGTAGTTAGGAGGAGGGGTTGCTTTGGTTTTTAAAACAGGGTATGGTTATGTAATCCAACTAGCCAGGACCTTGAGATCCTTGGGTTAGGAGCCCAGTGTAGCAGCCGTGAGTGGGAAAGGTAGGACAAGCCTAAGGACAATGAGGCTACATAGCCAAGTCTCTGACCTCTCAAGAAAGTTTTCCTGACTCTGGTCATTTGCTTTGTTGTTGGATCTTTTGTTTTCCTTTCGTGTCTTAAAAATATTTTTTATTTTTATTTACGTGTATGTGTGTGAGAGAGAGAGAGGGAGGGAGGGAGGGAAAAGAGAATTCCACATGTATTTAGAAAAGAAACTGTCAGAACCCCTGAAACCAAAGTTAGAAGTTGTTGTGAGCTCCATGTGGGTGCTCGGAACTGAACCTGGGTCCTCTGGAAGAGCAGCCTGTGCTGTTAACTGCTGAGCCATCTCTCCAGCCCGTTTGTTTAGGGATTCCAGGGGACAGTTGCTTGTTTGTTGAGACAAAGTCTCACTCTGTAGACCAGGCTGACATGGAACTCAGAGATCTGCCTGCCTCTGCCTCCAGAGAGCTGGGATTAGAGATGGGCGCCCATAGCTGGATTGTTTTCTTGCGTGTTTGTTCAGTGTGTCTGTCCATGCTCGTGAATACACACGCAGTCCCTGGAGCTCAGCAGCAGCTGGCAGGGCTTTAGCCTGCCGAGTCATCCACCAGCTCCATTTGGTTTCTGGGCTAACAAGGTCTTGCCATCTAGGGCAGGCACTCACAAGACTTCTGCCTGAGCCCATGCACGGCCACAAGCAACTCTTGTTCCCTCCCTCCCTCCCTCCCTCCCTCCCTCCCTCATCTCTCTCTCTTTGATTTTTTAAGATAGATTTCTGGAACTCACAGAAATCCTCCTGCCTCTACCTCCTCTGGGATTAAAGGTGGTGCCACCACCACCCAGCTCTTGTACTGTCTTATTTCTGCTGTGGTTAGTGAGGTTTTGCCCCCTCTAAACTGCATCTGAATCCTCTTCAAGCTTGGGATCTGCTGTGGCCGACCTTGCCTTCCTGTAGACGTCTTAGCAATTGTTGTGTGTCCAGTCCTGTCAGCAATTAGTGATTGATGCCTGTGTCATCACCCACTGTCCTGGGTGTTATTTATGTCTCTTACTGTTGTATAACCTTGTTTATCTTGACTCACAACTCATTTGTACTCTTAAACACAGAAGTAAGTCGGATGCCTGACCCGAAAACGCCCTGCCCCAAATAGATCTATAATTTGCCATGACCCTGTGACCAACCCCTGGACCTCTGGGCCTAGAACCTGCTCCGAGGCTTGATTGGCTTTATGGTTATTGTTAAGTAAAAATAAGAAAGGCGGCTCCACCGGTGCAAGAAATCCAATTAGGTCAAATCAAACCAAATCAAAATACCCATTGTTTTATTAAGAATGACATTCTAGGGGCTGGAGAGATGGCTCAGTGGTTAAGAGCATTGCCTGCTCTTCCAAAGGTCGTGAGTTCAATTCCCGGCAACCACATGGTGGCTCACAACCATCTGTAACGATGGTTGTATTCACGAGCATGGATTTAGAAAAGAAACTGTCAGAACCCCTGAAACCAAAGTTAGAAGTTGTTGTGAGCTCCATGTGGGTGCTCGGAACTGAACCTGGGTCCTCTGGAAGAGCAGCCTGTGCTGTTAACTGCTGAGCCATCTCTCCAGCCCTTCTGGTCTGCAAACACACACAGACAGAATATTGTATACATAATAAATAAATAAATATTTAAAAAAAAAAAAAAAGAATGACATTCTAGGGTGGCTGAGTACATGGCGGGGAAACAGAAAGGCAGGGAGCCCATGCAAACCCAGAACCACATTTTTCTCCTCTGGGAGCCCACTTAAATACCCTGGCATGCTGGGATTTGGAGTTCAGAACAATGCAACTCCCAGGCCAGGGGGCTGGAATGAATGCCAGGGGCTGGAGGCTACACTTCCAACTTAACAGTTATCAGATCCAGGCTCTCAGCTCAGAGGCTTGGCTGGCTTCGTGGTTATCAGATCCAGGCTCTCAGCTCCTGATAATTCCCTTGTGTCCCTTTTGCGCCTCCCTGTCCCTTCTAGGCACCTCACTGTGAGCATGCTTTCTGCAACGCCTGCATCACCCAATGGTTCTCTCAGCAGCAGACGTGTCCGGTAGACCGCAGCGTTGTCACGGTCGCCCACCTGCGCCCCGTGCCCCGGATCATGCGGAACATGCTGTCAAAGCTGCAGATTGCCTGTGACAACGCTGTGTTTGGCTGCAGTGCTGTTGTCCGGCTTGACAACCTCATGTCCCACCTCAGTGACTGTGAGCACAACCCGAAGCGGCCCGTGACCTGTGAACAGGGCTGTGGGTGAGAGTCCCTCCCTCCACCCCGTTCAGATAAGGCCTTCCCATTTACGCTCTTATAGGCAGGGACACTTCTGACCTCCTCGGCTCCCTGCCCGCAGATCTCACTTTGCTCTTGTATTGTTAAAAAAAAAGAGGACAGCAGCCCTCTGATAACACTGAAGATGGAAGCACTTTGCTTTCTCTCCAGTCCAATATCCTCTCTATCAGGCTACCTGTTCTAGTTTCTAGCCTCTCATGTTCCCTTCTGCCCTATTTTCTGTCTGTGTGGGGTGGGAAATATTCGATGAAACACTGGTACCTGGAACAGCGATCCAGAACTGCCCAGAAGAAATATGTGTGCTGGTAGACTCCCACAGAGTAGCCTGACAGGACACAGCAGTTTCCCTCCTGATTTAGAACGGCATCCTAAGAATCGGGCAGGCTCTTAGAGGCTCAGAAGATGGGGTGGGGGTGGGGATGTGTTACTCCCAGTTGGTAGAGTGCTTGCTTCCTATACACAAAGTTGGGGGTGTGGGGGAGATCAGAAGTGTCAAGGTCATCCTTGGCACAAGTTGGAGGCCAGTCTGGGCCGCACGAGACCTTGTCTTAAGGTGTTGGTGGGGGTGGGGTCCTCCGCAACATTGTCTCGATGGGTGGAAGTTCAGTATGGGGCCAGGAGCATGTTTGGGAGAAGAAAACGAAGAGAGGAGGCTGGAAAGATTGTTGGCTGTGTGAGCGTGAGCAGCGGACAGCTCTCTCTGCAGCGCTCTGTCACAGAAGAAGCTGAACAAGCCGTTGGCACGCATGTCCTGTTGAATAGCCTGTTCTCTCTTACCCCACTCTGGACTGCAGCCTGGAGATGCCCAAAGATGAGCTGCCAAATCACAATTGCATTAAGCACCTGCGCTCCGTGGTGCAGCAGCAGCAGACGCGAATCGCAGAACTGGAGAAGACATCGGCTGAACACAAACACCAGCTGGCGGAACAGGTGGGGCCCAGCGAGTGAGGGGGCATGCCTAAATAATCTGCCCATCACAGACTCCCCCGTGAGACCACAGCAGATACTCTGCCTACAGCTCACTAGAGAATCAGCTGGGATGTCCTCACTTCCTACATCCACTCACGTTACTCAGTCACCTGACACCCGCGGAGTGGCTTCTTCATGAAGCCACTCTTCTAAGTCCTGGGGAGACAGCTGGGGTGAGACAGCCCTGCCTGTCCTCTCGTAGAGATTTGTAGTACTATTCCGCAGATATCCCAAGCACCCTCATTCTCAGATTTCTGTCTGGCCCAACCGTCCCCTCTGGCTGTCCTTCCCCCCACAGAAGCGAGACATCCAGCTGCTGAAGGCTTACATGCGTGCAATCCGCAGCGTCAACCCCAACCTTCAGAACCTGGAGGAGACAATCGAGTACAACGAGATTCTCGAGTGAGTGTCATTCGGGATGGGTGTGCAGTCTCTCGCTCCATGGCCTGGCACTAAGGCCCCAAAGGAGAGCAATAAGAGAAATCGGTCAGGGCCACTGCTGGGTGGAGGACGGGCAGCAAGAGGAGCAAAACCCTAAGCTCCAGTACTGATCTCTTGTTCATTGGGGTGAATGGAGGAGGACCCCTACCTGAGGATGCAGTTTGTCAGAGTCAGCTGAGGGGTACTCAGAACCAAACGGATAATTTGCAGCCCAGAGGAGCCGGGCAGTGATGGCACACGCCTTTAATCACAGCGCTCAGGAAGGCAGAGGTAGGTAGGTCCTTGTGAGTTCAAGGCCAGCCTGGTCTACAGAGCAAGTTCCAGAACAGGCTCCACAGCTACAGAGAGAAACCCTGTCTCAAAAACAACAACAAAAAGAGCAGAGAGGCAGGGTGTGTCCAGGGAAAGCATCTAAAGTGCGGGGAAAGCCAGCAGGTGAACAGGGGAGGTTGAGGAGGCCTGCACAGTTGATGCCCAGACTGTGAGTGTGAGACTGGAGCACAGAGGCTCTTCATCCAGTACGCTCGGGGGGAGCAGGCCCTGCAGCGTGCTAGGCACACATTGGGACCCAGAGAATAACAGTCTAGATCGCGGGGCTGAATATGGTGAGTGATGGGACCTGGACAGGACCAACTAGGCAAAGATTCAGGTTTTCTGGACCAGTGCTGCAAAGAAAGTCAACTACCCTGCAGAGCGGGTAGTCATTTCTGTTAGGAGAAAAAGCCAGAGCAGAGGAAGGCATGATCTGGAATGAGCATCCCAACCCTCTCCACAGGTGGGTGAACTCCCTCCAGCCTGCTAGAGTGACCCGTTGGGGAGGGATGATCTCCACGCCTGATGCCGTGCTCCAGGCTGTAATCAAGCGCTCGCTGGTGGAAAGTGGCTGCCCGGCCTCTATTGTCAACGAGCTGATTGAAAATGCCCATGAACGGAGCTGGCCCCAGGGTTTGGCCACACTAGAGACAAGACAGATGAACCGGCGCTACTATGAGAACTACGTGGCCAAGCGCATCCCTGGCAAGCAGGCCGTTGTGGTGATGGCCTGCGAGAACCAGCATATGGGCGATGACATGGTACAGGAGCCGGGGCTCGTCATGATATTTGCGCACGGTGTGGAGGAGATCTGAGAGAGCATGACTGGCTGCCAGGAGAGG
The DNA here is from genome assembly GCF_950005125.1 of Chionomys nivalis. NCBI lineage: Eukaryota > Metazoa > Chordata > Mammalia > Rodentia > Cricetidae > Chionomys > Chionomys nivalis. The sequence goes on along the minus strand of NC_080110.1, from coordinate 28,516,755 downwards.
TAGAACTGGAGAGCCCACTGCTCCAGCCGCTGAGCCCTGAGTTCTCCCCTGTCCTTATGCCACAGATTGTAATTGAGCCACACACTCCCTGCTTTTCTGGCACGAAGGACCTTGGGGCACTTCGGTCAGCCTTTCAGTGGGTGAACCCAAATTCCTGCCTGTTGCCATATTCATTCCCCCAAATGTCTGTAAAGTTTCAGTCTGGGTGGAGAAATCCCCACTTCTGTATTCTCCTGCCTAAGATCCCTGGCTCCCAAACATTTTCAGAAAGCACAAAGACATTTGTTTTCCCTAGAGGATCAGGGCGGAGTGAGGAATCTCTAACTGTTCCTCTCCTCCGAAACCAGGGCATCTGAGCAGGCGGGCTCAGCCTCTTAGTAAGCAGCGAGGTCAGGACCTGCTCACCACTGACGGCTCTTGGGGAAGACTGGAGCTCTGTGCCGAGTGCACCCCTATGCAGCCCCCTGCCGTGCAGGCTAGGACGCTGAGATGCCCATTGAACTCTCCTTTCCCACCCGTTTTCATGATTAGGGAAGGGCAGGGCTGGGGTGGAGGTAGATGTTGGGGTTCATACACTCAGCAGGAAGCTGCTGTCTGGCTCTGCTGGCTAGGATAGGCACTGCCTCTCATGGCGTGTCCATGGTACCTCCATAGGCCCCTCCCCAGCCCTGTGATTGTAGTAAGTTTGATTTCCTTCAACATTGTTTATGTTCGCAGCCACAAATCCCTTCTGTTACCCACTTTTGTTCTCATAGAATGGCCTGATTATGGCTCTCCTGCTCTCCAGCACGGCCACATTGTTGGCAATTTAATTTATTTACTTTTTTTTTTTTAAGAAAGGAAAAAAAAGAAAAAAATATCAAAACTTAAAACCTTTTTTTTGCTGCTCCTGTTGTGGGGATTCCGGGTAGGGTGGGTTTGGGTAGGACCTGTCTTATATGTTTCCTTTCCAGCACAGTCTTTGGTCTGATACCTACTCTGACCCCCCCTCTCCCCTCCCCCACCCGTCACCCTATCTGAGACAATACCTGTGTCCCATGAAGAATTTGTTCCTGCCCTCCTTATCTTGTAAAAACCCTAGAATCGGCATATACATTTTGAAGGCGACTCTTCTCCCGTTTCCTGAGGAAACTTCTGCTTATCTGGGTCCTGACCTTCAAATGGGGCACAAATCAGATGTCTCCAAGTGCAGCCTGAATGCACTGCCTGACCCGGGTCCACTCAAGGCTCCCTGGGCCATTGCTGGGTCCCTGTGTGACTGGCAGGGCGAGCAAGGAGGAACAGTAGGTTGGAGTGCGAATGGCGGTGTCTGGGCTCCCCTTCACCATACAGTAGCTTCTCTCCAGGAGTTTCATTCCAGGCAGCTGTTGGTCTAGGTAGAGTCATGGCTCCCTTAGGGTTGGGGTGGAGGGATATATCTTGAGGACCGTAAGGAGAAGGCAGGTGTTCCAGCTCCAGGACACTGCTCAGGTATTCGAAAGGCTGCTGTACTTAGTTGGATTGCTACATTTCTTCATTCCTCTTTGCCCGCCTGCCTCGCCCAGGCCCACACTGTCTCTCCCTAACTCTCGGATGAGCAAGGAGGCTAAAGCTTCCGTGCCCTCCGCACCGGTGTCTGCCCTTCTCTGTTGTGCTCTCTCTGCTGTCCGTGTGTTCCCTGCACTAATAAATCTTTCACTCAACTTTAAATTCTTAATCGCTCCCCTTATGTAAAGAATGCTTCCTTGCTTTGACCTTGCGTTTTCATTGCCCACCCTCCTTGCCGGGTGTCCCCTAAACTGACTTTGCGAAGCCTCGAGTGTCTGTGGAGCTGTGTATCCATCACGTGCTCTGTCCTTCCTGCCTCCAGTCAGCTCAACTGTATTCTCTTTGGAGTGTGTGCCTTTGGCCTGAATTCTGCTTTCCTAAATGGTCCTGCATTTGGGGGACGCTAAGAAGACTTGCCAGCACTCAATCTGGAAGCCTACAGCAAGTGAGGAAGTTTCTGCTCCCTAGGGTCTCCTGACATACCTGTAGGGAAGGAGGCGGGAACCACTATCCTGCTGTCTTCAGCCCTGGTCAGGACTCCCCTGGGCTGGGGAGGTAGCTCTGGAGGAAAGAATTCTTGCTGCCCAAGCATGAGGGTCTGAGCTCAAATTCCCAGCACATGCAGAAAAACCGAGCATGGCCAAGATCGTCTTTTAACTCCCTCTCTGTGTGGGCAGAGATGGGAGGCTCACTGGAGCTTGCTGGTCTCTACCCTGACTCCAAGTTCAGTGATAGACGTCTCAAAGGAATAAGGTAGCTGGGTGTGGTGGTGCACACCTTGAATCCCAGCACTCGGGAGGCAGAGGCAGGCGGGTCTCTGTGAGTTTAAGACCAGCCTGGTCTACCGAGTGAGTTCCAGGATAGCCAAGGCTACACAGAGAGACCCTGCCTTGAAAAACAAAACAAAAGGTTGAAGGAATAAGAGTAATAAAACAGGACGTCCAGCATCCTCTTCTGACCACCTGGAAATTATGGGTATGCACACACATGTCAAATACGTGCTCACATACTTCTGCTAAACATATTTATTACTACTTTCTTCCTACTGTGAGAAACCACCAAAGAGTGTTTTGCCTGTGTGTAGTATGTCTGTACACCACATGCATGGCTGTTGCCCATAGAGTCCAGAAGAGGGCATTGGATCCCCTAGAACTGGAGTCACAGATGGTTGGGAGCTACCGTGTGAGTGCTTGGGTTTGAACCCAGGTCCTATGAAAGAGCAGCCAGTGCTCTTTAATCACTGAACCATCTCTCTAACCCTCAACTCTGTCAACTAGTTGACCCTTTATCATGAGCTGATGTGACTCTATTGGAGTTCTCCTGACACAGGAGTTGGGGAAAGGATGTTCTTTTTCTGGAGTCCACACTTTCATGCGCAGAAACTGATTGGACCATTGGGCCTTCTGCCACTATGCACGGACCGTGCTGAGCCTTCTGCCGTGATGCCCGGACCGTGCTGAGCCTTCTGCCGTGATGCCCGGACCGTGCCGAGCCTTCTGCTGTGATGCCCGGGCCGTGTCGAGCCTTCTGCTGTGATGCACACCTGTAGTCCAAGCACTCTGAAGTTTGAAGCAGGAAGATTGTTGAGTCAGAGGCCATTTGTTCTGCACAGTTCCAGGCCAGCCTGTGCTACGTATTGGGGTGAGGGTGGGGGACAGAGAGAGAGAGAAGGAGAAAGAGGAGAGAGAGAATGTTTGGCAATCACAGTGTGGAGCACTGAGAAAGTATGTGTCTGTGTCAGACAAATCCTGTTACTTTTTCCCCTTGAAGCAGTTTTTTTTTTTAAAGTATGAGTATATGAAAGTTTTGTCTGCATATGTGCTTGTGTATCACATGTATGCATGGTGTCTAAGAGCAGCAGAAGAGAGCATTTGATCACCTAGGACTAGAATTAAACAAGGGTTGTGAAGCTACCATGTAGGTGCTGGGAACTGAGCTTGGGTCATCCTCTGGAAGAGGAGTCAGTACTCTTAACCACTGAGCCATCTCTTGTAGTTGGAGGATGCTTGTTCGTTCCCAGCTACCCAGACCTGAAATAATAACACAGGAACTGTATTATTACAACACTGCTTGGCCTATTAGTTCATGTTTCTTTTTGACTAGCTTTTATATCTTAAATTAACCAATTTCTATTAATCTGTGTATCTCCACATGTTTGTAGCCTACAGGTAAGATTCTGTCTAGCATCTGTCTCCTATGGAGGCTACATGGCTTCTCCTTGACTCTGCCTTCTTTCTCCCAGCATTCAGTTTAGTTTTCCTGCCTAGCTCTATTCTGACTTGTCACAGGCCCAAGTATCATCTTATTCATTAACCAATAAAACAACACATATACAGAAGAACTTTCCACATCGACCTCTCCATCCCCCACAGTTAATTTTGAATGCCTTAAATGGCCCTGTCTTCTTTCCAGGCTATACAGTTCTTTTACAGATAGGGTCTCAGTGTGTAGCCTCCACAGACTTGAACCCACAGAGATCTCTGCCACCACACATGCTCCATAGAGTTTTTATTTTGAGACAAGGGTCTTTTATTAGTCATGGTTCTCTAGAGGAACATAACTTATAGAATGTAAGTGGGTAGAGAGATAGGTAGGTCGATGGTAAATATGAAGATCTATTAGTCGCTTACAGGCTGTGGTTCAGCTAGTCCAGCAATGGCTGCCTGGCAATGGAAAAGTCCATGAATCTAGTAGTTGTTCCTTGAGGCTGCATACCTCATCAGGTCTTCAGCAAGTGCTGGAATCCTGAAGGAGGAGGCCCTAGTGCCAGCGAAGGAATGGACCTGCCAGCAAGAGCAAGCAGGCAAAGAAGAGCCACCTTCCCCATGTCCTTTCTCTAGGCTGCCACTAAAAGGTGTGACCCAGGGCTGGAGAGATGGCTCAGAGGTTAAGAGCATTGCCTGCTCTTCCAAAGGTCCTGAGTTCAATTCCCAACAACCACATGGTGGCTCACAACCATCTATAATGAGGTCTGGTGCCCTCTTCTGGCCAGCAGGCATACACACAGAATATTGTATACATAATAAATAAATATTTTTAAAAGAAAAGGTGTGACCCAGATTAAGGGGGGGGTGTGTCTTCCCCTTAATCCACATTAAAGGTAACTCTTCCCACTTCAAATGATTTAAGCGAAAAAAAAAGTCCCTCACAGGTGTTCCCAGCTGCTTGAGTTTTAATTAATTCCAGATGTAGTCGTGTTAACAACCAAGAGCAGCCATTACAAACCCACCCCTTGTCAACGTAACATACCATCATATCTCCAATGTCATGCCTAACATGATATAACTATCCCTCATATAACTACAAACACATTGTAAATTGAAGAATATTTCTCTTGGTAACTCAAAACAAATACTGATACCGTCTCTTAATTGATGCTACATTACATGATCAATCGAGCCAGTGTGGTAGGGCTCACCTTTAACTCCGGCACCTGGGAAGTAGAGGCAGGCAGATCTCTTTGAGTTTGAGGCCAGCCTGGACTACAGAGTAAATTCTAGGACATCTAGGGCCACACAGAGAAACCCTGTCTCAAAAAACCCAAAGAAGGAAAACAAATATCTGTGCAAGTGCGGTGTTTTCCTCGGGGTTGTTACTGGGATGAAACACCATGACTAAGCAACTTGTGGGGAAGAGTTTGTTTGACTTTTATTTCCACATCGCTGTTCATCTTTGAAGCGGGATAGGAACCTGGAGGCGGGAGCTGATGCACAGACCGTGGAGGGGAGCTGCTTACTGGCCTGCTTCCCATGGCTGGCTCAGCCTGCTTTCTTAATGAACCGAGAGAGGGCCCCACCCGGAATGGGCTGTCTTCCCCCAAGCCCGTCCGGCAGTCACTAAGAAAATGCCCTACAGGCTCCACAGTCATTTTCTCAGGTGAAGCATCCTCGGCTCCTGCAGTGCTGGCTTTTGTCAGGTTGACATAAAGCTATTCGGCACACACATTCCTAACAAAATCAGACAGAAAGGTCAGTTATGATAATTTCTTCACCTGGTCACGTAGCCTTAACTGGTATTATTTCGGCCTTCTCCACCCATTCTGTATCTCCTCTACCCTCAACAAGCCCCTCAGCGGGTCTTGATTCTTTTCCTCAAGGAGTGACCCTTCCCTTCATTCCTGAGGGCCTGTGCCCTTCGTCATCCTGCCTGGATTAGACTGTAGTTTCCCATCGACTTTACTTACAGGACATGGTTGCACAAAAAGATAACCTGAAAGATCTGCACTCCAGACAAAATCTTTCTTACCTCCATGGTGGAGAAGCAGTCCAGTTTCCTCATGGTGATACGGATCAGTCACCCCTCCAAACACTGCTGTTCTGTTCCTAGCCTGATGGTGTAAGGACATCCAAAGCCCAAAGTGGCCAAGAGGCAGTCTAAGCTTCTAGTTCAAGGAAATGTTGATTCTCCTGGCAGAAGCGCTCCCTAATCTGAAGCCAGAACTTAAGGTTGCAGGAACTGGAAGCGGCGTTTTTCTTAGAGGGTCAGTAGGGGTGATAATGGAGCTATCCCCCTTTCCACCCCGTGATTCCTGGACCTGTGGATCTTAACTAGAGGAGAAACTGTACCATATACTGGATGCTGACTGGAAGCACTCATATACTGCCTTCTGGAGAACCCCGCCTCACCCCTCCATGCTGTTGCCAACTCCTTGGCACTGTAACTGTCTTCAAAAGGCCATTCCAACTTTCTATGGGGCCAGCTGCTTCAGGATGGTGGGGCATGTGGTGACCAGTGAATTCCATGATCGCGGGTCCGCTGTCGTACTTCTGTAGCTCAGGAGTAAGTTCCTTGGTAGCCATACTGTGTGGAATATGTCGGCGGATAAGGCATTCTGTAAATCCACTGATGGCGGTTTTGGCAAAGGCATTATTATATGCAGGAAGGCAAATCCATAACCAGAACAAGTATCTACTCCAGTAAGGACGGAGAGTTGTCCTTTCCGGGGAGGAAGTGGTCCAGCGTAGTCAGCGCTTGCCCCTGGGTCGAAGCTGGAGCCTGTCCAGCTTCGGTGAGTGGTAGCCATGTTGTTGAGCAATAGATAGCCTCCATCTCTGCCACTGTGGCCACTTTGTTCGTGTGCCCACTGGGCGGTGACAGGGACGGCTGAGGAGAAAGGCTGCCTGTCCACAGGAGCCATCCTCTAGTTCACTTTTTTTAAAAAATATTTATTTCAGCCCCCACCCCAGACAGGGTTTCGCTGGAGTTTTAGAGCTCTTGTAGACCAGGCTGGTCTCGAACTCACAGAGATCCACCTGCCTCTGCCTCCTGAGTGCTGGGATTAAAGAAGGGGCTGAAAAGACATGCATTTAGAGGCCTAGAGGTGAAGCCTGCTCAGTAGAGTGCCTGCCTAGCATTCACAGAGCCTAGGTTTGATCCCCAGCTTAGTGCCCCACACCTGTTACCCTAGCACTTTTCGGAGGCTGAGACAGGACTGAGAGTTCAAGGCCAGCCTGACCCTGGCAAGTCTAAAGAGTAGGCTGAGGATTAGCAAAACGTCAGTGGTTCATAGCCTTTGGGCAGCTCACCACTGCCGCTAACTCCACTTCCTGTCCATCCGCTGCCGCTAACTCCAGTTCCCATCCATCCACTGCCTCTTCTGGCCTCCACATACATGCACAGCTGCACACATAAAAGTCTTTTCAGGGGACCTGGAGAGATGGCGCAGTGTTAAGAGCTCTTGTTGCTCTTGCAGAGGACCCAGGTTTGATCGTTGGCATCCACATGTTAGTTCACAGCCATTTGTGGCTGCAGTTCTAGGGAACCTGATAGGAATGCACAAGGTAAAGCAGTCACACACACAACTTCTTAAAAATAATCTTTTAGAAACAAACAAACAAAAAAAATGGGCTGGAGGGCTGGAGAGATGGCTCAGTGGTTAAGAGCATTGCCTGCTCTTCCAAAGGTCCTGAGTTCAATTCCCAGCAACCACATAGTGGCTCACAACCATCTGTAAAGAGGTCTGGCGCCCTCTTCTGGCCTTCAGTCATACAGACAGAATATTGTATACATAATAAATAAATAAATATTTAAAAGAAATGGGCTGGAGAGATGGCTTGGGGGTTAAGAACACTTAATCTTGCAGAGGACCGAGATTTGACCCCCAACACCCACAAGGTGGCTCACAACCATCTATAATTCCAGACCCAGGAAATCTGACTCTCTCTCTTGACCTCCACAGGACCAGATACACAGGGGCTGCATACGCAAAAACACAAAAATATTAAAAATTAAAACAAACTGAGCATGATAGTGTTTCCCTTTAATCCCAGCACTGGAGAGTTAAGGGCAAGCAGCTCTCTTGAGTTCAAGGCCTGCCTGATCCACATAGTGAGTTCCAAAGGCTAAAGTAAGAGCCTGCCGCCGGGCGATGGTGGCGCACGCCTTTAATCCCAGCACTCGGGAGGCAGAGGCAGGCGGATCTCTGTGAGTTCGAGACCAGCCTGGTCTACAGAGCTAGTTCCAGGACAGGCTCCAAAGCCACAGAGAAACCCTGTCTTGAAAAACCAAAAAAAAAAAAAAAAAAAAGAGCCTGTCTCAGAAAAGCCAGACTGGCAAGGTTGTTAGCAGGGTAAAGGTGCTTGTTGCTGAGCCTGCTGGCCTGAGTTCGATTCCTGGGACAGACATGAAGGAGAGAAGGGACTCCGACACGCTGTCCTTTGACCTTGATAGGCCTGCTTACAAACCCAGAAAGTAATTGTGTGTGTTGTGGAGGTGGAGGGGGGCTGTGGATGGAGCTGGGCCTGGATAGATGGCTCAACAGCCAAGAATGCTTGCTGCTCTTCCAGAGGACCTGAGTTCGGCACCCGTGTCAAGCAGCTCACAACCACCTGTAACTACAGCTCACAAGATCCACTGCCGTGCTGGGCAGTGGTGGTGCACACCTTTAATCCCAGCACTCGGGAGGCAGAGTCAGGCGGATCTCTGTGAGTTCGAGGCCAGCCTGGTCTACAAGAGCTAGTTCCAGGACAGGCTCCAAAGCTGTCTCGAAAAAACGAAAACAAACAAATAAACAACAAAAGAGTCACTGCTGCCCAATGGAGTGCTTACTTAAGCACTTAAGGAGACGCCTGCTTACATGGAGTATACATGCACACAGACACACAAAATAATTTTTTTCAAAAATAAAAGATGGATTTGGGGGTTATTTGCTCAGAGACTATCAATATATGCTAGGGACTGATAGTAATGATAGACGAGAATAGGTGGTGCCCGCCTGTCATCTGGACTCTCTAGGGACCTATGCTGACGATAGAGTAGCTGGTGCTCACCTGTAATCCCGACTCTCTAGGGACCGGTACTGACGATAGAGTAGCTGGTGCTCACCTGTAATCCCGACTCTCTAGGGACCGGTACTGATGATAGAGTAGCTGGTGCTGACCTGTACACCCGACACTCCGCAGGTGGAATAGGAAATGTGCCGTGAGTACGAGGCAAGCACAGACCATGTACCAAGCAGCCCTGCCTCATAATAAAGCTACTTGTGGTGAGACACCTGTACTCCCAGTTTGTGGGAGGTAAATGCGAGAGGGACAGAAATTAACCTCATCTGCCATTTAGTGAGATCCCAAGGTACCTGGAACCAAGCTCAAAAAGCTACACTTAGAGAAGACGCACAAAGAAATAGAAGGCAATGAACGGGACGTAGGTAAATTACAGAGAACAAAGGAAGAGATGGTAAAACTGACAGTTTTGAAGCAATGGATCATTGCAAGCGGGCTTGTAAATCAGCTGTCAGGAGTTCCCCAAGTGTCCGTGCATGCCATCCTGCCTAGCAGTTGTAGGGTAAGGTCGGTTTACCCCAAGTCCTCTGATTTGCTTTAGGATAAACCACAGACGCTTAGCCAAGCCTTTTAAAATGTGAAGCAAGTCATTAAACTGAAAGGGGATATTAAGCTATGAGTGCTGGATTCTTCCTACGGTTGTGTCCCCTCCCCGTGTGTATGTGGGTGTGTAGAATTAGAGTGATTCAGTGGGTTAAGAGCATTTGCTGTTTTTGCGTAGGATCTGAATTCAGTTCTCAGGACCCATGTTGGGCAGCTCAGAACTGTCTGTTATTCCAGCTCAGAGGATCTGGCGCCTTCTTTGGGCCTCCTTGGGTACCAGCATTTACACATACATGCAAATATACACAGAAATAAAACATTTTTTTTCAGAAATAAAACATTTAATTACTTTTAAGAATCTTATCAGTTACATAAAACTATTTTGGTTTGTAGTTGAGGTCTGGAGAGTGGTGTTAGCCTGCTGCTGTTTAGAATGAGAAGAACCATGAGGACAGCAGGAACTGGCTGTCGTATGGAGTCACATGTCACCAGCCTGCCTAGGTGTGGAATATTTTACTGGGAAGAATAGAAGGTTTCCAGGTGGTGGTGGCATACCCCATTAATCCCAGCAGGCCGAGGCTGGCGGATCTCTGCGAGTTTGAGGCCAGCCTGGTCTACAGGGCGAGTTCCCAGGTCGGGCTCCAAAGCTACACAGAGAAACCCTGTCTTAAAAAAACAAAAAACAAACAAAGGTTAAAAAGGAAGAGGTTTCAATAGGACGTAGAGCCGGGCGTTGGTGGCGCACGCCTTTAATCCCAGCACTCGGGAGGCAGAGGCAGGCGGATCTCTGTAAGTTCAAGTCCAGCCTGGTCTACAAGAGCTAGTTCCAGGACAGGCTCCAAAACCACAGAGAAACCCTGTCTCTCAAAACCAAAAATAAATAAATAAATAAATAAATAAAAATCAATAGGACGTAGAGAAATCAACCTGGGTCTGGATCCTATCCAAAAGTCTCTGCTGAGGACAAGCTCTCAAAACACCAGGAGGTCTTGCGCAAGCTGCCAAAGGAGGAAACCAATCAATAGTCCTGCCAACTATAAAATCTATAGACCACAAAGACCAGAATGGCAGGATAACCCGAAACATGCAATAGTGGGAGTTGAACTGGATTTAAGGCCCATTCGACGAGGGAATTCACGCCTGGTGACTCTGACCAACCATTGTGGCTAGTGAGGTCATGGGGCTTAGAGGGCCTAGCATCGGCAATTATTGGACCAGTGTAATTTCCAACTGCATCCCAAATAGTTATCCTAATACCCACAGATGAGTGTAGTCGGTTTGTTAATCTTTACTCTTTGGGGGCCCACCACCCAGACCCCAAATACATGGAAACCTAGTCTTACATTTGAATATACAGCCTTAACTTGGCTTATTTCTAGCCAGCTTTTAACTTAAATTGTCCCATCTACTTCCTGCCTCTGGGCTTTTACCTTCTTGTATTCTATATTCTGTCTTTACTTCTTACTCCATGTTGGCTGTGCAGCTGGCCCCTGGCACCCTCCTCTCCTCCTCTGTCCTCTTTTCTCACCTCTTCCTATTTTATTCTCTCTGCCAGCCAGCCCTGCCTCTCTCCTGCCTTGCTATTGGCCATTCAGCTCTTTGTTAGACCAATCAGGTGTTTTAGACAGGCAAAGTAACACAGCTTTACAGAGTCAAACAAACGTAACATAAACAACCCATCTTTGCATCTTTAGCTAATTCTCCACAACAGAAAAGTATAGCTCTCACCCCTCACAAGGAAAGCTTCCTCTTGAAGCAGACAAGAGACCATTCCAGGAAGCCACAAGTGATCAAAGTGCAGAGAAACGACTGCGGGGTGCCCAGCACCAATGAACGCATCTACAACACGACTCCTACATCTAAGGCTCAGGGGACGTTGAGGAAGAGGAGGTGGAAAGACTGTAAGAGCCAGAGGACAGGACATCTGCTGTGAGATTGTGTCTTTTGTACGACAGGAAGCTGCACCCAAGGATCCTCATCAATATGGCCAAACAAGAACAAGTCCAACACCAGCTGACATGCCAACATGGATGAGGGAAATCTTGTGGAGCCCCACCTCTAGATTTAAAGCTACAAACAATTAATGATTGCTGAGAGAGGAAGAATTGGTCTTTCCCAGGGTTGAGCCCCCTAACTAGTTATCCAATCAGTGCTTAGCCATAAAACACATGAACAACACTGTTTGTTCATAAACTCAGCAGGTTATATTTATTTTTTTCTTTTAAGATTTTTATTTATTTATTATGTATACAGTGTTGATACGTGCCAGAAAATGGCACCAAATCTCATTATAGATCATTGTGACCCACCATGAAGTTGCTGGGAATTGAACTCAGGACCTCTGGAAGAGCAGCCAGTGCTCTTAACCTCTGAGCCATCTCTCCAGACCAGGTTATATTTATTTTATTTTTTTCTAGACAGGGTCTCTCTGTACAGCCCTGACTGTCCTGGAACTTCCTCTGTAGACCAGGCTGGCTTCAAACTCACAGATCCTTCAGTTTCTGCCTCCCAGTGCTGCTAGGATTAAAGACATGCCACCACGCTCAGTTTATGTTTATATGAGTGTGTGTGTGCGCGTGTGTGCTCATGTGTGTGTGTGTGTAAGAGAGAGAGAATGACAATAAGAAAGTGAGATAGGGCATAGTGGTGCACACCTTTAATCCCAGTTTTCAGGAGGTAGAGGCTAGTGTATTTCTATAAATTCAAGGCCAATAGCCGGGCGGTGGTGGCGCACGCCTTTAATCCCAGCACTCGGGAGGCAGAGGCAGGCAGATCTCTGTGAGTTCGAGACCAGCCTGGTCTACAAGAGCTAGTTCCAGGACAGGCTCCAAAACCACAGAGAAACCCTGTCTCGAAAAACAAAACAACAACAACAAAAAAAATAAATAAATAAATAAAAAATAAAAAAATAATAAATTCAAGGCCAGTCTGTGCTTTGTAGTGAAACCAGGCCTCAAAAGAAGGAAGGAAGAAGGGGTACAGAAAAGAAGGAAGGAAGGAAGGAAGGAAGGAAGGAAGGAAGGAAGGAAGGAAGGAAGGAAGGAAGGCAGGCCATGAATTTAAGGGTTAGGAAATTACATGGGATGAGTTGGTAGGAGAAGGGAGAACTGTTGTAAATATATGAAATTTAAATTAAAGAATAATTTTAATCCAAAAGATATTCAGATAATGGGAAGCTAAAGGCAAAGAGACAAACTTGTTTTCTGATTTTTTTATTGATATTTCTTGAGCTCTACACTTTTCTCTGCTCCCCTCCCTGCCTCTATCCTCCACCCTTCAACCCTCCCACAAGGTCCCCTTGCTCCCAATTTACTCAGGAGATCTTGTCCTTTTGTACTTTCTACTTCCCATGTAGATTAGATCTATGTAATTCTTTCTTAGTATCCGCATTGTTGTCTAAGTTCTCTGGGATTGTGGTTTGTAGGCTAGCTTTTTTTGCTTTATGTTAAAAAACCACCTATGAGTGAGTACATGTGATAATTGTCTTTCTGGGTCTGGGTTACCTCACTCAAAATAATGTTTTCTAGCTCCATCCATTTTCCTGCAAAATCCAAGCTGTCATTATTTTTTTCTGCTGTGTAGTACTTCATTGTGTAAATGTACCACATTTTCCTTATCCATTCTTCAATTGAGGGGCATTTAGGTTGTTTCCAGGTTCTGGCTATGACAAACAAAGCTGCTATGAACATAGTTGAGCACATGTCCTTGTGGCACGATTGAGCATCCTTTGGATATATACCCAAAAGTGGTATCACTGGGTCTTGAGGAAGGTGGTTTCCTAATTTTCTGAGAAATCACCACACTGACATCCAAAGGGGCTATACCAGCTTGCATTCCCACCAGCAATGCAGACGTGTTCCCTTTTCCCCACAACCTCTCCAGCATAAGTTGTCATCAGTGTTTTTGATCTTGGCCACTCTTACAGGTGTAAGAGGGAATCTCAGAGTTGTTTTGATTTGCATTTCTCTGATGACTAAGGATGCTGAACATTTCCTTTTAACTGTCTTTCAGCCATGTTAGATTCTTCTGTTGAAGCCGGGCGGTGGTGGCGCACGCCTTTAATCCCAGCACTTGGGAGGCAGAGGCAGGCGGATCTCTGTGAGTTCGAGACCAGCCTGGTCTACAAGAGCTAGTTCCAGGACAGGCTCCAAAACCACAGAGAAACCCTGTCTCGAAAAACCAAAAAAAAAAAAAAAAAAAAAAAAGATTCCTCTGTTGAGAGTTCTATGTTTAGAGCTGTACTCCATTTTTTTTTATTATTATTGGATTATGTGTTTTTTAATGACCAATTTCTTGTGTTCTTTGTATATTTTGGAGATCAAATCTCTGTCTGATGTGGGGTTAGTAAAAATCTTTTCCCATTCTGTAGTCTGTCATTTTGTCTTTTTGGCCGTGTCCTTTGTTTTACATAAGCTTTTCAGTTTCAGGAGGTCCCGTTTATTTAATTGTTTCTCTCAGTGTCTATACTGCTGGGGTTATATTTAGGAAGTGGTTCAATGCGTTCAAGTGTACTTCCCCACTTTCTCTTCAATAAGGTTTAGTGTGGCTGGCTTTTTGTTGAGGTCTTAAAAAGACAAATATTTTATCTGAAAAATAAGAATAAAACTACTGTCAGCCAGGCAGTGGTGGTGCAAGCCTGTAATCCCAGCACTCAGAAGGCAGAGGCAGGCGGATCTCTGAGTTCAGGGCCAGCCTGGTCTACACAATTACAAAATTACACAGAGGAAACCTGTCTGGAAAAACCAAAAATCAAAAACCAAAAACCAAACCAAACAGAACACTGTAAGATCGTTCAGCAGTGAAAGGTTCTTGCCACCAAGCTTGAAGACCTCAGCTTGATCCCCGAGTCCACACGGTGGAGAGGACCCCTGAAGGCTGCGGGCTCACATCCACAGGCAGGTACTCATACACCCCATATACACACACACTAAAGACTCTATTTCCTGGGGAACGGAGGATGTCACACCCACCATGAGGCTCAGAGGGATGCCAAGGCCGTCCTCTCATCCACGTGCAGTTGGTAGTCTGTACAGAGCATGTCTACCTTAGCTTTATCCCTCTTCCCTGACCTCTACTGAGATGAACTAGACCTACTTCCTCGTTCAGCAGCATATTGTAATTGAGACACCTCCTTCACGCATCCGAGTCACGGCACCAAAGAAAAAAAAAGAAGAAAAAAAAAAAAAGAAAAAAAAGAGACACCTCCTTCAGATATATTCAGTAACCTGACCCTTGCCTCTCTGTTCAACTGTATATAATAAACACCCTGAGCTTCCAGGGTGCTGTAGCTGCCCCATCAGAGAGCCCTGTCTACGCGATCTCAACTGGTTTCTGTCCATGGGTAGCCATCATTTCTTCAATCTCTAGATGCCCCAGTAAGGTCCGTCCTGGGAGCTGTTCAAGGACTAGGCAGTGTTAGACCTTTGTACTGCAAGCATGTGGAAGGCTGGAGCGAGAGGACTGGCAATTCATGTCCAGGCTGGAGATAGAGCTCAGGGGACGACTTGCTTGGCAGAGTCTCAGGTTCAATCCCCAGCACAGGAGGGGACAGGAGTTGGAGGCCATTTTAGACAACACAGCAAATTTCAGTCCAGCCTGGATTATATAGTAAAACCCTAAAACATAAAACAGGCCAGGCATGGTGGCACTCACCTTTAATTCACTCAAGAGACAGAGGCAGGTGGTTCTCTGAGTTCAAGGCCTGCCTGGTCTACATAGTGAGTTCCGGGACAGCTAGGGCTACACAATGAGATTCTGTCTCAAACAAACACAGACTAACAAACCAACAGGGGTGGTGGAGCTTGCCTACAATTCCAACACTGAAGAGGCTGCGGGAAGAGGATAGATTTGACTAGCCTGGGTTATACAGCCAATTCTGGGACAGCCTGGGCTACCTAATAAGACCTTGTCTAAGTTAAGTAAATTAACAAACAAGAAAATAGTGGTTTGGAATTTCCAAGTGAAGGTGCCTGGTTCTGTCTGTCCTGATTTCATGAAGTACTGATCCAGGGGGACAGGAGAATTTCAAGGTGGTGCTGGCTAATTTTATGCCAACTTTGTAGGCAGTTTTTGTCTCACCAGTTAACTCCCAAAGAACCCCACAGAGATTTACTATTAACTATAAATGCTCGCAGATAGCTTAGGTTTATTACTAACTTAAATTAACCCATATTTACATGCTGGCATGTGGCTCGTGGCTTGTTACCTCACCTTCTCCATGTCGTGCTTCCTCTGTGTCTGAGCGGCAGCTCCACCCTTTTTCTAGGAGTTCTCCCTGGCTCTCCTGCCTATACTTCCTCCTGCCTAGTTATCAGCCACTTAGCTCTTTGTTAAACCAATGAGAGCTACACATCTTCATAGTGTACAAAAAGATTTTTCTACAACACAACTTGAATAGGCTATGGTCTCCTGACAGGAAGAAACCCCAATTGAAAAAAAATGCTTCCATAAGATCCAGCTATAAGGCATTTTCTTAATTAGCCCATTGTGGGTCATGTCATCCCTGGGACGGTGGCTCTGGGTTCTATAAGAAATCAGGCTGATCAAACCTGTAAGCAGCATCCTTCCCATAGCCTCTGCATCAGCTCCTGCCTACAGACTCCTGCCCTGTGAGAGCTTCTGTCCTGACTTCCGTCACTGATGGACTATGATGTGGAAGAGTCAGCCAAACAAGCCCTGTCCTCCCCAACTTGCTTTTGGTCGTGTGTTTCGTCACAGCGATAGAAACCCTAAGACAAAGATGTTATGGAAGATTTCATAGGCGGCCAGGACAGCAGGATTGTAAACTTCAGTGAAGATAAATGGGAGGAGATGAGCTGAGAAGTCAAACACTGAGCGGAGTGTAAATATTCGAGAGAGGGGACGGCTCATCTACTTCAACATGAAGTCAAAGGACAGATAGAGTCTGTTGGGGCAGACAAAAGGGTAAAAAAAAGTAAAGAGTATGTCTATAATGGTAAAATAATATAACAATAAAAATAATTCTTTAGCCAGATGGTGGTGGCACACGCCTTTAATCCCAGCACTCGGGAGGCAGAGGCAGGTGGGTCTCTCTGGGTTCGAGGCCAGCCTGGTCTACAGAGTGAGTTCCAGGACAGCCAGAAGAAACTCTTGTCTCGAAAAACCAAAAATATAAAATAAAATAAAATAAATTCTTTTAAAACTGTTTTTTTTTTTTTTTTTTTTAGGCAGGGTCTCATTACAGCCCAAATTGGCCTTGAACTTAACATGCAATGTAGCCCAAGTTGACCTCTCATTCATGATCCTCCTGCCTCACTCAGCCTCATCTTTGCTGGGGTCACAAGGATGTGCTACCGTGCCTAACTAGAAATTCGAAGTACCTATTGCACACCCATGTCAGAAACCCTGGCGTCTCACACCTAAAGGTTCTGGGGTGAGTATCTGAGAGCGGAAGGGATGATCTTCATGAATTCCCAAGCATGGGGAGCTCCTCCTCCTTCTGCAACCTCCATTTTGTAAACTGCGGGGCCTTCTCTGCCTCACAACATGGCTGTCGACTGCCCTCTGCTGGCCAGTTCTTCTGACGCTTCAGATTTTTAATCTGAAAGCATGCAAAAAAAAAAAAAGGGGGGGGTAGGGGAAGACTCTGCTAATTACTGTGCTACATCTTTCATCACAACTGTGTTTAAAGCCTTGCTGAAGAGATTTCACAAACGAAAAACAACAAGGCAAAACCAAACACCACCCTAACTCTCAGGACACCCAGAGTCCAGTTGGAATGAAGACGAAAACACACGTGCATTCATTCACATAGCAAGGAAAAGGACTTGGCAGAAGAAAGACTTCCTGTATGGTTTAGGGTGGAGGATGGGATGAGCAGCAGGTGATCAGGAAGGTTTTGGTTTTAGTGGTTTTAAGACAGGGTCTGTAGCAGAAGATGATTCTGAACTTCCGATGCCCTCATCACACCCAGTTCACGTAGTTCTAGGCTTCACATATTCTAGTTCTCAACCAGCTGAGCTGAGTCTCCAGTCAGTGCAACTCAGCCTGACCTTGAACCAACAGCAATCTTCCTCCTCGTCTTCCGAAGTGCTGGGATTGTGCACCAGAGAGAAGTCACCTCCAACCAGAGGAGACCGAGGACAGTAAGGATGAGGAAGAGCGTGTCAACACAAAACAGCCGGGACAAGGCCAGATGACCAGGGGACGGAGTGCAGTAAAAACCTGCTAAGAGTGGTTAAGAGTCAGGTCATGCCACACAAGCAGCCGTGGCAGGGGTTAAGGTTTAGTGGCTGCGTGGCTACTCCAATATATCCAAACATATAAATATATAAACGGCTCCTCAGAGGTATACAGGGTGATGTGGGACTTCCCTCTGTATGCTGTGATTAAAGAAACTGCTTTGGACCTATAGGAGGGCAGAACTTAGCTAGGCAGGAAAACCTAAGATGAATCCTGGGAGGAAGAAGGGCAGAGTTAGAGAGAAGCCATGTAGCCCCACCAGAGACAGACGCCGGTTGGAATCTTGCCAGTAAGCCACAGGCACATGGCGATACACAGATTACTAGAAATGGGTTAAATTAAGATATGGGAGTTAGCCAATAAGAAGTTAGAGCTAATGGGCCAAGCAGTGATTTTTTTTCAAGCAGTGATTTAAATAATACAGTTTCTATGTGATTATTTCGGGGCTAAGCGGCCGGGAACTAACTAGCAGCCTTATTCCTACAACAGGGTCTCACTATGTAGCTTGGCTGTCCTGGAACTCACTCTGTAGACCACGCTGGCCTTGAACTCCCAGAAATCCTCCTGTCTCTGCCTTCTGAGTGCTGGATTAGTGACAAGCGGTAGAACCTCCATGCACTGCATCCTTGAGAAAACTAGGCTGATTTAGAAGGCGGAATCAATAGAATTTGTTACACAAGAAGAGATTCCTTTCAAGGTGGGTATGATGGCTCAAACATATCATCTTAAACAGTCAGGGGACGGAAGCAGAAGGAATCTCAGCAGGCCACCCTGGGCTACAGTGAAACTCTCTCAAAAAACAAACGAATAAAAAGATTCCTTGTACGCAACTTATTGTTGATGGGAGGACGACAGGTCCCAGCTGGAGCGATTCAGCGCATGTGGAATTGAAGGAATGCGGACATTTGGTGATGGGGAGGCAGCGGAACTGTGTTTAAAAGGGTGCGGGGAAGCAGTGGGAAACGGCACAAATACAAGAAAGCTCCATGAATTCTCAGAGCTTCTTGGAGAAGATTTTGCGATGCAGGAAATGAGATATAGCAAGAACAAGGTTTCCAAGAACTGGGGACAGTGAAAGGTAAGAGGTTGAGAAAGGATGAGTTCTTAGCTTGAACCTGTTTCTGTTACCTAATAAATATTGAATACCAAGTTATCATCTTAGTCGTGGGATCTACAGCGCTCAAGTTTCAATAGGTTTCCTCCTAGGCCTGATCATAAATTTTGGAGATATCCTCTTTTCCTAGAAATTTCAGGTTTAACTATCATTGCACAACACCCACACACCCTAACAATATCCTTCATTATCCCATATAATCTCAAAGGGCCTAGTATCCAATACAAGTGTTCATAATTGAGTTTCTGCCACCCCAACCTAACCTACTGAAATGGTGCGACCATTTATTTTACTTCCTCGTGTAGATGAAAAGGGGAAATGAAAAAGGAACCTATCGTCACGAACAGGATTCGAACCTGTGCGGGGAAACCCCATTGGATTTCGAGTCCAACGCCTTAACCACTCGGCCACCGTGACTCCCAAAACTATGGTTCGCCGCACGCTTACAGAAAGGGGCCGCTCGGGGCCGCGACCCCGTCGCGGTGATAGCCCTGAGGCGCACACCTTGAGCCGCGCCCTCCCGTCTCCCGCCGCGCCCGGCAGGGTCGGGGGCTCCGGGCTGGCAAACCGATTCCTTAACCAGAGACGACTGTCTGGACCCGGAGATCACACCGAGGCCCCCGGGGTGGCGCCAGAGGGTGCTGGGTGCACCGGCCCCGCAGCGTCAGGCGCCCGTGGGCTTGGCAGAGAAATGCGAATAAGTGAAGGAAGTTTGGGGAGCGAAAGGGCTCGGAGCCTCCGGAACGTGCACGGTGCGGGCCGCTCGGGCGACGGGGCGGGGCTCCCGGGGACCCGCGTCCCCGCGGGGTGGGAGTCGAAGCCCGTTCCCGCCGCGAAACCAAGCGGGAGGCCCCGTCGCGGGTCCGGGTGCGCCGCGTCCGTCCGCTCTCGCCGCCGCCGCCGCCGCTGCGTCGTGCCGGGCCGCCGGCAGGGGGCGCTCGGCGGGCCGGGGCCGGCCCAGGCGGCGGGAGGCGGCGGCCGTGGCGGCGGGAGGCGGGCGGAGGAGGAGGCGGGAGCTGAGCTGAGCGGGGCGGGCGGCGGCGGGGCCCGAGCCCGAGAAGATGGCGGTGCGGAAGAAGGACGGCGGCCCCAACGTGAAGTACTACGAGGCCGCGGACACCGTGACCCAGTTCGATAACGTGCGGCTCTGGCTCGGCAAGAACTACAAGAAGGTACGCCGGCCGGGCCGCACGGGGGCCGCCCCGGGGCCGCCGGGACAAAGGGCTCGCGCTCCCCGGGGCCGGCCCACCCTCGGGCCGCCGCGCCCCTCCCCGCGGCCTCCGCGGCCTCCGCGCCCCTCCCCCACCCCGCCCCCACCGTGCCCCTCTGCGCCCTCTGCCCCCTGCTCGGGGCGGCCCGGGGCGCGATAGCCGACGCCCTCCCGGCTAACCGGCCCGGGGCCGGCTGGCCGGGTGCCGTCGCGCGCCTGCTCTCCTCCGGTGTGCGAGCCGCGGCGCCCGCCGGAGCTCCCCGCCGAGCCAGGTACCGGCGCGGCCCAGGCCTCCCCGGTGCTGGCTTTGTGTGCGTCCGGAGACAGACGGAGAAAGCAGCGGGCGATCCAGGCGCGGAGCAGGCCGTGGGAAGGGGCTCTACCTGGGGAATCACCTGTCTCCCAGGCTCGTCCCCGCACCTCCTCAGGGTGGACGGGGCGTGCGAGTCCCAGGGCAGCAGCCCCTCAGCCCGGCCCTTGGCTTCACAATAAAGTCGCTCTGCCACCCAGCCTAGCATCGCTTTGGGTTTGAGGTCCAGAGGCTGGGATAAGCTTCCTAGCGCTAGACCCCACCCCCACCCCGTAACTGGAAATAATAGAGGTGGTGCACAAAAGGGTTCAGAAGCCCTTACCTGTCTTTTTCCCCTTTTTTACACAAATCTCATTCTCGTGTCTTCATTGTCCCTAGGCCATTTTTCTTTTTCCTGGATATGGCCTGCTTCCTCACTACCCCTGGCTAAGGGCTCTTTTCCCCTCTAGCTTTCTTCCTACCCTGGCTTTGCAGCCTGTCAGAATAGTGGACAGCTTCAGAACTCACCTCTAATCCTGGTTTGAGTTTAGCCCTGGAACCGTTTGAGGTCTCTGTGGGTGTCAGACTCTTGACAAACAGCTGTTGCCTCTGTGACTTGTTTGAACCCCCAGCGTGAGGCTCTGGTTCCCAGTCTTCCGGTTTTTTTTTTTTTTTTTTTTTTTGACCTTTTGAAGGGAGACCAGACTAGGGTCTTAAGTCTGTAACCCCAAGGGGATTGACAGCTGTGACCTGATTCAGCTTTCAAGTGCTTAACTCTTTTGTTACAACAGATCTTTTTACACCTCCCACCGAGAGGTGCTGACTCCGATTAGGGTAGAGGAAATAGGGGTCAAAAGGTAAAGAGAAAATTAGCCTCCTGGCTCTGTGAGCAGGACCGAAAGGTAGGATCCCAGGTAGCAGGCTATGGAAATGTCTGAGGTCTCCTGTCCTCAGAAAGGAATAAGTAGGAGTGTCTGCGCTCCTTGCTAGAGAGGAGACCCAACAATGACCATCATGTTTGGCTTCAGTAGAAGCAAAACGTACGGGCTTAGTTTGTAAGTCCGCTTGCCCTGCCTCTCCCTTTTGCCCTTTTAAGACACCAGTATGTGTGGAAACCTGGTCCTTTATCATGGTCCCCCAAGAAATACATCGTTGTGTCACTTAGAGCCTCAAAGGGATGTTTGTTTTCTTGCCTTGAGCTCTATATAAACCTTGCAGATTTTACTGTTGGTTGGGGACGAGGTGGCCAGATATCAGGGTGTCCTGCAGTGCCAGTGTCGGGGTGCAGCTACAATTCAGGAGTGCTGGAGTCCTCTGTATATAGACAAGACATGTCTGCCCCAGGGGCTTCCAGGAACTCACGGGGAAGAAATGGGAGGTGGTAGAGAATCGGTGGGCCATCCCTGTCTTCCTTTCCCTCCTTCCCCAGTACATACAGGCGGAACCACCGACCAACAAGTCCCTGTCGAGCCTGGTTGTGCAGTTGCTCCAGTTTCAGGAAGAGGTTTTTGGCAAACATGTCAGCAACGCACCCCTTACCAAACTGCCGGTGAGTGCAAAGGGAGGGGACGAGGCCTCCCAACTGGAAGGGGAGTTTTTTTATTGTTTTGCTTTTTAATTTTTTTTCCCCCTATGTGCGTGCATGTAATCCCAGAATTAGGGAAGTTGAGGCAGGAGAATCAAAAGTTGGAGGCTAGCCTGACCCACATAGCAGTTCAGACGGTGTGTGCCATATTGTGAGACCCTGTCTCAAAAGAAAAACAAAAATAAAACCCACTTATTTATTTATTTATTTATTTATTTATTTATTTATTTATTTTTTACAAATTTCATAATTTTGGTAGATTTATTTCCTACAGCAAGTCGCCACTAGTGGTCAGGGCATCAGGGCTTAAACTAGCCCCAGTTGACTGTTCCTGTTATTTTGAAAAAGCATGCAATCTCAGACTGTGGGGTTCAGTCCTTCGGTGTCTCTCTCCTGCTGCCCTCTTAAAAGGGGGTGAAGTTTTGGGAGCAGGAGAGCTGGCTCGGTGGTTAAGAGCACTTGCAGAGGGCCTGGGTTTGGTTCCCAGTACCCACGTGGTAGTTTACGGCCTCCTGATTCTCCATCATGGGCACTCACTCACGTGATGCACATGCAAGGCAAAACACACATACACATAAATAAATCTGAAAAAAGTCAAATAGAGTGAGGTTTGAGACCAGGCATGGCGGCGCACATCTGATATACCCACCACTTAGAAACCTGAGTCAAGCCAGTCAGGGTGGGGCACAGCTTTAATCCTGGCACTCCGGAGGCAGAGGCAGGTGGATCTCTGTGAGTGGTAGGACTACCTGATCTACAAAGAGAAACCCTGTCTTGAAAAACCAAAAAAAAAAAAAAAAAAAAAAAAAAAGAGCAAAAAGAAGAATAAACCTGGGTCGGCTGAGTCAGGAAGCCTACAGACGGAGCTAAAGCTCTGGTTGAGCGTGTGCCTAGCCCTGAGAGGCCCTGAATTGTGTCTGCAGTGCCACACAGGGGGTGGCTCAGTGGATAAAGTGTTCCCTTCAGCTACCCACATACTGGAAGGAGAG
The DNA here is from genome assembly GCF_950005125.1 of Chionomys nivalis. Taxonomy (NCBI): domain Eukaryota; kingdom Metazoa; phylum Chordata; class Mammalia; order Rodentia; family Cricetidae; genus Chionomys; species Chionomys nivalis. The sequence goes on along the minus strand of NC_080110.1, from coordinate 28,494,016 downwards.
ACCTCCAGGAGGACACATGGACACAATAAATTAATACATGCAATCCCTGAGAAGGGGCAATGAGATGTGAGTTTGCATAAACTTGTGTTTAGTCCTGGTTCTGTCCCATGGGCTGTGGGGCAACCTTTATGAGTCTTAATGATTTCATCTCTCCATGAATTTGATAGCCTACTTTGTAGCGTTTCATCAGTATTACATGAGGTAATCCAGTAGAATGCTTGGTCCAAAATGACATTTTGAAAATGGATATTGGTTTCTTTTCTAACCTTCTCTAGGTCACGTGGTGCAACGACACGTGGGTTTAATGCCTTTAATCCCAGAGCTCGGGAGATAGAGGCAGAGGAATTGCTGCAAAGCTCCAGCCTAACTTGGTCTACGTGTGGGTTTTAGGCCATCCAGGGCTACATAGTGAGACACTGTCTTAAACACAAGCAAATGGCAGGGTGGCACACACCTTTGATCCTAGCACTCAGGAGGCAGAGGCAGGCAGAGCTCTGTGACTTCGAGGCCAGCCTGGTCTACAAATCAAGTTCCAGGATAGCCAGGACTGTTACACAGAGAAACCTTGTCTTGAAAAAAACAAAAAGAAAAAAGGAAAAAACAAGCAAACAAAACATTTGAGAGGGAGATCAGTTCAGGATTTTTATGTGACAAAAAAAAATATACAATGTAACTTTCACACCTCTCCGCGTCTCAATCTGCAGATCAAATGTTTCCTGGATTTCAAAGCAGGAGGATCCCTGTGCCACATTCTTGCAGCTGCTTACAAATTCAAGAGCGACCAGGGGTGGTGAGACGCCTTCTCTCTGTTATTTAGTTCAGAGACAATTCCTGTTATTTTCTGGGGTCCTTCTGAAGTGAGAGAACACATTAGAAATGCTACGAGTCTTTTGTTTTGATAGGTCAGAAAAATAGCTGCCACAGCCAGAACAGTCCCCAAGAACGAGGGAGGGGTGTGAAGTCTGGTAAGAGGCCTCTTAGGTGGACATCTCAAACTTTGTCCTTTTGGATTGAGACCAGGAATCCTTCGTTCCCTTTGATTTGGGTAAAATTTGTGACAAGATTACCTCCTGATTTCCCTTGGTAAGAAGTTATGTACCAAACGGGACAATGGTGCCCACCTTTAATCCCAGCACTCAGGAGGCAGAGGCAGGTGGATCTGTGAGTTCAAAGCCAGCCTGGTCTACAGAGCAAGTTTCAGGATAGCCAGGGATGTTACATAGAGAAACTCTATCTCAAACAAACAAATAAACAAAAAAGACAAAAGTATGTACTGTCAAAACTAAAGACATGGCTCAGTGGTGGTTAAGTGCCCTGGCTGCTCTTCCAGAGGACATGGTCCCATTCCCACATGGCTGCTCACAACCTTCTGTAACCAGTTCCAGGGATTTGGTGACTTATTCTGGCCTCCTCAGACACATGGTACATACAAGCAGGCAAAGCAGTCATACATGTAAAATAAAAATATAAATTAAAAAGAGAGAAAAAAATCCTGCACCCTCTCCTTTCCCCAGACAAAGAATATAACTGACTAGGTTACTGTCCCTTTACAAGGCGGCGTTACGATTTCCAGAACCCGTCCCGCATGGACCGCAATGTGGAAATGTTCATGACCATTGAGAAGTCCTTGGTGCAGGTAAAATTCCAGCACACAACCCTCTCCATTTCCCTCTCCACAGTGAGAACATAAAACAGCCTTTCCTCATCTCAGCTACTTCTTCTCCTCACAGAATAATTGCCTGTCTCGACCTAACATTTTCCTGTGCCCAGAGATTGAGCCCAAACTGCTAGGGAAATTAAAAGACATTGTTAAGAGACACCAGGTGAGTATGAGGGAGGCAAGTCAGAGACTTCTGAACTCCTGACTGGTTTACACATTGTTACCATGGTTACACTGTCTTCCTCCATGACTGATGGTGTCTTCCATCAGGAAACAGCTTGTGGCACGTTTTCCTCTGTACCGTGGCCCTGTCTACTCAGTGGAAAGCTAGCATCTTTGAGTGGTGCTTGTCCCGTTTGCTCCAGTGCCCAGGCTTGATAGAGTTGTCACTGCTCCCCTTGGCTGCATCGTCATGGTTGAAGGAGAACACCTTCTACTGAACATGCCATATCTGATTTCTGATGAATGCAGCCTTGGGATCAGGTGCAGTGATATGCCCTGGCACATGGGAAGTAGCAGCACAAGGATCAAAAGTTCAAAGTCATACTTGACAACATAGTATGTTCAGGCCTGCCTGGACTATAGAGTGATATTGTTAAAACAGCCTCAACAAAAATCTCTATTTTCTGGAACTTTTTTTTGAGTGCTTGGAACTAGTTTTTAATAAGAAGCAGATATTATGGATAGGCAGATATAGTCCACTTTAAATTTCCCATGGGTGCCATGTGGTGGTGGCGCACACCTTTAATCCCAGCACTCAGGAGGCAGAGGCAGGCGGATCTTTGTGAGTTTGAGGCCAGCCTGGTCTACAGAGTGACTTCCAGGACAGCTAGGGCTGTTACTCAGAGAAACCCTGTCTCAAAAAACAAAAAAGTAAAAACAAAAACAAATTCCAATGGGTAGGGCTGCGAGATGGCTCTCAGTGTGTGTTATGCAAGCATGAAGACCTGGGTCTGGATCCTCAGAACACGTGAAACGTGGGTGTTGTGGTCCAGACCGACAATGCCGATAATGCTGGGAAGTAGAAACAAGAGTACATCCTGGGGCTCGTCAACCAACTCACATAGCTGAGATGTCAAATCTGAGTTCACTGTCTCAAAAACACGATGGAGAGTAATAAAGGACACATGTTGACCTCGAGCCTCTGCACACACAGGCAGCACCACACCTGTCCACCGCAGATCCTGTGCAGAGGGCTGTCTGTGGGGACATTTAGCTCTTTGGCGTTTCTCAGTGCGAGCACATCACTGCCACTGTGTTTCTGTGCCACTTAGGTGGTATTGCTAGGAAATACAAACTGATTTTAATACCCCTGCATGAAAGATGTCATTAGAGAGGCAAATCTGCGATTTCATTTTAATTCTTTGATTTATACCTGAGAGTAATTGAAAAGGCAGTAAATTTACCTGCTCTTTCTTGTGCTGTCTGTCCAGGGAACTGTTACCGAGGACAAGAGCAGTGCCTCCCATGTTGTGTATCCTGTCCCAGGGAACCTAGAAGAAGGTGAGACCCACTTTCTCGTCCTCTGCTACAGTGGTTTGGGCTAGTGGATGAAGGGCAGCTTAGTTCACTGTATGCCACCTGAGGCTCTGAGCGTTGCAACCCTGCATCTCCTGCTAGAATAGGAGACTGCTCAGTGCCTTTGTCTGGTCGGTCTTTGTGCTTCTTTCCAGCTGACCTCTCTCTTCTCTGTCTCTATCCTCAGAGGAATGGGTACGACCAGTTATGAAGAGAGACAAGCAAGTTCTTCTGCACTGGGGCTACTACCCTGACAGGTGAGGATGGGTTCTCAGGGTAGTCAGGAGAAGCAGCAGCAGCCAGACACAGAAGCCATCTGGCAGAGCAAGAAGGCACTGTTTATGGGTTTTTTATTTCCTTGTTTTGGTATTTTTTTTTTTTTTTGGTTTTTCGAGACAGGGTTTCTCTGTTGTTTTGGAGCCTGTCCTGGAACTAGCTCTTGTAGACCAGGCTGGTCTCGAACTCACAGAGATCCGCCTGCCTCTGCCTCCCAAGTGCTGGGATTAAAGGCGTGCGCCACCACCGCCCGGCCTTGTTTTGGTATTTTTAAGTACAGAATTTTGCTATGTAATCCAGGCTGGCATCAAACTTGCTGTGTAGCTCAGACTGGCCTCAAACTTGTAGCAATCCTCCTATCTCAGCCTCCTCAATGCTGGTATTAAAGGTTTGCGCCATCACACTGACTTTGTGTGTGTTCCCTTTTTCTTTGATCTTTTTTTCTAGATTTTTTTTTATTTTATTTTATGTGTATAAATGTTTGCCTGCATGTATGTTTGTGAACCATGTGTGTGCCTAGTACCTAGAGAGGTCAGAAGAGAGCATCGGATTCTCTGGAACTGGAGTTACAGATGTTGTGAGCCGCCTTATGGGTGGTAGGAGCCAAACTTAGGTTCTCTGTAGGAGCAGCAATCGCTCTTAAATGCTTAGCCATCTCTCTAGCCACTGCTTTTTGGTTTGGTGTTTGTTTTGAGACCAGGTCATTCTACCAAGCTGGTCTGGAACTCATGCCTCAGCCTCCTTGGTGCTTGTGTCACCAACGAACACCACCATGCCCAGTGCCCAGTTCCTGGTATTTGTTTTGTTTTAGGACAGGGTTCTACTAATGTAATTTTGGCTGTCCTGGGACTCACCATGTAGATCAGGCTAACCTTGAACTCACAGAGATCTGTGTGCCTCTGCCTCCCGGATTTAAAGGCATGCACCGCCACTCCAAATGTTTTTAATGTGTGTTTCTACTCTGCGTGTGTGCATGCACATGTATGTGTGGGGGGTGATCCTAGGTCATCCTCAGGTCATCTTCAGGAATGCTGTCCATTTCCTTTGAGACAGGGTTTCTCATTGGCCTGGAACTCACCAATTGCTGTAGAATGGATGGCCAGAGGGCCCTGGGGATCCTACTGTCTGTACCTCTGAAGCTCTGGGGTTGCAAACATAATCCACCATGCCTAGCATTGTTTGTTTAATTTTATGTTTATGAGTGTTTTATCTGCATTTATGTGTGTGCACCACACGCATGCCTGGTGCCTACAGATTCTCTTGAACTGCAATTACAGATAGTTGTGAGCCGTAATGTGGGTGCTAGGAACTGGTCCTGGGTCCTCTGCCAGAGCAATAGTTGCTCTTAACTGCTGAGCCATCTCCTCAGCACCATGCCCAGAACTTTCATATAGGTTCTGGGATAGAATTCAGGTCTTTAACCTTGCTGTCTGTGTCATTCCCTGGGTCAATTTATTTTCCTTTTTATCATACATGCGTACATATTTGTTTAAGATAAGGTCTCACTTATAGCTAGGGCTAACCTGACTTGCTTTATAACCAAACTGACTTTAAACTCACAAAGATCCACCAGCCTCTCCTTCTAAGTGCTGGGATTAAAGGATTGCTCTACCACATCTGGCCTTCTCTTTCTTACTTGTGTGTATGTGCTCCCACTTGCATGTATACAGATACACATCTGGAAGTCAGGATTGGGAGTCAGTGCTTTCACTCCATTTGGGGTTTCTGGGATCCAGCTCACGTCTTCAGACTTGTGTGGTAAACATTTGTACCCACTGAGCCATTCTGCGGTCTGACATCTGTAGGTTGTCACTCACCTGTAATCTCAACACTTGAGAAGCCAAAGACTTCAAAGTCATCCTTGATTTTCTGGGAAGTTTAGGGCCAGCCTAAGCTATGTGAAATTGTGTCTCAAAACAAAAGTTAAAACAGTGTGATAGTAAGGAAATGAATGTTTCTGAAGATGTATATAATTACCCTGGGCTACTATGCAGCCTTTAAAGTGATATAATATGCATAGTTTGTAGGCAAATTTAAGTGAGACATGCTAGTTAGCATCTATAGTTTCAGATACCCAGAAGGAGAGTCACTTGAATCTAGGACTTCTAATCCCTCAGGGAGACATAGTATGACCTCCCTTTCAGGGGTTTAAAAAAAAAAAGCATGTAAGATTAAGAGAAAATTATTGTAAAAAGTTAGCCAAAGAAAACAAATACCAAGTATAATGTAATTGTAATTATTTTGTTGTTGTTGTTGTTGTTGTTGTTGTTTTTCAAGACAGGATTTCTTTGTGTAGCTCTGGCTGTCCTGGAACTCACTCTGTAGACCAAACTGACCTCAAACTCACAGAGATCCACCTGCCTCTGCCTACCGAGTGCTGGCATTAAAGGCGTGCGCCATCACTTCCAGGCATAATTGCAATGATTTTTGAAGGAGTGGTATGAGCTGACGCAGGTACCCAAGACAAACTGTGTGACCAGGCTGGCCTTGGACTCAAGGGAATCCTCTGCCTCAGATTCTCACTGTTGCCTATGTTAAGAGTATTTTCATACTTTTTTTAAAGTTTTTTTTTCCTTCTGTGTTTTTGTTCGTTGGTTAGTTTTCTATTTGGGTTTTTGAGACTGAGTCTCACTATGTTCCTCAGGCTTCCACAGACACAAGATTTTCCTGCTTTGTCTTCTAGAGTGCTGGGATTGTAGACATGTACCACCAAGCCTGGCTTCAGTGTTTTTGAGCCTGTTTTGTTGTTGATGGTTTCTTGAGCTCAGGAGTGTGTGTTTCCAGTTACACACCACTGAGCTATCTCTAGCCCTCTTTTGCATTTTTATTATGAAACAAGATCTTACTACAGTGACCAGGCTGCCCTTGAATTCTCTATATAGTTCGGGCTGGCCTTGAACTTGCATCTGTTTTTCTGCCTCAACTCCCAAGTGTGGGGATAATAGACATAAGTCACCACACCCAACTGCTTGAAATATTTTATAATATACTTTTATTGCTTTGTGGTAAAAAGAATCCCAATTTAATTGGGCAAATCAAAAGCTGAATATTTTTTGTAAATGAAAAAGGCAGGAATTATACAATTCAGTGGTAGAGGCCCAGGGTTTCATCATCTCTGTGCAGTGGGGAAAAAGAGAAAGAGAAAGAAAAGGAAAGTGCAAGGCTGCACTCGGTTCCCATCTCTCCATCCTGTTGTCTCGACTTCATGCTGAATCTCTTCCGGCAGTTACGATACGTGGATCCCAGCTAGTGAAATTGAAGCATCTGTGGAAGATGCTCCAACGCCTGAGAAACCTCGGAAGGTGAGCCTTACTACGCTCCACCCCTGGAGTAACACCCTGCACTAGTGCTCTGTAGGGGCAGGGGCTCTGTGCACTTGGGCTTGTGTTGAGTCTCTAGACAGAGCCCTTTCTTCTGGTAACTCCCCATGTGGTCTGCCTTTGCACTTTAGATTCACGCCAAGTGGATCCTCGACACAGACACCTTCAATGAGTGGATGAATGAGGAAGACTATGAAGTCAATGATGACAAAAGCCCTGTTTCCCGACGGAAGAAGATCTCGGCGAAGACGCTAACAGATGAGGTGAAATTCTGCTTGTTTTTCTTTTTTTTTTTTTTTTTTTTGGTTTTTCGAGACAGGGTTTCTCTGTGGCTTTGGAGCCTGTCCTGGAACTAGCTCTTATAGACCAGGCTGGTCTCGAACTCACAGAGATCCACCTGCCTCTGCCTCCCGAGTGCTGGGATTAAAGGCGTGCGCCACCATCGCCCGGCTCTGCTTGTTTTTCTTGAGCATTTAACTTAAACCTCAGAACAGGCCTCACTGGGAGCTGGAGGCTGACATTTATCCCAGTTCTCTGATGTACAGGTAAACAGCCCGGATTCAGACAGACGGGACAAGAAGGGGGGGAACTATAAGAAGAGGAAGCGTTCTCCCTCTCCTTCGCCGACCCCAGAAGCTAAGAAGAAGAACGCCAAGAAAGGGTATGCGACCCCTTGCCAGCGCCCACAGGCGCTGTCCACGTGGTGCATGCCAAAGGAAAGGCATGCTTCTTGAAGTCACTGCCCCTGGCTGGGTGTCTGAGAGGACGGGGAGGGAATCTTCACATGCCTGCTTGATGGTGGTAGTCCCTACACTGAAGGAAGCCTTCTGCACCATCCATCACTATGCGGACGGCTCTGTTCCGCCCATCTCTGCCCTGATACTCTCTCTCTCCTCTCCTTCCCAGACCCTCAACACCTTACACCAAGTCAAAGCGAGGCCACAGAGAAGAGGAGCAAGAAGAGCTGACGAAAGACATGGATGAGCCCTCGCCAGTCCCAAATGTAGAAGAGGTGACACTCCCCAAAGCAGGTATGGCCAACACCCACTCTTCCCCGTCCCTGCTGTGCCAAGCTCCTGAAAGGGTGGGTTCTCCAGATCTAAAGTAGCTTTCCGTTCTGCAGAGCTGGTCAGTGAAATTAGCATTACCCTGAGAAATTCTCTTGCTTTGTATCCGTGTCTGATCCTTCCAGCTGATGGCAGTTGTCTGCACACTTCCTGTTTTCCTTTTCTGGATAGAACCTAGGACCTCCTGGGTCCTAGCAAATGCTCTACCACAGAACTACAGCCGGAGCCCTCCAAATCCTTTTGTGTATGTGTACACACAACAAGCATATAGAGGCACCTTCAGGTGTCGTTCCTCAGGAGCCTCTGCCTTGTTATTTAACATTTATTTACATTTTGTGTGTGTGTGTGTGTGTGTGTGTGTGTGAGAGAGAGAGAGAGAGAGAGAGAGAGAGAGAGAGAGAGAGAGAGAGAGAGAGAGAGAGAGAACTTGCCACAGTGCATATGTGGAGGTCAGAAGACAGCTGTGGGGTTGGTTCTCTCCTTTCACCTTGTGCTCCAGGGATTGGCAGTAAGTACCGTTACTCACTGTACTATCTTGCCTCTACCTTGGGTTTTGAGACCTGGGTCTTCAGGATCAGGCTAGTCTGCTTTTCTCTGCTTCCCAATGCTGTGATTGTAAGGTCATGTCACCATGTCTGTGCCTGGCCCTGTACGTGGATTCTAAGGACTAATCAGGTCTTCAGGCCTGTGCAACAAGCACTTTACTGACTGAGCTATCGCTCTAACCTAATAGCTTTGATTATTCATTCCTATCAATAAGATACATTTCAAAAGGGACTGGAGTGATGGCTCAGCCGTTAAGAGCACTGGCTGTTCTTCCAGAGTTCAATTCTTAGCACCCACATGGCAGCTTACAACTGACTGTAATTCTAGGTCCAGAGGATCCAGCACCCTTATACAGACCTACGTGTAGGCAAACACCAATGCAATAAATCATTAAATATGTGTATACATGTGTGTGTATATATATATATATATTTCAAGGTAAATTATGCAAATTATACTACAAAAACATTACTTTAAGCCATTATAAAGCTTATGCAAACATTATCATAAGAAATGGAGTGGGGTGGGAGCTGGACAGTGGGGTGGGAGCTGGACAGTTGGCTCAGTGTTTAAGAGCTGAGCCCTGGCAGAGGCCCCTGGTCTGATTCCTGGCTCCCATAGTGATGGTTCACAGCTGTCGAATTCCAGTCCCATGGGACCCAGCACCCTCTTCTGGCACAGCTGCAGGAGGAGCACATTCTAGCAAAAGCACTCGTACACATAGAAATACATCTCAAAAGTTATTTACTTTTTGTTTTGTTTTTCAAGACAGGATTTCTTTGTGTAGCCCTGACTGTTCTGGAGCTTACTTTGTAGACCAGGCTGGCCTCGAACTCACAGAGATCCGCCTGCCTCTGCCTTCCAAGTGCTGGGTTTAAAGGCGTGTGCCACCACCACCTGGCCTAACTTTTTTTTTTAATTCTTTTGGCAGATTTATTTATCTATGTCACGTCCCAGTGCGGTTTCTCCTCCCTCTTCTCCGCATGGTGTCCGTTTTGTGGCCCCAAGAACTCTAGACTGGGGTATTTAAAAAAATTTGAATTTTTTAAGAAGAAAAACATTGGGGCTAAAAAATGGCTTGGCAATTAAGAGAACATGCTGCTCTTAGAGGATCTGGAGTTCCCAGCACCCACATCAGATGGCTTACATTAAATAAAAACTCTCCAGGGAACCCAATGCTCTCTTCTGGCTTCCAGGAGCACCTTTACACATGTTCACACATGTACACATGTTACACATGGTCACATACATACATGTTACACATGGTCATACACATGTTACACATGGTCACATGCACATGTTACACATGTTCACATACATGCACATGTACGCATATAGCTATAAAGCAAATATTTTTTAAAAAAGAAAAATGTAAAGGGCAGCAGGAATAACTAAAGAGAAACCCTGCATTTCTTCTGTATGTCGGAGGTGACATCTGCTGTGCTGTATGAGGGTCCCATATAGAGACCGCTGTACTCCAGTACTGGCTTGCAGTCTCTGTCCCATTCACTAGCCTCAGAACTTCCAGAAATGCAGACCAGGGTGAGATTTGCAGAGCTGTATGCCCAGAGTGTTTGTGTATGAATTAATGAGGAGAATTATCTTTTGCTTTAAGATGTTTAAGATTAGGTTGGGAGCCGAGCCAGTGGTGGCTCACGCCTTTAATCCCAGCACTTGGGAGGCAGAGGCAGGTGGGTTTCTGTGAGTTCGAGGACAGCCTGGCCTACAAGAGTTCCAGGACAGGCTCCAAAGCTACAGAGAAACCCTGCCTTGAAAAAAACAAAAACAAACAAACAAAGATTAGGTTGGGGTGCAGCTTATTGTGGAGCACCTGCCTCGGGGGTGCAGAGTCCTGCATTTTTTTTTAAAAAACCTTGTTTAACTATCTAAGTCATGCTTAGTGGCAGATAGTTTTAAATCCCAGCACTCGGAGGGCAGAGACAGATGGATCTCTAGGAGTTCAAGGCCAGCCTGGTCTACAGTGAATTCCAGGACAGCCAGGGCTACACAGTGAAACCCTGTCTTGAAAAAACCAAAATAATAATAATGATAATAATAATAATAGAAATTAATTACGCTCTAACCATTCAACTAGGCCTGGTGGCATAGCATAGGCTTCTTACAATCCCAGTCACTTGCAGGACTGAGGCGGGAGGGGATAAGTAGTGTAAGGCCTTCCTGGGCTGGGAATTACTCCTAAAGCCAATCCATCTCAAAAGAAGAAGCAAAGTCATAACTGTATCACTGTAATCCTGCGCTTGGCAGGCTAGTTGATCAGGAGTTCAAAGCCAGTCTTAGCCACATAGTGAATTCAAAACCTACCTGAGCTAATTGAGTCTGTGTTTCTTTAAAAAAAAAAAAGATTTATTTAGATTTATTTTATGTATATGGTGTCTGCATGTATCTATGCACTCCAGAAGAGGGCATCAGATTCCATGGGACTACAATTACAGATGGTTGTGAGCCACCATGTGAGTGCTAGGAATTGAACTCAGGAACTCTGTAAAAGCAACCAGTGGCCGGGCGGTGGTGGCGCACGCCTTTAATCCCAGCACTCGGGAGGCAGAGGCAGGCGGATCTCTGTGAGTTCGAGACCAGCCTGGTCTACAAGAGCTAGTTCCAGGACAGGCTCCAAAACCACAGAGAAACCCTGTCTCGAAAAACCAAAAAAAAGCCGGGCGGTGGTGGCGCACGCCTTTAATCCCAGCACTCGGGAGGCAGAGGCAGGCGGATCTCTGTGAGTTCGAGGCCAGCCTGGTCTACGAGAGCTAGTTCCAGGACAGGCTCCAAAACCACAGAGAAACCCTGTCTTGAAAAACCAAAAAAAAAAAAAGAAAAACCAAAAAAAAAAAAAAAAAAAAAGCAACCAGTGCTCTTAACTGCAGAGCCATCTCTCCAGCATAAGACTGTTTCACAAAGCCAAAGCCAAAATTAAAAAGTTGGGGAGAAAAAGAAAAAAAGGAAGAGTGCTGGGGACCTGGGCGTGGTAGTGATGCCGGCTGTACCCCAGCACTTGGGGCTGGAGAGTTGGAAGCCTCGAATACATGAGACACTCTTAAAAAGAACAAACACAAGAGGCTTGGGCTGAAGCTGTAACCCTGGTGGAGTACTTGCGTACATGCATGAGGCTCTAGGTCAGTTCCAGGCCATCAAGGGATAGCATCTAACTACTTATCTATAGAATGATCTAGTTCAAATTCATAATAAAAGATTATGTAGGGAAACAAGGACCAGTCAAAGATGGCCCTCAGGATGTTGAGGCAGGCGAGTCAGGAGTTCACACACACATAGATAAAGAAGCTAAATGAAATCATTGGTTGGGTAAGGGCAGTAAATTAACAAGTCTGTTTTAGAGTTTTTTGAGAAAGCAAGACATGTAAAAGTATTAACAGTTGAGAATTGAGGGCTTGGTTTTGGCCAGCATGTCTAATACAGTGGCTCTTTTCTCCTGGCAGTCAACACTAAGAAGGACTCGGAGTCAGCTCCAGTTAAAGGAGGCACCATGACTGACCTGGGTAAGACAGCCTTAAGGTGGGCAGTGCCCGGCAGGAGAGCTCAGTGCCTCCCTAGCCCTCTGGCTCTCAGAGGAGGCTCCAGCCTTACATCTCACCTTCTTTCCATTTCAGATGAACAGGAGGATGAAAGCATGGAGACCACGGGCAAGGTGGAGCCAGTTTAGAGGGGCTCTACCTCTCTCTGTGATTGTGACTGTAGTTCCTTCTGCCTGGGCTTTTCCCACCGTAGAGTCCTCTAGCTGTTGCTCAGTGCTACAGCCCGCTCACAGCCCCAGGGCCCATGTGCTCGTCCTTACCACCTCTCTTAGTGTCCATGCTCCTGGGTGTAGGAACCGGAGGGGTGCTAGGTGGGGAGTGGGAATGCTGTGTGTCCAGCAGCCTCCGTATCATAGGATGAGGACGAGAGCAGCACAGGCAACAAGGGGGAGCAGACCAAGAATCCAGACCTGCACGAGGACAATGTAACCGAGCAGACCCATCACATCATCATCCCCAGCTACGCCGCCTGGTTTGACTACAACAGGTACGGCCAGCCGTCCGTCAGTCCTTCTGCCTCAGTGAGGCTGGTGTTGCACTGCCTTCAGAGACACTCCAGCACTTGAGGAGTTTCTGGCCCCTCTACAGTTTAGGGCTGCTTCGTGACCACACTTCCTTTAGGACTCCTCTTCCACCCCTAAAATCCTCTCCTGACCCATTGTGATTTCTCCTACAGTGTTCACGCCATTGAGCGGAGGGCTCTCCCTGAGTTCTTCAACGGCAAGAACAAGTCCAAGACTCCAGAGATGTAAGATTTCAGCTCATGGCTGTCTTTTGGTGCCTTTTCTGCTTTCACCCTTCCAGATTTAGCAACATCCAGGCAGGCTCTCTGTTAGGCTTTTGCACACATGATAGATGCCACTAGGCAGTTGCAGCCTGAGCCTTTAAAGCATGGTCTTCAGGTGTACCTGAGATTGATGAGTAGGTGTGCTCTTCTGTGGACTTCAGAGAATTTCAGTCATAATTGTTCTCTGTGATGTACATGACCTTAGTGTGTGCAGCAACTTTAATTAAAATGTAAATGACTAGGACTAGGTTGAAATCCTGGTAAGAAAACAAGACAAGGCCAGCCCTGGTGGCTCACGTCTGTCTGTGGACCTAACACGTGGGAGGGTGGCTGAAACGAGAACTCAAATTTGAGGCCAGTGTGGGCTTCCTAGCTAGACTTTTTCAAAGAGAAGAAAAAATGAGAAGGAACTAAAGGGAAGGACCAGAGAGAGTGCATTCTGGAAGAGCAGTATGTAAGGTCCAGGGCGGGGATGTGGCTCCAAAGCAGAACCCGGGCCTGATGTGCACAGGAGCTGTGTCCTAGCGCTGTCTGCAGACCTCTGTGAGTCACTCTCGTCCACACATCTGGTGCCAGCCAGGGCCAGGGTGAGGGCCTGTGTGTTGGTGTTTATTGAATTTGATCACTGCTGTGTGCCACGCGTACCATGTGGAACACACTCCCTCTGGCTCTAAGACACCTGACTGTAAGACAGGACGGTGAGACTGGGACTGGGGTGCTCCCTCTGCGCCTGCTGCTGCTCAGCCTCCCTCTGTGTGCTGGGGTCGGGGTCGGGGTTGGGGCGTCTTTTCTCCCTCTTGAGGAGGGCGGGGTTCGTCAGAAGGACAGGGAGTTGGTTACCAGACGGCATGGTCCCATTTTACCACACATGCTTTCAGGAACGGAGAATGAGAACTGCTGACGTCCCCGAGAGCGGCCCCAGCACTGACTAGTCTCAGGAGGCTGGTGACCACTGTGTCTAGCTTATACACTAGGATGCTGGCAGGAGGAGCAGATGACAGTGTCACCTGACAGCTAGTAAGATGTAAAACCAGGGTCTGGACCTGTAGTTTGGCTCAGAGTCTGATTTTATACTTTATAACAGTTACCTTTTTTAATATTAAGAGTGGGTTTTTTTTTTTTTTTTTGGCTTTGTATTTTTTCTTCTTCAAGGCAGGGTTTCTGTGTGTAGCCCTGACTGTTCTGCAACTCACTCTGTAGACCAGGAGACCAGGCTGGCCCAGAACTCACAGAGATCCACCTGTCTCTGCCTCCCGAGTGCTGGGATTAAAGGTGCCTGGCAAGATTTATTTTATTTGTTAAGTTATTGTCTGTGTGTATGTATATGTGGGTGCAGAACCCACAGAGGCCAGAAGAGGGTATTGGATCTGTTGGAGCTGGAGCTGGAGGCCGCCATGAGTGGTCCAGTGCCTGCGCTGGGATCTGCGTAGCTCTAGTCAAGAAGCTGCCATTTTTGAGCTATAATACGCCAGACACAGGTAGCTCCCCACGGACATCCCATGTGACACCAGGGGGGTCTTAAGTTAGGGATAACTTGACATCATTATCATGATAAGACTGGCATCTGGCTTTAAATCTTTCTAACTTCAAATATAAATTACATCCCAATATTTGAGTGACTGAGGCAAGACACAAGTTCCAGGCCAGTCTAGGCTACAAAGCAAGTTCCAGACTAACCTGAACTACAAAGTGAATCCTGTCTCAAGAGGAAAAAAAAGCCAGACATGGTGGCACACATCTTTAATCCCAGCACTCAGGAGGCAGAGGCAGGCAGGTCTCTGTGAGCTCAAGGCCAGCCTGGTCTACAGAGTGAGTTCCAAGGCAGCCAGTGCTATGTAGTGAGACTCTGTCTCAAACCAAAAAACAAAAACAAAAAAACAAAACCAAGAAGTGTTGTTTGGAGATAATCCGTTGTTATGAGTGTGTACTGGCTCTTGCAGAGGACCAGTTTGGTTCCCAGCACCCACGTCAAGTGGCTCTCAACTACTTACAACTCAGATCCTGCATGCAATGTGCATGCCCCACAGATAATTAACAATAAAATGAGCCTCGATATTTTTAAACATATTTATGTGCGCATGCATACATGTATTCTGTACATGCTCTATGTATGTGCAGGTGCCTTTGGGGTCAGAGGAGGGCATCAGATCCCCTAGAACTGGAGTTACATGTGTTATGAGCCTCCATGTGGGTGCTCAGAACTGAGGCAGGTCCTCTGCAAGAGGAAGCTCTTAACCTCTGAGCCCTGTCTCTGGCCCCTAAAATAAAATAAATCTTTTTTTTTTTTTTAAAGCAAAAACAAACAAAAAAGGACCTGTGAGATGGCTCAGTGGGTAAGGGTGCCTGCCACCAAGCCTGATGAGCTGCACGGGTTCCTAGAATCCATATGGCAGGAGAGAGTGGACTCCCATAGGTGCTCCTCTGATCTCCATACATGTGCCTTGGAGCATACACACATACACACAATTGATTAAAAAAATGACAAGAGAAAGCTAGCTGTCCTGGTGGGATCCACACGGTACTCATGCACACACACAACTGCAAATACAAATGTATGAAGTGTGTGAAGAAATAATGGAGTTTTAAAAAGACAGAAGAGAGAGAGAGGGAGTGAGACGGCTTAGCAGTTTTGAGTCTGACTTGCGATTGGTCCCTGGGTCCCCCGTGCTGGCAGAAGAGAACCAGCTCATGAGAGCTGCTGTCTCACCTCCACAGGTGTGCTGTGGATTGCGAGTGCGTACAGGTAAAGAATACATAAGCGTAAATAATGGAGAAAACTAGTGTATGTAAAAACTAACTTTAAAAAGTACAGTGTTACATATTTGTAATACTAGCCCTTGGGAGGCAGAGGCAGTTCAAGGCTATCCTTGGCTACCTAGCAGATTTAAAACCAGTTTGGGCTATGTGAGACCTTGACTCTAAATCAGTAAATAAATAAAAATGAATAATTAAAAGCTAGGATGGTGGTATATAGTCTAAGCATTTGGGATGTGTAATGCTGCAGATCAAGGTGAAGGCTAGCCTGTTCTACACAAGACCGTCTACACAAGGGTAGCCTGTATTACGCAAGACAAGACCATCTACACAAGGCTAGCCTGTACTACACAAGACCATCTACATAAGGCTAGCCTGTACTACACAAGACCGTCTACACAAGGCTAGCCTGTACTACACAAGACCGTCTACACAAGGCTAGCCTGTACTACACAAGACCGTCTACACAAGGCTAGCCTGTACTACACAAGACTGTGTCAGAAAATGATAAATTTAAAAAATTATAAGTAAAAATTTCAAGAGCCAAAACAAAAGCAACCAGTAAAGGCTGGAAAGATGGCTCAGCGATGAAGGGCTGACCGCTATTGCAGAGGACCTGGGTTTGAGTCCCAGCACCTACGTGATGGCTCACATCTGTTGACAACTCCAATTCCTGGGGAACCGAGAACCCCTTTTGGCGTCCTTGGGCACCAGGCATGCATGTACTACACAGATATACATGTAGGCAAAACACCCATACACATAAAAAAAGTAAATCAGCAGCTTGGCACTGGTGGTGCACACCTTTAACCCCAGGACTTGGGAGGCAGAGGCAGACAGATCTCTGTGTTCGAGGTCAGCCTGGAACTACCCATGGAGTTTCAGGATAGGCAGGGATATACAGAGAAACCCTGTCTCAAAACCAGAAAAAAAAGAAAATGAAAAAAGCAGCCTTTAAGGTCCTTCTCCAGCATCAGGCTGATCAGCTAGTTGCGTGGGCAAGGACTTTTTATTTTTATTTTTCGAGACAGGGTTTCTCTGTAGCTTTTGGTTCCTGTCCTGGAACTAGCGCTTGTAGACCAGGCTGGCCTCGAACTCACAGAGATCCGCCTGCCTCTGTCTCCCAAGTGCTGAGATTAAAGGCGTGCGCCACCACCGCCCGGCTGGGCAAGGACTTTTTTAGTGTCTTAGGAAACAGACATTTTTCCTGAACCTGGTTTGCCGTCTCTGTGGAGTTAGGTAGCCCTGGCTCACTCTTTGTCACACAGAAGGGGTTGGTAGCACTTTTCTCATTTTTCCTCCCCTTGGGCCTCAACAAACATTAATTTTCTTCCTCTTATTCGTCTCTCTGACTCTTGTAAGCTATCTGGCATATCGAAACTTCATGATTGACACTTACCGACTGAATCCCCAGGAGTATCTAACATCCACTGCCTGTCGGCGGAACTTGGCGGGTGATGTCTGCGCTATCATGAGGTGGGTCTTGCTTCCGTGGAGAGTGAGTTTGAGAGGACGGCTGTGTGTGTCTTGGCAGAGCTACAGATGCCTTCAGGAAAATAGGGAATAAGCAGGAGAACACACCTAGAGAAAGCCCCTGCCATATGTAACAGGACTTAGGGGATCGGAAATGTGATGTAAAACAGGACAGAGGGCTGTGTCCTTAGCTGAAAGGCAGCTGGATGGACGTTACCAGCCGTCTAGGAGATGGTCATGGAGAGAAGTCCAGGCTGGGGTGTGTACCTGGATGTCACTCTCGGTGACCAGTGGGTGATGGTACTAGTCTTCCATATGGCCCACCCTTCCTTTCTCTCACAGGGTCCATGCCTTCCTGGAACAATGGGGTCTTATTAACTACCAGGTAGATGCTGAGAGCCGACCAACCCCAATGGGGCCTCCACCCACGTCTCACTTCCATGTCTTGGCGGACACACCATCAGGGCTGGTTCCTCTTCAGCCCAAGACCCCACAGGTAGGGTGAGGGGCACTGGGGACAAGGGTGGGTGGGTAAGACGGGACTTCTTTGGACTTTTCTTTTTCTGTTCACTTTTTATTTGTGTGTGTTTGAGAGTACTGAGTCAGGGGTGCTGTAGGGCTTCTTCTTGAGCAGAGGGCTGGAAAGGGGCCGCAGGAGTCCGCGTGCTTCGTCCTTCTGTTAGCTCTGACACTTGCTGAGGGAGAGAAGTTGCTCCTTATCCCAGGGCACAGACAGGCTAGCGCAGGAGACAGAACAGAGAGAGACATGGCTTGCCATAACTCGTATGAAGTTTTTACACTTTGTCATGTTTCCCATATTTTTTCATTTTTGCCTCATAATTATTGTCACCTTGTTTTTTTCCATTTCCATTTCATACATTATTTAGACAGAGAAGAAAACATTGTGTGGCTCATACAAGATACTGAATCTAGGATTAGGATCTGCCGTCCAGCTCCTTAGAGCATCTGTAGATACATGTCACTACAAATGTCTATCATGCCAACTACATGTCTAATTAATCTTGGAGGCAGCATGGGACAGTGGCATGAGTGTTCCCAGAGCTGTGGCCGCCCAGTGCACCTCTAGGCCTCCAAGGCCTTGACCTGGCCACTTTCTGCCCAGCTTCCATGACGCTGAGCTCTGTCCCCCAGGGCCGCCAGGTTGATGCTGATACCAAGGCTGGGCGGAAGGGCAAAGAGCTGGATGACCTGGTGCCAGAGACGGCTAAGGGCAAGCCAGAGCTGGTAGGTGGGGTGCAGACCCCGCTGGGCTATTTATTTGCCCCTTCACTGGGGGGCCCCTGCCTGGAAAGAAGAGACAAGAGAGCAGAGGGCCGAGGAGCTGCAGCAGTGAGGGAGGAAGTCCTGCCAGGGCACCCCTGGCTTTGGGGAGGAAGCTCCTTCTCTCTCTCTCTCTCTCTCTGTCTGTCTGTCTGTCTGTCTGTCTGTCTCTCTGCCTCCTGTGACCACTTATACTCATGTGCCCTTCTTCTCCCCTTCCATAAATAGCAGAGCTCTGCTTCCCAGCAAATGCTCAACTTTCCTGACAAAGGCAAAGAGAAACCCACGGACATGCAGAACTTTGGACTGCGCACAGACATGTATACAAAGAAGAATGTCGCCTCCAAGGTATGAGGTGCAGTCGGCCTGGGCTTGAGAGCCTTGGCTCCACACAGTTTAACTCTGACTGACGAACCTGTTTCTCTGCAGAGCAAAGCTGCAGCCAGCGCCACTCGGGAGTGGACAGAACAGGAGACGCTGCTGCTCCTGGAGGTAATTCGGGCAAAGCAAGGAGAGCTCTGCTGTGAGGACAAAGTGGCTGGGGTGCCAGCTGCCCCTGAGTGGGGAGCTCTCGTGCATTCTGGTGTGAGTGGAGCATGACCAGGTCCATCCCAGGAACAGCTCCAGGTCAGGGACTTGGGCCTTTTTATCATCCCATATCCTTTCTTAGTGCTACTTGGAGATCCCCCTTGGATCCAGCTGGAGTACAGAAATACCACAACACAAAGAGCCTTGAAGCCAGATGCCCTTAGTAGGATGGGGGGAGCTGACCTTGGAGGGAAGTGGCTGAGTAAGCGGAGTTGTGTCTCCACCTCTCCCACCAGGCTCTGGAAATGTACAAGGATGACTGGAACAAAGTGTCTGAACATGTCGGGAGCCGCACGCAGGATGAGTGCATCTTGCATTTTCTTCGCCTTCCCATTGAAGACCCATACCTGGAGGACTCGGAGGCCTCCCTAGGCCCTCTGGCCTACCAGCCCATCCCCTTCAGTCAGTCGGGCAACCCTGTTATGAGCACTGTTGCCTTCCTGGCCTCTGTCGTCGACCCCCGAGTCGCCTCTGCTGCTGCGAAGTCAGCCTTAGGTAATTTGGGGTGTGGGGGCCGGCCCTCTTGGTTTGTTTTGCAGGGTTAGACACTCAGAGTGAAACCTTCTCAAGTCTGGCTGCCCTGCTGGCCTTGTCTGTTGCTGCCTTAGGTCAGGCACCTGTCTAAACTCCATGTTGCTCTTAGAGGAAGATGGGCTTGTGAGAAAGCGTTCACAGGGATGACCAGAACTGGCCTCCTGCTTCGTCCCAGCCTCTCCCCCTCTGGGTCTTACAGAAGAGTTCTCCAAAATGAAGGAAGAGGTGCCCACAGCCTTGGTGGAAGCCCACGTGCGGAAAGTGGAAGAAGCAGCCAAGGTCACAGGCAAGGCAGATCCCGCCTTTGGTCTGGAAAGCAGCGGCATTGCGGGAACCACCTCTGACGAGCCTGAGCGCATTGGTGAGCAGCGGCTTTTAGATTTCTCCCCGTCACCAAGAGCCAGTTCCAGCCGGCTGCCCTGTGCTGTCCCATGTGGTCTGCCCATCACAGCACAAATGGGAGAGAATCCACGGGTTTATTGCCCTCGTGATGTCACTCTAGGGACTGTGGCTCCTTCTGGTCCTGTCCTTGAGGCTCTGTCTACTGGGAACTTGTCACATAGATGGGACTTACAGACATCTCTCCTTTCTCTCCTTTCTCACCTTTCTCCATGGGTCCAGAGGAAAGTGGGACTGATGAGGCCCGGGCAGAGGGCCAGGCGGCAGATGAGAAGAAGGAGCCGAAGGTACGGAGGGAGAGACCTGGGTCTGGATGAGGCTGCTGAGTACAGCCTGTGGAATAAGGGATCCAGTGGAGGGGCCGTCTCCTGGAAGGAGGGGTCGTGTGGGGCTGAGACAGCCAGAACTATTACACAAAGAAACCCTATCTTGAAAAACCAAAAACAAGAGACTGGAGAGATGGCTCAGAGGTTAAGAGCACTGACTGCTCTTCCAGAGGTCCTGAGTTCAATTCCCAGCAACCACATGGTGGCTCACATCCATCTATAATGAGATCTGGTGCCCTCTTCTGGCATGAAAGCAAACATGGAAGGAATGTTGTATACATTAAAAAACAAAAACAAAAAAACAAAACTTGGCATCGTTTTACGTTCCTGATACACCATTGTGGGACCATTGGAAGGTGGACCTGTCTTTAAAGCAGTGAGATACCCCTGTCCTGCTCTGAACTCGGCATGTTCACACATAGGTTTACACACCCATACATGTCCATGCAGCACACACTTCACACGTACACAGAGGAGCAGTAAGTCAGAGTCAGTTACAGCCCGGGGCCTGTGAGAACTGCATCCTCCAGTGTCTTCCTTTCTTCTTCTGGAACTGCAGGAACCACGGGAAGGAGCAGGTATTGCAGAGGAAGAAGCGAAGGAGGAAGCCAGTGAGGCTCCCAAGAAGGATGAGGAGAAAGGGAAAGATGGGGACAGTGAGAAGGAGTCCGAGAAGAGCGACGGGGACACGGCAGGTGAGCTGCCCAGCATGGCGCGCATGGGCAGGAGCAGGATGTGCACTCAGAAGGCTGAGTCAGCCTTTGTCCTGCCACAGCTGATCCTGAGAAAGACAAGGAGCCAAAAGAAGGACAGGAGGAAGTGCTGAAGGAGGCGGTGGAGTCAGAGGGGGAGAGGAGAACAAAGGTGGAGCGAGACATTGGTGAGGGGAACCTCTCCACAGCTGCTGCCGCTGCCCTGGCCGCTGCCGCGGTCAAGGCCAAGGTGAGGGTCTCCTCAGAGACGCTGCTCGCTTCACCTAGACCTTCCCTTCTCACTCCTTAGGGCCGCCTCTTCCCTTGAATTTTTATCCTAAATGAGTTAGTCATCTCTTTTAACCTTTTAAATCTCTTATGTTGGCTATTTCCAGCCTTTTGATTTCTTTTACCTGTCTTATTTCTTGCTATTCTTTTTCTACATGCTTTTAATATTTAAAAAAAATTATAGTTATAGTGTTCTGAGTTGTGGTCACAGCTACTTCCTTCTTAAACCTGCCAGCCTCCGTCCTTCCCTCTCCCCCTGGAGTGTCTGCAGCTGAGTCCTCTGGCTGACCCTGTCACATTCCTTACCTAGCACTTGGCTGCAGTGGAGGAGAGGAAGATCAAGTCTTTGGTGGCCCTGCTGGTGGAGACCCAGATGAAGAAACTAGAGATTAAACTCCGCCATTTTGAGGAGCTAGAGACAATAATGGACCGGGAGCGAGAAGCAGTGAGTAGCTCCAGTTGGGAGTCAGCAGGAACCTGGAGCCCTGCCAGAGCCTGGACTCGGGTGTGAGGCTGAGGAGAGTAGGGCAGGTGGGCTGCGGCTGGGTTCTGGCCGCTGCATCTCTAGTCTAGAGAGTGCTTTCCTCTCTACGACTGCGGCTGGGTTCTGGTCGCTGCATCTCTAGTCTAGAGAGTGCTTTCCTCTCTACTAGAGTTTCCTAGAGTTGAGTGAGTGACCGGATTTAAGAGGTGATAAGATACTGGGGAGGTAAATTTGGACAATAGACAGGACAGACAAGTATCAAGTCAGTTTCTTTGAGGACTTAAAAAGAAGTAGAAGATGAGGACCCCAGAGACACCAGATGTTTAATAGGAGGTATCAGAAACAGTTAACAATACTTAAACTACCCAGAAAATTGATATTAGAAGATTTTCTAAGGCATAGACTGGCTTAGCAGTTGGGAACAGACCCATGTCGGCCCCGAGGGGACCTTTCACGGACACCCACACAGATACATACACATCGTTAAAAGTAACTTTAAAACTCTTCACCTTTAATCCCAGCACTCAGGAGGCAAAGAACTCTGTGAGTTTGAGGCCAGCCTAGTCTACATAGTGAGTTCCAGACAGCCAGGGATAACAGTTAAACCCTGATTCTAAAAATAAATAAACAAACAAATCTGGGAGATTCAGAACAAAAACAAAATTCAGAGGTCAGTGAATCCATGTAGGATGACTCACTAGAATAGTTAAGTTTTTAGCCTGTCTTGAAGGGAGAAGAGAACTTGAATTCATAAGAACTGGAAGCATTTTCAAATCAGAGTAGTAACAAGTTCAGAGTTTGGGACTGAAATGAACCGGAACCACACCAGAAGATAGGCCAGTGCAGGGAGGAGCAGCATGGGTGGCCGGGAGTCATGATGGTCTTAGAGTCTGTGGACTGGGGTGTGCGCAAGGGTCAGCCTGAGCAATACACCAGCCTGAGCAATAGGGTCTTCCAAAAGAAAAAGTGGGGCCGAGGCGTCCGTCCAAGGATCTGGACCTGCTGACCGTATTCTGTTGGCACTGGCAGCTGGAGTACCAGAGGCAGCAGCTCCTGGCTGACCGGCAGGCCTTCCACATGGAGCAGCTGAAGTACGCAGAGATGAGGGCCCGGCAGCAGCACTTCCAGCAGATGCACCAGCAGCAGCAGCAGCAGCAGCCACCAACCCTGCCCCCCGGCTCCCAGCCCATACCCCCGCCTGGGGCTGCTGGGCCTCCCACGGCCCACGGTCTAGCTGTGGCTCCAGCAGCTGTGGCCCCTGCTCCTGCTGGCGGTGGGGCCCCTCCTGGAAGCTTGGGCCCTTCTGAGCAGATCGGGCAAGCAGGGTCAGCTGCAGGGCCACAACAGCCACAAGCAGCTGGAGCCTCCCAGCCTGGGGCAGTCCCACCAGGGGTACCCCCCCCTGGACCCCACGGTGAGTGTGCATCCTGCAGTGTGTGTTGGCTGCAGAGAGCCAAGCCAATGTTCTGGTTCCTTTGAAGGGAATTCCTGCTGGGCCCACGATAAGTTTCTACAGGTGGACTCCGTTATTATGTCCACAGACCAGAGGGATATCTTCCCAGACTTACCTGGAGTTTTATTCTGGTGTCAGGCTAGGGAAGCTTGAGCTGCTGTGTAAGATTTTTCTCCTCTTACGTCTTTGTTCTCTTTATTTCTAGGCCCCTCACCGTTCCCCAACCAACAAACTCCTCCCTCAATGATGCCAGGGGCAGTGCCAGGCAGCGGGCACCCAGGCGTGGCGGGTAATGCTCCTTTGGGTTTGCCTTTTGGCATGCCGCCTCCTCCTCCTCCTGCTGCTCCATCCATCATCCCATTTGGTAGTCTAGCTGACTCCATTGGTATTAACCCTCCTCCTCCTAACCTGCATGGGCATCACCACCATCTCCCGTTTGCCCCGGGCACTATCCCCCCACCTAACCTGCCTGTGTCCATGGCGAACCCTCTACATCCTAACCTGCCGGCGACCACCACCATGCCATCTTCCTTGCCTCTCGGGCCGGGGCTCGGATCCGCCGCAGCCCAGAGCCCTGCCATTGTGGCAGCTGTTCAGGGCAACCTCCTGCCCAGTGCCAGCCCACTGCCAGGTGAGAAGGGGCCAAGAGGGGAGAAGGGCGAGGGAGAGGGCTCCACATGGTGGGAAGGAGGGCAGGCGGGTGAAGGGTTAGATACTAGAATTTCCACAGCCGTTCTCAGCACTCTGGTAAAACTAGAACACAGGAGGAAGGGCCTCTCTGGCTGTCCTCCACTTCCCCATTTGGCAGCTGCCACCTCTGGGATGACGCTGGGGCCATTCACTGGTGGGTCATGGAGGAGTCCAGTGCGCAGAGGACCTCCGCTGTAAACCTGGACACTAGCTGCCCATACGCATGACGATGGCATTCCTTTGCTTGTTCCCACCACATTCAGATGCCCTATCTAAAGTTCTTGGGGGCAGGAAGATGGTTTGGGGTCTTCCCAGTGTCAGGTGGAGAGGGGTATTGGGGAAAAGAAGCTAAACAGCGTGGGTACCTCATCCATCTACCCACCCACTGCATGTCATGCCCAGTTTGTGTGTGGAGCCTGGGGCTGGTTCGTTTCCTCTGCTTGCTCCAGCTCATTCATCTTCCTTCTCTCCACAGACCCCAGCACCCCCCTGCCTCCAGACCCCACAGCTCCGAGCCCAGGCACAGTCACCCCTGTGCCACCTCCACAGTGAGGAGCCAGCCAGCCATCTTTCCCCCTCACTCCCCATGGAGGTCACAGTTCCAGGAACAGCCCTCCCCCACTTCTGGGACCTCTCTGAGCCTGGAGAGTTCATCACTACGTAAGGAAAGCTCCTCATGCCCCCTCACCGCCCCACCATGCCCATCAGAGGTGTGCAGTTTTATATCCAGATCTTATCCACGGACTTCTGACTAAAAGATGTTCCTCATGCCTGGGAGAGGAACAGGCCTGGGGAGGCTAGGATGGAAATGGAGCCCTCAAAGGAAGGGCTAGGGAAAGATGTTTATAGGAGATTCTGCTAACCACTTCTGAGGGTGCCACCTTCAGACTACTGTATTTTTGAAGTGGATATCGTGAAAACGAAACCCTTTAAAAGGGAGGTTTTAAAAAGACATATTGGAGTCCACAAAAAATAACTTTTTTTGAGGGGGAAGGGCAGATTTTAAGGGGAATTAAGGTTTGGGGGCGAGCTATGGGGATGGCCTAGGGTACCAAGCCTGTCTCCCTGAGCCCCTTGGCACTAAGTCAGCTCCCTCACCCATTCCAGTTTACCATGCTGAGCCTCCCGCTGCTTGTCATTGCTGCCGTTTTAGGCCACAGCTCAGCAATGACCTTCCCTCTGAATGTCAGCTGTGTTTGTTTTTAAAAGTCACCTGCTTAGTTGATGTCAGCGTACGTGTATTTGGTGGGGATATGTATTTTGGGGGGATTCCATGGTAGACGATAGAGGAAGGAAGGGCCGCAGTTGGGGCTGTTCTTCCTGCTCTTTCTGGTTGTATCTGTGAGAGCCTAGATGGCTTGAAGCGGGAGCTCTAAGAGGATGGGGAGTTTGCAAACCCTGAAAATTTGAAAAGCACTTAAGACCTGTGGGGACACTCTGCTAACTTCTGCCCTCTCCCACCAAGCCTGACAGACCCTCACTGATAGCTAGGAGTTCCCCAAATGAGGACAAAGATTTGGGGGCAGCACGGCATGGCCCTGCTCCCTGAACTTCAGTGCCTCTGCACTCCGGTTCCTTCTCCTCACCCTCCTCGTGAGGCAGACAGGATCCCAGGCTCCACACCAATGCTTGGCCCCTCCTGCCAGGCCCTTTGTTCCTCCTGTCCCGGTGTTTCTTTTCCTCTGCATCCTGGCACCTTTCTTCTGTTCAAAGTTTTCTGTGAAATTTTCTTTTCTTTGTTCTTTTTCTTAATTTTTTTTTTTTTTTATAAATTAATTTGCTTTCAGTTCCATCTTGTGAATGCCTGTGTTCTCTTACCTGTGGCTGCTAGGGAGGGGGCAGCCTTCCTGGAGTCCCTCACTGGGCATTTACCACAGGCCCACAGATGTCAGTCTCCTGCCACAAAAGGCCAAAGGCAACCCAGCATTTAGGACTGCAGCAGCCGTGCTCACCTGCCCTGAAATAGCTCTTGGAAGAATGGATCTAAATCCTTTTAGACAGTGGCTACATTCTTTCCCTTATTAGGGAGGAGGCAGGCACTCGCCTCCCACTGTCCTCACTGGCCCCCAGCCCTGCAGACAGGACAAGACAGGCGGTAGCTGTGCTAATATGTCCTGGCCGTTTAGCTCCAGTGAATACCCACAGGCTTTCCCACAAAGGCGATCAGTACCTAGGAGGGTGGGGACCTGTTTCAAAGAAGCCCTAAGGCCAAGAAATGTAACTTGACCCAGAATAGAGCAAAAGGATCCCCACACACAAGCACACCGCTAGCTGTAGGGATTTGACTTTCTTCATTCCCCAAAGGGAAACCTTTCATTAATGAGGCCCTAATCCAGTTTTCCCTAAACCCCACCCCCAGCCCTGAGCTTTGTCTCAGAACAGACATCAGTACCGCCTCACCCTTTCCTCCCTCACCCTGACCAGGAAAGGAAATGGAATCAAATAGGGCAAAGAGAGAATTTTATTTGGTGAAGACAGACATCCAGAAGAGACCAGATGGCAAGGTGCTGTGACAAGGGAGCCTAGGAGGGGCCACAGGGAGATCCCACACTGGGCAAGGCACAAGCTCGGGGTCTGGAAATGTCCTCAGCCGTTCAGCACCATCCGGACAAGCTCTGTGGGGAGAGGTGGAGTAAGCCAAGGAAAGGGCTCGGGAGGGTGCACCACGGGCCAGGAGACCACGGATCATGAAGGTGGCATGAGGAACATGGCCACAGCAACCAACCCTGGGGTTAGTTTGCCAAGAGCCACCTTGAGTGACCAGTTCTCTCTGTCCCTGGCTCCCCTCCCAGAAGCTGTTAGCCCCCACCCCACGCTGAGTAGCAAGAACACAGCAGAGGCAGGAGTTCTCAACTACGCCTAGAGCTACTGTCAGCCACTGGCAGGAGAGGACAGTTTTGGGTTAGGTACCTCCAAGCTGTCCAGCAGAGGGATGGAGAAAACCGTTTTGTTATAGCAGCAGAACGGGGCAAGCAGCCCACCCCCCCTTTGCAACTCTCCATGCTCCAGGGCCAAAGACCCACCATAAGGCAAGCCTTTTCGACGAGCTGGTGAGAATTCCCTGACACCAGCACCAAGTAAGTCCAACCTCAGAGACCGGAGAGAAGTAAGGAGGTACCACATCCCCAAGCTGCTTCCTTATTGAGGAACCCTCCCCTCCCGAGCCAGCTCCATGCAGAATCATGCCAGGAGGAAGTCAGTTGGTAGTAGCTATGGGCGGGGGCTAGAGAGCACAGTTGGGAAGAAAGGAAACACCAGGGAGACACTAGAGGAGAGGCTGGGAGGAGCCGTACCCGCCCCATGGGCCCGTCACCCCGACAGGATGTGCCTCACAAATGCTGCAGGAAGGAAGAGACATTAATGGTGAAGACACAGACATGGGTGAAGGGGTCAGCAGTGGGGGACAGACGTTCTGTTTGCTTCCCACTCATAACCCACCCTTCTGTCATCGTTGTGTACCCAACAGCCCCCTCCCAGGCTGGACTGGACCTTGCCCCTTGACTCCTTTCTGGAACCAAATCTAGGGAGAAAACACCTCAGGTGCCGTCCTTAACGTGCCCTAAGACCACTTCCTCCTCAAAGGCTCCAGTTGACAGCTGGACACTCACCTTCATAGTTGATACAACCGTTGCTGTCCTCATGACCCGCCACCAGCATCTCCACTTCCTCCTCTGTCATCTTCTCTCCTGCAGAGGAAGGGTCATTTTAGAGCTGGGTGACAGGTGAGGTGTATCAGGGTGGCAGCCCAGCTCCAGAGCAAGGTCACAGAGCCTTACCCAGTGTGACAAGGACATGCCGGATTTCAGCACCCATGACGGTACCATTCCCCTCCTTGTCGAACACACGAAGGCCTTCGACATAGTCCTCATAAGTTCCCTGGTCCTTGTTCTTGGCCACAGTCTGCAGCATGGGCAGGAAGTGCTCGAAGTCCAGCACCTTCACGTTCATCTCTGCGTGTAGGAGGTACAAGTGTCAGCCAAGAGAACCACTCGTGTTCTTGGGACACAAGTGAACAGACGGCTGTGGCGGAGAAGGGAGAGTCTGCAGGACTGACTGGCTGAGCCTATGAAGATACAGGGGTGCTTTTAGCTGAACAACCATAAACCCACTGGCGCACTAAGTTCTTGAGAAGCTCACCATCGCTCTTGGGGTTCCCCAGGACCTTGAGCACCTCGGCGTTGGTAGGATTCTGGCCCAGAGCCCTCATCACGTCCCCACATTGGCTGTACAGGATCTTGCCATCACCTGTTCGGTCAAACAGCTGGAAAGCCTCCTTGAACTCTGAGGATTGAAATGAACAATAGCACTGGGAATTAAGCCAGTCCAGACTGTAGAACTCTGCTGCCAATTCAACTTTAATCGTGCTAGAGAAACCGGATCCCCTGTCCTGTACACCCGAGACTGCCCATAGGGATCTATTTCTACCAACTCAAATGTCCCGCAGAAAGACACAGCCACAAGGAGGTATCCACCTGTCTGTTTACACACCCCAGCCCGCAGCAGGCAGGCTCTCCACTACTACACTACTCCCTAGGAATTTGTTGCCTCCCTGCTAGGTCCTGTCCATATAAGGAAGTAGCAGCGGCTAGAGACTCTATCTAGGGTCATTCTAGCGGGCCACTTCCCACCCTTCCCCTTACAGAGGTCCAGGGGGGAAGTTAAGTCACATCGTTAGCAAACACCCCAGAACCCATCTTCACAATTACCAAGGCACTGCTCTCTACAGTATTCGCAATCCAAGCTTAAGGGGGGAGAGGGGGGAGTTATCACGGGATAGGCAAAAGTGGCGGATTAGAAGGGGCAGAAGACAGCCATAAGTAGACCCGACACACAACAGGCAGTAACCGAACAAGTTGTTTGACATACCCACACCACCTAAAACTCGCCCAGTGCTTGGGGCTCAGATCTGGAGTGGAGGGGGAAGGAAGGAAGGAAGAAAGAATGAGAAAAGAAAATGGAGGATCCAGAGAGGAGGAGAAGGAAATCCATGTGGCAATCTCCCGGGAATGCTGAAGAGCTGACAAGCTGGGATCGGAGAGTAGACGCCAGCGGAGGGTGTCCCCCTCGGTAAGGGTGACCTCAGTTGGAGGCCAGAGGCTGCCTACCTGCGGTCTGGTCCTCGGTGAAGTCACACTGCTCGGAGAAGAAGGCACTGGTCAGCACCTCAAGTCCAACCCCGCAAGCTTCTATCCCGGCCTTACAAACTGAACCCCGACTCCTATTTCAAGGTGAGGGCTCGCTTCCTGAGGCAGAGCCCTAGACCTTCCGACCCCCACGTACAACCTTCCAAGACCTGGGCTTGCCTTTGTCCACATCCACTGGCTTCTCTCCCCCGACCCATGGCTCCCTCCTTGCCCCAAATCCCCTAATCTCCCGATACCCGAGGCCCACCATCTTGGCTGCTCAGCTCTGCAGGACCTTTTCCGACAGTAATGGCTCCGAGTCCCGACCCAGCCCTAGCTTTAGTACGTCCCATGGCGTACGACGTCACCTGCAGTTTCACCCAATAGGAATGCTAGTCTGGGCTCATGCGGATGACATCACTACATTAGTAATGAAGTGAGAAGCCCCCACCCTCCGCTCAGAAACGCCCCAGGCCTGGGTTGTGACTGTTTGGAAGCTTCTCTCCAGAGCTGCACAAAGAACAGGGAATTTGGGCTTTGGCAGAAGACAGGACTACTTCCCTCCTTCCCCTTTCTCAAAAGAAAACAGTCGGAGACCAAAGCAGGAACCATGTTTTTATTTCAAAACTCTAAGTGCCGCCTAGTGGCAGGAATGCGCTCCTAGCCGCCTGGGAGGTGGTAAGTATCCGACCCGGCTGGGTTTGTGTCGGGAAAAGAAAGTTGTCCGGCACTGGCGCTTGAGCTGCACATATCGGGAAAACGCACTGCCTGCTCTTCTGTCTGGTTGGTCGAGGAGCCTCAAGACGACACTAGCCGGGGAGGACTCTGGGGAGCTCAGAGGCTTAGGATGTGCTTCAGGAAGGCTGCACGAGAGGGGGTGAGAGGACTTCAGAAATTGACTTCAGGGTAATCCATCGAACTTTAGGAAATTGAGGGTGCCCCCACCCACACAGAAGGCTCCTCATCCTCTGGTCTGCTCCTGCCCCCTTACCCTCATAGTTGATACAGCCGTTGCTGTCCTCGTGGCCCGCTAGGACAGTCTCCACCTCTTCCTCAGTCATCTTCTCTCCTGAACCCCAAACACAGAGCGCTTCATGAGCTCAAGCCTCTCCTCCTCCCACCCTGCCCTTTTCTTTCCACATGGCCCACGCCACAGTGCCTTGGAACCGGTGGATTGAGACTTGCATGGTATCAGCTTGCAAACGGGGGGGGGGGGGGGGGAGGGGCGGGGCGGGGCGTGGGGCTCCCGCCTTATCCCCTCTTCTCTGCTTGTTTGCGGGACACCTCAGCCTCTGGATGAGCCAGTTCCTCCCATTGTGCCTTTCCAGTCCCTGCCCACGACTGCAGGACAGCAATCCCCTTCCAGGCTTTACCGGACTCTTTCTGGTCCACCCCCTTCTCCACCCCACAGTCCTGGTCCCTGCCTCACCCAGGGTGGTCAGAACATGTCTGAGCTCTGCCCCCATGACTTTGCCATTGCCCTCTTTGTCAAACACTCGGAGCCCCTCCAGGTAGTCCTCATATGTGCCTTGGTCCCGGTTCTTGGCCACTGCTTGGAGCATAGGCAGGAACGTCTCAAAGTCCACCCGTCGGGACTTCAGCTCTGGAGATGAGAGAGGTGAGAGAGAGGTCACTGAGGTGAGGATCCAGTTACGTCCATCCTGTCATGGTAGCGCCATCCCCCTCAGCATTCAGGATGTTTTCCTGCCCTGTGTTTGACAGCTTCTGAAGTCCTGAGATCCAGCCTGGCATCCTAGTCTCCTTACCCATCAGGGAAAAGTGCCACTGTGGGGAGCAGAGTGGCCAGGCGAACTCAAGGCCAGCCAAACAATTTAGTGATTCCTCATGTCTGCAGAAAAATTAAAAAGGGAGCGCTGGGGACCAGTGAAGTGTGAGGACACCCAAGACAAAGAGAAAACTGCTAACCCGTGGGTGATGGCTCGCACCTTCCTTCCCAGCACTCAGAGGCAGAGGAAGGCAGCGCTCTGTGAGTTTGAGGCCAGCTTGGCCTATATAGTTAGTCCCAGAACAACCTGGGCTGGGATAGAGCTGTAGGTTCAAGGGCAGCAGATGCCAGTGTGGTCAAGGCCACCCTGAGCAACTTAGAGAGAACTTGTCTCAAAGAGTAAAAGAACAGGGCTATGGTTCGGTAATAAAGGGCTTGCCTGTCTTCCACAAGGCACTGGATTCAAATCCAGCGCCACATAAACAGGAGTAATCCCAGCACTCTGGTAGGCAGAAGTAGACAGGAGGTAAAGGATCAGAATTTAAAATCACTCTTGGCTAGGATAGAGACCCTGTCCTGGGGAGAGGGGCACGAAAGAAAGCTACAGGCTGGAAATGGAGCTCTGTGGTGCTTGCTTCGGCAGCACAGGTACTTAAAAGCGGAACAGTACCGAGCTTAGCCTGGCCCCCGTGCAAGGGCGGCAGGCACATCCGTGAAGCGTTCCATGTTAAAAAAGAAGGGGAGGCGGGGCGGTGGTGGTGCACGCCTTTAATTCTAGCACTCAAGAGGCAGAGGCAGGTGGATCTCTGTGAATTTGAGGCCAGCCTGGTCTACAGAGCAAGTTCCAGGACAGCCAGGGCTACACAAAGAAACCCTGTCTCAAAAACACAAAAGAAAGAGAGATAAGAAAGACAGGGAGCTCAGCGTCCCATACAATCTCGAAGAAGAGGAAAACTGAGAACCCGCATATTCCAGGGTCCCTCTCACCATCGCTCTTGGGGTTCCCCAGGACCTTGAGCACCTCGGCGTTGGTAGGGTTCTGGCCCAGGGCCCTCATCAGGTCCCCACATTGGCTGTACAGGATCTTGCCATCACCTGTTCGGTCAAACAGCTCAAAGGCCTCCTTGAACTCTGAGGTGTGAGGAGAGGGTGAGAGATGGTGAGTAGTCCCATCACCTCCAGATGGAAGGGAGGTTTCGTCTGGACATCTTATGCTAGAGCTGGGCAAAGCACTGTGTGCTGCAGCTGGGCAGAACAAGGGAGGAAACCAGGACAAGAGTGGGAGGCTTCAAGGTCAGCGCTGCAGAGCAGAGACTCTGACCAGGGGCTTGGGACTAGACAGTGGGGTTTAGGAAATGGCTTCTCCTCACCTTCCAGCTGGTCCTTGTTAAACTCGATCTGTAGGGGGGAAAAAAAGAAGTGAGGAGAGGAGAGATGGCAGGGCCTTTTCAATCCCTCTCTGGCTCGCCCACCCCACTGGCAGCCACTTCTGGGGAGGGGCCCAAAGGGATGAGGCTGAGAGCCCCGCCACTTTGGTCCCATCCCGGGCTCGGGCCTTGGGAGAATCCCAAGAGGAATTAAAGGGGGACGGTTCCCTGGGAACAGAGCTAATCCCATGCCACCTGTTCCCCTCCCTCCACTGCCCTGAGTCCTGCATCCCTCACATAACTGGGGGCTGAACAAAGGCTAAATTTACCCCTGCCCCCAGCTGTGATTGTCTAACAAGCCTGTCCTCTTTGGTCTCCCCTCCTGAGGTTCAGAGACATGGTCTTTTGAGTTAAACAGCCAGCCTGGGGCAGACAGCCGCTCTCCCTTCACCTTGAAACTGGCCTGGGAACCCCCAATCTCCCTACGGCGCTCATTCATATTCCCGCCCATTCCCCCGATTCCCTGGGTTGGATCGCATCCTTGAACCTCCCCTTTCAAGCCACACTTTCCTGGGACTCACCACGACTTTGGAGAGATCAACAGGAGGCTCCTGGGTTTTTGCAGGGGCCTGGGGGGCAGCTGGCTCAGCCTTGGTCTTGGCTGGAGGGGTCCCTGCTGCAGACTTGGCAGCAGGCTTAGCGATGGGGGGCCCTGCTGGTTTCTTCACAGGAACATCCTTCTTGGGAGGCATGATGTCAGGTGGCCAAAGGACAGTGTGCCGATGGGACACCCATCTCTGTTTAAATAGGCAGGGAGTCTGGGATGTCAAGGGGCGGGGGCAGGGACGGGGCAGGGAGCCAGTTGGCAGTGGCAAGGGTGAGGGACAGGAGAGTTACGCCTGTCTGCCTTCACTCCCCTGGCCTCCTGTAGTTCAGGACTCCTGTCCCAAAGTTTCTTCCTTCTACCACTCCTCCCCCAAAGCTGACAAGAACATTGTTTCCTTTAAGGGTAGGGGAAAGAAACAGGAGACTTCTCAGATTTAACCTCCAGGATGAGAATAGGGTGTTCGCCAGTGCTACCGAGAAGGGAGTGAAGGGAAGAGGGGTAAAAAACGCAGAGAGGGCAGTGGTCGCGCGCGCCTTTAATCCCAGCGCTCAGGAGGCAGAGGCAGGTGGATCTCTGTGAGTTCAAGGCCAGCCTGGACTACAAGAGCTAGTTCCAGGACAGGAACCAAAAGCTACGGAGAAACCCTGTCTCCAAAAACCGCTGTGTTAGCTTCAGATTGTGGAAGGCCCAAGCATTGGAGATCTTGGGGATGGAGTGGGGAGCTGGCCAGTTTAGGAACGTAGTGGGAAATTTTTAAATAAATTCTGAAAATTTTTAAATAAAGCGGGGGGTGTGTTTCCACTCTCTTCTGCCCATTCCCATAGTTTAATGATCATTAGAACATGTAGTCCCTAGGCTACCCCCAACCTGGAGCCATGCACAGCAACCGATACATGGCATTGCCCCGTCTTCTGCACTTGGTGCTGACTTAGGGGCGCAGGTGTAGACAAGGTTTAACATCTGCCACATATACTTCCCAAGAAAGAATGTTTTCTCACAAGGTACTGTTATTCAAATCAGACAAAAAGGCTAGGGTGCCCAAGGAGCTTTGAGAGAACACACGAACACACACACACACACACACACAAAGGGAGGGCTCTGGGAGACAGGAGCCTAGACTCTCTAATCCGAAAGATTACAGGATCCCGACTGGTCCATAGGTATTCCCATACCCACACCCCAAGCAAGAGCAGAATGAAAACCTGAGCTTGGCTCTGAGTCGCGGCAAAGGGGAGGGGTCGTGTTTGGGAACTAGGAGCAGGCTCTGGCTATTCTATTCTTGGAGAAAGAAGATTTAGGTAAGCATTCTGAGAGACCGGTCATTCCACTTAGGCCCTGGGGAGTGATAATGTGTCTGCCTTTGTAAAAGGGCGTCAGAATCTTTTTACTGAAAATTGTCCCATTTTTGGAAAATAAGAAATCCTTCTGCAGACAACACACCTGTTTCTCTTATTCACACTCCTAAACCTTAGAGAAAAGAAGGCCCACCCAACCGTGCAAAACTTACCTTGCCGGGTGCTAGGAAGGGGCGGGGGCGAGACGCAGGGCTGCTCTGGGCCCTGAAGGGTTAACTGCGGCGGCCGCGGAGCATGCCAGGAGTCGTAGTCCGTGCGCGCTCCCTGGCTCACAGGAAACCTTTCTCCCGCGGTGAGAGGTGGCGGTGACTTCCGGCCCGCGGTGGCAGTTGGTGACTCAGGCTCCGCAGTGTGCGCGGGTTCCGGAACTGAAAGGGTTTGAAGGTCCCCACCCAGGTCCTCACCGTTGCGGGGCCCACGGACGCCCGCAAGCCTGGGGATGCCTGCAAGCCTGGGGGGCGGGGCGGGGCGGAGGTTGCTTTCGCTTCCTCCCTGCGGTTGCTAAGAACCAAGCCCGCGGAATTGTGTGGCTTGAAGCTGTAAAGTTTGAATTTTTTTATTTTTTTCATTTTTACATTTGCTCTTAGGAAGCTGGTTCCTGAAATAAATGTTAAGATTTGCGGTTAAGCCGGGTCATGTGCCCCAGACGCTACTGGTGAGGCCTCCCCGTGCTCACAGATGCCCTGAAAATATCGCGCTGGGCTCTGCAGCCTGGGCGCTCGCCCTTTCTCCCTGGCGGTTACTAAAGGTCTGGGTGCAGAGGGAACTGGACCACTGTCCCGGGCCAGATGAGTAAATACTCTGGCGGGGTGCCCCATACTAGAGCCTGTGAAAGCAAGTGAACCAGAAATAGCTCAGGGTAGAAAACTGCCAGTGACACCGTAGGAATAATGAGGCTCGAGCCAACTTTGTGGCCAGAAACAGACACACTCTCCCTAGCTGGAGAAAGCTCCGAAGAGTAAAAGGACTGTACGGGTGCTGGGGATGGGTGCTCAGTTGATAGAGTGTTTGCTTACCAAGCACAAAGCTCCGGGTCCCAGCACTCAGGAGGTGGAGGTTCAAGCCAGCCTGATCTACACGAGATCCTGTCTCAGAAAACAGAAAGGAGAGAAATAACATGATACAGGAAACCATATTCCTGGAGGCTGTGCACCTGAGACTGGGACCTGAGAGAGTGGTCTCTCTGGTCCCATGAAATAACTCTCGTGGTTAGACACGGTAACATTTTTCCAGTTCGTTTATTGAGGCAGGGTCTGACTATCCCGGAACTCACAGAGATCCACATGCCCCCCCCCAAGTGCTGGGATTAAAGGCCTGTGCCACCGTGTGCCCAAGCCTTTATTTTTATGAGTGACCTTTATTTTTATGAGTGAACATCGTTTTCCCTGCATGTATGTATGTGCGCCGTTGCATGCCTGATGCCTGGGAAGGTCCCAGACCGTATTGGATCCCTTGGAACTGAAGCTACAGAAAGTTCTACACTGCAGGGTGGATATTGGGAACTGAACCCTAATCCTGTGCTCTTTTGATTTTTTTTTCCCCCTGAAACAGGGTTTTTCTTTGTTTTTCGCTTTGTAGAGCAGGCTGGCCTCAAACTCATGAGTTTCGTCTGCCTCTGCCTCCCGAGTGCTGGAATTAAAGGCGTGGGCACCACCGCCCAGCAATCCAATGCTCCTAGCCACCGAGCCGTTTTCACCTGCCCCATAGTCAGGCAATATTAAATCTGTACAACAGAATGGAGTGTACATGCTGCATTCACGGCAAAGAAAATTCCCAACGTCAGCATGTCTATTGGCCTCTTCTTGTTTGAGACAGTCTCATGTTACCCCATCTTGCCTTAACTCCTGAAGCTCCTGCCTCTAGGTGCTGGAGGGCCTGAGCTGTGCCCCCATGCCCAACATCCCTTGTTTCACTTTTTTTTTTTTTTTTTTTTTTTTTTGGTTTTTCGAGACAGGGTTTCTCTGTGGCTTTGGAGCCTGTCCTGGAACTAGCTCTTGTAGACCAGGCTGGTCTTGAACTCACAGAGATCCGCCTGCCTCTGCCTCCCGAGTGCTGGGATTAAAGGCGTGCGCCACTACCGCCCGGCTTGTTTCACATTTTTGAAGGATTCATTGGTGTAAAAAAATGGGAGAGGGAGAAGGAATGCGTTAATGTAGTTACAGGACTCTTTAGAGAAAAGCCTTGTATGTAGGTGACGCGTTAGCTCAGAACTTGCACTGAAGTTGATTTTTGAAAGTGTTTTTTTAATAGAGTCCAGAACTTCACCATGATTGTAGCCATGTATCACCATGCCCACTTTATTCTAATATTAGTCTCAATATAATTTAAATACACATTTCCAATGGATATATTAAAAATCCAGCCAGGCAGTGGTGGCTCATGCCTTTAATCTTGGGAGGCTGAGGCAGGTGGATCATCTCTGTGAGATCAAGGTTAGTATGGTCTACAGAGCAAGTTCCAGGACAGGCTCCAAAGCTACACAGAGAAACCCTGTCTCAAAAAAACAAAAACAAAAAAATCGAGAGCTTGAAATTTATCTCTGTGGTAGAATCCGGGGGAGATGGGAGCTAAAGAGAACAGCTCTCTTGGACTGGGGTTTCCCTAGCGTTTGTAAGGGCCTGGATTCAAGGGTCAGCACTAGATAAAGCGGGTGTGGTGGCACACACCGACAATCCTAACGTTCAAGAGGTGGAACCCAGAGAATTAGAAGTTCAGATTTAGCCTCAGCTGTGCAGTCTTAGTCCAGCCTGGGACACGGGAAGACCTTGTCTTAAACCAGAAAGAAAAATCAGTGAAGAAGCCTTGGTGGTGCCTATGTGTGAGCTCGGTCTGGAGGCAGAGGAAGGACAAACAAGCACTGGAGGACTGCGGCCTGGGTAATATAGCGAGCCGCTGTCCCCGAAGCAACAGTACAGAAGGCTGGAGGCAGAGCGGTTGTACTCACTGGTTCAGTCTCCATCACCCCCCAAAGAAAGACTTTGTGTTTTGGGAGAGATCTCACGCAGCCCAACCTATGCTCTTAGTTAGATGGGTCGTCCGGCATGGCTTCCTTTTAAATGGCCTCACTGGCTGGTCTGGACTCCCAGGGATCCACCTGTCTCCTCCTTCCGGGTGCCAGAGTTAGAGGTGTGTGCTTGACCTTGAGTGATCTACCCCAGTAACTGCGTTTACAAGGTTCTTGGGATTGAACCAGAGCTTCCTGCACGGGGCAAGCACTCTACCGATTGTACAACACCCATAGCCCTGAAAGGGAAGACGTTTTGGTGACTGCACAGCGGCGCATTGTTTCAGAAACTTGGGTAATGGGTTCCCCCATACAACTAGGTTTTTAAACACTAGATGGACAGTAGCTTAGGTGGGGGGAACACCTACTTTCTAAAGCAACAGAAAGAAATTGTTAGCCAAGATAAGTGGGCTGGCTAATTTCTATGTCAACCTGCCACAAACGCGTGATCCGAGAGAAGGCAGCCTCAACTGAGAAAGTGCCTCCAGAAGATGGGTCTGTAGGGCATTCCCTTAGTGACCAAGGGGCGGGGGGGGGGGTGCCCATGGTGGGTGGTGCCATCCCTGGGGCAGCGATTGTGTGCCTTAGCTGTTTGGTTGTGGAGGACGGTGATAGCATTTGAGCTCTGGTCTGGAAAAGCGCTGAGTGCTCAGAGCCCAGTGTGAAGGGGTTAAATGCTCCCAGTCTCACAACTGAACTTCAGTTTGGAGTCTCTGAGGAGGACACACAGGTTCCCCTCCCCAGCCAAGAACCAATTATCCACTGCATCCTCGCATTGGGGTAAAGGAAAAACACACATCATAGGCCTGAGTCTGCCCCACAAGGTCTCAAAGACAGTTCCTGCAACCCCCTTGAAATCCAAAAATGATAAGACTAAACCTCAGTCAATTAGAAATAAGAGAATGTAACTGCTGCTTACTTGACCAGTTAGGGGTGTGATGACCTCACTGTCCCCCGGAACACCACTAGCTATGTTAAAAGGAGCCTGCGCACTTCTCTCAGGGTCCCCTGCATGGTGTAATGTTAAATGCTCTTTGCCCTCGCATACTGTTGAAGTCGGGGGTCTTCATCGTCTCCTCGGACCCTACAGGCGGGCTGTTCTGTGGGAAAGACACAAACATAGGAGCAGTGCAGAACGCGGAGGCCTGGCTAGTGAAGTTTCCGAAGGAAGCAAAGACGCCAGCCTTCCCTGCGAGGCCTCTGCTGTCTGGCCAGCGGGGGCTGAAGGGTCAGCTGTGACTCACTGGGTCAAACTCTCCCGGGAAGTGTTTCCTCCGCGTTAGCGCACTGAAGCTGTGGTCCAGAGGCAGCCAAGGTTGAGCCTCATGCCGGCAGCTGAACTTGGTGGTGTTAAGAGTCACCCACTGATACCGCTTTGAAGACATAAAGGGACTGTACAAGAGTCGCTGAGGTTTGACGCTGCGGCAGGCCTGGAGTCCCTGAAGAGAGCCCAGGAGAGCCTGTTGGTGAAAGCGCAGCCCAGTTGCAGGAGAGGACCCCAGCATTTGGAGATGCCAGTGCCAGGGATGACCACCAAGAACACAGCGGCATTGGAGTGGAGCCGCCTGAGCCCAGTAGACGGCCCTGTGTGCTGCAGAGGGTGGAGCCAGAGAAGTGACCCGAGCCTTTGGAGGAGCGCAGATCGGGCATGAATTTCAGACACTGGACACTGTTTACACTGTTGGAATTTAGTTTTGCTTTGTTCAGATTGTACTGTAAACTGCTTCTTCCTTCTTGATGTAAGAAAGTAACTTTGGGTGGGGGGTTGAGACTTTGTGTAGCCCCGGCTGTCTTGGAACTGGCTCTGTAGACCAGGCTGGCCTCAAACTCAGAAATCCGCCTGCTTCTGCCTCCCAAGTGCTGGGATCAAAGGCGTGCGTCTTCACTGCTGGCTATATTTTTTATTTTACAGGAGCTCACAGTTAGATTTTGAACATTTTAAATATTCGAACTTTGGACTTTTATATGTGAATTTGTGAAGATTTATTTACTGATTTTAAAGATTTATTTATTATGTATACAGTGTTCTGTCTGCATGTATGCCTGTTGGCCAGAAGAGGGCACCAGATCTCATTACAGATGGTTGTGAGCCACCATGCGGTTGCTGGGAATTGAACTCAGGACCTCTGGAAAAACAATCAGTGCTCTTAACCTCCGAGCCATCTCTCCCGCCCCCAAATTTATTTATTTATATGCATTGGTGCTTTGCCTGCATGTATGTCTGTGTGAGGGTGCCAAGTCCCCTGGAACTGGAGCTATAGACAGTTGTGAGCTGCCATGTGGGTGCTGGGAATTGAACCCAGGTCCTCTGGAAGATCATCCAGTGCTCTTAACCACTGAGTCTTCTTGCCAGCCCTAGTGTTCGAGTTTTTAAAGTCTAAGTCTATGGAACTTCTAAATTTTGGGATGTTTTGCCAGGCAGTGGTGGCACATGCCTTTAATCCCAGCACTCAGGAGTCAGAGGTAGGTGGATCTCTGAGTTCGAGACCAGCCTGGTCTACAGAGCTAGTTCCAGGACAGGTAGGGCTGTTACACAGAGAAACTGGTATCAAAAAACAATACGGGAGGAAGGAAGTTGTTTTTTTGTTTTGTTTTGTTTTGTTTTAAAGATTTATTTATTATGTGTACAACAGCATTCCTTCCATGTATGCCCGCATGCCAGAAGGGGGCGCTAGGTCTCATTATAGATGACTGTGAGTCACCATGTGGTTGCTGGGAATTGAACTCAGGACCTCTGGAAGAGCAGTCAGTGCTCTTAACCGCCCGGGAAGGAAGTTTTATATTGTGATGTTGATATTAATGTGTGAGCCTGGAAATGAACAGGAAAGGAAAGGTGATATGTTTGTGTGTCAAGCTGAGGAGGGGTCAGTTATCCTTGGTGGTCTGAGGTCACTGGACACAGACTAGAGTCACCTGAGAGATGGGAACTTCAGTTGAGAAAATGCCTCTAGGGGATTGACAAGTCTGTAGGGCATTTTCTTAGTCAGTGGTGTTGAAGGGCCCAACCCACTGGGGGTGCTGCCATCCCTGGGAAGAGGTCCTGGGCTCTATGAGAAAGCAGGCAGAATAAGCCAGTAAGCAGCCCCCTCCATGGCCTCTGCATCAGCTCCTGCCTCCAGGATCCTGCCCTGCGTGAGTCCCTGTCCTGACTTCCCTCACCATAAACTGTCACCCAGAGGTATAAGAAAATAAACCCTTTCCTTTCCAACCTGATGTCGGCCATGGGGTTCTGTCGCAGCTGCTAAGACAGTAGCTGACCGGCAATGAAAAGAAGGGTAATAGAGCAGTCCTATGATCTGTAGTTTATGAAACCCTTCCTGGGTTATTTTTATAGACCTGTGTGAGATGCAATATATAGATATAAATAAAGCCAGTTTCCTTTTCTAAGGCAGAAGTCACAGAACTAGCTGTTCTTTAAAATCTCTTGGGAACTTTTTGTGCCAGCAAACACAGATTGCTTCTAAGGTCTGTGCTGGGCCTAGAAATCTTGTAGGGTTTTTTTTGTTTGTTTTTTGTTTTTAATTTTTTGTTTTTTGACACAAGGTTTCTCTGTAGCTTTGGAGCATGTCCTGGAATTAGCTCTTGTAGACCAGGCTGGCCTCGAACTCACAAAGATCCACCTGACTCTGCCCCTGAATGCTGGGATTAAAGGAGTGCACCACCACCACCCGGTCTTCTTGTAGTTTTTTAGCCTGTTAGACAGCACAGAGAACAAACTACCGAACACATAGTAATCTCGGCTTTAATAAACAATGATCATTTCAAAATGTACTTTTTTTTTTTTTTTTTTTTTTGAGACAAGGTCTCTTTTTATAGTCCAGGCTGTCCTGAACTCACTATATAGACCAGACTGGCCTCAAACTCACAGAGATCCTCCTGCCTTTGCCTCTGCCTCTGCTTCCTGAGTGCTGGGGTTAAAGGCATGTGCCACCAAACCCAGGCTTCAAAATGTACTTTTAAAAAGTTCTTCGTTTTGTGGAGGTTGGTGGGTGCTAAGGGCAGAGGATAACTTGTGAAGATGTGGTTCTTCCTACTGAGTGAGTTCTGCGGTCACGCTCAGGTTATTGCAGTTGGTGGCAGGTGGCTTTGACGGATGAGCCAGTTTGCCCACCCACCTCGGAATGTACTTCTTATGTCATCTCCCTGTTTGAAATCCTTCCATATTCATAACCCGGTCTGCACATACTTTGTTTTTGTTTTGTTGTGAGACAGCGTGGGTGTTTGGTTTTTAGAGACAGGATCTTAGTCTGTATCCCAGGCTGTCCTGGAACTCAAACTGTGGCAGTCCGCCTGCCTTAGCCTCCTGTGATGACCAGCTTTTATCAGCTTTCATGTGCTTTGATACAGATTAGGGGGCGGGTATAGATCAGGCTGAGCTCTTGCCCAGCGTGCCGGCACAGACCATGAAAGGAACACAGTTTCGACTTCAAACACTTATTTCCTGTACTGACCACATTTCTGTCCAGCTGCGCCCAGTTGCCTGCAGATCTTCAAAGATAACCTTCTCGGTTACTCAGGTTGTTCCTTTGGTCTTTTATGCCCTCTTCCACCACGCACACACATACAAGCACATTCATGCACATCCACGCATATACACACACATACATGCACACAGTACACGCACATGCACACACGCACGCACACACATACATGCACAGGCACACACATACATGCACACGCACACACATACACGCACATGCACACATGCACGCACATGCACACACATACATGCACATACACACGCACACACATACACGCACATGCACACGCACACACATACACGCACATGCACACAATACACACATGCATGCACGTACATGCACATGCACACACACTGTCACTGTCCAGCATCAAGCAGAACCAAGTCACCTGGGCCACACACAGTCCTGAAATATTTGTAGACAGTCAAGAGCAGATCTGCCTCTACAACTAGAGTCAGCAGGGAGGGACGCAGGAGGCCTGAAGGTTGGAAGCCTTGCCTTCACTGTTTACATTCTCACCTTGGAGATGGGGAGGTGATTGACAGGCTGAGGAGGAAGTGGGAGGAGATGACCACAGAAGGGGTAAAGATTTGAAATAGATGCTGTGAGAGAAGGGAAATGACTCGCTGGGCTCCAGGCAACTCACTGATACTTTAATTAAATCGGGTTTTGGAGACAAAGTCTCACGGTATAGCCTTGACTGGCCTGGAGCTCCTCAAAGACCTCCCCCCACTCCCCAGGCAGGTCTCTGTGACTTTCAGGCCAGCCAGGGCCACAAAGTGAGGCTTTCAAAAAACAACCCCTCCCCAAATTTTGTTTGTGTGGGCCACAACTTTTTCCATCTATACGTGGGTCTAGGGATCAAACTCATGTATGCCATCAGCATACCTGATGTGAGGAGTGTCAGCACTGTGTGACGAGCCAGGCAGTGGTGGCGCACGCCTTTAGTCCCAGTACTAGGGCAGAGGCAGGCGGATCTCGGGAGTTTAAGGCCAGCCTGGTCTACAGAACAAGTTCCAGGAGAACCAGGGCTACACAGAGAAACCCTGTGTGGTAGTTTGAATGTGACTGGCCCCTATAAGATCATAGGGAGTGC
The DNA here is from genome assembly GCF_950005125.1 of Chionomys nivalis. Classification (NCBI taxonomy): domain Eukaryota; kingdom Metazoa; phylum Chordata; class Mammalia; order Rodentia; family Cricetidae; genus Chionomys; species Chionomys nivalis. The sequence goes on along the minus strand of NC_080110.1, from coordinate 28,451,570 downwards.
TGGGAAGTGGTGGCACACGCCTTTAATTCTGGTACTCGGGAGGCAGAGGCAGGTGGATGTCTGTGAGTTCAGGGCCAGCCTGGTCTACAAGAGCTAGTGCCAGGACAGGCTCCAAAGCTACAGAGAAACCCTGTCTTGAAAAACAAAAACAAAACAAAACAAACAAAAAAAAAAAACAAGAAAGAAAGAAAGAAAGAAAGAAAGAAAGAAGATCATAGGGACTGTATTCTCAGTTCCTTCTCCAGCACCATGTCTGCCTGTATGCCACCATGTCCCACCATGATGATAATGGCATAACCTCTGAAACCATAAGCCACCAATTAAATGTTTTCCTTAGAAGAGTTGTCCTGATGGGGGCTGGAGAGATGGCTCAGTGGTTAAGAGCTTTGCCTGCTCTTCCAAAGGTCCTGAGTTCAATTCCCAGCAACCACACGGTGGCTCACAACCATCTGTAATGAGACTTGGTGCCCTCTTCTGGCCTGCAGAGATACATGCAGGCAGAACACTGAATACATAATAAATAAATAAATCTTAAAAAAAAAATTATAAAAAAAAAAAAAAGAAGAGTTGTCCTGAGCATGGTGTCTCTTCACAGCAGTAGAATTCTAAGACACCCTGTCTCAAGAAAAAAAAAAAATCCTATGTGGCATCGGCCTTTTACCTGCCAACTGCCATACCCTACTTGTGTGCCTGGTGTCCACAGTGTTCAGAAGAGGGTGTGTCAGATCCCCTGGGACTGGAGTGACAGATAGTTGTGAGTGGCTATGAGTGCTGGGAATGGAACCCTGAGTTCTCTGCAAGAGCAGCCAGTGTAGGCTGGAGAGATGGCTCAGAGGTTAAGAGCACTGGCTACTCTTCCAGAGACCCTGAGTTCAATTCCCAGAAACCACATGGTGGCTCACAACTATCTGTAATGAGATCTGGCGCCCTCTTCTGGCCATGCAGGCATACATGGAGACAGAATACTGTACACATACTAAATAAATAAATCTTTAAGCCAGTACCACGCTGTTTTCATTACTGTAGCTCTGTAATAGAATTTGAAGTCAGGGATGGTAATGCCTCCAGAAGTTCCTTTATTGTATAAGATTGTTTTGGCTATCCTGGGTTTTTTGTTTTTCCATATAAAGTTGATTATTGTCCTCTCAAGATCTGTGAAGAATTTTGATGGGACCTTGATGGGGATTGCATTGAATCTATAGATTGCCTTTGGTAGAATTGCCATTTTTACTATGTTGATCCTCCCAATCCAAGAGCAAGGGAGATCCTTCCATTTTCTGGTATCCTCTTCAATTTCTTTCTTCAAAGACTTAAAGTTCTTGTCAAATAGATCTTTCACTTCCTTGGTTAGAGTTATCCCAAGATATTTTATGCTGTTTGTGGCTATCGTGAAAGGTGATGATTCTCTTATTTCCCTCTCTGCTTCCATATCCTTTGTGTATAAGAGGGCGACTGATTTTTTGGAGTTGATCTTGTATCCTGCCACATTACTAAAGGTATTTATCAGCTGTAGAAGTTCTTTGGTGGAGTTTTTGGGGTCGCTTATGTACACTATCATATCATCTGCAAATAACGCAAGTTTAACTTCTTCCTTTACAATTCGAATCCCCTTTATCCCCTTATGTTGTCTTATTGCTATGGCTAAGACTTCACGAACTATATTGAAGAGGTATGGGGAGAGTGGACAGCCTTGTCATGTTCCTGATTTTAGTGGGATGGCTTTAAGTTTCTCTCCGTTTAATTTGATGTTAGCTGTCGGCTTGCTGTAAATAGCTTTAATTATATTTAGGTATGACCCTTGTATCCCTAATCTCTCCAAGACTTTTATCATAAAGGGATGTTGAATTTTGTCAAATGCTTTTTCAGCATCTAATGAAACTATCATATGGTTTTTTTCTTTCAGTTTATTTATATGATGGATTACATCGATAGATTTGCGTATGTTAAACCAGCCCTGCATCTCTGGGATGAAGCCTACTTGATCATAATGGATAATTTTTCTAATGTGTTCTTGGATTTGGTTTGCCAGTATTTTGTTGAGGATTTTTGCGTCAATGTTCATGAGTGAGATTGGCCTATAATTCTCTTTCTTGGTTGAGTCTTTGTGTGGTTTTGGTATCAGAGTTACTGTAGCTTCATAAAAGGAATTTGGCAATGACTCTTCTGTTTCTATATTGTGAAATACATTTAGGAGTATAGGTATTAGGTCTTCTTGGAAGTTCTGGTAGAATTCCGCATTGAAACCATCTGGTCTCTGAACATGGCAGACAATGAGAGCTGACGAGAGGCCAAGGACAGTGACACGGGGTTTTGATCCTACTTCAGGTTCTGGCTTTGTGGGAGCCTAGACAGTTTGGATGTTCAACTTCCTAGATCTGGATGGAGGGGGGAGGACCTTGGACTTTCCACAGGGCAGGGAACCCTGACTGCTCCTGGGACTGGAGAGGGAGGAGAAGAGGAGTGGGGGGAGGGGGAGAGGGGCGGGAGGAGGGGAAAGGAAATGGGAGGCGGGGAGGAGGTGGAAAATTTTTTTTTCAATAAAAAAAAAATAAATAAATAAAATAAATCTTTTTTTTAAAAAAAAAAGAGCAGCCAGTGCTTTTAACTGCCCAGCCACCCCTCCAACCCATATGTCGTTTTTGATTTGTTTGTTTTGATTTGTTGTTTTTCCAGACACTCTGTAGATCAGGCCGTGTCTGCGTGGCCCTGGCTGTCCTGAAACACTCTCTGTAGATCATGCTGGTCTTGAATTCAAGAGGTTCACCTGCCCATGTTAGGATTAAAGGCATTTGCCACCACTGTCTGGCTCCATGTGTTTTTTTTTTTTTTAATGATTTTTTAGACTTCTTTTTACGTGTATGGGCATTTTGCCTGCTTGTACGTATATGTACCATGTTCATGTCTGGTGTTCAGTGTCCGGAGGCCAGGAGAGTGTGTTGGATAAATCCCTGGAACTGGATTAGACTGTTGTGAGCCAGCAGGGAGGTGCTGAGAACCAAACTTGGGTCCTCTGCTAGAGCAGTAAGGTACTTTATTTGAGAGTCTTTCACTTGGTCCTGGCTAACTAGAACTGTTATCAGGCTGGCCTCGAACTCACAGAGGTCTCTCGCCTTGGCCTCTTGAGTGCTGGGATCAAAAGCGTGCCCCGCCTTGCCTGCCAGGCTTTAACTGCTTTCTCTACATGTTCTAGTTCCCAACCGACTTCCTTTCACATCTTGCTGACTCTAACTGGGTCGCAATTATTCCAAGTTAGAGAGGGGACTGGGGAAGTTTTATGTTAACCCGTTAGGGCTCGTGCACTGCCACCAGGAATGCTGGATGGTTCTGTGGGTAGGGGAAAGGCTGGCAGATGACTGAGCTGCCACACCCACCTAACTACGGCACATCGTTTGGTCCAATAAAGCCATGTTCCAAGAGGGGCATAGCCTGTACCCGCCACTGTCAAAAGTACATCATTGAGGACTGGCTGGGGCCGTAACTCAGTGGCAGAACATTTGCTTGGCATGTGAAGCCCTGGGTTTGTACCCAACACCACACACACACAGAGTAAAAGCTGCTGGGCACGGGAACGTGTGCTTGTAATTCCAGAACTCTGGGAGCAGAGGCGGAGGACTGTTTAAGTCCAGCCTGTGCTATGTAGCAAGATGTTTTAAAACTACTGGGGAGACAGCTGGCTGTACAAGCACAAGAACCTGAGTTTGGGCCGGCACACAGGAGGCAGAGGCAGACAGATATCAATGAGTTAGAGGCCAGCCTGGTCCACATAGCAAGTGCAAGGCCAGCCAAGGACACATTGGAAGATCCTGTCTTAAAAAGACAAGAGTGGAGGCCAGCAGAATGGCTCAGTGGGCAAAGACCACCTGGGTTCCTACACCCGCGTGGTAGGAGAAAAACCAATTCCTCCAAGCTGCCATCTGACCTCCACATACACACATGACATGCATGCACACACACACACACACACACACACACACACACTACATCACTGTAATAAAATGAAAAGCAAAGATGGACAGTTTGAGGAAGACTTGAGGTTGACCTCTGACCTACACACACACACATGCAAGTATACCTCCAACACATGAATACATACAAATAGCACACACATAGAAGTTAAGAAACCACAAACCGGGTCCAGTGCCATAGGCCTGTAGTCTCAGCTGCTTGGGGGGCTGAGGCAGGAGGATCACAAGTTCAAGGCTAGTATGGGTAACTTGGTGAGACTGCCACCCTCAAATTTTTAAGTTTTTTTTTTTTTTTGGTTTTTCGAGACAGGGTTTCTCTGTGGCTTTGGTGCCTGTCCTGGAACTAGCTCTGTAGACCAGGCTGGTCTCGAACTCACAGAGATCCGCCTGCCTCTGCCTCCCGAGTGCTGGGATTAAAGGCGTGCGCCACCACCGCCCGGCAAATTTTTAAAGTTTTGAACTAAGGCTATAACTCAGTGGTAGAGCTAGCATGCATAAGGTCCTGGCTACAGACACAAAGTTGTTTGAGAAATAACAAGTGTATTTAATTCCATGACAGATGATTCTTCAAATCCTTTTAAAAACATAGACGGTGTTTTTTTTTTAAAGATTTATTTCACTTTGAGTACACGTGTTTTGCTGTATGCTGACGTGTGTCTATTGGAGCTCGTGGAACCGAGGTTACAAAGGGTTGGGAGCTGTCGTGTGGGAGCTAGGAACCAAACCTGGGTTCTCTGCTAAAGCAGCCAGTGCTTTTAACACATTTTAGCCTCATGATGAAGGACAGCTGTGTACCGTGCTGTCTCAAAGCTGCTGTGATCTGGAATTCTTCCTTTCTGTAGCCTTGGGAAAGGAGGAAGAGCCTTAAAGAGCAGAAGCTGTATCGAGTCTTCTGGGTTTCTGGAAATACAATTACTTAAACGTAGTGGAGCACACCTTTAATCCCAGTACTGGGGAGGCAGAGGCAGGCTTATTCCTGAGTTCAAGGCCAACCTGATCTACAAAACCACTTCCAGGACAGCCAGAATTACACAGAGAAACCCACTCTCAGGAAACCAAAAAAAAAAAAAAAAAAAAAAGTGAGCATCTTTTGAAATCATATATAACAAACCTGCTGGTTATATTTTCTAAATCCTGCTAGAACATCAGGCCTTGGACTATCTGTGCCCTGCACCTCATAATTATATAAGAAACTTTAAAGTTTTAAGTTTCTCCACCTAGTGTCTCTAGGTTCTTCCCCCTCCTAGATGCTGAAGTGGAGTTGAAGGTGGTCGACACACCTGTAACCCCGGCACTGAGAAGAGTGAGGCAGGAGAATTGCCACATGTTCCAAGCCAACCTGGACTAACTACATAACAACATTAAACTTTGTTTTAAATTCTGGAGTGAGGGGTCTGGACCTTTAGATAGGTGTAGCCGAGGGCACACAGGCTGATAAAAACACGCCAGCTCTGTTCACAGACAGTGGAGTCTACACCCAGTCTTAGATGGACACGGTGGCTCATGCCTGGAAGTCTAGCATCCAAAAGGAGGCTGCATCAGGAGTGCCACGAGACTGAGGCCAGCCTGGGCTACAGTGTATGGCTCAGTCTTAAAAGGGGGCGGGGGGCAGTGTGGCGCATGCCTTTAATCCCAGCACTGGGGAGGCAGAGGCAAGTGGATCTCTGTGAGTTCGAGGCCAGCCTGGTCTACAAAAGCTAGTTCCAGGACAGGCACCAAAACCACAGAAAAACCCTGTCTTAAAAAAAAAAAAACAAAAAACCAGCTGTAGTAGTACACACCTCTGGTCCCAGCACTTGGAAGGTTTTAACCATTAAGTAAACATATCTTTTCAAATTGAATGAAGGCTTTTGACAGCTGGAGAGACGTGGTGGATAGGCTGGATTTCCTATCCGTAGGGAAAGGGCCACAGTTGGTTTGAGCCTAACGTTTAATAGAAGATACCGTGGATTGACAGAGGAGGTGCGGAACTCCCCATCAGATTCGTTCTACAGTGAGCATATAGCCTCTGCCCTTTGTCAAAAACCCAGTCCTGCTGTCTGGAGTCCTTACTGCCCATCTGAACATTACCACCTCCAGACCAATTTCTAATGACCTGGAGGTGGGTAAGACCTAAGTGTTCCCAGTTCACACAAAGTGAATCATCATAGTGCGTATATTTTCAAGAGTGGATTGAGTAAGGTGGGGGTGAAGCCGTACATTTTCTACACGTGTCTACCTTCACACCCAGGTGTTTCTCCCTGGTGGCCCATGGCAGTTACAGAAGACCTCAAGCTCAATTCAGCAGCACGGACTAACTTAGAGCGATAAGAGAGATTAGCGTGGTCCCGTACAAAGACGGCACGTGAGTTTGTGAAGCTGTTTTTCTGTATAGTTTTTATTATGTAAAAAAAAAAAGAGCTTCCCAAAAGCTGTATCTGGCATGATCTTGTACCACTGCTGGTGCTGCCAGTGGCCAGGCACAGGTTGTGAGGCCCTGAGGAGGTGGGAGGCAGAACGAGGTGCAGGCAGAGCAGGAAATAGCCAGCTTAGGTCCCTGCCCTAGGAGCCCGAAGGATAAAGGTCGTGCAGCAGAGGGTTACATGATCGTCTTTGGTCAGGCAAAGACCCTGATACGGGCCCAGAAGGCAAAGGGGCTCAGGCTCACTCAGCTCTGGAGCCCCAGCTGTAGGGTCACCACACTGAGGCAAGAGGCAAGGCAAGAAGACAGAGCAATGTCAGGCGTCACCAGCTCCTAGGAACCATTCTTGTCTTTGTCATCCGTCAGGTCATACCTAGGGAAACAAAGACAGAGCTCAGGCAGATGAGGACTCTATGACGGAGTCTCATTGTGTCTGCACCCCAGGCTGGAACTTGCTGTGGAGTCAGGCTGTTCTGGAACCCACAATTCTCCCACTCCCCCACAGGCTGGGACTACAGCCACGAGCCACCAGGCACAGTTGTCTTCTCTCATAAAACATGCCTAGGGCTTCCGTGCTTAATGGGATCGATGGTTCTCAGCTTCCTCTGCGTGCCTACCCAGCCCCACCCGCTCCTATGCGGACACTCACCATTGGGCTGCACCCTGGGAGAGGTCTATCTCAGCTAGATCCAGCTGCACCTGCGTGGAAGATGGCAGGGCTGAGGTGGTATTTTGGTATTTAAAGAACACGCCCATCGTCACATCTGATCTCAAACCACGGCAGAGAGGATAGGATCACTTCTCCGAGGCACCCTGGTGGTCTCCTTAACAGGAAGCTAGGTTCCAGCAGCGGCACCATCCTGCCTCCTCCTCACCCTCTTACCTTTCCCAGAAGCTCACGCTCTCTTGACATGAAAGAGGAGTTTGACTTCACAGACACATCTAGTTTTCGCCTGAGAGACCCATCCAGGGGCAGCTCCCACTCGAACCTGGAAAGGCACGGGGTTAGAGCACAAGGCGCCGCTGAAGCCTTCCACCTCCCCGTGGAAAGGGCCGTTCACTGACCGCTCGTTGAACTCCGGGTCCAGGGTCTTTTTCTTCTGTGAGGTCTTCCTCTTGGTGCCCCGGTTCTTGTCTGGGAGTAGCAACAGCGACACATAGGGATCTGGGAGATCCCGGCCGTTTTGTCGAAGGGCCCTAGGACAGAAGGGAGCGGGCATTGAAGCGCTAGTGCCGCAGGACTGCAGCTACCCCAGAGGACGGGTGGCAGGGTCTTACCGGCAGCTGTGGATAATGCTGACTAGCTTCTGTTCGTCACTGTGGTACCACACCGTCAGCTTCACCTGGCCCAGAGGTCCAATAGGAGCCTCAGAGGGGCTGTGGAAAAACGGAGAATATGGCGTCTAGGAAAGCCTTGAGCCAAACTTCGTATTTTTGCCGGCAAACCATCTCCATCTCAATCCCTTACCTGTCACCATGCGGCAGGCGATGCCGGACCTCCTGCACTGGGGAGGTGATGTGAGCGGCTGCCTCTGAGGCCTTGGGCTCCTCATTGAGAGAAGAGGAACTGTGGCTGTGGCTGTGGGCTTCCACTCCTGAGTGTTGGGACACCAGGATCTGGAGACAGGAGAGTCGTGAGCTGGGCAGGGTCCTCACTAGAAGGACACCACCTCTGCTCCCACCCTTTGGACATCGCTCCGCCCTGAGGCCCCACCCCCCACCCCGCTGCCGCCCCCTGGTACTCACCCCTAGCTGCGCTCGCATCAGCACTTGGCCCTGACCATTACTGAGTGTGAACCATTTGTCCAAGCAGAGTCGGTCTGCCTGGAGGAGCTCCGAGAGAGGCAGGGATATGGAGCCCAGGGTGCCGGTCCCTTCACCCCGAACCTGTGGGGCAAATTTACTGATTAATTATTGAAGCTTGGCATTTATGAACCAAACACTTGGGTAGTTTGGTGAGAGAGTCCCTTTTTGGAAGAACAGAACACACATTACAGCCGCTAGCCCCTCCGTCCCCTTACCCCGGAGAACAGGTCTCATCCAGGCTGCCTTTGGATACTGTGGTCTCCTACCTCAGCCTCTCCAGGCTGGGATTACAGGCGTGAGCCACCACCGCCCGGCTATGCCTATACCGCTTTGTATTTCCTGGCTTTTTAATATTAGTGTGTGTACAGATTCACAAACGTCACGATACTTGATAGGAGTAGGTTCTGGTGTCAGGTTTGCACGCGTGCGCTTTTACGTGCCGAGGCATGTCTCCCATCCTCTTATTTATTAACTTTACAGATAGTGTAGTATCTACTGCCTCCTGTTCGAAAAGGCAAGAAGAACTGACACACACCTTTTATATGTCTCATTACTGGGTTTGTTTTTCTCTGTGTAGCCTTGGCTATCCTGGAACTCGCTCTGTAGACCAGGCTGGCCTCAAACTCAGAGATCCATCTGCCTCGCTTCCTGAGTACTGGGATTAAAAGCGTGGACCACCACTGCCCGGCTCATAATTTTTTTTGTATCTTTTTTAATTTAATTGATATTTATTGAGCTCTATATTTTTTTCTGCTCCCCTCCCTGCCTCTCCCTTCCCCGCTTCAATCCTCCCCCAAGGTCCCCATGCTCCCAATTTACTCAGGAGATCTTGTCTTTTTCTACTTTCTACTTCCCATGTAGATTAGATCTATGTAAGTCTCTCTTAGTGTCCTCATTGTTGTCTAAGTTCTCTGGGATTGTGGTTTTTAGGCTAGCTTTCTTTGCTTTATGTTTAAAACCCACCTATGAGTGAGTACATGTGATAATTGTTTTTTTTTGGTTTTTCGAGACAGGGTTTCTCTGTGGTTTTGGAGCCTGTCCTGGAACTAGCTCTTGTAGTCCAGGCTGGTCTTGAACTCACAGAGATCCGCCTGCCTCTGCCTCCCAAGTGCTGGGATTAAAGGCGTGCGCCACCACCGCCCGGCTTGATAATTGTCTTTCTGTGTCTGGGTTACCTCACTCAAAATAATGTTTTCTAGTTCCATCCATTTTCCTGCAAAATTCAAGCTGTCGTTATTTTTCCAGCTCATAATTTTTAAATTGTCTTTATTTTACCTCTTGGAAACTTTAGGTCTCTTCCAGTCTTTTGAAACTATCTTGGTTTCTGCAACCTGCTCTTTCATGGTATTCTTGCTATAATTTAGGTCTCTTGAAAATTCTTCCGTGATCTGTCTTTGAGTTGTGAGGGCACACAGCATATCGGCTGCCTTTTTCACTTGGCATACTCCCTGGGCGCTCTTGCCCATGGTTGCAGGCCCAGACAGGCGCTTGCTCCCACAAGGGGGAAAGCAGTCAACACCACACAGGTCTGCCTTCCAGGTGGCTCTTCAGAGATTTCCCTTGAAGACTGCAAATTCAAATAATCCCTTGCTATGCGATCAGCATCACCTTTCCCCATCCAGGCACCTTAAGTCTGGAACCCAGGTGGTTCACATCTACCTTCCTCTCAAAACAAGTAAAAACAGCAGGTGGGAGTCCCATGCAGGCAACTCCAGCATTCAGGGGCTTGGGACAGGAAGACTGTCAGAAGCAGAGGCTACAATGTGAGATGCTGTCTCAAAAAGTCAACAAAAACACCCAGAAGTTTTTAAACAAACAAACAAACAAACAAACAAACAAACAAACAAAAAAATAGCCAGGCAGTGGTGGTGCACATTTTTAATCTCAGCACTCGGGAGGCAGAGGCAGGTGGATCTCTGTGAGTTCGAGGCCAGCCTGATCTACGGAGCGAGTTCCGGGACGGGCACCATAGCTACTGAAACGCTGCCTCAAACAAACAAACAAACAAACAAACAAACAAACAAACAAAAAGTCAGGCTTGGTGCCACATATCTTTAATTCTGGCACTTGGGAGACAGAGTCAAGTGGGTCTCTGTGAGCTCTAGGCCAGCCAGAGTTATGCAATAAAAACTTATTTTTGTTTTTTTTGGGGGGAGGCAATAATAGGGCTAGGACGTGACCTAGCGGGGGCAATGAGAACCTGAGTTCAAACCCCATAGCCCAACCCAAGTGACCAATGGCAGTGTCCTTACGAGGAGATAGAAGCCATGGGAGCTTGGCCAGCTAGCCTTGGTAGACACAGACCAAAAAAAAAAAAAAAAAAAAAAAAAAAAAAACCACCACCAACAAAAACAAAAATAAAAACAAAGAGACCCTGTCTAAAACAAGGCAGAAGTCAAGTCATGTCATCCACGGTTGTCCTCTGACTCCTACAGACCAGCACTCACATGTGTGTTCACACTCAACAAAATCTAAACTCTTTCTAGCAGACCTTTGTCCTGTTACAATCACTCCAATGTCTCCCCTCACCTGAGATGGGGTCTCATTATGTGGCTCTCGCTGACCTCAGTCTTAGGATCCCCCTCAGTGTCACTGCAAGCCTGTGCCACTGTGTACACAGACCTTCCTTTCCTTTCCTTTCCTTTCCTTTTCCTTTCCTTTTCCTTTCCTTTTCCTTTCCTTTTCCTTTCCTTTTCCTTTTTGGTTTTTCGAGACAGGGTTTCTCTGTGTAACAGTCTTGGCTGTCCTGAAACTCTTTGTAGACCAGGCTCACACAGACCAGCCTGCCTGGCTCTGCCTCCCACGTGCTGGGATTAAGTCATGTGCCACCACCGCCCAGCCTCAGTTAACACCACTGTACGTATCCCCTGGTTATTGCCCTCCTATGGCACAGTGACTCCCATGGATAAGGGAGTCAAGCTTTCCTCGTTTCCTCTCCCAATTATAAATTGTTTTATAATTTATTTATTTTACATGCATTGGTATTTTGCGTGCATGTATACCTGTGTGAGGATGTCAGATCTTGGAGTTACAGACAGTTGTGAGCCACCATGTGGGTGCTGGGATTTGAACCTAGATCCTCTGGAAGAACAGCCAGTGCTCTTAACCACTAAGCCATCTTTCCTGCCTTTTTGTTTTTGTTTTTTGAAACAAGATCTTACTAGCCCAGGCTGGCTTATGAACTCAGGGCAATCCTCCTGCTTCAGATCCCCAAGCAACATGATTACAAGTGTTTGTCACCAAGAGCTTTCCTATGGTCTGTGGCTGGAGCCGCAGGACCTGCGCAGTGAGTCCCAATTACCTGAAGCTCCAGGCTCTCCGCATGTGGCTTCCTGATGAGAAAGGAGGTGTTCTCCTCCCAGATAGGGGCTGATGTCTGGGAAACAGTCTGTTGGAGAAGAGGAGTTGGTCAGTGGGGGAAACTGTCTTCCGGGCTCTTCCCCCTACCCTTAGCAGTAAAGGATCCCTGCTACAAGGCATCTTCTCCTACCTTGGTTTTATGGGAAGTCTCTCCCACAGTGAGTGTAGCATAAGAATTGGGAGGCTTGGTGCCTTTTCGGAGCTGGAAGGACAGGGTCAGTCATAAATTCACAAATTAATGCCATGGCCACACTGCCACGTGCACTTCCTAGCCCCACTCATCCCAGCACCACCCTCCAGTGGGGCCCCTTGCCCTTCCAGATCTATAAGGTACACTCACACCCAAGGGAGCCCGAAGAGGGGCCAGGAAAGCCATGGGGAGCCGCTCTTACCGGCAGATTATCTGCTCGTTCCAAGTAGACAGAGAGCAGGGCCGCTGCCAGCTCTGAGCTCTTCTGGGTCTGGATCAGATTGTTGACCTGCAGTACCTGGGACACAGAGCAGGTTGTAGATGGGAGCTGACGGAAGGCTCACCCGGCTCCACCCTGTCTCCAGCTGTTCCCCTCACCTCTTCTAACTCAGCAGCAGTAGGTCTAGGGGTCAGCCGTTCCAGGCGCAAGTGCAGCCGGCCAGATGGGACATCCTCCAGGGTCAGCCACTGTGGAGATAGGCAGGGAGGGGAGGCAAGGATGAGATGGTTGCCATGGTGACAAGGAGGCGGTGTGGGTCTCATCTCATGCTCACCTCATCAAGAAAGCCACTGTTGAGGACTGTGGTGAGACTCATTTTATACCTGCAGAGAGTGGAGACCAGGGACTGGGGTCAATACCACGGCCCATGCAGCCAACATTATCTGTCCACCTGAACTCCCGACTCCTACCTGCCCAAAAAGTCATCCTTGTCCAAGTCCTTATCAAAGACCTCAATCTCAAGCTCTTGGCCTGGAATCGAGGTGACAATCACCTACCAGGGGAAAACAGTGCAGATGAAAGGGATTTCTCTCCTTTTCCTCTCTGCCCATCCCCCACCCTCTGACCACGGAGGACTGTGGGGCAGCCACTGTGGGGCAGAGAGGAGTCCCAGTCACTCAGTTCTGACCTCGAAAACCTCGTTCCAGCGGGGATTGAGATCCTCCCGAACAACATGGCTCCGGAAGCTTTGTCCCGCCACCCTCAGTTTGACATAGGGGTCTGATTTGCCCTTCACCAATCCCCCCAGGAAACGGTCTTTGGCAATTAGGTCCTGAGCTTCTAATACATGGATCCGAAGAACATTCTGCAGGAGGGACAGACGGGGCAAGACCTCAGAATCCACCCTAGAACAGGCCTGGCACAGTGTGGGCGAACACAAACTTGTCGGTTTCCGGGGACCACTTACCTCAGTCCCAAAGTGGCTGTTAGGAGATGTCTGCCAGGGCCGAGGGGGCATATCTACGCTGCTGCCTGTCTGGGGGCTGTCTCCGTCCAGATCCTGGGCTCCGGGTACAGTGGGGAAGTGGATTTCTGATGAATCCAAGTATAAGATCTGCGAAAGACAGTGTGATGGCAGTTAAGTCACCACGCAGGCTGGAGGGGGATCAGCGAACATTGTTTGATGTGCCTCAGACCCGTCTACGGGGGCTACACCTTTTGATCTGAATGGGCTCCCCTTCCATGCTCTGAATACCAAGGAATCCCCAGACCGCCCCAGCACCCCTGCATCCTCCATCACCTCCATCACCTCCTCCATCACCGTACCCGCATGACCAGTTTCATGTAGAGCCTGGAGTTTGGGCCTGAGCTGCTGAGCTGGAACCACTGGTCCAGGGTGAGTTCTGAGGCCGTCAACAGGCGAGCCAGAGGGAGAGTCAGTGCCCCTAATGTCAGGGCCCTGGAGTCATCCTTCACCTATAGGAGGAGTGAGGTGAAGGCATACTGAGGAAACCAGCATGACCCCAGCTGATCTCCCTGCACCCCACTCCCCCAGACAGTTACACATTACTCTAGCTGATCTCCCTGCACCCCAATCCCACCCAGACAGTTACACATGACTCCAGCTGACCTCCCTGCACCCCAATCCCACCCAGACAGTTACACATAACTCCAGCTGATCTCTCTGCACCCCAATCCCCCCCAGACAGTTACACATGACTCCAGCTGATCTCCCTGCACCCCACTTCCCCCAGACAGTTACACATGACTCCAGCTGACCTCCCTGCACCCCACTTCCCCCAGACAGTTACACATGACTCCAGCTGACCTCCCTGCACCCCACTCCCCCAAGACAGTTACACATGACTGATCTCCCTGTACCCCACTCCCTCCTAGACAGTCACAAACCTTTTGTTCACTCACAACAAGATTTTCCCATCTTTTTTCAACACCACCATCTCTTCTACCTCTGCTCATTGTTTCCCTGAGAACACTGTCATTCTCTCCCTCCTGCCTATTTCAATCCTACTTATCTATGCTTTAGGCGCCGTTGAGATCTTTGCTCCTTCACAAACTCTATAACTGTTTGGGAAGAACAAAACTGTTGTGTGTGACGGCACAACTTAGGGAAGGTGCCCCATGCATGTGTGTGCAGGTCAGAGGACAATGGAGCAGTCAGGTCTCTTCCGCCTCTCTGTATATTCTGTGGCTTGATCCCCAGTAACCAGGCAGGACTTGACCCTCTGAGCAGCTCTGCTAGCCCCCCGTCTCCAAATCTCACCTGCCTCAGCCTCCATGTCTTCTCTCACCATTTTAAAGGCTGTACATATGGTCTTTGTATAATTAGGTCTGTCCTCTAGGAAACTGACCAGTGAGCACAGAAGTCATGATACTGGCTTTCACGATTTTTCTATGACCTTTATTACTGGGCACAATCTGCACACCATAAAAGTTACTCATTTCAAGCACAGAGTTACCACTTGTAAAATGAACTCTAGGCCTGGTGTGGTAGCACACACCTTTAAGCACTCAGGCAGAGAGGCAGGTAGATTCCTCTGAGTCTGAGGCCAGCCTGGCCTATCCAGTGAGACCCTGTCCAAAACAGAACTGGCTGTGGCAGCCCACGCCTTCGATCTCAGCACTTGGGAGGAAGAGGCAGGCAGATCTCTGTGACAAGCAGGGCTATGTAGAGAGACCCTGTTTCAAAACAAAAGCCCTAATCTAATGCCTAGAACAAATGAGGCCCCGAATTAATCCCCAGCATCTTACACACGCACGCACGCACACACACACACACGTGCTCACACGCACGCATGCACATATACACATGCGTGCGCACACATACACACACACACACAGAACAAAATGTACCGATAAAGCTTGGGAGACAGGAAGAATGAGGTGACTCTCACCTGAACATCAAGCTCCTGGCTCTGGGGGTCTTGCAGAAAAAATCGGAACGCTTCTTCCCATACCGGGCTGTTGGTGCCGTAGGTAGCCTGAGAGCGATGATGGAGTGAGGATGTGTACCCAACACCATTCCCGTTTGGCTGACACTCACTTGCAAGCATCCTGAGGAGCCTGTGCTCCCTTACCTTGCTCTCCTGCGTCACATCCTGAACTGACAGTTGCACCATGGGGTTGGGTTCCTTGTTTCCCTTCTTCAGCTGTGTTGGGGGGGGCAGAATTTAGAATTTGAGGGTTGGATGTCTGGGTTTGATGAAGGAAGGTGGGGTTAGCAGACTCTCTTCCTCCAGATAGACCTGACCTCCCCCCCAGAACCTTCGTGGTACCCCTTTGTAGGCAGGGACATCTGCATCCTCAGTTAAGGAAGAGCGGGCATCCTTTTCCCAAGGCTCTGTCACCCACTCTACAAGCCAAACTCACAGGAAGATCCTGGGCCCGGTCCAAGTAGACAACGAGGATGGCAGCTGATGGGGGCTCTGGTCGAGAGGTGATGCCCCGGTTCCACTGTAGGACCTGGGGGAGAGAACCGTGGTCAGACCTCATCCTCCTGTCCCCAAATGTCACCCCTGCCTGCCTTCTGTTTCCGGAGCAGCTTACCTTATCCAGTTTCTCTGCATCTGGCAAAAGTGATAGCCATTCTAGCCTCAAATGAACTTGGCCCTGCCCACCTTGTAGCGGGTACCACTGAAGGAAGGAAGTGAGGGAAGTGAGAAGTAGAGATGGGCCACCATCACCACGGTAGCAGATATCGGTTGCCCTTAGGGTGAGGTCACTCCCACATCCTCTTCCCCAACTTACATCGTCCAGGACTCCAGCCTGTAGTACCTTTCCTACATCCAACTTCATTCTGGAGGGTGGGGAGAAGAGGGGCCGGTGAGGAGAAAAGGGGAATGGTAATTAGTAGCCAGTCAGTGCCCTTCCACTCACCTCCAGGAATCCTTCTCATTTATCTTGAAGAAGTCTCTGTGTGGTCTGTGTGGGGTATGTGCATGAGTGAAGGTGCCTGGGAGGCCAGAGGACCAGGAGCTGGAGTTACAGGAGGTTGTGAGCCTCCCATGGGTGCTAGGACCTGAACTTGGGTCCTCTGCAAGCTTACCGGCTGAGCTATCTCTCCAGCCCCAAGAGGATCTTACACTAAGGGAGAGAGAGGGAGAGAAAAAGGGAGAGAGGGAGAGAAGAAGAAGGAGATGGGGAGAGAGAGGGAGAGGGGGGGAGAGAGAGAGAAAGGGACAGGAAGAGGGAGAGAGGAAGAGAGGAAGAAGGAGAGGGAGAGAGAGAGGGAGAGGGGGAGAGAGAGAGAGAGAGAGAGAGAGAGAGAGAGAGAGAGAGAGAGAGAGAGAGCGAGCTCTACTACTTTTAGAATCTTGGGAGCATTGGGATTTTAGAATCTAAAACATACAATCTCACCTTCCCAGAAAATCGTCTTTATCTGGATCTTTATCAAACACCTCCACCTCGATCTCCTGCCCCGGGACCTCGTGGACGATCACCTGGGGAGCACAGTGGCCTCTGGTCTCAGGGCTGCAGCCCGCAGGCATGAGGGCTTCTCCCACCACCACACACTGCTGCTCCACAGCGTCTTACCTCGTAAGTCTCCCCCCAGTGAGGGTTGAGTTCCTCATCTATGACGCGACTGCAGAATGTCTGGGTGCCCACACGAACCAGGGCGTAGGGGTCTGATTTGCCCTCGATCAGGCCTTTCACGTATTTGTCCTTGGAACTCAGCCCTCGGGCCGCCAGGAGGTGGATCCGGATGATGCCCTGGGGTTAGGAACCAACGGTGAGAAGCTGAGAACCCAGCCCAGGGCCCCAGGGAGATCGGTCTCTTCAGACGCCATACCCTGGGTAGTGGGGAGCGCAACTGGGCCACATCTTGAAGGTCAGGCACAAGGGGCACCAGGAGTCGGTTGGGCAGCACAAGGAAGGCAGCAATAGAATCCATGATCATGGTGTCGGAGAGGGAGCTGAACAGGGGGTAGGAAGAGGAAAGGTTCAAGTCCCCCACACTCAGCTGTGTTCCTACTGCAGAGAAGGCTTCAGCCTTTTAGGTCTCACTGTCGATTCCTGGCTGGGTGAGGGTTTGTTCTGTAGCCCATGCTGGCCCTGAACTTCTCATAGGGTTTGTTCTGCAGAGAAGGCTTCAGCCTTTTAGGTCTCACTGTCAATTCCTGGCTGGGTGAGGGTTTGTTCTGTAGCCATGCTGGCCCCAAACTCCTCGTTAGGGTTTGTTCTGTAGCCATGCTGGCCCCAAACTCCTCGTTAGGGTTTGTTCTGGAGCCCATGCTGGCCCTGAACTTCTCAAAGGGTTTGTTCTGTAGCCCATGCTGGCCCTGAACTTCTCATAGGGTTTGTTCTGTAGCCCATGCTGGCCCCGAACTCCTCGTTAGGGTTTGTTCTGTAGCCCATGCTGGCCCTGAACTTCTCAAAGGGTTTGTTCTGTAGCCCAGGCTGGCCCCGAACTTCTCAAAGGGTTTGTTCTGTAGCCCATGCTGGCCCTGAACTTCTCAAAGGGTTTGTTCTGTAGCCCATGCCGGCCCTGAACTCCTCATAGGGTTTGTTACGTAGTCCATACCTGCCCTGACCGCGTCCTGCCTCCACCTCCCAGGTGCTGCGATTACAGGTGTGTGCCATCACACCTAGCTTAGAAAGTCGTCTTTGTCTTTTTTTAAATCACGTTTGTTTCATATGTGTGTGCACACATATGCCACATGGGCTATGTGTGGAGGTCAGAGGACAAGCGTGCGGAACCCATTAGATTGGCAGCAAATGCCTTTGCCCACTGAGCCATCTCACCAGAGCGGGAGACTTTGAGAGTCTTTCTTGCTCCTTTCAGGCCCTGGTTCCCTTTGCTATTCCCAGCCTTCCTTGCTCTTTCTTCCCCTGCTTGAGGAGTCTCCATTCCCCCAGGCATGTTCCTCCACGGAAGAAAAAACCCCATTCTGAAAATTCCCTGGAGTTCATGTCCAATCTCCCCACTGCAGTGAGGTCTCGAAGGCAGAGGCAGAGGCTTCACTGCTTTGCGTCTCTGAACCCTCAGCCCTGAACTGCGATACTGACTGGGAAGGTGCCCAAAGGTCCCCAGTACCTAAGTCCTGGGATGTCCAGCAGATTGGTCATCCCTGTCCAGTTGATGTCAAGTGTCTGGAAGAAAAGGGCAGAAGAGTCAGGATGGCTCTCGGGGAGCACTGCCACACTCAGAAGAGTCAGGATGGCTCTTGGGAAGCACTGCCACA
Organism: Chionomys nivalis; assembly: GCF_950005125.1. NCBI lineage: Eukaryota > Metazoa > Chordata > Mammalia > Rodentia > Cricetidae > Chionomys > Chionomys nivalis. The sequence continues at coordinate 28,433,428 of NC_080110.1, read as the reverse complement.
CTCAGAAGAGTCAGGATGGCTCTCGGGGAGCACCGTCACACTCAGAAGGGTCAGGATGGCTCTCGGGGAGCACTGCCACACTCAGAAGAGTCAGGATGGCTCTCGGGGAGCACCACCACACTCAGAAGAGTCAGGATGGCTCTCGGGGAGCACCGTCACACTCAGAAGAGTCAGGATGGCTCTCAGGGAGCACCGTCACACTCAGAAGAGTCAGGATGGCTCTCGAGGAGCACCGTGACACTCAGAAGAGTCAGGATGGCTCTCAGGGAGCATTGCCACACTCAGAAGAGTCAGGATGGTTCTCGGGGAGCACCGTCACACTCAGAAGAGTCAGGATGGCTCTCAGGAAGCATTGCCACACTCAGAAGAGTCAGGATGGCTCTCGGAGAGCATCGTCACACTCAGTCTTCTCAATCCCTTTAGCTACCTCTATACCTCTTCCCAACACCCACAAGCCTGTTTCCCATTTCCTGCCAATGGCCTCTCTTACCGGGCGTTTGATAAAGAACATCGACACAGCCCCCACGATAGGAAGGTCCCCAGTGAGTGGCTCAAGAATCACCCGCAAGACACCGTGTAGCTAGAGTGAGAAGAGAAAGAAGATCAGTCTTCTCCCGTGCCCTCCCGCACTTCACTCCAGAGCCCATGAAACCTCGGGCTCTCGTAACAGCCCCTGACGCCTGCCCTACCTGCATGCCCTTGACTCCTGCTTTGCAGAAATACTTCTTGACTTCCACATCAATCTGGACATCACCTACATAGCTGGGAGGCAGTGAGGAAGAAAATAATGGTTAGTGCTAGGGCTTCAGCGGAGAGACTGAGACCCACCCACGGGGAGTGGGGAGGTGGTGAGTTACCTGACGTTCAAGTCCAATAGAATCTGATCTTTTCTCTGACTAGGGTGAACCTTGACGCCGATGATGCGTACTGGCTAAAGAGAGGTGGTCTCAGAAGAGGTAGGAGGAAAGGAGCATTTCAGCTCTTGCTGCCCCCCGAACCCCCTGGCCATTTCTTCCCAGCGCACCTTCTCACCCAGCTCCACACGGGTGAATGTGAACGTTTGCAGATGGGGGTTAGCGCCCCGGACAGCTGGGGCCACTGTTTCAGCCAGGAGCTTCTCCATATACTGGCCTAGGAAGGGCCACACCTGGGCCACAATCTGGGAGGAAAAGAAATCAGAGGAGAGTCCACTTGCCCGCGACCCTCAGGGGTCGAACAACCCTTTCATCAGAAAACACAGATATTCACATTATGATTCATAACAGTAAAAATATTTTCAATTATGAAGAAGCAATGGAAATAATTTTATGGTTGGGGGGTCACCACAGCATTAAGAAGGCTGAGAACCACTGGTCTAAAGGCAAGTTCTACCTGCCTGGGCCTGACAGCACATAGCTCTTTTCTGAGAAGTGATGCTGAGCTGGGAGGGACAGGAGTCTGAGGCTACCTTTGGGGCAGGAAGATAGAGCCATCTCCATGGGCAGCTTTGGGGACTAGACTCAACTAGAATTGAGGTGTAAGAGGTCTCGAAAGAGTAATAAACCCCACTCAGGAAAAATCAAAGCCAAGACAGTCCTCACCTTGTTTAGCCATTCAACCTTTTCCACATCTGGGAAGCTGACCTGGAAGTGGGGAAACAGAGTCAGGGATAAGTATACTTTACATGTCTGCTTCCTAAGAGGACAGTGGGGTGCACACAGAAGAGATGGGACGTGTCCCTCTGGCAGGGACTCCACACACCAAGGGGCTGGGTGTGCTGGGCTCTCTCCTCTCCCTCCCTTTTCCTCTTCCTTCCTTTTAAAGCAAAAAAGGGGGGGGGTTGGCTGGGTTTAGGAATACAAACCATTCCCAACACTTGGAAGGTAGAGGCAGTAGGGACATGAGGCTATGTCTAAAGACAGCACAAAGTTGTTTTCTCTTTGTAGACAGGGTCTCATTGTGTGGCCCTGCATGACCAGGCTGGCCTCCAGCTCTCAGAGATCCACCTGCTTCTGCCTCCCAAGTGCTGGGGTTAAAGCTTTATGCCACCACACCCAGTAAGCAGAAGGTTTTAATACAGATTTAAGCATACAATCCTGGGGGCAGGAGACTTCTGTCTTTAGAATGTGGTCACTGCAGGCTTCTTTAGAGAGGGGAGCTGGCAGGATGTAGGGCTACATGCAGAGGCTTTAGAGAGTGCGGAGAAATGGCAGCTTCTGGGGCAAAGGAGGGGGAGGGAGGAGGAGTCTTAAAGAGAAGGGCACATTCTTTCCCGGGGAGATCCTGTCAAATCAGAGCTCTGGGGAATCCTGGGACGAAGAAGTCCTGGTTCTTTTGTCCAGCCTTCCCTGCTCTCCTGGGACTGGGCGTGGGCTCCCATCGAAGAAGGTGAAGGAGAAGAAACAACCCTTTGATAGCCTAGGGAGGGGCTGGAAGAGCGACTGAGGCCTGGTGCGCTAGTGCCTGCGCAAGCAAGCCTCTGCAGAGGTCCTCTCTCTCTCCTCGCTCCCATCCTCCCTACCTCCTTTCTCTCTCTTCCTGAGTAACTCCTTCTATGGGAAAGGACACCTGTGCTCTGCATGGAGCGGGGAGGGAGAGGATTAATTCCCATGATACGGAGTAGGAGTAATAGTTGCTGCTTGGGATAGATGGAACCATTTCTTCCTTTTTCTCTCCAGGGCATGTTAAGTGTGACTGTGTCTGCCACTCTCTACCTAACTGGTATCTCTTCTGGAAAGGGTACCAGGGAGGGGTTGGTAACCAGCTCGCTCAGCTTTAGCAAGGCCAGAGAGGCATCTCTTTCAGCCCAGGAGACAGGGTACAGAAATACTGGCCTGGGTCAGCCAAGCAAGCTAGCGAAGGTTGCCCACAGTCCGGAAAAGGGTGGGGCCGCCCAGGGTGCGAATAGAGAGCAGCGGGAACTGTAGCAGCCACACTACCCTCTTCCCAGCGCCCCCTCCCTGGGCCCAGCAGCTGCCTTGGCTGCCCTGCCTCCCGGCTGACTTGAGACTGGAAGGCGACTGTGGTGGGTCACTTCCAGGTGCTGAACAATGCTTGCAGGGGGTTGGGTCTCAGCGGGTACCTAGGGACAAGGCAGGAAACGGGAAGCCCTGATGCCCTTAAGTAGATAAAAAGCCTTGAAAGGGCTAGCAAAGCCGGGGGAACCTCTGAGCGGTCACGGGGGTGGGGTGAAGGGATCCCCAGAGGCAGCGTGGCAAAGGCGCGAGTGACGCCAGAAGTCAGGAACAGTGAGGATTCTACACGCTTGGCTGGGAGGGAGCCGGGGCTGGGAGCGGCCACTCAGATGTACTGCCGTAGTCCGAGTAGACTGAGGAAGAAGTCCCGATTCGGTGGAAGGATCCGCTCTGCGGCAAGGGTGGGCGGAGAGAGTGGGTATCGGTCCCAGCTAACAAGCGCTAACGGGACGAGGTGAAGTCTGGGGGGGCCACTGTCCCAAGTCGGGGAGCTGACTTCATAGGGAGGGAGAGCCCGAGTTGAAGGACTAGGAAGAGCTATGCTGCACCAAGGGCTGAAGTGACAACTCACCCAGGCAGGTAGTTCCCGGTTGCTCATATAAAGCGTTTCTGCTGTGATGCGCTCCTCGTCATCCAGCAGCTGCCTCGCTGCCCGCAGGCTCCGTGCTTTCCCGTCGCGGACCCGGCGCCAGCCCAGGTAGAGGGCGAGGCCGAACAGCACGAAACCCACGCTAAGACCCGCAGCCCCGGCCAGGTACACCGGCACCAGCACCAACAAGCGCCGTCCGAAGGAAAACAGCACCGCCAGGGCCTCGCTTGCTGCACCTGGGCCAGCGGGTGGGACCCCCGAGCCCGGGTCCCGCGTGGTGTCGGTGGCAGGGGGCTGCCCCGCGGGTTCGGGGCCGGCGCCCTCTTCTTCAGGGGAGCGCTCCATGGGGCAGCCTCTCGGGACACCCTCCCGACTAGCAGCAGCAGCTCCGGGTCTGGTCCAGCTCCCCCCCGAATATATAGTGCTCCCGGGGACCTCAAGCTACGCCACGCCCCTGCCCGTTGGGGTTGGTTCGCGCCGCGCCGCCCTGAGAAACTAGAGGGCTCGGGATGGCAGGACCTCCGTGATTGGACCAGCGGGTCAAGATGGGAGGGCTGGATGGCGGGAAAAGGAGGAAAGAAACCAAAAGACAGTATTTGACTGGTCATAGAAAGAACAGGGCGCGGCGTCCCACTTAGAGGCGGGAGCAAGTGCTCCTCCCACGTGGGATTGGAGCGCCTGTGGAGTGACGTCATGCAGAGCCGCTACTCTAATTACTGAGTTCAGGGAGTGCTTGTGTTGAGGCAGGGCGGGTGGTCAGTATTATCTTTCCACCCATTCAGATGGCTTGGCAGTGTCTGTCTGAATCTTCCATAGTCTTTGTCAACTTTCCCAAGTTTTCATTCTAAGAATATTCTTGTCTTCTGAGCGTTTTCTGGCTGTCCTTACAAAGACGTCAGAGAAATGACCCTATTTGGAATGAAAGCCTTGGATGACCGACTCCGGCTGTCTACTGATCCTGTCCTCAGTCCCCTCCCCTGTCTGTGGGATAAACAACTAAAGAACCGGAGAATGAGAATTAGAGTTCTAATATTCCAGCCTTGAAGGAAGTGGGGAAGCGGAGAAGAGTGCACTGCGAAGTGAGGGTTGTTTCTCTCTAGCATCTCCCAGTTAGTCACCTCTACCACAGAGGGCGATTCGAGACTAAACCGACACCAAAAGTAGGTGAGGGTTCTGCAGCAGCAGCGGTTCCCTTTCCAGTCATTTCCTGATGCTTGGTGTCTGAGTCAGGCTTACGATTGCTGTAATGAAAGCCGTGGCCCAAAGCAACTTGGAGAGGAAAGGGTTTATTTGGCTTCCACTTGCACATCACAGTCCGCCAGTGAAGGAAGTCAGAATGAGAATTAGAGCTCTCCCCCAACAAAATGCCTACAGGCTGGCCAACAGCCCAATCGAATGGGGGCTGGTTTATGAAGCAGCAGAACTAGGAAGGAACCTGGAAGCAGGAGCTGATGCAGAGACCATGAGGGGTGCTGCTTACTGGCTTGCTCCCCATTGCTTGCTCAACCTGCTTTCCTGTAGAACCTTGGACCACCTGCCAGGGATGGCACCACCCACAATAGGCTGGGCTCTCCCCCAACAAAATGCCTACAGGCTGGCCAACAGCCCAATCGAATGGGGGCATTTTCTCAATCGAGGTTCTCTTCTCTCAGATGACTCTTGCTTGTGTCAAGTTGACATAGAATTAGCATAATTGGGAACTTTTTTTGTTTTGTTTTGTTTTGTTTTTGTTTTCGAGACAGGGTTTCTTGGTATCTTTGGAGCCTGTCCTGGAACTCACTCTTGTAAACCAGGCTGAGCTCCAACTCACAGAGATCCACCTGCCTCTGCCTCCCGAGTGCTGGATTAAAGGCGTGTGCCACCACCACCTGGCACAACTGGGAACTTCTAAGACACTATAATGAATTCTGCCAGGAAGGATGGCTCACAGCTGTAATCCAGCATTTGGGAGGCTAAGGCGGCCTGAGATACAACATAGCAGAAACCAAAGGAAGGGAGGGAAAGAAAGGGGCAGACCGGGAGATGGCTCAGTCCGTATAGCCCATGAGGACCTAAGCTCAGTCCCCAGCACCCACAAACAAAAGCTCAGTGGGTAAAGGTCTGATGACCTGAGTTCAGATCCCCACACTCCTGTAAGAACATCTCTAATAGCACTGGGCATCTTCAGGACACAGGATGTGGAAACAGGAGACTTTCCAAGGCTCCAGAGCCAACTGGTTTATGAAGCAGCAGAGCAATCCACCTCAGAAGTAGAAAGGTGAGGATAACCCCTGAATGTTGAACTCTGGCCTCCATGTGGACCCACACACACACACACACATGCACGCACACACACCTGAACTCTGGCCTCCATGTGGACACACACACACACATGCACGCACACGCACCTGAACTCTGGCCTCCATGTGGACACACACACACACACATACACATGCACGCACACACACCTGAACTCTGGCCTCCATGTGGACACACACACACCCCCACACACACATACACATGCATGCACACACACACACACACACACATGCGTGCATGCACACACACCTGCACTTTGGACTCCACATGGGCCCTGACACACATAGGCAAACCTGAACTCTGAACTCCACATGGGTCTTCATACACACACACACACACACACACAAACTCTGGACTCTACATGGGCCCCCTAACACACACATGCGCCTGAGCCCTGACACATACACACTTACACGCAAATACGCCTGAACTCTGGCCTCCACATGGGCCCTGACACACACACACACACACGCACGCGTGTGCACCCCTGAATGTGGCAGCATGTCCCTTAGTCCCGTCCTAGCTCTGGGAAGGTTGAGAGGAGAGTTTCTAGGGCTGGCTGAGCTGCCAGTCTAGACTAAATAGCAAGTTTCAACTTCAGTGAGACTTATTCTCAGAAAATAATGTGGAGTGCCTTCGAGGTGGCCCACTGGGTGAAGGTCCTTGCTGCTGAGCCTGAGTTCAGTGCCTCAGATCCACCAGGTGAAGTGAAGAGCCAACTCCTGGGAGCCGTCCTCTGATCTCCCGTGCACTCTGGTACACACACAGCTTTAAAATGATTTCACTATGTTGCCCTGGCTGGCCTGGGACTCACTGTATAGACTAGGCTGGCTTTGAAGTTAGAGAAATTACAGAAATCCAACTGTCTTTGCCTCGCAAATGCTGACATTAAAGGCACACATCACCAAACCTGGTCTTTTAAAATATTATTCTATGTGTAGTGTGTGTGTGTATAGGTCAGAGAATAACCTTGTGAAGGTGGTGCTCTTCCCACTTTTCCATGGAATATAAATGATATATATTGTCACATATATATACTTCATAAGTGTGTAGGTAGAGCTCAGAGGACAGTTTCCAGGACTTGGCCCTTCCACCTTGGACTCGAGATTGAACTCATGTTACACAGCAAGTACTTTTATCTGCTCAGCCTCTGCCAAGTCTGATATAAAAGAGTTGTGAGTTTTTTCATTGTTTTGATAAAGATTTAGTTTTACTATTTTTAATCATGTGTATTTGTGTCTGTGTGTGGATGTATGTGTGGAGGTGCCTGGGAGGCCAGAGACATCACATGCCCCTGGAGCAAGAGTTGTGATCTACATAATAAGGGTGTTGAGAATTAAACTCAGGACTCCTGGAAGAGCAGTGTAAGCTCTTTAACCACTGAGCCATCTCTCTAGCACCCCCCCCCTTTTTTGAGACAGGCTTTCATATCTCAAACTGGTCTCAGATTCAAAGGAGCTACAACTGGCCTTGAACTCCTGATCCTCCTGCCTCAGAACTTTAAGTGTTGGAATCACAGACATGTAGCACTAAGCCTGGTTTCTGATATGGAAATTCTAATAGAGAATGTAAATCTGTAGAACTGGAGAGACAGGTCAGTGGTTAGGGGTTCTATTCTGCATGGGGCCATTGAAGAGAAGGGGTCACTCCAGAATATAATACAGGCTTAGCAAAAGACAGCATGGCAAGCCAGCTTCTGATGAATGACCACCTGTTACTTCATTGTTGGCGGAGGCTGCTCATTCATTTCCTGGCCACCCAGACCCAAAATAATCACACAAAAAACCTATTAATTGCAATAGTGTTTGGTCAATAGCTTAAGCTTATTTAAAGGTAGTTCTTACATCTTAAATTAATCCATTTATATTATTTTATATCTTACCATGAGGCTTGTGGTTTATTGGTACCAATGCTGGGTGTTCTCCTCCAGCAGCTACATGGCATCCCTCTGACTCCGCCTACTCTCTATCGAGAGAGAGAGAGAGAGAGAGAGAGAGAGAGAGAGAGAGAGAGAGAGAGATCTTCCAGCCTGGCTATATTCTGCCCTACTATAGGCCAAAGCAGCTTCTTTTATTAACCAATGGTAGTAAAACATATTCACAGCATACAGAGGGGAAACCCACATCACCTCCCCTTTTCTGTCTAATTAAAAATGAAGATTTTAATTTTAACATACGACAAAACAGTTATCAACCAAAAATTACAGTTACAATATTTATATATACTTTACTTTTTATCATAACTAAGGAAAATTATAATTATAATTACTATTCTTCAATTCCATCAAAGACTGCAGAAGGACAAAATATTACCTAAGCTAACAAGAAGGACATTGCAAGCGACTCCCACAACTCTAGAACTGACGGAGACATCTCGCTGCCGGGACAGTCACCCAATGTTCTTCTGCAGCATTCTTCTAGGCATCCATCTTCAGTCTACAGGCCCATTGTATCTGGCAGACTTTTCCATGAATCAGGAAACTTGAAGATCTCTTAGGTACTGGCAAAGTTCATCAGTTGCCTTCTTCTGTGTCCTGGAAAATGTCTGGCAGTTCTCTCATGAAGGAGGAACCCTGAAGGACTGTCTCACCTTCTTAACGCAACTTCAGCAGTCATTTTTCTGTGGGTCCTGCAAGTCCAGTTTATACAGTATAAGATCAAGCAGGTCAGGCAAGAGCAGTGTCTTGCCCAAATGGCTAACAAACTCCATGAGGAGCCTCTTCGATGTCCATCATCTTCTTGAAGTAATTGGTGCTTCCAGGAGCAGATGTGTCTCATTGTCATGAAAAGTCCTAAATTCTTAAAACATTTTAAATGTCATGTTCTGTTAGTTTTTTGAAAGGTTTGAAGAACACCTAGCCATCTGAAATATATCTCTGTATGTCTAGAAAACCTAACTAACATGACTACAAGCTTGACTATTATAGATACTATCTATTAATCTGCAATTTTTAATTGTACATTACATTTTAAATGATCTGCACAAACAAAATACCTTAATCAAGAGCAGAAATATACATATAACAAAATTGAGCTTAAATTTGTATTAATGAACCAAAATCCATACCAATGCAAGGTATTCATCTCCATATCAGTTCATTACTTTGCAAAAAAAAAAAACCTCTTTATTGTTACACAATTTATGCCTTTAGCAAGCAATTTCCACATACCCAAACCTCTTATCTAGAGTTGTTTGAAGGAATCGTTTGCCTAAGTGATTCTCAGCCATGAAACCTCCTGGTTTGCCAGATTCTCTCATTACTAAGTTTTGTAAAGGCTCTGGATTCCTTCAGGAAGAACTCAGATAAGAATCTGTAGCTACAAATATTTCCCATCCTGCTGTCCCCCCAAAACCATGTTTTCTCTGATCACCTATTTCCAAAGCTGCTTATAAAATAACCACTCTGAGGCTTAATATTAATTACATACTCTTTGGCCTATTAGTTAGGCTTCTTAATAACTAACTCTTACATCTTAAATTTACCCATTTCTATTATATTTTACCACGTGATTTATTACCTCACATCTTGCTTCTTGGGCGGCTACATGGCATCTGCCTGACTCTGCCTTCTTTTTCCCTGCATTCCATTTAGTTTTCCTGCCCAGCTATATACAGCCCTGCCATAGGCCAAAGCAGCTTCTTTATTAACCAATGGTAATAAAACATATTCACAGTATACAGAGGGGAATCCCACATAATCTCCCATTTTTTGTCTAAATAAAGAGGAAGGATTTAACTTTAACATAGTAAAATTACATGTAACAAAACAGGTTGGTCTATTTGTATTTGGTAAAATTAAAGAAAACATTTTATCATCTATCCTATCTTTGTGAGTCTAAAGTTTCATATCTAATTTATCTTTTATCATAACTAAGGAAAACTATAATTACAATTATCTAGCCACATGCTGGGCACCAGAGTATAGCGTAATTAAAGGAGGTCCTCAGGAGCCTGTAATAAAGGATAGCAAATGTTTATTGGGGGGGGTGTACCAGACAGGGTTTCTCTGTGTAGCCCTGACTGTACTGGAACTCACTTTGTAGACCAGTTTGGCCTTGAACTCACAGAGATCCGCCTGCCTCTGCCTCCTGAGTTCTAGGATCAAAGGCATGCAATACGACCTCCCAGCCATTCTATCCCTTTTGTTCAAGTGGCTTCTGTGCTCCTCCTCGTCACCCTACAATATTGGCAGTCAAAAACCCTGCCAGAACCTTCCACCTCGTCCAAGACCTTTGCTCCATCAACACGGCCACTTGTCCCTCTCTGCCCTCTGGTTCCCAACCCTTATCTAATATCTCTGGCAACACTCCTCACTCCTCGGTCTTAGGCCTTAAAGATGCTGTTTTCTCAACATGGCTAAATGTTCATTCTCAAGATCTTTTGCCTTCACTTGGACAGACCCCGATGCCCACCAATCTCCACAACCAGCCTGGACTGTCCTTCCCCAGGGATTCAAAGACACACCCTGCCTTTTTGCCCAGACACCTGGCCTGCCTCCCTCCTTCTTCTTCTCTCCTCCCGCCTGCTTCAGTAGGTGGGTGACCTCCTCCTTTCCCATGGCCCATCTGGTGCTGCCTCATCCTCAACTTTCTCAGTTCCAGGAGTTACTGGATCTTGCCTCCTGAAGCCAACTCTCCTCTTCCCACATCACTTCTTATTTTGGGTTCTCTTTCACCCCAACCCATAAACACCTCATTTTAGACCCTCTTGCCCATCTCCACTCCTTATCTCTGCCCTCAACAAAATCTAAACTGGTTTCCTTTCTGGAGATGGCCAATGTCCTCTGCTCATGGGTCCCTAGATTATCCCTTCTAGTATGTCCACTACATCAAGCTACATCCAGATCTCTCATTAGCCTCTTCCTCCCATCGACAAACAATTCTTTAAACTTAAAAGCTCTCTCTTTTAGCCCTGGCTCTCTGCCTCCCAGATCTATACAGACCTGTTGCAGGTGACGCGTGAGTGTAGGTTTACGCAGGTCGGTGAAATGGAGACTCAGAGACACTTGAGGATGAACTTAGCCTTTGGCAGCAGGGGGTCTTTCGGAGCACACCCCAAAAATCACAGGAGGCCATAGGTCTCTAAGGCAATGACTTGAAAAGGGCAACTTACCCAGCTAAAAGCTGATCTTAGCCTGGCAGAGAGCAGGTGTGGGGTAGAAGGGTGTTTTCCCAGCACATGGCCCCAGGACAGTGGGATAAACACCCCCTCAGTGGGGCCCCCAGATGAAAGGTTTCTGCACCCCAATAAGCCTCTCCACCGACACAATAATCCAAATCAGACCAAATTAGACCAAATTAGAAAAAGCCCAGGTTTAATAGATACCATGCTCCCGGAAGGCTTTCCAGCCCCCCAGAGAGGAGACAGGGAAGGAAGACCGGAAAACCACATGTTTTTTTCTCTGCAGTACAGTTTAAATATCCTGTGGGAGTGGTCTTGAGCATCTCTGGGGAGGGGTCATCATTGGGCTTTCTCAGGGATGGAGTCTGGATTGAGGCAACTTGCAGGGGAGGGGGCTTGGGATGGAACTTCCACCAGAACAATAGCTGCAGTAACCAGCCCAGCGTTCGATATGTTTCAATATTCTCTCAGCCAGCTTCTGTACCGGGATCATCACAGGAGAGTCTTGCCATGGCCTCAACAACCTCACTGGTATCCGGATTGCTGGCCTTGCTCTAAGAATACATAAACGCTCAAGGTCAAATTTAAAAACATCCTAGAATTAACATCAATGTGGAGACACAGTGTTCACAAGCGATGCTGTAACTGCTAGGGTACCATCGTGCAGCCCTTGAGTAGACAGCAAGGACGGCTCTGGTTCGGTCTAAAAGACAAGTTTTTTTTTAATCAGCCTTAATGTTTAGTTTTCTTTCCCGTGCCTTAAAAGGGTAACAGGCGCTTGCCAGTTTCTACCAGCTAGTCTGCAATGAGCCGCCAGATTGCAGGAGAGGACTTGCCATAGAGAACTCCATACCACGGAACAGGTTCATTAACAGAAGCGTTACTGCCCAGTCCCATTCAAATTACTGCTCCCATCTTAACTCTGAGTGAGAATATTTTCTTTGAGGTAAACCAAAAGGGTGGCAGTCTGTGACTCTGGCGGCTCCCTGGGAGATACTAACACTTGAGGCCACTCACTCGGAGATACTAACTAACACTTGAGGCTGCTCACTAGGAGATACTAACTAACACTGAGGCCTCTCACTCTTACATTGTTGCCAGAGTACTCAGCCAGAGTCCTTGTTGGTAACCCACATCTCACAGAAGGGTAGATTTATGGAACTAGTAGCGTTCACCTCCTGCCCTTTAAAACCAGACGCTTGAAGCATATAAAACTTGTGATTATTTTGGGTAGTATTGGGTACGGGTAGTCGTGTTGGAGAGGGTATACTTAGGCACTGAGTTCCATTTCCCATGCAAATAGGAATTTCCTGCACTCCCACAGTGTGATAGTAACTCTATCCTCCGCTGGCTGAGCAGGATCTTGGCTGTCATAAGGAACAGGAGCCATGAAAATTCATAACCACTACAGGAATATCCATATTTCCCCAACTCACTGCTACGTTAATTGGAGGATTGAGGATGACGGCCCAATATGTATAGTTTGCCCCTGCTACTATAGGACCCAGCCACGAGGCCTGAGTCTCAGTAGTTTACCCTGAGGCAGTGCCTGGTTCCTGGATGCCACCTGGGGAATCGATCATCTCATCCTGCCAAGACAGGTAGACTAAATCCCCCCTCACCCCCACCCCCCCCACACACACAGGAAAATCTTTGGGCCTCTTGGACTCAGCAGCTACTGACAAGCACTGCTTCTAGGCTGGGCTGGTGTTCTCTGAGGACTAAGGAGAGACTTGGGATTGCCTGTGTAGCAAAAAGCTGTCTCGTTTCTGCTCATTTATCCCCTTAGATCTGTCTAATGGCATTTGATGACTTAAGGTACTGATATCTTATTACTTTATTTGTTGAGTTTCCTGCTAAAATACAGACAGGTGTGCCTCTTTAACAGGCTTCATAGTCCAGGACTAACAGGTTTCAGGTGTATCTTCAGAGTTTCCAGTTCCCTTTAATTTCTTCTAAAATGTTCATATGAGCCTTTTAACCTAAAGCAATAGCATTTTGCTATGACACCAAGATGTAAATCTGTTCCAGTTGCCTTACAGATACCTACAGGTTCCTGGAAAAAGTTCTTCTGCGTCATCAAAAAATTTGGTCTGATAAAGACTAACAGTCTCCAGAGTCTATTTTAACCCCACCCATTTTCAAGCATATTTTATAGGTCACTCCTGCTGTCTGGGCCAAGACCAACTTACAAAGCGCTCTCCAGACAATGCCAACACCTGCACCAGCTCCTGGGACTTCACCATTGGTACCAACTCTCCTGGATCGAGGACACCTGCCAACTAAAATCTGGACTTGTCTGCTATTGTATCCCATGTATAACCTGAATCTCACCTGTACAACCAGGGCACTTCTCCCATTTTTTCTGGCAGTTAATGACCCTTCCCTGGGCTAGCCCCATTCATAGGGCAAATAACAATATTTTTTTCTCCTAGCCACCTGCCTTCTCATCTCCCTTAGGAAACAGCTGGCTGAGGTCTCCAGGATGGCAGTAAACCAGATGCCACTCTAGCCACACCTCTCCCTGAGCGTGAGCCCACCAACTCCCAGCACTCCCCTCTCCCACGTCCCATGTCCACAGGAAGCAGCCAGACTTGAGCCAGCACCCCTTTATCCAAGGAGTCTAAAATATTTGGTTGAGGGGCTTCACCTCAGCTTGATGGCACACCCTTATCCAAAGAGCCTGGAATGTTTGGTCAAAAGTATCACCCCAGCTCCCTAACACCCCTTTATACAAAGAGTCTGGAATACCCAGCCCCTGGCACCCATCTTTGGAATACTGGGCAGGAAACTCCATTTCAAGTCCTCTTCCCTGGGAGTTGCCTTAGTCCAAACTCCACCTTGGGGAAAGCCCGCCAAACGGTGACCCCCTCCCCAGGGAGGGTCAAGACCACTCCCACAGGTTACTTAAACTGCCCCCCAGAGAATGTCCACGTGGTCTCCAGGTTTTGCGTGGTCTCCCCTTCTCTCTCTTCCCCTCGCCATGCTTTCCTGGTGCCACCAGGGAGCGCTGCATTAAACATGGACATCTTTTATTTGGTCTGATTCGGTCTGATTGAAATTGTTTACATCGGCAGAGAGCCTCGTCTAAGAAATATCTTAGCAGTGGTCATATTATCTAATAACTTTTGTTTTGTTTTGTTTTTGTTTTTGTTTTTCGAGACAGGGTTTCTCTGTAGCTTTTTTGGTGCCTGTGCCGGAACTAGCTCTTCTAGACCAGGCTGGCCTCGAACTCCCAGAGATCGGCCTGCCTCTGCCTCCCGAGTGCTAGGATTAAAGGCGTGCGCCACCACCGCCCCACCATCTAATAACTTAACAACCCAATCTGTTTCAGGTATTACATTTTTATAGAATTTAACTATAAATTTTTAGAAAACAGGGCTGGAGAGATGGCTCAGAGGTTAAGAGCATTGCCTGCTCTTCCAAAGGTCCTGAGTTCAATTCCCAGCAACCACATGGTGGCTCACAACCATCTGTAATGAGGTCTGGTGCCCTCTTCTGGCCTGCAGGCATACACACAGACAGACTATTGTATACATAATAAATAAACAAATTAAAAAAAAAATTTAGAAAACAACTTAAAGACAGAGTCAAATTTTCCATAATGATAAACAGACAAGATAATACTCACTAATATAGTTTTAAATCATGAATTTTGTTCTTTTAGTTTATTTACTATGAAAATTAAACATTTATTTAAGTATTAATTAGATAATCAAGAGACCATCTCCAAAACAATGAATACCAATATCTCTGGAAATTTAGGCAGCAATTGACTTAATACTTTACGCCCTAACCTCAGTTGCTCTTACTAGAAGCTGGGGTTGTTTAAATCCTTCTTTCTGCCATGAAGGGAATCATTAATAATGAGTTATTCCCACTATTAGTGAAAAATAAAAACTATTTCCCACGAAGAGACCTTTACTTGCTGAGTTATTCCCACTCTGGGAGGGGGGGAAGCAACAAAATTTTAACCAAAGTGAAGCGAACACAACAAAATTCTAATTTCTGGGCTTGCAGAGCGCGCTCAGGCTGCAGCAGAGAGGCCGCCTGTCGGTATTCAGACGCAGCAGCCCTGGCTGGCCGCCCTCTGGAAGCCGACTGGCAGAGCGCAGCCAGGGAGAGCTCTGACTTTCAGCTATTCTCCATGTCTTAGATCAGAAAGAGCCTTCTTCTCCCTCTATATCTACTGGGAAGAGGCTTTTTCTTTCCTTTGTTTTTCTTTTACCGGGCTTTTTAATTTTTAGATCTTGAATCAATATTTTCTCCCTTTTACCACTAAAACCCTTATTTCTTGGTTAAACATTTTTCCCTTTTGTATCGGGAAATTTCCTTGTGTCTCCCTTCCTTCTCTCTTCTCTGCAGAGAAGGACCTTTCTCCTTTGGGATATTTCCTTTTATTTCCTTCCCTCTTCTCTACTGATAAAGGCCTTTCTCCTTTGGTAAATTTCCTTGTGTCTCCCTCCCTTCCCTCCTTCCCTCTTCTTTATCTGGAAATTTCCTTGTGTCTCCCTCCCTTCCCTCTGAGAAGGGCCTTTCTCCTTGATTTATTTTGCCTCAGGAGCCATTTTATTTCTTTCCTGAAAAATTGTGCAGTTCCACCTTTTCTTTTGACAAGCATTTTAGCGACTGTACATTTTGTTGTTCCTGAGATGGCGCATTTGAATTCCCCGTGACCATGAAGGTCCTGGAGTGCTCTTCCCCTGAGAGCACTTCTAGTTCTCAGAGTGGTCAGCTTCTAGAACTGCCCTTCTTCAGCTAATCCTTCGTCCTTCCTCAAGCGACATGTTGGGCACCAAAAAGTCACTGGTGACGTGGCACAGATGTGAGTTCACACGGGTCCATAAAATGAAGACTCAGAGACGCTTGACAATCAACTTGGCCTTTGCAGCCGCAGGGGTCTCCAGACTCAGTGGACTGAAGCACTTTCCCTTAGCCCAGGGCCTTTTTATTTCCCATATTTACATGTTAGCCAGTTGATTTCCATATGCTCAAAACAACCTGAATGAAGCTTCCAAAAATGCAATGCCAAGTGCAAATACCTGATTTAGGGGGTTTTCCGGGTTGCCCCCTAACCAAGGTTTCCATAGGCTTTGTATCCATGGGAAACTCTCAGACAAGATTCCTGTAGGGCAACAAAAGATACCTGGAACACAAAGGATGGGTTAGGGCTGGGTGCTGACTCCAGAGCTAGGCCAAAAGCACAAAACAAAAAAGACAACATAATTTCTAACTCTTTATATATCCACAATGTCCTCAAGGCCTTTCTTTTACCCTCTCAGATTGGCTTGTTTCATTGCAAGACACATCAGACTGAGCCCTCCATTCTCAGTAAAGGCAAATAGTAATGTCACCATGGCAGCCCATCAAGCTGTCCTTTCATCCCTAAGCAATCTACCCACTTCCCTCCAGGTCACCCTACTATATAACCCAGGTGACAGCATCCCTACCCATCTCCAACACAGGCCATCATTTGTTTACATCAACTTTTTCACTCTAATACTAAATGCCTTCTGTCCTTTCTCCACTCACCTGACTCTCGCCCCAGCAGATGAAATAAAAATACAATATATATAAAGTTTTATGTGCACTGGTGTCTTGCCTGTATGTTTGCCTAGGTGGGGGTATCAGCTCTTGGAGGGTATCAGTTGTGAATTGCCCTGTAGATGCTGGAAACTGAACCCAGGTTCTCTGGACAGTCAGTGACCTTAACCGCTGAGCCATCTCTCCAGCCCCCAGATAAGACTCTTTTACAAAGCCTAACCCACACCTACAATGTATGTCAGTGAACTAACCCCACCTCCCCACCTTCCCCACCCACCAATTATGAAAGTCTGAAGCCACAACGGTCTAAGAGAATGACAGTTATGAAGGTTGTGATGTTAAAGTTTGGTGGTGACAGCCTTGGGGACAGTGTGTACACGGGAGTTACAAAGGTCTGGGGTCTGAGGGTACAGGAGCTTAAGTAGGCTGTGAGGGTCTTAGAAAGTTATACAAGGTACAGGAAAAATTGTTACAGATGTCTTTCCTCATCTCTATGCTATTGTTTAGGTTCCCAAACTTTGACTACAACTCAAAGACATAAGTCTACTGCCCTTTCTGATGCTGTAGGGGCTAGCCACAATAAGCTAAATAGAAACAGACCACCCGAAGGAAGTTCTTCATTTCCAACCATCATCACCTGCCAGAGTAGGACTCAGCCATGATAAGTTTACTGAGGCCTGAGTCTTAGCTGTTTACCCTGAAGCAATACCTGGTTGCAGGAAGGACCACAAACTAAGATTACCTGAGCACCACCCAAGAAATCTGTGCCAACCGCTGTAGATAGGATCACCTGCCAGCATACTCACCAGGACACCCCTAGACAAATGTCAGCCAGTCAGGGGTGCTGAACCTCAGAAACCCCTCACCCCCACCTTTACAACTATAAAAACCCTACTCTAACTGAGCTCGGGGCTCTGCGTTTATTCCAATATGTTGGACATGTGGAGAGACCAAGTTTGCAAACTTGCATAAAATAAAGGCTCTTTGCTTTTACATACGGGACTCGGTCTCCTTGTTGGATTTTGGGGAACTTTGCGGATCTGGCCATAACATTTGGGGGATCGTCCCGGATCCCCCAAGCCCACTGGGACTACCACCCGTAGAGCCTTCAACTGGCCGGTAAGTTTTTTTGTGCTTTGTTTCAGGTCTCATGACTGACTGTGTCTCATGTCTTTCTGTAAGCGGCCCAGGAACTGTAAGAGCCTGTAGATGATCAAGGCAGACGGGGGAAAAGATCACAGGCGGGGTTCCCTGGAGGAGACGTCCCCAGGGCCCTTCTGCAGAGGGTAGTTCTCTATGGTGAGACATGTGGGTGGATAGCGGTCTCAGAGACACCCTCGTAATGGTCTCAGTTCTGTAGAGAGACACGCGGGATACGGTCTCGGTTCTGTATAGACACACGCGGGATGCGGTCTCGGTTCTGTATAGACACACGCGGGATGCGGTCTCGGTTCTGTATAGAGACACGCGGGATGCGGTCTCGGTTCTGTATAGAGACACGCGGGATGCGGTCTCGGTTCTGTATAGAGACACGCGGGATGCGGTCTCTGTTCTGTATAGAGACACGCGGGATGCGGTCTCGGTTCTGTATAGAGACACGCGGGATGCGGTCTCGGCTCTGTAGAGAGACACATGGGATGCGGTCTCAGCTCTGTAGACATGAGGGATGCTCCCAATGTCTCGGTTCTGTAGATAGACGGGCGGGTCGCACCTGCAAAACAACTTGAGGCTGTCGTCTTTGGTTTGGTTCGGTGTCAAGAGGATTTATCTGTTCATTGTCCTGTGTGTCTGTGTGTTGTTGTGTTTTTGTCTTTTCGTCCTGACTTAGTCTGTCGCTGACGATATGGGACAGACTCAAATCACGACTTCTTTGACTTTGATATTGGGATCACTTACAGGACTTTAGAGATAGGACCATATGTATAGGGGTATATTTTCCTTAAAGGGATAAGATAAATAACCTCGAGACCCGCCTAAAACATTTCATGAAAAGGAGTCAGGCTTGGCCTGTAGTGCAGGGGCAACACGGGCAGGTTTGTCATACAAGCAGGAGGCTGAGGGGCAGTACGCTTGTATGGATGGTGGCTGGGCTATACACCCTTGTTGTTACAATGTAGCAAGGCTGTCAGCCACAGCTGTAGGGGACGGATGTGCCCCAATAGGATTTCAAACACTGAACAGAGAATCTGGGGTTAATTGCTGTGACTGGAGAGGTTAGCAATCTTTCCCCCCATGCTGCATACCACCCTGCCCCCTCCCATGCTGGTGGTTGAGTTCCCTCCGCCTGCCCTGGGAGCTGCGTGCCTCAACTTCTGGTCAAACCTGACCAAGGTTTGGTTCTGCGGGTCAAGGACGCTCGCTGGCTACAGGTGTTGAGCTGCAATGGCCGTGTTGTGACACTGTAGCCAGACTTCCCTCCACCAGAGCTGCTTTGGTCATTCAGATCCAATGTGTTATAAACATCTGTCATCATTTATAGGGGTTGGTTACAAATTATTATTGGTTAATGTATGAAAAAAAACTACTGTTGGTCTCAAATGTTTCACGCTGGTGCAGGATTTTATATGATGTAAATTTAAAGTTATTTTTGTTATAGTATATGCATGTTTCTGTTCTTGTTTAAAATATTGTAGCCAGCCGGGCGGTGGTGGCGCACGCCTTTAATCCCAGCACTCGGGAGGCAGAGGCAGGCGGATCTCTGTGAGTTCGAGACCAGCCTGGTCTACAAGAGCTAGTTCCAGGACAGGCTCCAAAACCACAGAGAAACCCTGTCTCGAAAAACCAAAATAAATAAATAAATAAATAAATAAATAAATAAAATATTGTACCCATACAATATATTATACACCACTTAAAGAAATCACAAGAAAGACTTTGGTAAGAATTTTTATGTTGTCTGAGAAGCGAGAAAGACTTTGGTATGTTGTCTGGAAAGTAAGGGAGAGAGCAGGAGACTGAAAGAACGGAGAGAGGGAAAACAGATTGAAGGTTTATAAAAAGTTATAGACGGTCAGAAGGGGATCTGAACTATGTTTGCTGTGGTTTCTCATACCTGCAGATACTGAATGTGCTTGTTTTGTTGAAAAGGTTGTCTACCTAAGTTTTCTTGCAAGCATGGAGCTGAGACAGAAATGGTCTGGCTATTTTCGCTGTCTCTGCCGCTGGTCACTGCTGTGGCCACATTTATGGGCCTGACTTCAGAAATTTATCACTGAGCTCTGATTCCTGAATTTGGGTTAGCAGAAATTCAGATGATTTTTTGGTATAGATAATGTTAAAACTGTTATGTGCTGCTTTTTTTTATTATTATTGAAAAGCTGGCTCTAGAATTGGATTATGGCTCTTCCTTTGTTAGACCCATGTTTTATTTAAGTAAATAAAATTTAAATAAATAAATTTACTTAAATAAAACATGGGTAATTTAAAAAAAAACCATAAGGCATGATTCCATTTTAAATTTTGGATTGCCATTTTGCTAGAGTTAAAAAAAAAATGCCACATGAATACATGATTTCACCGCCATCTTGACTAAAGGTGACCATGTGGAGTGGACCTAACAAACCTCCAAGATAGTTTGGATTGGGATAGATTTGTGCATGATGACTCATGTCCCTTTCTAAAAACAAGGTTTAAAAAATATAGAGAGAAAGAATTTTTTTTTTTTTTCGAGACAGGGTTTCTCTGTGGTTTTGGAGCCTGTCCTGGAACTAGCTCTTGTAGACCAGGCTGGTCTCGAACTCACAGAGATCCGCCTGCCTCTGCCTCCCTAGTGCTGGGATTAAAGGCGTGCGCCACCACCGCCCGGCTAGAGAAAGAATTTAAACTATTAAAGCTGCACCTCAATGTTTATAAACTTAAAAATGTACCTAGCTCTGCCAGCTAGACTTGGTTAATTTAAGAGTCACCCAGGTGATAATGGTTATAAAGACACAAAGGGATCACAGGAAACAGCTGAGGTTTACAAATGTATGGCAGGACTAGAGTCCCAAAGAATGTGCAGTTGCAACAATGGACCTTAACGGTTTTAGGAATGCCAGTGCCTGGTGATCGTCAAAGAAGCACCAGCTACAGGGAAACGGAGCAGGCTGAGATCTAAAGAACAGGCCATGTATATGCTGTCGAGGCTGGGACCAAAGAAGTATGTTATTTTTGATATTGCAGGAAAACATTTAAGAGACTTTGTTTTTTTAAAAATTTAAATAGATGTATAAGGCTGTTGGACATCTTATAAAATGTTTTATGTTGGTAATATTTGAACTTAAAATAAAAGGTTAAAAATTAGGGTCAGAGCCATAAGCACCGAAAGTTAACCAGAAATGGAAATGTTCATTCCTTGTGATGCAGAAGACAGTGATCTAAGCAATTTGATAGAGGGCTTGGAACAGCATTCAATCCTGTGGATCTCAATCTTTTGGGGGTTGTACAGGGGTAGTCTGGGACCACCTGCATGTCAGATGTTTGGATTGAGATTCACGATATAGGCAAAACTGCAGTTGTAAAAAAACAACGGGAAAAAATTTGTAATGGGGGGATCACTATAACATGGAATACTATATTAAAAGGTCAAAGCATTAAAAATAATTAACTAACGGTTTAAAAATTTATTTCCTTGTTCAAGGTCTATTCAGACTTAACAATGTATGTTTAGCCTCCTTGTCTTGCTAATTTTGTTAGGATTTAAGCTATTTGGATAGACTGAGTCATAAATTTTTGTATTGATACTAAGAGCCTCTCATAAATTTCTGTATTGATCCTAAGGACCTCCTCTTCTGGAGAAAGAATGTTATTTCTATGTCAACCACTCCGGGGTCATTAGAGATCCGATGGCCTTGTTGGTGATAGAGAACAGAACGCTCACAGGGAAGCTGGAAGAAAACCTGTTCGACTGGTCTCCTCGGTTAACAACCTTGCTTCCAGCTCTAATGGGCCCCAATGGTCTTGCTTCTTATCAACAGACTGATGGCTTTTGTTTAAGAACGGGTCAATACTGTTTGATTGATGGTATTGAGGTTCCAGTATCAACCCCTTGAGCCCCTGGGCAGACAGGATCCATGATTGAGTCCTGTCATCTGTACTTGTGAAGGGGGAAAAATGTAGGGCCCAGGGCAGCTTTCCCAGGGCAACTTGGTATACACCTGCCAAGATGGGTTCTCTAGATCAGCAGGAAGGTAGACGTGAGTCTCAGTTTGCCCTAGAGCAATGCTAACCCTTAGATTCCCTGCTGTTTCCAGTTCACCCTGGGACCTGGTCCTTGTCTTTGTAGGAGACAGAAGTAACAGCTAGATATAAACTTGTTCTGTGTTCACCCTCGGAATGACTAATTCAGTTTCTTTATTAGTTTCAACTCAAAATCATTACAGAGTGTGGATTTCTAGTCTTGTGAAAGCTGCTAACTTATCATAGACCGTCAGGAAGTACAAGTTAGTCAGTCATCTTTAAGGTACAGATATAATTAATTAAGGAATAAGCTTTATTTAGGTCCCTGTATATCTGTATATGTTTTCTTTTCTTTCTTTCTTTTTTTTTTTTTTTTTTTGGTTTTTCAAGACAGGGTTTCTCTGTGGTTTTTGGAGCCTGTCCTGGAACTCGCTCTTGTAGACCAGGCTGGTCTCGGACTCACAGAGATCCGCCTGCCTCTGCCTCCCGAGTGCTAGGATAAAAGGCGTGCGCCACCACTGCCTGGCCCTGTATATGTTTTCAAAATCAAACTTAAAACAAGAAATGAGAAACAAAGTTTGTCTAATCAGACATACCTAGGCAGCTCTCATACTTCAGAGATCTGTAGAAAATGACATTTAAAATAATGATTAAAAAGCTTATTGTATTAGACAGAGACTCCGATATCCTAGCAGTAACCCAAGTCTCCAAAGAAAATTATGGACACCAGATGTCTCCTCCTGGATTGCGATGACGCTAACCACTGGGCGAGATGCCCCAGTGCAACACCAGCTGCCAGGACCAGGTCCAGACTGTGGACAAACAGCAGGACCTTGGAAAATTGATTGTACCAATTTTGTCTAGACAAAGTAAGGTCAGTCTTTTCCATGTCTCTCTTCCACAGGAAAAATATTCACTTTATGGGCCTGGCTTAGACAGTAAGACTGCTGTTCTAGATATTTCTGCCTCCAATGCTATGGAGACCTGGGTATGACTGTATACCCATAACTGTATATGGACTCTGGTCCCTGTCAGTTTTAATAGATTCGGAAACCACTTGGTCTGTACTCAGATATACTTTATTTATCCTTTCAGGATCTCTGATAGTATTGATGGCTAGGGCAGTTGTAATGTCAGTTTAATAGCAAAAGGTATCCAGATCCTTCCACAAAGCTATAACCAGCTTGTTAGCTCATTCTAAAGCTACTTGGTCTCTTAAAAAATGTTTTAAGGTCTGAGGATATAAAAGTTCATAAGCTTTGAGGGTCTGAAAAAAATGAGATGTAAATACAGGTTAAGAGATGGAAAATGTTTCTGATTTCTTCCCCCTCTGTTGGGGTTCTAATAAGCTGATAGAGCAATGACTACTTACTGTTTGGGTCACAAGCTCAAGATTTTAGATTTATTCTAGTTGCCATTTAAATATGAACTAAACGGTGTTTCTCATTGGACCAAAGGCATCTTTGTCCAAACCATACGTGGTTCTCTCGATAGCAAAACAAATAAATAAATAAACATGCTTCTAACTAAAATCTATAGTTTTTGCTAGGACTCAAAGGTCTGAGTCTATTCCTTCTGTTTACAGATACCTGTTATCTGCTCTTTATCTAGAACATGATTTTTCTTTTTTTTTTTTTTGGTTTTTCGAGACAGGGTTTCTCTGTAGTTTTGGAGCCTGTCCTGGAACTCCCTTTGTAGATCAGACTGGCCTCGAACTCACAGAGATCCGCCTGCCTCTGCCTCCCGAGTGCTGGGATTAAAGGCGTGCGCCACCACCGCCCGGCTCTATGATTTTTCTTTAAGTATATAAAATTTAACTTCTGTTCCCAGTTTAAACTTATCCCAATCGGCTTCCACTTGGCTGGCAGACGCATCTAAGCATTAGCTGCTGACTGCAACCTGCTCTGAATGGCGGTGAGCCCCGGACTTCCTGAGAGCTGATGTGGACCAGTCCAGCTGATATGAACACACCCTGTTCTTCAACGAAGTCTGATGAGTGCCCCATTGCCTAATTTCCCTCCCTGTCTTTGGCTAGCCTTTCAGCCTGCTTGGGCCCCGATAGCCATACCCCATTGTTAGCTTGAAGTAGTTGTGGAAAGCAACAACAAGCAGTCCCATGTCCCCTGCATAGGATAGGTTGAAAGGCTGAGACAAGGGGGAACTCCTGGCATGCGGGACAAGATAAATACCTATACTGTCTGTTAATATACTAAAAAAATAGGCCCAAATTTGTCAGTGAATGGATTTACTAACTTAAGTCATTCTTTGGTCCCAATAATACCTCCTTAAAACCATGGGCAGGCAGGACCCAAGACTTTGTCCTGTCATTGGTGTTTGTGAAGGGGGAAATGTAGGAGCCAACCATGATAAGCTAAATAGAAACAGACCACCCGAGGAAGTTCTTTATGTCCAACCATTATCACCTGCCAGAGTAGGACTCAGCCATGATAAGTTTACCCTGAAGCAATACCTGGTTGCAGGAAGAACCACAAACTGAGATTACCCAAGAACCACCCAACCGCTGTAGATAGGATCACCTGTCAGCACACTCACCAGGACACCCCTAGACAAATGTCAGTCCATCAGGGGTCCTAAATCTTAGAAACCCCTCACCCCTACCTTTACTACTATAAAAATTCAACTCTAACTGAGCTCGGGGCTCTCCATTTATTCCAATACGTTGGACATGCGGGGAGATCGAGTTTGCAAACTTGCATAAAATAAAGGCTCTTTGCTTTTACATATGGGACTCGGTCTCCTTGTTGGTTTTTGGGGGACTTCGCGGATCTGGGCATAAGAGTGCCAATATGGATTTCAGTATAGATTACAAACAATGGTAATACGAACATACCTAAAACTTTTATCTCTTTTACAAACTTAAATCATGTAAGCTTCAGGAACTCACAGGTCAAATGGTCAAAAAATACTTCCATCAACCAACAGCCTAACTTTCCCCATCTGCATACTATCTGTTCCTGAAGGTGGAATCTCTCCTCCTTTCCCTGGTCTTGGAACTCTCCACCCCCAACTACCAAGACCATGGGCCTAAAAGTATCTTTTCTTTCTTTATTTTTTCTTTTTTTTCAAGACAGGGTTTCTCTGTACCTTTGGAGCCTGTGCTAGAACTAGCTCTTGTAGACCAGGCTGGCCTCAAACTCCCACAGATCCGCCTGTCTCTGCCTCATGAGTTCTGGGATTAAAGGCGTGCGCTACCACTGCCCACCTTAACCTAAAAGTTTCAAATGTATATCCAAGATAAAGTGTTCCCCCTATTCTGTCCCTTGTCTACCTGTCCCAGGAGATTTCAGACCAACCCGTGATTGCTCCAGCAGCTCAGCAGCCCCAGGTGTTCCCTTGGAATCTGAATCCTAGATCGCTCCCAAGCGACTATTCCCAGATGGTCCGGCCTCACAAGCTGTTCCAGTGCTGCCTACTCTCTCCTGCCTCCAGGTAGTCCTGCAGAGCCTGGGCAGCGCCTGGCACAGCTCACTCTTCCCAACCTTGACTGACCGACATTCTGGTTTCCTTGGGTCCCTAACAAAGATGCCCATACCCCAGTATCAGATGGGGGGGGCCTTATGCATAAAATTAAATTTTCGTTTGTTTTTTGAGACAGGGTTTCTCTGTGTAGCCCTGGCTATCTTGGAACTTGCTCTGCAGAGTAGGCTGACCTTGAACTTACTGAGATCCATTTACTTCTGCTTCTCAAGTGCTGGGAATAAAGGAGTGAGCGCCCACAGTGTGTGCTGGGATGAAAGCCAGGGGACAACTCGCAAGGCTTGATTCTCTTTCCACCATGTGGGTTCCTCGGGTTGTCAAGCTTGACACTAAACCATCTCATGGGCCCTGACTTTTTATTTTTGGCCTTTTAGGTTTAGTTTTTTGTTTGTTTGTTTGTTTGTTTGTTTTAATTTCTGCATTTCCCCGTGACTGGGTCTGCAAGGTGGCATCATTGAGGAATTGCTCTGAGACTGAGAAATGTGGGCTGGTGCTAATGGGCACTGCTGATCTGTCCTGGAATCAGACCCATAAGGGCTTGAGCTACATCTTAAGATTTAGAGCTTAAAATGGCTCAGTGGTTAAGAGCACTGGCTGCTCTTCCAGGGGTGATGGAGGTGGGTCTTGTATTAATCTGTTGCTTTCATTGGTTAATTAATAAAGAAACTGCCTAGGCCCATTTGCTAGGCCAACCCTTAGGTGGGTGGAGTAAACAGAACAGAATGCCGGGAGAAAGAAGCCGAGTCAGTGAGTCGCCATGATTCTCTCACTCCAGACAGACGCAGGTTAAGATCTTTCCTGGTAAGCCAGCTCGTGGTGCAACACAGAATATTAGAAATGGGTTAGATCAATATGTAAGAGTTAGCCAGTAAGAGGCTGGAGTTAATGGGCCAAGCAGTGTTTAAAAGAATACGGTTTCCGTGTAATTATTTCGGGGCATAAGCTAGCCATGCGGGTGGCTGGGTGCCGGGGACGCAGCCCTGCCGCTCATATTACAACAGAGTGGCACCCAACGTGCTAATGAACTCCACGTAAAACCTGAGAGGGCTTGAAAAGGAAAGAGAGAGAGAATTTAAGACAGCTTTTTGCTGTTTGTGGGTTGCGTGCCGCAAAGAAATTGTCCTGACTCAGCAGCAGGAAAAAACTGGCTGTTTTAAAATGCCGGCTTTCTGGGCTGTGCCGCCATCACGATCTCTGTCTGGCTCCTGCGGGAGACAGAGCTTTTGAATGGAGCATTTGGAGTAAAGTGCTATGGCTTGCTTGATGGCAATGTGGGCTGCTATGTGTCTAGAACTGCGTGTGGCTCAGGGGCACCAAATGGCTCAGCTCCGCCATGCTGAACTGTGCTGGTCTCAGGCAGGAACTACCATAATTACCATAATAACAGCGCAGTTAAGGTTTGGACTGAGCAGGACACAGGCGGTACCTTATTATCTGTACGTGGTGCAACTTAAGTTTTTAAGAAGTGCTTAACATTTTAAGAAATGCTCCTGGATAGTAAAAAAATTACAGATTCACAATAGAACTGATTCAGACACTGTTGGATGAATGTACGTAGGCTTGAGAGAGAGAAAAAAAAATATATAAAGTATAAAGTTAATGTCTTAAAAAAGGGTAAAGTCTTTAAAGAGACAGAGTACAGATAGTTATAGATTAAAAGAAATAAAGAAAAATAAGCCACGTAAAAATGGAAAATTTACAGAGAGTCTGGATTATGTACATTGTGTTTTCTTTAAAATTTTTGACTATAAAGGAGCTAAGTACAGAGAGACATTTCATTATGTGGTCTGCCAAACTACATGTATGTTCTAAAGGTATCATGACTTCAGAATTTGCGTCTAAGGATATGATGCTTTGGAGAGGGTCTTCTTTTGTTTTCACAGAAGATGAGACTCTGTGGATTGCATCTATCCCAATATGGTATGATAGACCACGCCCTCCTGAAAGGTTACTGTGAACACCCTCAAAAAATTACTTCACTCAACTGCCAACTGAGATGACCCTGGCACACAGGTTATACCATGAAAGACCTAATTAACGACGCCCCCATTCAGCAGGAAGCAGTTTGGAGAGAATAAACTGCGTCCATGTTCCCAAATATTGTTTATAAATGTTCTTTTACATTTAAAGGGGGATATGATATAGATATGAATAATTTACATTGGTATGGATTTTAAGGTCAATTTTGTTATATGTATATGCATATTTCTAATCTTGATTAAGGTATTGTGATTGTATAGTTCATTTAAAAATGTAATGTATATAGGTTGTTAATGGATAATCATCGATAATTGTCAAGCTTTTAGTCATGTTAGTTAGATTTTCTAGATGTGCATAGATATATTTCAGCTAGATAGGCATTCTTCATATCTTTCAAAGACTGCAGAATATGGCATTTAATGTTTTAATAACTTAGGGCTTTTCATGACAATGAGACACGTCTGCTCCTGGCAGCACCAATCTACTTCAAGAGGATGATGGGCATCGAAGAGGCTCCTTATGGAGTTTGATAGCCATTTGGGCATGAAACTGCTCATGCCTGGACTGTTGCATAAACTGGACACAAAGAACCCGCAGAAAAAGAACTGCTGAACTTGCCTAAAGGTGAGATGGTCTTTCGGGGTTCCTGATTCATGAAAGAGTCTACGAGACATTCTGTAGGACACAGCAGAAAGTGACTAAACTGTCTTTGGAATTTTCCTGCTTCATGGAAATGTCTGCTGAAAACTATGGGCCTGTAGGCTGAAGATGGATGCCCCAACGGTACAGAGGAACTTTGGGTGACTGTCCAGGCAGCAAGATGTCTCTGTCATTTCTAGAGTTTTCTTATTTGTTGTTTACTAAGGTAATATTATATCCTTCTGGAGTCTTTGATGGAGTTGAAGAATAAATAGATAGTTATAATTTTCCTTAGTTATGATAAGAGATAAAATAGATAGAAATATTATAACTGTAATTCTTGCTTGATAACTGTTTTGCTATATATAATCTTACTATGTTAAAATGAAAGCCTTTCTTTTTTTTTAAACAGAAAAAGGGGAAATGATGGAGGTGGGTCTTGTATTAATCTGTTGCTTTCATTGGTTAATTAATAAAGAAACTGCCTAGGCCCATTTGCTAGGCCAACCCTTAGGTGGGTGGAGTAAACAGAACAGAATGCTGGGAGAAAGAAGCCGAGTCAGTGAGTCGCCATGATTCTCTCACTCCAGACAGACGCAGGTTAAGATCTTTCCTGGTAAGCCAGCTCGTGGTGCTACACAGAATATTAGAAATGGGTTAGATCAATATGTAAGAGCTAGTCAATAAGAGGCTGGAGCTAATGGGCCAGGCAGTGATTAAAAGAATACAGTTTCCGGCCAGGCGGTGGTGGCGCACGCCTTTAATCCCAGCACTTGGGAGGCAGAGGCAGGCGGATCTCTGTGAGTTCGAGACCAGCCTGGTCTACAAGAGCTAGTTCCAGGACAGGTTCCAAAACCACAGAGAAACCCTGTCTCGAAAAACCAAAAAAAAAAAAAAAAATACAGTTTCCGTGTAATTATTTTGGGGCATAAGCTAGCCATGCGGGCGGCTGGGTGCCGGGGACGCAGCCCTGCCGCTCATATTACAACAGAGTGGAGTTTGATAGCCATTTGGGCAAGAAACTGCTCTTGCCTGGACTGTTGCATAAACTGGACACAGAGAACCCACAGAAAGAGGACTGCTGAACTTGCCTAAAGGTGAGGTGGTTTTTCGGGGTTCCTGACTCATGAAAGAGTCTGTGAGACATTCTGCAGGACACAGCAAAAAGTGACTGAACTGTCTTTGGAATTTCCTGCTTGATGAAAATGTCTGCTGGATACTATGGGCCTGAAGGCTGAAGATGGATGCCCCAACAGTACAAAAGA
Source organism: Chionomys nivalis (assembly GCF_950005125.1). NCBI lineage: Eukaryota > Metazoa > Chordata > Mammalia > Rodentia > Cricetidae > Chionomys > Chionomys nivalis. The sequence goes on along the minus strand of NC_080110.1, from coordinate 28,404,383 downwards.
ACTTTGGGTGACTGTCTAGGCAGTGAGATGTCTCTGTCATTTCTAGAGTTTTGGATCTCTTGTTTGCTTAGGTAATATTATATCCTTCTGGAGTCTTTGATGGAGTTGAATAATGGTTAGTTAAGTTATAGTTTTCCTTAGTTATGATAAAAGATAAAATAGATATAAATATTGTAACTGTAATTCTTGCTTGATAACTGTTTTATGTAATTTTACTATGTTAAAATGAAAGCCTTCCTTTTTTGTTTAAACAGAAAAAGGGGAAATGATGGAGGTGGGTCATCTTTCTATCTGTTGCTTTCATTGGTTAATTAATAAACTGCTTGGCTTCTGATAGGGTAGAATTAAGATAGGCGGAGTAAACAGAACAGAAGGCTGAGAGAAAGAAGCTGAGTCAGGGAGTCGCCATGATTCTCCCACTCCAGACAGACACAGGTTAAGATCTTTCCTGGTAAGCCAGCTCATGGTGCTACACAGAATATTAGAAATGGGTTAGATCAATATGTAAGAGCTAGTCAATAAGAGGCTGGAACGAATGGGCTAGGCAGTGTTCAAAAGAATACAGTTTCCGTGTAATTATTTCGGGGCATAAGCTAGCCATGCGGGCAGCCGGGTGCCGGGGACGCAAGCCCCGCCGCTCCTAATACTACACAGGGGTCCTGGGTTCAATTCCTAGCACCCACATGGCGGCTCACAACCATCTCTAATGCGACCTGATACCCTCTCCTGGAGTGTGGCACACAGGCAAGTAGGGCACTCATACATATAAAATACATAATAAATAAATCTCCTTAGAAAAAGCCTTAAGGTTAACGTGGGCGGGGAGTGGTGATCACATGGCGAGACGCAGGCACCCTTTGCTTGGAGTTTAACGAGTGTGCTGGTGGCAATGGCGGCGCCCTCTGAGCTAATACCGTCTTCCACCTGTGAGCTAGCGCTGGGACCTGGCAGTGGTAGCGGGATTTATGGGGTGCGTGAGGAGTAAACCTCCTGGTTGTTGATTTTGTCACCTGAGAGCAGTGGAAGGCCCTCCAAGGTAGCTATTTCATGGAATGACTGTCTTTGCTGGTCTTGAAGAGCATTGGCCCCCAACTAAACAGGTCAGGATGAGAACCCCAGCTGGAGGTTGGTAGAATGTTATTTTGTAACATCATTGTTTTACTTACCTTTCCCTTGGGTGTTTAAGACCATGTAAGTGACCAAAAAACAAACACATGTTTTATTCTGGTGAAAATCAGTTGAGGTCCTCAGGGGTTACTTTTAGGAACCGGAAGAAGCAAGTTAGCTACTTTAGTTTTGTTTTTTGTTTTTTTTAAACCAGTAGTGGGATCTGCTGGAATAGGTCAGGGACTTGCTGAACATGTGGCTTCCCTTGCAGGCAGCGAAGACATTCCCTTTGTGGTGACCCTCCCTTCTGCCGAACATACGCTGGTTGGAGTCCAACCTCTGGTGGGCTCATGGCTCCTCTGATCAAGTTGACAGGTAAGGGTTGAGATACAGCTCAGTTGGCTGGGTGCTTGCCTAGTGTACTGGCCGGTTTTATGTCAACTTGACACAAGCTAGAGTCATCAGAGAGGAAGGAGTCTCAGTTGAGAAAATGCCTCTATGAGATCTGGCTATAAGAAGAGGCGGCAGTGGCACATATCTTTAATTCCAGCACTTGGGAGGCAGAGGCAGGCAGATCTCTGAGTTGGAGGCCAGCCTGGTCTACAGAGTGAGTTAGTTCCAGGACAGCCAGGGCTACACAGAGAAAAACTGCCTCAAAAACAAAACAAGACAAAAAAAGATCTGGCTACGTGGTATTTTCTTAATCAGTGATTGATGTTGGACGGCCAACCCACTGTGGGTGCTTCCTTCCCTGGCTGATGGTTCTGGGTTCTATAAGAAAGCAGGTTGAGCGAGCCATGATAAGTAGGCCAGCAAGCAGCACCCGTCCATGGCCTCTGCATCAGCTCCTGCCTCCAGGTTCCTGCCCTGACTTCTCAGTGATGGAATAAGATATGGAAGTGTAAGCCAAATGAACCCTTTCCTCCCCAACTTGCTTTTTGGTAGTGGTGTTTCATCACAGCAATAGAAACCCAAACAAGGCCAGGCGATGGTGGCGCACGCCTTTAATCCCAGCACTCGGGAGGCAGAGGCAGGCGAATCTCTGTGAGTTCGAGACCAGCCTGGTCTACAGAGCTAGTTCCAGGACAGGCTCCAAAGCCACAGAGAAACCCTGTCTCGAAAAACCAAAAAAAAAAAGAAAAAGAAAAAAAAGAAAAGAAAAAAGAAACCCAAACAAACTAAGACACCTAGCTTACATGAAGCCCCTGGGTTCCATCTCCGGCACCATATAAAACCACATATGGTGGCACGCACCTGTAATCTCGGCACTCAAGAGGTGGAGGCAGGGGGATTATAACATCAAAGTCATCCTCAGCTACAAAGTAAATTCAAGGACAACCTAGGCTGCCTGAGACCCTCTCTCAAAAAAGATGACAGGTGCCTTTGAGGTGCATGGCCTTTCTAGAGTTACTCAGCATGCCCTGGTCCTCTAGGACCTAGGAGACCTGGGGCCAGCACCCAGAGGACTGGCTGGACTGAGTGAGTGGATGGGCTGGAAGGGGTTTAAAGCAGCAGCACTAATGAAACACAGCCCCCAAGCACAGCCAGATTAAAATTACCAGCTTGTGGCGGTTTGAGCAAGAATGGCCGTTGAGGGTCACCAGGGAGTAGCGCTTTTTGAAAGGGATTAACAGGTGTGGCTTTGCTGGAGGAAGTGTGCCACTGGAGAGGGTGGACTTGAAGGTTTCAAAAGCCCGTGCCAAGCCTATGCATCACGTAGCTACCTCTCTAGCACCAGGTTTGCCTGCCTCCATGCTCCCCATCATGATGACGATGGACTAGACTTCTAAAACTGGAAGCCAGCCCCCAAGTAAACACTTGCTTTGTGTTTTGTTTTGGTTTCTTGTCTTTTTGGGTTTTGAGACAGGGTTTCTGTGTAGCCCTGGCTGTCCTGGAACTCACTCTGTAGACCAGGCTGCCGTTAAACTCACAGAGATTCCCCCTGCCTCTGCCTCCCGGGTGCTGGTATTAAAGCCATGCACCACCACACGGGACAAAAGCTCTCTTTTGAAAGAGCTGCCTTGGTCATGATGTCTCTTCACGGCGACAGGACAGTGATTGAGACCACATAGCTGCAGCCCTAATCTCTCCCTCGTAACCAGCGCTGCCACCCCTGTAGGCAGAAAACACTGAACCATCTATATACTGCATCAGGAAGTAATCTTAACTTTTACTTCCCTTTCTCTAGACTGCTCCATCTGATTGCAGAACTTTCTGAGGCACCATTCTCTATCCTTACCCAGGCTCTCCACATTCCCAAATGTGAGCAAGGAAAGAAGACAGAGGATGCAAGAGACATGGGTGATCTGCTTGCCTGAACTATGGCTGCAGAGTGAAACCATCCTTAGCTGGAGTGCTCTCTACCCACCAAAACTAGAGCAAAGGAGAAGGCTCCTGCTGAACAGACAGGCTGAGCTCTGGAGGTGCATTTCTGGCTTCTCTTCCTTATCATTCACATCTTGAGACCTCTGAAGATACCATCCGGCACACAAAACATCTTCCAGGAAGGTTTTATCACAGCTGTGGCCTCAGAGCCACAGGTTTAACTGCCTTGCCTTATCAGCACAAACAGGGTGGGGCGCCATCTGTTTTCCATCTCGCGCCTCCAGCGCCACCTAGTGGTGGCATACTGTAAGAGGCGTTGTCTCAATGGACAAGACTGGAGTCGAGTACCTACTCCCTGGACTTGCAGGTGCACAGGTAAACTTTATTATTGCCTCCAGCGGGAAGCACAGGGTCAGATGTAGTATTCGATCTCAGCACTCTTTGGAAGACAGAAGGAAAGACAGGATTTGAGGAAGCTTTCTTCTTTACTTGTCTTCAAAATCTACTGTCAGTCGTCAGTCGGATAATGCTCCCATCCTTGGTTGCTATCAGACCTCATTATGGTCTGGAGTCAGGACTGTCTAACTGAATGCTGACCCCATTCCTTTTTTTTTTTTTTTTTTTTTTTTTTGGTTTTTTGAGACAGGGTTTCTCTGTGGCTTTGGAGCCTGTCCTGGAACTAGCTCTTGTAGACCAGGCTGGTCTCGAACTCACAGAGATCCGCCTGCCTCTGCCTCCCGAGTGCTGGGATTAAAGGCGTGCGCCACCACCGCCCGGCCTGACCCCATTCCTTAGTAACCACAGAAGCCTAGCAGAATATACACATATAGAATATACACGTATGTTTGGCTTCCAATTTCTTAAAATTTTTATTATATCTAATAAAATTTTATATTCTTACAATTATAATATATTTATAACTATATATATTTCCATGATATTTATTGAACTCTACATTTTTCTCTGCTCCCCTCCCTGCCTCTCCCCTCCCCCTTCAATCCTCCCCCAAGGTCCCCATGCTCCCAAATTACTCAGGAGATCTTGTCCTTTTCTACTTTCTACTTCCCACGTAGATTAGATGTATGTAAGTCTCTCTTAGTGTCTGTATTGTTGTCTAAGTTCTCTGGGATTGCGGTTTATAGGCTGGCTTTCTTTGCTTTATGTTTAAAAACCACATGTGATAATTGTCTTCCTGTGTCTGGGTTACCTCACTCAAAATAATGTTTTCTATTGGGAGGCAGAGGCAGGCGGATCTCTGTGAGTTCGAGACCAGCCTGGTCTACAAGAGCTAGTTCCAGGACAGGCTCCTAAACCACAGAGAAACACTGTCTCAAAAAAACAAAATAATAATAATAATGTTTTCTAGTTCCATCCATTTTCCTGCAAAATTCAAGCTGTCGTTTTTTTTCTGCTGTGTAGTACTCCATCATATAAATGTGCGGCATTTTTCTTATCCATTCTTCGATCGAGAGGCGTTTAGGTTGTTTCCATGTTCTGGCTACGACAAAGCTGCTATGAACATAGTTGAGCACATGTCCTTGTGGCACAATTGAGCATCCTTTGGATATATACCCAAAAGTGGTATTATTGGGTCTTGAGGAAGGTTGTTTCCTAATTTTCTGAGAAATCGCCACACTGACATCCAAAGGGGCTGTACCAGCTTACATTCCAACCAGCAATGCAGAAGTGTTCCCTTTCCCCCACAACCTCTCCAGCATAAGTTATCATCAGTGTTTTTGATCTTGGCCATTCTTACAGGTGTAAGATAGAATCTCAGAGTTGTTTTGATTTGCATTTCTCTGATGACTAAGGATGTTGAACATTTCCTTTTAACTGTCTTTCAGCCATTTTAGATTCCTCTGTTGAGAGTTCTCTGTTTAGGTCTGTACTCCATTTTTTTTGTTGGACTGTGTGATCTTTTAGTGTCCAATTTCTTGAGTTCTTTGTATATTTTGGAGATCAGGCCTCTATCTGATGTGGGGTTAGTGAAGATCTTTTCCCATTCCGTAGGCTGTCGTTTTGTCTTGTTGATCATGTTCTTTGCTTTACAGAAGCTTTTCAGTTTCAGGAGGTCCCATTTATTGTTTCTCTCAGTGTCTGTGCTGCTGGGGTTCTATTTAGGAAATGGTTCCCTGTGCAATGCATTCAAGTGTACGTCCCACTTTCTCTTTTATAAGGTTTAGTGTGACTGGCTTTATGTTGAGGTCTTTGATCCATTTGAACTTGAGTTTTGTGCATGGTAATAGATATGGATCTATTTTCATTTTTCTACATGTTGATATCCATTTATGCCAAATTTTCTATTTTTATAATTTATATGTATGTGTGTATGTGTGTGTGTGCGCGCTTTGCCTGCATGTATGTCATGAGTGCCTGGTACCTGAGGAGGTCAGGAGAGAGTGTCATTCCCCTGGAACTGTAGTTACAGATGGTTGTGAGTAGTGATGTGGATGCTGGGAATTGAACCCAGGTCAACCCAGGTCCTGTGGAAGAGCAGCCAGTGCTCTTAACTCTGACTCATCTCTCCCTAGATGCAGTTTCCTTTTCTTTTTTTCTTTTGTTTCAATTTAGGAAAAATTTTACTTTTCTCCATGCCTATTTTTGTCTATATTGTACCTTTTTTTTTTTTTTTTTTTTTGTTTTTTTTTTTTTTTGTTTTTGAGACAGGGTTTCTCCACAGTTTTTTGGTTCCTGTCCTGGAACTAGCTCTTGTAGACCAGGCTGGCCTCGAACTCACAGAGATCCGCCTGCCTCTGCCTCCCGAGTGCTGGGATTAAAGGCGTGCGCCACCACCGCCCGGCATATATATTGTACCTTTTATTGAATATATGTCTATATGAATAATATTTAAATTTTCCACAATGAACAGTTGATTTTCCTGCAGTAATCTTTGAAATTTCCAGGAAGAATATGGGGCCCCACAACAATGACTCCACCTGGTTGAGAGGACATCATGATGCTGATAGCCCTACTATAAGACCAGTTTTGGGGTACCAGCTGCTGAAACGGTATAACTTATTATAACATTCTGGCCAGAACTCCAAATAAGAACTTCAGCCGGGCGGTGGTGGCGCACGCCTTTAATCCCAGCACTCGGGAGGCAGAGGCAGGCAGATCTCTGTGAGTTCGAGACCAGCCTGGTCTACAAGAGCTAGTTCCAGGACAGGAACCAAAAGACCACAGAGAAACCCTGTCTTGAAAAACCAAAAAAAAAAAAAAAAAAAAAAAAAGAACTTCAGAAAAACCCTACTGACTACTCAGAGAGCATTTTCAAGACAGCAATCTTGAAACTTAATCATCACTTCACTTTTACAGGATCCCATAGAAACAACATCGCCCCCATGACAGCTGGAAGCAATTCTAGAAGACAACGTCCCCTCTTCCAACAATGTTTATCCTCAGGGTTAAGGACACCATTTAGGGGTTGATTATTACTTGTACAGGTTGAGGGTTAGGATGGAAATTATGTAGGCCCAGAGATCGCCTTAAAAAAAAAAAAAGAGGAGCCGGGCAGTGGTGGCGTACGCCTTTAATCCCAGCACTCGGGAGGCAGAGGCAGGCGGATCTCTGTGAGTTCGAGACCAGCCTGGTCTACAGAACTAGTTCCAGGACAGGAACCAAAAGACCACAGAGAAACCCTGTCTCAAAAAACCAAAAAAAAAAAAAAAAAAAGTTATTTTGTCAGATTGTATGCATGCATGTTCCTATCTCTGTTTAAGACATTTTGTATATTGATACATATTTTAGGATATAGTTATCATATTGCATTATATATTTCTACCTCTGATCAAGATATTTATACATTGTTTACATTTTGAGGTCATTTTCCTCATTTACTGCACAATTGTTTAAAGATTATTTAATATTTTTGATATGAAGTCTTAGTCTTTAAGTTATACAGGTATTAAGTATTATAGGTCAATAGTCAATCATGTTTCTTATCCTTATAGTCAGACTAATTAGGTTCTTTAGATATATAGAAATTGTATTTTGCATAGATGGGTAATCTTCAACCACTTCACAGATTTGTAGAACATGGCATTTAAATAACTTAGGGTTCTGTTGATGTGAGACATGATTGCTCCTGGCAACACCAATCTATTCCCGTGAATCAGCACACATGCATGTGCATATACACAGACAAAGAGATCTCATGTGTGTGCGTGTGCACATTTGTGTGATTGTGTGCATATGTGTGTGTGCATGTGTGTGCACATGTGTGTGTGTGTGGTGTCATGCGCATGTACCAGGCAGTTGTGAACTGTGATTTGGGTCCTGGGAATCACACTCAGGTCCTCTGTAAGAGCAGTGTTGCTAAAACTCTTCTGAGAGAGACACACAATATATCCCTCGTTATGAAGTTCCAATGACAACCAAAGTTCCCGGGGGAGGGGGGATGACCCAGTTAGTTATTAGGCTTATTTACAGAGCAGCGAGTGATAAGTCATGAGCGGGAGCACAGGTGACCTTAGAGCAGCACACTGGACAGTCTGTCCCCAGGAGGGACGATGGCTTCCTCACGGCCGTGTAGAGTTCGAGACCAGCCTGGTCTACAAGAGCTAGTTCCAGAACAGGCTCCAAAACCACAGAGAAACCCTGTCTCGAAAAAACCAAAAAAAAAAAAAAAAAAAAAAAAAAAAAAAATTGTATATGCTATGCTGGACAGTGGTGGTGCACACCTTTAATCCCAGCATTTAGGAGGCAGAGGCAGGTGGATCTCTGTGATTTCAAGGCCAGCCTGATCTACAGAGCAAGTTCCAGGACAGGCTCCAAAGCTACAATAAATAAATAGATCGTATGTGCCAGACATGGGCACACACCTACACACCTTTATTTAATCTTAGCACTCAGGAGGCAGAGGCAGTTGGATCTCTGAGTTTAAGGCCAGCCTGGTCTACAGAGGGAGACCCAGCAGAGCCAGAACCACACACACAAAAAAATCTGTCTCAAGAAAAAGGGGTGATGAGAGTAATGCTCACTGCTTAAGAGTACCAGCTGCTCTTCCAGAGGTCCCCAGTTCAGTTCCCAGCAAAGACATGATAGCTCACAACTGTCTGTACTTCTTCTGGCCTGCAGGCAAAACACTGGATACATAATAAATCTTTTTTTTTTTTTGTGACAGTTTCTCTGTGTAGCTTTGGAGCCTGTCCTGGGACTCACTCTGCAGATCAGACTGGCCATGAACTCAGAGATCCACCTTCCTCTGCCTCCTGAGTACTGGGATTAAAGGCTTGGGTCATCAACGCCCTGCCATAATAAAATCTTTTTTTTTTTTTTTTTTTTTTTGGTTTTTCGAGACCGGGTTTCTCTGTGGTTTTTGGAGCCTGTCCTGGAACTAGCTCTTGTAGACCAGGCTGGTCTCGAACTCACAGAGATCCGCCTGCCTCTGCCTCCCGAGTGCTGGGATTAAAGGTGTGCGCCACCACCGCCCAGCTTCTTAATGACTCTCGAGTGGCTTAAAACTTTCTGTTCTTGTGTAGAGACAGAGAAGAAAGGATCAACTCCTTTTCCTATATCATTTTTTTTGAGAGACCTTGAACTCCGGATCCTCTGGTCCCCTCCTCCCAAGTGCTAGGATTAGAGGTGTGCAAATACACACCTGCCTTTTTCCAGCATGACAGAAGCCTGGAAAGCTGAAAGCTCTGGCCACGAAGTGTTGGAGCAGGACACAAACTGCCATCAACAGCTCGGAGAGCAACACCACCTGTCCAACTGTGTGAACAAGGGAAGTATCTGTCAACATAACACCCATAGCCCCATTTCTCAGTACATACACCCTCCTCATTACCTGCCCCCCTAAATGACCCTAAGAGCCCTGGTTACTAAGGCAACCTGGGAACAGCACATGAAGACAGAGACTAGAAACAGATGGGGCTATTTTTAAACTAGACTAGGTGGCTCCATTTCTTTTATCCCACAAAGTGCCTTCCCAGACCAAAGTCCCATTTGAACATTTCACATCCCTGCCCTTCGTCGCTGGCATCCACCTAACTTACACAAGCCACATGAGGGCAGGTCTTTACCTTAGTTTTGGCATTAAATCTACTTTATGCTCCCATCTTCCCCAACAGTCATCTAAGCAATTTTCTCTTTCTTTGTTAAAAAATAATGTTCTTTTATTTCTTTGGAAAGTAATGGGCACTGCCCTACAGATTTCCAGGCCAAGCTTGGTAAATGAATGTTCCCCTAGTCTTTGGGTTGGAGTATTATGGTCCCAGCCTTCCCAGGGACCCAGGAGCATTTCTGGGCCCCGAATCATCTGAAGGCTTGTGTGAGGCCTTCTCTCCTGAACACTCACTCTCCCGATCTTTCCTGGCTTTCCCTCTGAGTGGGGGAATTTTCCTCTCCCACACCAGTGCTGGAACCTGTGATGTTCACGAGTGAGGACAAGACCAGGGACATCTCCAACCTCCTATGAGTGAACACAGTCCCTCAGTCCCTTCTTTCTGCTGGCTTCAGTCTCGCCCCCTATGCAAGCCTCTGTCTAGGAGGCCTGCAGGACAAGAGACCCTCAAGCACAGCCCTGCCTCAGGAGCTGCTCCTGCAGAGCTTCCCTTGTGGTCTCTGGTCCTCATTTTTGAGTGCCCTGCAGACAAAAGGCTGGGCAAGTGGGGAGGGGCCATGACCCTAGCCCCAGACGCTGTGACAGGGAGCAGTCTCCATTAGTCCTGTCAGTGCGGCATGGCTGTGATGCGCATGCTCTGGGAAGCAATGGGGTAAGTCACCATCGGAGTAGTGGTGTGGCTCATGGTGATTCCTGCCAAGGGCTGTGCCATGGACACAGCCACAGGAGCCACAGGCGCCACAGACACAGCTACAGGGGCCATGGAAACAGGCGGCGGTGCCATCCCCTGGGCGATGGTTTGAGCCAAAGCGGCTGACAGTGGCGTGATCTCTGGGTTCAAGTGTGGAGGTGGGGGTGGTGGAGCAGCAGGAGGTGCAGCATTAGTTGGGGGAGCAGCTGGGGCTCCAGCAGGGGCCACAAGTTCTTGCTGGGACACAGGGCGAGGCTGCAAAGCCTGGCTGCTCAGCGTAGTGTGAGTCTGGGCGATGCCGTGGTTAAAAGTGGCCACGGTGCCCACAGTGGGGGCCAGGGTCTGCTCAGTCGCCGGTGCAGTGGAGCTCAGGGTCATGACCTTGGCCTGATTTCGGAACTGGGCATTTTGTTCCAGAAGTACCTCATTGGTGGCCAGCAGGTTGCTGACCTGTTTCTTCAGCTCCTCCACTCGTTTCCTGAGCATGGCATTCTCCTCCTCAAGCAGTCTGCATTCTACCCCACGGGACGGAGCCAAATTATATTCATAGGACTCAAAATGGGGGCCATCAGGAGGGCAGCATCCACCTCTCCGGCGCTTAGGGCCTGGCTCGTGGTCCTCAAAGCCCCTTTCAGGAAGGTCGTAGATATCATAGAGATCATGGCGTCGTCCCGAGGAAATGGAGCCTGTTGAGCCTCCACCTCCAGTACCCCCTCCACCTCGAGCATCAAATTCAAAATCCCTTTGCAGGTGACGGAACTTGCACTTGGTGCCTCTCTGACAGTCACCTTTGAGGAAGTCACGGCAGATAGGGACCTCCTCCTTCCCATTGGGCAGGTCAGCAGGGGAGAGACCCAGCCCAGCCGCCACTTTCTGCCTCAGCCGAGGAGGTAGCTCTCCCGTCTTCTTGTAGCCGTCCTCATCCTCCTTGGAGCCGTGGATGAAGCGGCAATTTGGGCGGCTGCACTCCTTGTTTTGAAAGTCATGGCAGAAAATAAATTCATTCTTGCTCACCCCCAAGTTGGACACCTCGCTCATGTCTGGGTGGCGGTACCGACAGCGCTTGCCCCGCTTGCAAACATTCCTCAGGAAGTCTCTACAGATGGCATCTGAGGTGGCCCCCCCACTGCCTGTCCCTGCCCCGCTGGCCTCCTCATTGCCACCACCTCCAGGGACTCCACCGCTGTTCCCAGTGCCGTTGGCATAGTTGTCCCGGTCAGGCATCCTGGTCCCCCCCAACTCAGGGTTTTCTTCCTTTTCTTGCCACTCTTGGGGACTGTTAAGAAAGAGAACCGTGTCAAACAGGGGCCCTCCAACGAGCTGCCACTCTCCCTGACTCTACAGTGGGCAGTCCTCTGGGGCAGTGGCTCTGCAGAGGTGAATCTAAGGGAGAACTCTAGCTGGCCTGGCTGCCTTGCCAGAAGCCCCGCCCAGTCCCTTGTGCACCTGGTCTTGGTTGGAGTGATTCACACTTGCCTGGCTAACGGAGGAGGGAAAAGAGCTGAGTGAAACCACTCTTACAAATGATGATGAGCCAAGGAGGGGGCAGGGAGAGACTAGTGTTATATTTTACCTTCCCTTCTTACTGTGGGAGAGAAATGAAAACAGGCGTTGGTGTGTGAACAGACAGACTGGAGACAGCGCTCTAAGACGGGCTATTTCGCTTTAAGAATTTGTGGGTGAAGGGGCACCAGTAACAACACATCCCTGATCTCCTCTTCCATGGGACGTCAGCTGGATGTCTCTATGTGTTTTAGACATCTGGGGTGACCCTTCAGGTGACTGATGTCACCGGCTGGAGGGCAGGCCTTGAAGCTTCTTAATCTCCAGCCTGCTCACACACAGACCCCTCCACTTCAGGGAAAGAAGATCTCAGTTCAGATCTCTACCTCGAGGACCCCAGGACAAAACTGGAGCACGGTCAAGGTGGGAAGGGGTTAATTTCATAGGAATGGTGACCTTTCCCCAATCTCCACCCCGCCTCCATGAAAAGATCCCACTATCAAACCACAGCACTCCCTACCCCATAAAAATCCTCTTTATTTATAGACTCTATAAAAGCTTTTTAAGTCTCCTGTTTCCCAGGAGAGCTCTGGAATGTCAGTCCACTGCCCTAATTCTAGCCCCCCCTTCTCTCTATCCCCCCAGAAGACTGGAGTCCCTGCAACCACGTGTCTGATCTCCTAAAGGTTTCCTAAGCAGTATTCAGGCTCCCCCTGCTGACCAAATAGGAGTCCATACATTTTGCGTTGAGCATAAGGATACGTTTCTCGATTTCCCCATTCACACAGCCTTTAGATTTCCCTAAAATGACTAACCAGACCAGGGGCCAGAAATACCCAAGAATCTGCACAGTGGAAGAGAGTTACCCCAGAAGAAAACAAATAAGTTCTAAAGAGAGAGAAACCCTAAACGACCAGGTGAGGAATAAATGTCCTCAAAGCCTGACCTGCGTTTCAGGTCGCACCAGAAGCAGGTAACAGAAAAGGACGATACTTTTCCTCGCCCAATTATCCCAGAATCAATACCTGAGGTAGCTCAGGTGAAGTCCGGGGCTCCTGCGAGTCTCCACTCCCACATCACTGCTGGGTTCTGAACAAGAAAATAAACAAAAACAAAAGCAAAAAAAAAGAGAGATTTGAGTGGAAGAGGGGAAAAGCGTGAAGAGCTATGGGGTGGTTTTCATAAACTGGAATGAATTTTGACAAAACGTTAAGAGCTTTGCGGCTTTTCAGGATTCTCTTACAAGTTCAAACTGAACGTCACCTCTGAAGGGAAAAGGATAAAGGTTAGGAGCCTACCAATAAAGTCTGGGAGGCTCGGCTGAAAAATAAAACAAAGCAAAACAGTTCTCGGTGAAGGATGAAGGGAGCTTTACCTCACGATGAGAAGGATATGGGGTCAGAGTCCGGTCTAGGGTTGGAGTTCGGGACGCCGAACCTGAAGGCTGGACAAGGGCAACAACTGACAGTACAGTGGGAAGGCGAGACTAGCCTCGGGGGCGGTGATTAAAACGGTCCCCAGCACCCTAGAGTTCCCGGGAAGTCTTCGGGCTCCGCAGGCCCCGTCAAGTGGCGCCAGCACTCAGCGTGGACCAGGTGACTAGGACACTGAGGAAGCGCACAGTGAGCGGGGAGGGGGTGACATCAGGCTGAGGGGATGGGCAGGGCTGTGACGTCACGGAGCTGGCGTTTGCTCGGGAAGCGGGGTCAGTCAGAAAAGGGGTTCTGCTCTGGGTAGCCAGGACGAGCCAGCTCGGTTCGGGGGGAGGGGGGCTCGTGTGGCCCGGCAGAGCCCGACCGCTGGGCCGGCCCCGACTCCTCCCCTCCGGGCGCGGCCTCCACCTAAGTCTCCCGCCTCCCTCACCTGCCGCCGCCGCCGTAGTTGCTGCTGCCGCCTGCCGGTCCTCTAGCTTCGACAAAGAGCCGCCCACCCTACGGTCCTTCCGCTTCCTGCGGAAGCAGCGACGCTCTAGCCACCAGACCCGGAACCACACTCTATGGTCTCCTTTGCGCGTTACGAGCCGTAGGAAGCTCCCAGCAAGCCTTGCGTGTCACCATGGCAACACAGCCCAGCCGGAAGACTAGCAGCCGTACCTGCCCGCAAAAGGCAGGACCCGAGCAGCGAACGCTCGGGCTCCCTTGCACGACCTCAGGCGCACACGCTAGAGCCAGCCTGCTTCCAGCCCGATCACAAACACCCGGGCTGTGGCGTGCGCAGGTTCTGGACACGCCACAGTACAGACCAAGCTACACTGAAAACTTCCCACCCAATGGAGCCGCAAAAAACACGTAACAGCAATTGCATTCTTCAGCTGACAGCGACAAAGATGGTTTATTGTACACGGGTTACAATTGGCCACAAGTGAGGACAGAACTAGTCCGGAACGCCACAGGTCCAGGGCAAAGGGCCAGCGGGGCTGCCGTCATGACGGCGGGCGCGGCGGTCTCTCGGTGGCCTCTGCGAGCGGGTGGCGAGGTCGCGGGTCCGGAGACTTCCTCCGACTGCAGCTCAGCCCAGCTTGTCCCAGCGTCCCGGCCTCCAGCGTCCCTTACTGCTGCTCCTGCGGCCTTCGTGGGCGGGCAGGCGAGTTTACTTGGACCTCTGCCTCATCTTTCTTCTCTTGCGCTTCAGTCTGTAATGCAAACAGCCAAACAGCCGTAAACCGGTCTGCGCTGCATAGGAAGGCTGACAGATCCCTCACGCCAACGCTGACACCTTCAGTTTAAACGCTTGTAGGTTTAACGAAATCCCGAAGCTTAGCCCACCGCCCTCCTCCGCGGTCAATCAACATACCTGCGCATTCTCTTCTTCCTCCACTAGAAACCCGGTCACGTGAGGGGGGAAAAAGGGACGTTAGCAATAGTACTCAGAAAAACAGAATTGGTAGCAATACCGGCTGCAGATCAATTTAAGACCCGAACCCCGCGGTTCCCAGCCCACTTCCCTCCGCCACGGGCTAAGGCGGCTCCAGTCGGCCTCTGCAACCGTCTCTTGAGCACCGGAGAGGGCCCATGGCGGACTCACTGCCTGGACCCGCCTGCCCCCAAGCCCAACACTTTAGAAACGCTCACCTTCGCTCTCATGGCGCAGGGGTGTCTACGGCAAAAGAGAGAAAAGTTACGGTTAATTTGCTGCGATGATGGTAAGTGCTGAAGTCAGATGTTAACGGATTGTACCCGAAGACCGGCTACAGCGAGACTCACCAAGGAAGATGGCGCTAAGGCCGAGAGAGCGGGGAAGTCGGTCTACTGCTTTTTAATGGCGTGCTCAGTGTCGTCACTTCCGGTGCCACGCCTTCCGATCCCCGAGGGGCGGTGCTGCTCAGGCGTGTAACAGTGACTTCCGGCTGCCTTACCGAGGGAAACAAATATTTTGACTGCGAGTTATCAAGCCCCACCTTCTCTAAGA
This sequence comes from Chionomys nivalis, assembly GCF_950005125.1. Classification (NCBI taxonomy): domain Eukaryota; kingdom Metazoa; phylum Chordata; class Mammalia; order Rodentia; family Cricetidae; genus Chionomys; species Chionomys nivalis. The sequence goes on along the minus strand of NC_080110.1, from coordinate 28,389,285 downwards.
TTTATTTTAAGGACGTTGTCTTATTTCAGCACGTGCGTCTGTTTCGCGTATGGGACAGAAAAAAATTAGATGGAAAAAAATAATTTCCGTCTTCTCCCTCGTTGCTTCTTGGGAGTTGCAGTTTCTTGGTAAATACCTCCATTTTATTATGAATAGGTGTGGCTTGTAAAAAGAATTACTGGCTTTGAGCAGGGCGGTGGTGATGCACACCTTTAATCCCAGCTCTTGGGAGGCAGAGGCAGGCGGACTTCAGTGAGTTCGCGGCCAAACTGATCTACACAGTTTCAGGACAGCCAGAACTCTTACACAGAGAAACCCTGTCTCGAAAAACAAAGAATTACTGGTTTGGGCCTAGCTAGTTGGTACGCACCTTTATTACCAACTCTTGGGACCCTTGGGAGACAGAGGAAAGCATATTTCTGTGTGTTAAAGACAAGCCTGGTCTACATAATGAGGTCTTGCCTAAAGTAAATAAATGCACAAATAAATAATTTCTAGTTTCGTTTTGTTTTGACTCCCACAGATCCTCTCCCCTCCCCTAGAACTACTTTGGAAATAGTTGATCTCTAAGATTCTAAAGATTTAAGATTTTAGAAACAGCTGAGCAGAGGTAGCACAAACCTTTAATCCCAGCACTCTGGATGCTGAGAAAGGCGAATCTCTGAGTTCCTAAAGATTTAAGATTTTAGAATCAGCTGAGCAGAAGTAGCACAAACCTTTAATCCTAGCACTCTGGAGGCTGAGAAAGGCGGGTCTCTGAGTTCAAGGCCAGCCTGGTTCTGCAGAGTGAGTTCCAGGACGTCCAGAGCTGTCACACAGAGAAACCCTATATGGAAAACCAAAACAACTTAGACTTGGGAGAACAGAAACTGGCAAGCCGAGAAAGCTGCCACACTGCAGGCACAGCCGCGGCGCCGCACTTGTAAGCACTACACCTAAGAATTTTTCCAGTCTAATTACTGAAAGTAGCGTGTTTTTTTTTTTGTTTGTTTGTTTTTTTTTTTTTTTTGTGGGGGTTGTTTTGTTTTGTTGTTGTTTGGTTGGTTTTTTAAGACAAGGTTTCTCTGTGTAGCTTTGGAGCCTGTTCTGAAACTCACTCTGTAGACCTGGCTGGCCTTAAATTCACAGAGATCCTCCTACCTCTACCTGCTGAGTGCTGGGATTGAAGGCGTGGGCCACCACTGCCTGGCTAGTAGTCCCTATTTTATTTGACTACTAAGCACACAACTTAATTCCAGGAGACAAATAACAAGGATATGAGTTTGAAGCTAGTCTAAGCTAGCCTACTCTGCCCAATGAGTTCCAGGCTCACAGAAGGGTGCAGAGGCAGGCAGATCTCGTGAGTTCAAGGCCAGCCTGGTCTACAAAGAGTTTCAAGACAACCAGAACTACATTGAGAAATGCTGTCTGAAGGAACCAAAAAAAAAAAAAAAAAAAAAAAAAAAGGTGGCGCACGCCTTTAATCCCAGCACTTGGGAGGCAGAGGCAGGTAGATCTCTGTGAGTTCGAGACCAGCCTGGTCTACAAAATCTAGTTCCAGGACAGGCTCCAAAACCACAGAGAAGCCGGGCGGTGGTGGCGCACGCCTTTAATCCCAGCACTCGGGAGGCAGAGGCAGGCGGATCTCTGTGAGTTCGAGGCCAGCCTGGTCTACAAGAGCTAGTTCCAGGACAGGAACCAAAAAGCTACGGAGAAACCCTGTCTCGAAAAATCCAAAAAAAAAAACAAAACCACAGAGAAACCCTGTCTCGAAAAAAAACAAAACAACAACAACAAAAAAAAACTATGGAAGAGTGATTTAAAAAGAAGGGGAGAGGGGCTGGAGAGATGGCTCAGTGGTTAAGAGCTTTGCTTGTTCTTCCAAAGGTCCTGAGTTCAATTCCCAGCAACCACATGGTGGTTCACAACCATCTGTAATGAGATTTGATGCCCTTTTCTGGCCTGCAGGGATACATGCAGGCAGAACACCGTCTACATAATAAATTATTAAAAAAAAAAAAAAAAAAAAAAAGAAGGGGAGAAAAGGCTGGGATGTGTCTTGACTTCCAAAGGAAAAGCAGGCATAGTAGCACACATCTGTCTGTAATCTTAGCACTTAGAGGGCTGAAGCAGGATCATAAACTTGGTAGCTTGTGATACATAAGGAGTTCAAGGCCCGTCTACATTAAAAACTCATAAACTTAGGCGAAGAAACTTCATCTTGGTAAAATAATTTAGATTTTTGTTTTGAGACAGGGTCTCACTATGTAGTCTTGGCCAGCCAGGATCCATAGATGACAATAGCTCAGAGAATGGGATTTAATCTCAAGAACTGGGATTAAATGGTGTGTAAAACATCTCTGGCTCAATATTTAAGAGACTTATTTGTATGTTGATTATAATCCTTCCCAAACACTTCCTCGTTGTAGCCACGTAAGGTGGTGTATGAACTGGCACTTGGTGGATCTCTGAGAGTTTGAGGCCACCTGGTCTCCATAGTGAGTTCCAGAATAGAAAGGACTTCATAGAGACCCAAACAAAACAAGTCAGGAGCAAACTGCTGGGGTTGAAGTATTAACTGAGCCATTCCCATTTTTAGCCCTACATTTTTCCTTTTTCAGACATCATTTGACAGATAGGCCAGGCCTTCACCATCCTGGAATCAAGAGATCCACCTGCCTTTACCTCCAGTGTGCTGGGTTAATGGTAGGCATCACAACCCAGTTTAACCCTTCAAATTTTGAGTTGGAATCTTGTTAAACAAATGCTACCAACTGAGCTACAACTGCAGCTTGAGCTAAAGCTCAAAAACCCAAATAAAAACCTAATAGAATGATTTTAGAGCCTGAGCTGGTGTCTCAAAATAAGAAAAAAGAGCATTTTACAAATCCGAATTACCAGTTTATATGAACTCAGAGGGAACCCGGCTAATGCTTGGTGGTTTTAGGTTTGCAGAAAAACTAAGGAAGACCTCTCCACATTATTCTCGGTTCCCATATGGTCTCTCAGTAAGCATGCCCATCAACAGCCAATAGGGTGAGAAAAACGTAACTCAGGAAAAGCAAAGATAGCCTACTCTGTATATAACAGCGTGTGTATCTCCATCCTGCAGCTTCTGCTCACCCAAGTATTCACAGTTCAGCAGTGAATATAGTAACCTTACTCAAGACCATCACAGCTTGGCACTGAAAACCTCAGCACTAAGGAACTAAGACAAACTTGCCATGTTGCCCTTGTTAGTACACAGTAAGTGCCCCAGTTCTAATATAACAATTCTTGCATATTTTAAACTACCAAAATTCCATATTAAGTAGTTGAGATTCCAAAACCAAGTATGGCTATACACACCTTTAAACCCGGCACTCCTAAGGCAGGTGGGTTAGCTTGGTCTACCTAAGTTCCAGGACTGGCTCCAGAGCTACTGAGAAACCCTGTCTCATACAAAAAGTAGCTCAGCTGGACAGTGGTGCTGCCCTCATTTAGTCCCACCAGGAAATAGAAGCAGGGAGATCTGAGTTCAAGCCAGCCTGGTCTGCAGTTTTCCAGGAACAGCCAGGGCTACACAGAGAAATTACCCCATCCCCACCACAAAGACAAAAAGAACAAATGCATATTATGAGCAAATCCAAATTTATTTTAAATGCCGTGTCATTTCAAAAACCTCTTAAGTTAGTGGGAGCCTTGGTTCCCTGGGACAGCATGCCAGAGGTACAAACTGTAACCTTTCTCTATAACCCCCAGCGAGTCATCCAAGTCCACAGCTTCTGAAAGTCAGTTCTCTTCAGTCTACTCCTCTGGTTCCTGGCTTTTCTTTCATGGGAGGGAACTCAAAATATTTCAGACGGGAAGCTGGGCGTGGTGGCGCACGCCTTTGGTTCCAGCACTCATGGAGCAGAGGCAGGCAGATCTCTTTGAGTTTGAGGCCAGCCTGGTCTACATAGTTGAGTTCCAGGACAACCAGAGCTACATGATGAGAATCTGTCTCAAACCAAAAAAAGACAAAAGAAAAAAAAAAGATCAAATAGGCAACAACAAAAAAACCCAGTGGGATTTTCAATGTAGGTTCAACGATGGAGCATGAGGAAAACCCCACTGGTCCCAGAGAGGGGGCAAAACCAGCAACAACAAAAGACATGGGTGGGGATGATTGCTGCTGCTCAATTGTGAAGATGGATGGATGCAGGACACTGCAGACAAAAATGTCTACAAAGTTTACAAACGAGAATCCATTTGATAGATGGTAAGAATCTTCTTAATGGAGACACCAGCATCTACCATCGGAAGGGCCTAACCAGATTCCCTACATCACGAGGAATCTGCCACAGGTGAATAAAAAATACAACTGGTCCTCCTCCTTGAAGGCAGATTAAATTCTCGGTGACAGTGGGAAACAGAAAAGCCCCCAAAAGAACAAGAAAATGACACTGGTGACGTAAAAATTTCGGCAGAGGTTCTAGTGGTGGTGGCAATTTAGCCTCCTTTGTTCTGTTGTAGGCTCTCAAACCTTGACCAAGCAGAGTAGAAAAAGGCCAGAAAGAGGGGCTTGAAGACGGTGCATTTTGACTCCTGATTTTATTATCAATTTCTTTTTCTACTGAAAGTAGTCTTCAGTGGCTGGGAAGCCTGGCCTCCCAAGACCAGAGTCAGTTGGAGCTGGTTTTTTGTTGGAAAGAGTGGGTGGGTGAATGGGCGGGGGTCTGGGATGAGGGCAGAAGACCCCGCTCTGCTGGCGGTCTTGGGTGGCGAAGACGAACAGCACTTCACAGAGCCTGGGGTGCGGTGGGAAGGGGGTGAGGCAGGAATGACAAGCTGGGGATATGGGACCCACCTCAGTCCCCAGCTTCATTCTCCTCTAATGTCTCTCCACTGGTTGCATTCTCTGCAGTCTTGGAGGCCTACATTCCAAAACAAAAAGACATCAATCTCTAACTCCTTTGGCACCAACTCTAAGCAGAGAAGGGTGAGCTCCACCCCACCATTATCAGAAGACTTCCCACCAGATCACACACACCTTCTTTTTCTTCTTTTTCTGTGTTTTTCGACTTGCAGAACTCTGGAGAAGAGCCTGGAAGACAGGAAGAAGACAACTCTGAGAAATGTAGGCTAAGCAACTTCACAAGTAAGTGCCCCATGGTCACCATTTTCCATCCCACACTGACCTTTAGCTCTGCATCCTGGACTTCCATCTCCGACTTGTAGAGGTCAGGCTCGAAGGGACCACTGGTTATCCGCATGGGACCATTGGGCATGAGTAGGACTGTAAATTTAAACTGGGCAACATATTCACCTGGGGGGAAACAGCAAGTTCCAGTCCCACTTAGCTTTCTGAAGTTAAGGGAGGGAAGCACATAACTGGGGCTCTAAAGTGAAGGCCTCCTTAGGACTCACCCTCCTTCTCATAGAGAACATTAAATGGCTGCAGTAATTCATGCTTGGCACATTCTACCACACCCATCCGAGCCTTCTTCTCATCTTCAAATGCTCTGGGAAGAGAGACAGCATTCAGGTCTCCTTAACCGACCAGGTCATTACCACTTATTTTCATTAGTGTGACTGCAGGCATGATGGGGGCTGGGGGCAGGGAATGGGTGTGCAGACCAGGACTTTCTGAGTTGGTTCACCCTCTCCTGTTACATGGGTTTCAGGGTTGAACTCAGGCTGGCAGTCTAGCAAGCTCCTGACCTGCAACTGTACAAGCAGCTGGCCCTATTTTTTACGACAGGTTCTTATTTAATGTAGGTCAGGCTAACTTAGAACTCTTCTTCCTGCCTCAGCCTTCAGAGTGTGGGCATCACAAACACTGAATCATTTCTATCCTTGTAAAGAAATTGTTTGGGGTTGCTCTTCTATATTATATTCAACCAGGAGATGGGCAGGACAGAGGACGTGCATTCAGGCAGGAGCTACAAGTCTGGGCAGGAGAGAGAGGAGGGAGGGGTCAAGGGAAGGGAGGATATTTCTGAGGTACAAACTGAGTCAGACTGGTTCCCAGCCCTGTTCTTGCTGCATGCAGTACCTTAAAGTAAATGGCATGGCATCAAAACGCCTTTCCACCTCGCTGAAAAAGGCACGTGAAGTCTTCATCTTCAAGCCGTACTGTTTAGAGGGGTCACGTTTGTAAATGGTGGTTCTCTGTCCAGCATCTTTGGCCTAAAAGAATTAAATCAGGTCAAATGTGCTTTGGTGAACACACCTTCAAGTTACCCCTTTTGTTAATTATGGAATTCCTACCTTGCCTTCTCCTGAGCTGACGAGGACATCCACAGCATAAACTTCATGTACCTCAAATTCAGCCTTTTCATGGTCCTTCCTAAAAGAGGGAACATAAGCCAGACATAAGGATGCAAGCCTGTGATCTCAGCATCAGGAGGCAGAGGGGAGCAGTGCAAGTTCTAGGCCAGTCAGGACTACACAGTGACAACTCCCCACAAGAAAGATGGCTCAGTAATTAAGAGGATGCATTGCTCCAAGCCAGGTGGTGGTGGTGTACGCCTTTAATTCCAGCCTTTGGGACATAGAGGCAGGCAGATCTTTGTGAGTTCGAGGCCAGCCTGGTCTATGAGAGCTAGTTCCAGGACAGGCTCCAAAGCTACAGAGAAGCCCTGTCTCGAGAAAACAAAAGAGCATGCATTGTTCCTTAAAGGAACCGAGTTCGGGTCTCAGCTCCAAGGGGACTGATGCCATGGCTTCTGTGGGTCTGCACTCACATGTTCAGACACTTGAAAGGCAAAGAATGGGGCTGGCACCTACTTCTGCTGGTCTGTAGGGTTCTGGATGATGGTTTTCTCCCCATCGATCACATGCTGCTTCAGCTGGTGTGACAACATACCTGTAGACAGGATAAAGCCTATGGTACCAGCATACTACCCCCAACAGCTTCCACATCCACGCATGTAAGTAGTTTGATGGTGCACAGACAGGCATCTATCCACTTAAGACAAGGCTAGATTCCAATTCTACCGCACCTCTCACTGTTAGACCTTTAACCCCATTATCTGAGGTCTCACCTTCTATTGGCGTGCAATTAAATGAGTGAGCAACTTTGTTCCAGGCTTCTGTCACTTGTGTGTTCTACAAGCACAAGAGCAAAGGAAAGGTGATATAGCTGATCTTTCCAATTTATTCTAACACCCCCTCACCAAATGCCAGTGATTCTTTCACAATCTTAATCCTATAAACTAAAACACAGATTTTAAAAATGCAGCCACACTATGGTTGGAGGCCAGCTTGGTGAGTTCTAGGTCAGCCAGAGCTATAAACTCTGTCTTCAAAAACAAAAACAATTGCTTTCATAAAGGTGACAAGAGTTCTTAAAGACCAGAGCAGATCAAGATGAGGAAACAGGCTCAAAATGGCTGATTTTTCTTCGGCTAAACCAGTACTCAGCAGAGAAGCCTCGCCTCCAATGTCAAGTCTAGGGTTTATCCTTAGCATTCTACCCGATAGAGAAGAGAAACAATAAAGCTTATTTTTAATTTTTCAAAAACTTCTATGCTAGCCAGGCAGTGGTGGCACAGGTAAGCCTTCAATCCCAGCCCTAGGGAGGCAGGAGGGTCTCTGTTGAGTTCAAGGTCAGCCTAGAACAGAGTGAGTTCTAGGACAGCCAAAGATACAGAGAAACCTTATCTCGAAAAACCAAAAATAAGCTAACAAAAGAAAACATACATTACTAAATAATGTAACATCTAGGATTCGGTTCTCACTTTCCATCAGGTAGGTCCTAGGATCAACATGTCGGCAGGTTTGGTTGCGAGGGTCCTTTCTGATCCTAACACTGATGTTTACCCAAAACACTAATTTAGTCCCTCTGACCCAAGAGCCCCAGGTCAATTCCACTTTTCCTATTTTACAGATGACAGAATTTGAGCTCAAGACTACTACTGGCCAGCTGTGGTGGAGGAAGATGGAGCCAGCGACACCGGGAGGGGAAGATGGCTTTTAGAAAGCTAAGTGCACAGATCGCATGATTCCACAGCTATAGACTAGCGACTGTGCAGACAAGCAAGTGACAACTGCTTTAAGAATTGCTGCAGGCAGGCACTGCTCAAAGGGCTTGGGAGCACTTGGAAGTCAGTGTGCCACAAAGGACAAAGGCAGGATTTTAAACAGAAAGTATGCAAGAAATCATGAGGACGACACACCAGCTGAGTGCAGCATGAGCAACGAGAGCGCGGAAACGGAAAACAAACTTCTGAGTGCTTCTCTGAAAGTTAAGCTTCAGAGGGAATGTCCAGAGAATCTAAGATGCTACTGTTCGCTTACAAGAACTACCTGCTCCAGGTTTCCTGATACTTTTTTTTCAAACAGAAGAATTTGATCTCTTAGACATGAATTTGCCTGCACTTTTTCTACCCTTTTTAAAGAGTTTTTAAAAACTTGTTCCATTGTTAGTTACCCACCTCAAATTATTTTGGGGTCAAAGTGCACATACAGAATCTAAAAATGGCCTTTATAGGTTCTGCAGTGGACAGTTAGACCCCCTTATCCCTTGCATGGACTGGGGTAGATACTCAGAGTTAAATGCTGTTTGTAGGTGCCTGATTCCTCTTTGCTTCTGCCAAGCTATGTAAGTGCAGGAAGCACCCTACCTGGTTTCCAGGTTTGACCAGTCGTAAGGCAGCTTCAGCACAGAGATGAGCTGCCTTAATGACGTCTGCTTTCCGCCCTGTGACCTGGGTCCCCTGTGGAGAAACAGAACCACGGTCATTCTGGAAAGCTCCACTAGTGTGCTTCATACACAAGGCCAGTCAATTACACAAGAGAGCCAGAAAGGCCTTCCTTTCATTTCTCTAGATGCTCCATGTGGTACTAGAGTGGAGATGAAAAACCCAAATGGCAGCATGCCCCTTCCCCAAGACAACCAAGCTGAAAAGCTGCTACCTACCTGAGCTACACCAATCACAAAAGTGTGAGCCACGTTAGCAATGAAGCCATCCACATGGACTCCAAGGTCACTGAAAGGCAGGGACAGAGCACTGCATTAGGAGCCAACACTGTCAACATGTAGGAACGACAAATTCTCCAGAATGGCTTAACCTTACATTTTTACCAAGTCACCTTCCTTGAGTATATAGTCCTGGTCACTCTTCAGAGGGGAGAAGTGACATACACAGTTATTTACCGAAATGCTGGTAGGAAAGGCAATACCTGTAAAAAGAACCATCAACCTTACTGCCTTGCTCTGTCTTGGGAGCACCTGTTGCCCTTTAGGAAACTGAAGGGGTTTTTATTCTAGGGACTCGTTTCCTCAGCTGGGAAGAAACTGTACCCATCCCACTGCTACTCCAGACTTCCAGAGATGGATAGAAGTTCCGATGGGAGACGGGGCTGGATGTGGTCAAATGGGGGAAGTTAAGAGGGTTTTTTCTCTTTACCTTTCTTCATTTCCTTCTCTTTCTTGAAGATTTTCCCTGTCTCTTCCATGATCATGGCATCTCCTTTCTCACACAGGCTCAGTACTGACACACCTGAGCTGGCAGCATCCACCAAAGACCGAAGTACCCCTGGGAACAGAATCCCACAGGTCAGTCCTGCATGCATTCGTAATCTAATTAAACCTAAAGTGGAATTCATTTTTCTAATACTCCCTAGTGCTGTTGTTGAAAAGAGGAAAGGAAACAAACTTTGTGTACAATCTATCCTCCTTTAATGCCTACCTTTTTTGTTTGTTTTGAGACACCCCTGGCTGTTCTAGAACTCACTATGTATACCAGGTTGGCCTGGAACTCAGAGATGAGCCTGCCTTTGTCTCCCCCAAAACAAGTGCTGATACAAAAAAAAAAAAAAGAAGAAAGCAGCACCACCACACCCAACCTTACTTTTCTACCTTTCCTTCCTAAAATAAAGGTTAGCGCTCATGTTCTTTCAATTGTCTGACACCAGGGCAGATGAAGGCCTCGCACCTTCCAAAGATGTTATGGTATTTAGAATCACGGACGTTAGGGAACTGTGCCCATATACCCCAGATGCAAAGGCAGAGCCCAAGAAATTTATAGGCGTCGGGGACATCGGGAAGGTACGCCCAGAACTGCTGAGTCAAAGCTGAAGCAGTGTTAAATGTTGCCTTCTTCCCTCCCCTAGACACTCTAATTAGGTGTTAGCAATCACAATTTATGTAGATGCATTTCCTCATATACAAGTATATAAACCCAGGGGAATTAATCTAAGGTCTCAAAGGTTCAGGGGACTCAAGGTTTACTTTCAGTAGATGAGTTTCAAAACTATTATATGAAGTCACAATGGTCTAAAGCTGTAAGATGTACGGACAGAAATTGTCCGATTTAAACCAATAATATCAACTACTAACACATCATCCCAAATAGGGCTATTATTTTGTATATGTCCTCTTTATGATCCATGGGAATTCTAGGTTTGATTTCTTCCATCTTATTTTGGTTATTCTTTGGAATCCAGAAAAAACTGGGTTTAAACCAAAGGCATCCTAAATACCTTCTATTTTGTAAAGACCATTTTAAAATCCTGAGTGACTTTTAAAAATGGAAAGAGGAACCGGGAGTGGTGGCACACGCCTTTAATCCCAGCACTTGGGAAGCAGAGATACCGGGATCTCTGAGGCTAGCCTGGTCTACAGGAGTACCAGGGCAGCCAAGGCTACACAGAAACCCGGGGGGGGGGGGGACGTCAGGCACTAACTGGAAAGAGCAAACAAAGTTATCTGCCCAAGTGGCAGACAACTGTTGAGAAAGAGCAAGCAAGGGTCCAGTAAGAACTGCTTATGATAGCCCTAAAATCAGCCCCTCTCCGCCCCGTTCCAGCATTACTGACAGGCTCGCCTAGGCGTTGTCTGAGCAGGACCTCCGAACACTGTCAAGCCTCTAAGAACAAATATTAAAGGCCATCCCACAGACGGGGGCAGCAGGCATTAGCCTTTTCCAGAAAACCAGGTATCTTTCAGAGTTGTGTGAGAAGCTCCAGACGAGCCCTCCAACGGTCCCTCGCGCTAGGCTAGGGGAGCAGGGGGCCCCCACCAGGAAGACCTGAAGTAAAGACTTAGCAAAGCACGTGGTGGGGAAGCAGGGTAGTAGAGGAAGTGGGGAGCCAGCGGTCCGCACAGGGACCTGGCAACACGTGCCGGCCTGGCTCCCACGGGTCAAGACCCGCGACTGCCAGAGGGGCGCTTCTGTCGCCAACAGCTGGGAGCTTCCTTTTCGAGGTGGCCTCACTGCTGCCAGTCAGAGCAAGCGGAGATCCGGACAGACCGAAGGGTGATGGGCAGAAGACGACGCGCCTTGCCTCCTTACCAACCGCCTAGGGTCGGAGCAGGTCTGGGCCCCTCTGCGCTCCTCGCGGTCGCCGGCCCGCACCTCCACTCTCCAGCCCAGGCATGGCTGCTCAGTCCCCGAGGCGACACCAGATCTCCCCACCACGTCGCCCCCGGCCGTCGGCACGCGCCCCTCGGTGGCTCACTCCGCAAGACCCAGCCGCTCCAGCCCCTCCGGAGACAGCCCCAAACCTCTCCCTCTCAGCCTCGATTCCAAGACCCCCGAGGCCGCACTCACGGTTGGCGATGTCGCCCCCCATCTTATACTTGGTCACGACCAGGTCCTCGGCGATAGTTTGCTCCTGCTGCTCATCTTCGCCCGACATCTTCCTACCACCACTACTGCAGCTTCACTTTCCCTGAGCTGCGGCCTCCGTCTCCCTCCCCAGCCACAAGCTGTAGCCAGAGTCTCTACGATCCGCGAGGAAAGCGCGAGCAAGCAAGGGAGCGGGAGGGCGGGCGGAGAGAGCGAGAAACTGCGAGCGCGCGGTCTGAGGCGCAGGGCACCCTGGGAGAATGAGTCCCGCCGGCGCCCAGCCTCCAGCCGCCCTCGTGGCCTCTGGAACTACAATTCCCAGCCTGCTCCTCGCGCTCCTTTGCCAAGCCCTGGGACCTTGCCCTCCCAAGTCTGCGCACGCCGGAATCGCCGGGCACGCTGGGAAGGGTCTGGCTCCGGCGGGAAGGCGGAGACGTTGGGGAGCTTGAGGGAAAGCGTGGTCTCTCCGGGAAAAACCTCATTCACCGGAGCTGGGAGCCAGAACTCGTAACAGAGGGGGGCGGGCTAGGCGAGACGGGGCGGAGCTATGCGGAGAAAAGGGTTCGGAGGCCGCTGGGCAGGGCGGAGCCGGGTGGAGCCGGGTGGAGCTAGGGTACCTGGGTCACTGTTTGTACACCTAAGGCGGTTATCGTGTGCGCGTAGCCTTGGAATCCCGGGTAGGCTAGCGTGACCGGCCTGGCCAGTCCAGTCCTCCTCCTCCTACTCTGCTGGCAGAACGGGAAGGGGCAGAGTCGAGGTAGAAGATTTAGGGTGAGCGAGCACCAACTGGACAGTTTGAGAGATTATTCATTTACCATGACTTGCTAACATAATAAGACCAGACTTCCTACTGTACTAAAGTGGCACTTTTGTCCCGACGGTAGGTTCTGATGGGGGCCTCTAAAGGAAATGTTTAGGAGGTATGTGGTCACTCTCAAGAGAATGCTTTCAATATTCCACCTGTGAAGGAAAATCCGCAAAAACAAACAAAAAAAAAAAAACTTATGGCTTTGGGCTTTTTCCATTTTCCCAAGCAAGCGCTTTGACTTTTTTGTTTACACTTGCTACTTTGTAGCAATTCCCAGTAAAACCGGTTGATAAAAAGGATTAGAAACAGGGTCTGGAGAAATGGCTCCGCGGTTATTATAACCTGATACTCCTGCCGAGGAAGGGAGCTCCCAGCACACAAGCCAAGTTCAAAAACCACCTGTAACCTGAACACTCTTTGGAGCTCCTGGGGCACTGCACTCTCCCCATTGCCAAATCTCACACTCCCTCACATACACGTAATTAAGAGTAAAATCTTAAAAGCATTTAAATAAAAGTTTAGATGAGACAGAATAAGAATGTCAAGAGAGAAAGCTACTAACCGTTGCTAAGAAGCAGATAAGAGCCCGATGGTGGTGGCACACGCCTTTAATCCCACCACTCAGGAGGCAGAGGCAGGCGGATCTCTGTGAGATGGAGACCAGCCTGGTCTACAAGAGCTAGTTCCAGGACAGGAACCAAAAGCTACAGAGAAACCCTGTCTTGAAAATAAAAAAAAAAAAAGAAAAAAGGAAGAAGCAGATAAGAATGGTCTCATGCACTTTTTAGTTGGCAAGAATCCAAAAAGAAAAAAAAAACTTTGGCAATTTTTTATTCAGACACGTATAAAAACAAAACAAAAAACTTTAATGGTACAGGAAGACATTTTTCCCCAGTTCCCATCCAGGAAGACTGAGGTCTGACAATGGATCCTCTTTCTATCCCACCAGAAATTTCTCACTACTGGTTAAATTTGAGTCTCAGAACCTTTGTGAATTGTCTTGTAAGGAGTGTATATTATCTACAACATATGTGGGCTATGGCTTGCACAAAAAATGTCCAGTTTGTTGTCCTGCGTTGTCTTCACTTCTTCCTGAGATGAGAAGCCTGGGTACTGGAGGAAAATGTAGCCGTTGGCATTTGCTTGATTCAGTGCATAAACAAGAAAAGGAGTCTGGTTCACACGTGTAGTCACAGCCTTTGGAAGGCTGAGACAGGATTGCTGAGAGCTGAGTTCAAAGCCATCCTGGGCTACGTAGTTCCGGGCCAGTCTACAGAGTGAGATCCTGTTTCTCTTTCTCTCTCTCTCTCTCTCTCTCTCTCTCTCTCTCTCTCTCTCACACACACACACACACACACACACACATCAAGCACGCACGTGCCCCTTACAAGGACTTGACATAGGTACTCCTTGACACCTTATAATAAAAGTACAGGTATTGGAATTGGGAAGAGTTTGAATCCTGGACTGGCTGCTTAATTTCTTCAAGGCTCAGTCCCCCATTATCTGAGGTTTTGCTGTCCATAGTTTTAGTAGCCTATGATCAACTACAATCTGAAAATGTCGGATGACAAATTCCTGAAATAAATAGTCCCTAAAGTTTAGATTGCACACAATTCTGAGTCATCTTTACCTAGCACATCCATACCAGTAACCTTAGTTATTGGCTAATAGTCCATAAGTCACCTCATAACCCACCTGCTGTCAGACTGACTGGCAGTGGTATCATAGTACTTGTGTTCAAATATCCTTATTTTACCTACAAACGGGTTCAGAATGCAAGAGTAGCGATGCTGGCATTCAGACATGCCAAAGGGAAGTGGTTTTTGTTTGAGAAAAGGTGAAAGCTCTTGACTTCATATGGGGGGAGAATCACATGGTATTATCTATAATAAAATCCATGAAATTATGGAAATAGACAAAGTAGTAGTACTAATTTCGCTGTGGCACCTCAAACTAAAAACATACGGCCATAATGCATGATGACGTCTTAGGTAAGATGGAAAAGGCGCTAAACTGTAGCATTCAGTTTTGTACAACAACTAAAACATGGTTTAAAAAAACTATAGGCCAGGTAGTGGTGGTGCACGCCTTTAACCTCAGCACTCAGGAGGCAGAGGCCAGCCTGGTCCGCAGATTGAGTTCCAGGACAACAAGGAGAACAGAGAAACTGTCTCCAAAAACCAAAAACCAAACCAAACCCAACTACAGGATTCAGTACTATTCACAGACTGAGGAACCTGCTGGCTATCTTGGAACACTCAGGGGACTCCTGTATTGGTAAAATGGGATCAACTCTACCTCACAAGATTGTAGAGATGTGGCTGAACTAATGCAGGCAGAGTTCACCTTGATGGTGCCTGGCTCACAGTAGTGAGTGCTCATTCATAGTCACTGCTATCTACTCCCAACTTTAGTCCATAAAGCTTTAAGTTTCTCAATCTTTCCATGGGATTTGCTCTCAGGAGCCAAAAATTTCCTTTCCTCTTCCAGCTCTGTGTCCTCTTCTCTTCCTTAGGACAGTCTTATGAGAAACAAGGCCGTCTAACCCTACCAAGTAAGAGCCGGAGAGAAAGGGGCTTAGAGAGTAACCCTTCATATCTCCAGGAGTCTCCCTGAGGAAGATGAGGAACGGGATTGGGAAAGTGGACAAACAGGAAAACCTTCTCTTCTCCTGGGGCTGGGGAAGAGGAGAAAGTGCACAACTGGCTACGTACCACAAAAATTGCGTAAGGATATGTGTACAAGTCTCCAAAGACTGGACGGCATTGTCTAGGGCTGGAGAAATGGGAGTGGGACCTGAGGGAGAGGGTGAGAGAGAGGTACCCTCAAGAGGCACTAGCTGCCATCAAATGCTCCCCAAGAGTCTCAAGGAGCAGAGGTTAAGTTCTTTGGGCATTAGCCTTGGGGAAAAGCCTGCTGTGCCAGTAGTCAGGGTTGTCAAAGGCAGAGTCAGTGGCTTCTAAGCTGCGCAGAGTTTTGAGGCGGGCATAACGAACATGGGGGGCATGATGTCCAGGCCCCTGGAAGGCTCGCATCTCTTCATACCCTTGTTCTGCTGCTGGGCAGGCCCCCATGGCGGCGTAATCGCCCCCGGCACCACCTACACCACGCCTGCGGTTCATATACTCATAGTCCTCATCTGGAGTTGTACCAGCGGATGGCACGATGGCCATAGGATGCAGTGGGCAACTCTGCGTACTGCCCAGAGAGGCACTGAGCTCTGAGCCCACATCCATGTACTCGTAACCCAGCTCCTCAAGGGAACCGGGCCTAGGGGGCCGCGGTGGACTGTTCCTTCTCTTCCGGTTCATGTACTCATACTCCTCATCTTCCTCTTCCTCTTCAGTACCCAGCACAGAACTGAGACCTACTGAAGAAAGTGTACCTTCCCGGGAGGAGGATGTACCTGTGGGTGAGAAAATTCTAAGTGTGTGTAGTACTTCTGAGAAATAACCAGAAGGAATAGGGGTGAGTGACTAGGAAATATCAGAGAAGATGAAAGAATTAAAGGGAGTTTGGAGAAAGAGATTAGAGATTTAAGGGAAAAGCTGGAGGAAGAACCAGGTACCTTTGAGGTGTGTATCTGGCATGACATAGCCATTGACATCCTCTTCCTCTAACCCTGGTGGGGACAGCGGGGTGACAGGGGTCAGCAGGCTGTGTCGCTGGGAATGGTAGGCACTGTCTCCACGTGGCCGAGGGCTCCGACTTCGGCTCCGGCTTCTACACATCAATACTTTCTCCTGGAGTTCAGCCTCAGAGCCTGTCACATGGCCCTCTGATGACTCTGATGCCAGACGTCCCCGTGGGATTGGGTGCAGAGAGATGGGACGAGGGCACTGTTCACTACCCCCCAAAACTGCAGAATCCTAAGGAGAAAATAACAGGAAACGATACAAGGAGAGGCAGATTCAGAAGGAGGCGTGGCCGTTTAGGGCCTTCTCAGTTTTAGGATGCTGATGAAATCTTCAAGATTTGAGGTGTTTCCCTCCATATTTCTATTAAGACTTCCAAGCCCATAAGACTCCGCCACCCCAGCTCCCGGCAACAGATCTTACCAGACAAGCCTCCCCGAGATTATTCTGGTTCATGGGCATGTATCCAGACGAGGGGCTTAAAAGACTCTGGCTCTAGGGTGAGAAGGGAAAGGAAAGGGTTAAAATGAAGGATGAACTCTTATTAGCACTGAAGCTAATGAGTGGGGATGGCTCATGGGGGTTCATGGGGCAGAATCTCATGCAGTTAGAAGGTCTCCTACCCCACGTGGCCGGGTAAGTGTTCCCACTGGTAAGCTGAGGGCAGAACCCAGTGTGGTGGCCAGGCTGTCCTCCTCTGCCTCCAGGTCTAGGTCGAGGTCCAGTTCAGGCTCCAGCTCTACTTCCTCCAGCTCTTTGTTTGTGAGAGCAGAGGGCTCTGCCCCAGGAGGTATTCCAGGCCCACTCTCTCTCTACAGAAGCAGACAATCGTTAGGGTGGATTCTAGTTCTCTGAATGAACTTGACGTCCACTGGCCCCCACTCACCTTTATCACCAGATATCGCGGTGGGTCACGGGCCATCCTGGTGAACTCATTGGCTAGCTCTTTAAAGGTGGGGCGAATATTCTCATCAATCATCCAACCTGGGGGTGGAGGGGGGGGTGAGATGCAGGGGGCGGGGTCAGCAGAGAAGAGAGGCGGAGGAGAAAGGAGGGAAGGCAGGGAAGACAGGGTCAGCAGACAACTCACACTTGACCATGACCATGTAGACGTCAATGGTGCAGATCTGAGGCTGTGCCAGCCGCTCGCCCTTCTCCAGCAGGTCTGGTATCTCAGCCAGTCTCAGCCCCGCATAGGGCTCTGCCCCAAAAGTCATCAACTCCCAGATGGTGACACCTGACACAGAGAGAAGTTAACTAGTAGGCATGAGAATAGACACAGGCTACTTAAAAGTGATAAAGGAAGGTGGACTTCGCTTAGAGACAAGGGTTGGAAGTTGGGCTGGAAGTTCCTAAGAAGAGAAGACGCAAAAGATAGGGGGCTTGGGCTGGTAATGACACGGGAGGGGGCCGCCAGGTATGCTCACCATAACTCCAGACATCACTCTGGTGTGTGTATTTCCCAAAGTGGATACACTCGAGGGCCATCCACTTAATAGGAGTCTGAGGATGAAAGATAAAGAAAATTGCTTAATTTTCACCAATTTTCTTATTGTCTTAAAATCCCAAGCTCTCAAACGAACAAAACACCCAAGTTCTCTACCATCCTGTTGTCTGAACTTAAGTTTTTAGCCATTCTCCGCTCCCTCTCCTCGAACTGACCGTGACTCCCCTGCTCGTCTCAGAAGGAGCCCCGGACCACTCTGTATCCCATGCACACCCCACCCGACCACCCCACCCTGGTCACCTCACCTTGGCCTCACTGTGTAGTAACTGCTTGTCTTCTGGCGGCAGCAGGTCAGCCACACCGAAGTCGGCCACCTGCACCTGACTAGGTGACTTGAGCAGCACGTTGCGGAGCGCCAGGTCCCTGTGCACCATGCTGTGTTCCTCAAGGTAATACATACCCTAGAGGAGAAGGCAGTCTCAGGGTGGGGGTGCCAGGCACTGAGCAGCAGGAGCTGCCCAAACACTGAAGACGGTCCCCAGACTTCAAACCCTGGGTCTCCTTGCCCCCGCCCTGGCTATCGTAGACTCCTCATGTTGGCAGGTGCCCCTCACCTTGGCAATTTGTACTCCCCAGTTGAGCAGCAGCTGTGGTCCCAGGGCTGCGCGGTGCTGTCTCACATAGTCAAGGAGGGAGCCCAGAGGCAAGTACTGAGTGACAAGCTGCAGAGATGATCCTGGGCACAGTCCCAGGAGCCGCACAATGTGGGCGTGGTCTAGGCTACCGATGGCCAGCATATGCTGTGAAACATAGGAAGGAACAGGTTCACATGTGCTCCACAAAAGCATACCGAGTCCAGAGTCCGCTAACACTCAAGTACAGCAAGCCTAACACAGAGCTAACATGCAAAGTCATATGCCAGCACGCCTGGATCCAACACTGCCTCGCCTCTGGTGCGGCAGAGACTGCCTCCCTTCACTTACGTCAGTCACGGACTGGAAACTTTGCCGCCCACTCTTGTCCTCAATGACTTTAATGCAGACTGGAATTTTGATGGATTCACCCTCAGGGATCCAAATCCCCTGGAAAGTTGGGGTGGACATGATGTCAAAAATCATTCTTTTCATTTTCTTTCTTTTTTTTTTTCTTTTTTTCTTTTTTTGGTTTTTCGAGACAGGGTTTCTCTGCAGCTTTGGAGCTTGTCCTGGAACTAGCTCTTGTAGACCAGGCTGGCCTTGAACTCACAGAGATCCGCCTGCCTCCGCCCCCCGAGTGCTGGAATTAAAGGCTTGTACCACCACCGCCTGGCCAAAAATCATTCTTCTATGTCACTCTTTTTTTTTATATTTATTATGTATACAGTATTCTGTCTGTGTGTATGTCTGCAGGCCAGAAGAGGACACCACACCTCGTTACAGATGGTTGTGAGTCACCATGTGGTTGCTGGCAATTGAACTCAGGACCTTTGGAAGAGCAGGCAATGCTCTTAACCACTGAGCCATCTCTCCAGCCCCCTTATGTCACTCTTTTGCCAAAATCCTTCTCCCATCTTCCCTCCATCTCTTCCCCAGCTCTGCAGACTTCCCATGAGCCACTCACCTTGTGTACGGTTCCAAAGACACCAGAACCCAGCACTTTAAGCTTCCTCAGCTCTGGCTCTTTGAAGATTCTGGCCAAGACTTTGTTTGCCTTCTCGCTGGGGTCCAGAGGCTCGATGCTCTGAGGAGCACACGGAAGAAGGTGTTCAGAAAAGCCTACTCCCACAATCCCATCCTACCTACTGCCCGTAGGAGTTGCCAAGGGCAGCAGGACCCAGAGCTGAGGGCGGGAAGAGAAGGACACCTCCCTTCAGGAACAACAGTTCACACTAGATTTTCTGTCCAAGGGAAAGCAGTTTCTTCAGAGTCATGGCAAATGGCAAAAGCAAGATGAGAATACATGTTCTCACTTCCGGTGTGGACTGGTGCGCACATATATGTAATGTGTACACATGTGTTTCTGGAATTGAACCAAGGTCCTTGCACATGTTAAGCAAGCAGTCTGAGCTATATCCATTGCTCTACATTGACTTCTAAAAGAGTGGGACTAAATTCTAGGGAAAGAGGAGTAGGGACCATCCTACCACTCACCCTAGGAGCAGATTATAAGCGTGCCCCCCCCAAGTTAAACGTACTCACCTCACCCCGTTCCAGGTAGCGCCTCATAGCCCTCTTATTCTGAATCCTGCGTCCACGCCAATAGAGAAAAGAGCCTCCCAGAATCAGAAGAGCCACAGGCAGTCCGACCATCCCAGCCATGGCCAAATGGGTTTTACTATGGGATAAAGAAAGGCCAGCATCCTAGGTTTACAGCAGCTTCACAGAGGTCATCTCTATGGTGTTGATTGGTATTCATCTCTACTAATATCCATGAGCACCGAAGGAGCTCTAAACATGAGATTTCCCTCTTCTAAGCTCGTGTAAGTTAATTTTAGGAAGGGAATGCCGGAAGCCACAATTCTTGAGCCCAGGGATGGCGGACTATTTATAGAAGAGGAAAGAATGACCCTAGTGGACGCTTCCACGCCCACATGCATACGGTGGCACTAAGAGGACTCGGGGTTATTAATAGCAATAATGAAAAGGAGGACAGGAAACCAGGAAGAGGACAGGCTAAGGGAACGAGGGAATCTGGAGGGAGATAGTGGTGGGTTGGTATGATAGAAACACATTACATAAATGTACTAAATTTCCAAAGAATAAGTAACATTATTTAAAAGGGTGAGGTGGGGCTGGAGAGATGGCTCAGTGATTAAAAGCACTGACTGATCTTGCAGAGGACCTAGGTTCGGTTCCCATCACCAATATCGTGGCTCACAACCATCAGTAACTCCAGTTCCAGGAGATCTGATGCCCTCTTTTGAGTGCATCTATACCCAATGCACATACCCACACCAATAC
Organism: Chionomys nivalis; assembly: GCF_950005125.1. NCBI lineage: Eukaryota > Metazoa > Chordata > Mammalia > Rodentia > Cricetidae > Chionomys > Chionomys nivalis. The sequence goes on along the minus strand of NC_080110.1, from coordinate 28,368,937 downwards.
ACATAATTAAGAACTCTTACAGAGGACCCAGGTTTGGCTCCCAGAACCCACGACATGGCTCACAACATCCATAACTCCAGATCCAGGGGAATCCAGGGCCCTCCGCTAGCCTCCTCAAGAGCCAGGCACACATGTTGCACACACACATTCAGCTTTACTCATACATAGAAAAAATAATTTTTTAAAAGGGAGAAATAAACTGGGCGGTGGTGGTGCACGCCTTTAATCCCAGCACTCAGGAGGCAGAGGCAGGTAGACCTCTGTGAGTTCGAGGCCAGCCTGGTCTACAAGAGCTAGTTCCAGGACGGATTCCAAAGCTACAGAGAAACCCTGTCCAGGAAAACCAAAAAAAAAAAAAAACCAAAAAAAACTAAAAGTGGTGCACACCTTTAATTCCAGTACTTGGGATGCAGAGGCAGGCGGATCTCTGTGAGTTTGTTCAGTCTGGTCTACAGAACAAGTTTCATGTCAGCCAGGGCTATATAATGATACCCTGTCTGTCACAAAAACAAAACAAACAAAACTATATATATATATATATGTAAATTTATATATAAATAGGGGCGGGGACTGGAGAGATGGCTCAGAGGTTAAGAGCATTGCCTGCTCTTCCAAAGGTCCTGAGTTCCCAGCACCCACATGGTGGCTCACAGTCATCTGTAAGGAGATCTAGTGCCCCCTTCTGGCCTATAGGCATACATGCCAGCAGAACACTATATACATAATAAATATTTAAATGTATAGACAATAAATCTTAGAAGGGCAGAATGGGACACTGGAGTGTTGGAGCACTCGCTGCTGTTGTGGAGGTCCTGAGTTTGAGACCCAGCACCTACATAATGGCTCACAAGCATCCATAACTCTAGTTCCAAGATATCCCATACCCTCTTCTGGCCTCCAAGGAGACCAGGCAAGCAAGTCATGCAAAGATATACATGCAGACAAAACAACCATACACATAACATTTTTTAAAGGGAAGAATGAGGACAGGCAGTGGTGGCACACGCTTTTAATCCCAGCGCTCGGGAGGCAGAGGCAGGCAGATCTCTGTGAGTTCGAGGCCAGCCTGGTCTGCAAAGGGAGTTCCAGGACAGACTCCAAAACTACACGGAGAAACCCTGTCACAAAATAAAATAAAATAAAAAAACAACAAAAAAAGGCAGAATGAAAAGCATGGAATAGCATGGGTCTCCGTAACCTTTCTCCCAAACATTCCTGGGCTCCACAATTAATTCCATCTTACCTCATTAATACCTCTGTTTGGCCTAAACAGTCCTGTAGTTCTGGTCCCTTACACCTAGAAAAGAAAATGGCCTTCTTAGTTAAGTAGACAATAGAGGTGTGGGCCAACAAGAAGGCTCAGCAGTGAAGGATTTACTGCCAAGCCCGAGGACCAGAGTTTGATTCCTGGGAACCACCTACGGGAAGGAGAGAATTAACTTCCTCATGTTGTCATTTGATCTCCATACACACACCACAGCACACATGCACACACTGCCCCCATATCCACAACAAATAAATGCAATTATAAAGTAAATAGAGACTCAAGTCCGAGAGCCTGCACTTATAAAAGCTTGTTTCAGAACAAAGCTACTCCAGGCTCATCCTGGAGCTGGAAACCCAGCCCCTGAACAGAGAGGATCCACTCCCGTCTGCACGGTCTTATCCTCCATCTCCACCTACTGAGCCTTTTCTGAACGATACTGCTGAGCTTCTTCCAGCTGCCCCATCCGTGCGATACTTCCGTGTCGTGAGTTTCATGTCCTCCAGCCCTTCATAGCTGGAAGTGAGGCCTTAAGTAGCCAACCCTTTCTTCTTGCTTCTCCCCGCACCCTAATTCTGTGTTCCCACTCCGGCTGGGCCCCTCCTTCTTTCCATCCCGTCACTGACCCCTGGGTGCAGTTCTCGTGGCAGGGCCGACATTCATTCTGAGCGTCTGGATACTTGTAGATTGGACCCTTGGCACCCAGGATTCCGTTGGGGCAGCTGTTCACACAGTGGGGGCCGTCACGGAAATGGGTACATCGAGCACAGGCGTCAGAGCCCTGAGCAGAAGAGAAGGGGACGTCACCATTGAGATCTCAGTGCTAATTCCAGTCTTCCCCATAAGGCCCAGCCCAGGCTTCTCTGACCTCCCTGGGCGCACCTGGAAATCTGGCCACATCACTCCCTAGACATTCCCTGCCTCCCATACAGACACCAGGGCTGTTACTGTACCGAGCCATTGCATGTGCTGGTGCCCTCCATGGGTAGGCATTCGGGGTGGCAGGAGAAACATTCACCCTCCTGAGCAAACTCACGAGGTTCCCTGCCATGGGGAGCACAGAGAGAGGTCACTGCCAAGTTCCGACCTTCACGTTCTTATTCTATAATGAGGACCTCTGACTTCATGCCCACCAAAGCACAAGCAGAAAGCTGGCTACAAAGCCAGGTGTAGTGGCTCACATCTGTAATCCCAGCCCTCTGGAGGCTAAGGCAGGGAGTTTTCCACGAGTTCAAGGCCTGCCTGGATTACAGAGCGAACCACAGTCTAAAAACAAAAGCAAGCAGGAAAGCAAGAGAACAAGAAAGTAACAGAGGGGAGGGCCAGGGGCAGCAGTACACACCTTTAATCTCAGTGCTCAGGGAGCAGAAGCAGGAGGCTCTCTGAGTCCTGTCTGGTCTGCATAGCAAATTCTAGGCCAGGACTATGAGGTTCTGTCTGTCTGTCTGTCTGTCTGTCTGTCTGTCTGTCTCTCCCAGACCCCTCACTCGAACACTCATTCACACGCTCAAGCCAGACACGGTGGCTCATAGCTGTGATCCCAACATTTGGAAGGTTCAGGCAGAAGGATTGAAGGATAGACTGAGTGGGTTAGAGGAGGAGTGGGGGTGGGAGGAGAGGGAAAGAGAAAGAAACACAGCCTGAAGGTCATGGCACCTGTACTACTCCGACCCTCCCGGGCCTTACTCCCACCACCTTGGCTTGGCCTTCTCCCCACTGTACCCTTCCAGAAAGTGGCAGTGAGTCACACAGACGCCTTCTCGGCTGTAGTTTCGACAAGACAGGCACTGAGCAGGGCCTGGGCCCCAGCATCCCCCAGAGGAGCAGAGCGGGTCACACACTTTACCCTCTGCCACTGGAAAAGAACAGACACGTTAGGAAAAGACTCCGGACTCCCAGGAAGCCTTCAAAACCCTTCACGACTGCCTCCGCCCTCACACCCTCTTCCTCATCGGTCCCATCCCTCAGGGTCAAACTTTCCCTATTCCTCTCCCCTGCTCTCCCTGAGACCACCCGTCCTCACCCTCGTAGGCCCTCTCTCTCACCACAGTCTCTTCGAGGCCGGTTATACTTGATGTCAAGTCTGTCTTCTGGAGGGCCGCGAAGCAGTCTTGTCCAGTTCAGAGAGTGGTGGTAGCAGAGCTGCTGGTTGGCACTGATGTAGACACGCCCAGCACTGATTTCCTTCAGAGACCGGAGGCCCAGCGAGGTGACGTTCAAGTTCTTCATGATCAGCAAGGAGAAGCCCCGGCTGGAATAAGGAGGCAGAGTTAGAAGGCAGACGACAGAAGGAAATTAGACGTACAGGAGATTCATGTCCATTTAACCAATGATCCAGGTTAAATTAGAACCATGGAAAGAGGATGGATGCCCTCTTTGGCAGATGTTTTCTGAGGCAGATCTGGAACTCACTGTGTAGCTCAAACTGGTCTTGAATTTGCTGTGATCCTCCCGGGTCAGCCTCCCCATTGGTAAGACAACAACACTGCAGTTGGCTTTCCCCTCCCTTTCTGCCTTTCCCCTGTCATGTTAGCTCACGATTGCCCCGCTCGCTGTCTGGAGACACCACAGCCACCGCCTCCACAGCCTTACTCACTTGTAGAGGCTTCTGCCCCCGATGGTTGTCAGGTTGGAGAAAACACTGAAATTCTGCATGTGTGGGGGCCAGGACTGGATGTTCAGGTACCCTGGAGGGTTGGAGAGCAGCAGATAAGCAGGGAGTTCTCTGTCACCTGCCTCGCTCTGCTGTGATTGGAGAGTGACCTTAACTGTAATACACGCTGGAGAATCATCTGCTCCTCCCAGGAGGAGAAGCCTCTCCTCCTCACCTGTGATCTCCCGTACTGTCCGGAAAACATTGAGCTTCTCCGGGTCCAGAGCAGGGATCTTGTGCCAGGGGTCTCTGGGGGAACAGTAAAAACCTCTCAGTACAGCGGAGGTATATCTCAGTGGTAATAAACACACCACACCTCGGAACATGGTTTCTAGATGTCCCCCCCCCATTGCTGGGGATCAAACCCAGGGCTTTAAATATGATAAGCAAACTGTTCTCCTAGAACCCAGCCTCTTGGCTCCTACATCAGTCTTCAAACTAAGGAAACAGAGCTCCTTGGAGAAACATAAATACATGTGCCCGGTGCATCCCATGCCAGAAAGAAAGGAAATGCTCCAGGGCTGCCCACAGCAGGCTATAACTCCAGCTCCACAGCCTCAGATGCCCTCTTCTGGCCTCCTCAGGCACTGCACACACACAGTGCACAAACAAACATGGAGGCAAAACACCCATACACATAAAAAGATAAACAAACTACGGCAGAGGTGAAAGCACCCACCTATAATCTCAGCACTAATACTTGAGGGGCTAAACAAGGGTGGCAAGATCGAGGTCAAACTGGGCTACATGTGGAGACCTTATCTCATTGGAAAAAAAAACAAAAACCAAATAAAACTGAGGTCAAAGGTGTATGCACAAAAAGAGAGAAATGGTTTGTTTTGTTTTTTGGGGAACTAACTCTTGTAGACCAGGCTGGACTTGAACTCAACAGGTGTGCATTACCATCGCTCCACTGAGAAAAAAAAAAATTTTTTTTTAATTTATTACGTATAAAACATTCCTTCCATGTGTGTCTGCAGGCCAGAAGAGGGCACCAGATCTCATTATAGATGGCTGTGAGCCAGCCACCATGTGGTTGCTGGGAATTGAACTCTGGACCTCTGGAAGAGCAGCAAGTGCTCTTAACCGCTGAGCCATCTCTCCAGCCCCTGAGAAAAATTTTTTAAAAATGCTCAAAAAAAAAAAAAAAAGTATAGCTGGGCATAATGGCACTGGCCTTTAATACCAGCACTCAGGAGGCAGCGGCAGGAAGATCTCTGGGAGTTCGAGGCCAACCTGGTCTACAGATCAAGTTCTAGGACAACCAGAACTACATAGAAACCCTGTTTCAAACAAACAAACAAACAAACAAACAAGCAAACAACACTAGCTGTTCTTGCAGAGGGCCTGGGTTTGGTTCTTAGCAACCACATAATGGCTCACAGCCATTTGTAACTCCCATTCCAGGGGACCTGACTCAACCTCAACACCCTCTTCAGAGCTCTGAGGACACGCGTGGCTCAGAGACACAATAGGCAGGCAAAATACTCACACATATAACACATATAAAATAAAATAAATCAATGTAAAGTAATGAGAAATAGACAATCATTTTCATTATTTTTAGTCATGTGTGCGTGTGTGCGTGCATGTGTGTGTGCGTGTGTGTGTGTGTGCGTGTGCATGCGCCCACTGAGACCAGAGACATAGACAGCTGTGGACCTGTGGGAGAGCAGTATGCGATCTTAACCCGTGTTGTCTCTCCAGCTTCCTCTTATTAAGGAAGAGCTTCTGAAAACTTTAGCTGGTCCATACTGCCCATACTGCCCGTGTACCACATCGTTTCTCAGGGTAAATTGTGCTGCGTAGGGATGGCCTTGAGGGACACCGAGGGACAGCAAGCTCCAGGTGGAAGGAAGGCGGAGCGATGCATTCTCCCAGGTTCTTTGTAGCTCTTACGACTTTCTAGCCAGCTACACTAGAGGGATTTAAGTCTCTGAAACAGGTTGTGTGGTGGATGGGGCCGGGAGGCTAGGGTGGGAAGACAGAGTCTCTCACCCGTTGAGGCCAGTGATAAGGAAGTCCAGGTTGCCCAGGATCTTGGTGCAGTTCACAAACCCATCGATGTTGCTGGAGTCCACAGTCTGGTAGCGGCTTCCAGAGCCTGTCCCCTCACAGGCTGCCAACACAAAACAGTCTCAGTGCTGGGTTCTGACTCACCTCAGAGAGAAGGCTGGATATAAGGCTGCTCACCTTTTGGGCACAACCCTCCACAAGGCTCACACATCTTGAGTCCATTTTTATCTACTTCCATCTTGTCAGGAGGGCAGGCTCTGACACAAGATGTCTGATCAACCACAAAGTTATCTAGGAAGGAGATCGATCGTCATTAGATATGAAAAACGCTGCCAACTACTAAGACCCTTCTCTTCACCCCTGTTCCCCTTACACACTTGCAACCTAGAGTTCCTCAGGTTTGTCCTATAAATTAGACATCCCTTTGTTCTTAAGAGAGCCTCAAGGGGCTGGAAGGATGGCTCAGCAGGTTAACAGCACTGGCTGCTCTTCCAAGAGTCCTGAGTTCAATTCCCAGAACCCACAGGGTGGCTCACAACTGTCTTTATCTCAGTCCCATGAGATCCAATGCCCTCTTATGGTGTGAAAATATACATACAGACAAAACACCCATGTACATAAAGTACATGAATAAATAAATCCCTTCTTTAAAAGATGGCCTCAAGCCCTTTATGAGAAAAATATTTAATTATGTATTTTTTAAGTATTTATTTATTTATTTATTATGTATACAATATTCTGTCTGTATGTATGCCTGCAGGCCAGAAGAGGGCACCAGATCTCAATACAGATGGTTGTGAGCCACCATGTGGTTGCTGGGAATTGAACTCAGGACCTTTGGAAGAGCAGGCGGTGCTCTTAACCACTGAGCCATCTCTCCAGCCCCTTAATTATGTATTTTTAAGATTCATTTTTGTTATGTTTAATTATGTGTATGTGCATCCGTCTGTGCACGCACAGGTGCTCTTGAAGGCAGAGACATCAACTATCCCTGTGTGGGTGCTGGGAATCCAACTCAGGTCTTTTGGAAGAGCAGCAAGTCTTAACCATTGAGCCACCTCTCCAGCCTCCTATTTTATGTGTATACATAATGCCTGTATGTAGGTATGTGTACCACATTTGTGCCTGGCACCCGAGGAGTCTAGAAGAGGGTGTCAGGGTCCCTAGAGCTGGAATTGTAGGCTATTACGGGCTGCCTGATATGGGCACTAGGAACTGAGTCCGTTGGAAGGGCAGCAATTGGTCTCCTCAATTGCTGAGCCATGCTGGCATCAAACACTTCACGTAGCTAAGGAAGACCACAAGCCTCTGATCCTCCCGCCTCTACTTCCGAGTGCTGGGAGTACAGTACACTATTTTGCCCAGTTCATGGTACTGGAGTTTTTGAAGCCAGGGTTCTGTGCACACTAGGCAAGCACTCCATCAACATTCCCAACATCCTTTGCTCTTTGTTGTTCCAAGTGGCCATGGCCAGAAGCTATGTCACTCACTAGTTTAGGTCACATGATCACACATAGGTTCCAGATTTAACATCTACCTTAATCCCTCTTTTTTTTTTTTTTTTTTTTAAAGTCCTGGCTATTCTGGCACTCACTTTGTAGACCAGGCTGGCCTGAATTTAAACTGAGATCAGCCTGCATTTGCCTCCCAAGTGCTGGAATTAAAGGTGTGTGCCACCACTGCCCAGCAATTTAATTCCTTTTGCAATCCAAATTTTTTTCTCGGATCTTGGGTCCACTATTGTTGTCCCTTCCCCTCAGATACTTACGGGGACAGTTGGCAACGCAGACCCCTCCATACTGATACTTGGTGTGGGGGTTGGGCTCAAGCTGGAACGTTAGCTTGTTGTACACAAGAGGTTGTGGACAGCGAGGTACGCAGGCCCCACTGTCATTGAAGTGTCGGCAGGCCTGGGGATGAAGAAGATTCCTAGCATTTATATTTTCCATATACCCCTACTCCTCTCCAAAGCCTGTACCCCCATTTCAGAGCACAGACAAACAGTACCACTACGTACAAAGCAATCCGTGTCCTGGGGTCCAGAGCAGCCCCCTGCAAAGCCTGTACCCCCATTTCAGAGCACAGACAAACAGTACCACTACGTACAAAGCAATCCGTGTCCTGGGGTCCAGAGCAGCCCCCTGCAAAGCCTGTACCCCCATTTCAGAGCACAGACAAACAGTACCACTACGTACAAAGCAATCCGTGTCCTGGGGTCCAGAGCAGCCCCCTGTAAAGCCTGTACCCCCATTTCAGAGCACAGACAAACAGTACCACTACGTACAAAGCAATCCGTGTCCTGGGGTCCAGAGCAGCCCCCTGCACACTCGTCATGGCAGCACTGGTTGGGGTTGGGCCCAAAGCAATGACCGTTACACTGAGGGGCACAGATGGTCTTGGTCACTGTGGAAAGAAGAAGTATGGCGGTCAAGGCTAAATTCTGAGGCCGTTGCTCATTTTGACCATTAGGATCGACCCAGGCAGGGTGAGGATGGCATAGGGAGAGTAGGAGAGGGTATGAGCTTTAACGTTTTAGAAGGAAATTCAAACCCACATATCTGGCAATCTTCTGGTCCAGGCCCCCAGCATCGCCCCTTGCAGACCTCATGACAGGGTGGACCTGGATGGGAAACAAGACAGCAAGCACACTCAGGACCGTGGGGCTGAGAAAGACTTGCTTGAATCAACAGGGTATGATGTCAGCACAGAAACACCTCAGCCCTGGGAGCGAAAGCCCTGGGCTGTGTCCCTCCCTGCCCTTGGAGAGCAGGGCTGGGCGCAAGTGAACCTGTCAACAAGGGTGGAGCCACTCCCCCACACTACCCACTGGGCAGCTGAAGGGGAGGGACTGGGACAGATGCCAACTTCAGCCCCAGTGCCATCCCAGGAACTTGGTTCCTCCCAGACAAACAGAGTGTGTACTTGAGTGGATAGGAGCGGGGGACTACTAGGTCAGGGTGGCAGGGAGATGTCATACTGGCAAAGAGCAATCGGGGTTGGTCCAGATCTGATCTCCCCGCTCAGCATCTAGACAACTTTGGCCTCTTTTCTGGATACACTGGTTTAGGCTCCAGGAGACTGACCAGGTCCCTCCTGGCAGGCAGACTCTTGGGTCAAGGGCCTGAGGTAACTATTTGGGGAAGGTGAGTTCAGATAAGGGGTCGAGTAGGGATGGGAAAGGAGTCACTCTGGTTTGCTGGGACAAGGGGAACCATCTTGATGGCCGCCGCCGCCGCCTCTTACAGTTTTTCCCGTTGTTCTTCACCACGATGTCGGCCCCCCGGACCCTCACGATGTCGCTCCAATCAATTGTATCCATATGGCAAAGTTTGTCATTCTTCTCAATATAAACGCCCCCTGACAGAATCTCTGTGGTGGAGAGAAAAGCCACAGGCTGAAGTCCGCAGCATGACTGCTCTATTATACCTTCCTACCTACCCAAAGACTCAGGCTGGTGGGGGTCCACGGGCCTGGCCCACAGGTGGTCCAGCCAGACACAGGCTTCTGGAAAAGCCGGCCCTGGAAGAGGAGGAGTCAGAAGCGCCTGCCTCTTCAGACACCTGTCTAGATCCGGTTTAGCCAGTGGGGGAGGGGTGGGGGAAGCAGGACAGGACACCCTGATTCAATCCTCTAGGTTTACCTGAGTGTTTTTCAAGCAACTGGAACGGAGCAGAGGGTGCTCAGATTGTGTTTTAACCCACTGCAGTCTTCCCTGGTCGAGGCAAAGGTAAGATTCCAGGGAAGCGGGGAGATGGAGTGACTCTTGTACTTCAAAGTTGGAGGCATGGGCAACTGATCCAATTCCCAGTCCAGCCCCACGGTCACATAGGGTCTCTCCTTCCCAGAGCAGACACCCCCAGTTCCCTCCTGGGGCCCTCTACTGCTTAAAGAGCGGTGGACTTCTAAACCAGCAAGGTAGTGGGCAGCTAAGACGAGCTGAGAGTTAGTCATCTTGGGTCCTCACCAAGGCCCTGCTTGTCAGCAGGGAGGCTGGGAGGGAGACTAGGAGTCATGGATACTAACCAGTTAGCTGAGTGAAGCGGAGCTGGCGCAGGGCATGGCTGGAGTTGGTGTTGTAATTCAACATGACAAAGATGGCAAACTTCCCGTCGTACACCTGGGTTCCCCGGACCACTCGGAGGTTAGGCAAGGGTAGTGTAGAGAATTCGTTCATTGCCACAAGGACATAGCCTGTCACTTCTCGGATCCACTAAGATAGAACAGGTCATGTCAGTGAAAGGCACAAAGCAAAGTCTCAGGGATCCCTCTTTCCTTTAAGGCATGGAGGAAGGAACCCTTAACTCACTGAACCACAGCGCCCCCCTGACTCCCATGGCCCCTTGACTCCCGTCCTGAACTCTCTGGTCTTGAACTCCGGGCTCCAGCGAGCATTACCCCACCTCAGTTTCCCCGGTAGACAAGCTTACAGGCCCGTTCCTGGACCAGCCTCCCTGTGGACCGATTCCAGGACCTCATGCGTGTTCTACAAGCACCCCACCACCGAGCCAGCACCCCAGCTCTGAATTCTTTCCAGTTCCTCATTCGTAGGAAGTATTGTTATCACACTGCTGTGCAGCTTTTGTGAGCAAACACTCCCAGAAATAACCAAGGACCTACGTCTGCAACCCATTTCTTCTCGGAACACTCATAACAGTAAGGTTCCCTTGGTCCTTGGTCCCTCCATCATCTCCCCAGCTGTTTCTGGGTCCTTGTGTTGCTTACTTTCAGTTCTGCCTACCAGAACACCAGCTATTCTGTCCCTTCCTTGTGGCTTCTACACCTCCCTGGTCATAGAACCAGACTCCCCACCCTCTCCCCGGTAGGAAAGGGAAGAGGATCTACAAGGGGTGGGTTGGGGGGGCTGCGCACACTCACCTGCAGGAAGGAGAGGTCAGCGTTGTGCCCCGTGAGCACAATCTCCAGGTTGCCCATCACCACTTCACACCGGTCGTAGAGCTTGTACAACGTCTGGTACTGATTCTCCGCATCACCCGTCACACTCAGGCCATTCAGCGTCCCGGGACACACTGCGAAAGGGGAGGGAAGACAGACAGATAAGCTAGATGTCCCCTCCACGGAAACCCCTCGGGTGTCCTCGGTTGCATTCACTGACTCTAACTCTGCCTTCTAGCCCTCCAAGGCTGGGGTCGCCCCACTTCCTGTGCTCCCCTCATCATTACAAACAGAAAGGTGAAGTGTGTTGTGTGCTTTGCCACACCAGAGTGCCCACCGTGCCTCTTTCAGGCACTCATTTGGTCACTGAGGGGTTAACACAGAAGGAAGACATCAGGGGACTTTTCTCCTCCCTTGATAGGACACATTAGGCAGGGATCAAACTTTGATTACCCTCTTCTCAACTAAGGCACTTACTTCTCTGCCCCCATCCTGCCTCTCTCTAGACCCTGGAATAAACATCTCTTTGGGGCTAGCACACAGCCCCTATTGTGTCTACAGAGGGTGGGATGGGGGCAGAGGGTGGGGGCAGTGCCTGGGGCCACAGTTCAGCCCACAATGAGGCGATTCTATCCAGGAGGAGGGGGCTGCCCCACCCTATCCCAGACACCCCATCCTTAGCACCCCCCCCTTATCCTGGAGCTTTGGGCTCAGACAAGTGACCTCACTGGAGGGAGCAACCCTGGTAGTAGGGTGTGTGGGGGGGGGTCAATGGGAGCTTTGTCTCTAAAGCTGGATAAGGAACTGCGGCCTCCCCCTTCCTGAACTCTGGTTTCCCTTCTAGTCCCTTCCCCTGAGCCAACGTGTTCCAGCTTCCCCCAGCATCACAGGGCAGCCCTGGAGAGAAAGAGCACAGAGCCTCCACTCCCGAACCTTCTTCCAACTTCACCGTCAGCAGTAGTCAGTAAAAAGACCTGTATGTAACTGTGCCAGTGCTCCCAGGGGAGCCCAGAAGAATGGCCAGGGAGTCCAGTCTTGGCTTTCGCTTTCCTTCGTAAGAAGGGCTGGTAATGGGGTTTTAGAAGACTTGGCCCTGGAAGTGCTAAGGATCTTTCCTCTAACACAGCGCTTGTGGAGGGTGGGGGCAAGGGGGTGAACCACCTGTTCTAAACACCCTTCCCTGAGGCGGGGCAACAGTGGGAGAGAGAGACAGAGGCCCCAGCTTCTCCTGCTAGCTACACCTCTGGTCTGACCCCTTCTTTAAGATCCTTCATGAAGGAAGGAGTGGGCCAGTCCCAGCAAGGAGGTATAAACAGGTTAGAAGCTCCCAGAGGCATCCAGGAAGCCCAGGGTCCTTGGACTGAAGTAAAAGACTAGGCAGGTTAGTCATTTCTGAAACGGCCCCGCCCCTGTCCCCTTCCTGGCAGGACACCCCTCTTCCAAGTCAAGGCGCCAACCCCTTCTCCCCGATAAGGGAGGAGCTAGGATCTCTGGATAGGGAAGTGATGCGTGCATACGTGTGCATGAGCACTGTCACACCGTGCATGCACACACCATGGTGCTGGCACACAAACACGTACACAGTTCCCCTGGCTCACACATAGAGATTGGTTTGCCCCTGGGATCCGTACTGGGAAGTATTACAAGGGGCCAGTCCATCCCACTTGCCCACAGTACCTTGTACACTTTGTGTCTTTACGCTTTGCAAGGCCTTACAGGTCTCGGTTACCTGCCACCCTGAGGGTAAAGTCCATATTTCACAAACAGGGGCAAAGGGCCTGGGCAGGACAGGAGTATAAACAATTACCCAGGAAGAACCCGGCAACTTGGGGATCTCAGCAAGGAAGCAATGAGAACTGTCTGTGTGCAGAACCTACGCTCCCAGAGGAGCAATGGCAGAGCCCTTCTTATGTGGAGAGAGAGCACTGACTGCGGTTGGACACAACAAGAACATCCAGCCCCTAAGAAGCCTCCCCTCCGTTGCCCCAGCCACACACAAGGGGACAAAGGGGCTATACAAGGTTTGAGACAGGGCCGGATGCCCAGAGGCTGCAGGACAGAGATAAAGGGTAGAGAGAGAGACCCAACCACGGCTGCTCCCTGCCTCTTGGGGAGGGTGGTGGGAATCCTGGACTCTTGGGTTCCTGGTTAAGGGGGGGGGACGGACACGACACAGTCAGATGGAAGAGTGATAAGGTCACTCCCCTGGCCCCTCCCACTCCAGTCTCCAGACCACCCCCTCCACCAGCTGGGAGTGTTCACATCTCAAGATCCCAGGGGCTAAATTTAGGCCCAGCAACTGTGGGGGAAGCACAGGTGGTTTCTCCCACTCCCACCCTGGGGAGGGGGCCCTGGCTGTACCCCAAGCTGAGCTCTGGGGGTGAAGTGAGAATTACACCAACCCCAGAACTCTTCAGGTGTCCACAGTCCTGGAGACACCCATTCCATGGCGGAATGGGAGGTACAGAGAGGTACAGTCTGGGTTGTGTCTGAAGTTAGACAATAAACTGAATGGGGAGGGGGGGGTGTCTAGCAGCGAGATCACGGACCACAACGTTCAGAAGGTGGGAGAGGTGACCTCAGAAATAGGTCTAATTGTCCTTTCCCCCACACCTGCAGGCTCAGGCATAGACCCTGGAAACGCATACTATATAGTAGATGTGCAACATGTTAATTGAATTGACCTGGGTCTTGGTAGAGAGAAGGTGGTTAAATTGGGGACCAGCTTATCTTGTGGGAAGGCAGGCAGCCAGCCTCCGTGAGGCCTCCCCCTCTGATGTCACCTGGACTTGGCCCTCAGGTTAATCTCGGCCTTCTCAGGGCAGCCCCACTCACGGAAGAGGAGGTGCCACTCTTGTTTTTCCAACATCAGACAACAACAACTTCAAACCCTTGCATAGCTCCACCCTGTCGGCAAAACAACGAAACTGGGGGTTGCTGAAACCTGGGAGGAGGTGGGGGCCACGGAACCGCAGAGCAAACGGAGACCCTCAAGTCAAGCCTTCTCAGGTTTACAGAAGGGTCCCTACCCTCCCTCTCTGCAGGCTCTCAGAACTACTGTTTACATCAACCTGAGCAGAAAAAGAGCAATCAGAGGGTCCCCGACGCCCTGGGGAGAAGAGAAGGCATCCAGGAATGCGGTCCCTGCCCAGCCCGAGAACCGAGCCACACGGTCCCCTCTTTGCTTGTTCCAGTAGACTCGGGGTCGCACCCCCCAGTTCAGCGGGTCAGAACCCGAACCCCCTTTCCCAGGGTCTGCGCGCCCTCAGGTCGCGCTCTCCGCTTCCAGCCTGCTGGTGCTCCCCGCGCGGCTTACCTGCCTGAGAGTTGCCCATCTCGGAACCCCGGGCCAGGCTGAGAAGGAAGCCCAGCACCTGCAGAGTCGCCTTCATGGTGAAGGGAGGGTGAAGGGAGCCCAGTCGAGTCTGGCCCGGGGGCCCCTGGATTAGGACATCGAAGCGACAGCCACCTGAGCAGCCAGCGAATAGGTAGTGCAACGGCGGCAGCGGAGGTTGCGGACGGCAAGAGGAGCCGGAGTCCGAGTCCGGAGCGGGACTGCAGGGGAGGCTCTGTCTGGGAAGGAGGGAGGGAGGGAGGGAGTGAAGGGGGAAGGGGGTGTGAGTCACGGCCGCGCCCCCTCCTGTGCGAGGCTGGAGTCGCGATGGTTGCTGGCAGCCTGGGACAACCGCCCAGAGCGCGCCCCGCCAGCCCGCAGCTTGGCCAAGAGGGTCAAGGAGGGGTCTCACTCTAGCAATTTCCCCCGGAGATGGTTAAGAGGAGATCAAGAATTCAAAAGTCCCCAGGCCGGGGAAAGGTAGTGAATGCGGGTGGGGAGCGCGCCAAAGCCCAGCCCCCTGAAAGCTGGCCTCGCCCATTAACCAAATCACTCAACTCCCCTAGCCGGTTGGATCACTTAAGGGATTTTTTTTTTCTTTTGGAGTATGAATATTTCCATTTTTTGAGTGGGAGGTTGTTTTTTAGCCTAGCGTTCACGCCACCTCAGTTTCCCCGGGACGCAGAGCCTCATAACTCATGTATCCGGCCCGGGAACCCGAGCCCCGGAGGCCGCGTGAAATCGCTCTGTCTCCGGCCGCTTCCTCCCGGAGACCCGGCGCCGGCCCGGCCTCTCGGGGGGATTTGCTTGGGGGGTGGGCGGGGGTGGTTTCCAGCCTGGGAACAGACCCCGGAGCCTGCCTTCCCACTTCTGCCCTGGGAGGGGCTCCCGCACCTGTCGCGGTCCCCTCTGCTGCCCCCCACGGCCGCCGGAGAGAACAGCTGTCTCCAAGTCCTCGCAGGGACGAGTGACCGACCGCGCCGTCCGGGTGCCCGCGGTTCCCGCCTCTCTTCCGCGGACCCAGAGGAGCACACCGTCGCCACCGCGGCGCTCACCCCCGGAGGGGACAGTGGAGAGGGGCGCGGAGAGGCCACTACAGACGGCGCTCACGAACCACACGGCTCCCGGGACCTCCCGCCTTGCAAGGAGGTGGTGTGGCTACCGTGGGTTGCTAGGTCCGGGACGGGTCCGACTGGTGCCCCCTGGTGCCCAACACGCTGCATTTCACACCCCTTAAGTTGGCGTTCCAGATCTTGCCTAGAGAACTTATTGTCCCCTTCCCCTCGGGAAAGGCTACTAGCTAAAATCCTTTCTTTTCTGTTGGTTATTTTTGTTTGTTTTTGAGACAGGGTCTCACATAGCTCAGGCTGGCCTCGAATATATTATGAGGCTGAGACCGGTGTTGATCAGAGATCTTTCCTCTTCCACCTTACAAGTACAGATGAGCGCTGTGTCCAGCTCTCCCGCTACATTTAAAAAATATATATATTTTAGTTTATTATTATTACTGTGTGTGTGTTTGCGAGGCGCGTGCGTGCTACCGTGTGAGTGTGGAAGCCGGGAGACAACTTCATGGAGTCAGTTATCTCATTCTGCTTTACGTGGGTTGGGGATGGAACTCAGGTCAACAAGGCTTCTCTGCAAACCTGGGAAGGCCGGAAGAGAAGTCGTCGAATCCCCTGGAGCTGAAATTACTGCTGCCATGTGGGCCTAGGGATCGAACCCTGGCTCTTTGGAAGAGCAAGTGTTCTTATCCACTGGGCCGGCTCTCCAGTTGCCCCTATCCCTGTGCCCTCTTGCAACAATTCTTTAAACTTGCTGCTGTACAGATGTACAACCTAAGGGTTTATCTGCTCTCGGCCTTTCCCTGGACCAGCTACATAACGGTCGCATTAGGAAAAGCAAGAAGAACACAATCTTTAATGGAGGTCGGTTGAAGCAGGATGCCAGCAAATTTAAGGCCAGCCTGAGCAATTTAGGGAAACACTGTCTCAAAATTGAAGATGGGGGGCCGGGCGGTGGTGGCGCACGCCTTTAATCCCAGCACTTGGGAGGCAGAGGCAGGCGGATCTCTGTGAGTTCGAGACCAGCCTGGTCTACAAGAGCTAGTTCCAGGACAGGCTCCAAAACCACAGAGAAACCCTGTCTCGAAAAACCAAAAAAAAAAAAAAAAAAAAAAAAATTGAAGATGGGGGGACGGGAGGGGGGGACGGGAGGGGGGGACGGGTTGCTGGTGTTTGCCTCGTATTCTTTTTTTTTTTTTTTTTTTTTTTTGGTTTTTTTCGAGACAGAGTTTCTCTGTGGTTTTGGAGCCTGTCCTGGAACTAGCTCTTGTAGACCAGGTGGTCTCGAACTCACAGAGATTCGCCTGCCTCTGCCTCCCGAGTGCTGGGATTAAAGGCGTGCGCCACCACTGCCTGGCTGGCCCAGGATTTCTCATAATAGTATACCAAGACTTTATCTGGTCAGATTCAAACTCTTTTCAGCGCTAGATGTAGCTTAGTATTCAAACGTTGCTTAGCCACAGGCCTGGACTGTTTGATAACCCCTACAACAGGGGAGGAGTGCCTCCCATCAGGTGCCAAGGGTAAGGTTACTAAGAGCCTCCTCTTCCACCTATGTACCCCAACCAAAGAGCTTCCACATCATCACATATTCACCTCAATTTGATGAGTGTGCGGGATAGTTTTATGTCAATTTGACACAAGCTAAAGTCATCTGAGAGGAGTGAATCTCAATTAAGAAAATGCCAGCGCACTCCTTTAATCCCAGCACTCGGGGGGCAGAGGCAGGCGGATCTCTGTGAGTTCAAGACCAGCCTCGTCTATAGAATGAGTTACAGGACAGTCAAGGTTAGAGAAACTCTGTCTCAAAAGAAAAAAAAAAGAAAATGCCTCCATAATATTCAGCTGTAAGGCATTTTCTTAATTAGTGATTGATGGGGGAGGGCCCAAACCGTAGTGGGTGGTACCACCCTGGGCTGGTGGTCCTGGGTTCTATAGGAAAACAGGTTGGGCAAACCATGAGGAGCAAACCAGTAAGCAGCACCCCTCCATGGCCTCTGCATCAGCTCCTCCTCCAGCTTCCTACCCTGACTTCCTTCAAGGATGGACTGTGATGTGACCTTGTGACCTTGTGAACCTGTCGTCCCCAACTCGCCTTTGATCATAGGGTTTCATCCCAGCAACAGAAACCCTAAGACATTGTTCAAGACCCTGTTCTTGCAAAGAAGTTTCATTGTTCAAAAGCCGTTGTAAGGCTGGGGTATAGAGCAGAGGTAGCATGATTCCCTGGCGTGTGCACGGCTGGGGAGAAAGGGAGCACCGTTGACTGTTCATACAGTGGTTTGGACTTGAGAGGAAGAGCCAGGCGTGGGCATCATGGCTCACACTTGTAACCTCAGCACTGGAGAAGCCGGGGCAGGACGATTGCCAGGAATTTGCGGCCAGCCTGGGTTACACAGTGAATTCCTACACACAGGGAAATCGTATCTCAAAATAAGTAAATGAATAAATAATAAATAAGGAGGAGGCAGGCCGAGAGTCCTCAGTAACTGTGCTGTTCTCGACCTTTATGAAGCATTTAGTGAATGCTAGCTGATCTCCAACCCCACCGCTGCCAGCTAGATCAAGACACATGTGCTCTGGGCACTTCAGTTCCTTTTTTCCCCGCTAAGTGAGATAGCACCCTAAGCATCTGGGACATAAACAGTGCACAAAACCGCCATACTGCTGCCAGGCTCTGCCAGGGCTTCCATGAATAAATTAACGGGAAGAAGGGAGGCTTTGTGAGCGAGCACTTTCTGTTTTCCTGCATCCATTATCTTTCTCCATTCTTGCCTCTGACTTTGTGGTCTGCTGTGTGTGTGCACGTGTATGCACAAGTCCACATATATGTGTCAAGATCAGGAGATAACTTGGGTGGGTGGGTGGAAGTCAGTCCCCTCTCTCCACCAGTGGGTCCTGGGACCAATGGGTGGGGGTGGGAGAGTTAGTTCCCTCTGTCCACCAGTGGGTCCTGGGACCAAAGGGTGGGTGGGTGGGAGTCAGTGCCCTCTCTCCACCAGTGGGTCCTGGGGACCAAACTCAGGTTCTCAGGTTTGGTAGCAGGTGCCTTTATTTTCCCCCTTGGTTTCTTGAGACAGGGTTTCTCTGTGTAGTCTTGACTGTCCTGGAACTCACCCTGTAGTCCAGGCTGGCCTCACACTTGCAGAGATTCCCTGCCTCTGCTTTCCGAGCGCTGGGATTAAAGGCATGTACCACCACCACCGAGCTGTCATTAATTTTATTCCTTTTTTTTTTTTTTTTTTTTTGGTTTTCGAGACAGGGTTTCTCTGTGGCTTTGGAGCCTGTCCTGGAACTAGCTCTGTAGACCAGGCTGGTCTCAAACTCACAGAGATCCGCCTGCCTCTGCCTCCCGAGTCCTACTGTCTCAGTTCTGGGCTAGAGGTAGTGTCACCATTGTTGATGGTCAGTGTCTGACCGGGGTGCCTCCAGGTTCTTGGTGTCTTATTCAGAGGATTGGAAAGGAGGTACACACAAACTGGAAAATATCAACAGGAGCCCAGTTCCGGTGGACACATCTACAAAACAACTTCTGAACCCGAGTCTCAGGGAACATTCCAGAAGAAAGGGTGGGAAGACTAAGAGTCAGAGGATCAGGAAGCGTATATGCTGTGAGACTGTCACTCCTAGAAAAGCCAGAGGCCATAGCCATCGAGTCTTAGCTGCCCAAACATGAGCTGAACAAGGACGACAGACAGACAGACAGACAGCTGTGGATGGGGAAAGATAGGGGGCCTCGACCCCACACTAGGAAAGCTGAGGGAAGTCATCTACAATTGGACTCCGAATACCAAGTGGTCAGTCCTGAAAACATACATACAAACAAGAGCATACAGACTGAGCAGGTCACATTTAGGAACGTGTGTAGACATATATTCAGGTAACAACAGCATACAGGCTGAGCAGGTCACATTTAGGAACGTGTGTAGACATATATTCGGGTAACAACAGCATACAGGCTGAGCAGGTCACATTTAGGAACGTGTGTATGCATACATGCAGTACCAACAGCATATAGACTGAGCAGGTCACATTTAGGAACATGTGTAGACATATATTCAGGTACCAACAGCATACAGACTGAGCAGGTCACATTTAGGAACATGTGTAGACATATATTCGGGTAACAACAGCATACAGACTGAGCAGGTCACATTTAGGAACATGTGTAGACATATATTCAGATAACAACAGCATACAGACTGAGCAGGTCACATTTAGGAACATGTGTAGACATATATTCAGATAACAACAGCATACAGACTGAGCAGGTCACATTTAGGAACATGTGTAGACATATATTCAGATAACAACAGCATACAGACTGAGCAGGTCACATTTAGGAACATGTGTAGACATATATTCAGATAACAACAGCATACAGACTGAGCAGGTCACATTTAGGAACATGTGTAGACATATATTCAGATAACAACAGCATACAGACTGAGCAGGTCACATTTAGGAACATGTGTAGACATATATTCAGGTAACAACAGCATACAGACTGAGCGGGTCACATTTAGGAACATGTGTAGATATATATTCAGGTAACAACAGCATACAGACTGAGCAGGTCACATTTAGGAATATAGATATGCAGGTAACAACCAACCGCTAATGAAAAGAGGCCAGGAATGAAAAGAGAGCAAGGAGTAGTATGTGGGAGGCTTGGAGAAAAGGGAACTGGGGGATGATGTAACAATATTATAATTTCAAAAATAAAAGGCATTATAATCATAATAGAGAGGAAGCTTTAGTCAGAGGCAAGGTGAAGGCTCAGATCGGAAAGGCTGCCAGAGATCGCGAGTGAGATTCTCTGGGGGAAAAGTCGTCAAAGGATCCAGGTTATTTCTTGAGCTTCTTTATGGGATCCGAAGAAAGGAGGAGGTGGATGGCAAGGGTGTAATTTAAGAGGTTTTCTGTTTTAATTGACAATTTACAGTTTTACTCCATTGCACACATCCCTTCCTGTACGTGTCTGAGCTGAAGCATTTGCACACCCAATTATATGTAGGCATAAGACGGTAAACCCGAGTTTTCTCTAAAGGTTCACTGACTCTGTATATCTTCCGTGCGCAGATATCTTCTGAATATGTTTAAACAGAAACTGAATTTCTAGCACTTTCCTGTTTCCATTAAGGTACAAATGTATTGTTATATCCTTTCTCTCTCCTCTGTCCTTTTTGTTTTCTTGTGGTGGTGAACACTTTTAATCCCAGCACGAGGGAGGTAGAGGCAGGTGAATCTCTGAGTTCCAGAACAGCCAGGATTACGGAGAGAAACCCTGTAGACTGAGAAACAGAGAAACAAAATTTTATAGCGTGTGTGCGAGTGTGTGTGTGTGCATGTGTGTGTGTGTGTGCGTACACACATAAGGAGTTGGCTCTTCTGTCACTCAGGTCTCGGGGCAAACGCAGGTCTTTTGATGGCAAACCTCTTTACCAGGGACCCAGCTCCTGCCCCTAGCCCATCATTTTTGTTTGTTTGTTTGTTTTTCCAGACAAGGTTTCTCTGTGTGGCACCTGACTGTCCTAGAATTTGCTCTGTAGACCAGGCTGGTCTTGAACTCACAGAGATCAGCCTGCCTCTGCCTCCTGAGTTCTGAGATTAAAGGCATGGGCCACCACTGTCCAGCCCATAATTTTTTTCTTAATTTTGTCACGTTAAAGTCCCAATTTTCTTTTGGATTCTTTTTCCTAATTGCTGTTCTCTTCTGTTCATGGCAGGAGTTTCCTGGAGGCCAGGCCCAGGGGAAAGTCATGCAGGGCATTCACGGGCAAGAGCTCTTGGAATCAGCTCTTACAGTAAAGAAGGGAAGAAAACAGAACAGAAGGCCGTTCAGCTGCAGGCTGTTCTTCAGTTAGTTCTGAAAAGCTCTTTAAGATAATGGTAGCGTGCCTTATTTGTGAGGAGCCTGACATTTCTGGCCAGACCAGTCCTTGGCATGATGTTATCACTATCCTGAGGATCTGGGAGGCGACCCCGTGGTCAGTTGCCTTCTGGTTATTTTATGGTAGAGGGCAGGAGACTCACAGAGCCTCTGGGCAAGGTATGTTGTTTCTTCCAGGGAAATGTGAACTGTTGCTTCTCTCTGCAGAAGAGGGGAGAGTATGGCTTCCCATCAGCTTCCTGTTATTTGAGTGAGCTAAGAATTAAATTGGCATAAAACTGGAGAGTCAAAGGGTAATTGTAAACAATTTCTAGGCCATCCCGGGCTACGTGGTAAATTCCTGCCTAGCCTGGAAGAAAGAGAGTAAGGAACAAAGAGCAGGAACTAGTAAAGCAGCTGGCGTGGCGAGCCCACCTCTGCGACCCCAGCAGTTAACAGGCAGCAGCAGAACTGGTCTTTATAGACATCCACACTGGCCATGGCTACATAGTAAGACATTTTGTCAGAAGGAGGAGAAGAGGAAGAAACTAAAGAAATACAAAATAATTGTATAATACTGAAGATGGACAAAGCTGTTGGTTATGACATTCAAAGATTTTTAAAACGTCAGGCCTGCACTTAGGAGGCAGAGGCAGGCAGATCTCTGTGAGTTCGAGACCAGCCTGGTCTACAGAGCTAGTTCCAGGGCAGGCCCCAAAGCTACAGAGAAACCCTGTCTCAAAAAAAAAAAACAAAAAGAAAAAGAAAAAAACAAAAGGTCAGGCCTGTAATCCTAACTGTTTGGGAGGCTGAGGCAAGGAAGATCACAAGTACAAAGCCTGACCAGTCAATTTAGTGAGAATCTATCAAAGAGAGAGAAAGATACAGCTCAATAGTAGAACTGTTGCTTAGCATGTGTGAGGTCCTAACGTTAATCTCCAGTGTCCCCAAAGAAGTCATATATGAGCCTTTAATCCCAGCACTCGAGAGGCAGAGGCAGGCAGATCTCAAAAGAGGCAGAGTTCAAAGCCAGCCTGATCTACAGGGTGAGTTCTAGAGCAGCCATGGCTACACAGAGAAAAATTTTGGTCTTAAAATCAGAAGAAAGAAGTCACCACCGTAGGCATACGTGAATGGGGTGGGGGGGTTTCCTGCATTGCCCAGGATGCTCTGGAATTTATGGTTGGCCAGAGTGTCCGATTACAGGTGTGTGACATCACACCTGATAAGGAGCAGGCTTTTGTGGACCAAGCCCGAAACCTGAGTTCTACTCCCTGAGCCTACGTGGCAGAAGGAGAGAGCCAATTCCTGCAAGTTGTTCTCTGACACACAAGCCTTGTCGTGAGTATATACACACACAAAAATAGAAAGTAAATAAATGTAGTACTTTTAAATTTTTACTTGTTTGTTTGTTTGCTTGTTCAGGACAGGGTTTCTCTCTGTAGCCTTGTTGGCATGGAACCCGCTGTGTAAATTAGATCAGCCTAGAATTCTGCCCTTTTTGCTTGTTTATTTATTGATTTATTTAGGTTTTTCGAGACGGCATTTCTCAGTGTAATCCTGGCTGTCCTGGAACTCACTCTGTAGAGCAGGCTGACCTGGGATTAAAGGTGTGTGCCACCACTGCCCGGCTGCTTGTTTATTTTTAAAACTTAATTAGTTAGTTAATTTTGAGACAGCAGGTCTTGTAACTCAGGTTGGCTTCAAACTGGGTAAATAATGACCCTGATTCTCTTGCCTCAATTCCCATAGTGCTGGGATTGGATTATAGACCTATGATATCAGGCCCAGTTTATGTTCAGGTTCTTTTGCTCAATGTTGTGTAGACTAGGAGGTACGGTGTTGCTGGTATAGGGGTAAGCATAGCTGTCTTCTGTCTGAACAATAATGATAAAAACCCAAACCAGAGCCGGGCGGTGGTGGCGCACGCCTTTAATCCCAGCACTCGGGAGGCAGAGGCAGGCGGATCTCTGTGAGTTCGAGACCAGCCTGGTCTACAAGAGCTAGTTCCAGGACAGGCTCCAAAACCACAGAGAAACCCTGTCTCGAAAAAACCAAAAAAAAAAAAAAAAAAAAAAAAAAAAAAAAAAAAAAAACCCAAACCAGAAAACAAAGATTAAACCAGGCAGTGGTGGCGCACGCCTTTAATTTCAGCACTTGGGAGGCAGAGGCAGGCGGATCTTTGTGAGTTCGAGACCAGCCTGGTCTACAAGAGCTAGTTCCAGGACAGGTTCCAAAGCTACAGAGAAACCCTGTCTCGAAAAACCAAACCAAAACAAAACAAAAAGCCAATCCAGAAAATATTTAATGTAGTCTTATACTAGAAGATATAAAAGGGTGTACATGTTTTTTTTTAAATATTTATTTATTTATTATGTATATAATATTCTTTCCAAGTGTATGCCTACAGGCTAGAAGAGGGCACCAGACCCCATTACAGATGGTTGTGAGCCACCATGTGGTTGCTGGGAATTGAACTCAGGACCTTTGGTAGAGCAGGCAGTGCTCTTAACCTCTGAGCCATCTCTCCAGCCCTGTGTACATGTTTTTTGTACAAAAGTATATCAACAAAAACCTTTTTTTTTTTTTGTTTTTTGTTTTTGTTTTTCAAGACAGGGTTTCTCTGTGGTTTTGGAGCCTGTCATGGAACTAGCTCTTGTAAACCAGGCTGGTCTCGAACTCACAGAGATCCGCCTGCCTCTGCCTCCTGAGTGCTGGGATTAAAGGTGTGCGCCACCACCGCCCGGCAACAAAAACCTTTTATGCTGAGTGGTGGTGGCTCATACCTTTAATCCTAGCACTCAGAAAGCAGAGGCAGAGGCAGAGGCAGGTGAATCTCTGTGAGTTCAAAGCCAGCCTGGTCTACAGAACAAGTTCCAGGACAGCAAGGACTACACAGAGAAACTTATCTTAAACAAAACAAAACAAACAAAAATCTTTTATTGTTTTGTATTTGTTTCTTTGTTTGCAGGGTCTCATGTAGCCCAGGCAGGCTTGGAACCCTCTACTGTAGCAGAGGCTAGCCTTGAACGCCTGATTATCCTGCTTCTACTTCCCACCTGTGGGGACTACAGCCATGCAAAATGCCAGGCAACCAAACTCTTTTTTAATTGAGATATAATACATTAATATATGAGTAACATTTTGCCGGGCGGTGGTAGCGCACGCCTTTAATCCCAGCACTCGGGAGGCAGAGGCAGGTGAATCTCTGTGAGTTCGAGACCAGCCTGGTCTACAGAGCTAGTTCCAGGACAGGCTCCAAACCACAGAGAAACCCTGTCTCGAATAACTAAAAAAAAAAAATATATATATATATATATATATATATATATGAGTAACATTTTATGGAGGAAGAGTACTTATGGCACACATCCAGGGCCAGAGAGATGGCTCAGCAGGTGAAGGTGCTTTCCACGTTGCCTGATGATCTGAGTTCAAATCCCCAAATCCTCTACGGAAGGAGAGGACATACTCCCAAAAGTTGCCCTCTGACCTCTCCACGCACCTGACACACACGCTGTAGCACACACATGCTTACACTCACGCACACACTTTATACTTTGAGTTTTGATTTTGAACTTCTGGTCTTGCTGACTCCAGCACATGAGTGCTAGGATTATAAGCAATGGATCACCATGCCTGGTTTTATTCCGTGCCAGGATCTAGCCTAGGGCTCTGTGCGTGCTAACCAATTAATTACTTTTCCTCCTGAACTGGACCCCAGCCTTCTACCTCTACTTTTTACCACACATAATCACTTTGAGAAATCTTTTTTGTTTTTTTTTGTTTTTTTTTTGTTGTTGTTGTTTTTTTGGTTATTCGAGACAGGGTTTCTCTGTAGCTTTGGTGCCTATCCCGGAACTAGCTCTTGTAGAGCTCGAACTCCCAGAGATTCACCTGCCTCTGCCTCCGGAGTGCTGGGATTAAAGGCGTGTGCCACCACGGCCCGGCTGTTTGTTTGTTTTTGAGACAGGGGACAGGGTTTCTCTGTAGCTTTGGAGCCTGTCCTGGAACTACACTTCGAGAAATCTTAAAGCTCAGATATTGCCAAACAAAGAATGAACTTTGTGCACAACACAGGTACTTTACAAGAAAAGAACATGTAGAACGTGTAGAATCTCTTCTTTTGCTTGTTTGTTTGGTTGGTTTTTTGAGACAGGGTTTCTCTGTGGTAGTCTTGACTGTCCCGGAACTAGCTCTTGTAGACCAGGCTGGCCTTGAACTCACAGAGATCCGCCTGCGGTGGCTAGAATCTAAAATTCTCTTCTATACATGAAGACAAAAAAACTCCTGTCCTAGCATGTGCCACACGCCTTTAATCCCAGCACTTGGGAGGCAGAACCAGGCTGACCTCTGACGTCAAAGCCAGCCTGGTCTACACAAGAGTTTTAGGACAGCCAGGACTACATAGAGAAATCCTGCCTGGAAAAAGAAAAGAAAAGAAAAACTCCTGTCCTTCCCATTGTCTTTCTTCTTGACCACCCAAGAAACTAAGTCCAGGCTCGTGTGCAGCTCTAGGAGGCAGGCTAGCAAAGATCTTTCCTTAAGTCACAGTCCTTCCCACACCCTGACAAAGTACCCGCGAGCACAGACTGTGGGGAAGGCTGCAGACGTGTAGGTCTACCGTCACTTGGCTCTGTTGTTGCTGTGCCCACTCATCCCGAGGCAGAACATCACGATGGGGACAGTGTGGCAGAGCAAGCATATCACTTCATGCTGGAAGGAAGGCCACAGCCCAGCAGGAGAAGCTGGAGGAAGGAACTCTCCCGAAGAGAGCTACTCTCTCAGATGGGATACACATTCTACTTTCTTCCATGTCCCAAGAATGCCGTTAATTTGAAATGGCTTTAATTAGATTAATCTTATGATCCAATCACTTTCTAAAACCCCCATCAGCAGCCAAGCCTGTGACACAGGGCCCTTCAGGTGGCATTTCAGATCCAAGTCATGGCATTTTTGTATGGTTTAAATGAGAACAGCCCCCACTGGCTCCTATATTTCAACACTTGGTCCCCAGTGGGCAAAACTGTTTGGAAAGGATTAGGAGGCGTGGCCTTGTTGGAGGAGGTTTGTCACTGGGGAGTTGGTCTTTGGGCTTCAAGAGCCTCCACCATTCCCAGTGTGCTTTCTCTGCCTTCTTGTTCAGGACATGAGCTTTGGTCTGTCTCTTCCATCCTCCATCATGGACTCTGGCCCTCTGAAAGTGTAACTGAAATTAGACACTTTCTTTTACAAGTTGCCTTGGGCATGGTGTAAGTTGCCTTGGGCATGGTGTTTTATCACAGCAATAGAAAAGTGATCAAGACAATTTCCCCCAAATAAACAAAAGATGAGGGCATTGTGGCACACACCCGTTGTGGAATCTTCCCTTACACTACATGAGTATGTGTTGCTGTGATTGGTTTAATAATGAAGCTGGCGGGTCAATAACTGAACAGAATAAGGTTAGGCAGGAGAGCCAGACCAGGAGAATGCTGGGAGAAGGAAGGGCAGATTCAGGAGAGTCAGAGGAGACACCAGTTAGCTGCTGAGGAAGCAGGACATAGAGAAAATGGGGCAACAAGCCACGAGCTACATGGCAAGGCATAAATAAGAAATATGGGTTACATTTTTAAAAGTTTTATTTATTTATTTATTATGTATACACTATTCTGTCTTCGTGTATACCTGCACACGAGAAGAAGGCACCAGGTCTTATTACAGATGGTTGTGAGCCACTATGTGGATGCTGGGAATTGGACTCTGGAAGAACAGTCAGTGCTCTTAACCTCTGACCCATCTCTCCAGCCCCAAAATATAGGTTTATTTAAGTGTAAGAGTTAACTAGTAATAAACCTGAGCTATCAGCCGAGTGTTTATAAGCAGTATTAACCCTCTGTGTTGGTCATTTGGGACCAGGCAGTTGGAACAGGAGATGTCCATTTACACAGGCCTTTAACCACAGCACTCCCGAGGCAGAGACAGGAGGATCTCTGTTATTTTGAGGCCAACCCAGTTTATATGGCAAGTTCCAGGACAAGTCAGGACAACACAGAAAGATCCTGTCTCAAAATAAACAAACAAAAGGACATTCGTGAAGGGAATATTTGACTATTTCTTATTTTTCTTTTTTTAGAGATGTATTTATGGATTCTCTCTTTTTTTTAAATATTTATTTTATTTATTATGTATACAATATTCTGTCTGTGCGTATGCCTGCAGGCCAGAAGAGGGCACCAGACCCATTACAGATGGCTGTGAGCCACCATGTGGTTGCTGGGAATTGAACTCAGGACCTTTGGAAGAGCAAGCAATGTTCTTAACCTCTGAGCCATCTCTCCAGCCCCCGTATTTATGTATTCTATGTATAGAGTGTTCTTTCTGAACGTACAACTTTAGGGCATCAGATCCCTCTGTAGATGGCTGTGAGCCACCATGTGGTCACTGGGAACTGAACAGCTCCTCTGGAAGAACAGCCAGTGCTCTTAACCTCTGAGCCATACCACCAGCCCTCTTTATTTTTCTTGAGACAGGGTCAAGTAGCTCAGTCTGGCCAGCCTTGAACTAGTTAGGCGACTGAGAGTGACCGTGAACTTAGATTTTGTCTCTGCATCCCTGCTTCTGGGATTACTGGCATGTTTTGCTACATACAGTTTTCGTGTTAATGGAAGCAGAACGTAGGGCTTCCTACATGCTAGGCAAATGCTCTACCAACTAAGCCACATTCCCTCGGCTGAGTGTTTCATACTTCAGGGCCTAGAGTTTCCTCTTGTTTCCCACAGCCGATTGATATTTTGATTTTGTAATTGCCAATGCCGAGAATGACACTTTGTGTAATGCATAGTACAAAATGGCCAAAGTACGTTAAGGACCATTTCAGGAAGTGTTGGAAATTCTGTCCTAGTCCTAAGCTAAAATACAGTCTGTGGTTATTTGTACCGTCCATACTACTACATGTACATTACTATGTTCCTGCACTACAAGACCATTCGTGAGCCCGGCAAGGGCCTGGAGATTTAAACACCCCACGACACACAGAGACAAGGGTCATCCTTGAAACAAGAATGTCAACTTTACTGTAGACCAGAGCTGCTTATATATGGATCCTTAACTGATCGCCACGCCCCAGCCAAACCCGCCAGAAACCACTCCCCTGTCATCAGGAACTTCTGAGGTTCTGGTGCTCAGAGTAGCTGCAAACAGGAAAACAGGTTGTTTTGCTCAGCTCAGCTGCAAGCAGAACCAGTTGTTTACAGGAAATTCAAGGTCTGGGTCCACAGCCCCCAACAGTTATTTATTTATTTTGGAGACAGGGCTCACCTGGTAGCCAAGGCTGGCCTTGCCTCTCAGTGCTGCTGGCTCCTCCCACCTCACCTTCCTCAGTGCTGGGACCATAGGTCTGAGCCACCATGCAAGGCTTTCTTGGACCCTTTAGATTCTTTTTTTTTTTTTTAATTTATTTATTATGTATACAATATTCTGTCTGTGTGTATGCCTGCAGGCCAGAAGAGGGCACCAGACCCCATTACAGATGGTTGTGAGCCACCATGTGGTTGCTGGGAATTGAACTCAGGACCTTTGGAAGAGCAGACAATGCTCTTAACCTCTGAGCCATCTCTCCAGCCCGACCCTTTAGATTCTTGAAGGTATCTTTTGTTTTTCATTGGTTTTCTTACCTCCAGCTAAATGTTTGTAGATCTTCTCATCATTCTTCAAGTGGCTTAGCTGACAATCCCTACTGTCCCCTCGGCCTCTTTCAGCTATCCCTGCTCCAGCGTATCACTGTGTGTGGTCTAGAGAGAGTAACAGATTACTGTTAATCTGGTGGGGGTATCATTTAGCTCCTCTCGAACGCTATATCTTATTAATGGAGCAAAAGAGAAAATGGCCCATCCAGTTGAGTCCTGAGTACATAGACAAGAGAAACAAATACTCATCAAAGCTCTGTCCTCTTTTGGTAGCACGGAAGATTTAATGTGGGCTTTGTGTATGTCAGGCGAGCACTGACCCACCAAGTTCCACCCTCAGCATGGATTGTTCATAATAGCCACGAGATGGAAGTGGTCAATGCCCGTCAGTGAAAGAATGACTTTATAAAATGTAGTGTATTGAAGGGGTGGCTACTGTCTGACTATAAGAGAATGGAGGGGCTGCTGAAATGTCGCAGCTGGTGAGAGTGTTTGCCGTTCAGGACCTGAGTTTGATTCCCAGAGCACAGGGAGCCATGTGGGAAGAAGAACCAATTCTGATCTGCGCACACACACACACACACACACACACCCCACTCATCTGACCTCCTCGAACACCAAGCATGCCAGTGATACACAGACATACGTACATACAGGCAAACACTCGTGCACATAATAGTGACTGAAGACTTCCTCATACACTGGTCTGACACCCTTACACATGCATATATAACACACACATGTACACACGCGTACACACACGCCACACATGCACACACACCACACATGCACACATACATACCACACACATGCACACATCATACACACACAACGCACACACACACGTACTCACACATGTGCACACACACCACACACATGCACATATACGCACAGAGAAAGAATGAAAGGTAATAGTTCTGGTAAGGACCCCGCTTGAGTCTGTAGGGTAAGCACCCCGTTTGCTCCCCATCCTCCTACTTCTCCTGCATTGCTACAGGGAAACAAAACCATTAAAGCAATCCGTGGTAGGAAAGTACCTGCTTTCCTTTTCAGAGGCAGCCATAGCTGTCCCGCACCCCTAGGCTCAAGCCGTCCTGTTCTCTCGGTGGTTGAGACTGCAGCGTGAGCTAGCATAGGCACCAACCTTGCCTGACGCCTTTGCGTGCATGTTAGGTTGAGATAAAGCAGGCTGGACAAAAGCCGTCTTTCTCCCGAGAGCCTCTTCCCACTGACCCAAGGCTTGGGCTCCAAGTCCCAGCTGCCACCCTGGGTCACAATTCTGTCAGTGTCCGTGAGTCCTCAGTAATTGCACTCTGGCATCCTGAATCCATCTGTCTTCTCTCAACACCTGCCTGTGGGTTATTTTACCATGGATTTGTCAACACAGATACCTGAAAACACTGGACTTTAGTAACTGTCATCAAAGCGTAGCTGTGAGCTATAAGGGAGAAGTCAGGCAACTGTGGTTTTGTTTGTTGTTGTTGCTGTTGTTACTTTGATCCAGCTGTAACCCAGAGTAGCCTTGAAGTCACAAAGACCTTGTTTCAGTCTCTAATTTTTTTTTAATTACCTTTCTAAACATTTAACCCCAGCACTAGGCAGGCAGAGACAAGCAAATGTCTGTGTGTCTGAGACCAGCTTGGTCTACAGAGCGAGTTCCAGGACAGCCAGGGCTATTACACAAAGAAACTCTTGTCTTGAAAAACAAAACCAGCCGGGCGGTGGTGGCGCACGCCTTTAATCCCAGCACTTGGGAGGCAGAGGCAGGCAGATCTCTGTGAGTTCGAGGCCAGCCTGGTCTACAAGAACTAGTTCCAGGACAAACTCCAAAACCACAGAGAAACCCTGTCTCAAAAAACCAAAAAAAAAAGAAAGAAAGAAAAACAAAAAACAAACAAACAAAACAAAAAAATTACCTTTTTAGCTGGTTGTGGTGGCTCTCAAACCTTTAACCCCAGTGTTAAATTGAGAGCATAACCCCAGCCCGCACCCCCCATCCATCCCTACCTCCCGGCCTGGGCGTTGCATTGGTCTGGACTCCAAATCCCAGCATGCCAGGTCCTGACCCGCCCACTCCCACAGGGTATTTAAGTGGGCTCCCAGAGGCGAAACATGTGGTTCCTGGTTTGTATGTGCTCCCTGGTTTCCTGTTTCCTCGCCATGTGCTTGGCCACCTGAATAAAACAATGGGCATTTTAATTTTTTTTTTTTTTTTGGTTTTTTTCGAGACAGGGTTTCTCTGTAGCTTTGGAGCCTGTCCTGGAACTAGCTCTTGTAGACCAGGCTGGTCTCCTCGAACTCACAGAGACCCGCCTGCCTCTGCCTCCCGAGTGCTGGGATTAAAGGTGTGCGCCACCGCGGCCCAGCTTTTTAATTTGGTTTAGTCTGACCTAATTGGATTTCTTTGCACTGACGGAGCCTCCCGTTTTAGGATTTTTTCCTAACACCCAGCACACGGGCGGCAGAGGCAGGCAGATCTCTAAAATTCGAAGCCAAGGTAATCTACAGAGTAAGTTCCAGGACAGCCAGAGCTACACAAAAAGACCCTGTCTTAAGAAAAACCCAAGAAAAGCGCAAAAAGAAAATTGTTCCCTAACCTCCACACATGATGCATGTTTGTTTGTGCCACACACACACACACACACACACACACACACACACACACACACACACACACACACACACACACTGTAGAGGTTAAGAGCACTGACTGCTCTTCCAGAGGTCCTGAGTTCAATTCCCAGCAACCACATGGTGGCTCACAGCCATCTGTAATGAGATCTGGCGCCCTCTTCTGGCCAGCAAGTATACACTGTATATATAATAAATAAATGTTCAAAAATAAATAAACTAGGCCAGTTTCTGACTTGTAGCGACCATCTCATCTCTTCGTGCCCGGATCACAGAAGGGCACTCCCACATCTGGTTTATATACTTTATTTCTACCTATTTTCTTATATTTTGTTGCAGAAATAGTAAGCTTGATCCTCTTTGCTGTTCTAAATCCCTTTTAGGATGTTATTATATACGAAGCAAATATGCACTGTATTACTACTATAAACTTGAAACTCATGGCAAAACAAAAAGGGCCCAAAGATAAAGGCTCATAAACCTGAACTGTACAGGTGGATCTCTGTGAGTTCGAGACCAGCCTGGTCTACAAGAGCTAGTTCCAGGACAGGCTCCAAAAGCTACAGAGAAACCCTGTCTCGAAAAAAGAAAAACAAACAAACAAACAAACAAAAAAAACCCCTGAACTGTTTCAAACACTGCCTGCCTTGCTCTCTGTAACATATCAGACACTTTGTCTCATCACTTCCAGTGCAGGAATGGTCTTTTCTCATTTATCCAAATGGTTTCTTTGCCTTTACAATCCCCCTTCTCTTTTTTGGGGGAGTGGTGGTCTCATAAAGCCTTGAACTCCCTGCATACCTAAGAATGATTTTTTTTTTCGAGACAGGGTTTCTCTGTGGCTTTGGAGCCTGTCCTGGAACTAGCTCTTGTAGACCAGGCTGGCCTCGAACTCACAGAGATCCGCCTGCCTCTGCCTCCCAAGTGCTGGGATTAAAGGCGTGCGCCACCACCGCCTGGTTAATCTTTTTTTTTTTTTTAAGATTTTTTTTTTTTATTTATTATGTGTACAGTGTTCTGTCTGCATGTATGCCTGCATGGCCAAAAGAGGGCACCAGATCTCATTACAGATGGTTGTGAGCCACCATGTGTTGCTGGGAATTGAACTCAGAACCTCAGGAAGAGCAATCTCTCCAGCCCCCTAAGGATGATCGTGAGCTCCCGATCCTATGCTTCCCCTTCCTAGATTCTGGGATTACAGGTATGCACCACTATCCCTAATTTTCCTTCCTATTTTTTAGGTTCATTGTTAAACATCATCAGTAGTTAAGTCTATCAAGGAGTAGAGATGACTCACTGGTTACGAGCACTGACTGCTCTTCTGTAGGCCTGGGTTTAATTTCCATTTACCTACATGGTGGCTAACAACCATGGGTAACTCCAGTTCCAGGAGATTCGAGGCCCTCTTCTGACCTCCACAATCACCATGGGGAACACATACATATATGCAAGCAAAACACTCATACACATAAAAATAAGTAACAATTTTTAGAAGCAATGGCTACCCTGGGAATGGGTATGGGGGCACATACCTTTGATCCCAGCACTGGGGAGACTGAAGGAGGAGAAGGATCTCTGAAATGCAGGCCAGGCTGGTCTACAGAGTGAACAAGTCTGAGAGTTGGGGCAGGGGGGCAGGGGATGCTACCTGAGTGAGCTGTAGATGTGGTTCAGCTGGTGGAGTGTATGATGGACAAGCATGAGCTCTGGCTTCCATCCCCAGCACCACATACTCAGGTGAGGTAACTGTGCCTGCAATCCCAGCGCTGAAGGTGACAGCAGGGCCGGAGGAAATTCAAGGTCCCCACAGTGAGTCTGAGGCCAATCTAGACTATGAGAGATCATGTCTCAGAAACAAAGAGGTGGAAGAGATGGCTCATCTGATAAGAACTGGCACTGCTCTTTAGAAGACATGAGCTTGGTTTCCAGCACAATTCCAGGGGACCTGACACCCACTTCTGGACTCTTTGGGGACCTCCACACACGTGGCATACATACACTTATTCATGAACACGAATTAAATCTTTCTTGTTGTTATTATTTATTTTTATTTTTATTTTTTTTTCAGACAGAGTTTCTCTGTGTAGCCCTGGATATCTGGGAACTTACTCTATACCAGGCTGGCCTCGAACTCGTAGAGATCCATCCTCCTAAATACGGGGATTAAAGGCGTGTGGCTCTTTTAGAGTCTTAATCCGTTGGCTTTGTGTAACATAGGACTTGGACTCTGAAGGAAGTTTCCAAGAACATAGGAAATGAATATTTACTGAACAAGGCTGGAGAGATGGCTCAGCAATTAAGAGCACTGGCTGCTCTTCCGGAGGACCCAGGTTCCATGTCTAGTAACCACACCTGAGTAACCAGTCTCAAAAAACGGGAGTAAACCCAGTTCCAGGGGATCTGGTGCCCTCTTCTGGCTTTCATTGGCACTGCATGGTGCCGTGCACAGACATACAATCAGGCAAAATACCCATATACAAAAAATAAAATTTAAAAATTATTGAACAGATACATTTATATTCTAATGCCAATATTTTTCATCTATGGTCTAATTTGATAAGACTCATTAGCTTAACTCATTTGTGATGGCTAAAGAAATTCCATTTTGCCGGGTGGTGGTGGCTCACGCCTTTAATCCCAGCACTCGGGAGGCAGAGGCAGGCGGATCTCTGTGAGTTCGAGGCCAGCCTGGTCTACAAAGGGAGTTCCAGGACAGGCTACAGAGAAACCCTGTCTCGAAAAACCAAAAAAAGAAAAAAAAAAAAAAAGAAATTCCATTTTATGCCAGGCATCCATCTTGGTACCCATTAGCGGTTTGTCTCTGACTCCAGTCCCTGGAAGACAAGCTCTCAGTAACCCTGCTTCAGTGACTCCCCCAAATGTACAGCAGTGACTATCTAACTTGTTATGATTAATTGCTGACTTTGGTTTCTGTAACTTGCTTATGCAGAAACCCCAAAATTGTTTTAAGTTGCTTTAACCACTTAACTTGGTAGAAGAGACAAGTTGTTACTTGCTTGCCTAGATAGATACTGAAGGTCTTCTTATGGTTCCCCCCCCTTTTTTTTTTTTTTTTTTTTGGTTTTTCGAGACAGGGTTTCTCTGTGGTTTTGGAGCCTGTCCTGGAACTAGCTCTGTAGACCAGGCTGGTCTCGAACTCACAGAGATTCACCTGCCTCTGCCTCCCAAGTGCTGGGATTAAAGGCGTGCGCCACCACCGCCCGGCTGGTTTTCCCCTTTAAAAAGCTCTTTCCTGGACTAGAGAGAGAAGGCTCAGAGGTAAAGAGCAATGACTGTTCTTCCATAGGTCCTGAGTTCCATTCCCAGCAACCATGTGGTGGCTCACAACCATCTGTAATGAGATCTGGTGCCCTCTTCTGGCCGGCAGGCATACATGCAGGCAGAACACTCCTTGAAACCTGAGACTGGGCTTCAAGGCTATTTTTCTGCTAGCAGCTAATGAATAAATCTTTAAAGTATAATTCATTGAGTCTATGGTCTTTTCTCAGTGGTCACAAGCTCCCTACCCCTTACGTGGATGCATCCATATCCCTCATGGCAAGAATAGACTTTGGGAACCAGCAAGATCGCTCAATAGATAAGGGTGAGCCGGGCGGTGGTGGCGCACGCCTTTAATCCCAGCACTCGGGAGGCAGAGGCAGGCGGATCCCTGTGAGTTCGAGGCCAGCCTGGTCTAGAAGAGCTAGTTCCAGGACAGGCTCCAAAGCTTCAGAGAAACCCTGTCTAAAAAAAAAAAAAAAGATAAGGGTGCATGCATGCCAACAGGCCTGATGACCACAAATACACACACAATAAATAGAAAAATTGAAAGGGGAGGGCAGAGAGATGACTCAGACTTCTTGTCCTTGCAGAGGATCTGGGTTCAGCTCCCAGCACCCACATGGCCACATGGCGGCCCACCACTATCCATGACTCCAGTTCCAGATCTGACTCTCTCTTCTGACTTCTAAGGTTGCTAGGCACACATGTGGTGCACAAAAATACTTGCAGGCAAGATACCTATACACAAAAAACTAAAAAAATTAATATTAAAAAAAAGTTTTGGAGGCAGTTGGTGGTCTGGCTCATGCCTTTAATCCCAGCACTCGGGAGGCAGAGGCAGGTGGATCTCTGTAAATTGGAGGCTAGCCTGGTCTACAGAGCAAGTTTCAGGACAGGCTCCAAAGCTACACAAGAGAAACATTGTCTCAAAAAACAAAACAAACAAACAAGAAAGAATGATATTAGCTGGGCAGTGGTGGTGCAGGCTTTTAATCCCAGCACCTGAGAGGGAGACAGGCAGATCTCTGTGAGTTTGAAGTCATCCTGGTCCACAGAGTGAGTTCCAGGACAGCCAGGCTACACCGGCAGCTCTTCCAGAAGTCCTGAGTTCAATTCCCAGCAACCACTTTATAGCTCACAACCCCCATCTGTAGTGAGATCTAGCACCCTCTTCTGGCTTTCAGGCTTACATGCTGACAGGATATGGTATACATAATTAAATTAACAAACTTTTTGTTTTGTTTTGTTTTTTGAGACAGATTTCTCTGTGCAACAACTCAAGTTGTCCTGGAACTAGCTCTTGTAGACCAGGCTGGCCTCGAACTCACAGGGATCCGCCTGCCTCTGCCTCCTAAGTGCTGGGATTAAAGGCGTGTGCCACCACTGCCCGACTAATACTTTAATACTTGTTTAAGTAAGTAACTGAAGAAAAAAATTACAGATAGGTGATGAGACTATCTTCTTCAAACACACTAACCAGTTCTGGGGTACGCAAAAGGGGAAATCCAAGCATTAGGGGGTGCGTGCAAAGGCAGTCCAAGACCTCGATAGTCAATTTTCCATTAAATGACCACCACAGGTCCACCTCACAGCTAAACACCAACATCTGCCTTGACCACTTTTGAGCACGAATACCTCAGAAGCATTTAGGTCGATTCCGGGCTGCAGCAAGTTCTTCTAACAATGTTCATTACACTAGTTACAAACCAAACCTAGGGGGAAGGTTAATGTTCTGTCTTCGTTATCAACTTGAAAGTCAGTTCTCAACAGGTTAAGCAGAGGGCTACTGGCTCTGTAGTATCTGAAGAGGGGCTGGAGATTGCTCAATGCATACTGCTTACAAAGGACCCTAGTTCAACTCCCAGCACCTCTGTAAGTTATCACAAACCCGTCTGCTTAAGACCAAAGGCCTCTCAGGCACCCCCATCCACACCCATATACACATCTGGAGACCTTCAGAACTCAACCGTGGGCCACTTCTGATAGTACATGACTTTCCCTTTTTGATTTTTTTCTTTTGATTTCTCAAGACAAGAGTTTCTGTGTGTAACAGCCCTGGATGTCCTGAACTAGCACTTGTACACCAGGCTGGTCTCAAACTCAGAATCGCTTGCCTCTGCCTTCTGAGTACTGGGATTAAAGGTATAGGTCACCACTGACCAGCCCAGCGACTTTCCCTTTTCAAGTAGGTGATGGGTACCCGTATCCCAGAGGTGGCAATTGATAGGCTGAATAAATAGAATAGGCTAACTCCAGAGCCTGATGCTGGTCAGAATCAAGCTGACCTTGAACTCCCAAATGCTCATCTAACAAGCCAGGACAATTTTAGAATATCGCTAAATATTTTGAACTAGAGTTATAGTCATGAGCTGCCACATATGTAAATGTGCCAGGAACCAAATCCAGGTCCTCTGAAAGCGTAGCCAGTATTTTAGTAATGCCATCTCTAGTCTCCCCCATTTTTAAATTTGTTATGTGTTTTAACTATGCCCCTCCCCCAAGGTCCTCATGCTCCCAGCTTAGTTTTTCTACTTCCCATGTACATTAGATCTATGTAAATCACTATTCTTTTAATATTTATTTATTATGTATACAATATTCTGTGTGTATGCCTGCTGGCCAGAAAAGGGCACCAGACCTCATTACAGATGGTTGTGAGCCACCATGTGGTTGCCGGGAATTGAACTCAGGACCTTTGGAAGAACAGGCAATGCTCTTAACCTCTGAGCCATCTCTCCAGCCCCACTATTAATTCTTAGAGCTAATCTTTAATCAGAAAACAACCAAACTACTTTGCACTGAATTAAGTATTTGGGACAGACTGAGGATTATAGATGCTTCTTTTTTTGACTTTTTGAGACAGGGTTTCTCTTTAGTTTTGGAGCCTGTCCAGGAACTAGCTCTTGTAGACCAAGTTGGCCTTCTGCCTCTGGGACTGCTAGCATTAAAGGTGTGTGCCACCACCATCTGGCAGGTACTTGTTTCTAAAGAGCTGACCCCTGTAAACTGTCCTCTGAAGAGCTGTCTCTCTGTGAGGAAGATTAAGTTTCTTTGTATTTTTTTTAAAACTTAATGTGCAGGGGGCTGGAGAGATGGCTCAGTGGTTAAGAGCATTGCCTGCTCTTCCAAAGATGGCTCACAACCATCTATAAAGAGGTCTGGTGCCCTCTTCTGGCCTGCAGATATGCACACAGACAGAATATTGTATACATAATATTTTAAAAAAACAAAAAAACTTAATGTGCATTGGTGTGAAGGTGTCACCCCCAGGAACTGAAGTCACAGCCAGTGCTCTCAACTGCTGAACCATTTCTCCAGCCCCCATGAACAAGTTTCATGTTTTATTTTAACTAGATCTTGTAGACCAGGTTGGCCTCAAACTCACGGAGATCCACCTGCCTCTGCCTTCCAAGTGCTTGGATTAAAGGTGTGCGCCACCTATTGTACAAGTTTGAGGCAATTGATCACACCTGTAATCAATTTCAGCACCAAACACACCAAGAAAGCCTTGGCCAGACCTTACTTCAAACCCACAGAGGACAACGATAAACAGGAGCAAACTCCAGCCCAGAAAAACCTCTTGGCTTGGATTTTCTATCA
Organism: Chionomys nivalis; assembly: GCF_950005125.1. Lineage (NCBI taxonomy): Eukaryota > Metazoa > Chordata > Mammalia > Rodentia > Cricetidae > Chionomys > Chionomys nivalis. The sequence goes on along the minus strand of NC_080110.1, from coordinate 28,330,661 downwards.
AGCACTGGCTTTAGTTTTTTTTTTTTGTCTTTTTCGAGACAGGGTTTCTCTGTGGTTTTGGAGCCTGTCCTGGACCTAGCACTTGTAGACCAGGCTGGTCTTGAACTCACAGAGATCCGCCTGCCTCTGCCTCCCGAGTGCTGGGATTAAAGGCGTGCGCCACCACCGCCCGGTTTGGCTTTAGTTTTTGATGAAAGCGTTTGCAAACAGGATCACTTCCATGACTGTTACATGCCATAGTCCCTCCTGTTGACTGTATCCCCTGGGTCACACATACACAAATCTTTTTAGCCCAAGGCACCAACTGGCTTAGCTTTCAGAAAAACCTAACTGGCCACTTAGCTGGGTGTGGATGACATACACTTAATCTTACCAGCTAGAGACAGAGACCTAAATTTAAACCTAGCAAGGCATCTGACCATGTACCCCGAAAAGCCAAAGGGAAAACAGTGAAAAAGACAGTCTGTAGGACTGGAAGTCAGTGAGTGCCCTATACGAGAAAAACAAATGAGAAGAAAGCAAAAACGCGGTAGGGTTTTCAAAAATATAAAATCTTGGTTGACCCAATCTATCTCCAGAACTCACATAAAAATTTTTTTGTTGTTGTTTTTTTCGAGACAGGGTTTCTCTGTGGTTTTGGTTCCTGTCCTGGAACTAGCTCTTGTAGACCAGGCTGGCCTTGAACTCACAGAGATCCGCCTGCCTCTGCCTCCCGAGTGCTGGGATTAAAGGCGTGCGCCACCACCGCCCGGCTCAGAACTCACAAAAAATAATGTGTACAGAGCCCAAACAACACCAGTATGTTCTGCCTTACGGTCTCCAAAAGCAGAGAGAAAATGAAATAGCACACAATTCACACCTGGCACAACACACTCAAATACTATATAAAGTTTAAGTCCCATTTTATTTTCCCAAGGTGTTTTCTTCTGTCTTTAGGAAGTCACTTTACATGGGCTTTGGTGGAGGTCGCGGTGCGGCACCCTGAAAAAAATAAAAGAGATGAAGTAAGTTAAAACTAAGAATCTGACATTGGTGTGTAGTCCACTTAATCCAGTACCCCAGACGGAAATGCCCTGGCTCAGCTAAGGCCAGTGAAACTGTGGCGAAAAAAATAAAAGACATGGTCTCTAGAAAACCCCAAACCCACTCATGATGAATCGTGGAGTTCAGTGACAGAGCACCTACCAGTGACAAGTTGAGGGCCACCCAGATATGGCTTCTAACATCACAGAACCAAAGAACCCACCCAGAACCTCCATCACCACTAACAATGGTTTTGGGCCATAAACCATATGGAGTAGTATGGTTCAGGCAAAACACCATACCATTCCACTGCAAACAGCCTACCCACTCTTGAAAAATCAAACATTTTAAATGAAAGTTACACCTGTCATACCAGGCTAAAACATTAAGTGGATATTTTTATGGTTAAGACCCCACGTCTCAAAGAAAAACAAGCAAAATTGACTTACAGCAGGTCTAAATCGGGGTGGGGGTGTTCGGTCCTTCCGAGCTTCCCGAGATCGATTCCTGACCACCTTGCTATGAATAGCACAGCTCACACAGTAATGCAGCTTGACGTAGAGTTTGGGGAGCACATAGGCTGAAGAACAGGGAAGCAGTTCAGATATATGCCCACTTCCCATTATCCCCTCATTTAGGCACACCCACAAAACCTGCACAAAAGGCAACAGTAAGCAGTCTCAACCTGAATAAACACCCCCCTGCGAAGCAAGCCCACCATGGAAACCAAGCTTACATAAGCTAAAAGTCCAACTTTTGGGTGAAATGTTGCCATTCAAAAAGGCTAAGGACTACACTTGAAGCCAGACCACACAGAAACAGTAAGAATAGCTCAAGTCGGGGAGTCCAACACTGTCTGCAGGTCGAATGCCTAGCAATTCTCTTAAGAAACCCAGTTAGCGGTAGTGGCCCATGTTTTTAAACACAGCACTAGGGAGGCATAAACTGGGATTTAGGTTCTAAGTTCCGGAACTTACTGCCTGCACTCTGCCGTATTTACAACTCAGTCTGAGCATGTTTCATTAATAGTTGAATGAACTATGTCTACCAAACGTCCACCTCTTACAGTTTCTTACAGATTGCCCTTTCCTAAACCGGCAGTCAAAGGGATGGGATGCAGGCTGGGTTTGCCTAGCATGCAATCCACCCAAAAAGAAAAAACACCAAGTTCAAACCTCAGCGTTAAGCCTGTCTACTATGCCATAAAAGACAGCTTCTGCCCAAAGCTAGATATAAACCAAAGGTAGCCATGGGCCCGCGTTCGTTCCTCATCCCCATACACTCACCGTCGAAGACACTTGCTTCGGATATGTCCCTGACGGCAGCCGCCTCTACGATGTTCCGAATGACGAACTTCTTAATGGCCTTGTCCTTGGGCACACAGCGGGCGCAGTTAGTGCAGCGAATTGGCTGCACATGGCCGCGGCCCTTTTTGGCACGACCGTTGTTTCTCCTTTTTTTGGTCTGAATATGAAAAAATATCTTATTAAAAATGGGGTGCGACTAACTCAGCTTCAGCAATTTCCGGCCATTCACCGCCCGCAGCCCCGGCAAAGCGAGCCACACAAATCCCAAGGCATCTTAACGCCGGGCTCAGAAGCACACGCTCCCCTTCCTCCTCCAAGGCTCCGACTCCCGAGTCCCCGCCACCCGAGAGCCTACTTTCCACTCATTGCTCAGGCTCGCACTCTCTCCACGCGGCGACACTCACCATCTTGGAGCCAAGTCCCGAAAAAGGATCCGGCGCCTCGCCGGCCACTCTTATATAGTACGAGATTCCTACGCTTGCGCTGGGGAGAAAGAAAAAATTTAGAGATGTGTAATTCTACTTAATCTTAGCAACTGCTATACTCAAATTTACATAAGTATTTAGCGTTTCCGATAAAATGTAGGTTTAAAATAAGTCCCTACGAATTACCTGTGGAGCAAAGTACCAATGGGACTATTTTACCTGCTGGCGGAAGACTAAAAATTATAAGTGTATGAACCAGGAAGTAATTCTCACCACTGTAACATCCGGCTCACGTTGTCTCCAGAGCGGAAGTTATCTAGAATTCGGTCTCAGGATGCACACTCCCTTTTACGAGAGGCCGAGAGAGATGCATTGTGGGAGTTGTAGTATGAGTCGAAGAGGCTCTGGGGAGGACACAGACTAAAGGCGGCGCTACACCACCATAAGACATCATGACTTCATTTTTTTAAATTTATTTTTATTTCTTTATTAAAGATTTCTGCCTCCTCCCCGCCTCCCATTTCCCTCCCCCAATCAAGTCCCCCTCCCCATTTCTTTTAAATGTATGTTCTAGTCATAAAAAGAAGAAATAGAAGACCCGTGAGGAAATAAATCATTTTGTAAATTCATCCTTCCAAATAAAAGCTTCAGCCGGACATGGTAGCACAGGCCTTTAATCCCAGCACTCGGGAGGGAGAGGCAAATACATTTCTGTGAGTTCGAGATCAGCCTGTTCTACATTAGAATTCCAGGTTAGTCAGAGATAGAAAGTGAGACCCTGTTTTGAAAAAACAAAACAAGCAAACCAAATAAAAGTTTCAAATGAGAGAAATGTTTTGTTGGTGGGACTATTTCTTTTTTGTTGTTGTTGTTGTTGTTTTTTTTGTTGTTGTTGGTTTTTTTTTTTTTTGGTTTTTCGAGACAGGGTTTCTCTGTGGTTTTGGAGCCTGTCCTGGAACTAGCTCTTGTAGACCAGGCTGGTCTCGAACTCACAGAGATCCGCCTGCCTCTGCCTCCCAAAGTGCTGGGATTAAAGGCGTGCGCCACCACTGCCCGGCTTGTTTTTTGTTTTTTGTTGTTTGTTTGTTTTGTTTTTTCGAGACAGGGTTTCTCTGTGGTTTTGGAGCCTGTCCTGGAACTCTTTGTTTTGTTTTGAACTACTTTTTTTTCCCTCCAGACAGTATGTTTTAAGTGTAACCCTGCCTGTCCTGGAACTGCTGTAATTCAGGCTGGCCTGGAACTCAGAGACTGTCTGCCTCTGCCCCTAGGATTAAAATGCTGAGGTTGAAATGCCCAGAGTGCTGAGATAAAAAATGTATAACACCACACTCCAGTTTGTTTAAACTCCCTTTTTATTTCTAGGTCCTATTAGCACAGAGGAAGCTCTGTAGTTAGTAGTTTGTATGAACCAACTCGATTTAACCGAACAAGTCTATCAGATAGTTATTATCACTTTATTTTGAAACATAGTCAGTTAGTCCAGGCTGGCCTAGAACTCTGTTTGTAGCCAAGTGTGTCCTTGAATTTCTTGTCTTCTTGAGTCTATCTCCCAAGTGCTGGAATTACAGGCAACGCAGAGTAATCATGAAACTCAGGGTAAAAGCGTTACTCTTATAAGCCCGAGGACTGGATTTCAATCTCCAGAAGTCATGGAAAAGGCTGGTGAGGTGGCACACATCTGGAATCCCAGGACTGCTCAATGAGAGCAGGTGGCAGGGGGTGGGGGGTGGGGGCTGAGACAGGAAGCTCACAGGACAGCGCACCTGGAGCAGTGTGTGGTCACGGCAAGGAGAATGCATCTCGCCAAGGCGGACAGCTGGAACTGGCTTTTGAAAGTTGTCATCTGACCTCCACACACTTGCTGTGGTACAGATATTTTTTTTAAATGTTAATTTTATTTTGCATGTATAGGTGTTTTCCCCAAATATGTGTATGTATGCCACATGCATGCCTGGTGCCCAGAAAGATCAGAAAAGCTAATTCTGGGGCTGGAGAGATGGCTCAGAGGTTAAGAGCATTGCCTGCTCTTCCAAAGATCCTGAGTTCAATTCTCAGCAACCAAATGGTGGCTCACAACCATCTGTAATGGGGTCTGGTGCTCTCTTCTGGCCTGCAGGCATACACACAGACAGAATATTGTATACATAATAAATAAATAAATATTTTAAAAAAAGAAAAAGAAGAAAGAAAAGCTAATCCAACCCCATGGGACTAGAGTTACAGATGGTTGTGAACGACCCTGTGGGTGCTGGGAATGGAACCTGGGTCCTCTGCAAGACTAACAAGTGCTCTGGTGCCCTCCTTTAGTTCCAGCACTTGGGAGGCAGAAGTAGGTGGATCTCTGTGAGTTCGAGGCCAGCCTGGTCTACAAGAGTTAGTGCCAGGACAGGCTCCAAAGCTATGCAGAGAAACCCTGTCTTGAAAAACAACAACAAAAAACAAAACGAAACAAAACAAAACAAAAAAAAGACTAACAAGTACTCAAAACCTCTGAGCTATCTCTCCATATTTTTTTTAAAAAAGTTCATCATAGCTGGGCAGTGGTGGCACATGCTTTTAATCTCAGCACTCAGACGAGACAGAGGCAGGGAGATCTTTGTGAGTTCAAGGCCAGCCTGGTCTACAAGAGCTAGTTCCAGGACAGGCTCCAAAGCTACAGAAAAACCTGCCTCGAAAAACAAAAAACCCCAAAACCCCAAAAATCAAAACAAACAAAGTTCATCATTCCTAGCAATCAGGGAAATACAAATCGAAATACCTTTGAGATTTTTATCTTACCCCAGTCAGAATGGCAAAGACCAATGGACAATAAATGTTGAGGAGATGGGGAACTCTCATTCACGGTTGGTGGCACTGCAAACTGGTGCAGCCACCATGGAAATCATACGACTCAGCTACCACTCCCTGGCGTATACCAAAAGGACTCAACATCCTACTCTGACGATGCTTGCTCAGCCTTGCTCCTTGCTGCTCTCGTCACAATAGCCAGAAAATGGAAACAACCTAGATGTCCTACAACTGACAAATGGATAACAAAAATGTGGTCCATATACACTATGGAATACTATTCGGTTGTTAAAAAAAAACAAGCAAGCAAGCAAACAAACAAATGGAAACCATGAACTTCGCAGGTAAAAGGATGAAACTAGAAAAGGCCCTGTTGAGATAACACAGACCCTGAAAGTTCACCCACGTAGAAAGCTCCTAGCTCTAATCTCAGGTGTGAGCGCATAGCCTAGAGCAAGTGCAGAAATCAGGAGGGTGCAACAGAACCCTTGCCAGGACATGGGGTCTCTCATCAGAGATGCTGCTCCCTCGAAGATCACCTAGCAAAAACCCCAATACTAAACAATGACAAGAAGAGAACCCCTCTTTTGCATGTGTATGGTTTTTCTTTTTCTTTTTCAAGACAGGGTTTCTCTGTAGCTTTGGAGCCTGTCCTGGAACTCGCTCTGTAGACCAACCAGGCTGGCCTTGAACTCACATAGATCCACCAGCCTCTGCCTCCTGAGAGCTGGGATTAAAGGCGCACACCACCGCCGCCTGGCTGAGAACCCCTCTTTTGAATTGTTGGACAGAGCTGTCCAAGAAACGCCCCAAACATGCAGCCTATTCCCATTGGAGGGTAAGTCCTCATTATTGCTGAAGACAGCATGCACTTCAAAATGGGCCCAGAGACCCCTGGACTGGAGCTGCCGTGAAAGCTCCTCCCTGAGGACCAGCTCTCATGGGACAAGAAGGCACTAGGCATGCTTCTGAAGGAGGAATTCAACTAAGAGTCCTTACGAGCTGTGATGTCTATGAACCACATCAGAAACTGGGAGCAAGAGAGGTGGTCCTCCCCAGGGAAGAGCACACCAGTGGGTTGTCCAGTGCCAAATGGTCATCCCTGAACCATACATACGTGTAACATTATACAGACTGACCAGGCTCTATCTAGGAATATGTATATGTATCTATACATATATATTATCCATAAATACATATGTGCATACGAAAATGATAAGAAAAAAGGGAGACTCTGAATTTGGAAGAAATCAGGGAGGATTTGGAGGAAAGAAAGAGAAAAGAGAGGGCTGGAGAGATGGTTCAGAGGTTAAGAGCACTGACTATTTTTACAGAGGTCCTGAGTTCAATTCCCAGCAACTACATGGTAGTTCACAAACATCTGTAATGAGGTCTGGTGCCCTCTTCTGGCCTGTAAGCATACATGCAGGCAGAACACTGTATACATTATTAATAAAAACGTCTTTTAAAAAAAATGAAAGGGGAAGGATAAATGTTGTAATCAAATTATAATCTTAAAAAATAATAACTGTTGGGCGGTGGTGGCGCACGCCTTTAATTCCAGCACTCGGGAGGCAGAGACAGACGGATCTCTGTGAGTTCGAGGCCAGCCTGGTTGGTCTTCAGAGCGAGTTCCAGGACAGCCTCTAAAGCTATAGAGAAACCCTGTTTCGAAAAACCACACAAAAAAATTAATAATCCAGGCCTGCCATTGTGGCCCACCACCTTTAATTTGGGAAGCAGAGGCAGGCAGATCTCAGTGAGTTTCAGCTCAGTCAGACTACATAGACTCTGTCTCAAAAATAAACTTCTGCTTTGCTAGACCAGCAACTTAAGTGTTATTGTCTGGCTCCACCTCCATCTTAGATTTGTCTGTACCTTGAACAGATAAATAGCCATATGAAGTCTGTCCCAGAAGGAAAACAAGGCGACGGGAGTCTCCAGGAAGAAACAGAGCTGTTAAATTACTCATGTTTATTTATAACAGACCTTCAGCCAGTACAGTACAAAACTTACAGTAGTATTTCTCCATTACACAAATATTTACTTACAGTATATTACATATATAAAATGTTTTGCAGGAAGTCTCAAAAGCTGGTTTAACTCCCTTTGAGGAAGGAGAAAACTCTTTAAAAAGAGGGAAGGGGAGGGTAGGTAAGGAACCGGACGAAGAGAGAAGAGGTGAAGGGGCGAGGGTCAAAAGGGACACCAAACAGGCTGCAAAGGAACCTGGGAGAGGAGGAGAGGTGGTATTGCACTTGCTTCTGTGTTTATTCTATTTTTGATCTTCATAATTTCTGATTAAAAATATATATATATGTGTTATTTACACAAGGAAAGAAGCTGCCAGAAGTATTACAAAATTCCACCTGCAGCTTAGACACTGACACACACGTACACAAAGGGCTGGGAAAGTGTCTATTTAGAAATTCTCTCCCTCCCCCCTACTTATTTGTGGTTTTGTATTTTGAATAGTAATAAAAAAGAAAACACCTCTTTTCTCTGTGTGGGTTTTGGTGTTTTGTTGCTGTTGATTTTTCTTCTTTTTCTTTACTTTTTTTATGCAAAAGGAGCTGGGAGAGAGCAAGAGGATGTTTGAGGTTCCAGAGCTGGAAGGCTCTGGAAAGTAGGATTTTGTACCTAAGACCCTGGTTAAAGTGCAGTGATGGGCTGGAGAGAGACGGGGTGTCCCTCTCCTCCCTAGCACCTGGTCTTGTCCTCCCATCTCTGCTCTTGGGGGCACAGAGTATAGCCTCGGAGCATAGTCCTTCAGGTTTCTGGGGGTTACAGGTGCTAAGGCTGACTGAGGAAGGGAGGAAATGGGGCGCTCAAAGGCTCTGATGCCCCAGAGGAACTAGTTCTTCTGAGGTATCCCCAGGTACACGGCAGACGCAGAAGTGGTGGGAGCAGGTCTAGTGGGAAGAGGCTCAGTAGCCAGAACAGCACAGGAGAAGCACAGATACTAACCTCAGCTCTGCTGCCATCCCAGATTGGTTGCGAAGACCCTTCCCTTCTCTCGGGACCACTCCCTTGGGAGCTTGCACCCCAGGATCTACCTTTGGCAGCACCTGTTTATTGCTACTTTGTCAAGGAGGAAGAACCACCCCACAAAGCTCCTCCCTGCCAGTCTGGCCCTTCTGGGAAGCCATGGTAACACAGGAGAAGAAGGGAAGAAAGAAAGCTTTTCCACCCCACCCTTCTCATGATGGGGAGAGTAGCGTCTCCAGAAGGCTAAGAGCCCCAGTCCCAGGATCTGATCTAGCCAACCCTCTCATGCCTCTCCATGTCCCTAATAGGGAATGAGAAAAGGAGAGAGAGCCAAAAGAGCCAACCAAGGAAGGGCGTGTGGAAAGAAAGATGGAGGGAAAGGGAGAGAGAGGAAGAGAAGACCAAGACTTATAACTTATGAGGTGCTGTGTTTGGTTTCTACTTTTTTTTTCTTATTTTCTTTAAACATAGAAAAAACAGCCTTTGGTTTGAATCTCAAAGAAGCAGAGAGTGGGATGGCTGTGGCCTTGGCAGGGAACGCTTTATAGAGAGAGCCATGCAGTGGGCTATGACTTCTCCTGCACGGTCTCATGAATCCTCGATTATCCAGAACCAGGGGCTCTGCAACCACCAGAGAGGGGCAGTGAAGGGTGGCTCCCAGTTAGCTGAGTCCATCCCATTCTTGCTAGAACAAGGGCGGGTTGGTCGACGGGCACATACATGTCATTCATCCTGGGACAATTTTTGGTTACACTGAAAATTAGCAGGGAGAAGAGAAACATTCCTTTCTCCCTGTCACTGATAATAAGAGGGCCCAGGAGCCTGGGAATGAGACGGTGGATCCTGCTGGAAGGGAGAGGAAAAGGCAGCATGACAATGGGGCTGAGCCCCTGGTCATTGGGCAGCAACCCACCAGTTTCTCATACAGCGGGGACAGCAGGGGTCCCTGAGAGCCGAGGAAGGTCACTGGAGTGAACAAGTTTGAAGGGTGGAGAGACTTCTACCCACCCCCTTTCCTGTGCCCTGGTTCTCAGCTAGGCTCCCCGTGTCAGGCAGGGTTGCGGACCTAGCTTTAGCCCCTGAGAGTATAAAATGGGGGCGTTCCAAGAAGGGAAAAGCCACCAGTGAGGGACCTGGCAGGTTGAGACCAGAGTGGTGCGGAGGGGTGAGCCAGAGAGAGGGAGATCCTGAATGGAGGCTTTAGGGAGCTCACATTCCCAGGTGAGGTCAAGAGGACCCTCAGTCCACAGTTCCTGGAGAGGAAATTCTTCGTTCGTGTAAGAATAGTGCAAGCTGCCTAAAGTGAGAGGGCACAAGAGGTATGAAGTACCAGGTCGGAGGGTCCCAGAGAGGGGATAATAATGCCACTGAGCTCAGGTGGGGCCGCTGGGAGGTATCAACATCCAAAGAGTCGGATAAGTAAGGGTGCGGATTAAAGCAAGAAGCTCGGAGTCCCTTAGTACAAAGAGGAGCTTCCAGGCCCTGGGGCTGTCAAAGGATGTGGGATCGACAAGAAAACAAGGCTTAGAGCAGAAGGGAGAGTGAAGGAGTGGCCAGAGACCGCAGTAAGTCTTCAAAGGCCAAGGGAAAGTCATTAATAAAAAGCAAATATGCGGGGAAGAGAGGGGTTCAGAAGGAGAAATATAAGCAAAAGACTGGTCTTGTCGCAATGCTTAAATCAGTCAGGGTAGAAGGGAACCGGCGAAGAGGGTCAGAGTCAGGTGTGAAGTGAGGTGGCCAGTGGGCGGGGCTACAACGCGAAACTCCTTGGGGTGTAAGAGGAATCGGGCTAGACACCTGTAGGTGGGGCAGTGGATGGCGGGCTGCGGGCAGGCGAGGGGAAAGAGCTCGCTAGCCCACCTTATGTTCCCCCCGGACAATGTGGGAAGAGAACTCATACCGGTCCTGGCTGTGGTAACCACAGATGTTACACTCGAAAGGGTCTCTGAAGCCATGGCAGCCCATGTGGATGGTGAACATGACGTGGTCCAGGAAGAGGATGCGGCAGTGTTCACACTTAAACGCCTTCACAGGCTCGCCGCTCTCACCCACCACCCGAAGCACTTCCTTGGAGGGGCCTGGGGTGCCCCGCAATAACCCCTCCTGTGGTTTGGGGTCCTCTTTGGCATAGGCGGGACTGTGCCGGCCCACCACTATGGTGGGAGGAGGTTGAGGTGGGGGACCCTGAGGGAGGGACACCACCCCGCCAATCCGATCTTCGTGGTTGCTCTCTGTATCTGATGAGTCCTGGCAGCCATTGCTGGGGGATGCCCCAGGGTCAGTCAGAGAGCCTCGGGCCCGATAGAGAAGGGGACCTCCGTCTCCCAGGTCCTCGGGTCCCTCACCTGCTTCTCGGGACCCTGGAAGCTCCAGTCGGCTGGGGAGGGGCTGCATCTGGGTGTACACAGAGCTGATGACCGGCGTGAGTTCCGAGATGCAGTTGGTGGGTGGGAGGCGGAGGGGACGCAGATGCTCTGTACCCACGAAGGCTAGAGAACCTCCAAAACCAGGCTCTAGGCCATGGTGCGCCACCAACTCTACATCCTTTTCATAGCCACCGCTGGGGTTCACATCATAGGGGAGGTCCGAGAGGCTGAAGCGCATCTGCTTTTCGCCTGGGGAGAGTAAGATCTCGTCAGGACTGGGTTTGACTAAGCCCCCAAGTTATGCCCAGAATTCCTTCTTTGTTTTCTAACCATGGGGCCGACATCACAGATGCTATGCACACATTCTACCAGGGAGCTATACCCGTAGTCCTAGGTAACATGGTTTACCACACCTCATTTACTTCCCAGAGGGTCAGGTCCGAGGCAAGCTGGCGTCTAGGGCAAGGCGTCTCTATGAAGTTTCAGATCCTCAGCGAGAGCATGCCGTTTGCAGATCAGAGAAAACCTCATGTTCGCTTCCTCTCACCGGCTCTAAGGCCAGCCCATACAGACTGATCCTCGTCGTTTTCAAAAGATGGAAAAGCTCGCCTCCCCCTGTGAGTCCTCAATACCGACCACTCTCTACTCTGTCTTTTATGTGTGTGTGCATGACTGCATATTCATCTCTGTGCTGGAAGACGTGTATTTATGTACATAAATGTGGGGTCAGAGGACAAGCTTGGGTGTCAGCCTCAGGAATGCCGACGTCCACCTCCTTTGAAACAGGATCTGTCATTGACCTGGAGCTCACCAATTAGGCTGGCTGGCCTGGCCAGTGACCCCAGGGCATCCTTCTGGCTCTGGCTCCCCAGGGCTAGGATTACAAGCACATGCCACCAAGTCTGTATTTATTTTTTATTTTTTTTTATTTTTTTGGTTTTTCAAGACAGGGTTTCTCTGTGGTTTTGGAGCCTGTCCTGGAACTAGCTCTTGTAGACCAGGCTGGTCTTGAACTCACAGAGATCTGCCAGCCTCTGCCTCTCGAGTGCTGGGATTAAAGCCGTGCGCCACCACCGCCCGGCCATTTCTGTATTCTTATGTAGGTTCTGGAGATTGAAAACTCCAGTGCTCATACTTGCAAGGTACACACGTCACAGACTGAGTGATCTCCCATTTGAGAGGGCGTCTGAGAAGCGTGCTATCCCTCTTGAGCACCGCAGAGACCACTAGGCTGCTTCTTCCCCCTAAATCCAATCACCAGACCTAAGCCTCTGGTCTGATAGCAATCAAAGCCGTGACTGACTGGAGCCATGGCTTAAAGCTGGGGTCTGCTTTCCAACAGGGCTCTTCTTACCTACAAACTTCTGTGGCGTGGAGCGTTTGCGTTTGGTGAGGCTGTTGGCCAAGCGATCGATGAAAGTTGGCCGCTCAGACGATGAGTGCAGCATCGAGTCAGGCACCATCTCCAGGTCACGCATTTCATCACCTGGAGGGGAGGGGCAGGTGGTAGCAGCTGAGTAAGTGTGGCATTGGCCCAGCGGCCTTTGCCTGGAGAAAGCTGGCCAGTCAAGGAAGGCCACACCTGGGAAACTGGGCTGGCTCTCTCTCTCTCTCTCTCTCTCTCTCTCTCTCTCTCTCTCTCTCTCTCTCTCTCTTTTGAGATAGGATCTCACTATGCAGCCCTGGCTGGCTCACTCTGTAGACCAGGCTGGCATTGAACCCACAAGGATCCACCTGCCTCTGTGTTCTAAGTGCTGGAATTAAAGGCACCGGCCACTATGGGCTCTTTGCCCTACCTAAAGCTCACTCTGATAACCCTTCAGACCATTTGAGGGCACTTATACACACCTACCCCTTGATCTTCTATTCTTTATGCTTTTTTTCCCATTAGATATGAATCCAAATTTCCTCTATGTCTGGATCTCCCTATAGACTGCTCCAGAGCTGGGCATTCATGGGGGTGCTTAGGAATGGGTGCCTGGAAGGTCTAATGAGTGCAACCTGTGTAGGCTGAGGGGCCAGTCACCCTCGCCTGCGCCCCTGGCCCCGCCCTCCGCTGCCGTGATGTCCTCGCCACAGCCCCACCTGGCTGGCCGGCCAAAGCCTGGGCTTCAGTGCTGAGACTCTGCAGGTAATTGTGACACCGCTCCTTGTGCTCCTCCAAGGTGCTCTGCTGTTTGTAGCTCCGGCCGCAGTAGTTGCACTTGTAGGGTTTGCCCACTGTGGGAGAAGAGACTGTGGAGGAGAGAGCACAGGCAACGTGAGAGTAACTGCTGCCTGCACCTGGCTCGGAAGCAGCATGCAGGAGCAGCTGCATGCCGGCATGCAGAGGAAAGAACCTTGCTAGCTTTTTTGGGGGGGAATGGGGGAGTGGGGTTGTCATCCCTTCCCCAACTCTACCTACAGCGAAGAACAGGTGAACCAAATGTGAGGAAGGGTGACAAGGTACAGCTGAAGGAGGGGACCCATGGCACAGCTTCACACTGGCGGTGGGAGTCTAGATGCTCTGGCTGCTTCTGAAAGGAAGTGACGACCTGGGGACTTAGCAGGGGATCTTCCCTGTAAGTAAGCACAGCAGGCCCCACCCCAGGATCTCAGAGTCTGGGGCTCAGACTGCGGTTTAACCTTTCCATGCGGCAGGCGGGTGTAATAGCTGTTTATCAGACAAGGGGACTTTTTGCTCGTAAGCGCTCCGCTTTGGCTGGAGGAAAATTGGTGGGCTGAGGCGACACAGAAATGAGAGCCCTTCCGTCTGCCCGCGCGGGAGGGGCAGCGGTTGCTGGCCTTGACTTGTGCTTTTTTTACCCTCGTTTTCTCTTCCTGGCCCTATACTGAGACACCGAGAGAGCCCCCAGAGTTCAACACTGATGAGAGAAAGAGACGAGAGCAAAAGAGCAGAGATGACGGAAGAGTACAAGGAGAACGACCGTGTTATATTTTCTGCCTAAGAAGAAAGTGTCGTAAAGCTCTGAAGGAAAGATGGGGAAACTGAGACTGTAGCTTTGTTTAAACACAACTCTCTCTCTCTCTCTTGAGACAGGGTTTCTTTGTGTAACAGCCCTATTTGTCCTGGAACTAGTTCTTGTAGACCAGGCTGGCCTCGAACTCACAGAGGTCCGCCTGCCTCTGTCTCCCGAGTGCTGGGATTAAAACCATGCACCACAACCACCCGGCTAAACGCAACTCTTAGGAGGCAATTTTTGTGTGTGTGTGAGGAGAGGGATACTGTGTATCTGTGTTTATTGCTATCATTGATGAGGGAGGCATAGGCATCGCTAGGAAGATGGTGAAGCTGGTGACTATCACTTGCCCACAGACGTCTACAGCTACGACCCAATCAGCCTTGGTCGGCTGCTCTTCATCTCTAGACGGATTGCAGGATTGCGTGCTTAAGGGATGAAGTGAGCACCAGGGCCTCTCCTCCGAGACCCTTGGGGAAATGGTTTGACACGTCAGGAGGGGACCGGCCCTCTAACCCTCCTTCCTTACCCTGTGATTTGTAACAGGAAGCATCTCACAGAGATGGGACATACACATACGTCTGCTCTCCCCCTAGTCTCCTACAGAACAACATTCGACATCCGGCCAGTTGACCTTGTCAAGAGTTTGGGGGACTGCAGGGCATGGTAGTGCATATCTTTAATCCCAGCACGTGGGAGGCAGATGTAGTTGGATCTCTGTGATTTGAAGCCAGTCTGGTCTACATGGCAAGTTCTAGGCTAGCCAGAGCTACACAGTGAGACCCCGAGAAAAAGAAGCACATGTTTGGCCATGGGGTCTTGATGGAAACAGGCTAGGCTATAGTTCACAACATTGATTTTCTTCTCCATAGTAACAGTTTCCTTGTTAAACAAATGGGCAGGGCAGAGGGGGGAGCTTTAGGGCTGAGGCTGAAGCTCCGTTGATAGTGCACTTGCCTAGCGTGTGGGAAACCTTAGGTTCCATCTCCAGTGGCTCACAGGAATGGTGGTGTGCCCTGCAATCCCAGTACTCAAGAGGCAGAGGCAGGAAGACCGGGGTCAAAAGTGAAGGTCCTTGGCTAAACAGGGGGTTTGAGGTCAGCTTGGGATACAAGAGACCCCGGTTCACCAAGCAGAGTGCCGGAGGTGGGGCATTTTCACCTGGAATTCTTTCCTCACTCCCCTGCCTGCGTCTGAAATTCTTACGATGAGCATAAGTTATGATGTCACGAGCATAAGTTATGATGTCACCAGACCTCTTCTTCCACATGCAGAGACAGAGACAGAGAGGTCCCCGTTACGTGGGAGAATTGGAAGCGAGGCAGCATGGAGGAAGGGGAAGTTACTTCAGTGCCTCTCTGTCCCTTTAAGTCCCTCTCAAGAGGGCTTAGGAAAAGAGAAAAGCCCGTGGAAGATTCTGAGGCCAGACAATTAATTCTTTTTTTTTTTTTTTTCTGAGAAGGTTTGCTCTGTGTAGCTTTGGATCCTGTCCTGAAACTTGCTCTTGTAAACCAGGCTGGCCTCAAACTCACAGAGATCCACCTGCCTCTGCCTCCCAAGTGCTGGGATTAAATGCGTGCGCCACCACCGCCTGGCTCCAACAATTAATTCTTTACCCTCTTTCTTCTCCTCAACCCTCAGCTCCTCTCTCCTTGCCAGTTCAATCCAACCAGGAGTCCAAAACTTAGTAAAACACCCAGAGAGAGGGCCTGGAGAGATGATGGCTCAGTGGTTAAGAGAACTGGCTGTTCTCCTAGAGGACCTGAGTTCAATTCCCAGCACCCACATGGCAGCTCACAATTGTCTGTAGCTCCAAGATTGACAATCTCACAAGATATATATGTATATATTTTTACATAAAAGTAAAAATAAATAAGTTATTTAAAAAAACACCCGGAAAGCACTGTTTCTCCAGTTCCTTCCAAAATATTCCAATTCGAAGTCTTCCATTTATTTCACTATTTTGAGAAAGGGTCTCACAGAGCCCAAACTGATTGAATGCCTGACCTTCCTGCCTCTGCCTCTCCAGTACTGGCCCCTGGGTTCCCTCGGGATTTGCTTTTGTCTATAAGAAAATCACCACTTCTTGGGATGCAGAGCAGAAAAGGGACAGTCCTTTCCTATTTGGAGGTCGTAGCTCCCTTCCTTCCAGTTTGGGCGCCCGTGGATATTCATGGGGAGCGCTAGGAAGTAGAGGGGAGGGCCTGTAGCCATTATCCAACACCTCAGGTTTCCTGGAAGTAACAGGGGAGGAAAGATAGTCCCAGAGTGGGTCCTGGTACAAATGAGAGTGGGAAGGAGCCGCCCAGGGGCTCAGAGTTAGGGCGAGGGGACACATACAGCGTTAGCAACACTAAAATGTTTAGAAACCAAAGGTCAGGGACAAGCCAGGGACATTAGCCATGCTCTTTTTGCTGCACATCACAGAATGTGGCAGTAAAATACCCCAGTGAAAGCCGGGCTGTAGGGGCGTGCGCCTTTAAACCCAGCACTCAGCTCCGAAGAGGCAAGCGGAAGTCAGTGAGTTCAAGGCCAGCTCAGCTAGGGCTACACAGAGAAACGCTGTCTGGAAAAACAAACAAAACAAATAAACAAAAAAACCAGTGAAGAGCCCCACAAATTCCTCCTGAGTCAGCTATCTGCGCTGTCAGTGCTCCTGAGTGCTCCCAGCCCTCAGTGAAAGACATTGTCCTTCTCCAGGGCAGAGCTGTCTTGAAGATCTTTTCTGAGCATGCTGGGTGCCCCTCTCTTTGCTCCGGCTGGAGAGCCACTGACCTGAGTGTGTGCGGAGGTGGCCGGTGAGCGCATCACGCCGGCGGCAGGCGTAGTTGCAGAAGGGACATTTGAAGGGCTTCTCGCCGGAGTGCAGCTTGATGTGGCGCAGCAGATTCCCCTTCTGTGTGAAGGAGGCCCCGCACTGGTTACAGTGGAAAGGCCTTTCCCCTGCAGGGGGAAGAACAGGTTCCAGGGGACTGGCTTGAGGGGTGTCCAAGGGAGAAGGGAAAGTTCTCTGAGCACACTCTGGAGGGCAGTGAGTGCCACACATACCAGGTCTACTGTACTGAGGCCAGGTACCTGGGGCCCTCTTACCCAGCAAAGGTATGGATTAGAGGTGTGAGGCGTGAAAGCAGTGGAAAGACTGGTACCCAAATAGCTCTGCAAAGCATTTAAGTAATTATTCTCTCTGTCTCTCTCTGTGTCTCTCTCTGTCTCTGTCTCTCTCTTTCTCTGCTCTCGCTCTCTCTTTCTCTTTTCGTTTTTCAAGACAGGGTTTCTCTGTGTAACAGCCCTAGCTGTCCTGGAACTCGCTCTGCAGACCAGACTGACCTTGAACTCCCAGAGATCTGCCTGCCTTTGCCTCTTGACCTACACGGTCTGGCCAACTAATGATTCTTTATCAGTAAAAGATCGGGAGTCCAGAGAAAAATGTAGAGCTCAATAAAAATCAATAAAAAAAAAAAAGGAGGAAAAAAAAGATCGGGAGTCAGGCATTGCTAGGAGGTGACTAGGGACTGGTGGCTTTTCCACAGCTTCTCTGATCGTTCAGGTTGTTATCCTATTATCTGACTCCTGATCTTTTACTGATAAGAATATTTAAGCTCATCAGTTCAGAGTCCAGTCGTCCAGGGAGTTCACAGTCTGAGGAGGGTAAGCTGAGGCTCCCTGCGACACCGCCTTTTAAATAATGAGATGAGAAGCCCTGGAATTCTGTCCCTCTTGGACTGACTATGGGCAATTCTCCCCGACGTCTACAGACATTTTTTGGTCTATCACAAGGCCTTAAACATGCGCCCCCCACCCCTGATCTATACTGAAGCGTCAGGAATCCTTCTAGAGGCCCAACGCCCACTGTCTCTCTACCCTGAGCAGAGGAGTAGGAGCTCCTTTGTCACAACGGCTGAAGGGAAAGGCCAGGAAGGTACAGATGTTCCGAAGGACTCGCATCCCTTTCTCTCCTTTGTCATCTAGAAAACATGCTCCTCCGATCGGCCCTTCGCTGTCTGAGTCACCCCCACCCCTGCAGCCGGTCTCTTCAACTCCTCCCTACCAATGTCCTAGCGCCCCTTTGCGCCCCTTTGTGCCCCTCTGCCTCATAGCCCCGGCCTCACCCCTTGGCTCACTCACCCGTATGGCTGCGCTTGTGAACCATGAGCACGTTGGGGCCGATACAGACCATGCCACAGACGTCACACTTGAGCTTGCCATTGGGCAGCCGGATGCCACCAGGGGAGTGAGGCTCTGGTCCACTTCCATCGCAGTAGCCCAGGGGCTCTGACAACGAGTCCTCCACAATCACGCTGTCATCCTTATCCAGGAGCCGCTCGTCTGGCCCCAGCAGTCGGCTCGACTCCTCATCGCTGTACATCTCCACCTTGATGGAGTTGGCTGGGGGTCAGGGGACTGACGTTTAGAATAGGTACAGGCAGAGGGACAGCCACTTCCAGGACAGAATGGCACTTTGACAGGTCAACAGGGAGACTGCGGACTCAGAGGCTTACAGTGTTAGGAAGGGCAATCGCCTGTTTATTATGTCAGATGTCGTTCCAGAAGTCACTTGAACTGGAAACAGTCTTCCCCACCTACCACCCACCAGGCAACTAGAGTTTAGAAGAAAAAAAAAAAGAGAGGAATAATACACAGGGTATCTTCTGTCAGCAGGCAGAATAGATGACTTAGAGGAACTCTGCCTGCACTCTCTTGTCATTAAGAAAGATGTTTGGTTGGGTGGTGGTGGTGCAAGCCTTTAGTCCCAGCAACTGGGAGGCAGAGCCGGGTGGATCTGGGTAAATTTAAGGCCAGCCTGGTCTACATAGTGAGTTCCAGGTCAGCCAAAACTACACGGCAAGACCCTGTCTGAAAAAGAAAAAGGAGAAAAAAAAAAAAAGAAAGAAAAGAGAAAGAAAGAAAGACAGATGCCTAGTCTGGCCTCGGGCAGGAAGCCGGTGAGTGGCAGTCACTGGAAAGAGGCCCTGGGGAGGCGGGGGGACAGCAGGCCACCCGAGCAGAACTGAGGATGGCTGTGGTTTACTGTCCCCTGTGAGACCGAACCCCATGCCTCTCCCTAGGAACCTGAGGGGACGCGGGAAGAGCTTTGGCACTAGCTCTGACCCACATTCTTGGCTATTTCAACCATTTAGAGAATGTCACAGATCTAGGGCCAGCTGGGGAGGGGCATTCGGGGGGGGGGACCTTGCCTGGCAGGAGGGGATAGGAGGTGGGAAAATCTTGGTACGGTTCATTTTCTTCCTCTCCCTACCCAATGGTCACTTTTGTCTCCAGTTCCAGAATTTTTCTTTGGACCTTTATTCCTCCCTCCACACCCCCTACCCCCCCCCCCCCCCAGGGTTTCTCTGTGTATCCTTGGCTGTCCTAGAACTCGCTCTGTAGACCAGACTAGCCTTGAACTCAGAGAGCCACCTGCCTCTGCCTGCCGAGTGCTGGGACTAAAGGCTCACGCCGCCGTGCCTTGCTGAAACCTTTATCTCAATGTTACCCATACACCGTTTAGTTTCGCCCCGGTCTGACATTAGCTGTTTACTCTTTTCAGAAGCTAGGAGAACAGTAGGCATTGGGCTCCTTCCCACTTGAGTCCCTGAGCATGGAAGCAAGAGATAGGGAGAAGGCAAATTGAGGGCCAAACAAAACTGCAGCCAGCCAGTGCCAGGAGTGGAGAGAGGGTCACACTTACCACTGAGTGAGCGGCTGGGCGAAGAGTGCTGGCTGTTTGGGGTGCTCACCGAGGGCCCCACTGGGGCCCCGAGGAACTCCTTCTCCAGAGATGAGTCCCCGCTACCTTGGAGGAGAGAACAGATCTCAGGTAAAGTTTGGGCTGGAGCCTCTACAGTCTACGAACTAATCTTTAAAAAGCTCCAGTTAAATATCACAAGCATTTATCATATAGCCACGTACAAGGCCGAACAGGAGTACCCTACCTTGTGCCCCAGAGGCCTGGTGCCCAGTGGTGCCCGTGACTTCCGTGAACTCAGCAGTCTGGCCTACCCTACCTTTATCTGTGCCTGAGGGGTAAGAGCATCACCCGCTGCCCTAACTCTGCAGGAAGCGGGACCAGGGCTGGGCGGGCCAGGGCAGAACAGAGAACAGGAACCCGACGAGAAGGTGGCACGGGACATTCTTTCCTACTGCTCTCTCTGAGGCTCCCAGTAGCAGCTTTGGAATCTGCAGGAGGCATCTAGAACTGTCCAGAACCTGAGGATAATGCTCATGAACAATAACGACGGCAGCTGCTACCTAGTGAATGTATCCTTATGCCAGGCTTAGTCTGTGAGCTCGGAACACACGTTCTCCTTCATACTTTGTGACCACCTTATGAAACAGGGGCCATAGTATCGCTTTAATTCTTTGGATTAGGAGATGCAGAAGAAGTTCACTACCTGCCTAAGCTGGGGTGGGCCACCGGGAGAGTGCTGAGTCCTTGGCCAAGGCTTGGCCAGCTCCTACCCACTGGGGAAGAGTCAGGATCAACTTTGAAGAGTCTAGAAAGTTTTCTAGCTGATCAGAGACTGATCCCATATTTACCATTTCATGTTCTCTTGAGAGCTAAATATCGATTATCCTAAATGCATCCATTCCAACTTGTTGACCAAATACTTTGTAAAAATGCCTTTTGCAATTACGTCTTTTAAACATCTGATAACATACCTGGAAAACATGACTGTCTTCAAAACTACCTCCTCCCCACAATTTTCTGCACAAATATGTGCGTGAAATAAAAACACACGGAGAGAAACACACAAACATAGATCACATAGGTAGATACACATAAAGAGAACATACCTACTGGGGCAAACATCACAGCCGTCTATATTATCTGCTAACATGAACATGCATGGGTATATGCGCAAAGGCCTAAACATGGAAGAGAGAGAGAGAGAAAGAGAGAGAGAGACCCTAAAATTCATCCCTAAAGTCCACCTAGGTTAGCGCTTTACCCCGCTTCCCGACTATGCCCGTACTTACTTTCACAAAATAAAGATTCCATTATAAAATGGTTGGAGTCCTGGGCCTGAGGCAAGAAATCCGGAACACACCCTCCTGAGGGATCCCTCTCCAGCTTTGGTTAGTGGGAAGAAAACAACCACTCAGGACTTTGGGACCATTTCCCCGTTCACATATTTTCCTAAAGTCCCCTTCCCCATTCTAGCCCACGGAAGCCCGAGGAACCCTGTTCACCAGCCACAAAAAAAGCCGTATGGCTTGAGTCCGACTTTCCCCAGCAGAGGCTCCTTAGGCGAATAATGGTTTTCTTAAAAAGTTTCCCGAAGTCAGCACTAGTCATAAACCATGATGTGAGCAGCCCTGAACCACTGTCGATTCAGGCCCGGTTTTAACACGTGCCCTTTCAACTGAGTTTACTGCGGTTGGAAGGCCAGACAGGCTGGAAAGGGCTAAGTAAGTTTAAGCTCCTCCTGCCTCAGCCTCCCCTGAAGCGCCGGGATGACAGGCATGCACCACACCTGGCCTCTCACTCCTTTCCAAAGGCTACTACTGGCTGACATGCTCCAGATCACTCAATATGGGTAAGGAGGGACCTGCCTTGGTCCTAAATGATGAGGGAGCCTCTTGGAGATCCATATTGGTCCCCTCCTCCTCCTGGAGCTGAGGTTGCCTCTGAGCCTAGGGGCTAGCTAGCTGGGGGATACTTGGGGACTGAGAGGAAAGCATTCTTTGTGGCTCTCCCAATGAAGGGCTGGAAACAGGAGGGAATGCAGGAGCCTCGAGGCGCACCAGTAATCACAGAGGTTCTTTGATGCTGGTGTCATCCCTAGGATAAAGGTGAGAGGGGAGAGAGACTCAAATCTACTTTCACGGCACTAAAATCTAAGACAGAATTGGAATCTGTGTCAAAGGCCAGAAGGTCTTTGTGGGGCTCCAGGGATTTAGATTTCTAGCCTGAGGGTTGACAGGGACAAAAGTCAGATTTGGGAAACTCATCAGTTCCCAAACCTCTCAGCCCCAGAAACCCCAGTGAGGGAATTTCAAATGCCTGGGACTTCCAAGAAATCTCAGACTGTCAAAGCCAAGAATTAAGGCTGCTCTCAGGTATCAGAGACATTTTCTTGGTCAAAGCCATCATGGATTGGCTGAACCCCCAGGGAGCTAAGCTAAATTGTGAGGTTCACATCAGAGCAGCTAGGAGGTGGAGAAAGGGCAGAAAAGCGGGAGGGAAGGGATCGGGAAGCGGTCTACCAGCTAAATGCATCTCACACACCGAAGGAGACCAGCCCTCTTCTGCATCCCTGGAGTGGTTGTCCCTGGGGAATAGCCTGGAGCCCGGCAAGCCTCGGGACCTCTCTGTAAGGGACCTCATCTTCCTGCTTTCTCTTCTTGACCATGGGCTCCAGGTGGCAGGATGCTAGCCTGCTCTCAGGGATCAGTGAGGGCATGAGCAAAGAAAGACAGCCATCCTCGGCTCTATTGTGGGCAGGAGGCTGAGGCCCCTCACACCTCTGTTCCAGGATGAAGCATCTGCTGTCAAAGCTCCTCTTCCTCACCTCAGGTCTTTCTGCTCTCCATTCCCACCCAGGCCTGTTTCGGCATTCCACCCCTGACTGCTCTACCTCTGTCCCCAAGGCCTAGCCAAGATGTCACCACAAGCTCCCACTGTCCAAGTCACCATCTTCCCTTAGCAACACCAAACACCCTTTCCCATCCTCCCCAAGTGCAAGGAGGAACGCCCCCTCCCCCGCTACACACACAGCCCCCATCCTTTCCCTCTCCTCAGGCTTGGGAGTTGTTACTGAATTGGCTCCCTAGCCCCATCACCCCCCTCCCCCCTCCGCTAGCCGCCTTCTGCCTGAACTTACATTATCCTTCCCTTGCCGGTGAGACCCTGGGGTGCGAACGCGGCCGCCGCCTTGGAAACGGCGAGGGAGTGCGGGTGGTGTGTGCATGTCTGCGTCTCGGTGGCAGGCAGGGGTGAGCCCAGCCACTCACCTTCCAGGAAGCGTGGATTCCTGGAAGTGAGGGGAACCGCCGTCATTTCGCAGGCAGTGGCAGCCGCACGGTGAGCAGGGGCCCACGGCTGCAGCCGGCAAGAACCGCTCAGCCCAGGGTGTCTGTGCTAAGAGCCTGGCGTGTGTGTGTGTGTGTGTGTGTGTGTGTGTGTGTGTGTGTGTGTACTGGAGAGAGCGAGAGAGGCGTGGATGTGCTTGGGGAGGGGGCAGGAGAAAATGTACAAGTGTGTGTGGTGAGGGGGGATGCTAGGCTACAACATTTCTTTTCTAAGACAGTGGAGGGGTGGGAGTGGAGGCACACAAGGAGGGGAGGCAGATGTGTTTGCCCTCCTGCCCAGGAGACAAAGAGGAACTGCACAACAAATGCTTGAGAGGGAGGCAAGTGTGTGTGTGTGTGTGTGTGTGTGTGAGAGAGAGAGAGAGAGAGAGAGAGAGAGAGAGAGAGAGAGAGAGAGGCAGGCTTGTGGGGATGAGGAAGGGGGGGTGTCCCAGGGAAGGCCCAATCCTCTGCCAGCTAGGGAAGCCAAGGCCCCAGAGGTCATGGGGCCCAGGACACAGGGGCAGCCTCCAGGCTCTAGAAGTGTCAGAAAAACTCCACCTCTCCCACCCCCAACAGCAAACTCAGTCTCCTGTCCATCTCCTCCTCCTCCTGACAATCCCACCCCCACCCCCCTCCACCCTCAGCATCACAGTTTAGCCTGGCTAGTGGAGATCTGTGACCCTGAGCTCTGGTTCCCTGGTTCCGTCTCCCTGCCTCCCCTCCCTCCTGTGCCCCTGGGGCTCCAGCCGCTGGAGTCCTGGATGAATCTGTCCTCTATCAGGATAAAGTCCTTGCTCCCTTCCTTTCCAGAGACACTGCTCACTACTGAGCTGACCTACTTTGGAAGACTGGATTTTCTGATTCCAAGAATTTGGGGGTGGGAGGGGCCATGAAACTTTGGGTTGCCAATCCTTGCACCCTTCCCTCTTCAGGTTCTCCTGAAACGTTGTCCAGCACCAAGATACTCAGGGCAAGTACTGTTCCCTCAGACCTCAGCTGCTTGCCTGATTTGAGCAACTCAGTTTCTGGTTTGGGGGTTGTGGGGGTAGGGTGGGAATCTGTGTAGTAAATCTTGCTTTCCTCCCCTCCTCCCCATGGGAATTATCTGTACCTTTAGAAAGGAAGGGGGCAGGGGCTTTCAGCAGGTTCTGTGAGGTGGTAAAATCCCTGAAGAACAGAACTCCCCCGTTTATCAGGGTGGCCAGTAAGGAAAGCCATCAACCTGCAGGCAGAGCTAAGATAACCCAAGAAGGGGTTGGTTAAAGGCTAGACACGGGGGTGGGGGGGTGGGGCAGCCAGCCCTCTGTTTCTGGATCAGCCCGGGAGAGGGGTGGGGGTCAGTAATGGGTTCTTAGGTACCTCAGTTGCTCCATCTTGGCCCTGTCTAGCCCTGAAGGGGGCACTCTTTAGACTTAATGTCAGTCCTGCCCTGACTTTTCAGAGGGTAGCTACTGACATCTAGAGTTCTCAAAACACACAGGCGGCATGGTTTGGGCTTCTTACTCACAAACTTCTGTGCAGAGGCTACTTCTCAGCTAAGCAATGTCAACTACCTTAAGCAAGGAAAGCTGGGTTTCCTGGTGCAGCAAAGCAAACGGCCCCAACAATTCCCTGCTGGTGTCCACCATTCTCCAGAGACACTGTTCACTGGGAAGAGCCCATAGGGCATGTCCCCCGCCTGCTCCCCAGCTTCCCATTGCCTACTGTACGGCAGGAATTGGGTTTTATCCATTTGACAGTAGCCATTCATCGCTAAATGCACCATGCTCTTTTTGCTCAGTAGTATAGACCTGACCAAACCAGAGGTGGGAGAATTGAGTAGTTCCTCGGAAGGGTCTTTCTTACTTTTTTTTTTTTTGAGACAGGTTTCTCTGTAGCCCTACTTGTCTAGGAACTAGCTCTGTAGACCAGGCTGGCCTCGAACTCACAGAGATCCGCCTGCTTCTGCCTCCCAAGTGCTGCGATTAAAGGCATAAGCTAACACCGCCAGGTCTGAAGGGCCTCTTTCAATTCAATCAGCCCATCTGAACTGTGTCATTCTGCCCAGCATGTGGCAAGCACTGCATGCCGGTACCTAATCCAGTTTCTCCAGAGTCAGCATCTTTCTGTGATTGCCCAGATGAGGACCATGGGTCTTAGGTGTGTCTAACTGACTCTGTGATTGCCCAGATGAGGACCATGGGTCTTAGGTGTGTCTGACTGATTTTGCTATTTCCATCAGTGCAAGTCAACAATCCCTCCATTGGTTCCACTTTAAACAAAATTAGTAAAACACCTTATAGTTCATTTCCACAATAGTATTTGGACTTCTTTTATTGAGACAGATTTTTTTGTTGTTGTTGTTTGGTTTGCTTTGGTTTTTCAAGACAAGGTTTCTCTGTGAAGCTTTGGAGCCTATCCTGGAACTCATTCTGTAGACCAGGCTGGCCTCAAACTCACAGAGACCTGCCTGACTCTGTGTCCTGAGTGCTGGGATTAAAGGCGTGCGCCACCACCGCCCGGCTGAGATAGGCTCTTAATGCAGTGTAAGCCTTGAGTTCATGAACCTCCTGTTTCTAGCTCCTGGGTCCTGAGATCATGGCTACCACAGTCGCTGCCATGTTCTGTTGCTGATGTTTTCAGGTAAGGGCTGTGATACACCCTTGGCTGGCCTGGAACTGCTTATGCAGACCAGGCTGGCCTTGAAATTATAGATATCTGCAAACGCTTCTGCTCCACCTTGCCAGGCTCAGCCATTTTATTTTTAACTTTAGTTAGGATCTTGGTTCACAGTTCTGGATGATTCAGAACTCATGATCTTGTGTTAACCTCCCAAGTACTAGAATTATAGCTGCATGATACCATATAATACCATATCATACCATACCTGTTTCTTTGATCCTGACATTCTAAAAGTTAATATATATAGGTATATAAGACATATATATATGTGTGTATAATACATATACACACACAAATATTATGGTGGTTTTTCGAGACAGGGTTTTTTAGTGTAGCCTTGACTGTTCTGTAATGTAGCTGGCTTGAACTCACAGAGATTCACCTGCCTCTGCCTCCCAAATGCTGGGATTAAAGGAGTGTGGTGCCATCACCGCCTGGCCAATTTTTTTTCTTTTTTCTTTTCTTTCTTTCTTTTTTTTTTTTCTTTGTTTTTTTGAGACAGGGTTTCTCTGTATAGCTTTGGAGCCTGTCCTGGAACTTG